>NW_027181815.1:11192695-15992695 GCF_029961685.1 Aristolochia californica | reverse complement strand
AATTTTTTGATCATTAGGTCACTTGCATCCTCAACATGTTTCTGGCATGCATGTCGACCACATTTAAAGCATGTAAGGAAGAGTTAGAAGTCCCTTTCAAAAAAAATTCCACCAAGCTTACTATTAGGAGTTGTACTACTGGAATTTCCCAAACATGGATAACAAAATCTTGGAGTTCATTTTAAGTGGGTCACTTACATTTATTATAGTTTTCAAAATTTTTTTGCGTAAAATTTTCTTTTTGTTATGCCTCATATCTTTTTTGTTTACGAGAAAAATGGGAGAGAGAGTTTTGGATCTGAAAAAAAATTTGAGCATCCAAAATGGAAATGCTCAAAAGCATAGAGAGATAATTCCAAAAAGTGTCTGTGATTTTTAAGGATAGGCAAAAAGTGGATTGTTAAATGTCCAACCAATTGAGAATTTTATTTTTTCTTCTCCTTGAAAATTTTGGATCATTAGGTCACTTGCTTCCTCAACATGTTTCTGGCATGCATGTCTACCACATATAAAGCATGTTAGGATCAGTTAGATGTCCCTTTCCAAAACAATTCCACCAAGCTTACTATTAGGGGTTGTGCTAGTGGAATTTCCCAAACATGGATAACAAAATCTTGGAGTTCATTGTTAGTGGGTCACTTACATTTATTATAGTTTTAAAATTTTTTTGCATAAAATTTTCATTTTGTTATGCCAAAAACCTTTTTTGTTTACGAGAAAAAAGGGAGAGTGAGTTTTGGATCTAAAAAAAAATTTGAACATCGAAAATGGAAATGCACAAATGCTGAGAGAGATAATTCCAAAAAGTATCTGTGATTTTTAAGGATAGGCAAAAAGAGGGTTGTTAAATGTCCAACCACTTGAGAATTTGATTTTTTTCTACTCCATGAAAATTTTGGATCATTAGGTCACTTGCATCCTCAACATGTTTCAGGCATGAATATCCACCACATTTAAAGCATGTTAGGATAAGTTAGAAGTCCCTTTCCTATAAAATTCCACCAACGTTATTGGGGGTTGTACTAGTGGAATTTCCCAAAGATGGATAACAAAACCTTGGAGTTCATTTTTAGTGTGTTCACTTACATTTATTATAGTTTTCAAATTATTTTCTATAAATTTTCATTTTTTTATGCCTCATATATTTTTTGTTTACGAGAAAAATGGGAGAGTGAGTTTAGGATATGAAAAAAAATTTGACCATCCTAAATAGAAATGCACAAATACTGAGAGAGATAATTCAAAAAAGTATCTGTGATTTTCGAGGAGAGGCAAAAAGTGCGTTGTTAAATGTCCAACCACTTGAGAATTTGATTTTTTTCTACTCGAAATTTTTGGATCATTAGGTCACTTGCATCCTCAACTTGTTTCTGGCTTGCATGTCCTCCATATTTAAAGCATGTTAGGATCAATTAGAAGTCCCTTTCCTATAAAATTCCACCGAGCTTATTATTAGCGGTTCTACTAGTGGAATTTCCCAAACATCGATAACAAAACCATGGAGTTCATTTTTTGTGCGTTCACTTACATTTATTATAGTTTTCAAAATTTTTTGCATAAAATTTTGATTTTGTTATGCCTCGTATCTTTTTTGTTTACGAGAAAAATGGGAGAGAGAGTTTTGGATCTGAAAAAAAATTTGAGCATCAAAAATGAAAATGCACAAAAGCTTAGAGAGATAATTCCAAAAAGTGTCTGTGATTTTTGAGGATAGGCAAAAAGTTGGGTAGTTAAATGTCCAACCACTTGAGAATTTGATTTTTTCTTCTCTTTGAAAATTTTGGATCATTAGGTCACTTGCATCCTCAACATGTTTCTGGCGTGCATGTCCACCACATTTGAAGCATGTTTGGATCAGTTAGAAGTCCCTTTCCTAAAAAATTCCTCCAAGCTTATTATTAGCGGTTGTACTAGTGGCATTTCTCAAACATGGATACCAAAACCTTGGGGCTCATTTTTAGTGCGTTCACTTACATTGATTATAGTTTTCAAATTTTTTTGTGTAAAATTTTCATTTTTTTTTGCCTCATATCTTTTTTGTTTACGAGCAAAATGGGAGAGTGAGTTTTGGATCTGAAAAAAAATTTGAGCATCCAAAATGGAAATGCAAAAATACTGAGAGAGATAATTCGAAAAAGTATCTGTGATTTTTAAGGAGAGGGAAAAAGTGGGTTGTTAAATGTCCAACCACTTGAGAATTTGATTTTTTCTACTCCTTGAAATTTTTGGAGCATTATGTCACTTGCATCCTCAACATGTTTCTGGCATGCTTGTCCTCCACATTTAAAGCATGTTAGGATCAGTTACAAGTCCCTTTCCTATAAAATTCCAGCAAGCTTATTATTAGCGGTTCTACTAGTGGAATTTCCCAAACATGGATAACAAAACCATGGAGTTCATTTTTTGTGCGTTCACTTACATTTATTATAGTTTTCAAATCTTTTTGCATAAAATTTTCATTTTTTTATGCCTCGTATCTTGTTTGTTTAAGAGAAATATGGGAGAGAGAGTTTTGGATCTGAAAAAAAATTTGAGCATCCAAAATGAAAATGCACAAAAGCTTAGAGAGATAATTCCAAAAAGTGACTGTGATTTTTAAGGATAGGCAAAAAGTGGGTAGTTAAATGTCCAACCACTTGAGAATTTGATTTTTTCTACTCCTTGAAAATTTTGGATCATTAGGTCACTTGCATCCTCAACATGTTTCTGGCATGCTTGTCTACCATTTTTAAAGCATGTTAGGATCAGTTAAAAGTCCCTTTCCAAAAAAATTCCACCAAGCTTACTATTAGGGGTTGTACTAGTGGAATTTTCGAAACATGGATAAAAAAATCTTGGCGTTCATTTTAAGTGGGTCACATACATTTATTATAGTTTTCAAATTTTTTTGCATAAAATTTTCATTTTGTTATGCCTCATATCTTTTTTGTTTACGAGAAAAATGGGAGAGAGAGTTTTGGATCTGAAAAAAAATTTCAGCATCCAAAATGGAAATGCACAAAAGGTTAGAGAGATAATTCCAAAAAGTGTTTATGATTTTTAAGGATAGGCAGAAAGTGGGTTGTTAAATGTCCAACAAGTTAAGAATTTTATTTTTTCTACTCGAAAATTTTGGATCATTAGGTCACTTTCATCGTCAACATGTTTCTGGCATGCATGTCTACCATTTTTAAAGCATGTTAGGATCAGTTAAAAGTCCCTTTCCAAAAAAATTCCACCAAGCTTACTATTAGGGGTTGTACTAGTGGAATTTTCAAAACATGGATAACAAAATCTTGGCATTCATTTTAAGTGGGTCACTTACATTTATTATAGTTTTCAAATTTTTTTGCTTAAAATTTTTATTTTATTATGCCTCATATCTTTTTTGTTTATGAGAAAAATGGGAGAGAGAGTTTTGGATCTGAAAAAATATTTCAGCATCCAAAATGGAAATGCACAAAAGCTTAGAGACATAATTCCAAAAAGTGTCTGTGATTTTTAAGGATTGGAAAAAAGTGGGTTGTTAAATGTCCAACAACTTGAGAATTTTATTTTTTCTACTCCTTGAAAATTTTGGATCATAAGGTCACTTGCAACCTCAACATGTTTCTGGCACCAAGCTTACTATTAGGGGTTGTACTAGTGGAATTTCCCAAATATGGATGACAAAATCCATGAGTTCATTTTAAGTGGGTCACTTACATTTATTATAGTTTTCAAATATTTTGGCATAAAATTTTCATTTTGTTGTGCCTCATACCTTTTTTGTTTAGGAGGAACGAGAGAGAAAGTTTTGGATCTAAAAAAAAATTTGAACTTCAAAAATGGAAATGCACAAATGCTGAGAGACATAATTCCAAAAAGTAACAGTGATTTTTAAGGATAGGCAAAAAGAGGGTTGTTAAATGTCCAACCACTTGAGAATTTGATTTTTTTCTACTCCTTGAAATTTTTGGATCATTAGGTCACTTGCATCCTCAACATGTTTTTGGCATGCATGTCCACCACATTTAAACCATGTTAGGATCAGTTAGAAGTCCCTTTCCTATTAAATTCCACCAAGCTTATTGGGGGTTGTACTAGTGGAATTTCCCAAAGATGGATAACAAAACCTTGGAGTTCATTTTTAGTGCGTTCACTTACATTTATTATTGTTTTCAAAAAAATTTGCTTTAAATTTTCATTTTGTTATGCCTCATATCTTTTTTGTTTACGAGAAAAATGGGAGAGCGAGTTTTGGATATGAAAAAAATTTACCATCCAAAATGGAAATGCACAGATGCTGAGAGAGATAATTCCAAAAAGTATCTGTGATTTTTAATGAGAGGCAAAAAGTGGGTTGTTAAATGTCCAACCACTTGAGAATTTGATTTTTTTCTACTGCTTGAAATTTTTGGATCATTAGGTCACTTTCTTCCTCAACATGTTTCTGGCATGCATGTCCACCGGATTCAAAGCATGTTAGGATCAGTTAGAAGTCCCTTTCCGAAAAAATTCCACCAAGCTTATTATTAGCGGTTGTACTAGTGGAATTTCCCAAACATGGATAAAAAAACCTTGGCTTTCATTTTTAGTTTGTTCACTTACATTTAATATAGTTTTCAATTTTTTTTCTATAAAATTTTCATTTTGTTTTGCCTCATATCTTTTCTGTTTATGAGAAAAATGGGAGAGTGAGTTTTGGATCTTAAAAAAAATTTGAACATCCAAAATGGAAATGCACAAATGCTGAGAGAGATAATTCCAAAAAGTATCTGTGATTTTTAAGGATAGGCAAAATGTACGTTGTTCAATGTCCAACCACTTGAGAATTTGATTTTCTTCTAGTCCTTGAAAATTTTGGATCATTAGGTCACTTGCATCCTCAACATGTTTCTGGCATGCATGTCTGCCACATTTAAAGCATGTTTGGATCAGTTAGAAGTCCCTTTCCTAAAAAATTCCACCAAGCTTATTATTAGAGGTTGTACTAGTGGAATTTCCCAAACTTGGATAACAAAACCTTGGAGTTCTATTTTAGTGCGTTTACTTACATTTATTATAGATTTCAAATTTTTTGTATAAAATTTTGATTTTGTTATGCCTCTTATCTTTTTTGTTTATGAGAAAAATGTGAGAGTGAGTTTTGGATCTGAAAAAAAATTTGAGCATCCAAAATGGAAATGCACAAATGGTGAGAGAGATAATTCCAAAAAGTATCTGTGATTTTTAAGGAATGGCAAAAAGTGGGTTGTTAAATGTCCAACCACTTTAGAATTTGATTTTTTTCTTCTCCTTGAAAAATTTGGATCATAGGTCACTTCCTTCCTCAACATGTTTCTGGCATGCATGTCCACCACATTTAAAGCATGTTTTGATCAGTTAGAAGTCCCTTTCCTAAAAAATTCCACCAAGGTTATTATTAGCGGTTGTACTAATGGAATTTCCAAAATATGGATAACAAAACCTTGGAGTTCATTTTTAGCGCGTTCACTTACATTTATTATAGTTTTCAAATTTTTTTGTATAAAATTTTCTTTTTGTTATGCCTCATTTCTTTTTTTTTTATGAGAAAACTGGGATAGTGCGTTTTGGATCAGAAAAAAAATTTGAGCATCCAAAATGGAAATGCACAAATGCTGAGAGAGATAATTCCAAAAAGTATCTGTTATTGTTAAGGAGAGGCAAAATGTGGGTTGTTAAATGTCCAACCACTTGAGAATTTGATTTTTTTCTACTCCTTGAAATTTTTGGATCATTAGGTCACTTGCATCCTCAACATGTTTCTGGCATGCATGTCCACCGCATTTAAAGCATGTTAGGATCAGTTAGAAGTCCCATTCCGAAAAAATTCCACCAAGCTTATTATTAGCGGTTGTACTAGTGGAATTTCCCAAACATGGATAACGAAACATTGGGGTTCATTTTTAGTGTGTTCACTTACATTTAATTTAGTTTTCTATTTTTTTTCTATAAAATTTTCATTTTGTTTTGCCTCATATCTTTTTTGTTTATGAGAAAAATGGGAGAGTTTTTTTTGGATCTGAAAAAAAATTTGAGCATCCAAAAGGGAAATGCACAAATGCTGAGAGAGATAATTCCAAAAAGTATCTATGATTTTTAAGGAGAGGCAAAAAGTGGGTTGTTAAATGTCCAACCACTTGAGAATTTGTTTTTTTTCTACTCCTTGAATGTTTTGGATCATTAGGTCACTTGCATCCTCAACAGGTTTCTGGCATGCATGTCCTTCACATTTAAAGCCTGTTAGGATCAGTTAGAAGTCCCTTTCCTATAAAATTCCACCAAGCATATTATTAGGGGTTGTACTAGTAGAATTTCTCAAACTTGGATAACAAAACCTTGGAGTTCATTTTTAGTGCATTCACTTACATTTATTATAGTTTTCAAATTTTTTTGCATAAAATTTTCCTTTTGTTATGCCTCATATCTTTTTTTGTTTACGAGAAAAAACGGAGAGAGAGTTTTGGATGTGCAAAAAAATTTGGGCATCCAAAATGGAAATGCACAAAAGCTTAGAGAGATAATTCCAAAAAGTGTCTGTGATATTTAAGGATAGGCAAAAAGAGGGTTGTTAAATGTCCAATCACTTGAGAATTTGATTTTTTTCTACTCCTTGAAATTTTTGGATCATTAGGTCACTTGCATCCTTAACTTGGTTCTGGCATGCATGTCCACCACATTTAAAGCATGTTAGGATCAGTTAGAAGTCCTTTTCCTATAATATTTCACCAAGCTTTTTATTACGGGTTGTACTAGTGGAATTTCCCAGTCATAGATAACAAAACCTTGGAGTTCATTTTTAGTGTGATCACTTACATTTATAAGAGTTTTAAAAAAATTTGTATAAAAATTTCATTTTGTTGTGCCTCATATTTTTTTTGTTTACGAGAAAAATGGGAGAGTGAGTTTTGGATTTGAAAAAAAATTTGAGCATCCAAAATGGAAATGCACAAATGCTGACAGAGACAATCCAAAAAAGTATCTGTGATTTTTAAGGAGAGGCAAAAACTGGGTTGTTAATTGTCCAACCACTTGAGAATTTGATTTTTTTCTTCTCCTTGAAATTTTTGGATCATTAGGTCACTTGCATCCTCAACATGTTTCTGGCATGCATGTCCACCACATTTAAAGCATGTTTGGTTCAGTTAGAAGTCCCTTTCCTAAAAAATTCCACCAAGCTTATTATTAGCGGTTGTACTAGTGGAATTTCCCAAACATGGATAACAAAACCTTGGGGTTCATTTTTAGTCCGTTCACTTACATTTATAATAGTTTTCAAATTTTTTTCTGTTAAATTTTCATTTTGTTTTGCCTCATATCTTTTTTGTTTACGAGAAAAATGGGAGAGAGAGTTTTGGATCTGAAAAAAAATTTGAGCATCCAAAATGGAAATGCACAAAAGCTTAGAGAGATAATTCCAAAAAGTGTCTGTGATTTTTAAGGATCGGCAAAAAGTGGGTAGTTAAATGTCCAACCACTTGAGAATTTGATTTTTCTACTCCTTGAAATTTTTGGATCATTAGGTCACTTGCATCCTCAACATGTTTCTGGCATGCTTGTCTACCATTTTTAAAGCATGTTAGGATCAGTTAAAAGTCCCTTTTCCAAAAAAATTCCACCAAGCTTACTATTAGGGGTTGTACTAGTGGAATTTTCGAAACATGGATAACAAAATCTTGGCGTTCATTTTAAGTGGGTCACTTACATTTATTATAGTTTTCAAATTTTTTTGCATAAAATTTTCATTTTGTTATGCCTCATATCTTTTTTGTTTACGAGAAAAATGGGAGAGAGAGTTTTGGATCTGAAAAAAAATTTCAGCGTCCTAAATGGAAATGCACAAAAGCTTAGAGAGATAATTCCAAAAAGTGTTTATGATTTTTAAGGATAGGCAAAAAGTGGGTTGTTAAATGTCCAACCAATTAAGAATTTTATTTTTTCTACTCCTTGAAAATTTTGGATCATTAGGTCACTTGCATTGTCAACATGTTTCTGGCATGCATGTCTACCATTTTTAAAGCATGTTAGGATCAGTTAAAAGTCCCTTTCCAAAAAAATTCCACCAAGCTTACTATTAGGGGTTGTACTAGTGGAATTTTCGAAACATGGATAACAAAATCTTGGCGTTCATTTTAAGTGGGTCACTTACATTTATTATAGTTTTCAAATTTTTTTGCATAAAATTATCATTTTGTTATGCCTCATATCTTTTTTGTCTACGAGAAAAATGGAAGAGAGAGTTTTGGATCTGAAAAAATATTTCAGCATCCAAAATGGAAATGCACAAAATCTTAGAGAGATAATTCCAAAAAGTGTCTGTGATTTTTAAGGATTGGCAAAAAGTGGGTTGTTAAATGTCCAACCACTTGAGAATTTTATTTTTTCTACTCCTTGAAAATTTTGGATCATAAGGTCACTTGCATCCTTAACATGTTTCTGGCATGCATGTCGACCACATTTAAAGCATGTTAGAATCAGTTATAAGTCCCTTTCCAAAAAAATTCCACCAAGCTTACTATTAGGGTTTGTACTAGTGGAATTTCCCAAACATGGATAACAAAATCCATGAGTTCATTTTAAGTGGGTCACTTACATTTTAATTATAGATTTCAAATATTTTTTCATAAAATTTTCATTTTGTTATGCCTCATACCTTTTTTGTTTAGGAGAAAAAAGAGAGAAAGTTTTGGATCTAAAAAAAAATTTGAACATCGAAAACGGAAATGCACAAATGCTGAGAGAGATAATTCCAAAAAGTAACTGTGATTTTTAAGGATAGGCAAAAAGAGGGTTGTTAAATGTCCAACCACTTGAGAATTTGATTTTTTTCTACTCCTTGAAATTTTTGGATCATTAGGTCACTTGCATCCTCAACATGTTTCTGGCATGCATGTCCACCACATTTAAACCATGTTAGGATCAGTTAGAAGTCCCTTTCCTATAAAATTCCACCAAGCTTATTGGGGGTTGTACTAGTGGAATTTCCCAAAGATGGATAACAAAACCTTGGAGTTCATTTTTAGTGCGTTCACTTACATTTATTATTGTTTTCAAAAAAATTTGATTTAAATTTTCATTTTGTTATGCCTCATATCTTTTTTGTTTACGAGAAAAATGGGAGAGTGAGTTTTGGATATGAAAAAAAATTTTACCATCCAAAATGGAAATGCACAGATGCTGAGATAGATAATTCCAAAAAGTATCTGTGATTTTTAAGGAGAGGGAAAAAGTGGGTTGTTAAATGTCCAACCACTTGAGAATTTGATTTTTTTCTACTCCTTGAAATTTTAGGATCATTAGGTCACTTGCTTCCTTAACATGTTTCTGGCATGCATGTCCACTGCATTCAAAGCATGTTAGGATCAGTTAGAAGTCCCTTTCCGAAAAAATTCCACCAAGCTTATTATTAGCAGTTGTACTAGCGGAATTTCCCAAACATGGATAAAAAAACCTCGGGTTTTATTTTTAGTTTGTTCACTTACATTTAATATAGTTTTTAAATTTTTTTCTTCAAAATTTTCATTTTGTTTTGCCTCATATCTTTTTTGTTTATGAGAAAAATGGGAGAGTGAGTTTTGGATATTAAAAAAAATTTGAACATCCAAAATGGAAATGCACAAATGCTCAGAGAGATAATTCCAAAAAGTATCTGTGATTTTTAAGGATAGGCAAAAAGTACGTTGTTCAATGTCCAACCACTTGAGAATTTGATTTTTTTCTAGTCCTTGAAAATTTTGGATCATTAGGTCACTTGCATCCTCAACATGTTTCTGGCATGCATGTCCGCCACATTTAAAGCATGTTTGGATCAGTTACAAGTCCCTTACCTAAAAAATTCCACCAAGCTTATTATTAGAGGTTGTACTAGTGGAATTTCCCAAACATGGAGAACAAAACCTTGGAGTTCTATTTTAGTGCGTTTACTTACATTTATTATAGATTTCAATTTTTTTGTATAAAATTTTCATTTTGTTATGCCTCTTATCTTTTTTGTTTATGAGAAAAATGGGAGAGTGAGTGTTGGATCTGAAAAAAAAATTGAGCATCCAACATGGAAATGCACAAATGGTGAGAGAGATAATTCCAAAAAGTATCTGTGATTTTTAAGGAAAGGCAAAAAGTGGGTTGTTAAATGTCCAACCACTTTAGAATTTGATTTTTTTCTTCTCCTTGAAAAATTTGGATCATAGGTCACTTCCATCCTCAACATGTTTCTGGCATGCATGTCCACCACATTTAAAGCAAGTTTTGATCAGTTAGAAGTCCCTTTCCTAAAAAATTCCACCTAGGTTATTATTAGCGGTTGTACTAATGGAATTTCCAAAATATGGATAACAAAACCTTGGAGTTCATTTTTAGCACGTTCACTTACATTTATTATAGTTTTCAAATTTTTTTGTACAAGATTTTCTTTTTGTTATGCATCATTTCTTTTTTGTTTATGAAAAAAATGGGTGAGTGCGTTTTGGATCAGAAAAAAAATTTGAGCATCCAAAATGGAAATGCACAAATGCTAAGAGAGATAATTCCAAAAAGTATCTGTGATTGTTATGGAGAGGCAAAATGTGGGTTGTTAAATGTCCAACCACTTGAGAATTTGATTTTTTTCTACTCCTTGAATTTTTTGGATCATTAGGTCACTTGCATCCTCAACATGTTTCTGGCATGCATGTCCACCGCATTTAAAGCATGTTAGGATCAGTTAGAAGTCCCATTCCGAAAAAATTCCACCAAGCTTATTATTACCGGTTTTACTAGTGGAATTTCCCAAACATGGATAACGAAACCTTGGGGTTCATTTTAAGTGTGTTAACTTACATTTAATATAGTTTTCAATTTTTTTTCTATAAAATTTTCATTTTTTTTTGCCTCATATCTTTTTTGTTTATGAGAAATATGGGAGAGTTGTTTTTGGATCTGAAAAAAAATTGCAGCATCCAAAAGGGAAATGCACAAATGCTGAGAGGGATAATTCCAAAAAGTATCTGTGATTTTTAAGGAGAGGCAAAATGTGAGTTGTTAAATGTCCGACCACTTGAGAATTTGTTTTTTTTTCTACTCCTTGAATGTTTTGGATCATTAGGTCACTTGCATCCTCAACATGTTTCTGGCATGCATGTCCTCCACATTTTAAGCTTGTTAGGATCAGTTAGAAGTCCCTTTCCTATAAAATTCCACCAAGCATATTATTAGGGGTTGTACTAGTAGAATTTCTCAAACATGGATAACAAAACCTTGGAGTTCATTTTTAGTGCATTCACTTACATTTATTATAGTTTTCAAATTTTTTTTCTTAAAATTTTCCTTTTGTTATGCCTCATATCTTTTTTTGTTTACGAGAAAAAACGGAGAGAGAGTTTTGGATGTGCAAAAAAATTTGGGCATCCAAAATGGAAATGCACAAAAGCTTAGAGAGATAATTCCAAAAAGTGTCTGTGATTTTTAAGGATAGGGAAAAAGAGGGTTGTTAAATGTCCAACCACTTGAGAATTTTGATTTTTTCCTACTCCTTGAAATTTTTGGATCATTAGGTCACTTGCATCCTCAACTTGGTTCTGGCATGCATGTCCACCACATTTAAAGCATGTTAGAATCAGTTAGAAATCCTTTTCTTATAATATTCCACAAAGCTTTTTATTACGGGTTGTACTAGTGGAATTTCCCAGACATAGATAACAAAACCTTGGAGTTCATTTTTAGTGTGTTCACTTACATTTATAAGAGTTTTAAAAATTTTTGTATAAAAACTTCATTTTGTTATGCCTCATATTGTTTTTGTTTACTAGAAAAATGGGAGAGTGAGTTTTGGATTTGAAAAAAAATTTGAGCATCCAAAATGGAAATGCACAAATGCTGAGAGAGATAATCCAAAAAAGTATCTGTGATTTTTAAGGAGAGGCAAAACCTGGGTTGTTAATTGTCCAACCACTTGAGAATTTGATTTTTTTCTTCTCCTTGAAATTTTTGGATTATTAGGTCACTTGCATCCTCAACATGTTTCTGGCATGCATGTCCACCAAATTTAAAGCATGTTAGGATCAGTTAGAAGTCCTTTTCCTATAAAATTCCACCAAGCATATTATTAGGGGTTGTACTAGTGGAATTTCCCACACATAGATAACAAAACCTTGGAGTTCATTTTTAGTGCGTTTACTTACATTTATTATAGTTTTCAAATTTTTATGTATAAAATTTTCATTTTGGTATGCCCCATAGATTTTTATTTACGAGAAAAATGGGAGAGTGAGTTTTGGATCGAAAAAAAAAAATTGAGCATCCAAAATGGAAGTGGACAAATGCTAAGAGAGATAATTCAAAAAAGTATCTGTGATTTTTGAGGAGAGGCAAAAAGTGGGTAGTTAAATGTCCAACCACTTGAGGATTTGATTTTTTTCTACTCCTTTATATTTTTGGAACAATAGGTCACTTGCATCCTCAACATGTTTCTAGCATGCATGTCCACCACATTTAAAGCATGTTTGGATAAGTTAGAAGTCCCTTTCCTAAAAAATTCCACCAAGCTTATTATTAGCGGTTGTACTAGTGGAATTTCCCAAACAAGGATACCAAAACCTTGGGATTCATTTTTAGTGCGTTCACTTACATTTATTATAGTTTTCAAATTTTTTTGAATAAAATTTTCATTTTGTTTTGCCTCATATCTTTTTTGTTTACGAGAAAAATGGGAGAGTGAGTTTTGGATCTGAAAAAAAAATTGAGCATCCAAAATGGAAATGCACAAATGCTAAGAGAGATAATTCAAAAAAGTATCTGTGATTTTTTAGGAGAGGCAAAAAGTGGGTTGTTAAATATCCAACCACTTGAGAATTTGATTTTTTTCTACTCCTTGAAATTTTTGGAACAATAGGTCACTTGCATCCTCAACATGTTTCTGGCATGCATGTCCACCACATTTAAAGCATGTTTGGATAAGTTAGAAGTCCCTTTCCTAAAAAATTCCACCAAGCTTATTATTAGCGGTTGTACTAGTGGAAATTCCCAAACATGGATACCAAAACCTTGGTATTCATTTTTAGTTCGTTCACTTACATTTATTATAGTTTACAAATTTTTTTGTATAAAATTTTCATTTTGTTTTGCCGCATATCTTTTTTGTTTACGAGAAAAATGTGAGAGTGAGTTTTGGATTTGAAAAAACATTTGAGTATCCAAAATGGAAACGCACAAATGCTGAGAGAGATAATTCCTAAAAGTATCTGTGATTTTTAAGGAGAGGGAAAAAATGGGTTGTTAAATGTCCAACCACTTGAGAATTTGATTTTTTTCTACACCTTGAAATTTTTGGATCACTAGGTCACTTGCATCCGCAAGATGTTTCTGGCATGCTTGTCCTCCACATTTAAAGCATGTTAGGATCATTACAAGTCCCTTTCCTATAAAATTCCACCAAGCTTATTATTAGCGGTTGTACTAGTGGAATTTTCCAAACAATAACAAAACCTTGGAGTTCATTTTTTGTGCGTTCACTTACATTTATTATAGTTTTCAAATTTTTTTGCATAAAATTTTCATTTTGGTATGCCTCGTATCTTTTTTGTTTAAGAGAAAAATGGGAGAGAGAGTTTTGGATCTGAAAAAAAATTTGAGCATCCAAAATGAAAATGCACAAAAGCTTAGAGAGATAATTCCAAAAAGTGTCTGTGATTTTTAAGGATAGGCAAAAAGTGGGTAGTTAAATGTCCAACCACTTGAGAATTTGATTTTTTCTACTCCTTGAAAATTTTGGATCATTAGGTCACTTGCATCCTCAACATGTTTCTGGCATGCTTGTCTACCATTTTTAAAGCATGTTAGGATCAGTTAAAAGTCCCTTTCCAAAAAAATTCCACCAAGCTTACTATTAGGGGTTGTACTAGTGGAATTTTCGAAACTTGGATAACAAAATCTTGGCGTTCATTTTATGTGGGTCACTTACATTTATTACAGTTTTCAAATTTTTTTGCATAAAATTTTCATTTTGTTATGCCTCGTATCTTTTTTGTTTACGAGAAAAATGGGAGAGAGAGTTTTGGATCTGAAAAAAAATTTCAGCATCCAAAATGGAAATGCACAAAAGCTTAGAGAGATAATTCCAAAAAGTGTTTATGATTTTTAAGGATAGGCAAAAAGTGGGTTGTTAAATGTCCAACCAATTAAGAATTTTATTTTTTCTTCTCCTTGAAAATTTTGGATCATTAGGTCACTTGCATCGTCAACATGTTTCTGGCATGCATGTCTACCATTTTTAAAGCATGTTAGGATCAGTTAAAAGTCCCTTTCCAAAAAAATTCCACCAAGCTTACTATTAGGGGTTGTACTAGTGGAATTTTCGAAACATGAATAACAAAATCTTGGCGTTCATTTTAAGTGGGTCACTTACATTTATTATACTTTTCAAATTTTTTTTCATAAAATTTTCATTTTGTTATGCCTCCTATCTTTTTTGTTTACAAGAAAAATGGGAGAGAGAGTTTTGGATCTGAAAAAATATTTCAACATCCAAAATGGAAATGCACAAAAGCTTAGAGAGATAATTCCAAAAAGTGTCTGTGATTTTTAAGGATTGGCAAAAAGTGGGTTGTTAAATGTCCAACGACTTGAGAATTTTATTTTTTCTACTCCTTGAAAATTTTGGATCATAAGGTCACTTGCATCCTCAACATGTTTCTGGCATGCATGTCGACCACATTTAAAGCATGTTAGAATCAGTTATAAGTCCCTTTCCAAAAAAATTCCTCCAAGCTTACTATTAGGGGTTGTACTAGTGGAATTTCCCAAACATGGATGACAAAATCCATGAGTTCATTTTAAGTGGGTCACTTACATTTATTATAGTTTTCAAATATTTTTGCATAAAATTTTCATTTTGTTATGCCTCATACCTTTTTTGTTTAGGAGAAAAAAGAGAGAAAGTTTTGGATCTAAAAAAAAATTTGAACATCGAAAATGGAAATGCACAAATGCTGAGAGAGATAATTCCAAAAAGTAACTGTGATTTTTAAGGATAGGCAAAAAGAGGGTTGTTAAATGTCCAACCACTTGAGAAATTGATTTTTTTCTACTCCTTGAAATTTTTGGATCATTAGGTCACTTGCATCCTCAACATGTTTCTGGCATGCATGTCCACCACATTTAAACCATGTTAGGATCAGTTAGAAGTCCCTTTCCTATAAAATTCCACCAAGCTTATTGGGGGTTGTACTAGTGGAATTTCCCAAAGATGGATAACAAAACCTTGGAGTTCATTTTTAGTGCGTTCACTTACATTTATTATTGTTTTCAAAAAATTTTTCTTTAAATTTTCATTTTCTTATGCCTCATATCTTTTTTGTTTACGAGAAAATTGGGAGACTGAGTTTTGGATATGAAAAAAATTTTTACCATCCAAAATGGAAATGCACAGATGCTTAGATAGATAATTCCAAAAAGTATCTGTGATTTTTAGGGAGAGGCAAAACGTGGGTTGTTAATTGTCCAACCACTTGAGAATTTGATTTTTTTCTACTCCTTGAAATTTTTGGATCATTAGGTCACTTGCTTCCTCAACATGTTTCAGGCATGCATGTCCACCGCATTCAAAGCATGTTAGGATCAGTTAGAAGTCCCTTTCCGAAAAAATTCCACCAAGCTTATTATTAGCGGTTGTACTAGTGGAATTTCGCAAACATGGATAAAAAAACCTTGGGTTTCATTTTTAGTTTGTTCACTTACATTTAATATAGTTTTCAAATTTTTTTCTATAAAATTTTCATTTTGTTTTGCCTCATATCTTTTCTGTTTATGAGAAAAATGGGAGAGTGAGTTTTGGATCTTAAAAAAAATTTGAACATCCAAAATGGAAATGCACAAATGATGAGAGAGATAATTCCAAAAAGTATCTGTGATTTTTAAGGATAGGCAAAAAGTACGTTGTTCAATGTCCGACCACTTGAGAATTTGATTTTTTTCTAGTCCTTGAAAATTTTGGATCATTAGGTCACTTGCATCCTCAACATGTTTCTGGCATGCATGTCCGCCACATTTAAAGCATGTTTGGATCAGTTACAAGTCCCTTACCTAAAAAATTCCACCAAGCTTATTATTAGAGGTTGTACTAGTGGAATTTTCCAAACATGGATAACAAAACCTTGGAGTTCTATTTTAGTGCGTTTACTTACATTTATTTTAGATTTCAAATTTTTTGTATAAAATTTTCAATTTGTTATGCCTCTTATCTTTTTTGTTTATGAGAAAAATGGGAGAGTGAGTGTTGGATCTGAAAAAAAATTTGACCATCCAAAATGGAAATGTACAAATGGTGAGAGAGATAATTCCAAAAACTATCTGTGATTTTTAAGGAAAGGCAAAAAGTGAGTTGTTAAATGTCCAACCACTTTAGAATTTGATTTTTTTCTTCTCCTTGAAAAATTTGGATCATAGGTCACTTCCATCCTCAACATGTTTCTGGCATGCATGTCCACCACATTTAAAGCATGTTTTGATCAGTTAGAAGTCCCTTTCCTAAAACATTTCACCAAGGTTATTATTAGCGGTTTTACTAATGGAATTTCCAAAATATGGATAACAAAACCGTGGAGTTCATTTTTAGCGCGTTCACTTACATTTATTATAGTTATCAAATTTTTTTGTATAAAATTTTCTTTTTGTTATGCCTCATTTCTTTTTTGTTTATGAGAAAAATGGGAGAGTGCGTTTTGGATCAGAAAAAAAATTTGAGCATCCAAAATGGAAATGCACAAATGCTGAGAGAGATAATTCCAAAAAGTATCTGTGATTGTTAAGGAGGGGCAAAATGTGGGTTGTTAAATGTCCAACCACTTGAGAATTTGATTTTTTTCTACTCCTTGAAATTTTTGGATCATTAGGTCACTTGCATCCTCAACATGTTTCTGACATGCATGTCCACCGCATTTAAAGCATGTTAGGATCAGTTAGAAGTCCCATTCCGAAAAAATTCCACCAAGCTTATTATTAGCGGGTGTACTAGTTGAATTTCCCAAACATGGATAACGAAACCTTGGGGTTCATTTTAAGTGTGTTCACTTACATTTAATATAGTTTTCAATTTTTTTTCTATAAAATTTTCATTTTTTTTGCCTCATATCTTTTTTGTTTATGAGAAAAATGGGAGAGTTGTTTTTGGATCCGAAAAAAATTTGGGCATCCAAAATGGAAATGCTCAAAAGCTTAGAGAGATAATTCAAAAAAGTGTCTGTGATTTTTAAGGATAGGCAAAAAGAGGGTTGTTAAATGTCCAACCACTTGAGAATTTGATTTTTTTCTACTCCTTGAAATTTTTGGATCATTAGGTCACTTGCATCCTCAACTTGGTTCTGGCATGCACGTCCACCACATTTAAAGCATGTTAGGATCAGTTAGAAGTCCTTTTCCTATAATATTTCACCAAGCTTTTTATTACAGGTTGTACTAGTGGAATTTCCCAGACATAGATAACAAAACCTTGGAGTTCATTTTTAGTGTGTTCACTTACATTTATAAGAGTTTTGAAAATTTTTGTATAAAAATTTCATTTTGTTATGCCTCATATTGTTTTTGTTTACGAGAAAAATGGGAGAGTGAGTTTTGGATTTGAAAAAAAATTTGAGCATCCAAAATGGAAATGCACAAATGCTGAGAGAGATAATCCAAAAAAGTATCTGAGACTTTTAAGGAGAGGCAAAAACTGGGTTGTTAATTGTCCAACCACTTGAGAATTTGATTTTTTTCTTCTCCTTAAAATTTTTGGATAATTAGGTCACTTGCATCCTCAACATGTTTCTGGCATGCATGTCCACCACATTTAAAGCATGTTTGGTTCAGTTAGAAGTCCCTTTACTAAAAAATTCCACCAAGCCTATTATTAGCGGTTGTACTAGTGGAATTTCCCAAACATGGATAACAAAACCTTGGGTTCATTTTTAGTCCGTTCACTTACATTTATAATAGTTTTCAAATTTTTTTGTGTAAAATTTTCATTTTGTTTTGCCTCATATCTTTTTTGTTTACGAGAAAAATGGAGAGTGAGTTTTGGATCTGAAAAAAAATTTGAGCATCCAAAATGGAAATGCACAAAAGCTTAGAGAGATAATTCCAAAAAGTGTCTGTGATTTTTAAGGATAGGCAAAAAGAGGGTTGTTAAATTGTCCAACCACTTGAGAATTTGATTTTTTTCTACTCCTTGAAATTTTTGGATCATTAGGTCACTTGCATCCTCAACTTTTTTCTGGCGTGCATGTCCACCAAATTTAAAGCATGTTAGGATCAGTTAGAAGTCCTTTTCCTATAAAATTCCACCAAGCTTATTATTAGGGGTTGTACTAGTGGAATTTCCCACACATAGATAACGAAACCTTGGAGTTCATTTTTAGTGCGTTCACTTACATTTATTATAGTTTTCAAATTTTTATGTATAAAATTTTCATTTTGTTATGCCCCATAGGTTTTTATTTACGAGAAAAATGGGAGAGTGAGTTTTGGATCTGAAAAAAAAATTGAGCATCCAAAATGGAAGTGGACAAATGCTAAGAGAGATAATTCAAAAAAGTTTCTGTGATTTTTGAGGAGAGGCAAAAAGTGGGTTGTTAAATGTCCAACCACTTGAGGATTTGATTTTTTTCTACTCCTTTAAATTTTTGGAACAATAGGTCACTTACATCCTCAACATGTTTCTGGCATGCATGTCCACCACATTTAAAGCAAGTTTGGATAAGTTAGAAGTCCCTTTCCTAAAAAATTCCTCCAAGCTTATTATTAGCGGTTGTACTAGTGGAATTTCCCAAACAAGGATACCAAAACCTTGGTATTCATTTTTAGTGCGTTCACTTACATTTATTATAGTTTTCAAATTTTTTTGTATAAAATTTTCATTTTGTTTTGCGTCATATCTTTTTTGTTTACGAGAAAAATGGGAGAGTGAGTTTTGGATCTGAAAAAAAAATTGAGTATCCAAAATGGAAATGCACAAATGCTAAGAGAGATAATTCAAAAAAGTATCTGTGATTTTTTAGGAGAGGCAAAAAGTGGGTTGTTAAATGTCCAACCACTTGAGAATTTGATTTTTTTCTACTCCTTGAAATTTTTGGAACAATAGGTCACTTGCATCCTCAACATGTTTCTGGCATGCATGTCCACCACATTTAAAGCATGTTTGGATAAGTTAGAAGTCCCTTTCCTAAAAAATTCCACCAAGCTTATTATTAGCGGTTGTACTAGTGGAATTTCCCAAACATGGATACCAAAACCTTGGTATTCATTTTTAGTGCGTTCACTTACATTTATTATAGTTTTCAAATTTTTTTGTATAAATTTTCACTTTGTTTTGCCTCATATCTTTTTTGTTTACGAGAAAAATGGGAGAGTGAGTTTTGGATTTGAAAAAAAATTTGAGTATCCAAAATGGAAATGCACAAATGCTGAGAGAGATAATTCTTAAAAGTATCTGTGATTTTTAAGGAGAGGGAAAAAGAGGGTTGTTAAATGTCCAATCACTTGAAAATTTGATTTTTTTCTACACCTTGAAATTTTTGGATCATTAGGTCACTTGCATCCTCAAGATGTTTCTGGCATGCTTGTCCTCCACATTTAAAGGATGTTAGGATCATTACAAGTCCCTTTCCTATAAAATTCCACCAAGCTTATTATTAGCGGTTGTACTAGTGGAATTTCCCAAACAATAACAAAACCTTGGAGTTCATTTTTTGTGTGTTCACTTACATTTATTATAGTTTTCAAATTTTTTTGCATAAAATTTTCATTTTGTTATGCCTCGTATCTTTTTTGTTTACGAGAAAAATGGGAGAGAGAGTTTTGGATCTTAAAAAAAATTTGTGCATCCAAAATGGAAATGCACAAAAGCTTAGAGAGATAATTCCAAAAAGTGTCATGATTTTTAAGGATAGGCAAATAGTGGGTGGTTAAATGTCCAACCACTTGAGAATTTGATTTTTTCTACTGCTTGAAAATTTTGGATCATTAGGTCCCTTGCATCCTCAACATGTTTCTGGCATGCATGTCGACCACATTTAAAGCATGTAAGGAAGAGTTAGATGTCCCTTTCAAAAAAAATTCCACCAAGCTTACTATTAGGGGTTGTACTACTGGAATTTCCCAAACATGGATAACAAAATCTTGGAGTTCATTTTAAGTGGGTCACTTACATTTATTATAGTTTTCAAATTTTTTTTATGTAAAATTTTCATTTTTTATGCCTCATATCTTTTTTGTTTACGAGAAAAATGGGAGAGAGAGTTTTGGATCTGAAAAAAAATTTGAGTATCCAAAATGGAAATGCACAAAAGCTTAGAGAGATAATTCCAAAAAGTGTCTGTGATGTTTAAGGATAGGCAAAAAGTGGGTTGTTAAATGTCCAACCAATTGAGAATTTTATTTTTTCTTCTCCTTGAAAATTTTGGATCATTAGGTCACTTGCATCCTCAACATGTTTCTGGCACGCATGTCTACCGCATATAAAGCATGTTAGGATCAGTTAGAAGTCCCTTTCCAAAAAAATTCCACCAAGCTTACTATTAGGGGTTGTGCTAGTGGAATTTCCCAAACATGGATAACAAAATCTTGGAGTTCATTTTAAGTGGGTCACTTACATTTATTATAGTTTTCAAATTTTTTTTTTGCATAAAATTTTCATTTTGTTATGCCTCATACCTTTTTTGTTTACGTGAAAAAAGGGAGAGTGAGTTTTGGATCGAAAAAAAAAATTGAACATCGAAAATGGAAATGGACAAATGCTGAGAGAGATAATTCCAAAAAGTATCTGTGATTTTTAAGGATAGGCAAAAAGAGGGTTGTTAAATGTCCAACCACTTGAGAATTTGATTTTTTTCTACTCCTTGAAAATTTTGGATCATTAGGTCACTTGCATCCTCAACATGTTTCTGGCAAGAATATCCACCACATTTAAAGCATGTTAGGATAAGTTAGAAGTCCCTTTCCTATAATATTCCACCAAGGTTATTGGGGGTTGTACTAGTGGAATTTCCCAAAGATGGATAACAAAACCTTGGAGTTCTTTTTTAGTGCGTTCACTTACATTTATTATAGTTTTCAAAAATTTTGCTTTAAATTTTCTTTTTTTTTTTGCCTCATATATTTTTTGTTTAGGAGAAAAATGGGAGAGTGAGTTTTGGATATGAAAAAAAAATTGACCATCCTAAATAGAAATGCACAAATGCTGAGAGAGATAATTCAAAAAAGTATCTGTGATTTTTGAGGAGAGGCAAATAGTGGGTTGTTAAATGTCCAACCACTTGAGAATTTGATTTTTTTCTACTCCTTGAAATTTTTGGATCATTAGGTCACTTGCATCCTCAACTTGTTTCTGGCATGCATGTCCTCCACATTTAAAGCATGTTAGGATCAGTTAGAAGTCCCTTTCCTATAAAATTCTACCAAGCTTATTATTAGCAGTTCTACCAGTAGAATTTCCCAAACATGGATAACAAAACCTTGGAGTTCATTTTTAGTGCGTTCACTTACATTTATTATAGTTTTCAAATTTTTTTGTATAAAATTTTCATTTTGTTATGCCCCATAGCTTTTTTTTTTGCGAGAAAAATGGGAGAGTGAGTTTTTGATCTGAAAAAAAATTTGAGCATCCAAAATGGAAATGCACAAATGCTGAGAAAGATAATTCAAAAAAGTATCTGTGATTTTTGAGGAGAGGCAAAAAGTGGGTTGTTATACATTCAACCACTTGAGAATTTGATTTATTTTTACTCGAAATTTTTGGAACATTAGGTCACTTGCATCCTCAACATGTTTTTGGCGTGCATGTCCACCACATTTAAAGCATGTTTGGAATAGTTAGAAGTCCCTTTCCTAAAAATTCCTCCAAGCTTATTATTAGCGGTTGTACTAGTGGAATTTCTCAAACATGTATACCAAAACCTTGGGGCTCATTTTTAGTGCGTTCACTTACATTTATTATAGTTTTCAATTTTTTTTGTATAAAATTTTCATTTTTTTTGCCTCATATCTTTTTTGTTTACGCGAAAAATGGGAGAGTGAGTTTTGGATCTGAAAAAAAATTTGAGCATCCAAAATTGAAATGCACAAATACTGAGAGAGATAATTCGAAAAAGTATCTATGATTTTTAAGGAGAGGGAAAAAGTGGTTGTTAAATTTCCAACCACTTGAGAATTTGATTTTTTCTACTCCTTGAAATTTTTGGAACATTACGTCACTTGCATCCTCAACATGTTTCTCACATGCTTGTCCTCCACATTTAAAGCATGTTAGGATTAGTTACAAGTCCCTTTTCTATAAAATTCCACCAAGCTTATTATTAGCGGTTCTACTAGTGGAATTTCCCAAACATCGATAATAAAACCATGGAGTTCATTTTTTGTGGGTTCACTTACATTTATTATAGTTTACAAATTTTTTTCCATAAAATTTTCATTTTTTTATGCCTCGTATCTTTTTTGTTTATGAGAAAAATGGGAGAGAGAGTTTTGGATCTGAAAAAAAATTTGAGCTTCCAAAATGAAAATGCACACAAGCTTAGAGAGATAATTCCAAAAAGTGTCTGTGATTTTTAAGGATAGGCAAAAAGTTGGGGAGTTAAATGCCCAACCACTTGAGAATTTGATTTTTTCTACTCTTTGAAATTTTTGGATCATTAGGTCACTTGCATCCTCAACATGTTTCTGGCGTGCATGTCCACCACATTTAAAGCATGTTTGGATCAGTTAGAACTCCCTTTCCTAAAAAATTCCCCCAAGCTTATTATTAGCGGTTGTACTAGTGGAATTTCTCAAACATGGATACCAAAACCTTGGGGCTCATTTTCAGTGCGTTCACTTACATTTATTATAGTTTTCAAATTTTTTTGTATAAAATTTTCATTTTTTTTGCCTCATATCTTTTTTGTTTATGAGAAAAATGGGAGAGTGAGTTTTGGATCTGAAAAAAAATTTGAGCATCCAAAATGGAAATGCACAAATACTGAGAGAGATAATTCGAAAATGTATCTGTGATTTTTAAGGAGAGGGAAAAAGTGGGTTGTTAAATGTCCAACCACTTGAGAATTTGATTTTTTCTACTCCTTGAAATTTTTGGATCCTTATGTCGCTTGCATCCTCAACATGTTTCTGGCATGCTTGTCCTCCACATTTAAAGCATGTTAGGATCAGTTACAAGTCCCTTTCTTATAAAATTCCAGCAAGCTTATTATTAGCGGTTCTACTAGTGGAATTTCCCAAACATGGATAACAAAACCATGGAGTTCATTTTTTGTGCGTTCACTTACATTTATTATAGTTTTCAAAAATTTTAGCATAAAATTTTCATTTTGTTATGCCTCGTATCTTTTTTGTTTACGAGAAAAATGGGAGAGAGAGTTTTGGATCTGAAAAAAAATTTGAGCATCCAAAATGAAAATGCACAAAAGCTTAGAGAGATAATTCCAAAAAGTGTCTGTGATTTTTAAGGATAGGCAAAAAGTGGGTAGTTAAATGTCCAACCACTTGAGAATTTGATTTTTTCTACTCCTTGAAAATCTTGGACCATTAGGTCACTTGCATCCTCAACATGTTTCTGGGATGCATGTCCACCATTTTTAAAGCATGTTAGGATCAGTTAAAAGTCCCTTTCCAAAAAAATTCCACCAAGCTTACTATTTGAGGTTGTACTAGTCGAATTTTCGAAACATGGATAACAAAATCTTGGCGTTCATTTTAAGTGGGTCACTTACATTTATTGTAGTTTTCAAATTTTTTTGCATAAAATTTTCATTTTGTTATGCCTCATATCTTTTTTGTTTACGAGAAAAATGGGAGAGAGAGTTTTGGATCTGAAAAAAAATTTCAGCATCCAAAATGGAAATGCACAAAAGCTTAGGGAGATAATTCCAAAAAGTGTCTGTGATTTTTAAGGATTGGCAAAAAGTGGGTTGTTAAATTCCCAACCACTTGAGAATTTGATTTTTTTCAACTCCTTGAAATTTTTGGATCATTAGGTCACTTGCATCCGCAACATGTTTCTAGCATGCATGTCCACCACATTTAAACCATGTTAGGATCAGTTAGAAGTCCCTTTCCTATAAAATTCCACCAAGCTTATTGGGGGTTGTACTAGTGGAATTTCCCTAAGATGGAGAACAAAACCTTAGGGTTCATTTTTAGTGCGTTCACTTACATTTATTACAGTTTTGAAATTTTTGTGAATAAAATTTTTATTTTGTTTTGCGTCATATCTTTTTTGTTTACGAGAACAATGGGAGAGTGAGTTTTGGAAATGAAAAAAAATTTCAACATCCAAAATGGAAATGCACAAATGATGAGAGAGATAATTCAAAAAAGTATCTGTAATTTTTAAGGAGAGGCAAAAAGTGGGTTGTTAAATGTCCAACCAGTTGAGAATTTGATTTTTTTCTACTCGTTGAAATTTTTGGATCATTAGGTCACTTGCATCCTCAACATGTTTTTTGCAAGCATGTCCATGACATTTAAAGCTTGTTTGGATCAGTTAGAAGTCCCTTTCCGAATAAATTCCACCAAGCTTATTATTAGCGGTTGTACTAGTGGAATTTCCCAAACATGGATAACAAAACCTTGGGGTTCATTTTTAGTGTGTTCACTTACATTTAATATAGTTTTCAAAAATTTTACTATAAAATTTTCTTTTTGTTTTGCCTCATATCTTTTTTTTTTTATGAGAAAAATGGGAGAGTGAGTTTTGGATCTGAAAAAAATTTGAGCATCCAAAAGGGAAATGCATAAATGCAGAGAGAGATAATTCCAAAAAGTATCTGTGATTTTTAAGGAGAGGCAAAAAGTGGGTCTTTAAATATCCAACCACTTGAGAATTTTTTTTTTCTTCTCCTTGAAAAATTTGGATCATTAGGTCACTTGCATCCTCAACATGTTTCTGGCATGCATGTCCACCACATTTAAAGCATGTTTTGATCAGTTAGAAGTCCATTTCCTATAAAATTCCACCAATCTTATTATTAGCAGTTGTACTAGTGGAATTTCCCAAACAAGGAGAACAAAACCTTAGGGTTCATTTTTAGTGCGTTCACTTACATTTATTACAGTTTTGAAATTTATTTGTATAAAATTTTTATTTTGTTTTGCCTCATATCTTTTTTGTTTACGAGAACAATGGGAGAGTGAGTTTTGGATATGAAAAAAAATTTGAACATCCAAAATGGAAATGCACAAATGATGAGAGAGATAATTCCAAAAAGTATCTGTGATTTTTAAGGAGAGGCAAAGAGTGGGTTGTTAAATGTCCAACCAGTTGAGCATTTGATTTTTTTCTACTCCTTGAAATTTTTGGATCATTAGGTCACTTGCATCCTCAACATGTTTCTGGCAAGCATGTCCACGACATTTAAAGCTTGTTTGGATCAGTTAGAAGTCCCTTTCTGAATAAATTCCACCAAGCTTATTATTAGCGGTTGTACTAGTGGAATTTCCCAAACATGGATAACAAAACCTTGGGGTTCATTTTTAGTGTGTTCACTTACATTTAATATAGTTTTCAAAAAGGTTTCTATAAAATTTTCTTTTGGTTTTGCCTCATATCTTTTTTGTTTATGAGAAAAATGGGAGAGTGAGTTTTGGATCTGAAAAAAAATTTGAGGATCCAAAAGGGAAATGCACAAATGCTGAGAGAGATAATTCCAAAAAGTATCTATGATTTTTAAGGAGAGGGAAAAAGTGGGTAGTTAAATGTCCAACCACTTGAGAATTTGATTTTTTTCTACTCCTCGAAATTTTTGGATCATTAGGTCACTTGCATCCTCAACATGTTTCTGGCATGCATGTCCACCACATTTAAAGCTTGTTTGGATCAGTTAGAAGTCCCTTTCCTAATAAATTCCACCAAGCTTATTATTAGCGGTTGTACTTGTGGAATTTCCCAAACATGGATAACAAAACCTTGGGGTTCATTTTTAGTGTGTTCAGTTACATTAAATATAGTTTTCAGACTTTTTTTCTATAAAATTTTCATTTTGTTTTGCCTCATTTTTTTTTTTGTTTAAGAGAAAAATGGGAGAGTGAGTTTTGGACCTGAAAAAAAAATTGAGCATCCAAAAGGGAAATGCACAAATGCTGAGAGAGATAATTCCAAAAAGTATCTGTGATTTTCAAGGGGAGGCAAAAAGGTGTTGTTAAATGTCCAACCACTTCAGAATTTGATTTTTTTCTACTCCTTGAAATTTTATGATCATTAGGTCAGTTGCATCCTCAACATTTTTCTGACATGCATGTCCTCCACATTTAAAGCTTGTTAGGATCAGTCAGAAGTCCCTTTCCTATAAAATTCCACCAAGCTTATTATTAGGGGTTGTACTAGTAGAATTTCTCCAACATGGATAACAAAACCTTGGAGTTCATTTTTAGAGCGTTCACTTACATTTATAATAGTTTTCAAATTTTTTGCTTAAAATTTTCTTTTTTGTTATGCCTCATATTTTTTTTGCTTACGAGAAAAAAGGGAGAGAGAGTTTTGGATCTGAAAAAAAATTTGGGCATCCAAAATGGAAATACACAAATGCTGAGTGAGATAAATCAGAAAAGTATCTGTGATTTTTAAGGATAGGCAAAGAGTACGTTGTTAAATGTCCAACCACTTGAGAATTTGATTTTTTTCTACTCCTTGAAAATTTTGGACCATTAGGTCACTTGCATCCTCATCATGTTTCTGGCATGCATGTCCACCACATTTAAAGCATGTTTGGATCAGTTTGAAGTCCCTTTCTCATAAAATTCCACCAAGCTTATTATTAGCGGTTGTACTAGTGGAATTTCCAAAACATGGATAACAAAACCTTGGAGTTCATTTTTTTTGCGTTCACTTACATTTACTATAGTTTTAAAATTTTTTTGCATAAAATTTTCATTTTGTCATGCCTCATATCTTTTTTGTTTACGAGAAAAATGGGAGAGTGTGTTTTGGATCTGAAAAAAAATTTGAGCATCCAAAATGGAAATGCACAAAAGCTTAGAGAGATAATTCCAAAAAGTGTTTATGATTTTTAAGGATAGGCAAAAAGTGGGTTGTTAAATGTCCAACCACTTGAGAATTTGATTTTTTCTACTCCTTGAAAATTTTGGATCATTAGGTCACTAGCATCCTCAACATGTTTCTGGCATGCATGTCCACCACATTTAAAGCATGTTAGGATCTGTTAGAAGTCCCTTTCCAAAAAAATTCCACCAAGCTTACCAATAGGGGTTGTACTAGTGGAATTTCCCAAACATGGATAACAAAATCTTGGAGTTCATTTTAAGTGGGTCACTTACATTTATTATAGTTTTGAAATTGTTTTGCATAAAATTTTCATTTTGTTATGCCTCATACCTTTTTTGTTTACGAGAAAAAAGGGAGCGTGAGTTTGGATCTAAAACAAAATTTGAACATCAAAAATGGAAAAGCACAAAAGCATAGAGAGATAATTCCAAAAAGTGTTTGTGATTTCATTTTTTTATGCCTCATATCTTTTTTGTTTACAAGAAAAATGGGAGAGAGAGTTTTGGATCGGAAAAAAAATTTGTACATCCAAAATGGAAATGCACAAATGATGAGAGAGATAATTCCAAAAAGTATCTGTGATTTTTAAGGAGTGGCAAAAAGTGGGTTGTTAAATGTCCAACCAGTTGAGAATTTGATTTTTTTCTACTCCTTGAAATTTTTTGATCATTAGGTCACTTGCATCGTCAACATGTTTCTGGTTTGCATGTCCACCACATTTAAAGCATGTTTGGATCAGTTAGAAGTCCATTTCCTAAAAAAATTCACCAAGCTTATTATTAGCAATTGTACTAGTGGAATTTCCAAAACATGGTTAACAAAACCATGGGGTTCATTTTTAGTGCGTTCACTTACATTTATTATAGTTAACAAATTTTATCGTATAAAATTTTCATTTTCTTTTGCATCATATCTTTTTTGTTTAGGAGAAAAATGGGAGAGTGAGTTTCTGGTCTGAAAAAAAATTTGAACATCCAAAATGGAAATGCACAATTACTGAGAGAGATAATTCCAAAAAGTATCTATGATTTTTAAGGAGAGGCAAAAAGTGGGTTGTTAAATGTCCAACCACTAGAGAATTTGATTTTTTTCTACTCCTTGTAATTTTTGGATCATTAGGTCACTTGCATCCTCAACATGTATCTAGCATGCATGTCCTCCACATTTAAAGCATGTTAGGATCAGTTAGAAGTCCATTTCCTATAAAATTAAACCAAGCTTATTATTAGGGGTTGTACTAGAGGAATTTATCAAACATGGATAACAAAACCTTGGAGTTCATTTTTAGGGTGTTCACTTTCATTAATTATAGTTTTAAAATTTTTTTGGTTAAAAATTTCATTTTGTTATGCCTCATATCTTTTTTGTTTACGAGAAAAATGGGAGAGTGAGTTTTGGATCTGAAAAAAAATTTGAACTTCCAAAATGGAAATGCACAAATGCTGACAGAGATAATTCCAAAAAGTATCTGTGATTTTTAGGGATAGGCAAAAAGTGGGTTGTTAAATATCCAACCACTTGAGAATTTGATTTTTTCTACTCCTTGAAATTTTTGGATCATTAGGTCACTTGCACCCTCTACATGTTTATGGCATGCATGTCCACCACATTTAAAGCATGTTAGGATCAATTAGAAGTCCCTTTCCTATAAAATTTTACCAAGCTTATTATTAGGCGTCATACTAGTGGAATTTCTAAAACATAATAAGAAAACCTTGGAGTTCATTTTTAGCGCATTCACTTACATTTATTATAGTTTTCAAATTTTTTTTCAAAAAATATTCTTTTTGTGATGCCTCATATCTTTTTTGTTTACGAGAAAAATGGGAGAGAGAGTTTTGGATCTGAAAAAAATTTGAACATCCAAAATGGAAATGCAAAAATGCTGAGAGAGATAATTTCAAAAAGTATCTGTAATTTTTAAGGAGTGGCAAAAAGTGGGTTGTTAAATGTCCAACCACTTGAGAATTTAATTTTTTTCTACTCAAAATTTTTGGATCATTAGGTCACTTGCATCCTCAACAAGTTTCTGGCATGCATGTTCTCCACATTTAAAGCATGTCAAGATCAGTTAGAAGTCCATTTCCTATAAAATTCCACCATGCTTATTATTCGGGGTTGTACTAGTGGAATTTCTAAAACTTGGATAACAAAACCTTGGAGTTCATTTTTAGTGCGATCAATTACATTTCTTATAGTTTTCAAATTTTTTTCATAAAATTTTCATTTTTTTAGGCCTCATATCTTTTTTGTTCACAAGAAAAATGGGAGAGTGACTTTTGGATCTGAAAAAAAAATTGAGCATCCAAAATGGAAATGCACAAATGCTGACAGAGATAATTCCAAAAAGTATTTGTTATTTTTAAGGATTTGCAAAAAGTGGGTTGTTAAATATCCAACCACTTGAGAATTTGATTTTTTCTACTCCTCGAAATTTTTGGATCATTAGGTCACTTGCATCCTCAACATGGTTCTGGCATGCATGTCCACCACATTTAATGCATGTTAGGATCAGTTAGAAGTCCCGTTCCGATAAAATTTCACCAAGCATATTATTAGTGGTGTTACTAGTGGAATTTCTCAAACATGGATAACAAAACCTTGGAGTTCATTTTTAGTGCGTTCACTTACATTTATTATAGTTTTCAAAATTGTTTGCATAAAATATTCATTTTGTTATGCCACGTATCTTTTTTGTTCACAAGAAGAATGGGAGAGCGAGTTTTGGTTCTGAAAAAAAATTTGAGCATCCAAAATGGAAATGCACAAATGCTGAGAGCGATAATTGATAAATGTATCTGTGATTTTTAAGGTTAGGCAAAAAGTGGGTTGTTAAATGTCCAACCACTTGAGAATTTGATTTTTTCTACTCCTTGAAATTTTTGGATCATTAGGTCACTTGGATACTCAATATGTTTCTAGCATACATGTCCACAACATTTAAAGCATGTTAGGATCAGTTAGAAGTCCCTTTCCTATAAAATTTCACCAAGCTTATTATTAGGGGTTGTACTAGTGGACCTTCCAAAACATGGATAACAAAACCTTGGAGTTCATTTTTTGTGCGTTCACTTACATTTATTATAGTTTTCAAATTTTTTTGCAAAAAAATTTCTTTTTGTGATGCCTCAAATCTTTTTTGTTTACGAGAAAAATGGGAGAGTGACTTTTGAATCTGAAAAAAAATTTGAACATCCAAAATGGAAATACACAAAAGCTGAGAGAGATAATTCCAAAAAGTATCAGTGATTTTTAAGGGTAGGGAAAAGTGGGTTGTTAAATGTCCAACCACTTGAGAATTTGATTTTTTTCTACTCCTTGAAATTTCTTGATCATCAGGTCACTTGCATCCTCAACATGTTTCTGGCATGCATGTCCACCTCATTTAAAGTATGTGAGGATCAGTTAGAAGTCCCTTTCCTATAAAATTCCACCAAGCTTATTATTAGGGGTTGTACTATTGGAATTTCTCAAACATGGATAACAAAACGTTGGAGTTCATTTTTAGTGCGTTCACTTACTTTATTATTGTTTTCATTTTTTTTTTCATAAAATTTTCATTTTGTTATGCCTCATATCTTTTTTGTTCACGAGAAGAATGGGAGAGTGAGTTTTGGATCTGAAAAAAAATTTGAGCATCCAAAATGGAAATGCACAAATGCTGAGAGAGAGAATTGATAAATGTATCTGTGATTTTTATGGATAGGCAAAAAGTTGGTTGTTAAATGTCCAACCACTTGAGAATTTGATTTTTTCTTCTCCTTGAAATTTTTTTATCATTAGGTCACTTGCATCCTCAACATGTTTCTGTCATGCATGTCCACCACATTTAAAGCATGTTAGGATCAGATAGAAGTCCTTTTCCTATAAAATTTCTCCAAGCTTATTATTAGGGGTTGTACTAGTGGAATTTCTCAAACATGGATAACAAAATGTTGGAGTTAATTTTTAGTGCGTTCACTTACATTTATTATAGTTTTCAAATTTTTTAGCAAAATTTTCATTTTATTATGCCTCATATCTTTTTTGTTGACGAGAAATATGGGAGAGAGAGTTTTGGATCGGAAAAAAATTTGAACATCCAAAATGGAAATGCACAAATGCTGAGAGAGATAATTCCAAAAAGTATCTGTGATTTTTCAGGAGATGCAAAAAGTGGGTTGCGAATTGTCCAACCACTTGAGAATTTGATTTTTTCTACTCCTAGAAATTTTTGGATGATTAGGTCACTTGCATCCTCAACATGTTTTTGGCATGCATGTCCACCACATTTAAAGCATGTTAGGATCAGAGAGAAGTCCCCTTCCTATAAAATTCCAGCAAGCTTATTATTAGGGGTCGTACTAGTGGAATTTCTCAAACATGGATAAAATAACCTTGGAGTTAATTTTTAGTGCGTTCACTTACATTTATTATAGTTTTCAAATTTTTTTGCATAAAATTTTCATTTTGTTATGCCTCATAAAATTTTTGGTGACGAGAAAAATGGGAGAGAGAGTTTTGGGTCTGAAAAAAATTTGAAAATCCAAAACTGAAATGCACCAATGCTGACAGAGATAATTCCAAAAAGTATATGTGATTTTTTAGGAGAGGCAAAAAGTGGACTTGAGAATTTTATTTTTTTCTACTCCTTGAAAATTTTGGATCATTAGGTCACTTGCATCCTCAACATGTTTCTGGCATGCATGTCCTCCACATTTAAAGCATGTTAGGATCAGTTAGAAGTCCTTTTCCTATAAAATTCCACCAAGCTTATTATTAGGGGTTCTAAAAGTGGAATTTCTCAAACATGGATAACTAAACCTTGGAGTTCATTTTTAGTGCGTTCACTTACATTTATTATAGTTTTCAAATTTTTTTGCATAAAATTTTCGTTTTGTTATGCCTCATATCTTTTTTGTTTACGAGAAAAATAGGAGAGTGAGTTTTGGACCTGAAAAAAAAATTTGAACATCCAAAATGGAAATGCACAAATGCTGAGAGAGATAATTCTAAAAAGTATCTGTGATTTTTAACGATAGGCAAAAAGTCGGTTGTTAAATGTCCAACCACTTGAGATTTTGATTTTTTTCTACTCCTTGAAATTTTAGGATCATTAGGTCACTTGGATCCTCAACATGTTTCTGGCATGCATGTCCGCCACATTTAAAATATGTTAGGATCAGTTAGAAGTCCCTTTCCTATAAAATTCCACCAAGCATATTATTAGCGGTTGTACTAGTGGAATTTCCCAAACATGGATAACAAAACCTTGGGGTTCATTTTTAGTGCGTTCACTTACATTTACTATAGTTTTCAAATTTTTTTGTATTAAATTTTCATTTTGTGTTGCCTAATTTTTTTTTTCTTTACGAGAAAAATGGGAGAGTGAGTTTTGGACGTGAAAAAAAATTTGAACATCCAAAATGTAAATGCAAAAATGCTGAGAGTGATAATTCTAAAAAGTATCTGTGATTTCTAAGGAGAGGCAAAAAATGGGTTGTTAAAAGTCCAACCATTTGAGAATTTGATTTTTTTAACTCTTTGAAATTTTTGGATCATTAGGTCTCTTGCATCCTCAATATGTTTCTGGCTTGCATGTCCTCCACATTTAAAGCATGTTAGGATCAGTTAGAAGTCCCTTTCCTATAAAATTTCACCAAGCTTATTATTAGGGGTTGCACTAGTGGAATTTCCCAAACATGGATAAAAAAACCTAGGGGTTCATTTTTAGTGCGTTGACTTACATTTATTATAGTTTTCAAATTTTTTTGTATAAAATTTTCATTTTATTTTGCCTCATATCTTTTTTGTTTACAAGAAAAATGGGAGTGCGAGTTTTGGATCTGAAAAAAAATTTGAATATCAAAAATGGAAATGCACAAATGCTGAAAGAGATAATTCCAAAAAGTATCTGTGATTTTTAAGGAGAGGCAAAAAGTATGTTGTTAAATGTCCAACCACTTGAGAATTTGATTTTTTTCTACTCGAAATTTTTGGATCATTACGTCACTTGCATGCTCAACATGTTTTTGGCATGCATGTCCTCCACATTTAAAGCATGTTAGGATCAGTGAGAAGTCCCTTTCCTATAAAATTCCACCAAGCTTATTATTAGTGGTTGTACTAGTGGAATTTCTCAAACATGGATAACAAAACCCTTGAGTTTATTTTTAGTGTGTTCACTTACATTTATTATAGTTTTCTAATCTTTTTGCTTAAAATTTTCATTTTGTTATGCCTCGTATCTTTTTTTTATGAGAAAAATGGGACAGTGAGTTTTGGATCTGAAAAAAAATTTGAGCATCGAAAATAGAGATACACAAATGCTGAGAGAGATAATTCCAAAAAGTATCTATGATTTTAAGGATAGGAAAAAAGTGGGTTATCAAATGTCCAACCACTTGAGAATTTGATTTTTTTCTAGTCCTTGAAATTTTTGGATCATTAGGTCACTTGCATCGTCAACATGCTTCTGGCATCCATGCCCACCACATTTAAAGCATGTTAGGATCAGTTAGAAGTCCATTTCCTATAAAATTCCACCATGCAAATTATTAAGGGTTGTACTAGTGGAATTTCCCAAACATGGATAAAAAAACCTTGGAGTTCATTTTTAGTGTGTTCAATTTCATTTATTATAATTTTAAAATTTTTATCCATAAAATTTTCATTTTTTTATGCGTCATATCTTTTTTGTTTACGACAAAAATGGGAGAGTGAGTTTTGGATCTGAAAGAAAATTTGACCTTCCAAAATGGAAATGCACAAATGCTGACAGAGATAATTCCAAAAAGTATCTATGATTTTTAAGTATAGGCAAAAAGTGGGTTGTTAAACATCCAACCACTTGAGAATTTGATTTTTTCTACTCCTTGAAAGTTTTGGATCATTAGGTTACTTGCATCCTCTACATGTTTCTGGCATGCATGTCCACCACATTTAAAGCATGTTAGGATCAGTTAGAAATCCCTTTCCTATAAAATTTCACCAAGCTTATCATTAGGGGTTGTACTAGTGGAATTTCTAAAACATTCATAACAAAACCTTGGAGTTCATTTTTAGCGCGTTCACTTACATTTATTATAGTTTTCAAATTTTTTTGCAAAAACATTTCTTTTTGTGATTCCTCATATCTTTTTTGTTTACGAGACACATGGGAGAGTGAGTTTTGGATCTGAAAAAAAATTTGAACATCCAAAATGGAAATGCACAAATGCTAAGGGAGATAATTCCAAAAAGCATCTGTGATTTTTAAGGAGAGGCAAAGAGTCGGTTGTTAAATGTCCAACCACTTGAGAATTTGATTTTTTTCTAGTCCTTGAAATTTTTGGATCATTAGGTCACTTGCATCCTCAATAAGTTTTTTGCATGCATGTCCTCCACATTTAAAGCATGTCAGGATCAGTTAGAAGTCCATTTCCTATAAAATTCCACCAAGCTTATTATTCGTTGTTGTACTGGTGGAATTTCTCAAACATGGATAACAAAACCATGGAGTTCATTTTTAGTGCGTTCACTTACATTTATTACAGTTTTCATTTTGTTATGCCTCATATCTTTTTTGTTCACGAGAAGAATGGGAGAGTGAGTTTTGGATCTGAAAAAAAATTTGAGCATCCAAAATGGAAATGCACAAATGCTGACAGAGATAATTCCAAAAAGTATTTGTTATTTTTAAGGATTGGCAAAAAGTGGGTTGTTAAATATCCAACCACTTGAGAATTTGATTTTTTCTACTCCTTGAAATTTTTGGATCATTAGGTCACTTGCATCCTCAACATGTTTCTTGCATGCATGTCCACCACATTTAAACCATGTGAGGATCATTTAGAAGTCCCTTTCCTATAAAATTTCTCCAAGCATATTATTAGGGGTTGTACAAGTGGGATTTCTCAAACATGGATAACAAAACCTTGGAGTTCATTTTTAGTGTGTTCACTTACATTTATTATATTTTTCAATTTTTTTTGCTTAAAATTTTCATTTTGTTATGCCTCGTATCTTTTTAGTTCACGACAAGAATGGGAGAGTGAGTTTTGGATTTGAAAAAAAATTTGAGCATCCAAAATGGAAATGCACAAATGCAGAGTGAGATAATTGATAAATGTATATGTGATTTTTAAGGATAGGCAAAAAGTGGGTTGGTAAATGTCCAACCACTTAAGAATTTGATTTTTTCTACTCGTTGAAATTTTTCGATCATTAGGTCACTTGCATCCTCAACATGTTTCTAGCATGCATGTCCACCACATTTAAAGCATGTTAGGATCACTTAGATGTCCCTTTTCTATAAAATTCCACAAAGCTTATTATTAGCGGTTGTACTAGTGGAATTTCCCAAACATGGATAACAAAACCATGGAGTTCATTTTTTATGTGTTCACTTACATTTACAATAGTTTTCAAATTTTTTTGCATAAAATTTTCATTTTGTTATGCCTCAAATCTTTTTTTTTACGAGAAAAATTAGAGAGTGAGTTTTGGATCTGAAAATGCACGAATGCTGAGAGAGACAATTTCAAAAAGTATCATTGATTTTTAAGGTTAGGCAAAAAGTGTGTTGTTAAATGTCCAACCACTTGAGAATTTTATTTTTTTCTACTCCTTGAAATTTTTGGATCATTAGGTCACTTGCATCCTCAACATGTTTCTGGCATGCATGTCCACCACATTTAATGCATGTTTGGATCAGTTAGAACTCCCTTCCTAAAAAATTCCACCGAGTTTTTTATTAGCGTTTGTACTAGTGGAATTTCCCAAACATGGATAACAAAACCTTGGAGTTCATTTTTAGTGCGTTCACTTACATTTATTATAGTTTTCAAATTTTTTGCATAAAATTTTCATTTTGTTATGCCTTATCTCTTTTTTTTTAACGAGAAAAATGGGAGAGTGAGTTTTGGATCTGAAAAAAAATTTGAGCATCCAAAATGGAAATGCTCAAATGCTGAGAGAGATAATTCCTGAAACTATCTATGATTTTTAAGGAGAGGCAAAAAGTGGGTTGTTAAATGTCCAACCACTTGAGAATTTGATTTTTTTCAACTCCTTGAAATTTTTGGATCATTAGGTCACTTGCATCCTCAACTTGTTTCTGCCATGCATGTCCTCCACATTTAAAGCATGTTAGGATCAGTTAGAAGTCCCTTTCCTATAAAATTCCACCTAGCTTATTATTAGGGGTTGTACTAGTGGAATTTCTCAAACATGGATAACAAAACCATGGACTTCATTTTTAGTGCGTTCACTTACATTTATTATAGTTTTCAAATTTTTTTCCATAAAATTTTCATTTTGTTATGCCTCATATCTTTTTTGTTTACGAGAAAAATGGGAGAGTGTGTTTTGGATCGAAAAAAAATTTGAACATCCAAAACGGAAATGTGCAAATGCTGAGAGAGATAATTCCAAAAAGTATCTATGATTTTTAAGGAGAGGAAAAAAGTGGGTTGTTAAAAGTCCAACCACTAGAGAATTTCATTTTTTTCTACTCCTTGAATTTTTTGGATCATTTGGTCACTTGCAACCTCAACATGTTTCTGGCAAGCATGTCCACCGCGTTTAAAGTATGTTAGGATCAGTTAGAAGTCCCTTTCCTATAAAATTCCACCATGCTTGTTATTAGCGGTTGTACTAGTGGAATTTCCCAAACAAGGATAAAAAAACCTAGGAGTTCATTTTTAGTGTGTTCTCTTACATTTAATATAGGTTTCAATTTTTTTGCATAAAATTTTCATTTTATTAAGCCTCATATCTTTTTTGTTTACGAGAAAAATAGGAGAGAGAGTTTTGGATCTGAAAAAAAAATTTGAACATCCAAAATGGAAATGCACGAATGCTGACAGAGATAATTCCAGAAAGTATCTGTGATTTTTAAGGATAGGCAAAAAGTGGGTTGTTAAATATCCGACCACTTGAGAATTTGATTATTTCTACTCCTTGAAATTTTTGGAACAATAGGTCACTTGCATCCCCAACATGTTTCTGGCATGCATGTCCACCATATTTAAAGCATGTTAGGATTAGTTAGAAGTCCCTTTCCTATAAAAGTTCACCAAGCTTATTATTAGGGGTTGTAGTAGTGGAATTTCAAAAACATGGATAACAAAACCTTGGTGTTCGTTTTTATTCTGTTCACTTACATTTATTATAGTTTTCAAATTTTTTTGCAAAATTTTTCTTTTTGTGATGCCTCATATTTTTTTTGTTTACGAGAAAAATGGGAGAGACAATTTTGGATCTGAAAAAAAATTTGAACATCCAAAATGGAAATGCACAAATGCTGAGAGAGATAATTCAAAAAAGTATCTATGATTTTTAAGGAGAGGCAAAAAGTGTGTTGTTAAATGTCCAACCACTTGAGAATTTGATGTTTTTCTACTCCTTGAAATTTTTGGATCATTATGTCACTTGCACCCTCAACATATTTCTGGCATGCATGTCCTCCAAATTTAAAGCATGTTAGGATCAGTTAGAACTCCCTTTCCTATAAAATTCCACCAATCTTTTTATTAGGGGTTGTACTAGTGGAATTTCTCAAATATGGATAAAAAAACCTTGGAATTCATTTTTAGTGCATTCACTTACATTTATTATAGTTTTCAAATTTTTTTGCATAAAATTTTCATTTTGTTATGCCTCATCTCTTTTTTGTTTACGAGAAAAATGGGAGAGTGAGTTTCTGATATGAAAAAAAATTTGACAATCCAAAATGGAAATGCACAAATGCTAAGAGAGATAATTCCAAAAAGTATCCGTGATTTTTAAGGATAGGCAAAAAGTACGTTTGTAAATGTCCAACCACTTGAGAATTTGTTTTTTTTCTACTCCTTGAAATTTTTGGATCATTAGGTCACTTGCATCCTCAAGAAGTTTCTGGCATGCATGTCCTCCACATTTAAAGCATGTTAGGATCAGTTAGAAGTCGCTTTCCTATAAAATTCCACCAAGCTTATTATTAGGAGTTGTACTAGTGGAATTTCCCAAACATGGATCACAAAACCTTGGAGTTCATTTTTAGTGCGTTCACTTACATTTATTACAGTTTTCAAATTTTTTTGCCAAAAATTTAAATTTCGTTATGCCTCATTTCGTTTTTGTTTACGAGAAAAATGGGAGAGTGCGTTTTGGATCTGAAAAAAAATTTGAACATCCAAAATGGAAATGCACAAATGCTGACAGAGATAATTCCAAAGAGTATCTGTTATTTTTGAGGATAGGCAAAAAGTCGGTAGTTAAATATCCAACCACTTGAGAATTTGATTTTTTCTACTCCTTGAAATTTTCAGTTCATTAGGTCACTTGCATCCTCAACATCTTTCTGGCATGCATGTCCTCCACATTTAAAGAATGTTAGGATCAGTTAGAAGTCGCTTTCCTATAAAATTCCTCCAAGCTTATGATTAGGGGTTGTACTAGTGGAATTTCTCAAACATGGAGAACAAAACCTTGGAGTTCATTTTTAGTGCATTCACTTGCATTTATTATAGTTTTAAAATTTTTTTGCATAAAATTTTCTTTTTGTTATGCCTCTTCTCTTTTTTGTTTACAAGAAAAATGGGAGAGTGAGTTTTGGATAAGAAAAAAAATTTGACCAACCAAAATGGAAATGCACAAATACTGAGAGAGATAATTCCAAAAAGTATCTGTGATTTTTAACGAAAGGCAAAAAGTGGGTTGTTAAATTTCGCCCAATTTGAGAATTTGATTTTTTTCTACTCCTTAAAATTTTTGGATCATTAGGTCACTTGCATCCTCAACATGTTTCTGGCTTGCATGTCCTCCATATTTAAAGCATGTTAGGATCAGTTAGAAGTCCCTTTCCTATAAAATTCAGAAAGCTTATTATTAGCGGTTGTACTAGTGGAATTTCCCAAACATGGATAACAAAACCTTGGAGTTCATTTTTAGTTCGTTCACTTACATTTACTATAGTTTACAAATTTTTTTGCACAAAATTTTCCCTTTGTTTTGCTTCATATCTTTTTTGTTTACGAGAAAAATGGGAGAGTGAGTTTCGGATCTGAAAAAAAATTTGAACATCTAAAATGGAAATGCATGAATGCTGAGAGAGATAATTCCAAAAAGTATCTGTGATTTTTAAGTTTAGGCAAAAAGTGCGTAGTTAAATGTCCAACTAGTTGAGAATTTTATTTTTTTCTACTCCATGAAATTTTTGGATCATTAGGTCACTTGAATCCTCAACATGTTTCTGGCATGCATGTCCACCACATTTAAAGCATGTTTGGATCAGTTAGAAGTCCCTTTCCTAAAAAATTCCACCAAGCTTCATATTAGCAGTTGTGCTAGTGGAATTTCCCAAACATGTATAACAAAACCTTGGGGTTAATTTTTAGTGCGTTAACTTACATTTATTATAGTTTTCAAATTTTTTTGTATAAAATTTTCTTTTTGTTTTGCCTCATTTCTTTTTTTTTTACGAGAAAAATGGGAGAGTGACTTTTGGATCTGAAAAAAATTTGAGCATCCAAAATGGAAATGCACAAATGCTGACAGAGATAATTCCAGAAAGTATCTGTGATTTTTAAGGAGAGGCAAAACGTGGGTTGTTAAATGTACAACCACTTGAGAATTTCATTTTTTTCTACTCCTTGAAATTTTTGGATCATTAGGTCACTTGCATCCTCAACATGTTTCTGGCAAGCATGTCTACCGCATTTAAAGTATGTTAGGATCAGTTAGAAGTCCCTTTGCTATAAAATTCCACCAAGCTTATTATTAGCGGTTGTACTAGTGGAATTTCCCAAACATGGATAACAAAACCTTGGGGTTCATTTTTAGTGCGTTCACTTACATTTACTATTATTTTCAAATTTTTTTGTACAAAATTTTCATTTTTTTACGCCTCATATCTTTTTTGTTTACGAGAAAAATGGGAGAGTGAGTTTTGGATCTGAAAAAAAATTTGAACATCGAAAATGGAAATGCACAAATGCTGAGAGAGATAATTGCAAAAAGTATCTGTGATTTTTAAGGATAGGCAAAAAGTGGGTTTTTAAATGTCCAACCACTTGGGAATTTGATTTTTTTCTACTCGAAATTTTTGGATCATTAGGTCACTTGCATCCTCAACATGTTTCTGGCATGCATGTCCTCCACATTTATAGCATGTTAGGATGAGTTAGAAGTCCCTTTCCTATAAATTCAACCATGATTATTATTAAGGGTTGTACTAGTGGTATTGTCCAAACATGGATAAAAAAACCTGGGAGTTCATTTTTAGTGCGTTCTCTTACATTTAATGTAGGTTTCAATTTTTTTGCATCAAATTTTCATTTTATTAAGCCTCATATCTTTTTTTTTACGAGAAAAATGGGAGAGCGAGTTTTGGATCTGAAAAAAAATTTGAACATCTAAAATGGAAATGCACGAATGCTGACAGAGATAATTCCAGAAAATATCTGTGATTTTTAAGGATAGGCAAAAAGTGGGTTGTTAAATATCCGACCACTTAAGAATTTGATTTTTTCTACTCGAAATTTTTGGAACAATAGGTCAGTTGCATCCTCAACATGTTTCTGGCATGCATGTCCACCATATTTAAAGCATGTTAGGATCAGTTAGAAGTCCCTTTCCTATAAAATTTCACCAAGCTTATTATTAGGGGTTGTACTAGTGGAATTTCCAAAACATGGATAACAAAACCTTGGTGTTCATTTTTATTCCGTTCACTTAAATTTATTATAGTTTTCAAATTTTTTTGCAAAAAAATTTCTTTTTGTGATGCCTCATATCTTTTTTGTTTACGAGAAAAATGGGAGAGTGACTTTTGGATCTGAAAAAGAATTTGGACATCCAAAACTGAAATGCACAAATGCTGAGACAGATAATTCAAAAAAGTATCTGTGATTTTTAAGGAGAGGCAAAAAGTGGGTTGTTAAATGTCCAACCACTTGAGAATTTGATTTTTTTCTACTCCTTGAAATTTTTGGATCATTAGGTCACTTGCATCCTCAACATATTTCTGGCATGCATGTCCTCCAAGTTTAAAACATGTTAGGATCAGTTTGAAGTCCCTATCCAATAAAATTCCACCAAGCTTATGATTAGGGGTTGTACTAGTGAAATTTCTCAAACATGGATAACAATACCTTGGAATTCATTTTTAATGCGTTCACTTACATTTATTATAGTTTTTTATGCCTCATATCTTTTTTGTTTAATAGAAAAATGGGAGAGTGAGTTGTGGATTTGAAAAAAAATTCTAACATCCAAAATGGAAATGCAAAAATGCTGAGAGAGATAATTCCAAAAAGTATCTGTGATTTTTAAGGAGTGGCAAAAAGTGGGTTGTTAAATGTCCAACAACTTGAGAATTTGATTTTTTTCTACTTCTTGAAAGTTTTGGATCATTAGGTCACTCTCATACTCAACATGATTCTGGCATGCATGTCCACCACTTTTAAAGCATGTTTGGATCAGTTAGAAGTAGCTTTCCTAAAAAATTCCACCAAGCTTATTATTAGCAGTATTACTAGTGGAATTTCCAAAACATGGATGACAAAACCATGGGGTTCATTTTTAGTGCGTTCACTTACATTTATTATAGTTTACAAATTTTATTGCATAAAATTTGCATTTTGTTTTGCCTCATATCTTTTTTGCTTAGGAGAAAAATGGGAGAGTGAGTTTCTGATCTGAAAAAAAAATTGAAAATGGAAATGCACAATTACTGAGAGAGATAATTCCAAAAAGTATCTATGATTTTTAAGGAGAGGAAAAAAGTGGGTTGTTAAATGTCCAACCACTTGAGAATTTGATTTTTTTCTACTACATGAAATGTTTGGATCATTAGGTCACTTGCATCCTCAACATGTTTCTGGCATGCATGTCCTCCACATTTCAAGCATGTTAGGATCAGTTAGAAGTCCCTTTCCTATAAAATTCAACCAAGCTTATTATTAGGGGTTGTACTAGTGGAATTTCTCAAACATGGATAACAAAACCATGGAGTTCATTTTTAGTGTGTTCACTTTCATTAATTTTAGTTTTAAAATTTTTGTGCATAAAATTTTCATTTTGTTATGCCTCATATCTTTTTTGTTTACGAGAAAAATGGGAGAGTGAGTTTTGGATCTGAAAAAAAATTTCAACTTCCAAAATGGAAATGCACAAATGCTAACAGAGATAATTCCAAAAAGTATTTGTGATATTTTAGGATAGGCAAAAAGTGGGTAGTTAAATATCCAACCACTTGAGAATTTGATTTTTTCTACTCCTTGAAATTTTTGGATAATTAGGTGACTTGCATCCTCTACATGTTTCTTCCATGCATGTCCACCACATTTAAAGCATGTTAGGATCAGTTAGAAGTCCATTTCCTATAAAATTCCACCAAGCTTATTATTTGGGGTTGTACTAGTGGAATTTCTAAAACATGGATAACAAAACCTTGGAGTTCATTTTTAGTGCGTTCACTTACATTTATTACAGTTTTCAAATTTTTTTGCATAAAATTTTCATTTTGTTTTGCCTCGTATCTTTTTTGTTCACGAGAAGAATGGAAGAGTGAGTTTTGGATCTGAAAATAAAAATTGAGCATCCAAAATGGAAATGCACAAATGCTGAGAGAGATAATTGATAAATGTATCTGTGATTTTTAAGGTTAGGCAAAAAGTGGGTTGTTAAATGTCCAACAACTTGAGAATTTGATTTTTTCTACTCCTTGAAATTTTTGGATCATTAGGTCACATGGATCCTCAACATGTTTCTAGCATACATGTCCACCACATTTAAAGCATGTTAGGATCAGTTAGAAGTCCCTTTCCAATAAAATTTCACCAAGCTTATTATTAGGGGTTGTACTAGTGGACCTTCCAAAACATGGATAACAAAACCATGGAGTTCATTTTTTGTGCATTCACTTACATTTATTATAGTTTTCCAATTTTTTTGCAAAAAAATTTCTTTTTGTGATGCCTCATATCTTTTTTGTTTACGAGAAAAATGGGAGAGTGACTATGGAATCTGAAAAAAAATTTGAACATCCAAAATGGAAATACACAAAAGCTGAGAGAGATAATTCCAAAAAGTATTTGTGATTTTTAAGGATAGGCAAAAAGTGGGTAAAAAAATGTCCAACCACTGGAGAATTTGATTTTTTTCTACTCCTTGAAATTTCTTGATCATTAGGTCACTTGCATCCTCAACATGTTTCTGGCATGCATGTCCACCTCATTTAAAGTATGTGAGGATCAGTTAGAAGTCCCTTTCCAATAAAATTCCACCAAGCTTATTATTAGGGGTTGTACTAGTGGAATTTCTCAAACATAGATAACAAAACCCTAGAGTTCATTTTTAGTGCGTTCACTTACAATTATTGTAGTTTTCAAATTTTTTTGCATAAAATTTTCATTTTGTTATGCCTCGTATCTTTTTTGTTCACGAGAAGAATGGGAGAATGAGTTTCAGATCTGAACAAAAATTTGAGCATCCAAAATGGAATTGCACAAATGCTGAGAGAGAGAATTGATAAATGTATCTATGATTTTTAAGGAGAGGCTAAACGTGGGTTGTTAAATGTCCAACCACTTGAGAATTTGATTTTTTTCAACTCCTTGAAATATTTGGATCATTAGGACACTTGCATCCTCAACTTGTTTCTGGCATGCATGTCCTCCACATTTAAAGAATGTTAGGATCAGTTAGAAGTCCCTTTCCTATAAAATTCCACCAAGCTTATTATTAGGGGTTGTACTAGTGGAATTTCCCAAACATGGATAACAAAACCTTGGAGTTCATTTTTAGTGCGTTCACTTACATTTATTATAGTTTTCAAATTTTTTTCCATAAAATTTTCATTTTATTATGCCTCATGTCTTTTTTGTTTACGAGAAAAATGGGAGAGAGTGTGTTGGATCGGAAAAAAATTTGAACATCCAAAATGGAAATGCACAAATGCTGAGAGAGATAATTCAAAAAAGTATCTGTGATTTTTAAGGAGAGGCAAAAAGTGGGTTGTTAAATGTCCAACCACTTAAGAAATTGATTTTTTCTAGTCCTTGAAATTTTTGGATGATTAGGTCACTTGCATCCTCAAAAAGTTTCTGGCATGCATGTCCACCACATTTAAAGTTTTTGAGGATCAGATTGAAGTCCCCTTCCTATAAAATTCCAGCAAGCTTATTATTAGGGGTTGTACTAGTGGAATTTCTCAAACATGGATAACAAAACCCTGGATTTCATTTTTAGTGCGTTCACCTACATTTATTATAGTTTTCAAATTGTTTTGCATAAAATTTTCATTTTGTTATGTCTCATATCTTTTTTGTTTACGAGAAAAATGGGAGAGTGAGTTTTGGACCTGAAAAAAAATTTGAACATCCAAAATGGAAATGCACAAATACTATGATAGATAATTCCAAAAAGTATCTGTGATTTTTAAGGTTAGGCAAAAAGTCGGTTGTTAAATGTATAACCACTTGAGAATTTGATTTTTTTCTACTCCTTGAAATTTTTGGATCATTAGATCACTTGCATCCTCAACATGTTTCTAGTATGCATGTCCACCACATTTAAAGCATGTTAGAATCAGTTAGAAGTCCCTTTCCTATAAAATTCCACCAAGCTTATTATTAGCGGTTGTACTAGTGGAATTTCCTAAACATGGATAACAAAACCTTGCGTTCACTTACATTGATTATAGTTTTCAATTTTTTTGTATAAATTTTTCATTTTGTTTTGCCTCATTTCTTTTTTGTTTACGAGAAAAATGGGAGAGAGAGTTTTGGATCCGAAAAAAAATTTGAGCATCCAAAATGGAAATGCACAAATGCGGAGAGAGTTAATTCATAAAAGTATTTGTGATTTTTATGGATAGGCAAAAAGTGGGTTGTTAAATGTCAAACCACTTGAGAATTTGATTTTTTCTACTGCTTGAAATTTTTGGATCATTAGGTCACTTGCATCCTCAACATGTTTCTCGCATGCATGTCCACCACATTTAAAGCATGTTAGGATTAGTTATTAGGGGTTGTACTAGTGGAATTTCTCAAATATGGATAACAAAACCTTGGAGTTTATTTTTAGTGCGTTCACTAACATTTACTATAGTTTTCAAATTCTTTTGCTTAAAATTTTCATTTTGTTATGCCTCATATCTTTTTTTTTATGAGAATAATGGGAGGGAGAGTTTTGGATCTGAAAAAAAATTTGAGCATCCAAAATGGAAATGCACAAAGGCTGAGACAGATAATTTATAAAAGTATCTGCGATTTTTAAGGATAGCCAGAAAGTGGGTTGTTAAATTTCCAACTACTTGAGAATTAGATTTTTTCTGTTCCTTGAAAATTTTGGATCATTAGGTCACTTGCATCCTCAACATGATTCTGGCATGCATGACCACCACATTTAAAGCATGTTAGGATCAGATAGAAGTCCCTTTCCTATAAAATTCAACCAAGCTTATTATTAGGGGTTGTACTAGTGGAATTTCTTAAACATGGATAAAATAACCTTGGAGTTAATTTTTAGTGTGTTGACTTACACTTATTATAGTTTTCAAATTTTTTTGCATAAAATTTTCATTTTGTTATGCCTCATAATTTTTTTGGTGACGAGAAAAATGGGAGAGTGAGTTTTGGATTTGAAAAAAATTTGAACATCCAAAATGGAAATACACAAATGCTGAGAGAGATAATTCCAAAAAGTATCTGTGATTTTTATGGTGAGACAAAAAGTGGGTTGTGAAATGTCCAACCACTTGAGAATTTGATTTTTTTCTACTACTTGAAATTTTATGATCATTAGGACACTTGGATCCTCAACATGTTTCTGGCATGCATGTCCTCCACATTTAAAGCATGTTAGGATCAGTTAGAAGTCCCTTTCCTATAAAATTCCACAGAGTTTATTATTAGGGGTTGTACTAGTGGAATTTCTCAAACATGGACAACAAAACCTTGGAGTTCATTTTTAGTGCGTTCACTTACATTTATTATAGTTTTCAATTTTTTTTCCATAAAATTTTCATTTTGTTATGCCTCATATCTTTTTTGTTTACATGAAAAATGGGAGAGTGACTGTTGGATTTGAAAAAAAATTTGAACATCCAAAATGGAAATGCACAAATGCTGAGAGACATAATTCCAAAAAGTATCTGTGATTTTTAAGGATAGGCAAAAAGTCGATTGTTAAATGTCCAACCACATGAGAATTTGATTTTTTTCTACTCGAAATTTTAGGATCATTAGGTCACTTGGATCCTCAACATGTTTCTGGCCTGCATGTCCACCACATTTAAAGCATGTTAGGATGAGGTAGAAATCCCTTTCCTATAAAATTTCACCAAGCTTATTATTAGCGCTTGTACTAGTCGAATTTCCCTTACATGGATAACAAAACCTTGGGGTTCATTTTTAGTGCGTTCACTTACATTTATTATAGTTTACAAATTCTTTTGTATAAAAATTTCATTTTTTTTGCCTCATTTTTTTTTTGTCTGAAAAAAAAATTGAACATCCAAAATGGAAATGCACAAATGCTGAGAGAGATAATTCTAAAAAGTATCTATTATTTCTAATGGGAGGAAAAAAAAGGGTTGTTAAATGTCCAACCACTTGAGAATTTGATTTTTTTCAACTCTTTGAAATTTTTGGATCATTAGGTCACTTGCATCCTCAACAAATTTCTCACATCCATGTCCTCCACATTTAAAGTATGTTAAGGTCAGATAGAAGTCCATTTCCTATAAAATTCCACCAAGCTTATTATTAGGGGTTGTACTAGTGAAATTTCTCAAACATGGAAAAAAAAAACCTTGGAGTGCATTTTTAGTGCGTTCACTTACATTTATTATAGTTTTTAAATTTTTTGACTTAAAATTTTCATTTTGGTTTGCCTCATATCTTTTTAGTTTACGAGAAAAATGGGAGAGAGAGTTTTGGATCTGAACAAAAATTTGAGCATCCAAAATGGAAATGCACAAATGCTGACAGAGATAATTCATAAAAGTACCTGCGATTTTTTAGGAGAGACAAAAAGTGGGTTATGAAATTTCCAACCACTTGAGAATTTGATTTTTTTTGCTGCTTGAAATTTTAGGATCATTAGGTCATTTGCATCCTCAACATGTTTCTAGCATGCATTTCCACCACATTTAAAGTATGTTAGGATCAGATAGAAGTCCCTTTCCTATAAAATTCCACCAAGCTTATTATTAGCAGTTGTACTAGTGGAATTTCCCAAACTTGGATAACAAAACCTTGGGGTTCAGTTTTAGTGCATTCACTTACATTTATTATAGTTTTCAAATTTTTTTGTAAAAGTTTTCATTTTGTTTTGCCTCATTTTTTTTTTACTTTTCAAGAAAAATGGGAGAGAGAGTTTTGGACCTGAAAAAAAATTTGAACATCCAAAATGGAAATGCACAAATGATGAGAGTGATAATTCTAAAAAGTATCTGTGATTTTTAAGGAGAGGAAAAAATGGGTTGTTAAATGTCCAACCACTTGAGAATTTGATTTTTTTCAACTCTTTGAAATTTTTGGATCATTAGGTCACTTGCATCCTCAACATGTTTCTACATGCATGACCTCCACATTTAAAGCATGCTTGGATCAGTTAGAAGTCCATTTCCTATAAAATTCCACCAAGCGTATTATTTGGGGTTGTACTAGTGGAATTTCTCAAACATGGATAAAAAAACCTTGGAGTTCATTTTTAGTGCGTTCACTTACATTTATTATAATTTTCAAATTTTTTTTCATAAAATTTTCATTTTGTTATGCCTCATATCTTTTTTGTTTACGAGAAAATAGGGAGAGTGAGTTTTGGATCTGAAAAAAACTTTGAGCATCGAAAATGGAAATGCACAAATTATGAGAGAGATAATTCAAAAAAATATCTGTGGTTTTTTAGGATAGGCAAAAAGTGGGTTGTCAAATGTCCTACCACTTGAGAATTTGATTTTTTTCTACTAGTTGAAATTTTTGGATCATTAGGTCACTTGCATCCTCAACATGTTTCTGGCATGCATGTCCACCACATTTAAAGCATGTTAGGATCAGTTAGAAGTCCCTTTCCTATAAAATTCCACCATGCTTATTATTAAGGGTTGTACTAGTGGAATTTCCCAAACATGGATAACAAAACCTTGGAGTTCATTTTTAGTGCATTCACTTACATTTATTATAGTTTTCAAATTTTTTTACATAAAATTTTCATTTTGTTATGCCTCCTATCTTTTTTGTTTACGAGAAAAATGGGAGAGAGAGTTTTGGTTCTGAAAAAAAAATTGAACATCCAAAATGGAAATGCACAAATGCTGACCGAGATAATTCCAAAAAGTACCTGTGATTTTTAAGGACAGGCAAAAAGTGGGTTTCTAAATATCCATCCACTTGAGAATTTGATTTTTTCTACTCGAAATTTTTGGATCATTAGGTCACTTGCATCCTCAACATGTTTCTAGCAAGCGTGTCCTCCACATTTAAAGCATGTTAGGATCAGTTAGAAGTCCATTTCCTATAAAATTCCACCAAGCTTATTATTAGGGGTTGTCCTAGTGGAATTTCTCAAACATGGATACAAAACCTTGGAGTTCATTTTTAGTGCGTTCACTTACATTTATGATAGTTTTCAAATTTTTTTGCATAAAATTTTCATTTTGTTATGCCTCATATCTTTTTTGTTCACGAGAAAAATGGGAGAGTGAGTTTTGGATCTGAAAAAAAATTTGAACATCCAAAATGGGAATGCAAAAATGCGTTGAGAGATAATTCCAAAAAGTATCTATGATTTTTAAGGAGAGGGAAAAAATGGGTTGTTAAATGTCCAACCACATGAGAATTTTATTTTTTCCAACTCTTTGAAATGTTTTGGATCATTAGGTCACTTGCATCCTCAACATGCTTCTGGCATGCATGTCCTCCACATTTAAAGCATGCTGGGATCAGTTAGAAGTCTATTTCCTATAAAATTCTACCAAGCTTATTATTTGGGGTTGTAATAGTGGAATTTCTCAAACATGGATAACAAAACCTTGGAGTTCATTTTTAGTGCGTTCACTTACATTTATTATAATTCCAAAAAATTTTTTGCATAAAAGTTTCATTTTTTTTATGCCTCATATCGTTTCTGTTTACGAGAAAAATGGGAGAGAGTTTTGGATCTGAAAAAAACTTTGAGCATCGAAAATGGAAATGCACAAATGCTAAGAGAGATAATTCAAAAAACTATCTGTGGTTTTTAAGGATAGGCAAAAAGTGTGCTGTCAATTGTCCAACCACTTGAGAATTTGATTTTTTTCTACTCCTTGAAATTTTTGGATCATTAGGTCACGTGCATCCTCAACATGTTTCTGGCATGCATGTCCACAACATTTAAAGCATGTTAGGATCAGTTAGAAGTCCCTTTCCTATAAAATTCCACCATGCTTATTATTAAGGGTTGTACTAGTGGAATTTCCCCAACATGGATAACAAAACCCTGGAGTTCATTTTTAGTGCGTTCACTTACATTTATTATAGTTTTCAAATTTTTTTGCATAAAATTTTCATTTTGATATGCCTCCTATCTTTTCTGTTTACGAGAAAAATGGGAGAGAGAGTTTTGGTTCTGAAAAAAAAAATGAGCATCCAAAATGGAAATGCACAAATGCTGACAGAGATAATTCCAAAAAGTATCTGTGATTTTTAAGGACAGGCAAAAAGTGGGTTGCAAAATATCCATCCACTTGAGAATTTGATTTTTTCTACTGCTTGAAATTTTTGGATCATTAGGTCACTTGCATCCTCAACATGTGTCTGGCATGCATGTCCTCCACATTTAAAGCATGTTAGGATCAGTTAGAAGTCCATTTCCTATAAAATTCCACCAAGGTTATTATTTGGGGTTGTACTAGTGGAATTTCTCAAACATGGATAACAAAACCTTGGAGTTCATTTTTAGTGCGTTCACTTACATTTTTTATAGTTTTCAAATTTTTTTGCATAAAATTTTCTTTTTGTTATTCCTCTTATCTTTTTTGTTTACGAGAAAAATGGGAGAGAGAGTTTTGGATCTGAAAAAAAAATTGAACATCCAAAATGGAAATGCACAAATGCTGACAGAGAAATTCCAAAAAGTATCTAAATATCCAACCACTTGAGAATTTGATTTTTTCTACGCGAAATTTTTGGACCATTACGTCACTTTACATCATCAACATGTTTCTGGCATGCATGTCCACCACAACTAAAGCATGTTACGATCAGTTAGAAGTCGTTTTCCAATAAAATATCACCAAGCTTATTATTAGGGGTTGTACTAGTGGACCTTCCAAAACGTGGATAAAAAAACCTTGGAGTTCATTTTTAGTGCGTTCACTTACATTTATTATAGTTTTCAAATTTTTTTGAAAATTTTTTTCTTTCTTTGATGCCTCATATTTTTTTGTTGACGAGAAAAATGGGAGAGTGAGTTTTGGATCTGAAAAAAATTTGAACATCCAAAATTGAAATGCACAAATGCTGAGAAAGATAATTCCAAAAAGTATCTGTGATTTTTAAGGATAGGATCAGTTAGAAGTCCTTTTTCGTATAAAATTCCACCAACCTTATTATTAGCGGTTGTACTAGTGGAATTTCCCAAACATGGATAACAAAACCTTGGGGTTCATTTTTAGTGCGTTCACTAGCATTATTATAGTTTTCAAATTTTTTTATTTAAAATTTTCTTTTTGTTTTGCCTCATATCTTTTTTGTTTACGAGAAAAATGGGAGAGAGAGTTTTGGACCTGAAAAAAATTTGAACATCCAAAATGGAAATGCACAAATGCTAAGAGAGATAATTCTAAAAAGTATCTGTGATTTTTAAGGAGAAGCAAAAAATGGGTTGTTAAATGTCCAACCACTTGAGAATTTGATTTTTTTCTATTCCTTGAAATTTTTGGATCATTAGGTCACTTGCATCCATAACATGTTTCTGGCATGCATGTCCACCACATTTAAAGCATCTTAGGATCAGTTAGAAGTCCCTTTCCTATAAAATTCCACCAAGTATATTATTAGTGGTATTACTAAGGGAATTTCTCAAACATGGATAACAAAACCTTGGAGTTAATTTTTAGTGCGTTCACTGACATTTGTTATAGTTTTCAATTTTTTTAGCAAAATCTTCATTTTATTATGCCTCATATCTTTTTTGTTGACGAGAAAAATGGGAGTGGGAGTTTTTGATCTGAAAAAAATTTGAACATCCAAAATGGAAATGCACAAATGCTGAGAGAGATAATTCCAAAAAGTATCTGTGATTTTTAAGGATAGGCAAAAATTCGGATGTTAAATGTCCAACCACTTGAGAATTTGATTTTTCCTACTCCTTGAAATTTTTGGATCATTAGGTCACTTGCATCCTCAACATGTTTCTGGCATGCATGTCCACCACATTTAAAGCATGTTAGGATCAGTTAGAAGTCCTTTTTCCTATAAAATTCCACCACGATTATTATTAGCAGTTGTACTAGTGGAATTTCCCAAACATGGATAACAAAACCTTGGGGTTCATTTTTAGTGTGTTCACTAACATTATTATAGTTTTCAAATATTTTTGTTTAAAATTTTCTTTTTGTTTTACCTCATATCTTTTTTGTTTACGAGAAAAATGCGAGAGTGAGTTTCGGACCTGAAAAAAGTTTTGAACATCCAAAATGGAAATGCACAAATGCTAAGAGAGATAATTCTAAAAAGTATCCATGATTTTTAAGGAGAGGCAAAAAATGGGTTGTTAAATGTCCAACCACTTGAGAATTTGATTTTTTTCTTCTCCTTGAAATTTTTGGATCATTAGGTCACTTGCATCCTCAACATGTTTCTGGCATGCATGTCCACCACATTTAAAGCATCTTATGATCAGTTAAAAGTCCCTTTCCTATAAAATTCCACCAAGCATATTATTAGGGGTTTTACTAAGGGAATTTCTCAAACATGGATTACAAAACATTGGAGTTAATTTTTAGTGCGTTGACTTACATTTATTATAGTTTTTAAAATTTTTAGCAAAATTTTCATTTTATTATGCCTCATATCTTTTTTGTTGACGAGAAAAATGGGAGTGTGAGTTTCAGATCTTAAAAAAATTTGAACATCCAAAATGGAAATGCACAAATGCTGAGAGAGATAATTCCAAAAAGTATCTGTGATGTTTAAGGAGACGCAAAAAGTGGGTTGTGAAATGTCCAACCACTTGAGAACAAAATTTTTTTCTACTCCATGAAATTTTTGGATCATTAGGTCACTTGCATCCTCAACATGTTTCTGGCATGCATGTCCTCCACATTTAAAGCTTGTTAGGATCAGTTAGAAGTCCCTTTCCTATAAAATTCCACCAAGCTTATTATTAGCGGTTGTACTAGCAGAATTTCTCAAACATGGATAACAAAACCTTGGAGTTCATTTTTAGTGCGTTCACTTACATTTATTATAGTTTTCAAATTGTTTTGCATAAAATTTTCATTTTGTTATACCTCATATCTTTTTTGTTTACGAGAAAAATGGGAGAGTGAGTTTGGATCTGAAAAAAAATTTGAGCATCCAAAATGGAAATGCACAAATGCTAAGAGAGATAAATCATAAAGGTATCTACGATTTTTAAGGATAGGAAAAAAGTGGGTTGTTAAATGTCCAACCACTTGAGAATTTGATTTTTTCTGCTCCTTGAAATTTTTGGATCATAAGGTCACTTGCATCCTTAACATCTTTCTGGCCGCCATGTCCACCACATTTAAAGCATGTTAGGATCAGATAGATGTCCCTTTCCTATAAAATTTCACCATGCTTTTTATTAGGGGTTGTACAAGTGGAATTTCACAAACATGGATAAAATAACTTTGGAGTTAATTTTTAGTGCGTTCACTTTCATTTATTGTAGTTTTCAAATTTTTTTGCATGAAATTTTCATTTTGTTATGGCTTATAACTTTTTTGGTCACGAGAAAAATGGGAGAGAGAGTTTCGGATCTGAAAAAAATTTGAATATCCAAAATGGAAATGCACAAATAATGAGAGAGATAATTCCAAAAAGTATCTGTGATTTTTAAGGATAGGCAAAAAGTCGGTTGTTAAATGTCCAACCACTTGAGAATTTAATTTTTTTCTACTCCTTGAAATTTTAGGATCATTAGGTCACTTGGATCCTCAACATGTTTCTGGCATGCATGTCCTCCACTTTTAAAGCATGTTAGGATCACTTAGAAGTCCCTTTCCTATAAAATTCCACCTAGCTTATTATTAGGGGTTGCACTAGTGAAATTTCTCAAATATGGATAACAAAACTTTGGAGTTCATTTTTAGTGCGTTCACTTAGATTTATTATAGTTTTCAAATTTTTTTGCATAAAATTTTCATTTTATTATGCCTCATATCTTTTTTGTTTACGAGAAAAATGGGAGAGCGAGTTTTAGATATGAAAAAAAATTTGAACATCAGAAATGGAAATGCACAAACGCTGAGAGAGATAATTCCAAAAAGTATCTGTGATTTTTAAGGATAGGCAAAAAGTCGGTTGTTAAATGTCCAACCACTTGAGAATTTAATTTTTGTCTACTCCTTGAAATTTTAGGATCATTAGGTCACTTGGATCCTCAACATGTTTCTGGCATGCATGTCCACCACATTTAAAGCTTGCTAGGACTAGTTAGAAGTCCCTTTCCTATAAAATTCCATCAAGCTTATTATTAGCGGTTGTACTAGTGGAATTTCCCAAACATGGATAACAAAACCTCGGGGTTCATTTTTAGTGCGTTCACTTACATTTATTTAGTTTTCGAATTTTTTTGTATAAAATTTTCATTCTGGTTTGCCTCATATCTTTTTTGTTTACGAGAAAAATGGGAGAGAGAGTTTTGGACCTAAAAAAAAATTTGAACATCCAAAATGGAAATGCACAAATGCTGAGAGAGATAATTCTAAAAACTATCTGTGATTTTTAAGGAGAGGCAAAAAATGGGTTGTTAAATGTCCGACCACTTGAGAATTTGATTTTTTTAACTCTTTGAAATTTTTGGATCATTAGGTCACTTGCATCCTCAATATGTTTCTGGCATGCATGTCCACCACATTTAAAGCATGTTTGGATCAGTTAGAAGTCCATTTCCTATAAAATTCCACCATTCTTATTATTAAGTGTTGAACTAGTGGAATTCCCAAACATGGATAACAAAACCCTTGGAGTTCATTTTTAGTGCGTTCACTTACATTTATTATAGTTTTCGAATTTTTTTGCATAAATTTTTTTTTTTGTTATTCCTCATATTTATCTTGTTTACGAGAAAAATGGGAAAGAGAGTTTTGGATTTGAAAAAAAATTGATCATCCAAAATGGAAATGCACAAATTCCGACAGAGATAATTCCAAAAAGTATCTGTGATTTTTAAAGATAGGCAAAAAGTGGGTTTTTAAATATCCAACCACTTGAGAATTTGATTTTTTCTACTCTTTGAAATTTTTGGATCATTAGGTCACTTGCATCCTCAACATGTTTCTGGCACGCATGTCCACCACATTTAAAGCATGTTAGGATCAGTTAGAAGTCCCATTCCTATAAAATTTCACCAAGCTTATTTTTAGGGGTTGTACTAGTGGACGTTCCAAAACTTGGATAACAAAACCTTGGAGTTCATTTTTAGTGCATTCACTTACATTTATTATAGATTTCAATTTTTTTTGCAAAAAGTTTCTTTTTGTGATGCCTCATATCTTTTTTGTTTATGAGAAAAATGGGTGAGTGAGTTTTGGATCCGAAAAAAAATTTGAACCTTCAAAATGGAAATGCACAAATGCTGAGAGGGATAATTCAAAAAAGTATCTGTGATTTTTAAGGATAGGCAAAAAGTGGGTTGTTAAATGTCCAACCACTTGAGAATTTCATTTTTTTCTACTCCTTGAAATTTCTGGATCATTAGGTCACTTGCATCCTCAATATGTTTCGGGCATGCATGTCCACCACATTTAGAGCTTGTTAGGATCAGTTAGAAGTTACTTTCCTACGAAATTTCACCAAGCTTATTATTAGGGGTTGTACAAGAGGACCTTCCAAAACATGGATAAAAAAACCTGGGAGTTCATTTTTAGTGCGTTCACTTACATTTATTATAGTTTTCAAATTGTTTTCATAAAATTTTCATTTTGTTATGCCTCATATCTTTTTTGTGTACAAGAAAAATGGGAGAGAGAGTTTTGGATGTGAAAAAAAATTTGAGCATCCAAAATGGAAATGCACAAAAGCTTAGAGAGATAATTCATAAAAATATCTGCGATTTTTAAGGATAGGCAAAAAGTGGGTTGTTAAATATCCAACCACTTGAGAATTTGATTTTTTCTGCAAGAAATTTCTTGGTCATTAGGTCACTTGCATCCTCAACATTTTTCTGGGATGCATGTCCACCTCATTTAAAGTATGTTAAGATCAGTTAGAAGTCCCTTTCCTATAAAATACCACCAAGCTTATTATTAGGGGTTGTACTAGTGGAATTTCTCAAACAAGGATAACAAAACCATGGAGATCATTCTCAGTGCGTTCACATACATTTATTACAGTTTTAAATTTTTTTGCTTAAAATATTCATTTTGTTATGCCTCGTATCTTTTTTGTTCACGAGAAGAATGGGAGAGAGGGTTTTGGATCTGAAAAAAAAAATTAGCATCCAAAATAGAAATGAACAAATGCCGAGAGACATAATTGATAAATGTATCTGTGATTTTTAAGGATAGGCAAAAAGTAAGTTGTTAAATGTCCAACCACTTGAGAATTTGATTTTTTCTACTCCATGAAATTTTTTGATCAGTAGATCACTTGCATCCTCAACCTATTTCTGGCATGCATGACCACCACATTTAAAGCATCTTAGGATCAGTTAGAAGTCCCTTTCCTATAAAATTCCACCAAGCATATTATTAGGGGTTGTACTAAGGGAATTTCTCAAACATGGATAACAAAACCTTGGAATTAATTTTTAGTGCGTTCACTTACTTTTATTATAGTTTTCAAATTTTTTCTCAAAATTTTCATTTTATTATGCCTCATATCTTTTTGGTTGACGAGAAAAATGGGAGTGTGAGTTTTGGATCTGAAAAAAATTTGAAAATCCAAAATGGAAATGCACAAATGCTTTGAGAGATAATTCCAAAAAGTATCTATGATTTTTAAGGAGACGCAAAAAGTGGGTTGTGAAATGTCCAACCACTTGAGAATAAAATTGTTTTCTACTCCATGAAATTTTTGGATCATTAGGTCACTTGCATCCTCAACATGTTTCTTGCATGCATGTCCTCCACATTTAACTTGTTAGGATCAGTTAGAAGTCCCTTTCCTATAAAATTCCACCAAGCTTATTATTAGCGGTTGTACTAGCAGAATTTCTCAAACATGGATAACAAAACCTTGGAGTTCATTTTTAGTGCGTTCACTTACATTTATTACAGTTTTCAAATTGTTTTGCATAAAATTTTCATTTTGTTATGCCTCATATCCTTTTTGTTTACGAGAAAAATGGGAGAGAGAGTTTGGATCTGAAAAAAAAATTGAGCATCCAAAATGGAAATGTACAAATGCTGAGAGAGATAATTCATAAAAGTATCTGCAATTTTTAAGGATAGGCCAAAAGTGGGTTGTTAAATGTCCAACCACTTGAGAATTTGATTTTTTCTGCTCCTTGAAATTTTTTGATCATTAGGTCACTTGCATCCTTGACATCTTTCTGGCATGCATGTCCACCACATTTAAAGCATGTTAGGATCAGCTAGAAATCCCTTTCCTATAAAATTCCACCAATCTTATTATTAGGGGTTGTACAAGTGGAATTTCATAAACATGGATAAAATAACTTTTGAGTTAATTTTTAGTGCGTTCACTTTCATTTATTATAGTTTTCAAATTTTTTTGCAAGACATTTTCATTTTGTTATGCCTCATAACTTTTTTGGTGATGAGAAAAATGGGAGAGTGAGTTTTGGATCTGAAAAAAATTTGAACATTCAAATTGGAAATGCACAAATGCTGAGAGAGATAATTCCAAAAAGTATCTGTGATTTTTAAGGAGAGGCAAAAAGTGGGTTGTGAAATGTCCAATCACTTGAGAGTTTGATTTTTTTCTACTCCTTGAAAGTTTTGGATCATTAGGTCACTTGCATCCTCAACATGTTTCTCGCCTGCATGTCCTCCACTTTTAAAGCATGTTAGGATCACTTAGAAGTCCCTTTCCTATAAAATTCCTCCTAGCTTATTATTAGTGGTTGTACTAGTGGACGTTCCAAAACATGGATAACAAAACCTTGGAGTTCATTTCTAGTGCGTTCACTTACCTTTATTATAGATTTCAACTTTTTTGGCAAAAAGTTTCTTTTTGTGATGCCTCATATCTTTTTTCTTTATGAGAAAATGGGGAGAGTGAGTTTTGGATCCGAAAAAAAATTTGAACCTCCAAAATGGAAATACACAAATGCTGAGAGGGATAATTCAAAAAAGTATCTGTGATTTTTAAGGATAGGCAAAAAGTGGGTTGTTAAATGTCCAACCACTTGAGAATTTCATTTTTTTCTACTCCTTGAAATTTCTGGATCATTAGGTCACTTGCATCCTCAACATGTTTCTGGCATGTATGTTCACCATATTTAAAGCTTGTTAGGATCAGTTAGAAGTCCCTTTCCTATAAAATTTCACCAAGCTTATTATTAGGGGTTGTACTAGTGGACTTTCCAAAACATGGATAACAAAACCTGGGAGTTCATTTTTAGTGCGTTCACTTACATTTATTATAATTTTCAAATTTTTTTGTATAAAATTTTCATTTTGTTTTGCCTCATATCTTTTTGGTTTACGAGAAAAATGGGAGAGAGAGTTTTGGATCCGAAAAAAAAATTTGAGCATCCAAAATGGAAATGCACAAATGCTGAGAGAGATAATTCATAAAAGTATCTGTGAATTTTAAGGATAGGCAAAAAGTCGGTTCTTAAATGTCCAACCACTCTAGAATTTGATTTTTTCTACTCCTTGAAATTTTTGGATCATTAGGTCACTTGCATTCTCAATATGTTTCTGGAATGCATGTTCACCACATTTAAAGCATGTTAGGATTAGTTAGAAGTCCCTTTCATATAAAATTCCACCAAGCATATTATTAGGGGTTGTACTAGTGGAATTTTTCAAATATGGATAACAAAACCTTGGAGTTCGTTTTTAGTGCGTTCACTTACATTTATTATAGTTTTCAAATTTTTTTGAATAAAATTTTCATTTTGTTATGCCTCATATCTTTTTTGTTTACGAGAAAAATGGGAGAAAGAGTTTTGGACCTGAAAAAAAATTTGAACATCCAAAATGGAAATGCACAAATGTTGAGAGAGATAATTCTAAAAAGTATCCGTGATTTTTAAGGAGAGGCAAAAAATGGGTTGTTAAATGTCCAACTACTTGAGAATTTGATTTTTTTCAACTCTTTGAAATTTTTGCATCATTATGTCACTTGCATCCTCAACATGTTTCTGGGATGCATGTCCTCCTCATTTAAAGCATGTTAGGATCAGTTAGAAGTCCCTTTCCTATAAAATACCACCAAGCTTATTATTAGGGGTTGTACTAGTGGAATTTCTCAAACATGGATAACAAAACCTTGGAGTTCATTCTTAGTGCGTTCACTTCCATTTATTATAGTTTTCAAATTTTTTTGCATAAAATTTTCATTTTCTTATGCCTCGTATATTTTTTGTTCACGAGAAGAATGGGAGAGTGAGTTTTGGATCTGAAAAAAAAATTTGAGTATCCAAAATGAATATGAACAAATGTCGAGAGAGATAATTGATAAATGTATCTGTGATTTTTAAGGATTGGCAAAAAGTGGGTTGTTAAATGTCCAACCACTCGAGAATTTGATTTTTTCTACTCCTTGAAATTTTTTAATCATTAGGTCACTTGCATCGTCAACCTATTTCTGCATGCATGTCCACCACATTTAAAGCATGTTAGGATCAGTTAGATGTCCCTTTCCTATAAAATTCCACCAAGCTTATTATTAGGGGTTGTACTAAGGGAATTTCTCAAACATGGATAACAAAACCTTGGAGTTAATTTTTAGTGCGTTCACTTACATTTATTATAGTGTTCAAATTTTTTAGCAAAATTTTCATTTTATTATGCCTCATATCTTTTTTGTTGACAAAAAAAAATGGGTGGGTGAGTTTTGGATGTGAAAAAAATTTGAACATCCAAAATGGAAATGCACAAATGCTGAGAGAGGTAATTCCAAAAAGTATCTGTGATTTTTAAGGAGACACAAAAAGTGGGTTGTGAAATGTCCAACCACTAGAGAATTTGATTTTTTTATACTCCTTGAAATTTTTAGATCATTAGGTCACATGCATCCTCAACATGTTTCTGGCATGCATGTTCCCCACATTTAAAGGATGTTAGGATCAGTTAGAAGTCCCTTTCCTATAAAATTCCACCTAGCATATTATTAGAGGTTGTACTAGTGGAATTTCTCAAACATGGATACCAAAACCTTGGAGTTCATTTTTAGTGCGTTCACTTACATTTATTATAGTTTTCAAATTGTTTTGTGTAAAATTTTCATTTTGTTTTGCCTCATATCTTTTTTGTTTACGAGAAAAATGGGAGAGGGAGTTTTGGATCTGAAAAAAAATTATAACATCCAAATGGAAATGCACAAATTCTGAGAGAGATAATTCTGAAAAGTATTTGTGATTTTTAACGAGAGGCAAAAAGTAGGTTGCTAAATCTCCAACTACTTGAGAATTTGATTTTTTTCTACTCCTTGAATTTTTGGATCATTAGGTCACTTGCATCATCAACATGTTTCTGGCATGCATATTCTCCACATTTAAAGTATGTTAGGATCAGTTAGAAGTCCCTTTTCAATAAAATTCCACCAAGCTTATTATTAGCGGTTGTACTAGTGGAATTTTTCAAACATGGATAACAAAACCTTGGAGTTCATTATTAGTGCTTTCACTTATATTTATTATAGTTTTCAAATTGTTTCGCATAAAATTTTCATTTTGTTATGCCTCATATCTTTTTTATTTACGAGAAAAATGCGAGAGTTAGTTTTGGATATGAAAAAAAAATTGAACATCCAAAATGGAAATCCACAAATGCTGAGAGAGATAATCCCAAAAAGTATCTGTGATTTTTAAGGATAGACAAAAAGTCGGTTGTTAAATGTCCAACCACTTGAAAATTTGATTTTTTTCTACTCCTTGAAATTTTAGGATCATTAGGTCACTTGGATCCTCAACATGTTTATGGCATGCATGTCGACCACATTTAAAGCATGTTAGAATCAGTTAGAAGTCCCTTTCCTATAAAATTCCACCAAGCATATTATTAGCGGTTGTACTAGTAGAATTTCCCAAACATGGATAACAAAACCTTGGGGTTCATTTTTAGTGCGTTCACTTACATTAAATATAATTTTCAAATTTTTTTTTTATAAAATTTTCATTTTGGTTTGCCTCATATCTTTGTTGTTTACGAGAAAAATGGGAGAGAGAGTTTTGGACCTGAAAAAAAATTTGAACATCCAAAATGGAAATGCACAAATGCTGAGAGAGATAATTCTAAAAACTATCAGTGATTTTTAAGCAGAGGCAAAAAATGGGTTGTTGAATGTCCAACCACTTGAGAATTTGATTTTTTTCAACTCTTTGAAATATTTGGATCATTAGGTCACTTGCATCCTCAACATGTTTCTGGCATGCATGTCCACCACATTTAAAGCATGTTAGGATCAGTTAGAAGTCCCTTTCCTATAAAATTGCACCATTTTTATTATTAAGGGTTGTACTAGTGGAATTTCCCAAACATGGATAACAAAACCTTGGAGTTCATTTTTAGTGCGTTCACTTACATTTATTATAGTTTTCAAATTTTTTTGCATAAAATTTTCATTTTGTTATGCCTCATATCTTTCTTGTTTACGAGAAAAATGGGAGAGAGAATTTTGGATTTGAAAAAAAATTGATCATCCAAAATAGAAATGCACAAATTCTGACAGAGATAATTTCAAAAAGTATCTGTGATTTTTAAAGATAGGCAAAAAGTGGGTTGTTAAATATCCAACCACTTGAGAATTTGATTTTTTCTACTTCTTGAAATTTTTGGATCATAAGGACCCTTGCATCCTCAACAAGTTTTTGGCACGCATGTCCACCACATTAAAGCATGTTAGGATCAGTTAGAAGTCCTTTTCCTATAAAATTTCACCAAGCTTATTATTAGGGGTTGTACTAGTGGACGTTCCAAAACATGGATAACAAAACCTTGGAGTTCATTTTTAGTGCGTTCACTTACATTTATTATAGATTTCACCTTTTTTTGCAAAAATTTTCTTTTTGTGATGCCTCATATCTTTTTTGTTTATGAGAAAAATGGGAGAGTGAGTTTTGGATCCGAAAAAAAATTTGAACCTCCAAAATGGAAATGCACAAATGCTGAGAGGGATAATTCAAAAAAGTATCTGTGATTTTTAAGGATAGGCAAAAATTGGGTTGTTAAATGTCCAACCACTTGAGAATTTCATTTTTTTCTACTCCTTGAAATTTCTGGATCATTAGGTCACTTGCATCCTCAACATGTTTCTGGCATGCATGTCCACCACATTTAAAGATTTTTAGGATCAGTTAGAAGTCCCTTTCCTATAAAATTTCACCAAGCTTATTATTAGGGGTTGTACTAGTGGACTTTCCAAAACATGGATAACAAAACCTGGGAGTTCATTTTTAGTGTGTTCACTTACATTTATTATAGTTTTCAAATTTTTTTGTATAAAATTTTCATTTTGTTTTGCCTCATACCTTTTTGGTTTACGAGAAAAATGGGAGAGAGAGTTTTGGATCTGAAAAAAAAATTGAGCATCCAAAATGGAAATGCACAAATGCTGAGAGAGATAATTCATAAAAGTATCTGTGAATTTTAAGGATAGGCAAAAAGTCGGTTGTTAAATGTCCAACCACTTGAGAATTTGATTTTTTCTACTCCTTGAAATTTTTGGATCATTAGGTCACTTGCATCCTCAACATGTTTTTGGCATGCATGTCCACCACATTTAAAGCTTGTTAGGATCTGTTAAAAGTCCCTTTCCTATAAAATTTCACCAAGCTTATTATTAGGGGTTGTACTAGTGGACTTTCCAAAACATGGATAACAAAACCTGGGAGTTCATTTTTAGTGCGTTCACTTACATTTATTATAGTTTTCAATTTTTTTTGTATAAAATTTTCATTTTGTTTTGCCTCATATCTTTTTGGTTTACGAGAAAAATGGGAGAGAGAGTTTTGGATCTGAAAAAAAATTTGAGCATCCAAAATGGAAATGCACAAATGCTGAGAGAGATAATTCATAAAAGTATCTGTGAATTTTAAGGATAGGCAAAAAGTCGGTTGTTAAATGTCCAACCACTTGAGAATTTGATTTTTTCTACTCCTTGAAATTTTTGGATCATTAGGTAACTTGCATCCTCAATATGTTTCTGGAATGCATGTCCGCCACATTTAAAGCAAGTTAGGATTAGTTAGAAGTCTCTTTCATATACAATTCCACCAAGCATATTATTAGGGGTTGTACTAGTGGAATTTTTCAAACATGGATAACAAAACCTTGGAGTTCATTTTTAGTGCATTCACTTACATTTATTATAGTTTTCAAATTTTTTTGCATAAAATTTTAATTTTGTTATGCCTCATATCTTTTTTGGTGACGAGAAAAATGTGAGAGTTAGTTTTGGATATCAAAAAAAATTTGAACATCCAAAATGGAAATCCACAAATGCTGAGAGAGATAATTCCAAAAAGTATCTGTGATTTTTAAGGATAAGAAAAAAGTTGGTTGTTAAATGTCCAACCACTTCAGAATTTGATTTTTTACTACTCCTTGAAATTTTTGGATCATTTGGTCACTTGCATCCTCAACATGTTTCTGGCATGCATGTCCTCCACATTTAAGCCATGTTAGGATCAATTGGAAGTCCCTTTCCTATAAAATTCCACCAAGCTTATTATTAGGGGTTGTACTAGTGGACCTTCCAAAACATGGATAACAAAACCTTGGAGTTCATTTTTAGTGCGTTAACTTACATTCATTCTAGTTTTCAAATTTTTTTGCAAAAAATTTTCTTTTTGTGATGCCTCAGATCTTTTTTGTTTAAGAGAAAAATGGGAGAGTGATTTTGGATCTGAAAAAAAAATTGAACATCCAAAATGCAAATGCACAAATGCAAAGAGAGACAATTCCAAAAAGTATCTGTGATTTTTAAGGATAGGCAAAAAGTGGGTTGTTAAATGTCCCACCACTTGAGAATTTAATTTTTTTCTACTCCTTGAAATTTCTGGATCATTAGGTCACTTGCATCCTCAACATGTTTCTGGCATGCATGTCCACCTCATTTAAAGTATGTTATGATCAGTTAGAAGTCCCTTTCCTATAAAATTCCACCAGGGTTGTACTAGTGGAATTTCTCAAACATGGATAACAAAACCTTGGAGTTCATTTTTAGTGCGTTCACTTACATTTATTATAATTTTCAATTTTTATTTCTTAAAATTTTCATTTTGTTGTGCCTCAAATCTTTTTTGTTCTCGGGAAGAATGGGAGAGTGAGTTTTGTATCTGAAAAAAAATTTGAGCATCCAAAATGGAAATGCACAAATGCTGAGAGAGATAATTGATAAAAGTATCCGTGATTTTTAAGGATAGGCAAAAAATGGGTTGTTAAATGTCTAAGCACTAGAGAATTTGATTTTTTCCACTCCTTGAAATTTTTGGATCATTAGGTCACTTGCATCCCCAACATGTTTCAAGCATGCATGTCCACCACATTTAAAGCATGTTAGGATCAGTTAGAAGTCCCTTTCCTATAAAATACCACCAAGCTTATTATTAGGGGTTGTACTAGTGGAATTTCTCAAACATGGATAAAAAAACCATGGAGTTAATTTTTAGTGCGTTCACTTACATTTATTATAGATTTCAAATTTTTTTGCATAAAATTTTCATTTTGTTATGCCTCATATCTTTTTTGGTGACGAGAAAAATGGGAGAGAGCGTTTTGGATATGAAAAAAAATTGGAACATCCAAAATGGAAATCCACAAATGCTGATAGAGAAAATTCCAAAAAGTATCTGCGATTTTTAAGGATAGGCAAAAAGTCGGTTGTTAAATGTCCAACCACTTGAGAATTTGATTTTTTTCTACTCCTTGAAATTTTTGGATCATTTGGTCACTTGCATCCTCAACATCTTTCTGGCATGCATGTCCTCCACATTTAAACCATGTTAGGATCAGGTAGAAGTCCCTTTCCTATAAAATTCCACCAAGTTTATTATTAGGGGTAGTAGTAGTGCACCTTCCAAAAATGGATAACAAAACCTTGGAGTTCATTTTTAGTGCGTTCACATACATTTCTTATAGTTTTCAAATTTTTTTGCAAAAAATTTTCTTTTTGTGATGCCTCATATCTTTTTTGTTTACGAGAAACATGGGAGAGTGAGTTTTGGATCTGAAAAAAAATTTGACCATCCAAAATGGAAATGCACAAATGCTGAGAGAGATCATTCCAAAAAGTATCTGTGATTTTTAAGGAGAGGAAAAAAGTGGGTTGTTAAATGTCCCACCACTTGAGAATTTCATTTTTTTCTACTCCTTGAAATTTCTGGATCATTAGGTCACTCGCATCCTCAACATGTTTCTGGCATGGATGTCCACCTCATTCAAAGTATGTTAGGATCAGTTAGAAGTCCCCTTCCTATAAAATTCCACAATGCTTATTATTAGGGGTTGTACTAGTGGAATTTCTCAAACATGGATAACAAAACCTTGGAGTTCATTTTTAGTGCGTTCACTTACATTTATTATAGTTTTCAAATTTTTTTGCAAAAAATTTTCATTTTTTTATGCCTCGTAACCTTTTTGTTCAAGAGAAGAATGGGAGAGAGAGTTTTGGATCTGAAAAAAAATTTGAGCATCCAAAATGGAAATGCACAAATGCTGAGAGAGATAATTGATAAATGTATCCGTGGTTTTTAAGGATAGGCAAAAAATGGGTTGTTAAATGTCCAACCACTTGAGAATTTGATTTTTCCACTCCTTGAATTTTTTGGATCATTAGGTCACTTGCATCCTCAACATGTTTCTGGCATGCATGTCCACCACTTTTAAAGCATGTTAGGATCAGTTAGAAGTCCCTTTCCTATAAAATTCCGCCAAGCTTATTATTAGGGGTTGTACTAGTGGAATTTCTGAAACATGGATAACAAAACCTTGGAGTTAATTTTTATTGCGTTCACTTAGATTTATTATAGTTTTCATAAATTTTTTGAAAAATTTTCATTTTATTATGCCTCATATTTTTTTGTTGACGAGAAAAATGGGAGTGCGGGTTTTGGATCTGAAAAACAATTGAACATCCAAAATGGAAATGCACAAATGCTGAGAGAGATAATTTCAAAAAGTATCTGTGATTTTTAAGGAGACGCAAAAACTGGGTTGTGAATTGTCCAACCACTTGATAATTTGATTTTTTTTACTCCTTGAAATTTTTGGATCATTAGGTCTCTTGCATCCTCAACATGTTTCTGGCATGCATATCCTCCACATTTAAAGCATGTTAGGATCTGTTAGAAGTCCCTTTCCTATAAAATTCCACCAAGCTTATTATTAGGGGTTGTACTAGTGGAATTTCTCAAACATGGATAACAAAACCTTGGAGTTCATTTTTAGTGCGCCCACTTGCATTTATTATAGTTTACAAATTTTTTTGCATAAAATTTTCATTTTGTTATGCCTCGAATCTTTTTTGGTGGCGAGAAAAATGGGAGAGTTTGTTTTGGATATGAAAAAAAATTTGAACATCCAAAATGGAAATCCACAAATGCTGATAGAGATAATTCCAAAAAGTATCTGTAATTTTTAAGGATAGGCAAAAAGTCTGTTGTTAAATGTCCAACTACTTGAGAATTTGAGTTTTTTCTACTCCTTGAAATTTTTGGATCATTTGGTCACTTGCATCCTCAACATGTTTCTGGCATGCATGTCCTCCATATTTAAACCATGTTAGGATCAGTTAGAAGTCCCTTTCCTATAAAATTCCACCAAGCTTATTATTAGCAGTTGTACTAGTGGAATTTCTCAAATATGGATAACAAAACCTTGGAGTTCATTTTTAGTGCGTTCACTAACATTTACTATAGTTTTCAAAAATTTTTGCATAAAATTTTCGTTTTGTTATGCCTCATATCTTTTTTGTTTACGAGAAAACTGGCAGAGTGAGTTTTGGATATGAAAAAAAATTTGAACATCCAAAATGGTAATGCACAAATGCTGAAAGAGATAATTCATAAAAGTATCTGCGATTTTTAAGGATAGGCAAACAGTGGGTTGTTAAATGTCGAACCAATGGAAAATTTGATTTGTTCTACTCCTTGAAATTTTTGGATGATTAGGTCACTTCCATCCTCAACATGTTTCTGGCATGCATGCGCACCACATTTAAAGCATGTTAGCATTAGTTAGAAGTCTCTTTCATATAAAATTCCACCATGCATATTACGACTGGTTGTACTAGTGGAATTTCTCAAATATGGGTAACAAAACCATGGAGTTAATTTTTAGTGCGTTCACTTACATTTACTATAGTTTTCAAATTTTTTTGCATAAAATTTTCATTTAGTTTTGCCTCATATCTTTTTTGGTGACGAGAAAAATGCGAGAGTTAGTTTTGGATATCAAAAAATATTTGAACATCCAAAATGGAAATGCACAAATGCTGAAAGAGATAATTCCAAAAAGTATCTGTGATTTTTAAGGATAGGAAAAAAGTGGGTTGTTAAATGTCCCACCACTTGAGAATTTGATTTTTTTCTACTCCTTGAAATTTCTGGATCATTAGGTCACTTGCATCCTCAACATGTTTCTGGCATGCATGTCCACCTCATTCAAAGTACGTTAGGAACCGTTAGAAGTCCCTTTCCTATAAAATTCCACAATGCTTATTATTAGGGGTTGTACTAGTGGAATTTCTCAAACATGGATAACAAAACCTTGGAGTTCATTTTTAGTGCGTTCACTAACATTTATTATAGTTTTCAAATTTTTTTGCATAAAATTTTCATTTTTTTAAGCCTCGTATCCTTTTTGTTTGCGAGAAAAATGGTAGAGTGTGTTTTGGATCTGAAATAAAATTTGAACAACCAAAATGAAAATGCACAAATGCAGAGAGAGATAATTCCAAAAAGTATCTGTGACTTTTAAGGATTGGTAAAAAGTGGGTTGTTAAACATCCAACCCCTTGAGAATTTGATTTTTTCTACTCCTTGAAATTTTTAGATCATTAGGACACTTGCATCCTCAACATGTTTCTGGCATGCATGTCCACCACTTTTGAAGCATGTTAGGATCAGTTAGAAGTCCCTTTCCTATAAAATTCCGCCAATCTTATTATTAGGGGTTGTTCTAGTGGAATTTCTGAAACATGGATAACAAAACCTTGGAGTTAATTTTTATTGCGTTCACTTAGACTTATTATAGTTTTCATATTTTTTTTCAAAAATTTCATTTTGTTGTGCCTCATTTTTTTCGTTGACGAGAAAAATGGGAGTGTGGGTTTTGGATCTGAAAAAAATTTGAACATCCAAAATGGAAATGCACAAATGCTGAGAGAGATAATTTCAAAAAGTATCTATTATTTTTAAGGAGACACAAAAAGTGGGTAGTGAATTGTCCAACCACTTGAGAATTTGATTTTTTTCTACTCCTTGAAATTTTTGGATCATTAGGTCACTTGCATCCTCAACATGTTTCTGGCATGCATATCCTCCACATTTAAACCATGTTAGGATAAGTTAGAAGTCCATTTCCTATAAAATTCCACCAAGCTTATTATTAGGGGTTGTACTAGTGGAATTTCTCAAACATGGGTAACAAAACCTTGGAGTTCATTTTTAGTGCGTTCACTTACATTTATTATAGTTTTAAAATTTTTTTGCATTAAATTTTCATTTTGTTATGCCTCGTATCTTTTTTGGTGGCGAGAAAAATGGGAGAGTGAGTTTTGGATATGAAAAAAAAATTGAACATCCAAAATGGAAATCCACAAATGCTGAGAGAGATAATTCCAAAAAGTATCTATGATTTTTAAGGATAGGCAAAAATTCGGTTGTTAAATGTCCAACCACTTGAGAATTTGATTTGTTTCTACTCCTTTAAAATTTTGGATCATTTGGTCACTTGCATCCTCAACATGTTTCTGGCATGCATGTCCTCCATATTTAAACCATGTTAGGATCAGTTAGAAGACCCTTTGCTATAAAATTCCACCAAGCTTATTATTAGCGGTTGTACTAGTGGAATTTCTCAAATATGGATAACAAAACCTTGGAGTTCTTTTTTAGTGCATTCACTAACATTTATTATAGTTTTCAAATTTTTTTGCATAAAATTTTCTTTTTGTTATGCCACATATCTTTTTTGTTTACAAAAAAATGGGTGAGTGAGTTTTGGATATGAAAAAAAATTTGAACATCCAAAATGGTAATGCACAAATGATGAAAGAGATAATTCAAAAAAATATTTGCGATTTTTAAGGATAGGCAAACAGTGGGTTGTTAAATGTCGAATCACTGGAGAATTTGATTTGTTCTACTCCTTGAAATTTTTGGATGATTAGGTCACTTGCATCCTCAACATGTTTCTGGCATGCATGTCCACCACATTTAAAGCAAGTTAGGATTAGTTAGAAGTCCCTTTTATATAAAATTCCACCATGCATATTATTAGGGGTTGTACAAGTGGAATCTTTCAAACATGGATAACAAAACCTTGGAGTTCATTTTTAGTGCGTTCACTTACATTTATTATAGTTTTCAAATTTTTTTGAATAAAATTTTCATTTTGTTATGCCTCATATCTTTTTTGTTTACTAGAAAAATGGGAGAGAGAGTTTTGGACCTGAAAAAAAATTTGAACATCCAAAATGGAAATGCACAAATGTTGAGAGAGATAATTCTAAAAAGTATTTGTGATTTTTAAGGAGAGGCAAAAAAAGGGTTGTTAAATGTCCAACCACTTGAGAATTTGATTTTTTTCAACACTTTGAAATTTTTGCATCATTAGGTCACTTGCATCCTCAACATGTTTCTGGCATGCATGTCCTCCTCATTTAAAGCATGTTAGGATCAGTTAGAAGTCCACTTCCTTTAAAATTCCACCAAGCTTATTATGAGGGGTTGTACTAGTGGAATTTCTCAAACATGGATAACAAAACCTTGGAGTTCATTTTTAGTGCGTTCACTTACATTTATTATAGTTTTCGAATTTTTTTCCATAAAATTTTCATTTTGTTATGCTTCATAACTTTTTTGTTTACGAGAAAAACGGGAGAGTGAGTTTTGGATCTGAAAAAAAAATTGAGGATTGAAAATGGAAATGCACAAATGCTGAGAGAGACAATTCCAAAAAGTATCTGTGATTTTTAAGAATAGGCAAAAACTGGGTTGTCTAATGTCCAATCACTTGAGAATTTGATTTTTTTCTACTCCCTCAAATTTTTGGATCATTAGGTCACGCTCATCCTCAACATGTTTCTGGCATACATGTCCACCACATATAAAACATGTTAGGATCAGTTACAAGTCCCTTTCCGATAAAATTCCACCATCCTTATTACTAAGGGTTGTACAAGTGGAATTTCCCAAACATGGATAAAAAAATCTTGGAGTTCATTTTTTGTGCATTCACTTAAATTTTTTATTGTTTTCAAATGTTTTTGCATAAAATTTTCCTTTTGTTATGCCTCATATCTTTTTTGTTTACGAGAAAAATGGGAGAGAGTTTTGGATCTAAAAAAAAAATTGAACATCATAAATGGAAATGGACAATTGCTGAGAGAGATAATTCAAAAAAGTATCTGAGATTTTTAAGGATAGGCAAAAAGTGGGTTGTTAAATATCCAACCACTTGAGAATTTGATTTTTTCTACTCCTTGAAAGTTTTGGATTATTAGGTCACTTGCATCCTCAACATGTTTCTAGCATGCATGTCCACCACATTTAAGGAATGTTAGGATCTGTTAGAAGTCTGTTTCCTATAAAATTTCACCAAGCTTATTATTAGGGGTTGTACTAGTGGAATTTCTCAAACATGGATAACAAAACCTTGGAGTTCATTTTTAGTGTGTTCACTTACATTTATTATAGTTTTCAAATTGTTTTGCATAAAATTTTCCTTTTTTTATGCCCCATATCTTTTTTGTTTATGAGAAAAATGGGAGAGTGAGTTTTGGATATGAAAAAAAAATTGAACAACCAAAATGGAAATGCACAAGTGCTGAGAGAGATAATTCCAAAAAGTATTTGGATTTTTAAGGATAGGCGAAAAGTCGGTTGTTAAATGTCCAACCACTTGAGAATTTGATTTTTTTCTACTCCTTGAAATTTTTGGATCATTAGGTCACTTGCATCTTCAACATGTTTCTGGCATGCATGTCCACCACATTTAAAGCATGTTAGGATCAGTGAGAAGTCCCTTTCCTATAAAATTCCACCAAGCTTATTATTAGCGGTTGTACTAGTGGAATTTCGCAAACATGGATTACAAAACCTTGGGGTTCTTTTTTAGTGCGTTCACTTACCTTTATTATAGTTTTTGATTTTTTTTGTTTAAAATTTTCATTTTGTTTTGCCTCATATCTTTTTTGTTTACGAGAAAAATGGGAGAGAGAGTTTTGGATCTGAAAAGAAATTTGAGCATCCGAAATGGAAATGCACAAATGCTTAGAGAGATAATTCATAAAAGTATCTGTGATTTTTAAGAATAGGCAAAAAGTGGGTAGTGAAATGTCCAACCACTTGAGAATTTGATTTTTTCTACTCCTTGAAATTTTTGGATAACTAAGTCACTTGCATCCTCAACATGTTTCTGGCATGCATGTCCACCACATTTTAAGCATGTTAGGATTAGTTAGAAGTCCCTTCCATATAAAATTCCACCAAGCATATTATTAGGGGTTGTACTAGTGGAATTTCTCAAACTTGGATAACAAATCCTTGGAGTTCATTTTTAGTGCGTTCACTTACATTTATTATAGTTTTCAAATTATTTTGCAAAATATTTTCATTTTGTTGTGCGACATTTCTTTTTTGTTTACGAGAAAAATGGGAGAGTGAGTTTTGGATCTGAAAAAAAATTTTAACGTCCAAAATGGAAATGCACAAATGCTGAGAGAGATAATTCCAACAAGTATCTGTGATTTTTAAGGATAGGCTAAAAGTGGGTTGTTAAATGTCCAATCACTTGAGAATTTGATTTTTTTCTACTCCTTGAAATTTTTGGATCATTATGTCACTTGCATCCTCAACATGTTTCTGGCATGCATGTCCACCACATTTAAAGCATATTAGGATCAGTTAGAAGTCCCTTTCCTATAAAATTCCACCAAGCTTTAGCGGTTGTACGAGCCAAAATTTCCCAAACATGGATAACAAAACCTTGGGGGTTCATTTTTAGTGCATTCACTTACATTTATTGTAGTTTTCAATTTTTTTTTGTATAAAATTTTCATTTTGTTTTGCCTCATATCCTTTTTGTCTACAAGAAAAAAGGGAGAGAGAGTTTTAGATCTGAAAAAAAATTTGAGCATCCGAAATGGAAATGCTCAAATGCTAAGAGAGATAATTCATTAAAGTATCTGTGATTTTTAAGGATAGGCAAAAAGTGGGTTGTGAAAAGTCCAACCACTTGAGAGTTTGATTTTTTCTACTCCTTGAAATTTTTGGATCATTAGGTCACTTGCATCCTCAACATGTTTCTGACATGCATGTCCACCACATTTAAAGCATGTTAGGATTATTTAGAAGTCCCTTCCATATAAAATTCCCCCAAGCATATTATTAGGGGTTGTACTAGTGGAATTTCTAAAACTTGGATAACAAAACCTTGGAGTTCATTTTTAGTGCATTCACTTACATTTATTATAGTTTTCAAATTTTTTTGCATAAAATTTTCTTTTGGTTGTGCCTCATTTCTTTTTTGTTTACGAGAAAAATGGGAGAGTGAGTTTTGGATCTGAAAAAAAATTTTAACGTCCAAAATGGAAATGCACAAATGCTGAGTGAGATAATTCCAAAAAGTATCTGTGATTTTTAAGGATAAGCTAAAAGTGGGTTGTTAAATGTCCAACCACTTGAGAATTTGATTTTTTTCTACTCATTGAAATTTTTGGATCATTAGGTCACTTGCATCCTCAACATGTTCCTGGCATGCATGTTCACCACATTTAAAGCATGTTTGGATCAGTTAGAAGTCCCTTTCCTATAAAATTCCACCAAGCTTATTATTAGGGCTTGTACTAGTGAAATTTCTCAAACATGGATAACAAAACCATGGAGTTCATTTTTTGTGCGTTCACTTACATTTATTATAGTTTTCAAATTTTTTTGCATAAAATTTTCATTTTTTTATGCCCCATTTCTTTTTGGTTTACGGGAAAAATGGGAGAGTGAGTTTTGGATAGGAATAAAAATTTGAACAATCAAAATGGAAATGCACAAATGCTGAGGGAGATAATTCCAAAAAGTATCTGTGATTTTTAAGGATAGGCAAAAAGTCGGTTGTTAAATGTCCAACCACGTGAGAATTTGATTTTTTTCTACTCCTTGAATTTTTGGATCATTAGGTCACTTGCATCCTCAACATGTTTCTGGCATGCATGTCCACCACATTTAAAGCATGTTAGGATCAGTTAGAAGTCCCTTTCCTATAAAATTCCACCAAGCTTATTATTAGCGGTTGTACTAGTGGAATTTCCCAAACATGGATAACAAAACCTTGGGCTTCATTTTTAGTGCGTTCACTTACATTAATTATAGTTTTCAATTTTTTTTGTATAAAATTTTAATTTTGTTTTGTCTCATTTCTTTTTTGTCTACGAGAAAAATGGGAGAGAGAGTTTTGGATCTTATAAAAATATGAGCATCCGAAATGGAAATGCACAAATGTTGAGAGAGATAATTCATAAAAGTACCAAGCTTATTATTAGGGGTTGTACCAGTGGAAATTCCCAAACATGGATAACAAAACCTTGGGGTTCATTTTTAGTGCGTTCACTTACATTTATTATAGTTTTCAATTTTTTTTTGTATAATATTTTCATTTTGTTTTGCCTCATATCTTTTTTGGTTACGAGAAAAGTGGGAGAGAGTTTTGGATCTGAAAAAAAATTTGAGCATCCGAAATAGAAATGCACAAATGCTGAGAGAGATAATTCATAAAAGTATCTGTGATTCTTAAGGGTAGGCAAAAAGTCAGTTGTTAAATGTCCAACCACTTTAGAATTTGTTTTTTTTCTACTCCTTGAAATTTTTGGATCATTAGGTCCCTTGCATCCTCAACATTTTTCTGGATGTGTATCCTCCACATTTATAGCTTGATAGGATCAGTTAGAAGTCCCTTTCCTAATAAATTCCACCAAGCATATTATTAGGGATAGTACTAGTGGAATTTCCCAAACATAGATAAGAAAATCTTGGAGTTCATTTTTAGTGCGTTCACTTACATTTATGATAGTTTTCAATTTTTTTTCCACAAAATTTCCATTTTGTTATGGCTCATTCCTTTTTTGTTTACAAGAAAAAAGGGAGAGTGAGTTTTGGATCTGAAAAAAAATTTGAACATCCAAAATGAAAATGCACAAATGCTGAGAGAGATAATTCTAAAAAGTATCTGTGATTTTTAAGGATAGGCAAAAAGTGGGTTGTTAAATGTCCAACCACTTGAGAATTTGATTTTTTTCTACTCCTTGAAATTTTTGGATCAATAAGTCACTTGCATCCTCAACATGTTTCTGGCATGCATGTCCACCACCTTTAAACCATGTTAGGATCAGTTAGAAGTCCTTTGCCTTCCACCAAGCTTATTATCAGGGGTTGTACTAGTGGAATTTCTCAAACATGGATAACAAAACCTTGGAGTTAATTTTTAGTGTGTTCACTTACATTTATTATAGTTCTCAAATTTTTTTGCACAAAATTTTCATTTTGTTATGCCTCATATCTTTTTTGTTTACGAGCAAAATGGGAGAGTGAGTTTTGGATATGAAAAAAAATTTGAACATCCAAAATGGAAAAGCACAAATGCTGAGAGAGATAATTTCAAAAAGTATCTGTGATTTTTAAGGATAGGCAAAAACTGGGTTGTTAAATGTCCAACCACTTGAGAATTCAATTTTTTTCTACTCCATGAAATTTTTGGATCATTAGGTCACTTTCAGCCTCTACATGTTTCTGGCATGCATGTCCACCACATTTAAAGCATGTTAGGATCACTTAGAAGTCCCTTTCCTATAAAATTCCACCAAACTTATTATTAGGGGTTGTACTAGTGGAATTTCCCAAACATCGATAACAAAACCTTGGAGTTCATTTTTAGTGGGTTCACTTACATTTATTATAATTTTCAAATTGTTTTGCATAAAATTTTCATTTTTTTATGCGTCATATCTTTTTTGTTTAGTAGAAAAATTGGAGAGCGAGTTTTGGATCTGAAAAAAAATTTTAACATCCAAAATGGAAATGCACAAATGCTGAGAGAGATAATTCCAAAAAGTATCAGTGATTTTTAAGGATAGGCTAAAAGTGGGATGTTAAATGTCCGACCACTTGAGAATTTGATTTTTTTCTACTCCTTGAAATTTTTGGATCATTAGGTCACTTGCATCCTCAAAATGTTTCTGACATGCATGTCCACCATATTTAAAGCATGTTAGGATTAGTTAGAAGTTCCTTCCATATAAAATTCCACCAAGCATATTATTAGGGGTTGTACTAGTGGAATTTCTGAAGTTTGGATAACAAAACCTTGGAGTTCATTTTTAGTGCATTCACTTACATTTATTATCGTTTTCAAATTTTTTGCAAAAAATTTTCATTTTGCTGTGCCTCATTTCTTTTTTGTTTACAAGAAAAATGGGAGAGTGAGTTTTGGATATGAAAAAATATTTTAACATCCAAAATGGAAATGGACAAATGCTGAGAGAGATAATTCATAAAAGTATCTGCGATTTTTAAGGATAGGCAAAAAGTGGGTTGTTAAATGTACAACCAATTGAGAATTTGATTTTTTCTGCTCCTTGAAATTTTTGGATGATTTGGTCACTTGCATCCTCAACATGTTTCTGGCATGCATGTCCACCACATTTAAAGCATGTTAGGATCAATTAGAAGTCCCTTTCCTATAAAATTCCACCAAGCTTATTATTAGGGGCTGTACTAGTGGAATTACTCAAACACGGATAAATAAACCTAGAAGTTCATTTTTAGTGCGTTCACTTACATTTATTATAGTTTTCAAATTTTTTCCATAAAATTTTATTTTGTTATGCCTCATATCTTTGTTGTTTACAAGAAAAATGGGAGAGAGAGTATTGGATCTGAAAAAAAATTTGAGGATCGAAAATCGAAATGCACAAATGCAGAGAGAGATAATTCCAAAAAGTATCTGTGATTTTTAAGGAAAGGCAAAAAGTGGGTGGTCAAATGTCCAACCTCCTGAGAATTTGATTTTTTTCTACTCCTTGAAATTTTTGGATCATTAGGTCACTTGCATCCTCAACATGTTTCTGGCATACATGTCCACCACATTTAAAGCATGTTAGGATCAGTTAGAAGTCCATTTCCAATAAAATACCACCATGCTTATTATTAAGGGTTGTACTAGTGGAATTTCCCCAACATGGATAACAAAACCTTGGAGTTCATTTTTAGTGCGTTCACTTACATTTATTATAGTTATCAAAATTTTCATTTTGTTATACCTCATATCTTTTTTGAACATCCAAAATGAAAATGCACAAATGCTGACAGAGATAATTTAAAAAAGTATCTGTTATTTTTATGGATAGGAAAAAAGTGGGTTGTTAATTATCCAACCACTTGAGAATTTTATTTTTTCTACTCCTAGAAATTTTTGGATCATTAGGTCACTTGCATCCTCAATATGTTTCTGGCATGCATGTCCACCACATTTAAAGCATGTTCGGATCAGTTAGAAGTCCCTTTCCTATAAAATTTCACCAAGCTTTTTATTAGGGGTTGTACTAGTGGACCTTCCAAAACATGGATAACAAAACTTTGGAGTTCATTTCTAGTGCGTGCACTTACATTTATTATAGTTTTCAATTTTTTTGCAAAAAATTTCTTTTTTTGATGCCTCATATCTTTTTTGTTTACGAGAAAAATGGAAGAGTGAGTTTTGGATTCGAAAAAAAATTTGAACATCCAAAATGGAAATGCACAAATGCTGAGAGAGATAAATCCAAAAAGTATCTGTGATTTTTAAGGATAGTCAAAAAGTGGGTTGTTAAATGTCCAACCACTTGAGTATTTGATTTTTTTTTACTCCTTGAAATTTCTGGATCATTAGGTCACTTGCATCCTCAACATGTTTCTTGCTTGCATGTCTTCCACATTTAAAGCATGTTAGGATCAGTTGAAAGTCCATTTCCTATAAAATTCACAAAGCTTATTATTAGCGGTTGTACTAGTGGAATTTCCCAAACATGGATAACAAAACCATGGAGTTCATTTTTTGTGCATTCACTTACATTTACTATAGTCCACAAATATTTTTGCATAAAATTTTCATTTTATTTTGCCTCATATCTTTTTTGTTTACGAGAAAAAGGGGAGAATGAGTTTCGGATCTGAAAAAAAATTTGAACATAAAAAATGTAGATGCACCAATGCTGATAGAGATAATTCCAAAAAGTATCTGTGATTTTTATGGTTAGGCAAAAAGTGCGTAGTTAAATGTCCAACCACTTGAGAATTTTATTTTTTCTACTCCTTGAAAATTTTGGATCATTAGGTCACTTGCATCCTCAACATGTTTCTGGCATGCATGTCCACCACATTTAAAGCATGTTTGGATCAGTTAGAAGTCCCTTTCCTAAATAATTCCACCAAGCTTCATATTAGCGGTTGTACTAGTGGAATTTCCCAAACATGTAAAACAAAACCTTGGGGTTAATTTTTAGTGCGTTCACTTACATTTATTATAGTTTTCAAATTTTTTTGTATAATTTTTTCTTTTTTTTTGCCTCAAATCTTTTTTGTTTACGAGAAAAATGGGAGAGTCAGTTTTGGATCTGAAAAAAAATTTGAGCATCCAAAATGGAAATGCACAAATGCTGAGAGAGATAATTCCAGAAAGTATCTGTGATTTTTAAGGAGAGGCAAAATGTGGGTTGTTAAATGTCCAACCACTTGAGAATTTGATTTTTTTCAACTCCTTGAATTTTTTGGATCATTGGGCCACATGCATCCCCAACATGTTTCTGGCATGCATGTCCTCAATTTTTAAGCATATTAGGATCAGTTAGAAGTCCCTTTCCTATAAAATTTCACCAAGCTTATTATTAGGGGTTGTACTAGTGGAATTTCTCAAACATGGATACCAAAACCTTGAAGTTCATTTTTAGTGCGTTCACATACATTTATTATAGTTTTCAAATTGTTTTGCCTAAATTTTTCATTTTGTTATGCCCCAAATCCTTTTTTCTTACGAGAAAAATGGGAGAGAGAGTTTTGGATATGAAAAAAAATTTGAACAACCAAAATGAAAATGCACAAGTGCTGAGAGAGATAATTCCAAAAAGTATTCGGATTTTTAAGGATCGGCAAAAAGTCGGTTGTTAAATGTCCAACCACTTGAGAATTTGATTTTTTTCTACTCCTTGAAATTTTTGGATCATTAGGTCACTTGCATCCTCAACATGTTTCTGGCATGCATTTCCACCACATTTAAAGCATGTTAGGATTAGTTAGAAGTTCATTTTCTATAAAATTCCACAAGCTTATTATTAGGGGTCGTACTAGTGGAATTTCTCAAACATGGATATCAAAACCTTGGAGTTCCTTTTTAGTGCGTTCACTTACATTTATTATAGTTTTCAAATTTTTTTCATAAAATTTTCATTTTGTTATGCCTCATATCTTTTTTGTTTAGGAGAAAAATGGGAGAGTGAGTTTTGGATCTGAAAAAAAATTTGAACATCCAAAATGGAAATGCACAAATGCAAAGAGAGATAATTTCAAAAAGTATCTGTGATTCTTAAGGAAAGGCAAAAATTGGGTTGTTCAATGTCCAACCACATGAGAATTTGATTTTTTCTACACCTTGAAATTTTTGGATCATTAGGTCACTTGCATGCTCAACATGTTTCTAGCATGCATGTCCACCACATTTAAAGCATGTTAGCACCTATTAGAAGTCCTTTTCCTATAAAATTCCACCAAGCTTATTATTAGGGGTTGTACTAGTGGACTTTCCCAAACATAGATAAGAAAACCTTGGAGTTCATTTTTAGTGCGTTCACTAACATTTATTTTAGTTTTCAAATTTTTTTCCATAAAATTTTCATTTTGTTATGCCTCTTTCCTCTTTTGTTGACGAGAAAAATGGAAGAGTGAGTTTTGGACCTGAAAAAAAATTTGAGCATCCAAAATGGAAATGCAGAAATGATGAGAGAGATAATTCCAAAAAGTATATGTGATTTTTAAGGAAAGGCAAAAAGTGGGTTGTTAAATGTCCAACCACATGAGAATTTGATTTTTTCTACACCTTGAAATTTTTGGATCATTAGGTCACTTGCATCCTCAACATGTTTCTGGCATGCATGTCCACCACATTTAAAGCATGTTAGGATTAGTTAGAAGTCCCTTTCCAATAAAATTCCACCAAGCTTATTATTAGGGGTTGTATCGGTGGAAATTCCCAAACATGGATAACAAAACCTTGGGGTTCATTTTTAGTGCGTTCACTTACATTTATTATAGTTTTCAATTTTTTTTGTATAATATTTTCATTTTGTTTTGCCTCATATCTTTTTTGGTTACGAGAAAAGTGGGAGAGAGAGTTTTGGATCTGAAAAAAAATTTGAGCATCCGAAATAGAAATGCACAAATGCTGAGAGAGATAATTCATAAAAGTATCTGTGATTTTTAAGGATAGGTAAAAAGTGAGTTGTGAAATGTCCAACCACTTGAGAATTTGATTTTTTCTACTCTTTGAAAATTTTGGATCATTAGGTCACTTGCATCCTCAACATGTTTCTGGCATGCATGTCCACCATATTTAAATCATGTTAGGATTAGTTAGAAGTCCCTTCCATATAAAATTCCACCAAGCATATTATTAGGGGTTGTACTAGTGGAATTTCTCAACCTTGGATAAAAAAACCATGGAGTTCATTTTTAGTGCGTTCACTTACATTTATTATAGTTTTCAAATTTTTTTGCACAAAATTTTCATTTTGTTGTGGCTCATTTCATTTTTGTTTACAAGAAAAATGGGAGAGTGAGTTTTGGATCTGAAAAAAAATTTTAACGTCCAAAATGGAAATGCACAAATGCTGAGAGAGATAATTCCAAAAAGTATTTGTGATTTTTAAGGATAGGCTAAAAGTGGGTTTTTTAATGTCCAACCACTTGAGAATTTTATTTTTTTCGACTCCTTGAAATTTTTGGATCATTAGGTCACTTGCATCCTTAACATGTTTCTGGCATGCATGTCCACAACATTTAAAGCATGTTTGGATCAGTTAGAAGTCCCTTTCCTATAAAATTCCACCGAGCTTATTATTAGGGGTTGTACAAGTGGAATTTCTCAAACATGGATAACAAAAGCATGGAGTTCATTTTTTGTGCGTTCACTTACATTTATTAGAGTTTTCAAATTTTTTTGCATAAAATTTTCATTTTTGTTATGTGCCATATCTTTTTTGTTTAAGAGAAAAATGGGAGAGTGAGTTTTGGATATGAAAAAAAATTTGTACGACCAAAATGGAAATGTACAAATGCTGAGAGAGATAGTTCCAAAAAGTATTTGTGATTTTTAAGGATAGGCAAAAAGTCGGTTGTTAAATGTCCAACCACTTGAGAATTTGATTTTTTTCTACTCCTTGAATTTTTGGATCATTAGGTCACTTGCATCCTCAACATGTTTCTGGCATGAATGTCCACCACATTTAAAGCATGTAAGGATGAGTTAAAAGTCCCTTTCCTATAAAATTCCACCAAGCTCATTATTAGCGATTGTACTAGTGGAATTTCCCAAAAAAGGATAACAAAACCTTGGGGTTCATTTTTAGTGCGTTTACTTACATTAATTATAGTGTTTAATTTTTTTTGTATAAAATTTTCATTTTGTTTTGTCTCATATCTCTTTTGTTTACGAGAAAAATGGGAGAGAGTGTTTTGGATCTGAAAAAAATTTGAGCATTCGAAATGGAAATGCACAAATGCTGAGAGAGATAATTCATAAAAGTATCTATGATTTTTAAGGATAGGCAAAAAGTGGGTTGTGAAATGTCCAACCACTTGAGAGTTTGATTTTTTCTACTCCTTGAAATTTTTGGATCATTAGGTCACTTGCATCCTCAACATGTTTATGGCATGCATGTCCACCACATTTAAAGCATGTTAGGATTAGTTAGAAGTCCCTTCCATATAAAATTCCACCAAGCATATTATTAGGTGTTGTACTAGTGGATTTTCTCAAACTTTTATAACAAAACCTTGGAGTTCATTTTTAGTGCTTTCACTTACATTTATTATAGTTTTCAAATTTTTTGTCATAAAATTTTCATTTTGGTGTGCCTCATTTCTTTTTTTTTTTTACGAGAAAAATGGGAGAGTGAGTTTTCGATCTGAAAAAAAATTTTAACATCCAAAATGAAAATGCACAAATGCTGAGAGAGATAATTCATAAAAGTATCTGTGATTTTTAAGGATAGGTAAAAAGTGAGTTGTGAAATGTCCAACCACTTGAGAATTTGATTTTTTCTACTCTTTGAAATTTTTGGATCATTAGGTCACTTGCATCCTCAACATGTTTCTGGCATGCATGTCCACCATATTTAAATCATGTTAGGATTAGTTAGAAGTCCCTTCCATATAAAATTCCACCAAGCATATTATTAGGGGTTGTACTAGTGGAATTTCTCAAACTTGGATAAAAAAACCATGGAGTTCATTTTTAGTGCGTTCACTTACATTTATTATAGTTTTCAAATTTTTTTGCACAAAATTTTCATTTTGTTGTGGCTCATTTCATTTTTGTTTACAAGAAAAATGGGAGAGTGAGTTTTGGATCTGAAAAAAAATTTTAACGCCCAAAATGGAAATGCACAAATGCTGAGAGAGACAATTCCAAAAAGTATTTGTGATTTTTAAGGATAGGCTAAAAGTGGGTTTTTTAATGTCCAACCACTTGAGAATTTTATTTTTTTCGACTCCTTGAAATTTTTGGATCATTAGGTCACTTGCATCCTCAACATGTTTCTGGCATGCATGTCCACAACATTTAAAGCATGTTTGGATCAGTTAGAAGTCCCTTTCCTATAAAATTCCACCGAGCTTATTATTAGGGGTTGTACAAGTGGAATTTCTCTAACATGGATAACAAAAGCATGGAGTTCATTTTTTGTGCGTTCACTTACATTTATTAGAGTTTTCAAATTTTTTTGCATAAAATTTTCATTTTTGTTATGCGCCATATCTTTTTTGTTTAAGAGAAAAATGGGAGAGTGAGTTTTGGATATGAAAAAAAATTTGTACGACCAAAATGGAAATGTACAAATGCTGAGAGAGATAGTTCCAAAAAGTATTTGTGATTTTTAAGGATAGGCAAAAAGTCGGTTGTTAAATGTCCAACCACTTGAGAATTTGATTTTTTTCTACTCCTTGAATTTTTGGATCATTAGGTCACTTGCATCCTCAACATGTTTCTGGCATGAATGTCCACCACATTTAAAGCATGTAAGGATGAGTTAAAAGTCCCTTTCCTATAAAATTCCACCAAGCTCATTATTAGCGATTGTACTAGTGGAATTTCCCAAAAAAGGATAACAAAACCTTGGGGTTCATTTTTAGTGCGTTTACTTACATTAATTATAGTGTTTAATTTTTTTTGTATAAAATTTTCATTTTGTTTTGTCTCATATCTCTTTTGTTTACGAGAAAAATGGGAGAGAGTGTTTTGGATCTGAAAAAAATTTGAGCATTCGAAATGGAAATGCACAAATGCTGAGAGAGATAATTCATAAAAGTATCTATGATTTTTAAGGATAGGCAAAAAGTGGGTTGTGAAATGTCCAACCACTTGAGAGTTTGATTTTTTCTACTCCTTGAAATTTTTGGATCATTAGGTCACTTGCATCCTCAACATGTTTATGGCATGCATGTCCACCACATTTAAAGCATGTTAGGATTAGTTAGAAGTCCCTTCCATATAAAATTCCACCAAGCATATTATTAGGTGTTGTACTAGTGGAATTTCTCAAACTTTTATAACAAAACCTTGGAGTTCATTTTTAGTGCTTTCACTTACATTTATTATAGTTTTCAAATTTTTTGTCATAAAATTTTCATTTTGGTGTGCCTCATTTCTTTTTTTTTTTTACGAGAAAAATTGGAGAGTGAGTTTTCGATCTGAAAAAAAATTTTAACATCCAAAATGAAAATGCACAAATGCTGAGAGAGATAATTCCAAAAAGTATTTGTGACTTTTAAGGACAGGCTAAAAGTGGGTTGTTAAATGTCCAACCACTTGAGAATTTTTTTTTTTTACTCGTTGAAATTTTTGGATCATTAGGTCACTTGCATCCTCAACATGTGTCTGGCATGCATGTCCACCACATTTAAAGCATGTTTGGATCAATTAGAAGTCCCTTTCCTATAAAATTCCACATGGCTTATTATTAGGGGTTGTACTAGTCGAATTTCTCAAACATGGATAACAAAACCATGGAGTTCATTTTTTGTGCGTTCACTTCCATTTATTATAGTTTTCAAATTTTTTTACATAAAATTTTCATTTTGTTATGCCTCATATATTTTTTGTTTACGAGAAAAAAAGGAGAGTGAGTTTTGGATATGAAAAAAAATTTGAACATCCAAAATGGAAAAGCACAAATTCTGGGAGAGATAATTCCGAAAAGTATCTCTGATTTTTATGGATAGGCAAAAAGTGGGTTGTTAAATGTCCAACCACTTGAGATTTGATTTTTTTCTACTCTTTAAAATTTTTTGATCATTAGGTCACTTCCATCCTCAACATGTTTCTGGCATGCTTCTCCACCACATTTAAAGCATGTTAGGATCAATTAGTAGTCCCTTTTCTATAAAATTCCACAAAGCATATTATTAGGGGTTGTACAAGTGGAATTTCTCAAACATGGATAACAAAACCTTGGAGTTCATTTTTAGTGCGTTCACTTACATTTATTATAGTTTTCAAATTGTTTTGCCTAAAATTTTCATTTTTTTATGCCCCATTTCTTTTTTGTTTACGAGAAAAATGGGAGGGAGAATTTTGGATATGAAAAAAAAATTGAACAACCAAAATGGAAATGCACAAATGCTGAGAGAGATAATTCCAAAAAGTATCTGTGATTTTTAACAATAGGCAAAAAGTCGGTTGTTAATTGTCCAACCACTTGAGAATTTGATTTTTTTCTACTCCTTGAAATTTTTGGATCATTAGGTCACTTGCATCCTCAACATGTTTCTGGCATGCATGTCCACCATATTTAAAGCATGTTAGGATCGATTAGAAGTCCCTTTCGTATAAAATTCCACCAAGCTTATTATTAGTCGTTGTACAAGTGGAATTTCCCTAACATAGATAACAAAACCTTGGGGTTCATTGTTAGTGCGTTCACTTATATTTATTATAGTTTTCAATTTCTTTTTGTATAAAATTTTCATTTTGTTTTGCTTCATATCTTTTTTGTTTACGAGAAAAATGGGAGAGAGAGTTTTGGATCTGAAAAAAAATTTGAGCATCCGAAGTGGAAATGCACAAATGGTAAGACAGATAATTCATAAAAGTATCTGTGATTTTTAAGGATAGGCAAAAAGTGGGTTGTTAAATGTCCAACAACTTGAGAATTTGATTTTTTCTACTCTTTGAAATTTTTTGGGTCATTAGGTCACTTGCATCCTCAACATGTTTCTGGCATGCATGTCCACCACATTTAAAGCATGTTAGGATTAGTTAGAAGTTCATTTTCTATAAAATTCCACAAAGCTTATTATTAGGGGTCGTACTAGTGGAATTTCTCAAACATGGATATCAAAACCTTGGAGTTCCTTTTTAGTGCGTTCACTTACATTTATTATAGTTTTCAAATTTTTTTCATAAAATTTTCATTTTGTTATGCCTCATATCTTTTTTGTTTAGGACAAAAATGGGAGAGTGAGTTTTGGATCTGAAAAAAAATTTGAACATCCAAAATGGAAATGCACAAATGCAAAGAGAGATAATTTCAAAAAGTATCTGTGATTCTTAAGGAAAGGCAAAAATTGGGTTGTTCAATGTCCAACCACATGAGAATTTGATTTTTTCTACACCTTGAAATTTTTGGATCATTAGGTCACTTGCATGCTCAACATGTTTCTGGCATGCATGTCCACCACATTTAAAGCATGTTAGCACCTATTAGAAGTCCTTTTCCTATAAAATTCCACCAAGCTTATTATTAGGGGTTGTACTAGTGGACTTTCCCAAACATAGATAAGAAAACCTTGGAGTTCATTTTTAGTGCGTTCACTAACATTTATTTTAGTTTTCAAATTTTTTTCCATAAAATTTTCATTTTGTTATGCCTCTTTCCTCTTTTGTTGACGAGAAAAATGGAAGAGTGAGTTTTGGACCTGAAAAAAAATTTGAGCATCCAAAATGGAAATGCAGAAATGATGAGAGAGATAATTCCAAAAAGTATCTGTGATTTTTAAGGAAAGGCAAAAAGTGGGTTGTTAAATGTCCAACCACATGAGAATTTGATTTTTTCTACACCTTGAAATTTTTGGATCATTAGGTCACTTGCATGCTCAACATGTTTCTGGCATGCATGTCCACCACATTTAAAGCATGTTAGCACTTGTTAGAAGTCCCTTTCCTATAAAATTCCACCAAGCTTATTATTAGGGGTTGTACTAGTGGAATTTCTCAAACATGGATAACAAAACCTTGGAATTAATTTTAAGTGCGTTCAGTTACATTTATTATAGTCTTCAATTTTCTTTGCATAAAATTTTCATTTTGTTATGCCTCATATCTTTTTTGTTTACGAGAAAAATGGGAGAGTTAGTTTTGGATCTGTAAAAAAATTTGAACATCCAAAATGGAAATGCACAAATGCAGAGAGAGATAATTCCAAAAAGTATTTGTGATTCTTAAGGATAGGCAAAAAGTCTGTTGTTAGATGTCCAACCACTTGAGAATTTTATTTTTTTCTACTCCATGAAATTTTTGGATCATTAGGTCCCTTGCATCCTCAACATGTTTCTGGCATGTGTATCCACCACATTTATAGCTTGTTAGGATCAGTTAGAAGTCCCTTTCCTAAAAAATTCCACCAAGCTTATTATTAGGGGTTGTACTAGTGCAATTTCCAAAACATAGATAAGAAAACCTTGGAGTTCATTTTTAGTGCGTTCACTTACATTTATTATAGTTTTCAAATTTTTTTCCATAAAATTTTCGTTACGTTATGCCTCATTCCTTTTTTGTTTACAAGAAAAATGGAAGAGTGAGTTTTGGATCTGAAAAAAAATTTGAACATTCAAAATGAAAATGCACAAATGCTGAGAGAGATAATTCCGAAAAGTATCTGTGATTTTTAAGGATAGGCTAAAAGTGGGTTGTTAAATGTCCAACCACTTGAGAATTTGATTTTTTTCTACTCCTTCAAATTTTTGGATCATTAAGTCACTTGCATCCTCAACATGTTTCTGGCATGCATGTCCACCACATTTATAGCATGTTAGGATCAATTAGAAGTCCTTTGCCTATAAAATTCCACCAAGCTTATTATCAGGGGTTGTATTAGTGAAATTTCTCAAACATGGATAACAAAAACTTGGAGTTAATTTTTAGTGTGTTCACTTACACTTATTATAGTTTTCAAAATTTTTTGCATAAAATTTTCATTTTGTTTTGCCTCATATCTTTTTTGTTTACGAGAAAAAAGGGAGAGTGTGTTTTAGATCTGAAAAAAAATTTCAACATCCAAAATGGAAATGCACAAATGCAGTGAGAGATAATTCCGAAAAGTATCTGTGATTTTTAAGGATAGGCAAAATGTGGGTTGTTAAATGTCCAACCACTTGAGAATTTGATTTTTTTCTACTCCTTCAAATTTTTGGATCATTAAGTCACTTGCATCCTCAACATGTTTCTGGCATGCATGTCCACCACATTTAAAGCATGTTAGGATCAATTAGAAGTCCTTTGCCTATAAAATTCCACCAAGCTTATTATCAGGGGTTGCATTAGTGGAATTTCTCAAACATGGATAACAAAAACTTGGAGTTAATTTTTAGTGTGTTCACTTACACTTATTATAGTTTTCAATTTTTTTTGCATAAAATTTTCTATTTGTTATGCCTCATATCTTTTTTGTTTACGAGAAAAAAGGGAAAGTGAGTTTTAGATCTAAAAAAAAATTTCAACATCCACAATGGAAATGCACAAATGCAGTGAGAGCTAATTCCAAAAAGTATCTGTGATTTTTAAGGATAGGCAAAAAGTGGGTTGTTAAATGTCCAACCACTTGAGAATTCAATTTTTTTCTACCCCATGAAATTTTTGGATCATTAGGTCACTAGCATCCTCAACATGTTTCTGGCATGCATGTCCACCACATTAAAAACATATAAGGATCAGTTAAAAGTCCCTTTCCTATAAAATTCCACCAAGCTTTTTATTAGGGGTTATACTAGTGGAATTTCCCAAACACGGATAACAAAACCATTGAGTTCATTTTTAGTGGGTTCACTTACATTTATTATAGTTTTCAAATTGTTTTGCATAAAATTTTCATTTAGTTATGCCTCATATCTTTTTTTTTTACGAGAAAAATGGGAGAGTGAGTTTTGGATCTAAAAAAAAATTTCAACAGCCAAAATGGAAATGCACAAATGCTGAGAGAGATAATTCCAAAAAGGATCTGTGATTTTTAAGGATAGGCAAAAAGTGGGTTGTTAAATGTTCAACCACTTGAGAATTTGATTTTTTTGTACTCCTTGAAATTTTTGGATCATTAGGTCACTTGCATCCTCAACATGTTTCTGGCATGCATGTCCACCACATTTAAAGCATGTTTGGATTAGTTAGAAGTCCCTTTCCTCAAAAATTCCACCAAGCTTATTATTAGGGGTTGTACTAGAGGAATTTCTCAAACATGGATAACAAAACCTTGGAGTTAATTTTTAGTGCATCCACTTACATTTATTATATTTTTCAAATTTTTTTGCATAAAAATTTAATTTTAATATGCCTCATATCTTTTATGTTGATGAGAAAAATGGGAGAGTGAGTTTTGGATATGAAAAAAGATTTGAATATCCTAAATGGAAATGCACAAAAGCTAAGAGAGATAATTCTAAAAAGTATCTGTAATTTTTAAGGAGAGGCAAAAAATGGGTTGTTAAATGTCCAACTACTTGAGAATTTGATTTTTTCTACTCCTTGAAATTTTTGGATCATTAGGCACTTGCATCCTCAACATGTTTCTGGCATTCTTGTCCTCCACATTTAAAGCATGTTAGGATCAGTTAGAAGTCCCTTTCCTATAAAATTCCACCATGCTTATTATTAGGGGTTCTAAAAGTGGAATTTCTCAAACATAGATAACTAAACCTTGGAGTTCATTTTTAGTGCGTTCACTTACATTTATTATAGTTTTCAAATTTTTTTGCCTAAAATTTTCATTTTGTTATGCCTCATATCTTTTTTTGTTACGAGAAAAATGGGAGAATTAGTTTTGGATCTAGAAAAAAATTTTAACATCCAAAATGGAAATGGACAAATGCTGAGAGAGATAATTCCAAAAAGTATCTGTGATTTTTAAGTATAGGCTAAAAGTGGGTTGTTAAATGTTCAACCACTTGAAAATTTGATTTTTTTGTACTCCTTGAAATTTTTGGATCATTAGGTCACTTGCATCCTCAACATGTTTCTGGCATGCATGTCCACCACATTTAAAGCATGTTGGGATTAGTTAGAAGTCCCTTTCCTATAAAATTCCACCAAGCTTATTATTAGGGGTTGTACTAGAGGAATTTCTCAAAAACGGATATCAAAACCTTGGAGTTAATTTTTAGTGCGTTCACTTACATTTATTATATTTTTCTAATTTTTTTGCACAAAATTTTAATTTTATTATGCCTCATATCTTTTTTGTTGACGAGAAAATTGGGAGAGTGAGTTTTGGATCTGAAAAAAAATTGAACATCCAAAATGGAAATGCACAAATGCTGACAGAGATAATTCCAAAAAGTATCTATGATTTTTAAGGTGATGCAAAAAGTTGGTTGTGAATTGTCCAACCACCTGAGAATTTGATTTTTTTCTACTCCTTGAATTTTTTTTGATCATTGCGCCACTTGCATCCTCAACATGTTTCTGGCATGCATGTCCTCAACATTTAAAGCATGTTAGGATCAGTTAGAAGTCCTTTTCCTATAAAATTCCACCAAGCTTATTATTAGGGGTTGTACTAGTGGAATTTCTCAAACATGGATTCCAAAACCTTGAAGTTCATTTTTAGTGCGTTCTCTTACATTTATTATAGTTTTCAAATTGTATTGCATAAAATTTTCATTTTGTTGTGCCGTATATCTTTTTTGTTTACGAGAAAAATGGGAGAGTGAGTTTTGGATATGAAAAAAGATTTGAATATCCAAAATGGAAATGCACAAAAGCTGAGAGAGGTAATTCTAAAATGTATCTGTAATTTTTAAGGAGAGGCAAAAAATGGGTTGTTAAATGTCCAACTACTTGAGAATTTGATTTTTTCTACTCCTTGAAATTTTTGGATCATTAGGTCACTTGCATCCTCAACATGTTTCTGGCATGCATGTCCGCCACATTTAAAGCATGTTAGCACCTGTTAGAAGTCCCTTTCCTATAAAATTCCACCAAGCTTATTATTAGGGGTTGTACTAGTGGAATTTCTCAAACATGGGTAACAAAACGTTGGAATTAATTTTCTGTGCGTTCAGTTACATTTATTATGGTCTTCAAATTTTTTTGCATAAAATTTTCATTTTGTTATGCCTCATATCTTTTTTGTTTACGAGAAAAATGGGAGAGTTAGTTTTGGATCTGTAAAAAAATTTGAACATCCAAAATGGAAATGCACAAATGCAGAGAGAGATAATTCAAAAAAGTATTTGTGATTCTTAAGGATAGGCAAAAAGTCGGTTGTTAAATGTCCAACCATTTGAGAATTTTATTTTTTTCTACTGCATGAAATTTTTGGATCATTGGGTCCCTTGCATCCTCAACATGTTTCTGGCATGTGTATCCACCACATTTATAGCTTGTTAGGATCAGTTAGAAGTCCCTTTCCTATAAAATTCCACCAAGCTTATTATAAGGGGTTGTACTAGTGGAATTTCCAAAACATAGATAAGAAAACCTTGGAGTTTAGTTTTAGTGCGTTCACTTACATTTATTATAGTTTTCAAATTTTTTTGCATAAAATTTTCATTTTGTTGTGCCTCATTTCTTTTTTGTTTACGAGAAAAATGGGAGAGCGAGTTTTGGATCTGAAAAAAAATTTGAACATCCAAAATGGAAATGCACAAATGTTGAGAAAAATAATTCCAACAAGTATCTGTGATTTTTAAGGATAGGCTAAAAGTGGGTTGTTAAATGTCCAACCACTTGAGAATTTGATTTTTTTCTACTCCTTCAAATTTTTGGATCATTAAGTCACTTGCATCCTCAACATGTTTCTGGCATGCATGTCCACCACATTTAAAGCATGTTAGGATCAATTAGAAGTCCTTTGCCTATAAAATTCCACCAAGCTTATTAGCAAGGGTTGTATTAGTGGAATTTCTCAAACATGGATAACAAAAACTTGGAGTTAATTTTTAGTGTGTTCACTTACACTTATTATAGTTTTCAAATTTGTTTGCATAAAATTTTCAATATGTTATGCCTCATATCTTTTTTGTTTACGAGAAAAAAGGGAGAGTGAGTTTTCGATCTGAAAAAAAATTTCAACATCCAAAATGGAAATGCACAAATGCAGTGAGAGATAATTCCGAAAAGTATCTATGATTTTTAAGGATAGGAAAAAAGTGGGTTGTTAAATGTCCAACCACTTGAGAATTTGATTTTTTTCTACTCCTTCAAATTTTTGGATCGTTAAGTCACTTGCATCCTCAACATGTTTCTGGCATGCATGTCCACCACATTTAAAGCATGTTATGATCAATTAGAAGTCCTTTGCCTATAAAATTCCACCAAGCTTATTATCAGGGGTTGTATTACTAGAATTTCTCAAACATGGATAACAAAAACTTGGAGTTAATTTTTAGTGTGTTCACTTACACTTATTATAGTTTTCAAATTTTTTTGCATAAAATTTTCAATTTGTTACGCCTCATATCTTTTTTGTTTACGAGAAAAAAGGGAGAGTGAGTTTTAGATCTGAAAAAAAATTTCAACATCCAAAATGGAAATGCACAAATGCAGTGACAGATAATTCCAAAAAGTATCTGTGATTTTTAAGGATAGGCAAAAAGTGGGTTGTTAAATGTCCAACCATTTGAGAATTCAATTTTTTTCTACCCCATGAAATTTTTGGATCATTAGGTCACTAGCATCCTCAACATGTTTCTGGCATGCATGTCCACCACATTTAAAACATGTAAGGATCAGTTAGAAGTCCCTTTCCTAAAAAATTCCACCAAGCTTTTTATTAGGGGTTGTACTAGTGGAATTTCCCAAACATGGATAACAAAACCTTTTAGTTCAGTTTTAGTGGGTTCACTTACATTTATTATAGTTTTCAAATTGTTTTGCATAAAATTTTCATTTTGTTATGTCTCATATCTTTTTTTTTTTACGAGAAAAATGGGAGAGTGAGTTTTGGATCTAAAAAAAAAATTGAACATCCAAAATGGAAATGCACAAATGCTGAGAGAGATAATTCCAAAAAGTATCTGTGATTTTTAAGGATAGGCAAAAAGTGGGTTGTTAAATGTTCAACCACTTGAGAATTTGATTTTTTTATACTCCTTGAAATTTTTGGATCATTAGGTCACTTGCATCCTCAACAAGTTTCTGGCATGCATGTCCACCACATTTAACGCATGTTTGGATTAGTTAGAAGTCCCTTTCCTCAAAAATTCCACCAAGCTTATTAGTAGGGGGTGTACTAGAGGAATTTCTCAAACATGGATAACAAAACCTTGGAGTTAATTTTTAGTGCATTCACTTACATTTATTATATTTTTCTAATTTTTTTGCACAAAATTTTAATTTTATTATGCCTCTTTTTTGTTGACGAGAAAAATGAGAGAGAGAGTTTTGGATTTGAAAAAAATTAGAACATCCAAAATGTATATGCACAAATGCTGAGAGAGATACAAAAAGTATCTGTGATTTTTAAGGAGACGCAAAAAGTGGGTTGTGAATTGTCCAACCACTTGAGAATTTGATTTTTTTCTACTCCTTGAATTTTTTGGATCATTGGGCCACTTGCATCCTCAACATGTTTCTGGCATGCATGTCCTCAACATTTAAAGCATGTTAGGATCAGTTAGAAGCCCTTTCCTATAAAATTCCACCAAGCTTATTATTAGGGGTTGTGCTAGTGGAATTTCTCTAACATGGATACCAAAACCTTGAAGTTCATTTTTAGTGCGTTCACTTACATTTATTATAGTTTTAAAATTTTTTGCATAAAATTTTCATTTTGTTATGCCCCATATCTTTTTTGTTTACGAGAAAAAGGGGAGAGTGAGTTTTGGATATGAAAAAAAATTTGAACATCCAAAATGGAAATGCAGAAAATCTGAGAGAGATAATTCTAAAAAGTATCTGTAATTTTTAAGGAGAGGCAAAAAATGGGTTGTTAAATGTCCAACTACTTGAGAATTTGATTTTTTCTACTCCTTGAAATTTTTGGATCATTAGGTCACTTGCATCTTCAACATGTTTCTGGCATGCTTGTCCTCCACATTTAAAGCATGTTAGGATAAGTTAGAAGTCCATTTCCTATAAAATTCCACCAAGCTTATTATTAGGGGTTCTAAAAGTGGAATTTCTCAAACATAGATAACTAAACCTTGGAGTTTATTTTTAGTGCGTTCACTTACATTTATTATAGTTTTCAAATTGTTTTGCATAAAATTTTCAAATTTTGTTATGCCTCATATCTTTTTTTGTTACGAGAAAAATGGGAGAGTTAGTTTTGGATCTAAAAAAACATTTTAACATCCAAAATGGAAATGCACAAATTCTGAGAGAGATAATTCCAAAAAATATCTGTGATTTTTAAGGATAGGCTAAAAGTGGGTTGTTAAATGTTCAACCACTTGAAAATTTGATTTTTTTGTACTCCTTGAAATTTTTGGATCATTAGGTCACTTGCATTCTCAACATGTTTCTTGCATGCATGTCCACCACATTTAAAGCATGTTTGGATTAGTTAGAAGTCCCTTTCCTATAAAATTCCACCAAGCTTATTATTAGGGGTTGTACTAGAGGAATTTCTCAAACATGGATATCAAAACCTTGGAGTTAATTTTTAGTGCGTTCACTTACATTTATTATATTTTTCTAATTTTTTTGCACAAAATTTTAATTTTATTATGCCTCATATCTTTTTTGTTGACTAGAAAAATGGGAGTGTGAGTTTTGGATCTGAAAAAAATTTGAACATCCAAAATGGAATTGCACAATTGCTGAGAGAGATAATTCCAAGAAGTATCTGTGATTTTTAAGGAGATGCAAAAAGTGGGTTGTGAATTGTCCAACCACTTCAGAATTTGATTTTTTTCTACTCCTTGAATTTTTTTGATCATTGGGCCACTTGCATCCACAACATGTTTCTGGCATGCATGTCCTCAACATTTAAAGCATGTTAGGATCAGTTAGAAGTCCCTTTCCTATAAAATTCCACCAAGCTTATTATTAGGGGTTGTACTAGAGGAATTTCTCAAACATGGAAACCAAAACCTTGAAGTTCATTTTTAGTGCGTTCACTTACATTTATTATAGTTTTCAAATTGTTTTGCATAAAATTTTCATTTTGTTATGCCGCATATCTTTTTTGTTTACGAGAAAAATGGGAGAGTGAGTTTTGGATATGAAAAAAAATTTGAATATCCAAAATGGAAATGCACAAAAGCTGAGAGAGATAATTCTAAAAAGTATCTGTAATTTTTAAGGAGAGGCAAAAAATGGGTTGTTAGATGTCCAACTACTTGAGAATTTGATTTTTCTACTCCTTGAAATTTTTGGATCATTAGGTCACTTTCATCCTCAACATGTTTCTGGCATGCTTGTCCTCCACATTTAAAGCATGTTAGGATAAGTTAGAAGTGCCTTTCCTATAAAATTCCACCAAGCTTATTATTAGGGGTTGTACTAGTGGAATTTCTCAAACATGGATAACAAAACCTTGGAGTTCATTTTTAGTGCGTTCACTTACATTTATTATAGGTTTCAAAATTTTTTGCATAAAATTTTTATTTTTTTATGCCTCATATCTTTTTTGTTTACGAGAAACATGGGAGTGTGAGTTTTGGATCTGAAAAAACATTTGAGCATCGAAAATGGAATTGCACAAATGCTGATAGAGATAATTCCAAAAAGTATCTGTGATTTTTAAGGATACACAAAAAGTGGGTTGTCAAATGTCCAACCACTTGAGAATTTGATTTTTTTCTACTCCATGAAATTTTTGGATCATTAGGTCCCTTGCATCCTCAACATGTTTCTGACATGTGTATCCACCACATTTATAGCATGTTAGGATCAGTTAGAAGTCCCTTTCCTATAAAATTCCACCAAGTTTATTATTGGGGGTTGTACTAGTGGAATTTCCCAAACATAGATAAGAAAACCTTGGAGTTCATTTTTAGTGCGTTCACTTACATTTATTAAAGTTTTCAAATTTTTTTCCATAAAATTTTTATTTTGTTATGCATCGTTCCTTTTTTGTTTACAAGAAAAATGGGAGAGTACGTTTTGGTATCTGAAAAAAAAAATTGAACATACAAAATGGATATGCACAAATGCTATGAGAGATAATTCTGAAAAGTATCTGTGATTTTATAGGATAGGCAAAAGGTGGTTTGTTAAATGTCCAACCACTTGAGAATTTGATTTTTTTCTACTCCTTGAAATTTTTTGATCATTAGGTCACTTGCATCATCAACATGTTTCTGGCATGCATGTCCACCACATTTAAAGCATGTAAGGATCAGTTAGATGTCCTTTGCCTATAAAATTCCACCAAGTTTATTATCAGGGGTTGTACTAGTCGAATTTCTCAAACATGGATAACAAAACCTTGGAGTTAATTTTTAGTGTGTTCACTTACATTTATTATAGTTTTCAAATTTTTTTTGCATAAAATTTTCATTTTGTTATGCCTCATATCTTTTTTGTTTACGAGAAAAATGGGTGAGTGAGTTTTGGATCTGAAAAAAAAATTGAACATCCAAAATGGAAATGCACAAATGCTGAGAGAGATAATTCCAAAAAGTATCTGTGATTTTTAAGGGTAGGCAAAAAGTGGGTTGTTAAATGTCCAACAGCTTGAGAATTCAATTTTTTTCTACTCCATGAAATTTTTGGATCATTTGGTCACTTGCATCCTCAACATGTTTCTGGCATGCATGTCCACCACATTTAAAGCATGTTAGGATCACTTAGAAGTCCCTTTCCTATAAAATTCCACCAAGCTTATTATTAGGGGTTGTACTAGTGGAATTTCCCAAACATGGATAACAAAACCTTGGAGTTCATTTTTTGTGGGTTCACTTACATTTATTATAATTTTCAAATTGTTTTGCATAAAATTTTCATTTTGTTATGCCTCATATCTTTTTTGTTTACTAGAAAAATGGGAGAGCGAGTTTTGTTCTGAAAAAAATTTTTAACATCCAAAATGGAAATGCACAAATGCTGAGAGAAATAATTTCAAAAAGTATCTGTGATTTTTAAGGATAAGCTAAAAGTGGGTTGTTAAATGTCCAACCACTTGAGAATTTGATTTTTTTCTACTCCTTGATATTTTTGGATCATTAGGTCACTTGCATCCTCAACATGTTTTTGGCATGCAAGTCCACCACATTTAAAGCATGTTTGGATCAGTTAGAAGTCCCTTTCTTATAAAATTCCACCAAGCTTATTATTAGGGGTTGTCCTAGTGGAATTTCTAAAACATGGATAACAAAACCTTGGAGTTCTTTTTTGTACTTTTTGGAATTATCTCTCTCAGCATTTGTGCATTTCCATTTAGGATTTCAATTTTTTTTTCAAACTTGAATTTTTCTCTCTCGCACTTTTCTCGTAAACATAACGATAAGGCAAATATAGATCACAACAAAATGGAAATTTTAGAGTTTATGTTTGCAAAAGAAATTGAAAACTCCAATAAATGTGAGTGAAGAAAGTTATTTTCGCGAACTAAAAATGAACACCAAAGTTTTGTTATCCACGTTGGGGAAATTCCACTAGTACAACCCTAAATAGCTTGGTGGAATTTTATAAGAAAGAGATTCCTAATTGATCCGAACATGATTTAAATGTGGTGGATATGCATGCCAGAAACATGTTGAAGTTGCAAATGACCTAATGATCCAAAAATTTCAAGGAATAGAAAAAAATAAAATTCCCATATAAACGTCCGGTGGGATATTTACCAGAGCCAAACAACCCTCATTTTGCCAAAGTTACAAAAAGCGGACCTAAAAAATCACATCTACTTTTTGGTATTATCTCTCTCAGCATTTGTGCATTTCCATTTTGGATGTTCAATTTTTTTTCAAAATTTAGTTTTTCTCTCTCCGTGTTTTCTTATAAAAAAAAAGATAAGGGAAATATAGAGCACAAAAAAATAGAAATTTTAGAGTTTATGTATGTGAAAGAATTTGAAAACTATAATAAATGTGAGAGAAAAAATTATTTTCTCGCACTAAAAATGAACACCAAAGTTTTGTTATCCACGTTGGGGATATTCCACTAGTACAACCCAAATTGCTTGGTGGAATTTTATAAGAAAGAGATTCCTAATTGATCCTAACATGTTTTAAATGTGGTGGATATGCATGCCAGAAATATGTTGAAGATGCAAATGATCTAATGATCCAATAATTTCAAGGAGTAGAAAAAAATAAAATTCCCAAGTTAACGTGCGATGGGATATTTACCAGAGCCAAACAACCCACTTTTTGCCTATTTTACAAAAAGCGGACTTAAAAAAATCACAGATACTTTTTAGAATGATCTCTCTTAGCATTTGTGCATTTCCATTTTGGATGTTCCATTTTTTTTTTCAAACATGAGTTTTTCACTCTCCCAGTTTTCTCGTAAACAAAAAGATAAGGCAAATATAGATCACAACAAAAAGGAAATTTTAGAGTTTATGTATATGAAAGAATTTGAAAACTATAATAAATGTGAGTGAAGAAAGTTATTTTCACGCACTAAAAATGAACACCAAAGTTTTACTATCCACGTTGGGGAAATTCCCCTTGTACAACCCCAGATAGATTGTGGAATTTTATATGATAGAGATTCCCAACTGATCCTAACATGTTTTAAATGTGGTGGATATACATGCTAGAAACATGTTGAAGATGCAAATGGCCTAATGATCATAAAATTTCAACGAGTAGAAAAAATTAAAATTCTCAAGTTAACGTGCGGTGGGATATTTACCAGAGCCAAACAACCCACTTTTTGCCTATTTTACTAAAAGCGAACCTAAAAAATCACCTATACTCTTGGGAATTATCTCTATCAGCATTTGTGCATTGCCATTTTGGATGTTCGATTTATTTTTTCAAACTTGAGACTTTCGCTCTCCCAATTTTCTTGTAAACAAAAATATAAGGCAAAAATCGAACACCACAAAAAGGAAATTTAAGAGTTTAAGTATGTGAAAGAATTTGAAAAATATCATTTCACGCACTAAAAATTAACACCAAAGTTTTGTTATCCACGTTGGGGAAATTCCACTAGTACAACCCCAGATAGCCTGGTGGAATTTTATAAGAAAGAGATTCCTAATTGATCCTCACATGTTTTAAATGTGGTGGATATGCATGCCAGAAACATGTAGAAGATGCAAATGGCCTAATGATCATAAAATTTCAACGAGTAGAAAAAATTAAAATTCTCAAGTTAACGAGCGGTGGGATATTTACCAGAGCCAAACAACCCACTTTTTGCCTATTTTACTAAAAGCGGACCTAAAAAATCACAGATACTTGTTGGAATTATCTCACTCAGCATTTGTGCATTTCCATTTTGGATGTTCGATTTTTTTTTTCAAACTTGAGTTTTTCACTCTCCCAGTTTTCTCGCAAAAAAAATGATAACGCAAATATAGATCACAACAAAATGGAAATTATAGATTTTATATATGCAAAAGTATTTGAAAGCCCTAATAAATGTGAGTGAAGAAAGTTATTTTTATGCACCAAAAATGAACACTAAAGTTTTGTTATCCACGTTGGAAAATTCCACTAGTACAACTCCAGATAGCTTGGTGGAATTTTAAAAGAAAGACATTCCTAATTGATCCAAACATGTTTTCAATGTGGTGGATATGCATCCCAGAAACATGTTGAAGAAGCAAATGACCTAATGATCCAAAAATTTAAAGGACTTGAAAAAATTAAAATTCTCAAATTAACGTGCTGTGGGATATTTACTAGAGCCAAACAACCCACTTTTTGCCTATTTTACAAAAAGCAGACCTAAAAAGTCACAGATACTTTTTGGAATTATCTCTCTCAGCATTAGTGCATTTCCATTTTTTATGTTTAATTTTTTTTTTCAAACTTGAGTTTTTCTCTCTCCCAGTTTTCTCATAAACAAAAAGGTAAGGAAAATTTAGATCACAACAAAATGAAAATTTTAGAGTTTATGTATGGAAAATAATTTGAAAACTATAATAAATGTGAGAGAAGAAAATTATTTTCGCGCACTAAAAATGAACACCAAAGTTTTGTTATCCACGTTGGGGAAATTCCACAAGTACAACCACATATAGCTTGGTGGAATTTTATAAGAAAGAGATTTCTAATTGATCCTAATATGTTTTAAATGTGGTGGATATGCATGCCAGAAACTTGTTGTAGATGCAAATGACCTAATGATCCAAAATTTTCAAGGAGTAGAAAAAATAAAAATTCTCAAGTTAACGTGTGGTGGGATATTTACTAGAGCCAAACAACCCACTTTTTGCCTATTTTACAAAAACGGACCTAAAAAATCACAGATACTTTTTGGAAATATCTCTCTCAGAATTTGAGCATTTCCATTTTGGATGTTCAATTTTTTTTTTTTCAAACTTCAGTTTTTCACTCTCCCAGTTTTCTCGTAAACGAAAAGATAAGGAAAATATTAATCACAACAAAATATAATTTTTAGAGTTTATGTATGCAAAATAATTTGAAAACTATAATATATGTGAGTGAATAAAATTATTTTCACGCACTGAAAATCAACACCAAAGTTTTGTTATCCCTGTTGGGGAAATTCCACCAGTACAACCCCAAATAGCTTGGTGGAATTTTATAAGAAAGAGATTTTTAATTGATTGTAACATGTTTTAAATGTGGTGGATATACATGCCAGAAACATGTTGAAGATGAAAATGATCTAATGATCCAAAAATTTCAAGGAGTAGAAAAAATTAAAATTCTCAAGTTAACATGCGGTGGGATATTTACTAGAGCCAAACTACCCACTTTTTACCTATTTTACAAAAAGTGGACCTAAAAAATCACATATACTTTTTGGAATTATCTCTCATAGCATTTGTGCATTTCCATTTTGGATATCAATTTTTTTTTCAAACTTGAGTTTTTCACTCTCCTAGTTTTCTTGTAAACAAAAAGATACGGCAAATCTAGATCACAACAAAATGAAAATTTTAGAGTTTAGGTATGCAAAAGAATTTGAAAACTATAATAAATGTGAGTACAAAAAATTGTTTTCATGCACTAAATATGCACGCTAGAAACATGTTGAAGTTTCAAATGACCTAATGACCCAAAAATTTCAAGGAATAGAAAAAATTAAAATTCGCAAGTTAACGTCCAGTGGGATATTTACCAGAGCCAAACAACCCTCTTTTTGCCTAAGTTACTAAAAGCGGACCTAAAAAATCACATATACCTTTTGGTATTATCTCTCTTTGCATTTGTGCATTTCCATTTTGGATGTTCAATTTTTTTTTTCAAAATTTAGTTTTTCACTCTCTCTGTTTTCTCGTAAACAAAAAGATAAGGCAAATATAGATCACAAAAAAATAAAATTTTAGAGTTTATATATGTGAAAGAATTTGAAAACTATAATAAATGTGAGTGAAAAAAATTACTTTCATGCACTAAAAATGAACACCAAAGTTTTGTTATCCACGTTGGGGAAATTCCACTAGTATAACCAAAATTGCTTGGTGGAATTTTATAAGAAAGAGATTCATAATTGATCCTAACATGTTTTAAATGTGGTGGATATGCATGCCAGAAACATGTTGATGATGCAAATGATCTAATGATCCAATAATTTCAAGGACTAGAAAAAAATAAAATTCCCAAGTTAACGTGCGATGAGATATTTACCAAAGCCAAACAACCCACTTTTTTCCAATTTTACAAAAAGCGGACCTAAAAAAATCGCAGATACTTTTTAGAATTATCTCTCTCAGCATTTATTCATATCCATTTTGGATGTTCCATTTTTTTTTTCAAACATGAGTTTTTCACTCTCCCAATTTTCTCGTAAACAAAAAGATAAGGCAAATATAGATCACAAAAAAAGGAAATTTTAGAGTTTCTGTATGTGAAATAATTTGAAAACTATAATAAATGTGAGTGAAAAAGTTATTTTTAGGCACTAAAAATGATAACCAAAGTTCTGCTATATACGTTGGGGAAATTCCGATAGTACAACCCTAGATAGATTGTGGAATTTTATAAGATAGAGTTTCCTAACTGATCCTAACATGTTTTAAATGTGGTGGATATGCATGCCAGAAACATGTTGAAGATGCAAATGGCCTAATCATCGTAAAATTTCAACGAGGAGAAAAAATAAAAATTCTCAAGTTAACATGCGGTGGGATATTTACCTGAGCCAAACAACCCACTTTTTGCCTATTTTACTAAAAGCGGACCTAAAAAATCACAGATACTTTTTGGAATTATCTCTATCAGCATTTGTGCATTTCCATTTTGGATGTTCGATTTTTTATTTCAAAATTGAGTTTTTCGCTCTCTCAGTTTTCTCGTAAACAAAAATATAAGGCAAATATAGATCACCACAAAATGGAAATTTTAGAGTTTATGTATGTGAAAGAATTTGAAAAATATAAAAAATGTGAGTGAAGAAAGTTATTTTCAAGCACTAAATATGAACACCAAAGTTTTGTTATCCACGTTGGGGAAATTCCTCTAGTACAACCCCAGATAGCTTGGTGGAATTTTATAAGAAAGAGCTTCCTAATTGATCCTAACATGTTTTAAATGTGGTGGATATGCAAGCCTGAAACATGTTGAAGATGCAAATGACCTAATGATAAAAAAATTTCAAGGAGTACAAAAAATTTAAATTCTCAAGGTAACGTGTCGTGGGAAATTTACCAGAGCCAAACAACCCACTTTTAGCCTCTTTTACAAAAAGCGGACCTAAAAAAACACATATACTTTTAGGAATTTTCTCTCTCAGTATTTGTTCATTTCCATTTTGGATTTTGGATTTTTTTTTTCAAACTTGAGTTTTTCACTCTCCCAATTTTCTCGTAAACAAAAAGATTAGGCAAATGTAGATCACAACAAAAAAGAAATTTTAGAGTTTATGTATGTGAAAGAATTTGAAAACTATAATAAATGTGAGCGAAGAAAGTTATTTTGATGCACTGAAAATGAACACCACAATTTTGTTATCCACGTTAGGGAATTTCTACAAGTACAACCCTAGAAAGCTTGGTGGAATTTTATAAGAAAGAGATTCCTAATTGATCCTAACATGTTTTAAAGATGGTGGATATGCACGCCAGAAACAAGTTGAAGATGCAAATTACCTAATGATCCAAAAATTTCAAGGAGTAGGAAAAATTAAAATTCTCAAGTTAACGTGCGGTGGGATATTTACCAGAGCCAAACAACCATATTTTTGCCTATTTTACAAAAAGCGGACCTAAAAAATCACATATACTTTTTGGAATTATCTCTCTCAGCATTTGTGCTTTTCCATTTAGGATGTTCAATTATTTTTTCAAGCTTTAGTTTTTTACTCTCCAACTTTTCTCGTAAATAAAAAGATAACGCAAATATAGATCACAACAAAATGGAAATTATAGAGTTTATCTATGCAAAAGAATTTGAAAACTAAAATAAATGTGAGTGAAGAAATTTATTTTCACACACTAAAAGTGAACAATAAAGTTTTTTTTATCCACATTGGGAAATTCAACTAGTACAACCCCGAATAGCTTGGTGGAATTTTTTGAGAAAGAGATTCCTAATTGATGCTAACATGTTTTAAATGTGGTTTATATGCATTCCAGAAACATGTTGAAGATGCAAATGACCTAATGATCCAAAAATTTCATGGAGTTGAAAAAATTAAAATTCTCAAGTTAACGTGCTGTGGGATATTTACTAGAGCCAAAAAACCCACTTTTTGCCTATTTTACAAAAAGCGGATCTAAAAAGTCACAAATACTTTTTGGAATTATCTCTCTCACCATTAGTGCATTTCTATTTTTGATGTTTAATTTTTGTTTTCAAACTTGAGTTTTTCTCTCTCCCAGTTTTCTCATAAACAAAAATGTAAGGCAAATTTAGATCACAACAAAATGAAAATTTTAGAGTTTATGTATGGAAAAGAATTTGAAAACTATAATAAATCTGAGAAAAGAAAATTATTTTCACGCACTAAAAATGAACACCAAAGTTTTGTTATCCACGTTGGGCAAATTCCACTAGTACAACCCCATATACCTTGGTGGAATTTTATAAGAAAGATATTTCTAATTGATCCGAATATGTTTTAAATGTGGTGGATATGCATGCCTGAAACTTGTTGAAGATGCAAATGACCTAATGATCCAAAAATTTCAAGGAGTAGAAAAAATAAAAATTGTCAAGTTAACGTGCGGTGGGATATTTACTAGAGCCAAGCAACCCACTTTTTGCCTATTTTACAAAAGCGGACCTAAAAAATCACAAATACTGAAATATCTCTCTCAGCATTTGAGCCTTTCAATTTTGGATGTTCAATTTCTTTTTTTCAAACTTGAGTTTTTCACTCTCCCAGTTTTCTCGTAAACAAAAAGATAAGGAAAATATAAATCACAACAAAATAAAATTTTTAGAGTTTATGTATGCAAAAGAATTTGAAAACTATAATATATGTGAGTGAAGAAAATTATTTTCACGCACTGAAAATCAACACCAAAGTTTTGTTATCCCTGTTGGGGAAATTCCACCAGTACAACCCCAGATAGCTTGGTGGAATTTTATAAGAAAGAGCTTCCTAATTGATCCTAACATGTTTTAAATGTGGTGGATATGCAAGCCTGAAACATGTTGAAGATGCAAATGACCTAATGATAAAAAAATTTCAAGGAGTAGAAAAAATTTAAATTCTCAAGGTAACGTGTGGTGGGATATTTACCAGAGCCAAACAACCCACTTTTTGCCTCTTTTACAAAAAGCGGACCTAAAAAAACACAGATACTTTTAGGAATTTTCTCTCTCAGTATTTGTGCATTTCGATTTTGGATGTTCGATTTTTTTTTCAAACTTGAGTTTTTCACTCTCCCAATTTTCTCGTAAACAAAAAGATTAGGCAAATGTAGATCACAACAAAAAAGAAATTTTAGAGTTTATGTATGTGAAAGTATTTGAAAACTATAATAAATGTGAACGAATAAAGTTATTTTGATGCACTAAAATTGAACACCAAAGTTTTGTTATCCACGTTGGGGAATTTCCACTAGTACAACCCTAGAAAGCTTGGTGGAATTTTATAAGAAAGAGATTACTAATTGATCCTAACATGTTTTAAATATGGTGGATATGCACGCCAGAAACAAGTTGAAGATGAAAATTACCTAATGATCCAAAAATTTCAAGGAGTATAAAAAATTAAAATTCTCAAGTTAACGTGCGGTGGGATATTTGCCAAAGCCAAACAACCCAATTTTTGCCTATTTTACAAAAAGCGGACCTAAAAAATCACATATACTTTTTGGAATTATCTCTCTTAGCATTTGTGCTTTTCCATTTTGGATGTTCAATTTTTTTTTCAAGCTTTAGTTTTTCACTCTCGACTTTTCTCGTAAATAAAATGATAACGCAAATATAGATCACAAAAAAATGGAAATTATAGAGTTTATCTATGCAAAAGAATTTGAAAACTAAAAAAAAATTGAGTGAAGAAATTTATTTTCACACACTAAAAATGATCACTAAAGTTTTCTTATCCACATTGGGAAATTCTACTAGTACAACCCCAAATAGCTTGGTGGAATATTTTGAGAAAGAGATTCCTAATTGATGCTAACATGTTTTAAATGTGGTTGATATGCATGCCAGAAACATGTTGAAGATGCAAATGACCTAATTATCCAAAAATTTAAAGGAGTAGAAAAAATTAAAATTCTCAAGTTAACGTGTGGTGGGATATTTACCTGAGCCAAAGAACCCACTTTTTGCCTATTTTAAAAAAAAGCGGACCTAAAAAATCACCGATACTTTTTGGAATTTTCTCTCTCAGCATTTGTGCATTTCCATCTTTTATGTTCAATTTTTTTTTAAACTAGAGTTTTTCGCTCTCCCAGTTTTCTCGTAAACAAAAAGATAAGGCAAATAAAGATCACGACAAAAAGGAAATTTTAGAGTTTATTTATGTGAAAGAATTTGAAAACTATAATAAATGTGAGTGAAGAAAGTTATTTTCACACACTAAAAATGAACATCAAAGTTATGTTATCCACGTTCGGGAAATTTCACTAGTAATACCCCAGATAGCATGGTGGAATTTTATAAGAAAGAGATTCCTAATTGATCCTAACATGTTTTAAATGTGGTGGATTTGCATGCCAGAAACATGTTGAAGATGCAAATGACCTAATGATCCAAAAATTTCACGGAGTAGAAAAACTTAAAATTCTCAAGTTAACGTACGGTGGGATATTTACCAGAGCCAAACAACCCACTTTTTGCTTATTTTACTAAAAAGCGGACCTAAAAAATGACATATAGTTTTTGGAATTATCTCTTTCAGCATTTGTGCATTTCCCTTTTGGATGTTCAATTTTTTTTTCAAACTTTAGTTTTTCACACACATAGTTTTCTTGTAAACATAAAGATAAGGCAAATATAGATCACAAAAAGATGGAAATTTTAGAGTTTATGTATGTGAAAGAATATGAAAACTATCATAAATGTGAGTGAAGAAAGTTATTTTCACGCACTAAAAATGAACACCAAATTTTTGTTATCCACGTTGGGGATTCCACTAGTACAACCACAGATAGCTTGGTGGAATTTTATAAGATAGAGATTTCTAATTGATCCTAACATGTTTTAAATGCGGCAGATATGCAATCAAGAAATTTGTTGAAGATGCAATTGACCTAATGATCAAAAATTTTCAAGGAGAAGAAAAAATTAAAATTCTCATGTTAACATGCGATGGGATATTTACCAGAGCCAAACTACCCACTTTTTTCCTATTTTAATAAAATCAGACCTAAAAAATCATTGATACTTTTTTGAATTATCTTTCTCAGCATATGTGCGTTTCCATTTCGGATTTTCAATTTTGTTTTTCAAACTTGTGTTTTTCACTCTCGTAGTTTTCTCGTGAAAAAAAAGATATGGCAAATATAGATCACAACAAAATGGAAATTTTAGATTTTATGTATGCAAAATAATTTGAAAACTACAATAAATGTAAGTAAAGAAAGTTATTTTCACGCACTAAAAATGAACACCAAAATTTTGTTATCCACGTTGGGGAAATTCCACAAGTACAACCCTAGATAGCTTGGTCGAATTTTATAAGAAAGAGATTCCTAATTGATCCTAACATGTTTTAAATGTGGTGGATATGCATGCCAAAAACATGTTGAAGATGCAAATGATCCAAAAGTTTAAAAGAGAAGAAAAAATTAAAATTCTGAAATTAACGTCCGGTGGGATATTTACCAGAGCCAAACAACCCACTTTTTGCCTATTTTACTAAAAGCAGATGTAAAAAATCACTGATACTTTTTGGAATTATCTCTCTCAGCATTTGTGCATTTCCATTTTGGATGTTCAATATTTTTTTTTCAAACTTGAGTTTTTCTCTCTCCCAGTTTTCTCGTAAACAAAAAGATAAGGCAAATATAGATCACAAGAAATGGAAATTTTAGAGTTTATGTATGTGAAAGAATTTGAAAACTATAACAAATGTGAGTGAATATTGTTATTTTCATGCACTAAAAATAAACACCAAAGTTTTGTTATCCATGTTGGGGAAATTCCGCTAGTACAACCCCAGATAGCTTGTGGAATTTTATAAGATAGAGATTCCTAACTGATTCTAAAATGTTTTAAATTGTGTGGATATGCATGCCAGAAACAAGTTGAAGATGCAAATGACCTAATGATCCAAAAATTTCAAGGAGTAGAAAAAATTAAAATTCTCAAGTTAACATGCGGTGGGATAATTACCAGAGCCAAACAACCCACTTTTTGCTTATTTAACAAAAAGGGGACCTAAAAAATCAAAGATACTTTTCAAAATTATCTCTCTCAGCATTTGTGCATTTCCATTTTTGATGTTCAATTTTTTTTTTAAACTTGAGTTTTTTACTCTCCCAGTTTTCTCGTAAAAAAAAAGATAAGACAAATACAGATCACCACAAAATGGAAATTTTAGAGTTTATGTATATGAAAGAATTTGAAAACTATAATAAATGTGAGTGAAGAAAGTTTTTTTCACGCACTAAAAATGAACACCAAAGTTTTGTTATCCATGTTGGGGAAATTCCACTAGTAATACCCCAGATGGCTTGGTGGAATTTTATAAGAAAGAGATTCCTAATTGATCCTAACATGTCTTAAATGTGGTGGATATGCATGCCAAAAACAAGTTGAAGATGCAAATGACCTAATGATCCAAAAATTTCAAGGAGTAGAAAAACTTAAAATCCCCAAGTTAACATGCGATGGGATATTTACCAGAGGCAAACAACCAACTTTTTGCCTCTTTTAAAAAAAGCGGACCTAAAAAAATCACAGATAATTTTTAGAATTATCTCTCTCAGCATTTGTACATTTCCATTTTGGATGTTCAATTGTTTTTTTCAAACTTGAGTTTTTCACCCTCTCAGTTTTCTGGAAAACAAAAAGATAAGGAAAATATAGATCACAACAAAATGGAAATTTAGAGTTTAAGTATATAAAAGAATTTGGAAACTATAATAAATGTGAGTGAAGAAAGTTATTTTCACGCACTAGAAATGAACACCAAAGTTCTGTTATCTACGTTGGGAAAATTCCACTAGTACAACCCCAGATACCTTGTCAAATTTTAAAAGAAAGAGATTCCTAATTGATCCTAACATGTTTTTAATGTGGTGGATATGCAGGCCAGAAACATGTTGAAGATGCAAATAACCTAATGATCCAAAAATTTCAAGGAGTAGAAAATATTAAAATTCTCAAGTTAATGTGCGGTGAGATATTTACCAGAGTGAAACAACCCACTTTTTGCCTATTTTACAAAAAGCGGACTTAAAAAATCACTATTACTATTTGGAATTATCCCTCTCAGCATTTGTGCATTTCCATTTTGGATGTTTAATTTTTTTTTTCAAACTTGAGTTTTTCACTCTCCCAGTTTTCTCGTAAACATAAAGATAAGGAAAATATAGATCACTAAAAAATGGAAATTTTAGAGTTTATATATGCAAAAGAATTTGGAAACTATAATAAATGTGAGTGAGGAAAGTTATTTTCATGCACTAAAAATGAACGTAAAAGTTTTTTTATCCACGTTGGAGAAATTCCACAAGTACAACCCATTAGAAATAGTTTCATAATTGATCCTAAACATGTTGAAGATGCAAATGACCTGATGATGTAAAAATTTCAAGGAGTAGAAAAAAATAAAATTCTCAAGTTAACGTGCGGTGGGATATTTACCAGAGCAAAGCAACCCACTTTTTGCCTATTTTACAAAAACGGACCTAAAAAATCACGGACACTTTTTGGAATTATCTCTCTCAGCATTTGTGCATTTCCATTTTGGATGTTAGATTTTTTTTTTCAAACTTGAGTTTTTCTCTCTCCCTGTTTTCTCATAAACAAAAAGATAGGACAAATATAGATCACAACAAAATGGAAATTTTAGAGTTTATGTATGCAAAAGAATTTGAAAATTATAATAAATGTGAGTGAAGAAAGTTATTTTCACGCACTAAAAATGAACACTAAAGTTTTGTTATCCACGTTGGGGAAATTCCACTAGTACAACCGCGCATAGCTTGGTAGAATTTTATAAGAAAGAGATTCCTAATTGATCCTAACATGTCTTAAATGTGGTGGATATGCTTGCCAGAAACATGTTGAAGATGCAAATGACCTAACGATCCAAAAATTTTAAGCAGTAGAAAAAATTAAAATTCTCAAGTTAACGAGCGGTGGGATATGTACCGGAGCCAAACAACCCACTTTTTGCCTATTTTACAAAAAGCGGACTTAAAAAATCACAGATAATTTTTGGAATTATCTCTCTCTGCATTTTCTCATTTCCATTTTGGATATTCTATTTTTTTTTCAAACTTGAGTTTTCACTCTCCCTGTTATCTCGTAAACAAAAAGAAAAGGCAAATATAGATCCCTACAAAATGGAAATTTTAGAGTTTATGTATGCAAAAGAATTTGAAAACTATAATAAATGTGAGTGAAGAAAGTTATTTTCACACACTAAAAATGAACACAAAAGGTTTGTTATCCACATTGGGGAAATTGCACTAGTGCCCCCCAGATAGCTTGTCAAATTTTATAAGAAAGAGATTCCTAATTGATCCAAACATGTTTTAAATGTGGTGGATATGCATGCCAGAAACATGTTGAAGATGCAAATGACCTAATAATCCAAAAATTCTCAAGGTAATGTGCGGTGGGATATTTACCAGAGTGAAACAACCCACTTTTTGCCTATTTGAATAAAAGCGGACCTAAAAAATCACTGTTACAATTTGGAATTATCTCTCTCAGCATTTGTGCATTTCCATTTTGGATGCTCAATTTTATTTTTCAATCTTGAGTTTTTCACTCTCCCAGTTTGTTCATAAAGAAAAATATAAGGCAAATATAGATCACAACAAAATCGTAATTTTAGAGTTTATGTATGCAAAATTATTTGAAAACTATAATAAATGTGAGTGAATAAAGTTATTTTCACGCACTAAAAATGAACACTAAAGTTTTGTCATCCACGGTTGGGAAATTCCACTAGTAAAACCCGAGATAGCTTGGTGGAATTTTTTAAGTAAGGGATTCCTAATTGATCCTAACATGTTTTAAATGTGGTGGATATGCTTGCCAGAAACATGTTGAAGATGCAAATGACCTAATGATCCAAAAATTTCTAGGAGTAGAAAAAATTAAAATTCTCAAGTTAACATGCGGTGCGATATTTACCTAAGCCAAACTACCCACTTTTTGCCTATTTTACTAAAAGCGGACTGAAAAAACACAGATACTTTTTGGAATTATCTCTCTCAGCATTTGATGATTTTCATTTTTTATGTTCAATTTTTTTTTTCAAACTTGAGTTTTTCCCTCTCCTAGTTTTCTCATAAACAAAAAGATAAAGCAAATATAGTTCACAACAAAATGGAAATTTTAGAGTTTATGTATGTGAAAGAATTTGAAAACTATAATAAACGTGAGTGAAGAAAGTTATTTTCACGCACTAAAAATGAACACCAAAGTTTTTGTTACCCACGTTGGGGAAATTCCGCTAGTAATACCACAGATAGGTTGGTGGAATTTTATAAGAAAGAGATTCCTAATTGATCCTAACACGTTTTAAATGTGGTGGATATGCATACAAGAAACATGTTGAACATGGAAATGACCAGATGATCCAAAAATTTCTTGGAGTAGAAAAAATTAAAATTATCAAGTTAATGTGCGGTGGATATTTACCAAAGCCAAACAACCCACTTTTTGCCTATTTTACAAAAAGCGGACCTAAAAAATCACTCATACTTTATGGAATTATCTTTCTCAGCATTTGTGCATTTCCATTTTTTATGTTTAATATTTTTTTTTAAACTAGAGTTTTTCGCTCTCCCAGTTTTCTCGAAACAAAAAGATAAGGCAAATACAGATCACCACAAAATGGAAATTTTAGAGTTTATGTATGTGAAAGAATTTGAAAACTATAGTAAATGTGAGTGAAGAAAGTTATTTTTACGCACTAAAAATGAACACCAAAGTTTTGTTTTCCACGTTGGGGAATTCCACTAGTAATACCCCAGATAGCTTGGTGGAATTTTATAAGAAAGAGATTCCTAATTGATCCTATCATGTTTTAAATGTGGTGGATATGCATGCCAAAAACGTGTTGAAGAAACAAATGACCTAATGATCCAAAAATTTCGAGTAGAAAAACTTAAAATTCTCAAGTTAATGTGCGGTGGGATATTTACCAGTTCCAAACAACCCACTTTTTGCTTAGTTTACTAAAGAGCGGACCAAAAAAATCACATATATTTTTTGGAATTTTCTCTCTCTGCATTTGTCCAATTCCATTTTGGATGTTCAATTTTTTTTCAAACTTTAGTTTTTCACACTCCAAGTATTCTTGTAAACATAAAGATAAGGCAAATATAGATCACAACAAAATGGAAATTTTAGAGTTTATGTATGTGAAAGAATTTGAAAACTATCATAAATGTGAGTGAAGAAAGTTATTTTCACGCACTAAAAATGAACACCAAAGTTTTGTTATCCTCGTTGGGGATTCCACTAGTACAACCCCAGATAGCTTGGTGGAATTTTATAAGAAAGAGATTCCTAATTGATCCTAACATGTTTTAAATGTGCTGGATATGCATGCAAGAAATATGTTGAAGATGCAATTGACCTAACAATCCAAAAATTTCAATTAGAAGAAAAAAATAAAATTCTCAAGTTAACATGTGGTAGGATATTTACCAGAGCCAAAAACCCCACTTTTTTCATATTTAACAAAAATCAGACCTAAAAAATCATAGATAGTTTTATGAATTATCTCTCTTAGCATTTGTGCATTTCCATTTTGGATGTTCAATTTTTTTTTCAGACATTACTTTTTCACTCTCGCAGTTTTCTTGTAAACAAAAAGATATGGAAAATATAGATCACAACCAAATGGAAATTTTAGAGTTTATGTATATAAAAGAATTTGAAAACTATAATAAATGTGAGTGAAGAAAGTTATTTTCACGCACTAAAAATGAACACCAAAGTTTTGTTATCCACGTTGGGGAAATTCCTCTAGTACAACCCCAGATAGCTTGGTCGAATTTTATAAGAAAGAGATTCCTAATTTATCCTAACATGTTTTAAATGTGGTGGATATGCATGCCAGAAACATGTTGAAGATGCAAATGACCTAATGATCAAAAAATTTCAAGGAGTAGAAAAAATTAAAATTCCCAAGTTAAAAAGCGGTGGGATATTTACCAGAGCCAAACAACCCACTTTTGGCCTATTTTACAAAAAGTGGACCTAAAAAAATCACAGATGCTTTAGGAATTATCTCTCTCAACATTTGTGCATTTCCATTTTGGATGTTCAATTTTTTTTTCAAACTTGTGTTTTTCTCTCTCGCACTTTTCTCGTAAATAAAAAGATAAGGCAAATATAGATCACAAGAAATGGAAATTTTAGAGTTTATGTATGTGAAAGAATTTTAAAACTACAACAAATGTGAGTGAATAAAGTTATTTTCATGCACAAAAAATGAACACGAAAGTCTTTTTATCCACGTTGGGGAAATTCCACTGGTACAACCCCAGATAGCTTGTGGAATTTCAAAAGATACAGATTCCTAATTGATCTTTACATGTTTTAAATGTGGTGGATATGCACGCTAGAAACATGTTGAATTTGCAAATGACCTAATGATAAAAAAATTTCAAGGAGTAGAAAAAATTAAAATTCTCAAGTTAACGTGCGGTGGGATATTTACTGGAGCCAAACAACCCACTTTTTACCTATTTTACAAAAAGCGGACCTAAAAAATCACAAATACTTTTTGGAATTATCTCTCTCAGCATTTGTGCATTTCCATTTTGGATGTTCAATTTTTTTTTAAAAACTTGAGTTTTTCACTCTCCCAGTTTTCTCGTAAACAAAAAGATAAGGTAAATATAGATCAAAACAAAATGGAAATTTAAGAGTTTATGTATGTGACAGAATTTGAAAGCTATAATAAATGTGAGTGAAGAAAGTTATTTTCACGAACTACAAATGAACACCAAAGTTTTGTTATCCCCGTTGGGGAAATTCCACTAGTACAACCCTAGATAGCTTGGTGGAATTTTGTAAGAAAGAGATTCCTAATTGATCCTTACATGTTTTAAATGTGGTGGATATGCACGCTAGAAACATGTTGAATTTGCAAATGACCTAATGATAAAAAAATTTCAAGGAGTAGAAAAAATTAAAATTCTCAAGTTAACGTGCGGTGGGATATTTACCAGAGCCTAACAACCCACTTTTTGCCTATTTTACAAAAAGCGGACCTAAAAAATCACATATACTTTTTGGAATTATCTCTCTTAGCATTTGTGCATTTCCATTTTGGATGTTCAATTTTTTTTTCAAACATTAGTTTTTCACTATCCCAGTTTTCTCGTAAACAAAAAGATAAGGCAAATATAGATCACAACAAAAAAGAAATTTTAGAGTTCATGTATGTGAAAGAATTTTTAAACTATTACAAATGTGAGTGAAGAAAGTTATTTTCACACACTAAAAATGAACACCAAACTTTTGTTATTTACGTTGGGGAAATTCCACTAGTACAACCCCAAATAGTTTGGTGGAATTTTATAAGAAAGAGATTCCTAATTGATCCTAACATGTTTTAAATGTGGTGGATATGCATACCAGAAACATGTTGAAGATGAAAATAACCTAATGATTCAATAATTCCAAGGAGTAGAAAAAATTAAATTCCCAAGTTAACGTGCGATGGGATATTTACCAGATCCGAACAACCAACTTTTTGCCTATTTTTCAAAAAGCGGACCTAAAAAAATCAAAGATACTTTTTAGAATTATCTCTCTCAGCATTTGTGCATTTCCATTTTGGATGTTCAATTGTTTTTTTCAAACTTGAGTTTTTCACCCTCTCAGTTTTCTCGTAAACAAAAAGTTAAGGAAAATTTAGATCACAACAAAATTGAAATTTTAGAGTTTATGTATGTGAAAGAATTTGAAAACTATAATAAATGTGAGTGAAGAAAGTTATTTTTACGCACTAAAAATGAACACAAAAGTTATGTTATCTTGGTTGGGGAAATTAACCCCAGATAGCTTTTGGAATTTTAAAAGAAAGAGATTCCTAATTGATCCTAACATGTTTTAAATGTGGTGGATATGCATGCCAGAAACATGTTGAATTTGCAAATGACCTAATGATCCAAAAATTTCAAAGAGTAGAAACAATGAAATTTCTCTAGTTAACGTGGAGTGGGATATTTACTTGAGCCAAACAACCCTCTTTTTGCCTATTTTACAAAAAGCGAACCATAAAAATCTCTGATACTTTTTGGAATTATCTCTCTCAATATTTGTGCATTTCCATTTTGGATGTTCAATTTTTTTTTCAAACTTGAGTTTTTCACTCTCCCAATTTTCTCGTAAACAAAAAGATATGGCAAATATAGATCACAACAAAATGGAAATTTTAGAGTTAATGTATGCAAAAGAATTTGAAAACTATAATAAATATGAGTAAAGAAAGTTATTTTCACGCACTAAATATGAACACTAAAGTTTTGTTATCCACGTTGGGGAAATTCCACTAGTACAACCCCAGCTAGCATGGTCGAATTTTATAAGAAAGAGATTCCTAATTGATCCTAACATGTTTTAAATGTGGTGGATATGCATGCCAGAAACATGTTGAAGATGCAAATCACCTAATGATCCAAAAATTTCACAGAGTAGAAAAAATTAAAATTCCCAAGTAAATGAACGGTGGGATATTTACCAGAGCCAAACAACCGACCTTTTTGCCTATTTTAAAAAAAGCGGACCTAAAAAATCAAAAATACTTTTAGGAATTATCTCTCTCAGCATTTGTGCATTTCCATTTTGGATGTTTAATTTTTTTTTTCAAACTTGAGTTTTTCGCTCTCCCAGTTTTTACGTAAACAAAAAATAAGGCAAATATAGATCACTACAAAATGGAAATTTTGGAGTTTATTTATGTAAAAGAAATTGAAAACTATATTAAATGTGAGTGAAGAAAGTTATTTTCACGCACTAAAAATGAACGCAAAAGTTTTGTTATCCACGGTGGGGAAATTCCACTAGTACAACCCTCGATAGCTTGGTGGAATTTTATAAGAAAGAGTTTCGTAATTGATCCTAACATGTTTTAAATGTGGTGGATATACATGCCAGAAACATGTTGAAGATGGAAATGACCTAATGATCCAAAAATTTCAAGGAGTAGAACAAATTAAAATTCTCAAGTTAACGTGCGGTGGGATATTTACCAGAGCCAAACAACCCACTTTTTGCCTATTTTACAAAAACGGACCTAAAAAATCACAGACACTTTTTGGATATATCTCTCTCAGCATTTGTGCATTTCCATTTTGGATGTTCAAAATTTTTTTTTCAAACATGAGTTTTTCTCTCCCAGTTTTCTTATAACCAAAAAGATAGGGAAAATATAGATCACAATAAAATGGAAATTTTAGAGTTTTATGTATGCAAAAGACTTTGAAAACTAAAATAAATGTGAGTGAAGAAAATTATTTTCATGCACCAAAAGTTAACACCAAAGATTTGTTGTCCAGGTTGGTGAAATTCCACTAGTACAACCCCAGATAGCATGGTGAAATTTTATAAGAAAGAGTTTCTTAATTGATCCTAACATGTTTTAAATGTGGTGGATATGCGTGCCAAAAACATGTTGAGGATGCAAATGACCTAATGATCCAAAAATTTCAAGGAGTAGAAAAAATTAAAATTCTCAAGTGTTAACGTGCGGTGGGATATTTACCAAAGCCAAACAACCCACATTTTGGCAAATTTACAAAAAGCGGACCTAAAAAATCACAGATACTTTTTGGGATTATCTCTCTCAGCATTTGTGCATTTCCATTTTGGATGTTCAATTTTTTTTTTAAAACTTGCGTTTTTCACTATCCCAGTATTCTCGTAAACAAAAAGATAAGGCAAAAATAGATTACAACAAAATGGAAATTTTAGAGTTTATCTTTGCAAAAGAATTTGAAAACTATAATAAATGTGAGTGAAGAAAATTATTTTCACGCACTAAAAATGAACACCAAAGTTTTGTTATCCACGTTGGGGAAATTCCACTAGTACAACCCCAGATAGATTGGTGGAATTTTATAAGAAAGAGATTCCTAATTGATCTTAACATGTTTTAAATGTAGTGGATATGCATGCATGAAACATGTTGAAGATGCAAATGACCTAATGATCCAAAAATTTCAAGGTGTAGAAAAAATTAAAATTCTCAAGTTAACGTGAGGGGGGATATTTACCAGAACCAAACATCCCAATTTTTTCCTACTTTACAAAAAACAGACCTAAAAAATCACAGATACTTTTTGGAATTATCTCTCTCAACATTTGTACATTTCCATTTTGGATGTTCAATTTTTTTTTTTTCAAACTTGAGTTTTTCACTGACCCAGTTTTCTCCTAAACAAAAAGATAAGGCAAATATTGATCTCCAGAAATTGCAAATTTTAGGGTTTATGTGTGCAAAAGAATTTGAAAACTATCACTAATGTTAGTGAAGAAAATATTTTTCATGCACTAAAAATGAACACCAAAGTTTTGTTATCCAGGTTGGGGAAATCCTAATTAATCCTAACATGTTTTAAAAGTGGTGGATATGCGTGCCAGAAACATGTTGAAGATGCAAATGACTTAATGATCCAAAAATTTCAAGGAGGAGAAAAATTTAAAATTCTGAAGTTAATGTGCGGTGGGATATTTACCAGAGCCAAACAACCCACTTTTTGCCTATTTTAAAAAAAGCGGACCTAAAAAACCACAGATACTTTTTGGAATTATCTCACTCAGCATTTGTGCATTTCCATTTTGTATGTTCAATTTTGTTTTTCCTTCAGCCGATTTTCTCGTAAACAAAAACACAAGGCAAATATAGATCACAAAAATATGGAAATTTTAGAGTTTATGTATGCAAAATAATTTGAAAACTATAATAAATGTGAGTGAAGAAAATTATTTTCACGCACTAAAAATGAACACCAAAGTTTTGTTATCCATGTTGGGGAAATTCCACTAGTACTACCCTAGATAGCTTGGTGGAATTTTATAACAAAGAGATTCCTAATTGATCCTAACATGTTTTAAATGTGGTGGATATGCATGCCAGAAACATGTTGAATATGAAAATGACTTTATGATCCAAAAATTTCGAGTAGAAAAAATTAAAATTCTCAAGGTAACGTGCGGTGGGATACTTACCAGAGCCAAACAACCCACCTTTTGCCTATTTTACAAAAACCGGACCTAAAAAATCACAGATACTTTTTGGAATTATCTCTCTAAGCATTTGTGCATTTCCATTTTGGATGTTCAATTTTTTTTTTTCAAACTTGAGTTTTTCTCTCTCCCAGCTTTCTCGTAAACAAAAAGAAATGGCAAATATAGATGACAACAAAATAGAAATTATAGAGTTTTGTATGCATAAGAATTTGAAAACTATAATAAATGTGAGTGAAGAAAGTTATTTTCACGAACTAAAAATGAACACCAAAGTTTTGTTATCCACGTTGGGGAAATTCCACAAATACAACCCTAGATAGGTTGGTGGAATGTTATAAGAAAGGGATTCCTAATTGATCCTATCAAGTTTTAAATGTGGTGCATATGCATTGCAGAAACATGTTGAAGATTCAAATGACCTAATGATCCAAAAATTTCAAGGAGTAGAAAAAATTAAAATTTTCAAGTTAATGTGCGGTGGGATAATTGCCAGAGCCAAACAACCCACTTTTTGCCTATTTTACAAAAAGCAGACCTAAAAAATCACAGATACTTTTTGGAATAATCTCTCTCAGTATTTGTGAATTTCCATTTTGGATGTTCAATTTTGTTTTCAAGCATGAGTTTTTCACTCTCCCAGTTTTCTCGTAAAAAAAAAAAAGAAAAGGCAAATATAGATCAGAACAAAATGGAAATTTTAGAGATTATCTTTGCAAAATAATTTAAAAACTATAATAAATGTGAGTGAAGAAAATTATTTTCACAAACTAAAATGAACACAAAAGTTTTTTTATCCACGTTGGGGAAATTCCACTAGTACAACCCCAGATAGCTTGGTGGAATTTTATAAGAAAGAGGATTCCTAATTGATCCTAACATGTTTTAAATGTTGTGGATATGCATGCCAAAAACATGTTGAAGATGCAAATGATCCAAAAATTTCAGAGAGTAGAAACAATGAAAATTCTCTAGTTAACGTGGAGTGGGATATTTACTTGAGCCAAACAACCCTCTTTTTGCCTATTTTACAAAAAGCGGACCTTAAAAATCTCTAATACTTTTTGGAATTATCTCTCTGAATATTTGGGCATTTCCATTTTGGATGTTCAATTTTTTTTTTCAAACTTGAGTTTTTCACTCTCCCAGTTTTCTCGTAAACAAAGACATATGGCAAATATGGATCACAACAAAATGGAAATTTTAGAGTTTATGTATGCAAAAGAATTTTAACACTATAATAAATGTGAGTGAAGAAAATTATTTTCATGTACAAAAAATGAACACAAAAGTTTTGATATCCACGTTGGGGAAATTCCACAAGTACAAACCGAGATAGCTTGGTGGAATTTTATAAGAAAGAGATTCCAAATTGATCCTAACATGTTTTAAATGTGGTGCATTTGCATGCCAAAAACATGTTGAAGATGCAAATGACCTAATGATCGGAAAATTTCAAGGAGTAGAAAAAATTAAAATTCTCAAGTTAACGTGCGGTGGGATATTTACTAGAGCCAAACAACCCACTTTTTGCCTTTCTACAAAAAGTGGACCTAAAAAATCACATATACTTTTTGGAATTATCTCTCTCAGCATTTGTGCATTTCCATTTTGGATGTTCAAATTTTTTTTTTCAAACTTGAGTATTTCTCTCTCCCAGTTTTCTCGTAAACAAAAAGATAAGGCAAATATAGATCGCGAAAAAATGGAAATTTCAGAGTTTATGTATGCAAAAGAATTTGAAAATTATAATAAATGTGAGTAAAGAAAATTATTTTCACGCACTAAAAATGAACACAAATTTTTTGTTATCCACATATGGGAAATTCCACTTGTACAACCCCAGATAGATTGGTGCAATTTTACTAGAAAGAGATTCCAAATTGATCCTAACATGTTTTTAATATGGTGGATATGCTTGCCAGAAACTTGTTGAAGATGGAAATGACCTAATGATCCAAAAATTTCAAGGAGTAGAAAAAGTTCAAATTCTCAAGTTAAAGTGCGATGGGATATTTACATGAGCCAAACAACGCACTTTTTGCCTATTTTACAAAAAGCGGACCAAAAAAATCACAAATACCATATGGAATTATTTCTCTCAGCATTTGTGCATTTCCATTCTGGATATTCAATTTTTTTTTCAAACATGAATTTTTCAATCTCCCTGTTTTCTCGTATACAAAAAGAAAAGACAAATATAGATCACAACAAAATGGAAATTTTATATTTTATGTTTGTAAAAGAATTTGAAAAATATAATAAATGTGGGTGAAAAAAGTTTTTTTCATGCACAAAAAATGAACACCAAAGTTTTGTTATCCACGTTGGGGAAATTCCACTAGTACAACCCCAGATAGCTTGGTTGAATTTTATAAGAATGAGATTCCTAATTAATCCTAACATGATTTAAATGTGGTGGATATGCATGCCAGAAACATGTTGAAGATGCAAATGACCTAATGATCCAAAAATTTCTTCGAGCAGAAAAAAATTAAAATTCTGAAGTTAACATGCGGTGGGATATTTACATGAGCCAAACAACCCACTTTTTGCCTTTTTTACAAAAATTGGACCTAAAAAAATCACAGATACTTTAGGAATTATCTCTCTCAGCATTTGTGCATTTCTATTTTGGATGTTCAATTTTTTTTCAAACATGAGTTTTTCTCTCTCCCTCTTTTCACGTAAACAAAAAGATAAGGCAAATATAGATCACAAGAAATGGAAATTTTAGAGTTTATGTATGTGAAAGAATTTTAAAACTATAACAAAAGTGAGTGACTAAAGTTATTTTCACGTACTAAAAAATAACACCAAAGTTTTGTTATCCACGTTGGGGAAATTCTGCTAGTACAACCCCAGATCGCTTGTGGAATTTCATAAGATAGATATTCCTAACTGTCCTAAAATGTTTTAAATTGTGTGGATATTCATGCCAGAAACATGTTGAAGATGCAAATGACCTAATGATCCAAAAATTTCATAGAGTAGAAAAAAATTAAAATTCTCAAGTTAACATACGGTGGAATATTTACCAGAGCCAAACAACCAATTTTTGCCCATTTTACAAAAAGCGGACCTAAAAAATCAGAGATACTTTTTGGAATTATCTCTCTCAGCATTTGTACATTTCAATTTTGGACATTCAATTTTTTTTTTCAAACTTGAGTTTTTCACTCTCCCAGTTTTCTCGTAAACAAAAAGAAAAGGCAAATATAGATCACAACAAAATGGAAATTTTAGAGTTTATGCATGCAAAAGAAATTGAAAACTATAATAAATGTAAATGAAGAAAGTTATTTTTATGCACTAAAAATGAACTCTAAAGTTTTGTTATCCACGTGGGGGAAATTCCACTAGTACAAACCCAGATAGCTTGGTGGAATTTTATAAGAAAAAGATTCCTAATTGATCCTAACATGTTATACATGTTGTGGATATGCTTGCCAGAAACATGTTGAAGATGCAAATGACCTAATGATCCAAAAATTTCAAGGAGAAGAAAAATTAAAATTCACAAGTTAACGAGCGCTAGGAAATTTACCAAAGCCAAACAACCCGCTTTTTGCCTATTTTACAAAAAGCGGACCTAAAAAATCATAGATACTTTTTGGAATTATCTCTCTTAGCATTTTTACGTTTCCATTTTGGATGTTCAATTTTTTTTTTCAAACTTGAGTTTTTAACTCTCCCAGTTTTCTGGTAAACAAAAAATAAGGCAAATATAGATCACACCAAAATGGAAATTTTAGAGTTTATGTATGCAAAAGAATTTGAAAACTATAATAAATGTGAGTGAAGAAAGTTATTTTCACGCACTAAAAATGAACACAAAAGTTTTGTTATCTACATTTGGGAAATTCTACTAGTACAACCCCAGATAGCTTGGCGGAATTTTATAAGAAAGAGATACCTAATTGATCCTAACATTTTTAAATGTGGTGGATATGCATGACAGAAACATGTTGAAGATGCAAATGACCTATTGATCCAAAAATTTCAAGGACCAGAAAAAATTAAAATTCTCAAGTTAACATGAGGTGAGATATTTATGAGAGCCAAACAACCCACTTTTTACCTATTTTACAAAAAGCGGACCTAAAAAATCACATATACTTTTTGAAATTATCTCTCTCAGCATTTGTGCATTTCCATTTTGGATGTTCAATGTTTTTTTTTCAAACTTGAGTTTTTCACTCCAAGTTTTCTCGTAAACAAAAAGATAAGGCAAATATAGATCACAACAAAATGGAAATTTTAGAGTTTACGTTTGTGAAAGAATTTGAAAACTATAATAAATGTTAGTGAAGAAAGTTATTTTCACGAACTAAAAATGAACACCAAAGTTTTCTTATCCACGTTGGAGAAATTCCACTAGTACAACCCTAGATAGCTTGGTTGAATGTTATAAGAAAGAGATTCCTAATTGATCCTAACATGTTTTCAATATGGTGGATATGCATGCCAGAAACATGTTGAATTTGCAAATGACCTAATGATCCAAAAATTTCTAGGAGTAGAAAAAATTAAAATTCTAAAGTTAACGTGCGGTGGAATATTTACCAGTGCCTAACAACCCACTTTTTGCATATTTTACAAAAAGGGAACCCGAAAAATCACATATACTTTTTGGAATTATCTCTCTTAGAATTTGTGCATATCCATTTTGGATGTTCAATTTTTTTTCCAAATATTAGTTTTTCACTCTCCCAATTTTCTCGTAAACAAAAAGATAAGGCAAATATAGATCACAACAAAATAGAAATTTTAGAGTTTTTGTGTGTGAAAGAATTTGAAAACTATAATAAATGTGAGTGAATAAAGTTATTTTCACACACTAAAAATGAACACCAAAGTTTTGTTATCCACGCTGGGAAAATTCCACTAGTACAACCCCAGATAGTTTGGTGGAATTTTATAAGAAAGAGATTCCTAATTGATCCTAACATGTTTTAAATGTGGTGGATATGCATGCAAAAACATGTTAAAGATGAAAATGACCTAATGATCTAATAATTTCAAGGAGTAGAAAAAATTAAATTCCCAAGTTAACGTGTGTTGGGATATTTACAAGAGCCAAACAACCAACTTTTTGCCTATTTTACAAAAAGCGGGCTTAAAAAATCAGAGATACTTTTTAGAATTATCTCTCTCAACATATGTGCATTTCAATTTTGGATGTTCAATTGTTTTTTTTCAAACTTTAGCTGTTCACACCCTCAGTTTTCTCGCAAACAAAAATATAAGGAAAATATAGATCACAAAAAAATGGAAATTTTTGAGTTTATGTATGTGAAAGAATTGGAAAACTATAATAAATGTGAGTGAAGAAAGTTATTTTCACGCACTCAATATGAACACTAAAGTTTTGTTATCCACGTTGGGGAAATTCCAGTAGTACAGCATGGTGGAATTTTATAAGAAAGAGATTCCTAATTGATCCTAACATGTTTTAAATGAGGTGGATGTGCATGCCAGAAACATGTTGAAGATGCAAATGACATCATGATCCAAAAATTTCACGGAGAAGAAAAAATTAAAATTCCCAAGTAAATGAGCGGTGGGATATTTTACCAGAGCCAAACAACCGACTTTTTTCCTATTTTTCAAAAAGCGGACCTAAAAAATCACAGATACTTTTTGGAATTATCTCTCTCTGCATTTGTGCATTTCCATTTTGGATGTTAAATTTTGTTTTTTTCAAACTTGAGTTTTTCACTCTCCCAGTTTTCTCATAAACAAAAAGATAGGGCAAATATAGATCACAACAAAATGGAAATTTTAGAGTTTATGTATGCAAAAGAATTTGAAAACTATAATAAATGTGAGTGAAGAAAGTTATTTTCATGAACTAAAAATGAACACTAAAGTTTTGTTATCCACGTTGGGGAAATTCCACTAGTACAACACCCGATAGCTTTGTGGAATTTTATAAGAAAGAGATTCCTAATTGATCCTAACATGTATTAAATGTGGCGGATATGCTTGCCAAAAACGTGTTGAAGATGCAAATGACCTAATGATCCAAAAATTTCGAGTAGAAAAAATTAAAATTCTCAAGTTAATGTGCGGTGGGATATTTACCAGAGCCAAACAACCCACTTTTTGCCTATTTTACAAAAAGCGGACTTAAAAAATCACAGAAAATTTTTGAAATTATCACTCTCAGCATTTTTGAATTTCCATTTTGGATGTTCAATTTTTTTTTTTCTAACTTGAGTTTTTCTCTATCCTAGTTTTCACGTAAAAAAAAAAGAAAGGGAAAATATAGATCACAATAAAATGGAAATTTTAGAGTTGATATATGCAAAAGAATTTGAAATCTGTAAGAAATGTGAGTGAAGAAAGTTATTTTCACGAACTAAAAATGAACACCAAAGTTTTGTTATCCACGTTGGGGAAATTCCACTAGTACAACCCCCGATAGGTTGGTGGAATTTTATAAGAAAGAGATTCCTAATTGATCCTAACATGTTTTAAATGTGGCGGATATACTTGCCAGAAACATGTTGAAGATGCAAATGACCTAATCATCCAAAATTTTCAACAAGTAGAAAAAATTAAAATTCTCAAGCTAACGTGCGGTGGGATATTTACCAGAGCCAAACAACCCACTTTTTGCCTATTTTACGAAAAGCGGACCTAAAAAATCACAGACATTTTTTGCAATTATCTCTCTCAGCATTTGTGCATTTCCATTTGGATGTTCAATTTTTTTATCTAGCTTGAGTTTATCTCTCACCCAGTTTTCTCGAAAAAAAAAGATAGGGAAAATATTGATCACAACAAAATGGAAATTTTAGAGTTTATGTATGCAAAATAATTTGAAAACTACAATAAATGTGAGTGAAGAATGTTACTTTCTTGCACTAAAAATGAACACCAAAGTTTTGTTATCCACGTTGGGGAAATTTCACTAGTACAACCCCAGATAGCTTGGTGGAATTTTATAAGAAAGAGATTCCTAATTGATCCTAACATGTTTTAAATGTGGTGGATATGCATGCCAGAAACATGTTGAAGATGCAAATGATCTAATGATCCAAAAATTTTAAGCAGTAGAAAAAAAAAATTCATAAGTTAACGTGCAGTGGAATATTTACCAGAGCCAAAACCCCACTTTTTGCCTATTTTACAAAAAAATGGACCTAAAATATCACAGATACTTTTTGGAATTATCTCTCTCAGCATTTGTGCATTTCCTTTTTGGATGTTCAATTTTTTTTTTCAAACTTGCACTTTTCACTCTCCCAATTTTCTCGTAAACAAAAGGATAAGGCAAATATAGATCACAACAAAATAGAAATTTTAGAGTTTATGTATGCTAAAGAATTTGAATACTATAATTAATGTGAGAGAAGAAAATTATTTTCACGCACTAAAAATGAACACCAAAGTTTTGTTATCCACGTTGGGGAAATTCCACTAGTACAACCCCAGATAACTTGGTGGAATTTAATGAGAAAGAGATTCCTAATTAATCCTAACATGTTTTAAATGTGGTGGATATGCATGCTAGAAACATGTTGAAGATTCAAATAAACTAATAATCCAAAAATTTCATGGAGTAGAAAAAATTACAATTCTCAAGTATACTAGCGGCGGGATATTTACCAGAGCCAAACAACCCACTTTTTGCCTATTTTAAAAAAAGCGTACCTAAAAAATCATAGATACTTTTTGGAATTATCTCTCTCAGCATTTGTACATTTCCATATATTCAATTTGTTTTTAGAAACTTGAGTTTTTCGCTCCCCTAGTTTTCTAGTAAACAAAAAGATAAGGAAAATATAGATCACAACAAAATGGAAATTTTTGAATTTACGCAAAAGAATTTGAAAACTATAATAAATGTGAGTGAAGAAAATTATTTTCATGCACTAAAAATGAACTCCAAAGTTTTTTTATCCAGGTTGGTGAAATTCCACCAGTACAACCCCAGATAGCTTGGTGGAATTTTATAAGAAAGAGTTTCCTAATTGATCCTAACATGTTTTAAATGTGGTGGATATACATGCCAGAAACATGTTGAAGATGCAAATGACCTAATGATCCAAAAATTTCAAGGATTAGAAAAAATTAAAATTCTCAAGCCACTTTTTGCCTATTTAACAAAAAACGGACTATAAAAATCACAGACAGTTTTTGGAATTATCTCTCTCAGCATTTCCATTCTGGATGTTCAATTTTTTTTTTCAAACTTGAGTTTTTCTCTCTCCCAATTTTCCCATAAACAAAAAGATAGAGCCAATATAGATCACAACAAAATGGAAATTTTAGAGTTTATGTATGCAAAAAAATTTGAAAGCTATAATAAATGTGAGTGAAGAAAGTTATTTTCACGCACTAAAAATGAATACCAAAGTTTTGTTATCCACGTTGGTGAAATTCCACTAGTACAACCATAGATAATTTTGTAGAATTTTATAAGAAAGAGATTCCTAATTGATCCTAACATGTTTTAAATGTGGTGGATATGCATTCCAGAAACATGTTAAAGATGCAAATGACCTAATGATCCAAAAATTTCAAGAAGTAGAAAAAATTAAAATTCTCAAGTTAACGTGCGGTGGGATATTTACCAGAGCCAAAACCCCCACATTTTGCCTATTTTACAAAAAGCGGACCTAAAAAATCACAGGCACTTGTTTGAATTATCTCTCTCAGCATTTGTGCATTTCCATTTTTGATGTTCAATTTTTTTTTCTAACTTGAGTTTTTATCTGTCCTAGTTTTCTCATAAAAAAAGATAGGGCAAATATAGATCACAACAAAATGGAAATTGTAGAGTTGTGTTTGCAAAAGAATTTGAAAACTATAATAAATATGAGTGAAGAAAATTTGTTTCACGCACTAAAAATGAATACAAAAATTTTGTTATCCACGTTCGGAAAATTCCACTAGTTCAACCCTAGATAGCTTGGTGGAATTTTATAAGAAATAGATTCCTAATTGATCCTAACATGTTTTAAATGTGGTGGATATGCATGCCAGAAACATGTTGAAGATGCAAATGACCTAATGATTCAAAAATTTCAAGCAGTAGAAAAAAATAAAATTCTCAAGTTAACGTAGAGTGGGATATTTACCAAAGCCAAACAACCCATGTTTTGCCTATTTTATGAAATGCGGACCTAAAAAATCACTGATACTTTTTGGAATTATCTCTCCTAGCATTTGTGCATTTCCATTTTGGATGTTCATTTTTTTTTTCAAACTTGAGTTTTTCACTCTCCCATTTTTCTCGTAAACAAAAAGATAAGGCAAATATAGATCACAACAAAATGGAAATTTTAGAGTTTATGTATGCAAAAGAATTTGAAAACTATAATAAATGTGAATGCAGAAATTTATTTTCACGGACTAAAAATGAACACCAAAGTTTTGTTATCCACGTTGGAGAAATTCCACTAGTACAACCCTAGATAGCTCTGTGGAATTTTAGAAGAAAGAGATTCCTAATTGATCGTAACATGTTTTAAATGTGGTGGATATGCATGCCAGAAACATGTTGAAGATGCAAATGACCTAATTATCCAAAAATTTCAAGGAGTAGAAAAAATTAAAATTCTCAAGTTAAAGTGCGGTGGGATATTTACCAAAGCCAAACAACCCACATTTTGGCTATTTTACAACAAGCGGACCTAAAAAATCACAGATACTTTTTGGGATTATCTCTCTCAGCATTTGCACATTTCAAATTTGAATGTTCAATTGTTTTTTTCAAACTTCGTTTTTCACTATCCCAGTATTCTCGTAAACAAAAAGATAAGGCAAATATAGATCACAACAAAATGGAAATTTTAGAGTTTATCTTTGCAAATGAATTTGAACACTATAATAAATGTGTGTGAAGAAAATTATTTTCACGCACTTAAAATGAACACGAAAGTTTTATTATGCACGTTGGGGAAATTCCACTAGTACAACCCCAGATAGCTTGGTGGAATTTTATAAGAAAGAGATTCCCAATTGTTCCTAACAAGTTTTAAATGTAGTGGATATGCATGCATGAAACATGTTGAAGATGCTAATGACCTAATGATCCAAAAATTTCAAGGAGTAGAAAAAATTAAAATTGTCAAGTTAACGTGCGATGGGATATTTACCAGCGCCAAACAACCCACTTTTTGCATATTTTACTAAAAAGCGGACCAAAAAAATCACATATATTTTTTGGAATTTTCTCTATGTGCATTTGTGCAATTCTGTTTTGGATGTTCAATTTTTTTTTCAAACTTTAGTTTTTCACACTCCTAGTATTCTTGTAAACATAAAGATAAGGCAAATATAGATCACAACAAAATGGAAATTTTAGAGTTTATGTATGTGCAAGAATTTGAAAACTATCATAAATGTGAGTGAAGAAAGTTATTATCACGAACTAAAAATGAACACCAAAGTTTTGTTATCCTCGTTGGGGATTCCACTAGTACAACCCCAGATAGCTTGGTGGAATTTTATAAGAAAGAGATTCCTAATTGATCCTAACATGTTTTAAATGTGGTGGATATGCATGCCAGAAACATGTTGAAGATGCAAATGACCTAATGATCAAAAAATTTAAAGGATTAGAAAAAATTAAAATTCTCAAGTTAACGTGCGGTGGGATTTTTACCAGAGCCGAACAACCAACTTTTTGCCTATTTTACAAAAAGCGGACCTAAAAAATCACAGATACTTTTTGGAATTATCTCACTCAGCATTTGTGCATTTCCATGTTGGCTGTTCAATTTTTTTTTTCAAACTTGAGTTTTTCAATCTCCCCTTTTTCTCGTAAAAAAAAAGATAAGGCAAATATAGATCACAACAAAATGGAAATTTTAGAGTTTATGTATGCAAAAGAATTTGAAAACTATAATAAATGTGACTGAAGAAAATTATTTTCACGCACTAAAAATGAACACCAAAGTTTTGTTATCCACGTTGGGGAAATTCCACTTGTACAACCCCAGATAGCTTGGTGGAATTTTATAAGAAAGAGATTCCTAATTGATCCTAACATGTTTTAAATGTGGTGGATATGCATGCCAGAATCATGTTGAATATGCAAATGACCTAATGATCCACAATTTCCAAGGAGTAGAAAAAATTAACGTGCGGTGGGATACTTACCAGAGCGAAACAACCCACTTTTTGCCTATTTTACAAAAAGCGGACCTAAAAAATCACTCAAACTTTTTGGAATTATCTCTCTAAGTATTTGTCTATTTCCATTTTGGATGTTCAATTTTTTTTTCAAACTTGAGTTTTTCTCTCTCCCAGTTTTCTCGTAAACTAAAAGATATGGCAAATATAAATCAAAACAAAATGGAAATTATAGAGTTTATCATTGCAAAATAATTTGAACACTATAATAAATTTGAGTGAAAAAAATTATTTTCACGCACTAAAAATGAACACGAAAGTTTTGTTATTCACGTTGGGAAAATTCCACTAGTACAACACCAGATAGCTTGGTGGAATTTTATAAGAAAAAGATTCCTAAATCATCCTAACATGTTTTAAATGTAGTGGATATGCATGCATGAATCATGTTGAAGATGCAAATGACGTATTGATCCAAAAATTTCAAGGAGTAGAAAAAATTAAAATTCTCAAGTTATCGTGCGGTTGGATATTTACCAGAGCCAAACATCCCACTTTTTTCCTATTTTACAAAAAGCAGACCTAAAAATTCACAGATATTTTTTGGAATTATCTTTCTCATCACTTGTGCATTTCCATTTTGGATGTTCAATTTTATTATTTCAAACTTGAGTTTTTCACTCACCCAGTTTTCTCCTAAAAGAAAAGATAAGGCAAATAAAGATCACAAAAGTATGGAAATTTTAGAATGTATGTGTGCAAAAGAATTTGAAAACTATAACAAATGTGAGTGAAGAAAATTATTTTCATGCACTTAAAATGATCACCAAAGTTTTGTTATCCAGGTTGGGAAATTGTACTTGTACAACCCCAGATAGCTTGATGAAATTTTATAAGAAAGAGATTCCTAATTGATCCTAACATGTTTTAAAAGTGGTGGATATGCATGCCAGAAACATGTTGAAGATGCAAATGACCTAATGATCCAAACATTTCAAGGAGGAGAAAAAATTAAAATTCTCAAGTTAACTTGCGGTGGGATATTTACCAGAGCCAAACTGTTATGGTCCTGGTGGGTTAAGTACCTATGTCTTCCGCTCCTAACAGGCCGGTCTTTTGGGTAGTATTGGCTAGGTGCTTAACATTTGGTATCAGAGCTAGCTCCCTCATCGCGTGTTCGAATCCCGGAGGGGGCGACTGCGAAGGGGGCGACCTATGCGGAGGGGGCGACCTTGACGGAGTAGGCCACTGCACGTGCGGAGGGGGCGACCTTGGCGGAGTGGGCCGTCTCTAGAGCGGGCCATCGCAAGTGGGCCGTCGTGGACGTCGGCCCGTGAAGGAGGGGTGTGATGTTATGGTCCTGGGTTAAGTACCTATGTCTTCCGCTCCTAACAGGCCGGTCTTTTGGGTAGTATTGGCTAGGTGCTTAACATTTAATGTTATGCACGCAATAACATTATTATTTTAGTGTTTTCTTTAATTTACTTTATTTTATTTCAGTTTTAAGTCATAGGGGTATTTTTGGAATATTTTATTGTAAACCCTAACTGGGTGAACCCTATTTAAGGGGTAAGAATAATGAGAAAGAGAGGATTGAAGTATTAAGAATTAGGTTAAATCTAGCGTAAAGAGGCTTAGAGTTCTCCTCAACGAGCTTTAGGGTTTTCAAGCTTCCCTTTGGCTTGATCTTCGTTTTCGTCTTCCCCATGTCTTCCTACTAGCCCTACGGTAATGCCTGGAAGACCCGTAACCCGTGGCAGACCCCAGATCCTCCCAAAGAATCCACGTGTCAGATCCGGGACCGTAACAATTGGTATCAGAGCAGGAACACAATGGGTTATTCTATATCCCAAGAAAGATGGGTTGCTATGGGTAAGGAATTGGAGGAAATACGAGCACGGTTAGATGCTTCAATTGAATGTTCGGCAATGGAGCCACGTGCTCCCACAGAAAAGGTCATACGACCTGAAATTTCCTGCATATGCGTAGAAGAGGCAGCTGCTGCTTTGGACGAGCAGAAAGGCCAATGGCCAGGAACTCCAGCGGCGACGACATAGGAATTTGGGGATTCCGAAATTCCAAAATTGGCTGCACCGGAAATTCCGACGGCACTCGAAATCTCCGAGCAAGCGCAGAACTTTCGATATGCCTCCAAGGGCTACGATTCACCTCCAAGTGGTGCGATTCGCCGCCGGAGTAGCAGGCGACCCAGTCACTTCCCTTGGGTTCGTCGGCAAACTACCCGAGAGCCCTCTGTCTCGGAAAAATTCCAAGCGGCGATGCCTCAGCGGGCTTCTCGTCGCCACCGGCGAAGCAAAATAGTTCGTCGGCGCCATAAGCAACTTTTCCGCAAGGGATCTCGGTTCCGGGAGGCTGAGGAACGACGATTTACAAGTTTCTGAGACCCCTCTGTCTTGGAAACTATCCAGGCGGCGAAGCCCCGACGGGCTGCGATTCGCCACCGGAAATTCATGCGATTCCGTCGGTGCCGGGAGAGAGGAAGGAGACTAACGTCGCCGGTAATCGTCGGTGCCGTGAGGAACGGAACCGCCGGCCGCAGAGTTCGGGAGCCGCCGAAGGAAGAAGACGACTCCCGATTAAATTTTCCTAACTTAGGAAAATTTAATCGGCCCGGTCCGCTGAGTCGCAAGCCGGACCGGGTCAACCCAGGTTAACTCGGACCGGCCCCCTCCCCCCCCAAAAAAAAAAAAAAAAAAAAGGGCAAACAGAGGGGGCGTCATAGCTTTCCCGGATGCTACTTCAGCACCGGTGAAGACGTCGGCATACAGACACTACTTCCGAGCTTGAGGACAAGCTCGTTTTCCAAGGGGGGTGTAATGTTATGCACGCAATAACATTATTATTTTAGTGTTTTCTTTAATTTACTTTATTTTATTTCAGTTTTAAGTCATAAGGGTATTTTTGGAATATTTTATTTATAGGGGTATTTTTGGAATATTTTATTGTAAACCCTAACCGGGTGAACCCTATTTAAGAGGTAAGAGTAATGAGAAAGAGAGGATTGAAGTATTAAGAATTAGGTTAAATCTAGCGTAAAGAGGCTTAGAGTTCTCCTCAACGAGCTTTAGGGTTTTCAAGCTTCCCTTTGGCTTGATCTTCGTTTTCGTCTTCCCCATGTCTTCCTACTACCCCTACGGTAATGCCTGGAAGACCCGTAACCCGTAGCAGACCCCAGATCCTCCCAAAGAATCCACGTGTCAGATCCGGGACCGTAACACAAACAACCCAATTTTTGCGTATTTTACAAAAACCGGACCTAAAAAATCAAAGATACTTTTTGGAGTTATCTCACTCAGCATTTGTGAATTTCCATTTTGGATGTTCAATTTTTTTTTTCAAACTTGAGTTCTTCTCTCTCCCAGTTTTCTCGTAAACAAAAAGATATGGCAAATACAGATCACAACAAAATGGAAATTATAGAGTTTATGTATGCGAAGGAATTTGAAAACTATAATAAATGTGAGTGAAGAAAGTTATTTTCACGCACTAAAAATGAACACCAAAGTTTTGTTATCCACGTTGGGAAAATTCCACTAATACAACCCCAGATAGCTTGGTGGAATGTTATAAGAAAGGGATTCCTAATTGATCCAATCATGTTTTAAATGGTGTGGATATGATTTGAAGAAACATGTTGAAGATTCAAATGACCTAAAGATCCAAAAATTTCGAGTAGAAAAAATTAAAATTCTCAAGTTAATGTGCGGTGGGATAATTACCAGAGCCAAACAACCCACTTTTTGCCTATTTTACAAAAACAAGACATAAAAAATCACAGATACTTTTTGGAATTATCTCTCTCAGCATTTGTGCATTTCCATTTTGGATTTTCAATTTTTTTTTCAAACTTGAGTTTTTCGCTCTCCCTGTTTTCTCGTAAACAAAAAGATAAGGCAAATATAGATCAGAACAAAATGGAAATTTTAGAGTTTATCTTTGCAAAAGAATTTGAAAACTATAATAAATGTGATTGAACAAAGTTATTTTCACGCACTAGAAATGAACACCAAAGTTATGTTGTCTACGTTGGGGAAATCACACTAGTAGAACCCCAGATAGCTTGTGGAATTTTATAAGAAAGAGATTCCTAATTGATCCTAACATGTTTTTAATGTGGTGGATATGCATGCTAGAAACATGTTGAATTTGAAAATGACCCAATGATCCAAAAATTTCAAGGAGTAGAAAAAATTAAAATTCTCAAGTAAACGTGCGGTGGGAATTTACCTGAGCGAAAAAACCCACTTTTTGCCAATTTTACAAAAAATAGAACTAAAAAATCACAGTTAATCCAAAAATTTTAAGGAGTAGAAAAAATTAAAATTCTGAACTAACGTACGGTGGGAGATTTACCAGAACAAAACAACCCACTTTTTGCCTATTTTACAAAAGGCGGACCTAAAAAATCACAGTTACTTTTTGGAATTATCTCTCTCAGCATTTGTGCATTTCCATTTTGGATATTCTATTTTTTTTCAAACTTGAGTTTCTCACTCTCCCAGTTTTCTCATATACAAAAAGATAAGGCAAATATAGATCGTAAAAAAATGGAAATATTAGAGTTTATGTATGCAAAGGAATTTGAAAACTATAATAAATGTGAGTGAAGAAAATTATTTTCATGCACTAAAAATGAACACCAAAGTTTTGTTATCCACGTTGGGGAAATTCCACTAGTACAACCCCAGATAGCTTGGTGGAATTTTATAAGAAAGAGAGTCCTAATTGATCCTAACATGTTTTAAATGTGGTGGATTTGCATGCCAGAAACATGTGGAAGATGCAAATGACTTAATGATCCAAAAATTTCAAAGATTAGAAAAAATAAAAATTCTCAAGTTAACGTGCTGTGGGATATTTACCAGGGCCAAACAACCCACTTTTTGCCTATTTTACAAAAAGCAGACCTAAAAAATCAAAGATAATTTTTTGAATTATCTCTCTCATTATTTGTGCATTTCCATTTTGGATGTTGAATTTTTTTCATACTTGAGTTTGTCACTATCCTAGTTATCTTGTAAACAAAAAGTTGAGGCAAATATAGATCACAAAAAAATGGAAATTTTAGAGTTTATGTATGCAAAAGAATTTGAAAACTATATTAAATTGGAGTGAAGAAAATTATTTTCACGTACTAAAAATGAACTTCAAAATTTTGTTATCCACGATGGGGAAATTCCACAAGTACAACCCCAGATAGCTAGGTGGAATTTTATAAGAAAAAGAATCCTAATGGATCCTAACATGTTTTAAATGTGGTGGATATACATGCCAGAAATATGTTGAAGATGCAAATGACCTAATGATCCAAAAATTTAAAAGAGTAGAAAATTTTAAAATTCTCAAGTTAACGTACGGTGGGATATTAACAAGAGCCAAACAACCCACTTTTTGCCTATTTTACAAAAAGCAGACATAAAAAATCAGAGATACTTTTTGGAATTATCTCTCTCAGCATTCGTGCATTTCCATTTTGAATGTTCAATTTTTTTTTCCAACTTGAGTTTTTCACTCTCCCACTTTTCTCTTAAATAAAAAGATAAGGCAAATATAGATCACAACAAAATGGAAATATTTGAGTTTATGTATGCAAAAGAATTTGAAAACTATAAGAAATGTGAGTGCAGAAAGTTATTTTCACGCACTAAAAATGAACACCAAAGTTTTGTCATCCACGTTGGGGAAATTCCACTAGTACAACCCCAGATAGCTTGGTGGAATTTTATAAGAAAGAGATTCCTAATTGATCCTAACATGTTTTAAATGTGGTGGATAAGCGTGCCAGAAACATGTTGAAGATGCAAATGACCTAATGATCCAAAAATTTCAAGGAGTAGAAAAAATTAAAATTTTCAAGTTAACGTGCGGTGGGATATTTACCAAAGCAAAACAACCCACATTTTGGCTATTTTACAAAAAGCAGACCTAAAAAATCACAGATACTTTTTGGGATTATCACTCTCAGCATTTGGGCATTTTCGTTTTTGATGTTCAATTGTTTTTTTCAAACTTGTGTTTTTCACTATCCCAGTATTCTCGTAAACAAAAAGATAAGGCAAATATAGATCACAACAAAATAAAAATTTTAGAGTTTATCTTTGCAAAAGAATTGGAACACTATAGTAAATGTGAGTGAAGAAAATTATTTTCACGCACTAAAAATGAACACGAAAGTTTTGTTATCCACGTTGGGGAAATTCCACTAGTACAACCCCAGGTAGTTCGGTGGAAGTTTATAAGAAAGAGATTCCTAATTGATCCTAACATGTTTTAAATGTAGTGGATATGCATGCATGAAACATGTTGAAGATGCAAATGACCTAATGATCCAAAAATTTCAAGGAGTAGACAAAATTAAAATTCTCAAGTTAACGTGCGGTGGGATATTTACCAGAGCCAAACATCCCACTTTTTCCCTATTTTGCAAATAGCAAACCTAAAAAATCACAGGTTTTTTATGCAATTATCTCTCTCATCATTTGTGCATTTCCATTTTGGATGTTCAATTTTTTTTTTCAAACTTGTGTTTTTTACGCACCCAGTTTTCTCCTAAACAAAAAGATAAGGCAAATATAGATCACCACAAAATGGAAATTTTAGAGTTTATGTGTGCAAAAGAATTTGAAAACTATAACAAATGTGAGTGAAGAAAATTATTTTCATGCACTAAAAATGAACACCAAAGTTTTGCTATCCAGGTTGGGGAAATTCCACTTGTACAACCCCAGATACCATGGTGGACTTTTACAAGAAAGAGATTCCTAATTGATCCTAACATGTTTTAAATGTGGTGGATATGCATGCCAGAAACATGTTGAAGATGCAAATGACCTAATGATCCAAAAATTTCAAGGAGGAGAAAAAATTAAAATTCTATAGTTAACGTGCGGTGGGATATTTACCATAGCCAAAAAACCAACTTTTTACCTATTTTACAAAAAGCGGACCTAAAAAATCACAGAAACTTTTTTGAATTATCTCACTCAGCATTTGTCAATTTCCATTTTGGATGTTCAATTTTTTTTTTCAAACTTGACTTTTTCTCTTTCCCGGTTTTCTCGTAAACAAAAAGATATGGCAAATATAGATCACAACAAAATGGAAATTATAGAGTTTATGTATCCAAAATAATTTGAAAAATATAATAAATGTGAGTGAAGAAAGTTATTTTTACGCAGTAAAAATGAACACCAAAGTATTGTTATCCACGTTGGGGAAATTCCACTAATACAACCTCAGATATCTTTATGGAAAGTTATATGAAAGGGATTCCTAATTGATCCTATCATGTTTTAAATGTGGTGGATGTGCATTGCAGAATCATGTTGATGATTCAAATAACCTAATGATCCAAAATTTCAAGGAGTAGAAAAAATTAAAATTCTCAAGTTAATGTGCGGTGGGATAATTACCAGAGCCAAACAACCCACTTTTTTCCTATTTTACAAAAAGCAGACCTAATAAATCACAGATACTTTTTGGAATTATCTCTCACAGCATTTGTGCATTTTTATTTTGGATGTTCAATTTTTATTTAAAACTTGAGTTTTGCACTCTCCTAGTTTTCTCGTAAACAAAAAGATAAGGCATATATAGATGAGAACAAAATGGAAATTTTAGAGTTTATCTTTGCAAAAGAATTTGAAAACTGTAATAAATGTGATTGAAAAAAGTTATTTTCATGCACTAAAAATGAACACTAAAGTTATGTTCTCTGCGTTGGGGAAATCACACTAGTACAACCCCAGATAGCCTGTGGAATTTTCTAAGAAAGAGATTCCTAATTGATCCTAACATGTTTTATATGTGGCAGATATGCCTGCCAGAAACATGTTGAATTTGCAAATGACTAATGATCCAAAAATTTCAAGGAGTAGAAGATATGAAAATTCTCAAGTAAACGTGCGGTGGGATATTTACCTGAGCAAAACAACCCACTTTTTGCCTATTTTACAAAAAGTGGAACTAAAAAATCACAGTTACTATTTTGAATTATCTCCCTCAGCATTTGTGCATTTCCATTTTTTATGCTCAATTTTTTTTTCAAACTTGAGTTTTTTACTCTCCTAGTTTTATTGTAAACAAAAAGATAAGGCAAATATAGATCACAACAAAATGGAAATTTTAGAGTTTATTAACGCAAAAGAATTTGAAAACTATAATAAATGTGAGTGAAGAAAGTTATTTTCACGCACTAAATATGAATACTAAAGTTTTGTTATCCACGTTGGGGAAATTCCACTAGTACAACCCCAGCTAGCATGGTGGAATTTTATAAGAAAGAGATTCCTAATTGATCCTTACATGTTTTAAATTTGGTGGATATGCTTGCCAGAAACATGTTGAAGATGCAAATAACCTAATGATCCAAAAATTTTAAGGAGTAGAAAAAATTAAAATTCTCAAGTTAACGTGCGGAGGGATATTTACCAGAGCCAAACAACCCACTTTTTGCCAATTTTAAAAAAAACAGACCTAAAAAATCACAGTCACTTTTTGGAATTATCTCTCTCAGCATTTGTGCATTTCCATTTTGGATGTTCAATTCTTTTTTTCTAACTTGAGTTTTTCTCTATCCTAGTTTTCTCGTAAAAAAAAATATAGGGCAAATATAGATCACAACAAAATGGAAATTTTAGAGTTTATGTATGCAAAAGAAATTGAAAACTATAATAAATGTGAGTGGAGAAAGTTATTTTGACGCACTAAAAATGAACACCAAAGTTTTGTTATCCAAGTTGGTGAAATTCCACTAATACAACCCGAGATAGCTTGGTGGAATTTTATAAGAAAGAGATTCCTAATTGATCCAAACATGTTTTGAATGTGGCGGATATGCATGCTAGAAACATGTTGAAGATGCAAATGATCCAAAAATTTCAAAATGAAGAAAAAATTAAAATTCTCAGGTTAATGTCCAGTGGGATATTTACGAGAGCCAAACAACCCACTTTTAGTCTATTTTACAAAAAGCGGAACTAAAAAATCACAGATACTTTTAGGAATTATCTCTCCCAACATTTGTGCATTTCTATTTTGTATGTTCAATTTTTTTTTTCAAACTTGAGTTTTTTGCTCTGCCAGTTTTCTCGTAAACAAAAAGATATGGCAAATATAGATCACAACAAAAAGGAAATTTTAGAGTTTATGTATGCAAATGAATTTGAAAACTATAATAAATGTGAGTGAAGAAAATTATTTTCACGCAATAAAAATGAACTCCAAAGTTTTTTTATCCACGTTGGCGAAATTCCACTAGTACAACCCCAGATAGCTTGGTGGAATTTGATAAGAAAAAGATTCCTAATTGATCCTAACATGTTTTAAATGTGATGGATATGCATGCCAGAAACATGTTGAAGATGCAAATGACCTAATGATCCAAAAATTTCAAGGATTAGACAAAATTAAAATTCTCAAGTTAACGTGTTGTGGGATATTTACCAGAGCCAAATAACCCACTTTTTGCCTGTTTTTTAAAAAAGTGGACCTAAAAAATCACAGATACTTTTTGGAATTATCTCTCTATGCATTTGTGCATTTCCATTTTGGATGTTCATATTTTTTTTTCAAACTTGAGTTTGTCACTCTCCCAGTTATCTTATAAACTAAAAGATAAGGAAAATATACATAAAAACAAAATAGAAATTTTAGAGTTTATGTATGCAAAAGAATTTGAAAACTATATCAAATTTGAGTGAAGAAAATTATTTTCATGCATTAAAAATGAACACCAAAATTTTGTTATCCACGATGGGGAAATTTCACAAGTACAACCCCAGATAGCTTGGTGGAATTTTATAAGAAAAAGAATCCTAATGCATCCTAACATGTTTTAAACGTGGTGGATATACATGCCAGAAACATGTTGAAGATGCAAATGACCTAATGATCCAAAAATTTAAAGGATTAGACAAAATTAAAATTCTCAAGTAAACGTGTTGTGGAATATTTACGAGAGCCAAACAACCCACTTTTTGGCTATTTTACAAAAAGCAGACCTAAAAAATCACAGATACTTTTTGGAATTATCTCTCACAGCATTTGTGCATTTGCATTTTGGATATTACATTTTTTTTTCATACTTGAGTTTTTCACTCTCCAAGTTTTCTCATAAACAAAAAGAAAAGCCAAATATAGATCACAACAAAATGGAAAATTTAGAGATTATGTACGCAAAAGAGTTTGAAAACTATAATAAATGTGAGTGAAGAAAATTATTTTCACGCATTAAAAATGAACACCAAAGTTTTGTTAACCACGTTGGGGAAATTCCACTAGTACAACCCCAGGTAGTTTGGTGGAATTTTATAAGAAAGAGATTCCTAATTCATCCTCACATGTTTTAAATGTGGTGGATATGCATGCCAGAAACTTGTTGAAGATGCAAATGACCTAATGATCCAAAAATTTCAAGGAGGTGAAAAAATTAAAATTCTGAAGTTAACGTACGGTGGGATATTTACCAGAGCCAAACAACCCACTTTTTGCCAATTTTACAAAAAGCGGACCTAAAAAATCACAGTTACTTTTTGGAATTATCTCTTTGAGCATTTGTGCATTTCCATTTTGGAGGTTCAATTTTTTTTTTCAAACTTGAGTTTCTCACTCTCCTAGTTTTCTCGTATACAAAAAGATAAGGCAAATATAGATCGCAACAAAATGGAAATATTAGAGTTTATGTATGCAAAAGAATTTGAAAACTATAATAAATGTGAGTGAAGAAAATTATTTCCATGCACTAAAAATGAACACCAAAGTTTTGTTAACCACGTTGGGGAAATTCCACTTGTACAACCCCAAATAGCTTGGTGGAATTTTATAAGAAAGAGATTCCTAATTGATCCTAACATGTTTTAAATGTGGTGGATATGCATGCCAGAAACATGTTTAAGATGCAAATGACCTAATGATCCAAAAATTTCCAGCAGTAGAAAAAACTAAAATTCTCAAGTTAACGTGCTGTGGGATATTTACCAGAGCCAAATAACCCGCTTTTTACCTATTTTTAAAAAAGTGGAACTAAAAAATCAAAGATACTTTTTGGAATTATCTCTCTCAGCATTTGTGCAGTTTCATTTTGGATATTCATATTTTTTTTTTAAACTTGAGTTTGTCACTATCCCAGTTATCTTGTAAACAAAAAGATAAGGAAAATATAGATCACAAAAAATGGAAATTTTAGAGTTTATGTATGCAAAAGAATTTGAAAACTATATTAAATTGGAGTGAAGAAAATTATTTTCACGTACTAAAAATGAACTTCAAAATTTTGTTATCCACGATGGGGAAATTCCACAAGTACAACCCCAGATAGCTAGGTGGAATTTTATAAGAAAAAAAATCCTAATGGATCCTAACATGTTTTAAATGTGGTGGATATACATGCCAGAAACATGTTGAAGATGCAAATGACCTAATGATCCAAAAATTTAAAAGAGTAGAAAATTTTAAAATTCTCAAGTTAACGTACGGTGGGATATTAACAAGAGCCAAACAACCCACTTTTTGCCTATTTTACAAAAAGCAGACCTAAAAAATCAGAGATACTTTTTGGAATTATCACTCTCAGCATTTGTGCATTTCCATTTTGGATGTTCAATTTTGTTTTTCATACTGGACTTTTTCACTCTCCAAGTTTTCTCGTAAACAAAAAGAAAACGCCAATATAGATCACAACAAAATGGAAATTTTAGAGTTTATGTATGCTAAAGAATTTGAAAACTATAATAAATGTGAGTGAAGAAAATTATTTTGGCGCACTAAAAATGAACACCAATGTTTTGTTAACCACGTTACCGAAATTCCACTAGTACAACCCCATGTAGTTTGGTGGAATTTTATAAGAAAGAGATTCCTAATTGATCCTCACATGTTTTAAATGTGGTGGATATGCATGCCAGAACCTTGTTGAAGATGCAAATGACTTAATGATCCAAAAATTTCAAGGAGTAGAAAAAATTAAAATTCTGAAGTTAACGTACGGTGGGATATTTACCAGAGCCAAACAACCCACTTTTTGCCTAATTTACAAAAGGCGGACCTAAAAAATCACAGTTACTTTTTGGAATTATCTCTCTCAGCATTTGTGCATTTCCATTTTGGATGTTCAATTTTTATTTTCATACTTGAGTTTCTCACTCTCCCAGTTTCTCGTATACAAAAAGATAAGGCAAATATTGATCGCAACAAAATGGAAATATTACAGTTTATGTATGCAAAAGAATTTGAAAACTATAATAAAAGTGAGTGAAGAGAATTATTTCCATGCACTAAAAATGAATACCAAAGTTTTATTATCCACGTTGGGGAAATTCCACTTGTACAACCCCAGATAGCTTGGTGGAATTTTATAAGAAAGAGATTCCTAATTGATCCTAATATGTTTTAAATGTGGCGGATTTGCATGCCAGAAACATGTGGAAGATGCAAATGACCAAATGATCCAAAAATTTCGAGTAGAAAAAATTAAAATTCTCAAGTTAATGTGCTGTGGGATATTTACCAGAACCAAACAACCCACTTGTTTCCTATTTTACAAAAAGCGGACCTGAAAAATCATAGATAATTTTTTGAATTATCTCTCTCAGCATTTGTTCATTTCCATTTTGGATGTTCAATTTTTTTCATACTTGACTTTTCACTCTCCCATTTTTCTGGTAAACAAAAAGTTAAGGCAAATATAGATCACAAAAAAGTGGAAATTTTAAAGTTTATCTATGCAAAAGAATTAGAAAAATATCATAAATGTGAGTGAAGAAAATTATTTTTACGCACTAAAAATGAACACCAAAGTTTTGTTATCCACATTGGGGAAATTCCACTAGTACAACCCTAGATAGCTTGGTGGAATTTTATAAGAAAAAGATTCCTAATTGATCCTAACATGTTTTAAATATGGTGGATACGCATGTCAGAAATATGTTGAAGATGCAAATGACCCAATGATCCAAAAATTTCAAGTAGTAGAAAAAATCAAAATTCTGAAGTTAACGAGCGGTGGGATATTTACCAGAGCGAAACAACCCCCTTTTTGCCTATTTTACAAAAAGCGAACCTAAAAAAACACAGATACTTTTTGGAATTTTCTCTTTCAGTATTTGTGCATTTCCATTTTGGATGTTCAATTTTTTTTTCAAACTTGTGTTTTTCACTCTCCCACTTTTCTCGTAAACCAAAAGATAAGGCAAATTTAGATCACAACAAAATGGAAATATTAGAGTTTATGTATGCAAAAGAATTTGAAAACTATAATAAATGTGAGTGAAGAAAATTATTTCCATGCACTAAAAAAGAATACCAAAGTTTTTTTATCCATGTTGGGGAAATTCCACTAGTACAACCCCAGATAGCTTGGTGGAATTTTATAAGAAAAAGAATCTTAATTGATCCTAACATGTTTTAAATGTGGTGGATACACATGTCAGAAATATGTTGAAGATGCAAATGACCCAATGATCCAAAATTTTCAAGGAGTAGAGAAAATTAAAATTCTGAAGTTAACGTGCGGTGGGATATTTACCAAAGCCAAACAACCCCCTTTTTGCCTATTTTACAAAAAGCGGACCTAAAAAATCGCATATACTTTTTGGAATTATCTCTCTCAGCATTTGTGCATTTCCATTTTGGATGTTCAATTTTTTTTTTTCAAACGTGAGTTTTACACTCTCCCACTTTTCTCATAAACGAAAAGATAAGGCAAATATAGATCACAAGAAAATGGAAATTTTAGAGTTTATGTATGCAAAAGAATTTGAAAACTATAAGAAATGTGAGTGCAGAAAGTTATTTTTACGCACTAAAAATGAACACCAAAGTTTTGTCATCCACGTTGGGGAAATTCCACTTGTACAACCCCAGATAGCTTGGTGGAATCTTATAAGAAAGAGATTCCTAATTGATTCTAACATTTTTTTAGATGTGGTGGATATGCATGCCAGAAATATGTTGAAGATGCAAATGACCTAATGATCCAAAAATGTCGAGTAAAAAAAATTAATATTCTCAAGTTAACATGCGGTGGGATATTTACCAAAGCCAAACAACCCACACTTTGGCTATTTTAAAAAAAGCGGACCTATAAAATTACGGATACTTTTGGGGATTATCTCTCTCAGCATATGTGCATTTCCGTTTTTGATGTTCAATTGTTTTTTTCAAACATGCGTTTTTCACTATCCTAGTATTCTCGTAAACAAAAAGATAAGGCAAATATAGATCACAAACAAAATGGAAATTTTTGATTTTATCTGTGCAAAATAATTTGAACACTATAATAAATGTGAGTGAAGAAAATTATTTTCACGCACTATAAATGAACGCGAATGTTTTGTTATCCACATTGGGGAAATTCCACTAGTACAACCCTAGATAGCTTGGTGGAATTTTATAAGAAAGAGATTCCTAATTGATCCTAACATGTTTTAAATGTAGTGGATATGCATGCATGAAACACGTTGTAGATGCAAATGACCTAATGATCCAAAAATTTCAAGGAGTAGAAAAAATTAAAATTCTCAAGTTAACGTGCGGTGGGTTATTTACCAGAGCCAAACATCCCACTTTTTGCCTATTTTACAAAAAGCAGACCTAAAAAATCACAGATATTTTTTGGAATTATCTCTCTCATCATTTGTGCATTTCCATTTTCGATGTTCAATTTTTTTTTTCAAACATGAGTTTTTTACACACCCTGTTTTCTCCTAAACAAAAAGATAAGGCAAATATAGATCACCACAAAATGGAAATTTTAGAGTTTATGTGTGCAAAAGAATTTGAAAATTATAACAAATTTGAGTGAAGAAAATTATTTTCATGCACTAAAAATGAACACCAAAGTTTTGTTATCTAGGTTGGGGAAATTCCACTTGTACAACCCCAGATAGCATGGTGGAATTTTATAAGAAAGAGATTCCTAATTGATCCTAACATGTTTTAAATGTGGTGGATATGCATGCCAGAAACATGTTGAAAATGCAAATGACCTAATGATTCAAAAATTTCAAGGAGGAGAAAAAATTAAAATTCTCAAGTTAACGTGCGGTGGGATATTTACCTGGGCCAAACAACCCACTTTTTGCCTATTTTACAAAAATGGACCTATAAAATCACAGATACTTTTTGGAATTATCTCACTCAGCATTTGTGCATTTCCATTTTTGATGTTCAATTTTTTTTTTCAAACTTGAGTTTTTCTCTTGCCCAGTTTTCTCGTAAACAAAAAGATATGGCAAATATAGATCACAACAAAATGGAAATTATAGAGTTTATGTATGCAAAACAATTTGAAAACTATAATAAATGTGAGTGAAGAAAGTTATTTTCACGCACTAAAAATGAACACCAAAGTTTTGTTATCCACGTTGGGGAAATTCCACTAATAACACCCCAGATAGCTTTGTGGAAAGTTATAGGAAAGGGCTTCGTAATTGATACTATCATGTTTTAAATGTGGTGGATATGCATTGCAGAAAATGTTGAAGATTCAAGTGACCTAATGATCCAAAAATTCGAGTAGAAAAAATTAAAATTCTCATGTTAATGTGCAGTGGATAATTACCAGAGCCAAACAACCCACTTTTTGCCTATTTTACCAAAAGCATACCTAAAAAATCACAGATACTTTTTGGAATTATCTCTCTCAACATTTGTGCATTTCTATTTTGGATGTTCAATTTTTATTTCAAACTTGAGTTTTTCACTCTCCCAGTTTTCTCGTAAACAAAAAGATAAGGCAAATATAGATCAGAACAAAATGGAAATTTTAGAGTTTATCTTTGCAAAATAATTTGAAAACTATAATAAATGTGATTGAAGAAAGTTATTTTCACGCACTAAAAATTAACACCAAAGTTATGTTATCTACGTTGGGGAAATCACACTAGTACAACCCCAGATAGCTTGTGGAATTTCATAAGAAAGTGATTCCAAATTGTTCCGCACATGTTATAAATGTGGTGGATATGCATGCCAGAAACAAGTTGAATTTGCAAATGACCTAATGATCCAAAAATTTCGAGTAGAAAATTCGAAAATTCTCAAGTTAATGTGTGGTGGGATATTTACCAGAGCGAAATAACCCACTTTTTGCCTATTTTACAAAAAGCGGAACTAAAAAATCACAGTTACTATTTTGAATTTTCTCTATCAGCATTTGTGCATTTCCATTTTGGATGCTCAATTTTTTTTTTCAAACATGAGTTTTTCACTCTCCTAGTTTTGTTGTATCCAAAAAAATAAGGCAAATATATATCACAACAAAATGGAAATTTTAGAGTTTATGTATGTAAAAGAATTTGAAAACTATAATAAATGTGAGTGAAGAAATTTATTTTCACGCACTAAATATGAATACTGTAGTTTTGTTATCCACGTTGGCGAAATTCCACTAGTACAACCCCATCTAGCATGGTGGAATTTTATAAGAAAGAGATTCCTAATTGATCCTTACATGTTTTAAATGTGGTGGATATGCTTGCCAGAAACATGTTGAAGATGCAAATGACCTAATGATCCAAAAATTTCAAGGACTAGAAAAAATTAAAATTCTCAAGTTAACGTGCGGTGGGATATTTACCAGAGCCAAACAACCAACTTTTTTCCTATTTTAAAAAAAGCGGACCTAAAAAATCATAGACACTTTTTGGAATTATCTCTCTCAGCATTTGTGCATTTCCATTTTGGATGTTCAATTTTTTTTTCTAACTTGAGTTTTTTTCTATACTAGTTTTCTCGTAAAAAAAAAGATAGGGCAAATATAGATCAGAGAAAAATGGAAATTTTAGAGTTTATGTATGCAAAAAAAATTGAAAACTATAATAAATGTGAGTGCAGAAAGGTATTTTGACGCACTAAAAATGAACACCAAAGTTTTGTTATCCACGTTGGTGAAATTCCACTAATACAACCCGAGATAGCTTGGTGGAATTTTATAAGAAAGAGATTCCTAATTGATCCTGACATGCTTTAAATGTGGTGGATATGCATGCCAGAAACATGTTGAAGATGCAAATGACCTAATCATCCAAAAATTTAAAGAAGTAGAAAAAATTTAAATTCTCAAATTAACATGCGGTGGGATATTTACCAGAGCCAAAAAACCCACTTTTTCCCTATTTTACAAAAAGCGGACCTAAAAAATCATAGACACTTTTTGGAATTATCTCTTTCAGCACTTGTGCATTTCCATTTTGGATGTTAAATTTTTTTTTTCTAACTTGAGTTTTTCTCTCTCCCAGTTTTCTCATAAAAAAAAAGATAGGGCAAATATTGATCACAACAAAATGGAAATTTTAAAGTTTATGTATGAAAAAGAATTTGAAAACTATAATAAATGTGAGTGAAGAAAGTTACATTCATGCACTGAAAATGAACACCAAAGTTTTGTTATCCACGTTGGGGAAATTTCACTAGTACAACCCCAGATAGCTTGGTGGAATTTTATAAGAAAGAGATTCCTAATTGATCCTAACATGTTTTAAATGTGGTAGATATGCATGCCAGAGACATGTTGAGGATGCAAATGATCCAAAATTTTCAAAATGAAGAAAAATTATAATTTTCAAGTTAACGTCCAGTGGGATATTTACCATAGCCAAACAACCCACTTTTTGTCTATTTTACAAAAATCACAGATACTTTTAGGAATTATCTCTCTCAGCATTTGTGCATTTCTATTTTGGATGTTCAATTTTTTTTTTAAACTTGAGTTTTTCTCTCTCCTTGTTTTCTCGTAAACAAAAAGATATGGCAAATATAGATCACAACAAAATGGAAATTTTAGAGTGTATGTATGCGAATGAATTTGCAAAACTATAATAAATGTGAGTGAAGAAAATTATTTTCATGCACTAAAAATGAACACCAAAGTTTTCTTATCCACGTTGGGGAAATTCCACTAGTACAACCCCAGATAGCTTGGTGGAATTTTATAAGAAAGAGATTCCTAATTGATCCTAACAGGTTTTAAATGTGGTCGATATGAATGCCAGAATCATGTTGAATATGCAAATGACCTAATGATCCAATAATTTCAAGGAGTAGAGAAAATTAAAATTCTCAAGATAATGTGCGGTGGGATACTTACCAGAGCCAAACAACCCACTTTTTGGCTATTTTAAAAAAAGGCGACCAAAAAAATCCCAGATACTTTTTGGAATTATCTCTCTAAGTATTTGTCCATTTCAATTTTTGATGTTCAATTTTTTTTTCAAACTTGAGTTTTTCTCTCTCCCAGTTTCCTTGTAAACAAAAATATATGGCAAATATAGATCACAACAAAATGGAAATTATAGAGTTTATGTATACAAAAGAATTTTAAAACTATAATAAATGTGAGTGAAGAAAGTTATTTTCACGCACTAAAAATGAACACCAAAGTTTTGTTACCCACGTTGGGGAAATTCCACTAATACAACCCCAGATAACTTCGTGGAATGTTATAAAAAAGGGATTCCTAATTAATCCTATCATGCTTTAAATGTGGTGGATATGCATTGCAGAAACATGTTGAAGATTCAAATGACCTAATGATCCAAAAATTTCAAGGAGTAGAAAAAATTAAAATTCCCAAGTTAATGTGCGGTGGGATAATTACCAGAGCCAAACAACCCACTTTTTGCCTATTTTTCAAAAAGTAGACCTAAAAACTCACAGATACTTTTTGGAATTATCTCTCTCAGCATTTGTGCATTTTCATTTTGGATGTTCAATTTTTATTTCAAACTTGAGTTTTTCACTCCCTTAGTTTTGTTGTAAACAAAAAGATAAGGCAAATATAGATCACAACAAAATGGAAATTTTAGAGTTTATGTATGCAAAAGAATTTGAAAACTATAATAAATGTGAGTGAAGAAAGTTATTTTCACGCACTAAATATGAATACTAAAGTTTTGTTATCCACGATGGGGAAATTCCACTAGTACAACCCCAGCTAGCGTGGTGGAATTTTATAAGGAAGAGATTCCTAATTGATCCTTACATGTTTTAAATGTGGTGGATATGCTTGCCAGAAACATGTTGAAGATACAAATGACCTAATCATCCAAAACTTTCAAGGAGTAGAAAAAATTAAAATTCTCAAGTTAACATGCGGTGGGATATTTACCAGAGCCAAACAACCCACTTTTTGCCTATTTTACAAAAAGCGGACCTAAAAAATCACAGACACTTTTTGGAATTATCTCTCTCAGCATTTGTGCATTTCCATTTTGGATGTTCTATTTTTATTTTCTAACTTCAGTTTTTCTCTATCTCAGTTTTCTCGTAAACAAAAAGAAAGGGCAAATATAGATCACAACAAAATGGAAATTTTAGAGTTGATGTATGCAAAAGAAATTTAAAACTATAATAAATGTAAGTGAAGAAAGTTATTTTCATGCACTAAAAATGAACACCAAACTTTTGTTATCCACGTTGGTGAAATTCCTCTAATACAACCCCAGATAGCTTGGTGGAATTTTATAAGAAAGAGATTCCTAATTGATCCTAACATGTTTTAAATGTGGTGGATATGCATGCCAGAAACATGTTGAAGATGCAAATGACCTAATGATTCAAAAATTTCTAGAAGAAGGAAAAATTAAAATTCTCAAGTTAACATGCGGTGGGATATTTACCAGAGCCAAACAACCCACTTTTATCCTATTTTAAAAAAAGCGGACCTAAAAAATCATATACACCTTTTGGATTTATCACTCTCAGCATTTGTGCATTTCCATTTTGGATGTTCTATTTTTTATTTTCTAACTTCAGTTTTTCTCTATCTCAGTTTTCTCGTAAACAAAAAGATAGGGAAAATATAGATCACAACAAAATGGAAATTTTAGAGTTTATGTAGGAAAAAGAATTTGAAAACTATAATAAATGTGAGTGAAGAAAGTTATTTTCATGCACTGAAAATGAACACCAAAGTTTTGTTATCCACGTTGGGGAAATTTCACTAGTACAACCCCAGATAGCTTGGTGGAATTTTATAAGAAAGAGATTCGTAATTGATCCTAACATGTTTTAAATGTGGTGGATATGCATGCCAGAAACATGTTTAAGATGCAAATGAACCAAAAATTTCAAAATGAAGAAAAAATTAAAATTCTCAAGTTAACGTCCGGTGGGATATTTACCATAGCCAAAGAACCCACATTTTGTCAATTTTACAAAAAGCGGACCTAAAAAATCATAGATACTTTTAGGAATTATCTCTCTCAGCATTTGTACATTTCTATTTTGGATGTTCAATTTTTTTTTCAAACTTGAGTTTTTCTCTCTCCCAGTTTTCTAGTAAACAAAAAGATAAGGAAAATATAGATCACAACAAATTGGAAATTATCGAATTTATGTAAGCAAAAGAATTTGAAAACTATAATAAATGTGAGTGAAGAAATTAATTTTCATACACTAAAAATTAACACCAAAGTTTTTTTATCCAGGTTGGTGAAATTCCACTAGTACTACCCCAGATAGCTTGGTGGAATTTTATAAGATAGTGTTTCCGAATTGATCCTAACATGTTTTAAATGTGGTGGATATGCATGCCAAAAACATGTTGAAGATGCAAATGACCTAATGATCCAAAAATTTCAAGCAGTATAAAAAATTAAAATTCCCAAGCAAAGCCAAACAATCCACTTTTTGCCTATTTTACAAAAAGCTGACCTAAAAAATCACAGACACTTTTTGGAATTATCTCTCTTAGCATTTGTGCATTTCCATTTTGGATGTTCAAATTTTTTTTTACAAACTTGAGTTTTTCTCTCTCCCAGTTTTCTCATAAACAAAAAGATAGCGCAAATATAGATCACAACAAAATGGAAATTTTAGAGTTTATGTATGCAAAAGAATTTGAAAACTATAATAAATGTGAGTAAAGAAAGTTATTTTCACGCACTAAAAATGAACACCATAGTATTGTTATCCACGTTGGTGAAATTCCACTAGTACAACCCTAGATAGCTTGGTAGAATTTTATAAGAAAGAGATACCTAATTGATCCTAACATGTTTTAAATGTGGTGGATATGCATGCAAGAAATATGTTGAAGATGCAAATGACATAATGATCCAAAAATTTCAAGAAGTAGAAAAAATTAAAATTTTCAAGTTAACGTGCGGTGGGATATTTACGAGAGCCAAACCCCCCACTTTTTGCCTATTTTACAAAAAGCGGACCTAAAAAATTACAAACACTTTTTGAAATTATCTCTCTCAGCATTTGTGCATTTCCATTTTGGATGTTCAATTTTATTTTTCTAACTTGAGTTTTTCTCTATCCTAGTTTTCTCATAAAAAAAAAGATAGGGCAAATATAGATCACAACAAAATGGAAATTTTAGAGTTTATGTATGCAAAAGAATTTGAAAACTATACTAAATGTGAGTGAAGAAAAAAAATTTCACGCACTAAAAATGAATACAAAAATTTTGTTATCCACGTTCGAAAAATTCCACTAGTACAACCCTAGATAGCTTGGTGGAATTTTATAAGAAATAGATTCCTAATTGATCCTAACATGTTTTAAATGTGGTGGATATGCATGCAAGAAACATGTTGAAGATGCAAATGACCTAAAGATTCAAAAATTTCAAGGAGTAGAAAAAAATAAAATTCCCAAGTTAACGTGTGGTGGGATATTTACCAGAGCCAAACAACCACTTTTTGCCTATTTTACAAAATGCGGACCTATAAAATCACTTATAATTTTTGGAATTATCTCTCTCAGCTTTTGTGCATTTCCATTTTGGATGTTCAATTTTTTTTTCAAACTTGAGTTTTTCACTCTCCCACTTTTCTCGTAAACATAAAGATAAGGCAAATATAGATCACAACAAAATGGAAATTTTAGAGTTTATATATGCAAAAGAATTTGAAAACTACAATAAATGTGAGTGCCGAAAGTTATTTTCAGGCACTAAAAATGAACACAAAAATTTTGTTATCCACATTGGGGAAATTCCACTGGTACAAGCCCAGATATCTTGGTGGAATTTTATAAGAAAGAGATTCCTAATTGATCCTAACATGTTTTAAATGTGATGGATATGCATGCTAGAAACATGTTGAAGATGCAAAGGACCTAATGATCCAAAAATTTCAAGGAGTAGAAAAAATTAAAATTCTCAAGTTAATGTGCGGTGGGATATTTACCAAAGCCAAACAACCCTCATTTTGGCTATTTTACAAAAAGCGGACCTAAACAATCACAGATACTTTTTGGGATTATCTCTCTCAGTATTTGTGCATTTCCATTTTGGATGTTCAATTGTTTTTTTCAAACTTGCCTTTTTCACTATCCCAGTATTCTCGTAAACAAAAAGATAAGGCAAATATAGATCACAAAAAAATGGAACTTTTAGAGTTTATCTTTGCAAAAGAATTTGAACACTATAATAAATGTGAGTGAAGAAAATTATTATCACGCACTAAAAATGAACACCAAAGTTTTGTTATCCACGTTGGGGAAATCCCACTAGTACAACCCCAGATAGCTTGGTGGAATTTTATAAGAAAGAGATTTCTAATTGATCCTAACATGTTTTAAATGTGGTGGATATCCATGCCAGAATCATATTGAATATGCAAATGACATGTTGATCCAAAAATTACGAGTAGAAAAAATTAAAATTCTCAAGTTAACGTGCGGTGGGATACTTACCAGAGCCAAACAACCGACTTTTTGGCTATTTTACAAAAAGCGGACCTAAAAAATCACAGACAATTTTTGGAATTATCTCTCTAAGCATTTGCCCATTTCCATTTTGGATGTTCAATTTTTTTTTCGAACTTGTGTTTTTCTCTCTCTCAGTTTTCTCGTAACCAAAAAGATATGGCAAATATAGATCACAACAAAATGGAAATTTTAGAGTTTATTTATGCAAAAGAATTTGAAAACTATAATAAAATGTGAGTGAAGAAAGTTATTATCACACACTAAAAATGAACACCAAATTTTTGTTATCCACGTTAGGGAAATTCTTCTAATACAACCCCAGATAGCTTGGTGGAATGTTATAAGAAAGAGATTCTTAATTGATCCTATCATGTTTTAAATGTGGTGGATATGCATTGCAAAAACATGTTGAAGATTCAAATGACCTAATGATCCAAAAATTTCAAGGAGTAGAAAAAATTAAATTTCTCAAATTAATGTGCGGTGGGAGAATTACCAGAGCCAAATAATCCACTTTTTGCCTATTTTACAAAAAGCATACCTAAAAACTCATAGATACTTTTTGGAATTATCTCTCTCAGCATTTGTGGATTTCCATTTTTGATGTTCAATTTTTTTTTTCAAACTTGAGTTTTTCACTCTCCCAGTTTTCTCGTAAACAAAAAGATAAGGCAAATATAGCACAGAACAAAATAGAAATTTTAGTGTTTATCTTTGCAAAAGAATTTGAAAACTATAATAAATGTGAGTGAAGAAAATTATTTTCATGAACTAAAATGAACGCCAAAGTTTTGTTATCCACGTTGCTGAAATTCCACTAGTACAACCCCAGATAGCTTGGTGGAATTTTATAAGAAAGAGATTCCTAATTGATCCTAACATGTTTTAAATGTGGTGGATATGCATGCCAGAAACATGTTGAAGATTCAAATGACCTAAGGATCCAAAAATTTCAAGGAGTAGAAAAAATTAAAATTCTCAAGTTAATGTGCGGTGGGACATTTAGCAAAGCCATACTACCCTCATTTTGCCTATTTTACAAAAAGCGGACCTAAAAAAATCATAGATACTTTTTGGGCTTATCTCTCTCAGCATTTGTGCATATCTATTTTGGATGTTCAATTGTTTTTTTCAAACTGTCGTTTTTCACTATCCCAGTATTATCGTAAACAAAAAGATAAGGCAAATATAGATCACAACAAAATGGAACTTTTAGAGTTTATCTTTGCAAAAGAATTTGAACCCTATAATAAATGTGAGTGAATAAAATTATTTTCACGCACTAAAAATGAACACCAAAGTTTTGTTATCCACGTTGGGGAAATTCCACCAGTACAACCCCAGATAGCTTGGTGGAATTTTATACGAAAGAGATTCCTAATTGATCCTAGGATGTTTTAAATGTGGTGGATATGCATGCCAAAATCATGTTAAATATGCAAATGACCTAATGATCCAAAAATTTCAAGGTGTAGAAAAAAATAAAATTCTCAAGTGAACGTGGGGTGGGATACTTACCAGAGCCAAACAACCTACTTTTTGCCTATTTTACAAAAAGCAGACCTAAAAAATCATAGATACTTTTTGGAATTATCTCTCTAATCATTTGTCCATTTCCATTTTGGATGTTCAATTTTTTTTTTCAAACTTGAGTTTTTCTCTCTCCCAGTTTTCTTGTAAACAAAAAGATATGGCAAATATAGATCACAACAAAATGGAAATTATAGAGTTTATGTATGCAAAAGAATTTGAAAACTATAATAAATGTGAGTGAAGAAAGTTATTATCACGCACTAAAAATGAACACCAAAGTTTTGTTATCCACGTTAGAGAAATTCTACTAATACAACCCCATATAGCTTCGTGGAATGTTATAAGAAAGGGATTCTTAATTGATCCTATCATGTTTTAAATTTGGTGGATATGCATTGCAGAAACATGTTGAAGATTCAAATGACCTAATGATCCAAAAATTTCAAGGAGTAGAAAAAATTAAAATTCTCAAATTAATGTGCGGTGGGAGAATTACCAGAGCCAAACAACCCACTTTTTGCCTATTTTACAAAAAGCAGACCTAAAAACTCATAGATAATTTTTGGAATTATCTCTCTCAGCATTTGTGCATTTCCATTTTGATGTTCAATTTTTTTTTTTCAAACTTGAGTTTTTCACTCTCCCAGTTTTCTCGTAAACAAAAAGATAAGGCAAATATAGCTCAAAACAAAATTGAAATTTTAGTGTTTATCTTTGCAAAAGAATTTGAAAACTATAATAAATGTGAGTGAAGAAAATTATTTTCACGAACTAAAATGAACGCCAAAGTTTTGTTATCCACGTTGCTGAAATTCCACTAGTACAACCCCAGATAGCTTGGTGGAATTTTATAAGAAAGAGATTCCTAATTGATCCTAACATATTTTCAATGTGGTGGATATGCATGCCAGAAACATGTTGAAGATTCAAATGACCTAAGGATCCAAAAATTTCAAGGAGTAGAAAAAATTAAAATTCTCAAGTTAATGTGCGGTGGGATATTTAGCAAAGCCATACAACCCTCATTTTGGCTATTTTACAAAAAGCGGACCTAAAAAATCACAGATACTTTTTGGGATTATCTCTCTCAGCATTTGTGCATTTCCATTTTGGATGTTCAATTGTTTTTTTCAAACTTGCGTTTTTCACTATCCAGTATTATCGTAAACAAAAAGATAAGGCAAATATAGATCACAACAAAATGGAACTTTTAGAGTTTATCTTTGCAAAAGAATTTGAACCCTATAATAAATGTGAGTGAATAAAATTATTTTCACGTACTAAAAATGAACACCAAAGTTTTGTTATCCACGTTGGGGAAATTCCACCAGTACAACCCCAGATAGCTTGGTGGAATTTTATAAGAAAGAGATTCCTAATTGATCCTAACATGTTTTAAATGTGGTGGATATGCATGCCAAAATCATGTTGAATATGCAAATGACCTAATGATCCAAAAATTTCAAGGAGTAGAAAAAAATAAAATTCTCAAGTTAACGTGGGGTGGGATACTTACCAGAGCCAAACAACCCAATTTTTGCCTATTTTAAAAAAAGCGGACCTAAAAAATCACAGATACTTTTTGGAATTATCTCTCTAAGCATTTGTCCATTTCCATTTTGGATGTTCAATTTTTTTTTCAAACTTGTGTTTTTCTCTCTCCCTGTTTTCTCGTAAACAAAAAGATATGGCAAACATAGATCACAACAAAATTGAAATTATAGAGTTTATGTATGCAAAAGAATTCGAAAACTATAATAAATGTGAGTGAAGAAAGTTATTTTCACGCACTAAAAATGAACACCAAAGTTTTGTTATCTACGTTGGGGAAATTCCACTAATATAACCCCAAATAGCTTGGTGAAATGTTATAAGAAGGGGATTCTTAATTGATCCAATCGTGTTTTAAATGTGGTGGATATGCATTGCAGAAACATGTTGAAGATTCAAATGACCTAATGGTCCAAAAATTTCAAGGAGTAGAAAAAATTAAAATTCTCAAATTAATGTGCGGTGGGATATTTACCAGAGCCAAACAACCCAGTTTTTGCCTATTTAACAAAAAGCAGTCCTAAAAAATCACAGATACTTTTTGGAATTATCTCTCTCAGCATTTGTGCATTTCTATTTTGGATGTTCAATTTTTTTTTTCAAACTTGAGTTTTTCACTCTCCCAGTTTTCTCGTAAACAAAAAGATAAGGCAAATATAGATCAGAACAAAAAAGAAATTTTAGAGTTTATCTTTGAAAAAGAATTTGAAAACTATAATAAACGTGAGTGAAGAAAATTATTTTCACGAACTAAAATGAACACCAAAGTTTTGTTATCCACGTTGGGGAAATTCCACTAGTACAACCCCAGATAGATGGTGGAATTTTATAAGAAAGAGATTCCTAATTGATCCCAACATGTTTTAAATGTGGTGGATATGCTTGCCAGAAACATGTTGAAGATGCAATTGATCCAAAAATTTCAAATAGTAGAAACAATGAAAATTCTCTAGTTAACGTGCAGTGGGATATTTACTTGGGCCAAACAACCCTCTTTTTCCCTATTTTACAAAAAGCGGACCTAAAAAATCTCTGATACTTTTTGGAATTATCTCTCTCAATATTTGTGCATTTCCATTTTGGATGTTCATTTTTTTTTTCAAAGTTGAGTGTTTCACTCTCCCAGTTTTCTCGTAAACAAAAAGATATGGCAAATATGGATCACAAAAAAATGGAAATTTTAGAGTTTATGCATGCAAAAGAATTTGAAAACTATAATAAATGTGAGTGAAAAAATATATTTTCACGCACAAAAAATGAACACAAAATTTTTGATATCCACGTTGGTGAAATTCCACTAGTACAACCCCAGATAGATTGGAGGAATTTTATATGAAAGAGATTCCTAATTAATCCTAACATGTTTTAAATTTGGTGGATTTTCATGCCAGAAACATATTGAAGATGCAAATGACCTAATGATCCAAAAATTTCGAGTAGAAAAAATTCAAATTCTCAAGTTAACGTGCGGTGGGATATTTACTAGAGCCAAACAACCAACTTTTTGCCTTTTTACAAAAAGCGGACCTAAAAAATCACAGATACTTTTTGTAATTATCTCTCTCAGCATTTGTGCATTTCCATTTTGGATGTTCAAATTTTTTTTTTCAAACTTGAGTTTTTCACTCTCCCTGTTTTCTCGTAAACAAAAAGATATGGCAAATATGGATGACAACAAAATGGAAATTTTAGAATTTATGTATGCAAAAGAATTTGAAAATTCTAATAAATGTGAGTGAAGAAAATTATTTTCACACACTAAAAATGAAAACAACATTTTTGTTATCCATGTTGGGGAAATTCCACTTTTACAGCCCCAGGTAGCTTGGTGCAATTTTGTAAGAAAGAGATTCCTAGTTGATACTAACATGTTTTTAATGTGGTGGATATGCTTGTTAGAAACTTGTTGAAGATGCAAATGACCTAATGATCCAAAAATTTCAAGGAGTAGAAAAAATTCAAATTCTCAAGTTAAAGTGTGGTGGGATATTTACCAGAGCCAAACAACCAACTTTTTGCCTATTTTACAATAAGCGGACCAAAAAAATCATAGATACTTTTTGGAATTATCTCTCTCTGCATATATGCATTTCCATTTGGGATGTTCAAATTTTTTTTTTCAAACTTTAGTTTTTCAATCTCTCAATTTTCTCATAGACAAAAAGATAAGGCAAATAAAGATCACAACAAAATGGTAATTTTAGAGTTTACGTATGCAAAAGAATTTGAAAACTATAATAAATGTGAGTGAAGAAAATTATTTTCACGCACTAAAAATGAACACCAAAGTTTTGTTATTCACGTTGGGGAAATTCGACTAGTACAACCCCAGATAGCTTGGTGGAATTTTAAAAGAAAGAGATTCCTAATTGAACCTAATATGTTTTAAATGTGGTGGATATGCATGCCAGAAATATGTTTAAGATGCAAATGACCTAATGATCTAAAAATTTTCAGCAGTAGGAAAAATTAAAATTCTCAAGTTAACGTGCGGAGGGATATTTACTAGAGCCAAACAACCCACTTTTTGCCTATTTTACAAAAAGTAGACCTAAAAAATCACAGATACTTTTTGGATTATCTATCTCAACATTTGTGCACATCCTTTTTTTACGTTCAATTTTATTTTTCAAGCATGAGTTGTTTACTCTCCCAGTTTTCTCGTAAACGAAAAGATTTTGCAAATATAGATCACAACAAAATTGTAATTTTATAGTTTATGTATACAATAGAATTTGAAAACAATAATAAATGTGAGTGAACAATATTATTTTCACGCACTAAAAATGAACACCAAAGTTTTGTTATCCACGTTGGGGAAATTCCACTAGTAGAACCCCAGATAGCTTGGTGGAATTTTATAAGAAAGAGATTCCTAATTGGTCCTAACATGTTTTAAATGTGGTGGATATGTATGCCAGAAACATGTTGAAGACTCAAATGACCTAATGATCCAAAAATTTCAAGGATTTGAAAAAATTAAAATTCTCAAGTTAATGTGTGGTGGGATATTTACAAGAGCCAAACAATCCACTTTTTGCCTATTTTACAAAAAGCGGACCTAAAAAACTCGCAGTTACTTTTTAGTATTATCTCTCTCAGCATTTGTGCATTTCAATTTTGGATGTTCAATTTTTTTTTTCAAACTTGAGTTTTTTACTCTCCTAGTTGTTTCGTATACAGAAAGATAAGGCAAAAATAGATCACAACAAAATGGAAATTTTAGAGTTTATGTATGCAAAAGAATTTGAAAACTATAATCAATGTGAATGAAGAAAATTATTTTAACGCACTAAAAATGAACAAAAAAGTTTTGTTATCCACGTTGGGAAAATTCCACTAGTACAACCCCAGATAGCTTGGTGGAATTTTATAAGAAAGAGATTCCCTATTGACCCTAACAGGTTTTAAATGTGGTGGATTTGCATGCCAAAAACATGTTGAAGATGCAAATGACCAAATGATCCAAAAACTTCAATGAGTAGAAAAAATTAAAATTCTCAAGTTAACATGCGGTGGGATATTTACCAGAGCCAAACAACCCACTTTTTGCCTTTTTAAAAAAAGCGGACCTAAAAATCACAGATAATTTTTGGAATTATCTCTCTGAGCATTTCTGCATTTCCATTTTGGATGTTCAATTTTTTTTCACACTTGAGTTTTTCGCACTCCCAGTTTTCTCGTAAACAAAAAGATAAGGCAAATAAAGATCACAACAAAATGGAAATTTTAGAGTTTATGTATGCCAAAGAATTTGAAAACTATAACAAATGTGAGTGAAGAAAATTATTTTCATACACTAAAAATGAACACCAAAGTTTTGTTTTCCACGTTGGGGAAATTCCACTAGTACAACCCCAGATAGCTTGGTGCAATTTTATAAGAAAGAGATTCCTAATTGATCCTAACATGGTTTAAATGTGGTGGATATGCATGCCAGAAACATGGTTAAGAAGCAAAGGACCAAATGATCCAAAAATTTCAAGGAGAAGAAAAAATTAAAATTCTCAAGTTGACGTGCGGTGGGATAATTACCTGGGCCAATCAACCCACCTTTTTGCCTATGTTACAAAAAGCGGACCTAAAAAATCATAGATACTTTTTGGAATTATCTCTCTCAACATTTTTGCATTTCCATTTTGGATGTTCAATTTTTTTATTCAAACTTGAATTTTTCAATCTCCCAGTTTTCTCATAAACAAAAAGATAAGGCAAATATAGATCACAAAAAAATGAAAATTTTAGAGTTTGTGTATGCAAAAGAATTTCAAAACTATAATAAATGTGAGTGAAGAAAATTATTTTCACGCACTAAAAATGAACACAAAAATTTTGTTATCCACGTTGGGGAAATTCCACTAGTACAACCCCAGATAGCTTGTTGGAATTTTATAAGAAAGAGATTCTCAATTGATCCCAACATGTTTTAAATGTGGTGGATATGCATGCCAGAAACATGTTGAAGATGCAAATGACCTAATGATCCAAAAATTTCGAGTAGAAAAAGTTTAAATTCTCAAGTTAAAGTGCGGTGGGATATTTACTAGAGCCAAACAACCCACTTTTTGCCTATTTTCCAAAAAGCTGACTTAAAAAATCATAGTTACTTTTTTGAATTATCTCTCTCTGCATTTGTGCATTTCCATTCTGGATGTTCAATTTTTTTTTTTTCAAACTTGACTTTTTCACTCTCCCAGTTTTCTCGGATACAAAACGATAAGGCAAATAAAGATCACAACAAAATGGAAATTTTAGAGTTTATGTATGCAAAAGAATTTGAAAACTATAATAAATGTGAGTGAAGATAATTATTTTCACGCACTAAAAATGAACACCATAGTTTTGTTATCCACGCTGAGGAAAATCCACTAGTACAACCCCAAATAGCTTGGTGGAATTTTAAAAGAAAGAGATTCCTAACTAATCCTAACATGTTTTAAATGTGGTGGATATGCATGCCAGAAACATGTTTAAGATACAAATGACCTAATGATCCAAAACATTTCAGCAGTAGAAAAAATTAAAATTCGCAAGTTAACGTGTGGTGGGATATTTACCAGAGCCAAACAACCCACTTTTGGCCTATTTTAGAGAATGCGGACCTAAAAAATGACAGATAATTTTTGGAATGATCTCTCTCAGCATTTGTGCATTTCCATTTTGGATGTTCAAATTTTTTTCATACTTGAAATTTTCACTCTCCTAGTTTTCTCGTGAACAAAAATATAAGGCAAAAGAATTAGAAATGGAAAATTTAGTGTTTATGTACGCAAAAGAATTAGAAAACTATAATAAATGTGAGGGCAGAAAATTATTTTAACGCACTAAAAATGAACACCAAACTTTTGTAACCCATACTGGGGAAATTTCAATAGTACAACCCTAGATTGCTTGGTGGAATTTTATAAGAAAGAGATTCCTAATTGATCCTAACATGTTTTAAATGTGGTGGATATGCATGCCAGAAACATATTGAAGATGCAAATGACCTATTGATCAAAAAATTTCAAGGATTTGAAAAAGTAAAAATTCACAAGTTAACGTGCAGTGGGATATTTACCAGGGCCAAACACCCAACTTTTTGCCTATTTTAAAAAAGCGGACCTACAAAATCACAGTTACTTTTTGGAATTATCTCTCTCATCATTTGTACATTTATATTCTGGATGTTCAATTTATTTTTTTTTCAACTTGAGTTTGTCACTGTCTCAGTTTTCTAGTATACAAAAAGACAAGGCAAATATAGATCACAACAAAAAGGAAATTTTAGAGTTTATGTATGCAAAAGAATTTGAAAACTTTAATAAATGTGAGTGAAGAAAATTATTTTCACGCACTAAAAATGAACACCAATGTTTTGTTATCCACGTTGGGGAAATTCCACTAGTACAACCCCAGATTGCTTGGTGGAAATTTTTAAGAAAGAGATTCCTAATTGATCCTAACATGCTTTAAATGTGGTTGATATGCATGCCAGAAACATGTTGAAGAAGCAAATGTCCTAATGATCCAAAAATTTGGAATAGAAAAAATTAAAATTCTCAAGTTAACTTGCAGTGGGGTATTTACCAGAGCCAAACAACCCACTTTTTGCATATTTTAAGAAAAGCGGACTTAAATAATCACAGATACTTTTTGGAATTATCTCTCTCAGCATTTGTGCATTTCCATTTTGGATGTTCAATTTTTTTTTTCAAACTTGTGTTTTTCTCTCTCCCAATTTTATCGTAAACAAAAAGATAAGGCAAATATAGATCACCGAAAAATGGAAATTTTAGAGTTTATGTATGCAAAAGAATTTGAAAACTATAATAAATGTGAGTGAAAAAAATTATTTTCATGCACTAAAAATGAACACCAAAGTTTTGTTGTCCACGTTGGGGAAATTCCTTGTACAACCACAAATAGCTTGGTGGAATTTTATAAGCAAGATATTCCTAATTAATCCTAACATGTTTCAAATGTGGTGGATATGCATGCAAGATACATGTTGAAGATGCAAATGACCTAATGATCCAAAAATTTCAAGGAGTAGAAAAAATTAAAATTCTCAAGTTAACCTGCGGGGGGTTATTTACCAGAGCCAAACAACCCACCTTTTGCCTATTTTACAAAAAGCGGACAAAAAATTTCAGATACTTTTTGGAATTACCTCTCTCAGCATTTATGCATTTTCATTTTGGATGTTCAATTTTTTTATTCACACTTTAGTTTTTTAATCTCCCATTTTTCTCGTAAACCAAAAGATAAGGCAAATATAGATCACAACAAAATAGAAATTTTAGAGTTTATGTATGCAAATGAATTTGAAAACTATAATAAATGTGAGTGAAGAAAATTATTTTCACGCACTAAAAATGAAGACCAAAGTTTTGTTAGCCACATTGGGGAAATTCCACTAGTACAACCCCAGATAGCTTGGTGGAATTTTATAAGAAAGAGATTCCTAATTGATCCTAACATGTTTTAAATGTGGTAGATATGCATGCCAGAAACATGTTTAAGATGCAAACGACCTAATGATCCAAAAATTTCCAGTAGTAGAAAAAATTAAAATTCTCAAGTTAACGTGCGGAGGGATATTTACCAGAGCCAAACAACCCACTTTTTGCCTATTTTACAAAAAGTGGACCTAAAAAATCACAGATGCTTTTTGGAATGATCTCTTTCAGCATTTGTACACAGCCATTTTGGACGTTCAATTGTTTTTTTCAAACTTGAGTTTTTCACTCTCCTGGTTTTCTCGTAAACGAAAAGATTTTCCAAATATACATGACAACAAAATTAAAATTTTAGAGTTTATCTATGCAAAAGAATTTGAAAACTATAATAAATGTGAGTGGACAATATTATTTTCACGCACTAAAAATTAACACCAAAGTTTTGTTATCCACGTTGGGGAAATTCCAATAGTACAACACCAGATAGCTTGGTGGAATATAATAAGAAAGAGATTCCTAATTGATCCTAACATGTTTTAAATGTGGTGGATATGCATGCCAGGAACATGTTGAAGATGGAAATGACCTAATGATCCAAAATTTTCAAGGATTAGAAAAAATTAAAATTCTCAAGTTAACGTGCTGTGCGATATTTATCTGAGCCAACCAACCCACTTTTTGCCTATTTTAATAAAAGTGGACCTAAAAAGTCACAAATATTTTTTTGAATTATCTCTCTCAGCATTTGTACATTTCCATTTTGGATGTTCATTTTTTTTTTCAAACTTGAGTTTTTCACGCTCCTATTTTCTCGTAAACAAAAAGATAAGGCAAATATAGATCACAGCAAAATGGAAATTTTAGAGTTTATGTATGCAAAAGAGTTTGAAAACTATAATAAATGTGAGTGAAGAAAATTATTTTCACTCATTAAAATGAACACCAAACTTTTGTTATCCACGTTGGGGAAATTCCACTAGTACAACCCCAGATAGCTTGGTGGAATTTTATAAGAAAGAGAATCCTAATTGATCCTAACATTTTTCAAATGTGGTGGATAAACTATTATGTACACAATAAAATTATTATTTAAGTTTTTTATTTAATTTACTTTATTTTATTTCAGTTTTAGGCCATAGGGGTATTTTTGGAATTATTTATTAATAGGGATATTTTTGGAATATTTTATTCATAGGGATATTTCTGTAATATTTTATTAAACCCTAACAGGGTGAACCCTATTTAAGGGGTAAGAGTAATGAAAAAAAAACATTGTAGTATTAAGAATTAGGTTAATTTTTGCGTGAAGAGGCTTAGAGTTCTCCTCAATGAGCTCTAGGGTTTTCAAGCTTCCCTTAGGCTTGATCTTTCATTTTCGTCTTCCCCATGTCTTCCTACTACTCCTACGTAATGCTTGGAATACCCGTAACCTGTGGCAAACCCCAGATCCTCCCAAAGAATCCTTGTGTCAGATCCGGGACCGTAACAACTGGTATAAGAGCGGGAACACAATGGGCTATTCATTTTCCCCAAAAGGATGGATTATTCTGGATGAGGTATACGATTTAATGGAAAAAGTATGCAAAGATATGGGAAAAATACTTGCATCGTATGAATCTTCCATTGAAATTGCTGCAATTGAAGTTTCTACAATTAAGAGGGCTACTAGAGTCGATGCTGGCTCGGACACGCACGAGAATCAAGCAATCAGAGACCTCTTTGTATCTCCGGTGGCGGCGACCTCTGAATGTTGGGATTCAGAAATTCCAAAAATGGAAGGGTATTCAGCATACCCTTCGTCAGAAAATTGGCAATCGGAAATCTTCAAGCAGGAAACTCCAGCGACAGTCCCGTCAAAATTGATTTCCGGATCATAGAAATCTGACAAGCAATACCTTGAACTCCCGAAATCAATGTCGAGATCAACTCCAAAACCAGCCTCAGCACTTCCGAAATCAGACGATGGGACATCATATTTTTGGACATCGGACGGGTTTTCTGCCAAATCGTCGAATCCAACTACGGGGACCTTGCAAATCTCCGAGAAGGACCCGGGAAAGCCAAAATCGGAGAGGTATTCTGCTACACTCTTGTCAGGCTCCAATATCCGGAGCACCACAGAACACGGCAGAAATTTCTGCCCCAATCGCGTTGATTGGTTTGACCTCCCAAATCACCTTCTCATGGCAAGCCGCACCTCTTCTAGAACCGCAGACGGAAGTCTTCTCATCTTCCTCGGTCACGGCAAAGCCTCCAAGGGCTGTTCTTCACCGCCAGAGCAGCAGGAGACTCCGTCGGTGAAATTTCCGCACTGTACGGTGCCGTGAGGATGGCATACGACCATCGCCCGCCTTTATCGGTGTCGTGAGGGAAGGAGACGAGGTTCCCGCAATGTCCGACGGCCGCTATGCTAGGGATCAGCAGGAGGATAACGCCGGATTTCGATTTTCGAAGAATCGTCGACGAAATTTCCGTTGAAGGAGGAAGAAGATGGTTCAATTCAAATTTTCCTAAGTTAGGAAAATTTCATCAGCGCACGAAGCTGAGTCGTGCGCCGGACCGGGTTCCTGAACCGAGTCAACCCATGATCACTCGGACCGGGCCAAAAAAAAAAAATCGCGTCCAAAAGGGGGTTGGTGCGGTGGACCGGGTTCCTGAACCGAGTCAACCCAGGTTCACTTGGACCGGCCCAAAAAAAAAATAAAAAATTTGGCATCCTAAAAGGTGGTCATAGCTATCGCAGATGCTACTTCGGCACCGATGGAGACGTCGACATACCGACACAACTTCCGAGCTTGAGGACAAGCTCATCTTCCAAGGGGGTGTAATGTTATGCACGCAATAACATTATTATTTTTGTTGTTTTATTTAATTTACTTTATTTTATTTCAGTTTTAGGCCATAGGGATATTTTTGGAATTATTTATTAATAGGGATATTTTTGGAATATTTTATTCATAGGGACATTTCTGTAATATTTTATTAAACCCTAACAAGGTGAACCCTATTTAAGGGGTAAGAGTAATGAAAAAAAAAACATTGAAGTATTAAGTATTAGGTTAATTATAGCGTAAAGAGGCTTAGAGTTCTCCTCAACGAGCTCTAGGGTTTTCAAGCTTCCCTTAGGCTTGATCTTTCATTTTCTTCTTCCCGATGTCTTCCTACTACCCCTACGAAAATGCTTGGAATACCCGTAACCCGTGGCAGACCCTAGATCCTCCCAAAGAATCCTTGTGTCAGACTCCAGATTCCTAATTGATCCTAACCTTTTTTAAATGTGGTGGATATGTATGCCAGAAACATGTTGAAGATGCAAATGACCTAATGATCCAAATATTTCATGGAGTAGAAAAAATTAAAATTCTGAAGTTAACGTATGGTGGGATATTTACCAGAGCAAAACAACCCACTTTTCGCCTATTTTACAAAAAAGGACCTAAAAAATCACAGTTACTTTTTAGAATTATCTCTCTCAGCATTTGTGCATTTCCATTTTGGATGTTCAATTTTTTTTTTCAAACTAGAGTTTCTCACTCTCCTAGTTTTCTCGTATACAAAAAGATAAGGCAAATATAGATCGCAACAAAATGGAAATTTTAGAGTTTATGTAGGTAACAAAATTTGAAAACTATAATAAATGTGAGTGAAGAAAATTATTTTCACGCACTAAAAATGAACACCAAAGTTTTGTTATCCACGTTGGGGAAATTCCACTAGTACAACCCCAAATAGCTTGGTGGAATTTTATAAGAAAGAGATTCCTAATTGATCCTAACATGTTTTAAATGTGGTGGATTAGCATTCCAGAAACATGTTGAAGATGCAAATAACCTAATGATCCAAAAATTTCAAGGAGTAGAAAAAATTAAAATTCTCAAGTTAACGTGCGGTGGGATATTTAACAGAGCCAAACAACCCACCTTTTGCCTATTTTACATAAAGTGGACCAAATAAATCAGTGATACTTTTTTGAATTATCTCTCTCAGCATTTGTGCATTTCCATTTTGGATGCTCAATTTTTTTTTCAAATTTGAGTTTTTCACTCTCCTTGTTTTCTCGTAAACTAAAAGATAAGGCAAATATAGATCACAAAAAAATGGAAATTTTAGAGTTTATGTATGCAAAAGAATTTGAAAACTACAATAAATGTGAGTGAAGAAAATTATTTTCTTGCACAAAAAGTGAGCACCAAAGTTAAGTTATCCACGTTGGGGAAATTCCACTAGTACAACCCAAGATAGCTTGGTGGAATTTTATAAGAAAGAGATTTCTAATTGATCCTAACGCGTTTTAAATGTGGTGGATATGCATGCCAGAAACATTATGAAGATGCAAATGACCTAATGATCCAAAAATTTCAAGCAGTAGAAAAAATTAAAATGCTGAAGTTAACGTGCGGTGGGATATTGACAAGAGCCAAACAACCCATTTTTTTCCTATTTTACAAAAAGCAGACCTAAAAAATCACAGATACTTTTTGGATCTATCTCTCTCAGCATTTGTGCACTTCCATTTTTGATGTTCAAGTTTTTTTTTCAAACTTGAGTTTTTCTCTCTCCCATTTTTCTCGTAAACTAAAAGATTAGGAAAATATAGATCGTAACAAAATGAAAATTTTAGAGTTTATGTATGCAAAAGAATATGAAAACAATACTAAATGCAAGTGAATAAAATTATTTTCACGCACTAAAAATGAACACCAAAAGTTTTGTCATCCTCGTTGGGAAAATTCCACTAGTACAACCCAAATAGCTTGGTGGAATTTTATAAGAAAGAGATTCCTAATTGATCCTAACATGTTTTAAATGTGGTGGATATGCATGCCAGAAACATGTTGAAGATGCAAATGACCTAATGATCCAAAAATTTCAAGGATTAGAAAAAAATTAAAATTCACAAGTTAACGTGCTGTGGGATATTTACCAGAGCCAAATAACCCACTTTTTGCCTATTTTTAAAAAAGCGGACCAAAAAAATTACAGATACTTTTTGGAATTATCTCTCTCAGCATTTGTGCATTTCCATTTTGAAAGTTCATCTTTTTTTTTCAAACTTGAGTTTGTCACTCTCCCAGTTATCTTGTAAACAAAAAGAAAAGGAAAATATAGATCACAACAAAATGGAAATTTTAGAGTTTATGTATGCAAAAGAATTTGAAAACTATAATAAATTTGAGTGATGAAAATTATTTTCACGCACTAAAAATGAACACCAATGTTTTGTTATCCACGATGGGGAAATTCCACATGTACAACCCCAAATAGCTTCGTGGAATTTTATAAGAAAAAGAATCCTAATGGGTCCTTACATGTTTTAAATGTGGTGGATATACAAGCCAGAAACATGTTGAAGATGCAAATGACCTAATGATCCAAAAATTTAAAGGAGTAGAAAAATTTTAAATTCTCAAGTTAACGTACGGTGGGATATTTACAAGAGCCAAACAACCCACTTTTTGCCTATTTTACAAAAAAACAGACATAAAAAATCACAGATACTTTTTGGAATTATCACTCTGATCATTTGTGCATTTCCATTTTGGATGTTCAATTTTTTTTTCATACTTGAGTTTTTCTCTCTCCATGTTTTCTTGTAAAAAAAAAGAAAAGGCAAATATAGATCACAACAAAATGGAAATTTTAGAGTTTATATATGCAAAAGAATTTGAAAACTATATTAAATGTGAGCGAAGAAAATTATTTTCACGCTCTAAAAATGAACACCAAAGTTTTGTTAACCACGTTGGGGAAATTCCACTAGTACAACCCCAGATAGTTTGGTGGAATTTTATAAGAAAGAGATTCGTAATTGATCCTCACAAGTTTAAAATGTGGTGGATATGAATGCCAAAAACATGTTGAAGATGCAAATGACCTAATGATCCAAAAATTTCAAGGAGTAGAAAAAATTAAAATTCTGAAGTTAACGTATGGTGGGATATTTAGCAGAGCCAAACAACCCACTTTTTGCCTATTTTACAAAATGTGGATCTAAAAAATCACAGTTTCTTTTTGGAATTATCTCTCTCAGCATTTGTGCATTTCCAATTTGGATGTTCAATTTTTTTTTTCAAACTTGAGTTTCTCACTCTCCAAGTTTTCTCGTAAACAAAAAGATAAGGCAAATATAGATCACAACAAAATGGAAATTTTAGAGTTTATGTATGCAAAAGAATTTGAAAACTATAATAAATGTAAGTGAAGAAAAGTATTTTCACTCACTAAAAATGAACACCAAAGTTTTGTTATCCACATTGGGGAAACTCCACTAGTACAACCCAGATAGTTTGGGGGAATGTTATAAGAAAGAGATTCCTAATTAATCCTAACATGTATTAAATGTGGTGGATATGCATGCCAGAAACATTTTGAAGATGCAAACGACCTAATGATCCAAAAATTTCTAGGAGTAGAAAAAATTAAAATTCTGAAGTTAACGTACGGTGGGATATTTACCAGAGCCAAACATCCCACTTTTTGCCTATTTTACAAAAAGCGGACGTAAAAAAATCACAGTTACTTTTTGGAATTATCTCTCTCAGCATTTGTCCATTTCCATTTTTGATGTTATATTTTTTTTTTCAAACTTGAGTTTTTCACTCTCCCAGTTTTCTCGTACACAAAAAGATAAGGCAAATATAGATCACAACAAAATGGAAATTTTAGAGTTTATGTATGGAAAATAATTTGAAAACTATAATAAATGTGAGTGAAGAAAATTATCTTCACGCATGAAAAATGAACACCAAAGTTTTGTTATCCACGTTGGGGAAATTCCCTAATTACAACCCCAGATAGCTTGGTAGAATTTTATAAGAAAGAGATTCCTAATTGATCCTAACATGTTTTAAATGTGGTGGATTTGTATGCAAGAAACTTGTTGAAGATGCAAATGACCTATTAATCCAAAATTTTCAAGGGGTAGAAAAAATTAAAATTCTCAAGTGAATGTGCGGTGGGATATTTACTAGAGCCAAATAGGCAGCTTTTTGCCAATTTTACAAAAAGCGGACCTAAAAAATCACAGATACTTTTTGGAATTATCTCTCTCAGCATTTGTGCATTTCCATTCTGGATGTTCAATATTTTTTTTCATACTTGAGTTTTTCGCTCTCCTAGATTTATGGTAAACAAAAAGATAAGGCAAATATAGATCACAAAAAAAGGAAATTTTAGAGTCTATGAATGCAAAAGAATTTTAAAACTATAATAAATGTGAGTGAAGAAAATTATTTTCACGCACTAAAAATGAACACCAAAGTGTTGTTATCCACGTTGGGGAAATTCCACTAGTACAACCCCAGATAGCTTAGTGGAATTTTATAAGAAAGAGATTCGTAATTGATCGTAACATGTTTTAAATGTGGTGGATATGCATGCTGGAAACATGTTGAAGATGTAAATGACCTAATGATCCAAAAATTTCAAGGATTAGAAAAAGTTAAAATTCTCAAGTTAACGTGTGGTGGGAAATTTACCAGAGCCAAACAATCCACTTTTTTCCTATATAACAAAAAGCGGACCTAAAAAATCACAGATACTTTTTGGAATTATCTCTCTTAGCCTTTGTGCGCTTCCATTTTGGATGTTCAATTTTTTTTTTTCAAACTTGAGTTTTTCACTCTCCCAGTTTTCACGTAAACGAAAAGATTTGGCAAATATAGATCACAACAAAATTGAAATTTCTGAGTTTATGTATGCACAAGAATTTGAAAACAATAAGAATGTGAGTGAAGAAAATTATTTTCACGCACTAAAAATGAACACCAAAGTTTTGTTATGCACGTTAGGGAAATTCTACTTGTACAAGCCCAGTTAGCTTGGTGGAATTTTATAAGAAAGAGATTCCTAATTGATCCTAACATGTTTTGAATGTGGTGGATATGCATGCTAGAAACATGTTGAAGATGTAAATGACCTAATGATCCAAAAATTTCAAGGATTAGAAAAAATTAAAATTCTCAAGTTAACATGTGGTGGGAAATTTTCCTGAGCCAAACAATCCACTCTTTGCCTATATTACAAAAAACAGACCAAAAAAATCACAGATACTTTTTGGAATTATCTCTCTCAACATTTGTGCATTTCCATTTTGGATGTTGAATTTTTTTTTTTCAAACTTGAGTTTTTCAATCTCCCTATTTTCTCGTAAACAAAAAGATAAGGCAAATATAGATCACAACAAAAAGGAAATTTTAGAGTTTGTGTATGCAAAAGTATTTGAAAACTATAATAAAGGAGAGTGAAGAAAATTATTTTCACGTACTAAAAATGAACACTAATGTTTTCTTTGGGGAAATTCCACTAGTACAACCCCAGATAGCTTGGTGGAATTTTATAAGAAAGAGATTCCTAATTGATCCTAACATGTTTTAAATGTGGTGGATATGCATGTTAGAAACATGTTGAAGATGCCAATGACCTAATGATCCAAAAATTTCAAGCAGTAGAAAAATTAAAATTCTCAAGTTAGCATGCGGTGGGATATTTACAAGAGGCAAACAACCCAATTTTTTCCTATTTTACAAAAGGCGGATCTAAAAAATCATAGATACTTTTTGGAATTATCTCTCTCCGCATTTGTGCATTTGCATTTTGGACGTTCAATTTTTTTTTTTCATACTTGATTTTTTCTCTCTCCCAGTTTTCTCGTAAAGGAAAAGATTAGGCAAATATACACCACTTCAAAATGGAAATTTTCGAATTTAATATGCAAAAGAATTTGAAAAAAAATAAATGTGAGTGAAGAAAATTATTTTCACGCACTAAAAATGAACACCAAAGTTTTGTTATCCAGGTTGGAAATTCCACTAGTACAACCCCAGATAGATTGGTGGAATTTTATAAGAAAGAGATTCCTAATTGATCATAAAATGTTTTAAATGTGGTCGATGTGCATACTAGAAACATGTTAAAGATGCAAATGGCCTAACGATCCAAAAATTTCAAGGATTTGAAAAAATTAAAATTCTCAAGTTAACGTGTAGTGGGATATTTACCAGAGCCAAAGAACCATCTTTTTGCCTATTTTACATAAAGCGGACCTAAAAAATCACAGTTACTTTTTGGTATTATCTCTTTAAGTATTTGTGCATTTCCATTTTGGATGTTCAATTTTTTTTTTTAAAACTTGAGTTTTTCGCTGTTCCAGTTTTTTCGTATATAAAAAGAGTAGGCAAATAAAGATCACAACAAAATGGAAATTTAAGAGTTTATGAATGTAAAAGAATTTGAAAACTATAATAACTGTGAGTGAAGAAAATTATTTTCACGCACCAAAAATGAACAGCAAAGTTTGTTATCCACGTTGCGGAAATTCCACTACTACAACCCCAGATAGTTTGGTGGAATTTTATAAGAAAGAGATTCTTAATTGATCCTGACATGTCTTAAATGTGGTGGATTTGCATGCCAGAATCATGTTGAAGATGCAAATGACCTAATGATCGAAAAATTTCACGGAGTAGAAAAAATTAAAATTCTCAAGTTAATGTGCTATGGAATATTTACCAGAGCCAGACAACCCACTTTTTACCTATTTTTCAAAAAGCGGACCTAAAAAATCACATATAATTTTTGGAATTATCTCTCTCAGCATTTGTCCATTTCCTTTTTGGATGTTCAATTTTTTTTTTCAAACTTGAGTTTTTCTCTCTCCCAGTTTTCTCGTAAACAAAAAGATAAGGCAAATATAGATCACAACAAAATAGAAATTTTAGAGTTTATGATTGCAAAAGAATTTGAAAACTATAATAAATGTGAGTGAAGAAAATTATTTTCACGCACTAAAAATGAACACCAAAGTTTTGTTATTCACGTTGCAGAAATTCCACTAGTACAACCCCAGATAACTTGGTGAAATTTTATAAGAAAGAGATTCCTAATTGCTCCTAACATGTTTTAAATGTGGTGGATATGCCTGCCCGAAACATGTTGAAGATGCAAATGACCTAATGATCCAAAAATTTCAAGGAGTAGAAAAAATTAAAATTCTCAACTTAACGTGCGGTGGGATATTTACCAGAGCCAAACAACCGACTTTTGGCCTATTTACCAAAAAGTGGGCGGAAAAAATCATATATACTATTTGGAATTATCTCCCTCAGCATTTGTGCATTTCCATTTTGGATGTTCAATTTTTTTTTTTCAAATTTGAGTTTTTCACTCTCCCAATTTTCTCGTAAACAAAAAGATAAGGCAAATATAGATCACAACAAAATGGAAATTTTAGAGTTTATGTACGCATAAGAATTTGAAAACTATAATAAATGTGAGTGAAGAAAATTATTTTCATGCAGTAAAAATAAATACCAAAGTTTTGTTATCCACGCTGGGGAAATTCCATTAGTACAACCCCAGATAGCTTGGTGGAATTTTATAAGAAAGAGATTCCTAATTGATCTTAACATGTTTTAAATGTGGTGAATATGCATGCTAGAAACATGTGAAGATGCAAATGACCTAATGATCCAAAAATTTTAAGTAGTACAAAAAATTCAAATTCTCAAGTTAACGTGTTGTGGGATATTTACCAAAGCCAAACAACCCACTTTTTTCCTATTTTACAAAAAACGGACGAAGAAAATCACAGATACTTTTTGGAATTATCTCTCTCAGCATTTGTGCATTTCTATTTTGGATGTTCAAGTTTTTTTTTCAAAGTTGAGTTTTTCACTCTCCCTGCTTTCTCGTAAACAAAAAGATAAGGCAAATTCAGAATCACAACAAAATGGAAATTTTAGTGTTTATGTACGCAAAAGAATTTGAAAACTATAGTAAATGTGAGTGAAGAAAATTATTTTCATGAACTAAAAATGAACACCTAAGTTTTGTTATCCACGTCGGGGAAATTCCACTAGTACAACCCTAGATAGCTTGGTGGAATTTTATAAGAAAGAGATTCTTAATTTATCCTAACATGTTTTAAATGTGGTGGATTTGTATGCCAGAAACATGTTGAAGATGCAAATGACCAAATGATCAAAAAATTTGGAGTAGAAAAAATTAAAACTCTCGAGTAAACGTGCGGTGGGATTTTTACCAGAGCCAAACAACCCACTTTTTGCCTATTAAACAAAAACCGGACTGAAAAAATCACAGATACTTATGGGAATTATCTCTCTCAGCATATGTGCATTTCCATTTTGGATGTTCAATTATTTTTTTGAAACTTGAGTTTTCCACTCTCCCATTTTTCTCGTAAACAAAAATTTAAGGCAAATATAGATCACAACAAAATAAAAATTTTAGAGTTTATGTATGCAAAAGAATTTGAAAACTATCATTCAATGTTAGTGAAGATAATTATTTTTGCGAATTAAAAATGAACACCAAAGTTTTGTTATCCACGTTGGGGAAATTCCACTAGAACAACCCCAGATAGCTTGGCGGAATTTTATAAGAAAGAGATTCCTAATTGATCCTAACAAGTTTTAAATGTGGAGGATATGCATGCCAAAAACATGTCGAAGTTGCAAATGACCTAATGATCCAAAAATTTCAAGGAGTAGAAAAAATTAAAATTCTCAAGTTAACTTGCGGTGGGATATTTACCACAACCAAACAACCAACTTTTTGCCTATTTTACAAAAAAAGGACCTAAAAAATCACAGATACTTTTTGGAATTTTCCCTCTCAAGAATTGTGCATTTCTTTTTTGGATGTTCAATTTTTTTTTTCAAACTTGAGTTTTTCACTATCCCTGTTTTCTCGTCAACAAAAAGAAAAATATAGATCACAACAAAATAATATTTTTTTATTTTATGTATGCAAAAGAATTTGAAAACTATAATAAATGTGGGTGAAGAAAATTATTTCCATGCACTAAAAATGAACACCAAAGTTTTGTTATCCACGTTGGGGAAATTCCACTAGTACAACCCTAGATAGCTTGGTGGAATTTTATAAGAACGAGATTCTTAATGATCCTAATATATTTTAAATGTGCTGGATATGCATGAAAAAACTTGTTGAAGATACAAATGAGCTAATGATTCAAAAATTTCGAGTAGAAAAAATTTAAATTCTCAAATTAACGTGCGGTGGGATATTTACCAAAGCCAGACAACCCACTTTTTTCCTATTTTACAAAAAAACGGTCCTAAAAAATCACAGATACTTTTTGGAATTATCTCTCTCAGCATTTGTGCATTTCCATTTTGGATGTTCAAGTTTATTTTTTTCAAACTTCAGTTTTTCACTCTCCCAGTTTTCTCGTAAATGAAAAGATAAGGCAAATTCAGAATCACTAGAAAATGGAAATTTTAGAGTTTATGTACGCAAAAGAATTTGAAAACTATAATAAATGTGATTGAAGAAAATTAATTTCACGAACTAAAAATGAACACCTAAGTTTTTTTATCCATATTGGGGAATTCCACTAGTACAACCCTAGATAGCTTGGTGGAATTTTATAAGAAAGAGATTCCTAATTGATCTTAACATGTTTTAAATGGGGTGGATATGCATGCCAGAAACATGTTGAAGATGCAAATTACCTAATGATCCTAAAATTTCAAGGAGTAGAAAAAATTGAAATTCTCAAGTTAATGTGTGGTGGGACATTTACCAAAGCCAAACAACCCACCTTTTTCCAATTTTACAAAAAGCGGACGAAAAAAATCACAGATACTTTTTAAAATTATCTCTCTCAGCATTTGTGCATTTCCATTATGGATGTTTAATTTTTTTTTTTTCAAACTTGAGTTTTTCTTTCTCCCAATTTTCTCGTTAACAAAAAGATAAGGCAAATATAGATCACAACAAAATGGAAATTTTAGAGTTTACAAATGCAAAATAATATGAAAACTATAATAAATGTGAGTGAAGAATATTATTTTCATGCACTAAAAATGAACATCAAAGTTTTATTATCCACGTTGGGGAAATTCCACTAGTACAACCCCAGATACTTTTTGGAATTACACTCTGAGCATTTGTGCATTTCCATTTTGGATGTTCAATTTTTTTTTCCGAACTTGAGTTTTTTCTCTCCTTGTTTTCTCGAAAACAAAAAGATAAGGCAAATAAATATCACAAAAAAATGGAAATTTAAGAGTTAATGTATGCAAAAGAAGTTGAAAACTATAATAAATGTGAGAGACGCAAATTATTTTCACGCACTAAAAATGAACACCAAAGTTTTGTTATCCACGTTGGGGAAATTCCAGTAGTACTACCCGAGATAGCTTGGTGGAATTTTATAAGGAAGAGATTCCTAATTGATCCTACCGTGTTTTAAATGTGGTGGATATGCATGCCAGAAACATGTTTAAGATGAAAATGGCTTAACGATCCAAAAATTTTGAGGAGTAGAAAAAATTAAAATTCTCAAGTTAACGTGCGGTGGGTTATTTACTAGAGCCAAACAACCCAATTTTTGCCTATTTTACAAAAAGCAGACCTAAAAAATCACAGATACTTTTTGGAATTATCTCTCTCAGCATTTGTGCATTTCCATTTTTGTTGTTCAATTTTTTTTTTCAAACTTGAGTTTTTCGCTCTCCCAGTTTTCTCGTAAACAAAAAGATACGGCAAATATAGATCACAAAAAAATGGAAATTTTAGAGTTTATGTATGCAAAAGAATTTGAAAACTATAATAAATGTGAGTGAAGAAAATTATTTTCACGCACTAAAAATGAATACCAATGTTTTGTTATCCATGTTGGGGAAATTCCACTTGTACAACCCCAGATAGCTTGGTGGAATTTTATAAGAAAGAGATTCCTAATTGATCCTAACATGTTTTAAATGTGGTGGATATGCCTGCCAGAAACCTGTTGAAGATGCAAATGACGTGATGATCTAGAATTTTCAAGGTGTAGAAAAAATTTAAATTCTCAAGTTAACGTGCGGTGGGATATATTACCAGAGCCAAACAACCCACTTTTTGCTTATTTTACAAAAAATGGACCTAAAACATCACAGATACTTTTTAGTATTATCTCTCGCAGCATTTGTGCATTTCCATTTTGGATTTTCAATTTTTTTTTTCAAACATCAGTTTTTCACTCTCCTAGTTTTCTAGAAAACAAAAAGTTAAGGCAAATATATATCATAACAAAATGGAAAGTTTAGAGTTAATGTATGCAAAAGAATTTGAAAATTATAATAAATGTGAGTGAAGAAAAATATTTTCACGCACTAAAAATGAACACCAAAGTTTTGTTATCCACGTTGGGGAAATTCCAGTAGTACAACCCCAGATAGCTTGGTGGAATTTTATAAGAAAGAGATTCCTAATTGATCCTCAAATGTTTTAAATGTGGTGGATATGCATGCCAGAAACATGTTGAAGATTCAAATGACCTAATAATCCAAAAAATTTCAAGGAGTAGAAAAATTTTAAATTCTGAAGTTAACGTGTGGTGGGATATTTACCAGAGCCAAACAACCACTTTTTGCCGTTTTTACAAAAGCGGACCTTAAAAATTCGAGATACTTTTGGAATTATCCCTCTCAGCATTTGTACATTTCCATTTTGGATGTTCAATTTTTTTTTAAACTTGAGTTTTTCACTCTCCTAGTTTTGTCGTAAACAAAGAGATAAGGCAAATATAGATCACAACAAAATGGAAATTTTAGAGTTTATGTATGCGAAAGAATTTGAAAACTATAATAAATGTGAGTGAAGAAAATTATTTTCACGCACTAAAAATGAACACCAAAATTTTGTTATCGACGTTGGGGAAATTCCACTAGTAAAACCCCAGATAGTTTGGTGGAATTTTATAAGAAAGAGATTCCTAATTGATCTTAACATGTTTTAAATGTGGTGGATATGCATGCCAAAAACATGTTGAAGATGCAAATCACCTAATGATCCAAAAATCTTGAGTAGAAAAAATTAAAATTCTCAAGTTAATGTGCAGAGGATATTTACTAGAGCCAAACATCCCACTTTTTGGTTATTTTACAAAAAACGGACCTAAAACATCACAGATACTTTTCGGAATTATTTTTTTCAGCATTTGTGCATTTCCAGTTTGGATGTTCAATTTTTTTTTTCAAACATGAGTTTTTCACTCTCCTAGTTTTCTCGTAAACAAAAAGATAAGGCAAATAATGATCTCAACAAAATGGAAATTTTAGAGTTTATGTTTGCAAAAGAATTTGAAAACTATAATAAATGTGAGTTAAGACAATTATTTTCACGGACAAAAAATTAACACCAAAGTTTTGCTATCCACGTTGGGGAAATTCCACGAGTACAACCCAAGATAGTTTGGTGGAATTTTATAAGAAAGAGATTCCTAATTGATCCTACCGTGTTTTAAATGTGGTGGATATGCATGCCAGAAACATGTTTAAGATGAAAATGGCCTAACGATCCAAAAATTTCGAGGAGTAGAAAAATTTAAAATTCTCAAGTTAACGTGCGGTGGGATATTTACTAGAGCCAAACAACCAAATTTTTGCCCATTTTACAAAAAGCAGACCTAAAAAATCACAGATACTTTTTGGAATAATCTCTCTCAGCATTTGTGCATTTCTATTTTTGATGTTCAATTTTTTTTTTCAAACTTGAGTTTTTCACTCTCCCAGTTTTCTAGTAAACAAAAAGATACGGCAAATATAGATCACAAAAAAATGGAAATTTTAGAGTTTATGTATGCAAAAGAATTTGAAAACTATAATAAATGTGAGTGAAGAAAATTATTTTCATGCACTAAAATTGAATACCATAGTTTTGTTATCCACGTTGGGTAAATTCCACTAGTACAACCCCAGATAGCTTGGTGGAATTTTAGAAGAAAGAGATTCCTAATTGATCCTAACATGTTTTAAATGTGGTTGATATGTATGCCAGAAACATGCTGAAGATACAAATCACCTAATGATCCAAAAATTTCAAGTAGTAAAAAAAATTTAAATTCTCAAGTTAACCTGCGGTGGGATATTTACTAGAGCCAAACAAACCACTTTTTGCCTATTTTACAAAAAACTCACCTTAAAAATAACAGAAACTTTTTGGAATTTTCTCTTTTAGCATTTGTGCTTTTCCATTTTGGATGGTCAATTTTTTTTTCGAACTTGAGTTTTTCACTCTTCTAGTTTTCTCGTAAACAAAAAGATAAGGAAAATATAGATCACAACAAAATGGAAATTTTAGAGTTTACGTATGCAAAAGAATTTGAAAACTATAATAAATGTGAGTGAAGAAAATTATTTTCACGCACTAAATATGAACACCAAAGTTAAGTTATCCACGTTGGGGAAATTCCACTAGTACAACCCAAGATAGCTTGGTGGAATTTTATAAGAAAGAGATTCCAAATTGATTCTAACATGTTTTAAATGTGGTGGATATGCATGCCAGAAACATGTTGAAGATGAAAATGACCTAATGATCCAAAAATTTCAAGAAGTAGAGTAAATTAAAATTCTCAAGTTAACGTGTGCTGGGATATTTACCAGAGCCTCACAACCAACTTTTTACCCATTTTACAAAAAGCGGAACTTAAAAATCACAGATACTTTTTTGAAATATCTCTCTCAGCATTTGTGCCTTTCCATTTTGGATGTTCAATTTTTTTTTCAAACTTGAGTATTTTTGGTCTCCCAGTTTTCTTGTAAAGAAAAAGATAAGGCAAATATAGATCACAACAAAATGGAAATTTTAGAGTTTACGTATGCAAAAGAATTTGAAAACTATAATAAATGTGAGTGAAGAAAATTATTTTCACGAACTAAAAATGAACACCAATGTTTTGTTATCCACGTTGGGGAAATTCCACTTGTTCAACCCAAGAAAGCTTGGTAGAATTTTATAATGAAGAGATTCCTAATTGATCCTAACATGTTTTAAATGTGGTGGATATGCATGCCAGAAACATGTTGAAGATGCAAATGACCTAATGATCAAAAAATTTCAAGGAGTAGAAAAAATTAAAATTCTGAAGTTAACGTTCGATGGGATATTTACCAGAGCGAAACAACCCACTTTTTTCCAATTTTACAAAAACTGTAACTAAAAAATCAATGATACTTTTTGGAATTATCTCTCTCAGCATTTGTACATTTCCATTATGGATGTTCAATTTTTTTTATCTAACATGAGTTTTTTGCTCTTCCAGTTTTTTCCTAGACAAAAAGATAAGGTAAATATAGATCACAACAAAATGGCAATTTTAGAGTTTATGTATGCAAAGGAATTTGAAAACTATAATAAATGTGAGTGAAGAAAATTATTTTCATGCCCTAAAAATGAAAACCAAAGTTTTGTTATCCACGTTAGGGAAATTCCATTAGTACAACCCCAGATAGCTTGGTGGAATTTTAGAAGAAAAAGATTCCTAATTGATCCTAACATGTTGTAAATGTGGTGGATATGCATGCCAGAAACATGTTGAAAGTGAAAATCACCAAATGAATCAAAAATTTCGAGTAGAAAAAATTAAAATTCTCAAGTTAACTTGCGGTGGGATATTTACAGGAGCCAAACAACCCACTTTTTACCTATTTTACAAAAAGTGACCTAAAAAATCACAAATACTTTTTGGAATTATCTCTCTCAGCATTTGTGCATTTCCATTCTGGATGTTCAATTTTTTTTTTCGAACTTGAGTTTTTCGCTCTCCCAGTTTTCTCGTAAGCAAAAAGATAAGGCAAATATAGATAACAAAAAGGTGGAAATTTTAGAGTTTATATTCAAAAGAATTTGAAAACTATAATAAATGTGAGTGAAGAAAATTATTTTCACGCACTAAAAATGAACAGCAAAGTTTTGTTATCCATGTTGGGGAAATTCCACTAGTACAACCCCAGACAGCTTGGTGGAATTTTATTAGAAAGAGATTCCTAATTGATCCTAACATGTTTTAAATGTGGTTGATATGCATGCCAGAAACATGTTGAAGATGCAAATAACCTATTGATCCAAAAATTTCAAGGTGTAGAAAGAATTAAAATTCTCAAGTTAACATGCGGTGGGATATTAACCAGAGCCAAAGAACCCACTTTTTGCCAATTTTAAAAAAAGCGGACCTAAAAAATCACAGATACTTTTTGGAATTATCTCTCTCAGCATTTCTGCATTTCCATTTTGGATGTTCAATTACTTTTTTCAAACTTGACTTTTTTCCTCTCCCAATTTTCTCATAAAGAAAAAGATAAGGCAAATATAGATCACAACAAAATGCAAATTTTAGAGTTTATGTATGCAAAAGAATTTGAAAACTATAATAAATGTGAGAGAAAAAAATTACTTTCAGGCACTAAAAATGAACACCAAAGTTTTGTTATCCACATAGGGGAAATTCCACTAGTACAACCCTAGATAGTTTGGTGGAATTTTATAAGAAAAAGATTCCTAATTGATCCTAACATGTTTTAAATTTGGTGGATAGGCATGCCAGAAACATGTTGAAGATATAAATGACCTAATGATCCAAAAATTTCAAGTATTACAAAAAATTAAAATTCTCAAGTTAACGTGGGGTGGGAAATTTATCAGAGCCGAACAACCCACTTTTTGCCTATTTTACAAAAAACGGACCTAAAATATCACAGATAATTTTTGGAATTATCTCTCTCAGCATTTGTGCATTTCCATTCTGGATGTTCAATTTTTTTTTTTCGAACTTGAGTTTTTCGCTCTCCCACTTTTCTCGTAAACAAAAAAGATAAGGCAAATATAGATAACAAAAAGGTGGAAATTTTAGAGTTTATGTATGCAAAAAAATTTGAAAAGTATAATAAATGTGAGTGTAGAAAATTATTTTCACGCACTTAAAATGAACACCAAAGTTTTGTTATCCACATTGGGGAAATTCCACTAGTACAACCCCAGATAGCTTGGTGGAATTTTATTAGAAAGAGATTCCTAATTGATCCTAACATGTTTTAAATGTGGTTGATATGCATGCCAGAAACATGTTGAAGATGCAAATAACCTAATGATCCAAAAATTTCAAGGAGTAGGAAGAATTAGAATTCTCAAGTTAACATGCGATGGGATATTAACCAGAGCCAAAGAACCCACTTTTTGCCAATTTAAAAAAAAACGGACCTAAAAAATCAATGATACTTTTTGGAATTATCTCTCTCAGCATTTGTACATTTCCATTTTGGATGTTCAATTACTTTTTTCAAACTTGAGTTTTTCACTCTCCCAATTTTCTCATAAAGAAAAAGATAAGGAAAATATATATCACAACAAAATGCAAATTTTAGAGTTTATGCATGCAAAAGAATTTGAAAACTATAATAAATGTGAGTGAAGAAAATTATTTTCACACACTAAAAATGAACACCAAAGTTTAGTTATCCACGTAAGGGAAATTCCACTAGTACAACCCTAGATAGCTTGGTGGAAATTTATAAGAAAAAGATTCCTAATTGATACTAACATGTTTTAAATGTGGTGGATAGGCATGCCAAAAACATGTTGAAGATCTAAATGACCTAATGATCCAAAAATTTCAAGTATTACAAAAAATTAAAATTCTCAAGTTAACGTGCGGTGGGAAATTTACCTGAGCCAAACAACCCACTGTTTTGCCTATTTTACAAAAAGCGGACATAAAAAATCACAGATAATTTTTGGAATTATCTCTCTCAGCATTTGTGCATTTCTATTCTGGATGTTCAATTCTTTTTTTTCGAACTTGAGTTTTTCGCTCTCCCTATTTTGTCGTAAACAAAAAGATAAGGCAAATATAGATAACAAAATGGAAATTTTAGAGTTTATATATGCAAAAGAATTTGAAAACTATAATAAATGTGAGTGAAGAAAATTATTTTCACGCACTAAAAATGAAAACCACAGTTTTGTTATCCACGTTGGGGAAATTCCACTAGTACAACCCCAGATAGCTTGGTGGAATTTTATTAGAAAGAGATTCCTAATTGATCCTAACATGTTTTAAATGTGCTTGATATGCATGCCAGAAACATGTTGAAGATGCAAATAACCTAATGATCAAAAAATTACAAGGAGTAGAAAGAATTAAAATTCTCAAGTTAACAGGCGATGGGATATTAACCTAAGCCAAAGAACCCACTTTTTGCCAATTTTAAAAAAAGTGGACCTAAAAAATCACAGATACTTTTTGGAATTATCTCTCTCAGCATTTGTGCATTTCCATTCTGGATGTTCAATTTTTTTCTTTCGAACTTGAGTTTTCCGCTCTCCCAGTTTTCTCGTAAACAAAAAGATAAGGCAAATATAGATAACAAAAAGGTGGAAATTTTAGAGTTTATGTATGCAAAGTATTTGAAAACTATAATAAATGTGAGTGAAGAAAATTATTTTCACGCACTAAAAATGAACACCAAAGTTGTGTTATCCACGTTGGGGAAATTCCACTAGTACAACCCCAGATAGCTTGGTGGAATTTTATTAGAAAGAGATTCCTAATTGATCCTAACATGTTTTAAATGTGGTTGATATGCATGCCAGAAAAAAGTTGAAGGATCAAATAAGCTAATGATCCAAAAATTTCAAGGAGTAGAAAGAATTAAAATTCTCAAGTTAACTTTCGGTGGGATATTAACCAGAGCCAAAGAACCCACTTTTGCCAATTTTAAAAAAAGCGGACCTAAAAAAACACAGATACTTTTTGGAATTATCTCTCTCAGCATTTGTGCATTTCCATTTTGGATGTTCAATTACTTTTTTCAAACTTGACTTTTTCGCTCTCCCAATTTTCTCATAAAGAAAAAGATAAAGCAAATATAGATCACAACAAAATGCAAATTTTAGAGTTTATGTATGCAAAAGAATTTGAAAACTATAATAAATGTGAGTGAAGAAAATTATTTTCACGCACTAAAAATGAACACCAAAGTTTTGTTATCCACGTAGGGGAAATTCCACTAGTACAACCCTAGATAGCTTGGTGGAATTTTATAAGAAAAAGATTCCTAATTGATCCTAACATGTTTCAAATGTGGTGGATAGGCATGCCAGAAACATGTTGAAGATCTAAATGACCTAATGATCCAAAAATTTCAAGTATTACAAAAAATTAAAATTCTCAAGTTAACGTGCGGTGGGAAATTTACCAGAGCCGAACAACCCACTTTTTTGCCTATTTTACAAAAAGCGGACCTAAAAAATCACAGATAAATTTGTGAATTATCTCTCTCAGCATTTGTGCATTTCCATTCTTGATGTTAAATTTTTTTTTTTGGAACTTGAGTTTTTTGCTCTCCCAGTTTTCTCGTAAACAAAAAGATAAGGCAAATATAGATAACAAAAAGGTGGAAATTTGAAAGTTTATGTATGCAAAAGAATTTGAAAACTATAATAAATGTGAGTGAAGAAAATTATTTTCACACACTAAAAATTAACACCAAGGTTTTGCTATCCACGTTGGGGAAATTCCACCAGTACAACCCCAGATAGCTTGGTGGAGTTTTATTAGAAACAGATTCCTAATTGATCCTAACATGTTTTAAATGTGGTTGATAAGCATGCCAGAAACATGTTGAAGATGCAAATTATCTAATGATCCAAAAATTTCAAGGAGTAGAAAGAATTAAAATTCTCAAGTTAACATGTGGAGGGATATTAACCAGAGCCAAAGAACCCACTTTTTGCCAATTTTAAAAAAAGTGGACCTAAAAAATCACATATACTTTTTGGAATTATCTCTCTCAGCATTTGTACATTTCCATTTTGGATGTTCAATTTTTTTTTTCGAACTTGAGTTTTTCACTCTCCCAGTTTTCTCGTAAACTAAAAGATAAGGCAAATATAGATAACAAAAAGGTGGAAATTTTAGAGTTTATGTATGCATAAGAATTTGAAAACTATCATAAATGTGAGTGAAGAAAATTATTTTCACACACTAAAAATGAACACCAAAGTTTTGTTATCCAGATTGGGGAAATTCCACAAGTTCAACCCCAGATAGCTTGGTGGAATTTTATTGAAAAGAGATTCTTAATTGATCCTAACATGTTTTAAATGTGGTTGATATGCATGCTAGAAACATGTTGAAGATGCAAATAACCTAATGATCAAAAAATTTCGAGTAGAAAGAATTAAAATTCTCAAGTTAACATACGGTTGGATTTTAACCAGAGCCAAAGAACCCAGTTTTTGCCAATTTTAAAAAAAGCGGACCTAAAAAATCACAGATGCTTTTTTGAATTATCTCTCTCAGTATTTGTGCATTTCCATTTTGGATGTTCAATTAGTTTTTTAAAATTTGACTTTTTCACTCTCCCAATTTTCTCAAAAAGAAAAAGATAAGGCGAATATAGATCACAACAAAATGCAAATTTTAGAGTTTATGTATGCAAAAGAATTTGAAAACTATAATAAATGTGAGTGAAGAAAATTATTTTTATGCACTAAAAATGAACACCAAAGTTTTGTTCTCCACGTTGGGGAAATTCCACTTGAACAACCCCAAATAGCATGGTGGAATTTTATAATAAAGAGATTCCTAATTGATCCTAACATGTTTTAAATGTGGTGGATATGCATGCCAGAAACATGTTGAAGATGCAAATCACCTAATGATCCAAAAATTTCAAGGAGTTGAAAGAATTAAAATTCACAAGTTAACGTGCGGTGGGATATTTACCAGAGCCAAACAAACCACTTTTTGCCAATTTTAAAAAAAGCTGACCTAAAAAATCATAGATACTTTTTGGAATTATCTCTCTCAACATTTGTGCATTTCCATTTCGGATGCTCTATTTCTTTTTTTTAATTGAGGTTTTCGCTCTCCGAGTTTTCTCATAAACAAAAAGATAAGGCAAATATGGATCATAACAAAATGGAAATTTTAGAGTTTATGTATGCAAAAGAATTTGAAAACTATAATAAATGTGAGTGAAGAAAATTATTTTCACGTACTAAAAATGAACAACAAAGTTTTGTTATCCACGTTGGGGAAATTCCACTAGTACAACTTCAGATGGCATGGTGAAATTTTATAAGAAAGAGATTCCTAATTGATCCTAACAAGTTTTCAATGTGGGGGATTTGCATGCCAGAAACATGTTGAAGATGCAAATGACCTAATGATCCAAAATTTTCCAAGAGTTGAATAAATTAAAATTCTCAAGTTAACGTGTGGTGGGATATTTACAAGAGCCAAACAACCCACTTTTTGCCTATTTTACAAAAAGCAGAGCAAAAAAATCACAGATAATTTTTGAAATTATCTCTCTCAGCATTTGTGCATTTTCATTTTTGATGTTCAATTACTTTTTTCAAACTTGAGTTTTTCACTTTCCCAATTTTCTCGTAAACAAAAAGATAAAGCAAATATAGATCACAACAAAATGGAAATTTTAGAGTTTATGTATGCAAAAGAATTTGAAAACTATAATAAATGTGACTGAAGAAAATTATTTTCACGACTAAATATGAACACCACAATTTTGTTATCCACGTAGGCGAAATTCCACTAGTACAAACCTAGATAGCTTGGTGGAATTTGTTAAGAAAGAGATTCCTAATTGATCGTAACATGTTTAAAATGTGGTGGATATGCATGCCAGGAACATGTTGAAGATGCAAATGACCTAATGATCCAAAAATTTCAAGGAATAGAAAAAATTAAAAATCTCAAGTTAACGTGTGGTGGGATACTTACCAGAGCCAAACAACCCACTTTTTGCCTATTTTACAAAAACCGGACCTAAAAAATTGCAGATACTTTTTTCAATTATCTCTCTCAGCATTTGTGCATTTCCATTTTGGATGTTCAATTACTTTTTTCAAACTTGAGTTTTTCACTCTCCCAATTTTCTCGTAAACAAAAAGATAAGGCAAATATAGATCACAACAAAATGGGGATTTTAGGGTTTATGTATGCAAAAGAATTTGAAAACTATAATAAATGTGGGTGAAGAAAATTATTTTCACGCACTAAATATGAACACAATAGTTTTGTTATCCACGTAGGGGAAATTCCACATGTACAACCCCAGATAGCTTGGTGGAATTTTATAAGAAAGAGATTCCTAATTGATCCTAACATGTTTTAATTGTGGTGGATAAGAATAGAAGAAACATGTTGATGATGCAAATGACCTAATGATCCAAAAATTTCAATGAGTAGAAAAAATTAAAATTATCAAGTTAACATGCGGTGGGATATTTACCAGAGCCAAACAAGCCACTTTGTGCCAATTTTACAATATGCGGACCTAAAAAATCACAAATACGTTTTGGAATTATCTTTTTCAACATTTGTGCATTTCCATTTTGGATGTTCAATTTTTTTTTTTTTTCAAACTTGTGTTTTTCACTCTCCCAGTTTTCTCGTAAAAAAAAAGATAAAGCAAATATAGATCACAACAAAATGGAATGTTAGAGGTTATATATGCAAAGTAATTTGAAAACTATAATAAATGTGAGTGAACAAAATTATTTTCATGTAGTAAAAATGTACACCAAAGTTTTGTTATCCACGTTAGGGAAATTCCACTTGTACAACCCGAGATAGCTTAGTGGAATTTTCTAAGAAAGATATTCCTAATTGATCCTAACATGTTTTAAATGTGGTAGAGATGCATGCCAGAAACATGTTGAAGATGCAAATGACCTAATGATCCAAAAATTTCAAGGAGTAGAAAAAATTTAAATTCTCAAGTTAACGTGCGGTGGGATATTTACCTGAGCCAAACAACCCACTTTTTGCCTATTTTACAAAAAGCAGTCCTAAAAAATCACAGATACTTTTCGGAATTATCTCTCTCAACATTTGTGCATTTCCATTTTGGATGTTCAATTTATTTTTTTCTAACTTGAGTTTTTCACTCTCCCAAATTATTGTAAACAAAAAGATAAGGCTATTAGATCACTACAGAATGGAAATTTTAGAGTTTATGTATGCAAAATAATTGGAAAACTATAATAAATGTGAGTGAAGAAAATTATTTTCATGCACTAAAAATGAACACCAAAAGTTTTGTTATCCACGTTGGGGAAATTCCACTAGTACAACCCCAGATAGCCTGGTGGATTTTTATAAGAAAGAGATTCCTAATTGATTCTAACATGTTTTAAATGTGGTGGATATGTATGCCAGAAACATGTTGAAGTTGTAAATGACCTAATGATCCAAAAATTTCGAGTAGAAAATTTTAAAATTCTCAAGTTAACGTGCGGTGGAATATTTACCAGAGCCAAACAACCCACTTTTTGCCTATTTTACAAAAATCGGACCGAAAAAATCATAGATACTTTTTGGAATTATCTCTCTCAGCATTTGTGCATTTCCATTTTGGATGTTCATTTTTTTTTTTCAAACTTGAGTTTTTCGCTCTCCCAATTTTCTCGTAAACAAAAAGGTAAGGCAAATATATATTACAACAAAAAAGAAATTTAAGAGTTCATGTATGAAAAAGAATTTGAAAACTATAATAAATATGAGTGAAGAAAATTATTTTCACGCACTAAAGATGAACACCACAGTTTTGTTATCCACTAAGGGAAATTCCACTAGTGCAACCCCAGATAGCTTGGTGGAATTTTATAAGAAAGAGATTCCTAACTGATCCTAATATGTTTCAAATGTGGTGGATATGCATGCCAGAAACATGTTGAAGATGCAAATCACCTAATGATCTAAAAATTTCAAGGAGTAGAAAAAATTAAAATTCTCAAGTTAACGTACGGTGGGATATTTACCAGAGCTAAACAACCCAATTTTTCCCTATTTTACAAATAGCGGACCTAAAAAATCACAGATACTTTTTGGAATTATCTCTCTCAACATTTGTGCATTTCCATTTTGGATGTTCAATTTTGTTTTTTCAAACTTGAGTTTTTCACTCTCCTAGTTTTCTAGTAAAAAAAAAGATAAGGCAAATATAGATAAAAAAAAATGGAAATTTTAGAGGTTATATATGCATAAGAATTTGAAAACTATAATAAATGTGAGTGAAGAAAATTATTTTCACGCAAAAAAAATGAACACCAGAGTTTTGTTGTCCACGTTGGGGAAATTCCACTAGTACAACCACAGATTGCTTGGTGGAATTTTATAAGAAAGAGATTCCAAATTGATCCTAACATGTTTTAAATGTGGTAGATATGCATGCCAGAAATATGTTGAAGATGCAAATGACCTAATGATCCAAAAATTTCAAGGAGTTGAAAAAATTAAAATTCTCAAGTTAACGTGCGGTGGGATATTTAGTAGTGCCAAACAACCAACTTTTTACCTATTTTACAAAAAGCGGACCTAAAAAATCACAGATACTTTTTGGAATTATCTCTCTCAGCATTTGCGCATTTCCATTTTGGATGTCCAATGTTTTTTTTTCAAACTTTAGTTTTTTGCTCTCCCAAATTCTCGTAAACAAAAAGATAAGGCAAATATAGATCACCACAAAATGGAAATTTTAGAGTTTATGTATGCAAAAGAATTTGAAAACTATATTAAATGTGAGTGAAGAAAATTATTTTCACGCGCTAAAAATGAACAACAAAGTTTTGTTATCCACGTTGGGCAAATTCCACTAGTACAACCCCATATAGTGTGGTGGAATTTTATAAGAAAGAGATTCCTAATTGATCCGAAAATGTTTTGAACGTAGTGGATATGCATGCCTGAAACATGTTAAAGATGGTAATGACGTAATGATCCAAAAATTTCAAGGAGTAGAAAAAATTAAAATTCTCAAGTTAACGTGTGGTGGGATATTTACCAGAGCCTAACAACCCACTTTTGCCAATTTTAAAAAAAGCGGACCTAAAAAATCACAGATACTTTTTGGAATTATCTCTCTCAGCATTTGTGCATTTCCATTTTGGATGTTCAATTACTTTTTTCAAACTTGACTTTTTCACTCTCCCAATTTTCTCATAAAGAAAAAGATAAGGCAAATATTGATCACAACAAAATGCAAATTTTAGAGTTTATGTAAGCAAAAGAATTTGAAAACTATAATAAATGTGAGTGAAGAAAATTATTTTCACACACTAAAAATGAACACCTATGTTTTGTTATCCACGTTGGGGAAATTCTACTTGTACAACCCTAGATAGCTTAGTGGAATTTTATAAGAAAGAGATTCCTAATTGAACCTAAAATGTTTTAAATGTGGTGGATTTTCATGCTTGAAACATGTTGAAGATGCAAATGACCTAATGATAAAAAAATTTGAAGGAGTTGAAAAAATTAAAATTCTCAACTTAACGTGCGGTGGGATATTTACCAGAGCCAGACAACCCACTTTTTGCATATTTTACAAAAAGCGGACCTAAAAAATCACATATACTTTTTGGAATTATCTCTCTCAGCATTTGTGCATTTCCATTTTGGATGTTCAATTTTTTTTTTATCACTTGAGTTTTCCCCTCTCGAAGTTTTTTCGTAAACAAAAAGATAAGGCAAATATAGATCACAAAAAAATGGAAATTTTAGAGTTTATGTATGCAAAAGAATTTGAAAACTATAATAAATGTGAGTGAAGAAAATTATTTTCACGCACTGAAAATGAACACCAAAGTTTGGTTATACACGTTGGGGAAATTCCACTAGTACAACCCTAGAAAGCATGGTGAAATTTTATAGGAAAATGATTCCTAATTGATCCTAACATGTTATAAATGTGGTGGATATGCATGCCAGAAACATGTTGAAGATGCAAATGACCTAATGATCCAAAAATTTCAAGGAGTAGAAAAATTAAAATTCTCAAGTTAACTTGCGGTGGGACATTTACTAGAGCCAAACAATGCACTTTTTGTCAATTATACAAAACGCGGACCTAAAAAATCAAAAATACTTTTTTGGAATTATATCTATCAGCATTTGTGCATTTCCATTTTGGATGTTCAATTTTTTTTTTTCAAACTTGAGTTTTTGGCGCTCCCAATTTTCTCATAAACAAAAAGGTTAGGCAAATATAGATCACAACAAAATGAAAATTTTGGAGTTTATGTATGCAAAAGAATTTGAAAACTATAATAAATGTGAGTGATGAAAATTATTTTCACCCAACAAAGTTGAACACAAAAGTTAAGTTATCCACGTTGGGGAAATTTCACTAGTACAACCCAGATAGCTTGATGGAATTTTATAAGAAAGAGATTCTTAATTGATCCTAACATGTTTTAAATGTTGTGGATTTGCATGCCAGAAACATGTTGAAGATGCAATTGACGTAATGATCTAAAAATTTTAAGGAGTAGAAAAAATTAAAATTCTAAAGTTAACGTGTGGTGGGATATTTACCAGAGCCTAACAACCCACTTTTTTGCCTATTTTACAAAAAGTAGACAAAAAAAATCAAAGATACATTTTTGAATTATCTCTCTCAGCTTTTGTGCATTTCCATTTTGGATGTTCAATTTTTTTTTTTTCAAACTTGAGTTTTTCACTCTCCCAGTTTTCTCGTAAACAAAACGATAAGGCAAATATAGATCACAACAAAATGGAAATGCAAAAGAATTTGAAAACTATAATAAAAGTGGGTGAAGAAAATTATTTTGACACACTAAAAATGAACACCAAAGTTTTGTTATCCACGTTGGGGAAATTCCACTAGTACAACCCCAGATAGCTTGGTAGAATTTTATAAGAAAGAGATTCCTAATTGATCCTAAGATGTTTTAAATTTGGTGGATATGCATGCCAGAAACATGTTGAATATGCAAATCACCTAATGATCCAAAAATTTCAATGAGTAGAAAAAATCAAAATTCTCAAGTTAACTTGCGGTGGGATATTTACCAGAGCCAAAAAACCCGCTTTTTGCCTATTTTACAAAAAGCGGACCTAAAAAATCACATATACTTTTTGAAATTATATGTCTCAGCATTTGTGCATTTCCATTTTGGATGTTCAATTTTTTTTTTCAAACTTGAGTTTCTCACTCTCCCAATTTTCTTGTAAACAAAAAGATAAGGCAAATGTTGATCACAACAAAATGGAAATTTTAGAATTTATGTATACAAAAGAATTTGAAAACTATAATATATGTGAGTGAAGAAAATTATTTTCATGCACTAAAAATGAACACCAAAGTTTTGTTATCCATGTTGGGGAAATTCCACAAGTACAACCCCAGATAGCTTGGTGGAATTCTATAAGAAAGAGATTCCTAATTGATCCTAACATGTTTTAAATGTGGTGGATATGAATGCCAGAAACATGATGAAGATGCAAATCACCTAATGATCAGAAAATTTCGAGCAGTAGAAAAAATTTAAATTCTTAAGTTAACGTGCGGTGGGATATTTACCAGAGCCAAACAACCCAGTTTTCGCCTATTTTACAAAACGCGGTCCTAAAAAATCACAGATATTTTTTTGAATTATCTCTCTTAGCATTTGTGCATTTCCTTTTTGGATGTTCAATTTTTTTTTTTTCAAACATGAGTTTTTCACTCTCCCAGTTTTCTCGTAAACAAAAAGATAAGGGAAATATAGATCACAACAAAATGGAAATTTTAGAGTTTATCTATGCAAAATAATTTGAAAACTATAGTAAATGCGAGTGACGAAAATTATTTTCACGCACTAAAAAGGAACAACAAAGTTTAGTTATCCTCATTGGGGAAATTCCACTAGTACAACCCAAGAGAGCATGGTGAAATTTTATAAGAAAGAGATTCCTAATCGATCCTAACATGGTTTCAATGTGGTGGATATGCATGCCAGAAACATGTTGAAGATGCAAATGACCTAATGATCCAAAAATTTCAAAGAGTAGAAAAAATTAAAATTCTCAAGTTAACGTGCGGTAGGATATTTACCAGAGCCAAACAACCCACTTTTTGCCTATTTTTAAAAAAGCGGACCTAATAAATCACAGATACTTTTTGGAATTATCTCTCTTAGCATTTGTGCATTTCCATTTTGGATGTTCAATTACTTTTTTCAAACTTGAGTTTTTCATGCTCCCAATTTTCTCGTAAACAAAAAGAAAACACAAATATAGATCACAAAAAAATGGAAATTTTAGAGTTTATTATGAAAAAGAATTTGAAAACTATAATAAATGTGAGTGAAGAAAATTATTTTCACCCACTAAATAAGAACACCACCATTTAGTTATCCACATAGGGGAAATTCCAGTAGTACAACCCCAGATAGCTTGGTGGAATTTTATAAGAAAGAGATTCCTAATTGATCCTAACATGTTTAAAATTGGTGGATAAGCATGCCAAAAACATGTTGAAGATGCAAATGACCTAATGATCCAAAAATTTCAAGGAGTAGAAAAAATTGAAAATCTCAAGTTTACGTGCGATGGGATATTTACTAGAGCCAAACAACCCACTTTTTTCCTATTTTACAAAAAGTGGACCTAAAAAATCGCATATACTTTTTGTAATTATCACTCTCAGCATTTGTGCATTTCCATTTTGGATGTTCAATTACTTTTTTCAAACTTGAGTTTTTCACTCTCCCAATTTTCTCATAAACAAAAAGATAAAGCAAATATAGATCACAACAAAAAGATAAGGCAAATATAGATCACAACAAAAAGGAAAATTTAGGGCTTATGTATGCAAAAGATTTTGAAAACTATAATAAATGTGAGTGAAGAAAATTATTTTCACGCACTAAATATGAGCTCCATAGTTTTATTATCCACGTAGGGGAAATTCCACTAGCACAACCCCAGATAGCTTGGTGGAATTTTATAAGAAAGAGATTCCTAATTGATCCTAACATGTTTTAAATGTGGTGGATATGCATGCCAGAAAAATGTTGAAGATGCTAATGACCTAATGATCCAAAAATTTCAAGGAGTAGAAAAAATTAAAATTCTCAAGTTAACAAGCGGTAGGATATTTACTAGAGCCAAACAACCCACTTTTGGCCAATTTTTCAAAACGCGGACCTAAAAAATCACATATACTTTTTGGAATTATCTTTCTCAACATTTGTGCATTTCCATTTTGGATGTTCAATTTTTTTTTCAAACTTGAGTTTTTCACTCTCCCAATTTTCTCGTAAAAAAAAAAAAGATGAGGCAAATATAGATCACAAATATATGCAAAAGAATTTGAAAACTATAATAAATGTGAGTGAAGAAAATTATTTTCACGCAGGAAAAATGAACACCAAAGTTTTGTTATCCACGTAGGGGAAATTCCACTAGTACAACCCCAGATAGTTTGGTGGAATTTTATAGGAAAGAGATTCCTAATTGATCATAACATGTTTTAAATGTGGTGGATATGTATGCCAGAAACATGATGAAGATGCAAATTACATAATGATCCAAAAATTTCTAAGTGTAGAAAAAATTAAAATTCTCTAGTTAACGTGTGGTGGGATATTTACCAAAGCCAAAAGAGCCACTTTTTGCCTATTTTAGAAAAAAGTAGACCTAAAAAATCACAAATACTTTTTGGAATTATCACTCTCAGCAATTGTGCATTTCCATTTTGGATGTTCAATTTATTTTTTTCAAACTTGAGTTTTTCACTCTCCCAGTTTTCTCGTAAACAAAAAGATATGGCAAATATAGATCACAACTGAATGGAAATTTTAGAGTTTATGTATGCAAAAGAATTTGAAAAATATAATAAATGTGACTGAAGAAAATTATTTTCACGACTAAATATCCACGTAGGGGAAATTCCACTAGTACAAACCCAGATAGCTTGGTGGAATTTTTTAAGAAAGAGATCCCTAATTGATCGTAACATGTTTTATATGTGGTGGATATGCATGCCAGAAACATACTGAAGTTGTAAATGACCTAATGATCCAAAAATTTTGAGTAGAAAAAAATAAAATTCTCAAGTTAACATGCGGTGGGATATTTACCAGAGCCAAACAACCCACTTTTTGCCTATTTTACAAAAAGCGGACCTAAAAAATCGCAGATACTTTTTTGAAATATCTCTCTCAAAATTTGTGCATTTTCAATTTGGATGTTCGATTTTTTTTTCAAACTTGAGTTTTTCTCTCTACTAGTTTTCTCGTAAAAAAAAGATAAGGCAAATATAGATCATAACAAAATGGAAATTTTATAGGTTATATATGCAAATGAATTTGAAAACTATAATAAATGTGAGTGAAGAAAATTATTTTCACGCAGTAAAAATGAACACCAAAGTTTTGTTATCCACCTTGGGGAAATTCCACGAGTACAACCTCATACAGCTTGGTGGAATTTTATAAGAAAGAGGATCCTAATTGATCCTATCATGTTTAAAATGTGGTGGATAAGCATGCCAGAAACATGTTGAAGATGCAAATGACCTAATGATGCAAAAATTTCAAGGAGTAGAAAGAATTTGAATTCTCCAGTTAACGTGCGGTGGGATATGTACCAAAGCCAAACAACCCACTTTTTGCCTATTTTACAAAAAGCAGACCTAAAAAATTGCAGATACTTTTTGGAATTATCTCTCTCAGTATTTGTGCATTTCCATTTTTGATGTTCAATTATTTTTTTTCAAATTTGAGTTTTTCACTATCCCAGTTTTCTCGTAAACAAAAAGATAAGGCAAATAAAGATCACATCAAAATGGAAATTTAAGAGTTTATGTATGCTAAAGAATTTGAAAACTATAATAAATGTGAGTGAAGAAATTTTTTTCACTCACTAAAAATGAACACCAAAAGTTTTGTTATCTAGAAGTAGAAAAAATTAAAATTCTCAAGTTAACGTGTGGTGGGATATTTACCAGAGCCAAACAACCCACTTTTTGCCTATTTTACAAAAGCGGACCTAAAAAATCACATATACTTTTTGGTTTTATCTCTCTCAGCATTCGTGCATTTCCATTTTGGATGTTCAATTTTTTTTTTCAAACTTGAGTTTTTCACTCTCCCAGTTTTCATGTAAACAAAAAGAAAAGGCAAATATAGATCACTACAAAATGGAAATTTTACAGTTTATGTATGCAAAAGAATTTGAAAACTATAATAAATGTAAGTGAAGAAAACTATTTTTACGTTCTAAAAATAAACACCAAAGTTTTGTTATCCACGTTGGGGAAATTCCACTAGTACAACCCTAGATAGCTTGGTAGAGTTTTATAAGAAAGAGATTCGTAATTGATCCTAAGATCTTATAAATGTGGTGGATATGCATGCCAGAAATATGTTGAAGATGCAAATGACCTAATGATCCAAAAATTTGAAGGAGTAGAAAAAATTAAAATTCTCAAGTTAACGTGCAGTGGGATATTTACCAGAGCCTAACATCCCACTTTTTGCCTATTTTACAAAAAGCAGCCCGAAAAAATCACAGATACTTTTTGGAATTATCTCTCTCAGCATTTATGCATTTCAAATTTGGAAGTTCAATTTTTGTTTTCAAACTTGAGTTTTTCACTCTCCCAGTTTTCTCGTAAACAAAAAGATAAGGCAAATATAGATAACAAAAAAATTGAAATTTTAGATTTTATGAACGCAAAAGACTTTGGAAACTATAATAAATATTAGAGAAGAAAATTATTTTCATGAACAAAAAATGAACACCAACTTTTTGTTATCCACGTTGGGGAAATTCAACTTGTACAGCCCCAGATAGCTTGGTGGAATTTTATAAGAAAGTATTTCCTAATGGATCCTAAGATCTTATAAATGTGGTGGATATGCATGCCAAAAACATGTTGGAGATGCAAATGACCTAATGATCCAAAAATTACAAGGAGTACAAAAAATTAAAATTCTCAAGTTAACGTGCGGTGGGATAATTACAAAAGCCAAACAACCCACTTTTTGCCGGTTTTACAAAAAGCGGACATAAAATTTCACTGATACTTTTTGGAATTATATCTCTCAGCATTTGTGCATTTCAGTTTTGGATAATCAATTTTTTTTTCAAACTTGAGTTTTTCACTCTCCCTTTTTTCATATAAACAAAAAGAAAAGGCAAATATAGATCACTACAAAATGGAAATTTTACAGTTTATGTATGCAAAAGAATTTGAAAACTATAATAAATGTAAGTGAAGAAAATTATTTTCACGCTCTAAAAATGAACACCAAAGTTTTGTTATCCACGTTGGGAAAATTTCACTAGTACAACCCCAGATAGCTTGGTAGAGTTTTATAAGAAAGAGATTCCTAATTGATCCTAAGATCTTATAAATGTGGTGGATATGCATGCCAGAAATATGTTGAAGATGCAAATGACCTAATGATCCAAAAATTTCGAGTAGAAAAATTAAAATTCTCAAATTAACGTGCGGTGGGATATTTACCAGAGCCTAACATCCCACTTTTTGCCTATTTTACCAAAAAGCAGCCCGAAAAAATCACAGATACTTTTTGGAATTATCTCTCTCAGCATTTATGCATTTCAAATTTGGAAGTTCAATTTTTTTTTTCAAACTTGAGTTTTTCACTCTCCCAGTTTTCTCGTATACAAAAAGATAAGGCAAATATAGATAACAAAAAAATGGAAATTTTAGATTTTATGAACGCAAAAGACTTTGGAAACTATAATAAAGGTTAGACAAGAAAATTATTTTCATGAACAAAAAATGAACACCAACGTTTTGTTATCCACGTTGGGGAAATTCCACTAGTACAACCAAGATAGCTTTGTGGAATTTTATAAGAAAGAATTTCCTAATGGATCTTAACATGTTTTAAATGTGGTGGATATGCATGCCAAAAACATGTTGAAGATGCAAATGACCTAATGATCCAAAAATTTCGAGTAGAAAAAATTAAAATTCTCAAGTTAACGTGCGGTGGGATATTTACTAGAGCCAAACAACCCACTTTTTGCCTTTTTTACAAAAAGCACACTAAAAAATCACATATACTTTCTGGAATTATCTCTCTCAGCATTTGTGCATTTCCATTGTGGATATTCAATTTTTTTTTTCAAACTTTAGTGAAGAAAAGTATTTTCACGCACTAAAAATGAACACCAAAGTTTTGTTATCCATGTTTGAGAAATTCCACTAGTACAAACCCAGATTGCTTGGTGGAATTTTATAAGAAAGAGATTCCTAATTGACCCTAAAATGTTTTAAATGTGGTGGATATGTATGGAAAAAACATGTTGAAGATGCAAATGACCTAATAATCCAAAAATTTTGAGTACAAAAAATTAAAATTCTCAAGTTAACGTGCGGTGGGATAATTACCAGAGCCAAACAACCCACTTTTTGCCTATTTTACAAAAAGCGGACATAAAAATTCACTGATACTTTTTGGAATTATCTCTCTCAGCATTTGTGCTTTTCAGTTTTGGATAATCAATTTTTTTTTTCAAACTTGAGTTTTCCTCTCTTCCAGTTTTCTCATAAACAAAAAGATAGGCATTATCACAAAAAAATGGAGATTTAAGAGTTTATGTACGCAAAAGAATTTGAAAACTATAATAAATGTTAGTGAAGAAAATTATTTTCACGCACAAAAAATGAACACCAAATTTTGTTATCAACGTTGGGGAAATTCCACTAGTTCAATCCCAGATGGCTTGGTGGAATTTTATAAGAAAGAGATTCCTAATTGATCCTAACAAGTTTTAAATGTGGTGGATATGCATGCCAGAAACATGTGGAAGATGCAAATGACCTAATAATCAAAAAATTTCAACGAGTAGAAAAAATTAAATTCTCAAGTTAACGTGCGGTAGGATATTTACTAGAGCCAAACGACCCACTTTTTGCCTATTTTACAAAAACCGGACCTAAAAAATCATAGAAACTTTTTGGAATTATCTGTCTCAGCATTTGTGCATTTCCATTTTGGATGTTCAATTTTTTTTTTCAAACTTTAGTTTTCACTCTCCCAATTTTCTCCTACACAAAAAGATAAGGCAAATATGGATAACAACAAAATGGAAATTTTAGAGTTTATGTATGCAAAAGAATTTGAAAACTATAATAAATGTGAGTGAAGAAAATCATTTTCACGAACGAAAATTGAACACCAAAGTTTTGTCATCCACGTTGGGGAAATTCTACTAGTACAACCACAGATAGCTTGGTGAAATTTTATATGAAAGAGATTCCTAATTGATCCTAACATGTTTTAAATGTGATGGATATGCATGCCAGAAACAAGTTGAAGATGCAAATGACCTAATGATCCAAAAATTTCAAGGAGTAGAAAAAATTAAAATTCTCAGGTGAACGTGCGGTGGGATATTTACTTGAGCCAAACAACCCACTTTTTACCTATTTTACTAAAAGCGGACCTAAAAATTCACTGATACTTTTTGGAATTATCTCTCTCAGCATTTGGACAATTCCATTTTGGATGTTCAATTTTTTTTTTTAAACTTGAGTTTTTCACTTTCCAAGTTTTCTCGTTAACAAAAAGAAAAGGCAATTATAGATCACAAGAAAATGAAAATTTAAGATTTTATGTACGCAAAAGAATTTGAAAACTAAAAAAAATGTGAGTGAAGAAAATTATTTTCACGCACTAAAAATGAACACCAAAGTTTTGTTATCCACGTTGGGGAAATTCCACTAGTTCAATCCCAGATGGTTTTGTGGAATTTTATAAGAAAGAGATTCCTAATTGATCCTAACATGTTTTAAATGTGGTGGATATGCATGCCAGAAACATGTAGAAGATGAAAATGACCTAATAATCCAAAAATTTCAAGGACTAGAAAAAATTAAAATTCTCAAGTTAACGTGCGGTGGGATATTTACTAGAGCCAAACAACCCACTTTTTGCCTATTTTACAAAAAGCGGACCTAAAAAATCATAGATACTTTTTGGAATTATCTCCCTCAGCATTTGTGCATTTCCATTTTGGATGTTCAATTTTCTTTTTCAAACTTGAGTTTTTCACTCTAACAGTTTTCTCCTACACAAAAAGATAAGGCAAATATAGATCACATCAAAATGGAAATTTTAGAGTTTATGTTTGCAAAAGAATTTGAAAACTATAATAAATGTGAGTGAAGAAATTTTTTTCACTCACTAAAAATGAACACCAAAAGTTTTGTTATCAAGGAGTAGAAAAAATTAAAATTCTCAAGTTAACGTGCGGTGGGATATTTACCAGAGCCAAACAACCCACATTTTGCCAATTTTACAAATGCGGACCTAAAAAATCACATATACTTTTTGGTTTTATCTCTCTCAGCATTTGTGCATTTCCATTTTGGATGTTCAATTTTTTTTTTCAAACTTGAGTTTTTCACTCTCCCAGTTTTGATGTAAACAAAAAGAAAAGGCAAATATAGATCACCACAAAATGGAAATTTTACAGTTTATGTATGCAAAAGAATTTGAAAACTATTATAAATGTAGGTGAAGAAAATTATTTTCACTCTCTAAAAATGAACACCAAAGTTTTGTTATCCACGTTGGGAAAATTCCACTTGTACAACCCCAGATTGCTTGGCAGAGTTTTATAAGAAAGAGATTCCTAATTGATCCTAAGATCTTATAAATGTCGTGGATATGCATGGCAGAAATATGTTGAAGATGCAAATAACCTAATGATCCAAAAATTTCAAGGAGTAGAAAAAATTAAAATTCTCAAGTTAACGTGCAGTGGGATATTTACCAGAGCCTAACATCCCAATTTTTGCCTATTTTACAAAAAGCAGCCCGAAAAAATCACAGTAACTTTTGGAATTATCTCTCTCAGCATTTATGCATTTCAAATTTGGAAGTTCAATTTTTTTTTTCAAACTTGAGTTTTCACTCTCCCATTTTTCTCGTATACAAAAAGATAAGGCAAATATAGATAACAAAAAAATGGAAATTTTAGATTTTATGAACGCAAAAGACTTTGGAAACTATAATAAATGTTAGAGAAGAAAATTATTTTCACGACTGAAAAATGAACTCCAACGTTTTGTTATCCACGTTGGGGAAATTCCACTAGTACAACCCCAGATAGCTAGTTGGAATTTTATAAGAAAGAATTTCCTAATGGATCTTAACATGTTTTAAATGTGGTGGATATGCAAGCCAAAAACAAGTTGAAGATGCAAATGACCTAATGATCCAAAAATTTCGAGTAGAAAGAATTAAAATTCTCAAGTTAACGTGCGGTGGGATATTTACCAGAGCCAAACAACCCACTTTTTGCCTATTTTACCAAAGCGGACCTAAAAAATCGCATTTACTTTTTGGTTTTTTCTCTCTCAGCATTTGTGCATTTCCATTTTGGATGTTCAATTTTTTTTTTCAAACTTGAGTTTTTCTCTCTCCTTGTTTTCATGTAAACAAAAAGAAAAGGCAAATATAGATCACTACAAAATGGAAATTTTACAGTTTATGTATGCAAAAGAATTTGAAAACTATAATAAATGTAAGTGAAGAAATTTTTTTCATGCTCTAAAATTGAACACCAAAGTTTTGTTATCCACGTTGGGAAAATTCCACTAGTACAACCCCAGATAGCTTGGTAGAGTTTTATAAGAAAGAGATTCCTAATTGATTCTAAGATCTTATAAATGTGGTGGATATGCATGCCAGAAATATGTTGAAGATGCAAATGACCTAATGATCCAAAAATTTGAAGGAGTAGAAAAAATTAAAATTCTCAAGTTAACGTGCGGTGGGATATTTACCAGAACCTAACATCCCACTTTTTGCTTATTTTACAAAAAGCACCCGAAAAAATCACAGATACTTTTTGGAATTATCTCTCTCAGCATTTATGCATTTCAAATTTGGAAGTTCAATTTTTTTTTTCAAACTTGAGTTTTTCTCTCTCCCAGTTTTCTCGTATACAAAAAGATAAGGCAAATATAGATCACAAAAAAATGGAAATTTTAGATTTTATGAACGCAAAAGACTTTGGAAACTATAATAAATGTTAGAGAAGAAAATTATTTTCACGAACAAAAAATGAACACCAATGTTTTTTTATCCACGTTGGGGAAATTCCACTAGTACAACCCCAGATGGCTTGGTGGAATTTTATAAGAAAGAAATTCCTAATGGATCTTAACATGTTTTAAATGCGGTGGATATGCATGCCAAAAACATGTTGAAGATGCAAATGACCAAATGATCCAAAAATTTCGAGTAGAAAAAATTAAAATTCTCAAGTTAACGTGTGGTGGGATATTTACCAGAGCCAAACAACCCACTTTTTGCCTATTTTACAAAAAGCACACTAAAAAAATCACAGATACTTTCTGGAATTATCTCTCTCAGCATTTGTGCAATTCGCTTTTGGATATTTAATTTTTTTTTTCAAACTTGAGTTTTTCACTCTTCCAGTTTTCTTATAAACAAAAAGATAAGGCAAATATAGATCACAAAAAAGTGGAAATTTAAGAGTTTACTTACGCAAAAAAATTTGAAAACTATAATAAATGTGAGTGAAGAAAATTATTTTCACGCACTAAAAATGAACACCAAAGTTTTGTTATCCATGTTGGAGAAATTCCACTAGTACAAATCCAGATTGCTTGGTGGAATTTTATAAGAAAGAGATTCCTAATTGATCCTAACATGTTTTAAATGTGGTGGATATGCATGCAAGAAACATGTAGAAGATGCAAATGACCTAATAATCAAAAAATTTCAAGGAGTACAAAAAATTATGATTCTCAAGTTAACGTGAAGTGGGATAATTACCAGAGCCAAACAACCCACTTTTTGCCTATTTTACAAAAAGTGGACATAAAAATTCACTGATACTTTTTGGAATTATCTCTCTCAGCATTTGTGCATTTCAGTTTTGGATAATCAATTTTTTTTTTCAAACTTGAATTTTTCTCTCTTCCAGTTTTCTCATAAACAAAAAGATAGGAAAATATAGATCGCAAAAAAATGGAAATTTAAGAGTTTATGTACGCAAAAGAATTTGAAAACTATAATAAATACGAGTGAAGAAAATTATTTTCACGCACTAAAAATGAACACCAAATTTTGTTATCAACGTTGGGGAAATTCCGTTAGTTCAATCCCAGATGGGTTGATGGAATTTTATAAGAAAGGGATTCCTAATTGATCCTAATATGTTTTAAATGTGGTAGATATGCATCTCAGAAATATGTTCAAGACGCAAATGACCCAATGATCCAAAAATTTCAAAGAGTAGAAAAAATTAAAATTCTCAAGTTAACGAGCGGTGGGATATTTACAGGAGCTAAACAATCCACTTTTTGCCTATTTTACAAAAAAGCGGAACTAAAAAATCACAGCTAATTTTTGGAATTATCTCTCTCAACTTTTTTGCATTTCCATTTTAGATATCAAATTTTTTCTTTTCAAACTTGAGTTTTTCTCTCTCCCAGTTTTCTCGTAAACAAAATGGTAAGGCAAATATAGATCACAACAAAATGGAAATTTTAGAGTTTATGTATGTAAAGGAATTGGAAAACTATAATAAATGTGAGTGAAGAAAATTATTTTCACGCACTAAAAATGAACACCAAAGTTTTGTTATCCACGTTGGGGAAATTCCCTAGTACAACCCCAGATAGCATGGTGGAATTTTATAAGAAAAAGATTCCTAATTGAGCCTAACATGTTATAAATGTGGTGGATATGCATGCCAGAAACATGTTGAAGATGCAAATGACCTAATGATCCAAGAATTTCAAGGAGTAGAAAAAATTAAAATTCTCAAGTTAACGTGCGGTGGGATATTTTCCAGAGCCAAACAACCCACATTTTGCCTATTTTAAAAAAAGCGGAAGTAAAAAATCACAGATACTTTTTGGAATTATCTGTCTCAGCATTTATGCATTTCCATTTTGGATGTTCAATTTTTTTTTTCAAACTTGAGTTTTTCATTCTCCTAGTTTTCTCCTATACCAAAAGTTTAGGAAAATAGAGATAACAACAAAATGGAAATTTGAAAACTATAATAAATGTGAGTGTAGAAAATCATTTTCACGAATTAAAAATGAACACCAAAGTTTTGTGATCCACGTTGGGTAAATTCCACTAGTACAACCACAGATATCTTGGTGGAATTTTATAAGAAAGAGATTCCTAATTGATCCTAACATGTTTTAAATGTGGTGGATATGCATGCCAGAAACATGTGGAAGATGTAAATGACCTAATAATCCAAAAACTTCAAGGAGTAGAAAAAATTAAAATTCTCAAGTTAACGTATGGTAGGATATTTACTAGAGCCAAACAACCCACTTTTTGCCTATTTTACAAAAAGCGGACCTAAAAAATCACATATACTTTTTGGAATTATCTGTCTTAGCATTTGTGCATTTCCATTTCGGATGTTCAATTTTTTTTTTTCAAACTTCAGTTTTTCACTCTCCCAATTTTCTCCTACACAAAAAGATAAGGCAAATATAGATAACAACAATATGGAAATTTTAGAGTTTATGTATGCAAAAGAATTTGAAAACTATAATAAATGTGAGAGAAGAAAATCATTTTCACGAACTAAAAATGAACACCAAAGTTTTGTCATCCACGTTGGGGAAATTCTACTAGTACAACCATAGATAGCTTGGTGAAATTTTATATGAAAGAGATTCCTAATTGATCCTAACATGTTTCAAATGTGATGGATATGCATGCCAGAAACATGTTGAAGAAGCAAATGACCTAATGATCCAAAAATTTCAAGGAGTAGAAAAAATTAAAATTCTCAGGTGAACGTGCGGTGGGATATTTACTTGAGCCAAACAACCCACTTTTTGCCTATTTTACAAAAAGCGGACCTAAAAATTCTCTGATACTTTTTGGAATTATCTCTCTCAGCATTTGGGCATTTCCATTTTGGATGTTCAATTTTTTTTTTCAAACTTGAGTTTTTCACTCTCCCAGTTTTCTCGTAAACAAAAAGATATGGCAAATATAGATCACAACTGAATGAAAATTTTAGAGTTTATGTATGCAAAAGAATTTGAAAAATATAATAAATGTGACAGAAGAAAATTATTTCACGACTAAATATCCACCTAGGGGAAATTCCACTAGTACAAACCCAGATAGCTTGGTGAAATTTTTAAGAAAGAGATCCCTAATTGATCGTAACACGTTTTATATGTGGTGGATATGCATGCCAGAAACATACTGAAGTTGCAAATGACCTAATGATCCAAAAATTTCGAGTAGAAAAAATTAAAATTCTCAACTTAACATGGGTGGGATATTTACCAGAGCCAAACAACCCACTTTTTGCCTATTTTACAAAAAGCGGACCTAAAAAATCGCAAATACATTTTTGAATTATCTCTCTCAAAATTTGTGCATTTCCAATTTGGGTGTTCGATTTTTTTTTCAAACTTGAGTTTTTCTCTGTCCTAGTTTTCTCGTAAAAAAAAGATAAGGCTAATATAGATCACAAAAAAATGGAAATTTTATAGGTTATATATGCAAATGAATTTGAAAACTATAATAAATGTGAGTGAAGAAAATTATTTTCACGCAGTAAAAATGAACACCAAAGTTTTGTTATCCACCTTGGGGAAATTCCACTAGTACCACCACAAATAACTTGGTGGCATTTTATAAGAAAGAGGATCCTAATTGATCCTATCAGGTTTTAAATGTGGTGGATATGCATGCCAGAAACATGTTGAAGATGCAAATGACCTAATGATGCAAAAATTTCAAGAAGTAGAAAGAATTTGAATTCTCCAGTTAACGTGCGGTGGGATATGTACCAAAGCCAAACAACCAACTTTTTGCCTATTATACAAAAAGCGGACCTAAAAAATTGCAGATACTTTTTGGAATTATCTCTCTCAGCATTTGTGCATTTCCATTTTGGATGTTCAATTTTTTTTTTCAAACTCGAGTTTTCCACTCTCCCAGTTTTCTCGTAAACAAAAAGATAAGGCAAGTATAGATCACATCAAAATGGAAATTTTAGAGATTATGTATGCAAAAGAATTTGAAAACTATAATAAATGTGAGTGAAGAAATTGTTTTCACTCACTTAAAATGAACACCAAAAGTTTTGTTATCTAGAAGTAGAAAAAATTAAAATTCTCAAGTTAACGTGCGGTGGGATATTTACCAGAGCCAAACAACCCACTTTTTGCCTATTTTACAAAAGCGGACCTAAAAAATCACATAAACTTTTTGGTTTTATCTCTCTCAGCATTTGAGCATTTCAATTTTGGATGTTCAATTTTTTTTTTCAAACTTGAGTTTTTCACTCTCCCAGTTTTCATGTAAACAAAAAGAAAAGGCAAATATAGATCACTACAAAATGGAAATTTTACAGTTTATATATGCAAAAGAATTTGAAAACTATAATAAATGTAAGTGAAGAAAATTATTTTCACGTTCTAAAAATGAACTCCAAAGTTTTGTTATCACGTTGGGGAAATTCCACTAGTACAACCCCAGATAGCTTGGTAGAGTTTTATAAGAAAGAGATTCCTAATTGATCCTAAGATCTTATAAATGTCTCTGATATGCATGCCAGAAATATGTTGAAGATGCAAATGACCTAATGATCCAAAAATTTCAAGGAGTAGAAAAAATTAAAATTCTCAAGTTAACGTGTGGTGGGATATTTACCAAAGCCTAACATCCACTTTTTGCCTATTTTACAAAAAGCAGCCCGAAAAAATCACAGATACTTTTTGGAATTATCTCTCTCAGCATTTTTGCATTTCAAATTTGGAAGTTCAATTTTTGTTTTCAAACTTGAGTTTTTCACTCTCCCAGTTTTCTCGTAAACAAAAAGATAAGGCAAATATAGATAACAAAAAAATGGAAATTTTAGATTTTATGAACGCAAAAGACTTTGGAAACTATAATAAATGTTAGAGAAGAAAATTATTTTCACGAACAAAAAATGAACACCAATGTTTTGTTATCCATGTTGGGGAAATTCAACTAGTACAACCCCAGATAGCTTGGTAGAATTTTATAAGAAAGAGATTCCTAATGGATCTTAACATGTTGAAGATGCAAAAGACCTAATGTCCCAAAAATTTCAAGAAGTAGAAAAAATCAAATTTCTCATGTTCACATGCGATGGGATATTTACAAGAGCCTAAAAACCCAGTTTTTGCGTATTTTAAAAAAAGAGGACCTAAAAAATCATAGATACTTTTTGGAATTATCTCTCTCAACATTTGTGCATTTCCATTTTGGATGTTCAATTTTATTTTTTGAAAAATGAGTTTTTCGCTCTCCCAGTTTTCTTGGAAACATAAAGATAAGGCAAATTTAGATCACAACAAAATGGAACTTATAGAGTTTATGTATGCAAAAGAATTCGAAAACTATAATAAATATGAGAAAAGAAAATTACTTTCACAAACTAAAAATGACACCAAAGTTTTGTTATCCACATTGGGGAAATTCCACTAGTACAACCCCAGATTGCTTGGTGAAATTTTATATGAAAAAGATTCCTAATTAATCCTAACAGGTTTTAAATGTGGTGGATATGTATGCCAGAAACATGTTGAAGATGTAAATGACCTAATCAACCAAAAATTTCAAGGAGTAGAAAAAATTAAAATTCTCAAGTTAACGTGCGGTGGGATATTTACTAGAGCCAAACAACCCACTTTTTGCCTATTTTACAAAAAGCGGACCTAAAAAATTGTAAATACTTTTTTGAATTATCTCTCTCAGCATTTGTGCATTTCCATGTTAGATGTTCAATTTTTTTTTTTCAAACTTGAGTTTTTCATTCCCCTAGTTTTCTCGTAAATAAAAAATAAGACAAAAATAGATCACAAAAAAATGGAAATTTTAGAGTTTATGTATGAAAAAAAATTAGAAAATTAAACAAATGTGAGTGAAAAAAATTATTTTCACGCACTACAAATGAACACCAACGTTTTGGTATCCATGTTGGGGAAATTCCACTAGTACAACCCCAGAAAGCTTGGTGGAATTTTATAAGAAAGAGATTCCTAATTTATCCTAACCTGTTTTAAATGCGGTGGATATGCATGCCTGAAACATGTTGAAGATGCAAATGACCTAATGATCCAAAACATTAGAGGAGTAGAGAAAATTAAAATTCTCAAGTTAACGTGCAGTGGGATATTTACCAGAGCCAAACAACCAAATTTATTCCAATTTTACGAAAATCGGACCTAAAAAATCACTCATACTTTTTGGAATTATCTCTCTCAGCATTTGAGCATTTCCATTTTGAATGTTCAAGTTTTTTTTTTCCAAACTTGAGTTTTTCACTCTCCCAGTTTTCTCGTAAACAAAAAATAAGGCAAATATAGATCACAACAAAATGGAAATTTTAGAGTTTATGTATGCAAAAGAATTTGAAAACTATAATAAATGTGAGTGAAGAAAATTATTTTCACGCACTAAAAATGAACACAAAAGTTTTGTTATCCACGTTGGGGAAATTCCACTAGTACAACCTCAGATATCTTGGGTGGAATTTTATACGAAAGAGATTCCCATTTGATCCTAACATGTTTTAAATGTGGTGGATATGCATGCCAGAAACAAGTTGAAGATGCAAATGACCTAATGATCCAAAAATTTCAAGGAGTAGAAAAAATTAAAATTCTCAAGTTATCGTGCGGAGGGATATTTACCAGAGCCAAACAACCCACTTTTTCCCTATTTTACAAGAAGTGGACCTAAAATATCACAGATACTTTTTGGAATTATCTCTCTCAGCATTTGAGCATTTCCATTTTGGATGTTCAATTTTTTTTTCCTAACTTGAGTTTTTCACTTCCAAGTTTTCTCGTAAATAAAAAGATAAGGCAAATATTGATCACAACAAAATGGAAATTTTAGAGTTTATGTTTGCAAAAGAATTAGAAAACTATAATAAATGAGAGTGAAAAAAATTATTTTCACGCACTAAAAATGTACCCCCAAGTTTTGTTATCCACATTGAGAAAATTCCACTACTACAACCCGATATAGCTTGGTGGAATTTTATAAGAAAGAGATTACTAATTGATTGTAACATGTTTTAAATGTGGTGGATATGCATGCCAAAAACATGTTGAAGATGCAAATGACCTAATGATCCAAATATTTCAAGGAGTAGAAAACACTAAAATTCTCAAGTTAACGTGCGGTGGGATATTTACCAGAGCCAAAGAACACAGTTTTTGCCTATTTTAAAAAGAGCGGACCTAAAAAATCACAGATACTTTTTGGAATTATCTATCTCAGTATTTGTGAATTTCCATTGTGGATGTTCAATTTTATTTTTTGAAACTTGAGTTTTTCACTCTCCCTGTTTTCTCGTGAACAAAAAGGTAAGGCAAATATAGATCACAACAAAATGGAAATTATAGAGTTTATGCATGCAAAAGAATTTTAAAACTATAATAAATGTGAGTGAAGAAAATTATTTTCATGCACTAAAAATGAACACCAAAGTTTTGTTATCCTTGTTGGGGAAATTCCACTAGGACAACCCAAGATAGCTTGGTGGAATTTTACAAGAAAGAGATTCCTAATTGATCCTAACAGGTTTTAAATGTGGTGGATATGCATGCTAGAAACAAGTTGAAGATGCAAATGACCTAATGATCCAAAAATTTCAAGAAGTAGAAAAAATTAAAATTCTCAAGTTAACGTGCGGAGGGATATTTACCAGAGCCAAACAACCCACTTTTTCCCTATTTTACAAGAAGTGGACCTAAAATATCACGGATACTTTTTGGAATTATCTCTCTCAGCATTTGAGCATTTCCATTTTGGATGTTCAATTTTTTTTTCCAAACTTGAGTTTTTCACTTCCAAGTTTTCTCGTAAATAAAAAGATAAGGCAAATATTGATCACAAAAAAATGGAAATTTTAGAGTTTATGTTTGCAAAAGAATTAGAAAACTATAATAAATGAGAGTGAAAAAAATTATTTTCACGCACTAAAAATGTACCCCCAAGTTTTGTTATCCACATTGAGAAAATTCCACTACTACAACCCCATATAGCTTGGTGGAATTTTATAAGAAAGAGATTGTGATTGTAACATGTTTTAAATGTGGTGGATATGCATGCCAAAAACATGTTGAAGATGCAAATGACCTAATGATCCAAATATTTCAACGAGTAGAAAAAACTAAAATTCTCAAGTTAACGTGCGGTGGGATATTTACCAGAGCCAAAGAACACAGTTTTTGCCTATTTTAAAAAGAGCGGACCTAAAAAATCACAGATACTTTTTGGAATTATCTATCTCAGTATTTGTGAATTTCCATTGTGGATGTTCAATTTTATTTTTTGAAACTTGAGTTTTTCACTCTCCCTGTTTTCTCGTGAACAAAAAGGTAAGGCAAATATAGATCACAACAAAATGGAAATTATAGAGTTTATGCATGCAAAAGAATTTTAAAACTATAATAAATGTGAGTGAAGAAAATTATTTTCACGCACTAAAAATGAACACCAAAGTTTTGTTATCCTTGTTGGGGAAATTCCACTAGGACAACCCAAGATAGCTTGGTGGAATTTTACAAGAAAGAGATTCCTAATTGATCCTAACAGGTTTTAAATGTGGTGGATATGCATGCTAGAAACAAGTTGAAGATGCAAATGACCTAATGATCCAAAAATTTCAAGGAGTAGAAAAAATTAAAATTCTCAAGTTAACGTGCGGTGGGATATTTTCTAGAGCCAAACAACCCAGTTTTTGCCTATTTTACAAAAAGCGGACCTATAAAATCACAGATACTTTTTGGAATTATCTCTCCTAGCATTTGTGCATTTCAATTTTGGATGTTCAATTTTATTTTTTCAAACTTGAGTTTTTCACTCTCCCAGTTTTCTCGTAAACAAAAAGGTAAGGAAAATATAGATCACAAGAAAATGGAAATTGTAGAGTTTAAGTATGCAAAATAATTTGAAAATTATAATAAATGTGAGTGAATAAAATGCCTTTCACGCACTAAAAATGAACACCAAAGTTTTTTTATCCATGTGGGCGAAATTCCACTAGTACAACCCCAGATAGCTTGGTGGAATTTTATAAGAAAGAGATTCCTAATTGATCCTAACATGTTTTAAATGTGGTGGATATGCATTCCATAAAAATGTTGAAGATGCAAATGACCTAATGATCCAAAAATTTCGATTAGAAAAAATTAAAATTCTAAAGTTAACGTGCGGTGGGATATTTACCAAAGCTAAACAACCCACTTTTTGCCTATTTTACAAAAAGTGGACCTAAAAAATCGCAGATAATTTTTGGAATTATCTCTCTCAGCATTTTTGCATTTCCATTTTGGATATTCAATTCTTTTTTTCAAACTTGAGTTTTTCACGCTCCCAATTTTCTCAAAAACAAAAAGATAAGGCAAATATAGATCACAACAAAATGGAAATTCTAAAGTGTATGTATGCAAAAGAATTTGAAAACTATAATAAACGTGAGTGAAGAAAATTATTTTCACGCAATAAAAATGAACACCAAAGTTTTGTTATCCACTTTGGGGAAATTCCACTAGTACAACCCCTGATAGCTTGGTGGAATTTTATAAGAGAGAGATTCCTAATTGATCCTAACATGTTTTAAATGTGGTAGATATGCATGCCAGAAACATGTTGAAGATGCAAATGACCTAATGATCCAAAAATTTCAAGGACTAGAAAAAATTAAAACTCTCAAGTTAACGTGCGTTGGAATATTTACAAGAGAGAAACAACTCACATTTCACCAATTTTACTAAAAGCGGACCTAAAAAATCACATATACTTTTATGATTTATCTCTCTCAACATTTGTGCATTTCCAATTTGGATATTCAATTTTTTTTTTCAAACTTGAGTTTTTCACTCTCCCAGTTTTCTCAAAAACAAAAAGATAAGGCAAATATAGATCACAACAAAAAGGAAATTTTAGAGTTTATGTATGCAAAATATTTTGAAAATTATAATAAATGTGAGTGAAGAAAATTATTTTCACGCACTAAAAATGAACACCAAAGTTTTGTTATCCTCGTTGGGGAAATTCCACTAGTACAACCTCAGATATCATGGTGGAATTTTATACGAAAGAGATTCCTAATTGATCCTAACATGTTTTAAATGTGGTAGATATGCATGCCAGAAACATATTGAAGATGCAAAAGACCTAATGATCCAAAAATTTCAAGGAGTAGAAAAAATTAAAATTCTCAAGTTAACGTGCGGTGGGATATTTACCAAAGCCAAACAACCCACTTTTTGCCTATTTTACAAAAATCAGACCTAAAAAAATCACATATACTTTTTGGAATTATCTCCCTCAGTATTTGAGCATTTCCATTTTGGATGTTCAATTTTTTTTTCCAAACTTGAGTTTTTCACACTCCCAGATTTCTCGTAAACAAAAAGATAAGGCAAATATAGATCACAACAAAATGGAAATTTTATAGTTTGTGTATGTAAAAGAATTTGAAAGCTATAATATATGTGAGTGAAAAAAATTATTTTCACGCAACAAAAATGAACACCAAAGTTTTGTTATCCACGCTGGGGAAATTCCAATAGTACAACCTCAGTTAGCTTGGTGGTATATTATAAGAAAGAGATTCCTAATTGATCCTAACATGTTTTAAATGTGGTGGATATGCATGCCAAAAACTTGTTAAAGATGCAAATAACCTTATGATCCAAAAATTTCAAGGAGTAGAAAAAATTAAAATTCTCAAGTTAACGGTGGGATATTTACCTGAGCCAAACAACCCACTTTTTGCCAATTTTACAAAAAGCGGACCTAAAAAATCCCAGATACTTTTTGGAATTATCTATCTCAGCATTTGAACATTTCCATTTTGGATGTTCAATTTTTTTTTCCAAACTTGAGTTTTTCACTTACCCAGTTTTCACGTAAAAAAAAGATAAGGCAACTATAGATCACAACAAAATGGAAATTTTAGAACTTATGTATGCAAAAGAATTTGAAAACTATAATAAATGTAAGTGAAGAAAATTATTTTCACGCACTAAAAATGAACACCAAAGTTTTGTTATCCACATTGAGGAAATTCCACAAGTACAACCCCAGATAGCTTGGTGGCATGTTATAAGAAAGAGATTACTAATTGATCCTAACATGTTTTAAATGCGGTGGATATGCAATTTTCCAGTGCCAACCAACCCAGTTTTTCCCTATTTTACAAAAACCGGACCTAAAAAATCACAGATACTTTTTGGAATTATCTCTCTCAGCATTTGTGCATTTCAATTTTGGATGTTCAATTTTATTTTTTCAAACTTGAGTTTCTCACTCTCCAGTTTTCTCGTAAACAAAAAGATAAGGCAAATATTGATCACAAAAAAATGGAAATTATAGAGTTTATGTATGTAAAAGAATTTGAAAATTATAATAAATGTGAGTGAAGAAAATTACTTTCACGCACTAAAAATGAACACCAAAGTTTTGTTATCCACGTTGGGGAAATTCAGCTAATACAACCCCAGATAGATGGGTATAATTTTTTAAGAAAGAGATTCCTAATTGATCCTAACAAGTTTTAAATGTGGTGGATATGCATGGCAGAAAAATGATGAAGATGCAAATGACCTAATGATCCAAAAATTTCGAGTAGAAAAAATTAAAATTCTAAAGTTAACGTGCGGTGGGATATTTACCAGAACTAAACAACCCACTTTTTGCCTATTTTACAAAAAGTGGACATAAAAATTGCAGATAATTTTTGGAATTATCTCTGTCAGCATTTGTGCATTTCCATTTTGGATGTTCAATTTTTTTTTTCAAACTTGAGTTTTTCACTCTCCCTGTTTTCTCGAAAACAAAAAGATAAACAAATATAGATCACAACAAAATTGAAAATTTCAAGTTTATGTATGCAAAAATATTTTGAAAACTATAATAAATGTGAGTGAAGAAAATTATTTTCACGTACTAAAAATGAACACCAAAGTTTTGTTATCCACTTTGGGGAAATTCCACTAGTACAACACCCGATAGCTTGGTGGAATTTTATAAGAAAGAGATTCCTAATTGGTCCTAACATAATTTAAATGTGGTGGATATGCATGCCAGAGACATGTTGAAGATGCAAATGACCTAATGGTCCAAAAATTTCAAGGAGTAGAAAATATTAAATTCTCAAGTTAACGTGTGTTGGGATATTTACCAGAGCCAAACAACCCACTTTTTGCAAATTTTACTAAAAGAAGACCTAAAAAATCACAGATACTTTTACGAATTATCTCTCTCAACATTTGTGCATTTCCAAATTGGATGTTCAATTTTATTTTTCAAACATGAGTTTTTCACTCTCCCAGTTTTCTCGTAAACAAAAAGATAAGGCAAATATAGATCACAACAAAATGGAAATTTTAGAGTTTATGTATGTCAAAGAATTTGAAGATTATAATAAATGTGAGTGAAGAAAATTATTTTCACGCACTAAAAAGGAACACCAAAGTTTTGTTATCCACGTTGGGCAAATTCCACTAGTACAACCTCTGATAGCTTGGTGGAATTTTATAAGAAAGAGATTCCTAATTGATCCTAACATGTTTTAAATGTGGTGGATATGCATTCCAGAGACATGTTCAAGATGCAAATGACCTAATGATCCAAAAATTTCAAGCAGTAGAAAAAATAAAAATTGTCAAGTTAACATGCGGTGGGATATTTACTAGAGCCAAACAACCCACTTTTTGCCTATTTTATAAAAAGGGGACCTAAAAAATCACAGATACTTTTTGGTATTATCTCTCTCAGAATTTGAGCATTTCCATTTTGGATGTTCAATTTTTTTTTCCAAACTTGAGTTTTTCACTTTCCCAGTTTTCTCGTAAACAAAAAGATAAGGCAAATATAGGTCACAACAAAATGGAAATTTTAGAGTTTTAGTTTGCAAAAGAATTTGAAAACTATAATAAATGTGAGTGAAGAAAATTATTTTCATGCACTAAAAATGAACACCAAAGTTTTGTTATCCACGTTGGGGAAATTCCACTAGTACAACCTCAGATATCATGGTGGAATTTTATATGAAAGAGATTCCTAATTGATCGTAACATGTTTTAAATGTGGTGGATATGCATGCCAGAAACATATTGAAGATGCAAAAGACCTAATGATCCAAAAATTTCAAGGAGTAGAAAAAATTAAAATTCTCAAGTTAACGTGTTGTGGGATATTTACCAGAGCCAAACAACCCACTTTTTGCCTATTTTAAAAAAATCGGACCTAAAAAAATCACAGATACTTTTTGGAATTTTCTCTCTCGGCATTTGAGAATTTCCATTTTGGATTTTCAATTTTTTTTTTTACAAACTTGAGTTTTTCACACTCCCAGTTTCCTCGTAAACAAAAAGATAAGGCAAATATAGATCACAACTAAATGGAAATTTTAGAGTTTATGTATGTAAAAGAATTTGAAAACTATAATAAATGTGAGTGAAGAAAATTATTTTCACGCACTAAAAATGAACACCAAAGTTTTGTTATCCACGTTGGGTAAATTCGACAAGTACAACCTCAGATAGCTTGGTGGTATATTATAAGAAAGAGATTCCTAATTCATCCTCACATGTTTTAACTGGGGTGGATATGCATGCCGAAAACTTGCTTAAGATGCAAATAACCTTGTGATCCAAAAATTTCAAGGAGTAGAAAAAATAAAAATTCTCTAGTTAGCGTGCGGTGGGTTATTTACCAGAGCCAAACAACCAACTTTTTGCCTATTTTACGAAAAGCGGACCAAAAAAATCACACAGATACTTTTTGGAATTATCTCTCTCAACAGTTGAGCATTTCCATTTTGGATGTTCAATTTTTTTTCCAAACTTGAGTTTTTCACTTTCCAAGTTTTCTCGTAAACAAAAAGATAAGGCAAATATTTATCACAACAAAATGGAAATTTTAGAGCTTATGTATGCAAAAGAATTTGAAAACTATAATAAATGTGAGTGAAGAAAATTATTTTCACGCTCTAAAAATGAACACCAAAGTTTTGTTATCCACGTTGGTGAAATTCCACTAATACAACCCCAGATAGCTTGGTGGAATTTTAAAGAAAGAGATTCCTAATTGATCCTAACATGTTTTAAATGTGGTGGATTTGCATGCCATAAACATGTTGAAGATGCAAATGACCGAATGATCCAAAAACTTCAAGGGTTAGAAAAAATTAAAATTCTCAAGTTAACGTGGGGTGCGATATTTACCAAAACCAAACAACCCACTATTTGTCTATTTTACAAAAATCGGACCTAAAATATCACAGATACTTTTTGGAATTATCTCTCTCAGCATCTGTGCATTTCAAATTAGGATGTTCAATTTTTTTTTTCAAACTTGATTTTTTCACTCACCCAGTTATCTTGAAATCAAAAAGATAAGGCAAATATAGATCTCAACAAAATGGAAATTTTAGAGTTTATGTATGAAAAAGAATTTGAAAACTACAATAAATGTGAGTGAAGAAAATTATTTTCACGCAATAAAAATGAACACCAAAGTTTTGTTATCTACGTTGGGGAAATTCCACTAGTACAACCTCAGATAGCTTGGTGGAATATTATAAGAAAGAGATTCCTAATTGATCCTAACATGTTTTAAATGTGGTGGATATGCATGCCAGAAACATGTTGACGATGCAAATGACCTAATGATCCAAAAATTTCAAGGAGAAGAAAAAATTTAAATTCTCATGTTAACGTGCGATGGGATAATTACCAAAGCCAAGCAACCCACTTTTTGCCTATTTTACAAAAATTGGACCTAAAAAATAACAGACACTTTTTGGGATTATCTGTCTCAGTATTTGAGCTTTTCCTATTTGGACGTTAGATTTTTTTTTTCCAAACTTAAGTTTTTCACTCTCCCAGTTTTCTCGTAAACAAACAGATAAGGCAAATATAGATCACAACAAAATGGAAATTTTGGAGTTTATGTTTGCAAAATGATTTGAAAAGTATAATAAATAAGAGTGAAGAAAATTATTTTCACGCACTAAAAATGAACACCAAAGTTTTGTTCTCCACGTTGGGGAAATTCAACTAGTACCACCCCAGATAGCTTGGTGGTATATTATAAGAAAGAGATTCCTAATTGATCCTAGCATGTTTTAAATGTGGTGGATATGCAAGCCAAAAACATTTTAAAGATGCAAATAACCTTATGATCCAAAAATTTCAAGGAGTAGAAAAAATAAAAATTCAGAAGTTAACGTGCGGTGGGATATTTACCAAAGCCAAACAACCCACTTTTGTCCTATTTTACAAAAACTGGACCTAAAAAATCACAGATACTTTTTGGAATTATCTCTCTCACCATTTGAGCATTTCCATTTTGGATGTTCAATTTTTTTTCAAAACTTGAGTTTTTCACTTTCCTAGTTTTCTCGTAAAGAAAAAGATAAGGCAAATATAGATCACAACAAAATGGAAATTTTAGAGCTTATGAATGCAAAAGAATTTGAAAACTATAATAAATGTGAGTGGAAAAATTATTTTCACGCACTACAAATGAACGCCAAAGTTTTGTTATCCACATTGAGGAAATTCCACTAGTACAACCCCAGATAGCTTTGTGGAATTTTATATGAAAGAGATTACTAATTGATCCTAACATGTTTTAAATGCGGTGGATATGCATGCCAGAAACATGTTGAAGATGCAAATGTCCTAATGATCCAAAAATTTTAAGGAGTAGAAAAAATTAAAATTCTCAAGTTAATGTGCGGTGGGATATTTTTCAGAGCCAAACAACCCAGTTTTTGCCTATTTTAAGAAAAGTGGACCTAAAAAATCACAGATACTTTTTGGAATTATTTATCTCAGCATTTGTGCATTTCCATTTTGGATGTTCAGTTTTAGTTTGTCAAACTTGAGTTTTTAACTCTCCCAGTTTTCTCGTCTCGTAAACAAAAAGATAAGGCAAATATTGATCACAACAAAATGGAAATTATAGAGTTTATGCATGCAAAATAATTTTAAAACTATAATAAATGTGAGTGAAGAAAACTATATTCATGCACTAAAATTGAACACCAAAGTTTTGTTATCCTTGTTAGGGAAATTCCACAAGTACAACCCCAGATAGCTTGGGGAATTTAATAAGAAAGAGATTCCTAATTGATCCTAACATGTTTTAAATGTGGTGGATATGCAGCCCAGAAACATGTTGAAGATGCAAATGGCCTAATGATCCAAAATTTTCAAGGAGTAGAAAAAATTAAAATCCTCAAGTTAATGTGCGGTGGGATATTTACCAGAGCCAAACAACCCAGTTTTTGCATATTTTACAAAAAGCGGACCTAAGAAATCACAGATACTTTTCGGAATTATCTCTCTCAGCATTTGTGCATTATAATTTTGGATCTTCAATTTTATTTTTTCAAACTTGAGTTTCTCACTCTCCCAGTTTTCTCATAAACAAAATGATATGTCAAATATTGATCACAACAAAGTGGAAATTATAGAGTTGATGTATGCAAAAGAATTTGAAAATTATAATAAATGTGAGTGAAGAAAATTAATTTCACACACTAAAAATGAACACCAAAGTTTTGTTATCCACGTTGGGGAAATTCAGCTAATACAACCCCAGATAGCTGGGTGGAAATTTATAAGAAAGAGATTCCTAATTGATCCTACATTTTTTAAATGTGGTGGATATGCATGCCAGAAACATGTTAAGGACGCAGATAACCTTATGATCCAAAAATTTTAAGGAGTAGAAAAAATAAAAATTCTGAAGTTAATGTCCGGTGGGATATTTACCAAAGCCCATCAACGCACTTTTTGCCTATTTTACAAAAAGCTGACCTAAAAACTCACAGATACTTTTTGGATGTTCAATTTTTTTTTCCAAACTTGAGTTTTTCACTTCCAAGTTTTCTTGTGAACAAAAAGATAAGGCAAATATAGATCACAAAAAAATGGAAATTTTAGAGTTTAGGTTTGCAAAAGAATTTGAAAACTATAATAAATTTGAGTGAAGAAATTATTTTCACGCACTAAAAATGAACACCAAAGTTTTGTTATCCACATTGAGGAAATTCCACTAGTTCAACCCCAGATAGCTTGGTGGAATTTTATGAGAAAGAGATTACTAATTGAGCCTAACATGTTTTAAATGTGGTGGATATGCATGCCAGAAACATGTTGAAGATGCAAATGTCCTAATAATCCAAAAATTTCAAGGAGTAGAAAAAATTAAAATTCTCAAGTTAATGTGCGGTGGGATATTTTTCAAAGCCAAACAACCCAGTTTTTGCCTATTTTACAAAAAGCGGACCTAAAAAATCACATATACTTTTCGGAATTATTTATTTCAGCATTTTTGCATTTCCATTTTGGATGTTCAGTTTTATTTTTCAAACTTGAGTTTTTCACTCTCCCTTTTTTCTCGTACACAAAAAGATAAGGCAAATATAGATCACAACAAAATGGAAATTATAGAGTTTATGCATGCAAAAGAATTTAAAAACTATAATAAATGTGAGTGAAGAAAATTACTTTCACGCACTAAAAATGAACACCAAATTTTTGTTATCCTTATTGGGGAAATTCCACTAGTACAAACCCAGATAGCTTGGTGGAATTTTACCAGATAGCTTGGTGGAATTTTATAAGAAAGAGATTCCTAATTGATCCTAACATGTTTTAAATGTGGTGGATATGCATGCCAGAAACATGTTGAAGATGCAAATGACCAAATGATCCAAAAATTTCAAGGTGTAGAAAAAATTAAAATTCTCAAGTTAACGTGCGGTGGGATATTTTCTAGAGCCAAACAACCCAGTTTTTGCCTATTTTACAACACGCAAACCTTAAAAAACACAAATACTTTTTGGAATTTTCTCTCTGAGCATTTGTGCATTTCAATTTTGGATGTTCAATTTTATTTTTTCAAACTTGAGTTTCTCACTCTCCCAGTTTTCTCGTAGACAAAAAGATAACGCAAATATTGAACACAACAAAATGGAAATTATAGAGTTTATGTATGCAAAATAATTTGAAAATTATAATAATGTGAGTAAAGAAAATTAATTTCACGCACTAAAAATGAACACCAAAGTTTTGTTATCCACGTTGGGGAAATCCAGCTAATACAACCCATATAGCTAGGAGTAATTTTATAAGAAAGAGATTCCTAATTCATCCTAACATGTTTTAAATGTGATGGATATGCATGCCAGAAAAATGTTGAAGATAAAAATGACCTAATGATCCAAAAATTTCGAGTAGAAAAAATTAAAATTCTAAAGTTAACGTGCGGTGGGATATTTACCAGAGCTAAACATCCAACTTTTTGCCTATTTTAAAAAAAGTGCACATAAAAAATCGAAGATAATTTTTGGAATTATCTCTCTCAGAATTTTTGCATTTCCATTTTGGATGTTCAATTTTTTTTTTCAAACTTGAGTTTTCCACTCTCCCATTTTTCCTGAAAACAAAAAGATAAGGCAAATATAGATCACAACAAAATGGAAATTCTAAAGTTTATGTATGCAAAAGAATTTGAAAACTGTAATAAATGTTAGTGAAGAAAATTATTTTCACGCACCAAAAATGAACACCAAAGTTTTGTTAACCACTTTGGGGAAATTCCACAAGTACAACCCCCGATAGCTTGGTGGAATTTTATAAGAGAGAAATTCCTAATTGATCCTAACATGTTTTAAATGTGGTAGATATGCATGCCAGAAACATGTTGAAGATGCAAATGACCTAATGACCCAAAAATTTCAAGGAGTAGAAAAAATTAAAAATCTCAAGTTAACGTGCATTGGGATATTTACAGGAGAGAAACAACCCACTTTTTTCCAATTTTACTAAAAGCGGACCAAAAAAATCATATATACTTTTATGAATTATCTCTCTCAACATTTGTGTATTTCCAATTTGGATGTTCATTTTTTTTTTCAAACTTGAGTTTTTCTCTCTCCCAGTTTTCTCGTAAACAAAAAGATAAGGCAAATATAAATCACAAAAAAATGGTAATTTTAGAGTTTATGTATGCAAAAGAATTTGAAAATTATAATAAATTTGAGTGAAGAAAATTATTTTCATGCACTAAAAAAGAACACCAAAGTTTTGTTATCCACTTTGCGCAAATTCCACTAGTACAACCTCAGATAGCTTGGTGGAATTTTATAAGAAAGAGATTCTTAATTGATCCTAACATGTTTTAAATTTGGTGGATATGTATGCCAAAGACATGTTGAAGATGCAAATGACCTAATGATCCAAAAATTTCGAGTAGAAAAAATTAAAATTGTCAAGTTAACGTGCGGTGGGATATTTACCAGCCAAACAACCCACTTTTTGCCTATTTTATAAAAAGGAGACCTAAAAAATCATAGGTACTTTTTGGAATTATCTCTCTCAGTATTTGAGCATTTCCATTTTGGATGATCAATTTTTTTTTCCAAACTGGAGTTTTTCACTTTCCCAGTTTTCTCGTAAACAAAAAGATAAGGCAAATATAGATCAGAACAAAATGGAAATTTTAGAGTTTATGTTTGCAAAAGAATTTGAAAACTATAATAAATGTGAGTGAAGAAAATTATTTTCACGCACTAAAAAAGAACACTAAAGTTTTGTTATCCACGTTGGGGAAATTCCTCTAGTACAACCTCAGATATCATGGTGGAATTTTATTTTATACGAAAGAGATTCCTAATTGATCCTAACAAGTTTTAAATGTGGTGGATATGCATGCTAGAAACATATTGAGGATGCAAAAGACCTAATGATCCAAAAATTTCAGACAGTAGAAAAAATTAAAATTCTCAAGTTAACGTGCAGTGAGATATTTACAAGAGCCAAACAACCCACTTTTTGCCTATTTAACAAAAATCAGACCTGAAAAATCACAGATACTTTTTGGAATTATCTCTCTCAGCATTTGAGCATTTCCATTTTGGATGTTCAATTATTTTTTTTCCAAACTTGAGTTTTTCACTCTCCCTGTTTTCTCGTAAACAACAAGATACGGCAAATATATATCATAACAAAATGGAAATTTTAGAGTTTATGTATGTAAAAGAATTTTAAAACTATAATAAATGTGAGTGAAGAAAATTATTTTCTCGCACTAAAAATGAACACCAAAGTTTTGTTATCCACATTGGGGAAATTCCACTAGTATAACCTCAAAGAGCTTGGTGGTATATTATAAGAAAGAGATTCCTAATTCATTCTAACATGTTTTAAATGTGGTGGATATGCATGACAGAAACTTGTTAAAGATGCAAATAACCTTATCATCCAAAAATTTCAAGCAGTAGAAAAAATTAAATTCTCAAGTTAACGTGCGGTGGGATATTTACTAGAGCCAAACAACCCACTTTTTGCCTATTTTACAAAAAACAGACCTAAAAAATCACTGATACTTTTTGGAATTATCTTTCTCAGCATTTGAGCATTTCCATTTTGGATGTTCAATTTTTTTTTCCAAACTTGAGTTTTTCACTTTCCCAGTTTTCTCGTATACAAAATGGTAAGGCAAATATAGATCACAACAAAATGTAAAATTTTAGAGTTTATGTCTACAAAAGAATTTGAAAACTATAATAAATGTGAGTGAAGAAAATTATTTTCACTCACTAAAAATGAACACCAAATTTTTGTTATCCTTGTTGGGGAAATTCCACTCGTAAAACCCCAGATAGCTTGGTGGAATTTTATAAGAAAGAGATTCCTAATTGTGCCTAAAATGTTTTAAATGTGGTGGATATGCATGCCAGAAACATGTTGAAGATGCAAATGACCTAATGATCCAAAAATTTCGAGTAGAAAAAATTAAAATTCTCAAGTTAACGTGCGGTGGGATATTTCCCAGAGCCAAACAACACAGTTTTTCCCTATTTTACAAAAAGCAGACCTAAAAAATCACAGATACTTTTTGGAATTATCTCGCTCAGCATTTGTGCATTTCAATTTTGGATGTTCAATTTTATTTTTTCAAACTTAAGTTTTTCACTCTCCGAGTTTTCTCATAAACAAAAAGATAAGGCAAATATAGATCACAACAAGATGGAAATTTTAAAGCTTATGCATGCAAAAGAATTTTAAAACTGTACTAAATGTGAGTGAAGAAAATTATTTTCATGCACTAAAAATGAACACGAAAGTTTTGTTATCCTTGTTGGGGAAATTCCACTAGTACAACCCCAAATAGCTTGGTGGAATTTTATAAGAAAGAGATTCCTAATTGATCCTAACATGTTTTTAATGTGGTGGATATGCATGCAAGAAACATGTTGAAGATGAAAATGACCTAATGATCTAAAAATTTCAAAGAGTAGAAAAAATTAAAATACTCAAGTTAATGTGCGGTGGGATATTTTTCAGAGCCAACCAACCCAGTTTTTGCCTATTTTTCAAAAAACGGACCTAAAAAATACAGATACTTTTTAGAATTATCTATCTCAACATTTGTGCCTTTCCATTTTGGACGTTCAGTTTTAGTTTTTCAAACTTGAGTTTTTTACTCTCCCAGTTTTCTCGTAAACAAAAAGATAAGGCAAATAAAGATCTCAACAAGATGGAAATTATAGAGTTTACGCATGCAAAAGAATTTTCAAACTATAATAAATGTGAGAGAAGAAAATTATTTTCGCGCACTAAAAATGAACACAGAAGTTTTGTTATCCTTGTTGGGGAAATTCCACTAGTACAACCTCAGATAGCTTGGTGGAATTTTATAAGAAAGAGATTCCTAATTGATCCTAACATGTTTTAAATGTGGTGGATATGCATGCCAGAAACATGTTGAAGATGCAAATGACCTAATGATCCAAAAATTTCAAGGAGTTGAAAAAATTAAAATTCTCAAGTTAACGTGCGGTGGGATATTTTCCAAAGCCAAACAACCCTGTTTTTGCATATTTTACAAAAAGTGGACCTAAAAACTCAATGATACTTTTTGGAATTATCTCTCTCAGCATTTGTGCATTTCAATTTTGGATGTTCAATTTTTTTTTTCAAACTTGAGTTTCTCGTTCTCCCAGTTTTCTCCTAAACAAAAAGATAAGGCAAATATAGATCACAACAAAATGGAAATTTTAGAGTTTATGTATGCAAAAGAATTTGAAAACTATAATAAATTTGAGTGAAGAAAATTATTTTCGTGCTCTAAAAATGAACACCAAAGTTTTGGTATCCATGTTGGGGAAATTCCACTAGTACAACCCAAGATAGCTTGTGGAATTTTATAAGAAAGAGATTACTAATTGATCCTAACATGTTTTAAATGTGGTGGATATGCATGCCAGAAACATGTTGAAGATGCAAATGACCTAATGATCCAAAAATTTCAAAGAGTAGAAAAAATTAAAATTCTCATGTTGACGTGCGGTGGGATATTCACCAAAGCCAAACAACCCACTTTTTGCCTATTTTACAAAAAGCGGACCTAAAAAATCACAGATAATTTTTGGAATTATCTCTCTCAACATTTGGGCATTTCCATTTTGGATGTTCAATTTTTATTTTTCAAACTTGAGTTTTTCACTCTCCCAGTTTTCTCGTAAACATAAAGATAAGGCAAATATAGATCACAACAAAATGGAAATTTTAGAGTTGATGTATGCAAAAGAATTTCAAAACTATAATAAATGTGTGTGAAGAAAATTATTTTCATGCACTAAAAATGAACACCAAAGTTTTGTTATCCACGTTGGGGAAATTCCACTAGTACAACCCCAGATAGCTTGGTGGAATTTTATAAGAAAGAGATTAAGAATTGATCCTAACATGTTTTAAATGTGGTGGATATTCATGCCAGAAAAATATTGAAGATGCAAATGACCTAATGATCCAAAAATTTCAAGGAGTAGAAAAAATTAAAATTCTCAAGTTTACGTGCGTTTGGATATTTACCAAAGCCATACTACCCACTTTTTGCCTATTTTAAAAAAAGAGGACCTAAAAAATCACAGATACTTTTTGGAATTATCTCTCTGAGCATTTGTCCATTTTCATTTTGGATGTTCAATTTTATTTTTTCAAACTTGAGTTTTTCACTCTCCTAGTATTCTCGTAAAAAAAAGATAAGGAAAATATAGATCTCAACAAAATGGAAATTATAGAGTTTATGTATGCAAAAGAATTTGAAAACTATAATAAATGTGAGTGAAGAAAATTATTTCACGCACTTAAAATTAACACCAAAGTTTTGTTATCCACATTGAGGAAATTCCACTAGTACAACCCCAGATAGCTTGGTGGAATTTTATAAGAAAGAGATTACTAATTGATCCTAACATGTTTTAAATGCGATGGATATGCATGCCAAAAAGATGTTGAAGATGCAAATGTCCTAATGACCCAAAAATTTCAAGGAGTAGAAAAACATAAAATTCTCAACTTTATGTGCGGTTGGATATTTACCAGAGCCAATCAACCCACTTTTTACCTATTTTACAAAAAAGTGGACCCAAAAAATCATAGATAATTTTTGGAATTCTCTCTCTCAGCATTTGTGCATTTACTTTTTGGATGTTCATATATTTTTTTTCAAACTTGAGTTTTTCACTCACCCTGTTTGTTCGTAAACAAAAAGATAAGGCAAATATAGATCACAACAAAATGGAAATTTTAAAGTTTGTGTATGCAAAAGAATTTGAAAACTATAATAAATGTGAGTGAAGAAAATTATTTTCACGCACTTAAAATGAACACCAAAATTTTCTTATCCACGTTGGGGAAAGTCCACTAGTGCAAACCAAAATAGCTTGGTGGAATTTGATAAGAAAGAGATTCCTAATTGATCCTAACATGTTTTCATTGTGGTGGATATTCATGCCACAACCATATTGAAGATGCAAATGACCTAATGATCCAAAAATTTCAAGGAGTAGAAAAAATTAAAATTCTCAAGTTAACATACATTGGGATATTTTCCAAAGCCAAACTACCCACTTTTTGCCTATTTTAAAAAAAGCGGACCTACAAAATCACAGATACTTTTTGGAATTATCTCTTTGAGCATTTGTGCATTTTCATTTTGGTTGTTCAATTTTTTTTTTCAAACTTGAGTTTTTCACTCTCCCAGTATTCTCGTAAACAAAAAGATAAGGCAAATATTGATCACAACAAAAAGGAAATTATAGAGTATATGTATGCAAAATAATTTGAAAACTATAATAAATGTGAGTGAAGAAAATTACTTTCACGCGCTAAAAATGACACCAAAGTTTTGTTATCCACGTTGGGGAAATTCCACTAGTACAACCCAAGATAGTTTGGTCAAATTTTATAAGAAAGAGATTCCTAGTTGATCCTAACATGTTTTAAATGTGGTGGATATGCATGCCAGAAACATGTTGAATATGCAAATGACCTAATGAACCAACAATTTCGAGTAGAAAAAATAAAAATTCTCAATTTAATGTGCGGTGGGATATTTACCAGAGCCAATCAACCCACTTTTTGCCTATTTTACAAAAAAGTGGACCTAAAAAATCACAGATAATTTTTGGAATTCTCCCTCTTAGCATTTGTGAATTTCCTTCTTGGATGTTCGTATATTTTTTTCCAAACTTGAGTTTTTCACTTACCTAGTTTTCTCGTAAACAAAAAGATAAGGCAAACATAGATCACAACAAAATGGAAAGTTTAGAGTTTATGTATGCAAAGGAATTTGAAAACTATAATAAATGTGAGTGAAGAAAATTATTTTCACGCACAAAAAATAAACACAAAAGTTTTGTTATCGACGTTGGGGAAATTCCACTAGTACAACCACAGATAACTTGGTGGAATTTTATAAGAAAGAGATTCCTAATTTATCCTAACATGTTTTAAATGTGGTGGATATGCATGCCAGAAACATGATGAAGTTGCAAATGACCTCATGATCCAAAAATTTCGAGTAGAAAAATTTTAAATTCTCAAGTTAACCTGCGGTGGAATATTTACCAGAGCCAAAGAACCGACTTTTTTCTTATTTTACAAAAAGCGGACCTAAAAAATCACAGATACTATTTGGAATTATCTTTCTCAACATTTGTGCATTTCCATTTTGGATGTTCATTTTTTTTTTTCAAACTTGAGTTTTTCACTCTCCCTGTTTTCTCGTAAACAAAAAGATAAGGCAAATATAGATCACAACAAAATGGAAATTTTAGAGTTTATGTATGCAAAAGAATTTGAAAACTATAATAAATTTGAGTGAAGAAAATTATTTTCACGCACTAAAAATGAACACAAAAGTTTTGTTATCGACGATGGGGAAATTCCACTAGTACAACCCCAGATAGCTTCGTGAAATTTTTTAAGAAAGAGATTCCTAATATATCCTAACATGTTTTAAATGTGGTCGATATGCATGCCAGAAATATGTTGAAGATGCAAATGACCTAATGATCCAAAAATTTCAAGGAGTAGAAAAAATTAAAATTCTCAAGTTATCATGTAGAGGGATATTTACTAGAGCCAAACAACCCACTTTTTACCTATTTTACAAAAAGCGGACCTAAAATATCACAGATACTTTTTTGAATTATCTCTATCAGCATTTGTGCATTTCCATTTTGGATGTTCAATTTTATTTTTTCAAACTTGAGTTTTTCACTCTCTCAGTTTTCTCATAAACAGAAAGATTATGCAAATATAGATCACAACAAAATGGAAATTTTAGATTTTATGTATGCATAAGAATTTGAAAACGATAATAAATGTGAGTGAAGAAAATTATTTTCACGCACTAAAAATGATCACCAAAGTTTTGTAATCCACGTTGAAGAAACTCGTCTAGTACAACCCTAGATAGCCATGTGGAATTTTAAAGAAAGGGATTCCTAATTGATCCTAACATGTTTTAAATGTGGTGGATATGCAAGCCAGAAACATGTTCAAGATGCAAATGACCTAATGACCCAAAAATTTCGAGTAGAAAAAATTAAATTCTCAAGTTAACGTGCGGTGGGATATTTACCAGAGCCAAACAACCTAGTTTTTGCCTATTTTACAAGAAGTGGACCTTAAAATCACAGATACTTTTTTGAATTATCTCTCTCAGCATTTGTGCATTACCATTTTGGATGTTCAATTTTTTTTTTCAAACTAGAGTTTTTGACACTCCCAGTTTTCTCGTAAACCAAATGATATGGCAAATATAGATCACAAGAAAATTGAAATTTTAGAGTTTATGTATGCAAAAGAATTTGAAAACTATAATAAATATGAGTGAAGAAAATTATTTTCACGCACTGAAACTGAACACCAAAGTTTTGTTATCCACGTGGGGGAAATTCCACTAGTACAACCCCAGATAGCTTAGTGGAATTTTATAACAAAGAGATTCCTAATTGATCCTAACATGTTTTAAATGTGGTGGATATGCATGTTAGAAAGATGATGAAGATGGAAATGACCTAATGATCCAATAATTTTAAGGAGTAGAAAAAATTAAAATTCTCAAGTTAACTTGCGGTGGGATATTTTCTAGAGCCAAACAACCCACTTTTTGCCTATTTTACAAAAAGCGGACCTAAAAAATCACAGATACTTAATGGAATTATCTCTCTCACCATTTGTGCATTTCCATTTTGGATGTTCAATTTTTTTTTCAAACTTGAGTTTTTCGCTCTCCTTGTTTTCTCGTAAACAAAAATATAAGGCAAATATAGATCACAACAAAATGGAAATTTTAGAGTTTATGTATGCATAAGAATTTGAAAACAATAATAAATGTGAGTGAAGAAAATTATTTTCACGCACTAAAAATGAACTCCAAAGTTTTGTTATCCACGTTTGGGAAATTTCACTAGTACAACCCCAGATAGCTTGGTGGAATATTATAAGAAAGAGATTCCTAATTGATCCTAACATGTTTTAAATGTGGTGGATAAGCATGCCAGAAACATGTTGAAGATGCAAATGACCTAGTGATCCAAAAATTTCAAGGAGTAAAAAAAAGTAAAATTCTCAAGTTAACGTGTGGAGGGATATTTACCTGTGCCAAACTACCCACTTTTTGCCTATTTTACAAAAACCGGAACTAAAAAATCCCAGATACTATTTGCAATTATCTCTCTCAGCATTTTTGCATTTCCATTTTGGATGTTCAATTTTTTTTTTCAAACTTGAGTTTTTCTCGCAGTATGTTTTCTCGTAAACAAAAAGATAAGACAATTATAGATCACAACAAAATGAAAATTTTAGAGTTGATGTATGCAAAAGAATTTGAAAACTATAATAAATTTGAGTGAAGAAAATTATTTTTATGCACTAAAAATGAACACTAAAGTTTTGTTATCCACGTTCGGGAAATTCCACTAGTAAAACTTCTGCTAGCTTGGTGGAATTTTATAAGAATGAGATTCCTAATGGAACCTAACATGTTTTAAATGTGGTGGTATGCATGCCGGAAACATGTTGACGATGCAAATGACCTAATGATCCAAAAATTTCAAGGAGTAGAAAAAAAAAAATTCTCAAGTTAACGTGCAGTGGGATATTTACCAGAGCCAAACAACCAAGTTTTTGCCTATTTTACAAAAATCGGTCCTAAAAAATCACAGATACTTTTTGGAATTATCTCTCTTAACATTTGTACACTTCCATTTTGAATGTTAATTTTTTTTTTTCAAACTTGAGTTTTTCACTCTCCCAGTTTTCTTGTAAACAAAAAGATAAGGCAAATATATATCACAAGAAAATGGAAATTTTAGTGTTTAATTATGCAAAAGAATTTGAAAACAATAATAAATGTGAGTGAAGAAAATTATTTTCACGCACTAAAAATGAACTCCAAAGTTTTGTTATCCACGTTTGGGAAATTTCACTAGTACAACCCCAGATAGCTTGGTGGAATTTTATAAGTAAGAGATTCCTAATTGATACTAACATGTTTTAAATGTGGTGGATATGCACGCCAGAAACATGTTGAAGATGCAAATTACCTAATGATCCTAAAATTTCAAGGAGTAGTACAAAATAAAATTTGGTAGTTAAAGTTTTAGTGGTATATTTACCAGAGCCAAACAACCCACTTTTTGCCTATTTTACAAAAAGCGGACCGAAAAAATCATAGATAATTTTTGGAATTATCTCTCTCAGCATTTGTGCATTTCCATTTTGGATGTTCAATTTCTTTTTCAAAGTTGAGTTTTTCTCTCTCCCAGTTTTCTCTTAAACAAAAAGATAAGGCAAATATAGATCACAATAAAATGGAAATTATAGATTTTATGTATGCAAAAGAATTTGAAAACTATAATAAATGTGAGTGAAGAAAATTATTTTCATGCACTAAAAATGAACACCAATTTTTTTTTATACACATTGGGGAAATTCAACAAGTACGACTCCAGATAGCTAGGTGGAATTTTATAAGAAAGAGATTCCTAATTTATCCTAACTTGTTTTAAATCTGGTTTGATATGCATGCCAGAAACTTGTTGTAGATACAAATAATCTAATGATTCCAAAATTTCAAGGAGTAGAAAAAAATTAAAATTCTCAAGTTGACCTGCGGTGGGATATTTACCGGAGCCAAACAACCCAGTTTTTGCCTATTTTATACAAGGCGGACCAAAAAAATCACAGATATTTTTTCGAATTATCTCGCTCAGCATTTGTGCTTTTGCATTTTGGATGTTCGAATTTTTGGTCAAACTTAAGTTTTTCACTCTCACAGTTTTCTCGTAAACAAAAAGAAAAGGCAAATATAGATCATAACAAAATGGAAATTTTAGAGTTAATTTATGCAAAAGAATTTGAAAACTCTAATAAATGTGAGGGAAGAAAATTATTTTCATGCACTTAAATTGAACACCAAAGTTTTGTTATCCACGTTGGGGAAATTCCACTAGTTCAACCCCAGATAGCTTGGTGGAATTTTATTAGAAAGAGATTCCTAATTGATCCTAACATATTTTAAATGTGGTGGATATGCATGCCAAAAACATGTTGAAGATGCGTATCACCTAATGATCCAAATATTTCAAGGAGTAGAAAAAACTAAAATTCTCAAGTTCACATGCGGTGGGATATTTACTAGAGCCATACAAACCACGTTTTGCCTATTTTACAAAAAGCAGACCCAAAAAATCACAGATACTTTTTGGAATTACCTCACTTTGCATTTGTGCATTTCCATTTTGGATGTTCAACTCTTTTTTTTCAAACTTGAGTTTTTCACTCTCCCAGTTTTCTCGTAAACAAAAAGATAAGGCAAATATAGATCACAACAAAATAGAAATATTAGAGTTTATGCAAAAGAATTTGAAAACTATAATAAATGTGAATGAAGAAAATTATTTTCACGAACTACAAATGAACACCAATGTTTTGTTATCCACGTTGGGGAAATTCCACTAGTACAACCCCACATAGCTTGGTGAAATTTTATATGAAAAAGATTCCTAATTGATCCTAACATGTTTTAAATGTGGTGGATATGCATGCCAGAAACATGTTGAAGATGCAAATGACCTAATGATCAAAAAATTTCAAGGAGTAGAAAAAATTAATATTCGCAAGTTAACGTGCGGTGGGATATTTACCATAGCCAAACAACCCACTTTTTGCCTATTTTACAAAAGGCGGACCTAAAAAATCACAGATACTTTTTGGAATTATCTCTCTCAGCATTTGTACATTTCCATTTTGGATGTTCAATTTTGTTTTGAAACTTGAGTTTCTCTCTCTATCTCTCGATTTTCTTGTAAACAAAAAGATAAGGCAAATAAAGATCACAACAAAATGGAAATTTTAGAGTTGACGTATGCAAAAGAATTTGAAAACTATAATAATTGTGAGTGAAGAAATTATTTTCACGCACTAAAAATGAACACCAAAGTTTTGTTATCCACGTTGGGGGAATTCCATACGTACAACCCCAGATAGCTTGGTGGTATTTTATAACAAAAAGATTTCTAATTGATCCTAGCATGTTTTAAATGTGGTGGATGTGCATGCCAGAAATATGTTGAAGATGCAAATGACCTAATGATCCAAAAATTTCAACGAGTAGAAAAAATTAATATTCTCAAGTTAACGTGTCGTGGGATATTTACCTGAGCCAAGTAACCCACTTTTTGCCTATTTAACAAAAACCGGACCTAAAAAATCACAGAGACTTTTTGGAATTATCTCTCTCAGCATATGTTCATTTCCATTTTGGATGTTCAATTTTTTTTTTTCAAACTTGAGTTTTTCTCTCTCCCAGTTTTCTCCTAAACAAAAAGATAAGGCAAATATAAATCACAACAAAAAGAAAATTTTAGAGTTTATGTATGCAAGAGAATTTGAAAACTATAGTAAATGTGAGTGAAGAAAATTATTTTTCGCGCACTAAAAAGGAACACAAAAGTTTTGTTATCCACGTTGGGTAAATTCCACTAGTTCAACTCCAGATAGCATGGTGGAATTTTGTAAGAAAGACATGCCTAATTGATCCGAACATGTTTTAAATGTGGTGGATATGCATGCCAGAAACATGTTGAAGATGCAAATGACCTAATGATCCAAAAATTTCAAGGAGTAGAAAAAATTAAAATTCTAAAGTTAACATGCGATGGGATATTTACTAGAGCCAAACTACCCACTTTTTGCCAATTTCAAAAAAAGCGGACCGAAAAAATCACAGATACATATTGGAATTATCTCTCTCAGCAATTGTGCATTTCCATTTTGGATGTTCAATTTTTTTTTTCAAACTTGAGTTTTTCAGTCTCCCAGTTTTCTTGTAAACCAAAAGATAAGGGAAATATAGATCACAAAAAAATTGAAATTTTAGAGTTTATGTATGCAAAAGAATTTTAAAACTATAATAAAAGTGAGTGAAGAAAATTATTTTTCACGCAGTAAAAATGAACACCAATGTTTTGTTATCCATTGGGAAAATTCCACTAGTACAACCCCAGATAATTTGGTGGAATTCAATAAGAAAGAGATTCCTAATTGATCCAAACATGTGTTAAATGTGGTGAATATGCATGCCAGAAACATGTTGAAGATGCAAATGACCTAATGATCCAAAAATTTCAAGGAGTAGAAAAAATTAAAACTCTCAAGTAAACGTGTGGTGGGATATTTACCAGAGCCAAACTACCCACTTTTAGCCTATTTTTAAAAAAGCGGACCGAAAAAATAACGAATAATTTTTTGAATTATCTCTCTCAGCATTTGTACATTTCTATTTTGGATATTCAATTTTTTTTTTCAAACTTGAGTTTTCAACTCTCCCAGTCCTCTCGTAAACAAAAAGATAAGGCAAAAAAAGATCACAACAAAATGGAAATTTTAGAGGTTATGTATGCAAAAGAATTTGAAAACTATAATAAATGAGAGTGAAAAAAATTATTTTCAAGTACTAAAAATGAACACCAATGTTTTGTTAACCACGTTGGGGAAATTCCACTAGTACAACCCCAGATAGCTTAGTGAAATTTTATATGAAAGAGATTCCTAATTGATCCTAACATGTTTTAAATGTGGTGGATATGTATGCCAGAAACATGTTGAAGATGCAAATGACCTAATGATCCAAAAATTTCAAAGAGTAGAACAAATTAAAATTCTCAAGTTAACGTGCGGTGGGATATTTACCAGAGCCGAACTACCCACTTTTTGCCTAATTTTACAAAAAGCGGACCTAAAAAATCATAGACACTATTTGGAATTATCTCTCTCAGCATTTGTGCATTTCCATTTTGGATGTTCAATTTTTTTTTTCAAGCTTGAGTTTTTCTCTCTCTCTGTTTTCTCGTAAACAAAAAGAAAAGGCAAATATAGATCACAACAAAATGGAAATTTTAGAGTCTATGTGTGCAAAAGAATTTGAAAACTACAATAATTGTGAGTGAAGAAAATTATTTTCCCACACTAAAAATGAACACCAAAGTTTTGTTATCCACGTTGGGGAAATTCCACTTGTACAACCCCAGATAGCTTTGTGGAATTTTATAAGAAAGAGATTCCTAATTGATCCTAACATGTTTTAAATGTGGTGGATATGCATGCAAGAAACATGTTGAAGATACAAATGACCTAACGATCCAAAAATTTCAAGGAGTAGAAAACATTAAAATTCTCAAGTTAACGTGCGGTGGGATATTTACCAGAGCCAAACAACCCACTTTTTGCCTATTTTACGAAAGGCGGACCTAAAAAATCACAGAAACTTTTTGGAATTATCTCTCTCAACATTTGTACATTTCCATTTTGAATGTTCTATTTTTTTTTTCAAACTTGAGTTTTTGAGTCTCCCAGTTTTCTCGTAAACAAAAAGATAAGGCAAATAGAGAACACAACAAAATAGAAATTTTAGAGTTTATGTATGCAAAAGAATTGGAAAACTATAATAAATGTGGGTGAAGAAAAATACTTTCACGAACTAAAAATGAACACCAAAGTTTTGTTATCAACGTTGGGGAAATTTTATTAGAAAGAGATTCCTAATTGATCCTAATATATTTTAAATGTGGTGGATATGCATGCTAGAAACATGTTGAAGATTCAAATGAGCCAATGATCCAAAAATTTCAAGGAGTAGAAAAAACTAAAATTCTCAAGTTAACGTGCGCTGGGATATTTACAAGTGCCAAACAACCCACTTTTTGGCTATTTTACAAAAAGTGGATCTAAAAAATCACAGATACTTTTTGGAATTATCTCACTCAGCATTTGCGCATTTCCATTTTGGATGTTCAATTCTTTTTTTTCAAACTTGAGTTTTTCACTCTCCCAGTTTTCTCGTAAAAAAAAAGATAAGGCAAATATAGATCACAACAAAATGGAAATTTTAGAGTTTATGTATGCAAAAGAATTTGAAAACTATAATAAATGTGAGTGAAGAAAATTATTTTCACGAACTAAAAATGAACACCAAAGTTTTGTTATCCACGTTGAGGAAATTCCACTAGTACAACCCCACATAGCTTGGTGAAATTTTATAAGAAAGAGATTCCTAATTGATCCTAACAAGTTTTAAATATGGTGGATATGCATTGCAGAAACATGTTGAAGATGGAAATGACCTAATGACCCAAAAATTTTAAGGAGTAGAAAAAATTGAAATTCTCAAGTTAACGTGTGGTGGGATATTTACAAGAGCCAAACAATCCACTTTTACCGTATATTACAAAAGGTGGACCTAAAAAATCACATATACTTTTTTGGAATTATCTCTCTCCGCATTTGTACATTTCCATTTTGGATGTTCAATTTTTTTTTTGAAACTTGAGTTTTCCTCTCTCTCAGTTTTCTCGTAAACAAAAAGATAAGGCAAATAAAGATCACAACAAAATTGAAATTTTAGAGTTGACGTATGCAAAATATTTTGAAAACAATAATAAATGTGAGTGAAGAAAATTATTTTCACGCAATTCCACTCGTACAACCCCAAATAGCTTGGTGGAATTTTATAAGAAAGAGATTCCTAATTGATCCTAGCATGTTTTAAATGTGGTCGATATGCATGCCAAAAACATGTTGAAGATGCAAATGTCCTAATGATCCAAAAATTTCAACGAGTAGAAAAAATTAAAATTCTGAAGTTAACGTGTCGTGGGATATTTACCTGAGCCAAATAACCCACTTTTTGCCTATTTTACAAAAAGCGGACCTAAAAAATCAAAGATACTTGTTGGAATTATCTCTCTCAGCATATTTGCATTTCCATTATGGATGTTCTATTTTTTTTTTTCAAACTTGAGTTTTTCACTCTCCCAGTTTTCTCTTAAACAAAAAGATAAGGCAAATATAGATCACAACAAAAAGAAAATTTTAGAGTTTATGTATGCAAAAGAATTTGAAAACTATAATAAATGTGAGTGAAGAAAATTATTTTTCACGCACTAAAAAGGAACACCAAAGTTTCGTTATCTACGTTGGGGAAATTCCACTAGTACAACTCCAAATAGCATGGTGGAATTTTATAAGAAAGAGATTCCTAATTGATCCTAACATGTTTTAAATTGTGGTGGATATGCATGCCAGAAACATGCTGAAGATGCAAATGACCTAATGATCCAAAAATTTCAAGTAGAAAAAATTAAAATTCTCAAGTTAACACGCGGTGGGATATTTACTAGAGCCAAACTACCCACTTTTTGCCAATTTCACAAAAAGCAAATCGAAAAAATCACTGAAACTTTTTGGAAGTATCTCTCTAAGCATTTGTGCATTTCCATTTTGGATGTTCAATTGTTTTTTTCAAACTTGAGTTTTTCAGTCTTCCAGTTTTCTCGTAAAACAAAAGATAAGGAAAATATAGATCTCAACTAAATTGAAATTTTAGAGTTTCTGAATGCAAAAGAATTTTAAAACTATAACAAAAGTGTGTGAAGAAAATTATTTTTCACGCACTAAAAATGAACACCAAAGTTTTGTTATCCATTGGGGAAATTCCACTAGTACAACCCCAGATAGCTTGGTGGAATTTTATAAGAAAGGGATTCCTAATTGATCCAAACATGTGTTAAATGTGGTGGATATGCATGCCAGAAACATGTTGAAGATGCAAATGACCTAATGATCCAAAAAGTTCGAGGAGAAGAAAAATTTAAAAGTCTCAACCAAATGTGCGGTGGGATATTTACCAGAGCCAAACTACCCACTTTTAGCCTATTTTAAAAAAAGCGGACTGAAAAATAAAAGATAATTTTTGGAATTATCTCTCTCTGCATTTGTACATTTCCATTTTGGATGTTCAACTTTTTTTTTTCAAACTTGATTTTTTCACTCTCCTAGTTTTCTCGTAAACAAAAAGATAAGGCAAATATAGATTACAACAAAATGGAAATTTTAGAGTTTATGTATACAAAAGAATTTGAAAACTAAAATAAATGAGAGTGAAAAAAATTATTTTCGTGCACTAAAAATGAACATCAAAGTTTTGTTATCCACGTTGTGGAAATTCCACGGGTACATTCCCAGATAGCTTGGTGGAATTTTATAAGAAAGAGATTCCTAATTGATCCTAAGATGTTTTAAATGTGGTGGATATGTATGCCAGAAACATGTTGAAGACGCAAATGACCAAATGATCCAAAAATTTCAAGGAGTAGAAAAAATTAAAATTCTCAAGTTAACCAGCGGTGGGATATTTTCCAGAGCCGAACTACCCACTTTTTGCCTATTTTACAAAAAGAAGACCTAAAAAATCACAGATACTATTTGGAATTATCTCTCTCAGCATTTGTGCATTTCCATTTTGGATGTTCAATTTTTTTTTTCAAGCTTGAGTTTTTCACTCTCTCTGTTTTTTCGTAAACAAAAAGATAAGGCAAATATTGATCACAACAAAATGGAAATTTTAGAGTCTATGTGTGCAAAAGAATTTGAAAACTACAATAAATTTGAGTGAAGAAAATTATTTTCCCGCACTAAAAATGAACTCCAAAGTTTTGTTATCCCTGTTGGGGAAATTCTACTAGTACAACCCCAGATAGCTTGGTGGACTTTTATAAGAAAAAGATTCCTAATTGATCCTAACATGTATTAAATGTGGTGGATATGCATGCCAGAAACATGTTGAAGATGCAAATGACCTAATGATCCAAAAATTTCAAGGAGTAGAAAAAATTAAAATTCTCAAGTTAACGTGCGATGGGATATTTACCAGAGCCAAACAAACCACATTTTGACTAATGAACAAAAAGCGGACCTAAAAAATCACTATACTTTTTGGAATTATCTCTCTCAGCATTTGTGCATTTCCATTTTGGATGTTCTATTTTTTTTTTCAAACTTGAGTTATGGACTCTACCAGTTTTCTCGTAAACAAAAAGATAAGGCAAATAGAGATCACAACAAAATGGAAATTTTAGAGTTTATGTTTGCAAAAGAATTTGAAAACTATAATAAATGTGAATGAAGAAAATTATTTTCACGAACTAAACATGAACACCAAAATTTTGTTATCCACGTTGGGGAAATTTTATAAGAAAGTGATTCCTAATTGATCCTAACATATTTTAAATGTGGTGGATATGCATGCCAGAAACATGTTGAAGATGCAAATGAGCTAATGATCCTAAAATTTCAAGGAGTAGAAAAAACTAAAACTCTCAAGTTAACGTGCGGTGGGATATTTACTACAGCCAAACAACCCACTTTTTGCCTATTTTACAAAAAACGGACCTAAAAAATCACAGATACTTTACAGAATTATCTCTCTCAGCATTTGTGCATTATCATTTTGGATGTTCAATTTTTTTTTCAAACTTGAGTTTTTCGCTCTCCTAGTTTTCTCGTCAAAAAAAATATAAGGAAAATATAGATCACAATAAAATGGAAATTTTAGAGTTTATGTATGCAAAAGAATTTGAAAACTATAATAAATGTGAGTGAAGAAAATTATTTTCACACACTAAAAATGAACACCAAACTTTTGTTTGCCATGTTGGGGAAATTCCACTAGTACAACCCCCGATAGATTGGTGGCATTTTATAAGAAAGAGATTCCTAATTGATCCTAACATGTTTTAAATGTGGTGCATAAGCATGCCAAAAACATGTTGAAGATGCAAATGACCTAATGATCCAAAAATTTCAAGGAGTAGAAAAAATTAAAATTCTCAAGTTAACGTGCGGTGGGATATTTACCAAAGCGAAACAACCCACTTTTTGCCTATTTTACAAAAAGCAGACATAAAAAATCACAGATACTTTTTGAAATTATCTCTGTCAGCATTTGTAAATTACCATTTTGGATGTTCAATTTTTTTTGTGAAACTTGAGTTTTTCTCTCTCTCTGTTTTCTCGTAAACAAAAAGATAAGGCAAAAGATCACAACAAAATGGAAATTTTAGAGTTGACGTATGCAAAATAATTTGAAAACTATAATAAATGTGAGTGAAGAAAATTATTTTCATGCACAAAAAATGAACACAAAAGTTTTGTTATCCACAATGGGGAAATTATACTAGTACAACCTCAGATAGCTTGGTGGATTTTTATAAGGAAGAGATTCCTAATTGATCCTAACATGTTTTAAATGTGGTGGATATGCAAGCCAGAGATATGTTGAGGATGCAAATGACCTAATGATCCAAAAATTTCAAGGAGAAGAAAAAAATAAAAATTCTCAAGTTAACATGCAGTGGGATATTTACCAGAGCCAAACAACCTACATTTTGCCTACTTTACAAAAAGCGGACTTAAAAAATCACAATATTTTTTGGAATTATCTCTCTCAGAATTTGTGCATTTCCATTTTGGATGTTCAATTTTTTTTTCAAAATTTAGCTTTTGAGTCTCCAAGTTTTCTCGTAAACAAAAAGATAAGGCAAATAGAGATCACAACAAAATGGAAATTTTAGAGTTTTTGTATGGAAAAGAATTTGAAAACTATAATAAATGTGAGTGAAGAAAATTATTTTCACGAAGTAAAAATGAACAGCAAAGTTTTGTTATCCACGTTGGGGAAATTTTATTAGAAAGAGATTCCTAATTGATCCTAACATATTTTAAATGTGGTGGATATGCATGCCAGAAACATGTTGAAGATGCAAATGAGCGAATGATCCAAAAACTTCAAAGAGTAGAAAAAACTAAAATTCTCAAGTTAACGTGCGGTGGGATATTTACTAGAGCCAAACAACCCACTTTTTTCCTATTTTACAAAAAGCGGACCAAAAAAATCACAGATACTTTATGGAATTATCTCTCTCAGCATTTGTGCATTTCCATTTTGAATGTTGAATTTTTTTTCAAACTTGAGTTTTTTGCTCTCCTAGTTTTCTCGTAAACAAAAATATAAGACAAATATAGATCGCAACAAAATGGAAATTTTAGAGTTTAAGTATGCAAAAGAATTTGAAAACTATAATAAATGTGAGTGAAGAAAATTATTTTCACACACTATAAATGAACACTAAACTTTTGTTAGCCACGTTGGGGAAATTCCACTAGTACAACCCTAGATAGATTGGTGGAATTTTATAAGAAAGAGATTCCTAATTGATCCTAACATGTGTTAAATGTGGTGGATATGCATGCCAGAAACATGTTGAAGATGCAAATGACCTAATGATCCAAAAAGTTCAAGGAGAAGAAAAATTGAAAAGTCTCACGTAAACGTGTGGTGGGATATTTATCAGAGCCAAACTACCCACGTTTTGCCTATTTTAAAAAAAGCGGACCGAAAAAATAACAGATAATTTTTGGAATTATCTCTCTCAGCATTTGTGCATTTCCATTTTGGATGTTCAATTTTTTTTTTTCAAACTTGAGTTTTTCACTCTCCCAGTTTTCTCGTAAACAAAAAGATAAGGAAAATATAGATCACAAAAAAATGGAAATTTTAGAGTTTATGTATGCAAAAGCATTTTAAAACTATAATAAATAAGACTGAAAAAAATTATTTTCATGCACTAAAAATGAACTCCAATGTTTTGTTATCCACGTTGGGGAAATTCCACTAGTACAACCCCAGATAGCTTTGTGGAATTTTATAAGAAAGAGATTCCTAATTGATCCTAACATGTTTTGAATGTGGTAGATATGCATGCCAGAAACATGTTGAGGATGCAAATGACCTAATGATCCAAAAATTTCAAGGAGCAGAAAAAATAAAAATTCTCAAGTTGACGTGCGATGGGATATTTGCCAGAGCCAAACTACCCTTCCCTCTTTTTGCCTATTTAAAAAAAAAAGTGAAACTAAAAAATCACAGATACTATTTGGAATTAACTCTCTTAGCATTTGTGCATTTCCATTTTGGATGTTCAATTTTTTTTTTCAAGCTTGTGTTTTTCACTTACTTTGTTTTTTCGTAAACAAAAAGATAAGGCAAATATAGATCACAACAAAATGGAAATTTTAGAGTTTATGTATGCAAAAGAATTTGAAAAAAATAATAAATGTGAGTGAAGAAAATTAATTTAACGCACTAAAAATGAACACTAAAGTTTAGTTATCCACGTTCGGGAAATTCCACTAGTAAAACCCCTGATAGCTTGGTGGAATTTTATAAGAATGAGATTCCTAATATATCCTAACAAGTTTTAAATGTGGTGGACATGCAGGACAGAAATATGTGGAAGCTGCAAATTACCTAATGATCAGAAAATTTCGAGTAGAAAAAATTAAAATTCTCAAGTCATCATGCAGAGGGATATTTACCAGAGATAAACAACCAACTTTTTGCCTATTTTACAAAAAGTGGACCTAAAAAATCACAGATACTTTTTCGAATTATCTCTCAGAGAATTTGTGCATTTCCATTTTGGATGTTCAATTTTTTTTTTTCAAACATGAGTTTTTCACTCTCCCAGTTTTCTCGTAAACAAAAAGATAACGCAAATATAGATCACAACAAAATGGAAATTTTAGAGTTTATGTATGCAAAAGAATTTGAAAACTATAATAAATGTGAGTGAAGAAAATTATTTTCACGCAAAAAAAATGAACACCAAAGTTTTGTTATCCTCGTTGAGAAAATTCCACTAGAACAACCCCAGATAGCTTGGTGGAATTTTATAAGAAAGAGATTCCTAATTGATCCTAACATGTTTTAAATGTGGTGGATATGCATCCCAGAAATATGTTGAAGATGCAAATGACCTAATGATCCAAAACTTTCAAGGAGTAGAAAAAATTAAAATTCTCAAGTTAACGTCCGGTGGGATATTTACCAAAGCCAAGCAACCCACCTTTTGCCTATTTTACAAAAGGCGGACCTATAAAATTACATATACATTTTTAAATTATCTCTCTCAGCATTTGTACATTTCCATTTTGGATGTTCAATTTTTTTTTTTTGAAACTTGAGTTTTTCTCTCTACCTGCTTTCTCGTAGACAAAAAGATAAGGCAAATAAAGATCACAATAAAATGGAAATTTTAGAGTTGACGTATGCAAAAGAATTCGAAAACTAAAATAAATGTGAGTGAAGAAAATTATTTTCGTGGACTTAAAATGAACACCAAAGTTTTGTTATCCACGTTGGGGAAATTACACTAGTACAACCCCAGATAGCTTGGTGGAATTTTAAAAGAAAGAGATTCCTAATTGATCCTAACATGTTTTAAATATGGTGGATATGCATGCCAGAAACATGTTGAGGATGCAAATGACCTAATGATCCAAAAATTTCAAGGAGAAGAAAACATTAAAAATTCTCAAGTTAATGCGCGGTGGGATATTTACCTGTCCCACATTTTGCCTATTTTACAAAAACCGGACCTAAAAAGTCACTATACTTTTTGGAATTATCTCTCTCAGCATTTGAGCATATCCATTTTGGATGTTCAATTTTTTTTTTCAAACTTGAGTTTTTGACTCTCCCAGTTTTCTCGTAAACAAAAAGATAAGGCAAATAGAGATCACAACAAAATGGAAGTTTTAGAGTTTATGTAGACAAAAGAATTTGAAAACTATAATAAATGTGAGTGAAGAAAATTATTTTCACGAACTAAAAAAGAACACCAAAGTTTTGTTATCCACGTTGGGGAAATTTTATTAGAAAGAGACTCCTAATTGATCCTAACATATTTTAAATGTGGTGGATATGTATGCATGAAACATGTTGAAGATGCAAATGAGCTAATGATCCAAAAATTTCAAGGAGTAGAAAAAACTAAAATTCTCAAGTTAACGTGCGGTGGGATATTTACTAGAGCCAAACAACACACTTTTTGCCTATTTTACAAAGAGCGGACCTAAAAAATCACAAATACTTTTTGGAATTATCTCACTCAGCATTTGTGCATTTCCATTCTGGATGTTCAATTCTTTTTTTTCTAACTTGAGTTTTTCACTCTCCCAGTTTTCACGTAAACAAAAAGATAAGGCAAATTTAGATCACAACAAAAATGGAAATATTAGAGTTTATGTATGCAAAAGAATTTGAAAACTATAATAAATGTAAGTCAAGAAAATTATTTTCACGAACTAAAAATGAACACCAATGTTTTGTTATCGATGTTGGGGAAATTCCACTAGTACAACCCCACATAGCTTGGTGGAATTTTATAAGAAAGAGATTCCTAATTAATCCTAACATGTTTTAAATGTGGTGGATATGCATGCCAGAAACATGTTGAAGATGCAAATGACCTAATGATACAAAAATTTCAAGGAGTGGAAAAAATTAAAATTCTCAAGTTAACGTGCATTGGGATATTTACCAGAGCCAAACAAGCCACCTTTTGCCTATTTTACAAAAGGCGGACCTATAAAATCACATATACTTTTTTGAATTATCTCTCTCAGCATTTGTACATTTCCAGTTTGGATGTTCAATTTTTTTTTTTTTGAAACTTTGAGTTTTTCTCTCTTCAGTTTTCTCGTAAACAAAAAGATAAGGCAAATAAAGATCACAATAAAATAGAAATTTTAGAGTTGACGTATGCAAAAGAATTTGAAACATATAATAAATGTTAGTGAAGAAAATTATTTTCACGGACTAAAAATGAACACCAAAGTTTTGTTATCCACGTTGGGAAATTACACTAGTATAACCCCAGATAGCTTGGTGGAATTTTAAAAGAAAGAGATTCCTAATTGATCCTAACATGTTTTAGATATGGTGGATATGCATGCCAGAAACATGTTGAGGATGCAAATGAACTATTTATCCAAAAATAGTTACCAGAACTATTTTTCAAGGAGAATAGAACATAAAAAATTCTCAAGTTAACGTGCGGTTGGATAATTACCAGAACCAAACAACCCACATTTTGCCTATTTTACAAAAAGCGGACCTAAAAAATCATTATACTTTTTGGAATTATCTCTCTCAGCAATTGAGCACATCCATTTTGGATGTTCAATTTTTTTTTTCAAACTTGAGTTTTTGACTCTCCTAGTTTTCTCGTAAACAAAAAGATAAGGCAAATAGAGATCAGAACAAAATAGAAATTTTAGAGTTTATGTAGGCGAAAGAATTTGAAAACTATAATAAATGTGAGTGAAGAAAATTATTTTCATGAACTAAAAATGAACACCAAAGTTTTGTTATCCACGTTGGGGAAATTTTATTAGAAAAAGATTCCTAATTGATCCTAACATATTTTAAATGTGGTGGATATGTATGCCAGAAACATGTTGAAGATGCAAATGAGCTAATGATCCAAAAATTTTAAGGAGTAGAAAAAACAAAAATTCTCAAGTTAACGTGCGGTGGGATATTTACTAGAGCCAAACAACACACTTTTTGCCTTTTTAACAAAGAGCGGACCTAAAAAATCACAGATACTTTTTGGAATTATCTCACTCAGCATTTTTGCATTTCCATTCTGGATGTTCAATTTTTTTTTCAAACTTGAGTTTTTCACTCTCCCAGTTTTCTCGTAAACAAAAAGATATGGCAAATATATATCACTAGAAAATGGAAATTTTAGCGTTTAAGTATGCAAAAGAATTTGAAAACAATAATAAATGTGAGTGAAGAAAATTATTTTCACGCACTAAAAATGAACTCCAAAGTTTTGTTATTCACGTTGGGGAAATTCTACTAGTACAACCCCAGATAGCTTGGTGGAATTTTAAGGAGTAGTAAAAAATAAAACTCGCAGGTTAAAGTGAGGTGGGATATTTAACAGCTCTCCCAGTTTTCTCTTAAACAAAAAGATAAGGCAAATATAGACCACAATAAAATGGAAATTTAAGAGTTTATGTATGCAAAAAAAATTGATAACTATAGTAAATGTGAGTGAAGAAAATTATTTTCATGCACTAAAAATGAACAACAAGGTTTTGTTTTCCACGTTGGGGAAATTCCACTAGTACGACGCCAGATAGCTAGGTGGAATTTTATTAGAAAGAGATTCCTAATTTATCCTAACTTTTTTTAAATGTGGTGGATAAGCATGCCAGAAAACATGTTGAAGATGCAAATGACCTAATGATTCAAAAATTTCAAGGAGTAGAAAAAAATTAAAATTCTCAAGTTAACGAGCGGTGGGATATTTACCAGAGCCAAACAACCCAGTTTTTGCCTATTTTACACAAGGCGGACCTAAAAAATCATAGATAGTTTTTCGAATTATCTCTCTCAGCATTTGTGCTTCGACATTTTGGATGATCGATATTTTTTTTCAAACTCAAGTTTTTCACTCTCCCAGTTTTCTCATAAACAAAAAGATAAGGCAAATATAGATCACAACAAAATGGAAATTTTAGAGTTTATGTACGCAAAAGAATTTGAAAATTATAATAAATGTGAGTGAAGAAAATTATTCTCATGCACTTAAAAAGAACACCAAAGTTTTGTTATCCACGTTGGGGAAATTCCTGTAGTTCATCCTCTGATAGCTTGGTGAAATTTTATTAGAACGAGATTCCTAATTGATCCTAACATATTTTAAATGTGGTGGATATGCATGCCAGAAACATGTTGAAGATGCATATGACCTAATGATCCAAATATTTCGAGTAGAAAAAACTAAAATTCTCAAGTTAACGTGTGGTGGGATATTTACTAGAGCCAAACAACCCACTTTTTGCCTATTTTACAAAAAACGGACCTAAAAAATCACAAATACTTTTTGGAATTATCTCACTCAGCATTTGTGCATTTCCATTTTGGATGTTCAATTCTTTTTTGTCAAACTTGAGTTTTTCACTCTCCCAGTTTTCTCGTAAACGAAAAAATAAGGAAAATATAGATCACAACAAAATGGAAATATTAGAGTTTATGTAAGCAAAAGAATTTGAAAACTATAATAAATGTGAGTGAAGAAAATTATTTTCAAGAACTAAAAATGAACACCAATGTTTTGTTCTCCACGTTGGGGAAAATCAACTAGTACAACCCCACATAGCTTGGTGGAATTTTATAAGAAAGAGATTCCTAATTGATCCTTACTTATTTTAAATGTGGTGGATATGCATCCCAGAAACATGTTGAAGATGCAAATGACCTAATGATCCAAAAAAATCAAGGAGAATAAAAATTTAAAAGTCTTAAGTAAACGTGCGGTGGGATATTTACTAGAGCCAAACTACCCGCTTTTAGCCTATTTTAAAAAAAGCGGACTGAAAAAATTACAGATAATTTTTGGAATTATCTCTCTCGGCATTTGTGCATTTTTATTTTGAATGTTCAATATTTTTTTTCAAACTTGAGTTTTTCACTCTCCCAGTTTTCTCGTAAACAAAAAGATAAGGCAAATATAGATCACAACAAAATGGAAATTTTAGAGTTTATGTATGCAAAAGAATATGAAAACTATAATAAATGAGAGTGAAGAAAATTATTTTCACGCACTAAAAATGAACACCAATGTTTTGTTATCCACGTTGGGGAAATTCCACTAGTACAACCCCTGAAAGCTTGGTGGAATTTTATAAGATAGAGATTCCTAATTGATCCTAACATGATTTAAATGTGGTGGATATGCATTCCAGAAACATGTTGAAGATGCAAATGACCTAATGATCAGAAAATTTCAAGGAGTACAAAAATTTTAAAAATCTCAAGTTAACGTGCGGTGGGATATTTAACAAAGCCAAACAACCCAGTTTTTGACTATTTTTAAAAAAAGCGGACCAAAAAAATAACAAATACTTTTTGAAATTATCTCTCTCAGCATTTGTGCATTTCCATTTTGGATGTTCAATTTTTTTTTCAAACTTGAGTTTTTCTCTCTCCCAGTTTTCTCGTAAACAAAAAGATAGGGCAAATATATATCACAAAAAAATGGAAATTTTAGCGTTTAAGTATGCAAAAGAATTTGAAAAAATAATAAATGTGAGTGAAGAAAATTATTTTCACGCACTAAAAATGAACTCCAAAGTTTTGTTACCCACGTTGGGGAAATTCCACTAGTACAACCCCAGATAGCTTGGTGGAATTTTATAAGAAAGAGATTCCTAATTGATCCTAACATGTTTTAAATGTGGTGGATATGCATGCTAGAAACATGTTGAAGATGCAAATGACCTAATAATCCTAAAATTTCAAGGAGTAGTAAAAAATAAAATTCGCAAGTTAAAGTGCGGTGGGATATTTACCAGCTCTCCCAGTTTTCTCTTAAACAAAAAGATAAGGCAAATATAGATCACAATAAAATGGAAATTTTACAGTTTATGTTTGCAAAAAAATTTGAAAACTATAGTAAATGTGAGTGAAGAAAATTATTTTCATGCACTAAAAATGAAAACCAAAGTTTTGTTATCCCAGTTGGGGAAATTCCACTAGTACGACCCCAGATAGCTAGGTGGAATTTTATAAGAAAGAGATTCTTAATTTAGCCTAACTTGTTTTAAATGTGGTGGATAAGCCTGCCAGAAACATGTTGAAGATGCAAATGACCTAATGATTCAAAAATTTCAAGGAGTAAAAAAAATTAAAATTCACAAGTTAACGGGCGGTGGGATATTTACCAGAGTCAAACAACCCAGTTTTTGCCTATTTTACACAAGGCGGACCTAAAAAAACATAGATACTTTTTCGAATAATCTCTCTAAACATTTGTGCTTCCGCATTTTGGATGTTCGATTTTTTTTTTCAAACTTAAGTTTTTCACTCTCCCAGTTTTCTTGTAATAAAAAGATAAGGCAAATATAGATCACAACAAAATGGAAATTTTAGAGTTTATGTATGCAAAAGAATTTGAAAACTATAATAAATGTGAGTGAAGAAAATTATTCTCACGAATTTAAAATGAACACCAAAGTTTTGTTATCCACGTTGGGGAAATTCCACTAGTTCAACCCAAGATAGCTTGGTGGAATTTTATTAGAAAGAGATTCCTAATTGATCCTAACATATTTTAAATGTGGTGGATATGCATGCCAGAAACATGTTGAAGATGCACATATTTCAAGGAGTGGGAAAAACTAAAATTCTCAAGTTAACGTGCGGTGGGATATTAACTAGAGCCAAACAACCCACTTTTTGCCTATTTTACAAAAAACGAACCTAAAAAATCACAGATACTTTTTGAAATTATCTCACTCAGCATTTGTGCATTTCCATTTTGGATGTTCAATTATTTTTTGTCAAACTTGAGTTTTTCACTCTCCCAGTTTTCTCGTAAAGAAAAAGATAAGACAAATATAGATCACAACAAAATGGAAATATTAGAGTTTATGTATGCAAAAGAATTTGAAAACTATAATAAATGTGAGTGAAGAAAATTATTTTCACGAACTAAAAATGAGCACCAATGTTTTGTTCTCCACGTTGGGGAAATTCAACTAGTACAACCCCACATAGCTTGGTGGAATTTTATAAGAAAGAAATTCCTAATTGATCCTTACATGTTTTAAATGTGGTGGATATGCGTGCAAGAAACATATTGAAGATGCAAATGACCTAATGATCCAAAAAAATCAAGGAGAAGTAAAATTTAAAAGTCTTAAGTAAATGTGCGGTGGGATATTTTCCAGAGCCAAACTACCTACTTTTAGCCTATTTTAAAAAAAGCGGACCGAAAAAATAACTGATAATTTTTGGAATTATCTCTCTCAGCATTTGTGCATTTCCATTTTGCAAGTTAAAGTGCGGTGGGATATTTACCAGCTCTCCTAGTTTTCTCTTAAACAAAAAGATAAGGCAAATATAGATCACAATAAAATGGAAATTTTAGAGTTTATGTATGCAAAAAAATTTGAAAACTATAATAAATGTGAGTGAAGAAAATAAATTATTTTCATGCACTAAAAATGAACATCAAAGTTTTGTTATCCAAGTTGGGGAAATTCCACTAGTATGACCCCAGATCGCTAGGTGAAATTTTATAAGAAAAAGATTCCTAATTTATCCTAACTTGTTTTAAATGTGGTGGATAAGCATGCCAGAAACATGTTGAAGATGCAAATGACCTAATGATTCTAAAATTTCAAGGAGTAGAAAAAAATTAAAATTCTCAACTTAGCGAGCGGTGGGATATTTACTAGAGCCAAACTACCCAGTTTTTACCTATTTTACACAAGGCGGACCTGAAAAATCATACATACATTTTCGAATTATCTCTCTCAGCATTTGTGCTTCTGCATTTTGGATGTTCGATTTTTTTTTTCAAACTTAAGTTTTTCACTCTCCCAATTTTCTCGTAAACAAAAAGATAAGGCAAATATAGATCACAAAAAAAATGGAAATTTTAGAGTTTATGTATGCAAAAGAATTTGAAAACTATAATAAATGTGAGTGAAGAAAATTATTCTCACGCACTTAAAATGAACACCAAAATTTTGTTATCCACGTTGGGGAAATTCCACTAGTTCAACCCCAGATAGCTTGGTGGAATTTTATTAGAAAGAGATTCCTAACAGATCCAAACATATTTTAAATGTGGTGGATATGCATGCCAGAAACATGTTGAAGATGCAAATGACCTAATGATCCAAATATTTCAAGGAGTAGAAAAAACTAAAATTCTCAAGTTAACGTGCGGTGGGATATTTACTAGAGCCAAACAACCCACTTTTTGCCTATTTTACAAAAAACGGACCACAAAAATCACAGATACTTTTTTGGAATTATCTCACTCAGCATTTGTGCATTTCCATTTTGGATGTTCAATTTTTTTTTTCAAACTTGAGTTTTTCACTCTCCCAGTTTTCTCGTAAACAAAAGGATAAGGAAAATATAGATCACAACAAAATGGAAATATTAGAGTTTATGTATGCAAAAGAATTTGAAAACTATAATAAATGTGAGCGAAGAAAATTATTTTCACGAACTAAAAATGAACACCAATGTTTTGTTCTCCACGATGTGGAAATTCAACTAGTACAACCCCACATAGCTTGGTGGAATTTTATAAGAAAGAGATTCCTAATTGATCCTTACATGTTTTAAATGTGGTGGATATGCATGCCAGAAACATGTTTAAGATGCAAATGACCTAATGATCCAAAAATTTTGAGTAGAAAAAAATAAAATTCTTTAGTTAACATGCGGTGGGATATTTACCAGAGCCAAACAACCCACTTTTTGCCTATTTTACAAAAGGCGAACCTAAAAAATAACAGATACTTTTTGGAATTATCTCTCTTAGCATTTCTACATTTCCATTTTGAATTATCAATTTTTTTTTTTGAAACTTGAGTTTTTTTCTCTCTCAGTTTTCTCGTAAACAAAAAGATAAGGCAAATAAAGATCACAACAAAATGGAAATTTTAGAATTGACGTCTGCAAAACAATTTGAAAACTATAATAAATGTGAGTGAAGAAAATTATTTTCACGCACTAAAAATGAACACCAAAGTTTTGTTATCCACGTTGGGGAAATTCCACTCGTACAACCCTAGATAGCTTTGGGGAATTTTATAAGAAAGTGATTCCTAATTGATCCTAGCATGTTTTAAATGTGGTGGATATGCATGCCAGAAACATTTTGAAGATGCAAATGACCTAATGAACCAAAAATTTCAACGAGTAGAAAAAATTAAAATTCTCAAGTAAACGTGTCGTGGGATATTTACCTGAGCCAAATAACCCACTTTCTGCCTATTTTACAAAAAGCAGACCTAAAAAATCACATATACTTGTTGGAATTATCACTCTAAGCATATGTGCATTTCCATTTTGGAAGTTCAATTTTTTTTTTTCAAATTTGAGTTTTTCTCTCTCCTAGTTTTCTTCTACACAAAAGATCACAACAAAAAGAAAATTTTAGAGTTTATGTATGCAAAAGAATTTGAAAACTAGAATAAATGTGAGTGAAGAAAATTATTTTTCAAACACTAAAAAGGAACACCAAAGTTTTGTTATCCACGTTGGGGAAATTCCACTAGTACAACTCTAGATAGCATGGTGGAATTTTATAAGAAAGAGATTCCTAATTGATCCTAACATGTTTTAAATGTGATGGATATGCATGCAAGAAACATGTTGAAGATGCAAATGAACTAAAGATCCAAAAATTTCAAGGAGTAGAAAAAATTAAAAGTCTCAAGTTAACCCACGGTGGGATATTTACCAGAGCCAAACTACACACTTTTTGCCACTTTCACAAAAAAAGGTCCGAAAAAATCATAGATACTTTTTTGGAAATATCTCTCTCAGCATTTGTGCATTTCCATTTTGGATGATCCATTTTTTTTTCAAACTTGAGTTTTTAACTCTCCCAGTTTTCTCGTAAACCAAAAGATAACGCAAATATAGATCACAAAAAAATTGAAATTTTAGAGTTTATGTATGCAATAGAATTTTAAAACTATAATAAAAGTGAGTGAAGAAATTTTTTTTTCACGGACATAAAATGAACACCAAAGTTTTGTTATCCATTGGGAAAATTCCACTAGTACCCCAGATAGCTTGGTGGAATTTTATAAGAAAGAGATTCCTAATTGATCCTAACATGTCTTAAATGTGGTGGATATGCATGCCAGAAACATGTTCAAGATGCAAATGACCTAATGATCCAAAAAGTTCAAGTAGAAGAAAAATTTAAAAGTCTCAAGGAAACGTGCGGTGGGATATTTACCAGAGCCAAACTACCCACTTTTTGCCTATTTTAAAAAAGCAGACCGAAAAAGTAACAGATAATTTTTGGAATTATCTCTCTCAGCTTTTGTGCATTTCCAATTTGGGTGTTCAATTTTTTTTTTCAAACTTGAGTTTTTCACTCTCCCAGTTTTCTCGCAAACATAAAGATAAGGCAAATATAGATCACAACAAAATGGAAATGTTAGATTTTATGTATGCAAAAGAATTTGAAAACTATTATAAATGAGAGTGAAAAAAACTATTTTAATGCACTAAAAATGAACACCATTGTTTTGTTATCCACGTTGGGGAAATTCCACTAGTACAACCCCAGATAGCTTGGTGGAATTTTATAAGAAAAAGATTCCTAATTGATCCTAACATGTTTTAAATGTGGTGGATATGTATGCCAGAAACATGTTGAAGATGCAAATGACCAAATGATCCAAAATTTCGAGCAGAAAAAATTAAAATTCTCAAGTTAACGTTCGGTGGGATATTTACCAGAGCCGAACTTCCCACTTTATGCCTATTTTATAAAAAGCGGACCTAAAAAATCATAGATACTATTTGGATTTATCTCTGTCAGCATTTGTGCATTTCCATTTTGGATGTTCAAATTTTTTTTTCAAGCTTGAGTTTTTCACCCTCTCTGTTTTCTCCAAAAAAAAAAAAAGGCAAATATACATCACAACAAAATGGAAATTTTAGAGTCTAAGTGTGCAAAAGAATTTAAAAACTACAATAAATGTGAGTGAAGAAAATTATTTTCATGCACTAAAAATTAACCCAAAAGTTTTGTTATCCACGTTGGGGAAATTCCACTAGTACAACCCCTGATAGCTTGGTGGAATTTTATAGGAAAGAGATTCCTAATTGATCCTAACAGGTTTTGAATGTGGTGGATATGCATGCCAGAAACAAGTTGAAGATGCAAATGACCTAACGATCCAAAAATTTCAAGCAGTAGAAAAAATTATAATTCTCAAGTTAACGAGCGGTGGGATATGTACCAGAGCCAAACAAGTGGAAGATGCAAAATTCTTAGGTTAACGTGCAGTGGGATATTTACAAGAGCCAAACAACCCACATTTTGCCTATTTTATAAAAAAGTGGACCTAAAAAATCACAAATACTTTTTCGAATTATCTCTCTCAGCATTTGAGCATTTCCATTTTGGATATTCAATTGTTTCTTTCAAACTTGAGTTTTTCACTCTTCCTGTTTTCTCGTAAACAAAAAGATAAGGCAAATATAGATCACAACAAAATGGAAATTTTAGAATTTATGTATGCCAAAGAATTTGAAAACTAAAATAAATGTGAGTGAAGAAAATTATTTTCACACACTAAAAATGAACACCAAAGTTTTGTTATCCACGTTGGGGAAATTCCACTTGTACAACCCCAGATAACTTGGTGGAATTTTATGAGAAATAGATTCCTAATTGATCCTAACTTGTTTTAAATGTGGTGGATATGCATGCCAGAAACATGTTGAGGATGCAAATGACCTAATGATTCAACAATTTCACGGAGAAGAAAAAATTAAAAATCTTAAGTTAACGTGCGGTGGGATACTTACCAAAGCCAAACAACCCACTTTTTGCCTATTTTCCAAAAAGCGGACCAAAAAAATCACAGATACATTTTCGAATTATCTTTATTTCCATTTTGAATGTTCAATTTTTTTTTTCAAACTTGAGTTTTGACTCTCCTAGTTTTCTTGTAAACCAAAAGAAAAGGCAAATAGAGATCACAACAAAATGGAAATTTTAGAGTTTATGTATGCAAAAGAATTTGAAAACTACAATAAATGTGAGTGAAGAAAATTATTTTCATGCACTAAAAATGAACACCAATGTTTTGTTATCCACGTTGGGGAAATTCCACTAGTACAACCCAAGATAGCTTGGTGGAATTTTATAAGAAAGAGATTCCTAATTGATCCAGGGCCAAACCCCCTACTTTTTGCCTATTTTATAAAAAGCGGTCCTAAAAAATCAAAGATACTTTTTGGAATTATCTTTCTCTGCATTTCTGCATTTCCATTTTGGATGTTTAATTTGTTTTTTTCAAACTTGAGTTTTTCACTCTCCCAGTTTTCTCGTAAACAAAAAGATAAGGCAAATATAGATCACAACAAAATGGAAATTTTAGAGTTTATGTTTGCAAAAGAATTTTAAAACTATAATAAATAAGAGTGAAAAAAATTATTTTCATGCACTAAAAATGAACTCCAATGTTTTGTTATCCACGTTGGGGAAATTCCACTAGTACAACCCCGGATTGCTTGGTGGAATTTTATAAGAAAGAGATTCCTAATTGATCCTAACATGTTTTAAATGTGGTAGATATGCATGCCAGAAACATGTTGAGGATGCAAATGACCTAATGATCCAAAAATGTCAAGGAGCAGAAAAAATTAAAATTCTCAAGTTGACGTGAGATGGGATATTTACCAGAGCCAAACTACCCTTCCCAATTTTTGCCTATTTAAAAAAAAGTGAAACTAAAAAATCACAGATACTTTTTGGAATTAACTCTCATAGCATTTGTGCATTTCCATTTTGGATGTTCAATTTTTTTTTTCAAGCTTGTGTTTTTCACTCACTCTATTTTTTCTTAAACAATAAGATAAGGCAAATATAGATCACAACAAAATGGAAATTTTAGAGTTTATGTATGCAATAGAAATTGAAAACAATAATAAATGTGAGTGAAGAAAATTATTTTTACGCACTAAAAATGAACACTAAAGTTTTGTTATCCACGTTCGGGAAATTCCACTAGTAAAACCCCTGATAGCTTGGTGGAATTTTATAAGAATGAGATTCCTAATATATCCTAACATGTTTTAAATGTGGTGGACATGTAGGACAGAAATATGTGGAAGATGCAAATGACCTAATGATCAAAAAATTCCAAGGAGTAGAAAAAATTAAAATTCTCAAGTCATCATACAGAGGGATATTTACCAGAGCTAAACAACCAACTATTTTCCTATTTTAAAAAAAGTGGACCTAAAAAATCACAGATACTTTTTCGAATTATCTCTCAGAGCATTTGTGCATTTCTATTTTGGATGTTCAATTTTTTTTTTCAAACTTGAGTTTTTCACTCTCTCAATTTTCTCGTAAACAAAAAGATAAGGCAAATATAGATCACAAGAAAATGGAAATTTTAGAGTTTATGTATGCAAAAGAATTTGAAAACTATAATAAATGTGAGTGAAGAAAATTATTTTCACGCACTAAAAATGAACAACAAAAGTTTTGTTATCCTCATTGAGGAAATTCCACTAGAACAACCCCAGATAGCTTGGTGGAATTTTATAAGAAAGAGATTCCTAATTGATCCTAACATGTTTTAAATGTGGTGGATATGCATGCCAGAAACGTGTTGAAGATGCAAATGACCTAATGATCCAAAACTTTCAAGGAGTAGAAAAAATTAAAATTCTCAAGGAAACGTGCGGTGGGATATTTACGAGAGCCAAACTACCCACTTTTTGCCTATTTTAAAAAAAGCAGACCGAAAAAGTAACAGATAATTTTTGGAATTATCTCTCTCAGCTTTTGTGCATTTCCAATTTGGGTGTTAAATTTTTTTTTTCAAAATTGAGTTTTTCACTCTCCCAGTTTTCTCGTAAACATAAAGATAAGGCAAATATAGATCACAACAAAATGGAAATGTTAGAGTTTATGTATGCAAAAGAATTTGAAAACTATAATAAATGAGAGTGAAAAAAACTATTTTAATGCACTAAAAATGATCACCATTGTTTTGTTATCCACGTTGGGGAAATTCCACTAGTACAACCCCAGATAGCTTGGTGGAATTTTATAAGAAAAAAATTCCTAATTGATCCTAACATGTTTTAAATGTGGTGGATATGTATGCCAAAAACATTTTGAAGATGCAAATCACCAAATGATCTAAAATTTCGAGCAGAAAAAATTAAAATTCTCAAGTTAACGTGCGATGGGATATTTACCAGAGCCGAACTACCCACTTTATGCCTATTTTATAAAAAGCGGACCTAAAAAATCATAGATACTATTTGGATTTATCTCTCTCAGAATTTTGTGCAATTCCATTTTTGATGTTCAAATTTTTTTTTCAAGCTTGAGTTTTTCACCCTCTCTGTTTTCTCCAAAAAAAAGGCAAATATACATCACAACAAAATGGAAAATTTAGAGTCTAAGTGTGCAAAAGAATTTAAAAACTACAATAAATGTGAGTGAAGAAAATTATTTTCACGCACTAAAAATTAACCCTAAAGTTTTGTTATCCACGTTGGGGAAATTCCACTAGTACAACCCCTGATAGCTTGGTGGAATTTTATAAGAAAGAGATTCCTAATTGATCCTAACAGGTTTTGAATGTGGTGGATATGCATGCCAGAAACAAGTTGAAGATGCAAATGACCTAATGATCCAAAAATTTCAAGGAGTAGAAAAAATTAAAATTCTCAGGTTAACGTGCAGTGGGATATTTACCAGAGCCAAACAACCCACATTTTGCCTATTTTATAAAAAAGTGGACATTAAAAATCACAAATACTTTTTCGAATTATCTCTCTCAGCATTTGAGCATTTCCATTTTGGATATTCAATTTTTTCTTTCAAACTTGAGTTTTTCACTCTTCCTGTTTTCTCGTAAACAAAAAGATAAGGCAAATATAGATCACAACAAAATGGAAATTTTAGAATTTATGTATGCCAAAGAATTTGAAAACTAAAATAAATGTGAGTGAAGAAAATTATTTTCACACACTAAAAATGAACACCAAAGTTATGTTATCCACGTTGGGGAAATTCCACTAGTACAACCCCAGATAGCTTGGTGGAATTTTATGAGAAATAGATTCCTAATTGATCCTAACTTGTTTTAAATGTGGTGGATATACATGCCAGAAACATGTTGAGGATGCAAATGACCTAATGGTTCAAAAATTTCACGGAGAAGAAAAAATTAAAAATCTTAAGTTAACGTGCGGTGGGATACTTACCAAAGCCAAACAACCCACTTTTTGCCTATTTTCCAAAAAACGGACCAAAAAAATCGAAGATACTTTTTCGAATTATCTTTATTTTCATTTTGAATGTTCAATTTTTTTTTTCAAACTTGAGTTTTGACTCTCCTAGTTTTCTCGTAAACCAAAAGAAAAGGCAAATAGAGATCACAACAAAATGGAAATTTTAGAGTTTATGTATGCAAAAGAATTTGAAAACTATAATAAATGTGAGTGAAGAAAATTATTTTCATGCACTAAAAATGAACACCAATGTTTTGCTATCCACGTTGGGGAAATTCCACTAGTACAACCCCAGATAGCTTGGTGGAATTTTATAAGAAAGAGATTCCTAATTGATCCAGGGCCAAACCCCCTACTTTTTGCCTATTTTATAAAAAGCGGTCCTAAAAAATCAAAGATACTTTTTGGAATTATCTCTCTCTGCATTTCTGCATTTCCATTTTTGATGTTCAATTTGTTTTTTTCAAACTTGAGTTTTTCACTCTCCCTGTTTTCTCGTAAACAAAAAGATAAGGCAAATATAGATCACAACAAAATGGAAATTTTAGAGTTTATGTATGCAAAAGCATTTTAAAACTATAATAAATAAGAGTGGAAAAAATTATTTTCATGCACTAAAAATGAACTCCAATGTTTTGTTATCCACGTTGGGGAAATTCCACTAGTACAACCCCAGATAGCTTGGTGAAATTTTAGAAGAAAGAGATTCCTAATTGATCCTAACATGTTTTAAATGTGGTAGATATGCATGCCAGAAACATGTTGAGGATGCAAATGACCTAATGATCCAAAAATTTGAAGGAGCAGAAAAAATTAAAATTCTCAAGTTGACATGAGATGGGATATTTACCAGAGCCAAACTACCCTTCCCACTTTTTGCCTATTTAAAAAAAAGTGAAACTAAAAAATCACAGATACTTTTTGGAATTAACTCTCTTAGCATTTGTGCATTTCCATTTTGGATGTTCAATTTTTTTTTTCAAGCTTGTGTTTTTCACTCACTCTATTTTTTCTTAAACAAAAAGATAAGGCAAATATAGATCACAACAAAATGGAAATTTTAGAGTTTATGTATGCAAAAGAAATTGAAAACAATAATAAATGTGAGTGAAGAAAATTATTTTTACGCACTAAAAATGAACACTAAAGTTTTGTTATCCACGTTCGGGAAATTCCACTAGTAAAACCCCTGATAGCTTGGTGGAATTTTATAAGAATGAGATTCCTAATATATCCTAACATGTTTTAAATGTGGTGGACATGTAGGATAGAAATATGTGGAAGATGCAAATGACCTAATGATAAAAAATTCCAAGGAGTAGAAAAAATTAAAATTCTCAAGTCATCATGCAGAGGGATATTTACCAGAGCTAAACAACCAACTATTTGCCTATTTTAAAAAAAGTGGACCTAAAAAATCACAGATACTTTTTCGAATTATCTCTCAGAGCATTTGTGCATTTCCATTTTGGATGTTCAATTTTTTTTTTTTCAAACTTGAGTTTTTCACTCTCTCAATTTTCTCGTAAACAAAAAGATAAGGCAAATATAGATCACAACAAAATGGAAATTTTAGAGTTTATGTATGCAAAAGAGTTTGAAAACTATAATAAATGTGAGTGAAGAAATTTATTTTCACGCACTAAAAATGAACACAAAAGTTTTGTTATCCTCATTGAGGAAATTCCACTAGAACAACCCCAGATAGCTTGGTGGAATTTTATAAGAAAGAGATTCCTAATTGATCCTAACATGTTTTAAATGTAGTGGATATGCATGCCAGAAACATGTTGAAGATGCAAATGACCTAATGATCCAAAAATTTCAAGGAGTAGAAAAAATTAAAATTCTCAAGTTAACGTGCGGTGGGATATTTACTGGAGCCAAACAACCCACCTTTTGCCTATTTTACAAAAGGCGGACCTATAAAATCACATATACATTTTTGAATTATCTCTCTCAGTATTTGTACATTTCCATTTTGGATGTTCAATTTTTTTTTTTTTTGAAACTTGAGTTCTTCTCTCTACCTGTTTTCTCGTAGACAAAAACATAAGGCAAATAAAGATCACAATAAAACTGAAATTTTAGAGTTGACGAATGCAAAAGAATTTGAAAACTAAAATAAATGTGAGTGAAGAAAATTATTTTCATGGACTAAAAGTGAACACCAAAGTTTTGTTATCCACATTGGGGAAATTACACTAGTACAACCCCAGATAGCTTGGTGGAATTTTAAAAGAAAGAGATTCCTAATTGGTCCTAACATGTTTTAAATATGGTGGATATGCATGCCAGAAACATGTTGAGGATGCAAATGACCTAATGATCCAAAAATTTCAAGGAGAAGAAAACATTGAATATTCTCAAGTTAATGTGCGGTGGGATAACTATATTCTCAAGTTAAACATTTTGCCAATTTTACAAAAAGCGGACCTAAAAAATAACTATACTTTTGGGAATTATCTGTCTCAGCATTTGAGCATATCCATTTTGGATGTTAAATTTTTTTTTTCAAACTTGAGTTTTTGACTCTCCCAGTTTTCACGTAAACAAAAAGATAAGGCAAATTTAGATCACAACAAAAATGGAAATATTAGAGTTTATGTATGCAAAAGAATTTGAAAACTATAATAAATGTAAGTGATGAAAATTATTTTCACGAACTAAAAATGAACACCAATGTTTTGTTATCCACGTTGGGGAAATTCCACTAGTACAACCCCACATAGCTTGGTGGAATTTTATAAGAAAGAGATTCCTAATTGATCCTAACATGTTTTAAATGTGGTGGATATGCATGCCAGAAACATGTTGAAGATGCAAATGACCTAATGATACAAAAATTTGAAGGAGTAGAAAAAATTAAAATTCTCAAGTTACCGTGCATTGGGATATTTACCAGAGCCAAACAAGCCACCTTTTGCTTATTTTACAAAAGTAGGACCTATAAAATCACATAAACTTTTTTGAATTATCTCTCTCAGCATTTGTACATTTCCAGTTTGGATGTTCAATTTTTTTTTTTTGAAACTTGAGTTTTTCTCTCTTCCAGTTTTCTCGTAAACAAAAAGATAAGGCAAATAAAGTTCACAATAAAATAGAAATTTTAGAGTTGACGTATGCAAAAGAATTTGAAAGCTATAATAAATGTGAGTGAAGAAAATTATTTTCACGGACTAAAAATGAACACCAAAGTTTTGTTATCCACGTTGGGAAATTACACTAGTATAACCCCAGATAGCTTGGTGGAATTTTAAAAGAAAGAGATTCCTAATTGATCCTAACATGTTTTAGATATGGTGGATATGCATGCCAAAAACATGTTAAGGATGCAAATGAACTATTTATCCAAAAATTTCAAGGAGAAGAGAACATAAAAAATTCTCAAGTTAACGTGCGGTGGGATAATTACCAGAACCAAACAACCCACATTTTGCCGATTTTACAAAAAGCGGACCTAAAAAATCATTATACTTTTTGGAATTATCTCTCTCAGCATTTGAGCACATCCATTTTGGATGTTCAATTTTTTTTTTTTCAAACTTGAGTTTTTGACTCTCCCAGTTTTCTCGTAAACAAAAAGATAAGGCAAATAGAGATCACAACAAAATGGAAATTTTAGAGTTTATGTAGGCGAAAGAATTTGAAAACTATAATAAATGTGAGTGAAGAAAATTATTTTCACGAACTAAAAATGAACACCAAAGTTTTGTTATCCACGTTGGGGAAATTTTATTAGAAAAAGATTCCTAATTGATCCTAACATATTTTAAATGTGGTGGATATGTATGCCAAAAACATGTTGAAGATGCAAATGAGCTAATGATCCAAAAATTTCAAGGAGTAGAAAAAACTAAAATTCTCAAGTTATCGTGCGGTGGGATATTTACTAGAGCCAAACAACACACTTTTTGCCTATTTTACAAAGAGCGGACCTAAAAAATCACAGATACTTTTTGGAATTATCTCACTCAGCATTTGCGTATTTCCATTCTGGATGTTCAATTCTTTGTTTTCTAACTTGAGTTTTTCACTCTCCCAGTTTTCACGTAAACAAAAAGATAAGGCAAATTTAGATCACAACAAAAATGGAAATATTAGAGTTTATGTATGCAAAAGAATTTGAAAACTATAATAAATGTAAGTGGTGAAAATTATTTTCACGAACTAAAAATGAACACCAATGTTTTGTTATCCACGTTGGGGAAATTCCACTAGTACAACCCCACATAGCTTGGTGGAATTTTATAAGAAAGAGATTCCTAATTGATCCTAACATGTTTTAAATGTGGTGGATATGCATGCCAGAAACATGTTGAAGATGCAAATGACCTAATGATACAAAAATTTGGAGTAGAAAAAATTAAAATTCTCAAGTTACCGTGCATTGGGATATTTACCAGAGCCAAACAAGCCACCTTTTGCTTATTTTACAAAAGGCGGACCTATAAAATCACATATACTTTTTTGAATTATCTCTCTCAGCATTTGTACATTTCCAGTTTGGATGTTCAATTTTTTTTTTTTGAAACTTGAGTTTTTCTCTCTTCCAGTTTTCTCGTAAACAAAAAGATAAGGCAAATAAAGATCACAATAAAATAGAAATTTTAGAGTTGACGTATGCAAAAGAATTTGAAAACTATAATAAATGTGAGTGAAGAAAATTATTTTCACGGACTAAAAATGAACACCAAAGTTTTGTTATCCACGTTGGGGAAATTCCACAAGTACAACCCCTGAAAGCTTGGTGGAATTTTATAAGACAGAGATTCCTAATTGATCCTAACATGTTTTAAATGTGGTGGATATGCATGCCAGAAACATGTTGAAGATGCAAATGACCTAATGATAAAAAAATTTCAAGGAGTACAAAAATTTTAAAAATCTAAAGTTAACGTGCGGTGGGATATTTAACAATGCCAAACAACCCAGTTTTTGCGTATTTTTAAAAACAATGGACCAAAAAAATCACAGATACTTTTTGAAATTATCTCTCTCAGCATTTGTGCATTTTCATTTTGGATGTTCAATTTTTTTTTTCAAACTTGAGTTTTTCTCTCTCCCAGTTTTCTCGTAAACAAAAAGATAAGGCAAATATATATCACAAGAAAATGGAAATTTTAGCGTGTAAGTATGCAAAAGAATTTGAAAACAATAATAAATGTGAGTAAAGAAAATTATTTTCACGCACTAAAAATGAACTCCAAAGTTTTGTTATCCACGTTGGGAAAATTCTACTAGTACAACCCCAGATAGCTTGGTGGAATTTTATAAAAAAGAGATTCCTAATTGATCCTAACATGTTTTAAATGTGGTGGATATGCATGCTAGAAACATGTTGAAGATGCAAATGACCTAATAATCCTAAAATTTCAAGGAGTTGTAAAAAATAAAATTCGCAAGTTAAAGTGCGGTGGGATATTTACCAGCACTCCCAGTTTTCTTTTAAACAAAAAGATAAGGCAAATATAGATAACAATAAAATAGAAATTTTACAGTTTATGTATGCAACAAAATTTGAAAACTATAGTAAATGTGAGTGAAGAAAATTATTTGCATGCACTAAAAATGAAAACCAAAGTTTTGTTATCCACGTTGGGGAAATTCCACTAGTACGATCCCAGATAGCTAGGTGGAATTTTATAAGAAAGAGATTCCTAATTTATCCTAACTTGTTTTAAATGTGGTGGATAAGCATGCCAGAAACATGTTGAAGATGCAAATGACCTAATGATTTGAAAATATCAAGGAGTAAAAAAAATTAAAATTCTCAAGTTAACGAGCGGTGGGATATTTACCAGAGCCAAACAACCCAGTTTTTGCCTATTTAACACAAGGCGGACCTAAAAAATCATAGATACTTTTTTGAATAATCTCTCTAAGCATTTGTGCTTCTGCATTTTGGATGTTCGATTTTTTTTTTTCAAACTTAGATTTTTAACTCTCCCAGTTTTCTCGTAAATAAAAAGATAAGGCAAATATAGATCACAACAAAATGGAAATTTTAGAGTTTATGTATGCAAAAGAATTTGAAAACTATAATAAATGTGAGTGAAGAAAATTATTCTCACGCATTTAAAATTAACACCAAAGTTTTGTTATGCATGTTAGGGAAATTCCACTAGTTCAACCCAAGATAGCTTGGTGGAATTTTATTAGAAAGAGATTCCTAATTGATTCTAACATATTTTAAATGTGGTGGATATGCATGCCAGAAACATGTTGAAGATGCAAATGACCTAATGATCCAAATATTTCAAACAGTAGAAAAAACTAAAATTCTCAAGTTAACGTGCGGTGGGATATTAACTAGAGCCAAACAACCCACTTTTTGTCTATTTTTCAAAAAACGAACCTAAAATATAACAGATACTTTTTGGAATTATCTCACGCAGCATTTGTGCATTTCCATTTGGATGTTCAATTATTTTTTGTGAAACTTGAGTTTTTCACTCTCCCAGTTTTCTCGTAAAGAAAAAGATAAGGCAAATATAGATCACAACAAAATGGAAATATTAGAGTTTATGTATGCAAAAGAATTTGAAAACTATAATAAATGTGAGTGAAGAAAATTATTTTCACAAACTAAAAATGAGCACCAATGTTTTGTTCTCCACGTTGGGGAAATTCAACTAGTACAACCCCACATAGCTTGGTGGAATTTTATAAGAAATAGATTCCTAATTGATCCAAACATGTTTTAAATGTGGTGGATAAGCATGCCAGAAACATGTTGAGGATGCAAATGACCTAATGATTCAAAAATTTCACGGAGAAGAAAAAATTAAAATTCTTAAGTTAACGTGCGGTGGGATACTTACCAGAGCCAAACAACCCACTTTTTGCCTATTTTAAAAAAAACAAACCAAAAAAATCATAGATACTTTTTCGAATTATCACTATTTCCATTTTGAATGTTCAATTTTTTTTTTCAAACTTGAGTTTTGACTCTCCTAGTTTTCTCGTAAACCAAAAGATAAGGCAAATAGAGATCACAACAAAATGGAAATTTTAGAGTTTATGTATGCAAAAGAATTTGAAAACTATAATAAATGTGAGTGAAGAACATTATTTTCATGCACTAAAAATTAACACCAATGTTTTGTTATCCACGTTGGGGAAATTCCACTAGTACAACCCCTCATAGCTTGGTGGAATTTTATAAGAAAGAGATTCCTAATTGATCCTGACATGTTTTAAATGTCGTGGATATGCATGCCAGAAACATGTTAAAGATGCAAATGATCTAATGATCCAAAAATTTCAAGAAGTAGAAAATATTAAAACTCTCAAGTTAACATGCGGTGGGATATTTGCCAGAGCCAAACTACCCAGTTTTTGCCTATTTTTCAAAAAGCGGACCAAAAAAGTCACATATACTTTTTCAAATTATCTCTCTCAGCATTTGTGCATTTCCATTTTGGATATTCAATTTTTTTTTTCAAACTTGAGTTTTTCACTCTCCCAGTTTTCTCATTAACAAAAAGATAAGAAAAATATAGATCACAAAAAAATGGAAATTTTAGAGTTACTTATGCAAAAGAATTTGAAAACTATAATAAATGTGAGTGAAGAAAATTATTTTCTTGCACTAAAAATGAACCCAAAAGTTTTGTTATCGACGTTGGGGAAATTACACTAGTACAACCCGAGATAGCTTGGTGGAATTTTATAAGAAAGAGATTCCTAATTGATCCTAACATGTTTTAAATGTGGTGGATATGCATGCCAAAAACAAGTTGAAGATGCAAATGACCTAATGATCTAAAAATTTCAAGGAGCAGAAAAATTTAAAATTCTCAAGTTAAAGTGCGGTGGGATATTTACATGAGCCAAACAACCCACATTTTGCCTATTTTACAAAAAGCGGACCTAAAAAATCACATATACTTTTTGGAATTATCCCTCTCAGCATTTGAGCATTTCCATTTTGGATGTTCAAATTTTTTTTTCAAACTTGAGTATTTCACTCTCCCAGTTTTCTCGTAAACAAAAAGAAAAGGCAAATATAGATCACAACAAAATGGAAATTTTAGAGTTTATGTATGCAAAAGAATTTGAAAACTTTAATAAATGTGAGTGAAGAAAATTATTTTCACTCACTAAAAATGAACACAAAAGTTGTGTTATCCATGTTGGGAAAATTCCACTAGTACAACCCCAGATAGCTTGGTTGATTTTTATGAGAAAGAGGTTCCTAATTGATCCTAACACGTTTTAAATGTGGTGGATATGCATGCCAGAAACATGTTGAAGATGCAAATGACCAAATGATCCAAAAATTTCATGAAGTAGAAAAAATGAAAATTCACAAAAAGTGCGTTGGGATATTTACTAGAGCCTAAAAACCAACTTTTTGCCTATTTTACAAAAAGCAGACCGAAAAAATCTTAGATAATTTTTTGAATTATCTCCCTCAGCATTTGTGCATTTCCATTTTGGATGTTCAATTTTTTTTTTCAAACTTGAGTTTCTCACTCTCCCAGTTTTCTCATGAACAAAAAGATAAGGCAAATATAGATCACAACAAAATGGAAATTTTAGGGTTTGTGTATGGAAAAGAATTTGAAAACTATAATAAATGTGAGTAAAGAAATTTATTTTCACGCACTTAAAATGAACACCAAAGTTTGGTTATCCACGTTGGGGAAATTACACTAGTACAACCCGAGATAGCTTAGTGGAATTTTATAAGAAATAGATTCCTAATTGATCCTGACATGTTTTAAATGTGGTGGATATGCGTGCCAGAAACAAGTTGAAGACTCAAATGACCTAATTATCCAAAATATTCAAGGAGTAGAAAAATTTTAAATTCTCAAGTTAAAGTGCGGTGGAATATTTACATGAGCCAAACAACCCACATTTTGCCTATTTTACAAAAAACGGACCTAAAAAATCACAGATACTTTTTCGAATTATCTCTCTCAGCATTTGAGCATTTCCATTTTGGATGTTCAATTTTTTTTTTCAAACTTGAGTTTTTCACTCCCCCAGTTTTCTCGTAAACAAAAAGAAATGGAAAATATAGATCACAACAAAATGGAAATTTTAGAGTTTATGTATGCAAAAGAATTTGAAAACTATAATAAATGTGAGTGAAGAAAATTATTTTTACACACTAAAAATGAACACCAAAGTTTTGTTATCCACGTTGGGGAAATTCCACTAGTACAACCCTAGATAGCTTGGTGGAATTTCATAAGAATGAGATTCCTAATTGATCCTAAGATGTTTTAACTATGGTAGATATGCAAGCCAGAAACATGTTGAAGATGCAAATGACCTAATGATCCAAAAATTTCAAGGTGTAGAAAAAATAAAAATTCTCAAGTTAACGTGCGGTGGGATATTTACGAGAGCCAAACAACCCACTTTTTGCTTAGTTTTCAAAAAGCAGACCTAAAAATCACAGATATTTTTTGGAATTATCTCTCTCAGCATTTGTGCATTTCCATTTTGGAAGTTCAATTTTTTTTTTCAAACTTGAGTTTTTCACTCCCCCTGTTTTCTCGTAAACAAAAAGATAAGGCAAATATAGATCACAACAAAATGGAAATTTTAGAGTTTATTTATGCAAAAGAATTTGAAAACTATAATAAATGTGAGTGAAGAAAATTATTTTCACGCACTAAAAATGAACACCAAAGTTGTGTTATCCATGTTGGGGAAATTCCACTAGTACAACCCCAGATAGCTTGGTGGATTTTTATAAGAAAGAGGTTCCTAATTGATCCTAACCCGTTTTAAATGTGGTGGATATGCATGCCAGAAACATGTTGAAGATGCAAATGACGTAATGATCCAAAAATTTCATGGAGTAGAAAAAATGAAAATTCACAAGTTAAAGTGTGTTGGGATATTTTCTAGAGCCTAAAAACCAACTTTTTGCCTATTTTACAAAAAGCGGACCGTAAATATCACAGATAATTTTTTGAATTATCTCCCTCAGCATTTGTGCATTTCCATTTTGGATGTTCAATTTTTTTTTTTCAAACTTGAGTTTCTCACTCTCCCAGTTTTCTCATGAACAAAAAGATAAGGCAAATATAGATCACAACAAAATGGAAATTTTAGGGTTTATGTATGCAAAAGAATTTGAAAAATAAATGTGAGTAAAGAAAATTATTTTCACGCACTGAAAATGAACACCAAAGTTTTGTTATCCATGTTGGGGAAATTCCACTAGTACAACCCCAAATAGCTTGGTTGATTTTTATAAGAAAGAGATTCCTAATTAATCCTAACATGTTTTAAATGTTGTCGATATGCATGCCAGGAACATGTTGAAGATGCAAATGACCTAATGATCCTAAAATTTCAAGGTGTAGAAAAAATTAAAATTCTCAAGTTAACGTGCGGTGGGATATTTACGAGTTGTCCTATTAAGGGTCTTACCAAAAGACTCTAAGGTTTGATTGGAATTGATGACGATGTCACTAGTTCCTATAGGTGGACCTAAGGCTTTGTATGGGTTATGTGCCATCATCTATGTGAAGAGGAACAAAAGCATTGGGCCTTGGATTTCCGAGTCCTTCGAAACGAGAACTGTTTGAGGTTCTACTTGTTGAGGTAGAGGGTCTCTCCTGTTCAATGGAAAAGCTGGATCTAGTGTTTGTGATCACTAGTTTTCCTTCTATCTCCTTTATGGTTTTCCGAGAGAGGGGAAGGTGTCTAGGTGCCAAAGGTTGGACTACCCATTCCGTTGGCCATGTTAACTCTCTAGGGTCGAGTTCTTCTATGGTCAAGTTTTCCGAATAACCAATGTTTTTGGCTAATTCTGTGAGTTTCTTTGAATCTTTAACTGGAACCTTTCCAGTATTGATTCCTCGAGCTACTATGCATACAAGTATGCACATAGTTCTTCTTCCTGGTTGAATTCCATTTTTCGACCAGTTGCCTGTATAGGTTTTTTGGGACAAGGTATCTTGGATGTGCTTGTCTTCTAAATCTATTTGTAGATTGGGCCATGTTGTAAAGGATACTGGGCCTAATCCTAAGTTTGCTCTAACTCCTCCGAGTAGGGCTTTTTCAAAATTATTCTTCACAGAGTTATCTACTATAGCTGCTATGAAGGGTAAATTCTGATTGATTCGTATTAAGGGATCTAATCCTATACGAACTAGTCCATAATGGACATATTTGAATCTTTTTAGCTTAGCTAAGTCAGATTCACTTAATAATCTGTAGCATAAAGTACCTGAGTTGGTATCCTGTATTTCTAAAGATAGTTCCTTCTGGAAGACGAAGGATTTCTTTTGGAATTCAATCCAATCTTTGTTGTAGACTTCAGTTATCCGAGGGATAACATTTTGTCCACTTTTGTCCATCCTGCATTAGATTAGGATGTTCATCGTATTCTCCCTGTGTTTCATGATGTATATGAACACTGTTTTGGAGAGAAGTACATTCTATTCCTATTTGTTCAGACATTTAGGAATTTTAGATGAGTTGAAGTCTCTTCTAATTTTTGGAACAAGATTTCAATCAATCGTTCCAATTGATACAAAGTGATGAAAGGAGAGATGTGTTGTATAACTAGTTCTCTCAATTCTTCATTTTGAGTTAAGGCGCAGATGTCTCATATAAGACGATCTCTATCTGTTCCATGATGAGTTTTTACAGAAGATATTTTGCAAATTACTTCTTGTAATTCCTTTTTACATGGTTTGTTGTTAACCATTTTGATTTTTGCATCTCGAATAGGTTCTAAGTTCCTAGAAGGATTTATTTCTTGATCCACATAGCTTTGTAGATCTGTAAGGAAACGTACTGTTTCTTCAGTATTTCCTGTTTTAAGTACCTCAAGATGGGCATTAATTCTTCTCTTGAGTTTTTGTACTTGTTCGTTAACGTCATTTTATATTCCTAAGCATAGGAAAGCAACGCTTTCTGGGGTGTATTTTTCCCAGCATCTTTTCATAAAGAAGCTGTGATGCATATCACCAACTAAATCCATTATATTATTTAATATTGGATTATTCTTGTCATGCCATCCATGTGGATAGCCTATTATTGGACAAACATTAGTGTGTCCAGTTTTCAACACAGTGTCGTAAGAAGGACCGTTGAGTTCCTTCTGACCTACCAGTTGGGGTCTTTGGTACATTTGTTCCTTACAAATGTTACATGGGATGTGACTGGTATGGGTCATAACTGTTTGGGAGTATGTATACCTAAACAGAAAGAATCAAAGTTAAGCTTTGACTTCTTTGACACATACAAAACCACGTCTACTACTCGGCTCTGATACCATTTCAAACACAACGAGTCTCTAGCAGACTCTAATAGCGGAATATTGATACTAAAAGCACATAGCTATGATATCAACGACACAAAGTCTCTAATAGACTTGCACACACAATGGAAGAGGACCTAGGGATGAGGGCAGTGGAACTAGACTCCTAGGGGTTTCTACCTGCTAGTTTAGATACAGGTAGCAGAAAACATCGATGACTCACACAATACTATTCCTACAGTTACATTTCGGCAGTCCTATCATTTTACTATCATATCACTCCTGCTTCCTATCACATGTCACTGTGTTGTACTCGTTTGTGTCTATTTCATAGCTATCTAATAGGCCCAACATGACTTATGCTGTTACTTAGAACTTCTTTGGGGTTTGACCCTATTCCTGTCGGCTTACCACCACGTGGGCAATTCCGTCGATGCGGTCCTCACGGTGTCCAAAGGGCCCCAAGCCGTTCCTATTAATCGTTGCGGCTCCATGGCTGCTTCAGCAGGGTAGAGCACAACTCCGTTTCGTTTTCTACCTCGGAGCGTAGCCGAATAATTCCAAGTCTCTAGCTTATGTCCTATTTGGCACTATTTCGATACTATTTCTTTTTGACGAGTGAACAGCAAACATGAATAGTAATCATGAATAGTAACCATGAATAGTAAAAATGAACAGTACTTTTGAACAGTAACTTTGGAACAGTAAAAACAAACACTGTGGAGATCATACACATAGATGCAGAACATGAACAGTAATAACAACTATTGTGGAGATCATATTTATATATTCGGAACATGAACAGTAATAACAAATACTGTACGAATCACAATATTGCAAACATGCGGAAAAAATAAAAACATTGCTCAAAATAAATAAATAAATAAACATAACTCTAAATACGTACCCTAAAAAAAGGGAAAAGAAAAAACTACTTAGCTACATAACTCCCGAAGTTACCGACCGTGACACCGATCGGTTCCGTCTTTTCTACTTAGCCATTACGGTTGTTAAGCACATACCGTGCTTGAGGAACTTGTTGGAGAAAGATCATCGGAAATCGCCTTCGTCGAGTAGGTCCAACTTCGAATTGCTTCAATTTCGAATTTAGAGTCTCCGAGTTCGAATGTCTCAACCTCTGGAGGAGCGTCGAATTTATAGCTGAAGATCTTTCATGTTTTCCGCTTTTACCCTTGATTGAAAGGTGTGTGTTTAAAGACAAAAGGTAACTTTTGTCTTTTTGGTGTGTCATTTTTGCCCTTGCATTATTACCTTTCGGCACCGAAAGCAGGGTAGAAATGTCTTTTCTGCGTGTCACATCATGATGCTGACATGCAGGAATCTTTTTTAGCCATCATTGTTGACTTGGTGTAGCCGTTATTGATGACTTTTGTAGCCACCTTTGCGGACTTTTTAGCCGCCTTTGCTGACTTTGATTTCGTCATGGGCCTTAACGGCTGTTGACTAGTCTGCTGACATGGCTGCTGACTGCTCATTCAGACAGCTGCCTTTATGTGCACAATTTATAGGTGTGCTCCTTCGGAAAGGTCTTTTGGGCCATCTGGCAGAAGCTTTCCTTTATTGTTTTGCTGAAGGTGATATTTCCTCCGAGGAGTTTCTTCAACGTAGCTTCGAGACTGTTCTGGACAGATGCCGGAGTCTCTTTATAGCTTTTTGAGACGATCGTCAGTGGGACGGAGTTCTTTTAGACAAAGCTTCTCTTTTTCTGAATCAGCTGTTGGATGATCTGTATCAGGTTCTTGAGCCCGCGGATACGCTTGGTTGGCCAGACAGCTTCTGGGCAAGGCTTGGCTTCTGGAACATGTCTGGGATCATATTCCATCTTCGCGTCACTTTTTTTGATGCCTTCAAGTGTCACGATAGAAATGCTTGGAAACATCTTTGTGTCAGTAACAATTTCAGCAATACACAAAACGAAATGAAGTCGAATTCCTTTACTCTTTGTTATGGAGATGAAACTTTTGCAAGCCTCCATAATTTCCTTTGGCATTTTCTCCAACACTGATAAGTCGGTGGAGTGGAGTACCATCTGTTTTATGAATCCATATGCATAAAGCATGGATGCATATTTTGAGTCTATTTCATGACTCAGCTTCACTTGATTCCAACTGTTGTTGAGCTCAGTGGTGAAGAAGGTAGTATTCATCCCTTGTCCAATTTGTTCATTCCATCTCTGGAATTGAACAGTATGATCGGATTTGATCTTTGAACGAACGTTGTCCACCTTTTGAGGGCGTAGCGAGGGTTCCTCAGACATAATGTTCGAAAGTTTTAAAGGTTTAAATTTCTTTAAAAACTCAAACTCATTAAAACTAGTTTTATCTGGTTTATTTAGGTTTTTCAACCTTGTAAACTCAGACGGGGTAACCAATTTTGTCTTGAATGATTTCTCATTACTAGACAAGTCCGTTTCCATCGGGGATGGATTCGTTAAGACTTCCTTTTCAGCTCGAGACTGACAGGTAGAAGTTCCTGATTCCGATTTCAATGAAATCGTTAAGGTTTCCTTTCCAGCTCTAGACTGGCAGGTAGAAATCCCTGATTCCCCTATCTTCAGAGAAGATTGGGTTGTGATTTCCTTTTCATGCCTGGCATGACCGGTAGAAATCCCCGGTTGACCTGTGTTTATCAAAACACTAAAGTCATCCATCTGCTGATTAGCTGACGTTGTGGCTTCCTTTTCTCATGATGGAGATCCAGTAGAAGTGCCGGAGGAGCTTGGCATTTCATGTCGTTGAGTGAGTTCTTTTAACTCGTCGGTTAATTCTTTAACCTTGAGTTGTAAGATTTCTCCACTTAACCCGTAATGGGCACAATTCTCTTGTATGTCTCCTCGTTCTGAGAGAACTAAAAGACTGCCGAATAGTGACTGTAGGGTTGAGAGCAATACCGTGAGTGTGGCAATTGCTGCTGCTAGGTCCGTCAGGGTGCTACTGAGGGGATCCATTTTACCTGTCTGTAACACAAGAAAGAAAATTCTTCGAGTGGTAAGAGTATCAGGTTGGTTAATTGTAAAGTTCTCTATAAATGCATCATGCAGTAACAGAGAAAGTTTATGACAATAGTAGGATATAAATCACCATGCTAGCTGCCATTTGTATATCGGGAAGGCAAAAGCATAACTGAATATTAGGCAAAAGGTGTGCCTGAAGAGTCGCTCATATTTTTTGAGTTTTCTGAGGAGGAAGACTCAGTTTCTAGATGAAGTTCATAGACCTCATCTCCTAATGGATGATTTCCAATCCTTTTTCTTCGGCTAGTAACATGTAAGTACTATACCACCGTTGCTGTTTATCATTTGGACAATCTTTTGCAAAATGTCCTTCTTTTTGGCATATCCAACATTTGCATTTGCTTGGGGTTTTCCCCTTTGGGCAGTATGCATTTGACCCTTTACTAAATGTGGTAGGGCCAAAATTTATTCTTTTCCTAAAGTATCTCTTTTTAGGAGTATACCTGGTTGTCTCACCAATGAGCTACATTACCGTGTAAAGCATGGGTAAAGAAATTAAATGCTGATTCTTGGTTCCAAGATTCATGCATATTTGCAGCATTGCTCATGCTTCTTTCCCAATCTTTAAGGACTTTTTCTCCATCCTTGGGGCAATGCAAGTTGAAATAAAATCCAAAAGGGTTTATGTTATCTATGGTTTGGTGTCCCTTAGTAGCATTTGAATGATCGACATTTGTATATTTTGTCGAATACCTTTGTCCTCCCAAGGATATTTTGGAGTGGGAGAAACTTTCTCGTTCTTGCGGGTGAACCGCAGTACGGTTTCGAAAGTTATCTTGAAAGCTATCTTCCATGTGGGTGTCTCGTACCCTTGAAGTTTCTGCTTCAAAATGGTCGCTACCATGAAGCATTCGAAATCTTTTAACAAGATCATCTGCTTTTTTGTCTTTAGCAGAGTTGTCTGTTTTCTCGGTATTTTCTTCTGCAACTTCATCAGATTCCTAGGCTTCTGGTTCACTGTCGTGTTGCTTTTGTTGTTTACTAGAGGAAGGTTTTTCCTCTTGAACATAATAAATCGGTTGGCGACCGAAGGTATTATATTCCGCGTAAACTTCATCATCGGTGGAGGATGATGCTTTTGAATCGATCCTAAAAGTAGGTGGTGCTGGATCCTTTTTTCTTCTAGGTGCTATGCAAGGTGTTGCAAAGTACACTAGGTTTTTAAGCCATCCGGTGATGTCAGGAAGGCCTAATGGTAATGGAGTTTCCATATCCATTAAATAGAAAAACTCTGTCATAGAGCTAATTCTTGAAGCTTCCGTTGAACCTTTTTGATCAGATACCGTAGTAGAATTTTCTACGGGTTAATCTCCACCATTCGTTCAGATATGCTTGATAAGCTTTATCGGTTTCATTTACTGGTGTGAGAGTTTCTCTGGGTTGCCAATTTTGGGCTTGCATTGACCATACCAGACGAAGTTGATCTAGTAGTCTTGCTCTACAGATCATTTTACAAAGCTAAAAGGTTTAGCTTTCTTTTAATTTTCTTGATCTTGCATCTAAGGTTGTAGATGCGATCAGAATATCTTTCCCAAAAATAGTAATACCATACCATTGCTGGGATTGTATTATCTTCTGGCTGAAGAGTATTTCTTTGGAGTAAAGTGAGGTCAAGGCTTTCTCTTTTTAATTTTAAACGATCTAAAAGTTTCCGTTTATAGATCATTCTGGTGTCCAAGGTGTAAAAGATGTTTTATACCTTGATGGACCTGGAGAACCTAGACGTTCTTTTGAACCTAGTTGTTCTTTTAATGCTAAGACTTCTGTTAAAAGTTCTTGCATTTTATCTTTGTTTAAGTTCTGTTAACTTTTTGAAGAAAACAGGACTATTTCCATGGTCAATCTTTTCTAGAATATTTTCTAGGATGTTTTAACACTTTATTATTTCTCTATGTTTATGTTCATCATAGAGGAAATCTATTTTCTGTTGGAGGTTTTCAACAGTTTGTTCTTACCTATTAAGGGTCTTTAGTTTAGGAATCATAAACTTTTCACCTCCAATGTCGAGATGAATGTTTCGAGCTTCGGCCGGAAGAGTGATATTTTCTCCGGAGCCAACATTACTTGAAGGGGTACTTCAAGTGTTTTCCATAGATCTGTGGGAAGTAGATTTTGTCTGGCTAGGCAATATGAACTTCCTGTATCTACGAGAGCGTGTATATGGAATTTGATATATCCGGGTAGTTTAAGCATGACCGTGATATAAGAATTTCTAGATGCTACACGCTTTATGTTTATGCAAATACTCATTCAGAGAAGGTGCCTGAAGAGTCCGACATGTTCTCTGAGTTTTCCGAGGAGGAGGACTCAGTTTCTAGATGAAGTTCATATACTTCATCTTCTGACTGGATGTCATCGTAATGAATGATTTCCAATCCTTTTTCTTCGGCTAGTAACATGTAAGTACTGTACCACCGTTGCTGTTTATCATTTGGACAATCATTTGCAAAATGTCCTTCTTTCTGGTATATCCAGCATTTGCATTTTCTTGGGGTTTTCCCCTTTGGGTAGTATGCATTTGACCCTTTACTGGATGTGGTAGGGCCAGAATTTGTTCTTTTCCTAAAGTATCTCTTTTTAGGAGTATACCTGGTTGTAGAACTTTTTTGTATCCTAAATATTTTCTGTTGAAATTTCTTAGGATATTTTCGTTGCTTATGGGAGGTGGTTTTGCAACCGTGGGCTCCTACATTTTTGTTCTGGTTTGAACAACATAATGTTTGCTTGTTTGCCTTACTACTTTTCTTTTGTAGTTTTTGGGCTTCACAAAGATTTGCCAACATGTCTTGTACAAATCGATGTCTTCTTCCTAAAGTATCAATGTTTAGGAAATTATCCATGGTTAAAGTACCATGTTCTGGATTGTTTTGCCAATATTTTGTAATGTAGTCTTTTTCAGTTATATGTGCAAATGGTTTTGGCAATTTTGCATAAAAGATAGACAGATAAGGTTTCTGGTCTTCTTTTTGCAGTTTATAGAAGTAACTTGCAAACTCACAGTAATACTTCTCATAAAAATAAATGTTACAGATTTGTAACTTGTTTAATTTTTGAAGAGTTTCTAAACATTTTCTGTGTTTAGTACTCTCATTGTAGGCTTCTAGGGTTGGATGTATTCCTAGAAATTCCTTTGATATCTTAGCCACTACTCCTTTCAAGATATTGGCTATCGATATTGAGGTATTAGCTTGTTTTTGGTCTTCGGGAAGGTTGTCCCACCAATGAGCTACATTACCCTGTAAAGCATGGGTAAAGAAATTAAATGCTGATTCTTGGTTCCAAGATTCATGCATATTTACAGCATTGCTCATGCTTCTTTCTCAATCTTTTAGGACCTTTTCTCCATCCTTGGGGCAATCCAAGTTGAGATAAAATCCAAAAGGGTTTATGCTATCTATGGTTTGGTGTCCCTTAGTAGCATTTGAGGGATCGACATTTGTGTATTTTGTCAAATACCTTTGTCCTCCCAGGGATATCTTGGAGTGGAGAAACTTTCTCGTTCTTGCGGGTGAACCGCAGTACGGTTTCAGAAGTTATCTTGAAAGCTATCTTCCATGTGGGTGTCTCGTACCCTTGAAGTTTCTGCTTCAAAATGGTCGCTACCACGAAGCATTCGAAAAGCAGAGTAGTCTGTTTTCTTGATATTTTCTTCTGCAACTTAATCAGATTCCTAGGCTTCTGGTTCACTGTCCTAAAAAGAGATACTTTAGTAAAAGAAATCCTTCGTCTTCCAGAAGGAACTATCTGTAGAAATACAGGATACCGACTCAGGTACTTTCTACTACAGATTATTAAATGAATCTAACTTATCTAAGCTAAAAAGATTCAAATATGTCCATTATGGACTAGTTCGTATAGGATTTGATCCCTTAATACGAATCAATCAGAATTTACCCTTCATAGCAACTATAGTAGATAACTCTGTGAAGAATAATTTTGAAAAAGCCCTACTCAGAGGAGTTAGAGCAAACTTAGGATTAGGCCCAGTATCCTTTACAACATGGCCCAATCTACAAATAGATTTAGAAGACAAGCACATCCAAGATACCTTGTCCCTTAAAATCCATACAGACAACTGGTCAAAAAATGGAATTCAACCAGGAAGAAGAACTATACGCATACTTGTATGCATAGTAGCTCGAGGAATCAATACTGGAAAGGTTCCAGTTAAAGATTCAAAGAAACTCACAGAATTAGCCAAAAACATTGGTTATTCTGAAAACTTGACCATAGAAGAACTCGACCCTAGAGAGTTAACATGGCCAACAGAATGGGTAGTCCAACCTTTGGCACCCAGACACCTTCCCCTCTCTCGGAAAACCATAAAGGAGATAGAAGGAAAACTAGTGATCACAAACACTAGATCCAGCTTTTCCATCGAACAGGACAGACCCTCTACCTCAACAAGTAGAACCTCAAATAGTTCTCGTTTTGAAGGAATCGGAAATCCAAGGCCGAATGCTTATGTTCCTCTTCACATAGATGATGGCACATAACCCATACAAAGCCGTAGGTCAACCTATAGGAACTAGTGACATCGTCATCAATTCCAATCAAACCTTAGAGTCTTTTGGTAAGACCCTTAATAGGTTAGAACAAACTGTTGAAAACCTCCAACAGAAAATAGATTTCCACTATGATGAACATAAACATAGAGAAATAATAAAGTGTCAAAACATCCTAGAAAATATTCTAGAAAAGATTGACCATGGAAATAGTCCTATTTTCTTCAAAGAGTTAACAGAACTTAAACAAAGTTTAGATAATCTAAACAAAGATAAAATGCAAGAACTTTTAACAGAAGTCTTAGCATTAAAAGAACAGCTAGGTTCAAAAGAACGTCTAGGTTCTCCAGGTCCATCAAGGTATAAAACACCTTTTACACCTTGAACACCAGAATGATCTATAAACGGAAACTTTTAGACAATTTAAAATTAAAAAGAGAAAGCCTTGACCTCGCTTTACTCCAAAGAAATACTCTTCAGCCAGAAGATAATACAATCCCTGCAATGGTATGGTATTACTATTTTTGGGAAAGATATTCTGATCGCATCTACAACCTTAGATGCAAGATCAAGAAAATTAAAAGAAAGCTAAACCTTTTAGCTTTGTAAAATGATCTGTAGAGCAAGACTACTAGATCAACTTCGTCTGGTACGGTCAATGCAAGCCCAAAATTGGCAACCCAGAGAAACTCTCACACCAGTAAATGAAACCGATATAGCTTATCAAGCATATCTGAACGAATGGTGGAGATTAACCCGTAGAGAAATTCTACTACGGTATCTGATAAAAAAGGTTCAACTGAAGCTTCAAGCATTAGCTTTATGACGGAGTTTTTCTATTTAATGGATATGGAAACTCCATTACCATTAGGCCTTCCTGACATCACCGGATGGATTAAAAACCTAGTGTACTTTGCAACACCTTGCATAGCATCTAGAAGAAAAAAGGATCCAGCACCACCTACTTTTAGGATCGCTTCAAAAGCATCATCCTCCACCGATGATGAAGTTTAGGCAGAATATAATACCTTCGGTCGCCAACCGATTTATTATGTTCAAGAGGAAAAACCTTCCTCTAGTAAACAATAAGAAGAGCAACACGACAGTGAACCAGAAGCCTGGGAATCTGATGAAGTTGCAGAAGAAAATATCAAGAAAATAGACTACTCTGCTAAAGAAAAATAGGTAGATGATCTTGGTAGAAATCCCCGATTCCCCTATCTTCAGCGAAGATTGGGTTGTGATTTCCTTCTCATGCCTGGCATGACCGGTAGAAATCCCGGGTCGACCTGTGTTTATCAAAACACTAAAGTCATTCGTCTGCTGATTAGCTGACATTGTGGCTTCCTTTTCTTGCGATGGAGATCCAGTAGAAGTCCCGGACGAGCTTGGCTTTTCATGCTGTTGAGTGAATTCTTTTAACTCTTCGGTTAACTCTTTAACCTTGAGTTGTAAGGCTTCACCACTTAACCCGTAACGGGCACAATTCTCTTGTATGTCTCCTCGTTCTGAGAGAACTAAAAGACTGTCGAATAGTGACTGCAGGGTTGAGAGCAATACCGTGAGTGTGGCAATTGCTGCTGCTTGGTCTGTCAGGGTGCTGCTGAGGGGATCCATTTTACCAGTCTGTAACACAAGAAAGAAAATTCTTCGAGTGGTAAGAGTATCAGGTTAGTTAATTGTAAAGTTCTCTATAAATGCATGATGCAGTAACAAAGAAATTTTATGACAATAGTGGGATATAAATCACCACGCTGGCTGCCATTTGTATATCGGGAAGGCAAAAGCATAACTGAATATTAGGCAAAAGGTGTGCCTGAAGAGTCACTCATATTTTATGAGTTTTCTGAGGAGGAAGACTCAGTTTCTAGATGAAGTTCATAGACCTCATCTCCTGACTGGATGTCATCATAATGGATGATTTCCAATCCTTTTTCTTCGGCTAGTAACATGTAAGTACTGTACCGCCGTTGCTGTTTATCATTTGGACAATCTTTTGCAAAATGTCTTTCTTTTTGGCATATCCAGCATTTGCATTTGCTTGGGGTTTTCCCCTTTGGGCAGTATGCATTTGACCCTTTACTAGATGTGGTAGGGCCAGAATTTGTTCTTTTCCTAAAGTATCTCTTTTTAGGAGTATACCTGGTTGTAGAACTTTTTTGTATCCTAAATTTTTTCTGATGAAATTTCTTAGGATATTTTCGTTGCTTATGGGAGGTAGTTTTGCAACCATAAGCTCCTACATTTTTGTTCTGGTTTGAACAACATATTGTTTGCTTGTTTGCCTTACTACTCTTCTTTTGTAGTTTTTGGGCTTCACAAAGATTTGCCAACATGTCTTGTACAAATCGATGTCTTCTTCCTAAAGTATCAATGTTTAGGAAATCATCCATGGTTAAAGTACCATGTTCTGGATTGTTTTGCCAATATTTTGTAATGTAGTCTTTTTCCGCTACATGTGAAAATGGTTTTGGCAATTTTGCATAAAAGATAGACAGATAAGGTTTCTGGTCTTCTTTTTGCAGTTTATAGAAGTAACTTGCAAACTCGCAGTAATACTTCTCATAAAAACAAATGTTACAGATTTGTAACTTGTTTAATTTTTGAAGAGTTTCTAAATGTTTTCTGTGTTTAGTACTCTCATTGTAGGCTTCTAGGGTTGGATGTATTCCTAGAAATTCTTTTGATATCTTAGCCACTAATCCTTTCAAGATATTGGCTATCGATATTGAGGTATTAGCTTGTTTTTGGTCTTCGGGAAGGTTGTGCCACCAATGAGCTATATTACCCTGTAAAGCATGGGTAAAGAAATTAAATGTTGATTCTTGGTTCCAAGATTCATGCATATTTGAAGCATTGCTCATGCTTCTTTCCCAATCTTTAAGGACTTTTTCTCCATCCTTGGGGCAATCCAAGTTGAGATAAAATCCAAAAGGGTTTATGCTATCTATGGTTTGGTGTCCCTTAGTAGCATTTGAAGGATCGACATTTGTGTATTTTGTTGAATACCTTTGTCCTCCCAGGGATATTTTGGAGTGGGAGAAACTTTCTCGTTCTTGCAGGTGAACCGCAGTACGGTTTCGGAAGTTATCTTGAAAGCTATCTTCCATGTGGGTGTCTCGTACCCTTGAAGTTTCTGCTTCAAAATAGTCGCTACCATGAAGCATTTGAAAAGCAGAGTAGTATATTTTCTTGATATTTTTTTTTTGCAACTTCATCAGATTCCCAGGCTTCTGGTTCACTGTCGTGTTGCTCTTCTTGTTGTTTACTAGAGGAAGGTTTTTCCTCTTGAACATAATAAATTGGTTGGTGACCGAAGGTATTATATTCTGCGTAAACTTCATCATCGGTGGAGGATGATGCTTTTGAAGCGATCCTAAAAGCAGGTGGTGCTGGATCCTTTTTTCTTCTAGGTGCTATTCAAGGTGTTGCAAGGTACACTAGGTTTTTAAGCCATCCGATGATGTCAGTAAGGCCTAATGGTAATGGAGTTTCCATATTCATTAAATGGAAAAACTCATTCATTTTTACAAAGCCAAGAGGTTTAGCTTTTGTTTAATTTTTTCGATCATGTATCGTAGTCTATGGATGCGATTTGTGTATCTTTCCTAATGGAAATAGTACATTTCCATGGCATAAATAGTATCATCTTCTGGTTGAAGTATGTTTCTTAGTAAGAGAGTGAAGGCAAGGCCATCTCTTTTTCTTTGTAGACGATCTAAAAGTTTTTGTCTATAGATCATCTATTTTGGGATGTTGTCCAGGCTTGTTCAGCATCGTCCTTTGTCCAAAATTTTCTATGAGAATTTCCGGGAAATCCTATGACTTGAGCTTGGGCTTCTTCCCAGCTGTCATATATTCCTGTTTCTCTTCCTATGAAGACAACATACCAATATTTTATTTTTTCTAGTTTTTCGTATGTACTTGTAGAGGCTTCTCCTGTTGAAGCGGTGTCTACAGGTTGAGATACGGTTTCTTCTTGGGTCATTCTGTAGATTTCTCTTTGCAGAATGATTGCCAAATCTTCTAAGAATTGCTTAGATAGCATATTCTTGAAGTTCAAGTTGTTCAATCCTGATTTGGTGTTTTAGGTCTTTCATAACTTGTTTTAATCCTACTGGACCGAGTCCTAAGAATCGTCCATCTCGGATTATCCTTCTTCCTTCGTTGTTATATTCTACAACGAAAGGATTTTTTTCTAACTCTTTGAGTTTGGCTTGAACTCTTAAGAGTCGATCTTTTAATTGTCGAATCCAGACCCTCTGGAATACGATTTGATTATCATACCATCTGGTCATGATATATTCTCGCAGTTGCGAATAGTTGATAAGTCTTATCTCTAGATTAGACATATTTTGTTCCATATAGGAAGTTTTACCTTTTTGTACATTTGTTCCTTACAAATGTTACATGGGATGTGACCGGTATGGGTCGTAACTATTTGGGAGTATGTATACCTAAACAGAAAGAATCAAAGTTAAGCTTTGACTTCTTTGACACATACAAAACCAAGTCTACCACTCGGCTCTGATACCATTTTTAAACACAACGAGTCTCTAGCAGACTCTGACAGGAGAATACTGATACCAAAAGCACATTGCTATGATGTCAGCGACACAAAGTCTCTAATAGACTTGCACACACAGTGGAAGAGGACCTAGGGATGAGGGCAGCGGAACTAGACTCCTAGGGGTTTCTACCTGCCAGTTTAGCTACATGCAGCGGAAAACATCGATGACTCACACAATACTATTCCTACAGTTACATTTCGACAGTCCTATCATTTTACTATCATATCACTCCTGCTTCCTATCACATGTCACTGCTTTGTACTCGTTTGTGTCTATTTCATAGCTATCTAATAGGCCCAACATGACTTCTACTGCTAGTTAGAACTTCTTCGGGGTTTGACCCTATTCCTGTCGGCTTACCACCACGTGGGCAATTCCGTCGATGTGGTCCTCACGGTCTCTAGAGGGCCCCAAGCTGTTCTTATTTACCGTTGCGGCTCCATGGCTGCTTCAGCAGGGTAGAGCACAACTCCGTTTCATTTTCTACCTCGGAGCGTAGCTGAATAATTCCAAGTCTCTAGCTTCTGTCCTATTTGGCACTATTTCGATACTATTTCTTTTTGACGAGTGAACAGTAATCATGAATAGTAATCATGAATAGTAAAAATGAACAGTAACTTTGGAACAGTAAAAACAAACACTGTGGAGATCATATATATAGATGTGGAACATGAACAGTAATAACAAATACTGTGGAGATCATATTTATATATGCGGAACATGAACAGTAATAACAACTACTGTACGGATCACAATATTACAAACATGCGGAAAATATAAAAACATTGTTCAAGATAAAAAAACATAACTTAAATACATACCCTTAAAAAAGGGAAAAGAAAAAACTACTTAGCTACATAACTCCTGAAGTTATCGACCGTGGCACCGGTCGGTTCCCTCTTTTCTACTCAGCCATTACGGTTGGTAAGCACATACCGTGCTTGAGGAACTTGCCGGAGAAAGATCGCCGGAAATCGCCTTCGTCGAGTAGCTCCAACTTCGAATTGCTTCAATTTCGAATTTAGAGTCTCCGAGTTCGAATGTCTCAACCTCTGGAGGAGCGTCGAATTTATAGCTGAAGATCTTTCATGTCTTCCGCTTTTACCCTTGATTGAAAGGTGTGTGTTTAAAGACAAAGGGTAACTTTTGTCTTTTTGGCATGTCATTTTTTCCCTTGCATTATTACCTTTCGGCACCGAAAACAGGGGTAGAAAAGTCTTTTTTGCATGTGACATCATGATGATGACGTGCAGGAATCTTTTTTAGCCATCATTATTGACTTGGTGTAGCCGTCATTGATGATTTTGTAGCCGCCTTTGCGGACTTTTTAGCCGCCTTTGCTGACTTTGATTTCGTCGTGGGCCTTAATGGCTGCTGACTAGTCTGCTGATGTGGCTGCTGACTGCTCATTCGGACAGCTGCCTTTCTGTGAACAATTTACAGGTGTGCTCCTTCGGAAAAGTCTTCTAGGCCATCCGATAGAAGCTTTCCTTTGTTGTTTTGTGGAAGGGGATATTTCCTCTGAGGAGTTTCTTCAGCGTAGCTTCGAGACTGTTCTGGACGGATGCCGGAGTCTCTTTATAGCTTTTTGAGACGATCATCAGTGGGACGGAGGTCTTGTAGACAAAGCTTCTCTTTTTCTGAATCAGCTGTTGTATGAGCTGTATCAGGTTCTTGAGCCCGCGGATACGCCTGGTTGGCCAGACTGCTTCTGGGCAAGGCTTGGCTTTTGGAATATGTCTGGGATCATATTCCATCTTCGCATCACCTTCTTTGATGTCTTCAAGCGTCACAACAAAAATGCTTGGAAACATCTTTGTGCCAGTAACAATTTCAGCAATACAGGAAACGAAATGAAGTCGAATTCCTTTACACTTTGTTATGGAGATGAAACTTTTGCAAGCCTCCATAATTTCCTTTGGCATTTTCTCCAACACTGGTAAGTCGGTGGAGTGGAGTACCATCTGTTTTATGAATCCATATGCATAAAGCATGGATGCATATTTTGAGTCTATTTCATGACTCAGCTTCACTTGATTCCAACTGTTGCTGGGCTCAGTGGTGAAGAAGGGAGTGTTCATCCCTTGTCCAATTTGTTCATTCCATATCTGGAATTGAATAGTATGATCGGATTCGATCTTTGAACGAACGCTGTCCACCTTTTGAGGGCGTAGCGAGGGTTCCTCAGACATAATGTCCGAAAGTTTTAAAGGTTTAAATTTCTTTAAAAACTCAAACTCATTAAAACTAGTTTTATCTGGTTTATTTAGGCTTTTCAACCTTGTAAACTCAGATGGGGTAACCAATTTTGTCTTGAATGATTTCTCATTACTAGACAAGTTTGTTTCTATCTGGGATGGATTCGTTAAGACTTCCTTTTTAGCTCGAGACTGACAGTTAGAAGTCCCTGATTCCGATTTCAACGAAATCGTTAAGGTTTCCTTTCCAGCTCTAGACTGGCAGGTAGAAATCCCTGATTCCCCTATCTTCAACGAAGATTGGGTTGTGATTTCCTTCTCATGCCTGGCATGACCGGTAGAAATCCCGGGTCGACCTGTGTTTATCAAAACACTAAAGTCATCCGTCTGCTGATTAGCTGACGTTGTGGCTTCCTTTTCTCGCGATGGAGATCCGGTAGAAGTCCCGGAGGAGCTTGGCATTTCATGCCGTTGAGTGAGTTCTTTTAACTCTTGGGTTAACTCTTTAACCTTGAGTTGTAAGGCTTCTCCACTTAACCCGTAACGGGCACAATTCTCATGTATGTCTCCTCATTCTGAAAGAACTAAAAGACTGTCGAATAGTGACTGTAGGGTTGAGAGCAATACCGTGAGTGTGGCAATTGCTGCTACTAGGTCCGTCAAGGTGCTGCTGAGAGGATCCATTTTACCTGTCTGTAACACAAGAAAATTCTTGAGTAAGAGTATCAGATAAATAGTTTTTATCTCCTTTAATGTGTTCAACAGTAAAAGAGAATTGAAAGAACCATTGTTGCCAACGGAGTAATCTACCGCGACAAAGTGAATCTTCTAAATTTCTTGTCATAAAACCGACAAAATTTTTACAGTCAGTTCTTACCAGAAATTCTTTGGGGGCAAGATAAATAGAAAACTTTTTTATCCCATTCTTTACTGCTAAAATTTCCTTTTCATAAGAATGATAGTTTGTTTCAGCAGATGAAAATGTTCCTGATGTATATTTGCATATTCTTTCAGAATCATTGTTTTTGCATTTTAGGATTGCTGCCCAAGTGTGATCAGAGGCGTCAGTTTCTAAAATCAGTTTTGCATCTGGATCGGGGAGAGTTAACACAGGGAGGTGTTTCACCATTTGTTTGATCCAGATTACTTCTAGACTATCAGTGGGTGTCCATTCCCATTTGATGTCTTTCTTTAGTTTCTTATGAAAGGGTTTCCTAATTTCTGCTAAATTCTGTATGAATTGTTCAGCATAGGTTAGGCATCCTAAGAAACATTGAAGTTGTTTTATATCTTCAATTTCATTCGGGAAAGCAGCTAGTTTTTCCAAAATATGATTTTGAAGAATGATTTCTCCTTTTGAGATGTTTAGACCTAAGAAATCTATCTTGGTTTTAAACAACTCTGATTTCTTTTTGTTGAGTGCTATCCCAGCAGTTTTTAAGGCATTTAAGACCTTAAGTAATTGCTCTTTATGTTGATCCTTGGTTTTTGAAAAGACTAGGATGTCATCAACATAAACTAAGCAAAATTTAAAGAATGGTTTGAGGATATCATCCATTCTTCTTTGAAATATGTTGGGTGCTTGTTTTAACCCAAAGGGCATTACAAGCCACTCATAATGTCCTGAAGGACAACTGAATGCAGTAAGGGGAATAGCTCTTTCGGTTAGACGAATTTGCCAAAACCCGGATTTGCAATCAAATTTAGAAAACCATTGTTTTCTCTTATGACAGCTATTAATCTTTCTTTGTTAGGAAGATAGTAGCCATCCATTTTTGTGGCTTCATTAACCTTTTTATAGTTAATGACCATTCTAGCTTTTCCTCGTTTTATCTCAGCATGATTCCGTACCAGGAAAGCAGGAGATGTATGTGGAGAATAACTTGCATGGATTAAACCTTGAGCTAGCAAGTCATTTATCTGTGTTGAGAATTCTTCAATATCAGAAGGAGTGTAAACCATAGGTTTTTCTCGGATTTCTTTTTAAGAAGTTCAAGGTCGGCATATGGTTTTTGTTTATGCCACCATTCTAAGGGTTTCTCAGAACAAGTGGATTCTAGAAGTTGCTGAACTTCAGTTTCACAGGACTCAGCAAGGAGCAGAGTTTCCAAGGGAGGAATCTCATCACCACACTTGCTACATTTTTTGAAGACCTGATGGAGGACATCTCCATAGCAAGAAATGGCATAGGCTTCAGTGGGTTTTACTGCGTAGACAAATACAGCAGTATTATCGATTTCACGTCGAGTGCGACATCGAAGTTTATAGTAGGCTGGTGTTTGCTCTATAGGGGCATGAAACATGAGCCATTCATTTCCCAGGACTAAATCCGGTCTTGAATCACTTCAAAAGCATCATCCTCCACCGATGATGAAGTTTACGCGGAATATAATACCTTCGGTCGCCAACCGATTTATTATGTTCAAGAGGAAAAACCTTCCTCTAGTAAACAACAAAAGCAACACGATAGTGAACCAGAAGCCTGGGAATCTGATGAAGTTGCAGAAGAAAATACCAAGAAAACAGACTACTCTGCTAAAGACAAAAAAGCAGATCATCTTGGTAAAAAATTTTGAATGCTTCATGGTAGCGACCATTTTGAAGCAGAAACTTCAAGGGTACAAGACACCCACATGGAAGATAGCTTTCAAGATAACTTCTGAAACCGTACTGCGGTTCACCCGTAAGAACAAGAAAGTTTCTCCCACTCCAAAATATCCCTAGGAGGACAAAGGTATTCGACAAAATACACAAATGTTGATCCTTCAAATGCTACTAAGGGATACCAAACCATAGATAGCATAAACCCTTTTGGATTTTATCTCAACTTGGATTGCCCCAAGGATGGAGAAAAAGTCCTTAAAGATTGGGAAAGAAGCATGCTCAATGCTACAAATATGCATGAATCTTGGAACCAAGAATCAACATTTAATTTCTTTACCCATGCTTTACAAGGTAATGTAGCTCATTGGTGGGACAACCTTCTCGAAGACCAAAAACGAGCAAATACCTCAATATCGATAGCCAATATCTTGAAAGGATTAGTGGCTAAGATATCAAAGGAATTTCTAGGAATACATCCAACCCTAGAAGCCTACAATGAGAGTACTAAACATAGAAAACGTTTAGAAACTCTTCAGAAATTAAACAAGTTACAAATCTGTAACATTTGTTTTTATGAGAAGTATTACTGCGAGTTTGCAAGTTACTTCTATAAACTACAAAAAGAAGACCAGAAACCTTATTTGTCTATCTTTTATGCAAAATAGCCAGAACCATTTGCACATGTAGCTGAAAAAGACAACATTACAAAATATTGGCAAAACAATCCAGAACATGGTACTTTAACCATGGATAATTTCCTAAACTTTGATACTTTAGGAAGAAGACATCGATTTTTACAAGACATGTTGGCAAATCTTTGTAAAGCCCAAAAACTACAAAAGAAAAGTAGTAAGGCAAACAAGCAAACATTATGTTGTTCAAACTAGAACAAAAATGTAGGAGCTTATGGTTGGAAAACCACCTCCCATAAGCAACGAAAATATCCTAAGAAATTTCAACAGAAAAAATTTAGGATACAAAAAAGGTCTACAACCAGGTATACTCCTAAAAAGAGATACTTTAGGAAAAGAACAAATTCTGGCCCTACCATATTCAGTAAAGGGTCAAATGCATACTGCTCAAAGGGGAAAACCCCAAGCAAATGCAAATGCTGGATATGCCAGAAAGAAGGACATTTTGCAAAAGATTGTCCAAACGATAAACAGCAACGAAGTCTGAATTTTCTCATAAAAAAAAGATAAGGCAAATATAGATCACAACAAAACGGAAATTTTAGAGTTTATGTATTCAAAAGACTTTGAAAACTATAATAAATGTGAGTGAAGAAAATTATTTTCACGCGCTAAAAATGAACACCAAAGTTTTGTTTTCCACGACGGGGAAATTCCATTAGTACAACCCTTGATTGTTTGGTGGAATATTATAAGAAAGAGATTCCTAATTGATCCTAACATGTTTTAAATGTGGTGGATATGCATGCCAGAAATATGTTGAAGATGCAAATGAGCTAATGACCCAAAAATTTGGAGTAGAAAAAAATTAAAATTCTCAAGTTAACGTGTGGTGGGATATTGACCAGAGCCAAACAACCAACTTTTTGCCTATTTTACAAAAATCGAACCTAAAAAATCATTGATACTTTTTGGAATTATCTCTCTCAGCATTTGTGCATTTCCATTTTGGACATTCAATTTTTTTTTCAAACTTGAGTTTATCACTCTCCTAGTTTTCTCGTAAACAAAAAGATAAGGCAAATATAGATCATAACAAAATGGAAATTTTAGAGTTTATGTATGCAAAAGAATTTGAAAACTATAATAAATGTGAGTGAAGAAAATTATTTTCACGCACTAAAAATGAACTTCAAAGTTTTGTTATCTACGTTGGGGAAATTCCACTAGTACAACCCCAGATAGCTTGGTGGAATTTTATAAGAAAGAGATTCCTAATTGATCCTAAAATGTTTTAAATATGGTGGATATGCATGCCAGAAAAATGTTGAAGATGCAAATGACATAATGATCCAAAAATTTCAAGGAGAAGTAAAAAATAAAATTCTCAAGTTAAAGTGCGGTGGGATATTTACCAGAGCCATACAACCCACTTTTTGCCTATTTTACAAAAAGCGGACCAAAAAACTCACAGATACTTTTTGGAATTATCTCTCTCAGCATTTGTGCATTTCAATTTTGGATGTTCAATTTTTTTTTATCAAACTTGAGTTTTTGACTCTCCTAGTTTTTTTGTAAACAAAAAGATAAGGCAAATATAGATAACAACAAAATGGAAATTTTAGAGTTTATGTAACCAAGAGAATTTGAAAAGTATAATAAATGTGAGTGAACAAAATTATTTTCACGCACTAAAAATGAACACCAAATTTTTGTTATCCACGTTAGGCAAATTCCACAAGTACAACCCCATATAGCATGGTGGAATTTTAAAAGAAAGAGATTCCAAATTGATCCTAACATGTTTTAAATGTGGTGGATATGCATGCCAGAAACATGTGATGATGCAAATGACCTAATGATCCAAAAATTTCATGGAGTAGAAAAAATTAAAATTCTCAAGTTAACGTGCGGTGGGATATTTACCAGAGCCAAACTACCCACTTTTTGCCTATTTTACAAAAAGCAGACCTAAAAATTCACAAATACTTTTTGGAATTATCTCTCTCAGTATTTGTGCATTTCCTTTTTGGATGTTTAATTTTTTTTTTCAAACTTGAGTTTTTCACTCTCCCAGTTTTCTCCTAAACAAAAAGATAAGGCAAATATAGATCACAACAAAATGGAAATTTTAGAGTTTATGTATGCAAAAGAATTTGAAAACTATAATAAAAGTGAGTGAAGAAAATTATTTTCACGCGCTAAAAATGAACACCAAAGTTTTTTTATCCACGTTGGGGAAATTCCACTAGTTCAACCCCAGATAGCTTGGTGGAATTTTATTAGAAAGAGATTCCTAATAGATCCTAACATTTTTTAAATGTAGTTGATATGCATGCCAGAAACATGTTGAAGATGCAAATGACCTAATGATCCAAAAATTTCAAGGGGTAGAAAAAATTAAAATTCTCAAGTTAACGTGTGGTGGGATATTTACCTGAGCCAAACAACCCACTTTTTGCCTATTTTACAAAAAGCGAACCGAAAAAATCAAAGATACTTTTTGGAATTATCTCTCTAAGGATTTGTGCATTTCCATTTTGGATGTTCAATTTTTTTTTTCAAACTTGAGTTTTTCTCTCTCCCGGTTTTCTTTTTAACAAAAAGATAAGGCAAATATAGATCACAACAAAATGGAAATTTTAGAGTTTATGTATGAAAAAGAATTTTAAAACTATAATAAATGAGAGTGAAGAAAATTATTTTCACGCACTAAAAATGAACACCAAAGTTTTGTTATCAACTTTGAGGAAATTACGCTGGTACAACCCCAGATAGCTTGGTGGAATTTTATACGAAAGCGATTCCTGATTGATCCTAACATGTTTAAAATGTGGTGGATAAGCAACCCAGAAACATGTTGAAGATGCAAATGACCTAATGATCCAAAAATTTCAAGGTGTAGAAAAAATTAAAATTCTCAAGTTAACGTGCGGTCGGATATTTACTAGAGCCAAACAACCCACTTTTTGCCTATTTTACAAAAAGCTAACCTAAAAATCATAGATACTTTTTGGAATTATCTCTCTCAGCATTTGTGCATTTCCATTTTGGATGTTCAATTTTTTTTTTTCAAACTTGAGTTTTTCACTCCCCCTGTTTTCTCGTAAACAAAAAGATAAGGCAAATATAGATCACAACAAAATGGAAATTTTAGAGTTTATTTATGGAAAATAATTTGAAAACTATAATAAATGTGAGTGAAGAAAATTATTTTCACACACTAAAAATGAACACCAAAGTTTTGTTATCCACGTTGGGGAAATTTCATAAGAAACAGATTCCAAATTGATCCTAACATGTTTCAAATGTGGTGGATATGCATGCCAGAAACATGTTGAACATGCAAATGACCTAATGATCCAAAAATTTCGAGTAGAAAAAATTAAAATTCTCAAGTTAACGTGCGTAGGGATGTTTACCAAAGCCAAACTACCCACTTTTTGTCTATTTTACAAAAAGCGGACCTACAAAATCAAAGATACTATTTGGAATTATCTCTCACAGCATTTGTGCATTTCCATTTTGGATGTGAAATTTTTTTTTCAAACTTGAGTTTTTCTCTCTCCTTGTTTTCTCGTAAACAAAAAGATCAGGCAAATATAGATCACAACAAAATGGAAATTATAGAGTTTATGTATGCGAAAGAATTTCAAAAATATAATAAATGTTAGTGAAAAAAATTATTTTTACGCACTAAAAATGAACACCGAAGTTTTGTTATCTACGTTGGGGAAATTCTACTTGTAGAACCCCAGATAGCTTGGTGGAATTTTGTAAGAAAGAGATTCCTAATTGATCCTAACATGTTTTAAAAGTGGTGGATATGCATGCCAGAAACATGTTGAAGATGCAAATGACCTAATGATCCAAAAATTTCAAAGAGTAGAAAAAAATAAAAATTCTCAAGTTAACGTACGATGGGATATTTACCAGAGCCAAACAACCCACTTTTTGCCTATTTTACAAAAAGCGAGCCCCAAAAATCACAGATACTTTTTAGATTTATCTCTCTCAGCATTTGTGCATTTTTATATTGGATATTTAATTTTTTTTTTCAAACTTGAGTTTTTCTCTCTCCCAATTTTCTAGTAAACAAAAAGATAACGCAAATCTAGATCACAACAAAATGGAAATTTTAGAGTTTATCTATGCAATAGAATTTGAAAACTATAATAAATGTGAGTGAAGAAAATTATTTTCACGCACTAAAAATGAACACAAAAGTTTTGTTATCTACGTTGGGGAAATTCCACTAGTACAACCCCAGATAGCTTGATGAATTTTATAAGAAAGAGATTCCTAATTGATCCTAACACATTTTAAATGTGGTGGATATGCGTGCCAGAAACATGTTGAAGATGCAAATGACCTAATGATCCAAAAATTTCATGGAGTAGAAAAAATTAAAATTCTCAAGTAAACGTGCGGTGGGATATTTACCAGAGCCAAACAACCCACTTTTTGCCTATTTTACAAAAAGCGGACCAAAAAAATCACATATACTTTTTGGAATTATCTCTCTCAGCATTTGTGAGTTTCTATTTTGGATGTTCAATTTTTATTTTCAAACTTGAGTCTTTTCACTCTCCCAGTTTTCTCGTAAACAAAAAGATAAGGCAAATATTGATCACAATAAAATGGAAATTTTAGAGTTTATGTATGCTAAAGAATTTGAAAATTCTAATAAATGTGAGTGCAGAAAATTATTTTCATGCACTAAAAATGAACACCAAAGTTTTGTTATCCACGTTGGGGAAATTCCACTTGTACAACCCAGATAGCTTGGTGGAATTTTATAAGAAAGAGATTCCTAATTGATCCTAACGTGTTTTAAATGTGGTGGATATGCATGCCAGAAACATGTTGGACCTGCAAATGACCTAATGATCCAAAAATTTCAAGGAGTAGAAAAAATTAAAATTCTCAAGTTAAAGTGCGGTAGGATATTTACCAGAGCCGAACAACACACTTTTTGCCTATTTTACAAAAAGCCGACCGAAAAAATCACTGATACTTTTATGAATTATCTCTCTCAACATTTGTGCTTTTCCATTTTGGATGTTAAATTTTTTTTTTCATACTTGAGAGTTTTTCACTCTCCCAGTTTTCTTGTAAACAAAAGGATAAGGCAAATATATATCACAACAAATGGAAATTTTAGAGTTTATGTATGCAAAAGAATTTGAAAACTATAATTAATGTGAGTAAAGAAAATTATTTTCATGCACTAAAAAAGAACACCAAAGTTTTGTTATCCACGTTGGGGAAATTCCACTAGTACAACCCAATATAGCATGTTGGAATTTTAAAAGAAAGAGATTCCTAATTGATCCTAATAAGTTTTAAAGGTGGTGGATATGCATGCCAGAAACATGTTGAAAATGCAAATGACCTAATGATCCAAAAATTTCAAGGAGTAGAAAAAATTACAATTCTCATGTTAACATGCGGTGGGATATGTACCAGAGCCAAACAACCCAGTTTTTGCCTATTTTACAAAAAGTGGTTTTAAAAAATCACATATACTTTTTGGAATTATCTCTCTCAGCATTTGTTCATTTCCATTTTGGATGTTCAATTTTTTTTTCTAAACTTTGTGTTTTTCACACACCCAATTTTCTCGTAAACAAAAAGATAAGGAAAATTTAGATCACAACAAAATGGAAATTTTAGAGTATATATGCAAAAGAATTTGAAAACTATAATAAATGTGAGTGAAGGAAATTATTTTCACACACTAAAAACTAACATCAAAGTTTTGTTATCTACGTTGGGGAAATTCCTCTAGAACAACCCCAGATAGCTTGGTGGAATTTTATAAGAAAGAGATTCCTAATTGATCCTAAGGTCTTTTAAATGTGGTGATTACGCATGCCAGAAACATGTTGAAGATGCAAATGACCTAACGATCCAAAAATTTCAAGGAGTAGAAAAATTTAAAATTCTCATGTTAACGTGTGGTGGGATATTTACGAGAGCCAAACAACACAGTTTTTGCCTGTTTTACAAAAAACGGAGCTAAAAAATCACAGATACTTTTTGGAATTATCTCTCTCAGCATTTGTGCATTTCCATTTTGGATGTTCAATTTTTTTTTTCAAACTTGAGTTTTTCCCTCTCCCAGTTTTGTCATAAAAAAAAAAAGACAAGGCAAATATAGATCACAACAAAATGGAAATTTTAGAGTTTATGTATGCAAAACAACTGAAAACTATAATAAATGTGAGTGAAGAAAATTATTTTCACACACTAAAAATGAGCACCAAAGTTTTGTTATCCACGTTGGGGAAATTCCTCTAGTACAACCCCAGATATCTTGGTGGAATTTTATAAGAAAGGGATTCCTAATTGATCCTAACATGTTTTAAATGTGGTGGATATGCAAGCCAGAAATATGTTGAAGATGCAAATGACCTAAAGATCCAAAAATTTCAAGGAGTACAAAAAATTGAAATTCTCAAGTTAAAGTACGGTGGGATATTTACAAGAGCCGAACAACCTACATTTTTTTCCTATTTTAAAAAAAGCGGACAAAAAAAAAACATATACTTTTTGGAATTATCTCTCGCAGCTTTTGTGCATTTCCATTTTGGATGTTTAATTTTTTTTTTCAGACTTGAGTTTTTCACTCTCCAAGTTTTCTCGTAAAAAAAAAGATAAGGCAAATATAGCTCACAACAAAATGGAAATTTTAGAGTTTATGTAAGCAAAAGAATTTGAAAACTATAATAAATGTGAGTGAAGAAAATTATTTACACGCACTAAAAATGAACACCAAAGTTTTGGTATCCAGGTTGGGAAAATTCCACTAGTACAACCCCATATAGCTTGGTGGAATTTTATAAGAAAGAGACTCCTAATTGATCCTTACATGTTTTAATTGTGGTAGATATGCATCCCAGAAACATGTTCAAGATGCAAATGACCTAATGATCCTGAAAGTTCAAGGAGTAGAAAAATTAAAATTCTCAAGTTAAAGTGCAGTGTGATATTTACCATAGCCGAACAACCCACTTTTTGCATATTTCACAAAAATTGTAATGAAAAAATCACACATACTTTTTGGAATTATTTCTCTCAGCATTTGTGCATTTCCATTTTGGATGTTAATTTTTTTTTTCAAACTTGAGTTTTTCACTCTCCCAATTTTCTAGTAAACAAAAAGATAAGGCAAATGTAGATCACAACAAAATGGAAATTTTAGAGTTTATGTATGCAATAGAATTTGAAAACTATAATAAATGTGAGTGAAGAAAATTATTTTGACGCACTAAAAATGAACACAAAATTTTTGTTATCCACGTTGGGGAAGTTCCACTAGTACAACCCCAGATAGCTTGGTGGAATTTTATTAGAAAGAGATTCCTAATTGATCCTAACATGTTTTAAATGTGGTGGATATGCATGCAGAAACATGTTGAAGATGCAAATGATCTAATGATCCAAAAATTTCAAGGAGTAGAAAAAGTTAAAATTCTGAAGTTCACGTGCGGTGGGATAATTACGAGAGCCAAACCACCCACTTTTTGCCTATTTTACAAAAAAGCGGACCACAAAAATCACTTATACTTTTTGGAATTATCTCTCTCAGCATTTGTACATTTCCATTTTGGATGTTCAATTTTTTTTTTCGAATTTGAGTTTTTGTCTCTCCTAGTTTTCTATTAAAAAAAAAGATAAGGCAAATATAGATCACAACAAAATGGAAATTTTAGAGTCAATGTGTGCAAAGGAATTTGCAAACTATAATAAATGTGAGTGAAGAAAATTATTTTCATGCACTAAAAATGAAGACCAAAGTATTGTTATCCACGTTGGGGAAATTCAACTAGTACAACCCCAGATAGCTTGGTGGAATTTATAAGAAAGAGATTCCTAATTGATCCTAAAATATTTTAAATGTGGTGGATATGCGTGCAAGAAACATGTTGAAGATGCAATTGACCTAATGATCCAAAAATTTCGAGTAGAAAAAATTAAAATTCTCCAGTTAACGTGCGGTGGGATATTTAACAGAGCCAAACAACCCACTTTTTGCCTATTTTACAAAAAGCCGACCTAAAAAATCACAGATACTTTTTGGAATTATCTCTCTCAGCATTTGTGCATTTCCATTTTGGATGTTCAATTTTTTTTTTCAAAATTGAGTTTTTCACCCTCCCAGTTTTCTTGTAAATTAAAAGATAAGGCAAATATAGATCACAACAAATTGGAAATTTTAGAGTTTATGTATGCAAAAGAATTTGAAAACTATAATAAATGTGAGAGAAGAAAATTATTTTCACCCACTAAAAATGAACAGCAAACTTTTGTTATCCACGTTGGGGAAATTCCACTAGTACAACCCTAGATAGCTCGGTGGAATTGTATAAGAAAGAGATTCCTAATTGATCCTAACATGTTTTGTATGTGGTGGATATGCGTGCCAGAAACATGTTGAAGATGCAAATGACCTAATAATCCAAAAATTTCAAGGAGTAGAAAAAAATAAAATTCTCAAGTTAACGTGCGGTGGGATATTTACCAGAGCCAAACAACCCACTTTTTGGCTTTTTTACAAAAAAGGACAAAAAAAGATACTTTTTGGAATTATCTCTCTCAGCTTTTGTGCATTACTATTTTGGATGTTCAATTTTTTCTTTTTCAAACTTGTGTTTTTCACACTTCTATTTTTCTCGTAAACAAAAAGATAAGGCAAATATAAATCACAAAAAATGGAAATTTTAGAGTTTATGTATGCAAAAGAATTTTAAAACTATAATAAATGTAAGTGAAGAAAATTATTTTCACGCACTAAAAATGAACACCAAAGTTTTGTTATCCACGTTGGGGAATTTCCACTAGTACAACCCCAGATAGCTTGGTGGAATTTTATAAGAAAGAGATTCCTAATTGTTCCAAACATGTTTAAAATGTGGTGGATATGCATGCCAGAAACATGTTGAAGATGCAAATGGCCTAACGATCCAAAAATTTCAAGGAGAAGAGAAAATTAAAAATCTCAAGTTAACGTGCGGTGGGATATTTACCAGAGCCAAAAAACCCACTTTTTTCCTATTTTACAAAAAGCGGACCTAAAAAATCACATATATTTTTTGGAATTATCCCTCTCAGCATTTGTGCATTTCGATTTTGGATGTTCAATTTTTTTTTCGAACTTGACCTTTTCGCTATCCCAGTTTTCTCGTAAACAAAAAGATAAGGAAAATATAGATCACAACAAAATAGAAATTTTAGAGTTTATGTATGCAAAAGAATTTGAAAACTATAATAAATGTGAGTGAAGAAAATCATTTTCACCCACTAAAAATGTACACCAAAGTTTTGTTATCCACGTTGGGGAAATTCCACTAGTACAACCCCCGATAGCTTGGTGGAATTTTATAAGAAAGAGATTCCTAATTGATCCTAACATGTTTTAAATGTGGTGGATATGCATGCTAGAAAGATGTTGAAGATGTAAATGGCCTAATGATCCAAAAATTTCAAGGAGTAGAAAAAATTGAAATTCTCAAGTTAACGTGCGGTGGGATATTTACCTGAGCCAAACAACCCACTTTTTGCCAATTTTACAAAAAACAAACCTAAAAAATCACAAATACCTTTTGGAAATATCTCTCTCAACATTTCTGCATTTCCATTTTGGATGTTAATTTTTTTTTTTTCAAACTTGAGTTTTTCACTCTCCCAGTTTTCAAGTAAACTAGACGATAAGGCAAATATAGATCACAACAAAATGGAAATTTTAGAATTTATGTATGCAAAAGAATTTGAAAACTATAATAAATGTGAGTGAAGAAAATTATTTTCATGCGCTAAAAATGAACACCAAAGTTTTGTTATCCAAGATGGGAAAATTCCAGTAGTACATCCCCATATAGTTTGGTGCATCTCTTTCTTTTAAAATTCCACCAAGCTATTTGGGGTTGTACTAGTGGAATTTCCCCGACGTGAAAATAATTTTCTTCACTCACATTTATTATAGTTTTCAAATTCTTTTGCATACATAAACTCTAAAATTTCCACTTTCTTGTGATCTATATTTGCGTTATCTTTTTGTTTACGAGAAAACAGGGAGATTGAAAAACTCAAGTTTGAAAAAAAAATTGAACATCCAAAATCGAAATGTACAAATGTTGAGAGAGATAATTCCAAAAAGTATCTGTGATTTCAAAGGTCCGCTTTTTGTAAAATAGGCAAAAAGTGGGTTGTTTGGCTCTGGTAAATACCCCACCGCACGTTAACTTGAGAATTTTAATTTTTTCTACTCCTTGAATTTTTAGGATCATTAGGCCATTTGCATCTTCAACATGTTTCTGGCATGCATATCCACCACATTTAAAACATGTTAGGATCAATTAGGAATCTCTTTCTTATAAAATTCCACCAAGCTATCTGGGGTTGTACTAGTGGAATTTCCCCAACGTGGATAACAAAACTTTGGTGTTCATTTTTAGGGCGTGAAAATAATTTTTTTCACTCACATTTATTATAGTTTTCAAATTCTTTTGCATCCATAAACTCTAAAATTTCCATTTTGTTGTGATCTATATTTGCATTTTAATTTTGTTTATGAGAAAACTGACAGAGTGAAAAACTCAAGTTTGAAAAAAAAAATTGAACATCCAAAATGGAAATACACAAATGCTGAGAAAGATAATTCCAAAAATTATCTGTGATTTTTTAGGTCCGCTTTTTGTAAAATAGGCAAAAAGTGGATTGTTTGGCTCAGGTAAATATCCCACCGCACGTTAACTTGAGAATTTTAATTTTTTCTACTCCATGAAATTTTTGAATCATTAGGTCATTTGCATCTTGAACATGTTTCTGGCATGCGTATCCACCACATTTAAAACATGTTAGGATCAAGTAGGAATCTCTTTCTTATAAAATTCCACCAAGCTATCTCGGGTTGTACTAGTGGAATTTCCCCAACGTGGATATCAAAACGCTGAGGTTTATTTTTAGTGCATGAAAATAATTTTCTTCACTCACATTTATTATAGTTTTAAAATTCTTTTTCATACATAAACTCTAAAATTTCCATTATGTGGTGATTTATATTTGCCTTATCTTTTTGTTTACACGAAAACTGGGAGAGTGAAAAAAACAAGTTTGAAAAAAAATTTGAACATCCAAAATGGAAATGCACAAATACTGAGAGAGATAATTCCAAATAGTATCTATGATTTTTTAGGTGTGCTTTTTGTAAAATAGGCAAAAAGTGGTTGTTTGGCTCTAGTAAATATCCCACCACATGTTAATTTGAGAATTTTAATTTTCTCTTCTCCTTGAAATTTTTGGATCATTAGGCCATTTGCATCTTTAACATGTTTCTAGCATGCATATCCACCACATTTAAAACATGTTAGGGTCAATTAGGAATCTCTTTCTTATAAAATTCCACCAAGCTATCTGGGGATGTACTAGTGGAATTTCCCCAACGTGGATAACAAAACTTTGGTGTTCATTTTTAGTGCGTGAAAATAATTTTCTTCACTCACATTTATAATAATTTTCACATTCTTTTGCAGACATAAACTCTAAAATTTTGATTTTGTTGTGATCTATATTTGCCTTATGTTTGTGTTTACTAGAAAACTAGGAGAGTGAAAAACTCAAGTTTGAAAAAAAAAATTGAACATACAAAATGGAAATGCACAAATGCTGAGAGACATAATTCCAAAAAGCATATATGGACATTTAGGTCCGCTATTTGTAAAATACATAAAAAGTGGGTTGTTTGGCTCTGGTAAATATCCCTACGTTAACTTGAGAATTTTAATTTTTTCTACTCCTTTAAATTTTTGGATCATTAGGTCATTTGCATCTTCAACATGTTTCATGCTTGCATATCCACCACATTTAAAACATGTTAGGATCAATTAGGAATCTCTTTCTTATAAAATTCCACCAAGCTGTCTGGGGTTGTACTAGTGGAATTCCCCAACGTGGATAACAAAACTTTTGTGTTCAGTCTTAGTTTGTGAAAATAATTTCCTTCACTCACATATATTATAGTTATCTAATTATTTTTTATACATAAACTCTAAAATTTCCATTTTGTTGTGAAATATATTTGCCTTATCTTTTTGTTTACGAGAAAACTGGGAGAGAGAAAAATTCAAGTTAGAAAAAAAATTGAAAATCCAAATTGGAAATTCACAAATGCAGAGAGAGATAATTCCAAAAAGTATCTGTGATTTTTTAGGTCAGTTTTTTTTAAAATAGGCAAAAACTACGTTTTTCGGCTCTGGTAAATATCCTACCGCACATTAACTTGAGAATTTTAATTTTTTCTGCTCCTTGAAATTTTTGGATCATTAGGTCATTTGCATGTTCAACATGTTTCTGGCATGCATATCCACCACATTTAAAACACGTTAGGATCAATTCGGAATCTCTTCCCTATAAAATTCCACCAAGCTATCTGGGGTTGTACTAGTGGAATTTCCACAACGTAGATAACAAAACATTGGTGTTCATTTTTAGTGCGTGAAAATAAATTTCTTCACCCACATTTATTACAGTTTTCAAATTCTTTTGCATACATAAATTGTAAAATTTCCATTTTGTAGTGATCTATATTTGCCTTATCTTTTTGTTTACGAGAAAACTGGGAGAGTGAAAAACTCAAGTTTGAAAAAAAAAATTAATATCCAAAATGGAAACACAGAAATGTTGAGAGAGATATTTCCAAAAAGTATCTATGATTTTTTAGGTCCGCTTTTTGTAAAATAGGCAAAAAGTGGGTTGTTTGGCTCAGGTAAATATCCCACCGCACGTTAACTTGAGAATTTTAATTTTTTCTACTCCTTGAAATTTTTGGATCATTAGGCCATTTGCCTCTTCAACATGTTTCTGGCATGCATATCCACCACATTTAAAACATGTTAGGATCAATTAGGAATCTCTCTCTTATAATATTCCACCAAGCTATCTGGGGTTGTACTTGTGGAATTTCGCCAACGTGGATAACAGAACTTTGGTGTTCATTTTTAGTGTGTGAAAATAATTTTCTTCACTCACATTTATTATAGTTTTCAAATTCTTTTGCATACATAAACTCAAAAATTTCCATTTTCTTGTGATCTATATTTGCATTTTCAATTTGTTTACGAGATAACTGACAAAGTGAAAACTCAAGTTTTAAAAAAAAAATTGAACATCCAAAATGGAAATACACAAATGCTGAGAAAGATAATTCCAAAAAGTATCTATGATTTCTTAGGTCCGCTTTTTGTTAAATAGGTAAAAAGTGGGTTGTTTGGCAATGGTAAATATCCCTCCACACGTTAACTTGAGAATTTTAACTTTTTCTACTCCTTGAAATTTTTGGATCATTAGGTCATTTGCATCTTCAACATGTTTCTGGCACGCATATCCACCACATTCAAAACATGTTAGGATCAATTAGGAATCTCTTTCTTATACAATTCCTTTGAGCTATCCGGGGTTGTACTAGTGGAATTTCCCAAACGTGGACAACTAAAATTTATTGTTCATTTTTAGTGCGTGAAAATAATTTTCTTCTCTCACATTTATTATAGTTTTCAAATTCTTTTGCATACATAAAATCTAAAACTTCCAATTTGTTGTGATCTATATTTACCTTATCTTTTAATTTACAAGAAAACTGGGAGTGTGAAAAACTCAAGTTTGAAAAAAAAATTGAACATCCAAAATGGAAATGCACAAATGCTGGGGGAGATAATTCCAAAAAGTATCTGTGATTTCTTACGTCCGCTTTTTGTAAAATAGGTAAAAAGTGGGTTGTTTGGCTGTGGTAAATATCCCTCCACACGTTAACTTGAGAATTTTAATTTTTTCTACTCCTTGAAATTTTTGGATCATTAGGTCATTTGCACACATATCCACCACATTTAAAAAATTTTAGGATCAATTAGGAATCTCTTTCTTATAAAATTCCACCAACCTATCTAAGGTTGTACTATCTGAATTTTCCCAATGTAGATAACAAAACTTTGGTGTTCATTTTTAATGCGTGAAAATAATTTTCTTCACTCACATTTATTAAAGTTTGCAAATTCTTTTGCACACATTTTCTCTAAAATTTCAATTTTTTTGTGATCTATATTTTCCTCATCTTTTTTTTTACGAGAAAACTAGGAGAGTGAAAAACTCAACTTTGAAAAAAAAAATTTGAAAACCACAAATGGAAATGCACAAACGCTGGGAGAGATAATTCCAAAAAGATTTTGCGATTTTTTAGGTCCGCTTTTTGCATAATTGGCAAAAAGCGGGTTGTTTGGCTCTGGTAAATATCCCACCGCACGTTAACTTGAGAATTTTCATTTTTTCTACACCATGATATTTTTGGATCATTAGGTCATTTGCATTTTCAACATGTTTCTGGCATGCATATCCACCACATTTAAAACATGTTAGGATCAATTAGGAATCTCTTTCTTATAAAATTTCCCCTAGCTATCTGGGGTTGTACTAGTGGAATTTCCCAAACGTGGATAACAAAACTTTGGTGTTCGTTTTTAGTACGTGAAAATAATTTTCTTCACTCTCATTTATTATATATTTCAAATTCTTTTGCATACATAAACTCTTAAATTTCCATTTTGTTGTGATCTAGATTTGCCTTATCTTTATGTTTATGAGGAACCTGGGAGAGTGAAAAATTCAAGTTCGAAAAAAAAAATTGAACATCCAAAAAGGAAATGCACATATGCTGAGAGAGATAATTCCAAAAAGTATATGTGATTTTTAGGTCTGCTTTTTTTAGAATAGGCAAAAAGTGGGTTGTTTGGCTCTAGTAATTATCCCACCACACGTGAATTTGAGAATTTTAATTTTTTCTACTCCTTGAAATTTTTGGATTATTAGGTCACTTACATCTTCAACTTGTTTCTGGCATGCATATCCACCACATTTAAAACATATTAGGATCAATTAGGAATCTCTTTCTTATAAAATTCCACCAAACTATCAGGGGTTGTACTAGTGGAATTTTCCCATCCTGGATAACAAAACTTTGGTGTTCATTTTTAGCGCGTGAAAATAATTTTCTTCACTCGCATTTATTATAGTTTTCAAATTCTTTTGCATACATAAACTCTAAAATTTCCATTTTGTTGTGTTCAATATTTGCCCTATCTTTTTTTTTCGAGAAAACTGGGAAAGTGAAAAACTGAAGTTCGGAAAAAAAAATTGAACATCCAAAACAGAAATGCACAAATGCTGAGAGAGATAATTCAGAAAATTATATGTGATTTTTTAGGTCTGCTTTTTGTAAAATAGGAAAAAAGTGGGTTGTTTGGCTCAGGTAAACATCCCACCGCACGTTAACTTGAGAATTTTAATTATCTCTAGTCCTTGAAATTTTTGGATCACTAGCTCATTTCCATCTTCAACAAGTTTCTGGCATACATATCCACCACATTTAAAACATGTTAGGATCAATTAGGAATTTCTTTCTTATAAAATTCCACCATCCTATCTGGGGTTGTACTAGTGGAATTTCCCCAACGTGGACAACAAAACTTTGGTGTTCATTTTTAATGCGTGAAAATAATTTTCTTCACTCATATTTATTATAGATTTCAAATTCTTTTGCATACAAAAACTCTAAAATTTCCATTGTCTTGTGATCTATATTTGCCTTATCTCTTTGTTTACGAGAAAACTGGAAGTGTGAAAAACTCAAGCTTGAAAAAAAAATTGAACATCCAAAATGGAAATGCACAAATGCTGAGAGAGATAATTCCAAAAAGTATCTGTGATTTTTTCGGTCCGCTTTTTGTGAAATATGCAAAAAGTGAGTTGTTCGGGCCTGGTAAATATCCCACCACACTTTAACATGAGAATTTTAATTTTTTCTACTCCTAGAAATTTTTAGATCATTAGGTCATTTGCATCTTCAACATGTTTCTGGCATGCATATCCACCACATTTGAAACATGTTAGGATCAATTAGGAATCTCTTTCTTATAAAATTCCACCAAGCTATATGGGGTTGTACTAGTGGAATTTCCCCAACGTGGATAACAAAACTTTGGTGTTCTTTTTAAGTGCGTGTAAATAATTTTCTTCACTCATTTTAATTATATTTTTCAAATTCTTTTGCATACATAAACTCTAAATTTCCATTTTGTTGTGATCTATATTTGCCTTATCTTTTTGTTTACGACAAAACTGGGAGACTAAAAAACTCAAGTCTGAAAAAAAAAAATTGAACATCCAAAATGGAAATGCACAAAATCTGAGAGAGATAATTCCAAAAAGTATCTGTTATTTTTCCGGTCCGCTTTTTTTAAAATAGGAAAAAAGTGGGTTGTTCGGCTCTGGTAAATATCCCACCGCACTTTAACTTGTGAATTTTAATTTTTTCTACTCCTTGAAATTTTTGGATCATTAGGTCATTTGCATCTTGAACATGTTTCTGGCATGCATATCCACCACATTTAATACATGTTAGGATCAATTAGGAATCTCTTTCTTATAAAATTCCACCAAGCTACTTGGGGTTGTACTAATGGAATTTCCCCAACGTGGATAACAAAACTTTGGTGTTCCTTTTTAGTGCGTGAAAATAATTTTCTTCACTCACATTTGTTATAGTTTTCAAATTCTTTGGCATACGTAAACTCTAAAATTTCCATTTTTTTTTATCAATTTTTTCCTAATCTTTTTGTTTACGACAAAATTGGGAGTTTAAAACTCAAGTTTGAAAAAAAAAATTGAATATCCAAAATGGAAATGCACAAACGCTGAGAGAGATAATTCCAAAAAGTATCTGTGATTTTTTAGTCCCGCTTTTTTTAAAATATGCAAAAAGTGGGTGGTTTGGCTCTTGAAAATAACCCACCGCTTGTTAACTTGAGAATTTTAATTTTTTCTACATCTTGACATTTTTGGATCATTAGGTCATTTGCATTTTTAACATGTTTTTGGCACGCATATCCACCACATAAAAAACATGTTAGGATCAATTAGGGATCTCTTTCTTATAAAATTCCACCAAGCTATCTGGGGTCATACAAGTTGAATTTCCCCAACATTGATAACAAAACTTTGGTGTTCATTTTTAGTGCTTAAAAATAATTTTCTTCACTTACATCTATTATAGTTTTCAAATTCTTTTGCATACATAAACTCTAAAATTTTCATTTTGTTCTGATCTATATTTGCCTTATCATTTTGTTTACGAGAAAACTGGGAGAGTGAAAAACTCTAGTTGGAAAAAAGAAAATTGAACATCCGTAATGGAAATACACAAATGCTGAGATATATAATTCCAAAAAGTATCTGGGATTTTTTTGGTCCGGTTTTTGTAATATAGGAAAAAAAGTGGGTTGTTTGGCACTTGTAAATATCCCTCCGCACGTTAACTTGAGAATTTTAATTTTTTCAACTCCTTGAAATTTTTGGATCATTAGGCCATTTGCATCTTCAACATGTTTCTCGCATGCACATCCACACATTTAAAACATGTTAGGATCAATTAGGAATCTCTTTCTGATAAAATTCTACCAAGCTATCTGGGGTTGTACTAGTGAAATTTCCCCAACGTGGATAAAAAAACTTTGGTGTTCATTTTTAGTGCGTGAAAATAATTTTCACGACTCACTTTTGTGATAGTTTTCAAATTCTTATGCCTACATAAACTCTAAAATTTCCTTTTTGTTGTGATCTATATTTGCCTTATCTTTTTGTTTATGAGAAAACTTGGAGAGTGAAAAACTCATGTTTAAAAAAAAAATTTAACATCCAAAATCGAAATGCACAAATGTTGTGAGAGATAATTCCAAAAACTATCTGTGATTTTTTAGGCCCTCTTTTTGTAAAATAGGCAAAAAGTGGGTTGTTTTGCTTTGGTAAATATCCCACCGCACGTTAACTTGACAATTAAAATTTTTTCTACTCCTTCAAATTTTGGATCATTAGGTCATTTGCATCTACAACATGTTTCCGGCATGCTTATCCACAAAATTTAAAAAAAATTAGGATCAATTAGGAATCTCTTTCTTATAAAATTCCACCAAGCTATATGGGGTTGTACTAGTGGAATTTTCCCAATGTGGATAACAAAACTTTGGGGTTCAAATTAAGTGTGTGAAAATAATTTTCCTCACTCACATTTATTATAGTTTTCAAATTCTTTTGCATACATAAAGTCTATAATTTCCTTTTTGTTGTGATCTATATTTGCCGTATTTTTTTGTTTACGAAAAAACTAGGTGAGTCAAAAACTCAAGTTTGAAAAAAAAATTGAACATCCAAAATGGAAATGCACAAATGCTGAGAGAGATAATTCCAAAAAGTATCTGTGATTTTTTTGGTCCGCCTTTTTATAAAATAGGCAAAAAGTGGGTTGTTTCGGCTCTGGTAAGTATTCCACCGCATGTTAACTTGAGAATTTTAATTTTTTTTACTCCTTGAAATATTTGGATCATTAGGTCATTTGCATCTTCAACATCTTTTTGGCATGCATATCCACCACATTTAAAACATGTTAGGATCAATTAGGAATCTCTTTCTTATAAAATTCCACCAAGCAATCTGGGGTTGTACTAGTGGAATTTCCCCAACGTGGATAACAAAACTTTGGTGTTCATTTTTAGTGTGTGAAAATAATTTTCTTCACTCACATTTATTATAGTTTTCAAATTCTTTTGCATACATAAACTATAAAATTTCCTTTTTGTTGTGATCTATATTTGCATTTTAATTTTTTTTACGAGAAAACTAACAGAGTGAAAAACTCAAGTTTGAAAAAATAAATTGAACATCCAAAATGGAAATACACAAATGCTAAGAAAGATAATTCCAAAAAGTATCTGTGATTTTTTAGGTCCCCTTTTTGTAAAATAGGCAAAAATTGGGTTGTTTGGCTCAGGTAAATATCCCACCGCACGTTAACTTGAGAATTTTAATTTTTTCTACACCATAAAATTTTTGGATCATTAGGTGATTTGCATCTTCAACATGTTTCTGGCATGCATATCCACCACATTTAAAACATGTTACGATCAAGTAGGAATCTCTTTCTAATAAAATTCCACCAAGCTATCTCGGGTTGTACTAGTGGAATTTACTCGACAAGGATAACAAAACTTTGATGTTTATTTTTAGTGCATGAAGATAATTTTCTTCACTCACATTTATTATAGTTTTGAAATTATTTTTCATACATAAACTCTAAAATTTCCATTTTGTTGTGATTTATATTTGCCTTATCTTTTTGTTGACGGGAAAACTAGGAGAGTGAAAAAAAAAGTTTGAAAAAAAAATTGAACATCCAAAATGGAAATGCACAAATGCTGAGAGAGATAATTCCAAAAAGTATCTGTGATTTTTTAGGTCTGCTTTTTGTAAAATAGGCAAAATGTGGGTTGTTTGGCTCTAGTATATATCCCACCACATGTTAACTTGAGAATTTTAATTTTCTGTACACCTTGAAATTTTTGGATCATTAGGCCATTTGCATCTTTAACATGTTTCTGGCATGCATTTCCACCACATTTAAAAAATGTTAGGGTCAATTAGAAATCTCTTTCTTATAAAATTCCACGAAGCTATCTGGGGTTGTACTAATGGAATTTCCCCAACGTGGATAACAAAACTTTGGTGTTCATTTTTAGTGCGTGAAAATAATTTTCTTCAATCACATTTATTATAGTTTTCAAATTCTTTTGTAGACATAAACTCTAAAATTTTGATTTGGTTGTGATCTATATTTGCCTTATCTTTTTGTTTACGAGAAAACAGGAAGAGTGAAAAACTCTAAGTTTGAAAAAAAAATTGAACATACAAAATGGAAATGCACAAATGCTGAGAGAGATAATTCCAAAAAGTATCTATGGATTTTTAGGTCCGCTATTTGTAAAATAGGCAAAAAGTTGGTTGTTTGGCTCTGGTAAATATCCCAACTACGTTAACTTGAAAATTTTAATTTTTTCTACTCCAAATTTTTTGATCTTTAGGTCATTTGCATCTTCAACATGTTTCTGGCATGCATATCCACCACATTTAAAACTTGTTAGGATCAATTAGGAATCTCTTTCTTATAAAATTTCACCGAGCTATCAGGGGTTGTACTAGTGGAATTTCCCCAACGTGGATAACAAAACTTTGGTGTTCATTTTTAGAGCGTGAAATTAGTTTCCTTCACTCACATATATTATAGTTATCAAATTCTTTTTTATACATAAACTCTAAAATTTCCATGTTGTTATGAAAATAGGGAGAGTGAAAAACTCAAGTTTGAAAAAAAAATTGAAAATCCAAAATGGAAATGCAAAAGTACTGAGAGAGATAATTCAAAAAAGTATCTGTGATTTTTTAGGTCTGCTTTTTGTAAAATTGGCAAAAATTACGTTTTTCGGATCTCAGAAATATCCTATTGTACTTTAACTTGAGAATTTTAATTTTTTCTGCTCCTTGAAATTTTTGGATCATTAGGTCATTTGCATCTTCAACATGTTTCTGGCATGTATATCCACCACATTTAAAACATGTTAGGATCAATTAGGAATCTCTTCCCTATAAAATTCCACCAAGCTATCTGGGGTTGTACTAGTGGAATTTCCCCAACGTGGATAACAAAACTTTGGTGTTTATTTTTAGTCAGTGAAAATAATTTTCTTCACTCACATTTATTATAGTTATCAAATTCTTTTGCATACATAAACTCTAAAATTTCCATTTTGTTGTGATCTATATTTGGATTTTCATTTTGTTTACGAGAAAACTGACAGAGTGAAAAACTCAAGTTTGAAAAAAAAGAATTGAACATCCAAAATGGAAAAACACAAATGCTGAGAAAGATAATTCCAAAAAGTATCAGTGATTTCTTAGGTCCGCTTTTTGTAAAATAGGTAAAAAGTGGGTTGTTTGGCTCTGGTAAATATCCCTCCACACGTTAACTTGAGAATTTTAATTTTTTCTACTCCTTGAGATTTTTGGATCATTAGGTCATTTGCATCTTCAACATGTTTCTGACACGCATATCCACTACATTCAAAACATGTTAGGACCAATTAGGAATCTCTTTCTTATACAATTCCATCGAGATATCTGGGGTTGTGCTAGTGGAATTTCCCCATCGTGGATAACAAAACTTTGTTTGTTCATTTTTAGTGCGTGAAATTAATTTCCGTCTCTCACATTTTTTATAGTTTTCAAATTCTTTTGCATTCATAAACTCTAAAATTTCCAATTTGTTGTCATCTATATTTGCCTTATCTTTTAACTTACAAAAAAACTGGGAGAGTGAAAAACTCAAGTTTGAAAAAAAATTGAACATCCAAAATGGAAATGCACAAATGCTGAGAGAGATAATTCCAAAAAGTATCTGTGATTTCTTTTGTCCGCTTTTTTTAAAATAGGTAAAAAGTGGGATGTTTGGCTCCGATAAATATCCCTCCACACATTAACTTGAGAATTTTAATTTTTCCTACTCCTTGAAATTTTTGGATCATTAGGTCAATTGCATCTTCAACATGTTACTTGCATGCATATCCACCACATTTAAAACATTTTAGGATCAATTAGGAATCTCTTTCTTAAAAAATTCCACCAAGCTATCTGGGGTTGTACTAGTTGAATTTCCCCAACGTGGATAACAAAACTTTGGTGTTTATTTTTAGTCCGTGAAAATAATTTTCTTCACTCAGATTTATTATAGATTGCAAATTATTTTTCATACATTAACTCTAAAATTTCCATTTTGTTGTGGTCTATATTTTCCTCATCTTTTTTTTTATGAGAAAACTAGGAGAGTGAAAAACTCAACTTTGAAAAAAAAAATTGAAAATCAAAAATGGAAATGCACAATTGCAGGGAGAGATAATTCCAAAAAGTATCTGCGATTTTTTAGGTTCACTTTTTGTATAATTGGCAAAAAGTGGGTTGTTTGGCTCTGGTAAATATCCCACTGCACGTTTACTTGAGAATTTTCATTTTTTCTACACCTTGAAATTTTTGGATCATTAGGTCATTTGCATCTTCAACATGTTTATGGCATGCAAATCCACCGCATTTAAAACATATTAGGCTCAATAAGGAATCTCTTTCTTATAAAATTTCCCCAAGCAATCTGGGCTTGTACTAGTGGAATTTCCCAAATGTGGATAAAAAAACTGTGGTGTTCATTTTTAGTACGTGAAAATAATTTTCTTCACTCACATTTATTGTTTTTTTCAAATTCTTTTGCATTCAAAAACTCTAAAATTTCCATTTTGTTGTGATCTATATTTGCCTTATCTTTTTGTTTACGAGGAAACTGGGAGTGTGAAAAACACAAGTTCAAAAAAAAAATTGAACATCCAAAATGGAAATGCACAAGTGCTGAGAGAGATAATTCCATAAAGTATATGTGATTTTTTAGGTCCGCTCTTTGTAGAATAGGCAAAAAGTGGGTTGTTTGGCTCTGGTAATTATACCACCACACGTGAACTTGAGAATTTTAATTTTTTCTACTCCTTGAAATTTTTGGATCATTAGGTCATTTGCATCTTCAACATGTTTCAGACACGCATATCCACTACATTCAAAACATGTTAGGACCAATTAGGAATCTCTTTCTTATACAATTCCATCGAGATATCTGGGGTTGTGCTAGTGGAATTTCCCCATCGTGGATAACAAAACTTTGTTTGTTCATTTTTAGTGCGTGAAATTAATTTTCGTCTCTCACATTTTTTATAGTTTTCAAATTCTTTTGCATTCATAAACTCTAAAATTTCCAATTTGTTGTCATCTATATTTGCCTTATCTTTTAACTTACAAAAAAACTGGGAGAGTGAAAAACTCAAGTTTGAAAAAAAATTGAACATCCAAAATGGAAATGCACAAATGCTGAGAGAGATAATTCCAAAAAGTATCTGTGATTTCTTTGGTCCGCTTTTTGTAAAATAGGTAAAAAGTGGGATGTTTGGCTCCGATAAATATCCCTCCACACATTAACTTGAGAATTTTAATTTTTCCTACTCCTTGAAATTTTTGGATCATTAGGTCAATTGCATCTTCAACATGTTACTTGCATGCATATCCACCACATTTAAAATATTTTAGGATCAATTAGGAATCTCTTTCTTAAAAAATTCCACCAAGCTATCTGGGGTTGTACTAGTTGAATTTCCCCAACGTGGATAACAAAACTTTGGTGTTTATTTTTAATGCGTGAAAATAATTTTCTTCACTCAGATTTATTATAGATTGCAAATTATTTTGCATACATTAAATCTAAAATTTCCATTTTTTTGTGATCTATATTTTCCTCATCTTTTTTTTACAAGAAAACTAGGAGAGTGAAAAACTCAACTTTGAAAAAAAAAATTGAAAATCAAAAATGGAAATGCACAATTGCAGGGAGAGATAATTCCAAAAAGTATCTGTGATTTTTTAGGTTCACTTTTTGTATAATTGGTAAAAAATGGGTTGTTTGGCTCTGGTAAATATCCCACTGCACGTTTACTTGAGAATTTTCATTTTTTCTACACCTTGAAATTTTTGGATCATTAGGTCATTTGCATCTTCAACATGTTTCTGGCATGCAAATCCACCGCATTTAAAACATATTAGGCTCAATAAGGAATCTCTTTCTTATAAAATTTCCCCAAGCAATCTGGGCTTGTACTAGTGGAATTTCCCAAATGTGGATAAAAAAACTGTGGTGTTCGTTTTTAGTACGTGAAAATAATTTTCTTCACTCACATTTATTGTTTTTTTCAAATTCTTTTGCATTCAAAAACTCTAAAATTTCCATTTTGTTGTGATCTATATTTGCCTTATCTTTTTGTTTACGAGGAAACTGGGAGTGTGAAAAACACAAGTTCGAAAAAAAAAATTGAACATCCAAAATGGAAATGCACAAGTGCTGAGAGAGATAATTCCATAAAGTATATGTGATTTTTTAGCTCCGCTTTTTGTAGAATAGGCAAAAAGTGGGTTGTTTGGCTCTGGTAATTATACCACCACACGTGAACTTGAGAATTTTAATTTTTTCTACTCCTTGAAATTTTTGGATCATTAGGTCATTTGCATCTTCAACATGTTTCAGACACGCATATCCACTACATTCAAAACATGTTAGGACCAATTAGGAATCTCTTTCTTATACAATTCCATCGAGATATCTGGGGTTGTGCTAGTGGAATTTCCCCATCGTGGATAACAAAACTTTGTTTGTTCATTTTTAGTGCGTGAAATTAATTTTTGTCTCTCACATTTTTTATAGTTTTCAAATTCTTTTGCATTCATAAACTCTAAAATTTCCAATTTGTTGTCATCTATATTTGCCTTATCTTTTAACTTACAAAAAAACTGGGAGAGTGAAAAACTCAAGTTTGAAAAAAAATTGAACATCCAAAATGGAAATGCACAAATGCTGAGAGAGATAATTCCAAAAAGTATCTGTGATTTCTTTGGTCCGCTTTTTGTAAAATAGGTAAAAAGTGGGATGTTTGGCTCCGATAAATATCCCTCCACACATTAACTTGAGAATTTTAATTTTTCCTACTCCTTGAAATTTTTAGATCATTAGGTCAATTGCATCTTCAACATGTTACTTGCATGCATATCCACCACATTTAAAACATTTTAGGATCAATTAGGAATCTCTTTCTTAAAAAATTCCACCAAGCTATCTGGGGTTGTACTAGTTGAATTTCCCCAACGTGGATAACAAAACTTTGGTGTTTATTTTTAGTGCGTGAAAATAATTTTCTTCACTCAGATTTATTATAGATTGCAAATTATTTTGCATACATTAACTCTAAAATTTCCATTTTGTTGTGATCTATATTTTCCTCATCTTTTTTTTTACGAGAAAACTAGGAGAGTGAAAAACTCAACTTTGAAAAAAAAAATTGAAAATAAAAAATGGAAATGCACAATTGCAGGGAGAGATAATTCCAAAAAGTATCTGCGATTTTTTAGGTTCACTTTTTGTATAATTGGCAAAAAGTGGGTTGCTTGGCTCTGGTAAATATCCCACTGCATGTTTACTTGAGAATTTTCATTTTTTCTACACCTTGAAATTTTTGGATCATTAGGTCATTTGCATCTTCAACATGTTTCTGGCATGCAAATCCACCGCATTTAAAACATATTAGGCTCAATAAGGAATCTCTTTCTTATAAAATTTCCCCAAGCAATCTGGGCTTGTACTAGTGGAATTTCCCAAATGTGGATAAAAAAACTGTGGTGTTCGTTTTTAGTAGTGAAAATAATTTTCTTCACTCACATTTATTGTTTTTTTCAAATTCTTTTGCATTCAAAAACTCTAAAATTTCCATTGTGTTGTGATCTATATTTGCCTTATCTTTTTGTTTACGAGGAAACTGGGAGTGTGAAAAACACAAGTTCGAAAAAAAAAATTGAACATCCAAAATGGAAATGCACAAGTGCTGAGAGAGATAATTCCATAAAGTATATGTGATTTTTTAGCTCCGCTTTTTGTAGAATAGGCAAAAAGTGGGTTGTTTGGCTCTGGTAATTATACCACCACACGTGAACTTGAGAATTTTAATTTTTTCTACTCCTTGAAATTTTTGGATCATTAAGTCATTTACATCTACAACTTTTTTCTGGTATGCATATCCACCACATTTAAAACATGTTAGGATCAATTAGGAATCCCTTTCGTATAAAATTCCACCAAGCTATCTGGGGTGGTTCTAGTGGAATTTCCCCGACGTGGAAAACAAAACTTTGGTGTTCAGTTTTAGTGCGTGAAAATAATTTTCTTCACTCACATTTATTAAACTTTTCAAATTCTTTTGCATACATAAACTCTAAAATTTCCATTTTATTGTGATCTACATTTGCCATATCCTTTTGTTTACAAGAAAACTAGGAGAGGGAAAAACTAAAGTTTTTAAAAAGAATTGGACATCCAAAATGGAAATGCACAAATGCTGAGAGAGATAATACCAAAAAGTATCTGTGATGTTTTAGGTCCAATTTTTGTAAAATAAGCGAAAAGTGGGTTGTTTGGCTCTGGTAATATATCCCACCGCACGTTAACTTGAGAATTTTAATTTTTTCTACATCTTGAAAATTCTAGATCATTACGTCATTTGCATCTTCAACATGTTTCTGGCAGGCATATCCACCACATTTAAAACATGTTAGGATCAATTAGGAATCTCTTTCTTATAAAATTCCACCAAGCTATCTGGGGTTGTACTAGTGGAATTTCCCCAACGTGGATAACAAAACTCTGGTATTCATTTTTAGTGCATGAAAATAATTTTCTTCACTCACATTTATTATAGTTTTCAAATTCTTTTGCATACATAAACTCTAAAATTTCCATTTTTTTGTGATCTATATTTGCCGTATCTTTTTGTTTACGAGAAAACTGGGAGAGTGAAAAACTCAAGTTTGAAAAAAAAAATTGAACATCAAAAATGGAAATGTACAAATGCTGAGAGAGATAATTCCAAAAAGTATCTGTGATTTTTTAGGTCTGCTTTTTGTAAAATAGGCAAAAATTTGGTTGTTTGGCTCTAGTAAATATCCCACCGCACGTTAACTTGGGAATTTTAATTTTTTCTACTCCTCGAAATTTTTGGATCGTTAGGCCATTTTCATCTTAAACATGTTTCTGGCATGCATATCCACCACATTTAAAACACGGTAGGATCAATTAGGAATCTCTTTCTTATAAAATTCCACCAAACTATCTTGGGTTGTACTCGTGGAATTTCCCCAACGTGGATAACAAAACTTTGGTGTTAATTTTTTGTGCGTGAAAATAATTGTCTTCACTCTCATTAATTATAGTTTTCAAATTCTTTTGCAAACATAAACTCTAAAATTTCCATTTTGTTGAGATCTTTATTTGCCTTATCTTTTTGTTTACGAGAAAACTAGGAGAGTGAAAAACTCATGTTTGAAAAAAAAAATTGAACATCTAAACTGGAAATGCACAAATGCTGAAAAAAATAATTCCGAAAAGTATCTGTGATATTTTAGGTCCGTTTTTTGTAAAATAGCCAAAAAGTGGGATGTTTGGCTCTAGTAAATATCCCTCCGCACATTAACTTGAGAATTTTAAATTTTTCTACTCCTTAAGATTTTTGGATCATTAGGTGATTTGCATCTTCAACATGTTTTTGGCATGCATATCCACCATATTTAAAACATGTTAAGATCAATTAGGAATCTCTTTCTTATAAAATTCCACCAAACTATCTGGGGTTTTACTAGTGGAATTTCCCCAACGTCGATAACAAAACTTTGGTGTTCATTTTTAGTGCGTGAAAATAATTTTCTTCACTCAAATTTATTATAGTTTTCAAATTCTTTCGCATACATAAACTCTAAAATTTCCATTTTGTTGTGATCTATATTTGCCTTATCTCTTTGTTTACGAGAAAACTAGGAGAGTGAAAAACTCAAGTTTAAAAAAAAAATTGAACATCCAAAATGGAAATGTACAAATGCTGAGAGGGATAATTCCAAAAGTATCTCGGATTTTTTTGGTCCGCTTTTGTAAAATCGGCAAAAAGTGGGTTGTTTGGCTCTAGTAAATATCCCACAACACGTTAACTTCAGAATTTAAAATTTTTCTACTCCTTGAAATTTTTTGGATTATTAGGTCATTTGAATCTTCAACATGTTTCTGGCGTGCATATCCACCACATTTAAAACATTTGAGGATCAATTAGGAATCTCTTTCTTATAAAATTCCACCAAGCTATCTGGAGTTGTACTACTGGAATTTCCCCAACGTGGATAAAAAAACTTTGGTGTTCATTTTTAGTGCGTGAAAATATTTTTCTTCACTCACATTTATTATAATTTTCAAATTCTTTTGCATACTTTAACTCTAAACTTTCCATTTTGTTATGATATATATTTGCCTTAACTTTTTGTTTTCGAGAAAACTAGGAGAGTGAAAAACTGATGTTTGAAAAAAAAAATTGAAAATCCAAAATGGAAATGCACAAATGCTGAGAAAAATAATACCAAAAAGTATATGTGATGTTTTAGGTCCAATTTTTGTAAAATAAGCAAAAAGTGGGTTGTTTGGCTCTGGTAATATATCCCACCGCATGTTAACTTTAGAATTTTAATTTTTTCTACACCTTGAAAATTCTAGATCATTACGTCATTTGCATCTTCAACAGGTTTCTGGAAGGCATATCCACCACATTTAAAACATGTTAGGATCAATTAGGAATCTCTTTCTTATAAAATTCCTCCAAGCTATCTGGGGTTGTACAAGTGGAATTTCCCCAACGTGGATAACAAAACATTGGTATTCATTTTTAGTGCGTGAAAATAATTTTCTTCACTCACATTTATTATAGTTTTCAAATTCTTTTGCATACATAAACTCTAAAATTTCCATTTTTTTGTGATCTATATTTGTCGTATCTTTTTGTTTACGAGAAAACAGGGAGAGCGAAAAACTCAAGTTTGAAAAAAAAAATTGAACATCAAAAATGAAAATGCACAAATGCTGAGAGAGATAATTCCAAAAAGTATCTGTGATTTTTTAGGTCTGCTTTTTTTAAAATAGGCAAAAATTGGGTTGTTTGGCTCTAGTAAATAACCCACCGCACGTTAACTTGAGAATTTTAATTTTTTCTACTCCTCAAAATTTTTGGATCGTTAGGCCATTTTCATCTTAAACATGTTTTTGGCATGCATATCCACCACATTTAAAACACGGTAGGATCAATTAGGAATATCTTCCTTATAAAAGTCCACCAAGCTATCGGGGTAGTACTACTGGAATTTCCCCAACGTGGATAACAAAACTTTGGTGTTCATTTTTAGTGCCTGAAAATAATTTGTGTCTCTCACATTTATTATAGTTTTCAAATTCTTTTGCATACATTAACTCTTAAATTTCCATTTTTTTGTGATATTTATTTGCCTTATCTTTTTGTTTTCGAGAAAACAAGGAGAGAAAAAACTCAAGTTCAAAAAATAAAATTGAACATCCAAAATGGAAATGCACAAATGTACAGAGTGTAATTCCAAAAAGTATCTGTAATTTTTTAGATCCACTTTTTGAAAAATAGGCAAAAAGTGGGTTGTTTGGCTCTGGGAAATATCCCACCGCACGTTGAATTGAGAATTTAAATTTTTTCAACACTTTGAAATATTTGGATCATTAGGTCATTTGCATCTTTGACATGTTTCTGGCAGGTATATCCACCACATTTAAAACATGTTAGGATCAATTAGGAGTCTCTTTCATATAAAGTTCCACCAAGCTATCTATGGTTGTACTAGTGGAATTTCCCCAACGTGGATAACAAAACTTTGGTATTCATTTTTAGTGCGTGAAAATAATTTTCTTCACTCACATTTATTACAGTTTTCAAATTCTTTTGCATACATAAACACTAAAATTTCCATTTTGTTGTGATCTATATTTGCCTTATCTTTTTGTTTACGAGAAAACTGGGAGTTTGAAAAACTCAAGTTTGAAAAAAAAAATTGAACATCCAAAAAGGAAATGCACAAATGCTGAGAGAGAAAATTCCAAAAAGTATCTGTGATTTTTTAGGTCAGGTTTTTGAAAAATAGGCAAAAATTGGGTTGTTTGGCTATGGTAAATCTCCCACCGCACGTTAACTTGACAATTTTAATTTTTTCTACTCCTTGAAATTTTTGGTTAATTAAACCATTTGCATCTTCCACATGTTTCTAGCATGCATATCCACCACATTTAAAACATGTTAGGATTGATTAGGAATCAATTTCTTATAAAATTCCACCAAGCTATCTGGGGTTGTACTACTGGAATTTCCCAATCGTGGATAACAAAACTTTGGTGTTCATTTCTAGTGCGTGAAAATAATTTTCTTCACTCACATTTATTATTATTTTTTAAATTATTTTGCATACTTTAACTCTAAAATTTTCATTTTGTTTTTAAATATAACTGCCTTATCTTCTTTTTTTCGAGAAAAATAGGAGAGTGAAAAACTCAAGTTAGAAAAAAAAATTGAACATCCAAAATCGAAATGCACAAATGCTGAGAGAGATAATTCCAAAAAGTATCTGTGATTTTTTTGGTCCGCTTTTTGTAAAATAGGCAAAAAGTGGTTGTTTGGCTCTGTAAAATATCCCACCGCACGTTAACTTGAGAATTTTAATTTTTTCTACATCTGGAAATTTTTGGATCATTAGGTCATTTATATCTTCAACATGTTTCTGGCATGCATATCCACCACATTTAAAACATGTTAGGATCAATTAGGAATCTCTTTCTTATAAAATTCCACCAAGCCATCTGGGGTTGTACTCCAGGAATTTTCCCAACGTGGATAACAAAACTTTGGTGTTCATTTCTAGTGCATGAAAATAATTTTCTTCACTCACATTTATTATAGTTTTCAAATTCTTTTGCATACATTAACTCTAAAATTTCCATTTTGTTGTGAAATATATTTGCCTTATATTTTTGTTTTCGAAAAAACTAGGACAGTGAAAAACTCAAGTTAGAAAAAAAGAATGAAACATCCAAAATGGAAATACACAAATGCTGAGAGATATAATTCCAAAAAGTATCTGTGATTTTTTAGGTCCACTTTTTGTAAAATAGGCAAAAAGTGGGATGTTTGGCTCTGGTAAATATCCCACTGCACGTTAACTTGAATTTTCTGTTTTTTCTACTCCATGAAATTTTTGGATCATTAGGTCTTTTGCATCTTCAACATTGTTTTGGCATGCATATCCACACATTTAAAACATGTTAGGATCAATTACGAATCTCTTTCTTATAAAATTCCACCAAGTTATTTGGGGTGGTACTAGTGGAATTTCCCCAACGTAGATAACAAAACCTTGGTGTTCTTTTTTAGTGATTGAAAATAATTTCCTTCACTCACATTTATTATAGTTTTCAATTTTTTTTGCAATCATATACTCTAAAATTTCCGTTTTTTTGAGAGCTATATTTGCCTTATCTCTTTGTTTAAGAGAAAACTGGGAGTGCGAAAAACTCAAGTTTGAAAAAGAAAAATTGAACATCCAAAATGGAAATGCACAAATGCTAAGAGAGATAATTCCAAAAAGTATATGTGATTTTTTAGGTCCACTTTTTGTAAAATAGGCAAAAAGTGGGTTGTTTGGCTCTGGTAAATATCCCACTGCATGTTAACTTGAGAATTTTAATTTTTTCTACTCGAAATTTTAGGATCATTAGGTCATTTGAATCTTCAACATGTTTCTGGTACGCATATCTACCACATTTAAAACATTTTAGGATCAATTAGGAATTCCTTTCTTATCAAATTCCACCAAGCTATCTCGGGTTGTACTACTGAAATTTCCCCAACGTGGATAACAAAACTTTGGTGTTCATTTTTAGTACGTGAAAATAATTTTCTTCACTCACATTTATTATAGTTTTCAAATTCTTTTGCATACATTAACTCTAAAATTTCCATTTTGTTATGATATATATTTGCCTTTTCTTTTTGTTTTCGAGAATACTAGGAGAGTGAAAAACTCAAGTTTGAAATAAAAAAATGAACATCGAAAATGGAAATGCACAAATGTTGAGATAAATAATTCCAAAAAGTATCTGTGATTTTTTAGGTCCACTTTTTGTAAAATAGGCAAAAAAAGAGGTGGAAAATATCCCACCGCACGATAACTTGAGAATTTTAATTTTTTGTACTCCTTGAAATTTTTGGATCATGAGGCCATTTCCATCTTCAACATGTTTCTTGCATGCATATCCACACATTTAAAACATGTAAGGACCAACTAGGAATCTCTTTCTTATAAAATTCCACCAAGCTATCGGGGGTTGTACTAGTGGAATTTCCCCAATGTGGATAACCAAACTTCTGTGTGCATTTTTAGTTCGTGAAAATAATTTTCTTCACTCACATTTATTATAGTTTTCAAATTCTTTTGCATATATAAACTCTTAAATTTCCATTTTGTTGTGATCTATATTTGCCTTATCTTTTTGTTTACGGGAAAACTGGGTGAGTAAAAAACTCAAGTTTGAAAAAAAACATGAACATCCAAAATGGAAATCCACAAATGTGGAGAGAGATAATTCCAAAAAGTAACTGTGATTTTTAAGGTCCGCTTTTTGTAAAATAGGCAAAAAGTGGGTTGTTCAGCTCTGGTAAATATTCCACCGCATGTTAACATGAGAATTTTAATTTGTTCTACTCCTTGAAATTTTGGGATTATTACGTCATTTGCATCTTCAATTTGTTTCTGGCAGGCAGATCCACCACATTTGAAACAAGTTAAGATCAATTAGGAATCTCTTTCTTATAAAATTCCACCAAGCTATATGGGGTTGTACCAGTGTAATTTCCCCAATGTGGATAACAAAACTTTGGTGTTCATTTTTAGTGCGTGAAAATAATTTTCTTCACTCACATTTATTATAGTTTTCAAATTCTTTTGCATTCATAAACTTCAAAATTTCCATTTTGTTGTGATCTATATTTGCCTTATCTTTTTTTTTTACGAGAAAACTGGGAGAAGGAAAAACTCAAGTTTGAAAAAAAAATTGAACATCCAAAATGGAAATGCACAAATGCTGAGAGACATAATTCCAAAAAGTATATGTGATTTTTTAGGTCCGCTTTTTGTAAAATGGGCACAAAGTGGTTGTTTGGCTCTAGTAAATTTTAATTTTTTCTACTTCTTGAAATTTTTGGATCATTAGGTCATTTGCATCTTCAACATGTTGCTGGCATGCATATCCACCACCTTTAAAACATGTTAGGATCAATTAAGAATCTCTTTCTTATAAAATTCCACCAAGCTATCTGGGGTTGTACTTGTGGAATTTCTCCAACGTGGCTAAAAAAACTTTGGTGTTCATTTTTAGTGTGTAAATAATTTTCATCACTCACATTTATTAGATTTTTCAAATTCTTTTGCGTTTCCATTTTGTAGTGATCTATATTTGCCTTATCTTTTAGTTTACGAGAAAACTGGGAGAGTGAAAAACTCAAGTTTGAAAAAAAAATTGAGCAGCCAAAATGGAAATGCACAAATGCTGAGAGAGATAATTCCAAAAAGTATATGTGATGTTTTAGGTCCGCTTTTTGTAAAATATGCAAAAAGTCGGTTGTTTGGCTCTGGTAAATATCCCACCGCACGTTAACATGAGAATTTTACTTTTTTCTTCTCCTTGAAATTGTTGGATCATTAGGTGATTTGCATCTTCAATATGTTTCTGGCATGCATATCCACGACATTTAAAACATGTTAGGATGAATTAGGAATCTCTTTCTTATAAAATTTCACCAAGCTATCTAGGGTTGTACTAGTGGAATTTCCCCTACGTGGATAACAAAACTTTGGTGTTCATTTTAAGTGTGTGAAAATAATTTTCTTCACTCACTTTTATTATAGTTTTCAAATTCTTTTGCATACATAAACTCTAAAATTTCCATTTTTTTGTGACCTACTTTTGCCTTATCTTTTTGTTTACGAGAAAACTGGGTGAGTGAAAAACCCAAGTTTGATAAAAAAAAATTGACCATCCAAAATGGAAATGCACAAATGCTGAAAGAGATAATTCTAAAAAATAACTGTGATTTTTAGGTCCGCTTTTTGTAAAATAGGCAAAAAGTGGGTTGTTCGGCTCTGGTAAATATTCCACCACAGGTTAACTTGAGAATTTTAATTTTTCCTACTCTTTGAAATATTTGGATCATTATGTCATTTGCATCATCAACATGTTTCTGGCATGCATATCCACCACCTTTAAAACATGTTAGGATCAATTAGGAATCTCTTTCTTATAAAATTCTACCAAGCTATCTTGGGTTCTACTAGTGGAATTTCTCCAACGTGGATAAAATAACTTTGGTGTTCATTTTTAGTGCGTGAAAATAATTTTCTGCACTCACATCTATTATAGCTTTCAAATTCTTTTGCATACATAAATTCTAAATTTTCCATTTCTTTGTGATCTACATTTGCCTTATCTTTTTGTTTATGGGAAAACTGGGTGAGTGAAAAACTCAAGTTTGAAAAATAATTGAACATCCAAAATGGAAATGCTAAAAATACAGAGAGAGATAATTCCAAATAGTATCTGTGATTTTTTAGGTCCGCTTTTTGTAAAATAGGGAAAAAGTGGGTTGTTCGGCGCTGGTAAATATTCTACCGCATGTCAACTTGAGAATTTTAATTTTTTCTACTCAAAAGTTTTTGATCATTAAGACAATTGCTGATAGAGATAATTCCAAAAAGTATTTGTGATTTTTTAGGTCCGCTTTTTGTGAAATAGGCAAAAAGTGGGTTGTTTGGCTATGGTAAATATCCCAAGCACGTTAACTTGAGAATTTTAATTTTTTCTACTCTTTGAAATTTTTGGATCATTAAGTCATTTGCATCTTCAACATATTTTTTGCACGCACATCCACCACATTTAAAACATGTTAGGATCAATTAGGAATCTCTTTCTTATAAAATTCTACCAGGCTATCTGAGGTTGTACATGTGAAATTTCCCCAACGTGGATAAAAAAACTTTGGTGTTCATTTTTAATGCATGAAAATAATATTTATTATAATTTTCAAATTCTTTTGCATACATAAACTCTAAAATTTCCATTTTGTTGTGATCTATATTTGCCTTATCTTTTTGTTTACGAGAAAACTAGGAGAGTGAAAACTCAAGTTTGAAAAAAAAAATTTGAACATCCAAAATGGAAATGCACAAATGCTGAGAGAGATAATTTCAAAAAGTATCTATTATTTGTTAGGTATGATTTTTGTAAAATAGGCAAAAAGTGGGTGTTTGACTCTGGTAAAAATCTCACCGCTCGTTAACTTGAGAATTTTAATTTTTTCTACTCCTTGAAATTTTTGGATCATTAGGTCATTTGCATCTTCAACATGTTTCTGGCATGCATATCCACCACATTTAAAACATTTTAGGACCAATTAGGAATCTCTTTCTTATAAAATTCCAGCAAGCTATCTCGGCTTGTACTATTGGAATTTCCCCAACGTGGATAACAAAACTTTGGTGTTAATTTTTAGTGCGTGAAAATAATTTTCTTCACTCACATTTATTATAGTTTTCAAATTCTTTTACATACATAAACTCTAAAATTTCCATTTTGTTGTAATCTATATTTGCCTTATCTCTTTGTTTACGAGAAAACTGCGAGAGTGAAAAACTCAAGTTTGAAAAAAAAGTTGAACATCCAAAATGGAAATGCACAATTGCTGATAGAGATAATTCAAAAAAGTATCTGTGATTTTTTAGGTCCGCTTTTTGTAAAATAGGCAAAAAGTGGGTTGTTTGGCTCCGGTAAATATCCCACCGCACGTTAACTTGAGAGTTTTCATTTTTTCTACTCCTTGAAATTTTTGGATCATTACGTATTTTGCATCTTCAACATGTTTCTGGAATGCATATCCACCACATTTAAAACATGTTAGGATCAATTAGGAATCTCTTTCTTATAAAATTCCACCAGGCTATCTAGGGATGTACTAGTGGAATTTCCACAACGTGGATAACAAAATTATGGAGTTCATTTTTAGTGCATGAAAATAATTTTCTTCACTCACATTTATTATAGTTTTCAAATTCTTTTGCATACATAAACTCTAAAATTTCCATTTTCTTGTGATCTATATTTGCCTTATCTTTTTTTTTTTTAGAAAAACTGGGAGACCGAAAAACTCAACTTTGAAAAAAAAATTGAACATCTAAAATGGAAATGCACAAATGCTAAGAGAGATAATTCCAAAAAGTATCTGTGATTTTTTAGGTCCACCTTTTGTAAAATAGGCAAAATGTGAGTTGTTTGGCTTTGGTAAATATCCCACCGCACGTTAACTTGAGGATTTTAGTTTTTTCTACGCCTTGAAATTTTGTGAAGATTAGGTCATTTGCATCTACAACATGTTTCTGGCATGCATATCCACCACATTTAAATCATGTTAGGATTAATTAGGAATCTCTTTCTTATAAAATTCCACCAAGCTATCTGGGGTTCTACTAGAGGAATTTACCCAACGTGGATAACAAAACTTTGGTGTTCTTTTTTGGTGCGTGAAAATAATTTTCTTCACTCACATTTATTATAGTTTTAAAATTCTTTTGCATAAATAAAATCTAAAATTTTTCATTTTTTTATTATCTATATTTGCCTTATCTTTTTGTTTACGAGAAAATTGGAAGAGTGAAAAACTCAAGTTTGAGAAAAAAAATTGAACATCCAAAATGGAAATGCACAAATGCTGAGAGAGATAATTACAAAAAGTATCTGTGATTTTTTAGGTCGGCTTTTTGTTAAATAGGCAGAAAGTGGGTTGTTTGGCTCTAGTAAATATCCCAAGCATGTTAACTTGAGAATTTTAATTTTTTCTACTCTTTGAAATTTTTGGATCATTAGATCATTTGCATCTTCGACATATTTTTGGAAGCATATCCACCACATTTAAAACATGTTAGGATCAATTACGAATCTCTTTCTTATACAATTCCACAAAGCTATCTGGGGTTATACTAGTCGAATTTCCCCAACGTGGATAACAAATCTTTGGTGATCATTTTTAGTGCATGAAAATAATTTTCTTTACTCACATTTATTGTAGTTTTCAAATTCTTTTGCATACATAAACTCTAAAATTTCCATTTTCTTGTGATCTACATTTGCCTTATCTTTTTGTTTACGAGAAAACTGGGTGAGAGAAAAACTCAAGTTTGAAAAAAAAAATTAAACATCCAAAATGGAAATGCACAAATGCTGAGAGAGATAATTCTAAATAGTATCTGCGATTTTTTAGGTCCGCTTTTTGTAAAATAGGGAAAAAGTGCCTTGTTCGGCTCTGGTAAATATCCCACCGCACGTTAACTTGAGAATTTTAATTTTTTCTACTCCTCAAAATTTTTGGCTCGTTAGGCCATTTGCATCTTAAACATGTTTCGTGCATGCATATCCACCACATTTAAAACACGGTAGGATCAATTAGGAATCTCTTTCTTATAAAATTCCACCAAGCTATCTGGGGTAGTACTACTGGAATTTCCCCAATGTGGATAACAAAACTTTGATGTTCATTTTTAGTGCGTGAAAATAATTTGCTTCTCTCACATTTATTATACTTGTCAAATTCTTTTGCATACATTAACTCTTAAATTTCCATTTTGTTGTGATATTTATTTGCCTTAACTTTTTGTTTTCGAGAAAACAAGGAGAGAAAAAAACTCAAGTTCGAAAAAAAAAATTGAACATCCAAAATGGAATTGCACAAATGCTGAGAGAGTAATTCGAAAAAGTATCTGTACTTTTTTAGATCCGCTTTTTGAAAAATAGGCAAAAAGTGGGTTGTTTGGCTCTGGGAAATATCCCACCGCACGTTGAATTGAGAATTTTAATTTTTTCAACACTTTGAAATATGTGGATCATTAGGTCATTTGCATCTTCGACATGTTTCTGGCAGGTATATCCACCACATTTAAAACATGTTAGGATCAATTAGGAGTCTCCTTCATATAAAATTCCACCAAGCTATCTATGGTTGTACTAGTGGAATTTCCCCAACGTGGATAACAAAACTTTGGTATTCATTTTTAGTGCGTGAAAATAATTTTCTTCACTCACGTTTATTATAGTTTTTAAATTCTTTTGCATACATAAACACTAAAATTTCCATCTTGTTGTGATCTATATTTGCCTTATCTTTTTGTTTACGAGAAAACTGGGAGTTTGAAAAACTCAAGTTTCAAAAACAAAATTGAACATCCAAAAAGGAAATGCACAAATGCTGAGAGAGAAAATTCCAAAAAGTATATGTGATTTTTTAGGTCAGCTTTTTGAAAAATAGGCAAAAATTGGGTGCTTTGGCTCTGGTAAATATCCCACCGCACGTTAACTTGAGAATTTTAATTTTTTCTACTCGAAATTTTTGGTTCATTAAGCCATTTTATGGCATGCATATCCACCACATTTAAAACATGTTAGGATAGAATAGGAATCTCTTTCTTATAAAATTCCACCAAGCTATCTTGGGTTGTACTACTGGAATTTCCCCAACGTGGATAACAAAACTTTGGTGTTCATTTCTAGTGCGTGAAAATAATTTTCTTCACTCACATTTATTTTTTTTTTTAAATTCTTTTGCATACATTAACTCTAAAATTTTCATTTTGTTGTGAAAAATAATTGCCTTATCTGTTTTTTTTTGAGAAAAATAGGAGAGTGAAAAACTCAAGTTAGAAAAAAAAATTGAACATCCAAAATGGAAATGCACAAATGCTGACAGAGATAATTCCAAAAAGTATCTGTGATTTTTTAGGTCCGCTTTTTGTAAAATAGGCAAAAAGTGGGTTGTTTGGCTCTGTAAAATATCCCACCGCACGTTAACTTGAGAATTTTAATTTTTTCTACATCTGGAAATTTTTGGATCATTAGGTCATTTATATCTTCAACATGTTTCTGGCATGCATATCCACCACATTTAAAACATGTTAGGATCAATTAGGAATCCCTTTCTTATAAAATTCCACCAAGCCATCTGGGGTTGTACTCCAGGAATTTTCCCAACGTGGATAACAAAACTTTGGTGTTCATTTGTAGTGCATGAAAATAATTTTCTTCACTCACATTTATCATAGTTTTCAAATTCTTTTGAATACATTAACTCTAAAATTTCCATTTTGTTGTGAAATATATTTTCCTTATATTTTTGTTTTCGAGAAAACTAGGACAGTGAAAAACTCAAGTTAGAAAAAAAGAATGGAACATCCAAAATGGAAATACAAAAATGCTAAGAGATATAATTCCAAAAAGTATCTGTGATTTTTTAGGTCCACTTTATGTAAAATAGGCAAAAAGTGGGATGTTTGGCTCTGGTAAATATCCCACTGCACGTTAACTTGAGAATTTTCATTTTTTCTACTCCATGAAATTTTTGGATCATTAGGCCATTTGCATCTTCAACATGTTTTTGGCATGCATATCCACACATTTAAAACATGTTAGGATCAATTACGAATCTCTTTCTTATAAAATTCCACCAAGTTATCTGGGGTGGTAGTAGTGGAATTTCCCCAACGTAGATAACAAAACCTTGGAGTTCATTTTTAGTGCTTGAAAATAATTTTCTTCACTCACATTTATTATAGTTTTCAAATTCTTTTGCAATCATATACTCTAAAATTTCCGTTTTTTTGTGAGCTATATTTGCCTTATCTCTATGTTTAAGAGAAAACAGGGAGTGCGAAAAACTCAAGTTTGAAAAAACAAATTGAACATCCCAAATGGAAATGCAAAAATGCTAATAGAGATAATTCCAAAAAGTATATGTGATTTTTTAGGTTCACTTTTTGTAAAATAGGCAAAAAGTGGGTTGTTTGGCTCTGGTAAATATCCCACCGCTCGTTAACTTGAGAATTTTAATTTTTTCTACTCGAAATTTTTGGATCATTAGGTCATTTGCATCTTCAACATGTTTCTGGCATGCTTATCCACCACATTTAAAACATTTTAGGACCAATTAGGAATCTCTTTCTTATAAAATTCCACCAAGCTATCTCGGGTTGTACTACTGGAATTTCCCCAACATGGATAACAAAACTTTGGTGTTAATTTTTAGTGCATGAAAATAATTTTCTTCACTCACATTTATTATAGTTTTCAAATTCTTTTACATACATAAACTCTAAAATTTCCATTTTATTGTAATCTATATTTGTCTTATCTCTTTGTTTACGAGAAAACTGCGAGAGTGAAAAACTCAAGTTTGAAAAAAAAAAATTGAACATCCAAAATGGAAATGCACAATTGCTGATAGAGATAATTCAAAAAAGTATATGTGATTTTTTAGGTCCGCTTTTTGTAAAATAAGCAAAAATTGGGTTGTTTGGCTTCGGTAAATATCCCACCGCACGTTAACTTGAGAATTTTCTTTTTTTCTACTCCTTGAAATTTTTGGATCATTACGTATTTTGCATCTTCAACATGTTTCTGGAATGCATATACACCACATTTAAAACATGTTAGGATCAATTAGGAATCTCTTTCTTATAAAATTCCATCAGGCTATCTGGGGATGTACTAGTGGAATTTCCACAACGTGGATAACAAAATTATGGGGTTCATTTTTAGTGCATGAAAATAATTTTCTTCACTCACATTTATTATAGTTTTCAAATTCTTTTGCATACATAAACTCTAAAATTTCCATTTTGTTGTGATCTATATTTGCCTTATCTTTTTTTTTTTTTGAGAAAACTGGGAGACCGAAAAAACTCAAGTTTGAAAAAAAAAATTGAACATCCAAAATAGAAATGCACAAATGCTAAGTGAGATAATTCCAAAAAGTGCCTGTGATTTTTTAGGTCCACTTTTTGTAAAATAGGCAAAATGTGGGTTGTTTGGCTTCGGTAAATATCCCACCGCACATTAACTTGAGAATTTTAATTTTTTCTGCGCCTTGAAATTTTGTGATGATTAGGTCATTTGGATCTACAACATGTCTCTGGCATGCATATCCAGCACATTTAAAACATGTTAGGATCAATTAGGAATCTCTTTCTTATAAAATTCCACCAAGCTATCTGGCTTTATACTAGAGGAATTTCCCCAACATGGATAACAAAACTTTGGTGTTCATTTTTGGTGCGTGAAAATAATTTTCTTCACTCACATTTATTATAGTTTTAAAATTCTTTTGCATACATAAAATCTCAAAATTTCCATTTTTTTGTGATCTATATTTGCCTTATCTTTTTGTTTACGAGAAAACTGGGAGAGAGAAAAACTCAAGTTTGAAAAAAAAAATTGAACATCCAAAATGGAAATGCACAAATGCTGAGAGAGATAATTACAAAAAGTATATGTGATTTTTTAGGTCCGCTTTTTGTTAAATAGGCAGAAAGTGGGTTATTTGGCTCTGGTAAATATCCCAAGCATGTTAACTTGAGAATTTTAATTTTTTCTACTCTTTGAAATTTTTGGATCATTAGAAAATTTGCATCTTCGACATATTTTTGGACGCATATCCACCACATTTAAAACATGTTAGGATCAATTAGGAATCTCTTTCTTATAAAATTCCACAAAGCTATCTAGGGTTATACTAGTGGAATTTCCCAACCGTGGATAACAAATCTTTGGTGATCATTTTTAGTGCAAGAAAAAAATTTTCTTTACTCACATTTATTATAGTTTTCAAATTCTTTTCCATACATAAACTCTAAAATTTTCATTTTCTTGTGATCTACATTTGCCTTATCTTTTTGTTTACGAGAAAACTGGGTGAGAGAAAAACTCAAGTTTGAAAAAAAAATTGAACATCCAAAATGGAAATGCACAAATGCTGAAAGAGATAATTCTAAATAGTATCAGCGATTTTTTAGGTCCGCTTTTTGTAAAATAGGCAAAAAGTGCCTTGTTCGGCTCTGATAAATATTCCACCACATGTTTACTTGAGAATTTTAATATTTTCTACTCCTTGAAATATTTGGATCATTAGGTCATTTGCATCTTCAACATGTTTCTGGCATGCATATGCACCACATTTAAAACATGTTAGGATCAATTAGGAATCTCTTTCTTATAAAATTCCACCAAGCTATCAGGGGTTGTACTAGTGGAATTTCCCCAACGTGGATAATAAAACTTTGGTGTTTAGTTTTAGTGCGTGAAAATAATTTTCACGCCTCACTTTTGTGATAGTTTTCAAATTCTTATGCATACATCAACTCTAAAATTTCCATTTTGTTCTGATCTATATTTTCCTTATCTTTTTGTTTACGTGAAAAGTGGGAGAGTGCAAAACTCAAGTTTGAAAAAAAAAATTGAATATCCAAAATGGAAATGCACAAATGCTGAGAGAGATAATTCCAAAAGTATCTATCATTTTTTCGGTCAAGTTTTTTGTAAAATTGGAAAAAAGTGGGTTGTTTGGCTCTGGTAAAAATACCACCGCGCGTTAACTTGAGAATTTTAATTTTTTCTACTCCCCCTAATTTTTGGATCATTAGGCCATTTGCATCGTCAACAAGTTTCTGGCATACATATCCACCACATTTAAAACATGTTAGGATCAATTAGGAATCTCTTTCTTGTAAAATTCCACCAAGCTATCTAGGGTGATACTAGAGGAATTTCCCAAACATGGATAACATAACTTTGGTGTTCATTTTTAGTGCGTGAAAATAATTTTCCTCACTCACATTTATTGTAGTTTTCAAATTATTATGCATACATAAACTCTAAAATTTCCATTTTGTTGTGATCTATATTTGCCTTATCTTTTTGTTTACGAGAAAACTGGGTGTGTGAAAAACTCAAGTTTGAAAAAAAAATTGAACATCCAAAAAGGAAATGCACAAATGCTGAGAGAGATAATTCCAAAAAGTATCTGTGATTTTTTAGGTACAATTTTTGTAAAATAGGCAAAAATTGGGTTGTTTGGCTCTGGAAAAAAATCCCACGGCACGTTAACTTGAGAATTTTAATTTTTTCTACTTCTTGAAATTTTTGGATCATTAGGTCATTTGCATCTTCAACATGTTTCTGGCATGCATATCCACCACATTTAAACAATTTTAGGATCAATTAGGAATATCTTTCTTATACAATTCCACCAAGCTATCTCTGGTTGTTCTACTGGATTTGCCCCAACGTGGATAACAAAACTTTGGTGTTCATTTTTAGTGCGTGAAAATAATTTTCTTTACTCACATTTATTATATTTTTTAAATTCTTTTGCATTCATTAACTCTAAAATTTCCATTTTTTTATGATATTTATTTGCCTTTTCTTTTTGTTTTCGAGAATACAAGGAGAGTGAAAAACACAAGTTTGGAAAAAAAAATTGAACATCGAAAATGGAAATGAACAAATGCCGAGAGGCATAATTCCAAAAAGTATCTGTGATTTTTTAAGTCTACTTTTTGTAAAATAGGCAAAAGTTGTGGTAAATATCCCACCGCACGTTAACTTGAAACTTTTAATTTGTTCTACTCCTAGAAATTTTTGGGTCATTAGGTCATTTGCATCTACAACATGTTTGTGGAATGCTTATCCACCACATTTAAAACATGTTAGGATCAATTAAGAATCTCTTTCTTATAAAATTCCACCAAGCTATCTGGGGTTGTACTAGTGGAATTTCCCCAACGTGGATAACAAAACTTTGGTGTTTATTTTTCGTGCGTGAAAATAATTTTATTCACTCAATTTTTTTGAGTTTTCAAATTCTTTTGCATAAATAAACTCTAAAATTTCCATTTTGTTGTGATCTAGATTTGCCTTATCTTTTTGTTTACGAGAAAACTGGGTGAGTGAAAAACTCAAGTTTGAAAAAAAAATTGAACATTCAAAATGGAAATGGACAAATGCTGAGAGAGATAATTCTAAAAAGTATCTGTGATTTTTTAGGTCCGCTTTTTGTAAAATAGGCAAAAAGTGGGTTGTTCAGCTTTGGTAAATAGTCCACCTCATGTTAACTTGAGAATTTTAATTTTTTCTACTCCATGAAAATTTTGGATTATTACATCATTTGCATCATCAACATGTTTCTGGCATGCATATCCACCACATTTAAAACATGTTAGGATATATTAGGAATCTCTTTCTAATAAAATTCCACCAAGCTATCTGGGGTTGTACTAGTGGGATTTCACCAACGTGAATAACAAAACATTGGTGTTCATTTTTAGTGCGTGAAAATAATTTTCATGCCTCACTTTTCTGATAGTTTTGAAATTCTTTTGCATACATAAACTCTTAAATTTCCATTTTGTTGTGATCTATATTTTCCTTATCTTTTTGTTTACGAGAAAACAGGGAGAGAGTAAAACTCAACTTTGAAAAAAAAAATTGAACATCCAAAATGGAAATGCAAAAATGCTGAGAGTGACAATTCCAAAAAGTATCTATGATTTTTTAGGTTCGCTTTTTGTAAAATAGGCAAAAAGTGGGTTGTTTGGCTTTGGTAAATATCCCACCGCACGTTAACTTTAGAATTTTAATTTTTGTTACTCCTTGAAATTTTTGGATCATTAGGTCATTTGCATCTTCAACATGCATATCCACCACATTTAAAATATGTTAGGATCAATTAGGAATTTCTTTTTATATAATGCCACCAAGCTATCTCGGGTTGTACTACTAGAATTTCCCTAACGTGGATAACAAAACTTTAGTGTTCATTTTTAGTGCTTGAAAATAATTTTCTTCACTCACATTTATTATAGTTTTCAAATTCTTTTGCATACATTAACTCTAAAATTTCCTTTTTGTTGTGATATCTATTTGCCTTATCTTTTTGTTTTCGAGAAAACTAGGAGAGTGAAAAACTCAAGTTTGAAAACAAAAATTGAACATCCAAAATGGAAATACACAAATGCTGAGAGAGATAATTCCAAAAAGAATCTCTTATTTTTTAGTTCCGCTTTTTGTAAAATAGGCCAAAAGTGGGTTGTTCGGCTCTGGTAAATATTCCACGGCATGTTTACTTGAGAATTTTAATATTTTCTACTCCTTGAAATTTTTGGATCATTAGGTCATTTGCATCTTCTACATGTTTCTGGCATGCATATCCACCATATTTAAAACATGTTAGGATCAATTAGGAATCTCTTTCTTATAAAATTCCACCAAGCTACCAGGGGTTGTACTAGTGGAATTTCTCCAACGTGGATAATAAAACTTTGGTGTTCAGTTTTAGTGCGTGAAAATAATTTTCACGCCTCACTTTTGTGATAGTATTCAAATTCTTATGCATACATCAACTCTAAAATTTCCATTTTGTTGTGATCTATATTTTCCTTATCTTTTTGTTTACGTGAAAACTGGGAGAGTGCAAAACTCAAGTTTGAAAAAAAAAATTGAACATCCAAATTGGAAATGCACAAATGCTGAGAGAGATAATTCCAAAAAGTATCTGTGATTTTTTAGGTCCGCTTTTTGTAAAATAGGCAAAAAGTGCCTTGTTCAGCTCTGGTAAATATTCCACCGCATGTTTACTTGAGAATTTTAATATCTTCTACTCCTTGAAATTTTTGGATCATTAGGTCATTTGCATCTTCAACATGTTTCTGGCATGCATATCCACCACATTTAAAACATATTAGGATCAATTAGGAATCTCTTTCTTATAAAATTCCACCAAGCTATCAGGGGTTGTACTAGTGGAATTTCTCCAACGTGGATAATAAAACTTTGGTGTTCAGTTTTAGTGCGTGAAAATAATTTTCACGCCTCACTTTTGTGATAGTTTTCAAATTCTTATGCATACATCCACTCTAAAATTTCCATTTTGTTCTAATCTTTATTTTTCTTATCTTTTTGTTTACGTGAAAACTGGGAGAGTGCAAAACTCAAGTTTTAAAAAAAAAATTGAACATCCAAAATGGAAATGCACAAATGCTGAGAGAGATAATTCCAAAAGTATCTTTGATTTTTTCGGTCCAGTTTTTTGTAAAATTGGCAAAAAGTGGGTTGTTTGGCTCTGGTAAAAATACCACCGCGCGTTAACTTGAGAATTTTAATTTTTTCTACTCCTTGAAATTTTTGGATCATTAGGCCATTTGCATCTTCAACATGTTTCTGGCATGCATATCCACCATATTTAAAACATGTTAGGATCAATTAGGAATCTCTCTCTTGTAAAATTCCACCATGCTATCTAGGGTGATACTAGAGGAATTTCCCCATCGTGGATAACAAAACTTTGGAGTTCATTTTTAGTGCGTGAAAATAATTTTCATCACTCACATTTATTATAGTTTTCAAATTCTTATGCATACATAAACTCTAAAATTTCCATTTTGTTGTGATCTATATTTGCCTTATCTTTTTGTTTACGAGAAAACTGGGAGTGTGAAAAACTCAAGTTTGAAAAAAAAATTGAACATCCAAAAAGGAAATGGACAAATGCTGAGAGAGATAATTCCAAAAAGTATCTATGATTTTTTAGGTACATTTTTTTGTAAAATAGGCAAAAAGTGGGTTGTTTGGCTCTGGAAAAAAATCCCACAGCACGTTAACTTGAGAATTTTAATTTTTTCTACTCCTTGAAATATTTGGATCATTAGGTCATTTGCATCTACAACATGTTTGTGGCATGTATATCCACCACAATTAAAACATGTTAGGATCAATTAAGAATCTCTTTCTTCTAAAATTCCACGAAGCTATCTGGGGTTGTACTAGTGGAATTTCCCCAACGTGGATAACAAAACTTTGGTGTTTATTTTTAGTGCGTGAAAATAATTTTCTTCACTCACATTTATTTGAGTTTTCAAATTATTTTGCATAAATAAGCTCTAAAATTTCCATTTTGTTGTGATCTAGATTTGCCTTATCTTTTTTTTTTAGAGAAAACTGGGTGAGTGGAAAACTCAAGTTTGAAAAAAAAATTGAACATTCAAAATGGAAATGAACAAATGCTGAGAGAGATAATTCTAAAAAGTATCTGTGATTTTTTAGGTCCGCTTTTTAAAAAATAGGCAAAAAGTGGGTTGTTCGGCTCTGGTAAATATTCCACCTCATGTTAACTTGAGAATTTTAATTTTTTCTACTCCATGAAATTTTTGGATTATTACATCATTTGCATCTTCAACATATTTCTGGCATGCATATCTACCACATTTAAAACATGTTCGGATCAATTATGAATCTTTTTCTTATAAAATTCCACCAAGCTATCTGGGGTTATACTAGTGGGATTTCCCCAACGTGGATCACAAAACATTGGTGTTCATTTTTAGTGCGTGAAAATAATTTTCATGCCTCACTTTTCTGATAGTTTTCAAATTCTTATGCATACATAAAGTCTAAAATTTCCATTTTGTTGTGATCTATATTTTCCTTATCTTTTTGTTGACGAGAAAACTGGGAGAGTGTAAAACTCAAGTTTGAAAAAAAAAAATTGAACATCCAAAATGGATATACACAAATGCTAAGAGAGATAATTCCATATAGTATCTGTGATTTTTTAGGTCCGGTTTTTTTAAAATAGGCAAAGAGTGGGTTATATGGCTCTGGTAAAAATCCCACCGCACGTTAACTTGAGAATATTAATTTTTTCTACTCCTTGAAATTTTTAGATCATTAGGCGATTTGCATCTTCAACATTTTTCTGACATGCATATCCACCACATTTAAAACATGTTAGGATCAATTAGGAATCTCTTTCTTATAAAATTCCGCCAAGCTATCTGGGGTTGTACTACTGGAATTTGCCTTACGTGGATAACAAAACATTGGTGTTCATTTTTATTGCATGAAAGTAAATTTCTTCACTCACATTTATTATAGTTTTCAAATTCTTTTGCATACATTAACTCTAAAATTTCCATTTTGTTGTGATATATATTTGCCTTATCTATTTGTTTTCGAGAAAACTAGGAGAGTGAAAAACTCAAGTTTGAAAAAAAAAAATTGAACATCCAAAATGGAAATACACAAATGCTGAGAGTGATAATTCCAAAAAGAAACTGTGATTTTTTAGGTCCGCTTTTTGTAAAATAGGCCAAAAGTGGGTTGTCTGGATCTGGTATATAACCCACCGTACGTTAACATGAGACTTTTAATTTTTTCCACACCTTGAAATTTTTGGATCTTTAGGTCATTTGCGTCTTCAACATGTTTCTGGCAGGCATATCCACAACATTTAAAACATGTTAGGATCAATTAGAAATCTCTTTCTTATAAAATTCCACCAAGCTATCCTGGGTTGTACTAGTGGAATTTCCCCAACGTGGATAACAAAACTTTGGTATTCATTTTAAGTGCGTGAAAATAATTTTCTTTACTCACATTTATTATAGATTTCAAATTCTTTTGCATACATAAACTCTAAAATTTTCATTTTGTTGTGATCTATATTTGCCTTATCTTTTTGTGTACGAGAAAACTGGGAGAGTGAAAAACTCAAGTTTGAAAAAAAATTGAACATCCAAAATGGAAATGCACAAATGCTGAGAGAGATAATTCCAAAAAGTATCTGTGATTTTTTAGGTCTGCTTTTTGTAGAATACGCAAAAAGTGGGTTGTTTGGCTCTGGTAAATATCCCACCGCACGTTAACTTGAGAATTTTAATTTTTTCTACACCATGAAATTTTTGGATCATTAGGCCATTTGCATCTTCAACCTGTTTTTGGCATGCATATCCACACTTTTAAAACTTATTAGGATCAATTAGGAATCTCTTTCTTATAAAATTCCACCTAGCTATCTGGGGTGGTCCTTGTGGAATTTCCCCAAAGTGGATAACAAAACTTTGGTGTTCATTTTTTGTGCGTGAAAATAATTTTCTTCAGTCACATTTATTAAATTTTTCAAATTCTTTTGCAATCATATACTCTAAAATTTCCATTTTGTTGTGATTTATATTTGCCTTATCTTTTTGTTTTCGAGAAAACGGGGAGTGTGAAAAACTCAAGTTTGAAAAAGAAATTGCACATCCAAAATGGAAATGCACAAATGCTGAGAGAGATAATTCCAAAAAGTATCTGTGATTTTTGAGGTACAGTTTTTGTAAAATAGGCAAATAGTGGGTTGTTTGGCTTTGGTAAAAATCCCACTGCACGTTAACTTTAGAATTTTAATTTTTTTAACTCCTTGCAATTTTTGGATCATTAGGTCATTCGCATCTTCAACATGTTTTTGGCATGCATATCCACCACATTTAAAATATGCTAGGATCAATTAGGAATTTCTTTCTTATAAAATTCCACCATGCTATCTCGGGTTGTACTACTGGAATTTCCCTAACGTGGATAACAAAACTTTAGTGTTCATTTTTAGTGCTTGAAAATAATTTTCTTCACTCACATTTATTGTAGTTTTCAAATTCTTTTGCTTACATTAACTCTAAAATTTCCATTTTGTTGTGATATCTATTTGCCTTATCTTTTTGTTTTCGAGAAAACTAGGAGAGTGAAAAACTCAAGTTTGAAAAAAAAAATTGAACATCCAAAATGGAAATACACAAATGCTGAGAGAGATAATTCCAAAAGGAATCTCTGATTTTTTAGTTCCGCTTTTTGTAAAATAGGCCAAAAGTGGGTTGTTTGGCTCTGGTAAATATCCCACCATACGTTAACTTGAGACTTTTAATTTTTTCTACACCTTGAAATTTTTGGATCTTTAGGTCATTTGCATGTTCAACATGTTTCTGGCAGGCATATCCGCAACATTTAAAACATGTTAAGATCAATTAGAAATCTCTTTCTTACAAAATTCCACCAAGCTATCTTGGGTTGTAGTAGTGGAATTTCCCCAACGTGGATAACAAAACTTTGGTATTCATTTTTAGTGCGTGAAAATAATTTTCATCACTCACATTTATTATAGTTTTCAAATTCTTTTGCATACATAAACTCTAAAATTTCCATTTTGTTGTGATCTATATTTGCCTTATCTTTTTGTGTACGAGAAAGCTGGGAGAGAGAAAAACTCAAGTTTGAAAAAAAAAATTGAACATCCAAATTGGAAATGCACAAATGCTGAGAGAGATAATTCCAAAAAGTAACTGTGATTTTTTAGGTTTTCTTTTTGAAAAATAGGCAAAAAGTGCGTTGTTTGGCTTTGGAAAATATCCCACCGCACGTTAACTTGAGAATTTTAATTTTTTCTACTCCTTGAAATTTTTGGATCTTTAGGTCATTTGCGTCTTCAACATGTTTCTGGCAGGCATATCCACCACATTTAAACATATTAGGATCAATTAGGAATCTCTTTCTTATAAAATTCCACCAAGCTATCTAGGGTTGTACTAGTGGAATTTCCCCAACGTGGATAACAAAACTTTGGTGTTCATTTTTTGTGCGTGAAAATGTTTTTCTTCACTCACATTTACTATAGTTTTCAAATTATTTTGCGTACATAAACTCTAAAATTTCCATTTTTTTGTGATCTATATATGCCTTATCTTTTTGTTTACGAGAAAACTGGGAAAAAGAAAAACTCAAGTTTGAAAAAAAAAATGAACATCCAAAATGGAATTGCACAAATGTTGAGAGAGATAATTCCAAAAAGTATCTGTGATTTTTTTGGTCCACTTTTTGTAAAATAGGCAGAAAGTGGGTTGTTTGGCTCTGGTAAATATCCCAAGCACAACAACTTGAGAATTTTAATTTTGTCTACTCTTTGAAATTTTTGGATCTTTAGGTCATTTGCATCTACAACATGTTTCTGGCATGTATATCCACCACATTTAAGACATGTTCACATCAATTAGGAATCTCTTTCTTTTAAAATTCCAGCAAAGTATATGGGGTTGTACTAGAAGAATTTTCCCAACGTGGATAACAAAACTTTGGTGTTCATTTTTAGTGCGTGAAAATAATTTTCTTCACTCACATTTATTATAGTTTTCAAATTCTTTTGCATACATAAAGTCTGAAATTTCCATATTGTTGTGATCAACATTTGCCTTATGTTTTTGTTTACGAGAAAACTAGGAGAGTGGAAAACTCAAATTTGAAAAAAAAGATCGAACATCCAAAATGGAAATGCACAAATACTGAGAGTGATAATTCCAAAAAGTATATGTGATTTTTTAGGTCCGCTTTTTGTAAAATAGGCAAAAAGTTGGTTGTTTGGCTTTGGTAAATATCCCACCGTACGTTAACTTGAGAAATTTAATTTTTTCTACTCCTTGAAATTTTTGGATCATTAGGCCATTTGCATCTACAACATCTTTCTGGCATGCATATCCACCACATTTAATACATGTTCGCATCAATTAGGAATCTCTTTCTTTTAAAATTCTAGCAAAGTATCTGGGGTTGTACTAGAGGAATTTTCCCAATGTGGATGATAAAACTTTGGTGTTCATTTTTAGTGCGTGAAAATAATTTTCTGCACTGACATTTATTATAGTTTTCTGATTCTTTTGCATACATAAACTCTAAAATTTTCCTGTAGTGATGATCTATATGTTCCTTACCTTTTTGTTTACGAAAAAACTTGGAGAGTGAAAATCACAAGTTTGAAAAAAAAAATTGAACATCCAAAATGGAAATGCACAAATACTGAGAGAGATAATTCCAAAAAGTATTTGTGAGTTTTTGGTCCGCGTTTTGTTAAATAGGCATAAAGTGGGTTGTTTGGCTCTAGTAAATATCCCACCTCATGTTAACTTGAGAATTTTAATTTTTTCTACTCCAAGAAATTTTTGGATCATTATGTCATTTGCATCTTCAACATGTTTCTGGAACGCATATCCACAACATTTAAAACATGTTAGGATCAATTAGAAATCTCTTTCTTATAAAATTCCACCAAGCAATCTGGGGATGTACTAGTGAAATTTCCCCAATGTGGATAACAAAACTTTGGTGTTCACTTTTAGTGCGTGAAAATAATTTTCTTCACACACATTTATTATAGTTTTCAAATTCTTTTGCATACATAAACTCTAAAATTTCCATTTAGTTGTGATCTATATTTGCCTAATATTTTTGTTTACGAGAAAACTGGGAGAGTGAAAAAATCAAGTTTGAAAAAAAAAATTGAACATGCAAAATGGAAATGGACAAATGCTGAGAAAGATAATTCCAAAAAGTATCGGTGATTTTTTAGGTCCACTTTTTGTAAAATAAGCAAAAAGTGGGTTGTTTGGCTCCGATAAATATACAACCGCATGGTTACTTGAGATTTTAAGTTTTTTCTACTCCTTGAATTTTTTGGATCATTAGGTCATAATCATCTTCAACATGTTTCTGTCATGCATATCCACCACATTTAAAATGTGTTAGGATCAATTAGGAATCTCTTTCTTATAAAATTCCACCAAACTATCAGGGGTTGTACAAGTGGAATTTCCCCAACGTGGATGCAAAAACATTGGTGTTCATTTTTAGTGCGTCAAAATAATTTTCTTCACTCACATTTATTAGTTTTCAAATTCTTTTGCATACATAAAATCCAAAACTTCCATTTTGTTGTTTACGAGAAAACAGAGAGATGAAAAACTCATGTTTGAAAAAGAAAATTTAACATAAAAATGGAAAAGAATAATGCTGAGAGAGATAATTCAAAAAAGTATTTGTGATTTTTTAGGTCCGTTTTTTGTAAAATACGAAAAAATTGGGTTGTTTGGCTCCGAAAAATATCCCACTGCACGTTAACTTGAGAATTTTAATTTTTTCTACTCCTAGAAATTTTTTGGATCATTAGGTCATTTGCATCTTCAGCATGTTTCTGGCTTGCATATCCACCACATTTAAAACATGTTAGGATCAATTTGGAATCTCTTTCTTATAAAATTCCACCAAGCTATCTGGGGTTGTACTAGTGGAATTTTCCCAAAGTGGATAACAAAACTTTGGGGTTCATTTTTTAGTGCGTGAAAATAATTTTCTTCTCTCACATTTATTATAGTTTTCAAATTCTTTTGCTTACATAAACTCTAAGATTTTCATTTTGTTCTGATCTATATTTGCTTTATCTTTTTGTTTAAGAGAAAACTGGAAGATTGAAAAACTCAAATTTGAAAAAAAAATTGAACATCCAAAATGGAAATGCACAAATGATAAGAGAGATAATTCCAAAAAGTATCTGTGATTTTTAAGGTCCGCTTTTTGTTAAACAGGCAAAAAGAGGGTGGTTTGGCTCTGGAAAATATCCCACCGCATGTTAACTTGAGATTTTTAATTTTTTCTACTCCATGAAATTTTTGGATCATTAGGTCATTGGCATCTTCAACATGTTTTTGGCACGCTTATCCACCACATTTAAAATATGTTATGATCAATTAGGAATCTCTTTCTTATAAAATTCCACCAATCTATCAGGGGTTGTACTAGTGGAATTTCCCCAACGTAGATAACAAAACTTTGGTGTTCATTTTCAGTGCGTGAAAATAATTTTCTTTACTCACATTTATTATAGTTTTCAAATTCTTTTGCATACATATACTCTAAAATTTCTATTTTGTTGTGAGCTATATTTGCCTTCACTCTTTGTTTTCAAAAAAATTGGGAGAGTGAAAAACTCAAGTTTGAAAACAAAATTGAACATCCAAAATGGAAATGCACAAATGCTGAGAGAGATAATTCCAAAAAGTATCAGTGATTTTTTAGGTGTGCTTTTTTTAAAATAGGAAAAGTGTGTTGTTTGGCTCTGGTAAATATCCCACCACACGTTAACTTGAGAATTTTAATTTTTTCTACCCCTTGAAATTTTTGGATCATTAGGTCATTTGCATCTTCAACATGTTTCTGGCGCGCATATCCACCACATTTAAAACATGTTAGGATCAATTAGAAATCTCTTTCTTATAAAATTCCACCAAGCTATCTGGGGTTGTATTAGTGGAATTTCCCCAACCTATATACAAAACTTTGGTGTTCATTGTTAGTGTGTGAAAATAATTTTCTCCACTCACATTTATTATAATTTTCAAATTATTTTTCATACATAAACTCTTAAATTTGCATTTTGTTGTGATCTATATTTGCCTTATCTTTTTGTTTACGAGAAAACTTGGAGAGTGAAAAACTCAAGTTTGAAAAAAAATTGAACATTCAAAATGGAAATGCGCAAATGCCGAGAGAGATAATTCAAAAAAATATCTGTGATTTTTTAGGTCCACTTTTTGTAAAATAGGCAAAAAGTGGGTTGTTTGGCGGTTGTAAATATCCCACCGCCCATTAAATTGAGAATTTTAAATTTTTTTTCTAAACCTTAAAGTTTTTGGATCATTAGGTCATTTGCATCTTAAACAATTTCTGGCATGCATATCACCACATTTAAAACTTGTTAGGATCAATTAGGAATCTCTTTCTTATAAAATTCCACCAAGCTAACTGGGGTTGTACTAGTGAAATTACCCCTACATGGATAACAAAAATTTGGTGTTCATTTTTAGTGCGTGAAAATAACTTTCTTCACCCACATTTATAATAGTTTTCAAGTTCTGTTGCATACATAAACTCTGAAATTTCCATTTTGTTGTGATGTATATTTGCCTTATCTTTTTGTTTACGAGAAAAGAGGGAGAGTAAAAAACTCAAGATTAAAAAAAAAATTGAACATCGAAAATGGAAATGTACAAATGCAGAGAGAGATAATTAAAAAATGTATCTGTGATTTTTAAGGTCCGGTTTTTTGAAAATAGGCAAAAAGTGGGTTGTTTGGCTCTGGTAAATATCCCACCGCACGTTAACTTGACAATTTTAATTTTTTCTACTCGAAATTTTTGGATCATTAGGTCATTTGCATCTTCAATATGTTTCTGGCATGAATATCCACCACATTTAAAACATGTTAGGATCAATTGGGAATATCTTTCTTATAAAATTCCACCAAGCTATCTGGCGTTGTACTAGTGGAATTTCCCCAACGTGGAGAACAAAACTTTGGTGTTCATTTTTATTGCGTGAAAATAATTTTCTTCACTCAAATTTATTATAGTTTTCAAATTATTTTGCATAAATAAAATCTAAAATTTCCATTTTGTTGTGATCTATATTTCCCTTATCTTTTTGTTTACGAGAAAACGGGGATAGAGAAAAACTCAAGTTTGAAAAAAAAAATTGAACATCCAAAATGGAAATGCACAAATGCTGAGAGAGATAATTCCAAAAAGTATCTGTGATTTTTTAGGTCCGCTTTTTGTAAAATTGTTAAAAAGTGGGTGGTTTGGCTTTGGAAAATATCCCACCGCATGTTAACTTGAGAATTTTAATTTTTTCTACTCGAAATTTTTGGATCTGTAGGTCAATTGCATCTTCTACTTGTTTCTGGCATGCATATCCACCACATTTAAAAAATTTTAGGATCAATTAGGAATCTCTTTCTTATAAAATTCGAGCAAGCTCTTTTGGGTTGTACTAATGAAATTTGCCAGATGTGGATAACAAAAATTTGGTGTTCATTTTTAGTGCGTGAAAATAAATTTCTTCACCCACATTTATAATAGTTTTCAAATTCTTTTGCATACGTAAACTCTAAAATTTCTATTTTTTTGTCATCTATATTTGCCTTATCTTTTTGTTTACGAGAAAAGTGGGATAGTAAAAAACTCAAGTTTGAAAACAAAAAATTTAACATCCAAAATGGAAATGCACAAATGCTGAGAGAGATAATTCAAAAATGTATCTGCGATTTTTTATGTCCGTTTTTTTGAAAATACGCAAAAAGTGGGTTGTTTGGCTCTGGTAAATATCCCACCGCACGTTAACTTGAGAATTTTAATTTTTTCAACTCCTTGAAATTTCTGGATCATTAGGCCATTTGCATCTTCAACATGTTTCTGGCAAGTATATGCACAATATTTAAAACTTGTTAGGATCAATTAGGAATCTCTTTCTTATAAAAATCCACCAAGCTATCTCGGGTTGTACTAGTGGAATTTCCCCAACGTGGATTACAAAACTTTGGTGTTCATTTTAAATGCGTGAAAAAAAATTTCTTCACTCACATTTATTATAGTTTTCTAATTCTTTTGCAAATAAAAAATCCAAAATTTCCATTTTGTTGTGATCTATATTTGCCTTATCTTTTTCTTTTCAAGAAAATAGGGAGAGCGAAAAACTCAAGTTTTGAAAAAAAAAATTAACATCCAAAATGGAAATGCACAAATGCTAAGAGAGAAAATTCTGAAAAGTATATGTGATTTTTTAGGTCCGCCTTTTTTAAAATAGGCAAAAAGTGGGTTGTTTGGCTCTGGTAAATATCCCACCGCACGATAACTTGAGAATTTTAATTTTTTCTACTCCTCGAAATTTTTGGATCATTAGCTCATTTGCATCTTCAACATGTTTCTGGCTTGCATATCTACCTCATTTAAAACATGTTAGGATCAATTAGGAATCTCTTTCTTATAAAATTCCACCAAGCTATCTGGGGTTGTCCTAGTGGAATTTCCCCAACGTCTATACAAAAACTTTGGTGTTCATTTTTAGTGCGTGAAAATAATTTTCTTCACTCACATTTATTATAGTTTTCAAATACTTTGGCATACATAAACTCAAAAATTTCCATTTTTTTGTGATCTATATTTGCCTTATCTATTTCTTTACAAGAAAACTGGGAGAGTGAAAAACTCAAGTTTGAAAAAAAAATTGAACATCCAAATTGACAATGCACAAATGCTGAGAGAGATAATTCAAAAAAGTAAATGTGATTTTTTAGGTCCGCTTATTGTAAAATAGGCAAAAAGTGGGTTGTTTGGCTCTGGTAAATATCCCACCACACGTTTACTTGAGAATTTTAATTTTTTCTACTTCTTAAAATTTTTGGATCATTAGGATATTTGCATCCACAACATGTTTCTGGCATGCATATCCACCACATTTAAACATGTTCGCATGAATTAGGAATCTCTTTCTTTTAAAATTGCACCAAAGTATCTGGGGTTATAGTAGAGGAATTTCCCCAACGTGGATAAAAAAACTTTGGTGTTTATTTTTAGTGCGTGAAAATTATTTTCTTCACTCACATTTATTATAGTTTTCGAATTATTTTGCATACATAAACTCTAAAATTTCCATTTTGTTGTGATCTATATTTGCCTTATCTTTTTGTTTACGAGAAAACAGGGAAAGTGAAAACTCAAGTTTGAAAAAAAAAAAATGAACATCCAAAATGGAAATGCACAAATGCTGAGAGAGATAGTTCCAAAAAGTATCTGTGATTTTTTTGTCCGCGTTTTGTTCAATAGGCATACAGTGCGTTGTTTGGCTCAGGTAAATATCCTACCGCACATTAACTTGAGAATTTTATTTTTTTCTACTCCTTTGAAACTTTTGGATCATTAGGTCACTTGCATCTTCAACATGTTTCTAGCACGCATATCTACCACATTTAAAACATGTTAGGATCAATTAGGAATCCCTTTCTTATAAAATTCCACCAAGTTATCTAGGTTTGTACTAGTGGAATTTCCCCAATGTGGATAACAAAACTTTGGTGTTCACTTTTAGTGCGTGAAAATAATTTTCTTCACTCAAACTTATTGTAGTTTTCAAATTCTTTTGCATACATAAACTCTGAAATTTCCATTTTGTTGTGATCTATATTTGCCTAATCTTTTTTATTACGAGAAAACTGGGAGAGTAAAAAACGCAAGTTCGAAAAAAAAAATTGAACATCCCAAATGGAAATGGACAAATGCTGAGAGAGGTAATTCCAAAAGTATCTGCAAATTTTTAGGTCTGCTTTTTTTAAAATAGGCAAAAAGTTGGTTGTTTGGTTCTGATAAATATACAACCGCACGGTTACGTGAGAATTTTAATTTTTTCTACCCCTTGAAATTTTGGATCATTAGGTCATTTGCATCTTCAACATCTTTCTAGCATGCATCTCCACCACATTTTAAACATGTTAGGATCAATTAGGAATCTCTTTCTTATAAAATTCCACCAAGCTATCTCGGGTTGTACTAGTGGAATTTCCCCAACGTGGATACAAAAACATTGGTGTTCATTTTTAGTGCGTGAAAATAATTTTCCTGACTCACATTTATCATAGTTTTCAAATTCTTTTGCATACATAAAGTCTAAAATTTCCATTTTGTTGTGATCTATATTTGCCATATCTTTTAGTTTATGAGAAAACAAGGAGAGTGAAAAACTCATGTTTGAAAAAAAAAAATTGAACATCAAAATGGAAATGCACAAATGCTGAGAGAGATAATTCCAAAAAGTAACTGTGATTTTTTAGGTTTGCTTTTTGAAAATTAGGCAAAAAGTGCGTTGTTTGGCTTTGGAAAATATCCCACCGCACCTTAACTTGAGAATTTTAATTTTTTCTACTCCTAGAAATTTTTGGATTATTAAGTCATTTGCATCTTCAACGTGTTTCATGCTTGCATATCCACCACATTTAAAACAAGTTAGGATCAATTTGGAATCTCTTTCTTATAAAATTCCAGCAAGCTATCTGGGGTTGTACTAGTGGAAATTCCTTAATGTGGATAACAAAACTTTGGTGTTAACTTTTAGTGCGTGAAAATAATTTTCTTCACACACATTTATTATAGTTTTCAAATTCTTTTGCATACATAAACTCTAAAATTTCCATTTAGTTGTGATCTATATTTGCCTAATCTTTTTGTTTACGAGAAAACTGGGAGAGTGAAAAACTCAAGTTTCAAAAAAAAATTGAACATCCAAATGGAAATGGACAAATGCTGAGAAAGATAATTCCAAAAAGTATCGGTGATTTTTTAGGTCCACTTTTTGTAAAATAGGCAAAAAGTGGGTTGTTTGGCTCCGATAAATATACAACCGCATGGTTACTTGAGATTTTTAGTTTTTTCTACTCCTTGAATTTTTTGGATCATTAGGTCATAATCATCTTCAACATGTTTCTGGCATGCATATCCACCACATTTAAAATGTGTTGGGATCAATTAGGAATCTCTTTCTTATAAAATTCCACCAAACTATCAGGGGTTGTACAAGTGGAATTTCCCCAACGTAGATGCAAAAACATTGGTGTTCATTTTTAGTGCGTCAAAATAATTTTCTTCACTCACATTTATTAGTTTTCAAATTCTTTTGCATACATAAAATCAAAAACTTCCATTTTGTTGTTTACGAGAAAACAGAGAGATGAAAAACTCATGTTTGAAAAAAAAATTTAACATAAAAATGGAAAAGAATAATGCTGAGAGAGATAATTCAAAAAAGTATTTGTGATTTTTTAGGTCCGTTTTTTGTAAAATACGAAAAAATAGGGTTGTTTTGCTCCGAAAAATATCCCACTGCACGTTAACTTGAGAATTTTAATTTTTTCTACTCCTAGAAATTTTTTGGATCATTTGGTCATTTGCATCTTCAGCATGTTTCTGGCTTGCATATCCACCACATTTAAAACATGTTAGGATCAATTTGGAATCTCTTTCTTATAAAATTCCACCAAGCTATCTGGGGTTGTACTAGTAGAATTTCCCCAAAGTGGATAACAAAACTTTGGGGTTCATTTTTTAGTGCGTGAAAATAATTTTCTTCTCTCACATTTATTATAGTTTTCAAATTCTTTTGCTTACATAAACTCTAAGATTTTCATTTTGTTCTGATCTATATTTGCTTTATCTTTTTGTTTAAGAGAAAACTGGAAGATTGAAAAACTCAAATTTGAAAAAAATATTGAACATCCAAAATGGAAATGCACAAATGCTAAGAGAGATAATTCCAAAAAGTATCTGTGATTTTTAAGGTCCGCTTTTTGTTAAATAGGCAAAAAGAGGGTGGTTTGGCTCTGGAAAATATCCCACCGCATGTTAACTTGAGATTTGTAATTTTTTCTACTCCATGAAATTCTTGGATCATTAGGTCATTGGCATCTTCAACATGTTTCTGGCACGCTTATCCACCACATTTAAAATATGTTATGATCAATTAGGAATCTCTTTCTTATAAAATTCCACCAATCTATCAGGGGTTGTACTAGTGGAATTTCCCCAACGTAGATAACAAAACTTTGGTGTTCATTTTCAGTGCGTGAAAATAATTTTCTTTATTCACATTTATTATAGTTTTCAAATTCTTTTGCATACATATACTCTAAAATTTCTATTTTGTTGTGAGCTATATTTGCCTTCACTCTTTGTTTTCGAAAAAACTGGGAGAGTGAAAAACTCAAGTTTGAAAACAAAATTGAACATCCAAAATGGAAATGCACAAATGCTGAGAGAGATAATTCCAAAAAGTATCAGTGATTTTTTAGGTGCGCTTTTTGTAAAATAGGAAAAGTGTGTTGTTTGGCTCTGGTAAATATCCCACCACACGTTAACTTGAGAATTTTAATTTTTTCTACCCCTTGAAATTTTTGGATCATTAGGTCATTTGCATCTTCAACATGTTTCTGGCGCGCATATCCACCACATTTAAAACATGTTAGGATCAATTAGAAATCTCTTTCTTATAAAATTCCACCAAGCTATCTGGAGTTGTATTAGTGGATTTTCCCCAACCTGTATACAAATACTTTGGTGTTCATTGTTAGTGTGTGAAAATAATTTTCTCCACGCACATTTATTATAATTTTCAAATTATTTTTCATACATAAACTCTTAAATTTGCATTTTGTTGTGATCTATATTTGCCTTATCTTTTTGTTTACGAGAAAACTTGGAGAGTGAAAAACTCAAGTTTGAAAAAAAATTGAACATTCAAAATGGAAATGCGCAAATGCCGAGAGAGATAATTCAAAAAAATATCTATGATTTTTTAGGTCCACTTTTTGTAAAATAGGCAAAAAGTGGGTTGTTTGGCGGTTGTAAATATCCCACCGCCCGTTAAATTGAGAGTTTTAAATTTTTTTTCTAGACCTTAAAGTTTTTGGATCATTAGGTCATTTGCATCTTAAACAATTTCTGGCATGCATATCACCACATTTAAAACTTGTTAGGATCAATTAGGAATCTCTTTCTTATAAAATTCCACCAAGCTGACTGGGGTTGTACTAGTGAAATTACCCCTACATGGATAACAAAAATTTGGTGTTCATTTTTAGTGCGTGAAAATAACTTTCTTCACCCACATTTATAATAGTTTTCAAGTTCTATTGCATACAAAAACTATAAAATTTCCATTTTGTTGTGATGTATATTTGCCTTATCGTTTTGTTTACGAGAAAAGTGGGAGAGTAAAAAACTCAAGATTAAAAAAAAAATTGAACATCGAAAATGGAAATGTACAAATGCAGAGAGAGATAATTAAAAAATGTATCTGTGATTTTTAAGGTCCGGTTTTTGGAAAATAGGCAAAAAGTGGGTTGTTTGGCTCTGGTAAATATCCCACCGCATGTTAACTTGACAATTTTAATTTTTTCTACTCGAAATTTTTGGATCATTAGGTCATTTGCATCTTCAATATGTTTCATGCACGAATATCCACCACATTTAAAACATGTTAGGATCAATTGGGAATCTCTTTCTTATAAAATTCCACCAAGCTATCTGGGGTTGTACTAGTGGAATTTCCCCAACGCGGAGAACAAAACTTTGGTGTTCATTTTTAGTGCTTGAAAATAATTTTCTTCACTCAAATTTATTATAGTTTTCAAATTCTTTTACATAAATAAAATCTAAAATTTCCATTTTGTTGTGATCTATATTTCCCTTATCTTTTTGTTTACGAGAAAATGGGGATAGAGAAAAACTCAAGTTTGAAAAAAAATAATTGAACATCCAAAATGGAAATGCACAAATGCTGAGAGAGATAATTCCAAAAAGTATCTGTGATTTTTTAGGTCCGCTTTTTGTAAAATTGTTAAAAAGTGGGTGGTTTGGCTTTGGAAAATATCCCACCGCATGTTAATTTGAGAATTTTAATTTTTTCTACTCGAAATTTTTGGATCAGTAGGTCAATTGCATCTTCTACTTGTTTCTGGCATGCATATCCACCACATTTAAAAAATTTTAGGATCAATTAGGAATCTCTTTCTTATAAAATTCCACCAAGCTATTTTGGGTTGTACTAATGAAATTTTACCAGATGTGGATAACAAAAATTTAGTGTTCATTTTTAGTGCGTGAAAATAAATTTCTTCACCCACATTTATAATAGTTTTCAAATTCTTTTGCATACGTAAACTCTAAAATTTCTATTTTTTTGTCATCTATATTTGCCTTATCTTTTTGTTTACGAGAAAAGTGGGAGAGTAAAAAACTCAAGTTTGAAAACAAGAAATTTAACATCCAAAATGGAAATGCACAATGCTGAGAGAGATAATTCAAAAATGTTTCTGTGATTTTTTATGTCCATTTTTTTGAAAATACGCAAAAAGTGGGTTGTTTGGCTCTGGTAAATATCCCACCGCACGTTAACTTGAGAATTTTAATTTTTTCTAACTCCTTGAAATTTCTGGATCATTAGGTCATTTGCATCTTCAACATGTTTCTGGCATGCATATGCACCATATTTAAAACTTGTTAGGATCAATTAGGAATCTCTTTCTTATAAAAATCCACCAAGCTATCTGGGGTTGTACTAGTGGAATTTCCCCAATGTGGATTACAAAACTTTGGTGTTCATTTTAAGTGCGTGAAAAAAAATTTCTTCACTCACATTTATTATAGTTTTCTAATTCTTTTGCAAACAAAAACTCCAAAATTTCCATTTTGTTGTGATCTATATTTGCCTTATCTTTTTGTTTTCAAGAAAATAGGGAGAGCGAAAAACTCAAGTTTTGAAAAAAAAAATTAACATCCAAAATGGAAATGCACAAATGCTAAGAGAGAAAATTCTGAAAAGTAGATGTGATTTTTTAGGTCCGCCTTTTTTAAAATAGGCAAAAAGTGGGTTGTTTGGCTCTGGTAAATATCCCACCGCACGATAACTTGAGAATTTTAATTTTTTCTACTCCTTGAAATTTTTGGATCATTAGCTCATTTGCATCTTCAACATGTTTCTGGCTTGCATATCTACCTCATTTAAAACATGTTAGGATCAATTAGGAATCTCTTTCTTATAAAATTCCACCAAGCTATCTGGGGTTGTACTAGTGGAATTTCCCCAATGTCTATACAAAAACTTTGGTGTTCATTTTTAGTGCGTGAAAATAATTTTCTTCACTCACATTTATTATAGTTTTCAAATACTTTGGCATAGATAAACTCCAAAATTTCCATTTTTTTGCGATCTATATTTGCCTTATCTTTTTCTTTACGAGAAAACTTGGAGAGTGAAAAACTCAAGTTTGAAAAAAAATTGAATATCCAAAATGACAATGCACAAATGCTGAGAGAGTTAATTCAAAAAAGTAAATGTGATTTTTTAGGTCCGCTTTTTGTAAAATAGGCAAAAAGTGGGTTGTTTGGCTCTGGTAAATATCCCACCGCACTTTAACTTGAGAATTTTAATTTTTTCTACTTCTTAAAATTTTTGGATCATTAGGATATTTGCAACCACAACATGTTTCTGGCATGCATATCCACCACATTTAAACATGTTCGGATGAATTAGGAATCTCTTTCTTTTAAAATTCCACCAAAGTATCTGGGGTTATGGTAGAGGAATTAACTTTGGTGTTTATTTTTAGTGCGTGAAAATTATTTTCTTCACTCACATTTATTATAGTTTTCTAATTATTTTGCATACATGAACTCTAAAATTTCCATTTTGTTGTGATCTATATTTGCCTTATCTTTTTGTTTACGAGAAAACAGGGAAAGTGAAAACTCAAGTTTGAAAAAAGAAAATGAACATCCAAAATGGAAATGCACAAATGCTGAGAGAGATAGTTCCAAAAAGTATCTGTGATTTTTTTGTCCGCGTTTTGTTCAATAGGCATAAAGTGCGTTGTTTGGCTCAGGTAAATATCCTACCGCACGTTAACTTGAGAATTTTAATTTTTTCTACTCGAAATTTTTGGATCATTAGGTCACTTGCATCTTCAACATGTTTCTAACACGCATATCTACCACATTTAAAACATGTTAGGATCAATTTGGAATCTCTTTCTTATAAAATTCCACCAAGCTATCTAGGGTTGTACTAGTGGAATTTCCCCAACGTGGATAACAAAACTTTGGTGTTCACTTTTAGTGCGTGAAAATAATTTTCTTCACTCAAACTTATTGTAGTTTTCAAATTCTTTTGCATACATAAACTCTGAAATTTCCATTTTGTTGTGATCTATATTTGCCTAATCTTTTTGATTACGAGAAAACTGGGAGAGTGAAAAACGCAAGTTCGAAAAAAAAAATTGAACATCCCAAATGGAAATGGACAAATGCTGAGAGAGGTAATTCCAAAAGTATATGCAAATTTTTAGGTCCGCTTTTTGTAAAATAGTCAAAAAGTGGGTTGTTTGGCTCTGATAAATATACAACCGCACGGTTACGTGAGAATTTTAATTTTTTCTACCCCTTGAAATTTTGGATCATAAGGTCATTTACATCTTCAACATGTTTCTGGCATGCATCTCCACCATATTTTAAACATGTTAGGATCAATTAGGAATCTCTTTCTTATAAAATTCCACCAAGCTATCTGGGGTTGTACTAGTGGAATTTCCCCAACGTGGATACAAAAACATTGGTGTTCATTTTTAGTGCGTGAAAATAATTTTCCTGACTCACATTTATTATAGTTTTCAAATTCTTTTGCATACATAAAGTCTAAAATTTTCATTTTGTTGTGATCTATATTTTCCATATCTTTTAGTTTACGAGAAAACAAGGAGAGTGAAAAACTCATGTTTGAAAAAAAAAATTGAACATCAAAATGGAAATGAACAAATGCTGAGAGAGATAATTCCAAAAAGTAACTGTGATTTTTTTGGTCTGCTTTTTGAAAAATAGGCAAAAAGTGGGTTGTTTGGCTTTGGAAAATATCCCACCGCACGTTAACTTGAGAATTTTAATTATTTCTACTCCTAGAAATTTTTGGATTATTAAGTCATTTGCATCTTCAACGTGTTTCATGCTTGCATATCCACCATATTTAAAACATGTTAGGATCAATTTGGAATCTCTTTCTTATAAAATTCCACCAAGCTATCTGGTGTTGTACTAGTGGAATTTCCCCAATGTGGATAACAAAACATTGGTGTTCTTTTTTAATGCGTGAAAATAATTTTCTTCACTCACATTTATTATAGTTTTCAAATTCTTTTGCATACATGAACTCAAAAATTTCCATTTTGTTGTGATCAATATTTGCATTATCTTTTTGTTTACGAGAAAACTGGGAGAGTAAAAAACTCAAGTTTGAAAAAAAAAATTAAACATCCAAAATGGAAATGCACAAATGCTGAGAGTGCTAATTCCAAAAAGTATCTGTGATTTTTTAGGTCCGCTTTTTCAAAAATAGGCCAAAAGTGGGTTGTTTGGCTCTAGAAAATATCCCACCGTACGTTAACTTGAGAATTTTAATTTTTTCTACTCCTAGAAATTGTTGGATCATTAGGTCATTGGCATCTTCAACATGTTTTTGGCTTGCATATCCACCACATTTAAAACATGTTAGGATCAATTAGAAATCTCTTTCTTATAAAATTCCACCAAGCTATCTGGGGTTGTACTAGTGGAAATTCCTTAATGTGGATAACAAAACTTTGGTGTTCACTTTTAGTGCGTGAAAATAATTTTCTTCACACACATTTATTATAGTTTTCAAATTCTTTTGCATACATAAACTCTAAAATTTCCATTTAGTTGTGATCTATATTTGCCTAATCTTTTTGTTTGAGAAAACTGGGAGCGTGAAAAAATCAAGTTTGAAAAAAAAAATTGAACATCCAAAATGGAAATGGACAAATGCTGAGAAAGATAATTCCAAAAAGTATCGGTGATTTTTTAGTTCCACTTTTTGTAAAATAGGCAAAAAGTGGGTTGTTTGGCTTCTATAAATATACAACCGCATGGTTACTTGTGATTTTTAGTTTTTTCTACTCCTTGAATTTTTGGATCATTAGGTCATAATCATCTTCAACATGTTTCTGGCATGCATATCCACCACATTTAAAATGTGTTAGGATCAATTAGGAATCTCTTTCTTATAAAATTCCACCAAACTATCAGGGGTTGTACAAGTGGAATTTCCCCAACGTGGATGCAAAAACATTGGTGTTCATTTTTAGTGCGTCAAAATAATTTTCTTCACTCACATTTATTAGTTTTCAAATTCTTTTGCATACATAAAATCCAAAACTTCCATTTTGTTGTTTACGAGAAAACAGAGAGATGAAAAACTCATGTTTGAAAAAAAAATTAACATAAAAATGGAAAAGAATAATGCTGTGAGAGATAATTCAAAAAAGTATTTGTGATTTTTTAGGTCCGTTTTTTGTAAAATACGAAAAAATTGGGATGTTTGTCTCCGAAAAATATCCCACTGCACGTTAACTTGAGAATTTTAATTTTTTCTACTCCTAGAAAATGTTTGGATCATTAGATCATTTGCATCTTCAGCATGTTTCTGGCTCGCATATCCTTTTTTAATGCGTGAAAATAATTTTCTTCACTCACATTTATTATAGTTTTCAAATTCTTTTGCATACATGAACTCAAAAATTTCCATTTGGTTGTGATCAATATTTGCATTATCTTTTTGTTTACGAGAAAACTGGGAGAGTGAAAAACTCAAGTTTGAAAAAAAAATTGAACATCCAAAATGGAAATGCACAAATTCTGAGAGAGCTAATTCCAAAAAGTATCTGTGATTTTTTAGGTCCGCTTTTTCAAAAATAGGCCAAAAGTGGGTTGTTTGGCTCTAGAAAATATCCCACCGTACGTTAACTTGAGAATTTTAATTTTTTCTACTCCTAGAAATTGTTGGATCATTAGGTCATTGGCATCTGCAACATGTTTCTGGCTTGCATATCCACCACATTTAAAACATGTTAGGATCAATTAGAAATCTCTTTCTTATAAAATTCCACCAAGCTATCTGGGGTTGTACTAGTGGAAATTCCTTAATGTGGATAACAAAACTTTGGTGTTCATTTTTAGTGCATGAAAATAATTTTCTTCACTCACATTTATTATAGCTTTCAAATTCTTTTGCATACATAAACTGTAAAATTTCCATTTTGGTGTGCTCTATATTTGCGTTATCTTTTTGTTTAAGAGAAAATTGGGAGAGAGAAAAACTCAAGTTTCAAAAAAAAATATAACATCCGAAATCGAAATGCACAAATGCTGAGAGAGATAATTCCAAAATGTATTTGTGATTTTTAGGTGCGCTTTTGGTAAAATAGGCAAAAAGTGGGTTGTTTGGCTCTGGTAAATATCCCACCGCTCGTTAACTTGAGAATTTTATTTTTTCTACTCGAAATTTTTGGATCATTAGGTCATATTCATCTTCAACATGTTTTTGGCACACATATCCACCACATTTAAAACATGTTAGGATCAGTCAGGAATCTCTTTCTTATAAAATTCCACCACGCTATCTTGGGTTGTACGAGTGGAATTTCCCCAACGTGGATAACAAAACTTTGGTGTTCATTTTTAGCGCGTGAAAATAATTTTCTTCACTCACATTAATTATAGTTTTCAAATTCTTTTGCATACATAAACTCTAAAATTTCCATTTTGTTGTGATCAATATTTGCCTTATCTTTTTGTTTACGAGAAAATTGGGAAAGTGAAAAACTCAAGTTTGAAAAAAAATTGAACATCCAAAATGGAAATCCACAAATGCTGAGAGAGATAATTCCAAAAAGTATCTATTATTTTTTAGGTCCGCTTTTTGTAAAATATGCAAAAAGTGGGTTGTTTCACTCTGATAAATATACAACCGCACGTTTACGTGAGAATTTTAATTTTTTCTACTCCTTGTAATTTTTGGACCAATAGGTCATTTTCATCTTCAACATGTTTATGGCATGAATATCCACCACATTTAAAACATGTTAGGATCAATTAGAAATCTCTTTCTTATAAAATTCCACCAAGCTATCTTGGGTTATACTAGTAGAATTTCCCAAACGTGGATACAAAAACATTGGTGTTTATTTTAGTGCATGAAAATAATTTTCTTCACTCACATTTATTATCGTTTTCAAATTCTTTTGCATACGTACATTCTCAAATTTTCATTTTGATGTGATCTATATGTGCCTTATCTTTTTGTCTACGACAAAACAAGTAGAGTGAAAAACTCATGTTTGAAAAAAAAAATTGAACATCCAAAATGGAAATGCACAAATGCTGAGAGAGATAATTCCAAAGTGATTTTTTAGGTCCGCTTTTTTGTAAAATTGGCAAAAAGTGGGATTTTTGGCTCTGGAAAATATCCCACCGCACGTTAACTTGAGAATTTTCGTTTTTTCTACTCCTAGAAATTTTTGGATCATTAGGTCATTTGCATCTTCAACATGTTTCTGGCATGCATATCCACCACATTTAAAACATGTTTGGATCAATTTGGAATCTCTTTGTTATAAAATTCTACGAAACTATCTGGGGTTGTACTAGTAGAATTTCCCCAAAGTGGATAGCACAACTTTTGTGTTCATTTTTAGTGCATGAAAATAATTATCTTCACTCACATTTATTATAGTTTTCAAATTCTTTTGCATACATAAACTCTAAAATTTCCATTTTGTTGTGATCTATATTTGCCTTATCTTTTTGTTTACGAGAAAAGTGGGGGAGTGAAAAACTCAAGTTTGAAAAACATATAACATCCAAAATGGAAATGCACAAATGCTGTGAGAGATAATTCCAAAAAGTATCTTTGATTTTTTAGGTCCGCTTTTTGTAAAATAGGCCAAAAGTGGGTTGTTTGGCTCTTGGAAAATATCCCACCGCACGTTAACTTGAGAATTTTAATTTATTTCTTCTCCTTGAAATTGTTGGATCTTTTGCATCTTCAACATGTTCTGGCATGCAAATCCACCACATTTAAAACATGTTAGGATCAATTAGGAATCTCTTTCTTATAAAATTCCACCAAGCTATCTGTGGTTGTACTATTTCCACAACGTGGATAACAAAACTTTGGTATACATTTTTAGTGCGTGAAAATAATTTTCTTCACTCGCATTTATTATAGTTTTCAAATTATTTTGCATACATAAACTCTAAAATTTCCATTTTGTTGTGATGTATATTTGCCTTCTCTTTTTGTTTACGAGAAAACTGGGAGAGAGAAAAACTCAAGTTTGAAAAAAAAATTGAACATCCACAATGGAAATGCACAAATGCTGAGAGAGATCATTCCAAAAAGTATCTATGATTTTTTAGGTCCGCTTTTTGATAAATAGGCAAAAAATGGGTGGTTTGGCTCAGGAAAATATCCCACCGCACGTTAACTTGAGAATTTTAATTTTTTTTTCTCCATGAAATTTTTGGATCAATAGGTCATTTGTATCTTCAACATGTTTCTGGCACGCATATCCACCACATTTAAAACATGTTAGGATCAATTTGGAATCCCTTTCTTATAAAATTCCACCAAGCTATCTGATGTTGTACGAGTGGAATTTCCCATGCGTTGATAACAAAACTTTGGTGTTCATTTTTAGTGCGTGAAAATAAATTTTTTCACTCACATTTATTTTAGTTTTCAAATTCTTTTGCATACATAAACTCTAAAATTTCCATTTTGTTGTGATCTATATTTGCCTTATCTTTTTGTTTAAGAGAAAACTGGGAGAGTTAAAAACTCAAGTTTGAAAAAAAAAGTGAATATCCAAGATGGAAATGCACAAATGCTGAGAGAGATAATTCCAAAAAGTATCTGTGATTTTTTAGGTCCTCTTTTTTTAAAATAGGAAAAAAGTGGGTTGTTTGGCTCTGGTAAATACTCCACCGCACGTTAACTTGAGAATTTTAATTTTTTCTACTGCATGAAATTTTTGGATCATTAGGTCAGTTGCATCTTCAACATGTTTCTGGCACGCATATGCAGCACATTTAAAACATGTTAGGATCACTCAGGAATCTCTTTCTTATCAAATTCCACTATTTATCCCCAACGTGGATAACAAAACTTTGCTGTTCATTTTTAGTGCGTGAAAATAATTTTCTTCACTCACATTTATCATAGTTTTGAAATTGTTTTCCATACATAAACTATAAAATTTCCATTTTGTTGTGGTCTATATTTGCCTTATCTTTTTGTTTACGAGAAAATTGGGAGAATGAAAAACTCATGTTTGAGAAAAAATTAAAAATCCAAAATGGAAATGCACAAATGCTGAGAGAGATAATTCCAAAAAGTATCTATTATTTTTGAGGTCCGCTTTTTGTAAAATAGGCAAAAACTGGGTTGTTTGGCTCTAGTAAATATCCCACCGCACGTTAACTTGAGAATTTTTATTTTTTCTACTCCTTGAAATTTTTGGATCATTAGATCATTTCCATCTTCAACATGTTTCTCGCATGCATATCCACCACATTGAAAACAAGTTAGGATCGCTTATAAAATTCCACCAAGCTATCTGGGGTTGTACTAGTGGGATATCCCCAACGTGGATAACAAAACTTTGGTGTTCATTTTAAGTGCGTGAAAATAATTTTCTTCACTCACATTTATTATAGTTTTGAAATTCTTTGGCATACTTTAACTCTAAAATTTCCATTTTGTTGTGATCTATATTTGTAAAATCTTTTCGTTTACGAAAAATCTGGGAAAGTGAAAAACTCAAGTTCGAAAAAAAAATTGAACATCCAAAATGAAAATGTACAAATGCCGAGAGAGATAATTCCAAAAATTATCTATGATTTTTTAGGTCCGGTTTTTGTTTTCAAATTGTTTTGCCTTATCTTTTTGTTTACGAGAAAACAGGGAGAGTGAAAAACTCATGTTTGAAAAAAAAAAAATTGAACATCCAAAATGGAAATGCACAAATTCAGAGAGATATAATTCCAAAGTGATTTTTTAGGTCAGATTTTGGTAAATAGGCAAAAAGTGGGTTGTTTGGCTCTTGAAAATATTCCACCGCACGTTAACCTGAGAATTTTAATTTTTTTTACTCCTACAAATTTTTGGATCAATAGGTCATTTGCATCTTCAACATGTTTCTGGCATGCATATCCACCACTTTTAAAATATATTAGGATCAATTTGGAATCTCTTTCTTATAAAATTCCACCAAGGAATCTGGGGTTGTACTAGTGTAATTTCCCCAACATGGATAACAAAACTTTGGCGTTCATTTTTAGTGCATGAAAATAATTTTCTACACCCAGATTTATTATAGTTTTCAAATTCTTTTGCATACATATACTCTAAAACTTCCACTTTATTGTGATCTATATTTGCCTTATCTTGTTGTTTATGAGATAACAGGGAGAGTGGGAAGTTTGGCTCTGGTAAAAATCACAAACACGTTAACTTGAGAATTTTAATTTTTTCTACAGCTTGAAATTTTTGGATCATTAGGTTATTTGCATCTTTAACATGTTTTTGCCACACATATCCACACATTTAAAACATGTTAGGATTAATTAGGAATCTCTTTCTTATTAAATTCCACCAAGCTATCTGGGGTTGTACTAGTGGAATTTCCCCAACGTGGATAACAAAACTTAGGTGTTCATTTTTAGTGCGTGAAAATAATTTTCTACACTCACATTTATTATAGTTTTCAAATTCTTTTGCATACATAAACTCTAAAATTTCCATTTTGTTGTGTGCTATATTTGCCGTTATCTTCTTGTTTAGGAGAAAACTGGGAGAGTGAAAAACTCAAGTTTGAAAAAACAAATTGAACATCCAAAATGGAAATGGACAAATGCTGAGAGTGATAATTCCAAAAAGTATCTGTGATTTTTTAGGTCCGCTTTTTGTAAAATAGGCAAACAGTGGGTTGTTTGGCTCTGATAAATATACAACCGCACAGTTAAGTGAGAATTTTAATTTTTTCTACTCCTTGAAATTTTTGGATCATTAGGTCATTTGGATCTTCAACATGTTTCTGGCATGAACATCCACTACATTTAAGACATGTTAGGATCAATTAGGAATCTCTTTCTTATAAAATTCCACCAAGCTATCTGGGGTTGTACTAGTGGAATTTCCCCAACACGGATACAAAAACATTGTTGTTCAATTTTAGTGCGTGAAAATAATTTCTGCACTCTCATTTATTATAGTTTTCAAATTCTACTCCAAACATAAACTCTAAAATTTCCATTTTGTTGTGATCTATATTTGCCTTATCTTTTTATTTTCGAGAAAACTGGGAGAGCGAAAAACTCAAGTTTGAAAAAAAAATTGAACATCCAAAATGGAAATGTACAAATGCTAAGAGAGATAATTCCAAAAATTGTCTGTGATTTTTTAGGTCCGCTTTTTTTAAAATAGGCAAAAAGTGGGTTGTTTGGCTTTGGTAAATATCCCACCGCACGATAACTTGAAAATTTTAATTTCTTCTAGTCCTTGAAATATTTGGATGATTAGCTCATTTGCATCTTCAACATGTTTCTGGCTTGCATAAATACCTCATTTAAAACATGTTAGGATCAATTAGGAGTCTCTTTCTTATAAAATTCCTCCAAGCTATTTGGGGTTGTACTAGTGGAATTTCCCTAACGTGTATACAAAAACTTTAGTGTTCATTTTTAGTGCGTGAAAATAATTTTCTTCACTCACATTTATTATAGTTTTAAAATTATTTTCCATACGTAAACTCTAAAATTTCCATTTTGTTGTGATCTATATTTGCCTTATCATGTTTTTCTACGAGAAAACTGGGAGATTGAAAAACCCAAGTTTGAAAAAAAAATTGAACATCCAAAATGGAAATGCACAAATGCTGAGAGAGATAATTTAAAAAAGTATATGTGATTTTTTAGGCCCGATTTTTGTAAAATAGGCAAAAAGTGGGTTGTTTGGCTCTGGAAAATATCCCACCGCACGTTAACTTGAGAATTTTAATTTTTTCTACTTCTAGAAATTTTTGGATCATTATGTCATTTGCATCTACAACATGTTTCTGGCATGCAAATCCACCACATTTAAAACATGTTCGCATGAATTAGGAATCTCTTTCTTTAAAAATTTCACCAAAGTATGGGTTGTAGTAGGGGAATTTCCCCAACGTGGATTACAAAACTTTTGTGTTTATTTTTAGTGCGTGAAAATAATTTTCTTCACTCACATTTATTATAGTTTTCTAATTCTTTTGCATACATAAACTCAAAAATTTCAATTTTTTTGTGATCTATATTTTCCATATCTTTTTGTTTACGAGAAAACAAGGAGAGAGAAAAACTCAAGTTTGAAAAAAAAAATTGAACATCCAAAATGGAAATGCACAAATGCTGAGAGAGATAATTCCAAAAAGTATCTGTGATTTTTTGGTCCGCGTGTTGTTCAATAGGCATAAAGTGGGTTGTTTGGCTCTGGTAAATATCCCACCGCACGTTAACTTGAGAATTTTATTTTTTTCTACTCCATGAAATTTTTGGATCATTAGGTCATTTGCATCTTCATTGTGTTTCTAGCACGCATATCCACCACATTTAAAACATGTTAGTATCAATTAGGAATCTCTTTCTTATAAAATTCCACCAAGCTATCTAGGGTTGTACGAGTGAAATTTCCCCAATGTGGATAACAAAACTTTGGTGTTCATTTTTAGTGCGTGAAAATAATTTTCTTCACTCACATTTATTATAGTTTTCAAATTATTTTTCATACATAAACTCTATAATTTCCATTTCGTTGTGATCTATATTTGGTTTATCTTTTTGTTTACAAGAAAACAGGGAGAGTGAAAAACTCAAGTTTGAAAAAAAAAATTGAACATCCAAAATGGAAATGGACAAATGCTGAGAGTGATAACTCCAAAAAGTATCTGTGATTTTTTAGGTCCACCTTTTGTAAAATAGGCAAAAAGAGGGTTGTTTGGCTCTGATAAATAGATACCCGCACGGTTATGTGAGAATTTTAATTTTTTCTACTCCTTGAAATTTTTGGATCACTAGGTCATTTGTATCTTCAACATGTTTCTGGCATGCATATCCACCACATTTAAAACATGTTAGGATCAATTAGGAATCTCTTTCTTATAAAATTCCGACAAGCTATCTGGGGTTGTACAAGTGGAATTTCCCCAACGTGGATACAAAAAAATTGGTGTTCATTTTTAGTGCGTGAAAGTAATTTTCTTCACTCACATTTATTTTAGTTTTCAAATTCTTGTGCATACATAAACTCTAAAATTTCCCATTTGTTGTGATCTATATTTGCCATATCTTTTTGTTTACGAGAAAACAGGGAGAGTGAAAAACTCATGGGTGAAAAAAAAATTTAAACATCAAAATGGAAATGCACAAATGCTGAGAGAGATAATTCCAAAAAGTATCTATGATTTTTTACGTCCGCTTTTTGTAAAATAGGCAAAAAGTGGGTTGTTTGGCTCTGGAAAAAATCCCACCGCACGTTAACTTGAGAATTTTAATTTTTCTACTCCTAGAAATTTTTGAATCATTAGGTCATTTGTATCCTCAACAAGTTTATGGCATGCATATCCACCACATTTAAAACATGTTAGGATCAATTTGGAATCTCTTTCTTATAAAATTCCACGAAGCTATCTGGGGTTGTACTAGTGGAACGTCCCCAACGTGGGTAACAAAACTTTGTTGTTCATTTTTAATGCGTGAAAATAATTTTCTTTACTCACATTTATTATAGTTTTCAAATTATTTTCCATACATAAACTCGAAAATTTCCATTTTGTTGTGATCTATATTTGCCTTATCTTTTTGTTTACGAGAAAACTGGGAGAGTGAAAAATTCAAGTTTAAAAAAAAATTGAAGATCAAAATGGAAATGCACAAATGTTGAGAGAGATAATTCCAAAAAGTATTTGTGATTTTTTAGGTCAACTTTTTGTAAAAATGTCAAAAAGTGGGTTGTTTGGCTCTGGAAAATATCCCACCGCACGTTAACTTGAGAATTTTAATTTTTTCTACTCCTAGAAATTTTTGGATCATTAGGTCATTTGTATCTTCAACATGTTTATGACATGCATATCTACCACATTTAAAACATGCTAGGATCAATTTGGAATCTCTTTCTTATTAAATTCCACCAAACTATCTAGGGTTGTACTAGTGGAACTTCCCCAACGTGGATAACAAAACTTTGGTGTTCATTTTTAATGCGAGAAAATAATTTTCTTCACTCACATTTATTATAGTTTTCAAATTCTTTTCCATACATAAACTCAGAAATTTTCATTTTGTTGTGATCTATATTTGACTTATCTTTTTGTTTACGAGAAAACTAGGAGAGTGAAAAACTCAAGTTTCAAAAAAAAATTGAACATCCAAAATGGAAATGCTCAAATGCTGAGAGAGATAATTCCAAAAAGTATCTGTGATTTTTTGGTTTGCTTTTTATAAAATAGGCAAAAAGTTGGTTGTTTGGCTTTGGAAAATATCCCACAACACGTTAACTTGAGAATTTTAATTTTTTCTACTCCTAAAAATTGTTGGATCATTAGGTCGTTTGCATCTTCAACATATTTTTGGCATGCATATCCACCACATTTAAAACATGTTAGGATCAATTAGTAATCTCTTTCTTATAAAATTCCACCAAGCTATCTGGGGTTGTGCTAGTGGAATTTCCCTAATGTGGATAACAAAACTTTGGTGTTCATTTTAAGTGCGCGAAAATAATTTTCTTCACTCACATTTATTATAGTTTTCATATTCTTTTGCATACATAAAGTCTAAAATTTTCATTTTTTTCTGATCTATATTTGCCTTATCTTTTTATTTACGAGAAAACTGGGAGATTCAAATACTCAAGTTTGAAAAAAAAAACTGAACATCCAAAATGGAAATGCACAAATGCTGAGAGAGATATTTCGAAAAAGTATCTGTGATTTTTTAGGTCCGCTTTTATTTTAAATAGGCAAAAAGTGGGTGGTTTGGCTCCGAAAAATATCCCACCGCATGTTAACTTGAAAATTTTAATTTTTTCTACTCCATGAAATTTTTGGACCATTAGGTCATTTGCATCTTCTACATGTTTCTGGCATGCATATCCACCACATTTAAAATATGTTAGGATCAATTAGGAATCTCTTTCTTATAAAATTCCACCAAGCTATTTGGGGTTGTACTAGTGGAATTTCCCCAACGTGGATAACAGAACTTTGGTGTTCATTTTTAGTGCGTGAAAATAATTTTCTCCAATCGCATTTATTATAGTTTTCAAATTCTTATGCATACAAACTCTAAAATTTCCATTTTGTTGTGCTCTATATTTGCCTTATGTTTTTGTTTACGAAAAAACTGGGAGAGTGAAAAACTCAAGTGTGAAAAAAAAAATTGAACATCCAAAATGGAAATGCATAAATGCTGAGAGAGATAATTCCAAAAAGTATCTATGATTTTTTAGGTCCGCTTTTTGACAAATAGGCAAAAAGTGGGTTGTTTGGCTCTGATATATATACAACCGCACGTTTACGTGAGCATTTTAATTTTTTGTACTTCATGATATTTTATGATCATTAGGTCATTTGCATCTTCAACATGTTTCTGGAATGCCTATCCACCACATTTAAAACATGTTAGGATGAATTAGGAATCTCTTTCTTCTAAAATTCCACCAAGCTATTTGGGGTTGTACTAGTGGAATTTCCCCAACGTGGATACAAAAACATTGGTGTTCATTTTTAGTGCGTGGAAATAATTTTCTTCACACACATTTATTATAGTTTTCAAATTCTTTTGCATACATAAACTCAAAAATTTCCATTTTGTAGTGATCTATATTTGCCGTATCTTTTTGTTTACGAGAAAACAGGGAGAGTGAAAAACTCATGTTTGCAAAAAAAAATTGAACATCCAAAATGGAATTGCACAAATGCTAAGAGAGATAATTCAAAAAAAGTATAAGTGATTTTTTAGGTCCGATTTTTGTAAAATAGGCAAAAAGTGGGTTGTTTGGCTCTGGTAAATATCCCACCGCACGTTAGCTTGAGAATTTTAATTTTTTCTACTTCTAGAAATTTTTTGATCATTAGGTCATTTGCATCTACAACATGTTTCTAGCATGCAAATCCACCACATTTAAAACATGTTCGCATGAATTAGGAATCTCTTTCTTTTAAAATTCCACCAAAGTATTTGGGGTTGTAGTAGGGGAATTTCCGCAACGTGGATTACAAAACTTTGGTGTTTATTTTTAGTGCGTGAAAATAATTTTCTTCATCACATTTATTTTAGTTTTCTAATTCTTTTGCATACATAAACTCAAAAATTTCCATTTTGTTGTGATCTATATTTGCCTTATCTTGTTGTTTACGAGAAAAGTGGGAGAGTGAAAAACTCAAGTTTGAAAAAAAACTTGAACATCCAAAATGGAAATGCACAAATGCTGAGAGAGATAATTCAAAAAAGTATCTGTGATTTTTTGGTCCGCGTTTTTTTCAATAGGCATAAAGTGGTTTGCTTGGCTCTGGTAAATATCCCACCGCACGTTAACTTGAGAATTTTATTTTTTTCTACTCCTTGAAATTTTTGGATCATTATCTCATTTGCATCTTCAACATGTTTCTGGCACGCATATCCACCACATTTAAAACATGTTAGGATCAATTAGGAATCTCTTTGTTATAAAATTCCACCAAGCTATCTGGGGTTGTACTAGTGGAATTTCCCCAATGTGGATAACAAAACTTTGGTGTTCATTTTTAGTATGTGAAAATAATTTTCTTCAAACACATTTGTTATAGTTTTCAAATTCTTTTGCATACATAAACTCTAAAATTTCCATTTTGTTGTGATCTATATTTGCCTTATCTTTTTGTTTACGAGAAAACTGGGAGAGTGAAAAACTCAAGTGTGAAAAAAAAAAATTGAACATCCAAAATGGAAATGTACAAATGCTGAAAGAGATAATTCCAAAAAGTATCTATGATTTTTAGGTCCGCTTTTTGTAAAATAGGTAAAAAGTGGGTTGTTTGGCTCTAATATATATACAACCGCACGTTTACGTGAGCATTTTAATTTTTTCTACTCCATGAAATTTTTGGATCACTAGGTCATTTGCATCTTCAACATGTTTCAGGAATGCATATCGACCACATTTAAAACATGTTAGGATCAATTAGGAATCTGTTTCTTATAAAATTCCACCAAGCTATCTGGGGTTGTAATAGTGTAATTTCCCCAACGTGGATACAAAAACAATGGTGTTCATTTTTAGTGCGTGGAAATAATTTTCTTGACTCATATTTATTATAGTTTTCAAATTCTTTTGCATACATAAACTCTAAAATTTCCATTTTGTTGTGATCTATATTTGCCTTATCTTTTTTTTTACTAGAAAATAGGGAGAGTGAAAAACTCATGTTTGCAAAAAAAAATTGAACATTCAAAATGGAAATGCACAAATGCCGAGAGAAATAATTCCAAAACGTATCTGTGATTTTCTAGGTCCACTTTTTGTAAAATAGGTTAAAAGTAGGCTGTTTTGCTCTGGAAAATAACCCACCGCTCGTTAACTTGAAAACTTTAATTTTTTCTACTTCTAGAAATCTTTGCATCATTAGGTCATTTGCATCTTCAACATGTTAGGATCAATTTGTAATCTCTTTCATATAAAACTCCACCAAGCTATCTGGGGTTGTACTAGTGGAATATCCCCAACGTGGATAATAAAACTTTGGTGTTCATTTTTAGAGCGTGAAAATAATTTTCTTCACTCACATTTATTATAGTTTTCAAATTCTTTTGCATAGATAAACTCTAAAATTTCCATTTTTTTCTGATCTATATTTGCCTTATCTTTTTGTTTAAGAGAAAACTGGGAGAGTGAAAAACTCAAGTTTGAAAAAAAAATTGAACAACGAAAATGACAATGCACAACTGCTGAGAGAGATAATTCAAAAAAGTAAATGTGATTTTTTAGGACCGCTTTTTGTAAAATAGGCAAAAAGAGGGTTGTTTGGGTCTGGTAAATATCCCACCGCAGGTTAACTTGAGAATTTTAATTTTTTCTACTTCTTGAAATTTTTGGATCATTAGGTTATTTGCATCCACAACATGTTTCTGGCATGCATATCCACCACATTTAAACATGTTCTCATGAATTAGGAATCTCTTTCTTTAAAAATTCCACCAAAGTATCTGGGGTTGAAATAGAGGAATTTCCCCAACGTGGATAAAAAAACTTTGGTGTTTATTTTTAGTGCGTGAAAATTATTTTCTTCACTCACATTTACTATGGATTTCTAAATATTTTGCATACATAAACTCTAAAATTTCCATTTTGTTGTGATCTATATTTGCCTTATCTTTTTGTTTACGAGAAAACAGGGAAAGTGAAAACTAAAGTTTGAAAAAAAAAATGAATTTCCAAAATGGAAATGCACAAATGTTGAGTGAGATAATTCCAAAAAGTATCTGTGATTTTTTGGCCCGCGTTTTGTTCAATAGGCATAAAGTGGGTTGTTTAGCTCTGGTAAATATCCTACCGCACGTTAACTTGAGAATTTATTTTTTTCTACTCCTTGATATTTTTGGATCATTAGGTCATTTGCATCTTCAACATGTTTCTGGCACGCATATCTACCACATTTAAAACATGTTAGGATCAATTAGGAATCTCTTTCTTATAAAATTCCACCAAGCTATCTAGGGTTGTAGTAGCGGAATTTCCCCAACGTGGATAATAAAACTTTGGTGTTCACTTTTAGTGCGTGAAAATAATTTTCTTCACTCAAATTTATTGTAGTTTTCAAATTCTTTTGCATACATAAACTCTAAAATTTCCATTTTTTTGTGATCTATATTTGCCTTATCTTTTTGTTTACGAGAAAACTGGGAGAGTGAAAAACTCAAGTTTGAAAAAAAAAAATTTAACATCCAAAATGAATATGGACAAATGCTGAGAGAGATAATTCCAAAAGTATCTGTGATTTTTTAGGTCCGCTTTTTGTAAAATAGGCAAAAAGTGGGTCGTTTGGCTCTGATAAATATACAACCGCACGGTTATGTGAGAGTTTTAATTTTTTCTACCCCTTGAAATATTGGATCATTAGGTCATTTGCATCTCCAACATGTTTCTGGCATGCAAATCCACCACATATTAAACATGTTAGCATCAATTAGGAATCTCATTCTTATAAAATTCCACCAAGCTATCTGGGGTTGTACTAGTGGAATTTCCCCAACGTGGATACAAAAACATTGGTGTTCAATTCTAGTGCGTGAAAATAATTTTCCTGACTCACATTTATTATAGTTTTCAAATTCTTTTGCATACATAAAGTCTAAAATTTCCATTTTGTTGTGATCGATATTTGCCATATCTTTTTGTTTATTAGAAAACAAGGAGAGTGAAAAACTCATGTTTGAAAAAAAAAATTGAACATCAAAATGGAAGGGCACAAATGTTGAGAGAGATAATTCCAAAAAGTAACTGTGATTTTTTAGGTCCGCTTTTTGAAAAATAGGCAAAAAGAGGATTTTTTGGCTCTGGAAATTATCCCACCGCAAGTTAACATGAGAATTTTAATTTTTCTACTCCTAGAAATTTTTGGATTATTAAGTCATTTGCATCTTCAACATGTTTCATGCATGCATATCCACCACATTTAAAACATGTTAGGATCAATTTGGAATCTCTTTCTTATAAAATTCCACCAAGCTATCTGGGGTTGTACTAGTGGAATTTCCCCAACGTGGATAACAAAAATTTGGTTTCATTTTTAATGCGTGAAAATAATTTTCTTCACTCATATTTATTATAGTTTTCAAATTCTTTTGCATACATAAACTCAAAAATTTCCATTTTGTTGTGATCAATATTTGCATTATCTTTTTGTTTACGAGAAAACTGGGAGAGTGAAAAACTCAAGTTTGAAAAAAAAATTGAACATCCAAAATGGAAATGCACAAATTTTGAGAGAGATAATTCCAAAAAGTATCTGTGATTTTTTAGGTCCGCTTTTTAAAAAATAGGCCCAAAGTGGGTTGTTTGGCTCTAGAAAATATCCCACTGTACGTTAACTTGGGAATTTTAATTTTTTCTACTCGAAATTGTTGGATCATTAGGTCATTGGCATCTTCAACATGTTTCTTGATTGCATATCCACCACATTTAAAACATGTTAGGATCAATTAGAAACGTCTTTCTTATAAAATTCCTCCAAGCTATCTGGGGTTGTACTAGTGGAAATTCCTTAATGAGGATAACAAAACTTTGGTGTTCATTTTTAGTGCTTGAAAATAATTTTCTTCACTCACATTTATTATAGTTTTCAAATTCTTTTGCATGCATAAACTCTAAAATTTCCATTTTGTTGTGCTCTATATTTGCATTATCTTTTTGTTTAAGAGAAAATTGGGAGAGAGAAAAACTCAAGTTTCAAAAAAAAATATAACATCCGGAATGGAAAAGCACAAATGCTGAGAGAGATAATTCCAAAAAGTATTTGTGATTTTTTAGGTCCGCTTTTGGTAAAATAGGCAAAGAGTGGGTTGTTTGGCTCTGGTAAATATCCGACCGCTCGTTAACTTGAGAATTTTAATTTTTCTACTCGAAATTTTTGGATCATTAGGTCATTTGCATCTTCAACATGTTTTTGGCACGCATATCCACCACATTTAAAACATGTTAGGATCACTCAGGAATCTCTTTCTTATAAAATTCCACCAAGCTTTCTTGGGTTGTACTAGTGGAATTTCCCCAACGTGGATAACAAAACTTTGGTGTTCTTTTTTAGTGCGTGAAAATAATTTTCTTCACTCACATTAATTATAGTTTTCAAATTCTTTTGCATACATAAACTCTAAAATTTCCATTTTGTTCTGATCTATATTTGCCTTATCTTTTTGTTTAAGAGAAAACTGGGAAAGTGAAAAACTCAAGTTTGAAAAAGAAATTGAACATCCAAAATGGAAATCCACAAATGCTGAGAGATATAATTCCAAAAAGTATCTGTGATTTTTTAGGTCCGCTTTTTGTAAAATATGCAAAATGTGGGTCGTTTCGCTCTGATAAATATACAACCGCACGTTTACGTGAGAATTTTAATTTTTTCTACTCGTAATTTTTGGATCAATAGGTCATTTTCATCTTCAACATGTTTATGGCATGCATATCCACCACATTTAGAACATGTTAGGATCAATTAGGAATCTCTTTCTTATAAAATCCACCAAGCTATCTGGGGTTATCCTAGTGGAATTTCCCAAACGTGGATACAAAAACATTGGTGTACATTTTAGTGCGTGAAAATAATTTTCTTCACTTACATATATTATAGTTTTCAAATTCTTTTGCATACATACACTCTAAAATTTCCATTTTGATGTGATCTATATTTGCCTTATCTTTTTGTTTACGAGAAAACATGGAGAGTGAAAAACTCATGTTTGAAAAAAAAATTGAACATCCAAAAAGAAAATGCACAAATGCTGAGAGAGATAATTCCAAAGTGATTTTTTAGGTCCGCTTTTTTGTAAAATTGGCAAAAAAGTGGGATTTTTGGCTCTGAAAAATATCCCACCGCACGTTAACTTGAGAATTTTAATTTTTTCTACTCCTTGAAATTTTTGGATCATTAGGTCATTTGCATCTTCAACATGTTTCTGGCATGCATATCCACCACATTTAAAACATGTTTGGATCAATTTGGAATCTCTTTCTTATAAAATTCCACGAAGCTATCTGGGGTTGTACTAGTAGAATTTCCCCAACGTGGATAGCACAACTTTGGTGTTCATTTTTAGTGCATGAAAATAATTATCTTCACTCACATTTATTATAGTTTTCAAATTCTTTTGCATACATAAACTCTAAAATTTTCATTTTGTTGTGATCTATATTTGCGTTATCTTTTTGTTGACGAGAAAAATAGGAGAGTGAATAACTCAAGTTTGAAAAAAATATAACATCCAAAATGGAAATGCACAAATGCTGAGAGAGATAATTCCAAAAAGTATCAGTGATTTTTTAGGTCCGCTTTTTGTAAAATAGGCAATAAGTAGGTTGTTTGGCTCTGGAAAATATCCCATCGCACCTTAACTTGAGAATTTTAATTTTTTAGACTCCTTGAAATTGTTGGATCTTTTGCATCTTCAACATGTTTCTGGCACGCAAACCCACCACATTTAAAACATGTTAGGATCAATTAGGAATCTCTTTCTTATAAAATTCCACCAAGCTATCTGTGGTTGTACTATTTGCACAACGTGGATAACAAAACTTTGGCGTTCATTTTTAGTGCGTGAAATTAATTTCCTTCACTCGCATTTATTAAAGTCTTAAAATTATTTTGCATACATAAACTCTAAAATTTCCATTTTTATGTGATGTATATTTGCCTTGTCTTTTTGGTTACGAGAAAACTGGGAGAGTGAAAAACTCAAGTTTGAAAAAAAAATTGAACATCCAAAATGGAAATGAACAAATGCTGAGAGAGATAATTCCAAAAAGTATCTGTGATTTTTTAGGTCCGCTTTTTGATAAATAGGCAAAAAATGGGTGGTTTGGCTCAGGAAAATATCCCCCCGCATGTTAACTTGAGAATTTTAATTTTTTCTTCTCCATGAAATTTTTGGATCAATAGGTCATTTGCATCTTCAACATGTTTCTGGCACGCATAGCCACCACATTTAAAATAAGTTAGGATCAATTTGGAATCCCTTTCTTATAAAATTCCATCAAGCTATCTGATGTTGTACGAGTGGAATTTCCCATACGTAGATAACAAAACTTTGGTGTTCATTTTTAGTGCGTGAAAATAATTTTCTTCACTCACATTTATTTTTGTTTTCAAATTATTTTGCATACATAAACTCTAAAATTTCCATTTTGTTGTGATCTATATTTGCCTTATCTTTTTGTTTAAGAGAAAACTGGGAGAGTTAAAAACTCAAGTTTGAAAAAAAAGAGTGAACATCCAAAATGGAAATGCACAAATGTTGAGAGAGATAATTCCAAAAAGTATCTGTGATTTTTTAGGTCCTCTTTTTTTAAAATAGGCAAAAAGTGGGTTGTTTGGCTCTGGTAAATACCCCACTGCACGTTAACTTGAGAATTTTAATTTTTTCTACTGCATGAAATTTTTGGATCATTAGGTCATTTGCATCCTCAACATGTTTCTGGCACGCATATGCACCACATTTAAAACATGTTAGGATCACTCAGGAATCTCTTTCTTATAAAATTCCACCCAGCTATCTGGGGTTGTACAAGTGGAATTTCCCCAACATGGATAACAAAACTTTGCTGTTCATTTTTAGTGCGTGAAAATAATTTTCTTCACTCACATTTATCTTAGTTTTGAAATTGTTTTGCATACATAAACTCTAAAATTTCCATTTTGTTGTGCTCTATATTTGCCTTATCTTTTTGTTTACGAGAAAACTGGGACAGTGAAAAACTCATGTTTGAAAAAAAATTAAAAATCCAAAATGGAAATGCACAAATGCTGACAGAGATAATTCCAAAAAGTATCTATTATTTTTGAGGTCCGCTTTTTGTCAAATAGGCAAAAACAGGGTTGTTTGGCTCTAGTAAATATCCCACCGCACGTTAACTTGAGAATTTTTATTTTTTCTACTCTTTGAAATTTTTGGATCAATAGATCATTTCCATCTTCAACATGTTTCTCGCATGCATATCCACCACATTTAAAACAAGTTAGGATCGCTTATAAAATTCCACCAAGCTATCTGGGGTTGTACTAGTGGAATATCCCCAACGTGGATAACAAAACTTTGGTGTTCATTTTAAGTGCGTGAAAATAATTTTCTTCACTCACATTTATTATAGTTTTCAAATTCTTTGGCATACTTAAACTCTAAAATTTCCATTTTGTTGTGATCTATATTTGCAAAATCTTTTGTTTACGAAAAAACTGGGAAAGTGAAAAACTCAAGTATGAAAAAAAAATTGAACATCCAAAATGGAAATGCACAAATACTGAGAGAGATAATTCCAAAAAGTATCTGTGATTTTTTAGGACCGCTTTTATTAAAATAGGCAAAAAGTGGGTTGTTTGGCTCTGGAAAATATCCCACCGCATGTTAACTTGAGAATTTTAATTTTTCCTACTCCTAGAAATTTTTGGATTATTAGGTCATTTGCACCTTCAACATGTTTCTTGCATGCATATCCACCACATTTATAATATGTTAGGATCAATTTAGAATCTCTTTCTTTTAAAATTCCACCAAGCTATCTGGGGTTGTACTAGTGGAATTTCCCGAACGTGGATAACAAAACTTTGGTGCTCATTTTAAGTGCGTGAAAATAATTTTCTTCACTCACATTTATTATAGTTTTCAAATTATTTTGCATACATAAACTCTAAAATTTCCATTTTGTTGTGATCTATATTTGCCTTATCTTTTTGTTTACGAGAAAACAGGGAGAGTGAAAAACTCATGTTTGAAAAAAAAAATTGAACATCCAAAATGGAAATGCACAAATTCAGAGAGATATAATTCCAAAGTAATTTTTTAGGTCAGCTTTTGGTAAAATAGGCAAAAAGTGGGTTGTTTGGCTTTTGAAAATATCCCACCGCACATTAACCTAAGAATTTTAATTTTTTCTACTCCTATAAATTTTTGAATCATTAGGTCATTTGCATCTTCAACATGTTTCTGGCATGCATATCCACCACTTTTAAAACATGTTAGGATCAATTTGGAATCTCTTTCTTATAAAATTCCACCAAGCAATGTGGGGTTGTACTAGTGGAATTTCCCCAACGTGGATAACAAAACTTTGGCGTTCATTTTTAGTGCATGAAAATAATTTTCTTCACCCACATTTATTATCGTTTTCAAATTCTTTTGCATACATAAACTCTAAAACTTCCACTTTATTGTGATCTATATTTTCCTTATCTTGTTGTTTACGAGATAACAGGGAGAGTGGATAGTTTTGCTCTGGTAAATATTCCAAACACATTAACTTGAGAATTTTAATTTTTCCTACAGCTTGAAATTTTTGGATCATTAGGTTATTTGCATCTTTAACATGTTTCTGCCACACATATCCACACATTTAAAACATGTTAGGATCAATTAGGAATCTCTTTCTTATAAAATTCCACCAAGCTATCTGGGGTTCTACAAGTGGAATTTCCCCAACGTGGATAACAAAACTTAGGTGTTCATTTTTAGTGCGTGAAAATAATTTTCTTCACTCACATTTATTATAGTTTTCAAATTCTTTTGCCTACTTAAACTGAAAAATTTCCATTTTGATGTGATCTATATTTGCCTTATCTTTTTGTTTACGAGAAAACAGGGAGAGTGAAAAACTCATGTTTGAAAAAAAAAATTGAACATCCAAAATGGAAATGCACAAATTCAGAGAGATATAATTCCAAAGTGTTTTTTTAGGTCAGCTTTTGGTAAAATAGGCAAAATGTGGGTTGTTTGGCTCTTGAAAATATCCCACCGCAGCTTAACCTAAGAATTTTAATTTTTTCTACTCCTACAAATTTTTGGATCATTAGGTCATTTGCATCTTCAACATGTTTCTGGCATGCATATCCACCACTTTTAAAACATGTTAGGATCAATTTGGAATCTCTTTCTTATAAAATTCCACCAAGAAATCTGGGGTTGTACTAGTGGAATTTCCCCAACGTGGATAACAAAACTTTGGTGTTCATTTTTAGTGCATGAAAGTAATTTTCTTCACCCACATTTATTATAGTTTTCAAATTCTTTTGCATACATAAACTCTAAAACTTCCACTTTATTGTGATCTAGATTTGCCTTGTCTTGTTGTTTATGAGATAACAGGGAGAGTGGGTAGTTTGGCTCTGGTAAATATCCCAAACACGTTAACTTGAGAATTTTAATTTTTTCTACAGCTTGAAATTTTTGGATCATTAGGTTATTTGCATCTTTAACATGTTTCTGCCACAAATATCCACACATTTAAAACATGTTAGGATCAATTAGGAATCTCTTTCTTATAAAATTCCACCAAGCTATCTGGGGTTGTACTAGTGGAATTTCCCCAACGTGGATAACAAAACTTAGGTGTTCATTTTTAGTGCGTGAAAATAATTTTATTCACTCACATTTATTATAGTTTTTAAATTCTTTTGCATACATAAACTCCAAAATTTCTATTTTTTTTTATCTATATTTGCCTTATCTTTTTGTTTACGAGGAAACTGGGAGATTAAAAAACTCAAGTTTGAAAAAAAAATTGAATATCCAAAATGGAAATGCACAAATGCTGAGAGAGATAATTCCAAAAGGTATATCTGATTTTTTAGGTCCACCCTTTGTTAAATAGGCAAAAAATGGGTGGTTTGGCTCTGGAAAATATCCCACCAGATGTTAAGTTGAGAATTTTAATTTTTTCTACTCCATGAAATTTTTGGATCATTAGGACATTTGCATCTTCAACATGTTTCTGGCACTCATATCCACCACATTTAAAACATGTTAGGATCAATCAGGAATCTCTTTCTTATAAAATTCCACCAAACTATCTGGGGTTGTACTAGTGGAATGTCCCCAATGAAGATAACAAAACTTTGGTGTTCATTTTTAGTGCGTGATAGTAATTTTCTTTACTCATATTTATTATAGTTTTAAAATTCTTTTGCATACATAAACTCTAAAATTTCCATTTTGTTGTGATCTATATTTGCCTTATCTTTTTGTTTAAGAGAAAACTAGAAGAGTGAAAAACTCAAGTTTGAAAAAAAAAATTGAACATCCAAAATGGAAATGCACAAATGCTAAGAGAGATAATTCCAAAAAGGGTCTATGATTTTTTAGGTCCGCTTTTGTACAATAGGCAAAAAGAGGGTTGTTTGGCTCTGGTAAATCTGCCACCTCACGTTAACTTGAAAATTTTAATTTTTTCTACTGCTTGAAATTTTTGGATCATTAAGTCATTTGCATCTTCAACATGTTTCTGGCACGCATATCCACCACATTTAAAACATGTTAGGGTCACTCAGGAATCACTTTTTCATAAAATTCCGTCGAGCTATCTGGGGTTGTACTAGTGGAATTTCCCCAACGTGGATAACAAAACATTGGTGTTTATTTTTAGTGCGTGAAAATTAATTTTCTTCACTCACATTTATTATAGTTTTCAAATTTTTTTGCATACATCAACTCTAAAATTTCCAATTTGTTGTGATCTATATTTGCCCTATCTTTTTGTTTACGAGAAAACAAGGAGAGTGAAAAACTGAAGTTTCAAAAAAAAAAGATAAATCCAAAATGGAAATGCACAAATGCTGAGAGAGATAATTCCAAAAAGTATCTGTCATTTTTTAAGTCCACTTTTTGTTAAATAGGCAAAAAATGGGTGGTTTCGCTGTCGAAAATATCCCACCGCACATTAACTTGAGAATTTTAATTTTTTCTACTCCTTGAAATTTTTGGATCATTAGATCATTTCAATCTTGAACATGTTCCTCGCATGCATATCCACCACATTTAAAACATGTTAGGATCAATTAGGAATCTCTTTCTTATAAAATTCCGCCAAGCTATCTGGGGGTGGAATTTCCCCAACGTGGATAACAAAACTTTGGTGTTCATTTTTAGTGCATGAAAATAATTTTCTTCACTCACATTTATTGTAGTTTTCAAATTCTTTTGCATCCATAAACTTTAAAATTTCCATTTTTTTGTTATCTATCTTTGCCTTATCTTCTTGTTTACGAGAAAACTAGGAGAGTGAAAAACTCTAGTTTGAAAAAAAAAATTGAAAATCCAAAATGGAAATCTACAAATGCTGAGAGAGATAATTCCAAAAAGTATCTTTGATTTTTTAGGTCCGCTTTTTGAATAAAAGGAAAAAAGTGGGTTGTTTGGCTTTGATAAATATACAACCGATCGTTTACGTGAGAATTTTAATTATTTCTACTCCTTGAAATTTTTAGATCATTAGGTCATTTGCATCTTCAATATGTTTCTGGCATGCATATCCACCACATTTAAAACATGTTAGGATCAATTAGGAATCTCTTTCTTATAAAATTCCCCCAAGCTATTTGGGGTTGTACTAGTGGACTTTCCCCAACGTGAATACAAAAACATTGGTGTTCATTTTTAGTGTGTGAAAATAATTTTCTTCACTAGCATTTATTATAGTTTTCAAATTCTTTTGCATACATAAACTCTAAAATTTCCATTTAGTTGTGATCTATATTTGCCTTATCTTTTTGTTTACTAGAAAATAGGGAGAGTGAAAATGCACAAATGCTGAGAGAGATAATTCCAAAAAGTATCTGTGATTTTTTAGGTCCGGTTTTTGTAAAATGGGAAAAAGGGGGTTGTTTGGCTCTGGAAAATATCCCACCGCACGTGAACTCGAGAATTTTAATTTTTTCTGCTCCTAGAAATTTTTGGATCATTAGGTCATTTGCATCTTCAATATGTTTCTGGCACGCATATCCACCACATTTAAAACATGTTAGAATCAATTAGGAATCTCTTTCTTATAAAATTCCACCAAGTTATCTGGGGTTGAACTAGTGGAATTTCCCCAACGTGGATAACAAAACTTTCGTGTTCATTTTTAGTGTGGGAAAATAATATTCTTCACTCACATTTTTTATAGATTTCAAATTCTTTTGCATACATCAACTCTAAAATTTCCATTTTGTTGTCATCTATATTTGCCTTATCTTTTTGTTTACGAGAAAACAGGGAGATTCAAAAACTCAAGTTTAAAAAAAAAATGAACATCCAAAATGTAAATGCACAAATGCTGAAAGAGATAATTCCAAAAAGTATCTGTGATTTTTTAGGTTCGCTTTTTGTTAAATAGGCAAAAAGTGGGTGGTTTGGCTATGGAAAATATCCCACCGCATATTAACTTGGGAAGTTTAATTTTTTCTACTCCTTTAAATTTTTGGATCATTAGGTCATTTGCATCTACAACATATTTTTGGCATACATATCAACCACATTTAAAACATGTTCGCATCAATTAGAAATCTCTTTGTTTTAAAATTCCACCAAAGTATCTGGGGATGTACTAGAGGAATTTGCCCAACGTGGATAACAAAACTTTTGTATTCATTTTTAGTGCGTGAAAATAATTTTCTTCACTCACATTTATTTTAGTTTTCAAATTCTTTTGCATACATAAACTCTAAAATTTCCTTATTGTTGTGTTCTATATTTGCCTTATCTTTTTCTTTACGAGAAAATTGGGATATAGAAAAACTCAAGTTTGAAAAAAAAAAAATTAACATCCAAAATAGAAATGCACAAATGCTGAGAGAGATAATTCAAAAAAGAATATGTGATTTTTTAGATCCGCTTTTTGTAAAATAGGCAAAAAGTGGGTTGTTTGGCTCTGGTAAATATCCCACCGCACGTTAACTTGAGAATTTAAAATTTTTCTACTCCTTGAAATGTTTGGATCATTAGGTCATTTGCATCTACAACATGTATCTGGCATGCATATCCACCACATTTAAAACATGTTCGTATCAATTAGGAATCTGTTTGTTTAAAAATCCACCAAAGTATCTAGGGTTGTACTCGTGGAATTTCCCCAACGTGGATAAAAAAACTTTGTTGTTCCTTTTTAGTGCATGAAAATTATTTTTTTCACTCACATTTATTTTAGTTTTCTAAATCTTTTGCATACATAGAATCTAAAATTTCCATTTTGTTGTGATATATATTTGCCTTATCTTTTTGTTTACAAGAAAACTGGGAGAGTGAAAAACTCATGTTTGAAAAAAAAATTGAACATCCAAAATGGAAATGCACAAATGCAGAGAGAGATAATTCCAAAAAGTATCTGTGATTTTTTTGTCCGTGTTTTGTTAAATAGGCATAAAGTGGGTTGTTTGGCTCTGGTAAATATCTCACCGCACGTTAACTTGAGAATTTTAAATTTTTCTACTCGAAATTTTTGGATCATAAGGTCATTTGCATCTTCAATATGTTTCTGGCACGCATATCCACCACATTCAAAACAAGTTAGGATCAATTAGGAATCTCTTTCTTATAAAATTCCACCAAGCTATCTGGGGTTGTAGTGTAGAATTTCCCCAACGTGGATAACAAAACTTTGGTGTTCATTTTTAGTGCATGAAAATAATTTTCTTCACCCGCATTTATTATAGTTTTCAAATTCTTTTGCATACATAAACTCTAAAACTTCCACTTTATTATGATCTATATTTGCCTTATCTTGTTGTTTACGAGATAACAGGGAGAGTGGGTAGTTTGGCTCTAGTAAATATCCCAAACACGTTAACTTGAGAATTTTAATTTTTTCTACAGCTTTAAATTTTTGGATCATTAGGTTATTTGCATCTTTAACATGTTTCTGCCACACATATCCACACATTTAAAACATGTTAGGATCAATTAGGAATCTCTTTCTTATAAAATTCCACCAAGCTATCTGGGGTTGTACTAGTGGAATTTCCCCAACGTGGATAACAAAACTTAGGTGTTCATTTTTAGTGCGTGAAAATAATTTTCTTCACTCACATTTATTATAGTTTTCAAATTCTTTTGCATACATAAAGTCCAAAATTTCTATTTGGTTTTGATCTATATTTGCCTTATCTTTTTGTTTACGAGAAAACTGGGAGATTAAAAAAATAAAGTTTGAAAAAAAAATTGAACATCCAAAATGGAAATGCACAAATGCTGAGAGAGATAATTCCAAAAAGCATCTGTGATTTTTTAGTTCTGCCCTTTGTTAAATAGGCAAAAAATGGGTGGTTTGGCTCTTGAAAATATCCCACCGCATTTTAAATTGAGAATTTAAATTTTTTCTACTCCATGAAATTTTTGGATCATTAGGTCAATTGCATCTTCAACATGTTTCTGGCACTCATATCCACCACATTTAAAACATGTTAGGATCAATTAGGATTCTCTTTCTTATAAAATTCCACCAAACTATCTGGGGTTGTACTAGTGGAATTTCCCAAATGTAGATAACAAAACTTTGGTGTTCATTTTTAGTGTGTGACAGTAATTTTATTTACTCATATTTATTATAGTTTTAAAATTCTTTTGCATACATAAACTCTAAATTTCCATTTTTTTGTGATCTATATTTGCCTTATCTTTTTGTTTAAGAGAAAACTAGAAGAGTGAAAAACTCAAGTTTGAAAAAAAAATTTGAACATCCAAAATGGAAATGCACAAATCCTAAGTGCGATAATTCCAAAAAGCGTCTATGATTTTTTAGGTCCGCTTTTGTACAATAGGCAAAAAGAGGATTGTTTGGCTCAGGTAAATATCCCACCGCATGTTAACTTGAAAATTTTAATTTTTTCTACTGCTTGAAATTTTTGGATCATTAAGTGATTTGCATCTTCAACATGTTTCTGGCACGTATATCCACCACATTTAAAACATGTTAGGATCACTCAGGAATCACTTTTTCATAAAATTCCGTCGAGCTATCTTGGGTTGTATTAGTGGAATTTCCCCAACGTGGATAACAAAACATTGGAGTTCATTTTTAGTGCGTGAAATTAATTTTCTTCACTCACATTTATTATAGTTTTCAAATTGTTTTGCATACATAAACTCTAAAATTTCCAATTTGTTGTGATCTATATTTGCCCTATCTTTTTGTTTACGAGAAAATAGGGAGAGTGAAAAACTGAAGTTTCAAAAAAAAATTTTAAATCCAAAATGGAAATGCACAAATGCTGAGATAGATAATTCCAAAAAGTATATGTCATTTTTTAGGTCCACTTTTTGTTAAATAGGAAAAAAATGGGTGGTTTGGCTCTGGAAAATATCCCACCGCACATTAACTTGAGAATTTTAATTTTTTCTACTCCTTGAAATTTTTGGATCATTAGATCATTTCAATCTTGAACATGTTCCTCGCATGCATATCCACCACATTTAAAACATGTTAGGATCAATTAGGAATCTCTTTCTTATAAAATTCCACCAAGCTATCTGGGGGTGGAATTTCCCCAACGTGGATAAAAAAACTTTGGTGTTCATTTTTAGTGCTTGAAAATAATTTTCTTCACTCACATTTATTGTAGTTTTCAAATTCTTTTGCATCCATAAACTCTAAAATTTCCATTTTGTTGTTACCTATCTTTGCCTTATCTTCTTGTTTACGAGAAAACTAGGAGAGTGAAAAACTCTAGTTTGAAAAAAAAATTGAAAATCCAAAATGGAAATCTACAAATGCTGAGAGAGATAATTCCAAAAAGTATATTTGATTTTTTAGGTCCGCTTTTTGAATAAAAGGAAAAAAGTGGGTTGTTTGGCTCTGATAAATATACAACCGATCGTTTACGTGAGAATTTTAATTTTTTCTACTCCTTGAAATTTTTAGATCATTAGGTCATTTGCATCTTCAACATGTTTCTGGCATGCATATCCACCACATTAAAAACATGTTAGGATCATTTAGGAATCTCTTTCTTATAAAATTCCACCAAGCTATTTGGGGTTGTACTAGTGGAATTTCCCCAACATGAATACAAAAACATTGGTGTTTATTTTTAGTGCGTGAGAATAATTTTCTTCACTAACATTTATTATAGTTTTCAAATTCTTTTTCTTACTTAAACTCTAAAATTTCCATTTAGTTGTGATCTACATTTGCCTTATCTTTTTGTTTACGAGAAAATAGGGAGAGTAAAAATGCACAAATGCTGAGAGAGATAATTCCAAAAAGTATCTGTGATTTTTTAGGTCCGGTTTTTGTAAAATGGGAAAAAGTGGGTTGTTTGGCTCTGGAAAATATCCCACCGCACATGAACTTGAGAATTTTAATTTTTTCTACTCCTAGAAATTTTTGGATCATTAGGTTATTTGCATCTTCAACATGTTTCTGGCACGCATATCCAACACATTTAAAACATGTTAGGATCAATTAGGAATCTCTTTCTTATAAAATTCCACCAAGTTATCTGGGGTTGTACTAGTGGAATTTCCCCAACGTGGATAACAAAACTTTGGTGTTCATTTTTAGTGTGGGAAAATAATATTCTTCACTCACATTTTTTATAGCTTTCAAATTCTTTTGCATACATCAACTCTAAAATTTCCATTTTGTTGTCATCTATATTTGCCTTATCTTTTTGTTTACGAGAAAACTGGGAGATTCAAAAACTCAAGTTTAAATAAAAAAATTGAACATCCAAAATGTAAATGCACAAATGCTGAAAGAGATAATTCAAAAAAGTATCTGTGTTTTTTTAGGTTCGCTTTTTGTTAAATAGGCAAAAAGTGGGTGGTTTGGCTATGGAAAATATCCCACCGCATATTAACTTGGGAATTTTAATTTTTTCTACTCCTTGAAAATTTTTGATCATTAGGTCATTTGCATCTACAACATCTTTTTGTCATGCATATCCACCACATTTAAAACATGTTTGAATCAATTAGGAATCTCTTTGTTTTAAAATTCCACCAAAGTATCTTGGGATGTACTAGAGGAATTTCCCCAACGTGGATAACAAAAATTTTGTATTCATTTTTAGTGCATGAAAATAATTTTCTTCACTCACATTTATTATAGTTTTCAAATTCTTTTGCATACATAAACTCTAAAATTTCCTTTTTGTTGTGTTCTATATTTCCCTTATCTTTTTCTTTACGAGAAAACTGGGGAAGAGAAAAACTCAAGTTTGAAAAAAATAAAATTAACATCCAATATCGAAATGCACAAATGCTGAGAGAGATAATTCAAAAAAGAATATGTGATTTTTTAGATTTGCTTTTTGTAAAATAGGCAAAAAGTGGGTTGTTTGGCTCTGGTAAATATCCCACCGCACGTTAACTTGAGAATTTAAAATTTTTCTACTCCTTGAAATTTTTGGATCATTACGTCATTTGCATCTACAACATGTATCTGGCATGCATATCCACTACATGTAAAACATGTTCGCATCAATTAGGAATCTGTTTGTTTAACAAAACTTTGGTGTTCATTTTTAGTGCGTGAAAATTTTTTTCTTCACTCACATTTATTATAGTTTTCAAATTCTTTTGCATACATAAACTCTAAAATTTTCATTTTGTTCTGTGCTATATTTGCCTTATCTTCCTTTTTACGAGAAAAATAGGAGAGTGAAAAGCTCAAGTTTGAAAAAACAAATTGAACATGCAAAATGGAAATGGACAAATGTTGAGAGTGATAATTCCAAAAAGTATCTGTGATTTTTTAGGTCTGCTTTTTGTAAAATAGGCAAACAGTGGGTTGTTTGCCTCTGATAAATATACAACCGCACTGTTACATGAGAATTTTAATTTTTTCTACTTCTTGAAATTTTTGGATCATTAGGTCATTTCCATCTTCAACATCTTTCTGGCATGCATATCCACCACATTTAAGACATGTTAGGATCAATTAGGAATCTCTTTCTTATAAAATTCCAACAAGTTATCTGGGGTTGTACTAGTGGAATTTCCCCAACGCGGATACAAAAACATTTTTGTTCAATTTTAGTGCGTGAAAATAATTTCTTCACTCTCATTTATTATAGTTTTCAAATTCTATTCCAAACATAAACTCTAAAATTTCCATTTTGTTGCGATCTATATTTTCCTTATCTTTTTGTTTTCGAGAAAATTGGGAGAGCGAAAAACTCATGTTTGAAAAAAAAAATTGAACATCCAAAATGGAAATGTACAAATGCTAAGAGAGATAATTCCAAAAAGTACTTGTCATTTTTTAGGTCCGCTTTTTTTAAAATAGGCAAAAAGTGGGTTGTTTGGCTCTGGTAAATATCCCACCGCACGATAACTTGAGAATTTTAATTTTTTCTACTCCTCGAAATATTTGGATCATTAGCTCATTTACATCTTCAACATGTTTCTGGCTTGCATGAATACCTCATTTAAAACATGTTAGGATCAATTAGGAGTCTCTTTCTTATAAAATTCCTCCAAGCTATCTGGGGTTGTACTAGTGGAATTTCCCAAACGTGTATACAAAAACTTTGGTGTTCATTTTTAGTGCGTGAAAATAATTTTCTTCACTCACATTTATTATAGTTTTCTAATTCTTTTGCATACATAAACTCAAAAATTTCCATTTTTTTGTGATCTGTGTTTGCCTTATCTTTTTGTTTACGAGAAAACAAGGAGAGGGAAAAACTCAAGTTTGAAAAAAAAAATTAAACATCCAAAATGGAAATGCACAAATGCTGAGAGAGATAATTCCAAAAAGTATCTGTGATTTTTTGGTCCGCGTTTTGTTCAATAGGCATAAAGTGGGTTGTTTGGCTCTGGTAAATATCCCACCACACGTTAACTTGAGAATTTTATTTTTTTCTACTCCTTGAAATTTTTGGATCATTAGGTCATTTGCATCTTCGATGTGTTTCTAGCACGCATATCCACCACATTTAAAACTTGTTAGGATCAATTAGGAATCTCTTTCTTATAAAATTCCACCAAGCTATCAAGGGTTGTACTAGTGGAATTTCCTTAACGTGGATAACAAAACTTTGGTGTTCATTTTTAGTGCGTGAAAATAATTTTCTTCACTCACATTTATTATAGATTTCAAATTCTATTGCATACATAAACTCTATAATTTCCATTTTGTTGTTATCTATGTTGGCTTTATATTTTTGTTTACGAGAATACAGGGAGAGAGAAAAAATTAAATTTGAAAAAAAAATTGAACATCCTAACTGGAAATGGACATATGCTGAGAGTGATAATTCCAAAAAGTATCTGTGATTTTTTAGGTCCGCTTTATGTAAAATAGGCAAAAAGAGGGTTGTTTGGCTCTGATAAATAGATACCCGCACAGTTACGTGAGAATTTTAATTTTTTCTACTCCTTGAAATTTTTGGATCATTAGGTCATTTGCATCTTCAACATGTTTTTGGCATGCATATCCACCACATTTAAAACATGTTAGGATCAATTAGGAATCTCTTTCTTATAAAATTCGAACAAGCTATCTGGGGTTGTACAAGTGGAATTACCCCAATGCGGATACAAAAAAATTGGTGTTCATTTCTAGTGCGTGAAAATAATTTTCTTAACTCACATTTATTTTAGTTTTCAAATTCTTGTGCATACATAAACTCTAAAATTTCCCATTTGTTGTGATCTAATTTGCCATATCTTTTTGTTTACAGGAAAACAGGGAGAGTGAAAAACTAAAGTTTGAAAAAAAAATTTAAACATCAAAATGGAAATGCACAAATGCTGAGAGAGATAATTCCTAAAAGTATCTGTGATTTTTTAGATCTGCTTTTTGTAAAATAGGAAAAAAGTGGGTTGTTTGGCTCTGGAAAAAACCCCACCGCACGTTAACTTGAGAATTTTAATTTTTCTACTCCCAGAAATTTTTGGATCGTTAGGTCATTTGTATCTTCAACATGTTTGTGGCATGCATATCCACCACATTTAAAACATGTTCGGATCAATTTGGTATCTCTTTCTTATAAAATTCCACCAAGCTATCTGGGCTTGTACTAGTGGAACATCCCCAACGTGGATAAGAAAACTTTGGTGTATATTTTTAATGCATGAAAATAATTTTCTTCACTCACATTTATTATAGTTTTCAAATTCTTTTCCATACATAATCTCGAAAATTTCCATTTTGTTGTGATCTATATTTGCCTTATCTTTTTGTTTACGAGAAAACTGGGAGATTGAAAAACTCAAATTTCAAAAAAAAATTGAAGATCAAAATGGAAATGCACAAATGCTGAAAGAGATAATTCCAAGAAGTATCTATGATTTTTTAGGTCCACTTTTTGTAAAATTGGCAAAAAGTGGGTTGTTTGGCTCTGGAAAATATCCCTCGGGAGGGAATGCGCGTGTAGGCAGCGCTGTCTGTCGTACCGTTGACTCTGATCCAGCAAGCTGAAAAACTGCAAGTGCCTGCTTTAAAGGGGCGCTTATAACAATAGGACACAATAAGGCACTATAAAGCGCCACTGCACGTTAAATTGAGAATTTTAATTTTTTCTACTCCTAGAAATTTTTGGATCATTAGGTCATTTGTATCTTCAACATGTTTATGGCATGCATATCCACCACATTTAAAACATGCTAGGATCAATTAGGAATCTCTTTCTTATAAAATTCCACCAAGCTATCTGGGGTTGTACTTGTGGAACTTCCCCAACGTGGATAACAAAACTTTGGTGTTCATTTTTAATGCGTGAAAATAATTTTCTTCACTCACATTTATTATAGTTTTCAAATTATTTTCCATACATAAACTCGAAAATTTCCATTTTGTTGTGATCTATATTTGCTTTATCTTTTTGTTTACGAGAAAACTGGGAGAGTGTAAAACTCAAGTTTCAAAAAAAAATTGAACATCCAAAATGGAAATGCACAAATGCTGAGAGAGATAATTCCAAAAAGTATATGTGATTTTTTAGGTCTGTTTTTTATAAAATAGGCAAAAAGTGGGTTGTTTGGTTCTGGAAAATATCCCACCACACGTTAACTTGAGAATTTTAATTTTTTCAACTCGTAGAAATTGTTGGATCATTAGGTCGTTTGCATCTTCAACATGTTTCTGGCACGCATATCCACCACCTTTAAAACATGTTAGGATCAATTAGGAATCTCTTTCTTATAAAATTCCACCAAGTTATCTGGGGTGGTGCTAGTGGAATTTCCCCAACGTGGATAACAAAACTTTGTTGTTCATTTTAAGTGCGTGAAAATAATTTTCTTCACTCACATTTATTATAGTTTTCACATTCTTTTGCATACATAAAGTCTAAAATTTCCATTTTGTTCTGATCTATATTTGCCTTATCTTTTTGTTTACGAGAAAACTTGGAGATTCAAAAACTCAAGTTTGAAAAAAAAAAATTGAACATCCAAAATGGAAATGCACAAATGCTGAGAGAGATAATTCCAAAAAGTATCTGTGATTTGTTGGGTCCGCTTTTTTTTTAAATAGGTAAAAAGTGGGTGGTTTGCTTTGGAAAATATCCCACCGCATGTTAACTTGAGAATTTTAATTTTTTCTACTCCATGAAATTTTTGGATCATTAGGTCATTTGCATCTTCAACAGGCATGCATATCCACCACATTTAAAACATGTTAGGGTCAATTAGGAATCTCTTTCTTATAAAATTCCACCAAGCTATTTGGGGTTGTACTAGTGGAATTTCCCCAACGTGGATAACAAAACTTTGGTGTTCATTTTTAGTGCGTGAAAATAATTTTCTTCAATCACCATTATTATAGTTTTCAAATGCTTTTGCATACATAAACTCTAAAATTTCCATTTTGTTGTGCTCTATATTTTCCTTATGTTTTTGTTTACGAAAAACTGGGAGAGTGAAAAACTCTAGTGTGAAAAAAAAAATTGAACATCCAAAATGGAAATGCATAAATGCTGAGAGAGATAATTCCAAAAAGTATCTATGATTTTTTAGGTCCTCTTTTTTTAAAATAGGCAAAAAGTGGGTTGTTTGGGTCTGATATATATATAACCGCACGTTTACGTGGGCATTTTAATTTTTTCTACTGCATGAAATTTTATGATCATTAGGTCATTTGCATCTTCAACTTGTTTCTGGAATGCCTATCCACCACATTTAAACATGTTCGGATGAATTAGGAATCTCTTTCTTATAAAATTCCACAAAGTTGTCTGGGGTTGTACTAGTGGAATATCTCCAACGTGGATACAAAAACATTGGTGTTCATTTTTAGTGCGTGGAAATAATTTTCTTCACACACATTTATTATAGTTTTCAAATTCTTTAGCATACATAAACTCAAAAATTTCCATTTTGTTGTGATCTATATTTGCCTTATCTTTTTGTTTACGAGAAAACAGGGAGAGTGAAAAACTCATGTATGCAAAAAAAAATTGAACATCCAAAATGGAAATGCACAAATGCTAAGAGAGATAATTCAAAAAAGTATATGGGATTTTTTATGTCCGATTATTGTAAAATAGGCAAAAATTGGGTTGTTTGGCTCTGGTAAATATCCCACCGCACATTAACTTGAGAATTTTAATTTTTTCTATTTCTAGAAATTTTTGGATCATTAGGTCATTTGCATCTACAACATGTTTCTAGCATGTAAATCCACCACATTTAAAATATGTTCGTATGAATTAGGAATCTCTTTCTTTTAAAATTCCACCAAAGTATTTGGGGTTGTAGTAGGGGAATTTTTCCATCGTGGATTACAAAACTTTGGTGTTTATTTTTAGTGCGTGAAAATAATTTTCTTCACTCACATTTATTATAGTTTTCCAATTCTTTTGCATACATAAACCCAAAAATTTCCATTTTGTTATGATCTATATTTGCCTTATCTTTTTGTTTACGAGAAAACTGGGAGAGTGAAAAACTCAAGTTTGAAAAAAAAAATTGAAGATCCAAAATGGAAATGGACAAATGCTGAGAGAGATAATTCAAATAAGTATCTGTGATATTTTGGTCCGCGTTTTGTTCAATAGGCATAAAGTGGGTTGTTTGGCTCTGGTAAATATCCCACCGCACGTTAACTTGAGAATTTTATTTTTTTCTACTCCTTGAAATTTTTGGATCATTAGGTCATTTGCATCTTTAACGTGTTTCCGGCATGCATATCCACCACATTTAAAACTTGTTAGGATCAATTAGGAACCTCATTCTTATAAAATTCCACCAAGCTATCTAGGGTTGTACTAGTGGAATTTCCCCAACAGGGATAACAAAACTTTGGTGTTCATTTTTAGTGCGTGAAAATAATTTTCTTCACTCACATTTATTATAGTTTTCAAATTCTTTTGCATACATAAATTCTAAAATTTTCATTTTGTTGTGATCTATATTTTTTTTATCTTTTTGTTTACGAGAAAACAGGGAGAGTGAAAAACTCAAGTTTGGAAAAAATAATTGAACATCCAAAATGGAAATGGACAAATGCTGAGAGTGATAATTCCAAAAAGTATCTATGATTTTTTAGGTCCGCTTTTTGTAAAATAGGCAAAAAGTGGGTTGTATGGCTCTGATAAATATATACCCGCACGGTTACATGAGAATTTTAATTTTTTCTTCTCCTTGAAATTTTTGGATCATTAGGTCATTTGCATCTTCAACATATTTCAGGAAAGCATATCCACCACATTTAAAACAAGTTAGGATCAATTGGGAATTTGTTTCTTATAAAATTCCAACATGCTATCTGGGGTTGTAGTAGTGGAATTTCCCCAACGTAGATACAAAAACATTAGTGTTCATTTTTAGTGCATGAAAATAATTTTCGTCACTCACATTTATTATAGTTTTCAAATTCTTGTGCATACATAAACTCTAAAATTTCAATTTTGTTGTGATGTATATTTTCCATATCTTTTTGTTTACGGGAAAACAGGGAGAGTGAAAAACTCATGTTTGAAAAAAAAAATTGAACATCAAAAAGGAAATGCACAAATGCTGAGAGAGATAATTCCAAAAAGTATCTGTGATTTTTTAGGTCCGCCTTTGTAAAATAGGCAAAAAGTGGGTTGTTTGGCTCTGGAAAAAATCCCACCGCACATTAACTTGAGAAATTTAATTTTTTCTACTCCTTGAAATTTTTTGAACATTAGGTCATTTGTATCTTCAACATGTTTATGGCATGCATATCCACCACATTTAAAACATGTTAGGATCAATTTGGAATCTCTTTCTTATAAAATTCCACCAAGCCATCTGGGGTTGTACTAGTGGAACTTCCCCAACGTGGATAACAAAACTTTGGTGTTCATTTTTAATGCGAGAAAATAATTTTCAACACAGTCATTTATTATAGTTTTCAAATTCTTTTCCATACATAAACTCGAAAATTTCCATTTTGTTGTGGTCTATATTTGCCTTATCTTTTTGTTTACGAGAAAACTGGGAGAGTGAAAAACTCAAGTTTCAAAAAAAATTGAAGATCAAAATGGAAATGCACAAATGCTGAGAGTGTTATTTCCAAAAAAGTATCTCTGATTTTTTAGGTCCGCTTTTTGTAAAATTTGCAGAAAGTGGGTTGTTTGGCTCTGGAAAATATCCTACCGCACGTTAACTTGAGAATCTTAATTTTTTCTACTCGAAATTTTTTGATCATTAGGTCATTTGTATCTTCAACATGTTTATGGCATGCATATTCACAACATTTAAAACATGTTAGGATCAATTTGGAATCTCTTTCTTATAAAATTCCACCAAGCTATCTGGGGTTGTACTAGTGGAATTTCCCCAACGTGGATAGCAAAACTTTGGTGTTCATTTTTAATGCGTGAAAATAATTTTCTTCATTCACATTTATTATAGTTTTCAAATTCTTTTCCATAAATAAACTCGAAAATTTCCATTTTCTTGTGATCTATATTTTCCTTATCTTTTTGTTTACGAGAAATTTGGGAGAGTGAAAAACTCAAGTTTCAAAAAAAAATTGAACATCCCAAATGGAAATGTACAAAAGCTGAGAGAGATAATTCCAAAAAGTATCTGTGTTTTTTTAGGTCCAGTTTTTAAAAAATAGGCAAAAAGTGTGTTGTTTGGCTCTGGAAAATATCCCACCGCACGTTAACTTGAGAATTTTAATTTTTTCTACTCCTAGAAATTGTTGGATCATTAGGTCATTTGCATCTACAACATATTTCTTGCACGCATATCCACCACATTTAAAACATATTAGGATCAATTAGGAATCTCTTTCTTATAAAATTCCACCAAGCTATCTGGGGTTGTTCTAGTGGAAATTCCTTAACGTGGATAACAAAACTTTGGTGTTCACTTTTAGTGCTTGAAAAAAATTTTCTTCACTCACATTTATTATAGTTTTAATATTCTTTTGCATACATAAACTCTAAAATTTCCATTTTTTTGTGATCTATATTTGCCTTTTCTTTTTGTTTACGAGAAAACTGGGAGATTTAAAAACTCAAGTTTGAAAAAAAAATTGAACATCCAAAATGGAAATGCACAAATGCCAAGAGAGATAATAAGTATCTGTGATTTTTTTTTCCATGTTTTGTTAAATAGGCATAAAGTGGGTTGTTTGGCTCTGGTAAATATCCCACCGCACGTTAACTTGAGAATTTTAATTTTTTGTACTCGAAATTTTTGAATCATTATGTCATTTGCATCTTCAACTTGTTTCCTGCACGCATATCCACCACATTTAAAACATGTTAGGATCAATTAGGAATCTCTTTCTTATAAAATTCCACCAAGCTATCTGGTGTAGTACTAGTGGAATTTCCCCAACATGGATAACAAAACTTTGGTGTTCATTTTTAGTACGTGAAAATAATTTTCTTCAATCACATTTTTTATAGTTTTCAAATTCTTTTGCATACATAAACTCTAAAATTTCCATTTTGTTGTGATCTATATTTGCCTTATCTTTTTGTTTACGAGAAAACTGGGAAAGTGAAAAAATCAAGTGTGAAAAAAAAAATTGAACATCCAAAATGGAAATGCACAAATGCTGAGAGAGATAATTCAAAAAAGTATCTATGATTTTTAGGTCCGCTTTTTGTAAAATAGGCAAAAAGCGGGTTGTTTGGCTCTGATATATATACAATCGCACGTTTATGTGAGCATTTTAATTTTTTCTACTCCATGAAATTTTTGGATCATTAGGTCATTTGCATCTTCAACATGTTTCTGGAATGCATATCCACCACATTTAAAACATGTTAGGATCAATTAGGAATCTCTTTCTTATAAAATTCCACCAAGCTATCTAGGGTTGTAATAGTGGAATTTTCCCAACGTGGATACAAAAACATTGGTGTTCGTTTTTAGTGCGTGGAAATAATTTTCGGCACTCATATTTATTATAGTTTTCATATTCTTTTGCATACATAAACTCTAAAATTTGTTGTGATCTATATTTGCCTTATCTTTTTGTTTACGAGAAAACTGGGAGATAGAAAAACTCAAGTTTGAAGAACAAATTGAACATCCAAAATGGAAAATGCACAAATGCTGAGAGAGATAATTCCAAAAAGTATCTGTGATTTTTTGGTCCGTGTTTTTTTAAATAGGCATAAAGTGGGTTGTTTGGCTCTGGTAAATATCCCACCGCATGTTAACTTGAGAATTTTAATTTTTTCTACTCGATATTTTTGGACCATTATGTCATTTGCATCTTCAACATATTTCTGGCACGCATATCCACTACATTTAAAACATGTTAGGATCAATTAGGAATCTCTTTCTTATAAAATTCCACCAAGCTATCTGGTGTTGTACTAGTGGAATTTCCCCAACGTGGATAACAAAACATTGGTGTTCATTTTTAGTACGTGAAAATAATTTTCTTCAATCACATTTATTATAGTTTTCAAATTCTTTTGCATACATAAACTCTAAAATTTCCATTTTGTTGTGATCTATATTTGCCTTATCTTTTTGTTTACGAGAAAACTGGGAAAGTGAAAAACTCAAGTGTGAAAAAAAAAATTGAACATCCAAAATGGAAATGCACAAATGCTGAGAGAGATAATTCCAAAAAGTATCGATGATTTTTAGGTCCGCTTTTTGTAATATAGGCAAAAAGTGGGTTCTTTGGCTCTGATATATATACAACCATACGTTTACGTGAGCATTTTAATTTTTTCTAATCCATGAAATTTTTTGATCATTAGGTCATTTGCATCTTCAACATGTTTCTGGAATGTATATCCACCACATTTAAAACATGTTAGGATCAATTAGGAATCTCTTTCTCATAAAATTCCACCAAGCTATCTGTGGTTGTAATAGTGGAATTTCCCCAACGTGGATACAAACACATTGGTGTTTATTTTTAGTGCGTGGAAATAATTTTCTTCACTCATTATTATTATAGTTTTCAAATTCTTTTGCATATATAGACTCTAAAATTTCCATTTTGTTGTGATCTATATTTGTCTTTTCTTTTTTTTTTTAAGAGAAAACAACGAGAGTGCAAAACTCATGTTTGCAAAAAAAAATTGTACATTCAAAATGGAAATGCACAAATGCTGAGAGAAATAATTCCATAACGTATCTGTGATTTTCTAGGTCCACTTTTTGTAAAATAGGCAAAAAGTGGGTTGTTTGGCTCTGGAAAATAACCCACTGCTCGTTAACTTGAAAATTTTAATTTTTTCTACTCCTGGAAATCTTTGGATCATTAGGTCATTTGCATCTTCAACATGTTAGTATCAATTTGTAATCTCTTTCATATAAAACTCCACCAAGCTATCTGGGGTTGTACTAGTGGAATATCCTTTGGTGTTCATTTTTAGAGCGTGAAAATAATTTTCTTCACTCACATTTATTATAGTTTTCAAATTCTTTTGCATAGATAAACTCTAAAATTTCCATTCTATTCTGATCTATATTTGCCTTATCCTTTTGTTTTAGAGAAAAATGGAAGATTGAAAAACTCATGTTTGAAAAAAAAAATTGAACATCCAAAATGGAAATGCACAAATGCTGAGAGAGATAATTCCAAAAAGTATCTGTGAGTTTTTTGGTCCGCTTTTTGTTAAATAGGCAAAAAGTGGGTGGTTTGGCTCTGGAAAATATCCCACCGCATGTTAACTTGAGAATTTTAATTTTGTCTACTCCTAGAAATTTTTGGATCATTAGGTCATTTTGTATCTTCAATATGTTTATGGCATGCATATCAACCACATTTAAAACATGTTAGGATCAATTTGGAATCTCTTTCTGATAAAATTCCACAAAGCTATCTGGGGTTGTACTAGTGGAACTTCCCCACTGTGGATAACAAAACTTTGGTGCTCATTTTTAATGCGTGAAAATAATTTTCTTCAGTCACATTTATTATAGTTTTCAAATTCTTTTCCATACATAAACTCGAAAATTTCCATTTTGTGGTGATCTTTATTTGCCTTATCTTTTTGTTTACGAGAAAACTGGGGGAGTGAAAAGCTCAAGTTTCAAAAAACAATTGTACATCTAAAATGGAAATGCACAAATGCTGAGAGAGATAATTCCAAAAAGTATCTGTGATTTTTTAGGTCCGCTTTTTATAAAATAGGTAAAAAGTGGGTTGTTTGGCTCTGGAAAATATCCCACTGCATGTTAACTTGAGAATTTTAATTTTTTGTACTCGTAGAAATTGTTGGATCATTAGGTCATTTGCATCTTCAAGATGTTTCTGGCACACATATCCACCACACTTCAAACATGTTAGGATCATTTAGGAATCTCTTTCTTATAAAATTCCACCAAGCTATCTGGGGTTGAACTAGTGGAAATTCCTTAACGTGGATAACAAAGCTTTGGCGTTCTTTTTTAGAACGGGAAAATAATTTTCTTCACTCACATTTATTATAGCTTTCATATTCTTTTGCATAAATAAACTCTAAAATTTCCATTTTGTTGTGATCTATATTTGCCTTATCTTTTTGTTTACGAGAAAACTTGGAGATTCCAAAACTCAAGTTTGAAAAAAAAATTGAACATCCAAAATGGAAATGCACAATTGCTGAGAGAGATAATTTCAAAAAGTATCTGTGATTTTTTAGGTCCGCTTTTTCTTAAATAGGCAAAAAGTGGGTGGTTTGGCTCTGGTAAATATCCCACCGCATGCTAACTTGAGAATTTTAATTTTTTCTACTCCATGAAATTTTTAGATCATTAGGTCTTTTGCATCTTCAACATGTTTCTGGCACGCATATCCACCACATTCAAAATTTGTTAGGATCAATTAGGAATCTCTTTCTTATAAAATTCCACCAAGCTATCTGGGGTTGTACTAGTGGAATTTCCCCAACGTGGATAACAAAACGTTTGGGTTCATTTTTAGAGTGTGAAAATAATTTTCCTCACTCACATTTATTATAGTTTTCAAATTCTTTTGCATACATAAACTCTGAAATTTCCATCTTTTTGTGATCTAAATTTGCCTTATCATTTTGTTTAAGAGAAAACTCGGAGAGTAAAAATCTCAAGTTTGAAAAAAAAAATTGAACATCCAAAATGGAAATGCACAAGTGCTGCGAGCGATAATTGCAAAAAGTATTTGTGATTTTTTAGGTCCTCTTTTTTTAAAAAAGGCAAAAAGTGGGTTGTTTGGCTCTTGTAAATACCCCACCGCACGTTAACTTGAGAATTTTAATTTTTTCTACTGCTTAAAATTTTTGGATCATTTGGTTTTTTGCATCTTCAACATGTTTCTGGCATGCATATCCAACATTTAAAACATTTTAGGATCACTCAAGAATCTCTTTCTTATAAAATTCAACCAAGCTATCTGGGGTTGTACTAGTGGAATTTCCCCAACGTGTATAACAAAACTTTGCTGTTCATTTTTAGTGGGTGAAAATAACTTTCTTCACTCACATTTATTATAGTTTTCAAATTATTTTGCATACATAAACTTTAAAATTTCCATTTTGTTGTGATCTATATTTGCCTTATCTTTTTGTTTACGAAAAAACTGGGAGAGTGAAAACTCATGTTTTAAAAAAAAATTAAAATTCCAAAATGGAAATGCACAAATGCTGAGAGAGATAATTCCAAAAAGTATCTAGGATTTTTTAGGTCAACTTTTTGTAAAATAGGAAAAAAGTGGGTTGTTGGCTCTGGAAAATATCCCACCGCACGTTAACTTGAGAATTTTAATTTTTCCTACTCCTAGAAATTTTTGGATTATTAGGTCATTTGCCCCTTCAACATGTTTCTGGCATGGGTATCCACTACATTTAAAATATGTTAGGATCAATTTGGAATCTCTTTCTTTTAAAATTCCACCAAACTATCTTGGGTGGTACGAGTGGAATTTCCCAAACGTGGATAACAAAAATTTGGTTTTCATTTTTAGTAGGTGAAAATAATTTTCTTCACTCACATATATTATAGTTTTCAAAAACTTTTGCATACAAAAACTCTAAAATTTCCATTTTTTTGTGATGTATATTTGCCTTTTCTTTTTGTTTATGAGAAAACAGGGAGAGTGAAAAACTCATGTTTGAAAAAAAAAATTGAACATCCAAAATGGAAATGCATTAATGCTGAGAGAGATAATTCCAAAAAGTATCTGTGATTTTTTAGGTCCAGTTTTTGTAAAATTTGCAAAAATTGGGTTGTTGGCTCTGGAAAATATCCCACCGCACGTTAACTTGAGAAATTTAATTTTTCCAACTCCTAGAAATTTTTGGATCATTAGGTCATTTGCCCCTTCAACATGTTTCTAGCATGCGTATCCACCACATTTAAAATATGTTAGGATCGATTTGAAATCTCTTTCTTTTAAAATTCCACCAAGCTATCTGGGGTTGTATTAGTGGAATTTCTCCAACGTTGATAACAAAACTTTGGTGTTAATTTTTAGTGCATGAAAAAAATTTTCTTCACTCACATTTATTATAGTTTTAAAATTCTTTTGCAAACATAAAATCTAAAATTTCCATTTTGTTGTGATCTATATTTGCCTTAGCTTTTTGTTTACGAGAAAACTGGGAGAGTGAAAAACTCAAGTTTGAAAAAAAAATAACATCCAAAATGGAAATGCACAAATGCTGAGAAAGATAATTCCAAAAAGTATCGGTGATTTTTTAGGTCCACTTTTTGTAAAATAGGCAAAAAGTGGGTTGTTTGCCTCTGATAAATATACAACCACCCGTTTACGTGAGAATTTTAATTTTTCTACTCCTTGAAATTTTTAGATCATTAGGTCATTTGCATCTTCAAAATATTTATGGCATGCATATCCACCACATTTAAAACATGTTAGGATCAATTAGGAATCTCTTTCTTATAAAATTCCACCAAGCTATCTGGGGTTGTACTAGTGGAATTTCCCAACGTGGATACAATAACATTGGTGTTGATTTTTTTTGCGTGAAAATAATTTTCTTCACTCACATTTATTATAGTTTTCAAATTCTTTTGCATACATAAACTCTAAAATTTCCATTTTGTTGTGATCTATATTTGCCTTATCTTTTTGTTTACGAGAAAACAGGGAGAGTGAAAAGCTCATGTTTGAAAAAAAAAAATTGAACATCCAAAATGGAAATGCACAAATGCTGAGAGAGATAATTCCAAAAAGTATCTGTAATTTTTTAGGTCCGCTTTTTTTAAAATAAGCAAAAAGTGGTTTGTTGGCTCAGGAAAATATCCCACCGCACGTTAACTTGAGAATTTTAATTCTTCCTACTCCTAGAAATTTTTTGATCATTAGGTCATTTGCACCTTCAACATGTTTCTGGCATGTATATCCACCACATTTAAAACATGTTAGGATCAGTTTGGAATCTCTTTCTTTTAAAATTGCACCAAGCTATCTGGCGTTGTACTAGTGGAATTTCCCAAACGTGGATAACAAAAATTTGGTGTTCATTTTTAGTGCGTGAAAATAATTTTCTTCACTCACATTTATTATAGTTTTCAAATTCTTTTGCATACATAAACTCTAAAATTTCCATTTTGTTGTGATCTATATTTGCCTTATATTTTTGTTTACGAGAAAACAGGGAGAGTGAAAAATTCATGTTTGAAAAAAAAATTGAACATCCAAAATGGAAAGGCATTAATGATGAGAGAACTAATTCCAAAAAGTATCAAGGATTTTATACGTCCGCTTTTTGTAAGATAGGCAAAAAGTGGATTGTTTGGCTCTGATAAATATTCAACCGCACGTTTACGTGAGAATTTTAATATTTTCTACTCCTTGAAATTTTTGGATCATTAGGTCATTTGCATCTACGAAATTTTTCATGCATGCATATCCACCACATTAAAACATGTTAGGATCAATTAGGTATCTCTTTCTTATAAAATTCTACCAAGCTATCTGGGGTTGTACTAGTGGAATTTCCCCAACGTGGATACAAAAACATTGGTGTTTTTTTTTAGTGCGTGAAAATAATTTCTTCACTCACATTTATTATAGTTTTCAAATTCTTTTGCATACATAAACTCTAAAATTTCCATTTTGTTGTGATCTATATTTGCCTTATCTTTTTGTTTACGAGAAAACTGGGAGAGTGAAAAACTCAAGTTTGAAAAAAATATAACATCCAAAATGGAAATGTACAAATGCTGAGAGAAATAATTCAAAAAAGTATCTGTGATTTTTTAGGTCGGCTTTTTGTAAAAAAGGCCAAAAGTGGGTTGTTTGGCTCTGGAAAATATCCCACCGCACGTTAACTAGAGAATTTTAATTTTTTCTTCTCCTTGAAATTATTGGATCTTTAGGTCATTTGCATCTTCGACATGTTTCTGGCACGCATATCCACCACATTTAAAATATGTTAGGATCAATTAGGAATCTCTTTCTTATAAAATTCCACCGAGCTATCTGGGGTTGTAGTAGAGGAATTTCCCCAACGTAGATAACAAAATTTTGGTGTTCATTTTTATTGCGTGAAAATAATTTTCTTCACTCTCATTTATTATAGTTTTCAAATTCTTTTGCGTACATAAACTCTATAATTTCCATTTTGTTGTGATCTATATTTGCCTTATCTTTTTGTTTAAGAGAAAACTGGGAGAGCGAAAAACTCAAGTTTGAAAAAAAAATTGAACATCCAAAATGGAAATGCACAAATGCTGAGAGAGATAATTCCAATAAGTGTCTATGATTTTTTAGGTGTTCTTTTCGTAAAATAGGCAAAAACTGGGTTGTTTGGCTCTGGTAATTATCCTACCACACGTTAACTTGAGAATTTTATTTTTTTCTACTGCTTGAAATTTTAGGATCATTAGGTCAATTGCATCTTCAACATGTTTCTGGCATACATATCCACCTCATTTAAAACATGTTAGGATCATTCAGAAATGTCTTTCTTATAAAATTCCGCCTACCTATCTGGGGTTGTACTAGTGGAATTTCCCCAACGTGGATAACAAAACATTGGTGTTCATTTTTAGTGCGTGAAAATAATTTTCTTCACTCACATTTATTATAGTTTTCAAATTGTTTTGCATACATAAACTCTAAAATTTCCATTTTGTTGTGATCTATATTTGCCTTTTCTTTTTGTTTCGAGAAAACTAGGAGAGTGAAAAACTCAAGTTTGAAAAAAAAATTGAAAATCCAAAATGGAAATGGACAAATGCTGAGAGAGATAATTCCCGAAAGTATCTATGATTTTTGAGGTCCGCTTTTTGTAAAATAGGCAAAAAGTGGGTTGTTTGGCTCTGGTAAATACCCCACTAGACTTTAACTTGAGAATTTTAATTTTTCCTACTCCAAGAAATTTTTGGATCATTAGGTCATTTTCCCCTTCAACATGTTTCTGGCATGCGTATCCACCACAATTAAAATATATTAGGATCAATTTGGAATCTCTTTCTTTTAAAATTCCACCAAGCTATTTGGGGTTGTATTAGTGGAATTTCTCCAACGTCGATAACAAAACTTTGGTGTTAATTTTTAGTGCATGAAAATAATTTTCTTCACTCACATTTATTATAGTTTTCAAATTCTTTTGCAAACGTAAACTCTAAAATTTCCATTTTGTTGTGATCTATAGTTGCTTTATCTTTTTGTTTACGAGAAAACTGGGAGAGAGAAAAACACAAGTTTGAAAAAAAAAATAACATCCAAAATGGAAATGCACAAATGCTGAGAGAGATAATTCCAAAAAGTATCTATGATTTTTTAGGTCCGCTTTTTGTAAAATAGGCAAAAAGTGGGTTGTTTGGCTCTGATAAATATACAACCGCACGTTTACGTGAGAATTTTAATTTTTCTACTCCTTGAAATTTTTAGATGATTAGGTCATTTGCATCTTCAACATATTTCTGGCATGCATATCCACCACATTTAAAACATGTTAGGATCAATTAGGAATCTCTTTCTTATAAAATTCCACCTAGCTTTCTGGGGTTGTACTAGTGGAATTTCCCCAACGTGGATACAATAACATTTTAGTGCGTGAAAATAATTTTCTTCACTCACATTTATTATAGTTTTCAAATACTTTTGCATACATAAATTCTAAAATTTCCATTTTATTGTGATCTATATTTGCCTTATCTTTTTGTTTACGAGAAAACAGGGAGAGTGAAAAACTCATGTTTGAAAAAAAAAATTGAACATCCAAAATGGAAATGCACAAATGCTGAGAGAGATAATTCCTAAAAGTATCTGCAATTTTTTAGGTCCGCTTTTTTTAAAATAAGCAAAAAGTGGGTTGTTGGCTCCGGAAAATATCCCACCGCACGTTAACTTGAGAATTTTAATTTTTCCTACTCCTAGAAATTTTTTGATCATTAGGTCATTTGCACCTTCAACATGTTTCTGGCATGTATATCCACCACATTTAAAACATGTTTGGATCAGTTTGGAATCTCTTTCTTTTAAAATTGCACCAAGCTATTTGGGGTTGTACTAGTGGAATTTCCCAAACGTGGATAACAAAAATTTGGTGTCCATTTTTAGTACATGAAAATAATTTTCTTCACTCACATTTATTATAGTTTTCAAATTCTTTTGCACACATAAACTCTAAAATTTCCATTTTGTTGTGATCTATATTTGCCTTATATTTTTGTTTACGAGAAAACAGGGAGAGTGAAAAACTCATGTTTGAAAAAAAAAATTGAACATCCAAAATGGAAATGCATTAATGCTGAGAGAACTAATTCCAAAAAGTATCTGGGATTTTATAGGTGCGCTTTTTGTAAGATAGGCAAAAAGTGGATTGTTTGGCTCTGATAAATATTCAACCGCACATTTACATGAGAATTTTAATTTTTTCTACTCCTTGAAATTTTTGGATCACTAGGTCATTTGCATCATCAAAATTTTTCATGCATGCATATCCACCACATTAAAACATGTTAGGATCAATTAGGAATCTCTTTCTTATAAAATTCTACCAAGCTATCTGGGGTTGTACTAGTGGAATTTCCCCAAAGTGAATACAAAAACATTGGTGTTTTTTTTAGTGCGTGAAAATAATTTCTTCACTCACATTTATTATATTTTTCAAGTTCTTTTGCATACATAAACTCTAAAATTTCCATTATGTTGTGATCTATATTTGCCTTATCTTTTTGTTTACGAGAAAATTAGGAGAGTGAAAAACTCAAGTTTGAAAAAAATATAACATCCAAAATGGAAATGCACAAATGCTGAGAGAGATAATTCAAAAAAGTATCTGTGATTTTTTAAGTCCGCTTTTTGTAAAAAAGGCCAAAAGTGGGTTGTTTGGCTCTGGAAAATATCCCACCGCACTTTAACTAGAGAATTTTATTTTTTCTTCTCCTTGAAATTATTGGATCCTTAGGTCATTTGCATCTTCAACATGTTTCTGGCATGCATATCCACCACATTTAAAATATGTTAGGATCAATTAGGAATCTCTTTCTTATAAAATTCCACCGAGCTATCTAGGGTTGTAGTAGAGGAATTTCCCCAACGTAGATAACAAAACTTTGGTGTTCATTTTTAGTGCATGAAAATAATTTTCTTCACTCTCATTTATTATAGTTTTCAAATTCTTTGCGTACATAAACTCTAAAATTTCCTTTTTGTTCTGATCTATATTTGCCTTATCTTTTAATTTACGAGAAAACTGGGAGATTGAAAAACTCTAGATTGAAAAAAATTTTAACATCCAAAATGGAAATGCACAAATGCTGAGAGAGATAATTCCAAAAAGTATCTGTGAATTTTTAGGTCCACTTTTTGTTAAATAGGCAAAAAATGGGTGCTTTGGCTCTGGAAAATATCCCACCGCATGTTAACTTGAGAATTTAAATTTTTTCTACTCCATGAAATTTTTGGATCATTATATCATTTGCATGTTCAACATGTTTTTGGCACGCATATCCACCACATTTAAAATATGTTAGGATCAATTAGGAATCTCTTTCTTATAAAATTCCACCAAGCTATCTGTGGTTGTACTAGTGGAATTTCCCCAACGTAGATAACAAAACTTTGGTGTTCATTTTTAGTGCGTGAAAATAATTTTCTTTACTCACATTTATTATAGTTGACAAATTCTTTTGCATACATAAACTCTAAAATTTCCATTTTGGTGTGATCTAAATTTGCCTTATCTTTTTGTTGAAGAGAAAACTGGGAGAGAGAAAAAGTCAAGTTTGAAAAAAAAATTGAACATCCAAAATGGAAATGCACAAATGCTGAGAGAGATAATTCCAATAAGTGTCTGTGATTTTTTAGGTGTTCTTTTTGTAAAATAGGCAAAAAGTGGGTTGTTTGGCTCTGGTAAATATCCCATCACACGTTAACTTGAGAATTTTAATTTTTTCTACTGCTTGAAATTTTAGGATCATTAGGTCAATTGTATCTTCAACATGTTTCTGGCACGCATATCCACCTCATTTAAAACATGTTAGGATCATTCAGAAATCTCTTTCTTATAAAATTCCACCAACCTATCTGGGGTTGTACTAGTGGAATTTCCCCAACGTGTATAACAAAACATTGGTGTTCATTTTTAATGCGTGAAAATAATTTTCTTCACTCACATTTATTATAGTTTTCAAATTGTTTTGCATACATAAACTCTAAAATTTCCATTTTGTTGTGATCTATATTTGCCTTTTCTTTTTGTTTCGAGAAAACTGGGAGAGTGAAAAACTCAAGTTTGAAAAAAAAATTGTAAATCCAAAATGGAAATGGACAAATGTTGAGAGAGATAATTCCCAAAAGTATCTATGATTTTTTAGGTCCGCTTTTTGTAAAATAGGCAAAACGTGGATTGTTTGGCACTGGTAAATATCCCACTGGACGTTTACTTGAGAATTTTAATTTTTCCTACTCCTAAAATTTTTTGGATCATTAGGTCATTTGCCCCTTCAACATGTTTTTGGCATGCGTATCCACCACATTTAAAATATGTTAGGATCAATTTGGAATCTCTTTCTTTTAAAATTCCACCAAGCTATTTGGTGTTGTATTAGTGGAATTTCTGCAACGTCGATAACAAAACTTTGGTGTTAATTTTTAGTGCATGAAAATAATTTTCTTCACTCACATTTATTATAGTTTTCAAATTCTTTTGCAAACATAAACTCTAAAATTTCCATTTTGTTGTGATCTATATTTGCTTTATCTTTTTGTTTACGAGAAAACTGGGAGAGAGAAAAACTCAAGTTTGAAAAAAAAATAACATCCAAAATGGAAATGCACAAATGCTGAGAGAGATAATTCCAAAAAGTATCTGTGATTTTTTAGGTCCGGTTTTTGTAAAATAGGCAAAAAGTGGGTTGTTTGGCTCTGATAAATATACAACCGGACGTTTACGTGAGAATTTTAATTTTTTCTACTCCTTGAAATTTTTAGATCATTAGGTCATTTGCATCTTCAACATATTTCTGGCAGGCATATCCACCACATTTAAAACATGTTAGGATCAATTAGGAACCTCTTTCTTATAAAAATCCACCCAGCTATCTGGGGTTGTACTAGTGGAATTTCCCCAACGTGGATACAATAACATTGGTGTTCATTTTTAGTGCGTGAAAATAATTTTCTTCACTAACATTTATTATAGTTTTCAAATTCTTTTGCATACATAAACTCTAAAATTTCCATTTTGTTGTGATCTATATTTGCCTTATATTTTTGTTTACGAGAAAACAGGGAGAGTGAAAAACTCATGTTTGAAAAAATAATATAACATCCAAAATGGAAATGCATTAATGCTGAGAGAACTAATTCCAAAAAGTGTCTGGGATTTTATAGGTCCGCTTTTTGTAAGAAAGGCAAAAAGTGGATTGTTTGGCTCTGATAAATATTCAACCGCACGTTTACGTGAGAATTTTTAATTTTTTCTACTCCTTGAAATTTTTGGATCATTAGGTCATTTGCATCATCAAAATTTTTCATGCATGCATATCCACCACATTAAAACATGTTAGGATCAATTAGGAATCTCTTTCTTATAAAATTCTACCAAGCTATCTGGGGTTGTACTAGTGGAATTTCCCCAAAGTGGATACAAGAACATTGGTGTTTTGTTTTAGTGCGTGAAAATAATTTCTTCACTCACATTTATTATAGTTTTCAAATTCTTTTGCATACATAAACTCTAAAATTTCTATTTTGTTGTGATCTATATTTGCCTTATCTTTTTGTTTACGAGAAAACTAGGAGAGTGAAAAACTCAAGTTTGAAAGAAATATTACATCCAAAATGGAAATGCACAAATGCTGAGAGAGATAATTCAAAAAAGTATCTGTGATTTTTTACGTCCGCTTTTTGTAAAAAATGCCAAAAGTGGGTTGTTTGGCTCTGGAAAATATCCCACCTCACGTTAACTAGAGAATTTAATTTTTTCTTCTCCTTCAAATTATTGGATCCTTAAGTCATTTGCATTTCAACTTGTTTCTGGCACGCATATCCACCACATTTAAAATATGTTAGGATCAATTAGGAATCTCTTTCTTATAAAATTCCACCGAGCTATTTGGGGTTGTAGTAGAGGAATTTCCCCAACGTAGATAACAAAACTTTGGTGTTCATTTTTAGTGCGTAAAAATAATTTTCTTCAATCTCATTTATTATAGTTTTCAAATTCTTTTGCGTACATAAACTCTAAAATTTCCATTTTGTTCTGATCTATATTTGCCTTATCTTTTAGTTTACGAGAAAACTGGGAGATAGAAAAACTCAAGTTTGAAAAAAATTTTAACATCCAAAATGGAAATGCACAAATGCTGAGAGAGATAATTCCAAAAAGTATCTGTGAATTTTTAGGTCCACTTTTTGTTAAATAGGGAAAAAATGGGTGCTTTGGCTCTGGAAAATATCCCACTGCATGTTAACTTGAGAATTTTAATTTTTTCTACTCGAATTTTTTGGATCATTAGGTCATTTGCATGTTCAACATGTTTTTGGCACGCATATCCTCCATATTTAAAAAATGTTAGGATCAATTAGGAATCTCTTTCTTATAAAATTCCACCAAGCTATCTGTGGTTGTACTAGTGGAATTTCCCCAACGTAGATAACAAAACTTTGGTGTTCATTTTTAGTGCGTGAAAATAATTTTCTTCACTCACATTTATTATAGTTTTCAAATTGTTTTGCATAGATAAACTCTAAAATTTCCATTGTGTTTTGATCTATATTTGCCTTTTCTTTTTGTTTCGAGAAAACTGGGAGAGTGAAAAACTCAAGTTTGAAAAAAAATTGAAAACCCAAAATGGAAATGGACAAATGCTGAGAGAGATAATTCCCAAAAGTATCTATGATTTTTTAGGTCCGCTTTTTGTAAAATAGGCAAAAAGTGGGTGGTTTGGCTTTGGTAAATATCCCACTGGACGTTAACTTGAGAATTTTAATTTTTTCTACTCCTTGAAATATTTGGATCATTAGATCATTTCCAGCTTCGACCTGTTTCTCGCATGCATATCCACCATATTTAAAACATGTTAGGATCAATTAGGAATCTCTTTCTTATAAAATTCCACCAAGCTATCTAGGGTTGTACTATTGGAATTTCCCCAACATGGATAACAAAATTTTGGTGTTCATTTTTACTGCGTGAAAATAATTTTCTTCACTCACATTGATTATAGTTTTCAAATTCTTTTTCATACATAAACTCTAAAATTTCCTTTTAGTTGTGATCTATATTTGCCTTATCTTTTTATTTACGAGAAAATCCGGAGAGAAAAAAACAAGTTTGAAAAAAAAAATTGAACATCCAAAATGGAAATACACAAATGCAAAGAGAGATCATTCAAAAATGTATCTGTGATTTTTTAGGTCCGGTTTTTGTAAAATAGGTAAAGAGTGGGTTGTTTGACTCTGGTAAATATCCCACCACACGTTAACTTCAGAATTTTAATTTTTTCTACTCCTTCAAATTTTTGGATCATTAGGTCATTTGCATCTTCAACATGTTTCTGGCACGCATATCCACTATATTTAAAACATGTTAGGATCAATTAGGAATCTCTTTCTTATAAAATTCCACCAAGCTATATGGGGTTCTACTAGTGAAATTTCCCCAACGTGGATAACAAAACTTTGGTGTTCATTTTTAGTGCGTGAATTTTTTTTTCTTCACTCACATTTATTATAGTTGTCAAATTCTTTTGCAAACATAAACTCTAAAATTTCCATTTTGTTGTGATCTATATTTGCCTTATCTTTTTCTTTTTGAGAAAATTGGGAGAGGAAAAAACTCAAGTTTAAAAAAAGAATTGAACATCCAAAATGGAAATGCTCAAACGCTAAGAGAGATAATTCCAAAAAGTATCTTTGATTTTTTAGGTCCACTTTTTTTTAAAATAGGAAAAAAGTGGGTTGTTTGGCTCTGGTAAATATCCCACCGGACGTTAACTTGAGAATTTTAATTTTTTCTACTCCTTGAAATTTTTGGTTCATTAGGTCATTTGCATCTTCAACATGTTTCTGGCATGCAAATCCACCATATTTAAAACATGTTAAGATCAATTGGGAATCTCTTTCTTATAAAATTCCACCAAGCTATCTGGGGTTGTACTAGTGGAATTTCCCCAACATGGATAACAAAACTTTGGTGTTCATTTTTAGTGTGGGAAAATAATATTTATTATAGTCTTCAAATTCTTTTGCATACATAAACTGTAAAATTTCCATTTTGTTGTGATCTATATTAGCCTTATCTTTTTTTTTTTACGAGAAAACTGGGAGAGTGAAAAACTCAAGTTTTAAAAAAAAATTAAACATCCAAAATGGAAATGCACAAATGCTGAGAGGGTAAATTCCAAAATGTATCTGTGATCTTTTAGGTCCGGTTTTTGTAAAATAGGCAAAAAGTAGGTGGTTTCGCTCCAAAAAATATCCCTCCACACCTTAACTTGAGAAATTTAATTTTTTCTACTCCTTGAAATTTTTGGATCATTACGTCATTTGCATCTTCAACATGTTTCTGCACGTATATCCACCATATTTAAAACATGTTAGGATCAATTAGGAATCTCTTTCTTATAAAATTCCACCAAGCTATCTGGAGTTGTAAAGTGGAATTTCCCCAACGTGGATAGAAAACCTTTTGTATTCATTTTTAGTGCGTGAAAATAATTTTCTTCACTCACATTTATTATAGTTTTCAAATTCTTTTGCATACATGAGCTCTAAAATTTCCATTTTCTTGTGATCTATATTTGCCTTATCTTTTTTTTTACGAGAAAACTGGGAAAGAGAAAAACTCAAGTTTGAAAAAAAAATTGAACATTAAAAATGGAAATGCACAAATGCTGAGAGAGATAATTCAAAAAAAGTATCTGTGATTTTTTATGTCCACTTTTTTTTAAAATAGGCAAAAAGTGGGTTGTTTGGCTCTGGAAAATATCCCACAGCATGTTAACTTGAGAATTTAAATTTTTTCTACTCCTAGAAATTTTTGGATCATTAGGTTATTTGCATCTTCAACATGTTTCTGGCATGCATATCCACCACATTTAAAACATGTTAGGATCAATTTGGAATCTCTTTCTTATAAAATTCCACCAAGCTATCTAGAGTTGTACTAGTGGAATTTCCCCAACGTGGATAACAAAACTTTGGTGTTCCTTTTTAGAGTGTGAAAATAATTTTCTTCACTCACATTTATTATTGTTTTAAAATTCTTTTCCATACATAAACTCAAAAATTTCCATTTTCGTTGTGATCAATATTTGCCTGATCTTTTTGTTTACGAGAAAACTGGGCGAGTGAAAAACTCATGTTTGAAAAAAAAAATTGAACATCCAAAATGGTAATGCACAAATGCTGGGAGAGATAAATCCAAAAATTATCTGTGATTTTTTAGGTCGTCTTTTTGTAAAATAGGCCAAAAGTGGGTTGTTTGGCTTCGGAAAAAATCGCACCGCACGTAACTTGAGAATTTTAATTTTTCTACTTATTGAAATTGTTGGATCATTAGGTCATTTGCATCTTCAACATGTTTATGGCACGCGTATCCACCACATTTAAACAATGTTAGGATCAATTAAGAATCTATTTCTTATAAAATTCCACCAAGCTATCTGGGGTACTAGTGGAATTTCCCCAACGTGGATAACAAAACTTTGGTGTTCATTTTTAGTGTGTGAAAATAATTTTCTTCACTCACATTTATTATAGTTTTCAAATTATTTTGCATAGATAAACTCTAAAATTTTCATTTTGTTTTGATCAATATTTGCCTTATCTTTTTGTTTAAGAGAAAACTGGGAGATTGAAAAACTCAAGTTTGAAGAAAAAATTGAACATCCAAAATGGAAATGCACAAATGCTGAGAGAGATAATTCAGAAAAGTATCTGTGACTTTTTAGGTTGGCTTTTTGTTAAATAGGCAAAAATTAGGTGGTTTGGCTCTGGAAAATATCCCACCTCATGTTAACTTGAGACTTTTAATTTTTTCAACTCTATGAAATTTTTGGATCATTAGATCATTTGCATCTTCAACATGTTTTTGGCATGCATATCCACCATATTTAAAATATGTTAGGATCAATTAGGAGTCTCTTTCTTATAAAATTCCACCAAGCGATCTGGGGTTGTACTATTGGAATATCCCCAACGTAGATAACCAAACTTTGGTGTTAATTTTTAGTGTGTCAAAAAACTTTTCTTCACTGACATTTATTATAGTTTTAAAATTCTTTTGCATACATAAACTCTTAAATTTCCATTTTGTTGTGATCTATATTTGCCTTATCTTTTTGTTTAAGGGAAAACTGGGAGAGAGAAAAACTCAAGTTTGGAAAAAAAATTGAACATCGAAAAAGGAAAAGCACAAATGCTGAGAGAGTTAATTCCAAAAAGTATCTGTGATTTTTTAGGTCCGCTTTTTGTAAAATAGGCAAAACGTGGGATGTTTGACTTTGGTAAATATCCCACTGCATGTTAACTTGAGAATTTTAATTTTTTGTACTGCATGAAATTTTTGGATCATTAGGTCATTTGCATCGTCAACATGTTTCTAGCACGCATATCCACCACATTTATAACATGCTAGGATCACTCAGGAATCTCTTTCTTATAAAATTTCACCAAGCTATCTGGGGTGGTACTAGTGGACTTTCCCCAACGTGGATAACAAAACTTTGGTGTTCATTTTTAGTGCATGAAAATAATTTTCTTCACTCACATTTATTATTGTTTTAAAATTCTTTTGCATACATAAACTAAAAAATTTCCATTTTTGTTGTGATCTGCATTTGCCTTATCTTTTTTATTACGAGAAAACTGGGCCAGTGAAAAACTCATGTTTGAAAAAAAAAATTGAACATCCAAAATGGAAATGTACAAATGCTGAGAGAGATAATTCCAAAAAGTATCTGTGATTTTTAGGTCCGCTTTTTGTAAAATAGGCCAAAAGTGGGTTGTTTGGCTTTGGAAAAAATCGCACCGCACGTTAACTTGAGAAATTTAATTTTTTCAACTTATTGAAATTGTTGGATCATTAGGTCATTTGCATCTTCAACATGTTTCAGGCACGCATATCCATCACATTTAAAACATGTTATGATCAATTAGGAATCTCTTTCTTATAAAATTCCACCAAGCTATCTAGGGTACTAGTGGAATTTCACCAACATGGATAACAAAACTTTGGTGTTCATTTTTAGTGTGTGAAAATAATTATCTTCACTCACATTTATTATAGTTTTCAAATTCTTTTGCATATTTAAACTCTAAAATTTTCATTTTGTTTTTATCAATATTTGCCTTATCTTTTTGTTTAAGAGAAAACTGGGAGATTGAAAAAGTCAAGTTTGAAGAAAAAATTGAACATCCAAAATGGAAATGCACAAATGCTGAGAGAGATAATTCAAAAAAGTATTTGGGACTTTTTAGGTCCGCTTTTGTTAAATAGGCAAAAACGTAGGTGGTTTGGCTCTAGAAAATATCCCACCTCATGTTAACTTGAGAATTTTAATTTTTTCAACTCCATGAAATTTTTGGATCATTAGGTCATTTGCATCTTCAACATGTTTTTGGCACGCATATCCACCATATTTAAAACATGTTAGGATCAATTAGGAGTCTCTTTCTTATAAAATTCCACCAAGCTATCCAGGGTTGTACTACTGAAATTTCCCCAACGTAGATAACAAAACTTTATTGTTAATTTTTAGTGCGTGAAAATAATTTTCTTCACTCTCATTTATTATAGTTTTCAAATTTTTTTGCATACGTAAACTCTTAAATTTCCATTTTGTTGTGATCTATATATGCCTTATCTTTTTGTTTAAGAGAAAACTAGGAGAGAGAAAAACTCAACTTTGGAAAAAATAATTGAACATCCAAAATGGAAATGCACAAATGCTGAAGAGATAATTCCAAAAAGTATCTGTGATTTTTTAGGTCCGCTTTTTGTAAAATAGGCAAAACGTGGGATGTTTGGCTTTGGTAAATATCCCACCGCACATTAACTTGAGAATTTTATTTTTTTGTACTGCATGAAATTTTTGGATGATTAGGTCATTTGCATCTTCAACATGTTTCTAGCACGCATATCCACCACATTTAAAACATGTTAGGAACACTCAGGAATCTCTATCTTATAAAATTCCACCAAGCTATCTGGGGTGGTACTAGTGGAATTTTCCCAACGTGGATAACAAAACTTCGGTGTTCATTTTTAGTGCGTGAAAATAATTTTCTTCACTCACATTTATTATAAATTTAAAATTGTTTTGCATACATAAACTCTAAAATTTCCATTTTGTTGTGATCTATATTTGCCTTATCTTTTTGTTTACGAGAAAACTGGGAGAAAGAAAAACTCATGTTTGAAAAAAAAATAGAAAATTCAAAAAGGAAATGCACAAATGCAGAGAGAGACAATTCCAAAAAGTATCTATTATTTTTTAGGTCCACTTTTTGTAAAATAGGCAAAAAGTGGGTTGTTTGGCTCTGGTAAATATCCCATCGCACATTAACATGAGAATTTTAATTTTTTCTACTCCATGAAATTTTTGGATCATTAGATCATTTGCATCTTCAACATGTTTCTGGCATGCATATCCACCACATTTAAAACATGTTAGGATCAATTAGGAATCTCTTTCTTATAAAATTCCACCAAGCTATCTGGGGTTGTACTTGTGGAATTTCCCCAACGTGGATAACAAAACTTTGTTGTTCATTTTTAGTGCGTAAAAATAATTTTCTTGACTCACATTTATTATAGTTTACAAATTCTTTTGTATACATAAACTCTAAAATTTCCATTTTGTTGTGATGAATATTAGCCTTTTCTTTTTGTTTACGAGAAAATTGGGAGAGGCAAAAATAGAAGTTTGAAAAAAAAATTGAACATCCAAATTGGAAATGCACAAATGCTGAGAGAGATAATTCCAAAAAGTATCTGTGATTTTTTAGGTTCACTTTTTGTAAAATAGGCAAAACGTGGGGTGTTTGGCTCTGGTAAATATCCCACCGCACGTTAACTAGAGAATTTTAATTTATTCTACTCGAAATTTTTGGATCATTAGGTCATTTATATCTTCAACATGTTTCTGGCATGCATATCCGCCAAATTTAAAACATGTTAGGATCAATTTGGAATCTCTTTCTTATAAAATTCCACCAAGCTATCTGGGGTTGTACTAGTGGAATTTCCCCAACATGTATAACAAAAATTTTGTGTTCATTTTTAGTGCTTGAAAATAATTTTCTTCACTCACATTTACTATAGTTTTCAAATTCTTTTGCACACATAAACTCTAAAATTTCCATTTTGTTGTGATCAATATTAGCCTTATCTTTTTGTTTACGAAAAAGCTGGGAGAGAGAAAAACTCAAGTTTGAAAAAAAAAATTGAACATCTAAAATGGAAATGCACAAATACTGAGAGAGATAATTCCAAAAAGTATATGTGATTTTTTAGGTCCGTTTTTTGTTAAATAGGCAAAAAGTGGGTTGTTTGGCTCATGTAAATAACCCACCGTACGTTAACTTGAGAATTTAAATTTTTTGTACTCCTTGAAATTTTTGGATCATTAGCACATTTGCATCTTCAACATCTTTCTGGCATGCATATTCACCACTTTTAAAACATGTTAGGATCAATTAGGAATCTCTTTCTTATAAAATTCCACCAAGCTATCTGGGTTGTGCTAGTGGAATTTCCCCAATGTGGATAACAAAGCTTTGGTGTTCATTTTTAGTGCGTGAAAATAATTTTCGTCACTGACATTTATTATAGTTGTGAAATTCTTTTGCATACATAAACTCTGAAATTTCCATTTTGCTGTGATCTATATTTGCCTTATCTTTTTGTTTACGAGAAAACTGGGAGAGTGAAAAACTCAAGTTTTAAAAACAAATTGAACATCCAAAATGGAAATGCACAAATACTGAAAGAGATAATTCCAATAAGTATATGTGATTTTTTAGGTCCGCTATTTGCAAAATAGGCAAAAAATGGGTTTTTTGGCTCTGGTAAATATCCCACCGCACGTTAACTTGAGAATTTTAATTTTTTCTACTCGAAATTTTTGGTTCATTAGGTCATTTGCATCTTTAACATGTTTCTGGCATTCATATCCACCTCATTTAAAACACGTTAGGATCAATTAGGAATCCCTTTCTTATAAAATTCCACGTAGCTATCTGGGGTTGTACTAGTGGAATTTCCCCAACGTGGATAACAAAACCTTGGTGTTCATTTTTAGTGCGTGAAAATAATATTTATTATAGTTTTCAAATTCTTTTGCATACATAAACTCTAAAATTTCCATTTTTTTGTGATCTATATTTGCCTTATATTTTTGTTTACGAGAAAATAGGGAGAGTGGAAAACTCAAGTTTGAAAAAAAAAATTGAACATCCAAAATGGAAATGCAAAAATGCTGAGTGGGAAAATTCCAAAACGTATCTGTGATCTTTTAGGTCCGCTTTTTGTAAAATAGGCAAAAAGTAGGTGGTTTGGCTCCGAAAAATATCCCACCGCACGTTAACTTGAGAAACTTAATTTTTTCTACTCCTTGAAATTTTTGGATCATTACGTCATTTGCGTCTTCAACATGTTTTGGGCACGCATATCCACCACAATTAAAACATGTTAGGATCAATTAGGAATCTCTTTCTTATAAAATTCCACCACGCTGTTTGGAGTAGTAATAGTGGAATTTCCACAACGTGGATAACAAACCTTTTGTGTTCGTTTTTAGTGCGTGAAAATAATTTTCTTTACTCACATTTATTATAGTTTTCAAATTCTTTTGCATAAAAAAAATTAAAATTTCCATTTTGTTGTGATCTATATTTGCCTTATCTTTTTGTTTACGAGAAAACTGGGAGATAGAAAAACTCAAGTTTGAAAAAAAAAATTGAACATTAAAAATGGAAATGCACAAATGCTGAGAGAGATAATTCCAAAAAGTATCTGTGATTTTTTAGGTCCACTTTTTATAAAATACTCAAAAACGGGGTTGTTTTGCTCTGGTAAATACCCCACTGCACATTAACTTGAAAATTTTAATTTTTTCTACTCTTTGAAATTTTTGGATCATTAGGTCATTTGCATCTTCAAGATGTTTCTGGCAAGCATATACACCACATTTAAAACATGTTAGGATCAATTTGGAATATCTTTCTTATAAAATTCAACCAAGCTATCTGGGGTTGTGCTAGTGGAATTTCCCCAACGTGGATAACAAAACTTTGGTGTTCATTTTTAGAGCGTGAAAATAATTTTTTTCACTCACATTTATTATAGTTTTCAAATTATTTTGCATACATAAACTCTAAAATATCCATTTTTGTTGTGATCTATATTTGCCTTATCTTTTTGTTTACGAGAAAACTGGGAGAGTGAAAAAACTCAAGTTTGAAAAAAAAAAATTGAACATCCAAAATGGAAATGCACAAATGCTGAGAGAGATAATTCCAAAAAGTATCTGTAATTTTTTAGGTCCGCTTTTTTTAAAATAGGCCAAAAGTGGGTTGTTTGGCTTTGGAAAATATCGCACTACTCGTTAACTTGAGAATTTTAATTTTTTCTACTCCTTGAAATTTTTGGATCATTAGGTCATTTGCATCTTCAACATGTTTCTGGCACGTATATCCACCACATTTAAAACATGTAAAGATCAATTAGGAATCTCTTTCTTATAAAATTCCACCTAGCTATCTGCGGTTGTACATGTGGAATTTCCCCCACGTGGATAACAAAACTTTGGTGTTCATTTTTAGAGTGTGAAAATAATTTTCTTCACTCACATTTATTATAGTTTTCAAATTCTTTTGCATACATCAACTCTAAAATTTCCATTTGGTTCTGATCTATATTTGCCTTATCTTTTTGTTTATGAGAAAACTAGGAGATTGAAAAACTCAAGTTTGAAGAAAAAATTGAACATCCAAAATGGAAATGCACAAATGCTGAGAGAGATAATTCCAAAAAGTATTTGTGATTTTTTAGGTCCGCTTTTTTTTAACTAGGCAAAAAGTAGGTGGTTTGGCTCTGGAAAATATCCCACCGCATGTTAACTTGAGACTTTTAATTTTTTCTACTCCATGAAATTTTTGGAACATTAGGTCATTTGCATCTTCAACATGTTTATGGCACGCATATCCACCACATTTAAAAAATGTTAGGATCAATTAGGAGTCTCTTTCTTATAAAATTCCACCAAGCTATCCGAGGTTGTACCATTGGAATTTCCCCAACGTAGATAACAAAATTTTGGTGTTCATTTTTAGTGCGTGAAAATAATTTTCTTCACTCACATTTACTATAGTTTTCAAATTTTTTTGCATACATAAACTCTGAAATTTCCATTTTGTTGTGATCTATATTTGCCTTATCTTTTTGTTTAAGAGAAAACTGGGAGAGTGAAAAACTCAAGTTTCAAAAATAAAATTGAACATCCAAAATGGAAATTCACAAATGCTTAGAGAAATAATTCCAAAAAGTACCTATGATTTTTTAGGACCGGTTTTTGTAAAATAGGCAAAAAGTCGGTTGTTTAGCTTTGGAAAATATCCCACCGCTTGTTAACTTGAGAATTTTAATTTTTTCTACTCCTTGAAATTTTTATATCATTAGGTCATTTGCATCTTCAACATGCTTGTAGCACGCATATCCACCACATTTAAAACATGTTAGGATCACTCAAGAATCTCTTTCTTATAAAATTCCACCAAGCTATCGGGGGCTATACTAGTTGAATTTCACCAACGTGGATAACAAAACTTTGGTGTTCATTTTTAGTGCGTGAAAATAATTTTCTTCTCTCACATTTATTATAGTTTTAAAATTTTTATGCATACATAAACTCTAAAATTTCCATTTTGTTGTGATCTATATTTTCCTTATCTTTTTGTTTACGAGAAAACTGGGAGAGTGAAAAACTCATGTTTGAAAAAAAAATTGAAAAATCCAAAATGGAAATCCTCAAATGCAGAGAGAGATAATTCCAAAAAGTATCTATGATTTTTAGGTCCGCTTTTTGTAAAATAGGCAAAAAGTGGGTTGTTTGGCTCTGGTAAATATCTCACCGCCGTTAACTAGAGAATTTTAATTTTTTCTACTCCTTGAAATTTTTATATCATTAGATCATTTGCATCTTCAAGATGTTTCTAGCATGCATATCCACCACATTTAAAACAAGTTAGGATGAATTAGGAATCTCTTTCTTATAAAATTCCACCAAGCTATCTGGGATTGTACTAGTGGAATTTCCCCAACGTGGATAACAAAACTTTGGTGTCCATTTTTAGTGCGCGAAATAATTTTCTTCATGCACATTTATTATAGTTTTCAAATTCTTTTGCATACAAAAACTCAAAATTTTCCATTTTGTTGTGATCAATATTTGCCTTATCTTTTTGTTTACGAGAAAACTGGGAGAAAGAAAAACTCAAGTTTGAAAAAATAATTGAAAATCCAAAATGGAAATGCACAAATGCTGAGAGAGATAATTCAAAAAAGAATCTGTGATTTTTTAGGTCCGCTTTTTGTAAAATAGGCAAAAAGTGGGTTGTTTGGCTTTGGTAAATATCCCACCGCACGTTAACTTGAGAATTTTAATTTTTTCTACTCTTTGAATTTTTTGGATCATTAGGTCATTTGCATCTTCAACATGTTTCTAGCATGCATATCCACCACATTTAAAACATGTTAGGATCAATTTGGAATCTCTTTCTTATAAAATTCAACCAAGCTATATGGGGTTGTACTAGTGGAATTTCCCCAATGTGGATAACAAAAATTTTGATGTACATTTTTAGAGCGTGAAAATAATTTTCTTCACTCACATTTGTTATAGTTTTCAAATTATTTTGCATACATAAACTCTAAAATTTCCATTTTGTTGTGATCTATATTTGCCTTATCTTTTTGTTTACAAGAAAACAGGAAGAGTGAAAACACAAGATTGAAAAAAAATTGAACATTAAAAATGGAAATGCACAAATGCTGAGAGAGATAATTCCAAAAAGTTTCTGTGATTTTTTGGGTCCACTTTTTGTAAAATAGGCCAAAAGTGGGTTGTTTGGCTTTGGTAAATCTCCCACCGCACGTTTACTTCAGAATTTTAATTTTTTCTACTTCAAGAAATTTTTGGATCATTAGGTCATTTTCATCTTCAACATGTTTCTGGCACACATATCCACCACTTTTAAAAAATGTTAGGATCAATGAGGAATCTCCTTCTTATAAAATTCCACCAAACTATCTGGGGTTGTACTAGTGGAATTTCCCCAACGTGGATAACAAAACTTTGGAGTTCATTTTTAGTGCATGAAAAAATTATTTTTTATAGTTTTCAAATTCTTTTGCATACATAAACTCTAAAATTTCCACTTTGTTGTGATCTATATTTGCCCTATCGTTTTGTTTACGAGAAAACAGGGAGAGGGAAAATCTTTGGATAACAAAACTTTGGTGTCATTTTTAGTTCGTGAAGGTAATTTTTTTCACTCACATTTATTATAGTTTTCAAATTATTTTGCAAACAAAAACTCTAAAAATTCCATTTTGTTGTGATCTATATTTGCCCTATCTTTTTGTTTATGAGAAAACTAGGAGAGTGAAAAACTCAAGTTTGAAAAAAAAATCGAATATCCAAAATGGAAATGCACAAATGCTGAGAGTGATAATTCCAAAAAGTATCTGTGATTGTTTAGGTCTGCTTTTTGTAAAATAGGCAAAAATAGGGTTGTTTGGCTCTGGTAAATATCCCACCGCACGTTAACTAGAGAATTTTAATTTTTTCTACTCCTTGAAATATTTGGATCATTAGGTCATTTGCATCTTCAACATGTTTCTGGCATGCATATCCACCACATTTAAAACATGTTAGGATCAATTAGGAATGTTTTTCTTATAAAATTCCAACAAGCTATTTGCGGTTGTACTAGTGGAATTTCCACAACGTGGATAACAAAACTTTGGAGTTCATTTTTTGTGCGTGAAAATAATATTTATTATAGTTTTCAAATTATTTTGCATACATAAACTCTAAAATTTCCACTTTGTCGTGATCTATATTTGCCTTATCTTGTTGTTTACGAGATAACAGGAAGAGTGAAAAACTCGAGTTTGAAAAAAAAATTGAACATCCAAAAAGTTGGTAATTTGGCTCTGGTAAATATCCCAAAGTTTTGTTATCCACGTTGGCATGCATATCCACCACATTTAAAATATGTTAGGATCAATTATGAATGTCTTTCTTATAAAATTCCACCAAGCTATCTGGGGTTGTAATAGTGGAATTTCCCCAACGTGGATAACAAACCTTTTGTGTTCATATTTTGTACGTGAAAATAATTTTCTTCACTCACATTTATTATGGTTTTCAAAATCTTTTGCATACATAAACTCTAAAATTTCTATTTTTTTGTGATCTATATTTGCCTTATCTTTTTGTTTACGAGAAAATTGGGAGAGAGAAAAACTCAAGTTTAAAAAAAAAAATTGAACATTCCAAATTGAAATGCACAAATGCTGAAAGAGATATTTTTAAAAATACTTTTAATTTTATGGTCCGTTTTTTGTTAAATAGGCAAAAAGAGGGTTGTTTGGCTCTGGAAAATATCCCACCGCATGTTAAACTGAGACTTTTAATTTTTTCTAATCCATGAAATTTTTGGATCATTAGGTCATTTGCATCTTCAAAATGTTTCTAGCACACATTTCCACCACATTTAAAACAGGTTAGGATCAATTAGGAGTCTCTTTCTAATAAAATTCCACCAAGCTATCCGGGGTAGTACTATTGGAATTTCCCCAATGTAGATAACAAAACATTGGTGTTCATTTCTAGTGCGTGAAAATAATTTTCTTCACCCACATTTATTATAGTTTTCAAATTCTTTTGCATACATAAACTCTAAAATTTCCATTTTTTTATGATTTATATTTGCCATATCTTTTTGTTTACGAGAAAACTGGGAGAGTGAAAAACTCAAGTACGAAAAAAAACATTGAAAATCCAAAATGGAAATGCACAAATTCTGAGAGAGATAATTCCAAAAAGTATCTGTGATTTTTTAGGTCCGCTTTTTGTAAAATAGGCAAAAAGTGGGTTGTTTGGCTTTGGTAAATTTCCCACCGCACGTTAACTTGAGAATTTTAATTTTTTCTACTGCTTGAAATTTTTGGATCATTAGGTCATTTGCATCTTCAACATGTTTTTGGCACGCATATCCACCACATTTAAAACATGTTAGGATCACTCTGGAATCTCTTTCTTATAAAATTCCACCAAGCTATCTGGGGTTGTACTAGTGGAATTTGCCCACCGTGGATAACAAAACTTTGGTGTTCATTTTTAGTGCGTGAAAATAATTTTCTTCACTCACATTTATTATAGTTTTCAAATTCTTTTGCATACAAAAACTCTAAAATTTTCATTTTGTTGTGATCTATATTTGCCTTATCCTTTTTTTTACGAGAAAACTGGGAGAGTGAAAAACTCAAGTTTGAAAAAAAAAATTGAGCATCCAAAATGGAAATACACAAATGCTGAGAGTGATAATTCCAAAAATTATCTATGATTTCTTAGGTCCGCTTCTTTTAAAATAGGCAAAAAGTGGGTTGTTTGGCTCTAGTAAATATCCCATCGCACGTTAACTAGAGAATTTAAATTTTTTCTACTCCTTGAAATATTTGGATCATTAGGTCATTTGCATTTTCACCATGTTTCTGGCATCCATATCCACCACATTTAAAACATGTTAGGATCAATTAGGAATGTTTTTCTTATAAAATCCCACCAAGCTATTTGCGGTTGTACTAGTGGAATTTCCACAACGTGGATAACAAAACTTTGGTGTTCATTTTTTGTGCGTGAAAATAATATTTATTATAGTTTTCAAATTCTTTTGCATACATAAACTCTAAAATTTCCACTTTGTTGTGATTTATATTTGCCTTATCTTGTTGTTTACGAGATAACTGGGAGAGTGAAAAACTCAAGTTTTGAAAAAAAAAATTGAACATCCAAAAAGTGGGTAATTTGGCTCTGGTAAATATCCCAAACACGTTAACTGGAGAATTTTAATTTTTTCTACAACTTGAAATGTTTGGATCATTAGGTCATTTACATCTTTAACATGTTTCTGCCACACATATCCACACATTTAAATCATGTTAGGATCAATTAGGAATCTTTTTCTTATAAAATTCCACCAAGCTATCAGGGGTTGTACTATTGGAATTTCCCCAACGTGGATAACAAAACTTTGGCGTTCATTTTTAGTGCGTGAAAATAATTTTCTTCACTCACATTTATTATAGTTTTAAAATTTTTTTGCATACACAAACTCTAAAATTTCCATTTTGTTGTGATCTATAATTGCCTTATCTTTTTGTTTACGAGAAAACTGGTAGTGTGAAAAACTCAAGTTTGAAAAAAAATATTGAACATTCAAAATGGAAATGCACAAATGCTGAGAGAGAAATTTACAAAAAGTATCGATGATTTTTTAGGTCCGCTTTTTGTAAAATAGGCAAAAAGTGGGTGGTTTGGCTCTTGAAAATATCCCACCGCACGTTAACTTGAAAAGTTTAATTTTTTCTACTCCTTAAAATATTTGGATCATTACGTCATTTGCATCTTCAACATTTTTCTGGCATGCATATCCACCACATTTAAAACATGTTAGGATCAATTAGGAATGTCTTTCTTATAAAATTCCACCAAGCTATCTGGGGTTGTAATAATGGAATTTCCCCAACGTGGATAACAAACCTTTTGTGTTCATATTTTGTACATAAAAATAATTTTCTTCACTCACATTTATTATGGTTTTCAATATCTTTTGCATACTTAAACTCTAAAATTTCTATTTTGTTGTGATCTATATTTGCCTTATCTTTTTGTTTACGAGAAAACTGGGAGAGAGAAAAACTCAAGTTCGAAGAACAAATTGAACATCCAAAATGGAAATTCACAAATGCTGAAAGAGATAATTCCAAAAAGTATCTGTGATTTTTTTGGTCTGCTTTTTGTTAAATAGGCTAAAAGTAGGTGGTTTGGCTCTGAAAAATATCCCACCGCTTGTTAAACTTAGACTTTTAATTCTTTCTAGTCCATGAAATTTTTGGATCATTAGGTCATTTGCATCTTCAATATGTTTCTAGCACGCATTTCCACCACATTTAAAACAGGTAAGGATCAATTAGGAGTCTCTTTCTTATAAAATTCCACCAAGCTATCCGGGGTAGTACTATTGGAATTTCCCCAATGTAGATAACAAAACATTGGTGTTCATTTCTAGTGCGTGAAAATAATTTTCTTCACCCACATTTATTATAGTTTTCAAATTCTTTTGCATACATAAACTCTAAAATTTCCATTTTGTCATGATCTATATTTGCCTTATCTTTTTGTTTAAGAGAAAACTGGGAGAGTGAAAAACTCAAGTTCGAAAAAAAACATTGAACATCCAAAATGGAAATGCACCAATGCTGAGAGAGATAATTCCAAAAAGTATCTGTGATTTTTTAGGTCCACTTTTTGTTAAATAGGCAAAAAGTTGGTTGTTTGGCTTTGGTAAATATCCCACCGCACGTTAACTTGAGAATTTCAACTTTTTCTATTGCTTGAAAATTTTTGGATCATTAGGTCATTTGCATCTTCAACATGTTTCTGGCACGCATATCCACCACATTTAAAACATGTTAGGATCACTCAGGAATTTCTCTCTTATAAAATTCCACCAAGCTAAGTGGGGTTGTACAAGTGGAATTTCCCCAACGTGGATAACAAAACTTTGGTGTTCATATTTAGTGCGTAAAAATAATTTTCTTTACTCACATTTATTATAGTTTTCAAATACTTAGGCATACATAAACTCTAAAATTTCTTTTTTGTTGTGATATATATTTGCCTTATCTTATTGTTTACGAGAAAACTGAAAGAGCGAAAAAATCATTTTTGAAAAAATCAATTGAAAATTGAAAATGGATATGCAAAAATGCAGAGAGAAATAATTCCAAAAAGTATGTATGATTTTTTAGGTCTGCTTTTAGTAAAATAGGCAAAAAGTGGGTTGGTTGGCTCTAGTAAATATCCCACCGCACATTAACTTGAGAATTTAAATTTTTTCTACTCCTTGAAATATTTGGATCATTAGGTCATTTGCATTTTCACCATGTTTCTGGCATGCATATCCACCACATTTAAAACATGTTAGGATCAATTAGGAATGTTTTTCTTATAAAATTCCACCAAGCTATTTGCGGTTGTACTAGTGGAATTTCCACAACGTGGATAACAAAACTTTAGTATTCATTTTTTGTGCGTGAAAATAATATTTATTATAGTTTTCAAATTCTTTTGCATACATAAACTCTAAAATTTCCACTTTGTTGTGATTTATATTTGCCTTATCTTGTTGTTTACGAGATAACTGGGAGAGTGAAAAACTCAAGTTTTGAAAAAAAAAATTGAACATCCAAAAAGTGGGTAATTTGGCTCTGGTAAATATCCCAAACACGTTAACTGGAGAATTTTAATTTTTTCTACAACTTGAAATGTTTGGATCATTAGGTCATTTACATCTTTAACATGTTTCTGCCACACATATCCACACATTTAAATCATGTTAGGATCAATTAGGAATCTCTTTCTTATAAAATTCCACCAAGCTATCAGGGGTTGTACTATTGGAATTTCCCCAACGTGGATAAAAAAACTTTGGTGTTCATTTTTAGTGCGTGAAAATAATTTTCTTCACTCACATTTATTATAGTTTTAAAATTTTTTTGCATACACAAACTCTAAAATTTCCATTTTGTTGTGATCTATAATTGCCTTATCTTTTTGTTTACGAGAAAACTGGTAGTGTGAAAAACTCAAGTTTGAAAAAAAATATTGAACATTCAAAATGGAAATGCACAAATGCTGAGAGAGAAATTTACAAAAAGTATCGATGATTTTTAAGGTCCGCTTTTTGTAAAATAGGCAAAAAGTGGGTGGTTTGGCTCTTGAAAATATCCCACCGCACGTTAACTTGAAAAATTTAATTTTTTCTACTCCTTAAAATATTTGGATCATTACGTCATTTGCATCTTCAACATTTTTCTGGCATGCATATCCACCACATTTAAAACATGTTAGGATCAATTAGGAATGTCTTTCTTATAAAATTCCACCAAGCTATCGGGGGTTGTAATAATGGAATTTCCCCAACGTGGATAACAAACCTTTTGTGTTCATATTTTGTACGTAAAAATAATTTTCTTCACTCACATTTATTATGGTTTTCAAAATCTTTTGCATACTTAAACTCTAAAATTTCTATTTTGTTGTGATCTATGTTTGCCTTATCTTTTTGTTTACGAGAAAACTGGGAGAGAGAAAAACTCAAGTTTGAAGAACAAATTGAACATCCAAAATGGAAATGCACAAATGCTGAAAGAGATAATTCCAAAAAGTATCTGTGATTTTTTTGGTCTGCTTTTTGTTAAATAGGCTAAAAGTAGGTGGTTTGGCTCTGAAAATATCCCACCGCTTGTTAAACTTAGACTTTTAATTCTTTCTAGTCCATGAAATTTTTGGATCATTAGGTCATTTGCATCTTCAATATGTTTCTAGCACGCATTTCCACCACATTTAAAACAGGTAAGGATCAATTAGGAGTCTCTTTCTTATAAAATTCCACCAAGCTATCCGGGGTAGTACTATTGGAATTTCCCCAATGTAGATAACAAAACATTGGTGTTCATTTCTAGTGCGTGAAAATAATTTTCTTCACCCACATTTATTATAGTTTTCAAATTCTTTTGCATACATAAACTCTAAAATTTCCATTTTGTTATGATCTATATTTGCCTTATCTTTTTGTTTAAGAGAAAACTGGGAGAGTGAAAAACTCAAGTTCGAAAAAAAACATTGAACATCCAAAATGGAAATGCACAAATGCTGAGAGAGATAATTCCAAAAAGTATCTGTGATTTTTTAGGTCCACTTTTTGTTAAATAGGCAAAAAGTTGGTTGTTTGGCTTTGGTAAATATCCCACCGCACGTTAACTTGAGAATTTCAACTTTTTCTATTGCTTGAAATTTTTGGATCATTAGGTCATTTGCATCTTCAACATGTTTCTGGCACACATATCCACCACATTTAAAACATGTTAGGATCACTCAGGAATTTCTTTCTTATAAAATTCCACCAAGCTAAGTGGGGTTGTACAAGTGGAATTTCCCCAACGTGGATAACAAAACTTTGGTGTTCATATTTAGTGCGTAAAAATAATTTTCTTGACTCACATTTATTATAGTTTTCAAATACTTAGGCATACATAAACTCTAAAATTTCTTTTTTGTTGTGATATATATTTGCCTTATCTTATTGTTTACGAGAAAACTGAAAGAGCGAAAAAATCATTTTTGAAAAAAAAAATTGAAAGTTGAAAATGGATATGCAAAAATGCAGAGAGAAATAATTCCAAAAAGTATGTATGATTTTTTAGGTCTGCTTTTTGTAAAATAGGCAAAAAGTGGGTTGGTTGGCTCTAGTAAATATCCCACCGCACGTTAACTTGAGAATTTTATTTTTTTCTAGTCCTTGAAATTTTTGGATCATTAGGTCATTTGCATCTTCAACAGGTTTCTGGCACACATATCCACCACATTTAAAACATGTTAGGACCAATCAGGAATCTCTTTCTAATAAAATTCCACCAAGCTATCTGGGGTTGTACTAGTGGAATTTCCCCAACATGGATAACAAAACTTTAGTGTTCATTTTTAGTGCGTGAAAATAATTTTCTTCACTCACATTTATTATAGTTTTCAAATTCTTTTGCATACATAAACTCTAAAATTTCCATTTTGTTGTGATCTATATTTGCCTTATCTTTTTGTTTACGAGAAAACTGGGAGATAGAAAAACTCGAGTTTGAAGAACAAATTGATCATCCAAAATGGAAATGCACAAATGCTGAGAGAGATAATTCCAAAAATTGTCTGTGATTTTTTAGGTCCGCTTTTTGTTAAATAGGCTAAAAGTAGGTGGTTTGGCTTTGGAAAATATCCCACCGCATGTTAAACTGAGACTTTTAATTTTTTCTACTCCATCAAACTTTTGGATCATTAGGTCATTTGCATCTTCAATATGTTTCTGGCACGTATTTCCACCACATTTAAAACAGGTTAGGATCAATTAGGAGTCTTTTTCTTATAAAATTCCACCAAGCTATCAGGGGTAGTACTATTGGAATTTCCCCAATGTAGATAACAAAACATTGGTGTTCATTTCTAGTGCATGAAAATAATTTTCTTCACTCACATTTATTATAGTTTTCAAATTCTTTTGCATACATAAACTCTAAAATTTCCCCTTTGTTGTGATCTATATTTGCCTTATCTTTTTGTTTACGAGATAACTGGGAGAGTGAAAAACTCAAGTTTGTAAAAAAAAATTGGACATCCAAAATGGATATGCACAAATCCTCAGAGATATGATTCCAAAAAGTATCAGGGATTTTTTAGGTCAACTTTTTGTAAAATAGGCAAAAAGTGGGTGCTTTGGCTCAGGAAAATATCCCACCGCACGTTAACTTGTGCATTTTAATTTTTTCTACTCCTTGAAATTTTTGGTTCATTAGGTCATTTGCATCTTCAACATGCTTCTATAACGCATATCCACCAAATCTAAAACATGTTAGGATCAATTAGGAATCTCTTTCTTATAAAATTCCACCAAGCTATCTCGGGTTGTATTAATTGAATTTCCCCAACGTGGATAACAAAACTTTGTTGTTCATTTTTAGTGCGTGAAGATAATTTTCTTCACTCACATTTATTATAGTTTTCAAATTCTTTTGCATACATAAACTCTAAAATTTCCATTTTGTTGTGATCTATATTTGCCTTATCTTTTTGTTTACAAGAAAACAAGGAGATAGTAAAACTCAAGTTTGAAGAAAAAATTGAACATCGAAAATGGAAATGCACAAATACTGAGAGATATAATTCCAAAAAGTATCTGTGATTTTTTAGGTCCGCTTTTTTTTAAATAGGCTAAAAGTAGGTGGTTTGGGTATGGAAAATATCCCACCACATGTTAACTTGAGACTTTTAATTTTTTCTACTCCATGAAATTTTTGGATCATTAGGTCATTTGCATCTTCAACATGTTTCTGGCACGCATATCCACTACATTTAAAACATGTTAGGATAAATTAGGAGTCTCTTTCTTATAAAATTCTAGGAACCTATCCGGGGTTGTACTATTGGAATTTCCCCAACGTAGATAACAAAACTTTGGTGTTAATTTTAATGCGTGAAAATAAATTTTTTCACTCACATTTATTATAGTTTTCAAATTCTTTTGCATAAAAAAATTCTATAATTTCCATCTTGTTATGATCTATATTTGCCTTATCTTTTTGTTTAAGAGAAAACTGGGAGAGAGAAAAACTCAAGTTCAAAAAAAAAAATTGAACATCCAATAAGGAAATGCACAAATGCTGAGAGAGATAATTCCAAAAAGTATCTGTGATTTTTTAGGTCCACTTTTTTTAAAATAGGCAAAAAGTGGAATGTTTGGCTTCGGTAAATATCCCACCGTACGTTAACTTGAGAATTTTAATTTTTTCTATTGCATGAAATTTTTGGATCATTAGGTCATTTGCATCTTCAACATGTTTTTTGCACGCATATCCACCACATTTAAAACATGTTAGGATCACTCAGAAATCTCTTTCTTATAAAATTCCACCAAGCTAAGTGGGGTTGTACTAGTGGAATTTCCCCAATGTGGATAACAAAACTTTGGTGTTCATTTTTAGTGCGTGAAAATAATTTTCTTCACTCACATTTATTATTGTTTTCAAATACTTTTGCATACATAAAATCTAAAATTTCCATTTTGTTGTGATATATATTTGCCTTATCTTTTTGTTTACGACAAAAATAAAAGAGTGAAAAAATCATGTTTGAAAAAAAAACATGAAAATCGAAAGTGGATATGCTCAAATGTAGAGAGAAATAATTCTAAAAAGTATCTATGATTTTTTAGGTCTGCTTTTTGTAAAATAGGCAAAAAGTGCGTTGTTTGGCTCTAGTGAATATCCCACCGCACGTTAACTTGAGAATTTTAATTTTTTCTAGTCCTTGAAATTTTTGGATCATTAGGTCATTTACATCTTCAACATGTTTCTGGCACACATATCCACCACATTTAAAACATGTTAGGATCAATCAGGAATCTCTTTCTAATAAAATTCCACCAAGCTATCTGGGATTGTACTAGTGGAATTTCCCCAACATGGATAACAAAACTTTAGTGTTCATTTTTAGTGCGTGAAAATAATTTTCTTCACTCACATTTATTATAGTTTTCGAATTCTTTTGCATACATAAACTCTAAAATTTCCATTTTGTTGTGATCTATATTTGCTTTATCTTTTTGTTTACGAGAAAACTGGGAGATAGAAAAACTCAAGTTTGAAGAACAAATTGAACATCCAAAATGGAAATGCACTAATGCTGAAAGAGATAATTCCAAAAAGTATCAGTGATTTTTTAGGTCCGTTTTTTGTTAAATACGCTAAAAGTAGGTGGTTTCGCTCCTGAAAATATCCCACTGCATGTTAAACTGAGACTTTTAATTTTTTCTACTCCATGAAGTTTTTGGATCATTAGGTCATTTGCATCTTCAATATGTTTCTAGCACGCATTTCCACCACATTTAAAACAAGTTAGGATCAGATCATTACGTCACTTGCATCCTCACTATGATTTTGAATGCTTGTCCACCTCATTTAAAGCATGTGAGGATCTTTTAGAAGTCCCTTTCCTATAAAACTCCACCAAGCTTATTCTTAGGGGTTGTACTAGTTGAATTTCTCAAACATGGATAATAAAGCCTTGGAGTTCATTTTTAGTGCTTTCACTTACATTTTTTATGGTTTTCAAATTTTTTTGCATAAAACTTTCATTTTGTGATGCCTCATTTTTTTTTGTTTACGAGAAAAACGGGAGATCGAGTTATAGATCTGATAAAAAAAAATTTTAACATCCAAAATGGAAAAGCACAAATGCTGAGAGAGATAATTCCAAAAAGTATATGTCATTTTTAAGGATAGGCAAAAAGTGGGTTGTTAAATATCTAACCACTTGAGAATTTTTGTTTTTTATACACCTTGAAATTTTTGGATCATTTTGTCACTTGCATCATCGACATGTTTCCTGCATGCATGTCCACCACATTTAAAACATGTTAGGATCAGTTAGAAGTCCCTTTCCTATAAAATTCCACCAAGGTTATTATTAGGGGTTGTACTAGTGGAATTTCCCAAACATGGATAACAAAACCTTAGAGTTCGTTTTTAGTGCGTTCACTTACACTTATGATAGTTTTCAAAAAACATTTCATAAATTTTTCATTTTGGTATGCCTCATATCTTTTTTATTTTCGAGAAAAATGGGAGAATTAGTTTTGGATCTGAAAAAAAAATTTGAACATCCAAAATGTAAAAGCACAAATTCTGAGAGAGATAATTACAAAAAGTATCTGTGATTTTTAAGGATAGGCAAAAAGTGGTCGTTAAATATCCAACCACTTGAGAATTTGATTTTTTTGTACTCCTTGAAATTTTTGGATCATTAGGTCACTTGCATCCTCAATATGTTTCTGGCATGCTTGTCGACCACATTTAAAGCATGTGAGGATCTGTTAGAAGTCCCTTTCCTATAAAACTCCACCAAGCTTATTATTAGGGGTTGTACTAGTGGAATTTCTCAAACATGGATAACAAAGCCTTGGAGTTCATTTTTAGTGCTTTCACTTACATTTTTTATGGTTTTCAAATATTTTTGTATAAAATTTTCATTTTGTTATGCCTCATATCTTTTTTGTATACGAGAAAAATGGGAGATAGAGTTTTGGATCTGATAAAAAAAATTTGAACATCCAAAATGGAAAGGACAAATGCTGAGAGAGATAATTCAAAAATGTATCTGTGATTTTTAAGGATAGGCAAAAAGTGGTTTGTTAAATATCCAGCCACTTGAGAATTTTAGTTTTTTCTACACCTTGAAATTTTTGGATCATTTGGTCACTTGCATCCTCGACATGTTTCTGGCATGCATGTCCACCACATTTAAAACATGTCAGGATCAGTTAGAAGTCCCTTTCCTATAAAATTCCACCCAGCTTATTATTAGGGGTTGTACTAGTGGAATTTCCCTAACATGGATAACAAACCCCTGGAGTTCATTTTTAGTGCGTTCACTTACACTTATTATAGTTTTCATATTTTTTTGCATAAAATTTTCATTTTTTTATGCCTCATATCTTTTTTGTTTACTAGAAAAATGGGAGAAGGAATTTTGGATCTGAAAAAAAAATCGAATATCCAAAATGGAAATGCACAAATGCTGAGAGAGATAATTCCAAAAACTATCTGCCATTTTTAAGGTTAGGCAAAAAGTGGGTTGTCCAATATCTAACCACTAGAGAATTTTATTTTTTTCTACTCCTTGTAATTTTTGGATCATTAGGTCACTTGCATCCTGAATATGTTTCTGGCATGCTTGTTCACCACATTTAAAGCATGTGAGGATCAGTTAGAAGTCCCTTTCCTATATAACTCCACCAAGCTTATTATTAGGGGTTGTACTAGTGGAATTTCTCAAACATGGATAACAAGACCTTGGAGTTCATTTTTTGTGCGTTCACTTACATTTTTTATAGTTTTCAATTTTTTTTGCATAAAATTTTCATTTTGCTATGCCTCATATCTTTTTTGTTTACGAGAAAAATGGGAGATTGATTTTTGGATCTCATAACAAAAATTTGAATATTCAAAATGGAAAGGAAAAATGTTGAGAGAGATAATTCCAAAAAGTATCTTTCATTTTTAAGGATAGGCAAAAAGTGTGTTGTTAAATATCCAACCACTTGAGAATTTTAGTTTTTTCTACACCTTGAAGTTTTTGGATCATTTGGTCACTTGCCTCCTCGACATGTTTCTGGCATGCACATCCACCACATTTAAAACAAGTATAGGATCAGTTAGAAGTCCCTTTCCTATAAAACTCCACCAAGCTTATTATTAGGGGTTGTACTAGTGCAATTTCTCCACCATGGATAACAAAACCTTGGAGTTCATTTTTAGTGCGTTCACTTATAGTTTTTATAGTTTTGAATTTTTTTTTCATAAAATTTTCATTTTGTTATGCCTCATATCTTTTTTGTTTACGAGAAAAATGGGGGATTGAGTTTTGGATCTGAAAAAAAAAATTTGAACATCCAAAATGGAAAAGCACAAATGCTGAGAGAGATAATTCCAAAAAGTATCTTTCATTTTTAAGGATAGGCAAAATGTGGGTTGTTAAATATCCAACCACTTGAGAATTTTAGTTTTTTCTACACCTTGAAATTTTTGGATCATTTTGTCACTTGCATCCTCGACATGTTTCTGGCATACATGTCCACCACATTTAAAACATGTTAGGATCAGTTAGAAGTCCCTTCACTATAAAATTCCACCAAGCTTATTATTAGGGGTTGTACTAGTTGAATTTCCCAAACATGGATAACAAAACCTTGGAGTTCATTTTTAGTGCATTCACTTACATTTATTATAGTTTTCAAATTTCTTTGCATAAAATTTTCTTTTTGTTATGCCTCATATCTTTTTTGTTTACGAGAAAAAGGGGAGAGCGAGTTTTCGATCTGAAAAAAAAATTTGAACATCCAAAATGGATATGCACAAATGGTGAGAGAGATAATTCCAAAAAGTTTCTGTGATTTTTAAGGATAGGCAAAAAGTGGGTTGTTGAATATCCAACCACAAGAGAATTTGATTTTTTTCTACTCCTTGAAATTTTTGGATCATTAGGTCACTAGCATCCTCAACATGTTTCTGGCATTTATGTCCACCACATTTAAAGCATGTTGGGATCAGTAAGAAGTCACTTCCCTATAAAATTACAGCTAGCTTATTATTAGGGGTTCTACTAGTGGAATTTCCCAAACATGGATAACAAAACTTTGGAATTCATTTTTAGTGCGTTCACTTACACTTATGATAGTTTTCAAATTTTGTTTGCCTAAAATTTTCATTTTGTTATGCCTCATATCGTTTATTTTATGAGAAAAATGGGAGAATAAGTTTTGGATCAGAAAAAAAAATTTGAACATCCAAAATGGAAAGGACAAATACTGAGAGAAATAATTCCAAAAAGTATCTTTGATTTTTAAGGATAGGCAAAAAGTGGGTCGTCAAATATCCAACCACTTGAGAATTTGATTTTTTTGTACTCCTTGAAATTTTTGGATCATTAGGTCACTTGCATCCTCAATATGTTTCGGCCGTGCTTGTCCACCACATTTAAAGCATGTGAGGATCTGTTAGAAGTCCCTTTCCTATAAAACTCCACCAAGCTTATTATTAGGGGTTGTACTAGTGGAATTTCTCAAACATGGATAACAAAACCCTGGAGTTCATTTTTAGTGCGTTCACTTACACTTATGATAGTTTTCAAAAAAAAATTCATAAATTTTTCATTTTGTTATGCCTCATATCTTTTTATTTTTCGAGAAAAATGGGAGAATTAGTTTTGGATCTGAAAAAAAAATTTGAATATCCAAATTATAAAAGCACAAATACTGAGAGAGATAATTACAAAAAGTATCTGTGATTTTTAAGGATAGGCAAAAAGTGGGTCGTTAAATATCCAACCACTTGAGAATTTGATTTTTTTGTACTCCTTGAAATTTTTGGATCATTAGGTTTCTTGCATCCTCAATATGTTTCTGGCGTGCTTGTTCACCACATTTAAAGCATGTGAGGATCTGTTAGAAGTCCCTTTTCCTATAAAACTCCACCAAGCTTATTATTAGGGGTTGTACTAGTGGAATTTCTCAAACATGGATAACAAAGCCTTGGAGTTCATTTTTAGTGCTTTCACTTACATTTTTTATGGTTTTCAAATATTTTTGCACAAAATTTTCATTTTGTTATGCCTCATATCTTTTTTGTTTACGAGAAAAACGGGAGATTGAGTTTTGGATCTGATAAAAAAAATTTGAACATCCAAAATGGAAAAGCACAAATGCTAAGAGAGATAATTCCAAAAAGTATCTGTCATTTTTAAGGATAGGGAAAAAGTGGGTTGTTAAATATCTAACCACTTGAGAATTTTAGTTTTTCTACACCTTGAAATTTTTGGATCATTTTGTCACTTGCATCCTCGACATGTTTCCTGCATGCATGTCCACCACATTTAAAACATGTTAGGATCAGTTAGAAGTCCCTTTCCTATAAAATTCCACCAAGCTTATTATTAGGGGTTGTACTAGTGGAATTTCCCAAACATGGATAACAAAACCTTGGAGTTCATTTTTAGTGCGTTCACTTACACTTATGATAATTTTCAAAAAACATTTCATAAATTTTTCATTTTGTTATGCCTCATATCTTTTTTGTTTTCGAGAAAAATGGGAGAATTAGTTTTGGATCTGAAAAAAAAATTTGAACATCCAAAATGTAAAAGCACAAATGCTGAGAGAGATATTTACAAAAAGTATCTGTGATTTTTAAGCTTAGGAAAAAAAGTGGGTCGTTAAATATCCAACAACTTGAGAATTTGATTTTCATTGAAATTTTTGGATCATTAGGTCACTTGCATCCTCAATATGTTTCTGGCATGCTTGTCCACCACATTTAAAGCATGTGAGGATCTGTTAGAAGTCCCTTTCCTCTAAAACTCCACCAAGCTTATTATTAGGGGTTGTACTAGTGGAATTTCTCAAACATGGATAACAAAGCCTTGGAGTTCATTTTCAGTGCTTTCACTTACATTTTTTATGGTTTTCAAATTTTTTTGCATAAAATTTTCATTTTGTGATGCCTCATATCTTTTTTGTTTACGAGAAAAACGAAAGATTGAGTTTTGGATCTGATAAAAAAAATTTGAACATCCAAAATGGAAAAGCACAAATGCTGAGAGTGATAATTCCAAAAAGTATCTGTCATTTTTAAGGATTGGCAAAAAGTGGGTTGTTAAATATCTAACCACTTGAGAATTTTGGTTTTTTCTCCACCTTGAAATTTTTGGATCATTTTGTCACTTGCATCCTTGACATGTTTCCTGCGTGCATGTCCACCACATTTAAAACATGTTAGGATGAGTTAGAAGTCCCTTTCGTATAAAATTCCATCAAGCTTATTATTAGGGGTTGTACTAGTGGAATTTCCCAAACATGGATAACAAAACCTTGGAGTTCATTTTTAGTGCGTTCACATAAACTTATGGTAGTTTTCAAAAAAAATTTCATAAATTTTTCAGTTTGTTATGCCTCATATCTTTTTTGCTTTCGAGAAAAATGGGAGAATAAGTTTTGGATCTGAAAAAATATTTGAACATCCAAAATGTAAAAGCACAAATGCTGAGAGAGATATTTACTAAAAGTATCTGTGATTTTTAAGGATAGGCAAAAAGTGGGTCGTTAAATATCCAACTACTTGAGAATTTGATTTTTTTGTACTCCTTGAAATTTTTGGATCATTAGGTCACTTGCATCCTCACTATGTTTTGGCATGCATGTCCACCACATTTAAAACATGTTAGGATGAGTTAGAAGTCCCTTTCGTATAAAATTCCATCAAGCTTATTATTAGGGGTTGTACTAGTGGAATTTCCCAAACATGGATAGAAAAACCTTGGAGTTCATTTTTAGTGCGTTCACATAAACTTATGGTAGTTTTCAAAAAACATTTCATAAATTTTTCACTTTGTTATGCCTCATATCTTTTTTTTTTTCAAGAAAAATGGGAGAATTAGTTTTGGATCTGAAAAAAAAATTTGAACATCCAAAATATAAAATCACAAAGGCTGAGAGAGATAATTACAAAAAGTATCTTTGATTTTTAAGGTTAGGAAAAAAAGTGGGTCATTAAATATCCAACCACTTGAGAATTTGATTTTTTTGTACTTCTTGAAATTTTTGGATCATTAGGTCACTTGCATCCTCAATATGTTTCGGGCGTGCTTGTCCACCACATTTAAAGCATGTGAGAATCTGTTAGAAGTCCCTTTCCTATAAAACTCCACCAAGCTTATTATTAGAGGTTGTACTAGAGGAATTTCTCAAACATGGATAACAAAACCTTGGAGTTCATTTTTAGTGCGTTCACTTACACTTATGATAGTTTTCAAAAAAAATTTCATAAAATTTTCAATTTGTTATGCCTCATATCTTTTTTGTTTTCGAGAAAAATGGGAGAATTAGTTTTGGATCTGAAAAAAAAATTTGAACTTCCAAAATGTAAAAGCACAAATGTTGAGAGAGATAATTACAAAAAGTATCTGTGATTTTTAAGGTTAGGAAAAAAAGTGGGTCGTTAAATATCCAACCACATGACAATTTGATTTTTTTGTACACCTTGAAATTTTTGGATCATTAGGTCACTTGCATCCTCAATATGTTTCTATCGTGCTTGTCCACCACATTTAAAGCATGTGAGGATCTGTTAGAAGTCCCTTTCCTATCAAAACTCCACCAAGCTTATTATTAGGGGTTGTACTAGTGGAATTTCTCAAACATGGATAACAAAGCCTTGGAGTTCATTTTTAGTGCTTTCACTTACATTTTTTATGGTTTTCAAATTTTTTTGCATAAAATTTTCCTTTGTTATGCCTCATATCTTTTTTGTTTACGAGAAAAATGAGAGATTGAGTTTTGGATCTGATAAAAAAAATTCGAACATCCAAAATAGAAAAGCACAAATGCTGAGAGAGATAATTCCAAAAATTATCTGTCATTTTTAAGGATAGGCAAAAAGTGGGTTCTAAATATCTAACCCCTTGAGAATTTTAGTTTTTTCTACACCTTGAAATTTTTGGATCATTTTGTCACTTGCACCCTCAACATGTTTCCTGCATGCATGTCCACCACATTTAAAACATGTTAGGATCAGTTAGAAGTCCCTTTCCATTAAAATTCCACCAAGCTTATTATTAGGGGTTGTACTAGTGGAATTTCCCAAACATGGATAACAATACCTTGGAGTTCATTTTTAGTGCGTTCACATAAACTTATGGTAGTTTTCAAAAAAAATTTCATAAATTTTTCAGTTTGTTATGCCTCATATCTTTTTTGCTTTCGAGAAAAATGGGAGAATAAGTTTTGGATCTGAAAAAAAAATTTGAACATCCAAAATGTAAAAGCACAAATGCTGAGAGAGATAATTACTAAAAGTATCTGTGATTTTTAAGGATAGGCAAAAAGTAGGTAGTTAAATATCCAACCACTTGAGAATTTGATTTTTTTGTACTCCTTGAAATTTTTGGATCATTAGGTCACTTGCATCCTCACTATGTTTTGGCATGCTTGTCCACCACATTTAAAGCATGTGAGGATCTCTTAGAAGTCCCTTTCCTATAAAACTCCACCAAGCTTATTATTAGGGGTTGTACTAGTGGAATTTCTCAAACATGGATAATAAAGCCTTGGAGTTCATTTTTAGTGCTTTCACTTACATTTTTTTATGGTTTTCAAATTTTTTTGCATAAAATTTTCATTTTGCGATGCCTCATTTTTTTTTTGTTTACGAGAAAAATGGGAGATCGAGTTTAGATCTGATAAAAAAAATTTTAACATCCAAAATGGAAAAGCACAAATGCTGAAAGAGATAATTCCAAAAAGTATCTGTCATTTTTAAGGATAGGCAAAAAGTGGGTTGTTAAATATCTAACCACTTGAGAATTTTCGTTTTTTATACACCTTGAAATTTTTGGATCATTTTGTCACTTGCATCATCGACATGTTTCCTGCATGCATGTCCACCACATTTAAAACATGTTAGGATCAGTTAGAAGTCCCTTTCCTATAAAATTCCACCAAGCTTATTATTAGGGGTTGTACTAGTGGAATTTCCCAAACATGGATAACAAAACCTTGGAGTTCATTTTTAGTGCGTTCACTTACACTTATGATAGTTTTCAAAAAAAATTTCATAAATTTTTCATTTTGGTATGCCTCATATCTTTTTTATTTTCGAGAAAAATGGGAGAATTAGTTTTGGATCTGAAAAAAAAATTTGAACATCCAAAATGTAAAAGCACAAATGCTGAGAGAGATAATTACAAAAAGTATCTGTGATTTTTAAGGAGAGGCCAAAAGTGGTCGTTAAATATCCAACCACTTGAGAATTTGATTTTTTTCTTCTCCTTGAAATTTTTGGATCATTAGGTCACTTGCATCCTCAATATGTTTCTGGCATGCTTGTCCACCACATTTAAAGCATGTGAGGATCTGTTAGAAGTCCCTTTCCTATAAAACTCCACCAAGCTTATTATTAGGGGTTGTACTAGTGGAATTTCTCAAACATGGATAGCAAAGCCTTGGAGTTCATTTTTAGTGCTTTCACTTACATTTTTTATGGTTTTCAAATTTTTTTGCATAAACTTTTCATTTTGTTATGCCTCATATCTTTTTTGTATACGAGAAAAACGGGAGATAGAGTTTTGGATCTGATAAAAAAAATTTGAACATCCAAAATGGAAAGGACAAATGCTGAGAGAGATAATTTAAAAAAGCATCTATCATTTTTAAGGATAGGCAAAAAGTGGGTTGTTAAATATCCAACCACTTGAGAATTTTTTTTTTTTCTACACCTTGAAAATTTTGGATCATTTGGTCACTTGCCTCCTCGACATGTTTCTGGCATGCATGTCCACCACATTTAAAACAAGTATAGGATCAGTTAGAAGTCCCTTTCCTATAAAACTCCACCAAGCTTATTATTAGGGGTTGTACTAGTGCAATTTCTCCACCATGGATAACAAAACCTTGGAGTTCATTTATAGTGCGTTCACTTACAGTTTTTATAGTTTTAATTTTTTTTTCATAAAATTTTCATTTTGTTATGCCTCGTATCTTTTTTGTTTACGAGAAAAATGGGAGATTGAGTTTTGGATCTGAAAAAAAAAAATTTGAACATCCAAAATGGAAAAGCACAAATGCTGAGAGAGATAATTCCAAAAAGTATCTTTCATTTTTAAGGATAGGCAAAATGTGGGTTGTTAAATATCCAACCACTTGAGAATTTTAGTTTTTTCTACACCTTGAAATTTTTGGATCATTTTGTCACTTGCATCCTCGACATGTTTCTGGCATACATGTCCACCACATTTAAAACATGTTAGGATCAGTTAGAAGTCCCTTCCCTATAAAATTCCACCAAGCTTATTATTAGGGGTTGTACCAGTGGAATTTCCCAAACATGGATAACAAAACCTTGGAGTTCATTTTTAGTGCATTCACTTACATTTATTATAGTTTTCAAATTTTTTTGCATAAAATTTTCTTTTTGTTATGCCTCATATCTTTTTTGTTTACGAGAAAAAGGGGAGAGTGAGTTTTCGATCTGAAAAAAAAATTTGAACATCCAAAATGGATATGCACAAATGCTGAGAGAGATAATTCCAAAAAGTTTTTGTGATATTTTAGGATAGGCAAAAAGTGGGTTGTTAAATATCCAACCACAAGAGAATTTGATTTTTTTCTACTTCATGAAATTTTTGGATCATTAGGTCACTAGCATCCTCAACATGTTTCTGGCATGTATGTCCACCACATTTAAAGCATGTTGGGATCAGTAAGAAGTCGCTTCCCTATAAAATTCCAGCAAGCTTATTATTAGGGGTTCTACTAGTGGAATTTCCCAAACATGGATAACAAAACTTTGGAGTTCATTTTTAGTGCGTTCACTTACACTTATGATAGTTTTCAAATTTTTTTTGCCTAAAATTTTCATTTTGTTATGCCTCGTATCTTTTATTTTACGAGAAAAATGGGAGAATAAGTTTTGGATCAGAAAAAAAAATTTGAACATCCAAAATGGAAAGGACAAATACTGAGAGAAATAATTCCAAAAAGTATCTTTGATTTTTAAGGATTGGCAAAAAGTGGGTTGTTAAATATCCAACCACTTGAGAATTTGAGTTTTTTCTACACCTTGAAATTTTTGGATCATTTGGTCACATGCATCCTCGACATGTTTTTTGGCATGCACGTCCAGCACATTTAAAACATGTTAGGATCAGTTAGAAGTCACTTTCCAATATAATTCCACCAAGCTTATTATTATGGGTTGTACTAGTTGAATTTCCCAAACATGGATAACAGAACCTTGGAGTTCATTTTTAGTGTGTTCACATACACTTATTATAGTTTTCAAATTTTTTTGCATAAAATTTTCAAGTTGCTATGCCTCATATCTTTTTTGTTTAGGAGAAAAATGGGAGAATGAGTTTTGGATCTGAAAAAAATATTTCAACATCCAAAATGGAAATGCACAATGCTGAGAGAGATAATTCCAAAAAGTATCTATGATTTTTATGGATAGGCTAAAAGTGGGTTGTTAAATATCCAACCACTTGAGAATTGGATTTTTTTTCTAGTCCTTGAAATTTTTGGATCATTAGGTGACTTGCATCCTCAACATGTTTCTGGCATGCATGTCTACCACATTTAAAGGATGTTAGGATTAGTTAGAAGTCCCTTCCCTATAAAATTCCACCAAGCTTATTATTAGGGGTTCTACTAGTGGAATTTCCCAAATATGGATGAAAAAACTTTGGAGTTCATTTTTAGTGCGTTCACTTACACTTATTATAGTTTTAAAATTTTTTTACATAAAATTTTCATTTTGTTATGCCTCATATCTTTTTTGTTTACGAGAAAAATGGGAGATTGAATTTTGGATCTGATAAAAAAAATTTGAACATCCAAAATGGAAAAGCACAAATGCTGAGAGAGATAATTCCAAAATGTATCAGTGATTTTTAAGGAAAGGCAAAAAGTGGGTCGTTAAATATCCAACCACTTGAGAATTTTAGTTTTTTCTACACCTTGAAATTTTTGGATCATTTGTTCACTTGCAACCTCGACATGTGTCTGGCATGCATGTCCACCACATTTAAAACATGTTAGGATCAGTTAGAAGTCCCTTTCCTATAAAATTCCACCAAGCTTATTATTAGGGGTTGTACTAGTGGAATTTCCCAAACATTGATAACAAAACCTTGGAGTTCATTTTTAGTGCGTTCACTTACATTTATTATAGTTTTCAATTTTTTTGGCATAAAATTTTCATTTTGTTATGCCTCATATCTTTTTTGTTTACTAGAAAAATAGGAGAATGTGTTTTGGATATGGAAAAAAAGTTGAACATCCAAAAAGGAACTGTACAAATGCTGAGAGAGATAATTCCAAAAAGAAAATGTCATTTTTAAGGATAGGCAAAAAGTGGGTTGTTAAATATCAAACCACTTGAGAATTTTATTTTTTTTCTTCTCCATGAAATTTTTGGATCATTAGGTCACTTGCATGCTCAACATGTTTGTGGCATGCATGTCCACCACATTTAAAGCATGTTAGGATCAGTTAGAAGTCCCTTCCCTATAAAATTCCACCAAGATTATCAATAGGGGTTGTACTAGTGGAATTTCCCTAACATGTATAACAAAACCTATCAGTTCATTTTTAGTGCGTTCACTTACATTTATTATAGTTTTCAAACTTCTTTCCATAAAATTTTCATTTTGTTATACCTCATATCGTCTTTGTTTACGAAAAAAATGGGAGAGAGAGTTTTGGATCAGAAAAAAAAATTTGAACATCCAAACTGGAAATGCACAAATGCTGAGAGAGATAATTCAAAAAAGTATTTGTGATTTTTAGGATAGGTAAAAAGTGGGTTGTTAAATATCCAACCACATGAGAATTTGATTTTTTTGTACTCCTTGAAATTTTTGGATCATTAGGTCACTTGCATCCTCAATATGTTTCTGGCATGCATGTCCATCACATTTAAAGCATGTGAGGATCAGTTAGAAGTCCCTTTCCTAAAAAACTCTACCAAGCTTATTATTAGGGGTTGTACTAGTGGAATTTCTCAAACATGGATAAGAAAACCTTTGAGTTCATTTTTAGTGCGTTCACTTACATTTTTTAAAGTTTACATATTTTTTTACATAAATTTTTCATTTTGTTATTCCTCATATCTTTTTTGTTTACGAGAAAAATGGGAGATTGAGTTATGGATCTGATAAAAACAATTTGAACATCCAAAATGGAAAAGCGCAAATGCTGAGAGAGATAATTCCAAAATGTATCTATGATTTTTAAGGATAGGTAAAAAGTGGGTTGTTAAATATCCAACCACTTGAGAATTTTAATTTTTTCTGCACCTTGAAATTTTTGGATCATTTGGTCACTTGCAACCTCGACATGTGTCTGGCATGCATGTCCACCACATTTAAAACATGTTAGGATCAGTTAGAAGTCCCTTTCCTTTAAAATTCCACCAAGCTTATTATTAGGGGTTGTACTAGTGGAATTTCCCAAACATTGATAACAAAACCTTGGAGTTCATTTTTAGTGCGTTCACTTACATTTATTATAGTTTTCAATTTTTTTGGCATAAAATTTTCATTTTGTTATGCCTCATATCTTTTTTGTTTACTAGAAAAATAGGAGAATGAGTTTTGGATATGAAAAAAAAGTTGAACATCCAAAAAGGAAATGCACAAATGCTGAGAGAGATAATTCCAAAAAGTATCTGTGATATTTAAGCATAGGCAAAAAGTGGGTTGTTAAATATCAAACAACTTGAGAATTTTATTTTTTTCTACTCCATGAAATTTTTGGATCATTAGGTCACTTGCATGCTCAACATGTTTGTGGCATGCGTGTCCACCACATTTAAAGGATGTTAGGATCAGTAAGAAGTCCCTTCCCTATAGAATTCCACCAAGCTTATCAATAGGGGTTGTACTAGTGGAATTTGCCTAACATAGATAACAAAACCTATGAGTTCATTTTTAGTGCGTTCACTTACATTTATTATAGTTTTCAAATTTTTTTGCATAAAATTTTCATTTTGTTATGCCTCATATCTTTTTTGTTTACGAGAAAAATGGGAGAAAGAGTTTTGGATCTGAAAAAAAAATTTGAACATCCAAAATGAAAATGCACAAATGCTGAGAGACATAATTCCAAAAAGTATCTGTGATTTTTAAGGATAGGCAAAAAGTGGGTTGTCAAATATCCAACCACTTGAGAATTTGATTTTTTTCTACTCGTAATTTTTGGATCATTAGGTCATTTGAATTCTCGACATGTTCTTGGCATGCCTTTTCACCACATTTAAAGCAAGTTAGGATTAGTTAGAAGTCCCTTCCCCATAAAATTCCACCAAGATTATTATTAGGGGTTATACTAGTGGAATTTCTCTAACATGGATAACAAAACCGATGAGTTCATTTTTAGTGCATTCACTTACACTTATGAAAGTTTTCAAAATTTTTTTGCAGAAAATTTTCATTTTGTTATGCCTCGTATCTTTTTTGTTTACGAGAAAAAAGGAAGAATTAGTTTTGGATCTGAAAAAAAAATTGATCATCCAAAAAGGAAAAGCAGAAATGCTGAGAGAGATAATTCCAAAAAGTATTTGTGATTTTTAAGGATAGGCAAAAAGTGGGTTGTTAAATATCCAACCACTTGAGAATTTGAGTTTGTTCTACACCTTGAAATTTTTGGATCATTTCGTCACTTGCATCCTCGACATGTTTCTGGCATGCACGTCCACCACATTTAAAACATGTTAGTATCAGTTAGAAGTCCCTTTCCTATAAAACTCCACCAAGCTTATTATTAGGGGTTGTACTAGTGGAATTTGTCAACCATGGATAACAAAACCTTGGAGTTCATTTTTAGTGCGTTCACTTACAATTTTTATAGTTTTCAAATTTTTTTGCATAAAATTTTCATTTTATTGTGCCTCATATCTTTTTTGTTTACGAGAAAAATGGGAGATTGAGTTTTGGATCTGAAAAAAAAAAAATTTCAACTTCCAAAATGGAAAAGCACAAATGCTGAGAGAGATAATTCCAAAAAGTATCTGTCATTTTTAAGTATAGGCAAAAAGTGGGTTTTAAATATCCAACCATTTGAGAATTTTAGGTTTTTCTACACCTTGAATTTTTTGGATCATTTTGTCACTTCCATCCTCGACATGTTTCTGGCATGCATGTCCACCACATTTATAACATGTTAGGATCAGTTAGAAGTCCCTTTCCTATAAAATTCCTCCAAGCTTATTATTAGGGGTTGTACTAGTGGAATTTCCCAAACATGGATAAGAAAACCTTGGAGTTCATTTTCAGTGTGTTCACTTACATTTATTATAGTTTTCAAATTGTTTTGCATAAAATTTTCTTTTTGTTATGCCTCATATCTTTTTTGTTTACGAGAAAAAGGGGAGAGTGAGTTTTCGATCTGAAAAAAAATTTTGAACATCTAAAATGGATATGCACAAATGCTGAGAGAGATAATTCCAAAAAGTTTCTGTGATTTTTAAGGATAGGCAAAAGGTGGGTTGTTAAATATCCCACCTCTAGAGAATTTGATTTTTTTCTACTCCTTGAAATTTTTGGATCATTAGGTAACTAGCATCCTAAACATGTTTCTGGCATGCATGTCGACCACATTTAAAGCATGTTGGGATCAGTAAGAAGTCCCTTCCCCATAAAATTCCCCCAAGCTTATTATTAGGGGTTGTACAAGTGGAATTTCCCAAACATGGATAACAAAACTTTGGAGTTCATTTTTAGTGCGTTCACTTACACTTATGATAGTTTTCAAATTTTTTTGCATAAAATTTTCATTTTGTTATGCCTCATATCTTTTATTTTACGAGAAAAATGGAGAATTAGTTTTGGATCTGAAAAAAAAAATTTGAACATCCAAAATGGAAAATCACAAATGCTGAGAGAGATAATTCCAAAAAGTATCTATGATTTTTAAGGATTGGCAAAAAGTGGGTTGTTAAATATCCAACCACTTGAGAATTTGAGTTTTTTCTACACGTTGAAATTTTTGGATCATTTGGCACATGCATCCTCGACATGTTTCTAGCATGCTCGCCCACCACATTTAAAACATGTTAGGAACAGTTAGAAGTCCCTTTCCAATAAAATTCCACTAAGCTTATTATTATGGGTTGTACTAGTTGAATTTCCCAAACATGGATAACAAAACCTTGGAGTTCATTTTTAGTGCGTTCACATACACTTATTATAGTCTTCAAATTTTTTTGCATAAAATTTTCATGTTGTTATGCCACATATCTTTTTTGTTTAGGAGAAAAATGGTAGAATGAGTTTTGGATCTGAAAAAAAGATTTCAACATCCAAAATGGAAATGCACAATGGTGAGAGAGATAATTGAAGAAAGTATCTATGATTTTTATGGATAGGCTAAAAGTGGGTTGTTAAATATCCAACCACTTGAGAATTGGATTTTTTTTCTACTCCTTGAAATTTTTGGATCATTAGGTGACTTGCATCCTCAACATGTTTCTGGCATTCAAGTCCACCACATTTAAAGCATGTTAGGATCAGTTAGAAGTCCCTTCCCTATAAAATTCCACCAAGCTTATTATTAGGGGTTGTACTAGTGGAATATCCCAAATATGGATAAAAAAACCTTGGAGTTCTTTTTTAGACCATTCACTTACACTTATTATAGATTTCAATTTTTTTTGCATAAATATTTCATTTTTTTATTCCTCATATCTTTTTTGTTTACGAGAAAAATGGGAGAATGAGTTTTGGATCTGAAAAAAAAATTTGAACATCCAAAATGGAAAAGCACAAATGCTGAGAGAGATAATTCCAAAAAGTATCTGTGATTTTTAAGGATAGGCAAAAAGTGGGTTGTCAAATATCCAACCACTTTAGAATTTTAGTTTTTCCTACACCTTGAAATTTTTTGATGATTTGGTCAGTTGCATCCTTGACAAGTTTCAGGCATGCACGTCCACCACATTTAAAACATGTTAGGATCAGTTAGAAGTCCCTTTCCAATAAAATTCCACAAAGCTTATTATTATGGGTTATACTAGTGGAATTTCCCAAACATTGACAACAAAACCTTGGAGATCATTTTTAGTGCGTTCACTTACACTTATTATAGTTTTCAAATTTTTTTGCATAAAATTTTCATTTTGTTATGCCTCATATCTTTTTTTTTTTACGAGAAAAAAGGGAACAACCAAAATGGAAAAGCACAAATGTTGAGAGAGATAATTCCAAAAAGTATCTGTCATTTTTAAGGATAGGCAGAAAGTGGGTTGTTAAATTTCCAACCACTTGAGAATTTGATTTTTTTCTACTCCTTGAAATTTTCAGATCATTAGGTCACTCTCATACTCAACATGTTTCTGGCATGCAAGTCCACCACATTTAAAGCATGTTAGGATCAGTTAGAAGTCCCTTCCCTATAAAATTCCACCAATCTTCTTATTAGGGATTGTACTAGTGGAATTTCCAAAACATGGGTTACAAAACCATGGATATCATTTTTAGTGCCTTCATTTACATTTATTATAGTTTTAAAATTTTTTTGCGTAAAATATTCTTTTTTTTATGCCTCATATCTTTTTTGTTTACGAGAAAAATGGGAGAGTGAGTTTTTTATCTGAAAAAAAAATTTGAACATCCAAAATGGAAATACACAAATACTGAGAGAGATAATTCCAAAAAGTATCTGTGATTTTTAAGGATAGGAAAAAAGTGGGTTGTTAAATATCCAACCACATGAGAATTTGATTTTTTTCTACTCGAAATTTTTGGATCATTAGGTCACTAGCATCCTCATCATGTTTTTGGCATGCATGTCCACCACATTTAAAGCATGTTAGGATCGGTTAGAAGTCCCTATCCTATAAAATTCCACCAAGCACATTATTAGGGGTTGTACTAGTGGAATTTCCCAAACATGTATAACAAAACTTTGGAGTTCATTTTTAGTGCGTTCACGAACATTTATTATAGTTTTCAAATTTTTTTGCATAAAATTTTCATTTTGTTATGCCTCATATCTTGTTTGTTTACGAGAAAAATGGGAGAGCATGTTTTTTATCTGAAAAATAAAATTTGAACATCCAAAATGGAAATGCACAAATGCTGAGAGAGATAATTCCAAAAAGTATCTGTGATTTTTAAGGATAGGCAAAAAGTGGGTTGTTAGATATCCAACCTCTTCAGAATTTGATTTTTTTCTACACCTTGAAATTTTCTGATCATAAGGTCACTTGCATCCTCAACATGTTTCTGGTATGCATGTCCACCACATTTAAAGCATGTTAGGATCAGTTAGAAGTCCCTTCCCTATAAAATTCGACCAAGATTATTATTAGGGGTTGTACTTGTGGAATTTCCCAAATATCGATAACAAAACCTAGAAGTTCCTTTTTAGTGCGTTCACTTACATTTATTATAGTTTTCAAATTTTTTTGCATAAAATTTTCATTTTGTTTTGCCTCATATCTTTTTTGTTTACGAGAAAATTGGGAGAGCGAGTTTTGGATATGGAAAAAAAATTTGAACATCCAAAATGGAAATGCACAAATGCTGAGAGAGATAATTCATAAAAGTATCTGTAATTTTTAAGGATAGGTAGAAATTGGCATGTTAAATATTCAACCACTTGAGAATTTGATTTTTTTCGACTCCTTGAAATTTTCTGATCATTAGGTCACTTGAATACTCAAGATGTTTTTGGCATGCACGTCCACCACATTTAAAGCATGTTAGGATCAGTTAGAAGTCCCTTCCCTATAAAATTCCACCAAGATTATTATCAGGGGTTGTACTAGTGGAATTTCCCATACATGGATAACAAAACCTATGAGTTCATTTTTTGTGCGTTCACTTACATTTATTATATTTTTCAAATTTTTTTGCATAAAATTTTTATTTTGTTATGCCTCAAATATTTTTTGTTTACGAGAAAATTGGTAGAATGAGTTTTGGATCTCAAAAAAAAATTTGAACATCCAAAAAGGAAATGCACAAATGCTGAGAGAGATAATTCCAAAAAGAATCTGTGATTTTTAAGGATAGGCAAAAAGTGGGTTGTAAAATATCCATCCACTTGAGAATTTTATTTTTTTCTACTCTTTGAAAATTTTGGATCATTAGGTCACTTGCATCCTCAATATGTTTCTGCAATGCATGTCATCCACATTTAAAGCATGTTAAGATCAGTTAGAAGTCCCTTTCCTATAAAATTCCACCAAGCTTATTATTAGGGGTTATACTAGTGAAATTTCCCAAACATGGATACCAAAACCTTGGAGATCATTTTTAGCGCGTCCACTTACATTTGTTATAGTTTTCAAATTTTTTTGCATAAAATATTCATTTTGTTATGCCTCATATCTTTTTTGTTTACAAGAAATATGGGAGAGAGAGTTTTGGATCTGAAAAAAAAATTTGAACATCCAAAATGGAAATGCACAAATGCTTAGAGAGATAATTCAAAAAACTATCTGTGATTTTTAAGTATAGGCAAAAAGTGGGTTGTGAAATATCCAACCAATTGTGAATTTGATTTTTTTGTACTCCTTGAAATTTTCTGATCATTAGGTCACATGCAACCTCTACATGTTTCTGGCATGCATGTCCATCACATTTAAAGCATGTTGGGATCAGTTAGAAGTCCCTTCCCCATAAAATTCCACCAAGATTATTATTAGGGGTTGTATTAGTGGAATTTCCCTAACATGGATAACAAAACCTATGAGTTCATTTTTAGTGCTTTCACTTACATTTATTATAGTTTTCAAATTTTTTACATAAAATTTTCATTTTGTTATGCCTCATATCTTTTTTGTTTACGAGAAAAATGGGAGAATGAGTTTTGGATCAGAAAAAAAAATTTGAACATCCAAAATGGAAATGCACAAATGCTGAGAGAGATAATTCCAAAAAGTATCTGTGAATTTTAAGGATAGGCAAAAAGTGGGTAGTTAAATATCCAACCACTTGAGAATTTTATTTTTTTCTACTCATTGAAATTTTTGGATCATTAGGTTTGACGTATTTCTGGCATGCATGTCCACCACAATTAAAGCATGTTAGGATCAGTTAGAAGTCCCTTCCCTTTAAAATTACACCTAGCTTATTCTTAGGGGTTATACTAGTGGAATTTCCCAAACATGGATAACAAAACCTTGGAGTTCATTTTTAGTGCGTTCACTTACATTTATTATACTTTTCAAGTTTTTTTGCATAAAATATTCATTTTGTTATGCCTCATATCTTTTTTATTTACGAGAAAAAGGGGAGAGTGAGTTTTCGATCTGAAAAAAAAAAAATTGTATATCCAAAATGGATATGCACAAATGCTGAGAGAGATAATTCCAAAAAGTTTTTGTGATTTTTAAGAATAGTCCAAAAGTGGGTTGTTAAATATCCAACCACTTGATAATTTGATTTTTTTCTACTCCTTGAAAATTTTGGATCATTAGGTCACTAGAATCCTCAACATGTTTCTATCATGCATGTCCACCACATTTAAAGCATGTTAGGATCATCTACAAGTCCCTTCCCCATAAAACTCCACCGAGCTTGTTATTAGGGGTTGTACCAGTGGAATTTCCCAAACATGGATAACAAAACCTTGGAGTTCATTTTTAGTGCGTTCACTTACATTTATTATAGTTTTCAAATTTTTTTGGATAAAATTTTCATTTTTTTATGCCTCATATCTTTTTTGTTTACGAGAAAAATGGGAGAGTCAGTTTTGGATCTGAAAAAATAATTTGAACATCCAAAATGGAAATGCACAAATGCTGAGAGAAATAATTCCAAAAAGTATCTGTGATTTTTAAGGATAGGCAAAAAGTGAGTTGTTAAATATCTAACCACTTGAGAATTTGATTTTTTTCTACTCCTTGAAATTTTTTGATCATTAGGTGAGTTACATCCTCAACATGTTTCTGGCATGCATGTCCACCACATTTAAAGCATGTTAGGATCAGTTAGAAGTCCCTTCTCTATAAAATTCCACCAAGCTTATTATTAGAGGTTGTACTAGTGGAATTTCCCAAACATGCATAACAAAACCTTAGAGTTCATTTTTAGTGCGTTCACTTACATTTATTATAGTTTTCAGATATTTTTGCATAAAATTTTCATTTTGTTATGCCTCATATCTTTTTTGTTTACTAGAAAAATGGGAGAATAAATTTTGGATCTGAAAAAAAATTTGATCCAAAATGGAAATGCACAAATGCTGAGAGAGATAATTCCAAAAAGTATCTGCCATTTTTAAGGATAGGCAAAAAGTGGGTTGTTAAATATCAAACCACTTGAGAATTTTATTTTTTTCTATTCAATGAAATTTTTGGATCAGTAGGTCACTTGCATGCTCAACATGTTTGTGGCATCCGTGTCCACCATATTTAAAGCTTGTTAGGATCAGTTAGAAGTCCCTTCCCTATAAAATTCCACCAAGATTATTATTAGGGGTTGTACTAGTGGAATTTCCCTAACATGGATAAAAAAACCTACAAGTTCATTTTTAGTGCGTTCACTTACATTTATTATAGTTTACAATTTTTTTTGCATAAAATTTTCATTTTGTCATGCCTCATATGTTTTTTATTTAACAGAAAAATGGGAAAATGAGTTTTGATCAGAAAAAAAAAATTTGAACATCCAAAATGTTAAAGCACAAATGCTGAGAGAGATAATTCCAAAAAGTATCGATCATTTTTAAGGATAGGATAAAAGTGGGTTGTTAAATATCCAACCACTTGAGAATTTTAGTTTTTTCTACACCTTGAAATTTTTGGATCATTTTGTCACTTGCATCCTCGACATGTTTCTGGCATGTATATCCACCACATTTAAAACATGTTAGGATCAGTTAGAAGTCCCTTTCCTATAAAATTCCACCAAGCTTATTATTAGGGGTTGTACTAGTGGAATTTCCCAAACATGGATAACAAAACCTTGGAGTTCATTTTTAGTGTGTTCACTTACACTTATGATAGTTTTCAAAAGAAATTTCATAAAATTTTCATTTTGTTATGCCTCATATCTTTTTTTTTCGAGAAAAATGGGAGAATTAGTTTTGGATCTGAAAAAAAAATTTGAACATCCAAAATGGAAAAGCACAAATGCTGAGAGAGATAATTACAAAAACTATCTGTGATTTTTAAGGATAGGCAAAAAGTGGGTTGTTAGATATCCAACCTCTTCAGAATTTGATTTTTTTCTACACCTTGAAATTTTCTGATCATTAGGTCACTTGCATCCTCAACATGTTTCTGGCATGCATGTCCACCACATTTAAAGCATGTTAGGATCAGTAAGAAGTCCCTTCCCTATAAAATTCGACCAAGATTATTATTGGGGGTTGTACTTGTGGAATTTCCCAAATATCGATAACAAAACCTAGGAGTTCCTTTTTAGTGCGTTCACTTACATTATTATAGTTTACAAATTTTTTTGCATAAAATTTTCATTTTGTTTTTCCTCATATCTTTTTTGTTTACGAGAAAAATGGGAGAGCGAGTTTTGGATCTGAAAAAAAAATTTGAACATCCAAAATGGAAATGCACAAATGCTGAGAGAGATAATTCATAAAAGTATCTGTGATTTTTAAGGATAGGTAGAAATTGGCATGTTAAATATCCAACCACTTGAGAATTTGATTTTTTTCGACTCCTTGAAATTTTCTAATCATTAGGTCACTTGAATACTCAACATGTTTCTGGCATGCACGTCCACCACATTTAAAGCATGTTAGGATCAGTTAAAAGTCCCTTCCTTATAAAATCCCACCAAGATTATTATCAGGGGTTGTACTAGTGGAATTTCCCATACATGGATAACAAAACCTATGAGTTCATTTTTTGTGCGTTCACTTACATTTATTATATTTTTCAAATTTTTTTGCATAAAATTTTTATTTTGTTATGCCTCAAATATTTTTTGTTTACGAGAAAATTGGTAGAATGAGTTTTGGATCTCAAAAAAAAATTTGAACATCCAAAAAGGAAATGCACAAATGCTGAGAGAGATAATTATAAAAAGTATCTGTGATTTTTAAGGATAGGCAAAAAGTGGGTTGTAAAATATCCATCCACTTGAGAATTTGATTTTTTTCTACGTTTTGAAAATTTTGGATCATTAGGTCACTTGCATCCTCAATATGTTTCTGCAATGCATGTCGACCACATTTAAAGCATGTTAGGATCAATTAGAAGTCCCTTTCCTATAAAATTCCACCAAGCATATTATTAGGGGTTGTACTAGTGAAATTTCCCAAACATGGATACCAAAACCTTGGAGATCATTTTTAGTGCGTCCACTTACATTTGTTATAGTTTTCAAATTTTTTTGCATAAAATATTCATTATGTTATGCCTCATATCTTTTTTGTTTACGAGAAAAATGGGAGAATAAATTTTGGATCTGAAAAAAAATTTGAACATCCAAAATGGAAATGCACAAATGCTGAGAGAGATAATTCCAAAAAGTATCTGCCATTTTTAAGGATAGGCAAAAAGTGGGTTGTTAAATATCAAACCACTTGAGAAGTTGATTTTTTCTACTCCATGAAATTTTTGGATCATTAGGTCACTTGCATGCTCAACATGTTTGTGGCATGCGTGTCCACCACATTTAAAGCTTGTTAGGATCAATTAGAAGTCCCTTCCCTATAAAATTCCACCAAGATTATTATTAGGGGTTGCACTAGTGGAATTTCCCTAACATGGATAACAAAACCTATAAGTTCATTTTTAGTGCGTTCACTTACATTTATTATAGTTTTCAATTTTTTTTGCATAAATTTTTCATTTTGTCATGCCTCATATGTTTTTTATTTACGAGAAAAATGGGAAAATAAGTTTTGATCTGAAAAAAAAATTTGAACATCCAAAATGTTAAAGCACAAATGCTGAGAGAGATAATTCCAAAAAGTATCGATCATTTTTAAGGATAGGATAAAAGTGGGTTGTTAAATATCCAACCACTTGAGAATTTTAGTTTTTTCTACACCTTGAAATTTTTGGATCATTTTGTCACTTGCATCCTCGACATGTTTCTGGCATGTATATCCACCACATTTAAAACATGTTAGGATCAGTTAGAAGTCCCTTTCCTATAAAATTCCACCAAGCTTATTATTAGGGGTTGTACTAGTGGAATTTCCCAAACATGGATAACAAAACCTTGGAGTTCATTTTTAGTGTGTTCACTTACACTTATGATAGTTTTCAAAAAAAATTTCATAAAATTTTCATTTTGTTATGCCTCATATCTTTTTTTTTCGAGAAAAATGGGAGAATTAGTTTTGGATCTGAAAAAAAAATTTGAACATCCAAAATGGAAAAGCACAAATGCTGAGAGAGATAATTACAAAAACTATCTGTGATTTTTAAGGATAGGCAAAAAGTGGGTTGTTAGATATCCAACCTCTTCAGAATTTGATTTTTTTCTACACCTTGAAATTTTCTGATCATTAGGTCACTTGCATCCTCAACATGCTTCTGGCATGCATGTCCACCACATTTAAAGCATGTTAGGATCAGTAAGAAGTCCCTTCCCTATAAAATTCGACCAAGATTATTATTGGGGGTTGTACGCGTGGAATTTCCCAAATATCGATAACAAAACCTAGGAGTTCCTTTTTAGTGCGTTCACTTACATTATTATAGTTTACAAATTTTTTTGCACAAAATTTTCATTTTGTTTTGCCTCATATCTTTTTTGTTTACGAGAAAAAGGGGAGAGCGAGTTTTGGATCTGAAAAAAAAATTTGAACATCCAAAATGGAAATGCACAAATGCTGAGAGAGATAATTCATAAAAGTATCTGTGATTTTTAAGGATAGGTAGAAATTGGCATGTTAAATATCCAACCACTTGAGAATTTGATTTTTTTCCACTCCTTGAAATTTTCTAATCATTAGGTCACTTGAATACTCAACATGTTTCTGGCATGCACGTCCACCACATTTAAAGCATGTTAGGATCAGTTAAAAGTCCCTTCCTTATAAAATCCCACCAAGATTATTATCAGGGGTTGTACTAGTGGAATTTCCCATACATGGATAAAAAAACCTATGAGTTCATTTTTTGTGCGTTCACTTACATTTATTATATTTTTCAAATTTTTTTGCATAAAATTTTTATTTTGTTATGCCTCAAATATTTTTTGTTTACGAGAAAATTGGTAGAATGAGTTTTGGATCTCAAAAAAAAATTTGAACATCCAAAAAGGAAATGCACAAATGCTGAGAGAGATAATTATAAAAAGTATCTGTGATTTTTAAGGATAGGCAAAAAGTGGGTTGTAAAATATCCATCCACTTGAGAATTTGATTTTTTTCTACGTTTTGAAAATTTTGGATCATTAGGTCACTTGCATCCTCAATATGTTTCTGCAATGCATGTCGACCACATTTAAAGCATGTTAGGATCAATTAGAAGTCCCTTTCCTATAAAATTCCACCAAGCATATTATTAGGGGTTGTACTAGTGAAATTTCCCAAACATGGATACCAAAACCTTGGAGATCATTTTTAGTGCGTCCACTTACATTTGTTATAGTTTTCAAATTTTTTTGCATAAAATATTCATTATGTTATACCTCATATCTTTTTTGTTTACGAGAAAAATGGGAGAATAAATTTTGGATCTGAAAAAAAATTTGAACATCCAAAATGGAAATGCACAAATGCTGAGAGAGATAATTCCAAAAAGTATCTGCCATTTTTAAGGATAGGCAAAAAGTGGGTTGTTAAATATCAAACCACTTGAGAAGTTGATTTTTTCTACTCCATGAAATTTTTGGATCATTAGGTCACTTGCATGCTCAACATGTTTGTGGCATGCGTGTCCACCACATTTAAAGCTTGTTAGGATCAATTAGAAGTCCCTTCCCTATAAAATTCCACCAAGATTATTATTAGGGGTTGCACTAGTGGAATTTCCCTAACATGGATAACAAAACCTATAAGTTCATTCTTAGTGCGTTCACTTACATTTATTATAGTTTTCAATTTTTTTTGCATAAAATTTTCTTTTTGTCATGCCTCATATGTTTTTTATTTACGAGAAAAATGGGAAAATAAGTTTTGATCTGAAAAAAAAAATTTGAACATCCAAAATGTTAAAGCACAAATGCTGAGAGAGATAATTCCAAAAAGTATCGATCATTTTTAAGGATAGGATAAAAGTGGGTTGTTAAATATCCAACCACTTGAGAATTTTAGTTTTTTCTACACCTTGAAATTTTTGGATCATTTTGTCACTTGCATCCTCGACATGTTTCTGGCATGTATATCCACCACATTTAAAACATGTTAGGATCAGTTAGAAGTCCCTTTCCTATAAAATTCCACCAAGCTTATTATTAGGGGTTGTACTAGTGGAATTTCCCAAACATGGATAACAAAACCTTGGAGTTCATTTTTAGTGTGTTCACTTACACTTATGATAGTTTTCAAAAAAAATTTCATAAAATTTTCATTTTGTTATGCCTCATATCTTTTTTTTTTCGAGAAAAATGGGAGAATTAGTTTTGGATCTGAAAAAAAAATTTGAACATCCAAAATGGAAAAGCACAAATGCTGAGAGAGATAATTACAAAAACTATCTGTGATTTTTAAGGATAGGCAAAAAGTGGGTTGTTGAATATTCAACCACTTGAGAATTTGAGTTGTTTGTACTCCTTGAAATTTTTGGATCATTAGGTCACTTGCATCCTCAATATGTTTCTGGCATGCTTGTCCACCACATTTAAAGCATGTGAGGATCAGTTAGAAGTCCCTTTCCTACAAAACTCCACCAAGCTTATTATTAGGGGTTGTAGTTGTGGAATTTCTCAAACATGGATAACAAAGCCTTGGAGTTCATTTTTAGTGCGTTCACTTATATTTTTTATGGTTTTCAAATGTTTTTGCATAAATTTTTCATTTTGTTATGCCTCATATCTTTTTTGTTTATGAGAAAAACGGGAGATTGAGTTTTGGATCTGATAAAAAAAATTTGAACATCCAAAATGGAAAGGACAAATGCTGAGAGAGATAATTCCAAAATGTATCTGTGATTTTTAAGGATAGGCAAAAAGTGGGTTGATAAATATCCAACCACTTGAGAATTTTAGTTTTTTCTACACCCTGAAATTTTTGGATCATTTGGTCACTTGCATCCTCGACATGTTTCTGGCATGCATGTCCACCACATGTAAAACATGTCTGGATCAGTTAGAAGTCCCTTCCCTATAAAATTCCACCAAGCTTATTATTAGGGGTTGTACTAGTGGAATTTCCCAAACATGGATAACAAAACCTTGGAGTTCATTTTTAGTGCGTTCACTTACATTTATTATAGTTTTCAAATTTTTTTGCATAAAATTTTCATTTTGTTATGCCTCATATCGTTTTTGTTTACGAGAAAATGGGGAGAGTGAGTTTTGGATTTGAAAAAAAATTTGAATATCCAAAATGGAAATGCACAAATGCTGAGAGAGATAATTCCAAAAAGTATCTATGATTTTTAAGGATAGGCAAAAAGTGGGTTGTCAAATATCCAACCACTTGAGAATTTTATTTTTTTCTTCTCCTTGTAATTTTTGGATCATTAGGTCACTTGCATTCTCGATATGTTTTTGGCATGCCTGTCCACCACATTTAAGTATGTCAGGATTAGTTAGAAGTCCCTTCCCCATAAAATTCCACCAAGACTATTTTTAGGGGTTGTACTAGTGGAATTTCCCAAACATGGATAATAAAACCTTGGAGTTCATTTTTAGTGCGTTCACTCACATTTATTATAGTTTTCAATTTTTTTTGCATAAAATTTTTATTTAGTTATGCCTCATATCTTTTTTGTTTACTAGAAAAATGGGAGAATGAGTTTTGGATCTGAAAAAAAATTTGAACATCCAAAATGGAAATGCACAAATGCTGAGAGAGATAATTCCAAAAAGTATCTGTCATTTTTAAGGATAGGCAAAAAGTGGGTTGTTAAATATCAAACAACTTGAGAATTTTATTTTTTTCTACTCCTTGAAATTTTTGGATCATAAGGGCACAAGCATCCTCAACATGTTTCTGGCATGCATGTCTTCCAGATTTAATGCATGTTAGGATCAGCAAAAAGTCCCTTCCCTATAAAATTCCACCAAGCTTATTATTAGGGGTTGTACTAGTAGAATTTCCCAAACGTGGATAACAAAACCTTGGAGTTCATTTTTAGTGCGTTCACTTACACTTATGAAAGTTTTCAAAAAATATTTCAGAAAATTTTCATTTTGTTATGCCTCATATCTTTTTTGTTTTCGAGAAAAATGGGAGAATTAGTTTTGGATCTGAAAAAAAAATTTGAACATCGAAAATGGAAAAGCACAAATGCTGAGAGAGATAATTCCAAAAAGTATCTGAGATTTTTAAGGATAGGCAAAAAGTACGTTGTTAAATATCCAACCACTTGAGAATTTTATTTTTTTGTACTCCTTGAAATTTTTGGATCATTAGGTCACTTGCATACTCAATATGTTTCTGGCATGCTTGTCCACCACATTTAAAGCATGTGAGGATCAGTTAGAAGTCCCTTTCCTATAAAACTCCACCAAGCTTATTATTAGGGGTTGTACTAGTGGAATTTCTCAAACATGGATAACAAAACCTTGGAGTTCATTTTTAGTGCGTTCACTTACAATTTTTATAGTTTTCAAATTTTTTTGCATAAAATTTTCATTTTGTTATGCCTCATATCTTTTTTGTTTACGAGAAAAATGGGACATTGAGTTTTGGATCTGAAAAAAAAAATTTGAACATCCAAAATGGAAAAGCACTAATGCCGAGAGAGATAATTCAAAAAAATGTATCTGTCATTTTTAAGGATAGGCAAAAAGTGGGTTGTTAAATATCCAACCACTTGAGAATTTTAGTTTTTTCTACACCTTGAAATTTTTGAATCATTTTGTCACTTCCATCATCGACAAGTTTCTGGCATGCATGTCCACCACATTTAAAACATGTTAGGATCAGTTAGAAGTCCCTTTCCTATAAAATTCCACCAAGCTTATTATTAGGGGTTGTACTAGTGGAATTTCCCAAACATGGATAACAAAACCTTGGAGTTCATTTTTAGTGCGTTCATTTACATTAATTATAGTTTTCAAAAAAATTTTGCATCAAATTTTCTTTTTGTTAGGCCTCATATCTTTTTTGTTTACGAGAAAAAGGGGAGAGTGAGTTTTCGATCTGAAAAAAAAATTTGAACATCCAAAATGGATATGCACAAATGCTGAGAGAGATAATTCCAAAAAAATTTCTGTGATTTTTAAGGATACGCAAAAAGTGGGTTGTTAAATATCCAACCACTTGAGAATTTTAGTTTTTTCTACACCTTGAAATTTTTGGATCATTTGGTCACTTGCATCCTCGTCATGTTTCTGGCATGCATGTCTACCACATTTAAAACATGTCAGGAACAGTAAGAAGTCCCTTCCCTATAAAATTCCTCCAAGCTTATTATTAGGGGTTGTACTAGTGGAATTTCCCAAACATGGATAACAAAACTTTGGAGTTCATTTTTAGTGCGTTCACTTACACTTATGATAGTTTTCAAATTTTTTTGCATAAAATTTTCATTTTGATATGCCTCATATCTTTTATTTTACGAGAAAAATTGGAGAATTAGTTTTGGATCTGAAAAAAAAAAAATTGAACATCCAAAATGGAAAAGCACAAATGCTGGGAGAGATAATTCCAAAAAGTATCTGTGATTTTTAAGGATTGGCAAAAAGTGGGTTGTGAAATATCCAACCACTTGAGAATTTGAGTTTTTTCTACACCTTGAAATTTTTGGATCATTTGGTCACATGCATCCTCGACATGTTTTTGGCATGCACGTCCACCACATTTAAAACATGTTAGGATCAGTTAGAAGTCACTTTCCAATATAATTCCACCAAGCTTATTATTATGGGTTGTACTAGTCGAATTTCCCAAGCATGGATAACAAAACCTTGGAGTTCATTTTTAGTGCGTTCACTTACATTTATTATAGTTTTCAAATTTTTTTGCATAAAATTTTCATGTTGCTATGCCTCATATCTTTTTTGTTTAGGAGAAAAATGGGATAATGAGTTTTGGATCTGAAAAAAATATTTCAACATCCAAAATGGAAATGCACAATGCTGAGAGAGATAATTCCAAAGAGTATCTATGATTTTTATGGATAGGCTAAAAGTGGGTTGTTAAATATCCAACCACTTGAGAATTGGATTTTTTTTCTACTCCTTGAAATTTTTGGATCATTAGGTGACTTGCATCCTCAACATGTTTCTGGCATGCATGTCCACCACATTTAAAGGATGTTAGGATCAGTTAGAAGTCCCTTCCCTATAAAATTTCACCAAGCTTATTAATAGGGGTTGTACTAGTGGAATTTAGCAAATATGCATAAAAAAACCTTGGAGTTCATTTTTAGTGCGTTCACTTACACTTATTATAGTTTACAAAGTTTTTTGCATAAAATTTTCATTTTTTCGCGCCTCATATCTTTTTTGTTTACGAGAAAAATGGGAGATTGAGTTTTGCATCTGATAAAAAAAATTTGAACATCGAAAATGGAAACGTACAAATGCTGAGAGAGATAATTCCAAAATGTATCAGTGATTTTTAAGGATAGGCAAAAAGTGGGTTGTTAAATATCCAACCACTTGAGAATTTTAGTTTTTTCTACACCTTGAAATTTTTGGATCATTTGGTCACTTACATCCTAGACATGTTTCTGGCATGCATGTCCACCACGTTTAAAACATGCTACGATCAGTTAGAAGTCCCGTTCCTATAAAATTCCCCCAAACTTATTATTAGGGGTTGTACTATTGGAATTTCCCAAACATGGATAACAAAACCTTAGAGTTCATTTTTAGTGCGTTCACTTATATTTATTATAGTTTTCCAATTTTTTTGCATAAAATTTTTATTTTGTTATGCCTCATATCTTTTTTGTTTACTAGAAAAATGGGAGAATGAGTTTTGGATCTGAAAAAAAATTTGAACAGCCATAATGGAAATGCACAAATGCTGAGAGAGATAATTCCAAAAAGTATCTGTCATTTTTAAGGATAGGCAAAAAGTGGGTTGTTAAATATCAAACCTCTTGAGAATTTTATTTTTTTCTACTCCATGAAATTTTTGGATCATTAGGTCACTTGCATGCTCAACATGTTTGTGGCATGCGTGTCCACCACATTTAAAGCATGTTAGGATCAATTAGAAGTCCCCTCCCTATAAAATTCCACCAAGATTATTATTAGGGGTTGTACTAGTGGAATTTCCCTAACATGGATAACAAAACCTTCGAGTTCATTTTTAGTGCGTTCACTTACATTTTTTATAGTTTTCAAAATTGTTATGCATAAATTTTTCATTTTGTTATTCCTCATATATTTTTTTTTTACGAGAAAAATGGGAGAGTGAGTTTTCGATCTGAAAAAAAAAATTGAACAACCAAAATGGAAAAGCACAAATGCTGAGAGAGATAATTCCAAAAAGTATGTGTCATTTTCAAGGATAGGTAGAAAGTGGGTTCTTAAATTTCCAACCAGTTGAGAATTTGATTTTTTTCTACTCCTTGAAATTTTCAGATCATTAGGTCACTTGCATACTCAACATGTTTCTGGCATGCATGTCCACCACATTTAAAGCATGTTAGGATCAGTTAGATGTCCCTTCCCTATAAAATTCCACCAAGCTTATTATTAGGGGTTGTACTAGTGGAATTTCCCAAACAAGGGTTACAAAACCTAGGAGATCATTTTTAGTGCCTTCATTTACATTTATTATAGTTTTAAATTTTTTTGCATATAATATTCTTTTTGTTATGCCTTATATCTTTTTTGTTTACGAGAAAAATGGGAGAGTGAGTGTTTTATCTGAAAAAAAATTTGAACATCCAAAATGGAAATGCACAAATGCTGAGAGAGATAATTCCAAAAAGTATCTGTGATTTTTAAGGATAGGAAAAAAGCGGGTTGTTAAATATCAAACCACTTGAGAATTTGATTTTTTTCTACTCCTTGAAATTTTTGGATCATTAGATCACTAGCATCCTCATTATGTTTCTAGCATGCATGTCCACCACATTTAAAGCATGTTAGGATCAGTTACAAGTCCCTTTCCTATAAAATTCCTCCAAGCACATTATTAGGGGTTGTACAAGTGGAATTTCCCAAACATGGATAACAAAACTTTGGAGTTCATTTTTAGTGCGTTCACGAACATTTATTATAGTTTTCAAATTTTTTTGCATAAAATTTTCATTTTGTTATGCCTCATATCTTTTTTGTTTACGAGAAAAATGGGAGAGTGAGTTTTGGATCTGAAAAAAAATTTGTACATCCAAAATGGAAATGCACAAATGCTGAGAGAGATAATTCCAAAAAGTATCTGTGATTTTTAAGGATAGGCAAAAAGTGGGTTGTTAAATATCAGACCTCTTCAGAATTTGATTTCTTTCTACACCTTGAAATTTTCTGATCATTAGGTCACTTGCATCCTCAACATGTTTCTGGCATGCATGTCCACCACATTTAAAGCATGTTAGGATCAGTTAGAAGTCCCTTCCCTATAAAATTCGACCAAGCTTATTATTAGGGGTTGTACTTGTGGAATTTCCCAAATATCGATAACAAAACCTAGGAGTGCCTTTTTAGTGCGTTCACTTACATTTATTATAGTTTTCAAATTTTTTTGCATAAAATTTTCATTTTGTTATGCCTCATATCTTTTTTGTTTACGAGAAAAATGGGAGAGTGAGTTTTGGATCCTAAAAAAAAATTTGAACATCCAAAATGTAAATGCACAAATGCTGAGAGAGATAATTCCAAAAACTATCTTTGATTTTTAAGGATAGGTCGAAAATGGGATGTTAAATATCCAACCACTTGAGAATTTGATTTTTTTCGACTCCTTGAAATTTTATGATCATTAGGTCACTTGTATACTCAACATGTTTCTGGCATACACTTCCACCACATTTAAAGCATCTTAGGATCAGTTAGAAGCCCCTTCCCTATAAAATTCTACCAAGCTTATTATTAGGGGTTATACTAGTGCAATTTCCCAAACTTGGGTAACAAAACCTTGGAGTTCATTTTTAGTGCGTTCACTTACGTTTATTATAGTTTTCAAATTTTTTTGCTTAAAATTTTCATTTTGTTATGTCTCATATCTTTTTTGTTTACGAGAAAAATGGGAGTGTGAGTTTTGGATCTGAAAAAAAAATTTGGAAATTTTAAATGGAAATGCACAAATGCAAAGAGAGATAATTCCAAAAAGTATCAGTGATTTTTAAGGATAGGAAAAATGTGGGTTGTTAAATATCCACTTGAGAATTTGATTTTTTTCTACTCCTTGAAATTTTCTCATCATTAGGTCACTTGCATCTTCAACATGTTTGTGGCATGCATGTCCACGACATTTAAAGCATGTTAGGATCTGTTAGAAGTCCCTTCCCTATAAAATTCCACCAAGCTTATTATTAGGGGATGTACTAGTGGAATTTCCCAAACATGGGTAACAAAACCTTGGAGTAGATTTTGAGTGTGTTCACTTACATTTATTATAGTTTTCAATTTTTTTTGCGCAAAATTTTCATTTTCTTTTGCCTCGTATCTTTTTTGTTTACGAGAAAAATGGGAGAGTGAGTTTTGGATCTGAAAAAAAAAATTCTGACATTTTAAATGGAAATGCACAAATGCTGAGAGAGATAATTTCAAAAAGTATCTGTGATTTTTAAGGATTGGCAAAAAGTGGGATGTTAAATATCCAACTACTTGAGAATTTGATTTTTTTCAAGTCCTTGAAATTTTTGGATCGTTAGGTCACTTGCATCCTCAACATGTTTCTAGCATGCATTTCCACTACATTTAAAGCATTTTAGGATCAGTTAGAAGTCCCTTTCCTATAAAATTCCACCAAGCTTATTATTGGGGGTTGTACTAGTGGAATTTCCCAAACATGGATAACAAAACCCTGGAGATCATTTTTAGTGCGTTCACTTACATTTATTATAGTTTTCAAATTATTTTGCATAAAATTTTCATTTTGTTATGCCTCATATCTTTTATGTTTATGAGAAAAATGGGAGAGTGAGTTTTGGATCTGAAAAAAAAATTTGAACATCCAAAATGGAAATGCACATATGCTTAGAGAGATAATTCCCAAAACTATCGGTGGTTTTTAAGGATAGGCAAAAAGTGGGTTGTTAAATATCCAACCAATTGAGAATTGGATTTCTTTCCACTGCTTGAAATTTTCTGATCCTGAGGTCACTTGCATACTCAAAATGTTTCTGGCATGCATGTGCACCACATTTAAAGCATGTTAGGATCAGTTAGAAGTCTCTTCCCTATAAAATTCCAACAAGCTTATTATTAGGGGTTGTACTAGTGGAATTTCCCAAACATTGATAACAAATCCTTAGAGTTCATTTTTTGTGCGTTCACTTACATTTATTATAGTTTTCAAATTTTTTTGCATAAAATTTTCTTTTTGTTTTACCTCATATCTTTTTTTTTACGAGAAAAAAGGGAGAGCGAGTTTTTTATCTGAAAAAAAAATTTGAACATCCAAACTGGAAATGCACAAATGCTTAGAGAGATAATTCCTAAAAGTATTTGTGATTTTTAGGATAGGCAAAAAGTGGGTTGTTAAATATCCAACCACTTGAGAATTTGAATTTTTTCTACTCTTTGAAATTTTGGGATCATTAGGTCACTTGCATCCTCAACAAGTTTCTGGCATGCATGTCCACCACATTTAAAGCATGTTAGGATCAGTTAGAAGTCCCTTTCCTATAAAATTCCACCAATCTTATTATTTGGGGTTGCACTAGTGGAATTTCCCAAACATGGATAAGAAAAATTTGGAGATCATTTTTAGTGCATTCACTTACATTTATTATCGTTTTCAAATTTTTTTGCATAAAATATTCATTTTGTTATGCCTCTTATCTTTTTTGTTTACGAGAAAAATGGGAGAGGGAGTTTTGCTTCTGAAATAAAAAATTGCACATCGAAATTGCAAATGCACAAATGCTGAGAGAGATAATTCCAAAAAGTATCTGTGATTTTTAAGGATAGGCAAAAAGTGGGTTGTTAAATATCCAACTACTTGAGAATTTTATTTTTTTCTGCTCCTTGAAATTATTGAATCATTAGGTCACTTGCATCCTCAACATGTTTATGGCATGCATGTCCACATCATTTAAAGCATGTTAGGATCAGTTAGAAGTGCCTTCCCTATAAAATTCCACCAAGATTATTATCAGGGGTTGTACTAGTGGAATTTCCCAAACATGGATAACAAAACTTCTGAGTTCAATTTTAGTGCGTTCTCTTACATTTATTATAGTTTTCAAATTTTTTTGCATAAAATTGTCTTTTTGTTATGCCTCATATCTTTTTTTTTTACGAGAAAAAGGGGAGAGTGAGTTTTCGATCTGAAAAAAAATTTTGAACATCCAAAATGGATATGCACAAATTCTGCGAGAGATAATTCCAAAAAGTATCTGTGATTTTTAAGGATTGGCAAAAAGTGGGTTGTTAAATATCCAACACTTTGAGAATTTGAGTTTTTTCGACACCTTAAAATTTTTGGATCATTTGGTCACATGCATCCTCGACATGTTTCTGGCATGCACGTCCACCACATTTAAAACATGTTAGGATCAGTTAGAAGTCCCTTTCCAATAAAATTCCTCAAAACTTATTATTATGGGTTGTACTAGTTGAATTTCCCAAACATGGATCACAAAACCTTGGAGTTCATTTTTAGTGCGTTCACATACACGTATTATAGTTTTCAAATTTTTTTGCATAAAATTTTCATGTTGTTATGCCACATATCTTTTTTGTTTAGGAGAAAAATGGTATAATGAGTTTTGGATCTGAAAAAAATATTTCAACATCCAAAATGGAAATGCACAATGTTGAGAGAGATAATTCCAGAAAGTATCTAAGATTTTTATGGATAGGCTAAAAGTGGGTTGTTCAATATCCAACCACTTGAGAATTGGATTTTTTTTCTACTCCTTGAGATTTTTGGATCATTAGGTGACTTGCATCCTCAACATGTTTCTGGCATGCATGTCCACCACATTTAAAGCATGCTAGGATCAGTTAGAAGTCCCTTCCCTATAAAATTCCACCAAGCTTATTATTAGGGGTTGTACTAGTGGAATTTCCCAAACATGGGTTACAAAACCTTGGAGATCATTTTTAGTGCCTTCATTTACATTTATTGTAGTTTTTAAATTTTTTTGCATAAAATATTCTTTTTGTTGCGCCTCATATATTTTTTGTTTACGAGAAAAATGGGAGAGTCAGTTTTTTATCTGAAAAAAAATTTGAACATCCAAAATGGAAATGCACAAATGTTGAGAGAGATAATTCCAAAAAGTATCTGTGATTTTTAAGGATAGGTAAAAAGTGGGTTGTTAAATATCCAACCACTTGAGAATTTTATTTTTTTGTACTCATTGATATTTTTGGATCTTTTGGTCACTTGCATCCTCGACATGTTTCTGGCCTGCACGTCCACCACATTTAAAACATGTTAGGATCAGTTAGAATTCCCTTTCCTATAAAACTCCACCAAGCTTATTATTAGGGGTTGTACTAGTGGAATTTCTCAACCATGGATAACAAAACCTTGGAGTTCATTTTTAGTGCGTTCACTTACAATTTTTATAGTTTTCAAATTTTTTGCATAAAATTTTCATTTTTTTGTGCCTCTTATCTTTTTTGTTTACGAGAAAAATGGGAGATTGAGTTTTGGGTCTGAAAAAAAAAAATTTGAACATCTAAAATGGAAAAGTACAAATGCTGAGAGAGATAATTCCAAAAAGTATATGTCATTTTTAAGGATAGGCAAAAAGTGGGTTGTTAAATATCCAACCACTTGAGAATTTTAATTTTTTCTACACCCTGAATTTTTTGAAACATTTTGTCACTTGCATCCTCGACATGTTTCTGGCATGCATGTCCACCACATTTAAAACATGTTAGGATCAGTTAGAAGTCCCTTTCCTATAAAATTCCCCCAAGCTTATTATTAGGGTTTGTACTAGTGGAATTTTCCAAACATGGATAACAAAACCTTGGAGTTCATTTTTAGTGCGTTCACCTACATTTATTATAGTTTTCAAATTTTTTTGCATAAAATTTTCTTTTTGTTATGCCTCATATCTTTTTTGTTAACGAGAAAAAGGGGAGTGTGAGTTTTTGATTTAAAAAAAATTTTGAACATCCAAAATGGATATGCACAAATGCTGAGAGAGATAATTCCAAAAAGTATCTGTGATTTTTAAAGATAAGCAAAAAGTGGGTTGTTAAATATCCAACCTCTAGAGAATTTGATTTTTTTCTACTCCTTGAAATTATAGGATCATTAGGTCACTAGCATCCTCAACATGTTTCTGGCATGCATGTCTACCACATTTAAAGCATGTTGGGATCTGTAAGAAGTCTCTTCCCTATAAAATTCTACCAGGCTTATTATTAGGGGTTGTTCTAGTGGAATTTCCCAAACATGGATAACAAAACTTTGGAGTTCATTTTTAGTGCGTTCACTTACACTTATGATAGTTTTCAAATTTTTTTGCAAAAAATTTTCATTTTGTTATGCCTCATATCTTTTATTTTACAAGAAAAATGGAGAATTAGTTTTGGATCTGAAAAAAAAAATTGAACATCCAAAATGGAAAAGCACAAATGCTGAGAGAGATAATTCCAAAAAGTATCTGTGATTTTTAAGGATAGGCAAAAAGTGGGTTGTTAAATATCCAACCACCTGAGAATTTGAGTTTTTTCTACACCTTGAAATTTTTGGATCATTTGGTCCCTTGCATCCTCGACAAGTTTCTGGGATGCACGTCCACCACATTTAAAACATGTTAGGATTAGTTAGAAGTCCTTTTCCTATAAAAGTTCACCAAGCTTATTATTAGGGGTTTTACTAGTGGAATTTCTCAATCATGGATAACAAAACCTTGGAGTTCATTTTTAGTGCGTTCACTTACAATTTTTATAGTTTTCAAATTTTTTCGCATAAAATTTTCATTTTTTTGTGCCTCATATCTTTTTTTTTTTACGAGAAAAATGGGAGATTGAGTTTTGGATCTAAAAAAAAAAATTGAACATCCAAAATGGAAAAGCACAAATGCTGAGAGACATAATTCCAAAAAGTATCTGTCATTTTTATGGATAGGCAAAAAATGGGTTGTTAAATATCCAACCACTTGAGAATTTTAGTTTTTTCTACACCTTGAAATTTTTGGATCATTTTGTCACTTGCATCCTCGACATGTTTCTGGCATGCATGTCCACCACATTTAAAACATGTTAGGATCAGTTAGAAGTCCCTGTCCTATAAAATTCCACCAAGCTTATTATTAGGGGTTGTACTAGTGGAATTTCCCAAACATGGATAACAAAACCTTGGAGTTCATTTTTAGTGCGTTCACTTACATTTATTATAGTTTTCAATTTTTTTTCCATAAAATTTTCTTTTTGTTATGCCTCATATCTTTTTTGTTTACGAGAAAAAGGGGAGAGTGACTTTTCGATCTGAAAAAAAATTTTGAACATCCAAAATGGATATGCACAAATGCTGAGAGAGATAATTCCAAAAAGTTTCTGTGATTTTTAAGGATAGGCAAAAAGTGGGTTGTTAAATGTCCAACCTCTAGAGAATTTGATTTTTTTCTACTCCTTGAAATTTTTGGATCTTTAGGTCACTAGCATCCTCAACATGTTTCTGGTATGCATGTCCACCACATTTAAAGCATGTTGGGATCAGTAAGAAGTCCCTTCCCTATAAAATTCTACCAAGCTTATTATTAGGGGTTGTACTAGTGGAATTTCCCAAACATGGATAACAAAACTTTGGAGTTCATTTTTAGTGCGTTCACTTACACTTATGATAGTTTTAAAATTTCCTCTCATAAAATTTTCATTTTGTTATGCCTCATATCTTTTATTTTACAAGAAAAATGGAGAATTAGTTTTGGATCTGAAAAAAAATTTGAACATCCAAAATGGAAAAGCACAAATGCTGAGAGAGATAATTCCAAAAAGTATCGGTGATTTTTAAGGATTGGCAAAAAGTGGGTTGTTAAATAACCAACCATTTGAGAATTTGAGTTTTTTCTACACCTTAATACTTTTGGATCATTTGGTCACATGCATCCTCGACATGTTTCTGGCATGCACGTCCACCACATTTAAAACATGTTAGGATCTGTTAGAAGTTCCTTTCCAATAAAATTCCACAAAACTTATTCTTATGGGTTGTACTAGTTGAATTTGCCAAACATGGATAACAAAACTTTGGAGTTCATTTTTAGTGCGTTCACATACACTTATTATAGTTTTCAATTTTTTTTGCATAAAATTTTCATGTTGTTATGCCACATATCTTTTTTGTTTAGGAGAAAAATGGTAGAATGAGTTTTGGATCTGACAAAAATATTTCAACATCCAAAATGGAAATGCACAATGCTGAGAGAGATAATTCCAGAAAGTATCTATGATTTTTATGGATTGGCTAAAAGTGGGTTGTTAAATATCCATCAACTTGAGAATTGGATTTTTTTTCTACTCCTTGAAATTTTTGGATCATTAAGTGACTTGCATCCTCAACATGTTTCTGGCATGCATGTCCACCACATTTAAAGCATGTTAGGATCATTTAGAAGTCCCTTCCCAATAAAATTTCACCAAGCTTTTTATTAGGGGTTGTACTAGTGGAATTTCCCAAACATGGACAAAAAAACCTTGGAGTTAATTTTTAGAGCGTTCACTTACACTTATTATAGTTTTCAAATTTTTTTGCATAAAATTTTCATTTTGTTATTCCTCATATCTTTTTTGTTTACGAGAAAAATGGGAGAATGAGTTTTGGATCAGAAAAAAAAATTTGAACATCCAAAATGGAAAAGCACAAATGCTAAGAGAGATAATTCCAAAAAGTATCTGTGATTTTTAAGGATAGGCAAAAAGTGGGTTGTCAAATATCCAATCACTTGAGAATTTTAGTTTTTTTTACACCTTGAAATTTTTTGATCATTTGGTCAGTTGCATCCTCGACAAGTTTCAGGCATGCACGTCCACCACATTTAAAACATGTTAGGATCAGTTAGAAGTCCCTTTCCAATAAAATTTCACAAAGCTTATTATTATGGGTTTTACTAGTGGAATTTCCCAAACATGGATAACAAAACCTTGGAGATCATTTTTAGTGCGTTCACTTACACTTATTATAGTTTTTAAATTTTTTTGCATAAAATTTTCTTTTTGTTATGCTTCATATCTTTTTTGTTTACGAGAAAAAAGGGAGAGTGCATTTTCGATCTGAAAAAAAAATTTGAACAGCCAAAATGGAAAAGCACAAATGTTGAGAGAGATAATTCCAAAAAGTATCTGTGATTTTTAAGGTTAGGCAGAAAGTGGGTTGTTAAATTTCCAACCACTTGAGAATTTGATTTTTTTCTACTCCTTGAAATTTTCAGATCATTAGGTCACTTGCATACTCAACATGTTTCTGGCATGCATGTCCACCACATTTAAAGCATGTTAGGATCAGTTAGAAGTCCCTTCCCTACAAAATTTTACCAAGCTTATTATTAGGGGTTGTACTAGTGGAATTTCCCAAACATGGGTTACAAAACCTTGGAGATCATTTTGAGAGCCTTCATTTACATTTATTATAGTTTTTAAATTTTTTTGCATAAAAAATTCTTTTTGTTATGCCTCATATCTTTTTTGTTTACGAGGAAAATGGGAGAGTAAGGTTTCTTTCTGAAAAAAAATTTGAACATCCAAAATGGAAATGCACAAGTGCTGAGAGAGATAATTCCAAAAAGTATCTGTGATTTTTAAGGATAGGAAAAAAGTGGGTTGTTAAATATCCAACCACTTGAGAATATGATTTTTTTCAACTCCTTGAAATTTTTGGATCATTAGGTCACTAGCATCCTCATCATGTTTCTGGCATGCATGTCCACCACATTTAAAGCCTGTTAGGATCAGTTAGAAGTCCCTTTCCTTTAAAATTCCACCAAGCACATTATTAGGGGTTGTCCTAGTGGAATTTCCCAAACATGGATAACAAAACTTTGGAGTTCATTTTTAGTGCGTTCACGAACATTTATTATAGTTTTCAAATTTTTTTGCATAAAATTTTCATTTTGTGATGTCTCATATCTTTTTTATTTACGAGAAAAATGGGAGAGTGAGTTTTGGATCTGAAAACAAAATTTGAACATCCAAAATGGAAATGCACAAATGTTGAGAGAGATAATTCCAAAAAGTATCTGTGATTTTTAAAGATAGGCAAAAAGTGGGTTGTTAAATATCCAACCACTTCAGAATTTGATTTTTTTCTACACCTTGAAATTTTCTGATCATTAGGTCACTTGCATCCTCAACATGTTTCTGGCATGCATATCCACCACATTTAAAGCATGTTAGGATCAGTTAGAAGTCCCTTCCCTATAAAATTCGACCAAGCTTATTATTAGGGATTGTACTTGTGGAATTTCCCAAATATGGAGAACAAAACCTCGGAGTTCCTTTTTAGTGCATTCACTTACATTTATTATAGTTTTTAAATTTTTTTGCATAAAATTTCCATTTTGTTATTCCTCATATCTTTTTTGTTTACGAGAAAAATGGGAGAGTGAGTTTTGGATCTGAAACAGAAATTTGAACATCCAAAATGGAAATGCACAAATGCTGAGAGAGATAATTCCTAAAAGTATCTATGATTTTTAAGGATAGGTAGAAAGTGGGATGTTAAATATCCAACCACTTGAGAATTTGATTTTTTTCTACTCCTTGAAATTTTCTGATCATTAGGTCACTTGAATAATCAACATGTTTCTGGCATGCACGTCCACCACATTTAAAGCATGTTAGGATCAGTTAGAAGTCCCTTCCCTAAGAAATTCCACCAAGCTTATTATTAGGGGTTGTACTAGTGCAATTTCCCAAACATGGGTAACAAAACCTTGGAGTTCATTTTTAGTGCGTTCACTTACGTTTATTATAGTTTTCAAATTTTTTTGCTTAAAATTTTCATTTTGTTTTGCCTCATATCTTTTTTGTTTACGAGAAAAATGGGAGGGGGTGTTTTGGATCTGAAAAAAATTTGGAAAATTTCAATGGAAATGCACAAATGCTGAGAGAGATCATTCCAAAAAGTATCTGTGATTTTTATGGATAGGAAAAAAGTGGACTCTTAAATATCCACTTGAGAATTTGATTTTTTTTTACTCCTTGAAATTTTCTCATCATTAGGTCACTTGCATCTTCAACATGTTTTTGGCATGCATGTCCACCACATTTAAAGTATGTTAGGATCAGTTAGAAGTCCCTTCCCTATAAAATTCCACCAAGCTTATTATTAGGGGATGTACTAGTGGAATTTCCCAAACATCGGTAACAAAACTTTGGAGTAGATTTTTAGTGCCTTCACTTACATTTATTATAGTTTTCAATTTTTTTTACGCAAATCTTTCATTTTGTTTTTCCTCGTATCTTTTTTGTTTACGAGAAAAATGGGAGAGTGAGTTTTGGATCTGAAAAAAAAATTTCGACATTTTAAATGGAAATGCACAAATGCTGAGAGAGATAATTTCAAAAAGTATCTGTGATTTTTAGGGAGTGGCAAAAAGTGGGATGTTAAATATCCAACCACTTGAGAATTAGGTCACTTGCATCCTCAACATGTTTCTGGCATGCATGTCCACCACATTTAAAGCATGTTAGGATCAGTTAGAAGTCCCTTCCCTATAAAATTCCAACAAGCTTATTATTAGGGGTTATACTAGTGGAATTTCCCAAACATGGATAACAAATCCTTAGAGTTCATTTTTAGTGTGTTCACTTACATTTATTATAGATTTCAAATTTTTTTCCAAAAAATTTTCATTTTGTTATGCCTCATATCGTTTTTGTTTACGAGAAAAATGGGAGAGCGAGTTTTGGATCTGAAAAAAAAATTTGAACATCCAAAAAGGAAATGCACAAATGCTGAGAGAGATAATTCCAAAAAGTATCTATGATTTTTAAGGATAGGCAAAAAGTGGGTTGTTAAATATCCAACCACTTGAGAATTTGATTTTTTTCTACTCCTTGAAATTTTTGGATCATTAGGAAACTTGCATCCTCAATAAGTTTCTGGCATGCATGTCCACCACATTTAAAGCATGTGAGGATCAGTTAGAAGTCCCTTTCCTATAAAACTCCACCAAGCTTATTATTAGGGGTTTTACTATGGAATTTCTCAAACAAGGATAACAAAACATTGGAGTTCATTTTTAGTGAGTTCACTTTCATTTTATGTAGTTTTCAAATTTTTTTGCGTAAAATTTTCATTTTGTTATGCTTCATATCTTTTTTGTTTACGAGAAAAATGGGAGATAGAGGTTTGGATCAGAAAAAAAAATTTAAACATCCAAAATGGAAAAGCACAAATGCTGAGAGAGATAATTCCAAAATGTATTTGTGATTTTTAAGGATAGGCAAAAAGTGGGTTGTTAAATATCCAACCACTTGAGAATTTTAGTTTTTTCTACACCTTGAAATTTTCTTATCATTTGGTCACTTGCATCCATGACTTGTTTCTGGCATGCATGTCCACCACATTTAAAACATGTTGGGATCAGTTAGAAGTCCCTTTCCTATAAAATTCCACCAAGCTTATTATTAGGGGTTGTACTAGTGGAATTTCCCAAACATGGATAACAAACCCTTGGAGTTCATTTTTAGTGCGTTCACATACATATATTATAGTTTTCAAAATTTTTGTATAAAATTTTCATTTTGTTATGCCTCATTTCTTTTTTGTTTACTAGAAAAATGGGAGAACGAGTTTTGGATCTGAAAAAAAAATTTTGAACATCCAAAATGGAAATAGACAAATGCTGAGAGAGATTATTCCAAAAAGTATCTGTGATTTTTTAGGATAGGCAAAAAGTGGGTTGTTAAATATCGAACCACTTGAGAATTTGATTTTTTTCTACTCTTTGAAATTTTTGGATCATTAGGTCACTTGCATCCTCAACATGTTTCTTGCATGCATGTCCACCACCTTTAAAACATGTTAGGATTTGTTAGAAGTCCCTTTCCTATAAAATTCCACCAAGCTTATTATTTGGGGTTGCACTAGTGGAATTTCCCAAACATGGATAAGAAAAACTTGGAGATCATTTTTAGTGCATTCACTTACATTTATTATAGTTTTCAATTTTTTTTGCATAAAATATTCATTTTGTTATGCCTCATATCTTTTTTGTTTACGAGAAAAATGGGATAGGGAGTTTTGGTTTTGAAAAAAAAAAATTGCACATCCAAAATGGAAATGCACAAATGCTGAGAGAGATAATTCAAAAAAGTATGTGTGATTTTTAAGGATAGGCAAAAAGTGGGTTGTTAAATATCCAACCACTTGAGAATTTTATTTTTTTTCTACTCCTTGAAATTTTTGGATCATTAGGTTACTTGCATCCTCAACATGTTTCTGGCTTGCATGTCCACCACATTTAAAGTATATTAGGATCAGTTAGAAGTCCCTTCCCTATAAAATTCCACCAAGATTATTATCAGGGGTTGTACTAGTGGAATTTCCCATACATGGATAACAAAACCTATGAGTTCATTTTTTGTGCGCTCACTTACATTTATTATATTTTTCAATTTTTTTTTCATAAAATTTTTATTTTGTTATGCCTCAAATCTTTTTTGTTTACGAGAAAAATGGTAGAATGAGTTTTGGATCTCAAAAAATAATTTGAACATCCAAAAAGGAAATGTACAAATGCTTAGAGAGATAATTCCAAAAACTATCTGTGATTTTTAAGGATAGGCAAAAAGTGGGTTGTTAAATATCCAACCAATTGAGAATTTAATTTTTTTCTACTCCTTGAAATTTTCTGATCATTAGGTCACATGCAACCTCAACATGTTTGTGGCATGCATGTCCACCACATTTAAAGCATGTTAGGATCAGTTAGAAGTCCCTTACCTATAAAATTCCACCATGCTTATTATTAGGGGTTGTACTTGTGGAATTTCCCAAACATGGATAACAAAACCTTTGAGATCATTTTTAGTGCGTTCACTCTCATTTATTATAGTTTTCAAATTTTTTTGCATAAAATATTTATTTTGTTACGCCTCATCTCTTTTTTGTTTACGAGAAAAATGGGAGAGTGAGTTTTGGATCTGAAAAAAATATTGAACATCCAAAATGGAAATGCACAAATGCTTAGAGAGATAATTCCAAAAAGTATCTGTGATTTTGATGGATAGGCAAAAAGTGGGTTGTTAAATATCTAACCACTTGAGAATTTGATTTTTTTATACTCCAAATTTTCTGATCATTAGGTCACTTGCATCCTCAACATGTTTCTGGCATGCATGTCCACCACATTTAAAGCATGTTAGGATTAGTTAGAAGTGCCTTCCCCATAATATTCCACCAAGATTATTATTAGGGTTTGTACTTGTGGAATTTCCCTAACATGGATAACAAAACCTATGAGTCCATTTTTAGTGCGTTCACTTACATTTATTATATTTTTCAAATTGTTTTGCATAAAATTTTCATTTTGTTATGCCTCATATCTTTTTTGTTAAATATACAACCACTTGAGAATTTTATTTTTTTCTACTCTTTGAATTTTTTGGGTCATTAGGTTCGACATGTTTCTGGCCTGCATGTCCTCCACATTTAAAGCATGTTAGGATAAGTTAGAAGTCCCTTCCCTATAAAATTCCACCTAGCTTATTATTAGGGGTTGTACTAGTGGAATTTTCCAAACATGGATAACAAAACCTTGGAGTTCATTTTTCGTGCGGTATCTTACATTTATTATAGATTTCAAATTTTTTTGCATAAAATTTTCTTTTTGTTATACCTCATATCTTTTTTGTTTACGAGAAAAAGGGGAGAGTGAGTTTTCGATCTGAAAAAAAAAATTTGTACATCCAAAATGGATATGCACAAATGCAGAGAGAGATAATTCCAAAAATTTTCTGTGATTTTAATGGATAGGCAAAAAGTGGGTTGTTAAATATTCAACGACTTCAGCATTTGATTTTTTTCTACTCCTTGAAAATTTTGGCTCATTAGCTCACTAGCATCCTCAACATGTTTCTCGCATGCATGTCCACCACCTTAAAAGCATGTTAGGATCAGTTAGAAGTCCCTTTCCTATAAAAATCCACCAAGCTTATTATTAGGGGCTGTACAAGAGGAATTTCCCAAACATGGATAACAAAACCTTGGAGTTCATTTTTAGTGCGTTCTCTTACATTTATTTTAGTGTTGAAATTTATTTTTCATTAAATTTTCTTTTTTTTTATTCCTCATATCTTTTTTGTATACGAGAAAAATGGGAGAGTGAGTTTTGGATCTGAAAAAAAAATTTGAAGATCCAAAATGGAAATGCACAAATGCTGAGATAGAAAATTCCAAAAAGTATCTGTGATTTTTAAGGATAGGCAAAAAGTTGGTTGTTAAATATCCAACCACTTGAGAATTTGATTTTTTTATACTCCTTCAAATTTTCTATTCATTAGGTCACTTGCATCCTCAACATGTTTCTGGCATGCATGTCCACCACATTTAAAGCATGTTAGGATCAGTTAGAAGTCCGTTCCCTATAAAATTCTACCAAGCTGATTATTAGGGGTTGTACTAGCGGAATTTCCCAAACATGGATAATAAAACCTTGGAGTTCATTTTTAGTGCGTTCACGTACATTTAATATAGTTTTCTAACTTTTTTGCATAAAATTCTCATTTTCTTATGCCTCATATCTTTTTTTTTTACGAGAAAAATGGGGGAGTGAGTTTTGGATATGAAAAAAAATTTGAACATCCATAATGGAAATGGACAAATGCTCAGAGAGATAATTCCAAAAAGCTTCTGTGATTTTTAAGAATAGGCAAAAAGTGGGTTGTTAAATATCCAACCACTTGAGAATTTGATTTTTTTCTACTCCTTGAAATTTTTGGATCATTAGGTCACTTGCATCCTCAATATGTTTCTGGCATGCATGTCCACCACATTTAAAGCATGTGAGGATCATTTAGAAGTCCCTTTCCTATGAAACTCCACCAAGTTTATTATTAGGGGTTGTACTAGTGGAATTTCCCAAACATGGATAACAAAACCTTGGAGTTCATTTTTAGTGCGTTCACTTACATTTTTTATAGTTTTCAAATTTATTTGCATAAAATTTTCTTTTTCTTATGCCTCATATCTATTTTGTTTACGAGAAAAATGGGAGAGTGAGTTTTGGATCTGAAAAAAAAAATTGAACATCCAAAATGGAAAAGCGCAAATGGTAAGAGTGATAATTCAACAAAGTATCAGTGATTTTTAAGGATAGCAAAAAGTGGGTTGTTAAATATCCAACCACTGGAGAATTTTTGACTTTTTTCTACTCCTTCAAATTTTTGGATCATTTGGTCACTTGCATCCTCAATATGTTTCTGGCATGCATGTCCACCACATTTAAAGCATGTGAGGATCAGTTAGAAGTCCCTTTCCTATGGAACTCCTCCAAGTTTATTACTAGGGGTTGTACTAGTGGAATTTTCCAAACATGGATAACAAAACCTTGGAGTTCATTTTTAGTGCGTTCTCTTACATTTTTTTTAGTTTTCAAATTTTTTTGCGTAAAATTTTCGTTTTGTTATGCCTCATATCTATTTTGTTTACGAGAAATATGGGAGAGTGAGTTTTGGATCTGAAAAAAAAAATTGAACATCCAAAATGAAAAGCGCAAATGCTAAGAGTGATAATTCAAAAAAGTATCAGTGATTTTTAAGGATAGGCAAAAAGCAGGTTGTTAAATATCCAACCACTGGAGAATTTTTTACTTTTTTCTACTCCTTGAAATTTTTGGATCATTTGGTCACTTGCATCCTCTACATGTTTCTGGCATGCATGTCCACCACATTTAAAACATGTTTGGATCAATTAGCAGTCCCTTTCCTATAAAATTCCACCAAACTTATTATTATGGGTTGTACTAGTGGAATTTCCAAAATATGGATAACAAAATCTTGGAGTTCCTTTTTAGTGCGTTCACTTACGTATAGTTTTCAAATTTTTTTGCATAAAATTTTCAATTTGTTATGCCTCATATCTTTTTTGTTTACGAGAAAAATGGGAGAATGAGTTTTGGATCTGAAAAAAAATTTGAACATCCAAAAAGGAAATGTACAAATGCTGAGAGAGATAATTCCAAAAAGTATATGTGATTTTTAAGGATAGGCAAAAAGTGGGTTGTTAAATATCCAACCACTTGAGAATATCATTTTTTTCTACTCGAAATTTTCTGATCATTAGGTCACTTGCATCCTCAACATGTTTCGGGCATGCATGTCTACCATATTCAAAGCGTGTTAGGATCAGTTAGAAGTCCCTTCCCTATAAAATTCCACCAAGCTTATTATTAGGGGTTGTACTAGTGGAATTTCCCCAACAAGGATAACAAAACCTTGGAGTTCATTTTTAGTGCGTTCACTTACATTTATTATAGTTTTCAAATTTTTTTGCATAAAATTTTCATTTTGTTATGCCTCATATCTTTTTTGTTTACGAGAAAAATGGGAGAGAGAGCTTTGAATCTGAAAAAAAAAATTGAACATCCAAAACGGAAATGTACAAATGCTGAGAGAGATAATACCAAAAAGTATATGTGATTTTTAAGGATAGGCAAAAAGTAGGTTGTTAATTATCCAACCACTTCAGAATTTGATTTTTTTGTACTCCTTGAAATTTTTGGATCATTAGGTCACTTGCATCCTCAACATGTTTCTGGCATGCATGTCCACCACATTTAAAGCATGTTAGGATCAGTTAAAAGTCGCTTCCCTATAAAATTCGACCAAGCTTATTATTAGGGGTTGTACTAGTGGAATTTCCCAAACATGGATAACAAAACCTTGGAGTTCATTTTTAGTACGTTCACTTACATTTATTATAGTGTTCAAATTTTTTTGCATAAAGTTCTAATTTTTTTATGACTCATATCTTTTTTGTTTACGAGAAAAATGGGAAAGAGTTTTGGATTTGAAAAAATATTTGAACATTCAAAATGGAAATGCACAAATGCTCAGAGAGATAATTCCAAAAAGTATCTGTGATTTTTAAGGATAGGCAAAAAGTGGGTTGTTAAATATCCAACCACTTGAGAATTTGATTTTTTTCTACTCCTTGAAATTTTTGAATCACTAGGCCACTTGCATCCTCATTATGTTTCTGGCATGCATGTCCACCACATTTAAAGCAAGTTAGGATCAATTAGAAGTCCCTTTCCTTTGAAACTCCACCAAGCTTATTATTAGGGGTTGTACTAGTGGAATTTCCCAAACATGCATAAAAAAACCTTGGGGTTCATTTTTAGTGCGTTCACTTACATTTTTTATAGTTTTCAATTTTTTTTGCATAAAATTTTCATTTTGTTATGCCTCGTATCTTTTTTCTTTACGAGAAAAATCGGAGATTAAGTTTTGGATCTGAAAAACAAATTTGATCATCCAAAATGGAAAAGCACAAATGCTGAGTGAGAAAATTCCAAAAAGTATTTGTGATTTTTAGGGATAGGCAAAAAGTGGGTTTTTAAATATCCCACCACTTGGGAATTTGAGTTTTTCCTACACCTTGAAATTTTAGGACCATTTGGTCACTTGCATCCTCGACTTGTTTCCGGCATGCATGTCCACCACATTTAAAACATGTTAGGATCAGTTAGAAGTCCTATTCTTATAAAATTCCACCAAGCTTATTATTAGGGGTTGTACTAGTGGAATTTCCCAAACATGGATAACAAATCCATGGAATTCTTTTTTAGTGCGTACACTTACAATTATTATAGTTTTGAATTTTTTTTGCATAAAATTTTCATTTGCTTATGCCTCATATCTTTTTTGTTTACGAGAAAAATGGGAGAATGAGTTTTGGATCTGAAAAAAAAAATTGAACATCCAAAATGGAAATGCACAAATGCTGAGAGAGATAATTCCAAAAAGTATCTGTGATTTTTAAGGATATGCAAAAAAGTGGGTTGTTAAAAATCCAACCACCAGAGACTTTTATTTTTTTCTACTCTTTGAAATTTTCTGATCATTAGGTCACTTGCATCCTCAACATGTTTCTGGCATGCATGTCCACCACATTTAAAGCATGTTAGGATACGTTAGAAGTCCCTTCCCTATCAAATTCCACCAAGCTTATTATTACGGGTTGTACTAGTGGAATTTCCCAAACATGGATAACAAAACCTTGGAGTTCATTTTTAGTGCGTTCACTTACATTTATTATAGTTTACAAATTTTTTTGCATAAAATTTTCTTTTTGTTATGCCTCATATCTTTTTTGTTTACAAGAAAATGGGAGAGGGAGTTTTGGATCTGAAAAAAAAAATTTGAACATCCAAAATGGAAATGCATAAATGCTGAGAGAGATAATTCCAAAATGTATCTGTGATTTTTAAGGATAGGAGAAAAGTGGGTTGTTAAATATCCAACCACTTTTGAATTTTAATTTTTTCTACTGCTTGAAATTTTTGGATCATTAGGTCACTTGCATCCTCAACATGTTTGTGGCATGCATATTCACCACATTTAAAGCATGTTAGGATCAGTTAGAAGTCCCTTCCCTATAAAATTCCACCAACATTATCATTAGGGATTGTACTAGTGGAATTTCCCAAACATTGATAACAAATCCTATCAGTTCATTATTAGTGGATCCACTTACATTTATTATACTTTTCAAATTTTTTTGCATAACATTTTCATTTTGTTATGCCTCATAACTTTTTGGTTTACGATAAAAATGGGAGAATGAGTTTTGGATCTGAAAAAAAAATTTGATCATCCAAAATGGAAACGCACAAATGCTGAGAGAGATAATTCGAAAAAGTATATGTGATTTTTAAGGATAGGCAAAAAGTGGGTTGTTAAATATCCAACCACTTGAGAATTTTTTTTTTCAACTCCTTGAAATTTTTGGATGATTAGGTCACTCGCATATTCAACATGTTTCTTGCATGCATGTCCACCATATTTAAAACATGTTAGGATCAGTTAGAAGTCCCTTTCCTATAAAATTCCACCAAGCTTATTATTAAGGGTTGTACTAGTGGAATTTCCCAAACATGGATAACAAAACGTTGGAGATCATTTTTAGTGCATTCACTTAGATTTATTATTGTTTTCAAAGTTTTTTGCATAAAATATTCATTTTTTTATGCCTCATATCTTTTTTGTTTAAGAGAAAAATGGGAGAGTGAGTTTTGGATCTGAAAAAAAAATTTGAACATCCAAAATGAAAACGCACATATCCTAAGAGAGATAATTCCAAAAAAAATCTGTGATTTTTAAGGATAGGCAAAAAGTGGGTTGTTAAATATCCAACCACTTGAGAATTTTATTTTTTTCTACCCCTTGAAATTTTAGGATCATTAGGTTGCTTGCATCCTCATCATGTTTGTTGCATGCATGTCCACCGCATTTAAAGCATGTTAGGATCAGTTAGAAGTCCCTTCCCTATAAAATTCCTCCAAGATTATTATTAGGGGTTGTACTAGTGCAATTTCCCAAACATGGAATTTCACTTACATTTATTATAGTTTTCAAATTTTTTTGCATAATTTTTTATTTTGTTAGGCCTCTTATCTTTTTTGTTTACGAGAAAAATGGGAGAGGGAGTTTTGGATATAAAAAAAAATTGAACATCCAAAATGGAAATGCACAAATGCTGAGAGAGATAATTCCAAAAAGTATCTGTGATTTTTAAGGATTGGCAAAAAGTGGGTTATTAAATATCCAACCACTTGAGAATTTTATTTTTTTCTACTCCTTGAAATTTATGGATCATTAGGTCACTTGCATCCTCAACATGTTTGTGGCATGAATGTCGACCACATTTGAAGCATGTTAGGATCAGTTAGAAGTCCCTTCCCTACAACATTCTACCAAGATTATTATTAGGGGTTGTACTAGTGGAATTTCCCAAACATGGATAACAAAACCTATGAGTTCATTTTTAGTGCATTCACTTACATTTATTATAGTTTTCAAATTTTTTTGCATAAAATTTTCATTTTGTTATGCCTCATAACTTTTTGGTTCACGAGAAAAATGGGAGAATGAGTTTCGGATCTGAAATAAAAATTTGAACATCCAAAATGGAAATACACTAATGCTGAGAGAGATAATTCCAAAAAGTATCTGTGATTTTTAAGGATAGACAAAAAGTGGGTTGTTAAATATCCAACCACTTGAAAATTTTATTTTTTTCTACTCTTTGAAATTTTTGGATCATTAGGTCACTTGCATCCTCAACATGTTTCTGGGATGCATGTCCACCACATTTAAAGCATGTTAGGATCAGTTAGAAGTCCCTTTCCTATAAAATTCCACCAAGCTTATTACTAAGGGTTGTACTAGTGGATTTTCTCAAACATGGTTAACAAAACCTTGGAGATCATTTTTAGTGCGTTCACTTACATTTATTATAGTTTTTAAACTTTTTTGCACAAATTTTTCATTTTCTTATGCCCCATCTCTTTTTTGTTTACGAGAAAAATGGGAGAGAGAGTTTTGGATCTAAAAAAAAAATTTGAACATCCAAAATTGAAATGCACAAATGCTGAGAGAGATAATTCCAAAAACTATCTGTGATTTTTAAGGATAGGAAAAAATTGGGTTGTTAAATATCCATCCACTTGAGAATTTGTTTTTTTTTTCTACTTCTTGAAATTTTTGGATCATTTTTTCACTTGCATCCTCAACATATTTCTGGCATGCATGTCCACCACATTTAAAGCATGTTAGGATCAGTTAGAAGTCCCTTCCCTGTAAAATTCCACCAAGCTTGTCATTAGGGGTTGTACTAGTGGAATTTCCAAAACATGGATAACTAAACCTTGGAGTTCATTTTTAGTGCGTTCACTTACATTTATTACAGTGTTCAAATTTTTTTTCATCAAATTTTCATTTTGTTATGCATCATATCTTTTTTGTTTACGAGAAAATGGGAGAGGGAGTTTTGGATATAAAAAAAAAATTGAACATCCAAAATGGAAATGCACAAATGCTGAGAGAGATAATTCCAAAAAGTATCTATGATTTTTAAGGATTGGCAAAAAGTGGGTTGTTAAATATCCAACCACTTGAGAATTTTATTTTTTTCTACTCCTTGAAATTTATGGATCATTAGGTCACTTGCATCCTCAACATGTTTGTGGCATGAATGTCGACCACATTTGAAGCATGTTAGGATCAGTTAGAAGTCCCTTCCCTACAACATTCCACCAAGATAATATTAGGGGTTGTACTAGTGGAATTTCCCAAACATGGATAACAAAACCTATGAGTTCATTTTTAGTGCATTCACTTACATTTATTATAGTTTTCAAATTTTTTTGCATAAAATTTTCATTTTGTTATGCCACATAACTTTTTGGTTTACGAGAAAAATGGGAGAATGAGTTTCGGATCTGAAAGAAAATTTTGAACATCCAAAATGGAAATACACTAATGCTGAGAGAGATAATTCCAAAAAGTATCTGTGATTTTTAAGGATAGGCAAAAAGTGGGTTGTTAAATATCCAACCACTTGAGAATTTTATTTTTTTCTACTCTTTGAAATTTTTGGATCATTAGGTCACTCGCATCCTCAACATGTTTCTGGCATGTATGTCCACCACATTTAAAGCATGTTAGGATAAGTTAGAAGTCCCTTTCCTATAAAATTCCACCAAGCTTATTACTAAGGGTTGTACAAGTGGATTTTCCCAAACATGGTTAACAAAACCTTGGAGATCATTGTTAGTGCGTTCACTTACATTTATTATAGTTTTTAAATTTTTTTGCATAAAATATTCATTTTGTTATGCCTCATATCTTTTTTGTTTACGAGAAAAATGGGAGAGTGAGATTTGGATCTGAAAAAAAAATTTTTACATCGAAAATGGAAATGCACAAATGCAGAGAGAGATAATTCCAAAAATTACCTATGATTTTTAAGGATAGGCAAAATGTGGGTTGTTAAATATCCAACCACTTGAGAATTTGATTTTTTTCAACTGCTTGAAATTTTTGGATCATTAGTTCACTTGCATCCTCAATAGGTTTCTGGCATGCATGTCCACCACATTTAAAGCATGTGAGGATCAGTTAGAAGTCCCTTTCCTATAAAACTCCACCAAACTTATTATTAGGGGTTGTACTAGTGGAATTTCCCAAACATGGATAACAAAACCTTGGAGTTCATTTTTAGTGCGTTCACTTACATTTTTTATCGTTTTAAAATTTTTTTGCATAAAATTTTCATTTTGTTATTCCTCTTATCTTTTTTGTTTATGAGAAAAATGGGAGATTGAGTTTTGAATCTGAAAAAATAATTTGAACATCCAAAATGGAATCGCACAAATGCCGAGAGAGATAATTCAGAAAAGTATCTGTGATTTTTAAAGATAGGCAAGAAGTGGGTTGTTTAATATCCAACCACTTGAGAATTTGAGTTTTTTCTAAACCTTCAAATTTGCTGGATCATTTGGTCACTTGCATCCTCGACATGTTTCTGGCATGCATGTCCACCACATTTAAAACATATTAGGATCAGTTAGAAGTCTCTTTCCTATAAAATTCACCCAAGCTTATTATTAGGGGTTGTACTAGTGGAATTTACCAAACATGGATAACAAAACCTTGGAGTTCATTTTTAGTATGTTCACTTACATTTATTATAGTTTTCAAATTTTTTTGCATAAAATTTTCATTTTGTTATGCCTCATATCTTTTTTGTTTACGAGAAAAAGGGGAGAGAGAGTTTTCGATCTGAAAAAAAATTTTGAACATCCAAAATAGAAATGCACAAATTCTGAGAGAGATAATTCCAAAAAGTATCTGTGATTTTTAATGATGGGCAAAAAGTGGGTTGTTAAATATCCAACCACTTGAGAATTTGATTTTTTTCTACTCCTTGAAATTTTCTGATAATTAGGTCAGTTGCATTCTCAACATGTTTGTGGCATGCATGTCCACCACATTTAAAGCATGTTAGGATCACTTAGAAGTCCCTTTCCTATGAAACTCCACCAAGCTTATTATTAGGGGTTGTACTAGTGGAATTTCCCAAACATCGATAACAAAACCTTGGAGTTCATTTTTAGTGCGTTCACTTACATTTTTTATAGTTTTCAAATTTTTATGCATAAAATTTTCATTTTTTTATGCCTCATATCTTTTTTGTTTACTAGAAAAATGGGAGATCGAGTTTTGGATCTGAAAAAAAAAATTGAACATCCAAAATGGAAAAGCAGAAATGCTGAGAGAGATAATTCCAAAAAGTATCTCTGATTTTTTAGGATAGGCAAAAAGTGGATTGTTAAATATCCAACCACTTGATAATTTTATTTTTGTCTACTCCTTGAACTTTTTTGATTAATGGTCACTTGCATCCTCAACATGTTTGTGGCATGAAAGTCCACCACATTTAAAGCATGTGAGGGTCAGTTAGAAGTCTCATCCCTATAAAATTCCACAAAGCGTAGTTTTAGCGGTTGTACTAGTGGAATTTCCCAAACATGGATAACAAGACCTTGGAATTCATTTTTAGTGCGTTTACTTAGATTTTTTAGAGTTTTCAAATTTTTTTGCATAAAATTTTCTTTTTGTTATGCCTCATATGTTTTTTGTTTACAAGAAAAATGGGAGAGAGAGTTTTGGATCTGAAAAAAAAAATTTGAACATCCAAAATTGAAATGTAGAAATGCTGAGAGAGATAATTCCAAAAAGTATCTGTGATTTTTAACGATAGGCAAAATGTGGGTTGTTAAATATCCAACCACTTGAGAATTTTATTTTTTTTCTACTCCATGAAAATTTTGGATTATTAGGTCACTTGCATCCTCAACATCTTTGTGGCATGCATGTCCGCCACATTTAAAGCATGTTTGGATCAATTAGAAGTCCCTTCCCTATAAATGTCCACCAAGCTTATTATTACGGGTTGTACTAGTGGAATTTCCCAAACATGGATAACAAAACCTTGGAGTTCATTTTTAGTGCGTTCACTTACATTTATTATAGGTTTCAAATTTTTTTGCATAAAATTTTCATTTTGTTATGCCTTTTATCTTTTTTGTTTACGAGAAAAATGGGAGATCGTGTTTTGGATAAAAAAAAAAATTAACATCCAAAATGGAAATTCACAAATGCAGAGAGAGATAATTCCAAAAAGTAGCTGTGATTTTTAAGGATAGGAAAAAACTGGGTTGTTAAATATCCAACCACTTGAGAATTTGATATTTTTCTACTCGAAATTTTTGGATCATTCGGTCACTTGCATCCTCAACATGATTCTGGCATGCATGTCCACGACATTTAAAGCATGTTAGGATCAGTTAGAAGTCCCTTCCCTATAAAATTCCTCCAAGCTTATTATTGGGGGTTGTTCTAGTGGAATTTCCCAAACATGGATAACAAAACCTTGGTGTTCATTTTTAGTGTGATCACTTACATTTATTATAGTTTTCAAATTTTTTTGCATAAAATTTTCATTTTGATATGCCTCATATGTTTTTTCTTTACGAGAAAAATAAGAGATTGAGTTTTGGATCTGAAAAAAAAAATTTGAACATCCAAAATGGAAAAGCAGAAATGCTGAGAGAGATAATTCCAAAAAGTATCTCTAATTTTTTAGGATAGGCAAAAAGTGGGTTGTTAAATATCCAACCACTTGAGAATTTTATTTTTGTCTACTCCTTGAAATTTTTTGATTAATGGTCACTTGTATCCTCAACATGTTTGTGGCATGAAAGTCCACCACATTTAAAGCATGTTAGGATCAGTTAGAAGTCTCATCCTTTTAAAATTCCACCAAGCTTATTATTAGGTGTTGTACTAGTGGAATTTCCCAAACATGGATAACAAAACCTTGGAGTTCATTTTTAGTGCGTTTACTTAGATTTTTTAGAGTTTTCAAATTTTTTTGCATAACATTTTCTTTTTGTTATGCCTCATATGTTTATTGTTTACGAGAAAAAAGGGAGAGTGAGTTTTGGATCTGAAAAAAAATTTGAACCTCCAAAATGGAAATGCACAAATGCTAAGAGTGATAATTCCAAAAAGTATTTGTGATTTTTAAGGATAGGCAAAAAGTGGGATGATAAACATCCAACCACTTGAGAAATTGATTTTTTTCTACTCCTACACATTTTCTGATCATTAGGTCACTTGCATCCTGAACATGTTTGTGGGATGCACGTCAACCACATTTAGAGCATGTTAGGATCAGTTGGAAGTCCCTTTCCTATGAAACTCCACCTAGCTTATTATTAGGGGTTGTACTAGTGAAATTTCCCAAACATGGATACCAAAACCTTGGAGTTCATTTTTAGTGCGTTCACTTACATTTTTTATAGTTTTCAAATTTTTTTGCATAAAATTTTCATTTTTTTATACCTCATATCTTTTTTGTTTACTAGAAAAATGGGAGATTGAGTTTTGGATCTGAAAAAAAAATTTGAACATCCAAAATGAAAAAGCAGAAATGCTGAGAGAGATAATTCCAAAAAGTATCTCTGATTTTTTAGGATAGGCAAAGAGTGGGTTGTTAAGTATCCAACCACTTGAGAATTTTATTTTTGTCTACTCCTTGAAATTTTTTGATTAATGGTCACTTGCATCCTCAACATGTTTGTGGCATGAAAGTCCACCACATTTAAAGCATGTTAGGATCAGTTAGAAGTCTCATCCCTATAAAATTCCACCAAGCTTATTATTAGGCGTTGTACTAGTGGAATTTCCCAAACATGGATAACAAAACCTTGGAGTTCATTTTTAGTGCGTTTACTTAGATTTTTTAGAGTTTTCAAATTTTTTTGCATAAAATTTTCTTTTGTTATGCCTCATATGTTTTTTGTTTACGAGAAAAATGGGAGAGAGAGTTTTTGATCTGAAAAAAAAAATTTGAACATCCAAAATTGAAATGTAGAAATGCTGAGAGAGATAATTCCAAAAAGTATCTATGATTTTTAACGATAGGCAAAAAGTGGGTTGTTAAATATCCAACCACTTGAGAATTTGATTTTTTTTCTACTCCTTGAAATTTTGGATCATTAGGTCACTTGCATCCTCAACATGTTTGTGGCAAGCATGTCTGTCACATTTAAAGCATGTTAGGGTCAGTTAGAAGTCCCTTCCCTATTAATGTCCACCAAGCTTATTATTAGGGGTTGTACTAGTGGAATTTCCCAAACGTGGATAACAAAACCGTGGAGTTCATTTTTAGTGCGTTCACTTACATTTATTATAGTTTTCAAATTTTTTTGCATAAAATTTTCATTTTGTTATGCCTCATATCTTTTTTGTTTATGAGAAAAATGGGAGATTGAGTTTTGGATAAAAAAAAAATTAATATCCAAAATGGAAATGCACAAATGCAGAGAGAGATAATTCCAAAAAGTAGCTGTGATTTTGAAGGATAGGAAAAAAGTGGGTTGTTAAATATCCAACCACTTGAGAATTTGATTTTTTTCTACTCCTTGAAATTTTTGGATCATTCGGTTACTTGCATCCTCAACATGTTTCTGGCATGCATGTCCACGACATTTAAAGCATGTTAGGATCAGTTAGAAGTCCCTTCCCTATAAAATTCCTCCAAGCTTATTATTAGGGGTTGTTCTAGTGGAATTTCCGAAACATGGATAACAAAACCTTGGAGTTCATTTTTAGTGTGTTCACTTACATTTATTATAGTTTTCAAGTTTTTTTGCATAAAATTTTCATTTTGATATGCCTGATATCTTTTTTGTTTACGGGGAAAATGGGAGAGCGAGTTTTGGATCTGAAAAAAAAATTTGAACATCCAAAATGGAAATGCACAAATGCTGAGAGAGATAATTCCAAAAAGTATCTGTGATTTTTAAGGATAGGCAAAAAGTGGGTTGTTAAAAATCCAACCACTAGAGAATTTTATTTTTGTCTACTCCTTGAAATTTTTGGATCATTAGGTCACTTGCATCCTCAACATGTTTCTGGCATGCATGTCCTCCACATTTAAAGCATGTTAGGATCAATTAGAAGTCCCTTTCCTATAAAATTCCATGAATGTTATTATTAGGGGTTGTACTTGTGGAATTTCCCAAACATGGATAACAAAACCTTGGAGTTCATTTTTAGTGCGTTCAATTACATTTATTATAGTTTTCAAATTTTTTTGCATAAAATTTTCATTTTGTTATGCCTCATATCTTTTTTTTTTACGAGAAACAGGGAAGAGTGAGTTTTCGATCTGAAAAAAAATTTTGAACATCCAAAATGGAAATGCACAAATGCTGAGAGAGATAATTCCAAAAAGTATATGTGATTTTTAAGCATAGGCAAAAAGTGGGTCATTAAATATCCAGCCACTTGAAAATTTGATTTTTTTCTACTCCTTGAAATTTTTTGATCATTAGGTCACTAGCATCCTCAACATGTTTCTGGCATGCATGTCCTCCACATTTAAAGCATGTTAGCATCAGTTAGAAGTCCCTTTCCTATAAAACTCCACCAAGCTTATTATTAGGGGTTGTACTAGTTGAATTTCCCAAACATGGATAACAAAACCTTGGAGTTCATTTTTAGTGAGTTCACTTACATTTATTATAGTTTTCAATTTTTTTTGGATAAAATTTTCTTTTTGTTATGCCTCATATCTTTTTTTTTTTTACGAGAAAAATGGGAGAGTGAGTTTTGGATCTGAAAACAAATTTGAACATCCAAAATGGAAAAGCACAAATGCTGAGAGAGATAATTCCAAAAAGTATCTATGATTTTTAAGGATAGGCAAAAAGTAGGTTGTTAAATATCCAACCACTTGAGAATTTGATTTTTTTCTACTCCTTGAAATTTTCTGATCATTAGGTCACTTGCATCCTCATGGGGTTGTACTAGTGGAATTCCCCAACGTGGATAACAACACTTTGGTGTTCATTTTTAGTGTGTGAAAATAATTTTCTTCACTCACATTTATTATAGTTTTCAAAATCTTCTGCATACATAAACTCTAAAATTTTCATTTTGTTGTGATCAATATTTGCCTTTCTTATTGTTTACGAGAAAACTGGGAGAGTGAAAAACTCAAGTTTGAAAAAAGAAATTGAACATCCAAAATGGAAATGCACAAATGCTAAGAGAGATAATTCCAATAAGTATTTGTGATTTTTTAGGTCCGGTTTTTATAAAATAGGCAAAAAGTGTGTTGTTTGGCTCTAGTAAATATCCCACCGCACGTTAACTTGAGAATTTAGTTTTTTCTACTCCTAGAAATTTTTGGATCATTAGGTCATTTGCATCTTCAACATGTTTCCGACATGCATACCCACCACATTTAAAACATGTTAGGATCAATTAGAAATCTCTTTCTTATAAAATTCCACCAAGTTATCTGGGGTTGTACTAGTGGAATTTCCCCAATGTGGATAACAAAACTTTGGTGTTCATTTTTAGTGCGTGAAAATAATTTTCTTCACTCACATTTATTATAGTTTTCAAATTATTTTGCATACATAAGCTCTAAAATTTTTATTTTGTTGTGATCTATAATTGCCTTATCTTTTTGTTTACGAGAAAACAGGGAGAGTGAAAAACTCAAATTTGAAAAAACAAATCTGAACATCCAAAATGGAAATGCACAAATGATCAGAGAGATAATTCCAATAAGTATCTATGATTTTTTTGGTCCGTTTTTTTTTAAAATAGGCAAAAAGAGGGTTGTTTGGCTCTGGTAAATATCCCACCGCACGTTAACTTCAGAAATTAATTTTTTCTACTCCTTGAAATTTTTGGATCATTAGGTCATTTGTATCTTCAACATGTTTCTGGCATGCATATCCACCTCATTTAAAACATGTTAGGATCAATTAGAAATCTTTTTCTAATAAAATTCCACCAAGCTATCTGGGGTTGTACAAGTGGAATTTCCCCAACGTGGATAACAAAACTTTTGTGTTCATTTTTTGTGCGTGAAAATAATTTTCTTCATTCACATTTATTAGAGTTTTAAAATTCTTTTGCATACATAAACTCTAAAATTTCATTTTGTTGTGATCTATATTTTCCTTATCTTTTTGTTTACAAGAAAACAGGGAGAGAGAAAAACTCAAGCTTGAAAAAAAAAATTGAACATCAGAAAATGGAAATGCACAAATGCTAAGAGAGATAATTCCAAAAAGTATCTATGATTTTTTAGGTCAGTTTTTTTGTAAAATAGGCAAAAAGAGGGTTGTTTGGCTCTGGTAAATATCCCACCGCACGTTAACTTGAGAATTTATTTTTTTCTACTCCTTCAAATTTTTGGATCATTAGGTCATTTGCATCTTCAACATGTTTCTCGGATGCATATGCACCACATTAAAAACATGTTAGGATCAATTAGAAAACTCTTTCTAATAAAATTCCACCAAGCTATCTGGTGTTGTACTAGTGGAATTTCCCCAACATGGATAACAAAACTTTGGTGTTCATTTTTAGTGCGTGAAAATAATTTTCTTCACACACATTTATTATAGTTTTAAAATTCTTTTGCATACATAAACTCTAAAATTTTCATTTTGTTGTGATCCATATTTGCCTTATCTTTTTGTTTAGGAAAAAATAGAGAGAGAGAGAAATTCAAGCTTGAAAAAAAAAATTGAGCATCAGAAAATGGAAAAGCACAAATGCTAAGAGAGATAATCCCAAAAAGTATCTGTGATTTTTTAGGTCCGTTTTGTTTAAAAGAGGCAAAAAGTGGCATGTTTGGCTCTGGAAAATATCCCACCGCACGTTAACTTGAGAATTTAATTTTTTCTACTCCTTGAAATTTTTTGATCATTAGGTCATTTGCATCTTTCACATGTTTCTGGCATGCATATCCACCACATTTAAACTTGTTAGGATCAATTAGAAATCGTTTTCTTATAAAATTTCACCAAGCTATCTGAGGTTGTACTAGTGGAATTTCCCCAAGGTGGATAACAAACCTTTGGGGTTTATTTTTAGTGTGTGAAAATAATTTTCTGCATTCACATTTATTATAATTTTAAATTTCTTTCGTGTACATAAACTCAAAAATTTTCATTTTGTTGTGAGATAGATTTGCCTTATCTTTTTGTTGAGGAGAAAACTGGGAGATTGAAAAACTCAAGTTTGAAAAACCAAATTGAACATCCAAAATGTAAATCCTCAAATTCTGGGAGAGATAATTCCAAAAAGTATTTAATATTTTTTACGTCCGCTTTCTGTAAAATAGGCAAAAAGTGGGTTGTTTGGCTCAGGTACATATCCCACCACACGTTAACTTGAGAATTTAATTTTTTCTACTCGAAATTTTTGGATCATTAGGTCATTTGCATCTTCAACATGTTTCTGGCATGCATATCCATCACATTTAAAACATGTTAGGATCTATTAGAAATCTCTTTCTTATAAAATTCCACCAAGCTATCTGGGGTTGTACTAGTGGAATTTCTCCAACGTGGATAACAAAATTTTGGCGTTCATTTTTAGTGCGTGAAAATAATTTTCTTCCCTCACATTTATTGTAGTTTTCAAATTCTTTTGCGTACATAAACTCTAAAATTTTCATTTTGTTGTGATCTATATTTGCCTTATCTTTTTCTTTACGTGAAAACTGGGAGAGAGAAAAACTCAAGTTTGAAAAACAAAATTGAACATCCAAAAATGTAAATGCACAAATGCAGGGAGAGATAATTCCAAAAAGTATATGTGATTTTTTAGGTCCGCTTTTTGTAAAATAGGCAAAAAGTGGGTTGTTTCGCTCTAGTAAATATCCTACCGCACGTTAACATGAGAAATTAATTTTTTCTACTACTTGAAATTTTTGGATCATTAGGTCATTTTCATCTTCAACATGTTTCTAGCATGCATATCCACCACATTTAAAACATGATAGAATCACTTAGAAATCTCTTTCTAATAAAATTCCACCAAGCTATCTGGGGTTGTACTAGTGGAATTTCCCTAACGTGGATAACAAAACTTTGGTGTTCATTTTTAGTGCATGAAAATAATTTTCTTGACTAACATTTAATACAGTTTTCAAATTCTTTTGCATACATAAACTCTAAAATTTTCATTTTGTTGTGATCTATATTTGCCTTATCTTTTTGTTTACGAGAAAACAGGAAGAGGGAAAAACTCAAGTTTGGAAAAAAAAATTGAACATCCAAAATGGAAATGCATCAATGGTGAGAGAGATAATTCCAAAAATTATCTGTGATTTTTTAGGTCCGCTTTTTGTTAAATAGGCAAAAATTGGGTTGTTTGGCTCTGGTAAATACCCCACCGCTCGTTAACTTGAGAATTTAATTGTTTCTACTCCTTGAAATTTTCAGATCATTAGGTCATTTGCATCTTAAACATGTTTCTTGCATGCATATCCACCACAATTAAAACATGTTAGGATCAATTAGAAATCTCTTTCTTATAAAATTCCACCAAGCTATCTGGGGTTGTATTAGTGCCCAACGTGGATAACAAAACTTTGGTGTTCATTTTTAGTGTGTGAAAATAATTTTCTTCACTCACATTTATTAGATTTTTGAAATTCTTTTGCATACATAAACTCTAAAATTTTCATTTTGTTGTGATCTATATTTGCCTTATCTTTTTGTTTACGAGAAAACTGGGAGAGTGAAAAAATCAAGTTTGAAAAAAAAAATTGAACTTCCAAAATTGAAATGATCAAATGCTAAGAGAGATAATTCCAATAAGTATTTGTGATTTTTTAGGTCCGCTTTTTGTAAAATATGCAAAAAGTGGGTTGTTTGGCTCTTGTAAATATCCACCGCACGTTAACTTGAGAATTTAATTTTTTCTACTCATTGAAATTTTTGGATCATTAGGTGATTTGCAACTTCGACATATTTCTGGTATGAATATCCACCACAATTAAAACATGTTAGGATAAATTAGAAATCTCTTTCTTATAAAATTCTACCAAGCTATCTGGGGTTGTACTTGTGGAAATTCCCCAACGTGGGTAACAAAACCTTGGTGTTCATTTTTAGTGTGTGAAAATAATTTTCTTCACTCACATTTATTGTAGTTTTAAAATTCTTTTGCATACATAAGCACTAAAATTTTCATTTTGTTGTGTTCTATATTTGCCTTATCTTTTTGTTTACGAGAAAACTGGGAGAGTGAAAAACTCAAGGTTGAAAAAAAAATTGAACATCGAAAAATTGATATGCACAAATGCTAAGAAAGTTAATTCAAAAAAGTATCTGTGATTTTTTAGGTCCGTTTTTTGTAAAATAGGCAAAAATTGGGTTGTTGGGCTCTAGAAAATATCCCACGACACGTTAACTTGAGAGTTTAATTTTTTCTACTCCTAGAAATTTTGAATCATTAGGTCATTTGCATTTTCAACATGTGTATGACATGCATATCCACCACATTTAAAACATGTTACGATCAATTAGAAATCTCTTTCTAATAAAATTCCTCCAAGCTATCTAGGCTTGTAATAGTGAAATTTCCCCAACATGGATAACAAAACTTTGTTGTTCCTTTTTTCGTGCGTGAAAATAATTTTGTTCACACTCATTTATTATAGTTTTAAAATTCTTATGCATGCATAAACTCTAAAATTTTCATTTTGTAGTCATCCATATTTGCCGTATCTTTTTCTTTTCGAGAAAATAGGAAGATAGAAAAACTCAAGTTCGAAAGAGAAAAATTGAACATCCAAAATGGAAATGCACAAATGCTGAGAGACATAATTCCAAAAAGTATCTGTGAATTTTTTGGTCCGCATTTTGTAAAATAGGCAAAAAGTGGGTTGTTTGGCTCAGGTAAATATCCCACCGCACGTTAACTTTAGAATTTAGTTTTTTCTACACCTTGAAATTTTTGGATCGTTAGATCATTTGAATCTTCAACATGTTTCTGGCATGCATATCCACCAAATTCAAAACATGTTAGGATCAATTAGAAATCTCTTTCTTATACGATTCCAGCAAGCTATCTGGGGTTGTACTAGTGGAATTCCCCAACGTAGATAACAAAACTTTGGTGTTTATTTTTAGTATGTGAAAATAATTTTCTTCACTCACATATATTATAGTTTTCAAATTCTTCTGCATACATAAACTCTAAAATTTTCATTTTGTTGTGATCAATATTTGCCTTTCTTATTGTTTACGAGAAAACAGGGAGAGTGAAAAACTCAAGTTTGAAAAAAGAAATTGAACATCCAAAATGGAAATGCACAAATTCTAAGAGAGACAATTTCAATAAGTATTTGTGATTTTTTAGGTCCGCTTTTTATTAAATAGGCAAAAAGTGTGTTGTTTGGCTCTGGTAAATATCCCACCGCACGTTAACTTGAGAATTTAGTTTTTTCTACTTCTAGAAATTTTTGGATCATTAGGTCATTTGCATCTTCAACATGTTTTTGACATGCATATCCACCACATTTAAAACATGTTAGGATCAATTAGAAATCTCTTTCTTATAAAATTCCACCAAGCTATCTGGGGTTGTACTAGTGGAATTTCCCCAAAGTGGATAACAAAACTTTGGTGTTCATTTTTAGTGCGTGAAAATAATTTTCTTCACTCACATTTATTATAGTTTTCAAATTCTTTTGCATACATAAGCTCTAAAATTTTCATTTTGTTGTGATCTATATTTGCCTTATCTTTTTGTTTACGAGAAAACTGGGAGAGTGAAAAACTCAAGTTTGAAAAAAAAATCTGAACATCCAAAATGGAAATGCACAAATGAACAGAGAGATAATTCAAATAAGTATCTGTGATTTTTTTGGTCCGTTTTTCTGTAAAAAAGGCAAAAAGAGGGTTGTTTGGGTCTGGTAAATATCCCACCGCACGTTAACTTCAGAATTTAATTTTTTCTACTCCTTGAAATTTTTGGATCATTAGGTCATTTGTATCTTCAACATGTTTCTGGCATGCATATCCATCACATTTAAAACATGTTAGGATCAATTAGAAATCTCTTTCTAATAAAATTCCACCAAGCTATCTGGGGTTGTACTAGTGGAATTTCCCCAACGTGGATAACAAAACTTTTGTGTTCATTTTTTGTCCGTGAAAATAATTTTCTTGATTCACATTTATTAGAGTTTTAAAATTCTTTTGCATACATAAACTCTAAAATTTTCATTTTGTTGTGGTCCATATTTGCCTTATCGTTTTTTTTAGGAAAAAACGGAGAGAGAGAAAAACTCAAGCTTGAAAAAAAAATTTAAAATAAAAAAATGGAACTGCACAAATGCTAAGAGAGATAATTCCAAAAATTATCTGTGATTTTTTAGGTCCGCTTTTTGTAAAATAGCCAAAAAGTGGCATGTTTGGCTCTGGAAAATATCCCACCGCACGTTAACTTGAGAATTTAATTTTTTCTACTCCTTGAAATTTTTTGATCATTAGGTCATTTGCATCTTCCACATGTTTTTGGCATGCATATCCACCACATTTAAACATGTTAGGATCAATTAGAAATCTCTTTCTTATAAAATTCCACCAAGCTATCTGAGGTTGTACTAGTGGAATTTCCCCAACGTGGATAACAAAACTTTGGGGTTCATTTTGAGTGCGTGAAAATAATTTTCTGCATTCACATTTATTATAATTTTCAAATTCTTTTGCGTACATATACTCGAAAATTTTCATTTTGTAGTGAGCTAGATTTGCCTTATCTTTTTGTTTACGAGAAAACTGGAAGATTGAAAAACTCAAATTTGAAAAAAAAAATTGAACATCCAAAATGGAACTGCACAAATGCTAAGAGAGATAATTCCAAAAGGTATTTATGATTTTTTAAGTCCGCTTTCTGTAAAATAGGCAAAAGGTGGGTTGTTTGGCTTTGAAAAATATCCCACCGCACGTTAATTTGAGAATTTAATTTTTTCTACTCCTTGAAATTTTTGGATCATTAGGTCATTTGCATCTTCAACATGTTTCTGGCATGCATATCCACCACATTTAAAACATGTTAGGATCAATTAGAAAACTCTTTCTTATAAAATTCCACCAAGCTATCTGGGGTTGTACTAGTAGAATTTCTCCAACGTGGATAACAAAATTTTGGCGTTCATTTTTAGTGCGTGAAAATAATTTTCCTCTCTCACATTTACTGTAGTTTTCAAATTCTTTTGCGTACATAAACTCTAAAATTTTCCTTTTGTTGTGATCTATATTTGCCTTATCTTTTTCTTTACGAGAAAACTGGGAGAGAGAAAAACTCAAGTTTGAAAAACAAAATTGAACATCAAAAAATGTAAATGGACAAATGCAGGGAGAGATAATTCCAAAAAGTATCTGTAATTTTTTAGGTCCGCTTTTTGTAAAATTGGTAAAAAGTGGGTTGTTTGGCGCTGGTAATTATCCCACCGCACGTTAACATGAGAAATTAATTTTTTCTACTACTTGAAATTTTTTGATCATTAGGTCATTTGCATCTTCAACAAGTTTCTATCATGTATATCCACCACTTTTAAAACATGATAGAATCATTTAGAAATCTCTTTCTCATAAAATTCCACCAAGCAATCTGGGGTTGTACTAGTGGAATTTCCCCAACGTGGATAACAAAACTTTGGTGTTCATTTTTAGTGCATGAAAATAATTTTCTTCACTCACATTTATTGTTGTTTTCAAATTATTTTTCATACAAACACTCTAAAATTTTTATTTTGTTGTGATCTATATTTGCCTTATCGTTTTCTTTACGAGAAAACTGGGAGAGTGAAAAACTCAAGTTCGAAAAAACAATTGAACATCAAAAAATGAAAAATGCACAAATGCTGATAAAGATAATTCCAAAAATTAAGTGTGATTTTTTAGGTCCGCTTTTTGCAAAATAGGCAAATAGCGGGTTGTTTGGCTCTGGTCAATGTCCCACCGGACATCTACTTTAGAGTTTAATTTTTTCTACTCCTTTACATTTTTGGATTGTTAGGACATTTGCATCTTCAACATGTTTCTGCCATGCATATTGACAATATTTCCAACATGTTAGGATCAATTAGAAATCTCCCTCTTATAAAATTTCACCAAGCTATCTGGGGTTGTACTAGTGGAATTTCATGCAGTAAAAATGAACCCCAAAGTTTTGTTATCCACTTTCGGGTTCATTTTTAGGGCATGAAATAATTTTCTTCACTCACATTTATTATAGTTTTCAAATTCTTTTGCATACATAAGCTCTAAAATTTTCATTTTGTTGTGATCTATATTTGCCTTATCTTTTTGTTTACGAGAAAACTGGGAGTGTGAAAAACTTAAGTTTGAAAAAAAAATTGAACATCAAAAATAGATATGCACAAATGCAAAGAGAGATAATTCCAAAAAGTTTCTGTGATTTTTTAGGTCTGCTTTTTGTAAAATAGGCAAAAAAGTGGGTTGTTTGGCTCTGGTAAATACCCCACCGCACGTTAACTTGAGAATTTAATTTTTTCTACTCCTTTAAAATTTTGGATCATTAGGTCATTTGCATCTTTAACATGTTTCTAGCATGCATATCCACCACAATTAAAACATATTAGGATCAATTAGAAATCTCTTTCTTATAAAATTCCACCAAGCTATCTGGGGTTGTACTAGTGGAATTTCCCAAACGTGGATAACAAAACTTTGGGGTTCATTTTGAGTGCGTGAAAATAATTTTCTGCATTCAAATTTATTATAATTTTCAAATTCTTTTGCGTACATAAACTCGAAAATTTTCATTTTGTAGTGAGCTAGATTTGCCTTATCTTTTTGTTTACGAGAAAACTGGAAGATTGAAAAACTCAAATTTGAAAAAAAAAATTGAACATCCAAAATGGAACTGCACAAATGCTAAGAGAGATAATTCCAAAAGGTATTTATGATTTTTTACGTCCGCTTTCTGTAAAATAGGCAAAAGGTGGGTTGTTTGGCTTTGAAAAATATCCCACCGCACGTTAATTTGAGAATTTAAGTTTTTCTACTCCTTGAAATTTTTGGATCATTAGGTCATTTGCATCTTCAACATGTTTCTGGCATGCATATCCACCACATTTAAAACATGTTAGGATCAATTAGAAATCTCTTTCTTATAAAATTCCACCAAGCTATCTGGGGTTGTACTAGTAGAATTTCTCCAACGTGGATAACAAAATTTTGGCGTTCATTTTTAGTGCGTGAAAATAATTTTCCTCTCTCACATTTACTTTAGTTTTCAAATTCTTTTGCGTACATAAACTCTAAAATTTTCCTTTTGTTGTGATCTATATTTGCCTTATCCAAGTTTGAAAAACAAAATTGAACATCAAAAAATGTAAATGGACAAATACAGGGAGAGATAATTCCAAAAAGTATCTATGATTTTTTAGGTCCGTTATTTGTAAAATACGCAGAAAGTGGGTTGTTTGGCTCTGGTAAATATCCCACCACACGTTAACTTGAGAATTTAATTTTTGCTACTCCTAGAAATTTTTGGATAATTAGGTCATTTGCATCTTCAACACGTTTCTGGCATACATATCCACCACATTTAAAACATGTTAGGATCAATTAGAAATATCTTTCTTATAAAATTCCACCAAGCTATCTGGGGTTGTACTAGTGGAATTTACCCAAAGTGGATAACAAAACTTTGGTGTTCCTTTTTAGTGCGTGAAAATAATTTTCTTCACTCACACTTATTATACTTTTCAAAATGTTTTACATACATAAACTCTAAAATTTTCATTTTGTTGTGATCTATATTTGCCTTATCTTTTTTTTTACGAGAAAACAGGGAGATAGAAAAACTCATGCTTGAAAAAAAATTGAACATCCAAAATGGAAATGCACAAATGTTGAGAGAGATAATTCCGAAAAGTATCTGTGATTTTTTAGGTCTGCATTTTTTGAAATAGGCAAAAATTGGGTTGTTTGGCTCTGGTAAATATCCCACCGAACGTTAACTTGAGAATTTAACTTTTTCTACGCCTTGAAATTTTTAGATCATTAGGTCATTTGCATCTTCAAAATGTTTCTGGTATGCATATCCACCACATTCACAACATGTTAGGATCAATTAGAAATCTCTTTCTTTTAAAATTCTAGCAAGCTATCGGGGGTTGTACTAGTGGAATTCCCCAAACAAAACTTTGGTGTTCATTTTCAGTGTGTGAAAATAATTTTCTTCACTCTCATTTATTAGAGTTGTCAAATTATTTTGCATACATAAACTCTAAAATTTTCATTTTGTTGTGATCTATATTTGCCTTATCATTTTGTCTACGAGAAATCTGGGAGAGTGAAAAATTCATGTTTGCAAAAAAAAATTGAACTTCCGAAAATGGAAATGCACAAATGCTAAGAGCGATAATTCCAAAAAGTATCTGTGATTTTTTAGGTCCACTTTTTGTAAAATAGGCAAAAAGTGGGTTGTTTGGCTCTGATAAATATACCACCGCATGTTAACTTGAGAATTTAATTTTTTTCTACTCGAAATTTTTGAATCATTAGGTTGTTGCCATCTTCAAATATTTATGGCATGCATATCCACCACATTTAAAACATGTTAGGATCAATTGGAAATCTCTTTCTTATAAATTTCCACCAAGCTATCTTGGGTTGTACTAGTGGAATTTCCCCAACGTGGATAACAATACTTTGGTGTTCATTTTTAGTGCTTGAAAATAATTTTAATCACTCACATTTATTATAATTTTCAAATTCTTTTGCGTACATAAACTCTAAAATTTTAATTTTGTTGTGATCTATATTTGCCTTATCTTTTTGTTTTCGAGAAAACAGGGAGACAGAGAAACTCATGTTTGAAAAAAAAATGAACACCCAAAATGGAAATGCACAAATGCTGAGAGATATAATTCCAAAAATTATCTGTGATTTTTTTGGTCCGCTTTTTGTGAAATAGGAAAAAAGTGGGTTGTTTGGCTCGCGTAAATACCCCACCGCACTTTAACTTGAGAATTTACTTTTTTCTACTCCATGAAAGTTTTGGATCATTTGGTCATTTGCATCTTCAACATGTTTCTGGCATGCATATCCACCACATTTAAAACATGTTAGGATCAATTAGAAATCTCTTTCTTATAAAATTCCACCAAGCTATATGGGGTTGTACTAGTGGAATTTCCCCAACGTGGATAACAATACTTTGGTGTTCATTTTTAGTGCGTGAAAATAATTTTCTTCACTCACATTTATTAGAGTTTTAAAATTGTTTTGCATACATAAACTCTAAAATTTTCATTTTGTTGTGATCTATATTTGCCTTATCTTTGTTTTTACGAGAAAACAGGGAGATAGAAAAACTCATGTTTGAAAAAAAAAAATTGAACATCCAAAATGGAAATGCACAAATGTTGAGAGAGATAATTCCAAAAAGTATCTGTGATTTTTTAGGTCCGCATTTTTTAAAATAGGCAAAAAGTGGGATGTTTGGCTCTAGTAAATATCCCACCGAACGTTAACTTGAGAATTTAACTTTTTCCACGCCTTGAAATTTTTGGATCATTAGGTCATTTGCATCTTCAACATGTTTCTGCCATGCATATCGACCACATTTAAAACATATTAGGATCAATTAGAAATCTCTTTCTTATAAAATTCCACCATGCTATCTGGGGTTGTACTAGTGGAATTTCCCCAACATGGATAACAAAACTTTGGTGTTCATTTTTAGTGCGTGAAATAATTTTCTTCACTCACATTTATTACAGTTTTCAAATTCTTTTGCATACATAAGCTCTAAAATTTTCATTTTGTTGTGATCTATATTTGCCTCATCTTTTTGTTTACGAGAAAACTGGGAGAGTGAAAAACTTTAGTTTGAAAAGAAAAATTGAACATCCAAAATGGATATGCACAAATGCTAAGAGAGATAATTCTAAAAAGTATATGTGATTTTTTTGGTCTGCTATTTGTAAAATAGGCAAAAAGTGGGTTTGTTTGGCTCTGGTAAATACCCCACCGCACGTTAACTTGAGAATTTAATTTTTTCTTGTCCTTGAAATTTTTGGATTATTAGGACTTTATCATCTTCAACATGTTTCTGGCATGCATATCCACCACAATTAAAACATGTAAGGATCAATTAGAAATCTCTTTCTTATAAAATTTCACCAAGCTATCTGCGGTTGTTCTAGTGGAATTTCCCCAACGCTGATAACAAAACTTTGGTGTTCATTTTTAGTGCATGAAAATAATTTTTTTCACTCTCATTTATTATAGTTTTCAATTTCTTTTGCATACATAAATTCTAAAATTTTCATTTTGTTGTTATCTATAGTTGCCTTATCTTTTTGTTTTCGAGAAAGTAGGAAGATAGAAAAACTCAAGTTTGAAAAAAAAAATGAACATCCAAAATGGAAATGCACAAATTCTGAGAGAGATAAGGCCAAAAAATATCTGTGATTTTTTAGGTCCGCTTTTTGTAAAATAGGCAAAAAGTGGGTTGTTTAGCTCTGGTAAATATCCTACCACACGTTAACATGAGAAATTAATTCTTTCTACTCCTTGAAATTTTTGGATCATTAGGTTATTTGCATCTTCAACGTGTTTCTGGCATGCATATCCACCACATTTAAAACATGATAGCATCATTTAGATATCTCTTTCTTAAAAAATTCCACCAAGCTATCTGGGGTTGTACTAGTGGAATTTCCCCTACGTGGATAATAAAACTTTGGTTTTCATTTTTAGTGCGTGAAAATAATTTTCTTCACTCACATTTATTTTAATTTTCAAATTCTTTTGCATACAAAAACTCTAAAATTTTCATTTTGTTGCGATCTATATTTGCCTTATCTTTTTGTTTACGACAAAACTGGGAGAGTAAAAAACTCAAGTTTGAAAAAAAATTGAACATGAAAAAATGGAAATGGACAAATGCTGATAGAGATAATTCCAAAAATTATCTTTGATTTTTTAGGTCCACCTTTTGTAAAATAGGCAAATAGAGGGTTGTTTGGCTCTCGTAAATATCCCACCGTTCGTCAACTTTAGATTTTATTTTTTTCTACTTCTTGAAATTTTTGGATCATTAGGACATTTGCAGCTTTAACATGTTTTTGCCATGCATATCGACCAAATTTAAAACATGTTAGGATCAATTAGAAATCTCATTCTTATAAAATTCCACCAAGCTATCTGGGGTTGTAGTAGTTGAATTTCCCCAACGTGGATAACAAAACTTTGGTGTTCATTTTTAGGTCATGAAATAATTTTCTTCACTCACAATTATTACAGTTTTCAAATTCTTTTGCATACATAAGCTCTATAATTTTCTTTATGTTGTGATCTATATTTGCCTTATCTTTTTGTTTACGAGAAATTTGGGAGAGTGAAAAACTTAAGTTTGAAAAAAAAAATTGAACATCCAAAATTGATATGCACAAATGCAAAGAGAGATAATTCCAAAAAGTATTTGTGATTTTTTAGGTCTGCTATTTGTAAAATAGGCAAAAAATGGGTTGTTTGGCTCTAGTAAATACCCCACCGCACTTTAACATGAGAATTTAATTTTTTTTGTCCTTGAAAGTTTTTGATCATTAGGTCATTTGCATCATCAACATGTTTCTGGCATGCATATCCACCACAATTAAAATATGTTAGGATCAATTAGAAATCTCTTTCTTATAAAATTCCATCGAGCCACCTGGGGTTGTACTAGTGGAATTTCCCCAACGTGGATAATAAAACTTTGGTGTTCATTTTTAGTGCATGAAAACAATTTTTTTCACTCTCATTTATTATAGTTTTCAAATTCTTTTGCATACATAACCTCTAAAATTTTCATTTTGTTGTGATCTATATTTACCTTATCTTTTTGTTTTCGAGAAACCAGGGAGATAGAAAAACTCAAGTTTGAAAAAAAAAAATGAACATCCAAAATGGAAATGCACAAATGCTGAGAGATAATGCCAAAAAGTATATGTGATTTTTTAGGTGCGCTTTTTGTAAAAGAAGCAAAAAGTGGGTTGTTTGGCTCTGGTTAATATCCCACCGCACGTTAACTTGAGAAATTAATTCTTTCTTCTCCTTGAAACTTTTTTATCATAAGGTTATTTGCATCTTCAACATGTTTCTGGCATGCATATCCACCACATTTAAAACAAGATAGGATACCTTAGAAATCTCTTTCTTAAAAAATTCCACCAAGCTATCTGGGGTTGTACTAGCGGAATTTCCCCAACGTGGATAACAAAAATTTGGTGTTCATTTTTAGTGCGTGAAAATAATTTTCTTCAATCACATTTATTGTAGTTTTCAAATTCTTTTGCATACAAAAACTCTAAAATTTTCATTTTGTTGTGATCTATATTTGCCTTATCTTTTCGTTTACGAGAAAACTGGGAGAGTGAAAAACTCAAGTTTGAAAAAAAAATTGAACATAAAAAAATGGAAATGAACAAATGCTGATAGAGATAATTCCAAAAATTATCTTTGATTTTTTAGGTCTGCTTTTTGTAAAATAGGAAAATAGAGGGTTGTTTGGCTCTGGTAAATATCCCACCGCACATCAACTTTAGAGTTTAATTTTCTCTACTCCTTGAATTTTTTGGATAAATAGGACATGTGCATCTTTAACATGTTTCTACCATGGATATCGACCACATTTAAAACATGTTAGGATCTATTAGAAATCTCTTTCTTATAAAATTCCACCAAGCTATCTGGGGTTGTACTAGTGGAATTTCCCCACAGTGGATAACAAAACTTTGGTGTTCATTTTTAGTGCGTGAAAATAATTTTCTTGACTCTCATTTAATAAAGATTTCAAATTCTTTTGCATACACAAACTCTAAAATTTTCATTTGGTTGTGATCTATATTTGCCTTATCTTTTTGTTTACGAGAAAACTAGGAGAGTGAAAAACTCTAGTTTGAAAAAAAAATTGAACATTCAAAAATGAAAATACTCAAATGTTGAGAGCAATAATTCCAAAAGGTATTTATGATTTTTTAGGTCTGCTTTTTGTAAAATGGGCTAAAAGTGGGTTGTTTGGCTCTGGTAAATATCCCACCGCACGTTAACTTGAGAATTTAATTTTTTCTACTCGAAATTTTTGGATCATAAGGTCATTTGCATCTTCAACATGTTTCTGGCATGGATATCACCCACATTTAAAACATGTTAGGATCAATTAGAGGTCTCTTTCTTATAAAATTCCACTAAGATATCTGGGGTTGTTCTAGTGGAATTTCCCCAACGTGGATAATAAAATTTTGGTGTTCATTTTAATTCGTGAAAATAATTTTCTTTACTCACATTTATTATAGTTTTCAAATTATTTTGCATGCATAAACTCTAAAATTTTCATTTTGTTGTGATCTATATTTGCCTTATCTGTTTGTTTACGAGAAAACTAGAAGAGTGAAAACTCAAGTTTGAAAAAAGAAAATTTAACATCCAAAATGGAAATGCACAAATACTTAGAGAGATAATTCCAAAAAGTATCTGTGATTTTTTAGGTCCGCTTTTTGTAAAATAGACAAAAAGTGGGTGGTTTGCCTTTGGTAAATATCCCACCGCACGTTAACTTAATAATTTAAATTTTTTCTACTCAAATTTTTTTGATCATTAGGTTATTTGCATCTTACAATTGTTTCTCGCATGCATATCAACAACATTAAAAACATGTTAAGATCAATTAGAAATCTCATTCTTATAAAATTCCACCATGCTATTTGTTGTTATACAAGTGGAATTTTCACAACGTGAAAAACAAAACTTTGGTGTTTATTTTTGTTGCGTGAAAATAATTTTCTTCACTCACATTTATTATAGTTTTCAAATTATTTTGCATACATAAACTCTAAAATTTTCATTTTGTTGTGATCTATATTTGCCTTATCTTTTTGTTTACGAGAAAACTGCGAGAGTGAGAAACTCAAGTTTGAAAAAAAATTTGAACATCCAAAATGGAAATGCACAAAAGCTGAGAGAGATAATCCAATAATTAACTATGATTTTTTAGGTCCGCTTTTTGTAAAATAGGCAAAAAGTGGGTTGTTTGGCTTAGGCAAATATCCCACCGCACATTAACTAGAGAATTTAATTTTTTCTACTCCTTGAAATTTTAGGATCATTATGTCTTTTGCATCTTCAACATGTTTCTGGCATGCATATCCACCATATTTAAAACATGTTAGGATCAATTAAAAATCTCTTTCTTATGAAATTCCACCAAGCTATCTCGGGTTGTACTAGTGGAATTTCCACAAAGTGGATAACAAAACTTTGGTGTTCATTTTTAGTATGTGAAAATAATTTTCTTCACTCACATTTATTATAGTTTTCAAATTGTTTTGCATACATAAACTTTAAATTTTCATTTTGTTGTGATCTATATTTGCCTTATCTGTTTGTTTATGAAAAAACTGGGACAGAGAAGAACTCAAGTTTGAAAAAAAAAATTGAACATCGAAAATGGAAATGCACATTTGTTGAGAGAGATAATTCCAAAAAGTATCAGTGATTTTTTAGCTCCGCTTTTTGTAAAGTAAGTAAAAGTGGGTTGTTTGGCTCTAGTAAATATCCCACCACACGTTAACTTGAGAATTTAATTTTTTCTACTCGAAATTTTTGGATCATTAGGTCATTTGCTGCTTAGAATTATTTCTGGCATGCATATCCACCACATTAAAAACATGTTAAGATCAATTACAAATCTCTTTCTTATAAAATTCCACCAAGCTATCTGGGGTTGTACTAGTGGAATTTCCCCAACGTGGATAACAAAACTTTGGTGTTCATTTTTAGTGCGTGAAAATAATTTTCTTCACTCACATTTATTATTGTTTTCAAATTCTTTTGCATACATAAGCTCTAAAATTTTCATTTTGTTGTGATCTATATTTGCCTTGTCTTTTTGTTTACGCGAAAACTAAGAGAGTGAAAAACTCAAGTTTGAAAAAAACAAATTGAACATCCAAAATTGAGATGCACAAATGCTAAGAGAGAAAATTCCTAAAAGTATATGTTGTTTTTTAGGTCTGCTTTTTGTAAAATAGGCAAAAAGTGGGTTGTTTGGCTCTGGTAAATATCCCACCGCACGTTAACTTGAGAATTTAATTTTTTCTACTCCTTGCAATTTTTGGATCATTAGGTCATTTGCATCTTCAACATGTTTCTGGCATGCATATCCACCACATTTAAAACATGTTAGGATCAATTAGAAATCTCTTTCTTATAAAATTCTACCAAGCTATCTGGGGTTGTACTTGTGGAATTTCCCCAATGTGGATAACAAAACTTTGGCGTTCATTTTTAGTGCGTGAAAATAATTTTCTTCTCTCTCATTTATGAAAGTTTTCAAATTATTTTGCATACATAAACTCTAAAATTTTCATTTGGTTGTGATCTATATTTTCCATATCTTCTTGTTTACGAGAAAACTAGGAGAGTGAAAAACTCAAGTTCGAAAAAAAAAATTGAACATCCAAAAATGGAAATACTCAAATGCTGAGAGCAATAATTCCAAAAGGTATCTATGATTTTTTAGGTCTGCTTTTTGTAAAATAGGCAAAAAGTGGGTTGTTTGGCTCTGGTAAATATATCACCGCACGTAACTTGAGAATTTAATTTTTTCTACTCCTTGAAATACTCAGATCATTAGGTCATTTGCATCTTCAACATGTTTCTGGCATGCATATCCACCACATTTAAAACATGTTAGGATCAATTAGAAATCTCTTTCTTATTAAATTCTACCAAGCTATCTAAGGTTGTACTAGTGGAATTTCCCCAACATCGATAATAAAACTTTGGTGTTCATTTTTAGTGCATGGAAATATTTTTCTTCACTTATATTTATTATAGTTTTCATATTATTTTGCATACATAACCTCTAAAATTTTCTTTTTGTTGTGATCTATATTTGCCTTATCTTTTTGTTTTCGTGAAAACTAGGAGAGTGAAAAACTCAAGCTTGAAAAAAAAATTGAACATCCAAAACTGGAAATGCTCAAATGCTTAGAGTGTTAATTCCAGAATATATCTGTGAGTTTTTAGGTCCGCTTTTTGTAAAATAGGCAAAAAGCGGGTTGTTTGCCTCTGGTAAATATCCCGCTGCACATTAACTTGAGAATTTAATTTTTTCTACTCCTCGAAATTTTCTGATCATTAGGTCATTTGCATCTTCAACATGTTTCTGACATGCATATCCATCACATTTAAAACATGTTAAGATCAATTTGTGATCACTTTCTCATAAAATTCCACCAAGCTATCTGGGGTTTTACTAGTGGAATTTCCCCAACGTGGATAACAAAATTTAGGTGGTCATTTTGAGTGTGTGAAAATAGTTTTCTTCAATCACATTTATTATAGTTTTCAAATTATTTTGCATGCATAAACTCTTAAATTTTCATTTTGTTGTGATCTATATTTGCCTTATCCTTTTGTTTAACGAGAAAACTGGGAGAGTGAAAACCTCAAGTTTGAAAAACAAAATTGAACATCCAAAATGGAAATGCACAAATGTTGAGAGAGATAATTCCAAAAAGTATGTGTGATTTTTTAGGTCCGCTTTTGGTAAAATAGGCAAAAAGTGGGTTGTTTTGCTCTCGTAAATATCCCACCCCACATTAACTTGAGAATTCAATTTTTTCTACTCCTTGAAAATTTGGATCATTAGGTCATTTGCATCTTCAACTTGTTTCTGGCATGCATATCCAACACATTTAAAATATGTTAGGATCAATTTGAGATCACTTTCATATAAAATTCCACCAAGCTATCTAGGGTTGTACAAGTGGAATTTCCCCAACGTGGATAACAAAATTTTGCAGGTCATTTTTAGTACGTGAAAATAATTTTCTTCAATCACATTTATTATAGTTTTCAAATTCTTTTGCATGAATAAACTCTACAATTTTCATTATGTTGTCTATATTTGCCTTATCTTTTTGTTTATTAGAAAACTGGGAGAGTGAAAACCTCAAGTTTGAAAAAAAGAAATCTAACATCCAAAATGGAAATCCACAAATGCTGAGAGAGATAATTCCAAAAAGTATCTATGATTTTTTAGGTCCACTTTTTGTTAAATAGGCAAACAGTGGGTTGTTTGGCTCAGGTAAATATCCCTCCACACATTAACTTAAGAATTTAATTTTTTCTACTCCTTGAATTTTTTGGATCATTAGGTTATTTGCATCTTCAACATGTTTCTGGCATGCATATCCTACACATTTAAAACATGTTAGGATCAATTAGAAATCTCTTTCTTATAAAATTCCTCCAAGCTATCTAGGGTTGTACTAGTGGAATTTCCCCAACGTGGATAACAAAACTTTGGATTTTTAGTGCATGAAAATAATTTTCTTCACTCAGATTTATTATAGTTTTCATATTATTTTGCATACATAAACTCTAAAATTTTCTTTTTGTTGTGATCTATATTTGCGTTATCTTTTTGTTTACGAGAAAAATAGGAGAGTGAAAAGCTCAAGCTTGAAAAAAAAATTGAACATCCAAAAATGGTAATGCACAAATGCTTAGAGTGATAATTCTAGAATGTACCTGTGATTTTTTAGGTCCGCATTTTTTAAAATAGGCAAAAAGTGGGTTGTTTGGCTCTGGTAAATATCCCACCGCACGTTAACTTGAGAATTTAATTTTTTTTACACCTTAAAATTTTTGGATTATTAGGTTATTTGCATCTTCAACATGTTTCTGGCATGCATATCGACCACATTTAAAACATGTTAGGATCAGTTTGAGATCACTTTCTTATAAAATTCCATCAAGCTATCTGGGGTTTTACTAGTGGAATTTCCCCAACATGGATAACAAAATTTTGGTGGTCATTTTTAGTTCGTGAAAATAATTTTCTTCAATCACATTTATTGTAGTTTTCAAATTCTTTTGCATACATAAACTCTAAAATTTTCATTTTGTTGTGATCTATATTTGCCTTATCTTTTTGTTGATTAGAAAACTGGGAGAGTGAAAACCTCAAGTTTGAAAAAAAGAAATTGAACATCCAAAATGGAAATGCACAAATGCTGAGCGAGATAATTCCAAAAAGTATCTATGATTTTTTAGGTCCGCTCTTTGTTAAATAGGCAAACAGTGGGTTGTTTGGCTCAGGTAAATATCCCTCCGCACATTAACTAAAGAATTTAATTTTTTCTACTCTTTGAAATTTTTGGATCATTAGGTTATTTGCATCTTCAACATGTTTCTGGCATGCATATCCTTCACATTTAAAACATGTTAGGATCAATTAGAAATCTCTTTCTTATAAAATTCCACCAAGCTATCTGGGGTTGTACTAGTGGAATTTCCCCAACGTGGATAACAAAACTTTGGTGTTCATTTTTAGTGCATGAAAATAATTTTCTTCACTCACATTTATTTTAGTTTTCATATTCTTTTACATACATAAACTCTAAAATTATCTTTTTGTTGTGATCTATATTTGCCTTATCTTTTTGTTTACGAGAAAACTAGGAGAGTGAAAAACCCAAGCTTGAAAAAAAAATTGAACATCCAAAAATGGTAATGCACAAATGCTTATAGAGATAATTCCATAATGTATCTGTGTTTTTTTAGGTCTTCTTTGTTTAAAATAGGCAAAAAGTGGGTTCTTAGGCTCTGGTAAATATCGCACCGCATGTTAACTTGAGAATTTAATTTTTTCTACTCCTTAAAATTTTTGGATCATTAGGTCATTTGCATCTTCAACATGTTTCTGGCATGCATATCCACCACATTTAAAACATGTTAGGATCAGTTTCAGATCACTTTCTTATAAAATTCAACCAAGCCATCTGGGGTTTTACTAGTGGAATTTCCCCAACGTGGATAACAAAATTTTGGTGGTCATTTTTAGTGCGTGAAAAGAATTTTCTTCAATCATATTTATTGTAGTTTTCAAATTCTTTTGCATACATAAACTCTAAAATTTTCTTTTTATTGTGATCTATATTTGCCTTATCCTTTTGTTTACGAGAAAACTGGGAGAGTGAAAACCTCAAGTTTGAAAAACAAAATTGAACATCCAAAATGGAAATGCACAATTGTTGAGAGTGATAAATCCAAAAATTATGTCTGATTTTTTAGGTCCGCTTTTTGTAAAATAGGCAAAAAGTGGGTTGTTTGGCTCTTGTAAATATCTCACCGCAAATTAATTATGAATTTAATTTTTTCTATTCCTTGAAAATTTTGGATCATTTTGTCATTTGCATCTTCAACATGTTTTTGGCATGCATATCCACCTCATTTAAAACATGTTAGGACCAATTAGAAATCTCTTTCTTATAAAATTCCACCAAGCTATTTGGGGTTGTACTAGTGAAATTTCCCCAACGTGGATTACAAAACTTTGGTGTTCATTTTTAGTTCGTGAAAATAATTTTCTTCACTCTCATTTATTAGTTTTCAAATTCTTTTGCATACATAAACTCTAAAATTTTCATTTTTTTATGATCTATATTTGCCTTATCTGTTTGTTTACGAGAAAACTGCGACAGTGAAGAACTTAAGAATGAAAAAAAAAATTGAACATCCAAAATGCAAATGCACAAATGCTAAGAGAGATAATTCCAAAAAGTATCTTTGATTTTTTAGGTCCGCTTTTTGTAAGATAGGAAAAAAGGGGGTATTTGGCTCTGGTAAGTATCCCACCGCACGTTAACTTGAGAATTTTAATTTTTTCTACTCGTGAAAATTTTTGGATCATTAGGTCATTTGCATCTTACAATTGTTTCTGGCATGCATATCTACCACATTAAAAACATGTTAAGATCAATTAGAAATCTTTTTCTTATAAAATTCCACCAAGCTATCTGTTGTTGTACAAGTGGAATTTCCCCAACGTGGATAACAAAACTTTGGTGTTTATTTTTAGTGCGTGAAAATAATTTTCTTCACTCACATTTATTATAGCTTTCAAATTCTTTTGCATACATAAGCTCTAAAATTTTCACTTTGTTGTGATCTACATTTGCCTTATCTTTTTGTTTACGAGAAAACTGAGAGAGTCAAAAACTCAATGTTTGAAAAAAAAAATTGAACATCCAAAATAGAAATGCACAAATGCTAAGAGAGAAAATTCCAAAAAGTATATGTGATTTTTTAGGTCCGCTTTTTGTAAAATAGGCAAAAAGTGGGTTGTTTGGCTCTGGTAAATATCCAGCCGCACGTTAACTTGAGAATTTAATTTTTTCTACTCCTTGAAATTTTTGGATCATTAGGTCATTTGCATCTTCAACATGTTTTTGGCATGCATATCCTCAACATTTAAAACATTTTTGGTTCAATTAGAGATCTCTTTCTTATAAAATTCCACCAAGCTATCTGGGGTTGTTCTAGTGGAATTTCCCCAACGTGTATAACAAAACTTTGCTGTTCATTTTTAGTGCGTGAAAATAATTTTATTCACTCACATTTATTATAGTTTTCTAATTCTTTTGCAAACATAAACTATTAAATTTTTATTTTCCTGTGATCTATATATGCCTTATCTTTTTGTTTACGAGAAAACTGGGGGAGTGAAAACCTCAAGTTTTAAAAAAAAAATTGAACATCCAAAATGGAAATGTACAAATGCTGAGAGAGATAATTCCAAAAAGTATCTTTGATTTTTTAGGTCCGCTTTTCGCAAAATATGCAAAAAGTGGGTTGTTAGCCTCAGGTAAATATCCCACCAAACATTAATATGAGAATTTAACTTTTTCTACTCTTTGAAATTTTTGGATCATTAGATCATTTGCATCTTCAACATGTTTCCGGCATGCATATCCACCACATTTAAAACATGTGAGGAATAATTAGAAATCTTTTTCTTATAAAATTCCACCATGCTATCTTGGGTTGTACTAGTGGAATTTCCCCAACGTGGATAACAAAACTTTGGTGTTCATTTTTAGTGCGTGAAAATAATTTTCTTCACTCTCATTTATTAAAGTTTTCAAATTCTTTTGCATACATAAACTCTGAAATTTTCATTTTGTTGTGATCTATATTTGCCTTATCTTTTTGTTTACGAGAAAACTGGGAGAGTGAAAAACTCATCTTTTAAAAAAAATTGAACATCCAAAAATGAAAATACGCAAATGCTGAGAGCAATAATTCCAAAAGGTATCTATGATTTTTTAGGTTTGCTTTTTGTAAAATGGGCAAAAAGTGGGTTGTTTGGCTCTGGTAAATATCCCACCACACGTTAACTTGAAAATTTAATTTTTTCTACTCCTTGAAATTTTTGGATCATAAGGTCATTTGCATCTGCAACATGATTTTGGCATGCATATCCACCACATTTAAAACACGTTAGGATCAATTAGAAATCTCTTTCTTATAAAATTCCACCAAGATATCTGGGGTTGTACTAGTAGAATTTCCCCAACGTGGATAACAAAATTTTGGTGTTCATTTTTAGTTCGTGAAAATAATTTTGTTCGCTCACATTTATTATTGTTTTCAAATTCTTTTGCATACATAAACTCTAAAATTTTCTTTTTGTTGTGATCTATATTTTCCTTATCTGTTTGTTTACGAGAAAACTGGGACAGTGAAAAACTCAAGTTTGAAAAAAAAAATTGAACATCCAAAATGGAAATGCACAAATACTGAGAGAGATAATTCCAAAAAGTATCTGTGATTTTTTAGGTCCGCTTTTTGCAAAATAGGCAAAAAGTGGCTGGTTTAGCTTTGGTAAATATCCCACCCCACGTTAACTTAATAATTTTAATTTTTTCTTGTCCTTAAAAGTTTTTGATCATTAGGTTATTTGCATCATACTATTTGTTTCTGGCATGCATATCCACAACATTAAAAACATGTTAACATCAATTAGAAATCTCTTTCTTATAAAATTCTACCAAGCTATCTGGGGTTGTACAAGTGGAATTTCCCCAACGTGAAAAACAAAACTTTGGCGTTTATTTTTTTTTGCGTGAAAATATTTTTCTTCTCTCACATTTATTATAGTTTTTAAATTATTTTGCATACATAAACTCTAAAATTTTCATTTTGTTGTGATCTATATTTGCCTTATCTTTTTGTTTACGAGAAAAATACGAGAGTGAAAAACTCAACTTTGAAAAAAAAAATGAACATCCAAAATGGAAATGCACAAAAGCTGAGAGAGATAATTCTAATAAGTATCTAAGATTTTTTAGGTCCGCTTTTTGTAAAATAGGCAAAAAGTGGGTTGTTTGGCTCAGGTAAATATCCCACCCACATTAACTAGAGAATTTAATTTTTTCTATTCCTTGAAATTTTAGGATCATTATGTCTTTTGCATCTTCAACATGTTTCTGGCATCCATATCCGCCACATTTAAAACACGTTAGGATCAAGTAAAAATCTCTTTCTTATGAAATTCCACCAAGCTATCTCGGGTTGTACTAGTGGAATTTCCCCAACGTGGATAACAAAACTTTGGTGTTCATTTTTAGTGCATGAAAATAATTTTCTTCACTCACATTTATTATAGTTTACAAATTCTTTTGCATACATAAACTCTAAAATTTTCATTTTGTTGTGATCAATATTTGCCTTAACTGTTTGTTTATGAAAAAACTGGGACAGGGAAGAACTCAAGTTTGAAAAAAAAAAAATTGAACATCGAAAATGGAAATGCACAATTGGTGAGAGAGATAATTCCAAAAAGTATCTATGATTTTTAGCTCCGTTTTTTTTAAAATAAGTAAAAGTGGGTTGTTTGGCTCTAGTAAATATCCCACCACACGTTAACTTGAGAATTTAATTTTTTCTACTCCTTGAAATATTTGGATCATTAGGTCATTTGCAGCTTACAATTATTTCTGGCATGCATATCCACCACATTAAAAACATGTTAAGATCAATTACAAATCTCTTTCTTATAAAATTCCACCAAGCTATCTGGGGTTATGCTAGTGGAATTTCCCCAACGTGAATAACAAAACTTTGGTGTTCATTTTTAGTGCGTGAAAATAATTTTCTTCGCTCACATTTATTATTGTTTTCAAATTCTTTTGCATACATAAGCTTTAAAATTATCATTTTGTTGTGCTCTATATTTGACTTTTTGTTTACTAGAAAACTGAGAGAGAGAAAACCTCAAGTTTGAAAAAAAAAATTGAACATCCAAAATTTAAATGCACAAATGCTAAGAGAGAAAATTCCTAAAAGTATATGTTGTTTTTTAGGTCCGCTTTTTGTAAAATAGGCAAAAAGTGGGTTGTTTGGCTCTGGTAAATATCCCACCGCACGTTAACTTGAGAATTTAATATTTTCTACTCCTTGAAATTTTTGGATCATTAGGTCATTTGCATCTTCAACATGTTTCTGGTCCGCCACATTTAAAACATGTTAGGATCAATTAGAAATCTCTTTCTTATAAAATTCCACCAAGCTATCTGGGGTTGTACTTGTGGAATTTCCCCAATGTGGATAACAAAACTTTGGAGTTCATTTTTAGTGCGTGAAAATAATTTTCTTCACTCTCATTTATGAAAGTTTTCAAATTCTTTTGCATACATAAACTCTAAAATTTTCATTTGCTTGTGATCTATATTTTCCTTATCTTTTTGTTTACGAGAAAACTGGGAGAGTGAAAATCTCAAGTTTGAAAAAAAAATTGAACATCCAAAAATGGAAATACTCAAATACTCAGAGCAATACTTCCAAAAGATATCTATGATTATTTAGGTCTGCTTTTTGTAAAATAAGCAAAAAGTGGGTATTTGGCTCTTGTAAATATCTCAGCACACGTTAACATGAGAATTTAATTTTTTCTACTCCTTGAAATATTCGGATCATTAGGTCATTTGCATCATCAACATGTTTCTGGCATGCATATCCACCATATTTAAAACATGTTAGGATCAATTAGAAATCTCTTTTTTATAAAATTCCACCAAGCTATCTGAGGTTGTACTAGTGGAATTTCCCCAACGTCGATGATAAAACTTTGGTGTTCATTTTTAGTGCATGAAAATAATTTTTTTCACTCAAATTTATTATAGTTTTCATATTCTTTTGCATACATAACCTCTAAAATTTTCTTTTTATTGTGATCTATATTTGCCTTATCCTTTTGTTTACGAGAAAACTGGGAGAGTGAAAATCTCAAGTTTGAAAAACAAAATTGAACATCCAAAATGGAAATGCACAATTGTTGAGAGTGATAAATCCAAAAATTATGTCTGATTTTTTAGGTCCGCTTTTGGTAAAATAGGCAAAAAGTGGGTTGTTTTGCTATGGTAAATATCCCACCGAACATTAACTTGAGAATTTAATTTTTTCTACTCCTTGAAATTTTAGGATCATTAGGTCATTTTCATCTTCAACATGTTTCTGGCATGCATTTTCAACACATTCAAAACATGTTAGGATCAATTAGAAATCTCTTTCTTATAAAATTCCACAAAGCTATCTGGGGTTGTACTATTGGTATTTCCCCAACGTGGATAAAAAAACTTTGGTGTTCATTTTTACTGCGTGAAAATAATTTTCTTCTCTCTCATTTATTATTATAGTTTTCATATTCTTTTGCATACATGAACTCTAAAATTTCCATTTGTTTGTGATCTATATTTGCCATTTCTTTTTGTTTACGGGAAAACTGGGAGAGTGAAAAAATCAAGTTTGAAAAAAAAATTGACCATCATAAATGGAAATGCACAAATGCTGAGAGAGATAATTCCGATAAGTATCTGTGATTTTTTAGGTCCGCTTTTTATAAAATAGGCAAAAAGAGGGTTGTTTGGCTCTCGTAAATATCCCACCTCTCATTAACTTGAGAATTTAATTTTTTCTACTCCTTGAAATTTTTGGATCCTTAGGTCATTTGCATCTTCAACATGTTTTTGGCATGCATATCCACCACATTTAAAACATGTTAGGATTAATTAGAAATCTCTTTCTTATAAAATTCATCTGGGCTTGTACTAGTGGAATTTCCCTAACGTGGATAACAAAACTTTGGTGTACATTTTTAGTGCGTGAAAATAATTTTCTTCACTCACATTTATTATAGTTTTCAAATTCTTTTGCATACAAAAACTCTAAAATTTTTATTTTGTTGTGATCTATATTTGCCTTATCTTTTTGTTTGAGAGAAAACTGGAAGAGAGAAAAAAACAAGTTTTAAAAAAAAAAATTGAACATCCAGAATGGAAATGCACAAATGCTAAGAGAGATAATTCCAAAAAGGATCTGTGATTTTTTAGGTCCGCTTTTTGTAAAATAGGCAAAAAGTGGGTTGTTTGGCTCTGTTAAATATCCCAGCGCACGTTAACTTGAGAATTTAATTTTTTCTACTCCTTGAAATTTTTGGATCATTAGGTCATTTGCATCTTCAACATGTTTCTGGCATGCATATCCACCACATTTACAACATGTTAGGATCAATTATAAATCTCTTTCTAATAAAATTCTACTAAGCTATCTGGGGTTGTACTAGTGGAATTTCTCCAACGTGGATAACAAAACTTTAGCGCTCATTTTTAGTGCATGAAAATAATTTTCTTCATTCACATTTATTGTAGTTTTCAAATTATTTTGCATACATAAACTCTAAAATTTTCATTTTGTTCTGATCTATATTTGCCTTATCTTTTTTTTTACGAGAAAAAAGGGACAGAGAAAAACACAAGTTTGAAAAAAAAAATGGAACATCCAAAAATGGAAATGCACAAATGCTAAGAGAGATAATTCCAAAAAGTATATGTGTTTTTTTAGGTCCACTTTTTGTAAAATAGGAAAAAAGTGGGTTGTTTGTCTATGGAAAAAATCCCACCGCACGTTAACTTAAGAATCTAATTTCTTCTACTCAAAATTTTTTGATCATTAGGTGATTTGCATCTTCAACATGTTTCTGGCATGCATATCCACCACATTTAAAACATGTTTGGATCAATTAGAAATCTCTTTCTTATAAAATTCCACCAAGCTATCTGGGGTTGTACTAGTGGAATTTCCCCACAGTGGATAACAAACTTTGGTGTTCTTTTTTTCGTGCGTGAAAATAATTTTCTTCACTCTAATTTATTATAGTTTTCAAATTCTTTTGCATACATAAACTCTAATATTTTTATTTTGCTGTGATCGATATTTCCCTTATCATTTTTTTTACGAAAAAAAGGGAGAGTGAAAAACTCAAGTTTGGAGAGAAAATTGAATTTCCAAAAATGGAAAAACACAAATGCTGATAGCAATAATTCCAAAAAGTATCTATGATTTTTTAGGTCTGCTTTTTGTAAAATAGGCAAAAAGTGGGTTGTTTGGCTCTGGTAAAACTCCCACCGCACGTTTACTTGAGAATTTAACTTTTTCTACTCCTTCAAATTTTTGGATCATTAGGTCATTTGCATGTTCAACATGTTTCTGGCATGCATATCCACCACATTTAAAACATGTTAGGATCAATTAGAAATCTCTTTCTTATAAAATTCCACCAAGCTATCTGGGTTTGTACTAGTGGAATTTCCCTAATGTGGAAAACAAAACTTTGGTGTTCATTTTTAGTGCGTGAAAATAATTTTCTTCACTCTCATTTATTATAGTTTCAAATTCTTTTGCATACATAAACTCTAAAATTTTCATTTTGTTGTGATCTATATTTGCCTTATCTTTATTATTACGCGAAAACTGGGAGAGTGAAAAACACAAGTTTGAAAAAAAATTTGAACATCCAAAAATGGAAATGCACAAATACTAAGAGCGATAATTCCAAAAAGTATCTGTGAGTTTTTAGGTCCATTTTTTTGTAAAATAGGCAAAACGTGGGTTGTTTGGCTCTGGTAAATATCCCACTACACGTTAACTTGAGAATTTAATTTTTTCTACTCCTTGAAATTTTTGGATCATTAGGTCATTTGCATCTTCAACATATTTCTGGCATGCATATCCACCACATTTAAAACATGTTAGGATTAGTTAGAAATCTCTTTCTTATAAAATTCCACCAAGCTATCTTGGGTTGTACTAGTGGAATTTCCCAAACGTGGATAACAAAACTTTGTTATTCATTTTTAGTGCGCGAAAATAATTTTCTTCACTCACATTTATTATAGTTTTCAAATTCTTTCGCATACATAAACTCTAAATTTTTTATTTTGTTGTGATCTATATTTTCCTTATCTTTTTGTTTACGAGAAAACTGGGAGAGTGAAAAACTCAAGTTTGTACAAAAATTGAACATCCAGAAATGGAAATGAACAGATCCTGAGAGCGATAATTCCAAAAAGTATTTGTTATTTTTTAGGTCCGCTTTTGTAAAATAGGTAAAACGTGGGTTGGTTGGCTCGGTAAATATGCCACCGCACGTTAACTTGAGAATTTAACTTTTTCTACTCCTTGAAAATTTTGGATCATTAGGTCATTTGCATCTTCAACATGTTTCTGGCATGCATATCCACCACATTCAAAACATCTTAGGATCAATTAGAAATATTTTTTTTATAAAATTCCACCAAGCTATTTGGGGTTGTACTAGTGGAATTCCCCAACGTGGATAACAAAACTTTTGTGTTCATTTTTAGTGCGTGAAAATAATTTTCTTCACTCTCATTTATTATAGTTTTCAAATTCTTTTGCATACATAAACTCTAAAATTTTCATTTTGTTGTGATCTATATTTGCCTTATCTTTTTGTTTACGAGAAAACTGGGAGAGAGAAAAACTCAAGTTTGAAAAAAAAAATTGAACATCCAAAATGTAAATGCACAAATTCTGAGAGGGATAATTCCAATAAGTATCTGTGATTTTTTAGGTCCGCATTTTGTAAAATTGCCAAAAAGTGGGTTGTTTAGCTCTGGTAAATATCCTACCGTTAACTTGAGAATTAAATTTTTTCTACTCCTTGAAATTTTTGGATCATTAGGTCATTTGCATCTTCAACATGTTTCTGGTATGCATATCTACCACATTCAAAACATGTTAGGATCAATTAGAAATCTCTTTCTTATAAAATTCCACAAATCTATCTAGGGTTGTACTAGTGGATAACAAAACTTATGTGTTCATTTTTACCGCATGAAAATAATTTTATTCACTCTCATTTATTATTATAGTTTTCATATTCTTTTTTATACATAAACTCTAAAATATCTATTTTGTTGTGATCTATATTTGCCATATATTATTGTTTACCAGAAAACTGGGAGAGTGAAAAACTCAAGTTTGAAAAAAAAATTGACCATCATAAATGAAAATGTACAAATGCTGAGGGAGATAATTCCAAAAAGTATCTTTGATTTGTTAGGTCCACTTTTTGAAAAATAGGCAAAAAGTGGGTTGTTTGGCTCTGGTAAATATCCCTCCGCACGTTAACTTGAGAATTTAAATTTTTCTACTCCCTGAAATTTTTGGATCAATAGGTCAATCGTTCATTCCACATGTTTCTGGCATCCATATCAACCACATTTAAAACATGTTAGGATCATTTAGAAATCTCTTTCTTATAAAATTCCGCACAGCTATCTCGGCTTGTACTAGTGGAATTTACCCAACGTGGATAACAAAATTTTGGTGTACATTTTTAGTACGTGAAAATAATTTTCTTTACTCACATTTATTATAGTTTTCAAACTCATTTGAACACATAAACTCTAAAATTTTCATTTTGTTGTGATCTATATTTGCCTTATCTTTTTGTTTATGAGAAAACTGGGAGAGTGAAAAACTCAAATTTGAAAAAAAAAAATAGATCCAAAAATGGAAATTGCACAAATGCTGAGAGAGATAATTCAGAAAAGTATCTGTGATTTTTTAGGTCCACTTTTTGTAAAATAGGAAAAAAGTGGGTTGTTTGGCTCTGGTAAATATCCCACCGCACGTTTACTTGAGAATTTAATTTTTTTTACTCCTTGAAATTTTTGGATCATTAGGTCATTTGCATCTTCAACATGTTTCCTGAATGCATATCCATCACATTTAAAACATGTTAGTATCAATTAGAAATCTCTTTCTTATAAAATTCCACCAAGCTATCTGGGGTTGTACTAGTGGAATTTCCCCAACGTGCATAACAAAACTTTGGTGTTCATTTTTAGTGCGTGAAAATAATTTTCTTCACTCACATTTTTTATACTTTTCAAATTCTTTCGCATACATAAACTCTAAAATTTTCATTTTGTTGTGATCTATATTAGCCTTATCTTTTTGTTTACGAGAAAACTGGGAGATTGAAAAACTCAAGTTTGAAAAAAAAATTGAACATCCAAAAAAGAAAAGTACAAATGCTGAGATAGATAATTCCAAAAATTATATGTGATTTTTTAGGTCCGCTTTCTGTAAAATAGGCAAAAAGTGGGTTGTTTGGCTCCGGTCAATTTCCCAGTGCACGTTAACTTGAGATTTTAATTTTTTCTACTCCTTTAAATTTTTGGATCATTAGGTCACTTGCATCTTCAGCATGTTTCCTGGATGCATATCCACCACATTTAAAACATGTTAGGATCAATTAGAAATATCTTTCATATAAAATTCCACCAAGCTATTTGGGGTTGTACTAGTGGAATTTCCCCAATGTGGATAACAAAACTTTGGTATTCATTTTTAGTGCGTGAAAATAATTTTCTTCACTCACATTTATTATAGTTTTCAAATTCTTTCACATACATAAAATTTTAAATTTTCATTTTCTTGTGATCTATATTAGCCTTATCTTTTTGTTTACGTGAAAACTGGGAGATTGAAAAACTCAAGTTTGAAAAAAAAAATTGAACAACCAAAATGGAAATGCACAAATCCTAAGAGAGAAAATTCCAAAAAGTATATGTGATTTTTTATGTCCACTTTTTGTAAAATAGACCAAAAGTGGGTTGTTTGGCTGTGGTAAATATCACACCGCACGTTAACTTAGGAATTTAATTTTTTCTACTCATTGAAATTTTTGAATCATTAGGTCATTTGCATCTTCTACATGTTTCTGGCAAGCATATCCACCACATTTAAAACATGTTAGGATCAATTAGAAATCCCTTTCTTATAAAATTCCACCAAGCTATCTAGGGTTGTACTAGTGAAATTTCCCCAACGTGGATAACAAAACTTTGGTGTTCATTTTTAGTGCGTGAAAATAGTTTTCTTCACTCACATTTATTATAGTTTTCAAATTCTTTTGCACACATAAACTCTAAAATTTTCAATTTTTTGTGTTCTACATTTGCCTTATCTTTTTGTTTACGAGAATACTGGGAGAGTGAACAACTCAAGTTTTAAAAAAAAAATTGAACTTCAAAAAATGGAAATGCACAAATGCTGAGAGCGATAATTCCAAAAAGTATCTGTGATTTTTTAGGTCCTTTTTTTGTAAAATAGGCAAAAAGTGGGTTTTTGGCTCTGGTAATTAACCCACCGCACGTTTACTTGAGAATTTAATTTTTTCTACTCCTTGAAATTTTTGGATCATTAGGTCATTTGCATCTTCAACATGTTTCTAGCATGCATATCCACCACATTTAAAACATGTTAGGATCAATTAGAAATATCTTTCATATAAAATTCCACCAAGCTATCTGGGGTTGTACTAGTGGAATTTCCCCAATGTGGATAACAAAACTTTGGTATTCATTTTTAGTGCGTGAAAATAATTTTCTTCACTCACATTTATTATAGTTTTCAAATTCTTTCACATACATAAAATTTTAAATTTTCATTTTCTTGTGATCTATGTTAGCCTAATCTTTTTGTTTACGTGAAAACTGGGAGATTGAAAAACTCAAGTTTGAAAAAAAAAATTGAACAACCAAAATGGAAATGCATAAATCCTAAGAGAGAAAATTCCAAAAAGTATATGTGATTTTTTAAGTACACTTTTTGTAAAATAGACCAAAAGTGGGTTGTTTGGCTCTGGTAAATATCCCACCGCACGTTAACTTAAGAATTTAATTTTTTCTACTCTTTGAGATTTTTGAATCATTAGGTCATTTGCATCTTCTACATGTTTCTGGCAAGCATATCCACCACATTTAAAACATGTTAGGATCAATTAGAAATCTCTTTCTTATAAAATTCCACCAAGCTATCTAGGGTTGTACTAGTGAAATTTCCCCAACGTGGATAACAAAACTTTGGTGTTCATTTTTAGTGCGTGAAAATAGTTTTCTTCACTCACATTTATTATAGTTTTCAAATTCTTTTGCACACATAAACTCTAAAATTTTCAATTTTTTGTTTTCTACATTTGCCTTATCTTTTTGTTTACGAGAATACTGGGAGAGTGAAAAACTCAAGTTTTAAAAAAAAAAATTGAACTTCAAAAAATGGAAATGCACAAATGCTGAGAGCGATAATTCCAAAAAGTATCTGTGATTTTTTAGGTCCTTTTTTTGTAAAATAGGCAAAAAGTGGGTTTTTGGCTCTGGTAATTAACCCACCGCACGTTTACTTGAGAATTTAATTTTTTCTACTCCTTGAAATTTTTGGATCATTAGGTCATTTGCATCTTCAACATGTTTCTAGCATGCATATCCACCACATTTAAAACATGTTAGGATCAATTAGAAATATCTTTCTTATAAAATTCCACCAAGCCATCTGAGGTTGTATTAGTGGAATCTCCCCAACGTGGATAACAAAACTTTGGTGTTCATTTTTAGTGGGTGAAAATAATTTTCTTCATTCTCATTTATTATAGTTTTCAAATTCCTTTGCATACATAAACTCTAAAATTGTGGCATTTTGTTGTGATCTATATTTGCCTTATCTTTTTGTTTACGAGAGAACTGCAAGAGTGAAAAACTCATGTTTGAAAAAAACAAAATTGAACATCCAAGATGGATATGCACAAATGCTAAGAGAGATAATTCCAAAATGTTTCTGTGATTTTTTAGGTCCGCTTTTTTGTAAAATAGGCAAAAAGTTGGTTGTTTGGGTCTTGTAATCCCACCGCACGTTAACTTGAAAATTTAATTTTTTCTACTCCTCGAAATTTTCTGATCATTAGGTCATTTGCATCTTCAACATGTTTCTGGCATGCATATCCACCACATTCAAAACATCTTAGGATCAATTAGAAATATCTTTTTTATAAAATTCCACCAAGCTATTTGGGGTTGTACTAGTGGAATTTCCCCAACGTGGATAACAAAACTTTGGTGTTCATTTTTAGTGCGTGAAAATAATTTTCTTCACTCACTTTTATTATAGTTTTCAAATTCTTTTGCATACATAAACTCTAAAATTTTCATTTCGTTGTGATCTCTATTAGCCTTATCTTTTTGTTTACGAGAAAATAGTGAGATTGAAAAACTCAAGTTTGAAAAACAAAATTGAACATCCAAAATGGAAATGCACAAATGCTGAGAGAGATAATTCCAAAAAGAATATGTGATTTTTTAGATCCGCTTTCTGTAAAATAGGCAAAAAGTGGGTTGTTTGGCTCTGGTTAATATCCCACTGCATGTTAACTTGAGAATTTAATTTTTTCTACTCCTTGAAATTTTTGGATCATTAGGTCATTTGCATCTTCATCATGTTTCCTGGATGCATTTCCATCATATTTAAAACATGTTAGGATCAATTAGAAATCTCTTTCTTATAAAATTCCACCAAGCTATCTGGGGTAGTACTAGAGGAATTTCCCCAACGTGGATAACAAAATTTTGTGTTCCTTTTTTCTTGCGTGAAAATAATTCACTTCACTCTTATTTATTATAGTTTTAAAATTCTTTTGCATACATAAACTCAAAAATTTTAATTTTGTTGTGATCTATATTTGCCTTATCTTATTGTTTACGAGAAAACTTCCAAAAATGGAAATGCACAAATGCTGAGAGCGATAATTCCAAAAAGTATCTATGATTTTTTAGGTTTGCTTTTTGTAAAATAGGCAAAAAGTGGGTTGTATGGCTCTCGTAAATATCCCACCGCACGTTGACTTGAGAATTTAATTTTTTCTACTCCACGAAATTTTTTGTTCATCAGGTGATTTGCATCTTCCACATGTTTCCTACATGCATATCCACCACATTTAAAACATGTTATGATCAATTAGAAATCTCTTTCTTATAAAATTCCACCAAGCTATCTGGGGTTGTACAAGTGGAATTTCCACAACGTGGATAACAAAACTTTGGTGTTCATTTTTAGTGGGTGAAAATAATTTTCTTCACTCTCATTTATTATAGTTTTCAAATTCTTTTGCAAACATAAACTCTAAAATTTTCAATTTGTTGTCATTTATATTTGCCTTATCTTTTAGTTTATGAGAAAACTGGAAGAGTGAAAAACTCATGTTTGAAAAAAAAAATTGAACTTCCAAAAATGTATATGCACAAATTCTGAGGGCGATAATTCCAAAAAGTATCTGTGATTTTTTAGGTCCACTTTTTGTAAAATAGGCAAACTGTGGGTTGTTTGCCTCTGGTAAAATATCCTCCCGCACATTAACTTGAGAATTTAATTTTTTCTACTCCTTGAATTTTTTGGATCATTAGGTCATTTGCTTCTTACACACGGTTCTGGCATACATGTCCTCCACATTGAAAACATGTTAGGATCAATTAGTCTTTCTTATAAAATTCCACCAAGTTATTTGGGGTTGTACTAGTGGAATTTCTCCAACATGCATAACAAAACATTGGTGTTGATTTTTAGTGCATGAAAATAATTTTCTTCACTCAGATTTATAATAGTTTTCATATTCTTTTGCATACATTAACACTAAAAATTTCATTTTGTTGTGATCGATATTTGCCTTATCTTTTTGTTTACAAGAAAACTTGGAGAGTGAAAAACTCAAGTTTGAAAATAAAATTGAACATCGAAAAATGGAAATGCTGAAATGCTTAGAGCGATAATTCCAGAATGTATCTGTGATTTTTTTGGTCCGTTTTTTGTAAAAATGGCCAAAAGTGGGTTGTTTGGCTCTGGTAAATATCCCACCGCACATTAACTGGAGAATTTAATTTTTTCTACTCCTTGAAATTTTTGGATCAATATGTCTTTTGCATCTTCAACATGTTTCTGGCATGCATATCCACCACATTTAAAACATGTTTGGATCAATTAAAAATCTCTTTCTTATAAAATTCCACCAATCTATCTCGGGTTGTACTAGTGGAATTTCCCCAACGTGGATAACAAAACTTTGGTGTTCATTTTTAGTGCGTGAAAATAATTTGATTCACTCACATTTATTATAGTTTTCAAATCTTTTGCATACATAAACTCTAAAATTTTCATTTTGTTGTGATCTATATTTGCCTTATCTTTTTGTTTACGAAAAAACTGAGAGAGGGAAAAACTCAAGTTTGAAAAAAAAAAATTGAACATCGAAAAAGGAAATGCACAAATGCTAAGAGAGATAATTCCAAAAAGTATCTGTGATTTTTTAGGTCCACTTTTTGTAAAATAGGCAAAAAGTGGGTTGTTTGGCTCTGGTAAATATCCCACCGCACGTTAACTTGAAAATTTAATTTTATCTACTCCTTGAAATTTTTGAATCGTTAGGTCATTTGCATATTCAACATGTTTCTGGCATGCATATCCACCACATTCAAAACATGTTAGGATCAATAAAAAATCTTTCTTATAAAATTCCAAAAAGCTATCTAGGGTTGTACTTGTGGAATTTCCCCAACGTGGATAACAAAACTTTGGTGTTCATTTTTACTGCGTGAAAATAATTTCCTTCACTCTCATTTATTATTATAGTTTTCATATTCTTTTGCATAAATAAACTCTCAAAATTTTCTTTTGTTGTGATCTATATTTGCCTAATCTTTTTGTTTACGAGAAAACTGGGAGAGAGAAAAACACAAGTTTGAAAAAAAAAATTGACCATCTTAAATGGAAATGCACAAATGCTGAGAGAGATAATTCCAATAAGTATCTATAATTTTTAGGTCCCCTTTTCTTAAAATAGGCAAAAAGTGGGTTGTTTGGCTCTGGTAAAAATCCCACCGCACGTTTACTTGAGAATTTAATTTTTTCTACTCCTTGAAATTATTTGATCATTAGGTCGTTTGCTTCTTACAATTGTTTCATCCTTGCATATCCACCACATTAAAAAAATGTTAAGATCATATAGAAATCTCTTTCTTATAAAATTCCACCAAGCTATCAGGGGTTGTACAAGTGGAGTTTCCCCAACGTGGATAACAAAACTTTGGTGTTCATTTTTAGTGCGTGAAAATAATTTTCTTCACTCACATTTATTATTGTTTTTAAATTCTTTTGCATACATAAACTCTAAAATTTTCATTTTGTTGTGATCTATATTTGCCTTATCTTTTAGTTTACGAGAAAACTGAGAGAGTGTAAAACTCAAGTTTGAAAAAAATAATTGAACATCCTAGATGGAAATGCCCAAATGCTAAGAGAGAAAATTCCAAAAAGTATATGTGACTTTTTAGGTCCTCTTTTTTTAAAATAGGCAAAAAGTGGGTTGTTTGGCTTTGGTAAATATCCCACCGCACGTTAATTTGAGAATTTAATTTTTTCTACACCTTGAAATTTTTTGATCATTAGGTCATTTGCATCTTCAACATGTTTCTGGCATACAAATGCTCCACATTTAAAACATGTTAGGATCAATTAGATATCTCTTTCTTATAAAATTTCACCAAGATATCTGGGGTTGTACTAGTGGAATTTCCCGAAAGTGGATAACAAAACTTTGGTGTTCATTTTTAGTGCGTGAAAATAATTTTATTCACTCATATTTATTATTTTTTTCAAATTCTTTTGCTTACATAAACTATTAAATTATTATTTTGTTGTGATCTATATATGCCTTATCTTTTTGTTGTGAACTATTACGAGAAAACTAAGAGAGTGTAAAACTCAAGTTTGAAAAAAAAAATTAAACATCCAAAATTGAAATGCACAAATGCTGAGAGAGATAATTCCAAAAAGTATCTGTGATTTTTTAGGTCCGCTTTTGTAAAATAGGCAAAAAGCGGGTTATTTGCCTCTGGTAAATATCCCGCTGCACATTAACTTGAGTATTTAATTTTTTCTACTCTTTGAAATTTTCGGATCATTAGGTCATTTGCATCTTCAACATGTTTCTGGCATGCATTTCCACCACATTAAAAACATGTTAGGATCAATTAGAAATCTCTTTCTTATAAAATTCCACCAAGCTATTTGGGGTTGTACTAGTGGAATGTCCCCAACGTGGATAACAAAACATTGGTGTTCATTTTTAGTGCGTGAAATTTTTTTTTCACTCACATTTATTATCGTTTTCAAATTCTTTTGCATACAAAGATTCTAAAATTTTCAATTTGTTGTGATCTATATTGGCCTTATCTTTTTGTTTACGAGAAAACTTGGAGAGTGAAAAACTCAAGTTTGAAAAAAAAATAGAACATCCAAAATGTAAATGCACAAATGCTGAGAGATATAATTCCCAAAATTATCTAAGATTTTTTCGGTCTGCATTTTGTAAAATAGGCAAAAAGTGGGTTGTTTTCCTCAGGTATATATCCCACCGCACATTAACTTCAGATTTTATTTGTTTCTACTTCATGAAATTTTTGGATCATTAGGTTATTCGTAACTTTAACATGTTTCTGGCATGCATATCTAGCACATTTAAAATATGTTAGGATCAATTAGAAATCTCTTTCTTATAAAATTCCACCAAGCTATCTGTGGTTGTACTAGTGGAATTTCCCACTCGTGGATAACAAAACTTTGGTGTTCATTTTTAGTACGTGAAAATAATATTCTTAACTCACATTTATAAAAGTTTTCAAATTCTTTTGCATACATAAACTCTAAAATTTTCTTTTTTTTGTGATCTATATTTGGCTTATCTTTTGGTTTAGAGAAAACTGGGAGAGTGAGAAACTCAAGTTTGAAAAAACAATTGAACATCCAAAAATAGAAATGCACAAATGCTGAGAGCGAGAATTCCAAAAAGTATCTGTGATTTTTAGTCCGCATTTTGTAAAATAGGCAAAAAGTGGGTTGTTTGGCTCTGGTTAATATTCCACCGCACGTTAACTTGAGAAATTTAATTTTTTCTACTCCTTGAAATTTTCGGATCATTAGGTCATTTGCTTCTTCAAAATGTTTCTGGCATGCATATCCACCACATTTAAAACATGTTAGGATCAATTAGAAATCTCTTTCTTATAAAATTCCACCAAGCTATCTAGGGTTGTACTAGTGTAATTTCCCCAATGTGGATAACAAAACTTTTGTGTTAATTTTTAGTACGTGAAAATAATTTTCTTCACTCTCATTTATTATAGTTTTCAATTTCTTTTGCATACAAAAACTCTAAAATTTCCTTTTTGTTTCGATCTCTATTTGCCTTATCTTTTTGTTTACGAGAAAATTGGGAGAGAGAGAAACTCAAGTTTGAAAAAAAAATTGAACATCCAAAAAGGGAAATGCACAAATGCTGAGAGCGATAATTCCAAAAAGTATCTCTGATTTTTAAGGTCCGCTTTTGTAAAATTGGCAAAAAGTGGGTTGTTTGGCTCTACTAAATATCCCACCGCACGTTAACTTGAGAAATTTAATTTTTTCTACTTGAAATTTTTGGATCATTAGCTCATTTTCTTCTTCAACATGTTTCTGGCATGCATATCCACGACATTTAAAAAATGTTAGGATCAATTAGAAATATCTTTCTTATAAAATTCCAGTAAGCTATCTGGGGTTGCACTAGTGGAATTTCCCACTCGTGGATAACAAAACTTTGGTGTTCATTTTTAGTGCGTGAAAATAATTTTCTTCACTCACATTTATTATAGTTTTCAAATTCTTTTGCATACATAAACTCTAAAATTTTCATTTTGTTGTGATCTATATTTGCCTTATCTTTTTGTTTACGAGAAAACTGGAAGAGTGAAAAACTCAAGTTTGAAAAAAAAAATTGAACATCCAAAAATGGAAATGCACAAATGCTGAGAGAGATAATTCAGAAAAGTATCGGTGATTTTTTAGGTCCGCTTTTCGTAAAATAGGCAAAAAGTGGGTTGTTTGGCTCTGGTAAATATCCAGCCGCACGTTAACTTGAGAATTTAATTTTTTCTACTCCTTGAAATTTTTGGATCATTAGGTCATTTGCTTCTTCAACATGTTTCTTACATGCATATCCATCACATTTAAAACATATTAGGATCAATTAGAAATCTATTTGTTATAAAATTCCACCAAACTATCTGGGGTTATATTAGTGGAATTTCCCTAACGTGGAAAACAAAACTTTGGTGTTCATTTATAGTGCGAGAAAATGATTTTCTTCACTCTCATTTATTATAGTTTTCAAATTCTTTTGCATACATAAACTCTAAAGTTTTCATTTTGTTGCGACCTATATTTGCCTTATCTTTTTGTTTACGAGAAAACTGGAAGAGTGAAAAACTCAAGTTCGAAAAAAAAAATTGAACATCCAAAAATGGAAATGCACAAATGCTGAGAGAGATAATTCAGAAAAGTAACGGTGATTTTTTAGGTCCGCTTTTTGTAAAATAGGTAAAAAGTGGGTTGTTTGGCTCTGGTAAATATCCAACCGCACGTTAACTTGAGAATTTAATTTTTTCTACTCCTTGAAATTTTTGGAACATTAGGTCATTTGCATCTTCTACATGTTTCCTGCATGCATATCCATCACATTTAAAACATGTTAGGATCAATTAGAAATCTCTTTCTTATAAAATTCCACCAAGCTATCTGGGCTTGTACTAGTGGAATTTCCCGAACGTGGATAAATAAACAATGGTGTTCATTTTTAGAGCATGAAAAATTTTTTCTTCACTCATATTTATTATAGTTTTCAAATTCTTTCGCATACATAATCTCTAAAATTTTCATTTTGTTGCGATCTATATTTGCCTAATCTTTTTGTTTACGAGAAAACAGGGAGAGTGAAAAACTCAAGTTCGAAAAAAAAAATTGAACATCCAAAATGGATATGCACAAATGCTAAGAGTGATAATTCCAAAATGTATCAGTGGTTTTTTAGGTCCATTTTTTTGTAAAATGGGACAAAAGTGGGTTGTTTGGCTCTGGTAAATATCCCACCGCACGTTAATTTGAGAATTTAATTTTTTCTACTCATTGAAATTTTTGGATCATTAAGGTCATTTACATCTTCAACAAGTTTCTGACATGCATATCCACCACATTGAAAACATGTTAGGATCAATTAGAAATCTCTTTCTAATAAAATTCCACCAAGCAATCTGGGGTTGTACTAGTGGAATTTCGCCAACATGGATAACAAAACTTTTGTGTTCTTTTTTAGTGCATGAAAATAATTTTCTTCACTCACATTTATTATAGTTTTCAAATTCTTTTGCATACATAAACTCTAAAATTTTCATTTTGTTGTGCTCTATATTTGCCTTATCTTTTTGTTTACTGGAAAACAGGGAGAGAGAAAAACTCAAGTTTGAAAAGGAAAATTGAACATCCAAAAATGGAAATGCAGAAATGCTAAGAGAGATAATTCCAAAAAGTATCTGTAATTTTTTAGGTCCGGTTTTTGTAAAATAGGAAAAAAGTGGGTTGTTTGGCTCTAGAAAATATCCCACCGCACGTTAACCTGAGAATTTAATTTTTTCAACTCCTTGAAATTTTTGGATCATTAGGTCATTTGCATCATCAACATGTTTCTGGCATGTATATCCATCACATTTAAAACATGTTACGATCAATTAGAAATTTCTTTCTTACAAAATTCCACCAAGCTGTCTGCGGTTGTACTAGCAGAATTTCCCCAACGTGGATAAAAAAACTTTGGTGTTAATTTTTAGTGCGTGAAAATAATTTTCTTCACTCACATTTATTATAGTCTTCAAATTATTTTACTTACATAAACTCTAAAATTTTTATTTTGTTGTGATCTATATTTGCCTTATATTTTTGTTTACAAGAAAACTGGGAGATTGAAAAACTCAAGTTTGAAAAACAAAATTGAACATCCAAAATGGAAATGCACAAATGCTGAGAGAGATAATTCCAAAAAGTATTTGTGATTTTTTAGGTCCTCTTTCAGTAAAATAGGCAAAAAGTGGGTTGTTTGGCTCTGGTAAATAACCCACCGCACGTTAACTTGAGAATTTAATTTTTTCTACTCCTTGAAATTTTTGGATCATTAGGTCATTTGCATTTTCAACATGTTTCCTGCATGCATATCCACCACATTTAAAATATGTTAGGATCAATTAGAAATCTCTTTCTTTTAAAATTCCTCCATGCTATTTGGGATTGTACTAGTGGAATTTCCCGAACGTGGACAACAAACTTTGGTATTCCTTTTTTCGTGCGTGAAAATAATTTTTGTCACTCTCATTTATTATAGTTTTCAAATTCTTTTGCATACATAAACTCTAAAATTTTCATTTTGTTGTGATCTATATTGGCCTTATCTTTTTGTTTACTATAAAATTGGGAGTGAAAAACTGAAGTTTGAAAAAAAAATGGAACATCCAGAAATGGAAATGCATAGATGCTGAGAGCGATAATTCCAAAAATTATCTGTGATTTTTTAGGTCCGCTTTTTTTAAAATGGGTAAAAAGTGGGTTGTTTGGCTCTGGTAAATATCCCACAGCACATTAACTATAGAATTTAACTTTTTCTACTCCTTGAAATTTTTGGATCATTAGGTCATTTGCATCTTCAATATGTTTCTGGCATGCATATCTTCCACATTCAAAACATGTTAGGATCTATTAGAAATATCTTTCATATAAAATTCCACCAAGCTATTTGGGGTTGTACTAGTGGAATTCCTCAAGTTGGATAACTAAACTTTGCTGTTCATTTTTAGTGTGTGAAAATAATTTTCTTCACTCTTGTTTATTATAGTTTTCAAATTCTTTTGCATACATAAACTCTAAAATTTCATTTTGTTGTGATCAATTAGAAATCTCTTTCTTATAAAATTCCACCAAGCTATCTGGGGTTGCACTTGTGGAATTTCCCGCACGTGTATAACAAAAATTTGGTGTTCATTTTTATTGCGTGAAAATTTTTTTCTTCACTCACATTCAATATAGTTTTCAAATTCATTTGCATACTTAAGCACTAAAATTTTCATTTTGTTGTGATCTATATTTGCCTAATGTTTTTTCTTACGAGAAAACGAGGAGACAGAAGAACTCAAGTTTAAAAAAAAAAAATTGAACATCCAAAATGGATATGTACAAATGCTAAGAGAGATAATTCCAAAAAGTATCTGTGATTTTTTAGGTCCATTTTTTTGTAAAATGGGACAAAATTGGGTTGTTTGGCTCTCGTTAATATCCCACCGCACGTTAACTTGAGAATTTAATTTTTTCTACTAATTGAAATTTTTGGATCATCAAGGTCATTTGCATCTTCAACATGTTTATGGCATGCATATCCACCACATTTAAAACATGTTAGGTTCAATTAGAAATCTCTTTCTAATAAAATTCCACCAAGCAATTTGGGGTTGTACTAGTGGAATTTCCCCAACGTGGATAACAAAACTTTGTTGTTCATTTTTAGTGCATGAAAATAATTTTCTTCACTCACATTTATTATAGTTTTCAATTTATTTTGCATACATAAACTCTAAAATTTTCATTTTGTTGTGACCATATTTGCCTTATCTTTTTGTTTACGGGAAAACACAGAGAGAGAAAAACTCAAGTTTGAAAAAAAAAATTGAACATCCAAAAATGGAAATGCACAAATGCTGAGAGCGAAAATTTCAAAAAGTATCTGTGATTTTTTAGGTCCGCTTTTTGTAAAATAGGCAAAAAGTGGGTTGTTTGCCTCTCGTAAATATCCCACCGCACATTAACTTGAGAATTTAATTTTTTCTACTCTTTAAAATTTTTGGATCATTACGTCATTTGCATCTTCAACATGTTCCTAGCATGCATATCCACCACATTTAAAACATGTTAGGATCAATTAGAATTCTCTTTCTTATAAAATTCCACCATGCTATCTAGGGTTGTACTAGTGAAATTTCCCCAACGTGGAGGTGTTCATTTTTAGTGCGTGAAAGTATTTTTCTTCACTCACATTTATTATAGTTTTCAATTTATTTTGCATACAAAGACTCTAAAATTTCAATTTGGTGTGATCTATATTGGCCTTATCTTTTTGTTTATGAGAAAACTTGGAGAGTGAAAAATTCAAGTTTGAAAAAAAAATTTGAACATCCAAAATGTAAATGCACAAATGCTGAGAGATATAATTCCCAAAATTATATATGATTTTTTAGGTCTGCATTTTGTAAAATAGGCAAAAAGTGGGTTGTTTGGCTCTGGTAAATATCCCACCGCACGTTAACTTCAGATTTTATTTTTTTCTACTCCTCTAAATTTTTGGATCATTAGGTCATTTGAAACTTCAACATGTTTTTGGCATGCATATGTACCACATTTAAAACATATTAGGATCAATTAGAAATCTCTCTCTTATAAAATTTCACCAAGCTATCTGGGTTGTACTAGTGGAATTTCCCACTCGTGATAACAAAACTTTGGTGTTCATTTTTAGTGCGTGAAAATAATTTTCTTCACTCACATTTATAAAAGTTTTCAAATTCTTTTGCATACATAAACTGTAAAATTTTTATTTTGTTGTGATCTATATTGCCCTTATCTTTTTGTTTATGAAAAAACTGGGAGAGTGAAAAACTCTTGTTTTAAAAAAAAAATTGAACATCCAAAAATGGAAATGCACAAATGTTGAGAGAGATAATTCAGAGAAGTATCTGAAATTTTTTAGGTGAGCTTTCTGTAAAATAGGGAAAAAGTCGGTTATTTGGCTCTTGTAAATATCCCACCACACGTTAACTTATGAATTTAATTTTTTCTACTCCTTGAAATTTTTGGATCAATAAGTCATTTGCATCTTCAACATGTTTCCTGCATGCATATCCTTCACGTTTAAAACATGTTAGGATCAATTAGAAAGCTCTTTCTTATAAAATTCCACCAAGATATCTAGGGTTGTACTAGTGTAATTTTCCCAACGTGGATAAAAAAACTTTTGTGTTCATTTGTAGTGAGTGAAAATAATTTTCTTCACTCTCATTTATTATAGTTTTCAAATTATTTTGCATGCATAAACTCTAAAATTTTCATTTTGTTGCGATCTATATTTGCCTTGTCTTTTTATTTACGAGAAAACTGGGAGAGAGAGAAACTCAAGTTTGAAAAAAAAATTGAACATCCAAAAATGGAAATCCACAAATGCCGAGAGCGATAATTCCAAAAAGTATCTGTGATTTTTTAGGTCCTCTTTTTTTAAAATAGGCAAAAAGTGGGTTGTTTGGCTCTGGTAAATATCCCACCTCACGTTAACTTGAGAAATTTTTTTTTTCTACTCCTTTAAATTTTTGGATCATTAGGTCATTTGCTTCTTCAATATGTTTCTGGCATGCATATCCACCACATTAAAAACATGTTTCTGGCATGCATATCCACCACATTAAAAACATGTTTCTGGCATGCATATCCACCACATTAAAAACATGTTAGGATCAATTAGAAATCTCTTTCTTATAAAATTCCACCAAGCTATCCGGGGTTGTACTAGTGGAATTTTCCACTCCTCGATAACAAAACTTTGGTGTTCATTGTTAGTGCGTGAAAATAATTTTCTTCACTCACATTTATTATAGTTTTCAAATTCTTTTGCATACATAAACTCTAAAATTTTCATTTCGTTGAAATCTATATTTGTCTTATCGTTTTTTTTACGGGAAAACTAGGAGAGTGAAAAACTCAAGTTTGAAAAAAAAAAATTGAACATCCAAAAATGGAAATGCACAAATGCTGAGAGAGATAATTCATAAAAGTTTCTGAGATTTTTTAGGTCCGCTATTTGTAAAATAGGCAAAAAGTGGGTTGTTTGGCTCTGGTAAATATCCCACCGCACGTTAACTTGAGAATTTAATTTTTTCTACTCCTTGAAATTTTTGGATCATTAGGTCATTTGCATCTTCAGCCTATTTCTTGCATGCATATCCATCACATTTAAAACATGTTAGGATCAATTAGAAATTTCTTTCTTATAAAATTCTACCAAGCTATCTGGGGCTGTACTAGTGGAATTTCCCTAATGTGGAAAACAAAACTTTGGTGTTCATTTTTAGTGCATGAAAATAATTTTCTTCACTCTCATTTATTATAGTTTTCAAATTCATCCGCATACTTAAGCTCTAAAATTTTCATTTTGTTGTGATCTATATTTGCCTAATCTTTTTGTTTACGAGAAAACTGGGAGACTGAAAAACTCAAGTTTAAAAAAAAATAATTGAACATCCAAAATGGTTATGCACAAATGCTAGGAGAGATATTTCCAAAAAGTATCTGTGATTTTTTAGGTCCGTTTTTTTGTAAAATGGGACAAAAGTGGGTTGTTTGGCTCTCGTTAATATCCCACCGCACGTTAACTTGAGAATTTAATTTTTTCTACTCATTGAAATTTTTGGATCATTAAGGTCATTTGCATCTTCAACATGTTTCTGGTATGCATATCTACCACTTTAAAAAATGTTAGGTTGAATTAGAAATATCTTTCTAATAAAATTCCACCAAGCAATCTGGGGTTGTACTAGTGGAATTTCCCCAATGTGGATAACAAAACTCTGGTGTTGATTTCTAGTGCGTGAAAATAATTTTCTTCACTCACATTTACTATAGTTTTCAAATTATTTTGCATACATAAACTCTAAAATTTTCTTTTTGTTGTGATCTATATTTGCCTTATCTTTTTCTTTACCGGAAAACAGGGAGAGAGAAAAACTGAAGTTTGAAACAAAAAATTTAACATCCAAAAATGGAAATGCACAAATGTTGAGAGCGATATTTCCAAAAAGTATCTGTGATTTTTTAGGTCCGCTTTTTGTAAAATAGGCAAAAAGAGGGTTGTTTGGCTCTGGAAAATATCCCACCGCACGTTAACTTGAGAATTAAATTTTTTTAACTCAAAATTTTTGGGTCATTAGATCATTTGCGTCTTCAACATGTTTCTGGCATGCATATCCACCACATTTAAAACATGTTAGGATTAATTAGAAATTTTTTTCTTATAAAATTCCACCTAGCAGTCTGCGGATGTACTATTGGAATTTCCCCAACTTGGATAACAAAACTTTGGTGTACATTTTTAGTCCGTGAAAATAATTTTTTTCACTCACTTTATTATAGTCTCCAATTCTTTTACATACATAAACTCTAAAATTTTCATTTTGTTGTGATCTATATTTGCCTTATCTTTTTGTTTACGAGAAAAATGGGAGATTGAAAAACTCAAGTTTGAAAATCAAAATTGAACATCCAAAATGGAAATGCACAAATGCTGAGAGAGATAATTCCAAAAAGTATCTGTGATTTTTTAGGTCCTCTTTCTATAAAATAGGCAAAAAAGTGGGTTGTTTGGCTTTGGTAAATAACCCATCGCACGTTAACTTGAGAATTTGATTTTTTCTACTCCTTGAAATTTTTTGATCATTAGGTCATTTGCATCTTCAACATGTTTCTTGCATGCATATCCACCACATTTAAAATATGTTTGGATCAATTAGAAATCTCTTTCTTATAAAATTCCGCCTTGCTATCTGGTGTTGTCCTAGTGGAATTTCCCCAACGTGGACATCAAAACTTCGGTGTTCCTTTTTTCATGCGTGAAAATAATTTTCTTCACTCTCATTTATTATAGTTTTCAAATTCTTTTGCATACATAAACTCTAAAATTTTCATTTTGTTGTGCTCTATATTTGCCTTATCTTTTTGTTTACTAGAAAGTTGGGAGTGAAAAACTCAAGTTTGAAAAAAAAATTGAACTTCCAGAAATGGATATGCACAAATGCTGAGAGCAATAATTCCAAAAAGTATCTATGATTATTTAGATCCGCTTTTTGTAAAATAGGCAAAAAGTGGGTTGTTTCGCTCTTGTAAATATCCCACCGCACGTTAACTTGAGAATTTAATTTTTTCTACTCCTTGAAATTTTTGGATCATTAGGACATTTGCATCTTCAACATGTTTCTGGCATGCATATCCACCACATTTAAAACATGTTAGGATCAATTAGAAATGTCTTTCTTATAAAATTCCACCAAGCTATCTGGGGTTGTATTAGTGCAATTTCCCCAACGTGGATAACAGAACTTTGGTGTTCATTTTTAGTGGGTAAAAATAATTTTCGTCACTCTCATTTATTATAGTTTTCAAATTATTTTGCATACATAAGCTCTAAATTTTTCTTTTCGTTGTGATCTATATTTGCCTAATCTTTTTGTTTACGAGAAAACTAGGAGAGTAAAAAATTTAATTTTGAAAAAAAATTGAACATCCAAAATGGATATGCACAAATGCTAAGAGAGATAAATCCAAAAAGTATTTGTGATTTTTTAGGTCCGCTTTTTTGTAAAGTGGGCAAAAAGTGGGTTGTTTGGCTCTGGTAAATATCCCACCGCACGTTAACTTGAGAATTTAATTTTTTCTACTCCTTGAAATTTTTGGTTCATCAGGTCATTTGCATCTTCGACATGTTTCCTACATGCATATCTACCACATTTAAAACATGTTACGTTCAATTAGAAATATCTTTCTTATAAATTTCGACAAAGCTATCTGGGGTTGTACAAGTGGAATTTCCACAACGTGGAGAACAAAACTTTGGTGTTCAGTTTTAGTGTGTGAAAATAATTTTCTTCACTCTCATTTATTATAGTTTTCAAATTATTTTGCACACATAAACTCTAAAATTTTCAATTTGTTGTGATCTACATTTGCCTTATCTTTTTGTTTACGAGAAAACTGGGAGAGTCAAAAACTCAAGTTTTAAAAAAAATTGAACTTCCAAAAATGGAAATGCACAAATGCTAAGAGCGATAATTCGAAAAAGTATCTATGATTTTTTAGGTCCGCGTTTTGTAAAATAGGCAAAAAGTGGGTTGTTCGGCTCTGGTAAATATCCTACCGCACGTTTACTTGATAATTTCATTTTTTCTACTCCTTGAAATTTTTGGATCATTAGGTCATTTGCATCTTCAACATGTTTCTGGCATGCATATCCACCACATTCAAAACATGTTATGATCAATTAGAAATCTCTTTGTTATAAAATTCTACCAAGCAATTTGGGGTTGTATTAGTGGAATTTCCCTAACGTGGATAACAAAACTTTGGTGTTCATTTTTAGTGGGTGAAAATAATTTTCTTCACTCACATTTATTATAGTTTTCAAATTCTTTTGCATACATAAGCTCTAAAATTTTAATTTTTTTGTAATCCATATTTGGCTTATCTTTTTGTTTACGAGAGAACTGGGAGAGAGAAAAACTCAAGTTTGAAACAAAAAATTGAACATCCAAAATGGATATGCATAAATTCTTAGAGAGATAATTCAAAAAAGTATCTATGATTTTTTAGGTTCACTTTTTTGTAAAATAGGCAAAACGTGGGTTGTTTGGCTCTGGTAATTATCCCACCGCACAATAACTTGAGAATTTAATTTTTCTACTCCTTGAAATTTTTGGATCATTAGGTCATTTGCATCTTCAACATGTTTCTCGTATGCATATCCACCACTTTTAAAACATGTTAGGATCAATTAGAAATCTCTTTCTAATAAAATTCGACCAAGCTACATGGGGTTTTACTAGTGGAATTTCCCTAACGTGGATAACAAAACTTTAGTGTTCATTTTTAGTGCGTAAAAATAATTTTCTTCACTGACATTTACTATAGTTTTCAAATTCTTTTGCATACATAAACTCTTAAATTTTCATTTTGTTGTGAGCTATATTTGCCTTATCTTTTTGTTTACGAGAAAACAGGCACAGAGAAAAACTCAAATATGAAAAAAAAAAAATTGAACATCCAAAAATGGAAATGCACAAATGCTTAGAGAGATAATTCAAAAAAGTAGCTGTGATTTTTTAGGTCCACTTTTTGTAAAATAGGTGAAAAGTGGGTTGATTGGCTCTGGAAAATATCCCACCGCACGATAACTTGAGAATTTAAAATTTTCTACTCCTTGAAATTTTGGATCATTAGGTCATTTGCATCATCAACATGTTTCAGGCATGCATATCCACCACATTTAAAACATGTTAGGATCAATTAGAAATCTCTTTCTTATAAAATTCCAAAAAGCTATCTTGGGTTGTACTAGTGGAATTTCCCCAACGTGGATAACAAAACTTTGGTGTTCATTTTTTGTACGAGAAAATAATTCTTCACACTCATTTATTATAGTTTTCAAATTGTTTTGCATACATAAACTCTAAAATTTTCAATTTGTTCTGATCTATATTTGCCTTATCTTTTTGTTTACAAGAATTTGGAAGAGTGAAAAACTCAATTATGAAAAAAATATTGAACATCCAAAAATGGAAATGCACAAATGGTGAGAGCGATAATTCCATAAACTATCTGTGATTTTTTAGGTCCGCTTTTTGTAAAATAGGCAAAAAGTGGGTTGTTTGGCTCTGGTAAATATCCCACCGCACGTTAACTTGCGAATTTAATTTTTTCTACTCCTTGAAATTTTTGGATCATAAGGGAATTTTTATCGTCAACATTTTTCTGGCATGCATATCCACCACATTAAAAACATGTTAGGATCAATTAGATATTTTTTTCTTATAAAATTCCACCAAGCTCTTTGGGGTTGTACTTGTGGAATTTCCCCAACGTGGATAACGAAACTTTGGTGTTCATTTTTAGTGCGTGAAAATAATTTTCTTCACTCACATTTATTATAGTTTTCAAATTATTTTGCATAGATAAAATCTTAAATTTTCATTTTTATGATCCATATTCGCCTGATAAAAATTTTTTTTGTTTACGAGAAAACTGGGAGAGTGAAAAAATCAAGTTTGAAAAAAAAAATTTAACATCTAAAATGGAACTGCACAAATGCTGAGAGAGATAATTCCAATAAGTATCTATGATTTTTTATGTCCGCTTTTTTGTAAAATGGGCAAAAAGTGGGTAGTTTGGTTCTGGTAAATATCCCACCGCACGTTAACTTGAGAATTTAATTTTTTCTACTCGAAATTTTTGGTTCATCAGGTCATTTGCATCTTAAACATGTTTCCTACATGCATATCCACCACATTTAAAACATGCTATGATCAATTAGAAATCTCTTTCTTATAAAATTCCACAAAGCTATCTAGGGTTGTACTAGTGGAATTTCCACAACATGCATAACAAAACTTTCGTGTTCATTTTTAGTGCGTGAAAATAATTTTCTACACTCTCATTTATTATAGTTTTCAAATTCTTTTGCACACATAAACTCTAAAATTTTCAATTTGTTGTGATCTACATTTGCCTTATCTTTTTGTTTACGACAAAACAGGGAGAGTGAAAAACTCAAGTTTTAAAAAAAAATTGAACTTCCAAAAATGGAAATGCACAAATGCTAAGAGCAATAATTCAAAAAAGTATCTGTGATTTTTTAGGTACGCGTTTTGTAAAATAGGCAAAAAGTCGGATGTTTGGCTCTGGTAAATATCCTACCGCACGTAAACTTGAGAATTTAATTATTTCAACTCCTTGAAATTTTTGGATCATTAGGTCATTTGCATCTTCAACATGTTTCTGGCATGCTTATCCACCACATTGAAAACATGTTAGGATCAATTAGAAATCTCTTTCTTATAAAATCCCACAAAGCTATCTGGGGTTGTACAAGTGGAATTTCCCAACGTGGATAACAGAACTTTGTTGTTCATTTTTACCGCGTGAAAATAATTTTCTTCACTCTCATTTATTATTATAGTTTTCATATTCTTTTGCATACATAAACTCTAAAATTTTCATTTTTTTGTGATCTTTATTCCCCCTATCTTTTTTTTTACGAGAAAACTGGGAGAGTGAAAAACTCAAGTTTGAAAAAAAAATTGAACATCCAAAATCGACTTGCAAAAATGCTAAGAGAGACAATTCTAAAAAGTATCTGTAATTTTTTAGGTCCGACTTTTGTAAAATAGGCAAAAAGTGGGTTGTTTGGTTTTCGTAAATATCCCACCGCACGTTAACTTGAAAATTTAATTTTTTCTACTCCTTGAAATTTTTGGATCATTAGGTCATTTGCATCTTCAACATGTTTCTGGCATGCATATCCACCACATTTAAACATGTTAGGATCAATTAGAAATCTCTTTCTTATAAAATTCCTCCAAACTATCTAGGGTTGTACTAGTGGAATTTCCCAACGTGGATAACAAAACTTTGTGTTAATTTTTAGTGAGTGAAAATGATTTTCTTCACTCACATTTATTATAGTTGTAAGAATCTTTTGCATACATAAGCTCTAAAATTTTCATTTTGTTGTGATCTATATTTGCCTTATCTTTTTGTTTACGAGAAAACTGAGAGAGAGAAAAACTCATGTTTGAAAAAAAAATTGAACATCCAAAATGGAAATGCACAAATGCAAAGAGAGATAATTCCAAAAAGTATCTGTGATTTTTTAGGTCTGCTTTATTTTAAAATAGGCAAAAAGTGGGTTGTTTGGCTCAGGTAAATATCCCACCGCACGTTAACTTGAGAATTTAATTTTTTCAACTCCTTGAAATTTTTGGATCATTATGTCATTTGCATCTTCAACTTATTTCTGGCATGCATATCGACCACATTTAAAACATGTTAGGATAAATTAGAAATCCCTTTCGTACAAAATTCTACCAAGCTATCTGGGGTTGTACTAGTGGAATTTCCCAAACGTGGATAACAAAACATTGGTGTGCATTTTTAGTACGTGAAAATAATTTTATTCACTATCATTTGTTATAGTTTTCAAATTCTTTTGCATACATAAACTCTAAAATTTTCATTTTGTTCTAATCTATATTTGCCTTATCATTTTGTTTACGAGAAAACTGGGAGAGTGAAAAACTCAAGTTTGAAAAAAAAAATTGAACATCAAAAAATGGAAATGCTCAAATGCTGAGAGAGATAATTCCAAAAGTATGTATGCAAAAGAATATAAAAACAATAATAAATGTGAGTGAAGAAAATTATTTTAACGCATTAAAAATGAACACCAATGTTTTGTTATCCACTTTTGGGAAATTCCACTAGTACAACCCAAGATAGCTTGGTGAAATTTTATAAGAAAGAGATTTCTAGTTGATCCTAACATGTTTTAAATGTGGTAGATATGCATACCAGAAACATGTTGAAGATGCAAATGACCTAATGATCAAAAAATTTCAAGGAGTAGAAAAAATTAAATTCTCAAGTTAATAAGCGGTGGGATATTTACCAGAGCCAAACAACCCACTTTTTGCCTACTTTACAAAAAAGCGGACCTAAAAAATCATAGGTACTTTTTGGAATTATCTCTCTCAGCAGTTGTGCATTTCCAATTTTAGATGTTCAATTTTTTTTTTCAAACTTCAGTTTTTCTCTCTCCCAGTTTTCTCATAAACAAAAAGATAAAGAAAATATAGATCGCAACAAAATGAAAATTTTTGAGTTTATGTATGCAAAAGAATTTAAAACTATAATAAATCTGATTGAAGAAAATTATTTTCAAGCACTAAAAATGAACACCAAAGTTTTGTAATCTACGTTGGGGAAATTCCACTAGTACAACCCCAGATAGCTTGGTGGAATTTTATAAGAAAGAGATTTCTAAATGATCCTAACATGTTTTAAATGTGGTGGATATGCATACCAGAAACAAATTCAAGATGCAAATGACCTAATATCCTAAATTTTCAAGGATTACAAAAAATTAAATTCTCTAGCTAACGTGCGGTGGGATATTTACTAGAGCCAAACAAGCTACTTTTTGCCTATTTGACAAAAAGTGGACCTAACAAATCACAGATAATTTTTGGAATTATCTCTCTCAACATTTGTGCATTTCCAATTTTGGATGTTCAATTTTTTCTTTTAAACTTGAGTTTTCATTCTCCCAGTTTTCTCGTAAACAATAAGATAAGGCAAATATAGATCACAACAAAATGAAAATTTTAGAGTTTACGTATGCAAAATAATTTGAAAACTATCATAAATGTGTGTGAAGAAAATTATTTTCATGCACTAAAAATGAACAGCAAAGTTTTGTTATCCACGTTGGTGAAATTCCACTTGTACAACCCCAGATAGCTTGTGGAATTTTACAAGAAAGAGATTTCTAATTGATCATAACATGTTTTGAATGTGGGGGATATGCATGCCAGAAACATCTTAAAGTTGCAAATGACCTAATAATCTAAAAATTTCAAACAGTAGAAAAAATTAAATTCTCAAGTTAACAAGCGGTGGGAAATTTACCAGAGCCAAACAACCCAATTTTTGTCTATTTTACAAAAAGCGGACATAAAAAATCATAGTAATTTTTTGGAATTATCTCTCTCAGGATTTGTTCATTTCCATTTTGGATGTTCAATTTTTTTTTTCAAACCTGAGTTTTTCTCTCTCCCAGTTTTCTCATAAACAAAAAGATAAGCTAAATATAAATCCCAACAAAATGATAATTTTAGAATTTATGTATGCAAAAGAATTGGAAAACTGTAATAAATGTGAGTGAAGAAAATTATTTTCACGCACTAAAAATGAACACCAAAGTTTTGTTATCCACATATGGGAAATTCCACAAGTACAACCCCAGATAGCTTGGTGGAATTTTATAAGAAAGAGATTTCTAATTGATCCTAACATGTTTTAAATGTGGTGGATATGCATGCCAGAAACATGTTAAAGATGCAAATGACCTAATGACCAAAAAATTGCATGGAGTAGAAAAAATTAAATTCTCAAGTAAACGTGCGGTGGGATATTTACTAGAGCCAAACAACCCACTTTTGCCTATTTTAAAAAAAGTAGACCTAAAAAATCACATATACTTTTTGGAATTATCTCTCTCAGCATTTGAGCATTTCCATTTTTTGATGTTCAATTTTTTTTTTCAAACTTGAGTTTTTCTCTCTCCCAGTTTTCTCGTAAACAAAAAGATAAGGCAAATATAAATAAGAACAAAATGAAAATTTTAGAGTTTATGTATGCAAAAGAATTTGAAAACTATAACAAATGAGAGTGAATAAAATTATTTTCACGTAATAAAAATGAACACCAAAGTTTTGATATCCAAGTTGTGGAAATTCCACTAGTACAACCCCAGATAGCTTGGTGGAATTTTATAAAAAAGAGATTTCTAATTGATCATAACATGTTTTAAATGTGGTGGATATGCATGCCAGAAACATGTTGAAGGTGCAAATCACCTAATGATCCAAAAATTTCAAAGAGTAGAAAAAATTAAATTCTCAAGTAAACGTGCGGTGGGGTTTTCACCACAGCCAAACAACCATCTTTTTGCCTATTTTGCAAAAAGCGGACCTAAAAAATACAAGATACTTTTTTGAATTATCTCTCTTAGCATTTGTGCATTTCTATTTTTGGATGTTCAATTTTCTTTTTCAAACTTTAGTTTTTCTCTCTCCTTGTTTTCTCGTAAACAAAAAGATAAGGACAATATAAATCATAACAAAATAAAAATTTTAGAGTTTATGTATGCAAAATAATTTGAAAACTATAACAAAAGTGAGTCAAGAAAATTATTTTCACGCACTAAAAATGAAAACCAATGTTTTGTTATCCACGTTGAGGAAATTCCACTAGTACAACTCCAGATAGCTTGGTAGAATTTTATTAGAAAGAGATTTCTAATTGATCCTAACATGTTGTAAATGTGGTGGATATGCATCCCAGAAACATGTTGAAGATGCAAATGACCTAACGATCCAAAAATTTCAAGGAGTAGAAAAAATTAAATTCTCAAGTTAACGTGCGGTTGGATATTTACCAGAGCCAAACAACCCACTTTTTTCCTATTTTACATAAAGCAGAACTAAAAAATCACAGGTACTTTTTGGAATTATCTCTCTCAGCATTTGTGCATTTCCAATTTTGGATGTTCAATTTTTTTTTTTCAAACTTGAGTTTTTCACTCTCCCAGTTTTCCCATAAAGAAAAAGATAAGGCAAATATAGATCACAACAAAAATGAAAATTTTTGAGTTTATGTATGCAAAAGAATTTGAAAACTATAATAAATCTGATTGAAGAAAATTATTTTCACGCACTCAAAATGAACACCAAAGTTTTGTTTTCCCCGTTGGGGAAATTCCACTAGTACAACCCAAGATAGCTTGGTAGAATTCTATAAGAAAGAGATTTCTAATTGATCCTAACATGTTTTAAATGTGGTGGATATGCATGCCGGAAACATGTTGAAGATGCAAATGACCTAATGTTCCAAAAATTTCAAGGAATACAAAAAATTAAATTCTCAAGCTAACGTGCGGTGGGATATTTACCAGAGCCAAACAAGCTACTTTTTGCCAATTTTACAAAAAGTGGACCTAAGAAATCATAGATAATTTTTGGAATTATCTCTCTCAGCATTTGTGCATTTCCATTTTTTTATGTTCAATTTTTTTGTTCAAACTTGAGTTTTTCACTCTCCCAGTTTTCTCGTAAACAATAAGATAAGACAAATATAGATCACAACAAAATGAAAATTTTAGAGTTCATGTATGCAAAAGAATTTGAAATCTCTTTCTTATAAAATTCCACCAAGCTATCTGGGGTTGTACTAGTGGAATTTCCCCAACGTGGATAAGAAAACTTAGGTTTTCATTTTTGGCGCGTGAAAATAATTTTCTTCACTCACATTTATTATAGTTTTCAAATTCTTTTGCATACATCAACTCTAAAATTTTCATTTTGTTGTGATCTATATTTACCTTATCTTTTTTTTTACGAGAAAACTGGGAGAGCGAAAAACTCATGTTTGAAAAAAAAAATTGAACATCCTAAATGGAAATGCACAAATGCTAAGAGAGATAATTCCAAAAGGTTTCTGTGACTTTTTACCTCTGCTTTTTGTAAAATAGGCAAAAAGTGGGTTGTTTGGCTCTTGAAAATATCCCACCCCACGTTAACTTGAGAATTTAATTTTTTCTATTCCTTGAAATTTTTGGATCATTAGGTCATATGCATCTTCAACATGTTTTTGGCATTCATATCCACCACATTTAATACAAGTTAGGATCAATTAGAAATCTCTTTCTTATAAAATTGCACCAAGCTATCTGGGGTTGTACTAGTGGAATTTCGCCAACGTGTATAACAAAACTTTGGTGTTCATTTTTAGTGCGTGAAAATAATTTTCTTCACTCACATTGATGATAATTTTCAAATTCTTTTGCATACATAAACTCGAAAATTTTCATTTTGTTGAGATCTATATTTGCCTTTCTTTTTGTTTACGAGAAAACAGGGAGAGAGAAAAGCCCAAGTTTGAAAAAAAAATTTAACATCCAAAAATGAAAATGCACAAATGCTGAGAGAGATAATTCCAAAAAGTATCAGTGATTTTTTAAGTCCGCTTTTTTGTAAAAAAGGCAAAAAGTGGGTTGTTTGGCTTTGGTAAATATCCCGCCGCACGTTAACTTGAGAATTTAATTTTTTTACTCTTTGAAAATTTTCCATCATTAGGTAATTTGCATATTCAACATATTTCTGGCATGCATATCCACCACATTTAAATCATGTTAGGATCAATTAGAAATCTCTTTCTTATTAAATTCCACTAAGCTATCTCGGGTTGTACTAGTGGAAATTCCCCAACATGGATAACAAAACTTTGGTGTTCTTTTTTAGTGCGTGGAAATAATTTTCTTCACTCACATTTATTATAGTTTTCAAATTCTTTTGCATACATAAACTCTAAAAATTTCATTTTGTTGTGATCTATATATACCTTATCTTATTGTTTACGAGAAAAATGGGAGAGAGAAAAACTCAAGTTTGAAAAAAAAAATTGAACTTCCAAAAATGGAAATGCATAAATGCTGAGAGCGATAATTCAAAAAAGTACCTATGATTTTTTAGGTCCGCTTTTTGTAAAATAGGTAAAAAGTGGGTTGTTTGGCGTTGGTAGATATCCCACCACACGTTAACTTGACAATTTAATTTTTTTCACTCCTTGAAATTTTGGATCATTAGGTCATTTGCATCTTTAACATGTTTCTGGCATGCATATCCACCACATTTAAAACATGTTAGGATCAATTAGAAATATTTTTGTTATAAGCTATCTGGGGTTTACTAGTGGATTTTCCCAACGTGGATAACAAAACTTTGGTGTTCATTTTTAGTGCGTGAAAATAATTTTCTTCACACACATTTATTATAGTTTTCAAATTCTTTTGCATACATTAACTATAAAATTTTTATTTTGTTGTGATCTATATTTGCCTTATCTTTTTGTTTATGAGAAAATTGGGAGAGTGAAAAACTCAAGTATGAAAAAAAAAATTGAACATCAAAAATGGAAATGCACAAATCCTAAGAGAGATAATTCCAAAAAGTAACTATGATTTTTTAGGTTTGTTTTTGTAAAATATTCAAAAAGTGGGTTTTTTGGCTCTGGTAAATATCCCACCGCATGTTAACTTGAGAATTTAATTTTTCCTACTCCATGAAATTTTTGGATCATCAGGTAATTTTCATCTTCAACATGTTTCTGGCATGCATATCCACCACATTTAAAACATGTTAAGATCAATTAGAAATCTCTTTCTTATAAAATTCCACCAAGCTATCTGGGGTTGCATTGGTAGAATTTCCCCAATGAGGATTACGAAACTTTGTTCAATTTTAGTGCGTGAAATAATTTTATTTACTCAAATTTATTATATATATCATATTCTTTTGCATATATAAACTCTAAAATTTTCATTTTGTTGTGATCTATATTTGCCTTATCTTTTTGTTTACATGAAAACTAGGAGAGTGAAAAACTCAAGTTTGAAAAAAAAATTGAACATCCTAAATGGAAATGCGCAAATCCTGAGAGAGATAATTCCAATGAGTATATGTGATTTTTTAGGTCGGCGTTTTGTAAAATTGGCAAAAAGTGGGAAAAAAGTGGGTTGTTTGGCTCAGGTAATTATCCCACCACACGTTAACTTGAGAATTTAATTTTTTCTACTCCTTGAAATTTTTGGATCATTAGGTCATTTGCATCTTTCACATGTTTCTGACATGCAGATCCACCACATTTAAAACATGTTAGGATCAATTAGAAATCTCTTTCTTATAAAATTCCACCAAGCTATCTGGGATTGTACTAGTGGAATTTCCCAACATGGATAACAAAACTTTGGTGTTCATTTTTAATGCATGAAAATAAGTTTCTTCACTCACATTTACTATATTTAATATTTTTTTGCATACATAAACTCTAAAATTTTAATTTTGTCGTGATCTATATTTGCCTTATCTTTTTGTATACGAGAAAACTAGGAGAGTGAAAAACTCAATTTTAAAAAAACAAATTGTACATCCAAAAATGGAAATGCACAAATGCTGAGGGAGATAATTCCAAAAAGTAACTGTGATTTCTTTCGTCCGCTTTTTGTAAAATAGGCAAAAAGTAGGTTGTTTAGCTCTAGTAAATATCCTACCACTCGTTAGCTTGAGAATTTAATTTTTTCTACTCCTTGAAATTTTTCGATCATTAGGTCATTTTCATCTTCAACATATTTCGCATGCATATCAACCATATTTAAAACATGTTAGGATCAATTAGAAATCTCTTTCTTATTAAATTCTACCAAGCTATCTGGGGTTGTACTTGTCGAATTTCCCCAACGTGGATAACAAAACTTTGCTGTTTATTTTTAGTGTGTGAAAATAATTTTCCTCACTCACATTTATTATAGTTTTCAAATTCTTTTGAATACAAAAACTCTAAAATTTTCATTTTGTTGTGGTCTATATTTGCCTTATCTTGTTATTTACGAGAAAACTGGGAGAGAGAAAAACACAAGTTTGAAAAAAAAAATTAAACATCATAAAATGGAAATGCACAAATGCTAAGAGCGATAATTCCAAAAAGTACCTGTGATTTTTTAGGTCCGCTTTTTGTAAAATAACCAAAAAGTGGGTTGTTTGGCTTTGGTAAATATCCCACCGCACATTAACTTGAGAATTTAATTTTTTCTTCTCCTTGAAATTTTTGGACCATTAGGTCATTTGCATCTTCAACATCTTTCTGGCATGCATATCCACCACATATAAAACTTGTTAGGATCAATTAGAAATCACTTTCTGAGAAAATTCCACCAAGCTATCTGGGGTTGTACTAGTGGAATTTCCCAACGTGGATAACAAAACTTTGGTGTTCATTTTTAGTGCATGAAAATAATTTTCTTCACTCACATTTATTATAGTTTTCAAATTCTTTTCCATACATAAACACTAAAAAATTTCATTTTTTTTTGGAATTATATTTGGTTTATCTTTTTGTTTACGAGAAAACTGGGAGAGCGAAAAGCTCAAGTTTCAAAAAAAAAAATTGAACATCCAAAAATGGAAATGCACAAAAGCTGAGAGAGATAATTCCAAAAAGTATATGTGATTTCTTTGGTCCGCTTTATGTAAAATAGGCAAAAAGTAGGTTGTTTGGCTCTAGTAAATATCCCACCGCACGTTAGCTTGAGAATTTTATTTTTTCCACTCCTTGAAATTTTTGGATCAATATGTCATTTTCATCTTCAACTTGTTTCTGGCATGCATGTCCACCACATTTAAAACATGTTAGGATCAATTAGAAATCTCTTTCTTATAAAACTCCACCAAGCTATCTGGGGTTGTACTAGTGGAATTTCCCATACGAGGATAAGAAAACTTTGGTGTTCATTTTTAGTGCATGAAAATAATTTTCTTCACTCACATTTATTATAGTTTTCAAATTCTTTTGCATACATAAACTCTAAAATTTTCATTTTGTTGTGATCTATTTTTACCTTATCTTTTTGTTTACGAGAAAACTAGGAGAGAGAAAAACTTAAGTTTGAAAAAAAAAATTGAACTTCCAAAAATGGAAATGCACAAATGCTGACTGCGATAATTTAAAAAAATAGCTATGATTTTTTAGGTCCGCTTTTTGTAAAATAGGCAAAAAGTGGGTTGTTTGGCTTTGGTAACTATCCCACTACACGTTAACTTGAGAATTTAATTTTTTTTACTCCTTGAAATGTTTGCATCATTAGGTCATTTGCATCTTCAACATGTTTCTGGCATGCATATCCACCACATTTAAAACATGTTAGGATCAATTAGAAATCTCTTTCATATGAATTTCCACCAAGCTATCAGAGGTTGTAGTGGAATTTCCCCAACGTGGATAACAAAACTTTGGTGTTCTTTTTTAGTGTGTGAAAATAATTTTCTTCACTCACATTTATCATAGTTTTCAAATTCTTTTGCATATATAAGCTCTAAAATTTTCATTTTGTTGTGATCTATATTTACCTTATCTTTTTGTTTACGAGAAAAAGGGAGAGTGAAAAACTCAAGTTTGAAAAAAAAAGTTGAACTTCCAAAAATGGAAATGCACAAATGCTGAGAGCGATAATTCAACAAAGTACCTATGATTTTTTAGGTCACCTTTTTGTATAATTGGAAAAAAGTGGGTTGTTTGGCTTTGGTAAATTTCCCACCGCATGTTAACTTGAGAATTTAATTTTTTTTACACCTTGAAATTTTTGGATCATTAGGTAATTTGCATCTTCAACATATTTCTGGTATGCATATCCACCACATTTAAAAATGTTAGGATCAATTAGAAATCTCTTTCTTATAAAATTCCACCAAGCTATCTGGGGTTGTACTAGTGGATTTTCCCAACGTGGATAACAAAACATTGGTGTTCCTTTTTAGTGCGTGAAAATAATTTTCTTCACACACATTTATTATAGTTTTCAAATTGTTTTGTACACATTAACTATAAAATTTTCATTTTGTTGTGAAATTTGCCTTATCTTTTTGTTTAAGAGAAAACTGGGAGAGTGAAAAACTCAAGTTTGAAAAAAAAAAATTTAACATCCAAAATGGAAATGCACAAATGCTGAGAGAGGTAATTCCAAAAAGTATCTAGATTTTTTTCGGTCCGCTTTTTGAAAAATAGGCAAAAATTGGGTTGTTTGGCTCAGGTAAATATCCCACTGCACATTTACTTGAGAATTTAATTTTTTCTTCTCCTTGAAATTTTTGGATCATTAGGTCATTTGCATCTTCAACATGTTTTTGGCATGCATATCCACCACATTCAAAACATGTTAGGATCAATTAGAAATTTCTTTTTTTATAAAATTGAACCAAGCTATATGGGGTTTTACTAGTGGAATTTCCAAAACGATGGTAACAAAACTTTGGTGTTCATTTTTAGTGCGTGAAAATAATTTTCTTCACTCACTTTTATTGTAGTTTTCAAATTCTTTTGCACAGATAAACTCTAAAATTTTCATTTTATTTTGATCAATATTTGCCTTATCATTTTTTTTATGAGAAAACTAGGACAATGAAGAACTGAAGTTTGAAAAAAAAATTGAACATCCAAAAATGGAAATGCACAAATGCTGATAGTGATAATTCCAAAAAGTAACTATGATTTTTTAGGTCCGTTTTTTGTAAAATAGGCAAAAAGGTAGTTGTTTGGCTTTGGTAAATATCCCACCGCACGTTAACTTGTGAATCTAATCTTTCTAGTCCTTGAAATTTTTCGATCATTATGTCATTTGCATCTTCAACATGTTTCTGGCATACATATCCGCCACTTTTAAAACATGTTAGGATCAATTAGAAATATCTTTCTTATGAAATTCCACCAAACTATCTGGGGTTGTACTTGTGAAATTTCCCCAACGTGGATAACAAAACTTTGGTGTTCATTTTTAGTGCGTGAAAATAATTTTCTTCACTCACATTTATTATAGTTTTCAAATTCTTATGCATACATAAACTCTAAAATTTTCATTTTGTTGTGATCAATATTTGCATTATCTTTTTGTTTACGAGAAAACTAGGAGAGTGGAAAACTCAAGCTTTGAAAAAAAAAATTGAACATCCAAAATGGAAATGCACAAATGCTGAGAGAGATAATTCCAAAAAGTATCTGTGATTTTTTTGGTCCGCTTTTTGTAAAATAGGTAAACAGTGGGTTGTTTTCCTCTGGTAAATATCCCCCTGCACATTAACTTGAGAATTTAATTTTTTCTACTCCTCAAAATTTTTGGATCATTATGTCATTTGCATCTTCAACATGTTTTAGGCATGCATATCCTCCTCATTTAAAACATGTTATGATCAATTAGAAATATCTTTCTTATAAAATTCCACCAAGCTATCTGAGGTTGTTCTAGTGGAATTTCCCCAACGTGGATAACAAAATTTTGGTGTTCATTTTTAGTGTGTGAAAATAATTTTCTTCACTCACATTTATTATAGTTTTCAAATGCTTTGGCATACATAAATTCTAATATTTTCATTTTGTTGGGATCTATATTTGCATTATCTTTTTGTTTATGAGAAAACAGGGAGAGTGAAAAACTCAAGTTCGAAAAAAAAATTGAACATCCAAAATGGAAATGCAAAAATGCTGAGAGAGATAATTCCAAAAAGTATCTGTGATTTTTTAGGTCCGCTTTTTGTAAAATAGCAAAAAGTCGGTTGTTTGGCTTTGGTAAATATCCCACCGCATGTTAACTTGTGAATTTAGTTTTTTCTACTCCTTGAAATTTTTGGATCATTAGGTCATTTGCATCTTCAACATGTTTCTGGCATGCATATCCATCACATTCAAAACATGTTAGGATCAATTAGAAATCACTTTTTTTTAAAATTCCACCAAGCTATCTGGGGTTGTACTAGTGGAATTTCCCAAATGATGATAACAAAACTTTGGTGTTTGTTTTTAGTGCGTGAAAATAATTTTCTTCACTCACTTTTATTATATTTTTCAAATTCCTTTTCAGACATAAACTCTAAAATTTTCATTTTGTTGTGATCTATATTTGCCTTATCTTTTTGTTTACAAGAAAACGGGGACAGTGAAAAACTCAAGTTTGAAAAAACAAATTTAACATCCAAAAATGGGAATGCACAAATGCTGAGAGCGTTAATTCCAAAAAGTATCTCTGATTTTTTAGGTCCGCTTTTTGTTAAATAGGCAAAAAGTGGGTTGTTTGGCTCTGGTAAATATCCCACCGCACGTTAAAACTAGAATTTAATTTTTTCTACTCCTTGAAAATTTTGGATCATTAGGTCATTTGCGTCTTCAACATGTTTCTGGCATGCATATCCTCCTCATTTTAAACATGTTAGGATCAATTAGAAATCTTTTTCTTATAAAATTCCACCAAGCTTTCTGGGGTTGTACTTGTGGAATTTCCCCAACGGGGATAACAAAACTTTGGTGTTCATTTTTAGTGCGTGAAAATAATTTTCTTCACTCACATTTACTATAGTTTTCAAATTCTTTTTCATAGATAAACTCTAAAATTTTCATTTTGTTTTGATCTATATTCGCATTATCTTTTTGTTTACGAGAAGACTGGGAGAGTGGAAAACTCCAGTTTGAAAAAAAAAAATTGAACATCCAAAATGGAAAAGGATGAATGCTGAGAGAGATAATTTCAAAAAGTATCTGTAATTATTTAGGTCCGCTTTTTGTAAAATAGGTAAACAGTGGGTTTTTTTGCTTTGGTAAATATTCCCCAGCACATTAACTTGAGAATTTAATTTTTTCTACTCGAAATTTTTGGACCATTAGGTCATTTGCATCTTCAACATGTTTCTGGCACGCATATCCTCCTCCTTTCAAACATGTTAGGATCAACTTGAAATCTCTTTCTTACAAAATTCCACCAAGCTATTTGGGGTTGTTCTAGTGGAATTTCCCCAACGTGGATAACAAAACTTTGGTGTTCATTTTTACTGCGTGAAAATAATTTTCTTCACTCACATTTATTATAGTTTTCAAATTCTTTTGCATACATAAATTCTAAAATTTTCATTTTGTTCTGATCTATACTTGCATTATCTTTTCGTTTACGAGAAAATTGGGAGAGTGAAAAACTCAAGTTTGAAAAAAAAAATTGAACATCCAAAATGGAAATGCACAAATGGTGAAAGAGATAATTCCAAAAAGTATCTATGATTTTTTAGGTCCGCTTTTTGTAAAATAGGTAAACAGTGGGTTGTTTTGCTTTGGTAAATAGCCCCCCGCACATTAACTTGAGAATTTAATTTTTTCTACTCCTTGAATGGTTTGGATCATTAGGCCATTTGCATCTTCAACATGTTTCTGGCATGCATATCCTCCTCATTTAAAACATGTTAGGATCAATTAGAAATATCTTTCTTATAAAATTCCACCAAGCTATCTGGGGTTGTTACTGTGGAATTTCCCCAACGTGGACAACAAAACATTGGTGTTCATTTTTAGTGCATGAAAATAATTTTCTTCACTCACATTTATTATAGTTTTCAAATTCTTTTGCATACATAAACTCTAAAATTTTTAATTTTTTAGTGATCTATATTTGCCTTATCTTTTTGTTTACGAGAAAACTGGGAGAGTGCAATACTCAAGTTTGCAAAAAAAATTGAACATCCAAAAATGGTTATGCAGAAATGCTGAGTGACATAATTCCAAAAAGCATCTGTGATTTTTTAGGTCTGCATTTTGTAAAATAGGCAAAAATTGGGTTGTTTGGCTCTAGTAAATATCCAAAAAAAATTGAACATCCAAAATGGAAATGGACAAATGGTGAGAGAGATAATTCCAAAAAGTATCTGTGATTTTTTAGGTCCGCTTTTTATAAAATAGGTAAACAGTGGGTTGTTTGGCTCTGGTAAATATCCCACCACGTTAACTTGAGAATTTAATTTTTTCCACTCTTTGAAAATTTTGGATCATTAGGTCATTTGCATATTCAACATGTTTCTGGCATGCATATTCAAAACATTTAAAACATGTTAGGATCAATTAGAAATCTCTTTCTTATAAAATTCCACCAAGCTATCTGGGGTTGTACTAGTGAAATTTCCCCAACGTGGATAAGAAAACTTTGGTGTTCGTTTTTAGTGCGTGAAAATAATTTTCTTCACTCACATTTATTATAGTTTTCAAATTATTTTGCAAACATAAACCTTAAAATTTTTATTTTGTTGTGATCTATATTTGCCTTATCTTTTTGTTTACAAGAAAATTGGCAGAGTGAAAAACTCAAGTTTGAAAAAAACAATTGAACATCCAAAATGGAATTGCACAAATGCTGAGAGAGATAATTCCAAAAAGTATCAATGATTATTTAGGTCCGCTTTTTGTAATATAGGCAAAAAGTGGGTTGTTTGGCGATGGTTAATATCCCCCCGCACGTTAACTTGAGAATTTAATTTTTTCCGCTCCTTGAAATTTTTGGATCATTGGGTCATTTGCATCTTCAACATGTTTTTTGCATGCATATCCACCATATTTAATACATGTTAGGATCAATTAGAAATCTCTTTCTTATAAAATTCCACCAAGCTATGTGGGGTTATTATACTAGTGGAATTTCCCCAATGTGGAGGACAAAACTTTGATGTTCATTTTTAGTGCGTGAAAATAATTTCCTTCTGTCACATTTATTATAGATTTCAAATTCTTTTGCATTCATAAAGTCTAAAATTTTCATTTTTTTGTGATCTATAGTTACCTTATCATATTGTTTACAAGAAAACTAGGAGAGTGAAAAACTCAAGTTTGAAAAAAAAATTGAACATCCAAAAATGGAAATGGACAAATGGTGAGAGAGATAATTCCAAAAAGTATCTGCGATATTTTAGGTTCGCTTTTTTGTAAAATAGGCAAAAAGTGGCTTGTTGGCTCTAGTAAATATCCCATCGCACAATTAACTTGAGAATTTAATTTTTTCTACTCCTTGGAATTTTTTTATCATTAGGTCATTTGCATCTTCAACATGTTTTTGGAATGCAAATCCACCACATTTAAAACATATTAGGATATATTAGAAATCTCTTTCTTATAAAATTTCACCAAGCTATCTAGGGTTGAACTAGTAGAATTTCCCCAACGTGGATAAAAAAACTTTGGTGTTCATTTCTAGTGTGTGAAAATAATTTTCTTCACACGCATTTATTGTATTTTTCAAATTCTTTTGCATACATAAAACCTAAAATTTTCATTTTGTTGTGATCTATTTTTGCCTTTTCTTTTTGTTTATGAGAAAACAGGGAGAGAGAAAAACTCAAGTTTGGAAAAAAAATTTAACATCCAAAAATGAAAATGCACAAATGCTGAGAGAGATAATTCCAAAAAGTATCTGTGATTTTTTAGGTCCGCTTTTTTTAAAAATAGGAAAAAAGTGGGTAGTTTGGCTCTGGTAAATATCCCAGCGCACGATAACTTGAGAATTTAATTTTTTCTACTCTTTGAAATTTTGGGATCATTAGGTCATTTGAATCTTTAACATGTTTCTTGCATGCATATCCACCACATTTAAAAGATGTGAGGATATTTTATAAATCTCTTTCTTATTAAATTCCACCAAGCTATCTGGGGTTTTACTAGTGGAATTTCCCCAATGTGGATAAAAAATATTTGGTGTTCATTTTTAGTTCGTGAAAATAATTTTCATCACTCACATTTATTATAGTTTTCAAATTCTTTTGCATACAAAAACTCTAAAAAATTTATTTTGTTGTGGTCTATATTTGCCTTATCTTTTTGTTTACGAGAAAACTGGGATAGAGAAAAACTCAAGTTTGAAAAAAAAAATTAAGCAACATAAAATGGAAATGAACAAATGCTGAGAGCGATAATTCCAAAAAGTACGTGTGATTTTTTAGGTCCACTTTTTGTAAAATAGGCAAAAAGTGGGTTGTTTGGCTTTGGTAAATCTCCTACCGCACGTTAACTTGAGAATTTAATTTTTTCTACCCCTTGAAATTTTTGGACCATTACGTCATTTGCATCTTCAACATTTTTCTGGCATGCATATCCACAACATATAAAACTTGTTAGGATCAATTAGAAATCTCTTTCTGATAAAATTCCACCAAGCTATCTGGGGTTGTACAAGTGGAATTTCCCAACGTGGATAACAAAACTTTGGTGTTCCTTTTTAGTGCGTGAAAATAATTTTCTTCACTCACATTTATTATAGTTTTCTAATTCTTTTGCATACATAAACTCTACAATTTTCATTTTGTTGTGATCTATAGTTTCTTTAGCTTATTGTTTACGTGAAAACTGGGAGAGTGAAAAACTCAAGTTTGAAAAAAAAAATTGAACATCCAAAAATGGAAATGCACAAATGCTGAGAGAGATAATTTCAAAAAAGTATCTGTGATTTTTTAGGTCCACTTTTTTGTAAAATAGGCAAAAAGTGGCTTGTTTGGCTTTGGTAAAATATCCCACCCGCACTATAACTTGAGAATTTAATTTTGTCTACTACTTGAAATTTTTTGATCATTGGGTCATTTGCATCTTCAACATGTTTTTGGCATGCATATCGACTACATTTAAAACATGTTAGATATATTAGAAACCTCTTTCTTATAAAATTCCACCAAGCTATCTGCGGTTGTACTAGTGGAATTTCCCCAACGTGGATAACAAACCTTTGGTGTTCATTTTTAGTGCGTTAAAATAATTTTCTTCACTCTCATTTACGATAGTTTTCAAATTCTTTTGCATACATAAACCCTCAAATTTTCATTTTTTTATGTATATTTGCCTTATTTTTTTGTTTACGAGAAAACTGGGAGAGAGAAAAACTCAAGAATGAAAAAAAAAATTTAACATCCTAAATGGAAATGCACAAATCCTGAGAGAGATAATTCCAAAAAGTATCTATGATTTTTTAGGTCTGTTTTTGTAAAATATAAAAAAATTTGTGTGTTCTTTGGCTCTGGTAAATATCCCACCGCAGGTTAACTTGAGAATTTAATTTTTTTACTCTTTGAAATTTTTCGATCATTAGGTCATTTGCATCTTCAAGATGTTTCTGGCATGCATATGCACTATATTTAAAACGTGTTAGGATCAATTAGAAATCACCTTCTTATAAAATTGCACCAAGCTATCTGGGGTTGTACTTGTAGAATTTCCCCAACATGGATAACAAAACTTTGGTGTTCATTTTTAGTGCGTGAAAATAATTTTCTTCACTCACATTGATGATAGTTTTAAAATTATTTTGCATACATAGACTTTAAAATTTTCATTTTTTTGTGCTCTATATTTGCCTTATCTTTTTGTTTACGAGAAAACAGGGAGAGAAAAACTCAAGTTTGAAAAAAAAAATTTAACATCCAAAAAAGAAAATGCACAAATGCTGAGAGAGATTATTCCAAAAAGTATCAGTGATTTTTTAGGTCCGCTTTTTTGTAAAATAGAAAAAAAGTGGGTTGTTTGGCTCTGGAAAATATCCCCCCGTACGTTAACTTGAGATATTAATTTTTTTACTCTTTGAAATTTTTTGATCATTAGGTAATTTGCATCTTCAACATGTTTCTGGCATGCATATCCACCACATTTAAAATATGTTAGGATCAATTAGAAATCTCTTTCATATGAATTTCCACCAAGCTATCAGAGGTTGTACTAGTGGAATTTCCCCAACGTGGATAACAAAACTTTGGTGTTCTTTTTTAGTGTGTGAAAATAATTTTCTTCACTCACATTTATTATAGTTTTCAAATTGTTTTGCATACATAAACTCTAAAATTTTTATTTTGTTGTGATCTATATTTACCTAATCTGTTTGTTTACAAGAAAACTGGGACAGAGAAAAACTCAAGTATGAAAAAAAAAATTGAACATCCAAATTTGGAAATGCACAAATGCTGAGAGAGATAATTCCAAAAAATATATATTATTTTTAGGTCCGTTTTTTGTAAAATAGGCAAAAAGTCGGTAGTTTTGCTCTGGTAAATATCCCACCGCACATTAACTTGAGAATATAATTTTTTCCACTCCTTGAAAATTTTGGATCATTAGGTCATTTTCATGTTCAACAAGTTTCTGGCATGCATATCCACCACATTTAAAACATGTTAGGATCAATTAGGAATCACTTTCTTGTAAAATTCCACCAAGCTATCTGGGGTTGTATTAGTAGAATTTCCCCAATGTGGATAACAAAACTTTGGTGTTCAATTTTAGTGCGTGAAATAATTTTATTTACTCACATTTATTATATATATCATATTCTTTTGCATATATAAACTCTAAAATTTTCATTTTGTTGTGATCTGTATTTGCCTTATCTTTTTGTTTACGAGAAAACTGGGAGAGTGAAAAACTCAAGTTTGAAAAAAAAAATTGAACATCCTAAATGGAAATGCACAAATCCTGTGAGATATAATTCCAATAAGTATCTATGATTTTTTAGGTCCGCTTTTTGTAAAATAGGCAAAAAGTGCGTTGTTTGGCTCTGGTAAATATCCCACTGCACGTTAACTTGAGAATTTAATTTTTTCTACTCCTTGAAATTTTTGGATCATTAGGTCATTTGCATCTTCAACATATTTCTGGCATGCATATCCACCACATTTCAAACATGTTAGTATCAATTAGAAATCTCTTTCTTATAAAATTCCACCAAGCTATCTAGGGTTGTACTAGTGGAATTTCCCCAACGTGGATAACAAAACTTTGGTGTTCATTTTTTGTAGGTGAAAATAATTTTTTTCACTCACATTTATTATAGTTTTCAAATTCTTTTGCATACATAAGCTCTAAAATTATCATTTTTTTGTGATCAATATTTGCCTTATCTTTTTGTTTATGAGAAAACTGGGAGAGTGAAAAACTCAAGTTTGAAAAAAAAAATCGAACATCCAAAATGGATATGCACCAATACTAGGAGAGATAATTCCAAAAAGTATCTGTGATTTTTTAGGTCCGTTTTTTTGTAAAATAGGCAAAAAGTGGGTTGTTTGGCTCTAGTAAATTTCCCACCGCAGGTTAACTTGGGAATTTAATTTTTTCTACTCCTTGAAATTTTTGGATCATTAGGTCATTTGCATCTTTAACATGTTTCTGGCATGTATATCCACCACATTTAAAACATGTGAGGATATTTTTGAAATCTCTTTCTAATAAAATTCCACCAAGCTATATGGGGCTGTACTAGTCGAATTTCCCCAACGTGGATGACAAAACTTTGGTGTTCTTTTTTAGTGCTTTAAAATAATTTTCTTCACTCACAATTATTATAGTTTTCAAATTCTTTGGCATACATAAACTCTTAAATTTTTATTTTGTTGTGATCTATATTTGCCTTATCTTTTTGTTTACGAGAAAATAAGGAGAGAAAAACTCAAGTTTGAAAAATAAAATTGAACATCCAAAAATGGAAATGCACAACTGCTTAGAGAGATAATTCAAAAAAGTATCTGTGATTTTTTAGGTCCTCTTTTTGTAAAATAGGCAAAAAGTGGGTTGTTTGGCTTCGGAAAATATCCCACCGCACGATAACTTGAGAATTTAATTTTTTCTACTCAAAATTTTTGGATCATTAGGTCATTTGCTTCTTCAACATGTTTCTAGCATGCATATCCACCACATTTAAAACATGTTAGGATCAACTAGAAATCTTTTTCTTATAAAATTCTACAAAGATGTTAGAGGTTGTACTAGTGGAATTTCCCCAACGTGGATAACAAAAATTTGGTGTTCATTTTTAGCGAAAGAAAAATATTTTCTTCACTCACATTTATTATAGTTTTCAATTTTTTTTGCCTACATAAACTCTAAAATTTTCATTTTGTGGTGATCTATGTTAGCCATATCTTTTTGTTTACGAGAAAACTGGGAGATTGAAAAACTCAAGTTTGAAAAACAAAATTAAACATCTAAAGTGGAAATGCACAAATGCTGAGAGAGATAATTCCAAAAAGTGTCAGTGATTTTTTAGGTCCGCTTTCTGTAAAATAGGCAAAAAGTGGGTTGTTTGGCTTTGGTCAATATCACACCACACGTTAACTTGAGAATTTAATTTTTTCTAATCCTGGAAATTTTTTGATGATTAGGTCATTTTCATCTTCAACATGTTTCCTGGATGCATATCCACCACATTTAAAACATGTTAGGATCAATTAGAAATCTCTTTCTTATAAAATTCCACCAAGCTATCTGGGGTTGTACCAGTCGAATTTCCCCAACGTGGATAACAAAAATTTTGTGTTCCTTTTTTCGTGCGTGAAAATAATTTTATTCACTCTCATTTATTATAATTTTTATTTTGTTGTGATCTATTTTTGCCTTATCTTTTTGTTTACGAGAAAACTGGGAAAGTGAAAAACTCAAGTTTGAAAAAAAAATTGAACTTCCAAAAATGGAAATGCACAAATGCTGAGAGCGATAATTCCAAAAAGTATCTAAGATTTTTTTGGTCCGCTTTTTATAAAATAAGCAAAAAATGGGTTGTTTGGCTCTAGTAAATATCCCACCGCACGTTCACTTGAGAATTTAATTTTTTCTACTCCTTGAAATTTTTGGTTCATCAGGTCATTTGCATCTTCAACATGTTTTCTACATTCATATCCACCACATTAAAAACATGTTATGATCAATTAGAATTCTCTTTCTTATAAAATTCCACCAAGCTATCTGGGGTTGTACTAGTGGAATTTCCACAACGTAGATCACAAAACTTTGGCGTTCATTTTTAGTAGGTGAAAATAATTTTCTTCACTCTCATTTATTATAGTTTTCAAATTCTTTCGCAAACATAAACTCTAAAATTTTATAGCTTTTGTGATCTATATTTGCCTTATCTTTTTGTTTACGTGAAAACTGGGAGAGTGAAAAAGTCAACTAATAAAAAAAAATTGAACTTCCAAAAATGGAAATGCACAAATGCTGAGAGCGATAATTCCAAAAACTATCGTTGATTTTTTAGGTCTACTTTTTGTAAAATAGGCAAAAAGTGGGTTGTTTGGCTCTGGTAAATATCCTACTACACGTTTACTTGAGAATTTAAGTTTTTTTACTTCTTGAAATTTTTGGATCATTAGGTCATTTGCATCTTCAACATGTTTCTGGCATGCATATCCACCACATTCAAAACATGTTAGGATCAATTAGAAATCTCTTTCTTATAAAATTCCACAAAGCTTTCTGTGGTTGCACTAGTGGAATTTCCCCAACGTGGATAACAAAACTTTGGTGTTCATTTTTAGCACGTGAAAATAAGTTTCTTCACTCTCATTTATTATTATAGTTTTCAAATTCTTTTGTATACATAAACTCTAAAAATTTCATTTTGTTGTGATCTATATTTGCCTTATCTTTTTGTTTACGAGAAAACTGGGAGAGTGAAAAACTCAAGCTTGAAAAAAAAAATTGAACATCCAACATGGAAATGCACAAATGACCTGAGAGATAATTCCAATAAGTATCTGTGATTTTTGAGGTCCGTTTTTTTTAAAATAAGCAAAAAGTGGGTTGTTTGGCTTAGGTAATTATCCCACCACACGTTAACTTGAGAATTTAATTTTTTCTACTCCTTGAAATTTTTGGATCATTAGGTCATTTGCATCTTCCACATGTTTCTGGCATGCATATCCACCACATTTAAAACATGTTAGGATCAATTAGAAATCTCTTTCTTATAAAATTCCACAAAGCTATCTGGGGTTGTACTAGTGGAATTTCCCAACGTGGATAACAAAACTTTGGTGTTCAATTTTAGTGCATGAAAATAAGTTTCTTCAGTCACATGTATTTTAGTTTTTAAATTCTTTTGCATACATAAACTCTAAAATTTTAATTTTGTAGTGATCTATATTTGTCTTATCTTTTTGTTTACGAGAAAACAGAGAGTGAAAAACTCAAGTTTAAAAAAAAAAATTGTACATCCAAAAATGGAAATGCATAGATGCTGAGAGAGATAATTTCACAAAGTATTTGTGATTTCTTAGGTCCGCTTTTTGTAAAATAGGAAAAAAGTAGGTGGTTTGGCTCTGGTAAATATTCTACCGCACGTTAGCTTGAGAATTTAATTTTTTCTACTCCTTGAAATTTTTGGATCATTTGGTCATTTGCATCTTCAACATATTTCTGGCATGCATATTAACCACATTTAAAACATGTTAGGATCAATTAGAAATCTCTTTCTGATTAAATTCCACCAAGTTATCTGGGGTTGTACTAGTGAAATTTCCAAAACGTGGATAACAAAACTTTGGTGTTCATTTTTAGTACGTGAAAATAATTTTCCTCATTCACATTTATTATAGTTTTCAAATTCTTTTGCATACATAAACTTTAAAATTTTCTTTTCATTGGGAATTATATTTGGTTTATCTTTTTGTTTTCGAGAAAAATGGGAGAGTGAAAAACTCAAGTTTCAAAAAAAAATTGAACATCCAAAATGGAAAAGCAAAAATACTGAGGGAGATAATTCCAAAAAGTAACTGTGATATTGAAGGTCCGCTTTTTGTAAAATAGACAAAAAGTGGGTTGTTTGGCTCTGGTAAATTTCCCACCGCTTGTTAACTTGAGAATTTAATTTTTTTCTACTCTTTGAAATTTTTGTATAATATTATGTCAGTTGCATCTTCAAGATGTTTCTGGCATGCATATCAACCACATTTAAAACAAGTTAGGATCAATTAGAAATCACTTTCTTATAAAATTCCACCAAGCTATCTGGGGTTGTAGTAGTGGAATTTCGCCAACATGGATAACAAAACTTTGGTGTTCATTTTTAGTGCGTGAAAATAATTTTATTCACCCAGATTTATTATAGTTTTCAAATTCTTTAGCATACATAAACTCAAAAATTTTCATTTTGTTGTGATCTATATTTGCCTTATCTTTTTGTTTACGAGAAAACTGGGAGAGTGAAAAACTCAAGTTTGAAAAAAAAATTGAACATCCAAAATTCGAAATGCACAAATGCTGAGAAAGATAATTCCAAAAAGTATCTATGATTTTTTAGGTCCACTTTTTGTAAAATAGGCAAAAAGTGAGTTGTTTGGCTCTGGTAAATATCCCACCGCACGTTAACTTGCGAATTTAATTTTTCTACTCCTAAAATGTTTTCGATCATAAGGTCATTTGCATCTTCAACATGTTTCTGGCATGCATATCCACCACATGTAAAACATGTTAGGATCAATTACAAATCTCTTTCTTATAAAATTCCACCAAGCTATCTGGGGTTGAACTTGTGGAATTTCCCCAACGTGGAAAACAAAACTTTGGTGTTCATTTTTAGTGCATGGAAATAATTTTCTTTACTCACATTTATTAAATTTTTCAAAGTTGTTTGCATACATAAACTCTAAATTTTTCATTTTGTTGTGATCTATATTAGCCTTATCTTTTTGTTTATGAGAAAACGGGGAGATCGAAATACTCAAGTTTGAAAAAAAAATTGAACATCCAAAATGGAAATGCACAAATGCTGAGAGAGATAATTCCAAAAAGTATCTGGGATTTTTTAGGTCCGATTTTTGTAAAATAGGTAAACAGTGGGTTGTTTTGCTCTGGTAAATATCCCCACGCACATTAACATGAAAATTTAATTTTTTTTACTCCATGAAATTTTTGGATCATTAGGTCATTTGCATCTTCAACATGTATCTGGCATGCATATCTTCCTCATTTAAAACATGTTAGGATTAATTAGAAATCTTTTTCTTATAAAATTCTACCAAGCTATCTGGGGTTGTTACAGTGGAATTTCCCCAACGTGGATAACAAAACTTTGGTGTTCATTTTTAGTGCATGGAAATAATTTTCTTCACTCACATTTATTATAGTTATCAAATTTGTTTGCATACATAAACTCTAAAATATTTATTTTGTTGTGATCTATATTTGCCTTATCTTTTTGTTTACGAGAAAACTTGGAGAGTGAAATACTTAAATTTTGAAAAAAAAAATTGAACATCTAAAAATGGAAATTCTCAAATGCTGGGAGCGATAATTCCAAAATGTATCTGTGATTTTTAGGTCCGCTTTTTTTAAAATAGGCAAAAAGTGGGTTGTTTGGCTCTGGTAAATATCCCACCGCATGTTAACTTGAAAATTTAATTTTTTCTACTCCTTGAAATTTTTGGATCATGAGGTCATTTTCATCTTACAATTGTTTCTGGCATGCATATTCACCACATTTAAAACATGTTAAGAACAATTAGAAATCTCTTTCTTATAAAATTCCACCAAGCTATCTGGGGTTGTACTTGTGGAATTTCCCCAACGTGGATAACAAAACTTTGGTGTTCATTTTTAGTGCGTGACAATAATTTCATTCACTCACATTTATTATAGTTTTCAAAGTTTTTTGCACACATAAACTCTAAAATTTTCATTTTGTTGTGATCTATATTTGCCTTATCTGTTTGTTTACGAGAAAACTGGGAGAGTGAAAAACTCAAGTTTGAAAAAAAAAATTTAACATCCAAAATGGAAATGGACAAATGCTGTGTGAGATAATCCAAAAAGTATCTTTGATTTTTTAGGTCCACTTTTTGTAAAATAGGCAAAAAGTTGGTTATTTGGCTCAGGTAAATATCCCCCGCACATTAACTTGAGAATTTAATTTTTCTACTCCTTGAAATTTTTGGATCATTAGGTCATTTGCATCTTCAACATGTTTCTGGCATGCATATCCACCACATTTAAAACATGTTAGGATCAATTTGAGATCACTTTCTTATGAAATTCCACCAAGCTATTTGGGGTTGTACTAGTGGAATTTCCCCAACATGGATAACGAAACTTTGGTGTTTATTTTAAGTGCGTGAAAATAATTTTCTTCAGTTAGTTTTATTATAGTTTTTAAATTCTATTGCATACATAAAACTCTTAAATTTTCATTTTGTTGTGATCTATATTTTCTTTATCTTTTTGTTTACGAGAAAACTGGGAGAGTGAAATCCTCAAGTTTGAAAAAAAAAATTGAACATCCAAATTGGAAATGTACAAATGCTGAGAGAGAAATTTCCAAAAGGAATCTGTGATTTTTTAGGTTCGCTTTTTGTAAAATAGGAAAAAAGTGGGTTGTTCGCTCTTGTAAATATCCCACCGGACATTAACTTGAGAATTTAGTTTTTTCTACTCCTTGAAATTTTTGGATCATTAGGTCATTTGCATCTTCAACATGTTTCTGGCATGCATATCCACCACATTCTAAACATGTTAGCATTAATTAGAAATCTCTTTTTTATAAAATTGCACCAAGCTAATTGGGGTTGTACTAGAGGAATTTCCCAAACGATGATAACAAAACTTTGGTGTTCCTTTTTAGTACGTGAAAATAATTTTATTCACTCACTTTTATTATAGTTTTCAAATTCTTTTGCACAAATAAACTCTAAAATTTTCATTTTGTTGTGATCTATATTTGCCTTATCATATTGTTTATGAGAAAACTGGGACAGTGAAAAACTCAAGTTTGAAAAAAAAATTGAATATCCAAAAATGGAAATGCACAAATGTTGAGAGCAATAATTCCAAAAAGTATCCATGATTTTTTAGGTCCGCTTTTTGTAAAATAGACAAAAAGTGGGTTGTTTGCCTCTGGTAAATATCCCACCGCACGTTAACTTGAGAATTTAATTTTTTTACTCCTTGAAATTTTTGGATCATTAGGTGATTTGCATCTTCAACATGTTTCTGGCAAGCATATCCACCACATGTAAAACATGTTAGGAACAATTAGAAATCTCTTTATTATAAAATTCCACCATGCTATTGGGGGTTGAACTTGTGGAACTTCACCAACGTGGATAACAAAACTTTGGTGTTCATTTTTAGTGCATGAAAATAATTTTCTTTCTTCACATTTATTACAGTTTTCAAATTTGTTTGCATACATAAACTCTAAAATTTTCATTTTGTTGTGATCTATATTTGCCTTATCTTTTTGTTTACGTGAAAACTGGGAGAGTGAAATACTCAAGTTTGAAAAAAAAATTGAACATCCAAAACTGAAATGCACAAATGCTGAGAGAGATAATTTCAAAAAGTATCTGGGATTTTTTATGTCCAGTTTTTGTAAAATAGGTAAACAGTGGGTTGTTTTGCTCTGGTAAAAATCCCCCCGCACATTAACTTGAGAATTTAATTTTTTCTACTCCTTGAAATTTTTGGATCATTAGGTCATTTGCATCTTCAACATGTATCTGGCATGCATATCTTCCTCATTGAAAACATATTAGGTTCAATTAGAAATCTCTTTCATTTAAAATTCCACCAAGCTATCTGGGGTTGTTCTAATGGAATTTCCCCAACGTGGATAACAAAACTTTGTTGTTCATTTTTAGTGCATGAAAATAATTTTCTTCACTCACATTTATTATAGTTTTCAAATTTGTTTCCATACATAAACTCTAAAATTTTCATTTTGTTGTGATCTATATTTGCCTTATCTTTTTGTTTACGAGAAAACTGGGAGAGTGAAATACTCAAGTTTGAAAAAAAAAATTGAACATCTAAAAATGCAAATGCTCAAATGCAGGGAGCGATAATTCCAAAATGTATCTGTGATTTTTTGGGTCCACTTTTTGTAAAATAGGCAGAAAGTGGGTTGTTTGGCTCTAGTAAATATCCCACCGCATGTTAACTTGAAAATTTAATTTTTTCTACTCCTTGAAATTTTTGGATCATTAGGTCATTTTCATCTTACAATTGTTTCTGGCATGCATATCCACCACATTTAAAACATATTAAGATCAATTAGAAATCTCTTTCTTATAAAATTCCACCAAGCTATTTGGGGTTGTACATGTGGAATTTCCCAAACGTGGATAAAAAAACTTTGGTGTTCTTTTTTAGTGCGTGGCAATAATTTTATTCACTCACATTTATTATAGTTTTCAAATTTTTTTGCATACATAAACTCTAAAATTTTCATTTTTTTGTGATCTATATTTGCCTTATCTGTTTGTTTACGAGAAAACAGGGAGAGTGAAAAACTCAAGTTTGAAAAAAAAATTTAACTTCCTAAATGGAAATGCACAAATGCTGTGAGAGGTAATCCAAAAAGTATCTATGATTTTTTAGGTCCGCTTTTTTTAAAATAGAAAAAAGTAGGTTGTTTGGCTCAGGTAAATATCCCACCGCACATTAGCTTGAGAATTTAGTTTTTTCTACTCCTTTAAATTTTTGGATCATTAGGACATTTGCATCTCCAACATGTTTCTGGCATGCATATCCACCACATTCAAAACATGTTAGGATCAATTAGAAATCCCTTTTTTATAAAATTCGACCAAGCTATTTGGGGTTGTACTAGAGGAATTTCCCAAACGATGATAACAAAACTTTAGTGTTCATTTTTAGTACGTGAAAATAATTTTATTCACTCACTTTTATTATAGTTTTCAAATTCTTTTGCACACATAAACTCTAAAATTTTCATTTCGTTGTGATCTATATTTGCCTTATCTTTTTGTTTACGAGAAAATTGGGACAATGAAAAACTCAAGTTTGAAAAAAAAAATTGAACATCCAAAAATGGAAATGCACAAATGCTGAGAGTGGTAATTCCAAAAAATAACTATGATTTTTTAGATCCGCTTTTTGTAAAATAGGAAAAAATTGGGTTGTTTGGCTCTGGTAAATATCCCACCGCACGTTAACTTGAGAATTCAATTTTTCTAGTCCTTGAAGTTTTACGATCATTAGGTCATTTGTATCTTCAACATGTTTCTAGCATACATATCTACCACATTTAAAACATGTTTGGATCAATTAGAAACCTCTTTCTTATAAAATTCCACCAAGCTATCTGGGGTTGTACTTGTGGAATTTCCCCACTGTGGATAACAAAACTTTGGTGTTCATTTTTAGTCCGTGAAAATAATTTTCTTCATTCTCATTTATTATAGTTTTCAAATTCTTTTGCATGCATAAACTCTAAAATTTTCATTTTTTTGTGATCAATATTTGCATTATCTTTTTGTTTACGAGAAAACTGGGAGAGTGGAAAACTCAAGTAAAAAAAAAAAATTGAACCACCAAAATGGAAATGCACAAATGCTGAGAGAGATAACTCCAAAAATTATATGTGACTTTTTAGGTCCACTTTTTGTAAAATAGTTAAACAATGGGTTGTTTTGTTCTAGTAAATACCCCCCCACACATTAACTTGAGAATTTAATTTTTTCTACTCCTTGAAATTTTTGGATCATTTGGTCATTTGCATCTTCAACATGTTTCTGACATGCATATCCTCCTCATTTAAAACATGTTATGATCAATTAGAAATCTCTTTCTTATAAAATTCCACCAAGCTATCTGGGCTTGTTCTAGTGGAATTTCCCCAACGTGGATAACAAAATTTTGGTGTTCATTTTTATTGTGTGAAAATAATTTTCTTCACTCACAATTATTATAGTTTTCAAATTCTTTTGCATACATAAATTCTAAAATTTTCATTTTGTTGTGATCGATATTTGCATTCTCTTTTTGTTTACGAGAAAACTGGGAGAGTGAAAAACTAAAGTTTGAAAAAATATTTGAACATAAAAAATGGAAATACACATATGCTGAGAGAGATAATTCCAAAAAGTATCTGTAATTCTATGGGTCCGCTTTTTGTAAAATAGGCAAAAAGAGGGGGTTTTGGCTCCTGTAAATATCCCACCTCACGTTAACTTGAGAATTTAATATTATCCACTGTTTGAAAAATTTCGATCATTAGGTCATTTCCATATTCAACATATTTCTGGCATGCATATCCACCACATTTAAAACATGTTAGGATCAATTAGAAATCGCTTTCTTATAAAATTCCACCAAGCTATCTGGGGTTGTACAAGTGAAATTTCCCCAACGTGGATAACAAAACTTTGGTGTTCATTTTTAGTGTGTGAAAATAATTTTCTTCACTCACATTTATTATAGTTTTCAAATTCTTTTGCATACAAACCATAAAATTTTCATTTTGTTGTGATCTATATTTGCCTTATCTTTTTGTTTACGAGAAAATTGGGAGAGTGAAAAACTCAAGTTTGAAAAACAAAATTGAACATCCAAAAATGGAAATGCACAAATGTTGAGAGCGATAATTCCAAAAAATATCTATGATTTTTTAGGTCCGCTTTTTGTAAATAGGCCAAAAGTGGGTTGTTTGGCTCTGGTAAATATCCCACCGCACGTTAACTTGAGAATTTTATTTTTCTACTCCTAGAAATTTTTTGATCATTTGGTCATTTGAATCTTTAAAATGTTTCTGGCATGCATATCCACCACATTTAAAACATGTTAGGATCAAATATCCTAATATGTTAGGATCAAAAGTGGGTTGTTTGGCTCTGGTAAATATCCCACCGCACGTTAACTTGAGAATTTTATTTTTCTACTCCTAGAAATTTTTCAATCATTTGGTCATTTGAATCTTTAAAATGTTTCTGGCATGCATATCCACCACATTTAAAACATGTTAGGATCAATTAGAAATCTCTTTCATATAAAATTCCACCAAGCTATCTGGAGTTGTACTTGTGGAATTTCCCCAACGTGGATAACAAAACTTTGGTGTTAATTGTTAGTGCGTGAAAATAATTTTCTTCACTCACATTGATTATAGTTTTCAAATTCTTTTGCATACATAAACTCTAAAATTTTCATTTTGTTGTGATCTATGCTGAGAGAGACTATTCCAAAAAGTATCTGTGATTTATTAGGTCCCTTTTTTGTAAAATCGGCAAAAAGTGGATTGTTTGGCTCTGGTAAACATCCCACCGCACGTTAACTTGAGTATTTAGTTTTTTCTACTCGAAATTTTTTGATCATTAGGTCATTTGCATCTTCAACTTATTTCTGGCATGCATATCCACCACATTCAAAACATGTTAGGATCAGTTAGAATTCTTTTTTTTTATTAAATTCCACCAACCTTTCTAGGTAGTACTAGTAGAATTTCCTAAACGATGATAACAAAAACTTGGTGTTCATTTTTAGTGCGTGAAAATAATTTTCTTCACTCACTTTTATTATAGTTTTCAAATTCTTTTGCTCACATAAACTCTAAAATTTTCATTTTGTTGTGATCTATATTTGCCTTATCTTATTGTTTACTAGAAAACTGGGACAGTGAAAAACTCAAGTTTGAAAAAAAAAAATTGAACATCCAAAAATGGAAACACACATATGCTGAGAGCGGTAATTCCAAAAAGTATCTCTGATTTTTTAGGTCCGCTTTTTGTAAAAAAGGCAAAAAGTGGGTTGTTTTCCTCTAGTAAATATACCTCCGCACATTAACTTGAGAATTTAATATTTTCTACTCCTTGAAAATTTTGGATCATTAGGTCATTTGCATCTTCAACATGTTTCTAGCATCCATATCCTTCTCATTTAAAGCATGTTAGGATCAATTAGAAATCTCTTTCTTATAAAATTCCACCAAGCTATCTGGGGTTGTTCTAGTGGAATTTCCCCAACGTGGAAAACAAAACTTTGGTGTTCATTTTTAGTGTGTGAAAATAATTTTCTTCACTCACATTTATTATAGTTTTCAAATTCTTGGCATACATAAATTCAAAAAAATTTATTTTGTTGTGATCTATATTTGCATTATCTTTTTGTTTACAACAAAACAGGGAGGGTGACAAAATCAAGTTTAAAAAAAAATTGAACATCCAAAATTGAAATGCATAAATGCTAAGAGAGATAATTCCAAAAAATATCTGTGATTTTTTACGTCCACTTTTTGTAAAAAAGGTAAACAGTGGGTTGTTTTGCTTTGGTAAATATCCCCCCGCACATTAACCTGAGAATTTAATTTTTTCTACTCCTTGAAATTTTTGGATCATTAGGCCATTTGCATCTTCAACATGTTTCTGGCATGCATATCCTCCTCATTTAAAACATGTTAGGATCAAATAGAAATCTCTTTCTTATAAAATTCCACCAAGCTATCTGGGGTTGTTCTAGTGGAATTTCCCCAACGTGGATAACAAAACTTTGGTGTTCATTTTTAGTGCTTGAAAAGAATTTTCTTCACTCACATTTATTATAGTTTTCAAATTTGTGTGCATACATAAACTCTAAAATTTTGATTTTGTTTAGATCTATATTTGCCTTATCTTTTTGTTTAAGAGAAAACTAGGAGAGTGAAATACTCAAGTTTGAAAAAAAAATGAACATCCAAAAATGGTAATGCACAAATGTTGAGTGAAATAAATCCAAAAAGCATCTGTGATTTTTTGGGTCCTATTTTTGTAAAATAGGCAAAACGTGGGTTGTTTGGCTCTGGTAAATATCCCACCGCACGTTAACTTGAGAATTTAATTTTTCCACTCTTTGAAATTTTTGGATCATTAGGTCATTTGCATATTCAACATGTTTCTGGCATGCATATCCACCACATTTAAAACATGTTAGGATCAATTAGAAATCTCTTTCTTATAAAATTCCACCAAATTATCTGGGGTTGTACTAGTGAAATTTCCCCAACGTGGATAACAAAACTTTGGTGTTCATTTTTAGTGCGTGAAAATAATTTTCTTCACTCACATTTATTATAGTTTTCAAATTCTTTTGCATACATAAACCTTAAAATTTTCATTTTGTTGTGATCTATATTTGCCATATCTATTTGTTTACGAGAAAATTGGGAGAGTGAAAAACTCAAGTTTGAACAAAAAAATTGAACATCCAAAATGGAAATGCACAAATGGTAAGAGACATAATTCCAAAAAGTATCTGTGATTATTTAGGTCCGCTTTTTGTAATATAGGCAAAAAGTGGGTTATTTGGCGATAGTAAATACCCCCCCACACGTTAACTTGAGAATTTAATTTTTTCTACTCCTTGAAATTTTTGGTTCATTAGGTCATTTGCATCTTCAACATGTTTCATGCATGCATATCCACCTCATTTAAAAAATGTTAGGATCAATTAGAAATCTCTTTCTTACAAAATTCCACCAAGCTATGTGGGGTTGTACTAGTGGAATTTCCCCAACGTGGAGAACAAAACTTTGGTGTTCATTTTTAGTGCGTGAAAATAATTTTCTTCTGTCACATTTATTAGAGATTTCAAATTCTTTTGCATACATAGACTCTAAAATTTCCATTTTGTTGTGTTCTTTATTTGTCTTATCTTTTTGTTTACAAGAAAACAGGGAGAGTGAAATACTCAAGTTGGAAAAAAAATTGAACATCCAAAAATGGAAATGCTCAAAAGCTCAGAGCGATAATTCCAAAATGTATCTGTGATTTTTTAGGTCCGCTTTTTGTAAAATAGGCAAAAAGTGGGTTGTTTGCATCTGGTAAATATCCCACCGCACGTTAACTTGAGAATTTAACTTTTCCTACTCCTTGATTAGGTCATTTTCATCTTACAATTGTTTCTGGCATGCATATCCACCACGTTTAAAACATGTTAAGATCAATTAGAAATCTTTTTCTTATAAAATTCCACCAAGTTATCTGGGGTTGTACTTGTGGAATTTCCCCAACGTGGATAACAAAACTTTGGTGTTCAATTTTAGTGCATGAAAATAATTTTCTTCACTCACATTTATTATAGTCTTCAAATTCTTTTGCGTACATAAATTCTAAAATTTTCATTTTGTTGTGATCTATAATTTGCAGTATCTTTTGGTTTACGAGAAAACTGGGAGAGTGAAAAACTCAAGTTTGAAAAAAAAAATTGAAATTACAAAATGGAAATGCACAAATGTTGAGAGAGATAACTCCAAAATGTATCTGTGATTTTTTAGGTCCGCTTTTTGTAAAACAGGTAAACAGTGGGTTGTTTTGCACTGGTAAATATCCCCCTGCACATTAACTTGAGAATTTAATTTTTTCTACTCCTTGAAATTTTTGGATCATTAGGTCATTTGCATCTTCAACATGTTTCTGGCATGCATATCCTCCTCATTTAAAACATGCTAGGATTAATTAGAAATCTCTTTCTTATAAAATTTCACCAAGCTATCTGGGGTTGTTCTAGTGGAATTTCCCCAAAGTGGATAACAAAACTTTGGTGTTCATTTTTAGTACATGAAAATAATTTTCTTCACTCACATTTATTAAAGTTTTCAAATTTGATTGCGTACACAAACTCTAAAATTTTCATTTTGTTGTGATCTATATTTGCCTTATCTTTTTGTTTACGAGAAAACTGGGAGAGTGAAATAGTCAAGTCTGAAAAAAAAATTGAACATCCAATAATGGAAATGAACAAATGCTGAGTGAGATAAATCCAAAAAGCATCTGTGATTTTTTAGGTCCGCTTTTTGTAAAATTGGCAAAAAGTGGGTTGTTTTGCTCTGGTAAATATCCCACCGCATGTTAACTTGAGAATTTAATTTTTTCCACTCTTTGAAATTTTTGGATCATTAGGTCATTTGCATCTTCAACATGTTTCTGGCATGTACATCCACCACATTTAAAACATGTTCGGATATTTTAGAAATATCTTTCTTATAAAATTCCACCAAGCTATCGGAGTTGTACTAGTGGAATTTCCCCAACGTCGATAACAAAACTTTGGTGTTCATTTTAATGCGTGAAAATAATTTTCTTCACTCACATTTATTATAGTTTTCAAATTCTTTTGCATACATAAACTTTAAAATTTTCATTTTGTTGTGATCTATATTTGCCTGATATTTTTGTTTACAAGAAAATTGGGAGAGTGAAAAACTCAAGTTTGAAAAAAAAAATTGAACATCCAAAATGGAAATGCACAAATGCTGAGAGAGATAATTCCAAAAAGTATTTATGATTATTTAGGTCCACTTTTTGTAATATAGGCAAAAACTGGGTTGCTAGGCGATGGTAAATAAACCCCCCCCCCCAAGTTAACTTGAGAATTTAATTTTTTCTACTCCTTGAAATTTTTGGATCATTAGGTCATTTGCATCTTCAACATGTTTCTCGCATGCATATCCACCACATTTAATACATGTTAGGATCAATTAGAAATCTCTTTCTTATAAAATTCCACCAAGCTATGTGGGGTTGTACTAGTGGAATTTCCCCAACGTGGAGAACCAAACTTTGGTGTTCATTTTTAGTGCGTGAAAATAATTTTCTTCTCTCACATTTATTATAGATTTCAAATTCTTTTGCATACATAAACTCTAAAATTTTTATTTTTTTGTGATCTATATTTGTCTTATCTTTTTCTTTACAAGAAAACTAGGAGAGTGAAAAACTCAAGTTTGAAAAAAAAAATTGAACATCAAAAATGGAAATGCACAAATGCTAAGAGAGATAATTCAAAAAAGTTTCTGCGATTTTTTAGGTCCACTTTTTGTAAATTAGGCAAAAATTAGGTTGTTTGGCTATTGTAAATATCCCACTGCACGTTAGCTTCAATATTTAATTTTTTTCACTCCTTGAAATTTTTGGATCAATAGTTCATTTGCATCTTCAACTTGTTTGTGGCATGCATATCCACCACATTTAAAACATCTTAGGATCAATTAGAAACTTTCTTATTAAATTCCACCAAGCTATCTGGGGTTGTACTAGTGGAATTTCCCCAACGTGGATAACAAAACTTTGATGTTCATTTTTAGTGCGTTAAAATAACTTTCTTCACTCAGATTTATTATAGTTTTCAAATTCTTTTCCATACATAAACTCAAAAATTTTCATTTTGTTGTGATCTATATTTGCCTTATCTTTTTGTTTACGAGAAAACTGGGAGAGTGAAAAACTCAAGTTTGAAAAAAAAATTAAACATCCAAAATTGGAAATGCACTAATGCTGAGAGAGATAATTCCAAAAAGTATCTATGATTTTTTTGGTCTTATTATTTTAAAAAAAGGTAAAAAGTGGGTTGTTTGGCTCTGGTAAATATCCCACCGCTTGTTCACTTGAGAATTTAATTTTTTCTACTCCTTGATTTTTCTTTATTATTAGGTCATTTGCATCTTCAACATGTTTCTGGCCTACGTATCCACCACATTTAAAACATGTTAGGATCAATTAGAAATCTCTTTCTTTTAAAATTCCACCAAGCTATCTGGGGTTGTACATGTGGAATTTCCAAAACAATGATAACAAAACCTTGGTGTTCGTTTTTAGTGTGTGAAAATAATTTTCTTCACTCACATTTATTATAGTTTGCAAATTTTTTTGCATACATAAACTCTAAAATTTTCATTTTGTTGTGATCTATATTTGCATTATCTTTTTGTTTACGAGAAAACTGGGAGAGTGAAAAACTCAAGTTTGAAAAAAATAATTGAACATCCAAAATGGAAATGCACAAATGCTGAGAGAGATAATTCCAAAAGGTTTCGGTGATTTTGTAGGTCCACTTTTTGTAAAATAGGTAAACTGTGGGTTCTTTTGCTCTGGTAAATATCCCCCCGCACATTAACTTGAGAATTTAATTTTTTCTACTCGAAATTTTTGGATCATTAGGTCATTTGCATCTTCAACATGTTTCTGGGATGCATATCCTCCTCATTTAAAACATGTTAGGATCAATTAGAAATCTCTTTCTTATAAAATTTCTTCAAGCTATCTGGGGTTGTTCTAGTGGAATTTCCCCAACGTATAACAAAAATTTGGTGTTCATTTTTAGTGCATGAAAATAATTTTCTTCACTTACTTTTATTATAGTTTTCAAATTTGTTTGCAAACATAAACTCTAAAATTTTCATTTTGTTGTGATCTGTATTTGCCTTATCTTTTTGTTTACGAGAAAACTGGGAGACTGAAATACTCAAGTTTGAAAAAAAAATTGAACATCCAAAAATGGAAATGCTCAAATACTGAGAGCGATAATTCCAAAATGTATCTGTGATTTTTTTGGTTAGCTTTTTGTAAAATTGGCAAAAAGTGGGTTGTTTGGCTTTGGTAAATATCCCACCACATGTTAACTTGAGAATTTAATTTTTTCTACTCCTTGAAATTTTTGGATCATTAGGTCATTTTCAACTTACAATTGTTTCTGGCATGCGTATCCACCACATTTAAAATATGTTAAGATCAATTAGAAATCTCTTTCTTATAAAATTCCACCAAGCTATCTGGGGTTGTACTAGTGGAATTTCCCACACGTAGATAACAACACTTTTGTATTCATTTTAAGTGCGTGAAAATAATTTTCTTCACTCAAACTTATTATAGTTTTCAAATTCTTTTGCGTACATAAACTCTAAAATTTTCATTTTGTTGTGATCTATATTGGCATTTCCTTTTTGCTTACGAGAAAACTGGGAGAGTGAAAACTCAAGTTTGAAAAAAAAAATTGAACATCCAATATTGAAATGCATAAATGCTGAGAGAGATAATTCCAAAAAGTATCTGTGATTTTTTAGGTCCTCTTTTTTTAAAATAGGCAAAAAGTGGGTTGTTTGGCTCTGGTAAATATCCCACCGCATGTTAACTTAAGAATTTAATTTTTTCTACTCCTTGAAATTTTTGGATCATTAGGTCATTTTCAACTTACAATTGTTTCTGGCATGCATATCCACCACATTTAAAACATGTTAAGATCAATTAGAAATCTCTTTCTTATAAAATTCCACCAAGCTATCTGGGGTTGTACTAGTGGAATTTCCCCCACGTAGATAACAACACTTTGGTGTTCATTTTAAGTGCGTGAAAATAATTTTCTTCACTCACACTTATTATAGTTTTCAAATTCTTTTGCGTACATAAACTCTAAAATTTTCATTTTGTTGTGATCTATATTTGCATTTCCTTTTTGCTTACAAGAAAACTGGGAGATGGAAAACTCAAGTTTGAAAAAAAAATTTGAACATCCAAAATTGAAATGCACAAATGCTGAGAGAGATAATTCCAAAAAGTATCTGTGATTTTTTAGGTCCTCTTTTTGTAAAATAGGCAAAAAGTGCTATGTTTGGCTCTTGTAAATATCCCACCGCACGTTAACTTGAGAATATAATTTTTTCTACTCGAAATTTTTGGATCTTTAGGTCATTTGCATCTTCAACATGTTTCTGGCATGGATATCCACCACATTTAAAACATGTTAGGATCAATTAGAAATCTCTTTCTTATAAAATTCCACCAAGCTATCCGGGGTTGTACGAGTGGAAATTCCCCCACGTGGATAACAAAACTTTGGTGTTAGTTTTAAGTATGCGAAATTTATTCTTCACTCACATTTATTATAGTTTTCAAAATCTTTTGCATACATAAACTCTAATATTTTCATTTTGCGTTGAATTATATTTGCCTTATCTTTTTGTTTACGAGAAAACTGGGAGAGTGACAAAATCAAGTTTAAAAAAAAAATTGAACATCCAAAATTGAAATGCACAAATGCTGAGAGAGATAATTCCAAAAAGTATCTGTGATTTTTTAGGTCATCTTTTTGTAAAATAGGCAAAAAGTGCTATGTTTGGCTCTTGTAAATATCCCACCGCACGGTAACTTGAGAATATAATTTTTTCTAGTCCTTGAAATTTTTGGATCTTTTGGTCATTTGCATCTTCAACATGTTTCTGGCATGGATATTCACCACATTTAAAATATGTTAGGATCAATTAGAAATCCCTTTCTTATAAAATTCCACCAAGCTATCTGGGGTCGTGCTAGTGGAATTTCCCCCATGTGGATAACAGAACTTTGGTGTTAGTTTTAAGTGCGTGAAAATAATTCTTCACACACATTTATTATAGTTTTCAAAATATTTTGCATACATAACCTCTAAAATTTTCATTGGCGTTGAATTATATTTGCCTTATCTTTTTGTTTACGAGAAAACTGGGAGAGTGAAAAACTCAAGTTTGAAAAAAAAATTGAACATCCAAAATGGAAATGCAGAAATGCTGAGAGATATAATTCAAAAAAGTAACTTTGATTTTTTTGGTCCTCTTTTTGTCAAATTGGCAAAAGGTGCTTTGTATGGCTCTGGTAAATATCCCACCGCACGTTAGCTTGAGAATTCAATTTTTTCTGCTCCTTGAAATTTTTGGATCATTAGGTCATTTGCATCTTCAACATGTTTCTGGCATGCATATCCACTACATTTAAAACATGTTAGTATCAATTAGAAATCTCTTTCTTATAAAATTCCACCAAGCTATCTGGGGTTGTTCTAGTGGAATTTCCCCAACGTGGATAACAAAACCAAAGTATTCATTTTTAGTGCAAGAAAATAATTTTCTTTATAGTTTTCAAATTTGTTTGCATACATAAACTCTAAAATTTTCATTTTGTTGTGATCTTTAGTTGCCTTATCTTTTTGTTTATGAGAAAACTGGGAGAGTAAAAAACTCAAGTTTGAAAAAAAAAATTGAACATCCAAAATGGAAATGCACAAATGCTGAGAGTGATAATTCAAAAAAGTAACTTTGATTTTTTAGGTCCGCTTTTTGTAAAATAGGCAAAAAAGTGCTTTGTTTGGCTCTGGTAAAAATCCCACCGCACATTAACTTGAGAATTTAATTTTTCTACTCCTTGAAATTTTTTGATCATTAGGTCATTTGCATCATCAACATGTGTCTGGTATGCATATCAACCACATTTAAAACATGATAGGATCAATTACAAATATCTTTCTAATAAAATTCCTCCAAGCTATCTGGGGTTCGATTACTGGAATTTCCCCAATGTTGATAACAAAACTTTGGTGTTCATTTTTAGTGCATGAAAAAAAAATTCTTCACTCACATTTAATATAGTTTTCAAATTCTTTTGCATACATAAACTCTAAAATTTTCATTTTGTTGTGATCTATATTTGCCTTATCTTTTTGTTTACGAGAAAACTGGGAGAGTGAAAAACTCAAGTTTGAAAAAGAAAATTGAACATCCAAATTGGAAATACACATATGCTGAGCGAGATAATTCAAAAAGGTATCTTTTGATTTTTTACGTCCTCTTTTTTTAAAAATAGGCAAAAAGTGGGTTGTTTGGCTCTTGTAAATATCCCACCGCACGTTAACTTGAGAATTTAATTTATTCTAGGCCTTGAAATTTTTGGATCATTAGGTTATTTGCATCTTCAAAATGTTTCTGGCATGCATATCCACCACATTTAAAAACATGTAAGGATCATTTATAAATCTCTTTCTTATAAAATTCCACCAAGCTATCTGTGGTTGTACTAGTGGAATTTCCCCAACGTGGATAACAAAACTTTGGTGTTCATTTTTTGTGCGTGAAAATAATTTTCTTCTCTCACATTTATTATAGTTTTCAAATTATTTTGCATACATAAACTCTAAAATTTTAATTTTGTTCTTATCTATATTTGGCTTATCTTCTTTTTTAGGAGAAAAAAAGGAGAGTAACAAACTCAAGTTTGAAAAAAAAATTGATCATCCAAAATGGAAATGCAGCAATGCTGAGAGAGATAACTCCAAAAATTTTCTTTGATTTTTTAGGTCCTCTTTTATACAATAGGCAAAAAGTTCTTTGTTTGGCTCTGGTAAATATCCCACCTCACGTTAACTTGAGAATTTAATTTTTTCTTCTCCTTGAAATTTTTGGATCATTAGGTCATTTGCATCTTCAACATGTTTCTGGCATGCATATCCACCACATTTAAAACATGTTAGGATCAATTAGAAATCTCTTTCTTATAAAATTCCACCAAGCTATGTGGGTTGTACTAGTGGAATTTCCCCAACGTTGAAAACAAAACTTTGGTGTTCATTTTTACTGCGTGAAAATGATTTTCTTCTCTCAAATTTATTATTGTTTTCAAATTATTTTTGCTATATAAACTCTAAAATTTTCATTTTGTTGTGATCTATATTTGTCTTATCTTTTTGTTTACGAGAAAACAGGGAGAGTGACAAACTCAAGTTTGAAAAAAAAATTGATCATCCAAAATGGAAATGCAGCAATGCTGAGAGAGATAATTTGTTACGGTCCCGGATCTGACACATGGATTCTTTGGGAGGATCTGGAGTCTGCCACGGGTTACGGGTCTTCCAGGCATTACCGTAGGGGTAGTAGGAAGACATGGGGAAGACGAAAACGAAGATCAAGCCAAAGGGAAGCTTGAAAACCCTAGAGCTCGTTGAGGAGAACTCTAAGCCTCTTTATGCTAGATTTAACCTAATTCTTAATACTTCAATCCTTTTTCTTTTTCATTACTCTTACCCCTTAAATAGGGTTCACCCGGTTAGGGTTTACAATAAAATATTCCAAAGATACCCCTATAAATAAAATATTCCAAAAATGCCCCTATAAATAAAATATTCCAAAAATACCCCTATGACCTAAAACTGATATAAAATAAAGTAAATTAAAGAAAACACTAAAATAATAATGTTATTGCGTGCATAACATTACACCCCCCTTGGAAAACGAGCTTGTCCTCAAGCTCAGAAGTAGTGTCTGTATGCCGACGTCTTCACCGGTGCTGAAGTAGCATCCGCGAAAGCTATGACGCCCCCTCTGTTTGCCCCTTCTTTTTTTTTTTTTTTTTTTTTTTTTGGTGGAGGGGGGGGGGGGGGGGGGGGGGAAGGGGGGGCCGGTCCGAGTTAACCTGGGTTGACCCGGTTCAGGAACCCGATCCGGCTTGCGACTCAGCGGACCGGGCCGATTAAATTTTCCTAAGTTAGGAAAATTTAATCGGGAGTCGTCTTCTTCCTTCGGCGGCTCCCGAACTCTGCGGCCGGCGGTTCCGTTCCTCACGGCACCGACGGAATCGCATGAATTTCCGGTGGCGAATCGCAGCCCGTCGGGGCTTCGCCGCCTGGATAGTTTTCGAGACAGAGGGGTCTCGGAAACTTGTAAATCGTCGTTCCTCAGCCTCCCGGAACCGAGATCCCTTGCGAAAAAGTTGCTTATGGCACCGACGAACTATTTTGCTTCGCCGGTGGCGACGAGAAGCCCGCTGAGGCGTCGCCGCTTGGAATTTTTCCGAGACAGAGGGCTCTCGGGTAGTTTGCCGTCGAACCCAAGGGAAGCGACTGGGTCGCCTGCTACGCAGGCGGCGAATCGCACCACTTGGAGGCGAATCGTAGCCCTTGGAGGCATATCGGAAGTTCTACGCTTGCTCGGAGATTTCGAGTGCCGTCGGAATTTCCGGTGCAGGCAATTTTGGATTTTCGGAATCTCCAAATTCCGATGTCGTCGCCGCTGGAGTTCCTGGCAGTTGGCCTTTCTGCTCGTCCAAAGCAGCAGCTGCCTCTTCTACGCATATGCAGGAAATTTCAGGTCGTATGACCTTTTCTGTGGGAGCACGTGGCTCCATTGCCGAACATTCAATTGAAGCATCTAACCGTGCTCATATTTCCTCCAATTCCTTACCCATAGCAACCCATCTTTCTTGGGATATAGAATAACCCATTGTGTTCCTGCTCTGATACTAGTTGTTACGGTCCCGGATCTGACACATGGATTCTTTGGGAGGATCTGGAATCTGCCACGGGTTACGGGTCTTCCAGGCATTACCGTAGGGGTAGTAGGAAGACATGGGGAAGACGAAAACGAAGATCAAGCCAAAGGGAAGCTTGAAAACCCTAGAGCTCGTTGAGGAGAACTCTAAGCCTCTTTACGCTAGATTTAACCTAATTCTTAATACTTCAATCCTTTTCCTCTTTCATTACTCTTACCCCTTAAATAGGGTTCACCCGGTTAGGGTTTACAATAAAATATTCCAAAAATACCCCTATAAATAAAATATTCCAAAAATACCCCTATAAATAAAATATTCCAAAAATACCCCTATGACCTAAAACTGAAATAAAATAAAGTAAATTAAAGAAAACACTAAAATAATAATGTTATTGCGTGCATAACATAATTCCAAAAAGTAAGTCTGATTTTTTTGGTCCGCTTTTGGTAAAATAGACAAAAAATGGGTTGTTTGGCTCTGGTAAATTTCCCACTGCTTGTTAATTTGAGAATTTAATCTTTTTTACTCTTTGAAATTTTTGGATCATTAGGTCATTTGCATCTTCAAGATTTTTCTGGCATGCATATCCACCACATTTAAAACTTGCTAGGATCAATTAGAAACCTCTTTCTAATAAAATTCCACCAAGCTATCTGGGGTTGTACTAGTGGAATTTCCCCAACGTGGATAACAAAACTTTACTGTTCATTTTTAGTGCGTGAAAATAATTTTCTTCACTCACATTTATGATAGTTTTCTAATTCTTTTGCAAACAGAAACTCTAAAATTTTCATTTTGTTGTGATCAATATTTGCCTTATCTTATTATTTACGAGAAAACAAGGACAGTGAAAAACTCAAGTTTGAAAAAAAAATTGAACAACCAAAAATGGAAATGCACAAATGCTGACAGAGATAATTTCAAAAAGTATATGTGATTTCATAGGTGCACGTTTTGTAAAATAGGCAAAAAAATAGGTTGTTTGGCTCTGGTAAATATCCCACCGCACGTTAATTTGAGAATTTAATTTTTTCTACTCCTTGAAATTTTTGGATCATTAGGTCATTTGCATCTTCAACATGTTTTTGGCATGCATATCCACCACATTTAAAAGATGTTAGGATCAATTAGAAATCTCTTTCTTATAAAATTCCACCAAGCTACGTGGGGTTGTACTAGTTGAATTTCCCCAACCCGGATAACAAAACTTTGGTGTTCATTTTTACTACGTGAAAATAATTTTATTCTCACACATTTATTATAGTTTTCAAATTGTTTTGCATATCCAAACTCTAAAATTTAAAGTTTGTTGTGATCTATAATTGTCTTATCTTTTTGTTTCCGAGAAAACTAGAAGAGTGAAGAACTCAAGTATGAACAAAAAATTGAACAAAGAAAATGGAAATGCACAAATGCTAAGAGAGATATTTCAAAAAAGTATCTGTTATTTTTTTGTCTGCTTTTTGTAAAATAGGCAAAAAGTTCTTTGTTTGGCTCTGGTAAATTCCCACCGCACGTTAACTTGAGAATATAATTTTTTCTACTCCTTGAAATTTTTGGATCATTAGGTCATTTGCATCATCAACATGTTTCTGGCGTGCATATCCACCACATTTAAAATATGATAGGATCAATTATAAATATCTTTCTAATAAAATTCCACCAAGCTATCTGTGGTTGTATTACTGGAATTTCCCATATGTGAATAACAAAACTTTGGTGTTCATTTTTAGGGCATGAAACTAATTTTCTTCACTCACATTTATTATAGTTTTCAAATTCTTTTGCATACATAAACTCTAAAATTTTCATTTTGTTGTGATCTATATTTTCCTTATCTTTTTGTTTACGAGAAAACTAGGAGAGTGAAAACTCAAGTTTGAAAAAGAAAATTGAACATTCAAAATGGAAATGCACAATGCTGAGGGAGATAATTCAAAGTATCTGTGATTTTTATGTCCGCTTTTTGTAAAATAGGAACAAAATGGGTTGTTTGGCTCTGGTAATTTCCCACCGCACGTTAACTTGAGAATTTAATTTTTTCTACTCCTTGAAATTTTTCGATCATTAGGTCATTTGCAACTTTAACATGTTTCTGGCATGCATATCCACCACATTTAAAACATTTTATGATCAATTAGAAATCCCTTTCTTATAAAATTCCACCAAGCTATCTAAGGTTGTACTAGTGCAAATTCCCCAACGTGGATAACAAAACTTTGGTGTTCATTTTTAGTGCGTGAAAATAATTTTCTTCTCTCACATTTATTAGAGTTTTCAAATTTTTTTGTATACATAAACTCTAAAATTTTAATTTTGTTGTGATCTATATTTGGCTTATCTTTTTGTTTAGGAGAAAATTGGGTGAGTGAAAAACTCATGTTTGAAAAAAAAATTGAACATTCAAAATGGAAAAGCACAAATGCTGAGAGAGATAATTCAAAAAAGTATCAAGGATTTTTTAGGTCTACTTTTTGTAAAATAGGCAAAAAGTGCATTGTTTGGCTCTGGTAAATATCCCATCGCACGTAAACTTGAGAATTTAATATTTTCTACTCCTTGAAATTTTTGGATCAGTAGGTCATTTGCATCTTCAATATGTTTCTGGCATACGTATCTGCCATTTTGAAAACATGTTAGGATCAATTAGAAATCTCTTTTTTTAAAATTCCACCAAGCTATTTGGGGTTGTACTAGTGGAATTTCCCCAACGACGATAAAAAAACTTTGGTGTTCATTTTTAGTGCGTCAAAATAATTTTCTTCACTCACATTTATTATAATTTTCAAATTCTTTTGCATACATGAACTTTTAAATTTTCATTTTGTTGGGATTTATATTTGACTTATGTTTTTGTTTACGAGAAAACTGGGAGAATGAAAAACTCGTGTTTGAAAAAAAAAATTCAACTCAAAAAATGGAAATGAACAAATCCTGAGAGATATAATTCCAAAAAGTGGGTTGTTTGGCTCTGGTAAATTTCCCACCGCTTGTTAACTTGAGAATTTATTTTTTTCTACCCTTTGAAATTGTTGGATCATTATGTCATTTGCATCTTCACGATGTTTTTGGCATGCATATCCACCACATTTAAAACATGTTAGGATCAATTAGAAATCTCTTTCTTATAAAATTCCACCAAGCTATCTAGGGTTGTCCTGGTGGAATTTCCCCATGTGTAAATGCACAAATGCTGAGAGAGATAATTCAAAAAAGTATCTTTGATTTTTTAGGTCCTCTTGTTGTAAAATAGGCAAAAAGTACATTGTTTGGCTTAGGTAAATATCCCACCGCACATTAACATGAGAATTTAATTTTTTCTACTCCTTGAAATTTTTGCATCATTAGGTCATTTGCATCTTCAACATGATTCTGGCATGCGTATCCACCACATTTAAAACATGTTAGGATCAATTAGAAATCTCTTTCTTATAAAATTCCACCAAGCTATGTGGGGTTGTACTAGTGGAATTTCCCCAACGTGGATAACATAACTTTGGTGTTCATTTTTACTGCGTGAAAATAATTTTCTTCTCTCACATTTATTATAGTTTTCAAATTCTTTTGCCTATATAAACTCTAAAATTTTCATTTTGTTGTGATATGTATTTGTCTTATCTTTTTATTCACGAGAAAACAGGGAGAGTGACAAACTCAAGTTTGAAAAAACAAAATTGATCATCCAATTTGGAAATATAGCAATACTGAGAGAGATAATTCCAAAAACTAACTCTGATTTTTTATGTCCACTTTTTGAAAAATAGACAAAAAGTGGGTTGTTTGGCTCTGATAAATTTCCCACTGCTTGTTAATTTGAGAATTTAATTTTTTTTACTCTTTGAAAATTTTGGATCATTAGGTCATTTGCATCTTCTAGATGTTTCTGGCATGCATATCCACCACATTTAAAACATGCTAGGATCAACTAGAAATCTCTTTCTTCTAAAATTCCACCATCCTATCTGGGGTTGTTCTAGTGGAATTTCCCCAACGTGGATAACAAAACTTTGGTGTTCATTTTTAGTGCATGAAAATAATTTTCTTTACTCACTTTTATTATAGTTTTCAAATTTTTTTGCATATGTAAACTCTAAAAATTTTATTTTGTAGTGATCTATATTTGCCTTATCTTTTTGTTTACAAGAAAACCGGGAGAGTGAAAAACTCAAGTTTGAAAAAAAAAATGAACATCCAAAATGGAAATGCAAAAATGCGGAGAGAGATAATTCAAAAAAGTAACTTTGATTTTTTAGGTCCGCTTTTTCTAAAATAGGCAAAAAAGTGCTTTGTTTGGCTTTGGTAAATATCCCACCGCACGTTAACTTGAGAATTTAATTTTTTCTACTCCTTAAAATTTTTGGATCATTAGGTCATTTGCATCATCAACATGTTTCTGGCATGCATATCCACAATATTTAAAACATGATAGGATCAATTATAATTATCTTTCAAATAAAATTCCACCAAGCTATTTGGGGTTGTATTACTGGAATTTCCCCAATGTGGATAACAAAACTTTGGTGTTCATTTTTAGTGCATGAAAATAATTTTCTTCACTCACTTTTATTATAGTTTTCAAATTGTTTTGCATACATAAAATCTAAAATTTTCATTTTGTTGTGATCTATATTTGCCTTATCTTTTTGTTTACGAGAAAACTGGGAGAGTGAAAAAATCAAGTTTGAAAAAGAAAATTTAACATCCAAATTGAAAATGCACAAATGCTGAGAGAGATAATTCAAAAAAGTATCTTTTGATTTTTTAGGTCCTCTTTTTGTAAATTAGGCAAAAAGTGCTTTTTTTGGCTCTGGTAAATATCCCACCGCACGTTAACATGAGAATTTAATTTATTCTACTCCTTGAAATTTTTGGATCATTAGGTTATTTGCATCTTCAAAATGTTTCTGGCATGCATATCCACCACATTTAAAACATGTAAGGATCAATTATGAATCTCTTTCTTATAAGATTCCACCAAGCTATCTGTGGTTGTACTAGTGGAATTTCCCCAACGTGGATAACAAAACTTTGGTGTTCATTTTTGTGCGTGAAAATAATTTTCTTCTCTCACATTGATTATAGTTTTCAAATTGTTTTGCATACATAAACTCTAAAATTTTAATTTTGTTCTGATCTATATTTGGCTTGTCTTCTTTTTTAGGAGAAAACAAGGAGAGTGACAAACTCAAGTTTGAAAAAAAATATTGATCATCAAAAATGGAAATGCAGCAATGCTGAGAGAGATAATTCCAAAAAGTATCTTCGATTTTTTAGGTTCTCTTTTTTTAAAATAGGCAAAAAGTGCTTTGTTTGGCTCTGGTAAATATCCCACCTCACGTTAACTTGAGAATTTAATTTTTTCTACTCCTTCAAATTTTTGGATCATTAGGTCATTTGCATCTTCAACATGTTTCTGGCATGCATATCCACCACATTTAAAACATGTTAGGATCAATTAGAAATCTCTTTCTTATAAAATTCCACCAAGCTATGTTGGGTTGTTCTAGTGGAATTTCCCCAACGTGGAAAACAAAACTTTGGTGTTCATTTCTACTGCGTGAAAATAATTTTCTTCTGTCATATTTATTATTGTTTTCAAATTCTTTTATCTATAGAAAATCTAAAATTTTCATTTTGTTGTGATCTATATTTGTCTTATCTTTTTTTTTACGAGAAAATAGGGAGAGTGACAAACACAAGTTTGAAAAAAAAATTGTTCATCCAAAATGGAAATGCAGCAATGCTGATAGAGATAATTCCAAAAAGTAACTCTGATTTTTAGGTCCGCTTTTTGTAAAATAGACAAAAAGTGGCTTGTTTGGCTCAGATAAATTTCCGAGTACTTGTTAATTTGAGAATTTAATTTTTTTACTCTTTGAAATTTTTGGATCATTAGGTCATTTGTATCTTCATGATTTTTTTGGCATGCATATCCACCACATTTAAAACATACTAGGATCAATTAGATATCTCTTTCTTATAAAATTCCACCAAGCTATCTGGGGTTGTACTAGTGGAATTTCCCCAACGTGGATAACAAAACTTTACTGTTCATTTTTAGTGCTTCAAAATAATTTTCTTCACTCACATTTATGATAGTTTTCTAATTCTTTTGCAAACATAAACTCTAAAAATTTCATTTTGTTGTGATCTATATTTGCCTTATCTTTTTATTTACATGAAAACTGGGAGAGTGAAAAACTCAAGTTTGAAAAAAAAAATTGAACATCCAAAATTGGAAATGCACATATGCTGATAGAGGTAATTCCAAAAAGTATGTGTGATTTCATAGGTCCGCTTTTTCTAAAATAGGCAAAAAGTGGGTTGTTTGGCTCTGGTAAATATCCCACCGCACGCTGACATGAGAATTTAATTTTTTTCTAGTCCTTGAAATTTTTGGATCATTAGATCATTTCCATCTTCAACATGCTTCTGGCATGCATATCTAGCACATTTAATACATGTTAGGAACAATTAGAAATCTCTTTCTTATAAAAGTCCACCAAGCTATTTGGGGTTGTACTAGTGGAATTTCCCCAACATGGATAATTCATTTTTAGTGCGTGAAAATAATTTTTTTCACTCAGATTTAATATAGTTGTCAAATTCTTTTGCATACATAAACTCTAAAATTTTCATTTTGTAGTGATCTATATTGGTCTTATCTTTTTGTTTACGAGAAAACTGGGAGAGTGAAAAGCTCAAGTTTGAAAAAATAAATTGAACATCCAAAATGGAAATGAACAAAAGCTGAGAGAGATAATTCCAAAATGTATTTGTGATTTTTAAGGATAGGTAAAAAGTGGGTTGTTTGGCTCAGGTAAATATCCCACCGCACGTTAACTTAAGAATTTAATTTTTTCTACTCCTTGAAATTTTGGATAATTATGTCATTTGGATCTTCAACATGTTTCTGGCATGCATATCCAAAACATTTAAAACATGTTAGGATCAATTAGAAATCTCTTTCTTATAAAATTCCACCTAGCTTTCTGGGGTTGTACTAGTGGAATTTTCCCAACGTGGATAACAAAACTTTGGTGTTTATTTTTAGTGCGTGAAATTAGTTTTCTTCACTCACATTTATTATTGTTTTCAAATTTTTTTGCATACATAAACTATAAAATTTTCATTTTGGTATCATCTAAATTTGCCTTATCTGTTTGTTTACGAGAAAACTGGGAGAGTGAAAAACTCAAGTTTGAAAAAAAAAATGGAACATCCAAAATGGAAATGAACAAATGCTGAGAGAGATAATTCATAAAAGTATCTGTGATTTTTTAGCTCCGCTTTTTGTAAAATAGGGAAAAAGTGGGTTGTTTGTCTCTAGTAAACATCCCACCGCACGTTAACTTGAGAATTTAATTTTTTCTACTCCTTGTTTCTGGCATGCATATCCAACACATTTTAAACATGTTAACTTATATAAAAAATCTCTTTCTTATAAAATTCCACCAAGCTATCTGGGGTTGTACTAGTGGAATTTTCCCAACGTGGATAACAATACATTGGTGTTCATTTTTAGTGCGGGAAAATAATTTTCTTCTCTTACATTTATTATAGTCTTCAAATTCTTTTTCATACATAATCTCTAAAATTTTCAATTTGTTGTGATCTATTTTTGCCTTATCATTTGTTTACGAGAAAACTGGGAGAGTGCAAAACTCAACTTCGAAAAAAAAAAATTGAGCATCCAAAATGAAAATGCACAAATGCTAAGAGAGATAATTCCAAAAAGTATTTGTGAATTTTTAGGTCCGCTTTTTGTAAAATAGGCCAAAAGTGGGTTGCTTGGCTCTGGTAAATATCCCACCGCACGTTAACTTGAGAATTTATTTTTTTCTACTCCTTGAAATTTTTGGATCATTAGGTCATTTGAATCTTCAACATGTTTCTGGCATGCATATCCACCACATTTAAAACATGTTAGGATCAATTAGAGATCTCTTTCTTATAAAATTCTGCCAAGCTATCTGGGGTTGTACTAATGGAATTTCCTCAACGTGGATAACAAAACTTTGGTGTTCATTTTTAGTGCATAAAAAAAGTTTTCTTCAGTCACATTTATTATAGTTTTGAAATTCTTTTGCATTCATAAACTCTTAAATTTTCATTTTGTTGTGATCTATATTTTGCCTTATCTCTTTGTTTACAAGAAAATTCGGAGAGTAAAAACCTCAAGTTTGAAAAAAAAAATTGAACATCCAAAATGGAAATGCCCAAGTGCTGAGTGAGATAATTCCAAAAAGTATCTGTGATTTTTTAGGTCCGTTTTTGTAAATTAGGCAAAAAGTGGTTTGTTTGGCTCTGGTAAATAACCCACCGCACATTAACTCCAGAATTTTTTTTTTTTACTCATTGAAATTTTAGGATCATTAGGTCATTTGCATCTTCAACATGTTTCTCGCATGCATATCCAACACATTTAAAACATGTTAGCATCAACAAGAAATCACTTTCTTATAAAATTCAACCAAGGTATCTGGGGTTATACTAGTGGAATTTCTCCAACGTTGATAATAAAACTTTGATGTTCATTTTTAGTACATGAAAATAATTTTCTTCACTCTCATTTATTTTAGTTTTCAAATTCTTTTGCATACATAAACTCTAAAATTTTCATTTTGTTGTGATCTATATTTGGCTTATCTTTTTGTCTACGAAAAAACTGGGAGTGTGAAAAACTCAAGTTTGAAAAAAAAATTGAACATCCAAAATGGAAATGCACAAATCCTGAGATAGATAATTCCAAAAAGTAACTATGATTTTTTAGGTCTGTTTTTGTAAAATAAGCAAAAAGTGGGTTGTTTGGCTCTGGTAAATATCCAACCGCATGTTAACTTGAGAATTTAATTTTTTTTACTCTTTGAAATTTTTGGATCATTAGGTCATTTGCATCTTCAAGATGTTTCTGGCATTCATCTCACCACATTTAAAACAAGTTAGGATCAATTCGAAATCTCTTTCTTTTAAAATTTCACCAAGCTATCTGGGGTTGTACTAGTGGAATTTCCCCAACTTGGATAACAAAACATTGGTGTTCATTTTTAGTGCGTGAAAATAATTTTCTTCACTCACATTTATGATAGTTTTCAAATTCTTTTGCATACATAAACTCTAAAATTTTCATTTTTTTGTGATCTATATTTGCCTTATCTTTTTGTTTACGAGAAAACTGGGAGAGTGAAAAACTCAAGTTTTTAAAAAAAATTGAACATCCAAAATTGAAAATGCACAAATGCTGAGAGAGTTAATTCCAAAAAGTATATATGATTTTTTTGGTCGGGTTTTTTGTAAAATAGGCAAAAAGTGGGTTGTTTTGCTCTGGTAAATATCCCACCGCACCTTAACGTGAGAATTTAATTTTTTCTACTCCTTGAAAATTTTGGATCATTAGGTCATTTTAATCTTCAACATGTTTCTAGCATGCATATCCACCACATTTAGAACATGTTAGGATCAATCAGAGATCTCTTTCTTATAAAATTCAACCAAGCTATCAGGGGTTGTACTAGTGCAATTGCCCCAACGTAGATAACAAAACTTTGGTGTTCATTTTTAGAGCATGAAAATAATATTCTTCACTCACATTTATTATAGTTTTGAAATTATTTTGCACATGTAAGCTCTTAAATTTTCATTTTGTTGTGATCTATATTTGCCTTATCTTTTTGTTTACGAGAAAACTGGGAGAGTGAAAAACTCAAGTTTGAAAAAAAAATTGAACATCCAAAATTGAAAATGCACAAATGCTGAGAGAGTTAATTCCAAAAAGTATATATGATTTTTTTGGTCTGCTTTTTTGTAAAATAGGCAAAAAGTGGGTTGTTTTGCTCTAGTAAATATCCCACCGCACCTTAACGTGAGAATTTAATTTTTTCTACTCCTAGAAAATTTTGGATCATTAGGTCAGTTGCATCTTCAACATGTTTCTGGCATGCATATCCACCACATTTAAAATATGTTAGGATCAATCTGAGATCATTTTGTTATGAAATTCCACCAAGCTATCTGGGGTTGTACTAGTGGAATTTCCCCAACGTGGATAACAAAACTTTGGTGTTCATTTATAGTACGTGAAAATAATTTTCTTCACTCACATTTATTATAGTTTTCAAATTCTTTTGCATACATAAACTCTAAACTTTTCATTTTTTGTGATCTATATTTGCCTTATCTTTTTGTTTACGAGAAAACTGGGAGAGAGAAAAATTCAAGTTTGAAAAAAAAAATTAATAATCCAAAATTGAAAATGGACAAATGCTGAGAGAGATAATTCCGAACGGTATATATGATTTTTTAGGTCCGCTTTTTTGTAAAATAGGCAAAAAAGGGTTGTTTTGCTCTGAAAAATATCCCACTGCACCTTAACTTGAGAATTTAATTTTTTCTACTCCTTGAAAGTTTTGGATCATTTGGTCATTTGCATCTTCAACATGTTTTTGGCATGCATATTCACCGCATTTAAACATGTTAGGATCAATTAGAAATCTCTTTTTTTTATAAAATTCCACCAAGCAATTTGTGGTTCTACTAGTGGAATTTCCAAACGTTGATAACCAAACTTTGGTATTCATTTTTAGTGTGTGAAAATAATTTTCTTCACTCACATTTATTATAGTTTTCAAATTCTTTTGGATACATAAACTCTAAAATTTTCATTTTGTTGTGATCTATATTTGACTTATCTTTTTGTTTACGAAAAAACTGGGAGAGAGAAAAACTCAAGTTTGAAAAAAAAAATTGAACTTCCAAAATGGAAATGCACAAATGCTGAGAGAGATAATTCAAATAAGTATCTGGGATTTTTTAGGTCCGCTTTTTGTAAAATAGGCAAAAAGAGGGTTCTTTGGCTCTGGTAAATATCCCACCGCACGTTAACTTGTGCATTTAATTTTTTCTACTCCTTGAAATTTTTGGATCATTAGATCATTTGAATTTTCAACATTCTTCTGGCATGCATATCCACCACATTTAAAATATGTTAGGATCAATTAGATATCTTTGTTATAAAATTCCACCAAGCTATTTGGGCTTGTACTTGTGGAATTTCCCCAACGTGGATAACAAAACTTTGGTGTTAATTTTTAGTGCGTTAAAATAATTTTTTTCACTCAGATTTATTATAGTTGTCAAATTCTTTTGCATACATAACCTCTAAAATTTTCATTTCGTTGTGATCTATATTTGACTTATCTTTTTGATTATGAGCAAACTGGGAGAGTGAAAAACTCAAGTTTGAAAAAATAAATTGAACTTCCAAAATGGAAATGTACAAAAGCTGAGAGAGATAATTCCAAAATGTATTTACGATTTTTATGGATAGGCAAAAAGTGGGTTGTTTGGCTCTAGTAAATATCCCACCGCGCATTAACTTGAGAACTTAATTTTTTCTTCTCCTTGAAATTTTTGGATAATTATGTCATTTGGATCTTCAACATGTTTCTGGCATGCATATCCACCACATTTAAAACATGTTAGGATCAATTAGAAATCTCTTTCTTATAAAATTCCACCAAGCTATCAGGGGTTGTACTAGTGGAATTTCCCCAACGTGGATAAAAAAACTTTGGTGTTCATTTTTAGTGCATGAAAATAATTTTCTTCACTCACATTTATTATATTTTTCAAATTTTTTGCATACATAAACTCTAAAATTTTCATTTTGATTTGATATATATTTGCCTTATCTTTTTGTTAACGAGAAAATTGGGAGAGTGAAAAACTCAAGTTTGAAAAAAAAATTGAACATCCAAAATGGAAATGAACAAATGCTGAAAGAGATAATTCCAAAATGTATCTATGATTTTTTAGCTCCGCTTCTTGTAAAATAGGAAAAAAGTGGGTTATTTGGCTCTAGTAAACTTCCCACCGCACGTTAACTTGAGAATTTAATTTTTTCAACTCCTTGAAATTTTTGGATCATTAGGTCAATTGCATCTTACAATTGTTTCTAGCATGCATATCCACCATATTTAAAACATGTTAAGCTCAATTAGAAATCTCTTTCTTATAAAATTCCAACAAGCTATCTGGGGTTGTACTAGTGGAATTTCACCAACGTCCATAACAAAACTTTGGTGTTCATTTTTAGTGCGTGAAAATAATTTTCTTCTCTTACATTTTTTATAGTTTTCAAACTCTTTTGCATACATAAGCTCTAAAATTTTTATTTTTTTATCGATATTTGCCTTATCTTTTATTTACGAGAAAACTGGAAGAGTGAAAAACTCAAGTATGAAAAAAAAAAATTGAGCAACCAAAATAAAAATGCACAAATGCTAAGAGAGATAATTCCAAAAAGTATCTGTGATTTTTTAGGTCCTCTTTTTTTAAAATAGGCCAAAAGTGGGTTGTTTGGCTCTGGTAAATATCCCACCGCACGTTAACCTGAGAATTAAATTTTTTCTACTCCTTGAAATTTTTGGATCATTAGGTCATTTGAATCTTCAACATGTTTTTGGCATGCATATCCACCACATTTAGAACATGTTAGGATCAATCAGAGATCTCTTTCTTATAAAATTCAACCAAACTATTTGGGGTTGTACTAGTGGAATTTCCCCAACGTGGATAACAAAACTTTGGTGTTCATTTTTAGAGCATGAAAATAATATTCTTCACTCACATTTATTATAGTTTTGAAATTATTTTGCACATGTAAACGCTTAAATTTTCATTTTGTTGTGATCTATATTTGCCATATCTTTTTGTTTACGAGAAAACTGGGAGAGAGAAAAACTCAAGTTTGAAAAAAAAATTGAACATCCAAAATTGAAAATGCACAAATGCTAAGAGAGTTAATTCAAAAAAGTATATATGATTTTTTTGGTCTGCTTTTTTGTAAAATAGGCAAAAAGTGGGTTGTTTTGCTCTGGTAAATATCCCACCGCACCTTAACGTGAGAATTTAATTTTTTCTACTGCTTGAAAATTTTGGATCATTAGGTCATTTGCATCTTCAACATGTTTCTGGCATGCATATCCACCACATTTAAAACATGTTAGGATCAATCTGAGATCATTTTGTTATGAAATTCCACCAAGCTATCAGGGGATGTACTAGTTGAATTTCCCCAACGTGGATAACAAAACTTTGGTGTTCATCTTTAGTGCGTGAAAATAATTTTCTTCACTCACATTTATTATAGTTTTCAAATTCTTTTGCATTCATAAACTCTAAAATTTTCATATTTTTGTGAGGTATATTTGCCTTATCATTTTTTTTACGTGAAAACTGGGAGAGTGAAAAACTCAAGTTTGAAAAACAAAATGAACATCAAAAATGGAAATGCAAAAATGCTGAGTGAGATAATTCCAAAAAGTATTTGTGATTTTTTAGGTCTGGTTTTTGTAAAATAGGCAAAAAGTGGGTTGTTTGGCTCCGGTAAATAACCCACTGCATATTTACTTGAGAATTTAATTTTTTCTACTCTTTGAAATTTTGGGATCATTAGGTCATTTTCATCTTCAAAAAATTTCTGGCATGCACATCCACCACATTTAAAACATGTTAGGATCAATTAGAAATATCTTTCTTATAAAATTCCACAAAGCTATTTGGGGCTGTACAAGTGGAATTTCCCGAACGTGGATAACAAAACTTTGATGTTCTTTTTTAGTGTGTGAAAATAATTTTCTTCACTGACATTTATTATAGTTTTTAAATTCTTTTGCATACATAAACTCTAAAATTTTCATTTTGTTGTGATCTATATTTGCCTTATCTTTGTGTTTACGAGAAAACTGGGAGAGTGAAAAACTCAAGTTTGAAAAAAAAATTGAACATCCAAAATTGAAAATGCACAAATGCTAAGAGTGTTAATTCCAAAAAGTATCTGTGATTTCTTAGGTCCGCTTTATGTAAAATAGGCAAAAAGTGGGTTGTTTAGCTCTGGCAAATATCCCACCACACATTAACTTGAGAATTTAATTTTTTCTACTCCTTGAAATTTTTGGATCATTTGGTCATTTGCACCTTCAACATTTTCTAGCATGCATATCCACCACATTTAAAACATGTTATGATCAATTAGAAATCTCTTTCTTATAAAATTCCACCAAGCTATATGGGTTTGTACTAGTGGAATTTCTCCATCGTGGATAACAAAACTTTGGTGTTCATTTTTAGTGCATGAAAATAATTTTCTTCACTCACATTTATTATAGTTTTCAAATTTTTTTGCATACATCAACTCTAAAATTTTCATTTTGTTGCGATCTATATTTACCTTATCTTTTTGTTTACGTGAAAACTAGGAGAGAGAAAAACTCAAGTTTCAAAAAAAAAATTGAACATCCAAAATTGAAAATGCACAAATGCTGAGAGAGATAATTCCCAAAAGTATATATGATTTTTTAGGTCCACTTTTTTGTAAAATAGGCAAAAAGTGGGTTGTTTTGCTCTCGTAAATATCCCACCACACCTTAACAGTAGAATTTAATTTTTTCTACTCCTTGAAAATTTTTGATCATTAGGTCATTTGCATCTTCAACATGTTTCGTGCATGCATATCCACCACATTTAAAACATGTTAGGTTCAATTAGAAATCACTTTCTTTTAAAATTCCACAAAGCTATCAGGGGTTGTACTGGTGGAATTACCCCAACGTGGATAACAAAACTTTGGTGTTCATTTTTTGTGCGTGAAAATAATTTTCTTCACTCACATTTATTATAGTTTTCAAAAAAAATTTCATACATAAACTTTGAAATTTTCATTTTGTTGTGATCTATATTTGCCCTATCAGTTTGTTTACGAGAAAATTAGGAGAGTGAAAAACTCAACTTTGAAAAAAAAAATTGAACATCCAAAATGGAATAAAAAAAATGCTGAGAGAGATAATTCCAAAAAATATCTATGCTTTTTTAGCTCCGCTTTTTGTAAAAAAGGCAAAAATTGGGTTGTTTAGCTCTAGTAAACATCCCACCGCACATTAACTTGAGAATTTAATTTTTTCTACTCCTTGAAATTTTTGGATCATTAGGTCATTTGCATCTTACAATTGCTTCTGGCATGCATATCCACCACATTTAAAACTTGTTAAGATCAATTAGATATCTCCTTCTTATAAAATTCCACCAAGCTATCTGGGGTTGTACTAGTGGAATTTCCCCAACGTGGATAACAAAACTTTGGTGTTCATTTTTAGTGTGCGAAAATAATTTTCTTATTAAAGTTTTCAAATTCTTTTGCATACATAAGCTCTAAAATTTTCATTTTTTTGTAATCTATATTTTCCTTATCTTTTTGTTTAAAAGAAAACTGGGAGAGTGAAAAACTCAAGCTTGAAAAAAAAAATTGAGCATCCAAAATGGAAATGCACAAATGCAAAGAGAGATAATTCCAAAAAGTATCTGTGAGTTTTTAGGTCCGGTTTATGTAAAATAGGCCAAAAGTGGGTTGTTTGGCTCTGGTAAATATCCCACCGCACGTTAACTTGAGAATTAAATTTTTTCTACTCCTTAAAATATTTGGATCATTAGGTCATTTGAATCTTCAACATGTTTCTGGCATGCACATCCACCACATTTAAAACATGTTAGGATCAATTAAAAATCACTATCTTATAAAATTCCACCAAGCTATATGGGGTTGTACTAGTGGAATTTCCCCAACATGGATAACAAAACTTCGATGTTCATTTTTAGTGCATGAAAATAATTTTCTTATTAAAGTTTTCAAATTCTTTTGCATACATAAGCTCTAAAATTTTCATTTTTTTGTAATCTATATTTTCCTTATCTTTTTGTTTAAAAGAAAACTAGGAGAGTGAAAAACTCAAGCTTGAAAAAAAAAATTGAGCATCCAAAATGGAAATGCACAAATGCAAAGAGAGATAATTCCAAAAAGTATCTGTGAGTTTTTAGGTCCGCTTTTTGTAAAATAGGCCAAAAGTGGGTTGTTTGGCTCTGGTAAATATCCCACCGCACGTTAACTTGAGAATTAAATTTTTTCTACTCCTTAAAATATTTGGATCATTAGGTCATTTGAATCTTCAACATGTTTCTGGCATGCACATCCACCACATTTAAAACATGTTAGGATCAAATAGAAATCACTATCTTATAAAATTCCACCAAGCTATATGGGGTTGTACTAGTGGAATTTCCCCAACGTGGATAACAAAACTTCTGTGTTCATTTTTAGTGCATCAAAATAATTTTCTTATTAAAGTTTTCAAATTATTTTGCATACATAAGCTCTAAAATTTTCATTTTTTTGTAATCTATATTTTCCTTATCTTTTTGTTTAAAAGAAAACTGGGAGAGTGAAAAACTCAAGCTTGAAAAAAAAAAATTGAGAATCCAAAATGGAAATGCACAAATGCAAAGAGAGATAATTCCAAAAAGTATCTGTGAGTTTTTATGTCCGCTTTTTGTAAAATAGGCCAAAAGTGGGTTGTTTGGCTCTGGTAAATATCCCACCGCACGTTAACTTGAGAATTAAATTTTTTCTACTCCTTAAAATATTTGGATCATTAGGTCATTTGAATCTTCAACATGTTTCTGGCATGCACATCCACCACATTTAAAACATGTTAGGATCAATTAGAAATCACTATCTTATAAAATTCCACCAAGCTATATGGGGTTGTACTAGTGGAATTTCCCCAACGTGGATAACAAAACTTTGGTGTTTATTTTTAGTGCGTGAAATTATTTTTCTTCTCTCACATTTATTATAGTTTTCAAATTCTTTTGCATACATCAACTCTAAAATTTTCATATTTTTCCGATGTATATTAACCTTATCATTTTTTTAACATGAAAACTGGGAGAGTGAAAAACTCAAATTTGAAAAAAAAAATAGAACATCCAAAATATAAATTGCACAAATGCTGATAGAGATAATTCCAAAAAGTATATATGATATTTTAGGTCCGCTTTTTTGTAAAATAGGAAAAAAGTGGGTTGTTTTGCTTTGGTAAATATCCCACTGCACCTTAACTTGAGAAATTAATTTTTTCTACTTGAAAATTTTGGATCATTAGGTCATTTGCATCTTCAACATGTTTTTAGTATGCATATCCACCACATTTAAAATATGTTAGGATCAATTAGAAATCACTTTCTGATAAAATTCCACCAAGCTATTTGGGGTTGCACTAGTCGAATTTCCTCAACGTGGATAACAAAACTTCGGTGTTCATTTTTAGTGCGTGAAAATAATTTTCTTCACTCACATTTATTATAGTTTTCAAATTCTTTTGCATACATATCTCTAAAATTTTCTTATTTTTGTGAAGTATATTTGCCTTATCATTTTTTTTTTCGTGAAAACTGGGAGAGTGAAACACTCAAGTTTGAAAAACAAAATTGAACATCCAAAATGGAAATGCACAAATCCTGAGAGAGATAAGTCCATAGAGTATTTGTGATTTTTTAGGTCCGCTTTTTGTAAAATAAACAAAAAGTGGGTTGTTTGGCTCTGGTAAATTTCCCACCACACGTTCACTTGGGAATTTAAATCTTTCTACTCCAAATTTTTGGATCATTAGGTCATTTTCTTCTTTAACATGTTTCTGGCATGCATATCCACCACATCTAAAACATGTTAGGCTCAAATAGAAATCTCTTTCTTATAAAATTCCACCAAGCTATCTGGGGTTGTACTAGTGGAATTTCCCCAACGTGGATAACAAAACTTTAATGTTCATTTTGAGTGCGTGAAAATAATTTTCTTCACTCTCATTTATTATAGTTTTCAAATTCTTTTGCATACATAAACTCTAAAATTTTCATTTTGTTGTGATCTATATTTGCCTTATCTTTTTGTTTACGCGAAAATAGGGAAAGTGAAAAACTCAAGTTTGAAAAAAAAATTGAACATCCAAAAATGGAAATGCTCAAATGCTGAGAGCGATAATTCCAAAAAGTATATGTGATTTTTTTGGTCCGCATTATGTAAAATAGGAAAAAAGTGGGTTGTTTGGCTCAGGTAAATATCCCATTGTACGTTAATTTGAGAATTTAATTTTTTCTAGTCCTTGACAGTTTATGATCATTTGGTCATTTGCATCTTCAACATGTTTATGGCATGCATATCCACTACATTTAAACATGTTAGGATCAATTAGAAATCTCTTTCTTATAAAATTCCACCGAGCAATTTGGGGTTGTAATAGTGGAATTTCCCCAACGTGGATAACAAAACTTAGGTGTTCATTTTTAGTGTGTAAAAATAATTTTCTTCACTCACATTTATGAAAGTTTTCAAATTCTTTTGCATACATAAGCTCTAAAATTTTCATTTTGTTGTGATCTATATTTGCCTTATCTTTTTGTTTACGAGAAAACTAGGGGAGTGAAAACCTCAAGTTTGACAAAAATAAAATTGAACATCCAAAATGGAAATGCAGAAATGCTGAGTGAGATAATTCCAAAAAGTATCTGTGATTTTTTAGGTCCGCTTTTTCTAAAATAGGCAAAAAGTGGGTGGTTTGGCTCTGGTAAATAACCCACCACACATTAACTTGAGAATTTAATTTTTTCTACTCTTTGAAATTTTTGGATCATTAGGACATTTGCATCTTCAACATGTTTCTGGCATACACATCAACCACATTTAAAACATGTTAGGATCAATTAGAAATCTCTTTCTTATAAAATTCCACCTAGCAATATGGGGTTATACTAGTGGAATTTCCCTAATGTGGAGAACAAAACTTTGGTGTTCATTTTTAGTGCGTGAAAATAATTTTCTTCACTCACATTTATGATAGTTTTCAAATTCTTTTGCATACATAAACTCTAAAATTTTTATTTTGTTGTGATCTATTTTGGCTTATCTTTTTGTTTACGAGAAAACTGGGAGTGTGAAAGACTCAAGTTTGAAAAAAAAAATTGAACATCCAAAATCGAAATGCACAAATGCTGAGAGAGACAATTCAACTATGTATCTGTGATTTTTTAGGTCCACTTTTTGTAAAATAGGCAAAAAGTGGGAAGTTTGGCTCTGGTAAATATCCCACCGCACATTAACTTGAGAATTTAACTTTTTGTACTCCTTGAAATTTTTGGATCATTAGGTCATTGGAATCTTCAACATGTTTCTGGCATGCATATTCACCACATTTAAAACATGTTAGGATCAATTAGAAATCTCTTTCTTATAAAATTCGACCAAGCTATCTGGGGTTGTACTAGTGAAATTTCCCCAACGTGGATAAAAACACTTTGGTGTTCATTTTTAGTGTGTGAAAATAATTTTCTTCACTCACATTTATTATAGTTTTCAAATTTTTTTGCATACGTCAACTCTAAAATTTTCATTTTGTTGTGATCTATATTTGCCTTATCTTTTTTTTTACGAGAAAACTGGGAGAGAGAAAAACTCAAATTTGAAAAAAAAATTGATCATCCAAAAGTAAAAATCCACAAATTCTGAGAGAGATAATTCAAAAAAGTACATATGTTTGTTTAGGTCCGCTTTTTTGTAAAATAGGCAAAAAGTGGGTTGTTTTGCTCTGGTAAATATCCCATCGCACGTTAACTTGAGAATTTAATTTTTTCTACTCCTTGAAATTTTTGGATCATTAGATCATTTGGATCTTCAACGTGCTTCTGGCATATATATCCACCACATTTAAAACATGTTAGGATCAATTAGAAATCTCTTTCTTATAAAATTCCACCAAGCTATTTGGGGTTGTACTAGAGGAATTTCCCTAACATGGATAACATAACTTTGGTGTTCATTTTTAGTGCGTGAAAATAATTTTTTTCACTCAGATTTATTATAGTTGTTAAATTCTTTCGCATACATAAACTCTAAAATTTTCATTTTGTTGTGATCTATATATGTCTTATCTTTTTGTTTAGGAGAAAACTGAGAGAGTGAAAATCTCATGTTTGAAGAAATAAATTGAACATCCAAAAGGGAAATGCACAAAAGCTAAGAGAGATAATTCCAAAATGAACTTGTGATTTTTAAGGATAGGCAAAAAGTGGGTTGTTTGGCTCTGGTTAATATCCCACAGCATGTTAACTTGAGAATTTAATTTTTTCTACTCCTAGAAATTTTTGGATAATTATATCATTTGGATCTTCAACATGTTTCTGGCATGCATGTCCACCACATTTAAAACATGTTAGGATCAATTAGAAATCTATTTCTTATAAAATTCCACCAAGCTATCTGGTGTTGTATTAGTGGAATTTCCCCAACGTGGATAACAAAACTTTGGTGTTCATTTTTAGTGCGTGAAAATAATTTTCTTCACTCACTTTTATTATAGTTTTCAAATTTTTTTTCATATATAAACTCTAAAATTTTCATTTTGTTGTGATCTATATTTGCCTTATATGTTTGTTTACGAGAAAACTGGGAGAGTGAAAAACTCAAGTTTGAAAAAAAATTTGAACATCCAAAATGGAAATGAACAAATACTGAGAGAAATAATTCCAAAAAGTATCTATGATTTTTTAGCTCCTCTTTTTGTAAAATAGGCAAAAAGTGGGTTGTTTGGCTCTAGTAAACATCCCACCGCACGTGAACTTGAAAATATAATTTTTTTCTACTCGAAATTTTTGGATGATTAGGTCATGTGCATCTTACAATTGTTTCTTGAATGCATATCTACCACATTTAAAACATGTTAAGATCAATTAGAAATCTCTTTCTTATAAAATTCCCCCAAGCTATCTGGGGTTGTACTAGTGGAATTTCCCCAACGTGGATAACAAAACTTTGGTGTTCAATTTTAGTACGTGAAAATAATTTTCTTCTCTTACATTTATTATAGTTTTCAAATTCTTTTGCATACATAAGCTCTAAAATTTTCATTTTTTTGTAATCTATATTTTCCTTTTCTTTCGTTAATGAGAAAACTGGGAGACTGAAAAATCAAGTTTGAAAAAAAAAATTGAGCATCCAAAATGGAAATGCACAAATACTAAGAGTGATAATTCCAAAAAGTATCTATGATTTTTTAGGTCCACTTTTTGTAAGATAAGCAAAAAGTGGCTTGTTTGGCTCTGGTAAATTTCACACCGCACGTTAACTTGAGAATTTATATCTTTCTACTCCTTGAAATTTTTGGATCATTAGGTCATTTGCATCTTCAACATGTTTGTGGCATGCATATCCACCACATTTAAAACATGTTAGGATCAACTAGAAATCTCTTTCTTATAAAATTCCACCAAGCTATCTGGGGTTGTACTAGTGGAATTTCCCCAACGTGGATTACAAAACTTTTATGTTCATTTTGAGTGTGTGAAAATAATTTTCTTCACTCTCATTTATTATAGTTTTCAAATTCTTTTGCATACATAAACTCTAAAAATTTTATTTTGTTGTGATCTATATTTGCCTTATCTTTTTTTTTTACGAGAAAACAGGGAAAGTGAAAAACTCAAGTTTGAAAAAAAAATTGAACATCCAAAAGTGGAAATGCTCAAATGCTGAGAGCGATAATACCAAAAAGTATCTATGATTTTTTTGGTCCGCTTTTTTTAAAATAGGAAAAAAGTGGGTTGTTTGGCTCAGGTAAATATCCCTCTATCCATTAATTTGAGAATTTAATTTTTTCTACTCCTTGAAAGTTTTGGATCATTTGGTCATTTGCATCTTCAACATGTTTCTGGCATGCATATCCACCACATTTAAACATCTTAGGCTCAAATAGAAATCTCTTTCTTATAAAATTCCACCAAGCAATTTGGGGTTGTACTAGTGGAATTTCCCCAACATGGATAACAAAACTTTGGTGTTCATTTTTAGTGCGTGAAAATAATTTTCTTCACTCACATTTATTATAGTTTTCAAATTCTTTTGCATGCATAAGCTCTTAAATTTTCATTTTGTTGTGATCTATATTTGCCTTATCATTTTGTTTACGAGAAAACAGGGGAGTGAAAAGCTCAAGTTTGAAAAAAAAATTGAACATCCAAAATGGAAATGCACAAATGCTGAGTGAGATAATTCCAAAAACTATCTGTGATTTTTTAGGTCTGCTTTTTTGTTAAATAGGCAAAAAGTGGGTTGTTTTGCTCTGGTAAATATCCCACCGCACCTTAACTTGAGAAATTTTTTTTTTCTACTCCTTGAGAATTTTCTATCATTAGGTGATTTGCATATTCAACACGTTTCTGGCATGCATATCCACCACATTTAAAACATGTTAGGATATATTAGAAATCACTTTCTTTTAAAATTCCACTAAGCTATCTAGGGTTGTACTAGTGGAATTTCCCCAACGTGGATTACAAAACTTCGGTGTTCATTTTTAGTGCGTGAAAATAATTTTCTTCTCTCACATTTATGAAAGTTTTCAAATTCTTTTGCATACATTAACTCTAAAATTTTCATATTTTTGTCATGTATATTTGCTTTACATTTTTTTTTACGAGAAAACTGGGAGAGTGAAAAACTCAAGTTTGAAAAACAAGATTGAAGATCCAAAATGGAAATGAAAAAATGCTGAGAGAGATAATTCCAAAAATTATCTATGATTTTTTAGGTCCGCTTTTTATCAAATAAGCAAAAGGTGGGTTGTTTGGCTTTGTTAAATTTCCCACCACACGATAACTTGAGAATTTAAATCTTTCTACTCCTTAAAATTTTTGGATCATTAGGTCATTTGCATCTTCAACATGTTTGTGGCATGCATATCCACCACATTTAAAGCATGTTCGGATCAACTAGAAATCTCTTTCTTATAAAATTCTACCAAGCTATCTGGGGTTGTACTAGTGGAATTTCCCTAACGTTGATAACAAAACTTTGATGTTCATTTTTAGTGCGTGAAAATAATTTTCTTCACTCTCATTTATTATAGTTTTCAAATTCTTTTGCATACATAAACTCTAAAAAATTTATTTTGTTGTGATCTATATTTGCCTTATCTTTTTTTTTACGAGAAAACAGGGAAAGTGAAAACTCAAGTTAGATAAAAAAATTGAACATCCAAAAATGGAAATGCTCAAATGCTGAGAGCGATAAGTCCAAAAAGTATCTGTGATTTTTTTGGTCCGCTTTTTCTAAAATAAGCCAAAAGTGGGTTGTTTGGCTCAGGTAAATATCCCACTGTACGTTAATTTGAGAATTTAATTTTTTCTACTCCTCGAAAGTTTTGGATCATTTGGTCATTTGCATCTTCAACATGTTTCTGGCATGCATATTCCCCACATTTAAACATGTTAGGATCAATTAGAAATGTCTTTCTTATAAAATTCCACCAAGCAATTTGCGGTTGTACTAGTGGAATTTCCTCAACGTGGATAACGAAACTTTGATATTCATTTTTAGTGCATGAAAATAATTTTCTTCACTCACATATATTATAGTTTTCAAATTCTTTTGCATACATAAGATCTAAAATTTTTATTTTGTTGTGATCTATATTTTTCTTATCTTTTTGTTTACGAGAAAACTCAGGGAGTGAAAACCTCAAGTTTGAAAAACAAAATTGAACATCCAAAATGGAAATGCACAAATGCTGAGTGAGATAATTCCAAAAAGTATCTCTGATTTTTTAGGTCCGCTTTTCGTAAAATAGGTAAAAAGTGGGTTGTTTGGTTCTGGTAAATAACCCACCGCACATTAACTTGAGAATTTAATTTTTTCTACTCTTTGAAATTTTGGGATCATTAGGTCATTTGAATCTTCAACATGTTTCTGGCATGCATATCCACCACATTTAAAACATGTTAGGATCAATTAGAGATCTCTTTCTTATAAAATTCCACCAAGCTATCTGGGGTTGTACTAGTGGAATTTCCCCAACGTGGATAACAAAACTTTGGTGTTCATTTATAGTGCATGAAAATAATTTTCTTCACTCTCATTTACTATAGTTTTGAAATTTATTTGCATACATAAACTCTTAAATTTTCATTTTGTTGTGATCTATATTTGCCTTATCTTTTTGTTTACGAGGAAACTGGGAGAGTGAAAACCTCAAGTTTGAAAAAAAAATTTGAACATCCAAAATGGAAATTCCCAAATGCTGAGTTAGATAATTCCAAAAAGTATCTGTGATTTTTTAGATCCGCTTTTTGTAAAATAGGCAAAAAGTGGGTTGTTGGGCTCTGGTAAATAACCCACCGCACATTAACTCAAGAATTCAATTTTTTCTACGCTTTGAAATTTTTGGATTATTAGGTCATTTTCTTCTTCAACATGTTTCTGGCATTCATATCGACCACATTTAAAACATTTTAGGATCAATTAGAAATCTCTTTCTTTCAAAATTCCACCAAAGCTATCTGGGGTTGTACTAGTGGAATTTCCCCAACGTGGATAACAAAACTTTGGTGTTCATTTTTAGTGCATGAGAATAATTTTCTTCACTCACATGTATTATAGTTTTGAAATTCTTTTTCATACATAAACTCTAAAATTTTCATTTTGTTGTGATCTATATTTGGCTTATGTTTTTGTTTACGAGAATACAAGGAGTGTGAAAAACACAAGTTTGAAAAAAAAAAATTGAACATCCAAAATGGAAAGGCCCAAATGCTCAGTTAGATAATTCCAAAAAGTATCTGTGATTTTTGAGATCCACTTTTTGTAAAATAGGGAAAAAGTGGGTTGTTTGGCTCTGGTAAATAACCCACTGCACATTAACTCGAGAATTTAATTTTTTCTACGCTTTGAATTTTTTTTTTATTATTACGTCATTTGCATCTTCAACATGTTTCTGGCATGCATATCCATCACATTAAAAACAAGTTAGGATCAATTAGAAATCTCTTTCCTATAAAATTCCACCAAGCTATTTGGGGTTGTACTAGTGGAATTTCCCCAATGTGGATAGCAAAATATTGGTGTTCATTTTTAGTGCGTGAAAATAATTTTCTTCACTCACATTTATGATAGTTTTCAAATTCTTTTGCATACATAAACTCTAAAATTTTCATTTTGTTGTGATCTATATTTTCCTTATCTTTTTGTATAAGAGAAAATTGGGAGAGTGAAAAACTCAAGTTTGAAAAAAAAAATTGAACATGCAAAATGGAAATGCACAAATGCTAAGAGAGATAATTCCAAAAAGTATCGATGATTTCTTAGATCCAATTTTTGTAAAATAGGGAAAAAGTGGGTTGTTTAGGTCTGGTAAATATCCCTCCGCACGTTAACTTGAGAATTTAATTTTTTCTACTCCTTGAAATTTTTGGATTATTAGGTCATTTGCATCTTCAACATATTTCTGGCATGCATATCCACCACATTTAAAACATGTTAGGATCAATTAGAAATCTCTTTCTTATAAAATTCCACCAAGCTATTTGGGGTTGTACTAGTGGAATTTCCCTAACCTGGATAACAAAACTTTGGTGTTCATTTTTAGTGCTTGAAAATAATATTTTTCACTCAGATTTATTATAGTTGTTAAATTATTTTGCATACATGAACTCTAAAATTTTCATTTTGTAGTGATCTATATTTGCGTTATCATTTTGTTTACGAGAAAACTGGGAGAGAGAAAAACTCAAGTTTGAAAAAAAAATTGAACATCCAAAAGTGAAAATGCACAAATGCTGAGAGATTTAATTCCAAAAAGTATATACGATTTTTTAGGTCCGCTTTTTTGTAAAATAGGCAAAAAGTGGGTTGTTTTGTTCTAGTAAATATCCCACCGCACATTAACTTGAGAATTTAATTTTTTCTAGTCCTTGAAATTTTTGGATCATTAGATCATTTGCATCTTCAACATGCTTCTGGCATGCATATCCACCACATTTAAAACATGTTAGGATCAATTAGAAATCTCTTTCTTATAAAATTCCACCAAGCTATTTGGGGTTGTACTAGTGGTATTTCCCTAACGTGGATATCAAAACTTTGGTGTTCATTTTTAGTGCATGAAAATAATTTTTTTCACTCAGATTTATTATAGTTGTTAAATTCTTTTGCATACAGAAACTCTAAAATTTTCATTTTGTTGTGATCTATATATGTCTTATCTTTTTGTTTATGAGAAAACTGGGAGAGTGCAAAACTCAAGTTTGAAAAAATAAATTGAACATCCAAAATGGAAATGCACAAAAGCTAAGAGAGATAATTCAGAAATGTACTTGTGATTTTTTAGGATACGCAAAAAGTTGGTTGTTTGGCTCTGGTTAATATCCCACCGCACGTTAACTTGAGAATTTAATTTTTTCTATTCCTTGAAATTTTTGGATAATTATGACATTTGGATCTTCTACATGTTTCTGGCATGCATATCCACCACATTTAAAACATGTTAGGATCAATTAGAAATCTCTTTCTTATAAAATTCCACCAAGTTATCTGGTGTTGTACTAGTGGAATTTCCCCAATGTGGATAGCAAAACTTTGGTGTTCATTTTTAGTGTGTGAAAATAATTTTCTTCACTCACATTTATTATAGTTTTAAATTTTTTTTTCATACATAAACTCTAAAATTTTCAGTTTGTTGTGATCTATATTTGCCTTATATGTTTGTTTACGAGAAAACTGGGAGAGTGAAAAACTCAAGTTTGAAAAAAAAATTGAACATCCAAAATGGAAATGAACAAATACTGAGAGAGATAATTCCAAAAAGTATCTATGATTTTTTAGCTCGGCTTTTTTTAAAATAGGCAAAAAGTGGGTTGTTTGGCTCTAGTAAACATCCCACCGCACGTTAACTTTAGAATATAATTTTTTCTACTAGAAATTTTTGGATCATTAGGTCATTTGCATCTTACAATTGTTTCTTGCATGCATATCCACCACATTTTAAACATGTTTAGATCAACTAGAAATCTCTTTCATATAAAATTCCACCAAGCTATCTGGGGTTGTACTAGCGGAATTTCCCCAACATGGATAACAAAACATTGATGTTCATTTTTAGTGCATGAAAATAATTTTCTTCACTCTCATTTATTATAGTTTTCAAATTCTTTTGCATGTATAAACTCTAAAAATTTTATTTCGTTGTGATCTATATTTGCCTTATCTATTTGTTTACGAGAAAAAACGGAAAGCGAAAAACTCAAGTTCGAAAAAAAAATTGAACATCCAAAAATGGAAATGGTCAAATGCTGAGAACGATACTTCCAAAAAGTATCTGTGATTTTTTTGGTCCGCTTTTTGTAAAATTGGCAAAAAGTGGGTTGTTTGGCTCAGGTAAATATCCCCCTGTACATTAATTTGAGAATTTTATTTTTTCTACTCCTTGAAAGTTTTGGATCATTTGGTCATTTGCATCTTCAACATGTTTCTGGCATGCATATCCACCACATTTAAACATGTTTGGATCAAGTAGAAATCTCTTTCTTATAAAATTCCACGAAGCAATTTGGGGTTGTACTAATGGAATTTCCCCAACGTGGATAACAAAACATTGGAGTTTATTTTTAGTGCGTGAAAAAAAAATTCTTCACTCACATTTATTATAGTTTTCAAATTCTTTTGCATACATAGGCTCTCAAATTTTCATTTTGTTGTGATCTATATTTGCCTTATCTTTTTGTTTACGAGAAAACTGGGGGAGTGAAACCCTCAAGTTTGAAAAAAAAAATTGAACATCCAAAATGGAAATGCACAAATGCTGAGTGAGATAATTCCAAAAAGTATATGTGATTTTTTAGGTTAGGTTTTTTGTTAAATAGGCAAAAAGTGGGTTGTTTTGCTCTGGTAAATATCTCACCACACTTTAACTTGAGAATTTATTTTTTTCTACTCCTTGAAAATTTAGGATCATTAGGTCATTTGCATCTTCAACATGTTTTTGGCAGGTATATCCACCACATTTAAAACATGTTAGGATCAATTGGAAATCACTTTCTTATAAAATTCCACCAAGCTATCTGGGGTTGTACTAGTGGAATTTCCCCAGCGTGGATAAGAAAACTTCTGTGTTCATTTTTAGTGCGTGAAAATAATTTTCTTCACTCACATTTATTAAAGTTTTCAAATTCTTTTGCATACATAAACTCTAAAATTTTCATATTTTTGTGATGTATATTTGCCTTATCATTTTTTTTACGTGAAAACTGGGAGGGTGAAAAACTCAAGTTTGAAAAATAAAATTGAACATCCAAAATGGAAATGCACAAATGCTGAGAGAGATAACTTCAAAAAGTATCTATGATTTTTTAGGTCCGCTATTTGTAAAAGAAGCAAAAAGTGGGTTGTTTGGCTCTGGTAAATTTCCCACTACACGTTAACTAGAGAATTTAAATCTTTCTACTCCTTGAAATTTTTGGATCATTAGGTCATTTGCATCTTCAACATGTTTCTGGCATGCATATCCACTACATTTAAAGCATGTTAGGATCAACGAGAAATCTCTTTCTTATAAAATTCAACCAAGCTATTTGGGGTTGTACTAGTGGAATTTCCCCAACAATGATAACAAAACTTTGATGTTCATTTTTAGTGCGTGAAAATAATTTTCTTCCCTCTCATTTATTATAGTTTTCAAATTCTTTAGCAAACATAAACTCTAAAAATTTTATTTTGTTGTGATCTATATTTGTCTTATCTTTTTGTTTACGAGAAAACAGGCAAAGTGAAAAACTCATGTTTGAAAAAAAAGTTGAACATCCAAAAATGGAAATGCTCAAATGCTGAGAGCGATAATTCCAAAAAAGTATATGTGATTTTTTTGGTCCGCTTTTTGAAAAATAGGCCAAAAGTGGGTTGTTTGGCTCAGGTAAATATCCCACTTTACGTTAATTTGAGAATTTAATTTTTCTACTCCTTGAAAGATTTGGATCATTTGGTCATTTGCATCTTCAACATGTTTCTGGCATGCATATCCACCACATTTAAACATGTTAGGATCAAAAAGAAATGTCTTTCTTATAAAATTCCACCAACCAATTTGCGGTTGTACTAGTGGAATTTCCTCAACGTGGATAGCGAAACTTTGGTGTTCATTGTTAGTGCGTGTAAATAATTTTCTTCAGTCACATTTATTATAGTTTTCAAATTCTTTTGCATACATAAGCTCTAAAATTTTCAACTTGTTGTGATCTATATTTGCCTTATCTTTTTGTTTACGAGAAAACTGGGGGAGTGAAACCCTCAAGTTAGAAAAAAAATATTGAACATCCAAAATGGAAATGCACAAATGCTGAGTGAGATAATTCCAAAAAGTATCTATGATTTTTTAGGTCCGTTTTTTGTAAAATAGGCAAAAAGTGGGTTGTTGGGCTCTGGTAAATAACCCACTGCACTTTAACTTGAGAAATTAATTTTTTCTACTCTTTGAAATTTTGGGATCATTAGGTCATTTGCATCTTCAACATGTTTCTGGCATGCACATCCACCACATTTAAAATATGTTAGGATCAATTAGAAATCTCTTTCTTATAAAATTTCACCAAGCTATATGGGGTTGTACTAGTGGAATTTCCCCAACGTGGATAACAAAACTTTGGTGTTTATTTTTAGTGCGTGAAAATAATTTCCTTCACTCACATTTATTATAGTTTTCAAATTCTTTTGCATACATAAACTCTTAAATTTTCATTTTGTTGTGATCTATATTTGCCATATCTTTTTTTTACAAGAAAATAGGGAGACTGAAAACCTCAAGTTTGAAAAAAAAAATTGAACATCCAAAATAGAAATTCCAAAATGCTGAGTTAGATAATTCAAAAAATTATCTGTGATTTTTTAGGTCCACTTTTTGTAAAATAGGCAAAAAGTGGGTTGTTTGGCTCAGGTAAATAATCCACAACACATTAACTCTAGAATTTAATTTTTTCTACGCTTTGAAATTTTTGCATTATTAGGTCATTTGCATCTTCAACATGTTTCTGGCATGCATATCCACCACATTTAAGACATGTTAGGATCAATTAGAGATCTCTTTCTTATAAAATTCCACCAAGCTATCTAGGGTGGTACTAATGGAATTTCCCCAACGTGGATAACAAAACTTTTGTGTTCATTTTTAGTGCAAGAAAATAATTTTCTTCACTCACATTTATTATAGTTTTGAAATTCTTTTGCATACATAAACTCTTAAATTTTCATTTTGTTGTGATCTATATTTGCCATATCTTTTTGTTTACAAGAAAACTTGGAGAGTGAAAACCTCAAGTTTGAAACAAAAAATTGAGCATCCAAAATGGAAATTCCAAAATGCCGAGTTTGATAATTCCAAAAAGTATCTGTGATTTTTTAGGTCCGCTTTTTGTAAAATAGGCAAAAAGTGGGTTGTTTGGCTCTGGTAAATATCCCACCGCACGTTAACTCGAGAATTTAATTTTTTGTACGCTTTGAAATTTTTGGATTATAAGGTCATTTGCATCTTCATCATGTTTCTAGCATGCATATCCACCACATTTAAAACATGTTAGATCAGTTAGAGATCTCTTTCTTATAAAATTCCACCAAGCTTTCTGGGGTGGTACTAATGGAATTTCCCCAACGTGGATAACAAAACTTTTGTGTTCATTTTTAGTGCATGAAAATAATTTTCTTCACTCACCTTTATTATAGTTTTGAAATTCTTTTGCATACATAAACTCTTAAATTTTCATTTCTGGCATGCATATCCACCTAATTTAAAAATAGTTAGGATCAATTGGAGATCTCTTTCTAATAAAATTCCACCAAGCTATCTGGGGTTGTACTAGTGGAATTTCCCCAACGTGGATAACAAAATATTGGTGTTCATTTTTAGTGTGTGAAAATAATTTTCTTCACTCACATTTATGATAGTTTTCAAATTCTTTTGCATATATAAACTCTAAAATTTTCATTTTGTTGTGATCTATATTTTCCTTATCTTTTTGTATAAGTGAAAATTGGGAGAGTAAAAAACTAAGTTTAAAAAAAAAATTGAACTTACAAAATGGAAATGCACAAATGCTGAGAGAGATAATTCCAAAAACTATCTGTGATTTCTTAGGTCCGCTTTTTGTAAAATAGGAAAAAAGTGGGTTGTTTAGGTCTGGTAAATATCCCTCCGCACGTTAACTTCAGAATTTAATTTTTTCTACTCCTTGAAATTTTTGGATTATTAGGTCATTTGCATCTTCAATATATTTCGGGCATGCATATCCACCACATTTAAAACATGTTAGGATCAATTAGAAAACTCTTTCCTATAGAATTCCACCAAGCTATCTGGGGTTGTACTAGTGGAATTTCACCAATGTGGAAAACAAAACTTTGAAGTTCATTTTTAGGGCGTGAAAATAATTTTCTGCACTCACATTTATTATAGTTTTTAAATTCTTTTGCATACATAAACTATAAAATTTTCATTTTGTTGTGATCTATATTTGCCTTATCTTTTTGTTTACGAGAAAATTGGGAGAGCAAAAAACTCAAGTTTGAAAAAAAAAATTGAACATCCAAAATGGAAATGCACAAATGCTAAGAGAGATAATTCAAATAAGTATCTGGGATTTTTTAGGTCCGTTTTTCGTAAAATAGGCAAAAAGTGGGTTCTTTGGCTCAGGTAAATATCCCACCACACGTTAACTTGAGAATTTAATTTTTTCTACTTCTTGAAATTTTTGGATCATTAGATCATTTGCATCTTCAACATGCTGCTAGCATGCATATCCACCACATTGAAAACATGTTAGTATCAATTAGAAATCTCTTTCTTATAAAATTCCACCAAACTATTTGGGGTTGTACTAGTGGAATTTCCCCAACGTGGATAACAAAACTTTGGTGTTCATTTTTAGTGCGTCAAAATAATTTTTTTCACTCAGATTTGTTATATTAGTCAAATTCTTTTGCATAAATAATTTCTAAAATTTTCATTTTGTTGTGATCTATATTTCTCTTATCGTTTCGTTAACGAGAAAATTGAGAGAGAGAAAAAAGCAAGTTTGAAAAAATAAATTGAACATACAAAATGGAAATGCACAAAAGCTGAGAGAGATAATTCCAAAATGTACTTGTGATTTTTAAGGATAGGCAAAAAATGGGTTGTTTTGCTCTAGTAAATATCCCACCGCACGTTAACTTGAGAATTTAATTTTTTCTACTCAAACTTTTTGGATAATTATGTCATTTGGATCTTCAACATGTTTCTGGCATGCATATCCATCCCATTTAAAACATGATAGGATCAATTAGAAATCTCTTTCTTATAAAATTCCACCAAGCTATCTGGGGTTGTACTAGTGGAATTTCGCCAACGTGGATAACAAAACTTTGGTGTTCATTTTTAGTACGTGAAAATAATTTTCTTCACTCACATTTTTTAAAGTTTTCAAATTTTTTTGCATACATAAACTCTGAAATTTTCATTTTGTTGTGATCTATATTTGCCTTATCTGTTTGTTTACGAGAAAATTGGGAGAGTGAAAAACAAAAGTTTGAAAAAAAAAAATTTAACATCTAAAATGGAAATGAACAAATGCTGAGAGAGATAATTCCCAAAAGTATCTATGATTTTCTAGCTCCGCATTTTGTAAAATAGGCAAAAAGTGGGTTGTTTGGCTCTAGTAAACATCCCACCGCACGTTAACTTGAGAATATAATTTTTGCTACTCTTTGAAATTTTTGGATCATTAGGTCATTTGCATCTTTAACATGTTTCTAGCATGCATATCCACCACATTTAAAACATGTGAGGATATTTTAGAAATCTCTTTCTAATAAAATTCCACCAATCTATATGGGGTTGTACTAGTGGAATTTCCCCAACGTGGATAACAAAACTTTGGTGTTCTTTTTTAGTACGTGAAAATAATTTTATTCTCTTACATTTATTATGGTTTTCAAATACTTTTTCATACAAAAGCTCTAAAATTTTCATTTTCTTGTGATCTATATTTTCTTATCTTTTGTTTACGAGAAAACAGGTAGAGAGAAAAACACAAATTTGAAAAAAAAAAAAATTGAGCATCCAAATTGGAAATGCACAATTGCAAAGAGAGATAATTCCCAAAAGTATCTGTGATTTTTTAGGTCTGCTTTTTGTAAAATAGGCCAAAAGCGGGTTGTTTGGCTCTGGTAAATATCACACCGCACGTTAACTTGAGAATTTAATTTTTTCTACTCCTTGAAATTTTTGGAACATTAGGCCATTTGAATCTTTAACATGTTTCTGGCATGCATATCCACCACATTTAAAACATATTAGGATCAATTAGAGATCTCTTTCATATAAAATTCCACCAAGCTATCTGGGGTTGTACTACCGGAATTTCCCCAACGTGGATAACAAAACTTTGGTGTTCATTTTTAGTGCATGAAATTAATTTTCTTCACTTACATTTATTATAGTTTTGAAATTATTTTGCATACATAAACTCTGAAATTTTCACTTTGTTGTGATCTATATTTGCCTTATCTTTTTGTTTACGAGAAAACTTGGGGAGTAAAAACCTCAGGTTTGCAAAAAAAATTGAACATCCAAAATGGAAATGCACAAATGCTGAGTGAGATAATTCCAAAAAGTATAAGTGATTTTTTAGGTCTGCTTTTTGTAAAATAGGCAAAAAGTGGGTTGTTTGGCTCTGGTAAATAACTTACCGCACATTAACTTTGGAATTTAATTTTTTCTACTCTTTCAAAATTTTGGATCATTAGGTCATTTGAATCTTCAACATGTTTCTGGCATGCACATCCACCACATTTAAAACATTTTAGGATCAATTAGAAATCTCTTTCTTATCAAATTCCACCAAGCTATCTTGGGTTGTACTAGTGGAATTTCCCGAACATGGATAACAAAACTTTGGTGTTCATTTTTTGGGCGTGAAAATAATTTTCTTCACTCACATTTATTATAGTTTTTAAATTCTTTTGCAAAGATAAACTTAAAAATTTTCATTTTGTTATGATCTATATTTGCCTTATCCTTTTGTTTACGAGAAAACTGCAAGAGTGAAAAACTCAAGTTTGAAAAAAAAAATTGAACAGGCAAAATGGAAATGCACAAATGCTAAGAGAGATAGTTCAAATAAGTATCGGTGATTTCTTAGGTCCGCTTTTTTTAAAATAGGAAAAAATTGGGTTGTTTAGGTCTTGTAAATATCCCTCCGCACGTTAACTTCAGAATTTAATTTTTTCTACTCCTTGAAATTTTTGGATTATTAGGTCATTTGCATCTTCAACATATTTCTGGCATGCATATCCACCACATTTAAAACATGTTAGGATCAATTAGAAATCTTTTTCTTATAAAATTTCACCAAGCTATTTGGTGTTGTACTAGTGGAATTTCCCTAACGTGGATAACAAAACTTTGGTGTTCATTTTTAGTGCGTGAAAATAACTTTTTTCACTCAGATTTATTATAGTTGTTAAATTCAGTTGCATACATCAACTCTAAAATTTTCATTTTTTTGTGATCTATATTTGCATTATCTTTTTGTTTACGAGAAAACTGGGAGAGTGAAAAACTCAAGTTTGAAAAAAAAATTGAACATCCAAAAGTTAAAATGCACAAATGCTGAGAGAGATAATTCCAAAATGTATATATGATTTTTTAGGTCCGCTTTTTTGTAAAATAGGCAAAAAGTGGGTTGTTTTGCTTTGGTAAATATCCCACCGCACGTTAACTTGAGAATTGAATTTTTTCTACTCCTTGAAATTTTTGGATCATTAGATCATTTGCATCTTCAACAAGCTTCTAGAACGCATATCCACCACATTTAAAACATGTTAGGATCAATTAGAAATCTCTTTCTTATAATATTCCACCAAGCTATCCTGGGTTGTACTAGTGGAATTTTCCCAATGTGGATAACAAAACATCGGTGCTCATTTTTAGTGCGTGAAAATAATTTTCTTCACTCAAATTTATGATTGTTTTCAAATTCATTTGCATACATAAACTCTAAAATTTTCATTTTGTTGTGATCTATATTTTCCCTATCTTTTTGTTTACGAGAAAATTGGGAGAGAGAAAAACACAAGTTTGAAAAAAAAAATTGAACATCCAAAATGGAAATGCACAAATACTGAGAGAGATAATTCCAAAAAGTATTTGTAATTTTTTAGTTCCGGTTTTTGTAAAATAGGCAAAAAGTGGGTTGTTTAGCTCTGGTAAATATCCCACCGCACGTTAACTTGAGAATTTAATTTTTTCTACTCCTTGAAATTTTTGGATCATTTGGTCATTTGCATCATCAACATATTTCTGGCATGCATATCCACCACATTTAAAACATGTTAGGATCAATTAGAAATCTCTTTCTTATAAAATTCCACCAAGCTATCTGGGGCTGTACTAGTGGAATTTCCCCAATTTGGATAACAAAACTTTGGTGTTCATTTTTAGTGCGTGAAAATAATTTTCTGCACTCACATTTATGATAGTTTTCAAATTCATTTGCATACATAAACTCTAAAATTTTCATTTTGTTGTGATCTATATTTTCCTTATCTTTTTGTTTACGAGAAAATTGGGAGAGAGAAAAACAAAAGTTTGAAAAAAAAATTGAACATCCAAAATGGAAATGCACAAATGCTGAGAGAGATAATTCCAAAAAGTATCTATAATTTTTTAGTTCCGGTTTTTGTAAAATAGGCAAAAAGTTGGTTGTTTAGCTCTGGTAAATATCCCACCGCACGTTAACAAGAGAATTTAATTTTTTCTACTCCTTGAAATTTTTGGATCATTTGGTCATTTGCTTCTTCAACATATTTCTGGCATGCATATCCACCACATTTAAAATATGTTAGGATCAATTAGAAATCTCTTTCTTATAAAATTCCACCAAGCTATCTGGGGTTGTACTAGTGGAATTTCCCCAATTTGGATAACAAAACTTTGGTGTTCATTTTTAGTGCGTTAAAATAATTTTCTTCACTCTCATTTATTATAGTTTTCAAATTCTTTTGCATACATAAACTCTAAAATTTTCATATTTTTGTGTTGTATATTTGCCTTATCATTTTTTTACGTGAAAACAGGAGGAGTGAGAAGCTCAAGTTTGAAAAAAAAAAAATTGAACATCCAAAATTGAAAATACACAAATGCTGAGTGAGATAATTCCAAAAAGTATATATGATTTTTTAGGTCCGCTTTTTTGTTAAATAGGCAAAAAGTGGGTTGAGAATTTAACTTGAGAATTTAATTTTTTCTACTCGAAAATTTTGGATCATTAGGTCATTTGCATCTTCAACTTTTTTCTGGCATGCATATCCACCACATTTAAAACATGTTAGGATCAATTAGAAATCACTTTCTTATAAAATTCCACCCAGCTATTTGGGGACAAACTAGTGGAATTTCCCCAATGTGGATTACAAAACTTCGGTTTTCATTTTTTGTGCGTGAAAATAAATGTCTTCACTCACATTTATTATAGTTTTCAAATTCTTTTGCATACATAAACTCTAAAATTTTCATATTTTTGTGATGTATATTTGCCTTATCATTTTTTTTTTATGTGAAAACTGGGAGAGTGAAAAACTCAAGTTTGAAAAACAAAATTGAACATCCAAAATGGGAATCAAAAAATGCTAAGAGAGATAACTCCAAAAATTTATCTGAGAGTTTTTAGGTCCACTTTTTGTATAATAGGCCAAAAGAGGGTTGTTTGGCTCTGGTAAATATCCCACCGCACGTTAACTTGAGAATTAAATTTTTTCTACTCCTTGAAATTTTTGGATCATTAGGTCATTTGAATCTTCAACATGTTTCTGGCATGCATATCCACCACATTTAAAATATGTTCGGATCAATTAAAGATCTCTTTCTTATAAAATTCCACCAAGTTATCTGGGGTTGTACTAGTGGAATTTCCCCAACGTGGATAACAAAACTTTAACGTTCATTTTTAGTGCATAAAAATAATTTTCTTCACTCACATTTATTATAGTTTGGAAATTCCTTTTCATATTAAATTTAAATTTTTTTGTGATCTATATTTGCCTTATCTCTTTGTTTATGAGAAAATTGGGAGAGTGAAAACCTCAAGTTTGAAAAAAAAAATTGAACATCCAAAATGGAAAAGCCAAAATGCTGAGTTTGATAATTCTAAAAAGTATCAGTGATTTTTTAGGTCCACTTTTTGTAAAATAGGCAAAAAGTGGGTTGTTTGGCTCTGGTAAATAACCCACCGTACATTAACTCGTGAATTTAATTTTTTCTACGCTTTGAAATTTTTGGATTCTTAGGTCATTTGCATCTTTAACATGTTTCTGGCATGCATATCCACCACATTTATAACATGTTTGGATCAATTACAAATCTCTTTCTTATAAAATTCCACCAAGCTATCTGGGGTTGTACTAGTGGAATTTCCCCAACGTGGATACAAAACTTTGGTGTTCGTTTTTAGTGTGTGAAAATAATTTTCTTCACTCACATTTACTATAGTTTTTAAATTCTTTTGCACACATAAAATCTAAAATATTCATTTTGTTGTGATCTATATTTGCCTTATCTTTTTGTTTTCGAGAAAACTGGGACAGTGAAAAACTAAAGTTTGAAAAAAGAAATTGAACATCCAAAATGGAAATGCACAAATGCTGAGAGAGATAATTCAAATATGTATCTGTGATTTTTTAGTACGCTTTTTGTAAAATAGGTAAAAAGTGGGTTGTTCGGCTCTGGTAAATATCCCACAGCACGTTAACTTGAGAATTTAATTTTTTCTACTCCTTGAAATTTTTGGATCATTAGATCATTTGCATCTTCAACTTGCTTCTGGCATGCATATCCACCACATTTAAAACATCTTAGGATCAATTAGAAATATCTTTCTTATGAAATTCCACTAAGCTATTTGTGGTTATACTAGTGGAATTTCCTAACGTGGATAACAAAACTTTGGTGTTCATTTTAGTGCGTGAAAATAATTTTTTTCACTCAGATTTATTATAGTTGTCAAATTCTTTTGCATACATAAACTCTAAAATTTTCAATTTGTTGTGATCTATATTTGTCTTATCTCTTTCTTTATGAGAAAACTGGGAGAGTGAAAAACTCAAGTTTGAAAAAATAAATTGAACATCCAAAATGGAAATACACAAAAGATGTGAGAGATAATTCCAAAATGTACTTGTGATTTTTAAGGATAGGCAAAAAGGGGGTTGTTTGGCTCTGGTAAATATCCCACCGCACGTTAACTTGAGAATTTAATTTTTTCTACTCCTTGAAATCTTTGGATAATTATGTCTTTTGGATCTTCAACATGTTTCTGGCATGCATATCCACCACATTTAAAACATGTTAGGATCAATTAGAAATCTCTTTCTTATAAAATTCTACCAAGCTATATGGGGTTGTACTAGTGGAATTTCCCTAACGTGGATAACAAAACTTTGGTGTTCATTTTTAGTGCGTGAAAATAATTTTCTTCACTCACATTTATTATACTTTTCATATTTTTTTGCATACATAAACTCTAAAATTTTCATTTGGTTGTGATCTATATTTGCCTTATCTGTTTGTTTACGAGAAAACAGGGAGAGTGAAAAACTCAAGTTTGAAAAAAAAAAATTGAACTCCCAAAATAGAAATGAACAAAATGTTGAGAGAGATAATTCCAAAATGTGTCTATGATTTTTTTGTACAACTTTTTGTAAAATTGGGAAAAAGTGGGTTGATTGGCTCTTGTAAACATCCCACCTCACGTTAACTTGAGAATATAATTTTTTCTACTCGAAATTTTTGGATCATTAGGTCGTTTGCATCTTCCAATTGTTTCTGGCATGCATATCCACCACATTTAAAACATGTTAAGATCAATTAAAAATTTCTTTCTTATAAAATTCCACCAAGCTATCTGAGGTTGTACTTGTGGAATTTCCCCAACCTAGATAACAAAACTTTTGAGTTCATTTTTAGTGCGTGAAAATAATTTTGTTCTTTTATATTTATTATAGTTTTCAAATTCTTTTTTGCATACATAAGCTCTAAAATTTTTATTTTTTTGTGATCTATATTTGCCTTATCTTTTGTTTTAGAGAAAACTGGGAGAGTGAAAAACTCAAGTTTGAAAAAAGAAAAATTGAGCATCCAAAATGGAAATGAACAAATGCAAAGAGAGATAATTCCAAAAAGTATCTGTGAGTTTTTAGGTCTGCTTTTTGTATAATAGGCCAAAAGAGGGTTGTTTGGCTCTGGTAAATATCCCACCTCACGTTAACTTGAGAATTAAATTTTTTCTACTCCTTGAAATTTTTGGATCATTAGGTCATTTGAATCTTCAACATGTTTTTGGCATGCATATCCACCACATTTAAAACATGTTTGGATCAATTAAAGATCTTTTTCTTATAAAATTCCACCAAGCTATCTGGGGTTGTACTAGTGGAATTTCCCCAATGTGGATAACAATACTTTGGTGTTCATTTTTAGTGCGTGAAAATAATTTTCTTCACTCACATTTACTATAGTTTTCAATTTTTTTTGCATACATAAACTCTAAAATTTTCATTTGGTTGTGATCTATATTTGCCTTATCTGTTTGTTTACGAGAAAACATGGAGAGTGAAAAACTCAAGTAAAAAAAAAAAAATTGAACTTCCAAAATGGAAATGAACAAAATGGTGAGAGAGATAATTCCAAAATGTATCTACAATTTTTTAGCTCAGCTTTTTGTAAAATAGGCAAAAAGTGGGTTGTTTGGCTCTTGTAAACATCCCACCTCACGTTAACTTGAGAATATAATTTTTTCTACTCGAAATTTTTGGATCATTAGGTCGTTTGCATCTTCCAATTGTTTCTGGCATGCATATCCACCACATTTAAAACATGTTAAGATCAATTAGAAATTTCTTTCTTATAAAATTCCACCAAGCTATCTGAGGTTGTACTTGTGGAATTTCCCCAACGTAGATAACAAAACTTTTGAGTTCATTTTTAGTGCGTGAAAATAATTTTGTTCTTTTATATTTATTATAGTTTTCAAATTCTTTTTTGCATACATAAGCTCTAAAATTTTTATTTTTTTGTGATCTATATTTGCCTTATCTTTTGTTTTAGAGAAAACTGGGAGAGTGAAAAACTCAAGTTTGAAAAAAGAAAAATTGAGCATCCAAAATGGAAATGAACAAATGCAAAGAGAGATAATTCCAAAAAGTATCTGTGAGTTTTTAGGTCTGCTTTTTGTATAATAGGCCAAAAGAGGGTTGTTTGGCTCTGGTAAATATCCCACCTCACGTTAACTTGAGAATTAAATTTTTTCTACTCCTTGAAATTTTTGGATCATTAGGTCATTTAAATCTTCAACATATTTTTGGCATGCATGTCCACCACATTTAAAACATGTTTGGATCAATTAAAGATCTTTTTCTTATAAAATTCCACCAAGCTATCTGGGGTTGTACTAGTGGAATTTCCCCAATGTCGATAACAATACTTTGGTGTTCATTTTTAGTGCGTGAAAATAATTTTCTTCACTCACATTTACTATAGTTTTCAATTTTTTTTGCATACATAAACTCTAAAATTTTCATTTGGTTGTGATCTATATTTGCCTTATCTGTTTGTTTACGAGAAAACATGGAGAGTGAAAAACTCAAGTAAAAAAAAAAAAAATTGAACTTCCAAAATGGAAATGAACAAAATGGTGAGAGAGATAATTCCAAAATGTATCTACAATTTTTTAGCTCAGCTTTTTGTAAAATAGGCAAAAAGTGGGTTGTTTGGCTCTTGTAAACATCCCACCTCACGTTAACTTGAGAATATAATTTTTTCTACTCGAAATTTTGGATCATTAGGTCATTTGCATCTTCCAATTGTTTCTGGCATGCATATCCACCACATTCAAAACATGTTAAGATCAATTAGAAATCTCTTTCTTATAAAATTCCACCAAGCTATCTGGGGTTGTACTAGTGGAATTTCCCCAACGTGGATAACAAAACTTTGGTGTTCATTTTTAGTGCGTGAAAATAATTTTCTTCTCTTATATTTATTATAGTTTTCAAATTCTTTGGCATACATAAGCTCTAAAATTTTCATTTTTTTGTGATCTATATTTGGCTTATCTTTTGTTTAAGAGAAAACTGGGAAAGTGAAAAACTCAAGTTTGAAAAAAAAAAATTGAGCATCCAAAATGGAAATGAACAAATGCTAAGAGATTTAATTCCAAAAAGTATCTGTGAGTTTTAAGGTCCGGTTTTTGTATAATAGGCCAAAAGAGGGTTGTTTGGCTCTAGTAAATATCCCACCGCACTTTAACTTGAGAATTAAATTTTTTCTACTCCTTGAAATTTTTAGATCATTAGGTCATTTGAATCTTCAACATGTTTCTGGCATGCATATCCACCACATATAAAACATGTTCGGATCAATTAGAGATCTCTTTCTTATAAAATTCCACCAAGTTATCTGGGGTTGTACTAGTGGAATTTCCCCAATGTGGATAACAAAACTTTGGTGTTCATTTTTAGTGCATGAAAATAATTTTCTTCTCTCACATTTATTATAGTTTTTAAATTATTTTGCATACTTATGCTCTTAAATTTTCATTTTGTTGTGATCTATATTTGTCATATCTTTTTGTTTACGAGAAAACTGGGAGAGTGAAAAACACGTTTGAAAAAAAAAATTGAACATCCAAAATGGAAATGCCCAAATGCGGAGTGAGATAATTCCAAAAAGTATCTGTGATTTTTTAGGTTCGCTTTTGGTAAAATAGATAAAAAGTGGGTTGTTTGGCTCTGGTAAATAATCCACCGCACATTAACTCGAGAGTTTAATTTTTTCTACTCTTTCAAATTTTTGGATCATTAGGTCATTTACATCGTCAACATGTTTCTAGCATGCATATCCACCACATTTAAAACATGTTAGGATCATTTAGAAATCTCTTTCTTATAAAATTCCCCCAAGCTATCTTGGGTTGTACTAGTGGAATTTCCACAACGTGGAAAAAAAACTTTGGGGTTCATTTTTTTTGTGTGAGAATAATTTTCTTCACTCACATTTATTATAGTTTTGAAGTTCTTTTGAATACATAATCTGTAAAATTTTCTTTTTGTTGTGATGTAAATTTGGCTTATCTTTTTGTTGACGAGAAAACTGGGAGTGTGAAAAACTCAAGTTTGAAAAAAAAATTGAACATCCAAAATGGAAATGCACAAAAGCTGAGAGTGATAACTCCAAAATATACACTTGATTTTTAAGGATAGGCAAAAAGTGGGTTGTTTCGCTCTGGTAAATATCCCACCGCACGTTAACTTGAGAATTTATTTTTTCTACTCCTTGAAATTTTTGGATAATTATGTCATTTGGATCTTCAACATGTTTCTGGCATGTATGTCCACCACATTTAAAACATGTTAGGATCAATTAGAAATCTCTTTCTTATAAAATTCCACCAAGCTATCTGAGATGTACTAGTGGAATTTCCCCAATGTGGATAACAAAACTTTGGTGTTCTTTTTTAGTGCATGAAAAAAATTTTCTTCACTCACATTTATTATATTTTTCAAATTCTTTTGCATACATAAACTATGAAATTTTCATTTTGTTGTGATCTATATTTGCCTTAACTGTTTGTTTATGAGAAAAGTGGGAGAGTGAAAAACTCAAGTTTGAAAAAAAAATTTAACATCCAGAATGGAAATGAACAAATGCTGACAGGGATAATTCCAAAAAGTATCTATGATTTTTTAGTTCTGATTTTTGTAAAATAGGGAAAAAGTGGGTTGTTTGGCTCTAGTACATCCTACCGCACGTGAACTTGAGAATTTAATTTTTTCTACTCCTTGAAATTTTTGGATCATTAGGTCATTTGCATCTTACAATTGTTTCTGGCATGCATATTTACCACATTTAAAACATGTTAAGATCAATTAGAAATCTCTTTCCTATAAAATTCCACCAACCTATCTGGGGTTTTATTATTGGAATTTCCCCAACGTGGATAACTAAACTTTGGTGTTCATTTTTAGTGTGTGAAAATAATTTTATTCTCTTACATTTTTTATAGTTTTCAAATTCTTTTGCATACATAAGCTCTGAAATTTTCATTTTTTTGTGATCTATATTTGCCTTATCTTTTGTTTGCGAGAAAACTGGGAGAGAGAAAAACACAAGTTTGAAAAAAAAACATTGAGCATCCAATATGAAAATGCACAAAAGCTGAGAGGGATAATTCCAAAAAGTATCTGTGATTTTTTAGGGCCGCTTTTTGTTAAATAGGGCAAAAGTGGGTTGTTTGGCTCTTGTAAATATCCCACCGCACGTTAACTTGAGAATTAAATTTTTTCTACTCCTTGAAATTTTTGTACCATTAGGTCATTTGAATCTTCAACATGTTTTTGGCGTGCATATCCACCACATTTAAAACATATTAGGATCAATTTGAGATCTCTTTCTTATAAAATTCCACCAAGCTATCCTGGGTTGTACTAGTGGAATTTTCCTAATGTGGAAAACAAAACATCGGTGCTCATTTTTAGTGCGTGAAAAAAATTTTCTTCACTCACATTTATGAAAGTTTTCAAATTCATTTGCATACATAAACTCTAAAATTTTCATTTTTGTTGTGATCTATATTTTCCATATCTTTTTGTTTACGAGAAAATTGGGAGAGAGAAAAACACAAGTTTGAAAAAAAAAAATTGAACATTCAAAATGGAAATGCACAAATGCTGAGAGAGATAATTCCAAAAGTATCTGTAATTTTTTAGTTCCGGTTTTTGTAAAATAGGCAAAAAGTGGGTTGTTTAGCTCTGGTAAATATCCCACCGCACGTTAACTTGAGAATTTAATTTTTTCTACTCCTTGAAATTTTTGGATCATTTGGTCATTTGCATCTTCAACAAATTTCTAGAATGCATATCCACCACATTTAAAACATGTTAGGATCAATTAGAAATCTCTTTCTTATAAAATTCCACCAAGCTATCTGGGGTTGTACTAGTGGAATTTCCCCAATTTGGATAACAAAACTTTGGTGTTCATTTTTAGTGCGTGAAAATAATTTTCTTCACTCACATTTATTATAGTTTTCAAATTCTTTTGCATACATAAATTCTAAAATTTTCATATTTTTGTGATGTATATTTGCCTTATCATTTTTTTTACGTGAAAATTGGGGGAGTGAGAAGCTCAACTTTGAAAAAAAAATTGAATATCCAAAATTGAAAATGCAAAAATGCTGAGTGAGATAATTCCAAACTGTATATATGATTTTTTAGGTCCGCTTTTTTGTTAAATAGGCAAAAAGTGGGTTGTTTTGCTTTGGTAAATATCCCACCGCACCTTAACTTGAGAATTTAATTTTTTCTACTCCTTGAAAATTTTGGATCATTAGGTCATTTGCATCTTCAACTTTTTTCTGGCATGCATATCCACCACATTTAAAACATGTTAGGATCAATTAGAAATCACTTTCTTATAAAATTCCACCAAGCTATTTGGGGACAAACTAGTGGAATTTCCCCAATGTGGATAATAAAACTTCGGTGTTCATTTTTAGTGCGTGAAAAAAAATTTCTTGACTCACATTTATTATAGTTTTCAAATTCTTTTGCATACATAAACTCTAAAATTTTCATATTTTTGTGATGTATATTTGCCTTATCATTTTTTTTTACGTGAAAACTGGGGGAGAGAAAAGCTCAAGTTTGAAAAAAAAAATTGAACTTCCAAAATTGAAAATGCACAAATGCTGAGTGAGATAATTCCAAAAAGTATATATGATTTTTTAGGTCCGCTATTTTGTTAAATAGGCAAAAAGTGGGTTGTTTTGCTTTGGTAAATATCCCACTGCACCTTAACTTGAGAATTTAATTTTTTCTACTCTTTGAAAATTTTGGATCTTTAGGTCATTTGCATCTACAACTTTTTTCTGGCATGCATATCCACCACATTTAAAACATGTTAGGATCAATTAGAAATCACTTTCTTATAAAATTCCACCAAGCTATTTGGGGACAAACTAGTGGAATTTCCCCCATGTGGATAACAAAAATTCGGTGTTCATTTTTAGCGCGTGAAAAAAATTTTCTTCACTCACATTTATTATAGTTTTCAAATTCTTTTGCATACATAAACTCTAAAATTTTCATATTTTTGTGATGTATATTTGCCTTATCATTTTTATATGTGAAAACTGGGAGAGTGAAAAAATCAAGTTTGAAAAACAAAATTGAACATCCAAAATGGAAATGCACAAATGCTAAGAGAGAAAATTCCAAAAAGTATCTATTATTTTTTAGGTCAGCTTTTCGTAAAATAAGTAAAAAGTGGGTTGTTCGGCACTGGTAAATTTCCCACCACACGTTAACTTGACAATTTAAATCTTTCTACTCCGTGAAATTTTTTGATCATTAGGTCATTTGCATCTTCAACATTTTTCTGGCATGCATATCCACCACATTTAAAACATGTTAGGATGAACTAGAAATCTCTTTCTTATAAAATTCCACCAGGCTATCTGGGGTTGTACTAGCGGAATATCCCCAACGTGGATAACAAAACTTTGATGTTCATTTTTAGTGCGTGAAAATAATTTTCTTCACTCTCATTTATTATAGTTTTGAAATTCTTTTGCATACACAAACTCTAAAAATTTTATTTTGTTGTGATCTATATTTGCCTTATCTTTTTGTTTACGAGAAAACAGGGAAAGTGAAAAAGTCAAGTTTGAAAAAAAATTGAACATCCAAAAATGGAAATGCTCAAATGCTGAGAGCGATAATTCCAAAAAGTATCTGTGATTTTTTTGGTCCGCTTTTTGTAAAATAGGCAAAAGTTGGTTGTTTGGCTCATGTAAATATCCCACTGTAAGTTAATTTGAGAATATAATTTTCTCTACTCCTTGAAAGTTTTGTATCATTTGGTCATTTGCATCTTCAACATGTTTCTGGCATGGATATCCACTACATTTAAACTTGTTAGGATCAATTGGCAATCTCTTTCTTTTAAAATTCCTCCAAACAATTTGGGGTTGTGCTAGTGGAATTTTCCCAACGTGGATAACAAAACTTTTGTGTTCATTTTTAGTGCGTGAAAATAATTTTCTTCACTCACATTTATTATAGTTTTCTAACTCTTTTGCATACATAAGATCTAAAATTTTCATTTTGTTGTGATCTATATTTGCCTTATCTTTTTGTGTACGAGAAAATAGGGGGAGTGAAAACCCCAAGTTTGAAAAAAAAATTGAACATCCAAAATGGAAATGGACAAATGCTGAGTGAGATAATTCCAAAAAGTATTTGTGTTTTTTTAGCTCCGCTTTTTATAAAATAGGCAAAAAGTGGGTTGTTTGGCACTGGTAAATAACCCACCGCACATTAACTTGAGAATTTAATTTTTTCTACTCTTTGAAATTTTGGGATCATTAGGTCATTTGCATCTTCAACATGTTTCTGGCATGCACATCCACCACATTTAAAACATGTTAGGATTAATTAGAAATCTCTTTCTTATAAAATTCGACCAAGCTATTTGGGGTTGTACTAGTGGAATTTCCCCAACGTGGATAACAAAACTTTGGTGTTCATTTTTAGTGTGTGAAAATAATTTTCTTCACTCACATTTATTATAGTTTTTAAATTCTTTTGCACACATAAACTCTAAAATATTCATTTTGTTGTGATCTATATTTGCCTTATCTTTTTGTTTTCGAGAAAACTGGGACAGTGAAAAACTTAAGTTTGAAAAAAGAAATTCAACATCCAAAATGGAAATGCAAAAATGCTGAGAGAGATAATTCAAATATGTATCTGTAATTTTTTAGTCCGCTTTTTGTAAAATAGGTAAAAAGTGGGTTGTTCGGCTACGGTAAATATCCCACCGCACGTTAACTTGAGAATTTAATTTTTTCTACTCCTTGAAATTTTTGGATCATTAGATCATTTGCATCTCCAACATGCTTCTCGCATGCATATCTACCACAGTTAAAACATCTTAGGATCAGTTAGAAATCTCTTTCTTATAAAATTCCACCAAGCTATTTGTGGTTATACTAGTAGAATTTCCTAACGTGGATAATAAAACTTTGGTGTTCATTTTTAGTGTGTGAAAATAATTTTTTCACTCAGATTTATTATAGTTGTCAAATTCTTTTGCATACATAAACTCTAAAATTTTCAATTTGTTGTGATCTATATTTGTCTTATCTTTTTGTTTACGAGAAAACTGGTAGAGTGAAAAACTCAAGTTTGAAAAAATAAATTGAACATTCAAAATGGAAATGCACAAAAGATGTGAGAGATAATTCCAAAATGTACGTGTGATTTTTAAGGATAGGCAAAAACTGGGTTGTTTGGCTCTGGTAAATATCCCACCGCATGTTAACTTGAGAATTTAATTTTTTCTACTCCTTGAAATTTTTGGATAATTATGTCATTTGGATCTTCAACATGTTTCTGGCATGCATATCCACCACATTTAAAGCATGTTAGGATCAATTAGAAATCTCTTTCTTATAAAATTCTACCAAGCTATCTGGCGTTGTACTAGTGGAATTTCCCTAACGTGGATAACAAAACTTTGGTGTTCATTTTTAGTGCGTGAAAATAATTTTCTTCACTCACATTTATTATAGTTTTCAAATTTTTTTGCATACATAAAATCTAAAATTTTCATTTGGTTTTGATCTATATTTGCCTTATCTGTTTGTTTAAGAGAAAACAGGGAGAGTGAAAAACTCAAGTTTGAAAAAAAAAATTGAACTCCCAAAATAGAAAAGAACAAAATGCCGAGAGAGATAATTCCAAAATGTATCTATGATTTTTTTGCTCAGTTGTTTGTAAAATAGGCAAAAAGTGGGTTGTTTGGCTCTTGTAAACATCCCACCTCACGTTAACTAGAGAATATAATGTTTTCTACTCGAAATTTTTGGATCATTAGGTCGTTTGCATCTTCCAATTGTTTCTGGCATGCATATCCACCACATTTAAAACATGTTAAGATCAATTAGAAATTTCTTTCTTTTAAAATTCTACCAAGCTATCAGGGGTTGTACTTGTGGAATTTCCCCAACGTGGATAAAAAAACTTTGGAGTTCATTTTTAGTGAGTGGAAATAATTTTCTTCTCTTATATTTATTATAGTTTTCAAATTCTTTTGCATACATAAGATCTAAAATTTTCAATTTTTTTGTGATCTATATTTGTCTTATCTTTTGTTTTAGAGAAAACAGGGAGAGTGAAAAACTCAACTTTGAAAAAAAAAAATTGAGCATCCAAATTGGAAATGAAAAAATGCAAAGAGAGATAATTCCAAAAAGTATCTGTAAGTTTTTAGGTCTACTTTTTGTATAATAGGCCAAAAGAGGGTTGTTTGGCTTTGGTAAATATCCCACCGTACGTTAACTTGAGAATTAAATTTTTTCTACTCCTTGAAATTTTTGGATCATTAGGTCATTTGAATCATCAACATGTTTTTGGCATGCATATCCACCACATTTAAAACATGTTTGGATCAATTAAAGATCTCTTTCTTATAAAATTCCACCAAGTTATCTGGGCTTGTACTAGTGGAATTTCCCCAACGTGGATAACAAAACTTTAATGTTCATTTTTAGTGCATGAAAATAATTTTCTTCACTCACATTTATTATAGTTTGGAAATTCTTTTTCATACTTAAATTTTAATTTTTTTGTGATCTATATTTGCCTTATGTTTTTGTTTATGAGAAAATTGGAGAGTGAAAATCTCAAGTTTGAAAAAAAAATTGAACATCCAAAATGGAAATGCCCAAATGCTGAGTTAGATAATTGTAAAAAGTATCTGTGATTTTTTAGGTCCACTTTTTGTAAAATAGGCAAAAAGTGGGTTGTTTGGCTCTGGTAAATAACCCACCGCACATTAACTCGTGAATTTAATTCTTTCTACGCTTTGAAATTTTTGGATTATTAGGTCATTTGCATCTTGAACATGTTTCTGGCATGCATATCCACCACATTTAAAACATGTTTGGATTAATTAGAAATCTCTTTCTTATAAAATTCCACCAAGCTATCTGGGGTTGTACAAGTAGAATTTCCCCAACGTGGATAACAAAACTTTGGTGTTCGTTTTTAGTGCGTGAGAATAATTTTCTTCACTCACATGTGTTATAGTTTTGAAATTCTTTTGCGTACATAAACTCTAAAATTTTCATTTTGTTGTGATCTATATTTGGCTTATCTTTTTGTTTAAGAGAAAATTGGGAGAGTGAAAAACTGAAGTTTGAAAAAAAACATTGAACATGCAAAATGGAAATGCTCAAATGCTGAGAGAGATAATTCCAAAAAGTATCTGTGATTTCTTAGGTCCGTTTTTTGTAAAATAGGAAAAAAGTGGGTTGTTTAGCTCTAGTAAATATCCCACCGCACGTTAACTTGAGAATTTAATTTTTTCTACTCGAAATTTTGGGATTTTTAGGTCATTTGCATATTAAACATATTTCTGGCATACATATCCACCACATTTAAAACATGTTAGGATCAATTAGAAATCTCTTTCTTATAAAATTCCACCAAGCTATCTGGGGTTGTACCAGTGGAATTTTGCCAACGTGGATAACAAAACTTTGGCGTTCATTTTTAGTGCGTGAAAATAATTTTCTTCACTCACATTTATTATAGTTTTAAATTCTTTTGCATACATAAACTCTAAAATTTTTATTTTGTTGTGATCTATATTTGCCTTATCTTTTTGTTTACAAGAAAACTAGGTGAGTGAAAAACTCAAGTTTGAAAAAAAAAATTGAACATCCAAAATGGAAATGCACAAATGCTGAGACAGATAATTCAAATAAGTATTTGTGATTTTTTAGGTCCGCTTTTTCTAAAATTGGCCATAAGTGGGTTGTTTGGCTCTGGTAAATATCCCACCGCACGTTAACTTGAGAATTAAATTTTTTCAACTCTTTGAAAATTTTGGATCATTAGGCCATTTGAATCTTCAACATGTTTCTGCCATGCATATCCACCACATTTAAAACATGTTAGGATCAATTAGAGATCTCTTTCTTATAAAATTCCAAAAGGCTATCTGGGGTTGTACTAGAGGAATTTCCCCAACGTGGATAACAAAACTTTGGTGTTCATTTTTAGTGCATGAAAATAATTTTCTTCTCTCACATTTATTATAGTTTTTAATTTATTTTGCGTACTTATGCTCTTAAATTTTCATTTTGTTGTGATCTATATTTGCCATATCTTTTTGTTTACGAGAAAACTGGGAGAGTGAAAAACACGTTTGAAAAAAAAAAATTAACATCCAAAATGAAAATGTCCAAATGCTGAGTGAGATAATTCCAAAAAGTATCTGTGATTTTTTAGGTCCGCTTTTGGTAAAATAGGCAAAAAGTGGGTTGTTTGGCTCTGGTAAATAATCCACCGCACATTAACTCGAGAGTTTAATTTTTTCTACTCATTCAAATTTTTGGATCATTAGGTCATTTGCATCTTCAACATGTTTCTAGCATGCATATCCACCACATTTAAAACATGTTAGGATCATTTAGAAATCTCTTTCTTATAAAATTCCCCCAAGCTATCTGGGGTTGTACTAGTGGAATTTCCCCAACGTGGATAAAAAAACTTTGGGGTTCATTTTTTGTGTGAGAGAATAATTTTCTTCACTCACATTTATTATAGTTTTGAAGTTCTTTTGCATACATAAACTCTAAAATTTTCTTTTTGTTGTGATGTAAATTTGGCTTATCTTTTTGTTGACGAGAAAACTGGGAGTGTGAAAAAGTCAAGTTTGAAAAAAAAATTGAACATCCAAAATGGAAATGCACAAATCCTGAGAGAGATAATTCCAAAATGTAACTATGATTTTTTTGCTCAGCTTTTTGTAAAATAGGCAAAAAGTGGGTTGTTTGGCTCTGGTAAATGTCCAACCGCATGTTAACTTGAGAATTTAATTTTTTCTACTCTTTGAAATTTTTGGATCATTAGGTCATTTGCATCTTCAAGGTGTTTCTAGCATGCATATCCACCACATTTAAAACAAGTTAGGATCAATTAGAAATCACTTTCTTATAAAATTCCACCAAGCTCTCTAGGGTTGTACTAGTGGAATTTTTCCAACGTGGATAACAAAACTTCTGTGTTCATTTTAGTGCGTGAAAATTATTTTCTTCACTTACATTTATTATAGTTTTCAAATTCTTTTGCATACATAAAATCTAAAATTTTAATATTTTTGTGATGTATATTTGCCTTATCATTTTTTTTATGAGGAAACAGGGAGAGTGAAAAACTCAAGTTTGAAAAAAAAAAATTGAACATCCAAAATGGAAATGAACAAATGCTGAGAGAGATAATTCCAAAAAGTATCTATGATTTTTTAGGTCCGCTTTTTGAAAAATAGGCAAATAGTGGGTTGTTCGGCTCTGGTAAATAATCCACCACACATTAACTCGAGAATTTATTTTTTTCTACTCTTTCAAATTTTTGGATCATTAGGTCATTTGCATCTACAACATGTTTCTGGCATGCATATCCACCACATTTAAACATGTTAGGATCAATTAGAAATCTCTTTCTTATAAACTTCTACCAAGCAATTTGGGGTTGTACTAGTGGAATTTCCCCAACGTGGATAACAAAACTTTGGTGTTCATTTTTAGTGCGTGAAAATAATTTTCGTCACTTAAATTTATTATAGTTTTCATATTCTTTTGCATACATAAATTCTAAAATTTTCATTTTGTTGTTATCTATATTTGCCTTATCTTTTTTTTACGAGAAAACTGGGAGAGTGAAAAACTCAAGTTTGAAAAATAAAATTGAACATCCAAAATTGAAAATGTAAAAATGCTAAGAGAGATAATTCCAAAAGTATATATGATTTTTTAGGTCCGCTTTTTTGTAAAATAGGTAAAAAGTGGGTTGCTTTGCTCAAGTAAATATTCCACCGCACCTTAACTTGAGAATTTAATTTTTTCTACACCTTGAAAATTTTGGATCATTAGGTCATTTGCATCTTCAAATTGTTTCTGGCATGCATATCCACCACATTTAAAACATGTTAGGATCAATTAGATTTCACTTTCTTATAAAATTCCACCAAGCTATCTGGGGTTGTACTGGTGGAATTTCCCCAACGTGGATGACAAAACTTAGGTGTTCATTTTTAGTGCGTGAAAATAATTTTTGTCACTCACATTTATTATAGTTTTCAAATTCTTTTGCATACATAAACTCTAAAATTTTCATTTTGTTGTTATCTATATTTGCCTTATCTTTTTGTTTACGAGAAAACTGGGAGAGTGAAAAACTCAAGTTTGAAAAAAAAATTGAACATCCAAAATTGAAAATGCACAAATGTTGAGAGAGATAATTCCAAAAAGTATATATGATTTTTTAGGTCAGATTTTTTGTAAAATAGGCAAAAAGTTGGTTGTTTTGCTATAGTAAATATCCCACTGCACCTTAACTTGAGAATTTAATTTTTTCTACTCCTTGAAATTTTTTTATCATTAGGTCATTTGCATCTTCAACATGTTTCTGGCATGCTTATCCACCACATTTAAAACATGTTAGGATCAATTAGAAATCACTTTCTTATAAAATTCCACCGAGCTATCTGGGGTTGTACTAGTGGAAGTTCCCCAACGTGGATAACAAAACTTTGGTGTTCATTTTTAGTGCGTGAAAATAATTTTCTTCACTCACATTTATTATAATTTTCAAATTATTTTTCATATACATAAGCTCTAAACTTTTCATTTTGTTGTGATCTATATTTGCCTTATGTTTTTGTTTACGAGAAAACTAGGAGAGTGAAAAACTCAAGTTTGAAAAAAAAATTGAACATCCAAAATGGAAATTCACAAATGCTAAGAGAGATAATTCCAAAAAGTATCTGTGATTTTTAGGTCCGCTTTTTGTATAATAGGCAAAAAGTGGTTTGTTTGGCTCTGGTAAATATCCCACCGCACGTTAACTTGAGAATTTAATTTTTTCTACTCCATGAAATTTTTTGATCATTAGGTCATTTGCATCTTCAACATGTTTCTAGCATGCATATCCACCACATTTAAAACATGTTAGGATTAATTTTAGATCACTTTCTTATAAAATTGCACCAAGCTATCTCGGGTTGTCCTAGTGGAATTTCCCCTACATGGATAACAAAATTTTGGTGTTTACTTTTAGAGTGTGAAAATAATTTTCTTCTCTCACATTTATTATAATTTTCAAATTCTTTTTCATACATCAATTCTTAAATTTTCATTTTGTTGTGATCTGTATTTGACTTATCTTTTTGTTAATGAGAAAACAGGGAGAGTGAAAAACTCAAGTTTGAAAAAAATAAAATTTAACATCCAAAATGGAAATGCACAAATGCTAAGAGAGATAATTCCAAAAAGTATCTATGATTTTTTAGGTCTGCTTTTTGTAAAATGGGCAAAAAGTTGGTTGTTTGGCTTTGGCAAATATCCCACCGCACGTTAACTTGAGAATTTATCTTTTTTATACTCCTTGAAATTTTTGGATCATTAGGTCATTTGCATCTTTAACATGTTTCTGGCATGCAAATCCACCACATTTAAAACATGTTAGGATCAATTTGAGATCACTTTCTTATAAAAATCCACCAAGCTATCTGGGGTTGTACTACTGGAATTTCACCAACATGGATGACAAAACTTTGGTGTTTATTTTTAATGCATGAAAATAATTTTCTTCTCTCACATTTATTATAGTTTTTAAATTCTTTTGCAAACATAAACTCTTAAATTTTCATTTTTTTGTGATCTATATTTGCCTTATCTTTTTGTTTACGAGAAAACAGGGAGAGTGAAAACCTCATGTTTGAAAAAAAAATTGAACATCTAAAATGGAAATGCAAAAATACGGAGATAGATAATTCCAAAAGTATCTGCGATTTTTTAGGTTCGCTTTTTGTAAAATGGGCAAAAAGTGGGTTGTTGGTTCTGGTAAATTTCCCACAGCACGTTAACTTGAGAATTAAATTTTTTCTACTCCTTGAAATGTATGGATCATTAGGACATTTGCATCTTCAACATGTTTCTGGCATGCATATCCACCACATTCAAAACATGTTAGGATCAATTAGAAATCTCTTTTTAATAAAATTCCACCAAGCTATTTGGGGTTGTACTAGTGGAATTTCCCAAACGATGATAACAAAACTTTAGTGTTCATTTTTAGTGCGTGAAAATAATTTTCTTCACTCACTTTTATTATAGTTTTCAAATTCTTTTGCATGCATAAACTCTAAAATTTTCATTTTTTTGTGATCTATATTTGCCTTATCTTTTTGTTTACGAGAAAACTGGGAGAGTGAAAAACTCAAATTTGAAAAAAAAATTGAACATCCAAAAATGGAAATGCACAAATGCTGAGTGCTATAATTCTGAAAAGTACCTACGATTTTTAGGTCCGCTTATTGTAAAATAGGCAAAAAGTGCGTAGTTTGGCTCTGGTAAATATCCCTTCGCACGTTAACTTGAGAATTTAATATTTCTACTCCTAGAAATTTTTGGATCATTAGGTCATTTGCATCTTCAACATGTTTCTGGCATGCATATCCACCACATTTAAAACATGTTAGGATTAATTTTCTTATAAAATTGCACCAAGCTATCTGGGGTTGTACTTGTGGAATTTCCCCAACATGGATAACAAAACTTTGGTGTTTATTTTTAGTGCGTGAAAATAATTTTCTTCACTCACATTTATTATAGTTTTCAAATTCTTTTGCATACATAAACTCTTAAATTTTCATTTTGTTGTGATCTGTATTTGACTTATCTTTTTGTTAACGAGAAAACAGAGTAAAAATCTCAAGTTTGAAAAAAAAAATTGAACATCCAAAATGGAAATGCACAAATGCTAAGAGAGATAATTGCAAAAAGTATCTGTGATTTTTTAGGTCCGCTTTTTGTAAAATAGGCAAAAATTTGGTTGTTTGGCTCTGGTAAATATCCCACCGCACGTTAACTTGAGAATTTATTTTTTTTATACTCCTTGAAATTTTTGGATCATGAGGTCATGTGCATCTTCAACATGTGTCTAGCATGCATATCCACCACATTTAAAACATGTAAGGATCAATTTGAGATCACTTTCTTATTTCCACCAAGTTATCTGCGACTGTAATAGTGGAATTTTACCAACATGGATAACAAAACTTTCGTGTTTATTTTTAGTGCGCGAAAATAATTTTCTTCTCTCACACTTATTATAGTTTTTAAATTCTTTTGCATACAAAAACTCTTAAATTTTCATTTTGTTGTGATCTATATTTTCCTTATCTTTTTGTTTACGAGATAACAGGGAGAGTGAAAACCTCATGTTTGAAAAAAAAAAATTGAACATGCAAAATGGAAATGCTAAAATGCGGAGAGAGATAATTCCAAAAGTATCTGTAATTTTTTAGGTTCGGTTTTTGTAAAATAGGGAAAAAGTGGGTTGTTGGTTTTGGTAAATTTCCCACAGCACGTTAACTTGAGAATTAAATTTTTTCTACTCCGAGAAATTTTCGATCATTAGGTCATTTGCATCTTCAACATGTTTCTGGCATGCAAATCCACCGCATTAAAAACATGTTAGGATGAATTAGAAATCTCTTTCTTATAAAATTCCACCAAGCTATCTGGGGCTATACTTGTGGAATTTCCCCAACGTGGATAACAAAACTTTGGTGTTCATTTTTAGTGCGTGAAAATAATTTTTATCACTCTCATTTATTATAGTTTTCAAATTCTTTTGCATACATAAACTCTAAAAATTTCATTTTGTTGTGATCTTTATCTGCCTTATCCTTTTGTTTACGAGAAAACTGGGACAGTGAAAAACTCAAGTTTGAAAAAAAATTGAACATCCAAAAATGGAAATGCTCAAATGCTGAGAGCGATAATTCCAAAAAGTATCTATGATTTTTTAGGTCCGATTTTTGTAAAATAGGCAAAAACTGGGTTGTTTGGTTCTGGTAAATATCCCACCACTTGTTAACTTGAGAATTTAATTTTTTCTACTCCTTGAAAATTTTGGATCATTAGGTCATTTGCATCTTCAACATGTCTCTCGCATGCATATCCATCACATTTAAACATGTTAGGATCAATTAGAAATCTCTTTCCTATAAAATTCCACCAAGGAATTTGGGGTTGTACAAGTGGAATTTCCCCAACGTGGATAACAAAACTTTGGTGTTCATTTTTAGTGCATGAAAATAATTTTCTTCATTCACATTAATTATTGTTTTCTAATTCTCTTGCATACAAAAGCTCTAAATTTTCATTTTCTAGTGATCTTTATTTGCCTTATCTTTTTGTTTTCGAGAAAACTGGGAGAGTGAAAACCCAAGTTTGAAAAAAAAAAATTGAACATCCAAAATGGAAATGCACAAATGCTAAGAGAGATAATTCCAAAAAGTATCAGTGATTTTTTAGCTCCGCTTTTTGTAAAATAGGCAGAAAGTGGGTTGTTTTACTCTGGAAAATATCCCACCGGACCCTAACTTGAGAATTTAATTTTTTCTTCTCCTTGAAAGTTTTAGATCATTTGGTCATTTGCATCTTCAACATGTTTCTGGCATGCATATCCACCATATTTAAAACATGTTAGGATCCATTTGAGATCACTTTCTTAAAAAATTCCACCAAGCTTTCTGGGGTTGTACTACTGGAATTTCCCCAACATGGATAACAAAACTTTGGTGTTTATTTTTAGTGCATGAAAATAATTTTCTTCACTCACATTTATTATAGTTTTCAAATTCTTTTGTATACATAAACTCTTAAATTTTCATTTTGTTGTGATCTATTTTTGCCTCATCTTTTTGTTTACGAGAAAAAAGGGAGAGAGAAAATCTCATGTTTGAAAAAAAAAAAATTGAACATCCAAAATGGAAATGCACAAATGCCGATAGAAATAATTCCAAAAAGTATCTGTGATTTTTTAGGTTTTATTTTTGTAAAATAGGAAAAAAGTGGGTTGTTGTCTCCGGTAAATTTTCCACAGCACGTTAACTTGAGAAATAAATTTTTTCTACTCCTTGAAATTTTTGGATCATTAGGTCATTTGCATCTTCAACATGTTTCTGGCATACATATCCACCACATTTAAAACATGTTAGGATCAATTAGAAATCTCTTTTTTATAAAATTCCACCAAGCTATTTGGGGTTGAACTAGTGAAATTTCCCAAACGATGATAACAAAACTTTTGTGTTCATTTTTAGTGCGTGAAAATAATTTTCTTCACTCACATTTATTATAGTTTTCAAATTCTTTTGTATACATAAACTCTTAAATTTTCATTTTGTTGTGATCTATATTTGCCTTATCTTTTTGTTTACGAGAAAACAGGGAGAGTGAAAACCTCATGTTTGAAAAAAGAAAATTGAACATCCAAAATGAAAATGCACAAATGCCGAGAGAGAGAATTCCCAAAAGTATCTGTGATTTTTTAGGTTAGCTTTTTGCAAAATAGGAAAAAAGTGGGTTGTTTGCTCTGGTAAATTTCCCATAGCACGTTAACTTGAGAAATAATTTTTTTCTACTCCTTGAAATTTTTCGATCATTAGGTCATTTGCATCTTCAACATGTTTCTGGCATGCCCACCACATTCAAAACATGTTAGGATCAACTAGAAATCTCTTTTTTATAAAATTCCACCAAACTTTGGTGTTCATATTTAGTGCGTGAAAATAATTCTCTTCGCTCACATTTATTATAGTTTTAAACTCCAAAATTTTGATTTTGTTGTGATCTATATTTGCCTTATCTTTTTGTTCACGTGAAAATTGGGAGAGTGAAATACTCAAGTTTGAAAAAAAAATTGAACATCCAAAATGGAAATGCACAAATGCTAAGAGAGATAATTCCAAAAAGTATCTGTGATTTTTTAGGCTCGCTTTTTGTAAAATAGGCAAAAAGTGGGTTGTTCGGCTCTTGTAAATATCCCGCCACACGTTAACTTGAGAATTTAATTTTTTCTACTCCTTGAAATTTTTGGATCATTAGGTCATTTGCATGATGAACATGTTTCTGGCATGCATATCCACCACATTTAAAACATGTTAGGATTAATTTTAGAACACTTTCTTATAAAATTAAACCAAGCTATCTGGGGTTGTACTAGTGGAATTTCCCCAACATGGATAACAAAACTTTGGTGTTTATTTTTAGTGCCTGAAAATAATTTTCTTCACTCTCATTTGTTATAGTTTTCAAATTCTTTTGCATACATAAACTCTTAAATTTTCATTTTGTTGTGATCTATATTTGACTTATTTTTTTGTTAACGAGAGTACAGGGAGAGTGAAAAACTCAAGTTTAAAAAAAGAAATTGAACATCCAAAATGGAAATGGACAAATGCTAAGAGAGATAATTCCAAAAAGTATTTGTTATTTCTTAGGTCCACTTTTTGTTAAATAGGCAAAAAGTTGGTTGTTTGGCTTTGGTAAATATCCCAACGCACGTTAACTTGAGAATTTAATTTTTTATACTCATTTAAATTTTTGGATCATTAGGTAATTTGCATCTTTAACATGTTTCTGGCATGCATATCCACCACATTTAAAACATGTTAGGATCGATTTGAGATCACTTTCTTATAAAATTCCACCAAGCTATCTGGGTTTGTACGAGTGGAATTTCACCAACATGGATAACAAAACATTGGTGTTTATTTTTAGTGCGTGAAAATAATTTTCTTCACTCACATTTATTATAGTTTTCAAATTATTTTGCATACATAAACTCTTAAATTTTCATTTTGTTGTGGTCTATATTTGCCATATCTTTTTGTTTACGAGAAAACAGGGAGAGTAAAAACCTCATGTTTGAAAAAAAAATTGAACATCCAAAATGGAAATTCACAAATGCAGAGAGAGATAATTCCAAAAAGTGTCTGTGATTTTTTAGGTTCGCTTTTTGTAAAATAGGCAAAAAGTGGGTTGTTGGCTCTGGTAAATTTCCTACAGCACGTTAACTTGAGAATTAAATTTTTTCTACTCCTTGAAATGTTTGGATCATTAGGTCATTTGCATCTTCAACATGTTTCTGGCATGCATATCCACCACATTCAAAACATGTTAGGATCAATTAGAAATCTCTTTTTTATAAAATTCCACCAAGCTATTTGGGGTTCTACTAGTGGAATTTCCCAAGCGATGATAACAAAACTTTGGTGTTCATTTTTAGTGCGTGAAAATAATTTTTTTCACTCACATTTATTATAGTTTTCAAAATTTTTTGCATGCATAAACTCTAAAATTTTCATTTTGTTGTGATCTTTATTTGCCTTATCATTTTGTTTACGAGAAAACTGGGACAGTGAAAATCTCAAGTTGGAAAAAAAAATTGAACAACATAAAATGGAAATGTACAAATGCTGAGAGCGATAAATCCAAAAAGTATCTATGATTTTTTAGGTCCGATTTTTGGAAAATAGGCAAAAAGTGGGTTGTTATGCTCTGGTAAATATCCCTCCACACGTTTACTTGAGAATTTAATTTTTTCTACTCCTAGAAATTTTTTTGATCATTAGGTAATTTGCGTCTTCAACATGTTTCTGGCATGCATATCCACCACATTAGAAACATGTGAGCATGAATTAGAAATCTTTTTTTTATAAAATTCCACCAACCTATCTGGGGCTGTACTTGTGGAATTTCCCCAACGTGGATCACGAAACTTTGGTGTTCATTTTTAGTGCGTGAAAATAATTTTCTTCACTCTCATTTATTATAGTTTTCAAATTATTTTGCAAACATAAACTCTAAAAATTTCATTTTGTTGTGATCTTTATTTGCCTTATCTTTTTGTTTACAAGAAAACTGGGAAAGTGAAAAACTCAAGTTTGAAAAAAAAAATTGAACATCCAAAATGGAAATGCACAAATGCTAAGAGAGATAATTCCAAAAAGTATCTGTGATTTTTTAGGTCCGCTTTTTGTAAAATAGGCAAAAATTTGGTTTTTGGCTCTAGTAAATATTCCACCGCACGTTAACTTGAGAATTTAATTTTTTATACTCCTTGAAATTTTTGGATCATTAGGTCATTTGCATCTTCAACATGTTTCTGGCATGCATATCCACCACATTTAAAACATGTTAGGATCAATTTGAGATCACTTTCTTATAAAATTCCACCAAATTTTCTTGGGTTGTACAAGTGGAATTTCACCAACATGGATAACAAAACTTTGGTGTTTATTTTTTGTGCGTGAAAGTAATTTTCTTCACTCACATTTATTATAGTTTTCAAATTCTTTTGCATACATAAACTCTTAAATTTTCATTTTGTTGTGATCTATATTTGCCTTATCTTTTTGTTTACGAGAAAACAGGGAGAGTGAAAACCTCATGTTTGAAAAAAAAAATTGAACATCCAAAATAGAAATGCACAAATGCGGAGAGAGATAATTCCAAAAAGTGTCTGTGATTTTTTAGGTATGCTTTTTGTAAAATAGGCAAAAAGAGGGTGGTTGGCTCTGGAAAATTTCCCACAGCACGTTAACTTGAGAAATATATTTTTTCTACTCCTTGAAATTTTTGGATCATTAGGTTATTTGCATCTTCAACATGTTTCTGGCATGCATATCCACCACATTCAAAACATGTTTGGATCAATTAGAAATCTCTTTTTTATAAAATTCCACCAAGCTATTTGGGGTTGTACTAGTGGAATTTCCCAAACGATGATAACAAAACTTTGGTGTTCATTTTTAGTGCGTGAAAATAATTTTCTTCACTCATATTTATTTAGTTTCCAAATTCTTTTGCATGCATAAACTCTAAAATTTTCATTTTGTTGTGATCTATATTTCCCTTATATTTTTGTTAACGAGAAAACTGGGAGAGTGAAAAACTCAAGTTTGAAAAAATAAATTGAACATCCAAAAATGGAAATGCACAAATACTGAGAGCGATAATTCTGAAAAGTGTCTATGATTTTTTAGGTTCGCTTTTTGTAAAACAGGCAAAAAGCGGGTTGTTTGGCTCTGGTAAATATCCCACTGCACGTTAACTTGATAATTTAATTTTTCTACTCCTAGAAATTTTTCGATCATTAGGTCATTTGCATCTTCAACTTGTTTCTGGCATGCATAGCAACCACATTTAAACATGTTAGGATCAATTAGAAATCTCTTTCTTATAAAATTCTACGATGCAATTTGGGGTTCTACTAGTGGAATTTGCCCAACATGGATAACAAAATTTTGGTGTTCATTTTTAGTGCGTGAAAATAATTTTCTTCACTCACATTTATTATAGTTTTAAAATTCTTTTGCATACATAAAATCTTAAATTTTCATTTTGTTGTGATCTATATTTGCCTGATCTTCTTGTTTACGAGAAAACAGGGAGAGTGAAAACCTCATGTTTTTAAAAAAAAATAGAACATCCAAAATGAAAATGCATAGATGCTGAGAGAGATAATTCCAAAAAGTATCTGTGATTTTTTAGGTTCGCTTTTTGTAAAATAGGCCAAAAGTGGGTTGTTGGCTCTGGTAAAATTCCCACAGCATGTTAACTTGAGAATTAAATTTTTTATACTCCTTGAAATTTTTGGATCATTAGGTCATTTTCATCTTCAACATGTCTCTGGCATGCATATCCACAACATTCAAAACATGTTAGGATCAATTAGAAATCTCTTTTTTATAAAATTCCACCAAGCTATTTGGGGTTGTACTAGTGGTATTTCCCAAACGATGATAACAAAACATTGGTGTTCATTTTTAGTGTGTGAAAATAAATTTATTCACTCACTTTTATTATAGTTTTGAAATTCTTTTGCATACATAAGCTCTAAAATTTTCATTTTGTTGTGATCTATATTTGCCTTATCTTTTGGTTTACGAGAATACTAGAAGAGTGAAAAACTCAAGTTTGAAAAAAAAATTGAACATCAAAAATGGAAATGCACAAATGCTAAGAGAGATAATTCCAAAAAGTATCTATGATTTTTTAGGTTCACTTTTTTTAAAATAGGCAAAAAGTGGGTTGTTTGGCTTTGGTAAATATCCCACCGCACGTTAACTTGTGAATTTAGTTTTTTCTACTCAAAATTTTTGGATCATTAGGTCATTTGCATCTTCAAAATGTTTCTGGCATGCATATCCACCACATTCAAAACATGTTAGGATCAATTAGAAATCTCTTTTTTATAAAATTCCACCAAGCTATCTGGGGTTGTACTAGTGGAATTTCCCAAATGATGATAACAAAACTTTGGTGTTCGTTTTTAGTGCGTGAAAATAATTTTCTTCACTCACTTTTATTATAGTTTTCAAGTTCTTTTGCACACATAAACTCTAAAATTTTCATTTTGTTGTGATCTATATTTGCCTTATCTATTTGTTTACAAGAAAACTGGGACAGTGAAAAACTCAAGTTTGAAAAAAAAAATTGAACATCCAAAAATGGAAATGCACAAATTCTGAGAGCATTAATTCCAAAAAGTATCTCTAATTGTTTAGGTCCGCTTTTTGTAAAATAGGCAAAAAGTGGGATGTTTGGCTCTGGTAAATATCCCACCGCACGTTAACCCTAGAATTTAATTTTTTCTACTCCTTGAAATTTTTGGATGATTAGGTCATTTGCATCTTCAACATGTTTTTTGCATGCATATCCTCCTCTTTAAACATGTTAGGATCAATTAGAAATCTCTTTCTTATAAAATTCCACCAAGCTATCTGGGGTTGTACTTGTGGAATTTCCCCAACGTGGATAACAAAACTTTGGTGTTTATTTTTAGTGCGTGAAAATAATTTTCTTCACTCACATTTACTATAGTTTTCAAATTCTTTTGCATAGATAAACTCTAAAAGTTTCATTTTGTTGTGATCTATATTCGCATTATCTTTTTGTTTACGAGAAAACTGGGAGAGTGGAAAACTCAAGTTTGAAAAAAAAAATTGAACATCCAAAAAGGAAAAGCATGAATGCTGAGAGAGATAATTTCAAAAAGTATCTGTAATTTTTTAGGTCCATTTTTTGTAAAATAGGTAAACACTGGGTTTTTTTGCTCTAGTAAATATCCCCCCGCACATTAACTTGACAATTTAATTTTTTCTACTCCTTGAAAATTTTGGATCATTAGGTCATTTGCATCTTCAACATGTTTCTGGCATGCATATCCTCCTCCTTTCAAACATGTTAGGATATTTAGAAATCTCTTTCTTACAAAATTCCACCAAGCTATCTAGGGTTGTACTTGTGGAATTTCCCCAACGTGGATAACAAAACTTTGGTGTTTATTTTTAGTGCGTGAAAATAATTTTCTTCACTCACATTTACTATAGTTTTCAAATTCTTTTGCATAGATAAACTCTAAAAGTTTCATTTTGTTGTGATCTATATTCGCATTATCTTATTGTTTACGAGAAAACTAGGAGAGTGAAAAACTCAAGTTTGAAAAATAAAATTGAACATCCAAAAATGGAAATGCACAAATGCTGAGAGAGATAATTCCAAAAAGTATCTGTGATTTTTTAGGTCCACTTTTTTTGTAAAATAGGAAAAAAGTGGCATGTTTGGCTCTGGTAAATATCCCACCCGCACTATAACTTGAGAATTTAATTTTTTCTACTACTTGAAATTTTTTGATCATTGGGTCATTTGCATCTTCAACATGTTTTTGCCATGCATATCGACCACATTTAAAACATGTTAGGATATATTAAAAATCTCTTTCTTATAAAATTCCACCAAGCTATCTGGGGTTGTACTAGTGGAATTTCCCCAACGTGGATAACAAAACTTTGGTGTTCATTTTTAGTGCGTTAAAATAATTTTCTTCATTCTCATTTATGATAGTTTTCAAAGTCTTTTGCATACATAAACCCTAAAATTTTCATTTTTTTTATGTAAATTTGCCTTATCTTTTTGTTTACGAGAAAACTGGGGAGAGAGAAAAACTCAAGTATGAAAAAAAAAATTTAACATCCTAAATGGAAATGCACAAATCCTGAGAGAGATAATTCCAAAAAGTATCTATGATTTTTTAGGTCTGTTTTTGTAAATTATAAAAAAAATTGTGTGTTCTTTGGCTCTTGTAAATATCCCACCACAGGTTAACTTGAGAATTTAATTTTTTTACTCTTTGAAATTTTTTGATCATTAGGTCATTTGCATCTTCTAGATGTTTCTGGCATGCATATGCACCACATTTAAAACATGTTAGGATCAATTAGAAATCACTTTCTTATAAAATTGCACCAAGCTATCTGGGGTTGTACTAGTGGAATTTCCCCAACGTGGATAACAAAACTTTGGTGTTCATTTTTTGTGCATGAAAATAATTTTCTTCACTCACATTGATGATAGTTTTAAAATTATTTTGCATACATAAACTCTAAAATTTTCATTTTGTTGTGCTCAATATTTGCCTTACCTTTTTGTTTACGAGAAAACAGGGAGAGAAAAACTCAAGTTTGAAAAAAAAAAATTTAACATCCAAAAATGAAATTGCACAAATGCTGAGAGAGATAATTCCAAAAAGTATCGGTGATTTTTTAGGTCCGCTTTTTTGTAAAATAGGAAAAAAGTGGGTTGTTTGGCTCTGGAAAATATCTCCCCGCACGTAAATTTGAGATATTAACTTTTTTACCTTTTGAAATTTTTCGATCATTAGGTAATTTGCATCTTCAACATATTTCTGGCATGCATATCTACCACATTTAAAATATTTTAGGATAAATTAGAAATCTCTTTCTTATAAAATTCCACCAAGCAATCAGGGGTTGTACTAGTGGAATTTTCCCAACGTGGATAACAAAACTTCGGTGTTCTTTTTTAGTGTGTGAAAATAATTTTCTTCACTCACATTTATTATAGTTTTCAAATTCTTTTGCAAACATAAACTCTAAAATTTTCATTTTGTTGTGATCTATATTTACCTTATCTTTTTGTTTACAAGAAAACTGGGACAGAGAAAAAGTCAAGTTTGAAAAAAAAAATTGAACATCCAAAATTGGAAATGCACAAATGCTGAGAGAGATAATTCCAAAAAGTATATATGATTTTTAGGTCCTCTTTTTTGTAAAATAGGCAAAAAGTCGGTAGTTTTGCTCAGGTAAATATCCCACCGCACATTAACTTGAGAATTTAATTTTTTCTACACCTTGAAATTTTTCGATCATTAGGTCATTTGCATCTTCAACATGACCTTGGCATGCATATCCACCACATTTAAAACATGTTAGGATCAATTAGATATCGCTTTCTTATAAAATTCCACCAAGCTATTTGAGGTTGTATTAGTAGAATTTTCCCAATGTGGATAACGAAACTTTGGTGTTCAATTTTAGTGCGTGAAATAATTTTCTTTACTCACATTTATTATATATATCATATTCTTTTGCATATATAAACTCTAAAATTTTCGTTTTGTTGTGATCTGTATTTGCCTTATCTTTTTGTTTACGAGAAAACTAGGAGAGTGAAAAACTCAAGTTTGAAAAAAAAATTGAACATCCTAAATGGAAATGAACAAATCCTGAGAGAGATAATTCCAATAAATATCTGTGATTTTTTAGGTCCGCTTTTTGTAAAATAGGCAAAAAGTGGGTTATTTGGCTCTTGTAAATATCCCACTGCACGTTAACTTGAGAATTTAATTTTTTCTACTCCTTGAAATTTTTGGATCATTAGGTCATTTGCATCTTCAACATATTTCTGGAATGCATATCCTCCACATTTCAAACATGTTAGGATCAATTAGAAATCTCTTCCTTATAAAATTCCACCAAGCTATCAGGGGTTGTAGTAGTGGAATTTCCCCAACGTGGATAACAAAACTTTGTTGTTCATTTTTAGTGGGTGAAAATAATTTTCTTCACTCACATTTATTATAGTTTTCAAATTCTTTTGCATACATAAGCTCTAAAATTATCATTTTTTTGTGATCAATATTTGCCTTATCTTTTTGTTTATGAGAAAACTGGGAGAGTGAAAAACTCAAGTTTGAAAAAAAAAATTGAACATCCAAAATGGATATGCACAAATGCTAGGAGAGATAATTCCAAAAAGTATCTAGGATTTTTTAGGTCCACTTTTTTGTAAAATAGGCAAAAAGTGGGTTGTTTGGCTCTGGTAAATATCCGACCGCACGTTAACTTGAGAATTTAATTTTTTATACTCAAAATTTTTGGATCATTAGGTCATTTGCATCTTTAACATGTTTTTGGCATGCATATCCACCACATTTAAAACATGTGAGGATATTTTAGAAATCTCTTTCTAATAAAATTCCACCAAGCTACATGGGGTTGTACTAGTGGAATTTCGCAAACGTGGATAACAAAACTTTGGTGTTCATTTTTAGTGCGTGAAAATAATTTTCTTCACTGACAATTATTATAGTTTTCAAATTCTTTGGCATACATAAACTCTTAAATTTTCATTTTTTTGTGATCTATATTTGCCTTTTCTTTTTGTTTACGAGAAAATAGGGGGAGAGAAAAACTCAAGTTTGATAACTAAAATTGGACATCCAAAAATGGAAATGCACAACTACTTATAGAGATAATTCAAAAAATTATCTGTGATTTTTTAGGTCCGCTTTTTGTAAAATAGGCAAAAAGTGGGTTGTTTGGCTTCGGAAAATATCCCACCGCACGATAACTTGAGAATTTAATTTTTTTCTACTCCTTAAAGTTTTTGGATCATTAGGTCATTTGCTTCTTCAACATGTTTCTGGCATGCATATCCATCACATTTAAAACATGTTAGGATCAATTAGAAATCTTTTTCTTATAAAATTCCACAAAGATGTTAGAGGTTGTACTAGTGGAATTTCCCCAACATGGATAACATTTTTAGCACGAGAAAAATATTTTCTTCACTCACATTTATTATAGTTTTCAAATTTTTTTGCGTACATAAACTCTTAAATTTTCATTTTGCTGTGATCTATGTTAGCAATATCTTTTTGTTTATGAGAAAACTGGCAGATTGAAAAACTCAAGTTTGAAAAACAAAATTGAACATCCAAAGTGGAAATGCACAAATGCTGAGAGAGATAATTCCAAAAAGTGTCAGTGATGTTTTAGGTCCGCTTTCTCTAAAATAGGTAAAAAGTGGGTTGTTTGGCTTTGGGCAATATCACACTGCACGTTAACTTGAGAATTTTTTGATGATTAGGTCATTTGCATCGTCAACATGTTTCCTAGATGCATATCCACCACATTTAAACACCACATTTAAAACATGTTATGATCAATTAGAAATCTCTTTCTTATAAAATTCCTCCAAGCCATCTGGGCTTGTACCAGTCGAATTTCCCCAACGTGGTTAAAAAACTTTTGTGTTCCTTTTTTCGTTCGTGAAAATAATTTTCTTCACTCTCATTTATTATAGTTTTCAAATTCTCTTGCATACATAAACTCTAAAATTTTTATTTTTTTGTGATCTTTTTTTGCCTTATCTTTTTGTTTACGAGAAAACTGGGAAAGTGAAAAACTCAAGTTTGAAAAAAAAATTGAACTTCCAAAAATGGAAATGCACAAATGCTGAGAGCGATAATTCCAAAAAGTATCTAAGATTTTTTTGTTCCGCTTTTTGTAAAATAAGAAAAAAATGGGTTGTTTGGCTCTAGTAAAAATCCCACTGCACGTTAACTTGAGAATTTAATTTTTTCTACTCCTTGAAATTTTTGGTTCATCAGGTCATTTGCATCTTCAACATGTTTTCTACATTCATATCCACCACATTAAAAACATGTTATGATCAATTAGAAATCTCTTTCTCATAAAATTCCACCAAGCTATCTGGGGTTGTACTAGTGGAATTTCCACAACGTAGATCACAAAACTTTGGCGTTCATTTTTAGTAAGTGAAAATAATTTTCTTCACTCTCATTTATTATAGTTTTCAAATTCTTTCGCAAACATAAACTCTAAAATTTTATATTTGTTGTGATTTATATTTGCCTTATATTTGAGTTTACGTGAAAACTGGGAGAGAGAAAAACTCAACTTATAAAAAAAATTGAAGTTCCAAAAATGGAAATGCACAAATGCTGAGAGCGATAATTCCAAAAACTATCTTTGATTTTTTAGGACCTTTTTTTGTAAAATAGGCAAAAAGTGGGTTGTTTGGCTCTGGTAAATATCCTACCGCACGTTAACTTGAGAATTTAATTTTTTTTACTCGAAATTTTTGGATCATTAGGTCATTTGCATCTTCCACATGTTTCAGGCATGCATATCCACCACATTTAAAACATGTGAGGTTATTTTAGAAATCTCTTTCTAATAAAATTCCACCAAGCTATATGGGGTTGTACTAGTGGAACTTCCCCAACGTGGATAACAAAACTTTGGTGTTCTTTTTTAGTGCGTGAAAATAATTTTCTTCACTCACAATTATTATAGTTTTCAAATTCTTTTGCACACATAAAATCTTAAATAATCATTTTGTTGTGATCTATATTTGCCTTATCTTTTTGTTTACGAGAAAACAGGGAGAGAGAAAAACTCAAGTTTGAAAAAAAAAATTGAACATCCAAAAATGGAAATGCACAAATGCTTAGAGAGATAATTCAAAAAAGTATCTGTGATTTTTTTGGTCCGCTTTTTGTAAAATAGGCAAAAAGTGGGTTGTTTGGCTTTGGAAAATATTCCACCGCACGATGACTTGAGAATTTAATTTTTTCTACTCCTTAAAATTTTTGGATCATTAGGTCATTTGCATCTTCAACAAGTTTCTTGCATGCATATCCACCACATTTAAAACATGTTAGGATCAATTAGAAATCTCTTTCTTATAAAATTCCACAAAGATGTCTTGGGTTGTATTAGTGGAATTTCCCAACGTGGATAACAAAACTTTGGTGTTCATTTTTAGTGCGTGAAAAATATTTTCTTCACTCACATTTATTATAGTTTTTAATTTTTTTTGCCTACATACACTCTAAAATTTTCATTTTGTTGTGATCTATGTTAGCCATATCTTTTTGTTTACGAGAAAACTGGGAGATTGAAAAACTCAAGTTTGAAAAAAAAAATTGAACATCCAAAATGGAAATGCACAAATGCTGAGAGAGACAATTCCAAAAAGTATCAGTGATTTTTTAGGTCCGCTTTCTGTAAAATAGGCAAAAAGTGGGTTGTTTGGCTCTGGTCAATATCGCACCGCACGTTAACTTGAGAATTTAATTTTTTCTACACCTTGAAATTTTTGGATCATTAGGTCATTTGCATCTTCAACATATTTCCGGGATGTATATCCACCACATTTAAAACATGTTCGGATCAAATAGAAATCTCTTTCATATAAAATTCCACCAAGCTATCTGGGGTTGTACTAGTCGAATTTCTCCAACGTGAATAACAAAAATTTTGTGTTTCTTTTTTAGTGTGTGAAAATAATTTTCTTCACTCTCATTTATTATAATTTGAAATTCTCTTGCATACATAAAATCTAAAATTTTCATTCTGTTGTGATCTATTTTTGCCTTATCTTTTTGTTTACGAGAAAACTGGGAAAGTGAAAAACTCAAGTCTGAAAAAAAAATTGAACTTCCAAAAACGGAAATGCACAAATGCTGAGAGTGATAATTCCAAAAAGTATCTAAGATTTCTTATGTCCGCTTTTTGTAAAATAAGCAAAAAATGGGTTGTTTGGCTCTAGTAAATATGCCACCGCATGTTAACTTGAGAATTTAATTATTTCTTCTCGAAATTTTTGGTTCATCAGGTCATTTGCATCTTCAACATGTTTTCTACATTCATATCCACCACATTTAAAACATCTTACCATCAATTAAAAATCTCTTTCTTATTAAATTCCACCAAGCTATCTGGGGTTGTACTAGTGGAATTTCCACAACGAGGATAACAAAACTTTAGTGTTCATTTTTAGTAGGTGAAAATAATTTTCTTCACTCTCATTTATTATAGTTTTCAAATTATTTCGCAAACATAAACTCTAAAATTTTATAGTTGTTGTGATCTATATTTGCCTTATCTTTTTGTTTACGTGAAAACTGGGAGAGTGAAAAATCAGCTATTAACAAAAAATTGAACTTCCAAAAATGGAAATACACAAATGTTGAGAGCGATAATTCCAAAAACTATCATTGATTTTTTAGGTCCTCTTTTTGTAAAATAGGCAAAAAGTGGGTTGTTTGGCTCTGGTAAATTTCCTACTGCATGTTTACTTGAGAATTTTTTTTTTTTTACTCCTTGAAATTTTTGGATCATTAGGTCATTTGCATCTTCAACATGTTTCTGGCATGCATATCCACCACATTCAAAACATGTTAGGATCAATTAGAAATCTCTTTCTTACAAAATTCCACAAAGCTTTCTGTGGTGGTACTAGTGGAATTTCCCCAACGTGGATAACAAAACTTTGGTGTTCATTTTTAGCACGTGAAAATAATTTTCTTCACTCTCATTTATTATTATAGTTTTCATATGCTTTTGCATACTTAAACTCTAAAATTTTCATTTTGTTGTGATCTATATTTGCCTTATCTTTTTGCTTACGAGAAAACTGGGAGAGTGAAAAAGTCAAGTTTGAAAAAAAAAAATTGAACATCCGACATGGAAATGCACAAATGATGTGAGAGATAATTCCAATAAGTATCTGTGATTTTTTAGGTCCGTTTTTTTTAAAATAAGCAAAAAGTGGGTTGTTTGGCTCAGGTAATTATCCCACCTCACTTTAACTTGAGAATTTAAGTTTTTCTACTCCTTGAAAATTTTGGATCATTAGGTCATTTGCATCTTCCACATGTTTTTGACATGCATATCCACCACATTTAAAACATGTTAGGATCAATTAGAAATCTCTTTCTTATAAAATTCCACCAAGCTATCTGGGGTTGTACTAGTGGAATTTCCCAACGTGGATAACAAAACTTTGGTGTTCATTTTTAGTGCATGAAAATAAGTTTCTTCACTCACATTTATTTTAATTTTTAAATTCTTTTGCATACATAAACTCTAAAATTTTAATTTTGTAGTGATCTATATTTGCCTTATCTTTTTGTGTATGAGAAAACTTGGAGAGTGAAAAACTCAAGTTTAAAAAAAAAAAATTGTACATCCAAAAATGTAAAAGCACAAATGCTGAGAGAGATAATTCCAAAAAGTATTTGTGATTTCTTAGGTCAGCTTTTTGTAAAATTGGAAAAAAGTAGGTGGTTTGGCTCTGGTAAATATCCTACCACACGTTAGCTTGAGAATTTAATTTTTTCTACTCCTTGAAACTTTTGGATCATTTGGTCATTTGCATCTTCAACATATTTCTGGCACGCATATCAACCACATTTAAAATATGTTAGGGTTCATTAGAAATCTCTTTCTTATTAAATTCCACCAAGCTATCTGGGGTTGTACTAGTGGAATTTCCCAAACGTGGATAACAAAACTTTGGTGTTCATTTTTAGTGCGTGAAAATAATTTTCTTCACTCACATTTATTATAGTTTTCAAATTCTTTTGCATACATAAACTCTAAAATTTTCTCTTCGTTAGGAATTATATTTGGTTTATCTTTTTGTTTTCGAGAAAACTGGGAGAATGAAAAACTCAAGTTTCAAAAAAAAAAAATGTAACATCCAAAATGGAAAAGCAAAAATCCTGAGAGAGATAATTCCAAAAAGTAAATGTCATTTTTAAGGTCCGCTTTTTGTAAAAAAGACAAAAAGTGGGTTGTTTGGCTCTGGTAAATTTCCCACCGCTTGTTAACTTGAGAATTTAATTTTTTTCTACTCTTTGAAATTTTTGTATCATTAGGTCAGTTGCATCTTCAAGATGTTTCTGGCATGCATATCCACCACATTTAAAACAAGTTAGGATCAATTAGAAATCACTTTCTTATAAAATTCCACCAAGCAATCTGGGGTTGTAGTAGTGGAATTTCGCCAACGTGGATAACAAAACTTTGCTGTTCATTTTTAGCGCATGAAAATAATTTTCTTCACTCACATTTATGATAGTTTTCAAATTCTTTTGCATACATAAACTCTAAAATTTTCATTTTGTTTTGATCTATATTTGCCTTATCATATTGTTTACGAGAAAACTGGGAGAGTGAAAAACTCAAGTCTGCAAAAAAAAATTGAACATTCAAAAATGGAAATGCACAAATGCTGAGAGAGATAATTCCAAAAAGTATCTGTGATTTCTTAGCTCCCCTTTTTTTAAAATAGGCAAAAAATAGGTTGTTTGGCTCTAGAAAATATCCCACTGAACGTTAGCTTGAGAATTTAATTTTTTCCACCCCTTAGAAATTTTTGGATCAATAAGTCATTTGCATCTTCAACTTGTTTCTGGCATGCATATCCACCACATTTAAAACATGTTAGGATCAATTAGAAATCACTTTCTTATAAAATTCCACCAAGCTATCTGGGGTTGTACTAGTGGAATTTCCCCAACGTGGATAACAAAACTTTGGTGTTCATTTTTAGTGCATGAAAATAATTTTCTTCACCCAGATTTATTATAGTTTTCAAATTCTTTAGCATACATAAACTAAAAAATTTCATTTTGTTGTGATCTATATTTGCCTTATCTTTTTGTTTACGAGAAAACTGGGAGAGTAAAAAACTCAATTTTGAAAAAAAAATTGAACATCCAAAATTCGAAATGCAAAAATGCTGAGAGAGATAATTTTAAAAAGTATCTATGATTTTTTAGGTCCACTTTTTGTAAAATAGGCAAAAAGTGGGTTGTTTGGCTCTGGAAAATATCCCGCCGCACGTTAACTTGAGAATTTAATTTTTCTACTCCTAGAATTTTTTTGATCATAAGGTCATTTGCATCTTCAACATCTTTCTGGCATGCATATCCACCACATGTAAAACATGTTAGGATCAATTAGAAATCTCTTTCTTATAAAATTCCACCAAGCTATCTGGGGTTGAACTTGTGGAATTTCCCCAACGTGGATAACAAAACTTTCGTGTTCATTTTTAGTGCATGGAAATAATTTTCTTTACTCACATTTGTTACAGTTTTCAAATTTGTTTGCATACATAAACTCTAAAATTTTCATTTTGTTGTGATCTATATTTGAAAAAAAAATTGAACATCAAAAATGGAAATGCACAAATGCTGAGAGAGATAATTCCAAAAAGTATCTGGGATTTTTTAGGTCCGATTTTTGTAAAATAGGTAAACAGTGGGTTGTTTTTCTCTGGTAAATATCCCCCGCACATTAACATGAGAATTTAATTTTTCTACTCCTTGAAATTTTTGGATCATTAGGTCATTTGCATCTTCAACATGTATCTGGCATGCATATCTTCCTCATTTTAAACATGTTAGGATGAATTAGAAATCTCTTTCTTATAAAATTCCACCAAGCTATCTGGGGTTGTTCAAGTGGAATTTCCCCAACGTGGATAACAAACTTTGGTGTTCATTTTTTGTGCATGAAAATAATTTTCTTCACTCACATTTATTATAGTTTTCAAATTTCTTTGCCTATATAAATTCTAAAATTTTCATTTTGTTGTGATCTATATTTGCCTTATCTTTTTGTTTACGAGAAAACTGGGAGAGTGAAATACTTAAGTTTGAAAAAAAAATTTAACATCTAAAAATGGAAATGCTCAAATGCTGAGAGCGATAATTCCAAAATGTATCTGTGATTTTTTTGGTCCGCTTTTAGTAAAATAGGCAAAAATTGGGTTGTTTGGCTCTAGAAAATATCCCACCGTACGTTAACTTGAAAATTTAATTTTTGCTACTCCTTGAAATTTTTGGATCATTAGGTCATTTTCATCTTACAATTGTTTCTGGCATGCATATTCACCACATTTAAAACATGTTAAGAAAATTTAGAAATCTCATTTTTATAAAATTCCACCAAGCTATCTGGGGTTGTACTTGTGGAATTTCCCCAACGTGGATAACAAAACTTTGGTGGTCATTTTTAGTGCGTGACAATAATTTCATTCAATCACATTTATTATAGTTTTCAAAAAAAATTTCTTACATAAACTCTAAAATTTTCATTTTGTTCTGATCTATATTTACCTTATCTGTTTGTTTACGAGAAAACTGGGAGAGTGAAAAACTCAAGTTTGAAAAAAAAAAATTTAACATCCAAAATGGAAATGGACAAATGCTGAGAGAGATAATCCAAAAACTATCTGTGATTTTTAGGTCCGCTTTTTGTAAAATAGGCAAAAAGTTGGTTGTTTGTCTCAGGTAAATATCCCACCGCACATTAACTTGAGAATTTAATTTTTGTACTCCTTGAAATTTTTGCATCATTAGGTCATTTGCATCTTCAACATGTTTCTGGCATGCATATCCACCACATTTAAAACATGTTAGGATCAATTTGAGATCACTTTCTTATAAAATTCCACCAAGCTATTTGGGGTTGTACTAGAGGAATTTCCCAAACGATGATAACAAAACTTTGGTGTTCATTTTTAGTACATGAAAATAATTTTATTCATTCACTTTTATTATAGTTTTCAAATTCTTTTGCACACATAAACTCTAAAATTTTCATTTTGTTGTGATCTATATTTACCTTATCTGTTTGTTTACGATAAAACTGGGACAGTGAAAAACTCAAGTTTGAAAAAAAAAATTGAACATCCAAAAATGGAAATGCACAAATGTTGAGAGCGATAATTCCAAAAAGTATCTATGATTTTTTAGGTCCGCTTTTTGAAAAATAGGCCAAAAGTGGGTTGTTTGGCTCTGGTAAATATCCCACCGCACGTTAACTTGAGAATTTAATTTTTTTACTTCTAGAAATATTTTGATCAGTAGGTCATTTGCATCAGCAACAAGTTTCAAGAATGCATATCCACCACATTTAAAACATGTTAGGATCAATTAGAAATCTCTTTCTTACAAAATTCCACCAAGCTATCTGGGGTTGTACTGGTGGAATTTCCCCAACGTGGATAAAAAAACTTTGGTTGTCATTTTTTGTGAGTGAAAATAATTTTCTTCACTCACATTTATTATAGTTTTCAAATTCTTTTGGATACATAAACTCTAAAATTTTCATTTTGTTGTTATCTGTATTTGCATTATCTTTTTGTTTACAAGAAAAATGGGAGAGTGAAAAACTAAAGTTTGAAAAATAAAATTGAACATCCAAAATGGAAATGCACAAATGCTAAGAGAGATAATTCCAAAAAGTATCTGTGATTTTTTAGGTCCGCTTTTTGTAAAATTGGTAAACAGTGGGTTGTTTTGCTCTGGTAAATATCCCCCCGCTCATTAACTTGAGAATTTAATTTTTTCTACTCTTTGAAATTTTTGGATCATTAGGTCATTTGCATCTTCAACATGTTTCTGGCATGCATATCCTCCTCCTTTCAAACATGTTAGGATCAATTAGAAATATCTTTCTTACAAAATTCCACCAAGCTATCTGTGGTTGTTCTAGCGGAATTTCCCCAACGTGGATAACAAAACTATGGTGTTCATTTTTAGTGCATGAAAATAAATTTCTTCACTCACATTTATTATAGTTTTCAAATTCTATTGCATACATTAACTCTAAAATTTTTATTTTGTTGTGATCTATATTTGCCTTATCTTTTTGTTTAAGAGAAAACTGGGAGAGTGAAATACTCAAGTTTGAAAAAAAATTGAACATCCAAAAATGGAAATGCTCAAATGCTGAGAGCGATATTTCCAAATTGTATCTGTGATTTTTTAGGTCCGCTTTTTGTAAAATAGGCAAAAAGTCGGTTGTTTTGCGCTGGTAAATATCCCACCGCACGTTTACTAGAGAATTTAATTTTTTCTACTCCTTGAAATTTTTGGATCATTAGGTCATTTTCATCTTACAATTGTTTCTGGCATGCATATCCACCACATTTAAAACATGTTAAGATCAACTAGAAATCTCTTTCTGATAAAATTCCACCAAGCAATCTAGGGTTGTACTTGTGGATTTTCCCCAACGTGGACAACAAAACTTTGGTGTTCATTTTTAGTGTGTGAAAATAATTTTCTTCACTCACATTTATTATAGTTTTCAATTTTTTTTGCATACATAAACTCTAAAATTTTTATTTTGTTGTGATCTATATTTGCCTTATCTGTTTGTTTACGAGAAAACTGGGAGAGTGAAAACCTCAAGTTTGAAAAAAGAAATTTAACATCCAAAATAGAAATGCACAAATGCTGAGAGAGATAATTCCAAAAAGCATCTGTGATTTTTTTGGTCCGCTTTTTGTAAAATAGGCAAAAAGTGGGTTATTTGGCTCAGGTAAATATCCCACCGCACATTAACTTGAGAATTTAAGTTTTTCTTCTCTTTGAAATTTTTGGATCATTAGGTCATTTGCGCATCTTCAACAAGTTTCTGGCATGCATATCCACAACATTTAAAATATGTTTGGATCAATTTGAGATCACTTTTTTATAAAATTCCACCAAGCTATCTGGGGTAGTACTAGTGGAATTTCCCCAACCTAGATAACAAAACTTTGGTGTTTATTTTTAGTGCGCGAAAATAATTTTCTTCACTCACATTTATTATATTTTTCAAATTCTATTGCATACATAAACTCTTAAATTTTCATTTTGTTGTGTTCTATATTTGCCTTATCTTTTAGTTTATGAGAAAACTGGGAGAGTGAAATCCTCATGTTTTAAAAAAAAATTGAACTTCCAAATTGGAAATGCACAAATGTTGAGAGAGATAATTCCAAAAAGTATCTGTAATTTTATAGGTCCGCTTTTTGTAAAATAGGCAAAAAGTGGGTTGTTTGGCTCCTGTAAATATGCTACCACACGTTAACTTGAGGATTTAGTTTTTTCTCCTTGAAATTTTTGGATAATTAGGTCATTTGCTTCTTCAACATGTTTCTGGCATGCATATCTACCACATTCAAAACATTTTAGGATCAATTAGAAATCTTTTTTTTATAAAATTCCACCAAGCTATCTGGGGTTGTACTAGTGGAATTCCCAAATGATGATAACAAAACTTTGGTGTTCGTTTTTAGTGCGTGAAAATAATTTTTAGATCATTTTGTTTACATCTATATTTGCCTTATCTTTTTTTTTTTACGAGAAATCTGGGACAGTGAAAAACTGTAGTTTGAAAAAAAAAATTGAACATCCAAAAATGGAAATGCACAAATGCTAAGAGTGGTAATTCCAAAAAGTAACTATGATTTTTTAGATCCTCTTTTTGTAAAAAAGGCAAAAATTGGGTTGTTTGGCTCTGGTAAATATACCACCGCACGTTAACTTGAGAATTCAATTTTTCTAGTCCTTGACATTTTTTGATCATTAGGTCATTTGCATCTTCAACATGTTTCTGGCATACATATCTACCACATTTAAAACATGTTAGGATCAATTAGAAACGTCTTTCTTATAAAATTCTACCAAGCTATCTAGGGTTGTACTTGTGGAATTTCCCCACCGTGGATAACAAAACTTTGGTGTTCATTTTTAGTGCGTGAAAATAATTTTCTTCACTCTCATTTATTATAGTTTTCAAATTCTTTTGCATACATAAATTCTAAATTTTTTTTTTTGTGATCAATATTTGCATTATCTTTTAGTTGACGAGAAAATTGGGAGAGTGGAAAACTCATGTTTGAAAAAAAAAATTGAACAACCAAAATGGAAATGCACAAATGCTGAAAGAGGTAATTCCAAAAAGTATATGTGATTTTTTAGGTCCGCTTTTTGTAAAATAGGTAAACATTGGGTTGTTTTGCTGTGGTAAATATCCCCCCGCACATTAACTTGAGAATTTAATTTTTTCTACTCCTTGAAATTTTGGGATCATTTGGTCATTTGCATCTTCAACATGTTTCTGACATGCATATCCTCCTCATTTAAAACATGTTATGATCAATTAGAAATCTCTCTCTTATAAAATTCCACCAAGCTATCTGGGGTTGTTCTAGTGGAATTTCCCCAACGTGGATAACAAAATTTTGGTGTTCATTTTTATTGTGTGAAAATAATTTTCTTCACTCACATTTATTATAGTTTTCAAATTATTTTGTATACATAAATTCTAAAATTTTTATTTTGTTGTGATCTATATTTGCATTATCTTTTTGTTTTCGAGAAAATTGGGAGAGTGAAAAACTCAAGTTTGAAAAAAAAATTGAACATAAAAAATGTAAATGCACATATGCTGAGAGAGATAATTCCAAAAAGTATCTGTAATTTTATAGGTCCGCTTTTTGTAAAATAGGCAAAAAGTGGGTTGTTTGGCTCCTGTAAATATGCTACCACACGTTAACTTGAGGATTTAGTTTTTTCTCCTTGAAATTTTTGGATCATTAGGTCATTTGCATCTTCAACATGTTTCTGGCATGCATATCCACGACATTCAAAACATGTTACGATTAATTAGAGATCACTTTTTTATAAAATTCCACCAAGCTATCTGGGGTTGTACTAGTGGAATTTCCCAAATGATGATAACAAAACTTTGTGTTCGTTTTTAATACGTGAAAATAATTTTCTTCACTCACTTTTTTTATAGTTTTCAAATTATTTTGCATGTATAAACTCTAAAATTTTCATTGTTTTATGATCTATATTTGCCTTATCTTTATGTTTACCAGAAAACTGGGACAATATAAAACTCAAGTTTGAAAAAAAAAAATTGAACATCCAAAAATGGAAATGCACAAATGCTGAGAGCGATAATTCCAAAAAGTATCTCATATTTTTTATGTACGCTTTTGGTAAAACAGGCAAAAAGTAGGTTGTTTGGCTCTGGAAAAAATCCCGCCGCACGTTAACACTAGAATTTAATTTTTTCTACTCCTTGAAATTTTTGGTTCATTAGGTCATTTGCCTCTTCAACATGTTTCTGGCATGCATATCCTTCTCATTTAAAACATGTAAGGATCAATTAGAAATCTTTTTCTTATAAAATTCCACATTTATTATAGTTTTCAAATTCTTTTGTATACATAAACCTTAAAATTTTCATTTTCTTGTGATCTATATTTGCCTTATCTTTTTGTTTATGAGAAAATTGGGAGAGTGAAAAACTCAAGTTTGAAAAAAAATATTGAACATCAAAAATGGAAATGCACAAATGTTGAGAGAGATAATTCCAAAAAGTATATGTGATTATTTAGGTCCGCTTTTTGTAGTATAGGCAAAAAGTGGGTTGTTTGGCTCTGGTAAATATCCCCCCGCACGTTAACTTGAGAATTTAATTTTTTCTACTCCTTGAAATTTTTGGATCTTTAGGTCATTCGCATCTTCAACATGATTTTGGCATGAATATCAACCAAATTTAAAACAAGCTAGGATCAATTAGAAATCTCTTTCTTATAAAATTCCCCCAAGCTATCTGGGGTGGTACTAGTGGAATTTCCCCCACGTGGATAACAAAACTTTGTTGTTCATTTTTTGTGCGTGAAAATAATTTTCTTCACTCACATTTATGATTGTTTTAAAATTCTTTTGCATGTATTAACTCTAAAATTTTCATTTTGTTGTGATCTATATTTGCTTTATCATATTGTTTACGAGAAAACTGGGAGAGTGAAAAAATCAAGTTTGAAAAAAAATTTGAACATCCAAAAATGGAAATGCACAAATGCTGAGAGAGATAATTCCAAAAAGTATCTATGATTTCTTAGTACCACTTTTTGTAAATAAGGCAAAAAGTAGGTTGTTGGGCTATTGTAAATATCCCACTGCATGTTAGCTTGAGAATTTAATTTTTTCCACTCCTTGAAATTTTTGGATCAATAGTTCATTTGCATCTTCAACTTATTTCTGACATGCATATCCACCACATTTAAAACATGTTAGGATCAATTATAAATCTCTTTCTTATAAAATTCCACCAAGCTATTTGGGGTTGTACTAGTGGAATTTCCCCAACGTGGATAACAAAACTTTGGTGTTCATTTTTAGTGCGTAAAAATAATTTTCTTCACTCCCATTTATTATAGTTTTCAAATTCTTTTGCATTAATAAACTCAAAATTTTTATTTTGTTGTGATCTATATTTGCAGTATCTTTTTGTGTACGAGAAAACTGGGAGAGTGAAAAACTCAAGTTTGAAAAAAAAAATTAAACATCCAAAATTTGAAATGCACAAATGCTGAGAGTGATAATTCCAAAAAGTATCTATGATTTTTTAGGTCCGCTTTTTGTAAAATAGGCAAAACGTGGGTTGTTTGGCCCTAGTAAATATCCCACCGCCTGTTAACTTGAGAATTTAATTTCTTCTACTCCTTGAAATTTTTTAATCATTAGGTCATTTGCATCTTAAACATGTTTCTGGCATGCATATCCACCACATTTAAACCATGTTAGGATCAATTAGAAATCTCTTTCTTATAAAATTCCACCAACCTATCTGGGGTTGTACTAGTGGAATTTCCCAAACAATGATAACAAAACCTTGGTGTTCTTTTTTAGTCCGTGAAAATAATTTTCTTCCTTCACATTTATTATAGTTTTCAAATTCTTTTGCATACATAAACTCTAAAATTTTCATTTTGTTGTGGTCTATATTTGTCTTATCTTTTTGTTTACGAGAAAACAGGGAGAGTGAAAAATTCAAGTTTGAAAAAAAAAATTGAACATCCAAAAATGGAAATGCACAAATGTTGAGAGCGATAATTCCAAATAGTATCTTTGATTTTAAGGTCCGCTTTTTGTAAAATAGGCCAAAAGTGGGTTGTTTGGCTCTGTTAAATATCCCACCGCACGTTAACTTTAGAATTTGATTTTTCTACTCCTAGAAATTTTTTGATCATTTGGTCATTTGCATCTTTAAAATGTTTCTGGCATGCATATCCACCACATTTAAAATATGTTAGGATCAATTAGAAATCTCTTTCATATAAAATTCCACCAAGCTATCTGGAGTTGTACTTGTGGAATTTCCCCAACGTGGATAACAAAACTTTGGTGTTCATTTTTAGTTCGTGAAAATAATTTCCTTCACTCACATTGATTATAGATTTCAAATTCTTTTGCATACATAAACTCTAAAATTTTTATTTTGTTGTGATCTATATTTGAATTATCTTTTTGTTTACGAGAAAACTGGGAGAGAGAAAAACTCTAGTTTGAAAAAAAAATTGAACATCCAAAATGAAAATGCACAAATGCTGAGAGAGATAATTCCAAAATGTATCGATGATTTTTTAGGTCCAATTTTTGTAAAATAGGTAAACAGTGGGTTGTTTTGCTCTCGTAACTATCCCCCCGCACATTACCTTAACAATTTAATTTTTTCTACACCTTGAAATTTTTGGATCATTAGGTCATTTGCATCTTCAACATGTTTCTGGCATGCATATCCTCCTCATTTAAAACATGTTAGGATCAATTAGAAATCTCTTTCTTATAAAATTCCACCAAGCTATCTGGGGTTGTTCTTGTGGAATTTCCCCAACATGGATAACAAAACTTTGGTGTTCATTTTTAGTGCATGAAACTAATTTTCTTCACTCACAATTATTATAGTTTTCAAATTTGTTTGAATCCATAAACTCTAAAATTTTCATTTTGTTGTGATCTATATTTGCCTTATCTTTTTGTTTACGAGAAAACTGGGAGAGTGAAATAAGCAAGTTTGAAAAAAAAATTGAACATCCAAAAATGGAAATGCACAAATGCTGAGTGAGATAATTCCAAAAAGCATCTATGATTTTTTAGGTCTGCTTTTTGTAAAATAGGCAATAAGTGGGTTGATTGGCTCTGGTAAATATCCCACCGCACGTTAACTTGAGAATTTAATTTTTTCCACTCTTTGTAATTTTTGGATCATTAGGTCATTTGCATCTTCAACATGTTTCTGGCATGTATATCCACCACATTTAAAACATGTTAGGATCAATTAGAAATCTCTTTCTTATAAAATTCCACCAAGCTATCTGGGGTTGTAGTAGTGGAATTTCCCCAACATGGATAACAAAACTTTGGTGTTCATTTTTAGTGCTTGAAAATAATTTTCTTCACTCACATTTATTATAGTTTTCAAATTGGTTTGCATACATAAACTCTAAAATTTTCATCTTGTAGTGATCTATATTTCCCTTATCTTTTTGTTTACGAGAAAAGTGGGAGAGTGAAATACACAAGTTTGAAAAAAATAATGAACATCAAAAAATCGAAATGCTCAAATGCTGAGAGCGATAATTCCAAAATGTATCTGTGATTTTTTAGGTCCACTTTTTTTAAAATAGGCAAAAAGTGGGTTGTTTGGCTCAGGTAAATATCCCACGACACATTAACTTGAGAATTTAATTTTTTCTTCTCCTTGAAATTTTTTTTATCTTTTGGTCATTTGCATCTTCAACATGTTTCTGGCATGCATATCCACCAGATTTAAAACATGTTAGGATCAATTTGAGATCACTTTCTTATAAAATTCCAACAAGCTATCTGGGGTTATACTAGTGAAATTTCCCCAACCTGGATAACAAAACATTGGAGTTTATTTTTAGTGCGTGAAAATAATTTTGCTTCACTCACATTTATTATAGTTTTCAAATTCTATTGCATACATAAACTCTTAAATTTTCATTTTGTTGTGATCTATATTTGCCTTATCTTTTTGTTTATGAGAAAACTGAGAGAGAGAAAAATTTTGAAAAAAAAAATTGAACATCCAAATTGGAAATGCACATATGCTGAGAGAGAAATTTCCAAAAAGTATCTGTGATTTTTTAGGTTCGCTTTTTGTAAAATAGGAAAAAAGTGGTTTGTTCGCTCTGGTAAATATCCCACCGCACGTTAACTTGAGAATTTAGTTTTTTCTACTCCTTGAAATTTTAGGATCATTAGGTCATTTGCATCTTCAACATGTTTCTGGCATGCATATCCACCACATTCAAAACATGTTAGGATCAATTAGAAATCTCTTTTTTATAAAATTCCACCAAGCTATCTGGGGTTGTATTAGTGGAATTTCCCAAACGATGATAACAAAACTTTGGTGTTCGTTTTTAGTGCGTAAAAATAATTTTCTTCATTCACTTTTATAATAGTTTTCAAATTCTTTTGCACACATAAACTCAAAAATTTTCATTATGTAGTGATCTATATTTGCCTTACCTTTTTGTTTACGAGAAAACTGGGAGAGTGGAAAACTCAAGTTTGAAAAAAAAAATTGAACATCGAAAAAAGGAAATGCACCAATGCTGAGAGTGATAATTCCAAAAAGTATCTATGATTTTTTAGGTCCCTTTTTGTAAAATAGGCAGAAAGTGGGTTGTTTGGCTCTGGTAAATATCCCACAGCACGTTAACTTGAGAATTTAATTTTTCTTCTCCTTCAAAATTTTCAATCATTAGGTCATTTGCATCTTCAACATCTTTCTGGCATGCATATCCACCACATTTAAAACATGTTAGGATTAATTAGAAATCTCTTTCTTATAAAATTCCACTAAGCTATCTGGGGTTTTACTTGTAGAATTTCCCCAACGTGGATAACAAATCTTTGGTGTTCATTTTTTGTGTGTGAAAATAATTTTCTTCACTCACTTTTATTATAGTTTTCAAATTTGTTTGCATACATAAACTCTAAAATTTTCATTTTGTTGTTATCAATATTTGCATTATCTTTTTGTTTACGAAAAAACTGGGAGTGTGAAAAACTCAAGTTTGAAAAAAAAAATTGAACATCCAAAATGGAAATGCACAAATGCTGAGAGAGATAATTCCAAAAAGTATCTGTGATTTTTTAAGTCCAGTTTTTGTAAAATAGGTAAACAGTGGGTTGTTTTGCTCTGGTAAATAACCCCCCGTACATCAACTTGAGGATTTAATTTTTTCTACTCGAAATTTTTGGATCATTAGGTGATTTGCATCTTCAACAAGTTTCTGGCATGCATATCCTCCTCATTTAAAACATGTTACGATCAATTAGAAATCTCTTTCTTGTAAAATTCCACCAAGCTATCTGGGGTTGTTCTAGTGGAATTTCCCCAACGTGGATAACAAAACTTAGGTGTTCATTTTTAGTCCGTGAAAATAATTTTCTTTATTCACATTTATTATTGTTTTCAAATTCTTTCGCAGACATAAATTCTAAATTTTTTATTTTGTTGTGATCTATATTAGCATTATCTTTTTGTATACGAGAAAACTGGAAGAGTGAAAAACTCAAGTTTGAAAAAAAAAATTGAACATCCAAAATGGAAATGCACAAATGATGATAGAGATAATTCCAAAAAGTATATGTGATTTTTTAGGTCCGCTTTTTGTAAAATAGGCAAAAAGTGGGTTGTTAGGCTCTAGTAAATATCCCACCGCACGTTAACTTGAGAATTTAGTTTTTTCTACTCCTTGAAATTTTTGGATCATTAGGTCATTTGCATCTTCAACATGTTTCTGGCATGCATATCCACAACATTCAAAACATGTTAGGATCAATGAGAAATCTCTTTTTTATAAAATTCCACCAAACTATCTGGGGTTGTACTAGTGGAATTTCCCAAACGATGATAACAAAACTTTGGTGTTCGTTTTTTGTGCGTGAAAATAATTTTCTTCACTCACTTTTATTATAGTTATCAAATTCTTTTGCATACATAAACTCTAAAATTTTCATTTTGTTTTGATCTATATTTGCCTTATCTTTTTTTTTTACGAGAAAACTGGGACTGTGAAAAACTCAAGTTTGATAAAAAAAATTAAACATCCAAAAATGGAAATGCAAAAATGCTGAGAGCGATAATTCCAAAAAGTGTTTATGATTTTTTAGGACCGTATTTTTTAAAATAGGCAAAAAGTGGGTTGTTTGGCTCTGGTAAATATCCCACCGCATGTTAACTATAGAATTTAATTTTTCTACTCGAAAAATTTCAATCTTTAGGCCATTTGCATCTTCAACATGTTTCTGGCATGCATATCCACCACAATTAAAACATGTTAGGATCAATTAGAAATATCTTTCTTATAGAATTCCACCATGCTATCTGGGGTTGTACTTGTGGAATTTGCCCAACGTGGATAACAAAACTTTGGTGTTCATTTGTAGTGCGTGAAAATAATTTTCTTCACTCACATTTATTATAGTTTTTAAATTCTTTTGCATACAAAAACTCTTAAATTATCATTTTGTTGTGATCTATATTTGCGTTATCTTTTTTTTGACGAGAAAACTGCGAGAGTGGAAAACTCAAGTTTGAAAAAAAAATAGAACATCCAAAATGGAAATGCACAAATACTGAGAGAGATAATTTCAAAAAGTGTCTGTGATTTTTTAGGTCCGCTTTTTTTAAAATAGGCATACAAAGGGGTTTTTTGCTCTGTTAAATATCCCCCTGCACATTAACATCAGAATTTAATTTTTTCTTCTCCTAAAATTTTTGGATCATTAGGTCATTTGCATCTTCAACATGTTTCTGGCATGCATATCCTCCTCATTTAAAACTTGTTAGGATCAATTAGAAATCTCTTTCTTATAAAATTCCACCAAGCTATCTAGGCTTGTTCTAGTGGAATTTCCCCAACGTGGATAACAAAACTTTGGTGTTCATTTTTAGTGCGTGAAAATAATTTTCTTCTGTCACATTTTTTATAGCTTTCAAATTCTTTTGCATACATAAATTCTAAAATTTTCATTTTGTTGTGATCTATATTTGCATTATCTTTTTATTTACGAGAAAACTGGGAGAGTGAAAAACTCAAGTTTGAAAAAAAAATTGAACATCCAAAATGGAAATGCACAAATGCTGAGAAAGATAATTCGAAAAAGTATTTGTGATTTTTTAGGTCCGCTTTTTGTAAAATAGGTAAACAGTGGGTTGTTTTAATATGGTAAATATCCCCCCGCACATTAACTTGAGAATTTAATTTTTTCTACTCCTTGAAATTTTTGGATCATTAGGTCATTTGCATCTTCAACATGTTTCTGGCACGCATATCCTCTTCATTTAAAACATGTTAGGATCAATTAGAAATCTCTTTCTGGTAAAATTCCACCAAGCTATCTGGGGTTGTTCTAGTGGAATTTCCCCAACGTGGATAACAAAACTTTGGTGTTCATTTTTAGTCCGTGAAAATAATTTTCTTCTTTCACATTTATTATTGTTTTCAAATTATTTTGCATACATAAATTCTAAAATTTTTATTTTGTTGTGATCTATATTTGCATTATCTTTTTGTATACGAGAAAACTGGAAGAGTGAAAAACTCAAGTTTGAAAAAAAAATTGAACATCCAAAATGGAAATGCACAAATGCTGACAGAGATAATTCCAAAAAGTATCTGTGATTTTTTAGGTCTGCTTTTCGTAAAATAGGCAAAAATTGGGTTGTTAGGCTCTAGTAAATATCCCACCGCACGTTAACTTGAGAATTTAGTTTTTTCTACTCCTTGAAATTTTTGGATCATTAGGTCATTTGCATCTTCAACATGTTTCTGGCCTGCATATCCTCCTCATTTAAAACATGTCAGATTCAATTAGAAATCTCTTTCTTGTAAAATTCCACCAAGCTATCTGGGGTTGTTCTTGTGGAATTTCCCCAACGTGGATAACAAAACTTTGGTGTTCATTTTTTGTCCGTGAAAATAATTTTCTTCATTCACATTTATTATTGTTTTCAAATTCTTTTGCATACATAAATTCTAAAAATTTTATTTTGTTGATATATTTGCATTATCTTTTTCTTTACGAGAAAACTGGGAGAGTGAAATACTCAAGTTTGAAGAAAAAATTGAATATCCAAAAATGGAAATGCACAAATGCTGAGTGAGATAATTCTAAAAAGCATATGTGATTTTTTAGGTCCGCTTTTTGAAAAATAGGCAAAAAGTGGGTTGTTTGGCTCTAGTAAATATCTCACCGAACGTTAACTTCAGAATTTAATTTTTTCCAGTCTTTGAAATTTTTGGATCATTAGGTCATATGCATCTGCAACATGTGTTTGCATGTATATCCACCACATTTAAAACTTGTTAGGATCAATTAGAAATCTCTTTGTAATAAAATTCCACCAAGCTTTCTGGGGTTGTTCTAGTGGAATTTCCTCAACGTGGATAACAAAACTTATGTGTTCATTTTTAATTCGTCAAAATAATTTAATTCACTCACATTTATTATAGTTTTCAAATTCTTTTGCATACAAAAACTCTAAAATTTTCATTTTGTTGCGATCTATATTTGTCTTTTTTTTTTTTTACGAGAAAATTGCGTGAGTGAAAAACTCAAGTTTGAAAAAAAAAATTGAACATCCAAAATGGAAATGCACAAATGTTGAGAGAGACAAGTCCAAAAAGTATCTGTGTTTATTTAGGTCCTCTTTTTGTAATATAGGCAAAAAGTGGGATTTTAGCGATGGTAAATACCCCCCCACACGTTAACTTTGAGAATTTAATTTTTTCAACTCCTTGAAATTTTTGGATCGTTAGGTCATTTGCATCTTCAACATGTTTCTGGCATGCAAATCCACCACATTTAATACATGTTAGGATCAATTAGATATCTCTTTCTTATAAAATTCCACCTAGCTATCTATGGTTGTTCTAGCGGTATTTCCCTAAAGTGTATAACAAAACTTTGGTGTTCATTTTTAGTGTGTGAAAATAATTTTCTTCACTCACATTTATTATAGTTTTCAAATTCTTTTGCATACAAAAATTCTAAAATTTTCATTTTGTTGTGATCTATATTTGCATTATATTTTTGTTTACGAGAAAACTGGCAGAGTGAAAAACTCCAGTTTGAAAAAAAAAATTGAACATCCCAAATGGAAATGCACAATTGCTGAGAGAGACAATTCCAAAAAGTATCTGTGATTTTTTAGGTCCGCCTTTTGTAAAATACGTAAAAAGTGGGTTGTTTGGCTCAGGTAAATATCCCACCGCACGTTAACTTGAGAATTTAGTTTTTTCTACTCCTTGAATTTTTTTTATCATTAGGTCATTTGCATCTTCAACATATTTCTGGCATGCATATCCACCACATTCAAAACATGTTAGGATCAATTAGAAATCTTTTTTTTATAAAATTCCACCAACCTATCTGGATTGTACTAGTAGAATTTCCCAAACGATGATAACAAAACCTTGGTGTTCGTTTTTAGTGTGTGAAAATAATTTTCTTCTCTCACATTTATTATTATAGATTTCAAATTCTTTTGCATACATAAACTCTAAAATTTTCATTTTGTTGTGATCTATATTTGTCTTATCTTTTTGCTTACAAGAAAACTGGGAGAGTGAAAAACACAAGTTTGAAAAAAAAAATTGAACAAATGGTGAGAGTGATAATTCAAAAAAGTATCTGTGATTTCTTAGGTCCGCTTTTTGTAAATTACGCAAAAAGTAGGTTTTTTGGCTATTGTAAATATCCCACTGCACGTTAGCTTGAGAATTTAAATTTTGTCACTCCTTGAAATTTTTGGATCATTAGCTCATTTGCATCTTCATCTTGTTTATGGCATGCATATCCACCACATTTAAAACATGTTAGGATCAATTATAAATCTTTTTTTTATAAAATTCCATAAAGCTATCTGCGGTTGTACTAGTGGAATTTCCCCAACGTGGATAACAAAACTTTGGTGTTCATTTTTAGTGAGTGAAAATAATTTTCTTCTCTCACATTTTTTATAGTTTTCATATTCTTTTGCATACATAAAATCAAAAAATTTCATTTTGTTGTGATCTATATTTGCCTTATCTTTTTGTTTACGAGAAAACTGGGAGAGAGAAAAACTCAAGTTTGAAAAAAAAAATTAAACATCCGAAATTGGAAATGCACAAATGCTGAGAGAGATAATTCCAAAAAGTATCTATGATTTTTTAGGTCCGCTTTTTGTAAAATAGGCAAAAAGTGGGTTGTTTGGCTCTGGTAAATATCCCACCGCTTGTTAACTTGTGAATTAAATTTTTTATACTCCTTGAAATTTTTGGATTATTAGGTCATTTGCATCTTGAACATGTTTCTGGCATGCATATCCACCACTTTTAAAACATGTTAGGATCAATTAGAAATCTCTTTGTTATAAAATTCCACCAAGCTATCTGGGGTTGTACTAGTGGAATTTCCCAAACAATGATAACAAAACCCCTGTGTTCGTTTTTAGTACGTGAAAATAACTTTCTTCACTGACATTTATTATAGTTTTCAAATTCATTTGCATACATAAACTCTAAAATTTTCATTTTGTTGTGGTCTATATTTGTCTTATCTTTTTGTCTACGATAAAACAAGGAGACTAAAAAACTCAAGTTTGAAAAAAAAAATTGAACATCCAAAAATGGAAATGCACAAATGTTGCGAGCGATAATTCCAAAAAGTATCTATGAGTTTTTAGGTCCGTATTTTGTAAAATAGGAAAAATGTGGGTTGTTTGGCTCTGGTAAGTATCCTACCGCACGTTAAGTTGAGAATTTAATTTTTCTACTCCTAGAAATTTTTCGATCATTAGGTCATTTGTATCTTCAACATGTTTCTGGCATGCATATCCACCACATTTAAAACATGTTAGGATCAATTAGAAATCTCCTTCATATAAAATTCCACCAAGCTATCTGGGGTTGTACTTGTGGAATTTTCCCAAGGTGGATAACAAAACTTTGGTGTTCATTTTTAGTGTGTGAAAATAATTTTCTTCTCTCACATTTATTATTGTTTTCAAATTCTTTTGCATACTTAAACTCTAAAATTTTCATTTTGTTGTGATCTATTTTTGCATTATCTTTTTGATTACGAGAAAACTGGGAGAGTGAAAAACTCATGTTTGAAAAAAAAAAATTGAACATCCAAAATGGAAATGCAAAAATGCTGAGAGAGATAATTCCAAAAAGTATCGGTGATTTTTTAGGTCCGATTTTTGTAAAATAGGTAAACAGTGGGTTGTTTTGCTCTGGTAAATATCCCCCTGTACATTACCTTGAGAATTTAATTTTTTCTACTCCTTGAAATTTTTGGATCATGAGGTCATTTGAATCTTCAACATGTTTCTGGCATGCATATCCTCCTCATTTAAAACATGTTAGGATCAATTAGAAATCTCTTTCTTTTAAAATTCCACGTATCTATCTGTGGTTGTTCCAGCGGAATTTCCCCAAAGTGTACAACAAATTTTTGGTGTTCATTTTTAGTGTGTGATAATAATTTTCCTCACTCACATTTATTATAGTTTCCAAATTCTTTTGCAAACATAAATTCTAAAATTTTCATTTTGTTGTGATCTATATTTGCATTATCTTTTTGTTTACGAGAAAACTAGGAGAATGAAAAACTCAAGTTTGAAAAAAAAAATTGAACATCTAAAATGGAAATGCACAAATGCTGAGAGAGACAATTCCAAAAAGTATTTGTGATTTTTTAGGTCCGCATTTTGTTAAATAGGCAAAAAGTGGGTTGTTTGGCTCTGGTAAATATCCCACCGCACGTTAACTTGAGAATTGATTTTTTTCTACTCCTTGAAATTTTTGGATCATTAGGTCATTTGCATCTTCAACATGTTTCTCGCATGCATATCCACCAAATTCAAAACATGTTAGGATCAATTAGAAATCTTTTTTTTTATAAAATTCCTCCAACCTATCTGGGTTGTACTAGTAGAATTTCCCAAACAATGATAACAAAACCTTGGTGTTCGTTTTTAGTGCGTGAAAATAATTTTCTTCACTCACTTTTATTATAGTTTTCAAATTCTTTTGCTCACATAAATGCAATAATTTTCATTTTGTTGTGATCTATATTTGCCATATCTTTTTGTTTACTAGAAAACTGGGACAGTGAAAAACTCATGTTTGAAAAAAAAAATTGAACATCCAAAAATGGAAATGCACAAATGCTGAGAGTGATAATTCCAAAAAGTATCTCTGATTTTTTAGGTCCGCTTTTAGTAAAAAAGGCAAAAAGTGGGTTGTTTTGCTCTGGTAAATATCTCCCCGCACATTAACTTGAGAATTTAATTTTTGCTACTCCTTGAAATTTTTGGATCATTAGGTTATTTGCATCTTCAACATATTTCTGGCATCCATATCCTTCTCATTTAAAGCATGTGATGATCAATTAGAAATCTGTTTCTTATAAAATTCCACCAAGCTATCTGGGGTTGTTCTAGTGGAATTTCCCCAACGTGGAAAACAAAACTTTGGTATTTATTTTTAGTGCGTGAAAATAATTTTCTTCACTCACATTTATTATAGTTTTCAAATTCATTTGCATACATAAATTCTAAAATTTTTATTTTGTTGTGTCTATATTTGCATTATCTTTTTGTTTACTACAAAACTGGGAGAGTGACAAAATAAAGTTTAAAAAAAAATTGAACATCCAAAAATTAAATGCATAAATGCTGAGAGAGATAATTCCAAAAAGTATCTGTGATTTTTTACGTCCACTTTTTTGTAAAATAGGTAAACAGTGGGTTGTTTTGCTCTGGTAAAAATCCCTCGCACATTAACTTGAGAATTTAATTTTTTCTACTCCTTGAAATTTTTTTATCATTAGGCCATTTGCATCTTCAACATGTTTCTGGCATGCATATCCTCCTCATTTAAAACATGTTAGGATCAATTAGAAGTCTCTTTCTTATAAATTTACACCAAGCTATCTGGGGTTGTTCTAGTCGAATTTCTCCAACGTGGATAACTAAACTTTGGTGTTCATTTTTAGTGCTTGAAAAGAATTTTCTTCACTCACATTTATTTAAGTTTTCAAATTTGTTTGCATACATAAACTCTAAAATTTTCATTTTGTGTAGATCTATATTTGCCTTATCCTTTTGTTTGAGAGAAAACTGGTAGAGTGAAATACTCAAGTTCGAAAAAAAAATTGAACATCCAAAAATGGTAATGCACAAATGCTGAGTGAGATAATTCCAAAAAGCATCTATGATTTTTTGGGTCCGATTTTTGTAAAATAGGCAAAAAGTGGGTTGTTTGGCTCTGGTAAATATGCCACCGCACGTTAACTTGAGAATTTAATTTTTTCCACTCTTTGAAATTTTTGGATCATTAGGTCATTTGCATATTCAACATGTTTCTGACATGCATATCCACCACATTTAAAACATGTTAGGAACAATTAGAAATCTCTTTCTTATAAAATTCCACCAAGTTATCTGGGGTTGTACTAGTGAAATTTCCCCAACAAGGATAACTAAACTTTGGTGTTCATTTTTAGTGCATGAAAATAATTTTCTTCACTCACATTTACTATAGTTTTCAAATTTGTTTGCATACATAAACTCTAAAATTTTCATTTTGTTGTGATCTATATTTGCCTTATCTTTTTGTTTGGAGAGGGAAATACTCAAGTTTGAAAAAAAAATTGAACATCTAAAAATGCAAATGCTCAAATACAGAGAGCGATGATTCCAAAATGTATATGTGATTTTTTAGGGTCCGCTTTTTGTAAAATAGGCAAAAAGTGGGTCATTTGGCTCTGGTAAATATCCCACCACATGTTAACTTGAAAATTTAATTTTTTCTACTCCTTGAAATTTTTGGATCATTAGGTCATTTTCATCTTACAATTGTTTCTGGCCTGAATATCCACCACATTTAAAACATGTTAAGATCAATTAGAAATCTCTTTCTTATAAAATTACACCAAGCTATCTGGGGTTGTACTTGTGGAACTTCCCAAACGTGGATAAAAACACATTGGTGTTCATTTTTAGTGCGTGACAATACTTTTGTTCACTCACATTTATTATAGTTTTCAAATTTTTTTGCATACATAAACACTAAAATTTTCATTTTGTTTACGAGAAAACTGGGAGAGTGAAAAACTCAAGTTTGAAAAAAATTTTAACATCCAAAATGGAAATGCACAAATGCTGTGAGAGATAATCCAAAAAGTATCTGTGATTTTTTAGGTCGCTTTTTGTAAAATAGGAAAAAAGTTGGTTGTTTGGCTTAGGTAAATAGCCCACCGCGCATTAACTTGAGAATTTAATTTTTTTCTACTCCTTGAACTTTTTGGATCATTAGGTCATTTGCATCTTCAACCTGCTTCTGGCATGCATATCCACCACATTTAAAACATGTTAGGATCAATTTGAGATCAAATTCTTATAAAATTCCACCAAGCTATCTGGGGTTGTACTAGTGGAATTTCCCCAACATGATAACAAAACTTTGGTGTTAATTTTAAGTGCATGAAAATAATTTTCTTCACTTACTTTTATTATAGTTTTCAAATTCTATTGCATACATAAACTCTTAAATTTTCATTTTGTTGTGATCTATATTTTCCTTATCTTTTTGTTTATGAGAAAACTGGGAGACTTAAAACCTCAAGTTTGAAAAAAAAAATAAACATCCAAATTGGAAATGCACAAGTGCTGAGAGAGAAATTTCCAAAAAGTATCTGTGATTTTTTAGGTTCGCTTTTTGTAAAATAGGAAAAAAGTGGGTTGTTCGCTCTGGTAAATATCCCACTGCACGTTAGCTTGAGAATTTAGTTTTTTCTACTCGTTGAAATTTTTGGATCATTAGGTCATTTGCATGTCCAACATGTTTCTGGCATGCATATCCACCACATTCAAAATATGTTAGGATCAATTAGAAATCTTTTTTTTATAAAATTCCACCAAGATATTTGGGGTTGTACTAGAGGAATTTCCCAAACGATGATAACAAAACTTTGGTGTTCATTTTTAGTACGTGAAAATAATTTTATTCACTCACTCTTATTATAGTTTTCAAATTCTTTTGCACACATAAACTCTAAAATTTTCATTTTGTTGTGATCTATATTTGCCTTATCTTTTTGTTTATGAGAAAACTGGGACAGTGGAAAACTCAAGTTTGAAATAAAAAATTGAACATCCAAAAATGGAAATGCACAAATGTTGAGAGCGATAATTCCAAAAAGTATCTATGATTTTTTAGGTCCGCTTTTGGTAAAATAGGCCAAAAGTGGGTTGTTTCGCTCTAGTTAATATCCCACCGCACGTTAACTTGAGAATTTAATTTTTCGACTTCTAGAATTTTTTTGATCATTAGGTCATTTGCATCTTCAACAAGTTTCTCGCATGCATATCCACCACATTTAAAACATGTTAGGATCAATTAGAAATCTCTTTCTTATAAAATTCCACCAAGATATCTGGGGTTGGAATGGTGGAATTTCCCCAACGTGGATAAAAAAACTTTCGTTGTCATTTTTAGTGCGTGAAAATAATTTTCTTCACTCACTTTTATTATAGTTTTCAAATTATTTTGGATACATGAACTCTAAAATTTTCATTTTGTTGTGATCTGTATTTGCATTATCTTTTTGTTTACGAGAAAAATGGGAGAGTGAAAAACTAAAGTTTGAAAATAAAATTGAACATCCAAAATGGAAATGCACAAATACTGAGAGAGATAATTCCAAAAAGTATCTGTGATTTTTTAGGTCCGCTTTTTGTAAAATTTGTAAACAGTGGGTTGTTTTGCTCTGGTAAATATCCCCCCACACATTAACTTGAGAATTTAATTTTTTCTACTCCTTGAAAATTTTGGATCATTAGGTCATTTGCATCTTCAACATGTTTCTGGCACGCATATCCTCCTCCTTTCAAACATGTTAGGATCAATTAGAAATCTCTTTCTTACAAAATTCCACCAAGCTATCTGGGGTTGTTCTAGTGGAATTTCCCCAACGTGGATAACAAAACTATGGTGTTCATTTTTAGTGCATGAAAATAAATTTCTTCACTCACATTTATTATAGTTTTGAAATTTGCTTGCATACATTAACTCTAAAATTTTCATTTTGTTGTGATCTTTATTTGCCTTATCTTTTTGTTTACGAGAAAACTGGGAGAGTGAAATACTCAAGTTTGAAAAAAAATTGAACATCCAAAAATGGAAATGCTCAAATGCTGAGAGCGACAATTCCAAAATGTATCCGTGATTTTTTAGGTCCGCTTTTTTTAAAATAGGCAAAAAGTCAGTTGTTTGGCGCTGGTAAATATCCCACCGCACGTTTACTTGCGAATTTAATTTTTTCTACTCAAAATTTTTGGATCATCAAGTCATTTTCATCTTACAATTGTTTCTGGCATGCATATCCACCACATTTAAAACTTGTTAAGATCAATTAAAAAATCACTTTCTTATAAAATTCCACCATGCAATCTGGGGTTGTACTTGTGGAATTTCCCCAACGTGGACAACAAAACTTTGGTGTTCATTTTTAGTGCATGAAAATAATTTTCTTCACTCACATTTATTATAGTTTTCTAATTTTTTTGCATACATAAACTCTAAAATTGTCATTTTGTTGTGATCTATATTTGCCTTATCTGTTTGTTTACGAGAAAACTGGGAGAGTTAAAACCTCAAGTTTGAAAAAAAAATTTAACATCTAAAATAGAAATGGACAAATGATGAGAGAGATAATTCCAAAAAGTATATGTGATTTTTAAGGTTCATTTTTTGTAAAATAGGCAAAAAGTGGGTTGTTTGGCTCAGGTAAATATCCAACAGCAGATTAACTTGAGAATTTAATTTTTTGTTCTCCTTAAAAATTTTGGATCATTAGGTCATTTGCATCTTCAACAAGTTTCTGGCATGCATATCCACAACATTTAAAATATGTTTGGATCAATTTGAGATCTCTTTCTTATAAAATTTCACCAAGCTATCTGGGGTAGTACTAGTGGAATTTCCCCAACCTGGAAAACAAAACTTTGGTGTTTATATTTAGTGCGCGAAAATAATATTCCTCACTCACATTTATTATATTTTTCAAATTCTATTGCATACATAAACTCTTAAATTTTCATTTTGTTGTGTTCTATATTTGCCTTATCTTTAAGTTTATGAGAAAACTGGGAGAGTGAAAACCTCATGTTTTAAAAAAAAAAATTTAACTTCCAAATTGGAAATGCACAAATGCTGAGAGAGATAATTCCAAAAAGTATCTGTGATTTTTTAGGTTCGCTTTTTGTAAAATAGGTAAAAAGTGGATTGTTGGCACTGGTAAATATCCCACCGCACGTTAACTTGAGAATTTATTATTTTCTACTCCTTGAAATTTTTGGATAATTAGGTCATTTGCATCTTCAACATGTTTCTGGCATGCATATCTACCACATTCAAAACATTTTAGGATCAATTAGAAATCTCTTTTTTATAAAAATCCACCAAGCTATCTGGGGTTGTATTAGTGGAATTTCCCAAACGATGATAACAAAGCTTTGGTGTTTTTTTTTGTGCGTGAAAATAATTTTTAGATCATTTTGTTTATATCTATATTTGCCTTATCTGTTTTTTTACGAGAAAACTGGGACAGTGAAAAACTGAAGTTTGAAAAAAAAAATTGAACATCCAAAAATTGAAATGCACAAATGCTGAGAGTGGTAATTCCAAAAAGTAACTATGATTTTTTAGCTCCGCTTTTTGTAAAATAGGAAAAAATTGGGTTGTTTGACTCAGGTAAATATCGCACCGCACGTTAACTTGAGAATTCAATTTTTCTAGTCCTTGAAATTTTTCGATCATTAGGTCATTTGCATCTTCAACATGTTTCTGGCATAAATATCTACCACATTTAAAACATGTTAGGATCAATTAGAAACCTCTTTGTTATAAAATTTTACCAAGCTATCTGGGGTTGTACTTGTGGAATTTGCCCACCGTGGATAACAAAACTTTGGTGTTCATTTTTAGTGCGTGAAAATAATTTTCTTCACTCTCATTTATTATAGTTTTCAAATTCTTTTGCATACATAAACTCTAAAATTTTCATTTTTTTTGTGATCGATATTTGCATTATCTTTTTGTTTACGAGAAAACTGGGAGAGTGGAAAACTCAAGTTTGAAAAAAAAATTGAACAACCAAAATGGAAATGCACAAATGCTGAGAGAGATAATTCCAAAAAGTACATGTGATTTTTTAGGTCTGCTTTTTGTAAAATAGGTAAACATTAGGTTGTTTTGTTCTGGTAATTGTCCCCCCGCACATTAACTCGAGAATTTAATTTTTTCTACTCCTTGAAATTTTTGGATCATTTGGTCATTTGCATCTTCAACATGTTTCTGACATGCATATCCTCCTCATTTAAAACATGTTATGATCAATTAGAAATCTCTTTCTTATAAAATTCCACCAAGCTATCTGGGGTTGTTCTAGTGGAATTTCCCAAATGTGGATAACAAAATTTTGGTGTTCATTTTTAGTGTGTGAAAATAATTTTCTTCACTCACATTTATTATAGTTTTCAAATTCTTTTGCATACAAAAATTCTAAAATTTTCATTTTGTTATGATCTTTATTTGCATTATCTTTTGGTTTACGAGAAAACTGGGAGAGTGAAAAACTCAAGTTTGAAAAAAAAATTGAACATAAAAAATGGAAATGCACATATGCTGAGAGAGTTAATTCCAAAAAGTATCTGTAATTTTATAGGTCCGCTTTTTGTAAAATAGGCAAAAAATTGGGTTGTTTGGCTCCAGTAAATCTCCCACCGCACGTTAACTTGAGAATTTAGTTTTTTCTACTCTCTAAAATTTTTGGATCATTAGGTCATTTGCATCTTCAACATGTTTCTGGCATGCATATCCACCACATTCAAAACATGTTAGGATCAATTAGAAATCTCTTTTTTATAAAACTCCACGTTAACATGAGAATTTAATTTATTCTACTCTTTGAAATTTTTGGATCATTAGGTTATTTACATCTTCAAAATGTTTCTGGCATGCATATCCAGCACATTTAAAACATGTAAGGATCAATTATAAATCTCTTTGTTATAAAATTCCACCAAGCTATCTGTGGTTGTACTAGTGGGATTTCCCCAACGTGGATAACAAAACTTTGGTGTTCATTTTTTGTGCGTGAAAATAATTTTCTTTTCTCACATTGATTATAGTTTTCAAATTATTTTGCATACATAAACTCTAAAATTTTAATTTTGTTCTGATCTATATTTGGCTTATCTTCTTTATTAGGAGAAAACAAGGCGAGAGATAAACACAAGTTTGAAAAAAAATATTGATCATCGAAAATGGAAATGTAGCAATGCTGAGAGAGATAATTCCAAAAAGTATCTTGGATTTTTTAGGTTCTCTTTTTGTAAAATAGGCAAAAAGTGCTTTGTTTGGCTCTGGTAAATATCCCACCTCACGTTAACTTGAGAATTTAATTTTTTCTACTCCTTGAAATTTTGGGATCATTAGGTCATTTGCATCTTCAACATGTTTCTGGCATGCATATCCCCCACATTTAAAACATGTTAGGATCAAGTAGAAATCTCTTTCTTATAAAATTCCACCCAGATATGTGGGGTTGTTCTAGTGGAATTTCACCCAAAGTGGAAAACAAAACTTTGGTGCTCATTTTTACTGCATGAAAATAATTTTCTTCTCTCATATTTATTATTGTTTTCAAATTCTTTTGCCTATATAAACTCTAAAATTTTCATTTTGTTGTGATCTATATTTGTCTTATCTTTTTGTTTACGAGAAAACAGGGAGAGTGACAAACACAAGTTTGGAAAAAAAAATTGATCATCCAAAATGGAAATGCAGCAATGCTGAGAGAGATAATTCCAAAAAGTAATTCTGATTTGTAGGTCCGCTTTTTGTAAAATAGAATAAAAGTGGGTTGTTTGGCTCGGATAAATTTCCCACTGCTTGTTAATTTGAGAATTTAATTTTTTTTACTCTTTGAAACATTTGGATCATTAGGTCATTTGCATCTTCAAGATTTTTTTGGCATGCATATCCACCACATTTAAAATATGCTAGGATCAATTAGAAATCTCTTTCTTATAAAATTCCACCAAGCTATCTGGGGTTGTACTAGTGGAATTTCCCCAATGTGGATAACAAAACTTTACTATTCATTTTTAGTGCGTGAAAATAATTATCTTCACTCACATTTATGATAGTTTTCTAATTCTTTTTCAAAATTAAACTCTAAAAATTTCATTTTGTTGTGATCTATATTTGCCTTATCTTTTTATTTATGAAAAACTGGGAAAGTGAAAAACACAAGTTTGAAAAAAAAAATTGAACATCCAAAAATGGAAATGCACAAATACTGAGAGAGGTAATTCCAAAAAGTATGTGTGATTTCATAGGTCCACTTTTTGTAAAATAGGCAAAAAGTAGGTTGTTTGGCTCTCGTAAATATCCCACCGAACGTTAAATTGAGAATTTAATTTTTTCTACTCCTTGCAATTTTTTGATCATTAGGTCATTTCCATCTTTTACATGTTTCTGGCATGCATATCCACCACATTTAAAACATGTTACGATCAATTAGAAATCTCTTTCTTATAAAATTCTACCAAGCTATCTGGGGTTGTCCTAGTGGAATTTCCCCAACGTGGAAATGCACAAATGCTGAGAGAGATAATTCAAAAAATTATCTTTGATTTTTTAGGTCCTCTTTTTGTAAAATAGGCAAAAAGTGCATTGTTTGGCTCTAGTAAATATCCCACCGCACGTTAACTTGAGAATTTAATTTTTTCTACTCCTTGAAATTTTTGGATCATTCGGTCATTTGCATCTTCAACATGTTTGTGGCATGCATATCCACCACATTTAAAACATGTTAGGATCAATTAGAAATCTCTTTCTTATAAAATTCCACCAAGCTAACTGGGGTTGTGCTAGTGGAATTTCCCCCACGTAGATAACAAAACTTTGGTGTTCATTTTAAGTGCTAGAAAATAATTTTGTTCTCTCACATTTATTATAGTTTTCAAAATCTTTTGCATACATAATCTCTAAAATTTTCATTTGGTTGTGATTTATATTTGCCTTATCTTTTTGTTCACGTGAAAACTGGGAGAGTGAAAAACTCAAGTTTGAAAAAAAAATTGAACATAAAAAATGGAAATGCACAATTGCTGAGAGAGATAATTGAAAAAAATATCAATGATTTTTTAGGTCCGCTTTTTGTAAAATAGGCAAAAAGTGCATTGTTTGGCTCTGGGAAATATCCCACCGCACGTTAACTTGAGAATTTAATTTTTTTCTACTTCTTGGAATTTTTGGATCAGTTGGTCATTTGCATCTTCAACATGTTTCTAGCATGCGTATCTACCACATTCAAAACATGTTAGGATCAATTAGAAATCTCTTTTTTATAAAATTCCACCAAGCTATTTGGGGTTGTACTAGTGGAATTTCCCCAACGTGGATAACGAAACTTTGGTGTTCATTTTTAGTGCGTGAAAATAATTTTCTTCACTCACATTTATTATAGTTTTCAAATTCTTTTGTATACATAAACTCTTAAATTTTCATTTTGTTGGGATTTATATTTGACTTTCTTTTTGTTTACGAGAAAACAGGGAGAATGAAAAACTCATGTTTGAAAAAAAAAATTCAATTCCAAAAATGGAAATGCACAAATGCAGAGAGAGATAATTCAAAAAAGTTTCTGTTATTTTTTAGGTCTGCTTTTTATAAAATAGGCAAAAAGTTCTCTGTTTGGCTCCAGTAAATTCCCACCGCACGTTAACTTCAGAATATAATTTTTTCTACTCCTTGAAAATTTTGGATCATTAGGTCATTTGCATCATCAACATGTTTCTAGCATGCATATCCACCACATTTAAAACATGATAGGATCAACTATAAATATCTTTCTAATAAAATTCCACCAAGCTATCTGGGGTTGTATTACTGGAATTTCCCATATGTGAATAACAAAACTTTGGTGTTCATTTTTAGTGCGTGAAACTAATTTTCTTCACTCACATTTATTATAGTTTTCAAATTCTTTTGCATACATAAACTCTAAAATTTTCATTTTGTTGTGATCTATATTTGCCTAATCTTTTTGTTTACGAGAAAACTGGGAGAGTGAAAATCTCAAGTTTGAAAAATAAAATTGAACATCCAAAATGGAAATGCACAAATGCTGAGAGAGATAATTCCAAAAAGTATCTATGATTTTTTATGTCCGCTTTTTGTAAAATAGGAAAAATTCGGTTGTTTGGCTCTAGTAAATATCTCACCGCACGTTAACTTGAGAAATTAATTTTTTCTACTCCTTAAAATTTTTGGATCCTTAGGTCATTTGCATCTTCAACATATTTCAGGCATGCATATCCACCACATTTAAAACATGTTAGGATCAATTAGAAATATTTTTCTTATAAAATTCCACCAAGCTATCTGAGGTTGTACTAATGCAAATTCCCCAACGTGGATAACAAAACCTTGGTGTTCATTTTTAGTGCGTGAAAATAATTTTCTTCTCTCACATTTATTAGAGTTTTTGAATCTTTTTGCATAGATAAACTCTAAAATTTTAATTTTGTTGTTATCTATATTTGGCTTATCTTTTTGTTTAGGAGAAAATTGGGAGAGCGAAAAACTCAAGTTTCAAAAAAAAATTGAACATCCAAAATGGAAATGCACAAATGCTGAGAGAGATAATTCAAAAAAGTATCAATGATTTTTTAGGTCTGCTTTTTGTAAAATAGGCAAAAAGTGCATTCTTTGGCTCTGGTAAATATCCCATCGCACGTAAACTTGAGAATTTAATATTTTCTACTCCTTGAAATTTTTGGATCAGTAGGTCATTTGCATCTTCAATATGTTTCTGGCATGCGTATCTGCCACATTCAAAACATGTTAGGATCAATTAGAAATCTCTTTTTTTTTAAATTCCACCAAGCTATTTGGGGTTGTACTAGTGGAATTTTCCCAACGATGATAAAAAAACTTTGGTGTTCATTTTTAGTGCGTGAAGATAATTTTCTTCACTCAGATTTATTATAGTTTTCAAATTCTTTTGCATACATAAACTTTTAAATTTTCATTTTTTTGGGATTTATATTTAACTTATGTTTTTGTTTGCGAGAAAACTGGGAGAATGAAAAACTCATGTTTGAAAAAAAAAATTCAACTCCAAAAATGGAAATTCACAAATCCTGAGAGAGATAATTCCAAAAAGTAACAGTGATTTTGTAGGTCCACTTTTTGTAAAATAAACAAAAAGTGGGTTGTTTGGCTCTGGTAAATTTCCCACCACTTGTTAACTTTAGAATTTAATTTTTCTACCCTTTGAAATTGTTGGATTATTAGGTCATTTGCATCTTCACGATGTTTCTGGCATACATATCCACCACATTTAAAACATGTTAGGATCAATTTGAAATCCATTTCTTATAAAATTCCACCTAGCTATCAGGGGTTGTACTAGTGGAATTTCCCCAACGTGGATAACAAAACTTTGCTGTTCATTTTTAGTGCATGAAAATAATTTTCTTCCCTCACATTTATCATAGTTTTCAAATTCTTTTTCATGCATAAACTCTAAAATTTACTTTTTGTTGTGATCTATATTTGCCTTATCTTATTGTTTACGAGAAAACTGGGAGAGTGAAAACTCAAGTTTGAAAAAAACAATAGAACATCCAAAAATGGAAATGCAAAAATGCTGAGAGAGATAATTCCAAAAAGTATATGTTATTTCATAGGTCCGCTTTTTGTAAAATAGGCAAAAAGTAGGTTGTTTGGCACTGGTAAATATCCCACCGCATGTTAACTTCAGAATTTATTTTTTTCTACTCGAAATTTTGGGATCATTAGGTCACTTGCACCTTCAAAATGTTTCTAGCATGAATAATCCACCACATTTAAAACATGATAGGATCAATTAGAAATTTCTTTCTTATAAAATTTCACCAAGCTATCTGGAGTTGAACTAGTGGAATTTCCTCAACGTGGATAACAAAACATTGGTGTTCATTTTTAGTGCGTGAAAATAATTTTCCTCACTAACATTTATTATAGTTTTCAAATTCTTTTGCATACATAAACTCTGAAATTTTCATTCGGTTGTGATATATATTTGCCTTATCTTTTTGTTCACGAGAAAACAGGGAGGGAGAAAAACTCAAGTTTGAAAAAAAAAAATTGAACATCCAAAATTGGAAATGCACAAATGCTGAGTGAAATAATTCCAAAAACTATCTATGATTTTTTTGGTCCGCTTTTTTGTAAAATAGGCAAAAAGTGGGTTGTTTGGCTTTGGTAAATATCCCACCGGTTGTTAACTTCAGAATTTAATTTTTTCTACTCCTTCAAAGTTTTGGATCATTAGGTCATTTGCATCTTCAACATGTTTCTGGCATACATATCCGCCACATGTAAAACATGTTAGGATCAATTAGAAATCTCTTTCCTATAAAATTCCACCAAGCTATCTGGGGTTGTACTAGTGGAATTTCCCCAACGTGGATAACAAAACTTTGGTGTTCATTTTTAGTGCGTGTAAATAATTTTCTTCACTCACATTTATTATAGTTTTCAAATTCTTTTGCATACATAAACTCTTAAATTTTCATTTTGTTCTGATCTATATTTGTCTTATCTTTTTGTTTACGAGAAAACTGGGAGAATGAAAAACTCATGTTTGAAAAAAAAAAATTGAACATCCAAAATGGAAATGCACAAATTCTGAGAGAGATAATTCCAAAAAGTATCTATGATTTTTTTAGGTCTGTTTTTTGTAAAATAGGGAAAATGTGGGTTGTTTGGCTCTATAAATATCCCACCGCACGCTAACTTGAGAATTTAATTTTTTCTACTCCTTGAAATTTTTGGATCATTCGGTCATTTGCATCTTCATATTGTTTCTGGCATGCATATCCACCACATTTAAAACAAGTTAGGATCAATTAGAAATCTCTTTCTTATAAAATTCCACCAAGCTATCTGGGGTTGTATTAGTGAAATTTCCCCCACGTGGATAACAAAACTTTGATGTTCATTTTAAGTGCATTAAAATAGTTTTGTTCACTCACATTTATTATAGTTTTCAAAATATTTTGCATACATAAACTCTAAAATTTTCATTTGTTAGTGATTTATATTTGCCTTATCTTTTTGTTTACGTGAAAACTGGGAGAGTGAAAAACTCAAGTTTGAAAAAAAAAATTGAACATCCAAAATGGAAATGCACAAATGCTGAGAGAGATAATTCAAAAATGTATCTATGATTTTTTAGGTCCGCTATTTGTAAAATAGGCAAAAAGTGCATTGTTTCGCTCTGGTAAATATCCCACCGCGCGTTAACTTGAGAATTTAATTTTTTCTACTCCTTGAAATTTTTGGATCAGTAGGTCATTTCCAACTTCAACATATTTCTGGCATGCATATCTACCACATTCAAAACATGTTAGGATCAATTAGAAATCTCATTTTTATAAAATTCCACGAAGCTATTTGGGCTTGTACTAGTGGAGTTTCCCCAACCATGATAAAAAAACTTTGGTGATCATTTTTAGTGCGTGAAAATAATTTTCTTTACTCTCATTTTTTATAGTTTTATAATTTTTTTGCATACATAAACTCTAAAATTTTGATTTTGTTGGGATTTATATTTTACTTATCTTTTTGTTTACGAGAAAACTGGGAGAGAGAAAAACTCATGTTTGAAAAAAAAAATTGAAGACCAAAAATGGAAATGCACAAATCTTGATAGAGATAATTCCAAAAAGTAACTGTGATTTTGTAGGTCCGCTTTTTGTAAAATAGATAAAAAGTGGGTTGGCTCTGGTAAATTTCCCACCGCTTGTTAACCTGTGAATTTAATTTTTTCTACCCTTTGAAATTTTTGAATCCTTAGGTTATTTGCATCTTCAAGATGTTTCTGGCATGCATATCCACCACATTTAAAACATGTTAGGATCAATTAGAAATCTCTTTCTTATAAAATTTCACCAAGTTATATGGGGTTGTACTAGTGGAATTTTCCCAACATGGATAACAAAACTTTGGTGTTCAATTTTAGTGCATGAAAATAATTTTCCTCACTCACATTTATTATAGTTTTCAAAATATTTTGCATGCATAAACTCTAAAATTTTCATTTTGTTGTGATCTATATTTGCCTTATCTTTTTTTTTACGAGAAAACTTGGAGAGTGAAAAACTCAAGTTTGAAAAAAAAATTGAACATCAGAAAAGGGAAATGCTCAAATGTTGAGAGCGATAATTCCAAAAAGTATAAGTGATTTTTTAAGTCCGATTTTTGTAAAATAGGCAAAAAGCGGGTTATTTGGCTCTGGTAAATATCCCACCGCACCTTAACTTGAGAATTTAGTTTTTTCTACTCCTTGAAATTTTTGTATCATTAAGTCATTTGCATCTTCAACATGTTTCTGGCATACATATCCGCTAGATTTAAACATGTTAGGATCAATTAGAAATCTCTTTCTTATAAAATTCCACCAAACAATTTGGGGTTGTACTAGTGGAATTTCCCCAACGTGTATAACAAAACTTTGGTGTTTATTTTTAGTGCGTGAAAATAATTTTCCTCACGCATATTTATTATAGATTTCAAATTCTTTTGCATACATAAACTCTTAAATTTTCATTTTGTTGTGATCTATATTTGCCTTATCTTTTTGTTTACAAGAAAACAGGGAGAGTGAAAAACTCAAGTTTGAAAAAAAAAATTTAGCATCCAAAATGAAATTGCACAAATGCTAAGAGAGATAATTCCAAAAGGTATCTGTGATTTTTTATGTCCACTTTTTGTAAAACAGGCAGAAAGCGAGTTGTTTGGCTCTGGTAAATATCCCACCGCACGTTAACTTGAGAATTTAATTTTTTTCTACTCCTTGAAATTTTTGGATCATTAGTTCATTTGCATCTTCAACATGTTTCTGGCATGCATATCCACCACATTTAAAACATGTTAGGATCAATCTGAGATCATGTTCTTATAAAATTCCGCTAAGCTATCTGAGGTTGTACTAGTGGAATTTCCCCAACATGGATAACAAAACTTTGGTGTTTATTTTTAGTTCGTGAAAAAAAATTTCTTCACTCACATTTATTATAGTTTTCAAATTCTTTTGCATACATAAACTCTTAAAATTTAATTTTTTTGTGATCTATATTTGCCGTATCTTTTTGTTTACGAGAAAATAGGGAGAGTGAAAACCTCATGTTTGAAAAAAAAAATTGAACATCCAAAATGCAAATACACAAATGTTGAAAGAGATAATCCCAAAAAGTGTTTGTGATTTTTTAGGTTCGCTTTTTGTAAAATAGGCAAAAAGTGGGTTGTTGGCTCTACTAAATTTCCCACAGCACGTTAACTTGAGAATTAAATTTTTTATACTCCTTGAAATTTTTGGATCATTAGGTCATTTGCATCTTCAACATGTTTGTGGCATGCATATCCACCACATTTAAAACATGCTAGGATCAATTAGAAATCTCTTTTTTATAAAATTCCACCAAGCTATTTGGGGTTGTACTAGTGGAATTTCCCAAACAATGATAAAAAAACTTTGGTGTTAATTTTTAGTGCGTGAAAATAATTTTCTACATTCACATTTATTATAGTTTTCAAATTCTTTTGCATGCATAATCTCTAAAATTTTCATTTTGTTGTGATCTATATTTGCCTTATCTTTTTGGTTACGAGAAAACAAGGAGAGTGAAAAACTCAAGTTTGAAAAAAAAATTGAACATCCAAAAATGGAAATGCACAAATGTTGACAGCGATAATTCCGAAAAGTATCTATGATTTTTTAGGTCTGCTGTTTGTAAAATAGGCAAAAAGCGGGTTGTTTGGCTCTGGTAAATATCCCACCACACATTAACTTGAGAATTTAATTTTTCTACTCCTAGAAATTTTTTCATCATTAGGTCATTTGCATCTTCAACATGTTTCTAGCATGCATATCCACCACATTAAAAACATGTTAGGATGAATTAGAAATCTTTTTCTTATAAAATTCCACCAAGCTATCTGGGGTTGTACTAGTGGAACTTCCCCAACATGGATAACAAAACTTTGGTGTTTATTTTTAGTGTGTAAAAATAATTTTCTTCACTCACATTTATTATAGTTTTCAAATTTTTTTGCATATATAAACTCTTAAATTTTCATTTTGTTATGATCTATATTTGCCTTATCTTTTTGTTTACGAGAAAACAGGGAGAGTGAAAACCTCAAGTTTGAAAAAAAAAATTGAACATCCAAAATAGAAATGCACAAATGCTGAGAGAGATAATTCCAAAAAGTATCTTTGATTTTTAGGTCCGCTTTTTGTGAAATAGGCCAAAAGTGGTTTGTTTGGCTCTAGTTTATATCCCACCGCGCATTAACTTGAGAATTAAAATTTGTCTACTCGAAATTTTCGGTCATTAGGTCATTTGTATCTTCAACATGTTTCTGGCATGCATATCCACCACAATTAAAACATGTTAGGATCAATTAGAGATCTCTTTCTTGTAAAATTCCACCAAGCTATCTGGGGTTACTAGTGGAATTTCCCCAACGTGGATAACAAAACTTTGGTGTTCCTTTTTAGTGCGTGAGAATAATTTTCTTCACTCACATTTATTATAGTTTTGAAATTCTTTTGCATACATAAACTCTAAAATTTTCATTTTGTTGTGATCTATATTTGGCTTATCTTTTTGTTTACGAAAAAACTGGGACTGTGAAAAACTCAAGTTTGAAAAAAAAAAATTGAACATCCAAAATGGAAATGCACAAATTCTGAGAGAGATAATTCCAAAAAGTAACTATGAATTTTTAGGTCTGTTTTTGTAAAATAGACAAAAAGTTGGTTGTTTGGCTCTGGTAAATATCCCACGGCATGGTAACTTGAGAATTTAACTTTTTCTACTCTTTGAAATTTTTGGATCATTAGGTCATTTGCATCTACAAGATGTTTCTGGCATGCATATCCACCATATTTAAAACAAGTTAGGATCAATTAGAAATCTTTTTCTTATAAAATTCCACTAAGCCATCTGGGGTTGTACTAGTGGAATTTCCCTAACGTTGATAACAAAACAATGGTGTTCATTTTTAGTGCGTGAAAATAATTTTCTTCACTCACATTTATGATAGTTTTCAAATTCTCTTGCATACATGAACTTTAAAATTTTCATTTTGTTTTGATCTATATTTTCCTTATCTTTTTTTTTACGAGAAAATTGGGAGAGAGAAAAACTCAAGTTTGAAAAAAAAAATTGAGGCTTATCTTTTTGTTTACGAGAAAACTGGGAGTGTGCAAAACTCAAGTTTGAAAAAAAAAATTGAACATCCAAAAAGGAAATGCCCAAATTCTGAGAGAGATAATTCCAAAAAGTAACTATGATTTTTTAGGTATGTTTTTGTAAAATAGACAAAAACTGGGTTGTTTGGCTCTGGTAAATATCCCATCGCTGGTAACTTGAGAATATAACTTTTTCTACTCTTTGAAAATTTTGGATCATTAGGTCATTTGCATCTTCAAGATGTTTCTAGCATGCATATCCACAACATTTAAAACAAGTTAGGATCAATTAGAAATCTCTTTCTTATAAAATTCCACCAAGCTATCTGGGGTTGTTCTAGTGGAATTTCCCCAACGTCGATAACAAAAAAATGGTGTTCCTTTTTAGTATGTGAAAATAAATAATTTTCTCCACTCACATTTATGATAGTTTTCAAATTCTTTTGCATACATGAACTCTAAAATTTTCATTTTTTTATCTATATTTTCCTTATCTTTTTGTTTACGAGAAAATTGGGAGAGAGAAAAACTCAAGTTTGAAAAAAAAAAATTGAACATCCAAAATGGAAATGCATAAATGCTGAGAGAGATTATTCCGAAAAGTATCTGTGATTTCTTAGGTCCGCTTTTTGTAAAATAGGCAAAAAGTGGGTTGTTTAGCTCTGGTAAATATCCCACCACACGTTAACTTGAGAATTTAATTTTTTCTACTCCTTGAAATTTTTGGATCATTTGGTCATTTGCATCTTCAACATATTTCTGGCATGCATAACCACCACATTTAAAACATGTTAGGATCAATTAGAAATCTCTTTCGTATAAAATTCCACCAAGCTATCTGGGGTTGTACTGGTGGAATTTCCCCAAAGTGGTTAACAAAACTTTGGTGTTCATTTTTAGTGCATGAAAATAATTTTCTTCACTCACATTTATTATAGTTTTCAAATTATTTTGCATACATAAACTCTAAAATTTTCATTTTGATGTGATCTATATTTGCCTTATTTTTTTGTTTACGAGAAAACTGGGAGAGTGAAAAACTCAAGTTTGAAAAAAAAATTGAACATCCAAAATTGAAAATGCACAAATGCGGAGAGAGATAATTCCAAAAAGTCTATATGATTTTTTAGGTCCGCTTTTTTGTAAAATAGGCAAAAAGTGGGTTGTTTTGCTCTGGTAAATATCCGACCGCACCTTAATTTGAGAATTTAATTTTTTCTACTCGAAAATTTTGGATCATTAGGTCATTTGCATCTTCAACATGTCTATGGCATGCATATCCATCACATTTAAAACATGTTAGAATCAATTAGAAATCACTTTCTTATAAAATTCCACCAAGCTATCTGGGGTTGTACTAATGGAATTTCCCCAATGTGGATAACAAAACTTTGGTGTTCATTTTTAGTGCGTGAAAATAATTTTATTCACTCAGATTTACTATAGTTTTCAAATTCTTTGGCATACATAAACTCTAAAATTTTCATATTTTTGTGATGTATATTTGTCTAATCATTTTTTTTACGTGAAAACTGGGAGAGTGAAAAACTCAAGTTTGAAAAAAAAATTGAACATCCAAAAATGGAAGTGCTCAAATGCTGAGAGCGATAATTCCAAAAAGTATCTGTGGTTTTTTTGGTCCACTTTTTGTAAAAGCGGCAAAAAGTGGGTTGTTTGGCTCAGGTAAATATCCAACTGTTCATTAATTTGAGAATTTAATTTTTCCTAATCCTTGAAAGTTTTAGATCATTTGGTCATTTGCATCTTCAACATGTTTCTGGCATGCATATCCACCACATTTAAACATGTTAGGACCAATTAGAAATCTCTTTCTTATAAAATTCCACCAAGCAATTTGGGGTTGTACTAGTGGCATTTCCCCAACGTGGATAACAAAACTTTGGTGTTCATTTTTAGTGCGTGAAAATAATTTTCTTCACTCACATTTATTATAGTTTTCAAATTCTTTTGCATACATAAGCTCTAAAATTTTCATTTTGCTGTGATCTATATTTGCCTTATCTTTCTGTTTACAAGAATACTAGAGGAGTGAAAACCTCAAGTATGAAAAAATGAATTGAGCATCCAAAATGGAAATGCACAAATGCTGAGTGAGATAATTCCAAAAAGTATCTATGATTTTTTTGGTCCGCTTTTTTTAAAATAGGCAAAAAGTGGTTTGTTTGGCTCTGGTAAATAACCCACCGCACATTAAATTGAGAATTTAATTTTTTCTACTCTTTTAAATTTTTGGATCATAGGTCATTTGCATCTTCAACTTGTTTCTAGCATGCACATCGACCACATTTAAAACATGTTAGGATCAATTAGAAATCTTTTTCTTATAAAATTCCACCAACCTATCTGGGGTTGTACTAGTGGAATTTCCCCAACGTGGATAACAAAACTTTGTTGTTCATTTTTAGTACGTGAGAATAATTTTCTTCGCTCACATTTGTTATAGTTTTGAAATTATTTTGCATACATAAACTCTTAAATTTTCATTTTGTTGTGATCTATATTTTCCTTATCTTTTTGTTTACGAGAAAACTAGGAGAGTCAAAACCTCAAGATTGAAAAAAAAATTGAACATCAAAAATGGAAATGCCCAAATGTTGAGAGAGATAATTCTAAAATGTATCTGTGATGTTTTTGGTCAGCTTTTTGTAAAATAGGCAAAAAGTGGGTGTTTTGGCTATGGTAAATAACCCACCGCACGTTACCTCGAGAATTTAATTTTTTGTACTGTTTGAAATTTTTGGATGATTAGGTCATTTGCATCTTCAACATGTTTCTGGCATGCATATCCACCACATTTAAAACATGTTAGGATCAATTAGAAATCTCTTTCTTTTAAAATTCCACCAAGCTATCTAGGGTTGTACAAGTGGAATTTACCCAACGTGGATAACAAAATTTTCTTGTTCATTTTCCGTGCGTGAGAATTATTTTTTTCACTCACATTTACTATAGATTTGAAATTCTTTTGCATATATAAACTCTAAAATTTTCATTTTGTTGTGATCTATATTTGGCTTATCTTTTTGTTTACGAGAAAACTGGGGGAGTGAAAAACTCAAGTTTGAAAAAAAAAATTGAACATCCAAAATGAAAATGCACAAATCCTGAGAGAGATAATTCCAAAAAGTAACAATGATTGTTTAGGTCTTTTTTTGTAAAATAGACAAAAAGTGGGTTGTTTGGCTTTGGTAAATATCCAACCGCATGTTAACTTGAGAATTTAATTTTTTCTACTCTTTGAAATATTTGGATCATTAGGTCATTTGCATCTTCAAGATGTTTCTGGCATGCATATCCACCACATTTAAAAGAAGTTAGGTTCAATTAGAAATCTCTTTCTTATAAAATTCCACCAAGCTATCTGGGGTTGTACTAGTGGAATTTCCCCAACGTGGATAACAAAACATTGGTGTTCATTTTTAGTGCGTGAAAATAATTTTCTTCACTAATATTTATGATAGTTTTCAAATTCTTTTGCATACATAAACTCTAAAAACTTCATTTTGTTGTGATCTATATTTTCCTTATCTTTTTGTTTACGAGAAAATTGTGAGAGAGAAGAATACAAGTTTGAAAAAAAAAATTGAACATCCGAAATTGAAATGCACAAATGCTGAGAGAGATAATTCCAAAAAGTCTCTGTGATTTCTTAGGTCCGCTTTTTGTAAAATAGGCAAAAAGTGGGTTGTTTAGATTTGGTAAATATATCCCACTGCACGTTAACTTGAGAATTTAATTTTCTCTACTCCTTGAAATTTTTGGATCATTTGGTCATTTGCATCTTCAACATATTTCTGGCATGCATATCCACCACATGTAAAACATGTTAGGATCAATTAGAAATCTCTTTCTTATAAAATTCCACCAAGCTATCTGGGGTATTACTACTGGAATTTCCCCAACGTGGATAACAAAACTTTGATGTTCATTTTTAGTGCGTGAAAATAATTTTCCTCACTCTCATTTATTATAGTTTTAAAATTCTTTTGCATACATAAACTCTAAAAATTATTTTTTGTTGTGATCTATATTTGCCTTATCTTTTTGTTTAGGAGAAAACAGGGAAAGTGAAAAACTCAAGTTTGAAAAACTGAATTGAACATCCAAAATAGAAATGCACAAATGCTGAGAGAGATACTTCCAAAAAGTATCTGTGATTTTCTAGGTCCACTTTTTTTAAAATAAGCAAAAAGTCGGTTGTTTGGCTCTGGTAAAATTCCCACCACACGTTAACTTGAGAATATAAATCTTTCTACTCTTTGAAATTTTTAGATCAGTAAGTCATTTGCATCTTCAACATGTTTCTGGCATGCATATCCACCACATTTAAAACATGTTAGGATCAACTAGAAATCACTTTCTTATAAAATTCCACCAAGCTGTCTGGGGTTGTACTAGTGGAATTTCCCCAACGTGGATAACAAAACTTTGATGTTCATTTTTAGTGGGAGAAAATAATTTTCCTCACTCTCATTTATTATAGTTTTCAAATTCTTTTGCATACATAAACTCTAAAAATTATTTTTTGTTGTGATCTATATTTGCCTTATCTTTTTGTTTACGAGAAAACAGGGAAAGTAAAAAACTCAAGTTTGAAAAAAAAATTGAACATCCAAAAATGGAAATGCTCAAATGCTCAGAGCGATAATTCCTAAAAGTATCTGAGATTTTTTGGTCCAATTTTAGTAAAATAGCAAAATTTGTGTTGTTTGGCTCCGGTAAATATCCCACTATACGTTAATTTGAGAATTTAATTTTTTTCTACTCCTTGAAAGTTTTGGATCATTTGGACATTTGCATCTTCAACATATTTCTGGAATGCATATCCACCACATTTAAACATGTTAGGATCAATTAAAAATCTCTTTCTTTTAAAATTCCACCAAGCAATTTGGGGTTGTTCTAGTGGAATTTCCCCAACGTGCATAACAAAACTTTGGTGTTCATTTTTGGTGCATGAAAATAATTTTCTTCACTCACATTTATGATAGTTTTCAAATTCTTTTGCATACATAAGCTCAAAAGTTTTCATTTTGTTGTGATCTATATTTGCCTTATCTTTTGGTTTACGAGAAAACTAGGGGAGTGAAAACCTCAAGTTTGAAAAAAAAAATTGAACATCCAAAATGGAAATTCACAAATGCCGAGTGAGATAATTCCAAAAAGTATCTGTGATTTATTAGGTCCGGTTTTTTTAAAATAGGCAAAAAGTGGGTTGTTTGGCTCTGGTAAATAACCCACCGCACAATAACTTGAAAATTTAATTTTTTCTACTCTTTGAAATTTTGGGGTCATTAGGTCATTTGCATCTTCAACATGTTTCTGGCATGCACATCCACCACATTTAAAACATGTTAGGATTAATTAGAAATCTCTTTCTTATAAAATTCCACCAAGCTATTTGGGGTTGTAATAATGGAATTTCCCCAATGTGGATAACAAAACTTTGGTGTTCATTTTTATTGCGTGAAAATATTTTTTTTCACTCAGATTTATTATAGTTGTCAAATTCTTTTCATCCATCAACTCAAAAATTTACATTTTTTTGTGATCTGTGTTTGTCTTAACTTTTTGTTTACGAGAAAACTGGGCGAGTGAAAAACTCAAGTTTGAAAAAATAAATTGAACATCCAAAATGGAAATGCACAAAAGCTGAGAGAGATAATTCAAAAATATACCTTTGATTTTTAAGGATAGGCAAAATGTGGGTTGTTTGGCTCTGGTAAATATCCCACCACATGTTAACTTGAGAATTTAATTTTTTCAACTACTTGAAATTTTTTGATATTTATGTCATTTGGATCTTCAACATGTTTTTGGCATGCATATCCACCACATTTAAAACATGTTAGGATCAACTGGAAATCTCTTTCTTATAAAATTCCTCCAAGCTATTTGGGGATGTACTAGTGAAATTTCCCCAACGTGGATAACAATACTTTAGTTTTCATTTTTAGTGCGTGAAAATAATTTTCTTCACTCACATTTATTATTGTTTTCAAATATTTTCGCATACATAAACTCTAAAATTTTTATTTTGTTGTGATCTATATTTGCCTTATCTATTTGTTTACGAGAAAACTGGGAGAGTGAAAAACTCAAGTTTGAAAAAAAAAATGAGCATTCAAAATGGAAATGAACAAATGCTGAGAGAGATAATTCCGAAAAGTATCTATGATTTGTTAGGTTTCTTTTTGTAAAATAGAAAAAAAGTGGGTTGTTTGGCTCTGGTAAATATCCAACCGCATGTTTACTTGAGAATTTAATATTTTCTACTCTTCGAAATTTTTGGATCATTAGGTCATTTGCATCTTAGAGATGTTTCTGGCATGCATATCCACCACATTTAAAACAAGTTAGGATCAATTAGAAATCTCTTTCTTATAAAATTCCACCAAGCTATATGGGGTTGTACTAGTGGAATTTCCCCAACGTGGATAACAAAACATTGGTGTTCATTTTTAGTGCGTGAAAATAATTTTCTTCACTCATATTTATGATAGTTTTCAAATTCTTTTGCATACATAAACTCTAAAAACTTCATTTTGTTGTGATCTATATTTTCCTTATCTTTTTGTTTACGAGAAAATTGCGACAGCGAAGAACTCAAGTTTGAAAAAAAAAAATTGAACATCCAAAATTGAAATGCACAAATGCTGAGAGAGATAATTCCAAAAAGTCTCTGTGATTTCTTAGGTCCGCTTTTTGTAAAAAAGGTAAAAAGTGGGTTGTTTAGCTTTGGTAAATATATCCCACCGCACGTTAACTTGAGAATTTAATTTTCTCTACTCCTTGAAATTTTTGGATCATTTGGTCATTTGCTTCTTCAACATATTTCTGGCATGCATATCCACCACATGTAAAACATGTTAGGATCAATTAGAAATCTCTTTCTTATAAAATTCCACCAAGCTATCTGGGGTATTACTAGTGGAATTTCCCCAACGTGGATAACAAAACTTTGATGTTCATTTTTAGTGCGTGAAAATAATTTTCCTCACTCTCCTTTATTATATTTTTCAAATTCTTTTGCATACATAAACTCTAAAAATTATTTTTTGTTGTGATCTATATTTGCCTTATCTTTTTGTTTACGAGAAAACAGGGAAAGTGAAAAAATCAAGTTTGAAATACTGAATTGAACATCCAAAATAGAAATGCACAAATGCTGAGAGAGATACTTCCAAAAAGTATTTGTGATTTTTTAGGTCCACTTTTTGTAAAATAAGCAAAAAGTCGGTTGTTTGGCTCTGGTAAATTTCCCACCACACATTAACTTGAGTATATAAATCTTTCTACTCTTTGAAATTTTTATATCAGTAAGTCATTTGCATCTTCAACATATTTCTGGCATGCATATCCACCACATTTAAAACAAGTTAGGATCAACCAGAAATCTCTTTCTTATAAAATTCCACCAAGCTGTATGGGGTTGTACTAGTGGAATTTCCCCAACCTGGATAACAAAACTTTGATGTTCATTTTTAGTGCGTGAAAATAATTTTCCTCACTCTCATTTATTATAGTTTTCAAATTCTTTTGCATACATAAACTCTAAAAATTATTTTTTGTTGTGATTTATATTTGCCTTATCTTTTTGTTTACGAGAAAACATGGAAAGTGAAAAACTCAAGTTTGAAAAAAAAATTGAACATCCAAAAATGGAAATGCTCAAATGCTCAGAGCGATAATTCCTAAAAGTATCTGAGATTTTTTGGTCCGCTTTTAGTAAAATAGGCAAAATTTGAGTTGTTTGGCTCAGGTAAATATCCCACTGTACGTTAATTTGAGAATTTAATTTTTTTCTACTCCGTGAAAGTTTTGGATCATTTGGTCATTTGAATCTTCAACATGTTTATGGAATGCATATCCACCACATTTAAACATGTTAGGATCAATTAAAAATCTCTTTCTTTTAAAATTCCACCAAGCAATTCGGGGTTGTACTAGTGGAATTTCCCCAACGTGGATAACAAAACTTTGGTGTTCATTTTTGGTGCATGAAAATAATTTTCTTCACTCACATTTATGATAGTTTTCAAATTACTTTGCATACATAAGCTCAAAATTTTTCATTTTGTTGTGATCTATATTTGCCTTATCTTTTTGTTTACGAGAAAACTGGAGGAGTGAAAACAACAAGTTTGAAAAAAAAAATTGAACATCCAAAATGGAAATTCACAAATGCCGAGTGAGATAATTCCAAAAAGTATCTGTGATTTTTTAGGTCTGCTTTTTTAAAAATAGGCAAAAAGTGGGTTGTTTGGCTCTGGTAAATAACCCACCGCACATTAACTTGAGAATTTAATTTTTTCTACTCTTTGAAATTTTGGGATCATTAGGTCATTTGCATCTTCAACATGTTTCTGGCATGCACATCCACCACATTTAAAACTTGTTAGGATCAATTAGAAATCTCTTTCTTATAAAATTCCACCAAGCTATTTGGGGTTGTACTAGTGGAATTTCCCCAATGTGGATAACAAAACTTTGGTGTTCATTTTTATTGCGTGAAAATAATTTTTTTCTCTCAGATTTATTATAGTTGTCAAATTCTTTTCATCCATAAACTCAAAAATTTACATTTTTTTGTGATCTGTATTTGTCTTAACTTTTTTGTTTACGAGAAAACTGGGAGAGTGAAAAACTCAAGTTTGAAAAAATAAATTGAACATCCAAAATGGAAATGCACAAAAGCTGAGAGAGATAATTCAAAAATATACATGTGATTTTTAAGGATAGGCAAAATGTGGGTTGTTTGGCTCTGGTAAATAACCCACCGCATGTTAACTTGAGAATTTAATTTGTTCTACTACTTGAAATTGTTTGATATTTATGTCATTTGGATCTTCAACATGTTTTTGGCATGCATATCCACCACATTTAAAACATGTTAGGATCAATTAGAAATCTCTTTCTTATAAAATTCCTCCAAGCTATTTGGGGATGTACTAGTGAAATTTCCCCAACGTGGATAACAATACTTTAGTTTTCATTTTTAGTTCGTGAAAATAATTTTCTTCACTCACATTTATTATTGTTTTCAAATATTTTTGCATACATAAACTCTAAAATTTTTATTTTGTTGTGATCTATATTTTCCTTATCTATTTGTTTACGAGAAAACTGGGAGAGTGAAAAACTCAAGTTTGAAAAAAAAAATTGAGCATCCAAAATGGAAATGAACAAATGCTGAGAGAGATAATTCCGAAAAGTATCTATGATTTGTTGGGTCTGTTTGTTTAAAATATACAAAAAGTGGGTTGTTTGGCTCTGGTAAATATCCAACCGCATGTTAACTTGAGAATTTAATATTTTCTACTCTTTGAAATTTTTGGATCATTAGGTCATTTGCATTTTCAAGATGTTTCTGGCATGCATATCCACCACATTTAAAACAAGTTAGGATCAATTCGGAATCTCTTTATTATAAAATTCCACCAAGCTATCTGTGGTTGTACAAGTGGAATTTCCCCAACGTAGATAACAAAACATTGGTGTTCATTTTTAGTGCGTGAAAATAATTTTCTTCACTCATATTTATGATAGTTTTCAAATTCTTTTGCATCCATAAACTCTAAAAACTTCATTTTGTTGTGATCTATATTTTCCTTATCTTTTTGTTTACGAGAAAATTGGGAGAGCGAAGAACTCAAGTTTGAAAAAAAAATTGAATATCCGAAATTGAAATGCACAAATGCTGAGAGAGATAATTCCAAAAAGTCTCTGTGATTTCTTAGGTCCGCTTTTTGTAAAATAGGTAAAAAGTGGGTTGTTTAGCTTTGGTAAATATATCCCACCGCACGTTAACTTGAGAATTTAATTTTCTCTACTCCTTGAAATTTTTGGATCATTTGGTCATTTGCATCTTCAACATATTTCTGGCATGCATATCCACCACATGTAAAACATGTTAGGATCAATTAGAAATCTCTTTCTTATAAAATTCCACCAAGCTATCTGGGGTATTACTAGTGGAATTTCCCCAACGTGGATAACAAATCTTTGATGTTCATTTTTAGTGCGTGAAAATAATTTTCCTCACTCTCATTTATTATAGTTTTCAAATTCTTTTGCATACATAAACTCTTAAAATTATTTTTTGTTGTGATCTATATTTGCCTTATCTTTTTGTTTACGAGAAAACAGGGAAAGTGAACAACTCAAGTTTGAAAAACTGAATTGAACATCCAAAATAGAAATGCACAAATGCTGAGAGAGATACTGCCAAAAAGTATCTGTAATTTTTTAGGTCCACTTTTTGTAAAATAAGCAAAAAGTCGGCTGTTTGGCTCTGGTAAATTTCCCACCACACGTTAACTCTAGTATATAAATCTTTCTACTCTTTGAAATTTTTATATCAGTAAGTCATTTGCATCTTCAACATGTTTCTGGCATGCATATCCACCACATTTAAAACATGTTAGGATCAACTAGAAATCTCTTTCTTATAAAATTCAACCAAGTTGCTGGGGTTGTACTAGTGGAATTTCCCCAACGTGGATAACAAAACTTTGATGTTCATTTTTAGTGCGTGAAAATAATTTTCCTCACTCTCATTTATTATAGTTTTCAAATTCTTTTGCATACATAAACTCTAAAAATTATTTTTTGTTGTGATCTATATTTGCCTTATCTTTTTGTTTACGAGAAAACAGGGAAAGTGAAAAACTCAAGTTTGAAAAAGAAATTGAACATCCAAAAATGGAAATGCTCATATGGTCAGAGCGATAATTCCTAAAAGTATCTGAGATTTTTTGGTCCTCTTTTAAAAAAATAGGCAAAATTTGTGATGTTTGGCTCAGGTAAATATCCCACTGTACGTTAATTTGAGAATTTAATTTTTTTCTACTCCTTGAAAGTTTTGGATCATTTGGTCATTTGCATCTTCAACATGTTTATGGAAAGCATATCCACCACATTTAAACATGTTAGGATCAATTAAAAATCTCTTTCTTTTAAAATTCCACCAAGCAATTCGGGGTTGTACTAGTGGAATTTCCCCAACGTGGATAACAAAACTTTGGTGTTCATTTCTGGTGCGTGAAAATAATTTTCTTCACTCACATTTATGATAGTTTTCAAATTCTTTTGCATACATAAGCTCAAAATTTTTCTTTTTGTTGTGATCTATATTTGCCTTATCTTTTTGTTTACGAGAAAACTTGGGGAGTGAAAACGGCAAGTTTGAAAAAAAAAATTGAACATCCAAAATGGAAATTCACAAATGCTAATTGACATAATTCCAAAAACTATCTGTGATTTTTTAGGTCCGCTTTTTTTAAAATAGGCAAAAAGTGGGTTGTTTGGCTCTGGTAAATAACCCACCGCACATTAACTTGAGAATTTAATTTTTTCTACTCTTTGAAATTTTGGGATCATTAGGTTATTTGCATCTTCAACATGTTTCTGGCATGCACATCCACCACATTTAAAACATGTTAGGATCAATTAGAAATCTCTTTCTTATAAAATTCCACCAAGCTATTTGGGGTTGTACTAGTGGAATTTCCCCAATGTGGATAACAAAACTTTGGTGTTCATTTTTATTGCGTGAAAATAATTTTTTTCACTCAGATTTATTATAGTTGTCAAATTCTTTTCATCCATAAACTCAAAAATTTACAATTTTTTTGTGATCTATATTTGTCTTAACTTTTTGTTTACGAGAAAACTGGGAGAGTGAAAAACTCAAGTTTGAAAAAATAAATTGAACATCCAAAATGGAAATGCACAAAAGCTGAGAGTGATAATTCAAAAATATACTTGTGATTTTTAAGGATAAGCAAAATGTGGGTTGTTTGGCTTTGGTAAATATCCCACCGCATGTTAACTTGAGAATTTAATTTTTTCTACTACTTGAAATTTTTTGATATTTATGTCATTTGGATCTTCAACATGTTTTTGGCATGCATATCCACCACATTTAAAACATGTTAGGATCAATTAGAAATCTTTTTCTTATAAAATTCCTCCAAGCTATTTGGGGATGTACTAGTGAAATTTCCCCAACGTGGATAACAATACTTTAGTTTTCATTTTTAGTGCGTGAAAATAATTTTCTTCACTCACATTTATTATTGTTTTCAAATATTTTTGCATACATAAACTCTAAAATTTTTATTTTGTTGTGATCTATATTTGCCTTATCTATTTGTTTACGAGAAAACTGGGAGAGTGAAAAACTCAAGTTTGAAAAAAAAATTGAGCATCCAAAATGGAAATGAACAAATGCTGAGAGAGATAATTCCGAAAAGTATCTATGATTTGTTAGGTCTGTTTGTTTAAAATAGACAAAAAGTGGGTTTTTTGGCTCTGGTAAATATCCTACCGCATGTTAACTTGAGAATTTAATATTTTCTACTCTTTGAAATTTTTGGATCATTAGGTCATTTGCATCTTCAAGATGTTTCTGGCATGCATATCCACCACATTTAAAACAAGTTAGGATCAATTAGAAATCTCTTTCTTATAAAATTCCACCAAGCTATCTGGGGTTATACTAGTGGAATTTCCCCAACGTGGATAACAAAATATTGGTGTTCATTTTTAGTGCGTGAAAATAATTTTCTTCACTCATATTTATGATAGTTTTCAAATTCTTTTGCATACATAAACTCTAAAAACTTCATTTTGTTGTGATCTATATTTTCCTTATCTTTTTGTTTACGAGAAAATTGGGAGAGCGAAGAACTCAAGTTTGAAAAAAAAAATTGAATATCCGAAATTGAAATGCACAAATGCTGAGAGAGATAATTCCAAAAAGTCTCTGTGATTTCTTAGGTCCGCTTTTTGTAAAATAGGTAAAAAGTGGGTTGTTTAGCTTTGGTAAATATATCCCACCGCACGTTAACTTGAGAATTTAATTTTCTCTACTCCTTGAAATTTTTGGATCATTTGGTCATTTGCATCTTCAACATATTTCTGGCATGCATATCCACCACATGAAAAACATGTTAGGATCAATTTGAAATCTCTTTCTCATAAAATTCCACCAAGCTATCTGGGGTATTACTAGTGGAATTTCCCCAATGTGGATAACAAAACTTTGATGATCATTTTTAGTGCGTGAAAATAATTTTCCTCACTCTCATTTATTATAGTTTTCAAATTCTTTTGCATACATAAACTCTAAAAATTATTTTTTGTTGTGATCTATATTTGCCTTATCTTTTTGTTTACGAGAAAACAGGGAAAGTGAACAACTCAAGTTTGAAAAACTGAATTGAACATCCAAAATAGAAATGCACAAATGCTGAGAGAGATACTTTCAAAAAGTATCTGTGATTTTTTAGGTCCACTTTTTTTAAAATAACCAAAAAGTCGGTTGTTTGGCTCTGGTAAATTTCCTACCACAAGTTAACTTGAGAATATAAATCTTTCTACTTTTTGAAATTTTTAGATCAGTAAGTCATTTGCATCTTCAACATGTTTCTGGCATGCATATCCACCACATTTAAAACATGTTAGGATCAACTAGAAATCTCTTTCTTATAAAATTCCACCAAGCTGTCTGGGTTGTACTAGTAGAATTTCCCCAACGTGGATAACAAAACTTTGATGTTCATTTTTAGTGCGTGAAAATAATTTTTCTCACTCTCATTTATTATAGTTTTCAAATTCTTTTGCATACATAAACTCTAAAAATTATTTTTTGTTGTGATCTATATTTGCCTTATCTTTTTGTTTACGAGAAAACAGGGAAAGTGAAAAACTCAAGTTTGAAAAAAAAATTGAACATCCAAAAATGGAAATGCTCAAATGCTCAGAGCGATAATTCCTAAAAGTATCTGAGATTTTTTGGTCTGCTTTTAGTAAAATAGGCAAAATTTGTGTTGTTTGGCTCAGGTAAATATCCCACTGTACGTTAATTTGAGAATTTAATTTTTTTCTACTCCTTGAAAGTTTTGGATCATTTGGTCATTTGTATCTTCAACATGTTTCTGGAATGCATATCCCCCACATTTAAACATGTTAGGATCAATTAAAAATCTCTTTCTTTTTAAATTCCACCAAGCAATTTAGGATTGTACTAGTGGAATTTCACCAACGTGGATAACAAAACTTTGGTGTTCATTTTTCGTGCGTGAAAATAATTTTCTTCACTCACATTTATGATAGTTTTCAAATTCTTTTGAATACATAAGCTCAAAATTTTTTATTTTGTTGTGATCTATATTTGCCTTATCTTTTTGTTTACGAGAAAACTGGGGGAGTGAAAACCTCAAGTTTGAAAAAAAAAATTGAACATCCAAAATAGAAATTCACAGATGCTGAGTGAGATAATTCCAAAAAGTATCTGTGATTTTTTAGGTCCGCTTTTTTTAAAATAGGCAAAAAGTGGGTTGTTTGGCTCTGGTAAATAACCCACCGCACATTAACTTGAGAATTTAATTTTTTCTACTCTTTGAAATTTTGGGATCATTAGGTCATTTGCATCTTCAACAAGTTTCTGGCATGCACATCCACCACATTTAAAACATGTTAGGATCAATTAGAAATCTCTTTCTTATAAAATTCCACCAAGCTATTTTGGGTTGTACTAGTGGAATTTCCCCAATGTGGATAACAAAACTTTGGAGTTCATTTTTATTGCGTGAAAATAATTTTTTTCACTCAGATTTATTATAGTTGTCAAATTCTTTTCATCCATAAACTCAAAAATTTACATTTTTTTGTGATCTATATTTGTCTTAACTTTTTGTTTACGAGAAAACTGGGAAAGTGAAAAACTCAAGTTTGAAAAAATAAATTGAACATCCAAAATGGAAATGCACAAAAGCTGAGAGAGATAATTCAAAAATATACATGTGATTTTTAAGGATAGGCAAAATGTGGGTTGTTTGGCTCTGGTAAATATCCCACCGCATGTTAACTTGAGAATTTAATTTTTTCTACTACTTGAAATTTTTTGATATTTATGTCATTTGGATCTTCAACATGTTTTTGGCATGCATATCCACCACATTTAAAACATGTTAGGATCAATTAGAAATCTCTTTCTTATAAAATTCCTCCAAGCTATTTGGGGATGTACTAGTGAAATTTCCCCAACGTGGATAACAATACTTTAGTTTTCATTTTTAGTGCGTGAAAATAATTTTCTTCACTCACATTTATTATTGTTTTCAAATATTTTTGCATACATAAACTCTAAAATTTTTATTTTGTTGTGATCTATATTTGCCTTATCTATTTGTTTACAAGAAAACTGGGAGAGTGAAAAACTCAAGTTTGAAAAAACAATTGAGCATCCAAAATAGAAATGAACAAATGCTCAGAGAGATAATTCCAAAAAGTATCTATGATTTGTTAGGTCTGTTTTTGTAAAATAGACAAAAAGTGGGTTGTTTGGCTCTAGTAACAATCCAACCGCATGTTAACTTGAGAATTTAATATTTTCTACTCTTTGAAATTTTTGGATTATTAGGTCATTTGCATCTTCAAGTTGTTTCTGGCATGCATATCCACCACATTTAAAACAAGTTAGGATCAATTAGAAATCTCTTTCTTATAAAATTCCACCAAGCTATCTGGTGTTGTACTAGTGGAATTTCCCCAACGTGGATAACAAAACATTGGTGTTCATTTTTAGTGCGTGAAAATAATTTTCTTCACTCATATTTAGGATAGTTTTCAAATTCTTTTGCATACATAAACTCTAAAAACTTCATTTTGTTGTGATCTATATTTTCCTTATCTTTTTGCTTACGAGAAAATTGGGAGAGCGAAGAACTCAAGTTTGAAAAAAAAAAATTGAACATCCAAAATTGAAATGCACAAATGCTGAGAGAGATAATTCCAAAAAGTCTCTGTGATTTCTTAGGTCCGCTTTTTGTAAAATAGGCAAAAAGTGGGTTGTTTTACTCTGGAAAATATCCCACCGGACCCTAACTTGAGAATTTAATTTTTTCTTCTCCTTGAAAGTTTTAGATCATTTGGTCATTTGCATCTTCAACATGTTTCTGGCATGCATATCCACCACATTTAAACATGTTAGGATCAATTAGAAATCTCTTTCTTATAAAATTCCACCAACCAATTTGGGGTTGTACTACATGAATTTCCCCAACTTGGTTAACAAAACTTTGGTGTTCATTTTTAGTGCGAGAAAATAATTTTCTTCACTCACACTTAGTATAATTTTCAAATTCTTTTGCAAACATAAGTTCTAAAATTTTCATTTTGTTCTGATCTATATTTTCCTTATCTTTTAGTTTACGAGAAAATTGGGGGAGTGAAAACCTTAAGTTTGAAAAAAAAAATTGAACATCCAAAATGGAAATGTACAAATGCTGAGTGAGATAATTCCAAAAAGTATATGTGATTTTTTAGGTCCGCTTTTTGTAAAATAGGCAAAAAGTGGGTTGTTTGGCTCTTGTAAATAACCCACAGCACATTAACTTGAGAATTTAATTTTTTCTACTCTTTGAAATTTTTGGATCATTAGGTCATTTGCATCTTCAACATGTTTCTGGCATGCACATCCACCACATTTAAAACATGTTAGGATCAATTAGAAATCTCTTTCTTATAAAATTCCACCAAGATATCTGGGGTTGTACTAGTGGAATTTCCCCAACGTGGATAACAAAACTTTTGTGTTCATTTTTAGTCCTTGAAAATAATTTTCTGCACTCACATATTTATAGTTTTGAAATTATTTTTCATACATAAATTCTTAAATTTTCATTTTGTTGTGATCTATATTTGCCTTATATTTTTGTTTACGAGAAAACTAGGAGAGTGCAAAACTCAAGTTTGAAAAAACAAAATTGAGCATCCAAAATGAAAATGCACAAATGCTAAGAGAGATAATTCCAAAAAGTATTTGTGATTTTTTCGGTCCGCTTTTTGTAAAATAGGCCAAAAGTGGGTTGCTTGGCTCTGGTAAATATCCCACCCCACGTTAACTTGAGAATTACATTTTTGCTACTCCTTGAAATTTTTGGATCATTAGGTCATTTGAATCTTCAACATGTTTCTGGCATGCATATCCACCACTTTTAAAACATGTTAGGATCAATTAGAGATATCTTTCTTATAAAATTCTACCAAGCTATCTGGGGTTGTACTAGTGGAATATCCCCAACGTGGATAACAAAACTTTGGTGTTCATTTTTAGTGCATGAAAATAATTTTCTTCAGTCACATTTATTATAGATTTAAAATTCTTTTGCATGCATAAACTCTTAAATTTTCATTTTGTTGTGATCTATATTTGCCTTATCTTTTTGTTTACGAGTAAACTGGGTGAGTGAAAACCACAAGTTCGAAAAAAAAAATTGAACATCCAAAATGGAAACGCCCAAATGCTGAGTGAGATAATTCCAAAAAGTATCTGTGATTTTTTAGGTCCATTTTTGTAAAATAGGCCAAAAGTGGTTTGTTTGGCTCTGGTAAATAACCCACCGCACATTAACTCAAGAATTTTATTTTTTTTACTCTTGAAAATTTTCTGATCATTAGGTCATTTGCATCTTCAACATGTTTCTCGCATGCATATCCAGCACATTTAAAACATATTAGGATCAACTAGAAATCACTTTCTTATAAAATTCAACCAAGCTATCTGGGGTTGTACTAGTGGAATTTCCCCAACGTTGATAATAAAACTTTGATGTTCATTTTTAGTACTTGAAAATAATTTTCTTCACTCTCCTTTATAATAGTTTTCAAATTTTTTTGCATACATAAACTCTAAAATTTTCATTTTGTTGAGATCTATATTTGGCTTATCTTTTTGTTTACGAAAAAACTAGGAGTGTGAAAAAATCAAGTTTCAAAAAAAAAATTGAACATCCAAAATGGAAATGCACAAATCCTGAGAGAGATAATTCCAAAAAGTAACTATGATTTTTTAGGTCTATTTTTGTAAAATAGACAAAAAGTGGGTTGTTTGGCTCACGTAAATATCCAACCGCATGTTAACTTGAGATTTTAATTTTTTTTACTCTTTGAAATTTTCTGATCATTAGGTCATTTGCATCTTCAAGATGTTTCTAGCATGCATATTCACCATATTTAAAACAAGTTAGGATCAATTAGAAATCTCTTTCTTTTAAAATTCCACCAAGCTATCTGGGGTTGTACTAGTGGAATTTTCCCAACGTGGATAACAAAACATTGGTGTTCATTTTTAGTGCATGAAAATAATTTGCTTCACTCACATTTATGATAGTTTTCAAATTCTTTTGCATACATAAACTCTAAAATTTTCATTTTGGTTTGATCTATACTTTCCTTATCTTTTTGTTTACGAGAAAATTGGGACAAAGAAAAACTCAAGTTTGAAAAAAAAAATTGAACATCCAAAATGGAAATGCACAAATGTTGAAAGAGATAATTCCAAAAAGTAGCTGTGATTTCTTTGGTCCGCTTTTTGTAAAATAGGCAAAAAGTAGGTTGTTTAGCTCTGGTAAATATCCCACCGCACGTTAACTTGAGAATATAATTTTTTCTACTCCTTGAAATTTTTGGATCATTTGGTCATTTGCATCTTCAACATATTTCTAGCATGCATATCCACCACATTTAAAACATGTTAGGATCAATTCGAAATCTCTTTCTTATAAAATTCTACCAAGCTATCTAGGGTTGTACTAGTGGAATTTCCCCAACGTGGATAACAAAACTTTGGTGTTCATTTTTAGTGCGTGAAAATAATTTTCTTCACTAACATTTATTATAGTTTTCAAATTTTTTTGCATACATAAACTCTAAAATTTTCATTTTGTTGTGATCTATATTTGCCTTATCTGTCTGTAAAGGAGAAAACTGGGAGAGTGAAAAACTCAAGTTTGAAAAAAAAATTGAACATCTAAAATGGAAATGAACAAATGCTGAAAGAGATAATGCCAAAAAGTATCTATGATTTTTTAGCTCTGCCTTTTGTAAAATAGGCAAAAAGTGGGTTGTTTGGCTCTTGTAAACTTCCCACCGCACGTTAACTTGAGAATTTAATTTTTTCAACTCCTTGAAATTTTTGGATCATTAGGTCATTTGCATCTTACAATTTTTTTTGGCATGCATATCCACCATATTTAAAACAAGTTAAGATCAATTAGAAATCTCTTTCTTATAAAATTCCACCAAGCTATCTGGGGTTGTACTAGTGGAATTTCACCAATGTGGATAACAAAACTTTGGTGTTCATTTTTACTGCGTGAAAATAATTTTCTTCTCTTACATTTAATATAGTTTTCAAATTCTTTTGCATACATAAGCTCTTAAATTTTCATTTTTTTTATCTATATTTGCCTTATCTTTTATTTACAAGAAAACTGGAACAGTGAAAAACTCAAGTTTGAAAAAATAAAATTGAGCAGCCAAAATGAAAATCCACAAATGCTAAGAGAGATAATTCCAAAAAGTATCTATGATTTTTTAGGTCCTCTTTTTGTAAAATAGGCCAAAAATGGGTTGTTTCGCTCTAGTAAATATCCCACCGCACGTTAACAGGAGAATTAAACGTTTTCTACTCCTTGAAATTTTGGATCATTAGGTCATTTGAATCTTCAACATGTTTCTGGCATGCATATCCACCACATTTAAAACATTTTAGGATCAATCAGAGATCTCTTTCTTATAAAATTCAACCAAGCTATCTGGGGTTGTACTAGTGGAATTTCCCCAACGTGGATAACAAAACTTTGGTGTTCATTTTTAGAGCATGAAAATAATATTCTTCACTCACATTTATTATAGTTTTGAAATTATTTTGCATATGTAAACTCTTAAATTTTCAATTTGTTGTGATCTATATTTGCCTTATCTTTTTGTTTACGAGAAAACTGGGAGAGTGAAAAACTCAAGTTTGAAAAAAAAATTGAACATCCAAAATAGAAAATGCACAAATGCTGACAGAGTTAATTCCAAAAAGTATATATGATTTTTTTGGTCTGCTTATTTGTAAAATAGGCAAAAAGTGGGTTGTTTTGCTCTGGTAAATATCCCACCGCATCTTAACGTGAGAATTTAATTTTTTCTACTCCTTGAAAATTTTGGATCATTAGGTCATTTGCATCTTCAACATATTTATGGCATGCATATCCACCACATTTAAAACATGTTAGGATCAATTCCACCAAGCTATCTGGGGTTGTACTAGTGGAATTTCCCAAAACGTGGATAACAAATCTTCGGTGTTCTTTTTTAGTGCGTGAAAATAATTTTATTCACTCACATTTATTATAGTTTTCAAATTCTTTTGCATTCATAAACTCTAAAATTTTCATATTTTTGTGAGGTATATTTGCCTTATCATTTTTTTTACGTGAAAACTGGGAGAGTGAAAAACTCAAGTTTGATAAACAAAATTGAACATCAAAAATGGAAATGCACAAATGCTGAGAGAGATAATTCCAAAAAGTATCTGTGATATTTAGGTCCGCTTTTTGAAAAATACGCTAAAAGTGGGTTGTTTGGCTTTGGATCATTAGGTCATTTGCATCTTCAGAATATTTTTGGCATGCCTATCCACCACATTTAAAACATGTTAGGATCAACTAGAAATCTCTTTCTTATAAAATTCAACCAAGCTATCTGGGGTTGTACTAGTGGAATTTCCCCATCGTTGATAATAAAACTTTGATGTTCATTTTTAGTACTTGAAAATAATTTTCTTCACTCTCATTTATTATAGTTTTCAAATTCTTTTGCATACATAAACTCTAAAAATTTTATTTTGTTGTGATCTATATTTGCCTTATCTTTTTGTTTACGAGAAAACATGGAAAGAGAAAAACTCAAGTTTGAAAAAAAAAATTGAACATCCAAACATGGAAATGATGAAATTCTGAGAGCGATAATTCCAAAAAGTATCTGTGATTTTTTTGGTCCGCTTTTTGAAAAATAGGCAAAAAGTGGTTTGTCTGGCTCTAGTAAATATCCCACTGTACGTTAATTTGAGAATTTAATTTTTTCTAGTTCTTGAAAGTTTTGGATCATTTGGTCATTTGCTTCTTCAATATGTTTTTGGCATGCATATCCACCACATTTAAACATGTTAGGATCAATTAGAATTCTCTTTTTTATAAAATTCCACCAAGCAATTTGGGGTTGTACTAGTGGAATTTTCCCAACGTGGATAACAAAACTTTGGTGTTCATTTTTAGTGCATGAGAATAATTTTCTTCACTCAAATTTATTATAGTTTTCAAATTCTTTTGCATACATAAGCTCTAAAATTTTCATTTTGTTGTGATCTATATTTGCCTTATCTTTTTGTTTACGAGAAAACTGGGGGAGTGAAAACCTCAAGTTTGAAAAAAAAAAAATTGGACATCTAAAATGGAAATGCACAAATGTTGAGTGAGATAATTCCAAAAAGTATCTGTGATTTTTTAGGTCTGGTTTTTGTAAAATAGGCAAAAAGTGGGTTGTTTGGCTCTGGTAAATAACCCACCGCATATTAACTTGAGAATTTAATTTTTTTTACTCTTTGAAATTTTGGGATCGTTAGGTCATTTTCATCTTCAACAAATTTCTGGCATGCACATCCACCACATTTAAAACATGTTAGGATCAATTAGAAATCTCTTTCTTCGAAAATTCCTCCAAGCTATTTGGGGTTGTACTAGTGGTATTTCCCGAACGTGGATAACAAAACTTTGATGTTCATTTTTAGTGTGTAAAAATAATATTCTTCACTCACATTTATTATAGTTTTGAAATTATTTTGCATATGTAAACTCTTAAATTTTCATTTTGTTGTGATCTATATTTGCCTTATCTTTTTGTTTACAAGAAAACTGGGAGAGTGAAAAACTCAAGTTTGAAAAAAAAATTGAACATCCAAAATAGAAAATGCAAAAATGCTGAGAGAGTTAATTCTAAAATGGGTTGTTTTGCTCTGGTAAATATCCCACCGCACCTTAACGTGAGAGTTTAATTTTTTCTACTCCTTGAAAATTTTGGATTATTAGGTCATTTGCATCTTCAACATGTTTCTGGCATGCATATCCACCACATTTAAAACATGTTAGGATCAATTAGAAATCACTTTCTTATAAAATTCCACCAAGCTATCTGGGGTTGTACTAGTAGAATTTCCCCAACGTGGATAACAAAACTTCGGTGTTCATTTTTAGTGCGTGAAAATAATTTTCTTCACTCACATTTATTATAGTTTTCAAATTCTTTTGCATTCATAAACTCTAAAATTTTCATATTTTTGTGAGGTATATTTGCCTTATCATTTTTTTTTCTTGAAAACTGGGAGAGTGAAAAACTCAAGTTTGAAAAACAAAATTGAACATCAAAAATGGAAATGCACAAATGCTGAGAGAGATAATTCCAAAACGTATCTGTGATTTTTAAGTCCACTTTTTGAAAAATAAGCTAAAAGTGGGTTGTTTGGCTCTTGTAAATTTCCCACCACACGTTAACTTGAGACTTTAAATCTTTCTACTCCTTGAAATTTTTGGATCATTAGGTCATTTGCATCTTCAACATGTTTCTAGCATGCATATCCACGACATTTAAAACATGTTAGGATCTACTAGAAATCTCTTTCTTATAAAATTCAACCAAGCTATCTGCGGTTGTACTAGTGGAATTTCCCCATCGTTGATAATAAAACTTTGATGTTCATTTTTAGTACTTGAAAATAATTTTCTTCCCTCTCGTTTATTATAGTTTTCAAATTCTTTTGCATATATAAAATCTAAAAAATTTTATTTTGTTGTGATCTATATTTGCCTTATCTTTTTGTTTACGAGAAAACTGGGAAAGTGAAAAACTCAAGTTTGAAAAAAAAAATTGAACATCCAAAAATGGAAACCATGAAATTCTGAGAGCGATAATTCCAAAAAGTATCAGTGATTTTTTTTGTCTGCTTTTTGTAAAATAGGCAAAACGTAGGTTGTTTGGCTCTGGTAAATATCCCATTGTACATTAATTTGAGAATTTAATTTTTTCTAGTCCTTGAAATTTTTGGATCATTTGGTCATTTGCATCTTCAACATGTGTCTGGCATGCATATCCACCACATTTAAACATGTTAGGATCAATTAGAATTCTCTTTCTTATAAAATATCACCAATCAATTTGGGGTTGTACTTGTGGAATTTTCCCAACGTGGATAACAAAACTTTGGTGTTCATTTTTAGTGCATAAAATAATTTTCTTCACTCACGTTTATTATAGTTTTCAAATTCTTTTGAATACATAAACTCTAAAATTTTCATTTTGTTGTGATCTATATTTGCCTTATCTTTTTGTTTACGAGAAAACTGGGGGAGTGAAAACCTCAAGTTTGAAAAAAAAAAATTGGACATCCAAAATGGAAATGCACAAATGCTGAGTGAGATAATTCCAAAAAGTATCTGTGATTTTTTAGGTCTGGTTTTTGTAAAATAGGCAAAAAGTGGGTTGTTTGGCTCTGGTAAATAACCCACCACATATTAACTTGAGAATTTAATTTTTTCTACTCTTTGAAATTTTTGGATCATTAGGTCATTTGCATCTTCAAAAAATTTATGGCATGCACATCCACCACATTTAAAACATGTTAGGATCAATTAGAAATCTCTTTCTTATAAAATTCCACAAAGCTATTTGGGGTTGTATTAGTGGAATTTCCCGAACATGGATAACAAAACTTTGATGTTCGTTTTTAGTGTGTGAAAATAATTTTCTTCACTCACATTTGTTATAGTTTTCAAATTCTTTTGCATACATAAATTGTAAAATTTTCATTTTGTTGTGATCTATATTTACCTTATCTTTTTGTTTATGTGAAAACTGGGAGAGTGAAAAACTCAAGTTTAAAAAAAAAAAATTGAACATCCAAAATTGAAAACGCACAAATGCTGAGAGAGATAATTCCAAAAAAGTATATATGATTTTTTAGGTCCACTTTTTTGTAAAATAGGCAAAAAGTGGGTTGTTTTGCTCTGGTAAATATCCCACCACACCTTAACTGTAGAATTTAATTTTTTCTACTCCTTGAAATTTTTTGATCATTAGGTCATTTGCATCTTCAACATGTTTCGTGCATGCATATCTACGACATTTAAAATATGTTAGGATCAATTAGAAATCACTTTCTTATAAAATTCCACCAAGCTATCAGGGGTGGTACTAGTGGAATTACCCCAACGTGGATAACAAAACTTTGGTGTTCAGTTTTTGTGCGTGAAAATAATTTTCTTCACTCACATTTATTATAGTTTTCAAATTTTTTTTCATACATAAACTCTAAACTTTTCATTTTGTTGTGATCTATATTTGCCCTATTAGTTTGTTTACAAGAAAACGAGGAGAGTGAAAAACTTAAGTTTGAAAAAAAAAATTGAACATCCAATATGGAAATGAAAAAATGCTGAGAGTGATTATTCCAAAAAATATCTATGAATTTTTAGCTCCGCTCTTTGTAAAATAGGCAAAAATTGGGTTGTTTGGCTCTAGTAAACATCCCACCGCACGTTAACTTGAGAATTTAATTTTTTCTACTCCTTGAAATTTTTGGATCATTAGGTCATTTTCATCTTACAATTGTTTCTGGCATGCATATCCACCACATTTAAAACATGTTATGATCAATTAGAAATCTTTTTCTTATAAAATTCCACCAAGCTATCTGGGGTTGTACTAGTGGAATTTCCCAAACGTGGATAACAAAACTTTGGAGTTCATTTTTAGTGTGTGAAAATAATTTTCTTCTCTTACATTTATTATAGTTTTCAAATGCTTTTGCATACATAAGCTCTAAAATTTTCATTTTTTTGTGATCTATATTTGCCTTATCTTTTATTTATGAGAAAACTGGGAGAGTGAAAAACTCAAGTTTGAAAAAAAAACATTGTGCATCCAAAATGGAAATGCACAAATGCTAAGAGAGATAATTCCAAAGAGTATCTGTGAGTTTTTAGGTCTGCGTTTTGTAAAATAGGCCAAAAGTGGGTTGTTTGGCTCTAGTAAATATCCCACCGCACGTTAACTTGAGAATTAAATTTTTTCTACTCCTTGAAATTTTTGGATCATTAGGTCATTTGAATCTTCAACATGTTTCTGGCATGCATATCCACCACATTTCAAACATGTTAGGATCAATTAGAGATCTTTCTTATAAAATTCCACCAAGCTATCTGGGTTTGTACTAGTGGAATTTCCCAATCGTGTATAACAAAACTTTGGTGTTCATTTTTAGTGCATGAAAATAATTTTCTTCACTCACATTCATTATAGTTTGGAAATTCTTTTGCATACATAAACTCTTAAATTTTTATTTTGTTGTGATCTTTTTTGCCTTATCTTTTTGTTTACGAGAAAACTGGGAGAGTGAAAAACTCAAGTTTGAAAAAGAAAATTGAACATCCAAAATGGAAATGCCCAAATCCTGAGAGAGATAATTCCAAAAAGTAACTATGATTTTTTAGGTCTATTTTTGTAAAATAGACAAAAAGTGGGTTGTTTAGCTCTGGTAAGTATCCAACCGCATGTTAACTTGAGAATTTAATTTTTTCTACTCTTTGAAATTTTTGGATCATTAGGTCATTTGCATCTTACAATTGTTTCTGGCATGCATATCCACCACATTTAAAACAAGTTAGGATCAATTAGAAATCTCCTTCTTATAAAATTCCACCAAGCTATCTGGGGTTGTGTTAGTGTATCAATGCCCACCTCTCTCAAGTTACCGTTAATGTAAGGTATTCATATGCGCCCAAGTATGAGGAGCGCCAATGTCGATAGTGAGTAATTAGTTAACGATTCCAGCTTAGACGCTGATGAGGTCAAATTGTGACCGCAATGGTTACTTGTGAAGAAACTGTAAAACGGATAGTAGGGTTCGAGGCGTCAGCCCTTACGGGGGTCTAAGCGGGCTGACCCCACGGTATGCACGTGTCACGATTGCATCACCAAGTGCCAACGTGGAGGATAGCAGGATGGCTTGCTCTATAAGCTTCCTAGATGGCTTGCTCTACAAGTTTCCTAGATGGTGTGCTCTACAAGCTTCCTAGATGGCTTGCTTTACAAGCTTCCTAAATGGTGTGCTCTACAAGCTTCCAAGATGGCTAGCTCTACAAGCTTCCTAGATGGCTTGCTCTACAAGCTTCCTAGATGAAAAACACTTATAAATAGAGGTGTTCTTCAGCTGCATTGGTATCCAGAAAATGAGAGCTATTCCTTCTTCATTACTCTGTTTTATTGTTTAGTTTCTTCTTGTAATTTCTGTTCAGTCCAGAAACCATTGAAGCTCTTCTAGAGCGTATGGTGGGACAAAGTTTCTTATCGTATTTGGAATAGATCAGTATTGGCTTTCTTCTTGATTGTTGTTTAGATGTTCCGGGGCTGAGCTTACTCTGTTTTACAGGTTGTACTAGTGGAATTTCCCCAACGTGGATAACAAAACATTGGTGTTCTTTTTTAGTGCATGAAAATAATTTTCTTCACTCACATTTATAATAGTTTTCAAATGCTTTTGCATACATAAACTGTAAAATTTTCATTTTGTAGTGATCTATATTTTCCTCATCTTTTTGTTGACGAGAAATTGTGAGAGTGAAAAACTCAAGTTTGAAAAAAAAATTGAACATCCAAAATGGAAATGCACAAATCCTGAGAGAGATAATTCCAAAAAGTATCTGTGATTTTTTAGCCCAGCTTTTTGTAAAATAGGCCAAAAGTGGGTTGTTTGGCTCTAGTAAACATCCCACGGTACGTTAACTTGAGAATATAATTTTTTCTACTCCTTGAAATTTTTGGATCATTAGGTCATTTGCATCTTACAATTGTTTCTGGCATGCTTATCGACCACATTTAAAACATGTTAAGATCAATTAGAAATCTCTTTCTTATAGAATTCCACCAAGCTATCTTGGGTTGTACTAGTGGAATTTCCCCAACGTGGATAACAAAATTTGGTGTTCATTTTTAGTGTGCGAAAAAAATTTTCTTCTCTTACATTTATTATAGTTTTCAAATGTTTTTGCATACATTACCTCTAAAATTTTCATTTTTTTGTAATCTATATTTTCCTTATCTTTTGATTACGAGAAAACTGGGAGAGTGAAAAACTCAAGTTTGAAAAAAAAAAATTGAGCATCCAAAATGAAAATGCACAAATGCAAAGAGAGATAATTCCAAAAAGTATCTGTGAGTTTTTAGGTCCGCTTTTTGTAAAATAGGGCAAAAGTGGGTAGTTTGGCTCTGGTAAATACCCCACCGCACTTTAACTTGAGAATTAAATTTTTTCTACTCCTTGAAATATTTGGACCATTAGGTCATTTGAATCTTCAACATGTTTCTGGCATGCACATCCACCACATTTAAAAAAATGTTAGGATCAATTAGAAATCACTATCTTATAAAATTCCACCAAGCTATATGGGGTTGTACTAGTGGAATTTCCCCAACGTGGATAACAAAACTTCGGTGTTCATTTTTAGTGCATGAAAATAATTTTCTTCTCCCACATTTATTATAGTCTTCAAATTCTTTTGCATACATTAACTCTAAAATTTTCATATTTTTCTGATGTGTATTTACCTTATCATTTTTTTTACATGAAAACTGCGAGAGTGAAAAACTCAAGTTTGAAAAAATAAACAGAACATCCAAAATATAAAATGCACAAATACTGATAGAGATAATTCCAAAAAGTATATATGATTTTTTAGGTCCGTTTTTTTGTAAAATAGGAAAAAAGTGGGTTGTTTTGCTCTGGGAAATATCCCACGGCACCTTAACTTGAGATTTTAATTTTTTCTACTCGAAAATTTTGGCTCATTAGGTCATTTGCATCTTCAACATGTTTTTAGTATGGATATCCACTACATTTAAAACATGTTAGGATCAATTAGAAATCACTTTCTTATAAAATTCCACCAAGCTATTTGGGGTTGTACTAGTCGAATTTCCTCAACGTGGATAACAAAACTTCGGTGTTCATTTTCAGTGCGTGAAAATAATTTTATTCACTCACATTTTTTATAGTTTTCAAATTCTTTTGCATACATTAACTCTAAATTTTTCATATTTTTGTGATGTATATTTGTTTTATCATTTTTTTTTTTGTGAAAACTGGGAGAGTGAAAAACTCAAGTTTGAAAAAAAAAATTGAACATCCAAAATGGAAATGCAAAAATCCTGAGAGAGATAATTCCAAAAAGTATTTGTGATTTTTTAGGTCCGCTTTTTGTAAAATAAACAAAAAATGGGTCGTTTGGCTCTTGTAAATTTCCCACCACACGTTAACTAGAGAATTTAAATCTTTCTACTCCTTGAAATTTTTGTATCATTAGGTCATTTTCTTCTTCAACATGTTTCTGGCATGCATATCCACCACATCTAAAACATGTTAGGATCAAATAGAAATCTCTTTCTTATAAAATTCCACCAAGCTATTTGGGGTTGTACTAGTGGAATTTCCCCAACGTGGATAACAAAACTTTGATGTTCATTTTGAGTGCGTGAAAGTAATTTTCTTCACTCTCATTTATTATAGTTTTCAAATTCTTTTGCATACATAAACTCTAAAATTTTTATTTTGTTGTGATCTATATTTGCCTTATCTTTTTGTTTACACGAAAACAGGGAAAGTGAAAAACTCAAGTTTGAAAAAAAAATTGAACATCCAAAATGGAAATGCTCAAATTTTGAGAGCGATAATTCCAAAAAGTATCTGTGATTTTTTTGGTCTGCATTATGTAAAATACCAAAAAAGTGGGTGGTTTGGCTCAGGTAAATATCCCACTGTACGTTAATTTGAGAATTTAATTTTTTCTACTCCATGAAAGTTTTGGATCATTTGGTCAATTGCATCTTCAACATGTTTCTGGCATGCATATCCACCACATTTAAACATGTTAGGATCAATTAGAAATCTCTTTCTTATAAAACTCCACCAAGCAATTTGTGGTAGAACTAGTGGAATTTCCCCAATGTGGATAACAAAACTTTGGTGTTCATTTTTAGTGCGTAAAAATAATTTTCTTCACTCACATTTATGATAGTTTTCAAATTCTTTTGCATACATAAGCTCTAAAATTTTCATTTTGTTGTGATGTATATTTGCCTTATCTTTTTGTTTACGAGAAAACTAGGGGAGTAAAAACGTCAAGTTTGAAAAAAAAAAATTGAACATCCAAAATGGAAATGCACAAATGCTGAGTGAGATAATTCCAAAAAATATCTGTGATTTTTTAGGTCCGCTTTTTCTAAAATAGGCAAAAAGTGGGTTGTTTGGTTCTGGTAAATAACCCACCGCACATTAACTTGAGAATTTAATTTTTTCTACTCTTTGAAATTTTTAGATCAATAGGTCATTTGCATCTTCAACATGTTTCTGGCCTGCACATCAACCACATTTAAAACATGTTAGGATAAATTAGAAATCTCTTTCTTATAAAATTCCACCAAGCTATCTGGGGTTGTACTAGTGGAATTTCCCTAACGTGGATAACAAAACTTTGGTGTTCATTTTTAGTGCGTGAAAATAATTTTCTTCACTCACATTTATTATAGTTTTGAAATTCTTTTGCATACATAAACTCTAAAATTTTCATTTTGTTGTGATCTATTTTGGCTTATCTTTTTTTTTCCGAGAAAACTTGGAGTGTGAAAAACTCAAGTTTGAAAAAAAAAATTGAACATCCAAAATGGAAATGCACAAATGCTGAGAGAGATAATTCAACTATGTATCTGTGATTTTTTAGGTCCGCTTTTTGTAAAATAGGCAAAAAGTGGGTTGTTTGACTCTGGTAAATATCCCACCGCACATTAACTTGAGAATTTAACTTTTTGTACTTCTTGAAAATTTTGGATCATTAGGTCATTTGAATCTTCAACATGTTTCTGGCATGCATATCCACCACATTCAAAACACGTTAGGATCAATTAGAAATCTCTTTCTTATAAAATTCCACCAAGCTATATGGGGTTGTACTAGTGGAATTTCCCCAACGTGGATAACAACACTTTGGTGTTCATTTTTAGTGTGTGAAAAAAATTTTCTTCACTCACATTTATTATAGTTTTCAAATTCTTTAGCATATATAAACTCTAAAATTTTCATTTTGTTGTGATCTATATTTGCCTTATCTTTTTGTTTACGAGAAAACAGGGAGAGAGAAAAACTCAAGTTTGAAAAAAAAGTTGAACATCCAAAAGTAAAAATGCACAAATGCTGAGAGAGATAATTCAAAAAAGTACATATGTTTTTTTAGGTCCGCTTTTTTTTTAAAATAGGCAAAAAGTGGGTTGTTTTGCTCTAGTAAATATCCTACCGCACGTTAACCTGAGAATTTAATTTTTTCTACTCCTTGAAATTTTTGGATCATTAGATCATTTGGATCTTCAACATGCTTCTGGGATGCATATCCACCACATTTAAAACATGTTAGGATGAATTAGAAATCTCTTTCTTATAAAATTCCACGAAGCTATTTGGGGTTGTACTATTGGAATTTCCCTTACATGGATAACAAAACTTTGGTGTTCATTTTTAGTGTGTGAAAATAATTTTTTTCACTCAGATTTATTATAGTTGTTAAATTCTTTTCCATACATAAACACTAAAATTTTCATTTTGTTGTGATCTGTAGATGTCTTATCTTTTTGTTTACGAGAAAACTAGGAGAGTAAAAAACTCAATTTTGAAAGAAAAAAAATTGAGCATCCAAATTGGAAATGAAAAAATACTGAGAGAGATAATTCCAAAAAGTATCTATGATTTTTTAGCTCCGCTTTTTGTAAAATAGGCAAAAAGTGGGTTGTTTGGCTTTAGTAAACACCCCACCGCACGTTAACTTGTGAATATAATTTTTTCTACTCCTTGAAATTTTTGGTTCATTAGGTCATTTGCATCTTAAAATTGTTTCTGGCATGCATATCCTCCACATTTAAAACATGTTATGATCAATTAGAAATCTCTTTCTTATAAAATTCCACCCACCTATCTGGGGTTGTACTTGTGGAATTTCCCCAATGTGGACAACAAAACTTCGGTGTTCAATTTTCGTGCATGAAAATAATTTTTTTCTCTTACATGTATTATAGTTTTCAAATTGTTTTGCATACATAAGCTCTAAAATTTTAATGTTTTTGTAATCTATATTTTCCTTATCTTTTTTTAACGAGAAAACTGGGAGAGTGAAAAACTCAAGTTTGAAAAACAAAATTGAGCATCCAAAATGGAAATGCACAAATGCTAAGAGAGATAATTCAAATAAGTATCGGGGATTTCTTAGGTCCACTTTTTTTAAAATAAGAAAAAAGTGGGTTGTTTTGGTCTGGTAAATATCCCTCCGCACGTTAACTTGAGAATTTAATTTTTTCTACTCCTTGAAAATTTTGGATTATTAGGTCATTTGCTTCTTCAACATATTTCTGGCATGCATATCCACCACATTTAAAACATGTTAGGATCAATTAAAAATCTCTTTCTTATAAAATTCCACCAAGCTATTTGGGGTTGTACTAGTGGAGTTTCCCTAACGAGGATAACAAAACTTTGGTGTTCATTTTTAGTGCGTGAAAATAACTTTCTTTACTCACATTTATTATAGTTGTTAAATTATTTTGCATACATGAACTCTAAAATTTTCATTTTGTTGTGATCTATATTTGCATTATCTTTTTGTTTACGAGAAAACTGGGGAGAGAAAAACTCAAGTTTGAAAAATAAATTGAACATCCAAACATTTATTATAGTTTGGAAATTCTTTTGCATACTTAAATTTTAATTTTTTTGTGATCTATATTTGCCTTATCTTTTTGTTTATGAGAAAATTGGGAGTGTGAAAAACACAAGTCTGAAAAAAAAAATTGAACATCCAAAATGGAAATGCACAAATCCTGAGGGAGATAATTCCAAAAACTAACTACGATTTTTTTGGTCTGTTTTTGTAAAATAGACAAAAAGTGGGTTGTTTGGCTCTGGTAAATAACCCACCTCACATTAACTCGAGAATTTTATTTTTTCTACTCTTTGAAAATTTTGGATTATTAGGTCATTTGCATCTTCAACATGTTTCTGGCATGCATATTCCCCACATTTAAAACATGTTAGGATCAATTAGAAATCACTTTCTTATAAAATTCAGCCAAGCTATCAGGGGTTGTACTAGTGGAATTTCCCCAACGTGGATAACAAAACTTCGGTGTTCATTTTTAGTGCGTGAAGATAATTTTGTTCACTCACATTTATTATGGTTTTCAAATTCTTTTTCATAAACACTAAAATTTTCATTTTGTTGTGATGTAAATTGGGCTTATCGTTTTGTTTACGAGAAAACTGGGACTGTGAAAAATTCAAGTTTGAAAAAAAAATTGAACATCCAAAATGGAAATGCACAAATCGTGAGAGAGATAATTCCAAAATGTAACTATGAATTTTTAGGTCTGTTTTTGTAAAATAGACAAAAAGTGGGTTGTTTGGCTCTGGTAAATGTCCAACCATTTGTTAACTTGAGAATTTAATTTTTTCTACTCTTTGAAATTTTTGGATCATTAGGTCATTTGCATCTTCAAGATGTTTCTAGCATGCATATCCACGACATTTAAAACATGTTCGGATCAATTAGAGATCTCTTTCTTATAAAATTCCACCAAGCATTCTGGGGTTGTACTAGTGGAATTTCCCCAACGTGGATAACAAAACAATAGTGTTCATTTTTAGTGCATGAAAATAATTTTCTTCACTCACATTTATTATATTTTTGAAATTCTTTTGCATACTTAAACTCTTAAATTTTCATTTTTTTGTGATCTATATTTGCCTTATCTTTTTGTTTACGAGAAAATTGGGAGAGTGAAAACCTCAAGTTTGAAAAAAAAAATTGAACATCGAAAATGGAAATGCCCAAATGCTGAGTTAGATAATTCCAAAAAGTATCAGTGATTTTTTTGGTCCGCTTTTTGCAAAATAGGCAAAAAGTGGGTTGTTTGGCTCAAGTAAATATCACACTGTACGTTAATTTAAGAAGTTAATTTTTTCCTCTCCTTGAAAGTTTTGGATCATTTGGTCAATTGCATCTTCAACATGTTTCTGGCATGCATATCCACCACATTTAAACATGTTAGGATCAATTACAAATCTCTTTCTTATAAAATTCCACCAAGCAATTTGGGGTTGTACTAGTGGAATTTCCCCAACATGGATAACAAAATTTTGGTTTTCATTTTTAGCCCGTGAGAATAATTTTCTTCACTCACATTTATTATATTTTTGAAATTCTTTTGCATACATAAACTCTAAAATTTTCATTTTTATGTGATCTATATTTGGCTTATATTTTTGTTTACGAGAAAACTGAGAGTGCGAAAAGCTCAAGCCAGAAAAAAAAATTGAACATCCAAAATGGAAATGCACAAATCCTTAGGGAGATAATTCCAAAAATTAACTACGAATTTTTAGGTCAGTTTTTTTAAAATAGACAAAAAGTGGGTTGTTTGGCTCTGGTAAATAACCCACCGCACATTAACTCGAGAATTTAATTTTTTCTACTCTCTGAAAATTTTGGATTATTAGGTCATTTGCATCTTCAACAAGTTTCTGGCATGCATATCCCCCACCTTTAAAAAATGTTAGGATCAATTAGAAATCACTTTCTTATAAAATTCCACCAAGCTATCTGGGGTTGTACTAGTGGAATTTCCCCAACGTGGATAACAAAACTTCGGTGTTCATTTTTAGTGCGTGAAAATAATTTTCTTCACTCACATTTATTATAGTTTTCAGATTCTATTGCATCAAATCTAAAATTTTCATTTTGTTGTGATGTAAATTTGGCTTATCTTTTTGTTTACGGGAAAACTGGGACTGTGAAAAATTCAAGTTTGAAAAAAAAAATGAACATCCAAAATGGAAATGCACAAATCCTGAGAGAGATAATTCCAAAATGTAACTATGATTTTTTACGTCTGTTTTTGTAAAATAGACAAAAAGTGGGTTGTTTGGCTCTGGTAAATGTCCAACCGCATGTTAACTTGAGAATTTAATTTTTTCTACTCTTTGAAATTTTTGGATCATTAGGTCATTTGCATCTTCAAGATGTTTCTAGCATGCATATCTACGACATTTAAAACAAGTTAGGATCAATTAGAAATCACTTTCTTATAAAATTCCACCAATCTATCTGGGGTTGTACTAGTGGAATTTCCCCAACATGGATAATAAAAATTCGGTGTTCATTTTTAGTGAGTGAAAATAATTTTCTTCACTCACATTTATTATAGTTTTCCAATTCTTTTGTATACACAAACTCTAAAATTTTCATATTTTTGTGATGTATATTTGCCTTATCATTTTTTTTATGAGAAAACTGGGAGAGTCAAAAACTCAAGTTTGAAAAACAAAATTGAACATCCAAAATGGTATTGCACAAATGCTGAGAGAGATAATTCCAAAAAGTATCTGTGATTTGTTTTGTCCGATTTTGTAAAATAAGCAAAAAGTGGGTTGTTTGGCTCTGGTTATTTTCCCACCACACGTTAACTTGAGAATTTAAATCTTTCTACTCCTTGAAATTGTTGGATCATTAGGTCATTTGCATCTTCAACATGTTTCTGGCATGCATATCCACCACATTTAAAACATGTTAGGATCAACTAGAAATCTCTTTCTTATAAAATTCCACCAAGCGATCTGGGGTTGTACTAGTGGAATTTCCCCAACGTGGTTAAAAAAACTTTGATGTTCATTTTTAGTGCGTGAGAATAATTTTCTTCACTCTCACCTATTATAGTTTTCAAATTCTTTTGCATACATAAACTCTAAAATTTTTATTTTGTTTTGATCTACATCTGCCTTATCTTTTTGTTTACGAGAAAACAGGGAATGTGAAAAACTCAAGTTTGAAAAAAAAATTGAACATCCTAAAATGGAAATGCTCAAATGATGAGAGCGATAATTTCAAAAAATATCTATGTTTTTTTTGGTCCGCTTTTTGTGAAATAGGAAAAAAGTGGGTTGTATGGCTCAAGTAAATATCACACTGTACGTTAATTTGAGAATTTAATTTTTTCTTCTCCTTGAAATTTTGGATCATTTGATCATTTGCATCTTCAACATATTTCTGGCATGCATACCACCACATTTAAACATGTTAGGATCAATTAGAAATCTCTTTCTTATAAAATTCCACCAAGCAATTTGGGGTTGTACTAGTGGAATTTCCCCAACATGGATAACAAAACTTTGGTGTTCATTTTTAGTGCGTGAGAATAATTTTCTTCACTCACATTTATTATAGTTTTGAAATTCTTTTGCATACATAAACTCTAAAATTTTCATTTTGTTGTGATCTATATTTGGCATACCTTTTTGTTTACGAGAAAACTGAGAGTGTGAAAAACTCAAGTTTGAAAAAAAAAATTGAACATCCAAAATGGAAATGCACAAATCCTGAGGGAGATAATTCCAAAAAGTAACTACGATTTTTTAGGTCTGTTCTTGTAAAATAGACAAAAAGTGGGTTGTTTGGCTCTGGTAAATATCCAACCGCAAATTAACTTGAGAATTTAATTTTTTCTACTCTTTGAAATTTTTGGATCATTAGGTCATTTCAATCTTCAAGATGTTTCTGGCACTCATATCCACCAAATTTAAAACAAGGATCAATTAGAAATCACTTTCTTATAAAATTTCACCTAGCTATCTGGGGTTGTATTAGTGGAATTTTACCAACATAGATAACAAAATATTGGTGTTCATTTTTAGAGCGTGAAAATAATTTTCTTCACTCACATTTATTATAGTTTGGAAATTCTTTTGCATACTTAAATTTTAATTTTTTTTGTGATCTATATTTGCCTTATCTTTTTGTTTATGAGAAAATTGGGAGAGTGAAAACCTCAAGTTTGAAAAAAAAAATTGAACATCCAAAATGGAAATGCCCAAATGCTGAGTTAGATAATTCTAAAAAGTATCTGTGATTTTTTAGGTCCGCTTTCTGTAAAATAGGCAAAAAGTGGGTTGTTGGCTCTGGTAAAAACCCACCGCACATTAACTCGTGAATTTAATTTTTTCTACGCTTTGAAAGTTTTGGATTATTAGGTCATTTGCATCTTCAACATGTTTCTGGCATGCATATCCACCACATTTAAAACATGTTTGGATCAATTAGAAATCTCTTTCTTATAAAATTCCACCAAGCTATCTGGGGTTGTACTAGTGGAATTTCCCAAACGTGGATAACAAAACTTTGGTGTTCTTTTTTAATGCATGAGAATAATTTTCTTCACTCACAGGTATTATAGTTTTGAAATTCTTTGCTTACATAAACTCTAAAATTTACATTTTGTTGTGATCTATATTTGGCTTATCTTTTTGTTTACGAGAAAACTGGGAGTGTGAAAAACTCAAGTTTGAAAAAAAAATGGAACATCCAAAATGGAAATGCACAAATCTTGAGGGAGATAATTCCAAAAAATAACTACAATGTTTTAGGTCTTTTTTTGTAAAATAGACAAAAAGTGGGTTGTTTGGCTCTGGTAAATATCCAACCGCATGTTAAGAATTGAATTTTTTCTACTCTATGAAATTTTTGGATGATTAGTTCATTTGCATCTTCAAGATGTTTCTGGCATGCATATCCACCACATTTAAAACATGTTCGGATCAATTAGATATCTCTTTCTTATAAAATTCCACCAAGATATCTGGGGTTGTACTAGTGGAATTTCCCCAACGTGGATAACAAAACTTTAGTGTTCATTTTTAGTGCATGAAAAAAATTTTCTTCACTCACATTTATTTTAGTTTTGAAATTATTTTGCATACATAAACTCTTAAATTTTCATTTTTTTTGTGACCTATATTTTCCTTATCTTTTTGTTTACGAGAAAATTGGGAGAATGAAAACCTCAAGTTTGAAAAAAAAATTGAACATCGAAAATGGAAATGCCTAAATTCTGAGTTAGATAATTCCAAAAAGTATCTGTGATTTTTTTGGTCCGCTTTTTTTAAAATAGGCAAAAAGTGGGTTGTTTGGCTCGAGTAAATATCACACTGTACGTTAATTTGAGAATTTAATTTTTTCTTCTTCTTGAAAGTTTTGGATCATTTGGTTATTTGCATCTTCAACATGTTTCTGGCAAGCATATCCACCACATTTAAACATGTTAGGATCAATTACAAATCTCTTTCTTATAAAATTCCACCAAGCAATTTGGGGTTGTACTAGTGGAATTTCCCCAACATGGATAACAAAACTTTGGTGTTCATTTTTTGTGCGTGAGAATAATTTTCTTCACTCACATTTAATATAGTTTTGAAATTCTTTTGCATACATAAACTCTAAAATTTTCATTTTTTTGTGATCTATATTTGGCTTATCTTTTTGTTTACGAGAAAACTGGGAGTGTGAAAAACTCAAGTTTGAAAAAAAAAATTGAACATCCAAAATGGAAATGCACAAATCCTGAGGGAGATAATTCCAAAAAGTAACTACGATTTTTTAGGTCTGTTTTTGTAAAATAGACAAAAAGTGGGTTGTTTGGCTCTGGTAAATAACCAACCGCACATTAACTCGAAAATTTAATTTTTTCTTCTCTCTGAAAATTTTGGATTATTAGGTCATTTGCATCTTCAACATATTTCTGGGATGCATTTCCCTCACATTTAAAACATGTTAGGATCAATTAGAAATCACTTTCTTATAAAATTCCACCAAGCTATTTGGGGTGGTACTAGTGGAATTTCCCCAACGTGGATAACAAAACTTCGGTGTTCATTTTTAGTGCGTGAAAATAATTTTCTTTACTCACATTTATTATAGTTTTCAAATTCTTTTGCATAAACTCTAAAATTTTCATTTTGTTGTGATGTAAATTTGGCTTATCTTTTTGTTTACAAGAAAACTGGGACTGTGAAAAACTCAAGTTTGAAAAAAAAAATTGAACATCCAAAATGGTAAAGCACAAATACTAAAAGAGATAATTCCAAAATGTTACTAAGATTTTTTAGGTCTGTTTTTGTAAAATAGACAAAAAGTGGGTTGTTTGGCTCTTGTAAATAACCCACACACATTAACTCGAGAATTTAATTTTTTCTACTCTCTAAAAATTTTGGATTATTAGGTCATTTGCATCTTCAACATGTTTCTGGCATGCATATCCCCCACATTTAAAACATGTTAGGATTAATTAGAAATCACTTTCTTATAAAATTCTACCAAGCTATCTGGGGTTGTATTAGTGGAATTTCCCCAACGTAGATAACAAAATACTGGTGTTCATTTTTAGTGCGTGAAAATAATTTTCTTCACTCACATTTATGACAGTTTTCAAATTCTTTTGCATACATAAACTCTAAAATTTTCTTTTTGTTGTTATCTATATTTTCCTGATCTTTTTGTATAAGAGAAAATTGGGAGAGTGAAAAACTCAAGTTTGAAGAAAAAAATTGAACATATAAAATAGAAATTCACTAATGCTGAGAGAGATACTTCCAAAAAGTATCTGTGTTTCTTAGGTCCGATTTTTGAAAAATAGGAAAAAAGTGGGCTGTTTAGCTCTGGTAAATATCCCACCGCACGTTAACTTGAGCATTTAATTTTTTCTACTCCTTGAAATTTTTGGATTATTAAGTCATTTGTGTCTTCAACATGTTTTTTGCATGCAAAATCACCACATTTAAACATGTTAGGATCAATTAGAAATCTCTTTCCTATAAATTCCACCAAGCAATTTGGGGTTGTACAAGTGGAATTTCCCCAACGTGGATAACAAAACTTTGGTGTTCACTTTAAAATAATTTTCTTCTCTTATATTTATTATAGTTTTCAAATTCTTTTGCATACATAAGCTCTAAAATTTTCATTTTTTTGTGATCTATATTTGCCTTATCTTTTGTTTAAGAGAAAACTGGATGTGAGAAAAACTCAAGTTTGAAAAAAAAAATTGAGCATCAAAAATGGAAATGAACAAATGCTAAGAGAGATAATTCCAAAAAGTATCTGTGAGTTTTTAGGTCCGCTTTTTGTATAATAGGCCAAAAGCGGGTTGTTTGGCTCTGGTAAATATCCCACCGCACGTTAACTTGAGAATTAAATTTTTTCTACTCGAAATTTTTGGATCATTAGGTCATTTGAATCTTCAAAATGTTTTTCGCATGCATATCCACCACATTTAATACATGTTCGGATCAATTAGAGATCTCTTTCTGATAAAATTCCACCAAGTTATCTGGGGTTGTTCTAGTGGAATTTCCCCAACGTATATAACCAAACTTTAGTGTTCATTTTTAGTGCATGAAAATAATTTTCTTCACTCACATTTATTATAGTTTGGAAATTCTTTTGCATACTTAAATTTTAATTTTTTTGTGATCTATATTTGCCTTATCTTTTTGTTTATGAGAAAATTGGGAGTGTGAAAAACACAAGTCTGAAAAAAAAAATTGAACATCCAAAATGGAAATGCACAAATCCTGAGGGTGATAATTCCAAAAACTAACTACGATTTTTTTGGTCTGTTTTTGTAAAATAGACAAAAAGTGGGTTGTTTGGCTCTGGTAAATAACCCACCGCACATTAACTCAAGAATTTAATTTTTTCTACTCTCTGAAAATTTTGGATTATTAGGTCATTTGCATCTTCAACATGTTTCTGGCATGCATATCCCCCACATTTAAAACATGTTAGGATCAATTAGAAATCACTTTCTTATAAAATTCAGCCAAGCTATCTGGGGTTGTACTAGTGGAATTTCCCCAACGTGGATAACAAAACTTCGGTGTTCATTTTTAGTGCGTGAAGATAATTTTCTTCACTCAAATTTATTATGGTTTTCAAATTCTTTTTCATAAACACTAAAATTTTCATTTTGTTGTGATGTAAATTGGGCTTATCGTTTTGTTTACGAGAAAACTGGGACTGTGAAAAACTCAAGTTTGAAAAAAAAAATTGAACATCCAAAATGGAAATGTACAAATCGTGAGAGAGATAATTCCAAAATGTAACTATCAATTTTTGGGTCTGTTTTTGTAAAATAGACAAAAAGTGGGTTGTTTGGCTTTGGTAAATGTCCAACCGCATGTTAACTTGAGAATTTAATTTTTTCTACTCTTTGAAATTTTTGGATCATTAGGTCATTTGCATCTTCAAGATGTTTCTAGCATGCATATCCACGACATTTAAAACATGTTCGGATCAATTAGAGATCTCTTTCTTACAAAATTCCACCAAGCTATCTGGGGTTGTACTAGTGGAATTTCCCCAACGTGGATAACAAAACTTTAGTCTTCATTTTTAGTGCATGAAAATAATTTTATTCACTCACATTTATTATAGTTTTGAAATTCTTTTGCATACTTAAACTCTTAAATTTTCATTTTTTTGTTATCTATATTTGCCTTATCTTTTTGTTTACGAGAAAATTGGGAGAGTGAAAACCTCAAGTTTGAAAAAAAAAATAAACATCGAAAATGGAAATGCCCAAATGCTGAGTTAGATAATTCCAAAAAGTATCTGTGATTTGTCTGGTCCGCTTTTTGTAAAATAGGCAAAAAGTGGGTTGTTTGGCTCAAGTAAATATCACACTGTACGTTAATTTGAGAATTTAATTTTTTCTTCATCTTGAAAGTTTTGGATCATTTAGTCATTTGCATCTTCAACATGTTTCTGGCATGCATATCCACCACATTTAAACATGTTAGGATCAATTACAAATCTCTTTCTTATAAAATTCCACCAAGCAATTTGGGGTTGTACTTGTTGAATTTCCCCAACATGGATTACAAAACTTTGGTTTTCATTTTTAGCGCGTGAGAATAATTTTTTTCACTCACATTTATTATATTTTTGAAATTCTTTTGCATACATAAACTCTAAAATTTTCATTTAGTTGTGATCTATATTTGGCTTATATTTTTGTTTACGAGAAAACTGAGTGTGTGAAAAACTCAAGTCTGAAAAAAAAAATTGAACATCCAAAATGGAAATGCACAAATCCTGAGGGAGATAATTCCAAAAAGTTACTACGATTTTTTAGTTCTATTTTTGTAAAATTGAAAAAAAGTGGGTTGTTTGGCTCTGGTAAATAACCCACCGCACATTAACTCGAGAATTTAATTTTTTCTACTCTCTGAAAATTTTGGATTATTAGGTCATTTGCATCTTCAACAAGTTTTGGGCATGCATATCCCCCACATTTAAAACATGTTAGGATCAATTAGAAATCACTTTCTTATAAAATTCCACCAAGCTATCTGGGGTTGTACTAGTGGAATTTCCCCAACGTGGATAACAAAACTTCAGTGTTCATTTTTAGTGCGTGAAAATAATTTTCTTCACTCACATTTATTATAGTTTTCAAATTCTATTGCATAAACTCTAAAATTTTCATTTTGTTGTGATGTAAATTTGGCTTATCTTTTTGTTTACGAGAAAACTGGGACTGTGAAAAATTCAAGTTTGAAAAAAAATTGAACATCCAAAATGGAAATGCACAAATCCTAAGAGAGATAATTCCAAAATGTAACTATGATTTTTTATGTCTATTTTTGTAAAATAGACAAAAAGTGGGTTGTTTGGCTCTGGTAAATGTCCAACCGCATGTTAACTTGAGAATTTAATTTTTTCTACTCTTTGAAATTTTTGGATCATTAGGTCATTTGCATCTTCAAGATGTTTCTAGCATGCATATCCACGACATTTAAAACAAGTTAGGATCAATTAGAAATCACTTTCTTATAAAATTCCACCAATCTATCTGGGGTTGTACTAGTGGAATTTCCCCAACGTGGATAATAAAACTTCGGTGTTCATTTTTAGTGCATGAAAATAATTTTCTTCACTCACATTTATTATAGTTTTCCAATTCTTTTGCATACACAAACTCGAAAATTTTCATATTTTTGTGATGTATATTTGCCTTATCATTTTTTTAATGAGAAAACTTGGAGAGTCAAAAACTCAAGTTTGAAAAACAAAGTTGAACATCCAAAATGGTAATGCACAAATGCTGAGAGAGATAATTCCAAAAAGTATCTATGATTTTTTTTGTCCGCTTTTTGTAAAATAAGCAAAAAGTGGGTTATTTGGCTCTGGTTATTTTCCCACCACACGTTAACTTGAGAATTTAAATCTTTCTTCTCCTTGAAATTTTTGGATCATTAGGTCATTTGCATCTTCAACATGTTTCTGGCATGCATATCCACCACATTTAAAACATGTTAGGATCAACTAGAAATCCTTTTCTTATAAAATTCCAACAAAATATCTGGGGTTGTACTAGTGGAATTTCCCCAACGTGGTTAAAAAAACTTTGATGTTCTTTTTTAGTGCGTAAGAATAATTTTCTTCACTCTCACCTATTATAGTTTTCAAATTCTTTTGCATAGATAAACTCTAAAAATTTTATTTTGTTGTGATCTACATTTGCCTTATCTTTTTGTTTACGAGAATACAGGGAATGTGAAAAACTCAAGTTTGAAAAAAAAATTGAACATCCAAAAGTGGAAATGCTCAAATGCTGAGAGCGATAATTTCAAAAAGTATCTGTGTTTTTTTTGGTCCGCTTTTTGTGAAATAGGAAAAAAGTGGGTTGTATGGCTCAAGTAAATATCACACTGTACGTTAATTTGAGAATTTAATTTTTTCTTCTCCTTGAAATTTTGGATCATTTGGTCATTTGCATCTTCAACATATTTCTGGCATGCATACCACCACATTTAAACATGTTAGGATAAATTAGAAATCTTTTTCTTATAAAATTCCACCAAGCAATTTGGGGTTGTACTAGTGGAATTTCCCCAACATGGATAACAAAACTTTGGTGTTCATTTTTGGTGCGTGAGAATAATTTTCTTCACTCACATTTATTATAGTTTTGAAATTCTTGTGCATACATCAACTCTAAAATTTTCATTTTGTTGTGATCTATATTTGGCTTATCTTTTTGTTTACGAGAAAACTGAGAGTGTGAAAAACTCAAGTTTGAAAAAAAAAATTGAACATCCAAAATGGAAATGCACAAATCTTGAGGGAAATAATTCCAAAAAGTAACTACGATTTTTTAGGTCTGTTTTTGTAAAATAGACAAAAAGTGGGTTGTTTGGCTCTGGTAAATATTCAACCGCATGTTAACTTGAGAATTTAATTTTTTCTATTCTTTGAAATTTTTGGATCATTAGGTCATTTGCATCTTCAAGATGTTTCTGGCACTCATATCCACCACATTTAAAACAAGTAAGGATCAATTAGAAATCTCTTTCTTATAAAATTTCACCAAGCTATCTGGGGTTGTATTAGTGGAATTTTCCCAACGTAGATAACAAAATATTGGTGTTCATTTTTAGTGCGTAAAATTAATTTTCTTCACTCACATTTATGACAGTTTTCAAATTCTTTTGCATACATAAACTCTAAAATTTTCATTTTGTTGTGATCTATATTTTCCTTATCTTTTTGTTTAAGAGAAAATTGGGAGAGTGAAAAACTCAAGTTTGAAAAAAAAAATTGAACATGCAAAATAGAAATTCACAAATGCTGAGAGAGATACTTCCAAAAAGTATCTGTTATTTCTTGGGTCCGCTTTTTTCAAAATAGAAAAAAGTGGGTTGTTTAGCTCTGGTAAATATCCCACCGCACGTTAACTTGAGAATTTAATTTTTTCTACTCCTTCAAAATTTTGGATTATTAGGTCATTTGCGTCTTCAACATGTTTCTTGCATGTATAATCACCACATTTAAACATGTTAGGATCAATTAGAAATCTCTTTCCTATAAAATTCCACCAAGCAATTTGGGGTTGTACAAGTGGAATTTCCCCAACGTGGATAACAAAACTTTGGTGTTCGTTTTTAGTGCGTGAAAATAATTTTCTTCACTTATATTTATTATAGTTTTCAAATTCTTTTGCATACATAAGCTCTAAAATTTTCATTATTTTGTGATCTATATTTGCCTCATCTTTTGTTTAAGAGAAAACTGGGAGAGTGAAAAACTCAAGTTTGAAAAAAAAAATTGAGCATCCAAAATGGAAATGAACAAATGCTAAGAGAGATAATTCCAAAAAGTATCTGTGAGTTTTTAGGTCCGCTTTTTGTTTAATAGGCCAAAAGAGGGTTGTTGGCTCTTGTAAATATCCCACTGCACGTTAACTTGAGAATTAAATGTTTTCTACTCGAAATTTTTGGATCATTAGGTCATTTGAATCTTCAAAATAATTCTGGCATGCATATCCACCACATTTAAAACATGTTTGGATCAATTCGAGATCCCTTTCTTATAAAATTCCACCAAGTTATCTGGGGTTGTACTAGTGGAATTTCCCCAACGTGTATAACAAAACTTTAGTGTCAATTTTTAGTGCATGAAAATAATTTTCTTCACTCACATTTATTATAGTTTGGAAATTCTTTTGCATACTTAAATTTTAATTTTTTTGTGATCTATATTTGCCTTATCTTTTTGTTTATGAGAAAATTGGGAGAGTGAAAACCTCAAGTTTGAAAAAAAAAATTGAACATCCAAAATGGAAATGCCCAAATGCTGAGTTAGATAATTCTAAAAAGTATCTGTGATTTTTTAGGTCCGCATTTTGTAAAATAGGCAAAAAGTGGGTTGTTTGGCTCTGGTAAATAACCCACCGCACATTAACTCGTGAATTTAATTCTTTCTACGCTCTAAAATTTTTGGATTATTAGGTCATTTGCATCTTCAACATGTTTCTGGCATGCATATCCCCCACATTTAAAATATGTTAGGATCAATTAAAATCTCTTTCTTATAAAATTCCTCCAAGCTATCTGGGGTTGTACTAGTGGAATTTCCCCAACGTGGCTAACAAAACTTTAGTGTTCATTTTTAGTGCATGAAAAAAAATTTCTTCACTCATATTTATTTTATTTTTGAAATTCTTTTGCATACATAAACTCTTAAATTTTCATTTTTTTGCGAAGTATATTTTCCTTATCTTTTTGTTTACGAGAAAATTGGAAGAATGAAAACCTCAAGTTTGAAAAAAAAAATTGAACATCGAAAATGGAAATGCCCAAATGCTGAGTTAGATAATTCCAAAAAGTATCTGTGATTTTTTTGGTCCGTTTTTTTAAAAATAGGCAAAAAGTGGGTTATTTGGCTCGAGTAAATATCACACTGTACGTTAATTTGAGAATTTTTTTTTTTTTCTCTTTGAAAGTTTTGGATCATTTGGTCATTTGCATCTTCAACATGTTTCTGGCATGCATATCCACCACATTTAAACATGTTAGGATCAATTAGAAATCTCTTTCTTATAAAATTCCACCAAGCAATTTGTGGTTGTACTAGTGGAATTTCCCCAAGATGGATAACAAAACTTTGGTGTTCATTTTTTGTGCGTGAGAATAATTTTCTTCACTCACATTTATTATAGTTTTGAAATTCTTTTGCATATATAAACTCTAAAATTTTCATTTTTTTGTGATCTATATTTGGCTTATCTTTTTGTTTACGAGAAAACTGGGAGTGTGAAAAACTCAAGTTTGAAAAAAAAAATTGAACATCCAAAATGGAAATGCACAAATCCTGAGGGAGATAATTCCAAAAAGTAACTACGATTTTTTAGGTCTGTTTTTGTAAAATAGACAAAAAGTGGGTTGTTTGGCTCTGGTAAATAACCAACCGCACATTAACTCAAAAATTTAATTTTTTCTACTCTCTGAAAATTTTGGATTATTAGGTCATTTGCATCTTCAACATATTTCTGGGATGCATTTCCCCCACATTTAAAACATGTTAGGATCAATTAGAAATCACTTTCTTATAAAATTCCACCAAGCTATTTGGGGTGGTACTAGTGGAATTTCCCCAACGTGGATAACAAAACTTCGGTGTTCGTTTTTAGTGCGTAAAAATAATTTTCTTTACTCACATTTATTATAGTTTTCAAATTCTTTGCATAAACTCTAAAACTTTCATTTTGTTGTAATGTAAATTTGACTTATCTTTTTGTTGACGAGAAAACTGGGACTGTGAGAAACTCAAGTTTGAAAAAAAAAATTGAACATCCAAAATGGAAAAGAACAAATACTGAAAGAGATAATTCCAAAATGTTACTAAGATTTTTTAGGTCTGTTTTTGTAAAATAGACAAAAAGTGGGTTGTTTGGCTCTGGTAAATGTCCAACCGCATGTCAACTTGAGAATTTAATTTTTTCTATTCTTTTAAATTTTTGGATCATTAGGTTATTTGCTTCTTCAAGATGTTTCTAGCATGCTTATCCATGACATTTAAAACAAGTTAGGATCAATTAGAAATCACTTTCTTATAAAATTTCACCAATCTATCTGGGGTTGTACTAGTGGAATTTCCCCAACGTGGATAACAAAACCTCGGTGTTCATTTTTAGTGCATGAAAATAATTTTTTTCACTCACATTTATTATTGTTTTCCAATTCTTTTGCATACACAAACTCTAAAATTTTCATATTTTTGGGATGTATATTTGCCTTCTCATTTTTTTTTATGAGAAAACCGGGAGAGTCAAAAACTCAAGTTTGAAAAAAAAATTGAACATCCAAAATGGAAATGCACAAATACTGAGAGAGATAATTCCAAAAAGTATTTGTGATTTGTTTTGTCCACTTTTTGTAAAATAAGCAAAAAGTGGGTTGTTTAGCTCTGGTTATTTTCCCACCACACGTTTACTTGAGAATTTAAATCTTTCTACTCCTTGAAATTTTTGGATCATTAGGTCATTTGCATCTTCAACATGTTTTTGGCATGCATATCCACCACATTTAAAACATGTTAGGATCAACTAGAAATCTCTTTCTTATAAAATTCCACCAAGCTATCTGGGGCTGTACTAATGGAATTTTCCCAACATGGATAACAAAACTTTGATGTTCATTTTTAGTGCGTGAAAATAATTTTCTTCACTCTCACTTATTATAGTTTTCAAATTCTTTTGCATACATAAACTCTAAAAATTTTATTTTGTTTTGATCTACATTTGCCTTATCTTTTTGTTTACGAGAAAAGAGGGAAAGTGAAAAACTCAAGTTTGAAAAAAAAATTGAACATCCAAAAATGGAAATGCTCAAATGCTGAGAGCGATAATTCCAAAAAGTATCTGTGATTTTTTTTGTCTGCTTTTTGTAAAATAGGCAAAAAGTGGGTTTTTTAGCTAAAGTAAATATCACACTGTACGTTAATTTGAGAATTTAATTTTTTCTTCTCCTTGAAAGTTTTGGATCATTTGGTCATTTGCATCTTCAACATATTTTTGGCATGCATATCCACCACATTTAAACATGTTAGGATCAATTAGAAATCTCTTTCTTATAAAATTCCACCAAGAAATTTGGGGTTGTACTAGTGGAATTTCCCCAACATGGATAAAAAAACTTTGGTGTTCATTTTTAGTGCGTGAGAATAATTTTCTTCACTCACATTTATTATAGTTTTGAAATTCTTTTGCATACATAAACACTAAAATTTTCATTTTGTTGTGATCTATATTTGTCTTATCTTTTTGTTTACAAGAAAACTGGGAGTGTGAAAACTCAAGTTTGAAAAAAAAAAATTGAACATCCAAAATGGAAATGCACAAATCCTGAGGGAGATAATTCCAAAAAGTAACTATGATTTTTTAGGTCTGTTTTTGTAAAATAGACAAAAAGTGGGTTGTTTGGCACTCGTAAATATCCAACCGCATGTTAACTTGAGAATTTAATTTTTTCTACTCTTTGAAATTTTGGGATCATTAGGTCATTTGCATCTTCAAGATGTTTCTGGCACTCATATCCACCAAATTTAAAACAAGTTAGGATCAATTAGAAATCTCTTTCTTATAAAATTCCACCAAGCTTTCTGGGGTTGTACTAGTGGAATTTCCCCAACGTGGATAACAAAACTTTGGTGTTCTTTTTTAGTGTGTGAGAATAATTTTCTTCACTCACATGTATTATAGTTTTGAAATTCTTTTGCTTACATAAACTCTAAAATTTTCATTTTGTTGTGATCTATATTTGGGTTATCTTTTTGTTTACGAGAAAACTTGGAGTGTGAAAAACTCAAGTTTGAAAAAATAATTGAACATCCAAAATGGAAATGCACAAATCTTGAGGGAGATAATTCCAAAAAGTAACTACAATGTTTTAGGTCTTTTTTTGTAAAATAGACAAAAAGTGGGTTGTTTGGCTCTGGTAAATATCCAACCGCATGTTAAGAATTGAATTTTTTCTACTCTATGAAATTTTTGGATGATTAGGTCATTTGCATCTTCAAGATGTTTCTGGCATGCGTATCCACCACATTTAAAACATGTTCGGATCAATTAGAGATCTCTTTCTTATAAAATTCCACCAAGCTATCTGGGGTTGTACTAATGGAATTTCCCCAATGTGGATAACAAAACTTTAGTGTTCATTTTTAGTGCATGAAAATGATTTTCTTCACTCACATTTATTATAGTTTTGAAATTCTTTTGCATTCATAAACTCTTAAATTTTCTTTTTTTTGTGAACTATATTTGCCTTATCTTTTTGTTTACGAGAAAATTGGGAGAGTGAAATCCTCAAGTTTGGAGAAAAAAAAATTGAACATCGAAATTGGAAATGCCTAAATGCTGAGTTAGATAATTCCAAAAAGTATCTGTGATTTTTTTAGTCCGCTTTTTGTAAAATAGGCAAAAAGTGGGTTGTTTGGCTCGAGTAAATATCACATTGTACATTACTTTGACAATTTAATTTTTTCTTCTCCTCGAAAGTTTTGGATCATTTGGTGATTTGCATCTACAACATGTTTCTGGCATGCATATCCACCACATTTAAACATGTTAGGATCAATTAGAAATCTCTTTCTTCTAAAAATTCCACCAAGCAATTTGGGGTTGTACTAGTGGAATTTCCCCAACATGGATAACAAAACTTTGGTGTTCATTTTTAGTACGTGAGAGTAATTTTCTTCACTCACATTTATTATAGTTTTGATATTCTTTTGCTTACATAAACTCTAAAATTTTCATTTTTTTGTGATCTATATTTGGCTTATCTTTTTGTTTACGAGAAAACTGGGAGTATGAATACTCAAGTTTGAAAAACAAAATTGAACAAAATGGAAATGCACAAATGCTGAGAGAGATAATTTCAAAAAGTATCTGTGATTTTTTTTGTTCACTTTTTGTAAAATAAGCAAAAAGTGGGTTGTTTGGCTTTGGTTATTTTCCCACCACACGTTAACTTGAGAATTTAAATCTTTCTACTCCTTGAAATGTTTGGATCATTAGGTCATTTGCATCTTCAACATGTTTCTGGCATGCATATCCACCACATTTAAAACATGTTAGGATCAACTAGAATTCTCTTTCTTATAAAATTCCACAAAGCTATTTGGGGTTGTACTAGTGGAATTTCCCCAACATGGATAACAAAACTTTGATGTTCATTTTTAGTGTGTGAAAATAATTTTCTTCACTCTCACTTATTATAGTTTTCAAATTCTTTTGCATACATAAACTCTAAAAATTTTATTTTTTTGTGATCTACATTTGGCTTCTTTTTGTTTACGAGAAAACACGGAATGTGAAAAACTCAAGTTTGAAAAAAAAATTGAACATCCAAAAATGGAAATGCTCAAATGCTGAGAGTGATAATTCCAAAAAGTAGCTGGGATTTTTTTGTTCCGCTTTTTTTAAAATAGGTAAAAAGTGGGTTTTTTGGCTGAAGTAAATATCACACTGTACGTTAATTTGAGAATTTAATTTTTTCTTCTCCTTGAAAGTTTTGGATGATTTGGTCATTTGCATCTTCAACATATTTCTGGCATGCATATCCACCACATTTAAAACATGTTAGGATCAACTAGAAATCTCTTTCTTATAAAATTCCACCAAGCTATCTAGGGTTGTACAAGTGGAATTTCCCCAACATGGATAACAAAACTTTGCTGTTCATTTTTAGTGCGTGAAAATAATTTTCTTAACTCTCACTTATTATAGTTTTCAAATTCTTTTGCATACATAAACTCTAAAAATTTTATTTTGTTGTGATCTACATTTGCCTTATCTTTTTGTTTACGAGAAAACAGGGAATGTGAAAAACTCAAGTTTGAAAAAAAAATTGAACATCCAAAAATGGAAATGCTCAAATGCTGAGAGCGATAATTCCAAAAAGTATCTGGGATTTTTTTGGTCCCCTTTTTTTAAAATAGGTAAAAAGTGGGTTCTTTGGCTGAAGTAAATATCACATTGTACGTTAATTTGAGAATTTAATTTTTTCTTCTCCTTGAATTTTTGGATCATTTGGTCATTTGCATCTTCAACATATTTCTGGCATGCATATCCACCACATTTAAACATGTTAGGATCATTTAGAAATCTCTTTCTTATAAAAATCCACCAAGCAATTTGGGGTTGTACTAGTGGAATTTCCCCAACATGGATAACAAAACTTTGGTGTTCATTTTTAGTGCATGAGAATAATTTTCTTCACTCACATTTATTATAGTTTTGAAATTCTTTTGCATACATAAACACTAAAATTTTCATTTTTTTGTGATCGATATTTGGCTTATCTTTTTGTTTACGAGAAAACTAGGAGTGTGAAAAACTCAAGTTTGAAAAAAAAAATTGAACATCCAAAATGGAAATGCACAAATCCTGTGGGAGATAATTCCAAAAAGTAACTACGATTTTTTAGGTCTTTTTTTGTGAAATAGACAAAAAGTGGGTTGTTTGGCTCTCGTAAATATCCAACCGCATGTTAACTTGAGAATTTAATTTTTTCTACTCTTTGAAATTTTTGGATCATTAGGTCATTTTCATCTTCAAGACATTTCTGGCACGCATATCCACCACATTAAAACAAGTTAGGATAAATTAGAAATCTCTTTCTTATAAAATTCCACCAAGCTATCTGGGGTTGTATTAGTGGAATTTCCCCAACGTAGATAACAAAATATTGGTATTCATTTTAAGTCCGGGAAAATAATTTTCTTCACTCACATTTATGATAGTTTTCAAATTCTTTTGCATACATAAACTCTAAAATTTTCATTTTGTTGTGATCTATATTTTCCTTATCTTTTTGTTTGAGAGAAAAATGGGAGAGTGAAAAACTCAAGTTTGAAAAAAAAAATTGAACATGCAAAATAGAAATTCACAAATGTTGAGAGATACTTCCAAAAAGTATCTGTGATTTCTTAGGTCCGCTTTTTGCAAAATAGGAAAAACGTGGGTTGTTTAGCTCAAGTAAATATCACATTGTACGTTAATTTGAGAATTTAATTTTTTCTACTCCTTGAAATTTTTTGATTCTTAGGTCATTTGCATCTTCAACATGTTCCTGGCATGCAAATCTACCACATTTAAAACATGTTAGGATCAATTAAAATCTCTTTCTTATAAAATTCCACCAAGCTATCTGGGGTTGTACTGGTGGAATTTCCCCAACGTGGATAACAAAACTTTGGTGTACATTTTTAGTGCGTGAAAATAATTTTTTTCACTCACATTCATTATAGTTTTTAAATTCTTTTGCATAAATAAACTCTAAAATTTTTATTTTGTTGTGATCTAGATTTGCCTTATCTTTTTGTTTACGAGAAAACTGGGAGACTGAAAAACTCAAGTTCGAAAAAAAAATTGAACATCCAAAATGGAAATGCACAAATGCTGAGAGAGATAATTCAAATAAGTATCTGTGATTTTTTAGGTCCGTTTTTTGTAAAATAGGCAAAAAGGGGGTTGTTTGGCTCTGGTAAATAACCCACCGCACATTAGCTCGAGAATATAATTTTTTCTACTCTCTGAAATTTTTGGATTATTAGGTCATTTGCATCTTCAACATGTTTTTGGCATGCATATCCCCCACATTTAAAACATGTTTGGATCAATTAGAAATCTCTTTCTTATAAAATTCCACCAAGCTATCTGGTGTTGTACTAGTGGAATTTCCCCAACGTGGATAACAAAATTTTGGTGTTCATTTTTAGTGCGTGAGAATAATTTTCTTCACTCACATGTATTATAGTTTTGATATTCTTTTGCAAACATAAACTCTAAAATTTTCATTTTGTTGTGATCTATATTTGGCTTATCTTTTTGTTTACGAGAAAACTAGGAGTGTGAAAAACTTAAGTTTGAAAAAAAAAATTGAACATCCAAAATGGAAATGCACAAATCCTGAGGGAGATAATTCCAAAAAGTAACTATGATTTTTTAGGTCTGTTTTTGTAAAATAGAGCAAAAGTGGGTTGTTTGGCTCTCGTAAATATCCAACTGCAGGTTAACTTGGGAATTTAATTTTTTCTACTCTTTGAAATTTTTGGATCATTAGGTCATTTGCATCTTAAGGACGTTTCTGGCACGCATATCCACCACATTTAAAACAAGTTAGGATCAATTAGACATCTCTTTCTTATAAAATTCCACCAAGCTATCTGGGGTTGTACTAGTGGAATTTCCCCAACGTGGATAACAAAATATTGGAGTTCATTTTTAGTGCGTGAAAATAATTTTCTTCACTCACATTTATGATAGTTTTCAAATTCTTTTGCATACATAAACTCTAAAATTTTCATTTTGTTGCGATCTATATTTTCCTTATCTTTTTGTTTAAGAGAAAATTGGGAGAGTGAAAAACTGAAGTTCGAAAAAAAAAATTGAATATGCAAAATGGAAATACTCAAATGCTAAGAGAGATAATTCCAAAAATTATATGTGATTTCTTAGGTCTGCTTTTTGTAAAATAGGCAAAAAGTGGGTTGTTTAGCTCTAGTAAATATCCCACCGTATGTTAACTTGAGAATTTAATTTTTTCTACTCCTTGAAATTTTGGGATTATTAGGTCATTTGCATCTTCAAGATATTTTTGGCATGCATATCCACCACATTTAAAACATGTTAGGATCAATTAGAAATCTCTTTCTTATAAAATTCCACCAAGCTATCTGGGGTTGTACCAGAGGAATTTCGCCAACGTGGATAACAAAACTTTGGCATTCATTTTTAGTGCGTGAAAATAATTTTCTTCACTCACATTTATTATAGTTTTTAAATTCTTTTGCATACATAAACTCTAAAATTTTCATTTTTTTGTGATTTATATTTGCCTTATCTTTTTGTTTACGAGAAAACTAGGAGAGTGAAAAACTCAAGTTTGAAAAAAAAAAATGAACATCCAAAATGGAAATGCACAGATGCTAAGAGAGATAATTCAAATAAGTATCTGTGATTTTTTAGGTCCGCTTTTTGTAAAATAGGCCATAAGTGGGTTGTTTGGCTCTGGTAAATATCCCACCACACGTTAACTTGAGAATTAAATTTTTTCTACTCCTTGAAAATTTTAGATCATTAGGTCATTTGAATCTTCATCATGTTTCTGGCATGCATATCCACCACATTTAAAACATGTTAGGATCAATTAGAGATCTCTTTCTTATTAAATTCCACAAGGTTATCATGGGTTGTACTAGTGGAATTTCCCCAAGATGGATAACAAAACTTTGGTGTTCATTTTTAGTGCATGAAAATAATTTTCTTCTCTCACATTTATTATAGTTTTTAAATTATTTTGCATACTTATGCTCTTAAATTTTCATTTTGTTGTGATCTATATTTGCCATATCTTTTTGTTTACCAGAAAACTGGAAGAGTGAAAAAGACAAGTTTGAAAAAAAAAATTGAACATCCAAAATGGAAACGCCCAAATGCTGAGTGAGATAATTCCAAAAAGTATCTATGATTTTTTAGGTCCGCTTTTTGTGAAATAGGCAAAAAGTGGGTTGTTTGGCTCTGGTAAATAATCCACCGCACATTAACTCAAGAGTTTAATTTGTTCTACTCTTTGAAATTTTTGGATCATTAGGTCATTTGCATCTTCAACATGTTTCTAGCATGCATATCCACGACATTTAAAACATGTTACGATCATTTAGAAATATCTTTCTTATAAAATTCCCCCAAGCTATCTCGGGTTGTACTAGTGGAATTTCCCCAACGTGGATAAAAAAACTTTGGGGTTCATTTTTTGTGTGTGAGAATAATTTTCTTCACTCACATTTATTATAGTTTTGAAATTCTTTTGCATACATAAACTCTAAAATTTTCTTTTTGTTCTGATGTAAATTTGGCTTATCTTTTTGTTTACGAGAAAATTGACAGAGTGAAAAACTCAAGTTTGAAAAAAAAATTGAACATCCAAAATGGAAATGCCCAAATCCTAAGAGAGATAATTCCAAAATGTAACTATGATTTTTTAGGTCTGTTTTTGTAAAATAGACAAAAAGTGGGTTGTTTGGCTTTGGTAAATGTCCAACCGCATGTTAACTTGAGAATTTAATTTTTTCTACTCATTGAAATTTTTGGATCATTAGGTCATTTGCATCTTCAAGGTGTTTCTAGCATGCATATCCACCACATTTAAAACAAGTTAGGATCAATTAGAAATCATTTTCTTATAAAATTCCACCAAGCTATCTGGTGTTGTACTTGTGGAATTTCCCCAACGTGGATAAAAAAACTTCGGAGTTCATTTTAGTATTATTTTCTTCACTTAAATTTATTATATTTTTCAAATTCTTTTGCATACATAAACTCTAAAGTTTTAATATTTTTGTGATATACATTTGCCTTATCATTTTTTTATGAGAAAACTGGGAGAGTGAAAAACTCAAGTTTGAAAAACAAAATTGAACATCCAAAATGGAAATGCACAAATGTTGAGAGAGATAATTCCAAAAAGTATCTACGATTGTTTAGGTCCGCTTTTTGTAAAATAGGCAAATAGTGGGTTGTTCGGCTCTAGTAAATAATCCACCACACATTAACTCGAGAATTTTTTTTTTCTACTCTTTGAAATTTTTGGATCATTAGGTCATTTGCATCTTCAACATGTTTCTGGCATGGATATCCACCACATTTAAACATATTAGGATCAATTAGAAATCTCTTTCTTATAAAGTTCTACCAAGAAATTTGGGGTTATACTAGTGGAATTTCCCCAACGTGGATAACAAAACTTTGGTGTTCATTTTTAGTACGTGAAAATAATTTTCATCACTCACATTTATTATAGTTTTCAAATTCTTTTGCATACGTAAATTCTAAAATTTTCATTTTGTTGTTATCTATATTTGCCTTATCTTTTTGTTTACGAGAAAACTGGGAGAGTGAAAAACCCAAGTTCAAAAAATAAAATTGAACATCCAAAATTGAAAATGCACAAATGCTGAGAGAGATAATTCCAAAAAGTATATATGATTTTTTAGGTCCGCTTTTTTGTATAATAGGCAAAAATTGGGTTGTTTTGCTCTAGTTAATATCCCACATCACCTTAACTTGAGAATTTAATTTTTTCTACTCCTTGAAAATTTTGGATCATTAGGTCATTTGCATCTTCAACTTGTTTCTGGCATGCATATCCACCACATTTAAAACATGCTAGGATCAATTAGAAATCACTTTCTTTTAAAATTCCACCAAGCTATCTGGGGTTGTACTAGTGGAATTTCCCCAACGTGGATGACAAAACTTTGGTGTTCATTTTTATTGCGTGAAAATAATTTTTGTCACTCACATTTATTATAGTTTTCAAATTCTTTTGCATACATAAACTCTAAAATTTTCATTTTGTTGTTATCTCTATTTGCCTTATCTTTTTGTTTACGAGAAAACTAGGAGAGTGAAAAACTCAAGTTTGAAAAAAAAAATTGAACATCCAAAATTGAAAATGCACAAATGTTGAGAGAGATAATTCCAAAAAGTATCTATGATTGTTTAGGTCCGCTTTTTGTAAAATAGGCAAATAGTGGGTTGTTCGGCTCTAGTAAATAATCCACCACACATTAACTCGAGAATTTTTTTTTTTCTACTCTTTGAAATTTTTGGATCATTAGGTCATTTGCATCTTCAACATGTTTCTGGCATGGATATCCACCACATTTAAACATGTTAGGATCAATTAGAAATCTCTTTCTTATAAAGTTCTACCAAGAAATTTGGGGTTATACTAGTGGAATTTCCCCAATGTGGAAAACAAAACTTTGGTGTTCATATTTAGTGCGTGAAAAAAATTTTCTTCACTCACATTTATTACAGTTTTCAAATTCTTTTGCATACATAAACTCTAAAATTTTCATTTTGTTGTGATCTATATTTTTGCTTTATCTTTTTGTTTACAAGAAAACTGGGAGGGTTAAAAACTCAAGTTCAAAAAAAAAATTGAACATCCAAAATGGAAATGCACAAATGCTGCGAGAGATAATTCAAAAAATTATCTGTGATTTTTTAGGACCGCTTTTTGTAAAATACGCAAAAATTGGGTTGTTTGGCTCTTGTAAATATCCGACCGCACATTAACTTGAGAATTTAACTTTTTGTACTCCTTGAAATTTTTGGATCATTAAGTCATTTGCATCTTCAACATGTTTCTAGCATGCATATCCAGCACCTTTAAAACTTGTTAAGATCAATTAGAAATCTCTTTCTTATAAAATTCCACCAAGCTATATGGGGTTGTACTAGTGGAATTTCCCCAACGTAGATAACAAAACTTTGGTGTTCATTTTTAGTGCGTGAAAATAATTTTCTTCACTCACATTTATTATAGTTTTCAATTTCTTTTGCATACATAAACTCTAAAATTTCATTTTGTTGTGATCTATATTTGCCTTATCTTTTTGTTTAAGAGAAAACTGGGAGAGCAAAAAACTCAAGTTTGAAAAAAAAAATTGAACATCCAAAAATGGAAATGTACAAATGCTGAGAGCGATTCATCCAAAAATTATCTATGATTTTTTAGGTCCGCTATTTGTAAAATAGGCAAAAAGTGGGTTGTTTGGCTCTGGTAAATATCCCACTGCACGTTAACTTGAGAATTTAATTTTTCCACTCCTAGAAATTTTTCGATCATTAGGTCATTTGCATCTTCAACATGTTTCTGGTATGCATATCCACCACATTTAAAACATGTTAGGAACAATTAGAAATCTCTATCTTATAAAATTTCTCCAAGCTATCTGGGGTTGTACTTGTGGAATTTCCCCAACGTGGATAACAATACTTTGGTGTCCATTTTTAGTGTGTGAAAATAATTTTCTTCACTCACATTTATTATAGTTTTCAAATTCTTTTGCATACATAAACTCTAAAATTTTCATTTTGTTGTGATCAATATTTGCATTATCTTTTTGTTTACGAGAAAACTGGGACAGTGAAAAACTCAAGTTTGAAAAAAAAAATTGAACATCCAAAATAGAAAAGTACAAATGCTGAGAGATAATTGCAAAAAGTATCTGTGATTTTTTTGGTCCGCTTTTTGTAAAATAGGCAAACAGTGAGTTGTTTGGCTCTGGTAAATATCCCCTTGCACATTAACTTGAGAAATTAATTTTTTCTACTCCTTTGAAAATTTTGGATCATTAGGTCATTTGCATCTTCAACATGTTTCTGGCATGAATATCCACCACATTTAAAACATGTTAGGATCAATTAGAAATCTCTTTCTTATAAAATTCCACCAAGCTATTTGGGGTTGTACTACTAGAATTTCCCAAACGTGGATAATGAAATTTTGGTGTACATTTTTAGTGCGTGAAAATAATTTTCTTCACTCACATTTATAAAAGTTTTCAAATTCTTTTGCATACATAAACTCTAAAATTTTCATTTTGTTGTGATCTACAGATGTCTTATCTTTTTGTTTACAAGAAAACTGGGAAAGTGAAAAACTCAAGTTTGAAAAAAAAAATTTAACATCCAAAATGGAAATGCACAAAAGCTGAGAGATATAATTCGAATATGTATCTGTGATTTTTAAGGATAGGCAAAAAGTGGGTTGTTTGGCTTTGGTATATATCCCACCGCACGTTAACTTGAGAATTTAATTTTTTCAACTCCTTCAAATTTTTGGATAATTATGTCATTTGCATCTTCAACTTGTTTCTGGCATGCATATTCACCACATTTAAAACAGGCTACGATCAATTAGAAATCTCTTTCTTATAAAATTCCACCATGCTATCTGGGGTTGTACTCGTGGAATTTCCCCAATGTGGAAAACAAAACTTTGGTGTTCATATTTAGTGCGTGAAAAAAATTTTCTTCACTCACATTTATTACAGTTTTCAAATTCTTTTGCATACATAAACTCTAAAATTTTCATTTTGTTGTGATCTATATTTTTGCTTTATCTTTTTGTTTACAAGAAAACTGGGAGGGTTAAAAACTCAAGTTCCAAAAAAAAATTGAACATCCAAAATGGAAATGCACAAATGCTGCGAGAGATAATTCAAAAAATTATCTGTGATTTTTTAGGACCGCTTTTTGTAAAATACGCAAAAATTGGGTTGTTTGGCTCTTGTAAATATCCGACCGCACATTAACTTGAGAATTTAACTTTTTGTACTCCTTGAAATTTTTGGATCATTAAGTCATTTGCATCTTCAACATGTTTCTGGCATGCATATCCACCACATTTAAAACATGTTATGATAATTTTGAGATCACTTTCTTATAAAATTCCACCAAGCTATCTGGGGTTGTACTAGTGGAATTTCCCCAACATGGATAACAAAACTTTGGTGTTTATTTTTAATGCATAAAAATAATTTTCTTCACTCACTTTTGTTATAGTTTTCAAATTCTTTTGCATACATAAACTCTTAAATTTTTATTTTGTTGTGATCTATATTTGCCTTATCTTTTAGTTTACGAGCAAATTGGGAGAGTGAAAACCTCAAGTTCGAAAAAAAAAATTGAACATTCAAAATGGAAATGCACAAATGCTGAGAGAGATAATTCCAACAAGTATCTATGATTTTTTAGGTTCGCTTATTGTAAGATAGGAAAAAATTGGTCGTTGGCTATGGTAAATATCCCACCACACGTTAAATTGAGAATTTAATTTTTTCTACTTGTTGAAATTTTCTGATCATTAGGTCATTTGCATCTTCAACATGTTTCTGGCATGATTATACACCACATTCAAAACATGTTAAGATCAATTAGAAATCTCTTTTTTATAATAATCTACCATGCTATTTGGGGTTGTACTGGTGGAATTTCTCAAACGATGATAACAAAACACTGGTGTTCATTTTTAGTGCGTGAAAATAATTTTCTTCACTCACATTTATTATAGTTTTCAAATTCTTTGCAAACACAAACTCTAAAATTTTCATTTTTTTTTGATCTATATTTGCTTTATCTTTTTGTTTACGAGAAAACTGGGAGTGTGAAAACTCAAGTTTGAAAAAAAAATTGAACTTTCAAAAATAGAAATGCACAAATGCTGAGAGAGATAATTCCAAAAAGTATCTATGATTTTTTAGGTCCGCTTTTTGTAAAATAGGCAAAAAAGTGGGTTGTTTGGCCCTGGTAAATATCCCCCCGCACGTTAACTTGAGAATTTAATTTTTCTACTCCTAGAAATTTTTGGATCATTAGCTCATTTGCATCTGCAACATGTTTCTGGCATGCATATCCACCACATTTAAAACATGTTAGGATCAATTAGAAATCTCTTTCTTATACAATTCCACCAAGCTATCTGGGGTTATACATGTGGAATTTCCCTAACGTGGATAACCATACTTTGGTGTTCATTTTTAGTGCGGGAAAATAATTTTGTTCACTCACATTTATTATAGTTTTCAAATTATTTTGCATACATAATCACTAAATTTTTTATTTTGTTGTGATCTATATTTGCATTATCTTTTTGTTTACGAGAAAACTGGGAGAGAGAAAATCTCAAGTTTGAAAAAAAATTCAATATCCAAAATAGAAATAAAGAAATGCAGAGAGAGATAATTGCAAAAAGTATCTATGATTTTTTAGGTCCGCGTTTTGTAAAATAGGCAAACAGTGGGTTGTTTGGCTCAAGTAAATATTCCCCCGCACATTAACTTGAGAATTTATTTTTTTTTACTCAAAATTTTTGGATCTTTAGGTCATTTGCATCTTCAGCATGTTTCTGGCATGCATATCCTCCTCATTTAAAACATGTTAGGTTCAATTAGAAATATCTTTCTTATAAAATTCCACCAAGCTATTTGGGGCTTTTCTAGTGGAATTTCCTCCAACGTGGATAACAAAACTTTTGTGTTCATTTTTAGTGTAGGAAAATAATTTTCTTCACTCACATTTATTATAGATTTCAAATTTGTTTGCCTACGTAAACTCTAAAATTTTCATTTTGTTGTGATCTATATTTTCCTTATCTTTTTGTTTACGAGAAAACTGGGACAGTGAAAAACACAAGTTTGAAAAAAAAAATTGAGCATCCAAAAATGGAAATGCTCAAATGCTAAAAGCGATAATTCATAAATGTATCTGTGATTTTTTAGGTCCGCTTTTTGTAAAATAGGAAAAAAGTGGGTTGTTTGGGTTTGGTGAATATCCCACGGCACGTTAACTTCAGAATTTAATTTTTTCTACTCCTTGAAATTTGAGATCATTAGGTCATTTGCATCTTCAACTAGTTTGTGGCATGCATATCCACCACGTTTCAAACATGTTAGGATCAATTAGAAATCTCTTTCGTATAAAATTCTACCAAGCTATTTGAGGTTGTACTAGTGGAATTTCCCCAATGTGGATAACTAAACTTTGGTGTTCATTTTTAGTGCTTGAAAATAATTTTCTTCACTCACTTTTATAATAGTTTTCAAATTCTTTTGCATACATAAACTCTAAAATTTTCATTTTGTTGTGATCTATATTTGTCTTATCTTTTTGTTTACGAGAAAACTGGGAGAGTGAAAAAACTCAAGTTTGAAAAAAAAATTGAACATCCAAAATGGAAATGCACAAATGCTGAGAGAGATAATTCCAAAATGTATCTGGGGTTTTTAAGCATAGGCAAAAACCGGGTTGTTTGGCTCTAGTAAATATCCCACCACACGTTAACTTGAGAATTTAATTATTTCTACTCCTTGAAAGTTTTGAATAATTATGTCATTTGCATCTTCAACATGTTTCTGGCATGCATATCCACAACATTTAAAACATGTTAGGATCAATTAGAAATCTATTTCTTATAAAATTCCACCAAGCTATCTGGGGTTGTACTTGTGGAATTTCCCCAACATGGAAAACAAAACTTTGGTGTTCATTTTTAGTGCGTGAAAATAATTTTCTTCACTCACTTTTATAATAGTTTTCAAATTCTTTTGCATACATAAAATCTAAAATTTTCATTTTGTTGTGATCTATATTTGTCTTATCTTTTTGTTTACGAGAAAACTGGGAGAGTGAAAAAACTCAAGTTTGAAAAAAAAATTGAACATCCAAAATGGAAATGCACAAATGCTGAGAGAGATAATTCCAAAATGTATCTCGGGTTTTTAAGGATAGGCAAAAAGCGGGTTGTTTGGCTCTAGTAAATATCCCACCACACGTTAACTTGAGAATTTAATTATTTCTACTCCTTGAAAGTTTTGAATAATTATGTCATTTGCATCTTCAACTTGTTTCTGGCATGCATATCCACAACATTTAAAACATGTTAGGATCAATTAGAAATCTCTTTCTTATAAAATTCCACCAAGCTATTTGGGGTTGTACTTGTGGAATTTCCCCAACAAGGAAAACAAAACTTTGGTTTTCATTTTTAGTGCGTGAAAATAATTTTCTTCACTCACATTTATTATCGTTTTCAAATTCTTTTGCATACATAAACTCTAAAAATTTCATTTTGTTGTGATCTTTATTTTCCTTATCTTTTTGTTTACGAGAAAACTGGGAAAGTGAAAAACTCAAGTTTGAAAAAAAAATTGAACATCCAAAAATGGAAATGCTCAAATGCCAAGAGCGGCAATTCCAAAAAGTATCTGTGATTTTTTAGGTCCGTTTTTTGTAAATTAGGCAAAAAGTGGGTTGTTTGGCATTGGTAAATATCCCACCCCACGTTTACTTGAGAATTAAATTATTTCTACTCCTTGAAATTTTTGGATCATTAGGTCATTTGCATCTTCAACATGTTTCTGGCATTCTTATCCACCGCATTTAAAACATATTAGGATCAATTTGAGATCACTTTCTTATAAAATTCCACCAAGCTATCTGGGGTTGTACTAGTGGAATGTGCCCAACATGGATAACAAAACTTTGGTGTTTATTTTTAGTGCGAGAAAATAATTTTCTTCACTCACATTTATTATAGTTTCAAAATTATTTTGCATACATAAACTCTTAAATTTTCATTTTGTTGTGATCTATATTGGCCTTATCTTTTTGTTTACAAGAAAACAGGGAGAGTGAAAACCTCATGTTTGAAAAAAAATTTGAACATCCAAAATGAAAATGCACAAATGCTGAGAGTGATAAATCCAAAAAGTATCTGTGATTTTTTAGGTTCGCTTTGTTTAAAATAGGCAAAAAGTGGGTTGTTGGCTCTGGTAAATTTCCCAAAACATGTTAACTTGAGAATTAAATTTTTTGTACTCCTTGAAATTTTTGGATCATTAGGTCATTTGCATCTTCAACATGTTTCTGGCATGCATATCCTCCACATTCAAAACATGTTAGGATCAATTAGAAATCTCTTTTTTGTAAAATTCCACCAAGCCATTTGGGTTTGTACTAGTGGTATTTCCCAAACGATGATAACAAAACTTTGATGTTCATTTTTATTGCGTGAAAATAATTTTCTTCACTCACATTTGTTATAGTTTTCAAATTATTTAGCATGCATAAACTCCAAAATTTTCATTTTGTTGTGATCTATATTTGCCTTAACGTTTTGTTTACGAGAAAACTGGGAGAGTGAAAAACTCAAGTTTGAAAAAAAAAATTGAACATCCAAAAATGGAAATGCACAAATGCTAAGATAGATAATTCCAAAAAGTATCTATGATGTTTTAGGTCCGCTTTTTGTAAAATAGGCAAAAAGTGGGTTGTTTGGCTCTAGTAAATATCCCACCGCACGTTAACTTGAGAATTTCATTTTTTCTACTCCTTGAAATTTTTGGATCATTAGGTCATTTGCATCTTCAACATGTTTCTGGCATGCATATCCACCACATTTAAAACATGTTAGGATTAATTTTAGATTACTTTCTGATAAAATTGCACCAAGCTATCTGGGGTTGTACAAGTGGAATTTCCGCAACTTGGATAACAAAACTTTGGTGTATATTTTTAGTGCGTGAAAATATTTTTTTTCTCTCGCATTTATTATAGTTTTCAAATTCTTTTGCATACATAAACTCTTAAATTTTCAGTTTGTTGTGACCTATATTTGACTTATCTTTTTGTTAACGAGAAAACAAGGCGAGTGAAAAACTCAAGTTTGAAAAAAAAAAATTGAACATCCAAAATGTAAATGCACAAATGCTAAGAGAGATAATTCCAAAAAGTATCTGTGATTTTTTAGGTCCGCTTTTTGTAAAATAGGCAAAAAGTTGGCTGTTTGGCTCTAGTAAATATCCCACCACACGTTAACTTGAGAATTTAATTTTTCATACTCGAAATTTTTGGATCATTAGGTCATTTGCATTTTCAACATGTTTCTGGCATGCATATCCACCACATTTAAACATGTTAGGATCAATTAGAAATCTCTTTCTTATAAAATTCCACCAAGCAATTTGGGGTTGTACTAGTGTAATGTCCCCAACGTGGATAACAAAACTTTGGTGTTCATTTTTAGTGCGTGAAAATAATTTTCTTCACTTGCATTTATTATAGTTTTCAAATTCTTTTGCATACATAAAGTCTTAAATTTTTATTTTGTTGTGATCTATATTTGCCTTATCTTTTTGTTAACGAGAAAACAAGGAGAGTAAAAACCTCATGTTTGAAAAAAAAAATTGAACATCTAAAATGGAATTGTACAAATGCTGATAGAGATAACTCCAAAAAGTATCTGTGATTTTTTAGGTTCGATTTTGTAAAATAGGCCAAAAGTGGGTTGTTGGCTCTGGTAAATTTCCCACAGCACGTTAACTTGAGAATTAAATTTTTTCTACTCCAAAAAATGTTTAGATCATTAGGTCATTTGCATCTTCAACATGTTTCTGGCATGCATATCCACCACATTCAAAACATGTTAGGATCAATTAGAAATCTCTTTTTTATAAAATTCCACCAAGCTATTTGGCGTTGTACTAGTGGAATTTCCCAAACGATGATAACGAAACTTTGGTGTTCATTTTTAGTGCAAGAAAATAATTTTCTTCACTCACATTTGTTATAGTTTTCAAATTCTTTTGCATGCATAAACTCTAAAATTTTCATTTTGTTGTGATCTATATTTGCCTTATCTTTTTGTTAACGAGAAAAATGTGAGAGTGAAAAACTCAAGTTTGAAAAAAAAAAATGAACATCCAAAAAATGGAAATGCACAAATGCTAAGAGTGATAAATCCGAAAAGTATCTATGATTATTTAGGTCTGCTTTTTGTAAAATAGGCAAAAAGTGGGTTGTTTGGCTCTGGTAAATATCCCACCACACGTTAACTTGAGAATTTAATTTTTCTACTCCTAGAAATTTTCGATCATTAGGTCATTTGCATCTTCAACATGTTTCTGGCATACAAATCCACCACATTAAAAACATGTTAGGATGAATTAGAAATCTCTTTGTTATAAAATTCCACCAAGCTATCTAGGGTTGTACTTGTGGAATTTCCCCAACGTGGATAACAAAACTTTGGTGTTCATTTTTAGTGCGTGAAAATAATTTTCTTCACTCTCATTTATTATAGTTTTCAAATTCTTTTGCATACATTAACTCTAAAAATTTCATTTTGTTGTGATCTTTATTTGCCTTATCTTTTTTTTTTTACGAGAAAACTGGGACAGATAAAAACTCAAGTTTGAAAAAAAAATTCAACCTCCAAAAATGGAAATGCTCAAATGCTGAGAGCGATCATTCGAAAAAGTATCTGTAATTTTTTAGGTCCGATTTTTGTAAAATAGGCAAAAAGTGGGTTGTTTGGATCTGGGAAATAACACACCACACGTAAACTTGAGAATTTATTTTTTCCACTCCTTGAAATTTTTGGATCAATAGGTCATTTGCATCTTCAACATGTTTTTGGCATCCATATCCACCACATTTAAACATGTTAGGATCAATTAGAAATCTTTCCTATAAAATTCCACCAAGCAATTTGGGGTTGTACTAGTGGAATTTCCCCAACGTAGTTAACAAAACTTTGGTGTTCATTTTTAGTGCGTGAAAATATTTTTTTTCTCTCGCATTTATTATAGTTTTCAAATTCTTTTCCATACATAAGCTCTAAAATTTTCATTTTGTTGTGATCTATATTTGCCTTATTTTCTTGTTTACGAGAAAACTGAGGGAGTGAAAACTCAATTTTGAAAAAAAAATTGAACATCCAAAATTGAAATGCACAAATACTATGATAATTCCAAAAAGTATCTGTGATTTTTTAGGTCCGCTAATTGTAAAATAGGCAAAAAGTTGGTTGTTTGGCTCTGGAAAATATCCCACCGAACCATAACTTGAGAATTTAATTTTTTATACTCCTTGAAATTTTTTGATCATTAGGTCATTTGTATTTTCAACCTATTTCTGGCATGCATATCCACCACATTCAAAACATGTTAGGATAAATTTGAGATCACTTTCTTATAAAATTCCACCAAGCTTTCTGGGGTTGTACTACTGGAATTTCCCCAACATGGATAACAAAACTTTGGTGTTTATTTTTAGTGCGTGAAAATAATTTTCTTCACTCACATTTATTATAGTTTTCAAATTCTTTTTTATATATAAAATCATAAATTTTTATTTTGTTGTGATGTATATTTGCCTTATCTTTTTGTTTACGAGAAAACAGGGAGAGTGAAAACCTCATGTTTGAAAAAAAAATTGAACATGCTAAATGGAAATGCACAAATGCCGAGAGAGATAATTCCAAAAAGTATCTGAGATTTTTTAGGTCCGCTTTTTGTAAAAGAGGAAAAAAGTGGGTTGTTGGCTCTGGTAAATATCCCACAGCACATTAACTTGAGAAATATATTTTTTCTACTCCTTGAAATTTTTGGATCATTAGGTCATTTGCATCTTCAACATGTTTATGGCATGCATATCCACCACATTCAAAACATGTTAGGATCAATTACAAATCTCTTTTTTATAAAATTCCACCAAGCTATTTGGGGTTGTACTAGTGGAATTTCCCAAACGATGATAACAAAACTTTGGTGTTCATTTTTAGTGCGTGAAAATAATTTTCTTCACTCACATTTATTATAGTTTTCAAATTCTTTTGCATGCATAAACTCTAAAATTTTCATATTGTTGTGATCTATATTTCCCTTATCTTTTTATTTATGAGAAAATTGGGAGAGTGAAAAACTCAACTTTGAAAAAAAAAATTGAACATCCAAAAATGGAAATGCACAAATGCCGAGAGCGACAATTCTGAAAAGTATCTATGATTTTTTAGGTCTGCTTTTTGTAAAATAGGCAAAAAGCGGGTTGTTTGGCTCTAGTAAATATCCCACCACACGTTAACTTGAGAATATAATTTTTCTACTCCTAGAAATTTTTCGATCATTAGGTCATTTGCATCTTCAACTTGTTTCTTGCATGCATAGCAACCACATTTAAACATGCTCGAATCAATTAGAAATCTCATGTTTATAAAATTCTACGAAGCAATTTGAGGTTGTACTAGTGGAATTTCCCCAACGTGGATAAAAAAATTTTGGTGTTCATTTTTAGTGCATGAAAATAATTTTCTTCACTCACATTTATTATAATTTTCAAATTCTTTTGCATATACATAAGCTCTAAAATTTTCATTTTGTTGTGATCTATATTTGCCTTATCTTTTTGTTTACGAGAAAACAGGGAGAGCAAAAAACTCAAGTTTGAAAAAAAAAATTGAACATCCAAAATGGAAATGCACAAATGCTAAGAGAGGTAATTCCAAAAACTGTCTGTGATTTTTTAGGTCCGCTTTTTGTAAAATAGGCAAAAAGTGGGTTGTTTGGCTCTAGTAAATAGCCAATGTCACGTTAACTTAAGAATTTAATTTTTTCTACTCGAAATTTATGGATCATTAGGTCATTTGCATCTTCAACATGTTTCTGGCTTGCACATCCACCATATTTAAAACATGTTAGGATTAATTTTAGATCACTTTCTTATAAAATTGCACCAACCTATCTGGGGTTGTACTAGTGGAATTTCCCCAACATGGATAACAAAACTTTGGTGTTTATTGTTAGTGCGTGAAAATAATATTCTTCACTCACAGTTATTATAGTTTTCAAATTCTTTTGCATACATAAACCCTTAAATTTTCATTTTGTTGTGATCTATATTTGACTTATCTTTTTGTTAAAGAGAAAACAGGGATAGTGAAAAACTCAAGTTTGAAAAAAAAAAATTGAACATCCAAAATGGAAATGTACAAACGCTAAGAGAGATAATTCCAAAAAGTATCTGTGATTTTTTAGGTACGCTTTTTGTAAAATAGGCAAAATGTTGGTTGTTTGGCTCTAGTAAATATCCCACCGCACGTTAACTTGAGAATTTAATTTTTTATACTCCTTGAAATTTTTGGATCATTAGGTCATTTGCATCTTCAACATGTTTCTGGCATGCATATCCACCATATTTAAAACATGTTAGGATCAATTTGAGATCACTTTATTATAAAATTCCACCAAGCTATCTGTAGTTGTACTAGTGGAATTTCATCAGCATGGATAACAAAACTTTGGTGTTTATTTTTAGTGCTTGAAAATAACTTTCTTCACTCACATTTATTATAGTTTTCAAATTCTTTGCATACATAAAGAGAGAGATATTTCCCAAAAGTGTCTGTGATTTTTTAGGTCCGCTTTTGTAAAAAAGGCAAAAAGTGGGTTGTTGGCTCTGGAAAATTTCCTACAGCACGTTAACTTGAGAATTAAATTTTTTCTACTCCTTGAAATGTTTGGATCATTAGGTCATTTGCATCTTCAACATGTTTCTGGCATGCATATCCACCACATTCAAAACATGTTAGGATCAATTAGAAATCTCTTTTTTTATAAAATTCCACCAAGCTATTTGGGGTTGTACTAGTGGAATTTCCCAAACGATGATAACAAAACTTTGGTGTTCATTTTTAGTGTGTGAAAATAATTTTCTTCTCTCACATTTATTATAGTTTTCAAATTCTTTTGCATGCATAAACTCTAAAATTTTCATTTTGTTGTGATCTACATTTGCCTTATCTTTTTGTTTACGAGAAAACTGGGTGAGAGAAAAACTCAAGTTCGAAAAAAAAAATTGAACATCCAAAAATGGAAATGCACAAATACTGAGAGCGATAAATCCGAAAAGTATCTATGATTTTTTAGGTCCGAGTTTTTTAAAATAGGCAAAAAGTGGGTTGTTATCCTCTGGTAAATATCCGACCACACATTAACTTGAGAATTTAATGTTTCTACTCGAAATTTTTTGATCATTAGGTCATTTGCATCTTCAACATGTTTCTGGCATGCATATCCACCACATTAAAAACATGTTAGGATGAATTAGAAATCTCTTTCTTATAAAATTCCACCAAGCTATCTGAGGCTGTACTTGTGGAATTTCCCCAACGTGGATAACAAAACTTTGGTGTTCATTTTAGTGCGTGAAAATAATTTTCTTCACTCTCATTTATTAGAGTTTCCAAATTCTTTTGCTTACATAAACTATAAAAAATTCATTTTGTTGTGATCTTTATTTGCCTTATCTTTTTGTTTACGAGAAAACTGGGAAAGTGAAAAACTCAAATTTGAAAAAAAAATTGAACATCCAAAAATTGAAATGCTCAAATGCTGAGAGTGATAATTCCGAAAAGTATCAGTGATTTTTTAGGTCCAATTTTTTTAAAATAGGCAAAAAGTGGGTTGTTTGTCTCTTGTAAATATCCCACCACACGTTAACTTGAGCATTTAATTTTCTCTACTCCTTGAAATTTTTTGATCATTAGGTCATTTGCATCGTCAACATGTTTCAGGCATGCATATCCACCCCATTTAAAACATGTTAGGACCAATTTGAGATCACTTTCTTATAAAATTCCACAAGCTATCTGGGGTTGTACTAGCGGAATTTCCCCAAAATGGATAACAAAACTTTGGTGTTTATTTTTAGTGCGTGAAAAGAATTTTCGTCACTCACATTTATTATACTTTTCAAATTCTTTTGCATTCATAAACTCTTAAATTTTCATTTTGTTGTGATCTATATTTGCCTTATCTTTTTGTTTACGAGAAAACAGGGAGAGTGAAAACCTCATGTTTGAAAAAAAAATTTATCATCCAAAATAGAAATGCACAAATGCTGAGAGAGATAATTCCAAAAAGTATCAGTGATTTCTTAGGTTCTTTTTTCGTAAAATAGGCAAAAAGTGGGTTGTTGGCACTGGTAAATTTCCCACAACACGTTAACTTGAGAATTAAATTTTCTCTACTCCTTGAAATTTTTTTATCATTAGGTCATTTGCATCTTCAACATGTTTCTAGCATGCATATCGAGCACATTCAAAACATGTTAGGATCAATCAGAAATCTCTTTTTTATAAAATTCCACCAAGCTATTTGTGAATGTACAAGTGGAATTTCCCGAACGTTGACAACAAAACTTTGGTGTTCATTTTTAGTGCGTGAAAATACTTTTCTTCACTCACATATTTTATAGTTTTCAAATTCTTTTGCATGCATAAACTCTAAAATTTTCATTTTGTTGTGATCTATATTTGCCATATCTTTTTGTTTACGAGAAAACTGGGTGAGTGAAAAACTCAAGTTTGAAAAAAAAAATTGAACATTGAAAAATGGAAATGCACAAAAGCTGAGAGCGATAATTCTGAAAAGTATCTATGATTTTTTAGGTCCGCTTTTTGTAAAATAGGCAAAAACCGGGTTGTTTGGCTCTTGTAAAAATCCCACCTCACGTTAACTTGAGAATTTAATTTTTCTACTCCTAGAAATTTTTGGATCATTAGGTCATTTGCATCTTCAACATGTTTCTGGCATGCATATCAACCACATTTAAACATGTTAGTTTCAATTAGAAATCTCTTTGTTATAAAATTCCACCAAGCAATCTAGGGTTGTACTAGTGGTATTTCCCCAATGTGGATACCAAAACTTTGGTGTTCATTTTTAGTGCATGAAAATAATATTCTTCACTGACATTTATTATAGTTTTAAAATTCTTTGGCTTATACATATACTCTAAAATTTTCATTTTGTCTTGATCTATATTTGCCTAATTTTTGTTTACGAGAAAACTGGGAGAGCGAAAAACTCAAGTTTGAAAAAAAAAATTCAACATCAAAAATGGAAATGCACAAATGCTAAGAGAGATAATTCAAATAAGTATCTGTGATTTTTTAGGTCCGCTTTTTGTAAAATAGGCAAAAAGTGGGTTGTTGGCTCTGGTAAATAACCCACTACACGTTAACTTGAGATTTTAATTTTTTCTACTCCTTGAAATTTTTGGATCAATAGGTCATTTGCATCTTCAACATGTTTCTGGCATGCATATCAACCACATTTAAAACATGTTAGGAATAATTTTAGATCAATTTCTTATAAAATTGTACCAAGCTATCTGGGGTATTACTAGTGGAAATTCCCCAACATGGATAACAAAACTTTGGTGATTATTTTTAGTGCGTGAAAATAATTTTCTTCACTGAAATTTATTATAGTTTTCAAATTCTTTTGCATGCATAAACTCTATAATTATGATTTTTTTGTGATCTATATTTGACTTATCTTTGTGTTTATGAGAAAACAGGGAGATTGAAAACCTCAAGTTTAAAAAAAAAAATTGAACATCCAAAATGGAAATGCACAAATGCTGAGAGAGATAATTCCAAAAAGTATCTGTGATTTTTTCAGTTCGATTTTTGTAAAATAGGGAAAAAGTGGGTTGCTAGCTCTAGTAAATTTCCCACTGCACATTCACTTGGGAATTAAATTTTTTCTACTCCTTGAAATTTTTGGATCATTAGGTCATTTGCATCTTCAACATGTTTCTGGCATGCATATCCACCATATTCAAAAACATGTTAGGATCAATTAGAAATTTCTTTTTTATAAAATTCCACCAATCTATTTGGGGTTGTACTAGTGTAATTTCCCAAACGATGATAACAAAACTATGGTGTTCATTTTTAGTGCGTGAAAATAATTTTCTTCACTCACATTTATTAGTTTTCATATTCTTTTGCATGCATAAACTCTTAAATTTTCATTTTGTTGTGATCTATATTTGCCTTATCTTTTTGTTTACAAGAAAACTGGGAGAGTGAAAAACTCAAGTTTGAAAAAAAAAATGAACATCCAAAAATTGAAATGCACAAATGATGACAACGATAATTCCGAAAAGTATCTATGATGTGTTAGGTCCGCTTTTTTAAAATAGGCAAAATCCAGGTTATTTGGCTCTGGTAATTATCCCACCGCACGTTAACTTGTGAATTTAATTTTTCTACTCCTCGAAATTTTTCGATCATTAGGTCATTTGCATCTTCAACATGTTTCTGGCTTGCATATCAACCACATTTTAACATGTTAGGATCAATTAGAAATCTCTATCTTATAAAATTTAACCAAGCAATTTGGGGTTGTACTCGTGGAATTTCCCCAACGTGGATAGCAAAACGTTGGTGTTCATTTTTTAGCTTGAAAATAATTTTCTTCACTCACATTTATTATAGTTCTCAAATTATTTTGCATATACAAAAGCTCTAAAATTATCACTTTGTTGTGATCTATATTAGCCTTATATTTTTGTTTACGAGAAAACTGGGAGAGTAAAAAACTCAAGTTTGAAAAAAAAAAATTGAACATCCAAAAATGGAAATGCTCAAATGCTAAGAGTGATAATTCCGAAAAGTATCTATGATGTTTTGGTCTGATTTTTGTAAAATAGGCAAAAAGCGGGTTGTTTGGTTCTGGTAAATATCCCACCGCACGTTAACTTCAGAATTTAATTTTCTACTCCTAGAAATTTTTCGATCATTACGTCATTTGCATCTTCATCATGTTTCTGGCATGCATATCCACCACATTTAAACATGTTAAGATCAATTCGAAATCTTTTTCTTATAAAATTCCACCAAGCAATTTGGGGTTGAACTAGTGGAATTTACCCAACGTGGATAACAAAACTTTGGTATTTATTTTCAGTGCGTGAAAATAATTTTCTTCACTCACATTTATTATAGTTTTCAAATTCTTTTGCATACATAAGCTGTTAAATTTTGATTTTGTTGTTATCTATATTTGCCTTATCTTTTTGTTTACGAGAAAATAGGGAGAGTGAAAACCTCATGTTTGAAAAAAAAAATTGAAAATCCAAAATTGAAATGCACAAATGCTGAGAGAGATAATTCCAAAAAGTATCTATGATTTTTTAGGTTCTCTTTTCGTAAAACAGGCAAAAAGTGGGTTGTTGGCTCTGGTAAATTTCCCACAGCATGTTAACTTGAGAATTAAATTTTTTCTACTCCTTGAAATGTTTGGATCATTAGGTCATTTGCATCTTTGACATGTTTCTGGCATGCATATCCACCACATTCAAAACATGTTAGGATCAATTAGAAATCTCTTTTTTATAAAATTCCACCATGCTATTTGGGGTTGTTCTAGTGGAATTTCCCAAATGATGATAATAAAACTTTGGTGTTCATTTTTAGTGCGTGAAAATAATTTTCTTCACTCAAATTTACTATAGTTTTCAAATTTTTTTGCATGCATAAACTCTAAAATTTTCATTTTGTTGTGATCTATATTTGCCTTATCTTTTTGTTTACGAGAAAACAGAGAGAGTGAAAACCTCAAGTTTGAAAAAAAAAATTGAACATCCAAAATGGAAATGCACAAATGTTTAGAGAGATAATTCCAAAAAGTATCTATGATTTTTTAGGTTTTCTTTTTGTAAAATAGAAAAAAAGTGGGTTGTTGGCTCTGGTAAATTTCCTACAACACGTTAACTTGAGAATTAAATTTTTTCTACTCCATGAAATTTTTTGATCATTAGGTCATTTGCATCTTCAACATGTTTCTGGCATGCATATCCACCACATTCCAAATAGGTTAGAATGAATTAGAAATCTCTTTTTTATAAAATTCCACCAAGCTATTTGGGGTTGTACTAGTGGAATTTCCCAAACGATGTTAACAAAACAATGGTGTTCATTTATAGTGCGTGAAAATAATTTTCTTCACTCACATTTATTATAGATTTCAAATTCTTTTGCAAGCATAATCTCTAAAATTTTCATTTTGTTGTGATCTATATTTGCCTTATCTTTTTGTTTACGAGAAAACTGGGAGAGTGAAAAACTCCAGTTTGAAAAAAAAAATTGAACATCCGAAAATGGAAATGCACAAATGCTGAGAGCGATAATTCCGAAAGGTATCTATGATTTTTTAGGTGCGCTTCTTGTAAAACAGGCTAAAAGCAGGTTGTTTGGCTCTGGTAAATATCCCACCGCACGTTAACTTGAGAAGTTAATTTTTCTACTCCTAGAAATTTTTTGATCGTTAGGTCATTTGCATCTTCAACTTGTTTCTAGATTGCATATCTACCACATTTAAACATGTTAGGATTAATTAGAAATCTCTTTCTTATAAAATTCCACCAAGCAATTTGGGGTTGCACTTGTGGAATTTCCCCAACGTGGATTACAAAACTTTGGTGTTCATTTTTAGCATGTGAAAATAATTTTCTTCACTGACTTTGGTTCTAGTTTTCAAATTCTTTTCCATATACTTAAGTGCCAAAATTTTCATTTTGTAGTGATCTATATTTGCCTTATCTTTTTGTTTACGAGAAAACTGGGAGAGCGAAAAACTCAAGTTTGAAAAAAAAATTCAACATCAAAAATAGAAATGCACAAATGCTAAGAGAGATAATTCAAAAAAGTATCTGTGATTTTTTAGGTCCGCTTTTTGTAAAATAGGCAAAAAGTGGGTTGTTGGCTCTGGTAAATAACCCACCGCACGTTAACTTGAGATTTTAATTTTTTCTCCTCCTTGAAATTTTTGGATCAATAGGTCATTTGCATCTTCAACATGTTTCTGGCATGCATATCAACCACATTTAAAACATGTTAGGATTAATTTTAGCTCACTTTCTTATAAAATTGCACCAAGCTAGCTGGGATTGTACTAGTGGAATTTCCCCACCATGGATAAAGAAACTTTGGTGTTTATTTTTAGTGCATGAAAATAATTTTCTTCACTCACATTTATTATAGTATTCAAATTCTTTTGCATACATAAACTCTTAAATTTTTATTTTGTTGTGATCTATATTTGTCTTAACTTTTTGTTTACGAGAAAACTGGGAGAGAGAAAAACTCAAGTTTGAAAAAAAAAATTGAACATCCAAAAAGGAAATGCACAAATGCTAAGAGAGATAATTCCAAAACTATCTGTGATTTTTTAGGTCCGCTTTTTGTAAAATAGGCAAAAAGTTGGTTGTTTGGCTCTCGTAAATATCCCACCACACATTAACTTGAAAATTTAATTTTTTATACTCCTTGAAATTTTTAGATCATAAGGTCATTTGCATCTTCAACATGTTTCTGGCATTCATATCCACCACATTTAAAACATGTTAGGATCAATTTGAAATCACTTTCTTATAAAATTCCACCAAGCTATCTGGGGTTGTACTAGTCAAATTTCCCCAACAAGGACAACAAAAATTTGGTGTTTATTTTTAGTGCATGAAAATAATTTTCTTCTCTCACATTTATTATAGTTTTCAAATTCTTTTGCATACATAAACTCTTAAATTTTCATTTTGTTCTGATCTATATTTGCCTTATCTTTTTGTTTACGAGAAAACAGGGAGAGTGAAAACCTCATGTTTGAAAAAAAAATTGAACATCCAAAGTGGAAATGCACTAATGCTGAGAGAGATAATTCCAAAATGTATCTATGATTTTTTAGGTTCGCTTTTTGTAAAATAGGCAAAAAGTTGGTTGTTGGCTTCCGTAAATTTACCACAGCACGTTAACTTGAGAATTAAATTTTTTCTACTACTTCAAATGTTAGGATCATTAGGTCATTAGCATCTTCAACATGTTTCTGGCATGCATATCCACCACATTCAAAACATTTTAGGATCAATTAGAAATCTCTTTTTTATAAAATTCCACCAAGCTATTTGGGGTTGTACTAGTGGAATTTCCCAAACGATGATAACAAAACTTTGTTGTTTTTTTTTAGTGCGTGAAAATAATTTTTCTTCACTCACATTTACTATAGTTTTCAAATTCTTTTGCATACATAAACTCTAAAATTTTCATTTTGTTGTGATATTTATTTGCCTTATCTTTTTGTTTACGAGAAAACTGGGACAGTGAAAAACTCAAGTTTGAAAAAAAAATTGAACATCCAAAAATGGAAATGCTCAAATGCTGAGAGCGATAATTCCAAAAAGTATCTTTGATTTTTTACGTCCGATTTTCGTAAAATAGGCAAAAAGGGGTTGTTTGGCTTTGGTAAATATCCCACCGCACGTTAACTTGAGAATTTAATTTTTTATACTCCTTTAAATTATTTGATCATTAGGTCATTTGCTTCTTCAACATGTTTCTGGCATGTATATCCACCACTTTTAAAACAAGTTAGGATCAATTTGAGATCACTTTCTTATAAAATTCCACCAACCTATCTCGGGTTGTACTAGTGGAATTATCCCAACATGGATAACAAAACTTCGGTGTTTTTTTTTAGTGCATGAAAATAATTTTCTTCACTCACATTTATTATAGTTTTGAAATTCTTTTGCATACATAAACTCTTAAATTTTTAATTTGTTGGATTTAATATTTGCCTTATCTTTTTTTTTACGAGAAAACAGGGAGAGTGAAAACCTTATGTTTGAAAAAAAAATTGAACAACCAAAATGGAAATGCACAAATGCTGAGAGAGCTAATTCAAAAAAGTATCTGTGATTTTTTAGGTTCGGTTTTTGTAAAATAAGCAAAAAGTGGGTTGTTGGCTGTGGTAAATTTCCCATAGCCCGTTAACTTGAAAATTAAATTTTTTCTACTCCTTGAAATTTTTGTATCATTAGGTCATTTGCATCATCAACATGTTTCTAGCATGCATATCCACCACATTCAAAACATGTTAGGATCAATTAGAAATCTCTTTTTGATAAAATTCTACCAAGCAATTTGGGGTGGTACTAGTGGAATTTCCCCAACGTGGATAACAAAACTTTGGTGTTCATTTTCAGTGCGTGAAAATAATTTTTTTCACTCACATTTATTATAGTTTTCAAATTCTTTTGCATATACAAAAGCTCTAAAATTTTCATTTTTTTGTGATCTATATTTGCCTTATATTTTTGTTTACGAGAAAACTGGGAGAGTGAAAAACTCAAGTTTGGAAAAAAAAAAATTGAACATCGAAAAATGGAAATGCACAAATGCTGAGAGCAATAATTCCAAAAAGTATCATTGATTTTTTAGGTCCACTTTTTGTAAAATAGGCAAAAGGCGGGTTGTTTGGCTCTGGTAAATAACCCACCGCACGTTAACTTGAGAATTTAATTTTTCTACTCCTAGAAATTTTTCGATCATTAGGTTATTGCATCTTCAACATGTTTCTGGCATGCATATCAACCACCTTTAAACATGTTAGGATCAATTAGAAATCTCTTTCTTATAAAATTCCACCAAGCAATTTGGGGTTGTACTAGTGGTATTGCCCCAACCTGGATAAAAAAAACTTTGGTGTTCATTTTTAGTGCGTGAAAATAATTTTCTTCACTGACATTTATTATAGTTTTCAAATTCTTTGGCACATACATAAGCTCTAAAATTTTCATTGTGTTATGATCTATATTTGCCTTATCTTTTTTTCTTACATGAAAACTGGGAGAGTGAAAAACTCAAGTTTGAAAAAAACAATTGAACATCCAAAATGGAAATGCACAAATGCTAAGAGAGATAATTCCAAAAAGTATCTGTGATTTTTTAAGTCCGCTTTTTGTAAAATAAGCAAAAAGTGGGTTGTTTGGCTTTGGTAAATATCCCACCGCACGTTAACTTATGAATTTAATTTTTTCTACTCCTTGAAATTTTTCGATCATTAGGTCATTTGCATCATCAACATGTTTCTGGCATGCATATCCACCACATCAAAAACATGTTAGGATTAAATTTAGATCACTTTCTTATAAAATTGCACCAAGCTATCTGTAGTGGTACTAGTGGAATTTCCCCAACATGGATAACAAAACTTTGGTGTTTATTTTCAGTGCGTGAAAATAATTTTCTTCTCTCACAGTTATTATAGTTTTCAAATTCTTTTGCATATATAAACTCTTAAATTTTCATTTTTTTGTGATCTATATTTGCGTTACCTTTTTGTTTACGAGAAAACAGGGAGGGCGAAAACCTCAAGTTTGAAAAAAAAAATTGAAGATCCAAAATGGGAATGCACAAATGCTGAGAGAGATAATTCCAAAAAGTATCTGTGATTTTTTAGGTTCGGTTTTTTTAAAATAGGCAAAAAGTGGGTTGTTGGCTCTGGCAAATTTCCCACAGCACGTTAACATGAGAATTAATTTTTTCTACTCCTTGAAATTTTTAGATTATTAGGTCATTTCCATCTGCAACATCTTTCCGGCATACATATCCACCATTTTCAAAACATGTTAGAATCAATTAGAAATATTTTTTTATAAAATTCCACCAATCTATTTGGGGTTGTACTAGTGGAATTTCCCAAACGATGATAACAAAACTTTGGTGTTCATTTTTAGTGCGTGAAAATAATTTTCTTCACTCACATTTATTATAGTTTCCAAATTCTTTTGTATGCATAAACTCTAAAATTTTCATTTTGTTGTGATCTATATTTGCCTTATCTTTTAGTTTATGAGAAAACTGGGAGAGTGAAAAACACATGTTTGAAAAAAAAATTGAACATCCAAAAATGGAAATGCACAAATGCTGAGAGCGATAATTCCGAAAAGTATCTTTGATTTTGTAGGTCCGCTTTTTGTAAAATAGGCAAAAAGTGGGTTGTTTGGCTCTGGTAAATATTCCACCGCTTGTTAACTTGTGAATTTAATTTATCTACTCCTAGAAACTTTTCCATCATTAGGTCATTTGCATCTTCAACATGTTTCTGGCATGCATATCGACCACATTTAAACCTGTTAGGATCAATTAGAATCTCTTTCTTATAAAATTCCACAAAGAAATTTGGGCTTGTACTAGTGGAATTTCCCCAACGTGGATAACAAAACTTTGGTGTTCATTTTTAGTGCGTGAAAATAATTTTCTTCACTCACATTTATAATAGTTTTCAAATTCTTTTGCATATACAAAAGCTCTAAAATTTTCAATTTGTTGTGATCTATATTTGCCTTATCTTTTTGTTTACGAGAAAACTGGGAGAGTGAAAAATTCAAGTTTGAAAAAAAAAATTGTACATTCAAAATTGGAAATGCACAAATGATGAGAGCGATAATTCCGAAAAGTATCTATGATTTTTTAGGTCCGCTTTTTTAAAATGGGCAAAAAGCTGGTTGTTTGGCTCTGATAAATATCCCACCGCACGTTAACTTGAGAATTTAATTTTTCTACTCCTAGAAATTTTTGGATCATTCGGTCATTTACATCTTCAACATGTTTCTGGCATGCATATCAACCACATTTAAACATGTTAGGATCAATTAGAAATCTCTTTCTTATAAAATTCCACCAAGCAATTTGGGGTTGTACTAGTGGAATTTCCCAACGTGGATAACAAACCTTTGGTGTTCATTTTTAGTCCGTGAAAATAATTTTCTTCACTCACATTTATTATAGTTTTCAAATTCTTTTGCATATACATAAGCTCTAAAATTTTCAATTTGTAGTGATCTATATTTGCCTTATCTTTTTGTTTACGAGAAAACTAGGACAGTGAAAAACTCAAGTTTGAAAAAAAAAATTGAACATCCAAAATGGAAATGCACAAATGCTAAGAGAGATAATTCCAAAAAGTATATGTGATTTTTCAGGTCCGCTTTTTGTAAAATAAGCAAAAAGTGGGTTGTTTGGCTGTGGTAAATATCCCACCGCATGTTAACTTGAGAATTTAATTTTTTCTACTCCTTGAAATTTTTGGATCATTAGGTAATTTGCATCTTCAACATGTTTCTGGCATGCATATCCACTACATTTAAAACATGTTAGGATTAATTTTAGAACACTTTCTTATACAATTGCACCAATCTATCTGGGGATGTACTAGTGGAATTTCCCCAACATGCATAAAAAAACTTTGGTGTTTATTTTTAGTGCGTGAAAATAATTTTCTTCACTCACATTTATTATAATTTTCAAATTATTTTGCATACATAAACTCTTAAATTTTCATTTTGTTGTGATCTATATTTGCCTTTACTTTTTGTTTACGAGAAAACAGGGAGAGTGAAAACCTTAAGTTTGAAAAAAAATTGAACATCCCAAATGGAAATGCACAAATGCTGAGAGAGATAATTCAAAACAATATCTGTGATTTTTTAGGTTCGCTTTTTGTAAAATAGGCAAAAAGTGGTTTGTTGGCTCTGAAAAATTTCCCACATCACGTTAACTTGAGAATTAAATTTTTTCTACTCCTTGAAATTTTTGGATCACTAAGTCATTTGCATCTTCAACTTGTTTCTGGCATGCATATCCACCACATTCAAAACAGGTTAGGATCAATTAGAAATCTCTTTTTAAAAAAATTCCACCAAGCTATTTGGGGTTGTTCTAGTGGAATTTCCCAAATGATGATAACAAAACTTTGGTGCTCATTATTAGTGTGTGAAAATAATTTTCTTCAGTCACATTTATTATAGTTTTCAAATTCTTTTGCAAGCATAAACTCTAAAATTTTCATTTTGTTGTGATCTATATTTGCCTTATCTTTTTGTTTACGAGAAAACTGGGAGAGAGAAAAACTCATGTTTGAAAAAAAAAATTGAACATCCAAAAATGGAAATGCACAAATACTGAGAGCGATAATTCCGAAAAGTATCTATGATTTTTTTTATCCGAATTTTGTAAAGTAGGCAAAAAGCATATTGTTTGGCTATGGTAAATATCCCACCGCACATTAACTTGTGAATATAATTTTTCGACTTCTAGAAATTTTTCCATCAATAGGTCATTTGCATCTTCAACATGTTTCTGGCATGCATATCAGCCACATTTAAACATGTTAAGATCTATTAGAAATCTCTTTCAGATAAAATTCCACCAAGAAATTTGGGGTTGTACAAGTGGAATTTTCCCAACGTGGATAACAAAACTTTGGTGTTCATTTTTAGTGCGTGAAAATAATTTTCTTCACTCACATTTATTATAGTTTTTGAATTCTTTTGCATACATAAGCTCTAAAATTTTCATTTTGTTGTGATCTATATTTGCCTTATCTTTTTGTTTACGAGAAAACTGGGAAAGTGAAAAACTCTAGTTTGAAAAAAAACAATTGAACATCCAAAATGGAAATGCACAAATGCTAAGAGAGATAATTCCAAAAAGTATATGTGACTTTTTAGATCCGCTTTTCATAAAATAGGCAAAAAGTGGGTTGTTTGGCTCTGGTAAATATCCCACTGTACGTTAACTTCAGAATTTAATTTTTTTACTCCTTGAAATTTTTGGATCATTAGGTCATTTGTTTCTTCAACATGTTTCTGGCATGCATATCCACCACATTTAAACATGTTAGGATCAATTAGAAATCTTTTTTCGATAAAATTCCACCAAGAAATTTGGGGTTGTACAAGTGGAATTTTTCCAACGTGGAAAACAAAACTTTGGTGTTCATTTTTAGTGCGTGAAAATAATTTTCTTCACTCACATTTATTATAGTTTTCAAAATTTTTTGCATATACAAAAGCTCTAAAATTTCCATTTTGTTGTGATCTATATTTGCCTTATATTTTTGTTTACGAGAAAACTGGGAGAGTGAAAAACTCAAGTTTGAAAAAAAAAATGAACATCCAAAAATGGAAATGCACAAATGATGAGAGCGATAATTCTAAAAAGTATCTATGATTTTTTAGGTCCGCTTTTTTTAAAATAGGCAAAAAGCTGGTTATTTGGCTCTGGTAAATATCCCACCGCACATTAACTTGAGAATTTTATTTTTCTGCTCCTATAAATTTTTGGATCATTAGGTCATTTGCATCTTCAACATGTTTCTGACATGCATATCAACCACATTTAAACATATTAGGATCAATTAGAAATCTCTTTCTTATAAAATTCCACCAAGCAATTTGGGGTTGTACTTGTGGAATTTCCCAACATAGATAACAAAACTTTGGTGTACATTTTTAGTGTGAGAAAATAATTTTCTTCACTCACATTTATTATAGTTTTTGAATTCTTTTGCATATATAAGCTCTAAAATTTTCATTTTGCTGTGATCTATATTTGCCTTATCTTTTTGTTTACGAGAAGACTGGGAGAGTGAAAAACTCTAGTTTGAAAAAAAAAAATTGAACATCCAAAATGGAAATGCACAAATGCTAAGACAGATAATTCCAAAATGTATCTGTGATTTTTTAGGTCCACTTTTTGTAAAATAGGCATAAAGTGGGTTGTGTTGCTCTGGTAAATATCCCACCACACGTTAACTTGAGAATTTAATTTTTTCTACTCCTTGAAATTTTTGGATCATTTGGTCATTTGCATCTTCAACATGTTTCAGGCATGCATATCCACCACATTTAAAACATGTTAGGATTAATTTTAGATCACTTTCTTATACAATTGCACCAAGTTATCTAGGGTTGTACTAGTGGAATTTCCCCAACATGGATAACAAAACTTTGGTGTTTATTTTTAGTGCGTGAAAATAAATTTCTTCACTCACATTTATTATTTTTTCAAACTCTTTTGTATACATAAACTCTTCAATATTCATTTTGTTATGATCTATATTTGCGTTAACTTTTTGTTTACGAGAAAAAAGGGAGAGTGAAAACCTCAAGTTTGAAAAAAAAATTGAACATCCCAAATGGAAATGCACAAATGCAGAGAGAGATAATTCCAAAAAGTTCTGTGATTTTTTAGGTTCGCTTTTTGTAAAATAGGCAAAAAGTGCGTTGCTGGTTCTGGTAAATTTCCCAAATCACGTTAACTTGAGAATTAAATTTTTTTTACTCCTTGAAAATTTTCAATCATTAGGTCATTTGCATCTTCAACATGTTTCTGGCATGCATATCCACCACATTCAAAACAGGTTAGGATCAATTAGAAATCTCTTTTTTAAAAAATACCACCAAGCTATTTGGGGTTGTACTAGTGGAATTTCCCAAACGATGATAACAAAACTTTGTTGTTCATTTTTAGTGGGTGAAAATAATTTTCTTCACTCACATTTATTATAGTTTTCAAATTCTTTTGCATGCATAAACTCTAAAATTTTAATTTTGTTGTGATCTATATTTGCCTTATCTTTTGGTTTACGAGAAAACTGGAAGAGTGAAAAACTCAAGGTTGAAAAAAAAAAATTGAACATCCAAAAATGGAAACGCACAAATGCTGAGAGCGATAATTCCAAAAAGTATCTATGATTTTTTAGGTCTGCTTTTTGTAAAATAGGCAAAAAGCGCATTATTTGGCTTTGGTAAATATCCCACCGCACGTTAACATAGGAATTTAATTTTTCTACTCCTAGAAATTTTTCGATCATTAGGTCATTTGCATCTTCAACATGTTTCTGGCATGCAAAGCAACCACATTTAAACATGTTCGGATCAATTACAAATCTTTCTTATAAAATTCCACCAAGCAATTTGGGGTTGTACTAGTGGAATTTCCCCAACCTGGATAACGAAACTTTGGTGTTCATTTTTGTGTGCATGAAAATAATTTTCTTCTCTCACATTTATTATAATTTTCAAATTCTTTTGCATATACATATGCTCTAAAATTTTTATTTTGTTGTGATCTATATATGCCTTATCTTTTTGTTTACGAGAAAACTTGGTGAGTGAAAAACTCTAGTTTGAAAAAAAACATTGAACATCCAACATGGAAATGCACAAATGTTAAGAGAGATAATTCCAAAAAGTATCTGTGATTTTTTAGGTCCGCTTTTCTTAAATTAGGCAAAAAGGGGGTTGTTTGGCTCTGGGAAATATCTCACGGCACGTTAACTTGAGAATTTAATTTTTCTACTCCTAGAAATTTATTTATCATTAGGTCATTTGTATCTTCAACATGTTTCTTGCATGCATATCCACCACATTAAAAAGATGTTAGGATCAATTAGAAATCTTTTTCATATAAAATTTCACCATGCTATCTGGGGTTGTACTTGTGGAATTTCCCCAACGTGGATAACAAAACTTTAGTGTTCATTTTTAGTGCGTGAAAATAATTTCTTCACTCTCATTTATTATAGTTTTCAAATTCTTTTGCATACATAAACTCTAAAAATTTCTTTATGTTGTGATCTTTATTTGCCTTATCTTTTTGTTTACGAGAAAACTGGGAAAGTGAAAAACTCATGTTTGAAAAAAAATTGAACATCCAAAAATGGAAATGCTCAAATGCTGAGAGCGATAATTCCAAAAAGTATTTTTGATTTTTTAGGTCCGATTTTTGTAAAATAGGCAAAGAGTGGGTTGTTTGGCTCTAGTAAATATCCCACCACACCTCAACTTGAGAATTTATTTTTTTCTACTCCTTGAAAATTTTGGATCATTAGGTCATTTGCATCTTCAACATGTTTCTGGCATGCATATCCACCACATTTAAACAAGTTCGGATCAATTAGAAATCTCTTTCCTATAAAATTCCACCAAGCAATTTGGGGTTGTAATAGTGGAATTTCCCCAACGTGGATAACAAAACTTTGGTGTTCATTTTTACTGCATGAAAATAATTTTCTTCTCTCACATTTATTATAGTTTTCGAATTCTTTTGCATACATAAGCTCTAAAATTTTCATTTTGTTGTGAGTTATATTTGCCTCATCTTTTTGTTTACTAGAAAACTGGGAGAGTGAAAAACTCATGTTTGACAAAAGAAATTGAACATCCAAAATGGAAATGCACAAATGCTAAGAGAGATCATTCCAAAAAGTATCTGTGATTTTTTAGGTCCGATTTTTGTAAAATAGGCAAAAAGTGGGTTGTTAGGCTCTGGTAAATATCCCACCGCACGTTGACTTAAGAATTTAATGTTTTCTACTCCTTGAAATTTTTGGATCATTAGGTCATTTTCATCTTCAACATGTTTCTAGCATGCATATCCACCACATATAAAACATGTTAGGATAAATTTTAGATCACTTTCTTATAAAATTGCACCAAGCTATCTGGGGTTGTACTAGTGGAATTTCCCCAACATGGTTAACAAAACTTTGGTGTTCATTTTTAGTGCATGAAAATAATTTTCTTCACTCTCATTTACTATAGTTTTCAAATTCTTTTGCATACATAAACTAAAAATTTCATTTTGTTGTGATCTTTATTTGCCATATCTTTTTGTTTCCGAGAAAACTGGGACAGTGAAAAACTCAAATTTGAAAAAAAAATTGAACATCCAAAAATGGAAATGCTCAAATGCTGAGAGCAATAATTCCAAAAAGTATCTGTGATTTTTTAGGTCCAATTTTTGTAAAATAGGCAAAAAGTGGGTTGTTTGGCTCTGGTAAATATTCCACCACACGTTAACTTTAGAATTTAATTTTTTTGACTCCTTGAAATTTTTTGATCATTTGCTTAGTTGCATCTTCAACATGTTTCTGTCATGCACATCCACCACATTTAAACATGTTAGGATCAATTAGAAATCTCTTTCCTATAAAATTCCACCAAGCAATTTGGGGTTGTAATAATGGAATTTCCCCAACGTGGATAACAAAACTTTGGTGTTCATTTTTAGTGCGTGAAAATAATTTCCTTCACTAACATTTATTATAGTTTTCAAATTCTTTTGCATACATAAGCTCTAAAATTTTCATTTTGTTGTGATCTAAATTTGCCTTATCTTTTTGTTTACGAGAAAACTGGGAGCGTGAAAAACTCAAGTTTGAAAAAACAATATTGGACATCCAATATGGAAATACACAAATGCTAAAAGAGATAATTCCAAAAAGTATCTGTGATTTTATAGGTCCACTTTTTGTAAAATAGGCAAAAAGTGGGTTGTTTGGCTCTAGTAAATATCCCACCGCTCGTTAACTTGAGAATTTAAAGTTTTCTTCTCCTTGAAATTTTTGGATCTTTAGGTCATTTGCATCTTCAACATGTTTCTGGCATGCATATCCACCACATTTAAAACATGTTAGGATTAATTTAGATCACTTTGTTATAAAATTGCATCAAGCTATCAGGGCTTGTACTAGGGGAATTTCCCCAACAAGGATAACAAAACTTTGCTGTTTATTTTTAGTGGATGAAAATAATTTTCTTCACTCACATTTATTATACTTTTCAAATTCTTTTGCATACATAAACTCTTAAATTTTCATTTTGTTGTGATCTAGATTTGTCTTATCTTTTTGTTTACGAGAAAACAGGAAGAGTGAAAACCTCAAGTTTGAAAAAAAAATTGAACATCCAAAATGGAAATGCACAAATGCTGAGAGTGATAATTCCAAAAAGTATCTGTGATTTTTTAGGTTCGCTTTTTCTAAAATAGGGAAAAAGTGGGTTGTTGGCTCTAGTAAATTTCCCACAACACATTAACTTGAGAATTAAATTTTTTCTACTCCATGAAAATTTTAGATCATTAGGTCATTTGCATCTTCAACATCTTTCTGGCATGCATATCCACCACATTCAAAACATGTTAGGTTCAATTAGAAATCTCTTATTTAAAAAATTCCACCAATCTATTTGGGGTTGTACTACTGGAATTTCCCAAACGATGATAACAAAACTTTGGTGTTCATTTTTAGTGCATGAAAATAATTTTCTTCACTCACGTTTATAATAGTTTTCAAATTCTTTTGCATGCATAAACTCTAAAATTTTCATTTTGTGGTGATTTATATTTGCCTTATCTTTTTGTTTACGAGAAAACTAGGAGAGAGAAAAACTCAAGTTTGAAAAAAAAAATTGAACATCCAAAAATGGAAATGCACAAATGCTGAGAGCGGTAATTTCGAAAAGTTTATTTGATTTTTTAGGTCCGCTTTTTGTAAAATAGGCAAAAAGCGGGTTATTTGGCTCTGGTAAATATCCCACCGCACATTAACTTGTGAATTTAATTTTTCTACTCAAATTTTTTGATCGTTAGCTCATTTTCATCTTCAACATATTTCTGGCATGCATATCAACCACATTTAAACATGTTAAAATCAATTAGAAATCTCTTTCTTATAAAATTCTACCAAGCAATTTGGGGTTGTACTAGTGGAGTTTCCCCAACGTGGATAACAAAACTTTGGTGTTCATTATTAGTGCATGAAAATAATTTTCTTCACTCACATTTATTATAGTTTTCAAATTCTTTTGCATATACAAAAGCTCTAAAATTTTCATTTTGTTGTGATCTATATTTGCCTTATCTTTTTGTTTACGCGAAAACTGGGAGAGTGACAACCTCAAGTTTGAAAAAAAAAATTGAACATCCCAAATGGAAATGCACAAATGCTGAGAGCGATGATTCCAAAAAGTATCTGTGATTTTTTAGGTTCGCTTTTTGTAAAATATGCAAAAAGTGGGTTGTTTGGCTCATGCAAATATCCCAACGCACATTAACTTGAGAATTTAATTTTTTCCACTCCTTGAAATTTATGGACCATTAGGTCATTTGCATCTTCAACATGTTTCTGGCAAGCATATCCGCCACATTTAAAACATGTTAGGATTAATTTAAGATCACTTTCTTATAAAATTGCACCAAGCTATCTGGTGTTGTACTAGTGGAATTTCACCAACGTGGATAACAAAACTTTGGTGTTCATTTTTAGTGCATGAAAATAATTTTCTTCACTCACATTTATTATAGTTTTCAAATTCTTTTGCATATACAAAAGACTAAAATTTTAATTTTGTTGTGATCTATATTTGCCATATCTTTTTGTTTACGAGAAAACTGCGAGAGTGAAAGACTCAAGTTTGAAAAAAAAAATTGAACATCCAAAAACGGAAATGCACAAATGCTGAGAGTGATAATTCCGAACAGGATCTATGATTTTTTTGTCCACTTTTTATAAAATAGGCATAAAGCGGGTTGTTTGGCTCTGGTAAATATCCCACCACACGTTAAATTGAGAAGTTAATTTTTTCTACTCCTTGAAATTTTTTTGATCATTAGCTCATTTGCATCTTCAACATGTTTCTGGCATGCATATCAACCACATTTAAACATGTTAGGATCAATTAGAAATCTCTTTCTTATAAAATTCATCCAAGCAATTTGGGTTTGTACTAGTGGAATTTCCCCAACGTGGATAACAAAACTTTGGTGTTCATTATTAGTGCGTGAAAATAATTTTCTTCACTCACATTTATTATAGTTTTCAAATTCTTTTGCATATACAAAAGCTCTAAAATTTTCATTTTGTTGTGATCTACATTTGCCTTATCTTTTTGTTTACGAGAAAACAGGGAGAGTGAATACGCCCAGCTTGAAAAAAAAAATTGAACATCCCAAATGGAAATGCAGAAACACTGAGAGAGATAATTCCAAAAAGTATCAGTGATTTTTTAGGTTCGGTTTTTGAAAAATAGGCAACAAGTGGGTTGTTGGCTCTGGTAAATTTCCCACTGCAAGTTAACTTGAGAATTAAATTTTTTCTACTCCATGAAATTTTTGGATCATTAAGTCATTTGCATCTTCAACATGTTTTTGGCATGCATATCCACCACATTCAAAATAGGTTAGGATCAATTAGAAATCTCTTTTTAAAAAAATTCCACCAAGCTATCTGGGGTTCTACTAGTGGAATTTCCCAAACGTGGATACCAAAACTTTGGTGTTCATTTTTAGTGCGTGAAAATAATTTTCTTCACTCACATTTATTATAGTTTTCAAATTCTTTTGCATATAAAAAAGCTCTAAAATTTCATTTTGTTGTGATCTATATTTGCCTTATCTTTTTGTTTAGGTGAAAACTGGGAGAGTGAAAAACTCAAGTTTGAAAAAAAAATTGAACATCCAAAAACGGAAATGCACAAATGCTGAGAGCGATAATTCCGAAAAGTATCTATGATTTTTTAGGTCCACTTTTTGTAAAATAGGCAAAAAGCGGTTTATTTGGCTCTGGTAAATATCCCATCGCATAACTTGAGAGTTTAATTTTTCTACTCCTAGAAATTTTTTGATCATTACGTCATTTGCATCTTCAACATGTTTCTGGCATGCATATCAACTACATTTAAACATGTTAGGATCAATTAGAAATCTCTTTCTTAAAAAATTCCACCAAGCAATTATGGGTTGTACTTGTGGAATTTCCCCAACGTGGATAACAAAACTTTGGTGTTCATTTTTAGTGCATGAAAATAATTTTATTCACTAACATTTATTATAGTTTTCAAATTCTTTTGCATATACATAAGCTCTAAAATTTTCATTTTGTTGTGATCTATATTTGCCTTCGAGAAAACTGGGAGAGTGAAAAACTCAAGTTTGAAAAAAAAAATTGAACATCCAAAATGGAAATGCACAAATGCAAAGAGAGATAATTCCTAAAAGTATTTGTGATTTTTTAGGTCCGATTTTTTTAAAATAGGCAAAAAGTGGGTTGTTTGGCTTTGGTAAATATCCCACTGCACGTTAAATTGAGAATTAAATTTTTTCAGCTCCTTAAAATTTTTGGATCATTAGGTCATTTGCATCTTCAACATATTTCTGGCATGCATATCCACCACATTTAAAACATGTTAGGATTAATTTTAGATCACTTTCTTATAAAATTGCACCAAGCTATCTGGGGTTGTACTAGTGGAATTTTAACAAAACTTTGGTGTTCATTTTTAGTGAATGAAAATAATTTTCTTCACTCACATTTATTATAGTTTTCAAATTCTTTTGCATATACAAAAGCACTAAAATTTTCATTTTGTTGTGATCTATATTTGTCTTATCTTTTTGTTTACGAGAAAACTAGGAGAGTGAAAAACTCAAGTTTGAAAAAAAAAATTGAACATCCAAAATGGAAATGCACAAATGCAAACAGAGATAATTACAAAAATTATTTGTGATTTTCTAGGTCCGCTTTTTGTAAAATAGGCAAAAAGTGGGTTGTTTGGCTTTGGTAAATATCCCACCGCATGTTAACTTGAGAATTTAATTTTTTCTACTTCTTGAAATTTAGGGATCGTTAGGTCATTTGCATCTTCAACATGTTTCTGGCATGCATATCCACCACATTTAAAACATGTTAGAATTAATTTTAGATCACTTTCTTTTAAAATTGCACCAAGCAATCTCTGGTTGTACTAGTGGAATTTCCCCAACATGGATAACAAAACTTTGGTGTTTATTTTTGGTGCGTGAAAATAATTTTCTTCACTCACATTTAGTATAGTTTTCAAATTCTTTTGCATACATAAACTCTTAAATTTTCATTTTGTTGTGATCTATATTTGCCTTATCTTTTTGTTTACGAGAAAACAGGAAGAGTGAAAACCTCAAGTTTGAAAAAAAAAATTAACATCCAAAATGGAAATGCACAAATTCTAAGAGAGATTATTCCAAAAAGTATCTATGATTTTTTAGGTTCGCTTTTTGTAAAATAGGGAAAAAGTGGGTTGTTGGCTCTGGTAAATTTCCCACAGCACGTTAACTTGGGAATTAAATTTTTTCTACACCTTGAAATTTTTGGATCATTATGTCATTTGCTTCTTCAACATGTTTCTGGCATTAATATCCACCACATTAAAAATAGGTTAGGATCAATTAGAAAAAAATTCCACCAAGCTATTTGGGGTTGTACTAGTTGAATTTCCCAAACGATGATAACAAAACTTTGGTGTTCATTTTTAGTGCGTGAAAATAACTTTCTGCACTCAAATTTATTATAGTTTTCAAATTATTTTCCATGCATAATATAAAATTTTCATTTTGTTGTGATCTATATTTGCCTTATCTTTTTGTTTACGAGAAAATTGGGACAGTGCAAAACTCAAGTTTGAAAAAAAAAATTGAACAACCAAAAATGGAAATGCACAAATGCTCAGAGGGATAATTCTGGAAAGTTTCTATGATTTTTTAGGCCCGCGTTTTGTAAAATAGGTAAAAAGCAAGTTGTTTGGCTCTGATAAATATCCCAACGAACGTTAACTTGAGAATTTAATTTTTCTACCCCTAGAAATTTTTCGATCATTACGTCATTTGTATCTTCAACATGTTTCTGGCATGCATATCGACCACATTAAAAACATGTTAGGATGAATTAGAAATCTTTTTCGTATAAAATTCCACCAAGCTATATGGGGTTGTACTTGTGGAATTTCCCCAACGTGGATAACAAAACTTTGGTGTTCATTTTTAGTGCGTGAAAATAATTTTCTTCACTCTCATTTATTATAGTTTGCAAATTCTTTTGCATACATCAACTCTAAAAATTTCATTTTGTTGTGATCTACATTTGCCTTATCTTTTTGTTTACAAGAAAATTAGGAAAGTGAAAAACTCTTGTTTGAAAAAAAAATTGAACATCCAAAAATGGAAATGCTCAAATGCTGAGAGCGATAATTCCAAAAAGTATATGTGATCTTTTAGGTCTGATTTTTGTAAAATGGGCAAAAAGTGGGTTGTTTTGCTCTGGTAAATATCCAACCACACGTTAACTTGAGAATTTAATTTTTTCTACTCCTTTAAATTTTTGGATCATTAGGCCATTTGCATCTTCAACATGTTTCTGGCATGCATATCCACCACATTTAAACACGTTATGATCAATTAGAAATCTCTTTCTTATAAAATTCCACCAAGCAATTTGGGGTTGAACTAGTGGAATTTCCCCAACGTGGATAACAAAACTTTGGTGTTTATTTTTAGTGCGTGAAAATAATTTTCTTCACTCACATTTATTATAGTTTTTGAATTCTTTTGCATATATAAGCTCTAAAATTTTCATTTTGTTGTGATCTATATTGCCTTATCTTTTTGTTTACGAGAAAACTGGGAGAGTGGAAAACTCAAGTATGAAAAAAAAATAATTTAACATCCAAAGTGGAAAAGCACAAATGCTAAGAGAGATAATTCCAAAAAGTATCTGTGATTTTTTAGGTCTACTTTTTCTAAAATAGGCAAAAAGTGGGTTGTTTGGCTCTGGTAAATATCCCACCGCACGTTAACTTGAGAATTTAATTTTTTATACTCCTTGAAAATTTTCGATCATTAGGTCATTTGCATTTTCAACATATTTCTGGTGTGCATATCCACCACATTTAAAACATGTCAGGATCAATTTGAGATCACTTTCTTATAAAATTCCACCAAGCTATCTGGGGTTGCACTAGTGGAATTTCCTCAACATGGATAACAAAACTTTGGTGTTTATTAGTGCGTTAAAATAATTTTCTTCACTCACATTTATTATAGTTTTCAAATTCTTTTGCATACATAAACTTTTAAATTTTCATTTTTTTGTGATCTATATTTGCCTTATCTTTTTGTTTACGAGAAAACTGGGAGAGTGAAAAACTCAAGTTTGAAAAAAAAAATTGTACATCAAAAAATGGAAATGAACAAATGCTGAGAACGATAATTCTGAAAAGTATCTATGATTTTTTAGGTCCTCTTTTTGTAAAAAAGGCAAAAATCGGGTTGTTTGGCTCTGGTAAATATCCCACCGCACGTTGACTTTAGAATTTAATTTTTCTACTCCTCAAAATTTTTGGATCATTTGCATCTTCAACTTGTTTCTGGCATGCATATCAACCACATTTAAACATGTTGGGATCAATTAGAAATCTCTTTCTTATAAAATTCCACCAAGCAATTTGGGGTTGTATTAGTGGAATTTCCCCAACGTGGATAACAAAACTTTGGTGTTTATTTTTAGTGCGTGAAAAGAATTTTCTTCACTCACATTTATTATAGTTTTTAAGTTCTTTTGCATACATAAGCTCTAAAATTTTCATTTTTTTGTGATCTATATTTGCCTTATCTTATTGTTTACGAAAAAACTGGGAGAGTGAAAAACTCAAGTTTCAAAAAAAAATTGAACATCAAAAAATGGAAATGCACAAATGTTGACAGCGATAATCCTAAAAAGTAACTATGATTTTTTAGGTCCGCTTTTTGTAAAAAAGGCAAAAATCGGGTTGTTTGGCTCTGGTAAATATCCTACCGCACGTTTACTTGAGAATTTAATTTTTCTACTCCGAGAAATTTTTCGATCATTGGATCATTTGCTTCTTCAACATGTTTCAGGCATGCATATCCACCACATTCAAAACTTGTCAGGATCAATTTGAAATGTCTTTTTTATAAAATTCCACCAAGCTATTTGGGGTTATACTAGTAGAATTTCCCAAACGATGATAACAAAACTTTGGTGTTCATTTTTAGTGCATGAAAATAATTTTCTTCACTCGCATTAATTATAGTTTTAAAATTCTTTTGCATGCATAAACTCTAAAATTTTCATTTTGTTGTGATCTACATTTGCCTTATCTTTTTGTTTACAAGAAAGATGGGAGAGTGAAAAACTCAAGTTTGAAACAAAAATTGAACATCCAAAAATGGAAATGCACAAATGCTGAGAGCGATAATTCCGAAAAGTATCTATGATTTTTCAGGTGCGCTTTTTGTAAAATAGGCAAAAAAAGGGTTGTTTGGCCCAGGTAAACATATCCCACGGCACAATTAACTTGAGAATTTAATATTTCTACTCCTAAAAATTTTTCGATCATTAGGTCATTTGCATCTTCAACATGTTTCTGGCATGCATATCAACCACATTTAAACATGTTAGGATCAATTAGAAATCTCATTCTTATAAAATTCCACCAAACAATTTGGTTTTGTACTAGTGGAATTTCCCCAACGTGGGTAACAAAACTTTGGTGTTTAGTTTTTAGTGCGTGAAAATAATTTTCTTCACTCACATTTATTATAGTTTTCGAATTCTTTTGCATACATAAGCTCTAAAATTTTCATTTTGTTGTCATCTATATTTGCCTTATATTTTTTTTTACGAGAAAACTGGGAGAGTGAAAAACTCAAGTACGAAAAAAAAAATTGAACATCCAAAATGGAAATGCACAAATGCTAAGAGAGATAATTCAAAAAAGTATCTGAGATTTTTTAGGTTCGCTTTGTCTAAAATAGGCAAAAAGTGGGTAGTTTGGCTCAGGTAAATATCCCACCGCACGTTAACTTGAGAATATAATTTTTTATACTCCTTGAAAATTTTCGATCATTAGGTCATTTGCATCTTCAACATGTTTTTGGCGTGCATATCCACCACATTTAAAACATGTTAGGATCAATTTGAGATCACTTTCTTATAAAATTCCACCAAGCTATCTGGGGTTGTACTAGTGGAATTTCCTCAACATGGATAACAAAACTTTGGTGTTTATTTTTAGTGTGTGAAAATAATTTTCTTCACTCACATTTGTTATAGTTTTCAAATTCTTTTGCATACATAAACTCTTAAATTTTCATTTTGTTGTGATCTATATTTGCCTTATCTTTTTGTTTATGAGAAAACTGGGAGAGTGAAAAACTCAAGTTTGTCAAAAAAAATTGAACATCCAAAAATGGAAATGCACAAATGCTGACAGCGATAATTCTGAAAACCATCTATGATTTTTTAGGTCCGCTTTTTTAAAAAAAGGCAAAAATCGGGTTGTTTGGCTCTGGTAAATATCCCACCGCACGTTGACTTGAGAATTTAATTTTTCTACTCCTAGAAATTTTTGGATCATTTACATCTTCAACTTGTTTCTGGCATGCATATCAACCACATTTAAACATGTTAGGATCAATTAGAAATATGTTTCTTATAAAAATTCCACCAAGCAATTTGGGGTTGTACAAGTGGAATTTCCCCAACGTGGATAACAAAACTTTGGTGTTTATTTTTAGTGCGTGAAAATAATTTTCTTCACTCAATATTTATTAAAGTTTTTGAATTCTTTTGCATACATAAGCTCCAAAAATTTTATTTTGTTGTGATCTATATTTACCTTATCTTTTTGTTTACGAGAAAACTGGGAGGGTGAAAAACTCAAGTATGAAAAAAAAAATTGAACATCCAAAATGGAAATGCACAAATGCGAAGTGAGATAATTCCAAAAAGTATCTATGATTTTTTAGGTCCACTTTTTCTAAAATAGGCAAAAAGTGGGGGTTTTGGCTCTGGTAAATATCCCACCGCACGTTAACTTGAGAATTTAATTTTTAATTCTCCTTGAAATTTTTTGGATCATTAGGTCATTTGCATCTTCAACATGTTTCTGGCATGCGTATTTACCACATTTAAAACATGTTAGGATCAATTTGAGATCACTTTCTTATAAAATTCCACCAAGCTATCGGGGGTTGTACTAGTGGAATTTCGTCAACATGGATAACAAAACTATGGTTTATATTTTTAGTGCATGAAAATAATTTTCTTCACTCACATTTATTATAGTTTTCAAATTCTTTTGCATACGTAAACTCTTAAATTTTCATTTTGTTGTGATCTATATTTGCCTTATCTTTTTGTTTACGAGAAAACTGGGAGAGTGAAAAACTCGAGTTTCAAAAAAAAAAATTGAACATCCAAAAATGGAAATGCACAAATGCTTAGAGCGATAATTCTGAAAAGTATCTATGATTTTTTAGGTCCGCTTTTTTAAAAAAAGGCAAAAATCGGGTTGTTTGGCTCTGGTAACAATCCCATAGCACGTTGACTTGAGAATTTAATTTTTCTACTCCTAGAAATTTTTCGATCATTATTTGCATCTTCAACATGTTTCTGGCATGCATATCCACCACATTCAAAATATGTTAGGATCAATTAGAAATCTCTTTTTTATAAAATTCCACCAAGCTATTTGGGGTTGTACTAGTAGAATTTCCAAAACGATGATAACAAAACTTTGGTTTTCATTTTTAGTGCATGAAAATAATTTTCTTCACTCACATTTATTATAGTTTTCAAATTCTTTGGCACGCATAAACTCTAAAATTTTCCTTTTGTTGTGATCTATATTTGCCTTATCTTTTTTATTACAAGAAAACTGGGAGAGTGTAAAACTGAAGTTTGAAAAAAAAAATTTGAACACCCAAAAATCGAAATGCGCAAATGCTGAGAGCAATAATTTCGAAAAGTATCTATGATTTTTTAGATCTGCTTTTTGTAAAGTAGGCAAAAAGCGGGTTGTTTGGCTCTGGTTAATATCCCACCGCATGTTAACTTGAGAATTTAATTTCTCTACTCCTAGAAATTTTTCGATCATTAGGTCATTTGCATCTTCAACATGTTTCTGGCATGCATACCAACCACTTTTAAACCTGTTAGGATCAATTAGAAATCTCTTTCTTATGTAATTCCACCAAGCAATTGGGGGTTGTACTAGTGGAATTTCCCCAACGTGGATAACAAAACTTTTGTGTTCATTTTTAGTGCATGAAAATAATTTTCTTCACTCACATTTATTATAGATTTCAAATTCTTTTGCATATACATAAGCTCTAAAATTTTCATTTTGTTGTGATCTTTATTTGCCTTGTCTTTTTGTTTAAATGAAAACTGGGAAACTGAAAAAATCAAGTTTGAAAAAAAATTGAACATCCAAAAATGGAAATGCTCAAATGTTGATAGCGATAATTCCAAAAAGTGTTTGTAATTTTTTAGGTCCGATTTTTTTAAAATAGGCAAAAAGTGGGTTGTTTGGCTCTGGTAAATATCCCACCACACGTCAACTTGAGAATCTAATTTTTTCTACTCCTAGAAATTTTTCGATCATTAGGTCATTTGCATATTCAACATGTTTCTGGCATGCATATCCACCACATTAAAAACATGTTAGGATGAATTACAAATCTTTTTCTTATAAAATTCCACCAAGCTATATGTGGCTGTACTTGTGGAATTTCCCCAACGTGGATCACAAAACTTTGGTGTTCATTTTTAGTGTGTGAAAATAATTTTCTTCACTCTCATTTATTATAGTTTTCAAATTCTTTTGCATACATAAACTCTAAAAATTTCATTTTGTTTCAATCTTTATTTGCCTTATCTTTTTTTTTACGAGAAAACAAGGAGAGTGAAAAACTCAAGTTTGAAATAAAAAATTGAACACCCAAAAAGGAAATGCACAAATGATAAAAGATATAATTTCAAAAAGTATATGTGATTTTTTAGGTCCGCTTTTTGTAAAATAGGGAAAAAGTGGGTTGTTTGGTTCTGGTAAATATCCCACCGCATGTTAACTTGAGAATTTAATTTTTTGTACTCCTTGAAATTTTTGGATCATTAGGTCATTTCATCTTCAACATGTTTCTGGCATGCATATCCACCACATTTAAAACATGTTAGGATCAATTTGAGATCACTTTCTTATAAAATTCCAGCAAGCTATCTAGGGTTGTACTAGTGGAATTTCCCCAACATGGATAAGAAAACTTTGGAGTTTATTTTTAGTGCGTGAAAATAATTTTTTTCTCTCACATTTATTATAGTATTCAAATTCTTTTGCATACATAAACTCTTAAATTTTCATTTTGTTATGATCTATATTTGCCTTATCTTTTTGTTTACGAGAAAACAGGGAGAGTGAAAACCTCATGTTTGAAAAAAAAAATTGAACATCCAAAATGGAAATGCACAAATGCTGAGAGAGATAATACCAAAAAGTATCTGCATTTTTTTAGGTTCGCATTTTGTTAAATAGGCAAAAAGTGGGTTGTTGGTCCTGGTAAATTTCCCACAACACGTTAACTTGAGAATTTAATTTTTCTACTCGTAGAAATTTTTTGACCATTAGGTCATTTGCATATTCAACCTGTTTCTAGCATGCATATCAACCACATTTAAACATGTTAGGATCAATTAGAAATCTCTTTCTTATAAAATTCCACCAAGCAATTTTGGGTTGTACTAGTGGTATTTCCCCAACATGGATAACAAAACTTTGTTGTTCATTTTTAGTGCGTGAAAATAATTTTCTTCACTCACATTTATTATTGTTTTCAAATTCTTTTGCATATACATAAGCTCTAAAATTTTCATTTTGTTGTGATCTATATTTGCATTATCTTTTTGTTTACGAGAAAACTGGGAGAGTGAAAAACTCAAGTTTGAAAAAAAAAATTGAACAGCCAAAATCGAAATGCACAAATTGTAAGAGAGATAATTCCAAAAAGTATCTGTGATTTTTTAGGTCCGTTTTTTTAAAATAGGCAAAAAGTGGGTTGTTTGGCTTTGGTAAATATCCCACCGCATGTTAACTTGAGAATTTAATTTTGTCTACTGCTTGAAATTTTTGGATCGTTAGGTCATTTGCATCTTCAACATGTTTCTGGCATGCATATCCACCACATTTAAAACATGTTAGAATTAATTTTAGATCACTTTCTTTTAAAATTGCACCAAGCAATCTAGGTTTGTACTAGTGGAATTTCCCCAACATGGATAACAAAACTTTGGTGTTTATTTTTAGTGCGTGAAAATAATTTTCTTCACTCATATTTTGTATAGTTTTCAAATTCTTTTGCATACATAAACTCTTAAATTTTCATTTTGTTGTGATCTATATTTGCCTTATCTTTTTGTTTACGAGAAAACAAGAGGAGTGAAAACCTCAAGTTTGAAAAAAAAATTTAACATCCAAAATGGAAATGCACAAATGCTAAGAGAGATTATTCCAAAAAGTATCTGTGATTTTTTTTGTTCACTTTTTGTAAAATAGGGAAAAAGTGGGTTGTTGGCTCTGGTAAATTTCCCACAGCACGTTAACTTGAGATTTAAATTTTTTCTACTCCTTGAAATTTTTGGATCATTAGGTCATTTGCATCTTCAACATGTTTCTGGCATGCATATCAACCACATTTAAACATGTTAGGATCAATTAGAAATCTCTTTTTTATAAAATTCCACCAAGCTATTTGGGGTTGTACTAGTGGAATTTCCCAAATGATGATAACAAAACTTTGGTGTTCATTTTTAGTGCGTGAAATAATTTTCGTCACTCACATTTATTATAGTTTTCAAATTCTTTTGCATGCATAAACTCTAAAATTTTGATTTTGTTGTGATCTATATTTGCCTTATCTTTTTGTTTACGAGAAAAGTGGGAGAGTGAAAAACTCAAGTTTGAAAAAAAAATTGAACATCCAAAAATGGAAATGCACAAATACTGAGAGTGATAATTCTGAAAAGTATCTATGATTTTTTATTTCCGGTTTTTGTAAAATACACAAAAACCGTTTTGTTTGGCTCTAGTAAATATCCCACCGCACATTAACTTGAGAATTTAATTTTTCTACTCCTAGAAATTTTTTGATCATTACGTCATTTGCATCTTCAACATGTTTCTGGCATGCATATCAACCACATTTAAACATGTTAGTATCAATTAGAAATCTCTTTCTATAAAATTCCACCAAGCAATTTAGGGTTGTACTAGTGGAATTTCCCCAACTTGGATAACAAAACTTTGGTGTTCATTTTTAGTGCGTGAAAATAATTTTCTTCAATCACATTTATTATAGTTTTCAAATTCTTTTGTATACATAAACTCTTAAATTTTCATTTTGTTGTGATCTATATTTGCCTTATCTTTTTGTTTACGAGGAAACAGGAAGAGTGAAAAGCTCAAGTTTGAAAAAAAAAATCAACATCCAAAATGGCAATGCACAAATGCTCAGAGAGATAATTTCAAAAAGTATCTATGATTTTTTAGGTTCACTTTTTCTAAAATAGGGAAAAAGTGGGTTTGTGGCTCTGGAAAATTTCCCACAGCATGTTAACTTGAGAATTAATTTTTTTCTACTCCTTGAAATTTTTCAATCATTAGGTCATTTGCATCTTCAACATGTTCTGGCATGCATATCCACCACATTCAAAAAATATTAGGATCAATTAGAAATCTCTTTTTTATAAAATTCCACCAAGCTATTTGGGGTTGTACTAGTGGAATTTCCCAAATGATGATAACAAAACTTTGGTGTTCATTTTTAGTGCGTGAAAATAATTTTATTTACTCAGATTTATTATAGTTTTCAAATTCTTTTGCATGCATAAACTCTAAAATTTTCACTTTGTTGTGATCTATATTTGCCTTTTCTTTTTGTTTACGAGAAAACTGGGAGAGTGAAAAACTCAAGTTTGAAAAAAAAAATTGAATATCAAAAAATGGAAATACACAAATGCTGAGAGCGATAATTCCGAAAAGTATCTATGGTTTTTTACGTCATCTTTTTGTAAAATAGGCAAAAAAGGGGTTGTTTGTCTCTGGGAAATATCTCACCGCACGTTAACTTGAGAATTTAATTTTTCTACTCCTAGAAATTTTTTGATCATTAGGTCATTTGTATCTTCAACATGTTTCTGGCATGCATATCCACCACAATAAAAAGATGTTAGGATCAATTAGAAATATTTTTCTTATAAAATTCCACCAAGCTATCTAGGGCTGAAAATTTCCCCAACGTGGATAACAAAACTTTAGTGTTCATTTTTAGTGCGTGAAAATAATTTCTTCACTCTCATTTATTATAGTTTTCAAATTCTTTTGCATACATAAACTCTAAAAATTTCTTTATGTTGTGACCTTTATTTGCCTTATCATTTTGTTTACGAGAAAACTGGGAAAGTGAAACACTCATGTTTGAAAAAAAAATTGAACATCCAAAAATGGAAATGCTCAAATGCGGAGAGCGATAATTCCAAAAAGTATTTGTGATTTTTTAGGTCCGATTTTTGTAAAATAGGCAAAAAGTGGGTTGTTTGGCTTTAGTAAATATCCCACCACACGTCAACTTGAGAATTTAATTTTTTCTACTCCTTGAAATTTTTGGATCATTAGGTCATTTGCATTTTCAACATGTTTCTGGCATGCATATCTACCACATTTAAACATGTTTGGATCAATTAGAAATCTCTTTCCTAAAAAATTCCACCAAGCAATTTGGGGTTGTAATAGTGGAATTTCCCCAACGTCGATAACAAAACTTTGGTGTTCATTTTTAGTGCGTGAAAATAATTTTGTTCACTCACATTTATTATAGTTTTCGAATTCTTTTGCATACATAAGCTCTAAAATTTTCATTTTGTTGTGAGCAATATTTGCCTTATCTTTTTGTTTACTAGAAAACTAGGAGAGTGAAAAACTCAAGTTTGAAAAAAGAAATTGAACATCCAAAATGGAAATGCACAAATGCTAGGAGAGATCATTCCAAAAAGTATCTGTGATTTTTTAGGTCCGCTTTTTGTAAAATAGGCAAAAAGTGGGTTGTTTGGCTCTGGTAATTATCCCACCGCACGTTAATTTAAGAATTTAATGTTTTCTACTCCTTGAAAATTTTGGATCATTAGGTCATTTTCATCTTCAACATGTTTCTGGCCTGCATATCCACCACATATAAAACATGTTACGATAAATTTTAGATCACTTTCTTATAAAATTGCACCCAGCTATCTGGGGTTGTACTAGTGGAATTTCCCCAACGTGGATAACAAAACTTTGGTGTTCATTTTTAGTCCATGAAAATAATTTTCTTCACTCACATTTATTATAGTTTTCAAATTCTTTTGCATATACAAAAGTACTAAAATTTTCATTTTCTTGTGATCTATATTTGCCTTATCTTTTTGTTTACGAAAAAACTGCGAGAGTGAAAAACTCAAGTTTGAAAAAAAAAATTGAACATCCAAAAATTGAAATGCACAAATGCTGAGAGCGATAATTCCAAAAAGTTTCTTTGATTTTTTAGGTCCAATTTTTGAAAAATAGGCAAAAAGCGGGTTGTTTGGCTCTGGTAAATATCCCACCACACGTTAACTTGAGAAGTTAATTTTTTCTACTCCTTGAAATTTTTGGATCATTTGGTCATTTACATCTTCAACATGTTTCTGGCATGCACATCCACCACATTTAAACATGTTAGGATCAATTAGAAATCTCTTTCCTATAAAATTCCACCAAGCAATTTGGGGTTGTAATAGTGGAATTTCCCAAACTTGGATAACAAAACTTTGGTGTTCATTTTTAGTGCGTGAAAATAATTTCCTTCACTCACATTTATTATAGTTTTCGAATTTTTTTGCATACATAAGCTCTAAAATTTTCATTTTGTTGTGATCTAAATTTGTCTTATCTTTTTGTTTACGAGAAAACTGGGAGAGTGAAAAACTCAAGTTTGAAAAAAAATATTGGACATCCATAATGGAAATGCCCAAATGCTAAAAGAGGTAATTCCAAAAAGTATCTTTGATTTCATAGGTCCACTTTTTGTAAAATTGGCAAAAAGTGGGTTGTTTGGCTCTGGTAAATATCCCACCGCACGTTAACATGAGACTTTAACGTTTTCTACTCCTTCAAATTTTTGGATCATTAGGTCATTTGCATCTTCAACATGTTTCTGGCATGCATATCCACCACATTTAAAACATGTTAGGATTAATTTTGATCACTCTGTTATAAAATTGCACCAAGCTATCTGGGGTTGTACTAGTGGAATTTCCCCAACAAGGATAACAAAACTTGGGTGTTTATTTTTAGTGCATGAAAATAATTTTCTTCACTCACATTTATTATACTTTTCAAATTCTTTTGCATACATAAACTCTTAAATTTTGTTGTGATCTAGATTTGCCTTATATTTTTGTTTACGAGAAAACAGGAAGAGTGAAAACCTCAAGTTTGAAGAAAAAATTGTACATCCAAAATGGAAATGCACAATGCTGAGAGTGATATTTCCAAAAAGTATCTGTGCTTTTTTAGGTTCGCTTTTTCTAAAATAGGGAAAAAGAGGGTTGTTGGCTCTGGTAAATTTCCCACAGCACATTAACTTGAGAATTAAATTTTTTCTACTCCATGAAAATTTTAGATCATTAGGTCATTTGCATCTTCAACATATTTCTGGCATGCATATCCACCACATTCAAAACATGTTAGGTTCAATTAGAAATCTCTTATTTACAAAATTCCACCAATCTATTTGGGGTTGTACTAGTGGAATTTCCCAAACGATGATAACAAAACTTTGGTGTTCATTTTTAGTGCATGAAAATAATTTTCTTCACACACGTTTATTATAGTTTTCAAATTCTTTTGCATGCATAAACTCTAAAATTTTCATTTTGTTGTGATCTATATTTGCCTTATCTTTTTGTTTACGAGAAAACTGGAGAGAGAAAAACTCAAGTTTGAAAAAAAAAATTGAACATCCAAAAATGGAATGCACAAATGCTGAGAGCGATAATTCTGAAAAGTATATTTGATTTTTAGGTCCGCTTTTTGTAAAATAGGCCAAAAGTGGGTTATTTGGCTCTGGTAAATATCCTACCGCACGTTAACTTGTGAATTTAATTTTTCTACTCGTTAAAATTTTTTGATCATTAGGTCATTTGCATCTTCAACATGTTTCTGGCATGCATATCAACCACATTTAAACATTTTAGGATCAATTAGAAATCTCTTTCTTATAAAATTCCACCAAGCAATTTGGGGTTGTACTAGTGGAATTTCCCCAACGTGGATAACAAAACTTTAGTGTTCATTATTAGTGCGTGAAAATCATTTTCTTCACTCACATTTATTATAGTTTTCAAATTGTTTTGCATATACAAAAGCTCTAAAATTTTCATTTTGTTGTGATCTATATTTGCCTTATCTTTTTGTTTACGCGAAAACTGCGAGAGTGAAAACCTCAAGTTTGAAAAAAAAATTTGAACATCCCAAATGGAAATGTACAAATGCTGAGAGCGATGATTCCAAAAAGTATCAGTGATTTTTTAGGTTCGCTTTTTGTAAAATATGCAAAAAGTGGGTTGTTTGGCTCAGGTAAATATCCCACCGCACGTTAACTTGAGAATATAATTTTTTCCAATCCTTAAAATTTTTGGACCATTAGGTCATTTGCATCTTCAACATGTTTCTGGCATGCATATCGACCACATTTAAAACATGTTAGGATTAATTTTAGATCACTTTCTTATAAAATTGCACCAAGCTATCTGGGGTTGTACTAGTGGAATTTCACCAACGTGGATAACAAAACTTTGGTGTTAATTTTTAGTGCATGAAAATAATTTTCTTCACTCACATTTATTATAGTTTTCAAATTCTTTTGCATATACAAAAGCACTAAAATTTTCATTTTGTTGTGATCTATATTTGCCTTATCTTTTTGTTTACGAGAAAATTGCTAGAGTGAAAAACTCAAGTTTGAAAAAAAAAAATTGAACATCCAAAAATGGAAATTCACAAATGCTGAGAGCGATAATTCCGAAAAGTTTCTATGATTTTTTAGGTCCGTTTTTTATAAAATTGGCAAAAAGCGGTTTGTTTGGCTCAGGTAAATATCCCACCGCACGTTAACTTGAGAATTTTATTTTTCTACTCCTTGAAATTTTTCGATCATTAGGTCATTTGCATCTTCAACAAGTTTCTGGCATGCATATCCACCACATTTAAAACATGTTAGGATTAATTTTAGATCACTTTCTTATAAAATTGCACCAAGCTATCTGGGGTTGTACTAGTGGAATTTCCCCAACATGGATAACAAAACTTTGGTGTTCATTTTTCGTGCATGAAAATAATTTTCTTCACTCACATTTATTATAGTTTTCAAATTCTTTTGCACACATATAAGCTGTAAAATTTTCATTTTGTTGTGATCTATATTTGCCTGATCTTTTTGTTTACGAGAAAACTGGGAGAGCGAAAAACTCAAATTTGAAAAAAAAAATTGAACATCCAAATTGGAAATGTACAAATGCTAAGAGAGATAATTCTGAAATGTATTTGTGATTTTTTAGGTCCGATTTTTGTAAAATAGGAAAAAAGTGGGTTGTTTGGCTCTAGTAAATATCCCACCGCACGTTAAGTTGAGAATTTAATTTTTTCTACTCGAAATTTTTGGATCATTAGGTAATTTGCATCTTCAACATGTTTCCGGCATGCAAATCCACCACATTTAAAACATGTTTGGATTAATTTTAGATCACTTTCTTTTAAAATTGCACCATGCTATCTGGTGTTGTACTAGTGGAATTTCCCCAACATAGATAACAAAACTTTGGTGTTTATTTTTAGTGCGTGAAAATAATTTTCTTCACGCACATTTATTATACTTTTCAAATTCTTTTGTGTACATAAACTCTTAAATTTTCATTTTGTTGTGATCTATATTTGCCTTATCTTTTTGTTCACGAGAAAACAGGGAGAGTGAAAACCTCAAGTTTGAAAAAAAAAATTGAACATCCCAAATGGAAATCCAGAAATGCATAGAGAGATAATTCCAAAAAGTATCAGTGATTTTTTAGGTTCGGTTTTTGAAAACAAGGCAACAAGTGGGTTGTTGCCTCTGGTAAATTTCCCACAGCAAGTTAACTTGAGAATTAAATTTTTTCTACTCCTTGAAATTTTTGGATCATTAAGTCATTTGCAACTTCAACATGTTTCTGGCATGCATATCCACCACATTCAAAATAGGTTAGGATCAATTAGAAATCTCTTTTTAAAAAAATTCCACCAAGCTATCTGGGGTTGTACTAGTGGAATTTCCCCAACGTGGATAACAATACTTTGGTGTTCATTTTAAGTGCGAGAAAATAATTTTCTTCACTCACATTTATTATAGTTTTCAAATTCTTTTGCATACACATAAGCTGTAAATTTTTCATTTTGTTGTGATCTATATTTGCCTGATCTTTTTGTTTACGAGAAAACTGGGAGAGTGAAAAACTCAAATTTGAAAAAAAAAATTGAACATCCAAATTGGAAATGCACAAATGCTAAGAGAGATAATTCTGAAATGTATTTGTGATGTTTTAGGTCCGATTTTTGTAAAATAGGAAAAAAGTGGGTTGTTTGGCTCTAGTATATATCCCACCTCACGTTAAGTTGAGAATTTAATTTTTTCTACTCCTTGAAATTTTTGGATCATTAGGTCGTTTGCATTTTCAACATGTTTCCGGCATGCAAATCCACCACATTTAAAACATGTTAGGATTAATTTTAGATCACTTTCTTTTAAAATTTCACCAAGCTATCTGGTGTTGTACTAGTGGAATTTCCCCAACTTGGATAACAAAACTTTGGTGTTTATTTTTAGTGCGTGAAAATAATTTTCTTCACGCACATTTATTATACTTTTCAAATTCTTTTGCGTCCATAAACTCTTAAATTTTCATTTTGTTGTGATCTATATTTGCCTTATCTTTTTGTTTACGAGAAAACAGGGATAGTGAAAACCTCAAGTTTGAAAAAAAAATTGAACATCCCAAATGGAAATGCAGAAATGCTGAGAGAGATAATTCCAAAAAGTATCAGTGATTTTTTAGGTTCGGTTTTTGAAAAATAGGCAACAAGTGGGTTGTTGGCTCTGGTAAATTTCCCACAACAAGTTAACTTGAGAATTAAATTTTTTCTACTCCTTGAAATTTTTGGATCATTAAGTCATTTGCATCTTCAACATGTTTCTGGCATGCATATCCACCACATTCAAAATAGGTTAGGATCAATTAGAAATCTCTTTTTTAAAAAATTCCACCAAGCTATCTGGGGTTGTACTAGTGGAATTTCCCCAACGTGGATAACAAAGTGCGAGAAAATAATTTTCTTCACTCACATTTATTATTGTTTTATAATTCTTTTGCATATACAAAAGCTCTAAAATTTTCATTTTGATGTGATCTATATTTTCCTTTTCTTTTTGTTTAGGAGAAAACAGGGAGAGTGAAAAACTCAAGTTTGAAAAAAAAATTGTACATCCAAAAATTGAAATGCACGAATGCCGAGAGCGATAATTCCGAAAAGTATCTATGATTTTTTAGGTGTTCTTTTTGTAAAATAGGCAAAAAGCGGGCTATTTGGCTCTGGTATCCCACCGCATGTTAACTAGAGAATTTAATTTTTCTACTCCTAGAAATTTTTCGATCATTACGTCATTTGCATCTTCAACATGTTTCTGGCATGTATATCAACCACATTTAAACATGTTAGGATCAATTAGAAATCTCTTTCTTATAAAATTCCACCAACCAATTTGGGGTTGTACTTGTGGAATTTCCCCAACGTGGATAACAAAACTTTGGTATTAATTTTTAGTGCGTGAAAATAATTTTATTCACTCACATTTATTATAGTTTTCAAATTCTTTTGCATATACATAAGCTCTAAAATTTTCATTGTGTTGTGATCTATATTAGCCTTCGAGAAAACTGGGAGAGAGAAAAACTCAAGTTTGAAAAAAAAAATTGAACATCCAAGATGGAAATGCACAAATGCAAAGAGAGATAATTCCAAAAAGTATTTGTGATTTTTTAGGTCTTCTTTTTGTAAAATAGGGAAAAAGTGGGTTGTTTGGCTCTGGTAATTATCCCACCGCACGTTAACTTGAGAATTAAATTTTTTCTACTCCTTGAAATTTTTGGATCATAAGGTCATTTGCATCTTTAACATGTTTCTGGCATGCATATCCACCACATTTAAAACATGTTTGGATTAATTTTAGATCACTTTCTTATAAAAGTGCACCAAGCTATCGGAGGTTGTATTAGTGGAATTTCACCAACGTGGATAACAAAACTTTGGTGTTCATTTTTAGTGCATGAAAATAATTTTCTTCACTCACATTTATTGTAGTTTTCAAATTCTTTTGCATACACAAAAGCACTAAAATTTTAATTTTGTTGTTATCTATATTTGCCTTATCTTTTAGTTTACGAGAAAACTGCGAGAGTGAAAAACTCAAGTTTGAAAAAAAAAAATTGAACATCCAAAAATGGAAATGCACAAATGCTGAGAGCGATAATTCCAAAAAGTTTCTTTGATTTTTTAGGTCCTCTTTTTGTAAAGTAGGCATAAAGCGGGTTGTTTGGCTCTGGTAAATATCCCACCAAACGTTAACTTGAGAAGTTAATTTTTTCTACTCCTTGAAATTTTTGGATCATTAGGTCATTTGCATCTTCAACATGTTTCTGGCATGCATATCCACCACATTTTAACATGTTAGGATCAATTAGAAATATCTTTGTCATAAAATTCCACCGAGCAATTTGCGGTTGTACTTGTGGAATTTCCCCAATGTGGATAACAAAACTTTGGTGTTTATTTTTAGTGCATGAAAATAATTTCCTTCACTCACATTTATTATAGTTTTCGAATTCTTTTGCATTCATAAGCTCTAAAATTTTCATTTTGTTGTGATCCAAATTTGCCTTATCTTTTTGTTTACAAGAAAACTGGGAGAGTGAAAAACTCAAGTTTGAAAAAAAATATTGGACATCCAAAATGGAAATGCACAAATGCTAAAAGAGGTAATTCCAAAAAGTATCTGTGATTTTATAGGTCCACTTTTTGTAAAATAGGCAAAAAGTGGGTTGTTTGGCTCTGGTAAATATCCCACCGCACGTTAACTTGAGAATTTAACGTTTTCTACTCCTTGAAATTTTTGGATCATTAGGTCATTTGAATCTTTAACATGTTTCTGGCATGCATATACACCACATTTATAACATGTTAGGATTAAATTAGATCACTTTATTATAAAATTGCACCAAGCTATCTGGGGTTGTACTAGTGGAATTTCCCCAACAAGGATAACAAAACTTTGGTGTTTATTTTTAGTGCATGAAAATAATTTTCTTCACTCTCATTTATTATACTTTTCAAATTCTTTTGCATACATAAACTCTTAAATTTTCATTTTGTTGTGATCTAGATTTGCCTTATCTTTTTGTTTACGAGAAAACAGGAAGAGTGAAAACCTCAAGTTTGAAAAAAAAATTGAACATCCAAAATGGAAATGCACAAATGCTGAGAGTGATAATTCCAAAAAGTATCTGTGATTTTTTTGGTTCACTTTTTCTAAAAGAGGAAAAAAGTGGGTTGTTGGCTCTGGTAAATTTCCCACAGCACAATAACTTGAGAATTAAATTTTTTCTACTCCATGAAAATTTTAGATCATTAGGTCATTTGCATCTTCAACATGTTTCTGGCATGCATATCCACCACATTTAAAACTTGTTAGGTTCAATTAGAAATCTCCTATTTATAAAATTCCACCAATCTATTTGGGGTGGTACTAGTGGAATTTCCAAAACGATGATAACAAAACTTTGGTGTTCATTTTTAGTGCATGAAAATAACTTTCTTCACACATGTTTATTATAGTGTTCAAATTCTTTTGCATGCATAGACTCTAAAATTTTCATTTTGTTGTGATCTATATTTGCCTTATCTTTTTGTTTACGAGAAAACTGGGAGAGAGAAAAACTCAAGTTTGAAAAAAAAAACTGAACATCCAAAAATGGAAATGCACAAATGCTGAGTGCGATAATTCTGAAAAGTATATTTGATTTTTAGGTCCGCTTTTTGTAAAATAGGCAAAAAGTTGGTTATTTGGCTCTAGTAATTATCCCACCGCACGTTAACTTGTGAATTTAATTTTTCTACTGCTTAAAATTTTTTGATCATTAGGTCATTTGCATTTTCAACATGTTTCTGGCATGCATATCAACCATATTTAAACATGTTAGGATCAATTAGAAATCTCTTTCTTATAAAATTCCACCAAGCAATTTGGGGTTGTACTAGTGGAATTTCCCCAACGTGGATAACAAAACTTTGGTGTTCATTATTAGTGCGTGAAAATAATTTTCTTCACTCACATTTATTATAGTTTTCAAATTATTTTGCATATACAAAAGCTCTAAAATTTTCATTTTGTTGTGATCTATATTTGCCTTATCTTTTTGTTTACGAGAAAACTGCGAGAGTGAAAACCTCAAGTTTGAAAAAAAAAATTGAACATCCCAAATGGAAATGCACAAATGCTGAGAGCGATGATTCCAAAAAGTATCAGTGATTTTTTAGGTTCGCTTTTTGTAAAATATGCAAAAAGTGGATTGTTTGGCTCAGGTAAATATCCCACCGCACGTTAACTTGAGAATATAATTTTTTCCAGTCCTTGAAATTTTTGGACCATTAGGACATTTGCATCTTCAACATGTTTCTGGCATGCATATCCACCACATTTAAAACATGCCAGGATTAATTTTAGATCACTTTCTTATAAAATTGCACCAAGCTATCTCGGGTTGTACTAGTGGAATTTCACCAACGTGGTTAACAAAACTTTGGTGTTCATTTTTAGTGCATGAAAATAATTTTCTTCACTCACATTTATTATAGTTTTCAAATTCTTTTGCATATACAAATGCACTAAAATTTTCATTTTGTTGTGATCTAAATTCGCCTTATCTTTTTGTTTACGAGAAAACTGCTAGAGTGAAAAACTCAAGATTGAAAAAATAAAATTGAACATCCAAAAATTGAAATGCACAAATGCTGAGAGCAATGATTCCAAAAAGTATCTGTGATTTTTTAGGTCTGTTTTTTTGTAAAATTGGCAAAAAGCGGGTTGTTTGGCTCAGGTAAATATCCCACCGCATGTTAACTTGAGAAATTAATTTTTCTACTCCTTGAAATTTTTCGATCATTAGGTCATTTGCATCTTCAACATGTTTCTGGCATGCATATCCACCACATTTAAAACATCTTAGGATTAATTTTTGATCACTTTCTTATAATATTGCACCAAGCTATCTGGGGTTTTACTAGTGGAATTTCACCAACGTGGATAACAAAACTTTGGTGTTCATTTTTCGTGCATGAAAATAATTTTCTTCACTCACATTTATTATAGTTTTCAAATTCTTTTGCATACACATGAGCTGTAAAATTTTCATTTTGTTGTGATCTATATTTGCCTGATTTTTTTGTTTACGAGAAAACTGGGAGAGTGAAAAACTCAAATTTGAAAAAAAAAATTGAACATCCAAATTGGAAATGCACAAATGCTAAGAGAGATAATTCTGAAATGAATTTGTGATTTTTTAGGTCCGATTTTTGTAAAATAGGAAAAAAGTGGGTCATTTGAGAATTTAATTTTTCTACTCCTTGAAATATTTGGATCATTAGGTCATTTGCATCTTCAACATGTTTCCGGCATGCAAATCCACCACATTTAAAACATGTTAGGATTAATTTTAGATCACTTTATTTTAAAATTGCACCAAGCTATCTGGTGTTGTACTAGTGGAATTTTCCCACCATGGATAACAAAACTTTGGTGTTTATTTTTAGTGCGTGAAAATAATTTTCTTCACGCACATTTATTATACTTTTCAAATTCTTTTGCGTACATAAACTCTTAAATTTTCATTTTGTTGTGATCTTTATTTGCCTTATCTTTTTGTTTACGAGAAAACAGGGAGAGTGAAAACCTCAAGTTTGAAAAAAAAAAATTGAACTTCCAAATGGAAATGCAAAAATGCTGAGAGAGATAATTCCAAAAATTATCAGTGATTTTTTAGGTTCGGTTTTTGAAAAATAGGCAACAAGTGGGTTGTTGGCTCAGGTAAATTTCCCACAGCAAGTTAACTTGAGAATTAAATTTTTTTCTACTCCTTGAAATTTTTGGATCATTAAGTCATTTGCAACTTCAACATGTTTCTGGCATGCATATCCACCACATTCAAAATAGGTTAGGATCAATTAGAAATCTCTTTTTTAAAAAATTCCACCAAGCTATCTGGGGTTGTACTAGTGGAATTTCCCCAAGATGGATAACAAAACTTTGGTGTTCATTTTTAGTGCGTGAAAATAATTTTCTTCACGCACATTTATTATACTTTTCAAATTCTTTTGCGTACATAAACTCTTAAATTTTCATTTTGTTGTGATCTTTATTTGCCTTATCTTTTTGTTTACGAGAAAACAGGGAGAGTGAAAACCTCAAGTTTGAAAAAAAAAAATTGAACTTCCAAATGGAAATGCAAAAATGCTGAGAGAGATAATTCCAAAAATTATCAGTGATTTTTTAGGTTCGGTTTTTGAAAAATAGGCAACAAGTGGGTTGTTGGCTCAGGTAAATTTCCCACAGCAAGTTAACTTGAGAATTAAATTTTTTTCTACTCCTTGAAATTTTTGGATCATTAAGTCATTTGCAACTTCAACATGTTTCTGGCATGCATATCCACCACATTCAAAATAGGTTAGGATCAATTAGAAATCTCTTTTTTAAAAAATTCCACCAAGCTATCTGGGGTTGTACTAGTGGAATTTCCCCAAGATGGATAACAAAACTTTGGTGTTCATTTTTAGTGCGTGAAAATAATTTTCTTCACTCACATTTATTATTGTTTTCAAATTCTTTTGCATATACAAAAGCTCTAAAATTTTCATTTTCATGTGATCTATATTTTCCTTTTCTTTTTGTTTTGGAGAAAAGAGGGAGAGTGAAAAACTCAAGTTTGAAAAAAAAAATTGAACATCCAAAACTTTAAATGCACAAATGCTGAGAGCGATAATTCCGAAAAGTATCTATCATTTTCTAGGTTCACTTTTTGTAAAATAGGCAAAAAGCGGGTTATTTGGCTCTGGTATATATCCCACCGCATGTTAACATGAGAATTTAATTTTTCTACTCCTAGAAATTTTTCGATCATTACGTCATTTGAATCTTAAACATGTTTCTAGCATGTATATCAACCACATTTAAACATGTTAGGATCAATTAGAAATCTCTTTCTTATAAAATTCCACCAAGCAATTTGGGGTTGTACTTGTGGAATTTCCCCAACGTGGATAACAAAACTTTGGTGTTCATTTTTAGTGCGTGAAAATAATTTTATTCACTCACATTTATTTTATTTTTCAAATTCTTTTGCATATACATAGGCTCTAAAATTTTCATTGTGTTGTGATCTAAATTAGCCTTCGAGAAAACTGGGAGTGTGAAAAACTCAAGCTTGAAAAAAAAAAATTGAACATCCAAAATGGAAATGCACAAATGGAAAGAGAGATAATTCCAAAAAGTATTTGTGATTTTTTTGGTCCGCTTTTTGTAAAATAGGCAAAAAGTGGGTTGTTTGGCTCTGGTAAATATCCCACTGTACGTTAACTTGAGAATTTAATTTTTTCAACTCCTTAAAATTTTTGGATCAGTAGGTCATTTGCATCTTCAAAATGTTTCTGGCATGCATATCCACCACATTTAAAACATGTTAGGATTAATTTTAGATCACTTTCTTATAAAATTGTACCAAGCTATCTGTGGTTGTACTATTGGAATTTCCCCAACATGTATAACAAAACTTTGGTGTTTATTTTTAGTACGTGAAAATAATTTTCTTTACTCACATTTATTATAGTTTTCAAATCTTTTGCATGCATAAAATCTTAAATTTTTATTTTGTTGTGATCTATATTTGCCTTATCATTTTGTTTATGAGAAAACAGGGAGAGTGAAAACCTCAAGTTCGAAAAAAAAATTGAACATCCCAATTGGAAACGTACAAATGCTCAGATAGATAATTCCAAAAAGTATCTGTGATTTTTTAGGTTCGCTTTTTGTAAAATAAGCAAAAAGTGGGTTGTTGGCTCTGCTAAATTTCCCATTGCACGTTAACTTGAGAATTAAATTTTTTCTACACCTTGAAATTTTTGGATCTTTATGTCATTTGCATCTTCAACATGTTTCTGGCATTCATATCAACCACATTAAAAATAGGTTAGGATCAATTAGAAATCTCTTTTTTAAAAAATTCCACCAAGCTATTTGGGGTTGTACAAGAGGAATTTCCCAAACGATGAAAACAAAACTTTGGTGTTCATTTTTAGTGCGTGAAAATATCTTTCTTCACTCACATTTATTATAGTTTTCAAATTCTTTTGCATGCATAATCTCTAAAATTTTTATTTTGTTGTGATCTATATTTTCCTTAACTTTTTGTTTACGAGAAAACTGGGAGAGTGAAAAACTCAAGTTTGAAAAAAAAAAATTGAACAACCACAAATGCTGAGAGCGATAATTCCGGAAAGTTTCTATGATTTTTTAGGTCCGCTTTTTGTAAAATAGGCAAAAAGCGGGTTGTTTGGCTCTGATAAATATCCCATCGCACGTTAACTTGAGAAGTTAATTTTTCTACTCCTAGAAAATTTTCAATCATTAGGTCATTTGTATCTTCAACATGTTTCTGGCATGCATATCAACAACATTAAAAACATGTTAGGATGAATTAGAAATCTTTTTCTTATGAAATTCCTCCAAACTATATGGGGTTGTACTTATGGAATTTCCCCAACGTGGATAACAAAACATTGGTGTTCATTTTTAGTGCGTGAAAATAATTTTCTTCTCTCTCATTTGTTATAGTTTTCAAATTCTTTTGCTTACATAAACTCTCAAATTTCATTTTGTTGTGATCTTTATTTGCCTTCTCTTTTTGTTTACAAGAAAACAGGGAAAGTGAAAAACCCAAGTTTGAAAAAAAAAATGAACATCCAAAAATGGAAATTCTCAAATGCTAAGAACGATAATTTCAAAAAGTATTTGTGATATTTTAGGTCCAATTTTTGTAAAATAGGTAAAAATTTGGTTGTTTGGCACTGGCAAATATCCCACCACACGTTAACTTGAGAATTTAATTTTTTCTACTCCTTGAAATTTTTGGATCATTAGGTCATTTGCATCTTCAACATGTTTCTGGCATGCATATCCACCACATTTAAACATGTTAGGATCAATTAGAAATCTCTTTCCTATAAAATTCGACCAAGCAATTTGGGGTTGTACTAGTGGAATTTCCCCAACGTGGATAACAAAACTTGGGTGTTCATTTTTAGTGCGTGAAAATAATTTTATTCACTCACATTTATTATAGTTTTCAAATTATTTTGCATATACATAAGCTCTAAAATTTTCATTTTGTTGTGATCTATATTTGCCTTCGAGAAAACTGGGAGACTGAAAAACTCAAGTTTGAAAAATAAAATTGAACATCCAAAATGGAAATGCACAAATGCAAAAGTGATAATTCCAAAAAGTATTTGTGATTTTTTCGGTCCGCTTTTTGTAAAATAGGCAAAAAGTGGGTTGTTTGGCTCTGGGAAATATCCCACCGCACGTTAACTTGAGAATTAAATTTTTTCTACTCATTGAAATATTTGGATCATTAGGTCATTTGTATCTTCAACATGTTTCTGGCATGCATATCCACCACATTTAAAACATGTTAGGATTAATTTTAGATTTCTTTCTTATAAAATTTCACAAAGCTATCTGGGGTTGTACTAGTGGAATTTCACCAACGTGGATAACAAAACTTTGGTGTTCATTTTTAGTGCATGAAAATAATTTTCTTCACTCACATTTATTATAGTTTTCAAATTCTTTTGCATATACAAAAAGCACTAAAGTTTTCATTTTGTTGTGATCTATATTTGCCTTATCTTTTTGTTTACGAGAAAACTGCGAGAGAGAAAAACTCAAGTTTGAAAAAAAAAATTGAACATCCAAAATGGAAATGCACAAATGCAAAGAGAGATAATTCCAAAAATTATTTGTGATTTTTTAGGTCCGCTTTTTGTAAAATAGGCAAAAAGTGGGTTGTTTGGCCCTGGTAAATATCCCACCGCATGTTAACTTGAGAATTAAATTTTTTCAACTCCTTGAAATTTTTGGATCAGTAGGTCATTTGCATCTTCAACATGTTTCTGGCATGCATATCCACCACATTTAAAACATGTTAGGATTAATTTTAGATCACTTTCTTATAAAATTGCACCAAGATATCTGTGGTTGTACTAGTGGAATTTCCCCAACATGGATAACAAACCTTTGGTGTTTATTTTTTGTGCGTGAAAATAATTTTCTTTACTCACATTTATTATACTTTTCAAATTCTTTTGCATACATAAAAATCTTAAATTTTCATTTTTTTGTGATCTATATTTGCCTTATCATTTTGTTTATGAGAAAACAGGGAGAGTGAAAACCTTAAGTTCGAAAAAAAAATTGAACATCCCAAATGGAAATGCACAAATGCTCAGAGAGATAATTCCAAAAAGTATCTATGATTTTTTAGGCTCGCTTTTTGTAAAATAGGCAAAAAGTGGGTTGTTGGCTCTGGTAAATTTCCCATAGCACGTTAACTTGAGAATTAAATTTTTTCTACACCTTGAAATTTTTTGATCATTATGTCATTTGCATCTTCAACATGTTTCTGGCATTCATATCAACCACATTAAAAATAGGTTAGGATCAATTAGAAATCTCTTTTTTTAAAAATTCCACCAAGCTATTTGGGGTTGTACTAGTGGAATTTCCCAAACAATGATAACAAAACTTTGGTGTTCATTTTTAGTGCGTGAAAATAACTTTCTTCACTCACATTTATTATAGTTTTCAAATTCTTTTGCATGCAAAATCTCTAAAATTTTCATTTTGTTGTGATCTATATTTGCCTTATCTTTTTGTTTACGCGAAAACTGGGAGAGTGAAAAACTCAAGTTTGAAAAAAAAATTGAACAACCAAAAATGGAAATGCACAAATGCTGAGAGCGATCTTTTCGGAAAGTGTCTATGATTTTTTAGGTCCGCTTTTTGTAAAATAGACAAAAAGAGGGTTGTTTGGCTCTGATAAATATCCCATCGCACGTTAACTTGAGAATTCAAATTTTCTACTCCTAGAATTTTTTCGATCATTAGGTCATTTGTATCTTCAACATGTTTCTGGCATGCATATCAACCACATTAAAAACATGTTAGGATGAATTAGAAATCTTTTTCTTATAAAATTCCACCATGCTATATGGGGTTGTACTTATGGAATTTCCCCAACGTGGATAACAAAACATTGGTGTTCATTTTTAGTGCGTGAAAATAATTTTCTTCTCTCTCATTTATTATAGTTTTCAAATTCTTTTGCATACATAAACTCTCAAATTTCATTTTGTTGTGATCTTTATTTGCCTTATCTTTTTGTTTATAAGAAAACAGGGAAAGTGAAAAACCCAAGTTTGAAAAAAAAATTTAACATCCAAAAATGGAAATTCTCAAATGCTAAGAACGATAATTTCAAAAAGTATTAGTGATCTTTTAGGTCCAATTTTTGTAAAATAGGTAAAAAGTTGGTTGTTTGGCTCTGGCAAATATCCCACCACACGTTAACTTCAGAATTTAATTTTTTCTACTCCTTGAAATTTTTGGATCATTAGGTCATTTGCATCTTCAACATGTTTCTAGCATGCATATCCACCACATTTAAACATGTTAGGATCAATTATAAATCTCTTTCCTATAAAATTCCACCAAGCAATTTGGGGTTGTACTAGTGGAATTTCCCCAACGTGGATAACAAAACTTTGGTGTTTATTTTTAGTGCGTGAAAATAATTTTCTTCACTCACATTTATTATAGTTTTCGAATTCTTTTGCATAGATAAGCTCTAAAATTTTCATTTTTTTGTGATCTATATTTGCCTTATCTTTTTGTTTACGAGAAAACTGGGAGAGTGAAAAACTCAAATTTGAAAAAAACAATTGAACATCCCAAATGGAAATGCACAAAGGTGAAGAGAGATAATTCCAAAAAGTATCTGTGATTTTTTAGGTCCGCTTTTGCAAAATAGGCAAAAAGTGGGTTGTTTGGTTCTAGTAAATATCCCACCGCACGTTAACTTGAGAATCTAATTTTTTATACTCCTTTAAATTTTTGGATCATTAGGTCATTTGCATCTTCAACATGTTTCTGGCATGCATATCCACCACATTTAAAACATGTTAGGATCAATTTGAGATCACTTTCTTACAAAATTCCACCAAGCTATCTGGGGTTGTACTAATGGAATTTCCCCAACATGGATAACAATACTTTGGTGTTTATTTTTAGTGTGTGAAAATAATTTTCTTCACTCACATTTATTATACTTTTCAAATTCTTTTGCATACATAAACTCTTAAATTTTCATTTTGTTGTGATCTATATTTGCCTTATCTTTTTGTTTACGAGAAAACTGGGAGAGTGAAAACCAAGAGTTTGAAAAAAAATTGTACATCTCAAATGGAAATGCACAAATGCTGAGAGAGACAATTCCAAAAAGTACCTATGATTTTTTAGATTCGTTTTTCGTAAAATAGGCAAAAAGTGGGTTGTTGGCTCTGGTAATTTTCCCACAGCACGTAAACTTGAGAATTATATTTTTTCTACTCCTTGAAATTTTTGGATCTTTAGGTCATTTGCATCTTCAACATGTTTCTGGCATGCATATCCACCACGTTCAAAATAGGATAGGATCAATTAGAATTCACGTTTTTAAAGAATTCCACCAAGCTATTTTGGGTTGTACTAGTGGAATTTCCCAAACGACGATAACAAAACTTTGGTGTTCTTTTTTAGTGCGTGAAAATAATTTTCTCACTCTCATTTGTTATAGTTTTCAAATTCTTTTCCATGCATAATCTCTAAAATTTTCATTTTGTTGTGATCCATATTGGCCTTATCTTTTTGTTTACGAGAAAACTGGGAGAGTGAAAAACTCAAGTTTGAAAAAAAAAATTGAACATCCAAAAATGGAAATGCACAAATGCTGAGAGCAATAATTCCGAAAAGTATATGTGATATTTTAGGTCCGCTTTTTTTAAAATAGGCAAAAAGCGGGTTGTTTGGCTCTGGTAAATATCCCACCGCATGTTAACTTGAGAATTTATTTTCTCTACACCTAGAAATTTTTCGATCATTAGGTCATTTGTATCTTCAACATGTTTCTGGCATGCATATCGACCACATTAAAAACATGTTAGGATGAATTAGAAATCTTTTTCGTATAAAATTCCACCAAGCTATATGGGGCTGTACTTGTGGAATTTCCCCAACGTGGATTACAAAACTTTGGTGTTCATTTTTAGTGCGTGAAAATAATTTTCTTCACTCTCATTTATTATAGTTTTCAAATTATTTTGCATAAATAAACTCTAAAAATTTCATTTTGTTGTGATCTTTATTTGCCTTATCTTTTTCTTTACAAGAAAACTGGCAAAGTGAAAAACTCTAGTTTGAAAAAAAAAAATTGAACATCGGAAAATGGAAATGCTCAAATGCTGAGAGCGATAATTCCAAAAAGTATATGTGATCTTTAAGGTCCATTTTTTGTAAAATGGGCAAAAAGTGGGCTGTTTAGCTCTGGTAAATATCCAACCACACGTTAACTTGTGAATTTAATTTTTTCGACTCCTTTAAATTTTTGGATCATTAGGTCTTTTGCATCTTCAACATGTTTCTGGCATGCATATCCACCACATTTAAACATATTAGGATCAATTAGAAATCTCTTTCCTATAAAATTCCACCAAGCAATTTGGGGTTGAACTAGTGGAATTTCCCCAACGTGGATAACAAAACTTTGGTGTTTATTTTTAGTGCGTGAAAATAATTTTCTTCACTCACATTTATTATAGTTTTCGAATTCTTTTGCATACATAAGCTCTAAAATTTTCATTTTGTTGTGATCTATATTTCCATATCTTTTTGTTTACGAGAAAACTGGGAAAGTGGAAAACTCAAGTACGAAAAAAAAAATTGAACATCCAAAGTGGAAATGCACAAATACAGAGAGAGATAATTCCAAAAATTATCTGTGATTTTTTAGGTCCACTTTTTCTAAAATAGGCAAAAAGTGGGTTGTTTGGCTCTGGTAAATATCCCACCGCACGTTAACTTGAGAATTTAATTTTTTATACTCCTTGAAAATTTTGGATCATTAGGTCATTTGCATCTTCAACATGTTTCTGGCGTGCATATCCACCACATTTAAAACATGTTAGGATCAATTTGAGATCACTTTCTTATAAAATTTACCAAGCTATCTTGGGTTGTACTAGTGGAATTTCCTCAACATGGATAACAAAACTTTGGTGTTTATTTTTAGTGCGTTAAAATAATTTTCTTCACTCACATTTATTATAGTTTTCAAATTCTTTTGCATACATAAACTTTTAAATTTTCATTTTGTTGTGATCTATATTTGCCTTATCTTTTTGTTTACGAGAAAACTGGGACAGAGAAAAACTCAAGTTTAAAGAAAAAATTGAACATCAAAAAATGGAAATGCACAAATGCTGAGAGCGACAATTCTGAAAAGTATCTATGATTTTTTAGGTCCGCTTTTTGTAAAAAAGGCAAAAATTGGGTTGTTTGGCTCTGGTAAATATCCCACCGCACGTTGACTTGAGAATTTAATTTTTCTACTCCTAGAAATTTTTGGATCATTTGCATCTTCAACTTGTTTCTCGCATGCTTATCAACCACATTTAAACATGTTGGGTTCAATTAGAAATCTCTTTCTTATAAAATTCCACCAAGCAATTTGGGGTTGTACTAGTGGAATTTCCCTAACGTGGATAACAAAACTTTGGTGTTTATTTTTAGTGTGTAAAAATAATTTTCTTCACTCACATTTATTATAGTTTTTGAATTCTTTTGCAAACATAAGCTCTAAAATTTTTATTTTGTTGTGATCTATATTTGCCATATCTTTTTGTTTACGAGAAAACTGGGAGACTGAAAAACTCAAGTATGAGAAAAAAAATTGAACATCCAAAATGGAAATGCACAAATGCTAAGAGAGATAATTCCAAAAAGTATCTGTGATTTTTTGGGGCCGATTTTTCTAAAATAGGCAAAAAGTGGGTTGTTTGGCTCTAGTAAATATCCCACCGCACGTTAACTTGAGAATTTAATTTTTTATACTCCTTGAAATTTTTGGATCATTAGGTCATTTGCACCTTCAACATGTTTGTGGCATGCATATCCACCACATTTAAAACATGTTAGGATCAATTTGAGATCACTTTCATATAAAATTCCACCAAGCTATCTGGATTTGTACTAGTGGAATTTCCTCAACATGGATAACAAAACTATGGTTTTAATTTTTACTGCATGAAAATAATTTTCTTCACTCACATTTATTATAGTTTTCAAATTCTTTAGCATACATAAACTCTTAAATTTTCATTTTGTTGTGATCTATATTTGCCTTATCATTTTGTTTACAAAAAAAATGGGAGAGTAAAAAACTCATGTTTGAAAAAAAAATTGAACATCAAAAAATGGAAATGCACAAATGCTGAGAGCGATAATTCTGAAAAGTATCTATGATTTTTTAGGTCCGCTTTTTGTTAAAAAGGCAAAAATCGGGTTGTTTGGCTCTGGTAAATATCCTACCGCATGTTGACTTGAGAATTTAATTTTTCTACTCCCAAAAATTTTTCGATCATTAGATCATTTGCATCTTCAACATGTTTCTGGCATGCATATCCACCACATTCAAAACCTGTCAGGATCAATTTGAAATCTCTTTTTTATAAAATTCCACCATGCTATTTGGGGTTGTACTAGTACAATTTCCCAAACGATGATAACAAAACTTTGGTGTTCATTTTTAGTGCATGAAAATAATTTTCTTCGCTCACATTTATTATAGTTTTAAAATTCTTTTGCATGCATAAACTCTAAAATTTTCATTTTGTTGTGATCTGCATTTGCCTTATCTTTTTGTTTACAAGAAAGATGGGAGAGTGAAAAACTCAAGTTTGAAACAAAAATTGAACATCCAAAAATGGAAAAGCACAAATGCTGAGAGCAATAATTCCGAAAAGTATCTATGATTTTTTAGGTCCGATTTTTGTAAAATAGGCAAAAAGCAGGTTGTTTGGACCAGGTAAATATATCCCACCGCACGTTAACTTGAGAACTTAATTTTTCTACTCCTAGAAATTTTTCGATCATTAGGTCATTTGCATCTTCAACATGTTTCTGGCATGAATATCCACCACATTTAAACATGTTAGGATCAATTAGAAATTTCTTTGTTATAAAATTCCACCAAGCAATTTGGGGTTGCACTAGTGGAATTTCCCCAACATGGATAACAAAACTTTGGTCTTATTTTGTAGTGCGAGAAAATAATTTTCTTCACTCACATTTATTATAGTTTTTGAATTCTTTTGCATACATAAGCTCTAAAATTTTCATTTTGTTGTGATCTATATTTGCCTTATATTTTTGTTTACGAGAAAACTGGGAGAGTGAAAAACTCAAGTACGAAAAAAAAAATTGAACATCCAAAATGGAAATGCACAAATGCTAAGAGAGATAATACAAAAAAGTATCTGAGATTTTTTAGGTCCGCTTTGTCTAAAATAGGCAAAAAGTGGGTTGTTTGGCTCTAGTAAATATCCCATCGCACGTTAACTTGAGAATTTAATTTTTTAAACTCCTTGAAAATTTTGGATCATTAGGTCATTTGCATCTTCAACATGTTTTTGGCATGCATATCCACCACATTTAAAACATGTTAGGATCAATTTGAGATCACTTTCTTATAAAATTCCACCAAGCTATCTGGGGTTCTACTAGTGGAATTTCCTCAACATGGATAACAAGACTTTGGTGTTTATTTTTAGTGCGTGAAAATAATTTTCTTCACTTACATTTATTATAGTTTTCAAAATCTTTTGCATACATAAAATCTTAAATTTTCATTTTGTTGTGATCTATGTTTGCCTTATCTTTTTTGTTTACGAGAAAACTGGGAGAGTGAAAAACTCAAGTTTGAAAAAAAAAATTGAACATCCAAAAATGGAAATGCACAAATGCTGAGTGCGATAATTCTGAAAAGCATCTATGATTTTTTAGGTCCGCTTTTTGTAAAAAAGGCAAAAATCGGGTTGTTTGGCTCTGGCAAATATCCCACCGCACGTTGACTTGAGAATTTAATTTTTCTACTCCTAGAAATTTTTGGATCATTTGCATCTTCAACTTGTTTCTCTCATGCATATCAACCACATTTAAACATGTTAGGATCAATTAGAAATGTCTTTCTTATAAAAATTCCACCAAGCAATTTGGGGTTGTACTAGTGGAATTTCCCCAACGTGGATAACAAAACTTTGGTGTTTATTTTTAGTGCTTGAAAATAATTTTCTTCACTCACATTTATTATAGTTTTCGAATTATTTTGCATACATAAGCTCTAAAATTTTTATTTTTTTGTGATCTATATTTACCTTATCTTTTGTTTACGAGAAAACTGGGAGGGTGAAAAACTCAAGTATGAAGAAAAAAAATTGTCCATCCAAAACGGAAATACACAAATGCTAAGAGAGATAATTCCAAAAAGTATCTGTGATTTTTTAGGTCCGCTTTTTCTAAAATAGGTAAAAAGTGGGTTGTTTGGCTCTGGTAAATATCCCACCGCACATTAACTTGAGAATTTAATTTTTTATACTCCTTGAAATTTTTGGATCATTAGGTCATTTGCATCTTCATCATGTTTCTGGCATGCATATCCACCACATTTAAAACATGTTAGGATCAATTTGATATCACTTTCTTATAAAATTCCACCAAGCTATCGGGGGTTGTACTAGTGGAATTTCCTCAACATGGATAAAAAAACTATGGTTTATATTTTTAGTGCATGAAAATAATTTTCTTCACTCACATTTATTATAGTTTTCAAATTCTTTTGCATACGTAAACTCTTAAATTTTCATTTTGTTGTGATCTATATTTCCCTTATGTTTTTGTTTACGAGAAAACCGGGAGAGTGAAAAACTCAAGTTTCAAAAAAAAAATTGAACATCCAAAAATGCAAATGTACAAATGCTTAGAGCGATAATTCCGAAAAGTGTCTATGATTTTTTATGTCCGCTTTTTGTAAAAAAGGCAAAAATCGGGTTGTTTAGCTCTGGTAAAAATCCCATCACACGTTGACTTGAGAATTTAATTTTTCTACTCCTAGAAATTTTTTGATCATTATTTGTATCATCAACATGTTTCTGGCATGCATATCCACCACTTTCAAAATATGTTAGGATCAATTAGAAATCTCTTTTTTATAAAATTCCACCAAGCTATTTGGGGTTGTACTAGTAGAATTTCCAAAACGATGACAGCAAAACTTTGGTTTTCATTTTTAGTGCATGAAAATAATTTTCTTCACTCATATTTATTATAGTTTTCAAATTCTTTGGCACGCATAAACTCTAAAATTTTCATTTTGTTGTGATCTATATTTGCCTTATCTTTTTGTTTACGAGAAAACTGGGAGAGTGTAAAACTCAAGTTTAAAAAAAAAAATTGAACATCCAAAAATGGAAATGCACAAATGCTGAGAGCAAATATTTCAAAAAGTATCTATGATTTTTTAGGTCTACTTTTTGTAAAATAGGCAAAAATCGGGTTGTTTGGCTCTGGTAAATATCCCACCGCATGTTAACTTGAGAATTTAATTTCTCTACTCTTAGAAATTTTTGGATCATTAGGTCATTTGCATCTTCAACATGTTTCTGGCATGCATATCAACCACTTTTAAACATGTTAGGATCAAATAGAAATCTCTTTCTTATATCATTCCACCAAGCAATTTGGGGTTGTACTAGTGGAATTTCCCCAACGTGGATAACAAAACTTTGGTGTTCATTTTTAGTGCGTGAAAATAATTTTCTTCACTCACATTTATTATAGTTTTCAAATTCTTTTGCATTTACATAAGCTCTAAAATTTTCATTTTGTTGTGATCGTTATTTGCCTTGTCTTTTTGTTTACATGAAAATTGGGAAAGTGAAAAACTCAAGTTAGATAAAAAATTGAACATCCAAAAATGGAAATGCTCAAAGGCTCATAGCGATAATTCCAAAAAGTGTTTGTAATTTTTTAGGTCCGATTTTCTTAAAATAGGCAAAAAGTGGGTTGTTTGGCTCTGGTAAATATCCCACCACATGTCAACTTGAGAATTTAATTTTTTCTAGTCCTAGAAATTTTTTGATCATTAGGTCATTTGCATCTTCAACATGTTTCTGGCATGCATATCCACCACATTTATAAACATGTTAGGATCAATTAGAAATATCTTTGTTATAAAATTCCACCAAGCAATTTGGGGTTATACTAGTGGAATTTCCCCAACATGGATAACAAAACTTTGGTGTTATTTTTTAGTGCGTGAAAATACTTTTCTTCACTCACATTTATTATATATTTCGAATTCTTTTGCATACATAAGCTCTAAAATTTTCATTTTGTTGTTATCTATATTTGCTTTATCTTTTTGTTTACGAGAAAACTAGGAGAGTGAAAAACTCAAGTTTGAAAAAAAAAAAATTGAACACCCAAGAAGGAAATGCACAAATGATAAAAGATATAATTTCAAAAAGTATCTGTGATTTTTTAGGTCCGCTTTTTGTAAAATAGGCAAAAAGTGGGTTGTTTGGCTCTGGTAAATATCCCACCGCACGTTAACTTGAGAATTTAATTTTTTGTTCTCAAAATTTTTGGATCATTAGGTCATTTCATCTTCAACATGTTTCTGGCATACATATCCACCACATTTAAAACATGTTAGGATCAATTTGAGATCACTTTCTTATAAAATTCCACCAAGCTATCTAGGGTTGTACTAGTGAAATTTCCCCAACATGGACAACAAAACTTTGGCGTTTATTTTTAGTGCGTGAAAATAATTTTTTTCACACACATTTATTATATTATTCAAATTCTTTTGCATACATAAACTCTTAAATTTTCATTTTGTTGTGATCTATATTTGCCATATCTTTTTTTTTACGAGAAAACTGGGAGAGTGAAAACCTCATGTTTGAAAAAAAAATTGAACATCCAAAATGGAAATGCACAAATGCTGAGAGAGATAATACCAAAAAGTATCTGAGATTTTTATGGTTCGCTTTTTGTTAAATAGGCAAAAAGTGGGTTGGTTGTTCTGGTAAATTTCCCACAGCATGTTAACTTAAGAATTTAATTTTTCTACTCCTAGAAATTTTTTGACCATTACGTCATTTGCATCTTCAACCTGTTTCTAGCAGGCATATCAACCACATTTAAACATATTAGGATCAATAAGAAATCTCTTTCTTATAAAATTCCACCAAGCAATTTGGGGTTGTTCATTTTTAGTGCGTGAAAATAATTTTCTTCACTCACATTTATTATAGTTTCAAATTCTTTTGCATATACATAAGTTCTAAAATTTTTATTTTGTTGTGATCTATATTTGCGTTATCTTTTTGTTTACGAGAAAACTGGGAGAGTGAAAAACTCAAGTTTGAAAAAAAAAAATTGAACAACCAAAATCGAAATGCACAAATTGTAAGAGAGATAATTCCAAAAAGTATCTGTGATTTTTTAGGTCCGCTTTTTTTAAAAAAGGCAAAAAGTGGGTAGTTTGGCTTTGGTAAATATCCCACAGCATGTTAACTTGAGAATTTAATTTTTTCTACTGCTTGAAATTTTTGGATCGTTAGGTCATTTGCATATTCAACATGTTTCTAGCATGCATATCAACCACATTTAAAACATGTTAGAATTAATTTTAGATCACTTTTTTTTAAAATTGCACCAAGCAATCTAGGGTTGTACTAGTGGAATAACCCCAACATGGATAACAAAACTTTGGTGTTTATTTTTAGTGCGTGAAAATAATTTTCTTCACTCACATTTAGTATAGTTTTCAAATTCTTTTGCATACAGAAACTCTTAAATTTTCATTTTGTTGTGATCTATATTTGCCTTATCTTTTTGTTTACGAGAAAACAGGAAGAGTGAAAACCTCAAGTTTGAAAAAAAAATTGAACATCCAAAATGGAAATGCACAAATGCTAAGAGAGATTATTCCAAAAAGTATCTGTGATTTTTTAGGTTCGCTTTTTGTAAAATAGGGAAAAAGTGGGTTGTTGGCTCTGGTAAATTTCCGACAACACGTTAACTTGAGAATTAAATTTTTTCTACTCCTTTAAATTTTTGGATCATTAGGTCATTTGTATCTTCAACATGTTTCTGGCATGCATATCAACCAAATTTAAACAAGTTAGTATCAATTAGAAATCTCTATTTTATAAAATTCCACCAAGCTATTTGGGGTTGTACTAGTGGAATTTCCCAAACGATTATAACAAAACTTTGGTGTTCATTTTTAGTGCGTGAAATAATTTTATTCACTCACATTTATTATCTTTTTCAAATTCTTTTGCATGCATAAACTCTAAAATTTTTATTTTGTTGTGATCTATATTTGCCTTATCTTTTTGTTTACGAGAAAACTGGGAGAGAGAAAAACTCAAGTTTGAAAAAAAAAATTGAACATCCAAAAGTGGAAATGCACAAATGCTGAGAGTGATAATTCCAAAAAGTATCTATGATTTTTTAGCTCCGGTTTTTGTAAAATAGTCAAAAACCATTTTGTTTGGCTCTAGTAAATATCCCACCGCACATTAACTTGAGAATTTAATTTTTCTACTCCTAGAAATTTTTTGATCATTACGTCATTTGCATCTTCAACATGTTTCTGGCATGTATATCAACCACATTTAAACATGTTAGGATCAATTAGAAATCTCTTTCTTATAAAATTCCACCAAGCAATTTGGGGTTGTACTAGTGGAATTTCCCCTACTTGGATAACAAAACTTTGGTGTTCATTTTTAGTGCGTGAAAATAATTTTCTTCACTCACATTTATTATAGTTTTCAAATTCTTTTGTATACATAAACTCTTAAATTTTCATTTTGTTGTGATCTATATTTGCCTTATCTTTTTGTTTACGAGAAAACAGGAAGAGTGAAAACCTTAAGTTTGAAAAAAAAAATTCAACATCCAAAATGGCAATGCACAAATGCTCAGAATGATAATTCCAAAAAGTAGATGTTATTTTTTAGGTTCGCTTTTTCTAAAAAAGGGAAAAAGAGGGTTTGTGGCTCTGGAAAATTTCCCACAGTTAACATGAGAATTAATTTTTTTCTACTCCTTGAAATTTTTAGATCATTAGGTCATTTGCATCTTCAACATGTTTCAGGCATGCATATCCACCACATTCAAAACATGTTAGGATCAATTAGAAATCTCTTTTTTATAAAATTCCAACAAGCTATTTGGGGTTGTACTAGTGGAATTTCTCAAACGATGATAACAAAACTTTGGTGTTCATTTTTAGTGTGTGAAAATAATTTTATTTACTCACATTTATTATAGTTTTCAAATTCTTTTGCATGCATAAAATCTAAAATTTTCATTGTTTTGTGATCTATATTTGTCTTTTCTTTTTGTTTACGAGAAAACTGGGAGAGTGAAAAACTCAAGTTTGAAAAAAAAAATTGAATATCCAAAAATGGAAATGCACAAATGCTAAGCGCGATAATTCTGAAAAGTATCTATGGTTTTTTACGTCCTCTTTTTGTACAATAGGCAAAAAGTGGGTTGTTTGGCTCTGGTAAATATCCCACCGCACGTTAACTTGAAAATTTAATTTTTCTACTCCGAGAAATTTTTCGATAATTACGTCATTTGCTTGTTCAACATGTTTCTAGCATGCATATCAACAACATTTAAACATGTTAGGATCAATTAGAAATCTCTTTCTTATAAAAGTCCACCAAGCAATTTGGGATGGTAGAAGTGGAATTTACCCAACGTGGATAAATAATCTTTGGTGTTCATTTTTAGTGCGTGAAAATAACTTTCTTCACTCGCATTTATTATAATTTTCAAATTCTTTTGCATATACATAAGCTCTAAAATTTTCATTTTGTTGTGATCGATATTTGCCTTATCTTTTTGTTTACGAGAAAACTGGGAGAGCGAAAAACTCAAGTTTGAAAAAAAAATTGAACATCTAGAATGGAATTGCACAAATACTAAGAGATATAATTCCAAAAAGTATCTAGGATTTTTTAGGTCCGTTTTTCCTAAAATAGGCAAAAAGTGGGTTGTTTGGCTCTGGTAAATATCCCAACGGACGTTAACTTGAGAATTTAATTTTTTCTACACCTTGAAAATTTTGGATCATTAGGTCATTTGCATCTTCAACATGCTTCTGGAATGCATATTCACCACATTTAAAACATGTTAGGATTAATTTTAGATCACTTTCTTAAAAAATTGCACCAAGCTATCTGGGGTTGTACTAGTGGAATTTCCCCAACATGGATAGAAAAACTTTGGTGTTTATTTTTAGTGCGTGAAAATAATTTTCTTCACTCACATTTATTATAGATTTCAAAATCTTTTGCAGACATAAACTCTTAAAATTTCATTTAGTTGTGATCTATATTTGCCTTATCTTTTTGTTTACGAGAAAATAGGGAGAGTGAAAACCTCAAGTTTGAAAAAAAAAAATTGAACTGCCAAAATGAAAATGCACAAATGTTGAGAGAGATAATTCCAAAAAGTATCTGTGATTTTTTAGGTTCGTTTTTTGTAAAATAGGAAAAAAGTGGGTTGTTGGCTCTCGTAAATTTCCCACATCACGTTAACTTGAGAATTAAATTTTTTCTACTCCTTGAAATTTTCAGATCATTAGGTCATTTCCATCTTCAACATTTTTCTGGCATGCATATCCACCACATTCAAAACATGTTAGGATTAATTAGAAATCTCTTTTTTATAAAATTCCACCAAGCTATTTGGGGTTGTACTAGTAGAATTTCCCAAACGATGATAACAAAACTTTGGTGTTCATTTTTAGTGAGTGAAATAATTTTCTTCATTCACATTTATTATAGTTTTCAAATTCTTTTGCATGCATAAACTCTAAAATTTTTATTTTGTTGTGATCTATATTTGCCTTATTTTCTTTACGAGAAAACAGAGAGAGTGTAAGACTCAAGTTTGAAAAAAAAAATTGAACATCCAAAAATGGAAATGCACAAATGCTAAGAGCGATAATTCCAAAAAGTATCTATGATTTTTTAGGTCTGCTTTTTGCAAAAAATGCAAAAAGCGTTTTGTTTGGCTCAGGTAAATATCCCACCGCACGTTAACTTGAGAATTTAATTTCTCTACTCCTAGAAATTTTTTGATCATTAGGTCATTTGCATCTTCAACATGTTTCTGGCATGCATCAACCACATTTAAACATGTTAGGATTAATTAGAAATCTCTTTATTATAAAATTCCACCAAGCAATTTGGGGTTGTACTAGTGGAATTTCCCCAACGTGGATAACAAAACTTTGGTGTTCATTTTTAGTGCGTGAAAATAATTTTTTCACTCACATTTATTATAGTTTTCAAATTCGTTTGCTTATACATAAGCTCTAAAATTTTAATTTTATTGTGATCTATATTTGCCTTATCTTTTTGTTTACGAGAAAACTGGGAGAGTGAAAAACGCAAGTTTGAAAAAAAAAATTGAACATCCAAAATGGAAATGCACAAATGCTAAGAGAGATAATTCCAAAAATTATCTGTGATTTTTTGGGTCCGCTTTTTCTAAAATAGGCCAAAAGTGGCTTGTTTGGCTCTGGAAAATACCCACCGCACGTTAACTGGAGAATTTAATTTTTTCTACTCCTTGAAATTTTTGGTTCATTTGGTCATTTGCATCTTCAAGATGTTTCTGGCATGCATATCCACCACATTTAAAACATGTTATGTTTAATTTTAGACCACATTCTTATAAAATTGCACCAAGCTATCTGGGGTTGTACTAGTAAAATTTTCCCAACATGGATAACAAAACTTTGGTGTTTATTTTAAGTGCGTGAAAATAATTTTTTTCACTCGTATTTATTATACTTTTCAAATTCTTTTGCATACACAAACTATTAAATTTTCATTTTGTTGTGTCTATATTTGCATTATCTTTTTGTTTACGAGAAATCAGGGAGAGTGAAAACCTCAAGTTTGAAAAAAAAAATTGAACATCCCAAATGGAAATGCACAAATGCTGAGAGAGATAATTCCAAAACGTATCTGTGATTTTTTAGGTTTGATTTTTTTAAAATAGAAAAAAAGTGGTTTGTTGGCTCTGGTAAATTTCCCACACAAAGTTTACTTGAGAATTAAATTTTTTCTAATTGAATTTTTTGGATCATTAGGTCATTTGCATCTTCAACATGTTTCTGGCATGCATATCCACCACATTCAAAACAGGTTAGGATCAATTAGAAATCTCTTTTTTATAAAATTCAACCAAGCTATTTGGGGTTGTACTAGTGGAATTTCCCAAACGATGATAACAAAACTTTGGTGTTCATTTTTAGTGCGTGAAAATAATTTTCTTCACTCACATTTATTATAGTTGTCAAATTCATTTGCATGCATAATCTCTAAAATTTTCTTTTTCTTGTGATCTATATTTGCCTTATCTTTTTGTTTACGAGAAAACTGCAAGAGTGAAAAACACAAGTTTGAAAAAAATAATTGAACATCCAAAAATGGAAATGCACAAATGCTGAGAGCGATAATTCGAAAAAGTATCTATGATTTTTTAGGTCCACTTTTTGTAAAATAGACAAAAAACGGGTTGTTTGGCTCTGGTAAATATCCCACTGCACCTTGGGAATTTAATTTTTCTTCTCCTAGAAATTTTTCGATCATTAGGTCATTTGTATCTTCAACATGTTTCTGGCATGCATATCCACCACATTAAAAACATGTTAGGATGAATTAGAAATCTTTTTTTTATAAAATTCCACCAAGCTATCTGGAGCAGTACTTGTGGAATTTCCCCAAAGTGGATAACCAAACATTGGTGTTCATTTTTAGTGCTTGAAAATTATTTTCTTCACTCTCATTTATTATAGTTTTCAAATTCTTTTGCATACATAAACTCTAAAAATTTCATTTTGCTGTGATCTTTATTTGCATTATCTTTTTGTTTACGAGAAAATTGGGAAAGTGAAAAACTAAACTTTGAAAAAAAAATTGAACATCCAAAAAAGGAAATGCTCAAATGTTGAAAGTGATAAATCCAAAAAGTGTCTGTGATTTTTTAGGTCCGATTTTTGTAAAATAGGCAAAAAGTTGGTTGTTTGGCTCTGGTAAATATCCCACCACAAGTTAACTTGAGAATTTAATTTTTTCTACTCCTTGAATTTTTTGTATCATTAGGTCATTCGCATCTTCAACATGTTTCTGGCTTGCATATCCACCACATTTAAACATGTTAGGACCAATTAGAAATCTCTTTCCAATAAAATTCTACCAAGCAATTTGGGGTTGTACTAGTGGAATTTCCCCAACGTGGATAACAAAACTTTGGTGTTCATTTTTATTGCGTGGAAATCATTTTCTTCACTCTCATTTATTATAGTTTTCAAATTTTTTTGCATACAAAAGCGAAAATGTTTTCATTTTGTTATGATCTATATTTGCCTTATCTTTTCGTTTACGAGAAAACTGGGAGAGAGAAAAACTCAAATTTGAAAAAAAAATTGAACATCCAAAATGGAAATGCGCAAATGCTAAGAGAGATAATTCCAAAAAGTATCTGTGATTTTTTATGTCCGCTTTTTGTAAAATAGGAAAAAATTGGGTTGTTTGGCTTTGGTAAATATCCCACCGCACGTTAACTTGAGAATTTAATTTTTTATACTCCTAGAAATTTTTAGATCATTAGGTCATTTGCGTCTTCAACATGTTTCTGGCATGCATATCCACCACATTTAAAACATGTTAGGATTAATTTTAGATCTCTTTCTTTTAAAATTGCACCAAGCTATCTGGGGTTCTACTAGTGGAATTTCCCCAACATGGATAACAAAACTTTGGTGTTTATTTTTAGTGCATGAAAATAATTTTCTTCACTCACTTTCATTATAGTTTTCAAATTCTTTTGCATACATAAACTATTACATTTTCATTTTTTTGTGATCTATATTTGCCTTATCTTTTTGTTTACGAGAAAACTGGGTGAGTGAAAACCTCAAGTTTGAAAAAAAAAATTGAACATCCAAAATGGAAATGCACAAATGCTAGGAGAGATAATTCCAAAAAGTATCTATGATTTTTTAGGTTCGCTTTTTGTAAAATAGGGAAAAAGTGGGTTGTTGGCACAACATGTTAACTTGAGAATTAAATTTTTTCTACTCCTTGAAATTTTTGGATCATCTGGTCGTTTGCATCTTCCACTTGTTTCTGGCATGCATATCCACCACATTCAAAACAGGTTAGGATCAATTAAAAATCTCTTTTTTATAAAATTCCAGCAAGCTATTTGGGGTTGTACTAGTGGAATTTCCCAAACGATGATAACAAAATTTTGTTGTTCATTTTTAGTGCGTGAAAATAATTTTCTTCACTCACATTTATTATAGTTTTCAAATTCTTTTGCATGCATAAACTCTAAAATTTTCATTTTGTTCTGATCTATATTTGCCTTATCTTTTTTTTTACGAGAAAACTAGGACAGTGAAAAACTCAAGTTTGAAAAAAAAAATTGAGCATCCAACAATGGAAATGCACAAATGCTGGGAGCGATAATTTCGAAAAGTAGGCAAAAAGCGGGTTGTTTGCCTCCTGTAAATATCCCACCGCACGTTGACTTGAGAATTTAATTTTTCTACTCCTAGAAATTTTTCGATCATTAGGTCATTTGCATCTTCAACATGTTTCTGGCATGCATATCCACCACATTAAACACATGTTAGGATCAATTAGAAATCTCTTTCATATAAAATTCCACCAAGCTATCTGGGGCTGTACTTGTGGAATTTCCCCAACGTGAATAACAAAACTTTGGTATTCATTTTTAGTGGGTGAAATTTATTTTCTTCACTCTCATTTATTATAGTTTTCAAATTCTTTTGCTTACATAAACTCTAAAAACCTCATTTTCTTGTGATCTTTATTTTCCTTATCTTTTGTTTACGAGAAAACTGGGACAGTGAAAAACTCAAGTTTAAAAAAAAACTTGAACATCCAAAAATGGAAATGCTCAAATGCTGAGAGCGATAATTCCAAAAAGTATATGTGATTTTTTAGGTTCAATTTTTGTAAAATAGGCAAAAGTGGGTTGTTCGGCTCTAGAAAATATCCCACCACACATTAACTTGAGAATTTAATTTTTTCTACTCCTTGAAATTTTTGGATCATTAGGTCATTTGCATCTTCAACATGTTTCTGGCATGCTTATCCACCACATTTAAACATGTTAGGATCAATTAGAAACCTCTTTCCTACAAAATTCCACCAAGCAATTTGGGGTTGTACTAGTGGAATTTCCCCAACGTGGATAACAAAACTTTGGTGTTCATTTTCAGTGTGTGAAAATAATTTTCTTCACTCACATTTATTATAGTTTTCGAATTCTTTTCCATACATAAGCTCTAAAATTTTCATTTTGTTGTGATCTATATTTGCCTTATCTTTTTGTTTACGAGAAAACTAGGAGAGTGAAAAACTCAAGTTTGAAAAAAAAAAATTGAACATCCTAAAAGGAAATGCACAAATGGTAAGAGAGATAATTCCAAAAAGTATCTATGATTTTTTAGGTCCGCTTTTTTTAAAATAGGCAAAAAGTTGGTTGTTTGGCTCTAGTAAAATATCCCACCGCACGTTAACTTGAGAATTTAATTTTTTATACTTTTATACTACTTGAAATTTTTGGATCATTAGGTCATTCACATCTTTAACATGTTTCTGGCATAAATATCCATGACATTTACAACATGTTAGGATCAATTTGAGATCACTTTCTTATAAAATTCCACCAAGCTATCTGGGGTTGTACTAGTTGAATTTCACCAACATGGATAACAAAACTTTGGTGTTTATTTTTTGTTCGTGAAAATAATTTTCTTCACTCACATTTATTATAGTTTTCAAATTCTTTTGCATACATAAACTCATAAAATTTCATTTTTTTGTGATCTATATTTGCGTTATCTTTTTTATTACGAGAAAACAGGGAGGGTGAAAACCTCATGTTTGAAAAAAAAATTGAACATCCAAAATGGAAATGCACAAATTCTAAGAGAGATAATTCCAAAAAGTATCTGTGAAGTTTTAGGTTCACTTTTTGTAAAATAGGCAAAAAGTGGGTTGTTGGCTCTAGTAAATTTCCCACAGGATGTTAACTTGAGAATTAAATTTTTTCAACTCCTTGAATTTTTTGGATCGTTAAGTCATTTGCATCTTCCACATGTTTATGTCATGCATATCCACCAAATTCGAAACAAGTTAGGATCAATTAGAAATATCTTTTTAAAAAAATTCCACCAAGCTATTTGGTGTTGTACTACTGGAATTTCCCAAACGATGATAACAAAACTTTGGTGTTCATTTTTACTGAGTGAAAATAATTTTCTTCACTCACATTTGTCATAGTTTTCAAATTCTATTGCATGCATAAACTCTAAAATTTTCATTTTGTTGTGATCTATATTTGCCTTATCTTTTTGTTTACGAGAAAACTAGGAGAGATATAAACTCAAGTTTGGAAAAAAAAATTGAACATCGAAAAATGGAAATGCACAAATGCTGAGAGTGATAATTCCGAAAAGTATCAATGATTTTTTAGGCCCACTTTTTGTAAAATAGGCAAAAAGCAGGTTGTTTGGCTGTGGTAAATATCCCACCGCACGTTAACTTGAGAATTTAATGTTTCTACTCCTAGAAATTTTTCGATCATTAGATCATTTGCATCTTCAACATGTTTCTGGCATGCATATCCACCACATTAAAAACATGTTAGGATGAATTAGAAATCTCTTTCTTATAAAATTCCACCAAGCTATCTGGGGTTGTACTTGTGGAATTTCCCCAACATGGATAACAAAACTTTGGTGTTCATTTCTTGTGCGTGAAAATAATTTTCTTCACTTACTTTTATTATAGTTTTCAAATTCTTTTGCATGCATAAACTCTAAAATTTTCATTTTGTTGTGATCAATATTTGTCTTATCTTTTTGTTTACAAGAAAACTGGGAGAGTGAAAAACTCAAGTTTGAAAAAAAAAATCGAACATCCAAAAATGGAATTGCACAAATGCTGAGAGCTATAATTTCGTAAAGTATCTATGATATTTTAGGTCCGCTTTTGTAAAATATGCAAAAAGCGGGTTGTTTGGTTCTCTGGTAAATATCCTAGTGCACGTTAACTTGAGAATTTAATTTTTCTACTCCTAGAAATTTTTTGATCATTAGGTAATTTGCATCTTCAACATGTTTCTGGCATGCATATAAACCACATTTAAATATGTTAGGATCAATTAGAAATCTCTTTCTTATAAAATTCCACCAAGCAATTTGGGTTTGTACTAGTGGAATTTCCCCAACGTGGATAACAAAACTTTGGTGTTCATTTTTAGTGCGTGAAAATAATTTTCTTCACACACATTTATTATAGTTTTCAAATTCTTTTGCATATACATAAGCTCTAAAATTTTCATTTTGTTGTGATATATTTTTGCCTTATCTTTTTGTTTACGAGAATACTGGGAGAGTGAAAAACTCAAGTTTGAAAAAAAAATTAAACTTCCAAAATGGAAATGCACAAATGCTAAGAGAGATAATTCCAAAAAGTATCGGTGATTTTTTAGGTCCACTTTTTGTAAAATAGGCAAAAATCAGGTTGTTTGGCTTTGGTAAATATATCCCCGCACGTTAACTTGAAAATTTAATTTTTCTACTCCTAGAAATTTTTTGATCATTTGGTCATTTGCATTTTCAACATGTTTCTGGGATGCATATCCACCACATTAAAAACATGTTAGGATGAATTAGAAATCTCTTTCTTATAAAATTCCACCAAGCTATCTGGGGTTGTACTTGTGGAATTTCCCCAACGTGGATAACAAAACTTTGGTGATCATTTTTAGTTCGTGAAAACGATTTTATTCACTCTCATTTATTATAGTTTACAAATTCTTTTGCATATATAAAGTCTAAAAATTTCTTTTTGTTGTGATCTTTATTTGGCTTATCTTTTTGATTACGAGAAAACTGGGACAGTGAAAAACTCAAGTTTGAAAAAAAAATTGAACACCCAAAAATGGAAATGCTCAAATGCTGAGAGCGATAATTCCAAAAAGTATCTATCATTTTTTAGGTCCGATTTTTGTAAAATAGGCAAAAAGTGGGTTGTTTGGCTCTGGTAAATATCCCACCACACGTTAACTTCAGAATTTAATTTTTTCTACTCCTTGAAATTTTTGGATCATTAGGTCATTTGCATCTTCAACATGTTTCTGGCATGTATATCCACCACATTTAAACATGTTAGGATCAATTAGAAATCTCTTCCCTATAAAATTCCACCAAGCAATTCAGGGTTGTACTAGTGGAATTTCCCCAACGTGGATAACAAAACTTTGGTGTTCATTTTTAGTGCGTGAAAATAATTTTCTTCACTCATATTTATTATAGTTTTTGAATTCTTTTGCAAATATAAGCTCTAAAATTTTCATTTTGATGTGATCTATATTTGCCTTATCTTTTTGTTTACGAGAAAACTGGGAGAGTGAAAAACTCAAGTTTGAAAAAAAAAATTGAACATCCAACAATGGAAATGCACAAATGCTGAGAGCTATAATTTTGAAAAGTATCTATAATTTTTTAGGTCTGCTTTTTGTATAATAGGCAAAAAGCGGGTTGATTGGCTCTGGTAAATATCCCACCGCATGTTAACTTGAGAATTTAATTTTTCTACTCCAAGAAATTTTTTGATCATTAGGTTATTTGCATCTTCAACATGTTTCTGGCATGCATATCAACCACATTTAAACATGTTAGGATCAGTTAGAAATCTCTTTTTTATAAAATTCCACCAAGCAATTTGGGGTTGTACTTGTGGAATTTCCCCAACATGGATAACCAAACTTTGGTGTTCATTTTTAGTGCGTGAAAATAATTTTCTTCACTCACATTTATTATAGTTTTCAAATTCTTTTGCATATACATAAGCTCTAAAATTTTCATTTTGTTGTGATCTATATTTGTCTTATCTTTTTGTTTACAAGAAAACTAGGAGAGTGAAAAACTGAAGTTTGAAAAAAAAAATTGAACATCCAAAATGGAAATGCACAAATGCTAAGAGAGGTAATTCCAAAAAGTATCTGTGATTTTTGAGGTCCGCTTTTTGTAAAATAGGCAAAAATCGGGTTGTTTGGCTCTGGTAAATATCCCACCTCACGTTAACTTGAGAATTTAATTTTTTCTACTCAAAATTTTTGGATCATTAGGTCATTTGCATCTTCAACATGTTTCTGGCATGCATATCCACCACATTTAAAACATGTTAGGATTAATTTTAGATCACTTTATTATAAAATTGGCCCAAGCTATCAGGGGTGGTACTAGTGGAATTTCCCCAACATGGACAACAAAACTTTGGTGTTTATTTTTAGTGCGTGAAAATAATTTTCTACACTCACATTTATTATAGTTTTCAAATTCTTTTGCATACATAAACTCTTAAATTTTCAATTTTGTTGCGATCTATATTTGCCTTATCTTTTTGTTTACGAGAAAAAAGGAAGAGTGAAAACCTCAAGTTTGAAAAAAAAAATTGAACATCCAAAATGGAAATGCACAAATGCTGAGAGAGATAATTCCCAAAAGTATTTGTGATTTTTTATGTTCACTTTTTGTAAAATAGGGAAAAAGTGGGTTGTTGGCTCTGTTAAATTTCCCACAGCACGTTAACGTGAGAATTAAATTTTTTCTATTCCTTGGAATTTTTGGATGATTAGGTCATTTGCATCTTCAACTTGTTTGTGGCATGCATATCCACCACATTCAAAACAGGTTAGGATCAATTAGAAATCTTTTTTTTATAAAATTCCATCAAGCTATTTGGGGTCGTACTAGTGGAATTTCCCAAATGATGATAACAAAACTTTGGTGTTCATTTTTAGTGCGTGAAAATAATTTTCTTCACTCACATTTATTATAGTTTTCAAATTATTTTGCATGCATAATATCTAAAATTTTCATTTTGTTGTGATCTATATTTGCCTTATCTTTATGTTTACACGAAAACTGGGAAAGTGAAAAACTCAAGTTTGAAAAAAAAATTGAACATCCAAAAATGGAATTGCTCAAATGCTGAGAGCGATAATTCCCAAAAGTATCTGTGATTTTTTAGATCCGATTTTTGTAAAATAGGCAAAAAGTGGGTTGTTTGGCTCCAGTAAATATCCCACCACACGTTAACTTGAGAATTTAATTTTTTTATACTCCTTGAAATATTTTGATCATTAAGTCATTTGCATCTTCAACATGTTTCTGGCATGCATATCCACCACATTTAAAACATGTTAGGATCAATTTGAGATCATTTTCTTATAAAATTCCAACAAGCTATCTGGGGTTGTACTAGTGGAATTTCCCCAACATGGACAACAAAACTTTGGTGTTTATTTTTTGTGCGTGAAAATAATTTTTTTCACTCACATTTATTATATTTATCAAATTCTTTTGCATACATAAACTCATAAATTTTTATTTTGTTGTGATCTATACTTGCCTTATCTTTTTGTTTACGCGAAAACAGGGAGAGTGAAAACCTCAAGTTTGAAAAAAAAAATTGATCATCCAAAAATGGAAATGCACAAATGCTAAGGGCGATAATTCCGAAAAGTATCTATGATTTTTTAGGTCCACTTTTTGTAAAATAGGCAAAAAGGGGGTTGTTTGGCTTAGGTTAATATCCCATCGCACGTTAACTTGAGATTTAATTTTTCTACTCCATGAAATTTTTCGATCATTAAGCCATTTGCATCTTCAACATGTTTCTGGCATGCATATCCACCACATTAAAAACTTGTTAGGATGAATTAGAAATCTTTTTCTTATAAAATTCCACCAAACTATCTGGGGCTGTACTTGTGGTAATTCCCCAACGTGGATTACAAAACTTTGGTGTTCTTTTTTAGTACGTTAAAATAATTTTCTTCACTCTCATTTATTATAGTTTTCAAATTATTTTGCATACATAAATTCTAAAATTTCATTTTGTTTACGAGAAAACTGGGACACTGAAAAACTCAAGTTTGAAAAAAAAATTGAACATCCAAAAATGGAAATGCTCAAATGCTGACAGTGATAATTCCAAAAAGTATCTGTGATTTTTTAGGTCCGATTTTTGTAAAATAGGCAAAAAGTGGGTTGTTTGGCTCTGGTAAATATCCCACCACACGTTAACTTGAGAATTTAATTTTTTCTTCTCCTTGAAATTTTTGGATCATTAGGTCATTTGCATCTTCAACGTGTTTCTGGCATGCATGTCCACCACATTTAAACATGTTAGGATCAATTAGAAATCTCTTTCCTATAAAATTCCACCAAGCACTTTGGGTTTGTACTAGTTGAATTTCCCCAACGTGGATAACAAAACTTTGGTGCTCGTTTTTAGTATGTGAAAATAATTTTCTTCACTAACATTTATTATAGTTTTCGAATTCTTTTGCATACATAAGCTCTAAAATTTTTATTTTGTTGTGATCTATATTTTCCTTAGCTTTTTGTTTACGAGAAAACTGGGAGAGTGAAAAACTCAAGTTTGAAAAAAAAATTGAACATCGAAAATTGAAATCCAAAAATGCTAAGAGAGATAATTCGAAAAAGTATCTTTGATTTTTTAGGTCCGCTTTTTGTAAAATAGGAAAAAGTGGGTTGTTTGGCTCTGGTAAATATCCCACTGCACATTAACTTGAGAATTTAATTTTTTATACTCCATGAAATTTTTGGATCATTAGGTCATTTGCATCTTCAACATGTTTCTGGCATGCATATCCACCACATTTAAATCATGTTAGGATCAATTTGAGATCACTTTCTCATAAAATTCCACCAAGTTATCTGGGGTTGTACTAGTGGAATTTCCCAAACGATGACAACAAAACTTTGGTGTTCATTTTTAGTGCGTGAAAAGAATTTTCTTCACTCATATTTATTATAGTTGTCAAATTCTCTTGCATGCATGAACTCTAAAAGTTTCATTTTTTTGTGATCTTTATTTGCCTTATCTTTTTGTTTACGAGAAAACTGAGAGAGAGAAAAACTCAAGTTTGAAAAAAAAATTTAACATCTAAAAATGGAAATGCACAAATGCTGAGAGCGATAATTCCGAAAAGTAGTAATGATTTTTTAGGTCCGCTTTTTGTAAAAAAGGCAAAAAGTGTTTTGTTTGGCTCTGGCAAAAATCCCACCGCACGTTAACTTGAGAATTTAATTTCTCAACTCCTAGAAATTTTTCAATCATTAGTTCATTTGCATCTTCAACATGTTTCTGGCATGCATATCAACCACATTTGAACAAGTTAGGATCTTAGAAATCTCTTTCTTATAAAATTCCACCAAGAAATTTCGGGTTGTACTAGTGGAATTTCCCCAACGTGGATAACAAAACTTTGGTGTGCATTTTTAGTGCATGAAAATAATTTTCTTCACTCACATTTATTATTGTTTTCGAATTCTTTTGCATACATAAGCTCTAAAATTTTCATTTTGTTGTGATCTATATTTGCCTTATCTTTTTGTTTACGAGAAAACTGGGAGAGTGAAAAAGTCAAGTTTGAAAAAAAAAATTGAACATCCAAAATGGAAATGCACAAATGCTAAAAGAGATAATTCCAAAAAGTAGAAGTAATTTTTTAGGTCCGCTTTTTGTAAAATAGGCAAAAAGTGGGTTGTTTGGGTCTGGTAAATATCCCACCGCACGTTAACTTGAGAATTTAATCTTTTCTACACCTAGAAATTTTTTGATCATTAGGTCATTTGCATCTTCAACATATTTCCGGCATTCATATCCACTACATTAAAAACATGTTAGGATGAATTAGAAATCTCTTTCTTATAAAATTCCACCACGTAATTTGGGGTTGTACTAGTGGAATTTCCCCAACGTGGATAACAAAACTTTGGTGTTCATTTTTAGTGCGTGAAAATAATTTTCTTCACTCACATTTATTATAGTTTTCAAATTCTTTTGAATATACATAAGCTCTAAAATTTTCATTTTGTTGTGATCTATATTTGCCTTATCTTTTTGTTTACGAGAAAACTGGGAGAGTGAAAAACTCAAATTTGAAAAAAAACAATTGAACATCCAAAATGGAAATGTACAAATGCTAAGAGAGATAATTCCAACAAGTATCTATTATTTTTTAGGTCCACTTTTTGTAAAATAGGCAAAAAGCGGGTTGTTTGGCTCTGGTAAATATCTCATCGCACATTAACTTCAGAATTTAATTTTTTCTACTCTTTGAAATTTTTTGATCATTAGGTCATTTGCATCTTCAACATGTTTCTGGCATGCATATCCACCACATTTAAACATGTTAGGATCAATTAGAAATCTCTTTCCTATAAAATTCCACCAAGTAATTTGGGGTTGTACTAGTGGAATTTCCTCTGCATGGATAACAAAAGTTTGGTGTTTATTTTTAGAGCGTGAAAATAATTTTCTTCACTCATATTTATTACAGTTTAAAAATTCTTTTGCATACCTAAACTCTTAAATTTTCATTTTTTTGTGATATCTATTTGCCTTATCTTATTCTTTACGAGAAAACATAGAGAGTGAAAACCTCATGTTCGAAAAAAAAATTGAACATCCAAAATGGAAATGCACAAATGCCGAGACAGATAATTCCAAAAAGTAGCTGTGGTTTTTTAGGTTCGCTTTTTGTAAAATAGGCATAAAGGGGGTTGTTGGCTCTGGTAAATTTCCCACGGCACGTTAACTTGAGAATTTAATTTTTTCTACTCCTTGAAATTTTTTGATCATTAGGTCATTTGCTTCTTCAACTTGTTTCTGGCATGCATATCCACCACATTCAAAAATAAGTTAGGATCAATCAAAAATCTCTTTTTTATAAAATTCCACCAAGCTATTTGGGGTTGTACTAGTGGAATTTCCCCAACGATGATAACAAAACTTTGGTGTTCATTTTTAGTGCGTGAAAATAATTTTCTTCACTCACATTTATTACAGTTTTCAAATTCTTTTGCATGCATAATCTCTAAAATTTTCATTTTGTTGTGATCTATATTTGCCTTATCTTTTTGTTTGCGAGAAAACTGGGAGAGCGAAAAACTCAAGTTTGAAAAAAAATTTAACATCCAAAAATGGAAATGCACAAATGCTGAGAGCGATAATTCCAAACAGTATCTATGATTTTTTAGGTGCGCTTTTTATTAAATAGGCAAAAAGCGGATTGTTTGGCTCTGGTGAATATCCCATCGCACGTTAACTTGAGAATTTAATTTTTCTACTCCTAGAAATTTTTCGATCATTAGGTCATTTGCAGCTTCAACATATTTCTGGCATGCATATCCACCACATTAAAAACATGTTAGGATGAATTAGAAATCTTTTTCTTATAAAATTCCACCAAGCTATCTGGGGCTGTACTTAAGGAATTTCCCCAACGTGGATAACAAAACTTTGGTATTCATTTGTAGTGCGTGAAAATAATTTTCTTCACTCTCTTTTATTATAGTTTTCAAATTCTTTTGTATACATAAACTCTAAAAATTTCATTTTGTTGTGATCTTTATTTGCCTTATCTTTTTGTTTACGAGAAAACTGGGAAAGTGAAAAACTCAAGTTTGAAAAAAAAATTGAACATCCAAAAATGCAAATGCTAAAATGCTGAGATCGATAATTCCAAATAGTATCTGTGATTTTTTAGGTCTGATTTTCTTAAAATAGGGAAAAAGTGGGTTGTTTGGCTCTGCTAAATATCCCACCACACGTTAACTTCAGAATTTAAGTTTTTCTACTCTTTGAAATTTTAGGATCATTAGGTCATTTGCATCTTCAACATGTTTCTGGCATGCATATCCACCACATTTAAACATGTTAGGATCAATTAGAAATCTCTTTCCTATAAAATTCCACCAAGCAATTTGGGGTTGTACTAGTGGAATTTCCCCAACGTGGATAAGAAAACTTTGGTGTTCATTTTTAGTGCGTGAAAGTAATTTTCTTCAGTCACATTTATTAGAGTTTTTGAATTTTTTTGCATACATAAGCTTTAAAATTTTCATTTTGTTGTGATCTATATTTGCCTTATCTTTCTGTTTAAGAGAAAACTGGGAGAGTGAAAAACTCAAGTTTGAAAAAAAAAATGAACATCCAAAATGGAACTGCACAAATGCTAAGAGAGATAATTCGTAAAAATATTTGTGATTTTTTAGGTCCGCTTTTTGGAATATAGGCAAAAAGTGGGTTGTTTGGTTCTGGTAAATATCCCACCGCACGTTAACTTGAGAATTTAATTTTTTCTACTCCTTGAAATTTTTGGATCATTAGGTCATTTGCATCTTCAACATGTTTCTGGCATGCATATCCACCACATTCAAAACAGGTTAGGATCAATAAGAAATCTCTTTTTTATAAAATTCCACTAAGCTATCTGGGGTAGTACTAGTGGAATTTCCCAAACGTTGATAACAAAACTTTGGTGTTCGTTTTCAGTGCGTGAAAATATTTTTCTTCACTCACATTTATTATAGTTTTCAAATTCTTTTGCATGCATAATCTCTAAAATTTTCATTTTGTTGTGATCTATATTTGCCTTATCTTTTTGTTTACTAGAAAACTGGGAGAGTGAAAAACTCAAGTTTGAAAAAAGAAATTGAACATCCAAAAATGGAAATGCACAAATGCTGAGAGCGATAATTCCGAAAAGTATCTATGATTTTATAGGTCCGCTTTTTGTAAAATAGGCAAAAAGCTGGTTGTTTGGCTCTGGTAAATATCCCACCGCACGTTAACTTGAGAATTTAATTTTTCTACTCCTAGAAATTTTCTGATCATTAGGTCATTTGCAGCTTCAACATGTTTCTTGCATGCATATCCACCACATTAAAAACATGTTAGGATGAATTAGAAATTTTTTTCTTATAAAATTCCACCTAGCTATCTGGGGCTGTACTTGTGGAATTTCCCCAACGTGGATATCAAAACTTTGGTATTCATTTTTAGTGCGTGAAAATAATTTTCTTCACTCTCTTTTACTATAGTTCTTAAATTCTTTTGCATACATAAACTCTAAAAATTTCATTTTGTTGTGATCTTTATTTGCCTTATCTTTTTGTTTACGAGAAAACTGGGAAAGTAAAAAACTCAAGTTTGAAAAAAAAATTGAACATCCAAAAATGGAAATGCTAAAATGCTGAGATCGATAATTTCAAATAGTATCTGTGATATCTTAGGTCCGATTTTTGTAAAATAGGGAAAAAGTGGGTTGTTTGGCTCTAGTAAATATCCCCCCACACGTTATCCTCATAATTTAATTTTTTCTACTCTTTGAAATTTTTGGATCATTTGGTCATTTGAATCTTCAACATGTTTCTAGCATGAATATCCACCACATTTAAACATGTTAGGATCAATAAGAAATCTCTTTCCTACGAAATTCCACCAAGCAATTTGTCGTTGTACTAGTGGAATTTCCCCAACGTGCATAACAAAACTTTGGTGTTCATTTTTAGTGCGTGAAAATAATTTTCTTCACTCATATTCATTATAGTTTTTGAATTCTTTTGCATACATAAACTTTAAAATTTTTATTTTGTTGTGATCAATATTTGCCTTATCTTTTTGTTTACGAGAAAACAGGGAGAGTGAAAGACTCAAGTTTGAAAAAAAAAAATGAACATCCGAAATGGAACTGTACAAATGCTAAGAGAGATAATTCCAAAAAATATCTGTGATTTTTTAGGTCCACTTTTTGAAAACTAGGCAAAAAGTGGGTTGTTTGATTCTGGTAAATATCCCACCGCACGTTAACTTGAGAATTTAATTTTTTTGACTCCTTGAAATTTTTGGATAATTAGGCCATTTGCATCTTCAACATGTTTCTTGCATGCATATCCACCACATTTAAAACATGTTATGATCAATTTGAGATCACTTTCTTATAAAATTCCACCAAGCTATCTGGAGTAGTACTAGTAGAATTTCCCCAACATGGATAACCAAACTTTGGTGTTTATTTTTAGTGCGTGAAAATAATTTTCTTCACTCACATTTATTATAGTTTTCTAATTCATTTGCATACATAAACTCTTAAATTTTCAGTTTGTTGTGATGTATATTTGCCTTATCTTTTTGTTTACGTGAAAACAGGGAGAGTGAAAACGTCAAGTTTCAAAATAAAAATTGAACATCCAAAATGGAAATGCACAAATGCTGAGAGAGATAATTCCAAAAACTATCTGTGATTTTTTAGGTTCGCTTTTTGTAAAATACGCAAAAAAGAGGGTTGTTGGCTCTGGTAAATTTCCCACAACACGTAAACTTGAGAATTAAATTTTTTCTACTCCTACAAATTTTTGGATCATTAGGTCATTTGCATCTTCAACATGTTTCTTGCACGCATATCCACCACATTCAAAACATGTTAGGATCAATTAGAAATCTCTTTTTATAAAATTCCATCTAGCTATTTGGGGTTCTACTAGTGGAATTTCCAAAACAATGATAACAAAACTTTGGTGTTCATTTTTAGTGCGTGAAATTAATTTTCTTCACTCACATTTATTATAGTTTTAGAATTCTTTTGCAGACATAAACTCTAAAAATTTCATTTTGCTTTGATCTTTATTTACCTTATCTTTTTGTTTACGAGAAAACTGGGAAACTGAAAAACTTAAGTTTGAAAAAGAAATTGAACTTCCAAAATGGAGATGCACAAATGCTAAGAGATATAATTCCAAAATGTATACGTGATTTTTTAGGTCCGCTTTTTGTTAAATAGGCAAAAGGTGGGTTGTTTGGCTCTGGTAAATATCCCACTGCACGTTAACTTGAGAATTTAATTTTTTCTACTCCATGAAATTTTTGGATCATTAGGTCATTTCCATCTTCAACATGTTTCTGGCATGCATATCCACCACATTTAAAACATGTTAGGATCAATTTGAGATCACTTTCTTATAAATTCCACCAAGCTATCTGGGGTTCTTCTAGTGGAATTTCCCCAACATGAATAACAAAACTTTGGTGTTTAGTTTTAGAGCATGAAAATAATTTTCTTCACTCACATTAATTATAGTTTTCAAATTCTTTTTCATACATAAACTCTTAAATTTTCATTTGTTGTGATATATATTTGCATTGTCTTTTTGTTTACGAGAAAACATGGAGAGTGAAAACCTCATGTTTGAAAAAAATATTGAACATCCAAACTGGAAATGTACAAAGGCCGAGAGAGATAATTCCAAAAAGTATCTGTGATTTTTAGGTTCACTTTTTGTAAAATATGCAAAAAGTGGGTTGTTGGCTCTGGTAAATTTCCCACAGCACGTTAAATTGAGAATTAAATTTTTTCTACTCCTTGAAAACTTTTTGTCATTAGGTCATTTGCTTCTTCAACATGTTTCTGGCATGCATATCCAACACACTCAAAATAGGTTTGGATCAATTAGAAATCTCTTTTTTTATAAAATTCCACCAAGCTATTTAGGGTTGTACAAGTGGAATTTCCCAAACGATGATAACAAAACTTTTGTGTTCATTTTTAGTGCGTGAAAATAATTTTCTTCACTCACATTTATTATAGTTTCCAAATTCTCTTGCATGCATAATCTCTAAAATTTTCATTTTGTTGTGATCTATATTTGCCTTATATTTTTGTTTACGAGAAAACAGGGAGAGCGAAAAACTCAAGTTTGAAAAAAAAAATTGAACATCCAAAAATGGAAAAGCTGAAATGGTGAGAGCGATAATTGCGAAAAGTATCTATGATTTTTTAGGTCCGCTTTTTGAAAAATAGGCAAAAAGCGGGTTGTTTGGCTCTGGTAAATATCCCACCGCACGTTAACTTCCGAATTTTATTTTTCTACTCCTAGAAATTTTTCGATCATTAGGTCATTTGCATCTTCAACATGTTTTAGGCATGCATATCCACCACATTAAAAACATGTTAGGATGAATTAGAAATCTTTTTCTTATAAAATTCCACCAAGCTATCTGGGGCTGTAGTTGTGGAATTTCCCCAATGTGGATAACAAAACTTTGGTGTTCATTTTTAGTGCGTGAAAATAATTTTCTTCACTCTCATTTATTATTGTTTTCAAATTCTTTTGCATACATCAACTCTAAAAATTTCAGTTTGTTCTGATCTTTATTTGCCATATCTTTTTGTTGACGAGAAAACTGGGAAAGTGAAAAACTCAAGTTTTAAAAAAAAATTGAACATCCAAAAATGGAAATTCTCAAATGTTGAGAGCGATAATTCCAAGAAGTATTTGTGCTTTTTTAGGTCCGCTTTTTGTAAAATATTCAAAAATCGGGTTGTTTGGCTCTTGTAAATATCTCACCGCACGTTAACTTGAGAATTTAATTTTTCTTCTCCTAGAAATTTTTCGATCATTAGGTCATTTGCATCTTCAACATGTTTCTGGCATGCATTTTCACCACATTAAAAAGATGTTAGGATGAATTAGAAATCTTTATCTTATAAAATTCCACCAAGCTATCTGGGGTTGTACTTGTGGAATTTCCCGAACGTGAATAAAAAAACTTTAGAGTTCATTTTAGAGCGTGAAAATAATTTTCTTCACTCTCATTTATTATAGTTTTCAAATTCTTTTGCATACATAAACTCAAAAAATTTCATTTTGTTGTGATCTATATTTGCCTTATCTTTTTGTTTACGAGAAAACTGGGAAAGTGAAAAACTCAAGTTTAAAAAGAAAAATTGAACATCCATAAATGGAAATGCTCAAATGCTGAGAGCGATAATTCCAAGAAGTATCTGTGTTTTTTTAGGTTCGCTTTTTGTAAAATAGGCAAAAAGCGGGCTGTTTGGCTCTGGTATCCCACCGCACGTTAACTTGAGAAGTTAATTTTTCTTCTCCTAGAAATTTTTCGATCATTTGGTCATTTTCATCTTCAACATGTTTCTGGCATGGATATCCACCACATTAAAAACATGTTAGGATGAATTAGAAATCTTTTTCTTATAAAATTCCACCAAGCTATCTGGGGCAGCACTTGTGGAATTTCCCCAACGTGGATAAAACAACTTTGGTATTCATTTTTAGTGCATAAAAGTAATTTTCTTCACTCACATTTACTATAGTTTTCAAATTCTTTTGCATACATAAAGTCTAAAAATTTCATTTTGTTGTGATCTTTATTTGCCTCATCTTTTTGTTTACGAAGAAACTGGGAAAGTGTAAAAACTCAAGTTTGAAAAAATAATTGAACATCCAAAAATGGAAATGCTAAAATGCTGAGAGCGATAATTCCAAAAAGTATCTATGATTTTTTAGGTCTGATTTTTGTAAAATTTGCAAAAAGTGGGTTGTTTGGCTCCGGTAAATATCCCACCACACGTTAACTTGAGAATTTAGTTTTTCTACTCCTAGAAATTTTTGGATCATTAGGTTATTTGCATCCCCAACAAGTTTCTGGCATGCATATCCACCACATTAAAAACATGTTAGGATGAATTAGAAATCTTTTTCTTATAAAATTCCACCAAGCTATCTGGGGCTGTACTTGTGGAATTTCCCCAACGTCGATAACGAAACTTTGGAGTTCATTTTTAGTGCGTGAAAATATATTTCTTCACTCTCATTTATTATTCAAATTCTTTTGCATACATCAACTCTAAAACTTTCATTTTGTTGAAATCTTTATTTGCCTTATCATTTTGTTTAAGTGAAAACTGGGAAAGTGAAAAACTCAAGTTTGAAAAAACAAATTGAACATCCAAAAATGGAAATGCTCAAATTCTGAGAGCGATAATTCCAAAAATTATCTTTGATTTTTTAGGTCCAATTTTTGTAATATAGGCAAAAAGTGGGTTGTTTGGCTCTGGTAAATATCCCACTACACGTTAACTTGAGAATTTAATTTTTTCTACTCCTTAAAATTTTTGGATCATTAGGTCATTTGCATCTTGTACGTGTTTCTGGCATGCATATCCACCACATTTAAACATGTGAGGATCAATTAGAAATCTCTTTCTTATAAAATTCCACAAGGCAATTTGGGGTTGTACTAGTGGAATTTCCCCAACTGGATAACAAAACTTTGGTGTTCATTTCTAGTGCGTGAAAATAATTTTCTTCACTCACATTTATTATAGTTTTCAAATTCTTTTGCATACATAACCTCTAAAATTTTCATTTTGTTGTGATCTATATTTGCCTTATCTTTTTGTTTACGAGCAAACTGGGAGAGTGAAAAACTCAAGTTTGAAAAAAAAATTGATAATCCAAAATGGAAATGCACAAATGCTAAGAGAGATAATTCAAAAAAGTATCTGTGATTTTTTAGGTCCGCTTTTTGTAAAATAGGCAAAAAGTGGGTTGTTTGGCTCTGCTAAATATCCCACCGCACGTTAACTTGAGAATTTAATTTCTTCTACTCCTTGAATTTTTTGGATCATTAGGTCATTTGCATCTTCAACATGTTTTTGGCATGCATATTCACCACATTTAAAACATGTTAGGATCAATTTGAGATCACTTTCTTATAAAATTCCACCAAGCTATGTTGTACTAGTGGAATTTCCCCAACATGGATAAAAAAACTTTTGTGTTTATTTTTGGAGCGTAAAAATAATTTTCTTCACTCACATTTATTATATATTTAAATTCTTTTGCATACATATGCTCTAAAATTTTCATTTTGTTGTGATCTATATTTGCCTTATCTGTTTGTTTACGAGAAAATTGGGAGAGTGAAAAACTCAAGTTTGAAAAAGAAAATTGAACAACCAAAATGGAAATGCACAAATGCTAAGAGAGATAATTCGAAAAAGTATCTATGATTTTCTAGGTCCGCTTTTTTAAAATAGGCAAAAAGTTGTTTGTTTGGCTCTGGTAAATATCCCACCGCAAGTTATCTTGAGAATTTAATTTTTTGTACTCCTTGAAATTTTTGATCATTAGGTCATTTGCGTCTTCAACATGTTTCTGGCATGCATATCCACCACATTCAAAACATGTTAGGATCAATTAGAAATCTCTTTTTTATAAAATTCCACCAAGCTATTTGGGGTTGTACAAGTAGAATTTCCGAAACGATGATAACAAAACTTTGGTGTTTATTTTTAGTGCGTGAAAATAATTTTCTTCCCTCATATTTATTATAGTTTTCAAATTCTTTTGCATGCATAATCTCTAAAATTTTCATTTTGTTGTGAACTATATTTTCCTTATCTTTTTGTTTACGAGAAAACTGGGATAGTGAAAAACTCAAGTTTGAAAAAAAAATTGAACATCCAAGAATGGAAATGCACAAATGCTGAGAGCGATAACTCCGAAAAGTATCTATGATTTTTTAGGTCCGCTTTTTGTAAAATAGGCAAAAAGCGGGATGTTTGGCTCTGGTTAATATCCCACCGGACGTTAACTTGAGAATTTAATTTTTCCACTCCTAGAAATTTTTCGATCATTAGGTCATTTGCATCGTCAACATGTTTCTGGCATGCATATCCACCACATTAAAAACATGTTAGGATGAATTAGAAATCTTTTTCTTATAAAATTCCTCCAAGCTATCTGGGCTATACTTGTGGAATTTCCCAAACGTGCATAACATAACATTGGTGTTCATTTTTAGTGCGTGAAAATAATTTTCTTCACTCTCATTTATTATAGTTTTCTAATTCTTCTGCATACATCAACTCTAAAAATTTTATATAGTTGTGATCTTTATTTGCCTTATCTTTTTGTTTACGAGAAAACTGGGAAAGTGAAAAACTCAAGTTTGAAAAAAAAAATTGAACATCCAAAAATGGAAATGCTCAAATGCTGAGAACGATAATTCCAAAAAGTATATGTGATTTTTTAGGTCCGATTTTTGTAAAATAGGCAAAAAGTGGGTTGTTTGCCTCTGGTAAATATCCCACCGCATGTTAACATGAGAATTTACTTCTTACTACTCGAATTTTTTGGATCATTAGGTCATTTGCATCTTCAACATGTTTCTGGCATGCATATCCACCACATTTAAACATTTTAGGAGCTATTAGAAATCTCGTTCTTATAAAATTCCACTAAGCAATTTGGAGTTGTACTAGTGGAATTTTCCCAACGTGGATAACAAAACTTTGGTGTTCATTTTTAGTGCGTGAAAATGATTTTCTTCACTCACATTTATTATAGTTTTCAAAGTCTTTTGCATACATAAGCTCTAAACTTTTCATTTTGTTGTGATCAATAATTGCCTTATCTTTTTGTTTACGAGAAAACTGGGAGAGTGAAAAACTTAAGTTTGAGAGAGAAAATTGAACATCCAAAATGGAAATGCACAAATGCTAAGAGAGATAATTTGAAAAAGTATCTGTGATTTTTTAGGTCCACTTTTTGTAAAATAGGCATAAAGTGGTTTGTTTGGCTCTGGTAAATATCCCGCCACACGTTAACTTGGGAATTTAATTTTTTCTACTCCTTGAAATTTTTGGATCATTAGGTCATTTGCATCTTCGACATGTTTCTAGCATGCATATCCACCACATTTAAAACATGTTAGGGTCAATTTGAGATCACTTTCTTATTAAATTCCACCAAGCTATCTGGGGTTATACTAGTGGAATTTCCCCAACATGGATAACAAAACTTTGGTGTTTATTTTTAATGTGTGAAAATAATTTTATTCACTCACATTTATAATAGTTTTCAAATTCTTTTGGATACATAAACTCTTAAAATTTCATTTTGTTGTGATCTATATTTGCCTTATCTTTTTTTTTACGAGAAAACAGGGAGAGTGAAAACCACATGTTTGAAAAAAAAAGTTGAACATCTAAAATGGAAAAGTACAAATGCAGAGAGAGATAATTCCAAAGAGTAGCTGTGATTTTTTAGGTTCACTTTTTGAAAAATAGGTAAAAACAGGGTTGTTGGCTCTGGTAAATTTCCCACAGCACGTTAACTTGAGAATTAAATTTTTTCTACTCCTTGAAATTTTTGGATCATTAGGTCATTTCCATCTTCAACATGTTTCTGGCATGCATATCCACCACATTAAAAACATGTTAGGATGAATTAGAAATCTTTTTCTTATAAAATTCCACCAACCTATATGGGGTTGTACTTGTGGAATTTCCCCAACGTGGATAACAAAACTTTGGTGTTCATTTTTAGTGCGTGAAAGTAATTTTCTTCACTCTCATTTATTATAGTTTTCAAATTCTTTGGCATACTTAAGCTCTATATTTTTAATTTTGTTGTGACCTATATTTGCCTTATCTTTTTGTTAACGAGAAAACTGGGAGAGTGAAAAACTCAAGTTTGAAAAAAAAGATTGAACTTCCAAAAATGGAAATGCACAAATGCTGAGAGCAATAATTCCGAAAAGTATCTATGATTTTTTAGGTCCGCTTTTTATAAAATAGGCAAAAAGCGAGTTGTTTGGCTCTGGTAAATATCCCACCGCAAGTTAACATGAGAATTTAATTTTTCTACTCCTAGAAATTTTTCGATCATTAGGTCCTTTGCATCTTGAACATGTTTCTGGCATGCATATCCACCACATTAAAACTTGTTAGGACGAATTAGAAATCTTTTTTCTTAGAAAATTCCACCAAGCTATCTGGGGTTGTACTTGTAGAATTTCGCCAACGTGGATAACAAAACTTTGGTGTTCATTTTTAGTGCGTGAAAATAATTTTCTTCACTCTCATTTATTATAGTTTTCAAATTCTTTTGCATATATAAACTCTATAAATTTCATTTTGTTGTGAACTTTATTTGCCTTTTCTTTTTGTTTACGAGAAAAATATGAAAATGAAAAACTCAAGTATGAAAAAAGAATTGAACATCCAAAAATGGAAATGCTCAAATGCTGAGAGCGATAATTCTAAAAAGTATCTGTGATTTTTGAGGTCTGATTTTTGTAAAATCGGCAAAAAGTGGGTTGTTTGGCTCTGGTAAATATGCCACCGCACGTTAACTTGAGAATTTAATTTTTTCTACTCATTGAAATTTTTGGATCATTAGGTCATTTGCATCTTCAACATGTTTCTGACATGCATATCCACCACATTTAAACATGTTAGGATCAATTAGAAATCCCTTTCTTATAAAATTCCACCAAGCAATTTGGGGTTGTAGTAGTGGAATTTCTCCAACGTGGATAACAAAACTTTGGTGTTCATTTTTAGTGCGTGAAAATAATTTTCTTCACTCACATTTATTATAGTTTTCAAATTCTTTTGCATACATAAGCTCTAAATTTTTAATTTTGTTGTGATCTACATTTTCCTTATCTTTTTGTATACGAGAAAACTGGGAGAGTGAAAAACTCAAGTTTGAAAAAGAAAATTGAACACCCAAAATGGAAATGCACAAATGCTAAGAGAGATAATTCAAAAAAGTATCAGTGATTTTTTAGGTCCGCTTTTTCTAAAATAGGAAAAAAGTGGGTTTTTTGGCCCTAGTAACTATCCCGCTGCACGTTAACTTGAGAATTTAATTTTTTCTACTCCATGAATTTTTTTTGATCATTAGGTCATTTGCATCTTCAACATATTTCTGGGATGCATATCCACCACATTTAAAACATGTTAGGATCAATTTGAGATCACTTTCTTATAAAATTCCACGAAGCTATCTGGAGTTGTACTAGTGGAATTACCCCAACATAGATAACAAAACATTGGTGTTTATTTTTAGTGCATGAAAATAATTTTATTCACTCACATTTATTATAATTTTCAAATTATTTTGCGGATATAAACTCTTAAATTTTCTTTTTGTTGTGATCTATATTTGCCCAATCTTTTTGTTTACGAGAAAACAGGGAGAGTGAAAACCTCAAGTTTGAAAAAAAAAAGTTGAACATCCAAAATGGAAAAGCACAAATGCAGAGAGAGATAATTCCAAAAAGTATCTGTGATTTTTTAGGTTCGCTTTTTGTAAAATAAGGAAAAAGTGGGTTGTTGACTCTGGTAAATTTCCCACAGCACGTTAACTTGAGAATTAAATTTTTTCTACTCCTTGAAATTTTTGGATCATTAGGTCATTTGCATCTTCAACATGTTTCTAGCATGCATATCCACCACATTAAAAACATGTTAGGAGGAAATAGAAATCTTTTTCTTATAAAATTCCACCAACCTATCTGGGGCTATACTTGTGGAATTTCCCCAACGTGGATAACAAAACTTTGGTGTTCATTTTTAGTGCGTGAAAATAATTTTCTTCACTCTCATTTATTATAGTTTTCAAATTCTTTTGCATGCATAAACTCTAAAATTTTCATTTTGTTGTGATCTATATTTGTCTGATCTTTTTGTTTACGAGAAAACTGTGAAAGTGAAAAATTCAAGTTTGAAAAAAAAAATTGAACATCAAAAAATGGAAATTCAAAAATGCTGACAGCGATAATTCCAAAATGTATCTATGATTTTTTAGGTCCGCTTTTTGTAAAATAGGCAAAAAGCAGGTTGTTTGGCTCTCGTAAATATCCCACAGCACGTTAAGTTCAGAATTTAATTTTTCTACCCCTAGAAATTTTTCGATAATTAGGTCATTTGCATCTTCAACAAGTTTCTGGCATCCTTATCCACCACATTAAAAGCATCTTAGGATGAATTAGAAATTTTTTTCTTATAAAATTCCACCAAGCTATCTGGGGCTATACTTGTTCAATTTCCCCAATGTGGATAACAAAACTTTGGTGTTCATTTTTAGTGGGTGAAAATAATTTTATTCACTCTTATTTATTATAGTTTTCAAATTCTTCTGCATACATCAACTCCAAAAATTTCATTTTGTTGTCATCTTTATTTGCCTTATCTTTTTGTTTACAAGAAAACTGGGAAAGTGAAAAAATCAAGTTTGAAGAAAAAATTGAACTTCCAAAAATGGAAATGCTCAAATTCCGCGAGCAATAATTCTAAAAAGTATCTGTGATTGTTTACATCCGATTTTTGTAATATAGGCAAAAAGTGGGTAGTTTGGCTCTGGTAAATATCCCACCGCACATTAACTTGAGAATTTAATTTTTTCAACTCGTTGAAATTTTTGGATCATTAGGTCATTAGCATCTTATACATGTTTCTGGCATGCATATCCACCACATTTAAACATGTTAGGATCAATAAGAAATCTCTTTCTTATAAAATTCCAAAAGGCAATTTGGGGTTGTACTAGTGGAATTTCCCCAACGTGGATAACAAAACTTTGGTGTTCATTTTTAGTGCGTGAAAATAATTTTCTTCACTCACACTTGTTATAGTTTTCAAATTCTTTTGCATACATAAGCGCTAAAATTTTCATTTTGTTGTGATTTTTATTTGTCTTATCTTTTTATTTAAGAGAAAACTGGGAGAGTGAAAAACTCAAGTTTGAAAAAAAAATTGAACATCCACAATAGAAATGCACAAATGCTAACAGAGATAATTGCAAAAAGTATCTGTGATTTTTTAGGTTCGCATTTTTTAAAATAGGCAAAAAGAGGGTTGTTTGGCTTTGGTAAATATCCCACCGCATGTAAACTTGAGAATTTAATTTTTTCTACTTCCTAAAATTTTTGGATCATTAGGTCATTTGTATCTTCAACATGCTTCTGGCATGCATATCCACCACATTTAAAACATGATATGATCAATTTGAGATCACTTTCTTATAAAATTCCACCAGGCTATCTGGGGTTGTACTAGTGGAATTTCCCTAACATGGATAACAAAACTTTGGTATTTTTTTAGAGCGTGAAAATAATTTTCCTCACTTACATTTATTATAGTTTTCAAATTATTTTGCATACATAAACTCTTAAATTTTCATTTTGTTGTGATCTATATTTGCCTTATCTTTTTGTTTACGAGAAAACAGGGAGAGTGAAAACCTCGTGTGTGAAAAAAAAATTGAACATCCAAAATGGAAATGCACATATGCTGAGTGAGATAATTCCAAAAAGTATCTGTGATTTTTTAGGTTCGGTTTTTGTGAAATAGGCAAAAAGTGGGTTGTTTGCTCTGGTAAATTTCCCACAGCACGTTAACTTGACAATTAAATTTTTTCAACTCCTTGAAATTTTTGGATGGTTAGGTCATTTGCATCTTCAACATGTTTCTGGCATGCATATCCACCACATTCAAAACAGGTTATAATCAATTAGAAATTTCTTTTTTATAAAATTCCGCCAAGCTATTTGGTGTGGAATTTCCGAAACAATGAAAACAAACCTTTGGTGTTAATTTTTAGTGCATGAAAATAATTTTCTTCACTCACATTTATTAAAGTTTTCAAATTCTTTTGCGTGCATATTCTCTAAATTTTTCATTTTGTTGTGATCTTTATTTGCCTTATCTTTTTGTTTACGAGAAAAATGGGAGCGAGAAAAACTTGTGTTTGAAAAAAAAAATTGAACATCCAAAAATGGAAATGCACAAATGCTGAGAGAGACAATTCCGAAAAGTATCTATGATTTTGTAGGTCCGTATTTTAAAAAATAGGAAAAAAGCAGGTTGTTTGGCTCTGGTAAATATCCCAACGCACGTTAACTTGAGAATTTAATTTTTCTACTCCTAGAAATTTTTCGATCATTAGGTCATTTGCCTCTTCAACTTGTTTCTGGCATGGATATCCACCACATTAGCAACATGTTAGGATGAATTAGAAATCTTTTTCTTATAAAATTCCACCAAGCATTCTGGGGCTGTAATTGTGGAATTTCCCCAATGTGGATAACAAAACTTTACTGTTCTTTTTTAGCGCGTGAAAATAATTTTCTTTACGCTCATTTATTATAGTTTTCAAATTCTTTTGAAATCATAAACTCTAAAAATTTCATTTTGTTGTGATCTATATTTGCCTTATCTTTTTGTTTACGAGGAAACTGGGAAAGTGAAAAACTCAAGTTTGAAAAAAAAAATTGAACATCCAAAAATGGAAATGCTCAAATGCTGAGAGCGATAATTCAAAAATGTATATGTGATTTTTTAGGTCCGCTCTTTGTAAAATAGGCAAAAAGTGGGTTATTTGGCTCTGGTAAATATCCCACCCCACGTTAAATTGAGAATTTAATTTTTCTCTCCCAGAAATTTTTGGATCATTAGGTCATTTGCATCTACAACATGTTTCTTGCATCCATATCCACCACATTAATAACATTTTAGGATAAATTACAAATCTTTTTCTTATAAAATTCCACCAAGCTATCTGGGGTTGTACTTGTGGAATTTCCCCAACGTGGATAGCAAAGCTTTGGTGTTCATTTTTAGAGCATGAAAATAATTTTCTTCACTCTCATTTATTATGGTTTTCAAATTCTTTTGCATGCATAATCTCTAAAATTTTCATTTTGTTATGATCTATATTTGCCTTATCTTTTTGTTTACGAGAAAACTGGGAGAGTGAAAAACACAAGTCTGAAGAAAAAATTTGAACATCCAAAAATGGAAATGCAAAAATGCTGAGAGCGATAATTCCGAAAAGTATCTATGCTTTTTTAGGTCCGTTATTTGTAAAATAGGCAAAAATCAGGTTGTTTGGCTCTAGTAAATATCCCACAGCACGTTAACTTGAGAATTTAATTTTTCTACTCCGAGAAATTTTTCGAACATTAGGTCATTTGCATATGCAACATGTTTCTGGCATGCATATCCACCACATTAAAAATATGTTAGGATGAATTAGAAATCTTTTTCTTCTACAATTCCACCAAGCTATCTGGGGTTGTACTTGTGGAATTTCCCCAACGTGGATAACAAAACTTTAGTGTTCATTTTTGGTGCGTGAAAATAATTTTCTTCACTCTCATTTATTATAGTTTTCAAATTATTTTGCATACATAAACTCTTAAAATTTCATTTTGTTGTGATCTATATTTGCCTTATCTTTTTGTTTACGAGAAAACTGGGAAAGTGAAAAACTCAAGTTTAAAAAAAAAATTGAACATCCAAAACTGGAAATGCTTAAATGCTAAGAGCGATAATACCAAGAAGTATATGTGATTTTTTTGGTCCTTTTTTTAAAAAATAGGCAAAAAGCGGGTTGTTTGGCTCTGGTAAATATCCCACCGCACGTTAACTTGAGAATTTAATTTTTCTTCTCCTAGAAATTTTTTGATCATTAGGTCATTTGCATCTTCAACATGTTTCTGGCATGCATATCCACAACAATAAAAACATGTTTGGATGAATTAGAAATCTTTTTCTTATAAAATTCCACCAAGCTATCTGGGGCTGTACTTGTGGAATTTCCACAACGTGGATAAAAAAACTTTGGTAAACATTTTTAGGGCATGAAAATAATTTTCTTCACTCACATTTATTATAGTTTTCAAATTCTTTTGCATACATAAACTCTAAAAATTTCATTTTGTTGTGATCTTTATTTGCGTTATCTTTTTGTTTACGAGAAAACTGGGAAAGTGAAAAACTCAAGTTTGAAAAAATAATTGAACATCCAAAAATGGAAAAGCCAAAATACTGAGAGCGATAATTCCAAAAAGTATCTGTGATTTTTTAGGTCCAATTTTTGTAAAATAGGCAAAAAGTGGGTTGTTTGGCTCGGGTAAATATCACACCACACGTTAACTTGAGAATTTAATTTTTTCTACTCCTTGAAATTTTTGGATCATTAGGTCATTTGCATCTTCAACATGTTTCTGGCATGCATATCCACCACATTTAAACATGTTAGGATCAATTAGAAATCTCTTTCCTATAAAATTTCACCAAGCAATTTGAGGTTGTACTAGTGGAATTTCCCCTACGTGGATAACAAAACTTTGGTGTTCATTTTTAGCGCGTGAAAATAATTTTTTTCACTCTCATTTATTATAGTTTTCGAATTCTTTTGCATACATAAACTCTTAAAATTTCTTTTTGTTGTGATCTATATTTTCCTTTTTTTTGTGATCTATATTTAACTTATCTTTTTGTTTCCGAAAAAACTGGGAGAAAGAAAAACACAAGTTTCAAAAAAAATATTTAACTTCGAAAATGGAAATGCACAATTTCTAAGAGAGCTAATTCGAAAAAGTATCTGTGATTTTTTAGGACCGCTTTTTGTAAAATAGGCAAAAAGTGGGTTATTGGCTCTCGTAAGTTTCCCACAGCTCGTTAACTTGAGAATTAAATTTTTTCTACTCCTTGAAATTTTTGGATCATTAGGTCATTTGCATCTTCAACATGTTTCTAGCATGCATATCGAACACATTCAAAACATGTTAGGATTAATTAGAAATCTCTTTTTTATAAAATTCCACCAAGCTATTTGGGGTTGTACTTGTGGAATTTCCCTAACGGTGATAACAAAACTTTGGTGTTCATTTTTAGTGCGTGAAAATAATTTTCTTCACTCACATTTATTATAGTTTTCAAATTTTTTTGCATGCATAATATCTAAAATTTTCATTTTGTTGTGATCTATATTTGCCTTATCTTTTTGTTTACGAGAAAACTAGGAGAGTGAAAAACTCAAGTTTGAAAAAAAAAAATTGATATCCAAAAATGGAAATGCACAAATGCTGAGAGCGATAATTCGAAAAAGTATCTATGATTTTTTAGGTCCGCTTTTTGTAAAATAGGCAAAAATCGGGTTGTTTGGCTCTAGTAAATATCCCACCGCACGTTAACTTGAGAATTTAATTTTTCTACTCCTAGAAATTTTTTGATCATTAGGTCATTTGCATCTTCAACATGTTTCTAGCATGCATATCCACCACATTAAAAACATGTTAGGATGAATTAGAAATCTTTTTCTTATAAAATTCCACCAAGCTATCTCGGGCTGTACTTGTGGAATTTCCCTAACGTGGATAACAAAACATTAGTGATCATTATTAGTGCGTGAAAATAATTACCTTCACTCTCATTTATTATAGTTTTCAAATTCTTTTGCATACATAAACTCTAAAAATTTTATTTTGTTGTGATCTATATTCGCATTATCTTTTTGTTTACGAGAAAACTGGGAAAGTGAAAAACTCAAGTTTAAAAAAAAAATTGAACATCCAAAAATGGAAATGCTCAAATGCTGAGAGCGATAATTCCAAGAAGTATATGTGAGTTTTTAGGTTCACTTTTTGTAAAATAGGCAAAAAGCGGGTTGTTTGGCTCAGGTAAATAACCCACCGCACGTTAACCTTAGAATTTAATTTTTCTTCTCCTAGAAAATTTTTGATCATTAGGTCATTTGCATCTTCAAAATGTTTCTGGCATGCATATCCACCACATTAAAAACATGTTAGGATGAATTAGAAATCTTTTTCTTATAAAATTCCACCAAGCAATCTGGGGTTGTACTTTTGGAATTTCCCCAACGTGGATAACAAAACTTTGGTATTCATTTTTAGTGCATGAAAATAATTTTCTTCACTCACATTTATTATAGTTTTCAAATTCTTTTGCAAACATAAACTCTAAAAATTTCATTTTGTTGTGATCTTTATTTGCCTTATCATTTTGTTTACGGGAAAACTGGGAAAGTGAAAAGCTCATGTTTGAAAAAATAATTCAACATCCACAAATGGAAATGCTAAAATGCTGAGAGCAATAATTCCAAAAAGTACCTGTGATTTTTTAGGTCCGATTTTTGTAAAATAGGCAAAAAGTGGGTTGTTTGGTTCTAGTAAATATCCCACATCAAGTTAACTTGAGAATTTAATTTTTTCGACTCCATGACATTTTTAGATCATTAGGTCATTTGCATCTTCAACGTGTTTCAGGCATGCATATCCACCACATTTAAAACATGTTAGGATCAATTTGAGATCACGTTCTTATAAAATTCCACCCAGCTATCTGGGGTTGTACTAGTAGAATTTCCCCCACATGGATAACAAAACTTTGGTGTTTATTTTTAGTGCGTGAAAATAATTTTCTTCACTCATATTTATTATAGTTTACAAATTCTTTTGCATACATAAACTCTTAAAATTTACTTTTGTTGTGATCTATATTTTCCTTATTTTTTTGTTTACAAGAAAACAATGAGAGTGAAAACGTCAAGTTTGAAAAAAGAAATTGAACATCCAAAATGGAAATGTACAAATGCTAAGAGAGATAATTCGAAAAAGTATCTGTGAATTTTTAGGTCCACTTTTTGTAAAATAGGCAAAAAGTGGGTTGTTGGCACTGGTAAATTTCCCACAGCACGTTAACTTGAGAATTAAATTTTTTCTACTCCTTGAAATTTTTGGATCATTAGGTCATTTCCATCTTCAACATGTTTCTAGCATGCATATCCAACACATTCAAAACATGTTAGGATCAATTAGAAATCTCTTTTTTATAAAATTCCACCAAGCTATTTGGGGTTGTACTTGTGGAATTTCCCTAACGATGATAACAAAACTTTGGTGTTCATTTTTAGTGCGTAAAAATAATTTTCTTCACTCACATTTATTATAGTTTTCAAATTCTTTTGCATGCATAATCTCTATAATTTTCATTTTGTTGTGATCTATATTTGCCTTATCTTTTTGTTTACGAGAAAACTAGGAGAGTGAAAAACTCAAGTTTGAAAAAAAAATTGAACATCCAAAAATGGAAATGCACAAATGCTGAGAGCGATAATTCCAAAAAGTATCTATGATTTTTTAGGTCCGCTTTTTGTAAAATAGGCAAAAATCGGGTTGTTTGGCTCTAGTAAATATCCCACCGCACGTTAACTTGAGAATTTAATTTTTCTACTCCTAGAAATTTTTCGATCATTAGGTCATTTGCATCTTCAACATGTTTCTAGCATGCATATCCACCACATTAAAAACATGTTAGGATGAATTAGAAATCTTTTTCTTATAAAATTCCACCAAGCTATCTCGGGCTGTACTTGTGGAATTTCCCCTACGTGGATAACAAAACTTTAGTGTTCATTTTTAGTGCATGAAAATAATTATCTTCACTCTCATTTATTATAGTTTTCAAATTCTTTTGCATACATAAACTCTAAAAATTTCATTTTTTTGTGATCTATATTTGCCTTATCTTTTTTACGAGAAAACTGGGAAAGTGAAAAACTCAAGTTTAAAAAAAAAATTGAACATCCAAAAATGGAAATGCTCAAATGCTGAGAGCGATAATTCCAAGAAGTATATGTGAGTTTTTAGGTTCGCTTTTTGTAAAATAGGCAAAAAGCGGGTTGTTTGGCTCTGGTAAATATCCCACCGCACCTTAACTTGAGAATTTAATTTTTTTTCTCCTAGAAATTTTTCGATCATTAGGTCATTTGCATCTTCAAAATATTTCAGGCATGCACATCCACCACATTAAAAACATGTTAGGATGAATTAGAAATCTTTTTCTTATAAAATTCCACCAAGCTATCTGGGACTGTACTTTTGGAATTTCCCCAACGTGGATAACAAAACTTTGCTATTAATTTTTAGTGCATGAAAATAATTTTCGTCACACACATTTATTATAGTTTTCAAATTATTTTCCATACATAAACTCTAAAAATTTCATTTTGTTGTGATCTTTATTTGCCTTATCATTTTGTTTACGAGAAAACTGGGAAAGAGAAAAACTCAAGTTTGAAAAAATAATTGAACATCCAAAAATGGAAATGCTAAAAGGCTGAGAGCGATAATTCCAAAAAGTATCTGTGATTTTTTAGGTCTGATTTTTGTAAAATAAGAAAAAAGTGGGTTGTTTGGCTCTGGTAAATATCCCACCACACGTTAACTTGAGAATTTAATTTTTTCTCCTCGTTGAAATTTTTGGATCATTAGTTCATTTACATCTTCAACATGTTTCTGGCATGCATATCCACCACATTTAAACTTGTTAGGATCAATTAGAAATCTCTTTCCTATAAAATTTCACTAAGCAATTTGGGGTTGTACTCGTGGAATTTCCCCTACGTGGATAACAAAACTTTAGTGTTCGTTTTTAGTGCGTGAAAATAATTTTCTTCACTCTCATTGATTATAGTTTTCGAAATCTTTTGCATACATAAGCTCTAAAATTTTCATTTTGTTGCGATCTATATTTGACTTATCTTTTTGTTTACGAGAAAACTGGGAGAAAGAAAAACTCAAGTTTGAAAAAAAAAATTGAACATCCAAAATGGAAATGCTCAAATGCTAAGAGAGATAATTCCAAAACGCATCTATGATTTTTTAGGTCCGCTTTTTTGTAAAATAGGCAAAAAGTGCGTTGTTTGGTTATGGTAAATATCCCACAGCAAGTTAACTTGAGAATTTAATTTTTTCTACTCCTTGAAATTTTTGGATCATTAGGTCATTTACATCTTCAACATGTTTCAGGCATGCATATCCACCACATTTAAAACATGTTAGGATCAATTTGAGATCACGTTCTTATAAAATTCCACCAAGCTATCTGGAGTTGTACTAGTAGAATTTCCCCAACATGGATAACAAAACTTTGGTGTTTATTTTTAGTCCGTGAAAATAATTTTCTTCACTCACATTTATTATAGTTTACAAATTCTTTTTCATACATAAACTCTTAAATTTTTATTTTGTTGTGATCTATATTTCCCTTATCTTTTTGTTTACAAGAAAACAGGGAGTGTGAAAACGTCAAGTTTGAAAAACAAAATTGAACATCCAAAATGAAAATGCACAAATGCTGAGAGAGATAATTCCAAAAAGTATCTATAATTTTTTAGGTTCACTTTTTGTAAAATAGGCAAAAAGTGGGTTGTTGGCTCTGGTAAATTTCCCACAGCACGAAAACTTGAGAATTAAATTTTTTCTACTCCTAGAAATTTTTGGATCATTAGGTCATTTGCATCTTCAACAAGTTTCTAGCACACATATCCACGACATTCAAAACATGTTAGGATCAATTAGAAATATCTTTTTTATAAAATTCCACCAAGCTATTTGGGGTTGTACAAGTGGAATTTCCCAAACGTTGATAACAAAACTTTGGTGTTCATTTTTAGTGCATGAGACTAATTTTCTTCTCTCACATTTATTATAGTTTTCAAATTCTTTCGCATGCATAAACTCTAAAATTGTCATTTTGTTATGATCTATATTTGCTTGATCTTTTTGTTTACGAGAAAATTGGGAGAGAGAAAAACTCGAAGTTTGAAAAAAAAAATTGAACATCCAAAAATGGAAATGTACAAATGCTGAGAGTGATAATTCCAAAAAGTATCTTTGATTTTTTAGGTTCGCTTTTTGTAAAATAGGCAAAAAGCAGGTTGTTTGGCTCTAGTAAATATCCCACCGCACGTTAACTTGAGAATTTAATTTTTCTACTCCAAGAAATTTTTCAATCATTAGGTCATTTGCATCTTCAACAAGTTTCTGGCATGCATATCCACCACATTAAAAACATGTTAGGATGAATTAGAAATCTTTTTCTTATAAAATTCCACCAAGCTATCTGGGGCTGTACTTGTGGAATTTCACCAATGTGGATAACAAAACTTTGGTGTTCTTTTTTAGTGTGTGAAAATAAATTTCTTCACTCTCATTTATTATAGTTTTCCAATTCTTTTGCATACATCAACTCTTAAAATTTCATTTTGTTGTGATCTTTATTTGCCTTATCTTTTTGTTTACGAGAAAACTGGGAAAGTGAAAAACTCAAGTTTGAAAAAAAAATTGAACATCCAAAAATGGAAATGCTCAAATTCTGAGAGCGATAATTCCAAAAAGTATCTGTGATTTTTTAGGCCCGATTTTTGTAATATAGGCAAAAAGTGGGTTGTTTGGCTCTGGTAAATATCCCACCGCACGTTAACTTGAGAATTTAATTTTTTCAACTCCTTGAAATTTTTTGATCATTAGGTCATTTGCATCTTATACATGTTTCTGGCATGCATATCCACCACATTTAAACATGTTAGGATCAATTAGAAATCTCTTTCTTATAAAATTCCACAAGGCAATTTGGGGTTGTACTAGTGGAATTTCCCCAACGTGGAGAACAAAAATTTGGTGTACATTTTTAGTGCGTGAAAATAATTTTCTTCATACACATTTATTATAGTTTTGAAATTCATTTTCATACATAAGCTCTAAAATTTTCATTTTGTTTTGATCTATATTTGCCTTATCTTTTTGTTTATGAGAAAACTGGGAGAGTGAAAAACTCAAGTTTGAAAAAAAAAATTGAACATCCAAAATGGAATTGCAGAAATGCTAAGAGAGATAATTCGAAAAAGTTTCTGTGATTTTTTAGGTCCGCTTTTTGTAACATAGGCAAAAAGTGGGTTGTTTGGCTCTGGTAAATATCCCACCGCACATTAACTTGAGAATTTAATTTTTTCTACTCCTTGAAATTTTTGGATCATTACGTCATTTGCATCTTCAACATGTTTTTGGCATGCATATCCACCACATTTAAAACATGTTAGGATCAATTTGAGATCACTTTCTTATAAAATTCCACCAAGCTATGTTGTACTAGTGGAATTTCCCCAACATGGATAACAGAACTTTTGTGTTTATTTTTAGAGCGTAAAAATAATTTTCTTCACTCACATTTTTTAAGTTTTCAAATTCTTTTGCATACATAAGCTCTAGAATTTTAATTTTGTTGTGATCTATATTTGCCTTATGTTTTTGTTTACAAGAAACCTGGGAGAGTGAAAAACTCAAGTTTGAAAAAGAAAATTGAACATCCAAAATGGAAATGCACAAATGCTAAGAGAGATAATTCGAAAAAGTATGTATGATTTTTTAGGTCCGGTTTTTGTAAAATAGGCAAAAAGTGGTTTGTTTGGCTCAGGTAAATATCCCGCCGCACGTTATCTTGAGAATTTAATATTTTCTACTCCTTGAAATTTTTTGATCATTAGGTCATTTGCATCTTCAACATGTTTCTGGCATGCATATCCACCACATTCAGAACATGTTAGGATCAATTAGAAATCTCTTTTTTATAAAATTCTACCAAGCTATTTGGGGTTGTACTAATAGAATTTCCCAAACAATGATAACAAAATTTTGGTGTTCATTTTTAGCGCGTGAAAATAATTTCCTTCACTCACATTTATTATAGTTTTCAAATTCTTTTGAAGCATTAATCTCTAAAATTTTCATTTTGTTTTGATCTATATTTGCCTTATCTTTTTGTTTACGAGAAAATTGGGAGAGTGATAAACTCAAGTTTGAAAAAAAAAATTGAACATCCAAAAATGGAAATGCACAAATGTTGAGAGCGATAATTCCGAAAAGTATCTATGATTTTTTAGGTCCGCTTTTTGTAAAATAGGCAAAAAGCGGGTTGTTTGGCTCTAGTAAAAATCCTACCGCACGTTAACTTGAGAATTTAATTTTTCCACTCCAAGAAATTTTTCGATCATTAGGTCATTTGCATCTTCAACATGTTTCTAGCATGCATATCCATCACATTAAAAACATGTTAGGATGAATTAGAAATCGTTTTCATATAAAATTCCTCCAAGCTATCTGGGGCTATACTTGTTGAATTTCCCCAACGTAGATAACAAAACATTGGTGTTCATTTTAAGTGCGTGATAATAATTTTCTTCACTCTCATTTATTATAGTTTTCAAATTCTTCTGCATACATAAACTCTAAAAATTTCATTTTGTTGTGATCTTTATTTGCCTTATCTTTTTGTTTACGAGAAAAATGGGAAAGTGAAAAAGTCAAGTTTAAAAAAAAAATTGAACATCCAAAAATGGAAATGCTCAAATGCTGTGAACGATAATTCCAAAAAGCATCTGTGATTTTTTCAGTCCGATATTTGTAAAATAGGCAAAAAGTGGGTTGTTTGGCTCTGGTAAATATCCCACCGCACGTTAACTTGAGAATTTAATTCTTTCTACTCCTTGAAATTTTTGGATCATTAGGTCATTTGCATCTTCAACATGTTTCTGGCATGCATATCCACCATATTTAAACATGTTAGGAGCCATTAGAAATCTCTTTCTTATAAAATTCCAACAAGCAATTTGGGGTAGTACTAGTGGAATTTTCCCAACGTGGATAACAAAACTTTGGTGTCCATTTTTAGTGCGTGAAAATGATTTTCTTCACACACATTTATTATAGTTTTCAAAGTCTTTTGCATACATAAGCTCTAAACTTTTCATTTTGTTGTGATCTATATTTGCCTTATCTTTTTGTTTACTTGAAAACTGGGAGAGTGAAAAACTTAAAGTTTGAAAAAGAAAATTGAACAACCAAAATGGAAATGCACAAATGCTAAGAGAGAAAATTCAAAAAAGTATCAGTGTTTTTTTCGGTCCGCTTTTTGTAAAATGAGGAAAAAGTGGTTTGTTTGGCTCTGGTAAATATCCCGCCGCTCGTTAACTTGAGAATTTAATTTTTTCTACTCGAAATTTTTAGATCATTAGGTCATTTGCATCTTCAACATATTTCTGGCATGCATATCCACCACATTTATAATATGTTAGGATAAATACGAGATCACTTTCTTATTAAATTCCACCAAGCTATCTGGGGTTGTACTAGTGGAATTTCCCCAACATGGATAACAAAACTTTGGTGTTTATTTTTACTGTGTGAAAATAATTTTCTTCACTCACATTTATAATAGTTTTCAAATTATTTTGCATACATAAACTCTTAAATTTTCTTTTTGTTGTGATCTATATTTGCCTTATCTTTTTGTTTACGAGAAAACAGGGAGAGTGAAAACCTCATGTTTGAAAAAAAAAATTGAACATCCAAAATGGAAATGCACAAATGCTGAGAGAGATAATTCCAAAAAATATCTGTGTTTTTTTAGGTCCGCTTTTGTAAAATAGGCCAAAAGTGGGTTGTTGGCTCTAGTAAATTTCCCACAACACGTTAACTCTAGAATTACATTTTTTCTACTCCTTGAAATTTTTGGATCATTAGGTCATTTGCATCTTCAACATGTTTCTGGCATGCATATTCACCACATTCAAAACATATCAGGATCAATTAGAAATCTCTTTTTTATAAAATTCCACCAAGCTATTTGGGGTTGTACTGGAGGAATTTCCCGTACAATGATAACAAAACTTTGCTGTTTATTTTTAGTGTGTGAAAATAATTTTCTTCACTCACATTTATTATAGTTTTCAAATTCTTCTGCATGCATAAACTCTAAAATTTTCATTTTCTTGTGATCTATATTTGCCTTATATTTTTGCTTACGAGAAAACTAGGAGAGTGAAAAACTCAAGTTTTAAAAAAGAAATTGAACATCCAAAAATGGAAATATACAAATGCTGAGAGCGATAATTCAAAAAAGTATCTATGATTTTTTAGGTCCGCTGTTTGTAAAATAGGCAAAAAGCAAGTTGTTTGGCTCTCGTAAAAATCCCACCGCATAACTTCTGAATTTAATTTTTCTAGTCCTAGAAATTTTTTGATAATTAGGTCATTTGCATCTTCAACATGTTTCTGGCATGCATATCCAACACTTTTAAACATGTTAGGATCAATTAGAAATCTCTTTCTTATTAAATTCCACAAGGCAATTTGGGGTTGTACTAGTAGAATTTCCCCAAAGTGGATAACAAAACTTTGGTGTTCATTTTTAGTGCGTGAAAATAATTTTCTTCACTCACATTTATTAAAGTTTTCAAATTCTTTTGCATACATAAGCTCTAAAATTTTCATTTTGTTGTGATCTTTATTTGCCTTATCTTTTTATTTACAAGAAAACTGGGAGAGCTAAAAACTCAAGTTTAAAAAAAAATTGAACATCCAAAATGGGAATGCACAAATGCTAAGAGAGATAATTGAAAAAAGTATCTTTGATTTTTTAGGTCCGCTTTTTGTAAAATAGGCTAAAAGAGGGTTGTTTGGCTCTGGTAAATATCCCACCGCACGTAAACTTGAGAATTTAATTTTTTCTACTCCCTGAAATTTTTGGATCATTAGGTCATTTACATCATCAACATGCTTCTGGCATGCATATCCACCACATTTAAAACATGTTAGGATCAATTTGAGATCACTTTTGTATAAAATTCCACCAAGCAATCTGGGGTTGTACTAGTGGAATTTCCCCAACATGGATAACAAACCTTTGGTGTTTTTTTTTGAGCGTGAACATAATTTTCCTCACTCACATTTATTATATTTTTCAAATTCTTTTGCATACATAAACTCTTAAATTTTCATTTTGTTCTGATCTTTATTTGCCTTATCTTTTTGTTTACGAGAAAACAGGGAGAGTGAAAACCTCATGTTTGAAAAAAAAAATTGAACATCCAAAATGGAAATGCACAAATGCTAAGAGAGATAATTCAAAAAATTATCTGTGATTTTTTAGGTTCGCTTTTTATAAAATAGGCAAAAAGTGGGTTGTTGGATCTAGTAAATTTCCCACAGCACGTTACCTCTAGAATTAAATTTTTTTTACTCCTTGAAATTTTTGGATCATTAGGTCATTTGCATCTTCAACATGCTTCTGGCATGCATATCCATCACATTCAAAAAATGTTAGGATCAATTAGAAATCTCTTTTTTATAAAATTCCACCTATCTATTTGGGGTTGTACTAGTGGAATTTCCCAAATGATAATAACAAAACTTTGGTGTTCATTTTTAGTGCGTGAAATTTTTTTTCTTCACTCACATTTATTATATTTTTCAAATTCTTTTGCATGCATAAACTCTAACATTTTCATTTTGTTGTGATCTATATTTGCCTTATCTTTTTGTTTACTAGAAAACTGGGAAAATGAAAAACTCAAGTTTGAAAAAAAAATTGAACATCCAAAAATGGAAATGCTCAAATTCTGAGAGTGGTAATTCCAAAAAGCATCTGTGATTTTTTAGGTCCGATTTTAATTAAATGGGCAAAAAGTGGGTTGTTTGGCTCTGATAAATATCCCACCGCACGTTAACTTGAGAATTTAATTTTTTCTACTCCTTGAAATTTTTGGATCATTAGGTCATTTGCATCTTCAACATGTTTCTGGCATGCATATCCACCACATTTAAACATTTAAGGATCAATTAGAAATCTATTTCCTATAAAATTCCACCAAGCAATTTGGGGTTGTACTAGTGGAATTTCCCCAACGTGGATTACAAAACTTTGGTATTCATTTTTAGCGCGTGAAAATAATTTTCTTCACTCACATTTTGTAAAATAGGCAAAAAGTGGGTTGTTTGGCTCTGCTAAATATCCCACCGCTCGTTAACTTGAGAATTTAATTTTTTCTACTCGAAATTTTAGGGTAATTAGGTCATTTGCATCTTCAACTTGTTTCTAGCATGCTTATCCACCACATTTAAAACATGTTAGGATCAATTTGAGATCACTTTTTTAGTGCGAGAAAATAATTTTCTTCACTCACATTTATTAAAGTTTTCAAATTCTTTTGCATGCATAAACTCTTACATTTTAATTTTGTTGTGATCTATATTTGCCTTATCTTTTTGTTTACGAGAAAATAGGGAGAGTGAAAACCTCATGTTTGAAATAAAAATTTAACATCCAAAATGGAAATGCACAAATGGTGAGAGAGATAATTCCAAAAAGTATCTGAGATTTTTTAGGTTCGCTTTTTGTAAAATAGGCAAAAAGTGGGTTGTTGGCACTAGTAAATTTCCCACTGCACGTTAACTTGAGAATTAAATTTTTTCTACTCCTTGAAATTTTTGGATCATTAGGTCATTTGCATCTTTAACATGTTTCCGGCATGCATATCCACCACATTCAAAATATGTTAAGATCAATTAGAAATCTCTTTTTTATAAAATTCCACCAAGCTATTTGGGGTTGTACTAGTGGAATTTCCCAAACGATGATAACAAAACTTTGGTGTTCATTTTTAGTGTGTGAAAATAATTTTCTTCACTCACATATATTATAGTTTCATTTTGTTGTGATCTATATTTGGCTTATCTTTTTTTTTATGAGAAAACTAGGAGAGTGAAAAACTCTAGTTTGAAAAAAAATATTGAACATCCAAAAATGGAAATGCACAAATGCTGAGTGCGATAATTCCAAAAAGTATCTTTGATTTTTTAGGTCCGCTTTTTGTAAAATAGGCAAAAAGCGGGTTGCTTGGCTATGGTAAATATTCCACCGCACGTTAACTTGAGAATTTATTTTTCTACTCCTAGAAATATTTTGATTATTAGGTCATTTCCTTCATTAACATGTTTCTGGCACGCATATCCACCACATTAAAACATGTTAGGAAGAATTAGAAATCTTTTTCTTATAAAATTCCACCAAGCTATCTGCGGCAGTACTTGTGGAATTTCCCCAACGTGGATAAAAAAACTTTGGTGTTCATTTTTAGTGTGTGAAAATAAATTTCTTTATTCACATATTTTATAGTTTTCATTTTGTTGTGATCTATATTTGCCTTATCTTTTTGTTTACGAGAAAACTGGGAGAGTGAAAAACTCAAGTTTGAAAAAAAAAAATTGAACATCCAAAAATGGAAATGCACAATGCTGAGAGCGATAATTCCGAAATGTATCTATGAGTTTTTAGGTTCGATTTAGTAAAATAGGCAAAAAGCTGGTTGTTTGGCTAAGGTAAATATCCCACCGCACGTTAACTTGAAAATTTAATTTTTCTACTCCGAGAAAATTTTCAATGATTAGGTCATTTGCATCTTCAACATGTTTCTGGCACGCATATCCACCACATTAAAAACATGTTAGGATGAATTATAAATCTTTTTCTTATAAAATTCCACCAAATTATTTGGGGCTGTACTTGTGGAATTTCCCCAATGTGGATAACAAAACATTGGTGTTCATTTTCTGTGCGTGAAAAGAATTTTCTTCTCTCTCATTTATTATAGTTTTCAAATTCTTTTGCATACATAAACTCTAAATATTTCATTTTGCTGCGATATTTATTTGCCTTATCTTTCTGTTTACGAGAAAACTTGGAAAGTGAAAAACTCAAGTTTGAAAAAAAAATTGAACATCCAAAAATGGAAATGCTCAAATACTGAGAGCGATAATTCCAAACGTATCTGTTATTTTTTTGGTCCGTTCATTTAAGATAGGAAAAAAGTGTGTTGTTTGGCTCTGGTAAATATCCCACTGCACGTTAACATGAAAATTTAATTTTTTCTACTCGAAATTTTTGGATCATTAGGTCATTTGCATCTTCAACATGTTTCTGGCATGCATATCCACCACATTTAAACATGTTAGGAGTAATTAGAAATCTCTTTCTTATAAAATTCCACCAAGAAATTTTGGGTTGTACTAGTGGAATTACCCCAACGTGGATAACAAAACTTTGGTGTTCCTTTTTAGTGGTTGAAAATAATTTTTTTCACTCACATTTATTATAGTTTTCAAATTCTTTTGCATACATAAGCTCTAAAATTTTGTTTTTGTTGTGATCTATATTTGCCTTATCCTTTTGTTTACAAGAAAACTGGAAGAGTGAAAAACTCTAGTTTGAAAAAAAAAATGAACAAATCAAAATGGAAATGCACAAATGCTAAGACAGATTATTAAAAAAAGTATCTGTGATTTTTTAGGTCCGCTTTTTGTAAAATAAGCAAAAAGTGGGTTGTTTGGCACTGGTAAATATCCCACCGCACGTTAACTTGAGAATTTAATTTTTTCTACTCCTTGAAATTTTTTGATTATTAGGTCGTTTGCAGCTTCAACATGTTTCTTGCATGCATATCCACCACATTTAAAACATGTTAGAATCAATTTGAGATCACTTTCTTGTAAAATTCCACCAAGCTATCTTGGGTTGTACAAGTGGAATTTCCCCAACTCGGATAACAAAACTTTGGTGTTTATTTTTAGTGCGTGAAAATAATTTTCTTCACTCACATTTTTTATAGTTTTCAAATTCTTTTGCATACATAAACATTTAAATTTTCATTTTGTTGTGATCAATATTTGCCTTATCTTTTTGTTTACGAGAAAACAGGGAGAGTGAAAACCTCATGTTTGAAAAAAAATTGAACATCCAAAATGGAAATGCATAAATGCCGAGAGAGATAATTCCAAAAAGTATCTATGACTCTTTAGGTTCAATTTATGTAAAATAGGCAAAATGTGGGTTGTTGGCTCTGGTAAATTTCCCACAGCACGTTAACTTGAGAATTAATTTTTTTCTACTCTTTGAAATTTTTTTATCATTAGGTCATTTGCATCTTCAACATGTTTTTGGCATGCATATCCACCACATTCAAAATATGTTAGGATCAATTAGAAATCTCTTTTTTATAAAATTCCACCAAGCTATTTGGGGTTGTACTAGTGGAATTTCCCAAACGATGATAACAAAACTTTGGTGTTCATTTTTAGTGTGTGAAAATAATTTTCTTCACTCACACATATTATAGTTTTTATTTTGTTGTGATCTATATTTGCCTTATCTTTTTTTTTACGAGAAAACTGGGAGAGTGAAAAACTCTAGTTTGAAAAAAAAAATTGAACATTCAAAAATGGAAATGTAAAAATGCTGAGAACGATAATTCCGAAAAGTATCTATGCGTTTTTAGGTCCGCTTTTTGTAAAATAGGCAAAAAGCGGGTTGTTTGCTTATGGTAAATATCCCACCACACGTTAACTTGAGAATTTAATTTTTGTACTCCTAGAAATTTTTCGATCATTAGTCATTTGCATCTTCAACATGTTTCTGGCACGCATATCCACCACATTAAAAACATGTTAGGATGAATTAGAAATCTTTTTCTTATAAAATTCCACCAAGCTATCTGGGGGTGTACTTGTGGAATTTCCCCAGCGTGGATAACAAAACTTTGGTGTTCATTTTTAGTGCGTGAAAAAAAATTTTTTCACTCTCATTTGTTATTGTTTTCAAATTCTTTTGCACCTCTAAAAATTTCATTTTGTTGCGATCTTAATTTGCCTTATCTTTTTGTTTACGAGAAAATTGGGAAAGTGAAAAACTCAAGTTTGAAAAAAAAAAATTTAACATCCAAAAATGGAAATGCTCAAATGCTGAGAGCGATAATTCCAAAAAGTATCTGTGATTTTTTAGGTCTGATTTTTGTAAAATAGGCAAAAAGTGGGTTGTTTGGCTCAGGTAAATATCCCACCGCACGTTAACTTGAAAATTTAATTTTTTCTACTCCTTGAATTTTTTGGATCATTAGGTCATTTGCATCTTATACATGTTTTTGGCATGCATATCCACCATATTTAGACATGTTAGGATCAATTAGAAATCTTTTTCTTATAAAATTCCACAAGGCAATTTGGAGTTCCACTTGTGGAATTTTCCCAACGTGGATAACAAAACTTTTGTGTTCATTTTTAGTGCATGAAAATAATTTTCTTCACTCTTATTTATTATAATTTTCAAATACTATTGCATACATAAACTCTAAAAATTTCATTTTGTTGTGATGTTTATTTGCCTTATTTTTTTTTTACGAGAAAACTGGGAAAGTGAAAAACTCAAGTTTGAAAAAAAACTTGAACATCCAAAAATGGAAATGCTCAAATGCTGAGAGCGATAATTTAAAAAATTATCTGTGATTTTTTAGCTCCGATTTTTGTAAAATAGGCAAAAAGTGGGTTGTTTGGCTCTGGTAAATATCCCACCGCACGTTAACTTGAGAATTTAATTTTTTCTACTCCTTGAAATTTTTGGATCATTAGGTCATTTGCATCTTCTACATGTTTCTGGCATGCATATCCACCACATTTAAACATTTTTGGATCAATTAGAAATCTCTTTCTTATAAAATTCCACCAAGAAATTTGGGGTTGTAACAGTGAAATTTCTCCTACGTGGATAACAAAACTTTGGTGTTCATTTTTAGTGCGTCAAAATAATTTTCTTCACTCACATTTATTATAGTTTTCAAATTCTTTTGCATACATAAGCTCTAAAATTTTCATTTTGTTGTGATCTATATTTGCCTTATCTTTTTGTTTACGAGAAAACTGGGAGAGTGAAAAACTCATGGTTCGAGAGGAAAATTGAACATCCAAAATGGAAATGCACATATGCAAAGAGAGATAATTCGAAAAAGTATCTTTGATTTTTGAGGTCCGCTTTTTGTAAAAAAGGGAAAAAGTGGGTTGTTTGGCTTTGGTAAATATCCTACCGCACGTTATCTTGAGAATTTAATTTTTTCTACTCCTAGAAATTTTTGGATCATTAGGTCATTTCCATCCTCAACATGTTTCTTGCATGCATATCCACCACATTTAAAACAAGTTAGGATCAATTTGAGATCACTTTTTTATAAAATTCCACCAAGCTTTCTGGGGTTGTACTAGTGGAATTTCCCCAACATGGATAACAAAACTTTGGTGTTTATTTTTAGAGCGTGAAAATAATTTTCTTCACTCACATTTATTATATTTTTTAAATTCTTTTGCATACATAAACTCTAAAATTTGCAATTTGTTGTGATCTATATTTGCCTTATCTTTTTGTTTACGAAAAAACAGGGAGAGTGAAAACCTCATGTTTGAAAAAAAAAAATTGAACATCCAAAATGGAAATGCACAAATGCTATGAGAGATAATTCCAAAAAGTATCTGTGATTTTTTAGGTTCGCTTTTTTTAAAATAGGCAAAAAGTGGGTTGTTGGCTCTGGTAAATTTCCCACAGCACGTTAACTTGAGAATTAAATTTTTTCTATCTTGAAATTTTTGGATCATTAGGTCATTTGCATCTTCAACATGTTTCTGGCATGCATTTCCACCACATTAAAAACATGTTAGGATCAATTAGAAATCTCTTTTGTATAAAATTCCACCAAGCTATTTAGGGTTGTAGTAGTGGAATTTCCCAAACGATGATAACAAAACTTTGGTGTTCATTTTTAGTGCGTGAAAATAATTTTCTTCACTCACATTTATTATAGTTTTCAAATTCTTTTGCATGCATAAACTCTAAAATTTTTATTTTGTTGTGATCTATATTTGCCTTATCTTTTTGTTTAAGAGAAAACTGGAATAGTGAAAAACTCAAGTTTGAAAAAAAAAATTCAACATCCAAAAAATGGAAATGCACAAATGCTGAGAGCAATAATTTCAAAAAGTATCTATAAATTTTTAGGTCCGCTTTTCGTAAAATAGGCAAAAAGCGGGTAGTTTGGCTCTGGTAAATATCCCACCGCACATTAACATGAGAATTTAATTTTTCTACTCCTAGAAATTTTTCGATCATTAGGTCATTTACATCTTCAACATGTTTCTGGCTTGCATATCCACCACATTAAAAACATGATAGGATGAATTATAAATCTTTTTCTTACAAAATTTCACCAAGCTATTTGGGGTTGTACTTGTGAAATTTCCCCAACGTGGATAACAAAACTTTGGGGTTCATTTTTAGAGCGTGAAAATAATTTTCTTCACTCTCATTTATTACAGATTTCAAATTCTTTTGCATACATAAACTAAAAATTTCATTTTGTGCGATCTTCATTTGCCTTACCTTTTTGTTTACGAGAAAACTGGGAAAGTGAAAAACTCAAGTTTGAAAAAAAATTGAACATCCAAAAATGGAAATGCACAAATGCAGAGAGAGATAATTCCGAAAAGTATCTATGAGTTTTTAGGTTCGCTTTTAGTAAAATAGGAAAAAAGCTGGTTGTTTGGCTAAGGTAAATATCCCACCGCACGTTAACTTGAAAATTTAATTTTTCTACTCCGAGAAATTTTTCAATGATTAGGTCATTTGCATCTTCAACATGTTTCTGGCATGCATATCCACCACATTAAAAACATGTTAGGATGAATTATAAATCTTTTTCTTATAAAATTCCACCAAGTTATCTGGGGCTGTACTTGTGGAATTTCCCCAACGTGGATAACAAAACATTAGTGTTCATTTTCAGTGCGTGAAAAGAATTTTCTTCTCTCTCATTTATTATAGTTTTCAAATTCTTTTGCATACATAAACTCTAAATATTTCATTTTGCTGTGATCTTTATTTGCCTTATCTTTTTGTTTACGAGAAAACTGGGAAAGTGAAAAACTCAAGTTTGAAAAAAAAAAATGAACATCCAAAAATGGAAATGCTCAAATACTGAGAGCGATAATTCCAAAAAGTATCTGTTATTTTTTTGGTCCGTTTATTTATGATAGGCAAAAAGTGTGTTGTTTGGCTCTGGTAAATATCCCACCGCACGTTAACTTGAAAATTTAATTTTTTCTACTCCTTGAAATTTTTGGATCATTAGGTCATTTGCATCTTCAACATGTTTCTGGCATGCATATCCACCACATTTAAACATGTTAGGATTAATTAGAAATCTCTTTCTTATAAAATTCCACCAAGCAATTTTGGGTTGTACTAGTGGAATTTCCCCAACGTGGACAACAAAACTTTGGTGTTCCTTTTTAGTGGGTGAAAATAATTTTATTCACTCACATTTATTATAGTTTTCAAATTCTTTTTCATACATAAGCTCTAAAAATTTGTTTTTGTTGTGATCTATATTTGCCTTATCCTTTTGTTTACGAGAAAACTGGGAGAGTGAAAAACTCTAGTTTGAAAAAAAAATTGAACAAATCAAAATGGAAATGCACAAATGCTAAGAGAGATTATTACAAAAAGTATCTATGATTTTTTAGGTCCGCTTTTTGTAAAATAAGCAAAAAGTGGGTTGTTTGGCACTGGTAAATATCCCACCGCACGTTAACTTGAGAATTTAAGTTTTTCTACTCCTTGAAATTTTTTGATTATTAGGTCATTTGCAGCTTCAACATGTTTCTTGCATGCATATCCACCACATTTAAAAAATGTTAGAATCAATTTGAGATCACTTTCTTGTAAAATTCCACCAAGCTATCTTGGGTTGTACAAGTGGAATTTCCCCAACTTGGATAACAAAACTTTGGTGTTTATTTTTAGTGCATGAAAATAATTTTCTTCACTCACATTTTTTATAGTTTTCAAATTCTTTTGCATACATAAACATTTAAATTTTCATTTTGTTGTGATCAATATTTGCCTTATCTTTTTGTTTACGAGAAAACAGGGAGAGAGAAAACCTCATGTTTGAAAAAAAAATTGAACATCCAAAATGGAAATGCACAAATGCTGAGAGAGATAATTCCAAAAAGTATCTGTGACTTTTTAGGTTCGCTTTATGTAAAATAGGCAAAATGTGGGTTGTTGGCTCTGGTAAATTTCCCACAGCACGTTAACTTGAGAATTAATTTTTTTCTACTCTTTGAAACTTTTTTATCATTAGGTCATTTGCATCTTCAACATGTTTCTGGCATGCATATCCACCACATTCAAAATATGTTAGGATCAATTAGAAATCTCTTTTTTATAAAATTCCACCAAGCTATTTGGGGTTGTACTAGTGGAATTTCCCAAACGATGATAACAAAACTTTGGTGTTCATTTTTAGTGTGTGAAAATAATTTTCTTCACTCACACATATTATAGTTTTTATTTTGTTGTGACCTATATTTGCCTTATCTTTTTTTTTACGAGAAAACTGGGAGAGAGAAAAACTCTAGTTTGAAAAAAAAATTGAACATTCAAAAATGGAAATGTAAAAATGCTGAGAACGAAAATTCCGAAAAGTATCTATGCGTTTTTAGGTCCGCTTTTTGTTAAATAGGCAAAAAGCGGGTTGTTTGCTTATGGTAAATATCCCACCACATGTTAACTTGAGAATTTAATTTTTGTACTCCTAGAAATTTTTCGATCATTAGTCATTTGCATCTTCAACATGTTTCTGGCACGCATATCCACCACATTAAAAACATGTTAGCCTGAATTAGAAATCTTTTTCTTATAAAATTCCTCTAAGCTATCTGGGGGTGTACTTGTGGAATTTCCCCAGCGTGGATAACAAAACTTTGGTGTTCATTTTTAGTGCGTGAAAATAATTTTCTTCACTCTCATTTGTTATAGTTTTCAAATTCTTTTGCACCTCTAAAAATTTCATTTTGTTGCGATCTTAATTTGCCTTATCTTTTTGTTTACGAGAAAATTGGGAAAGAGAAAAACTCAAGTTTGAAAAAAAAAATTGAACATCCAAAAATGGAAATGCTCAAATGCTGAGAGCGATAATTCCAAAAATATCTGTGATTTTTTAGGTCCAATTTTTGTAAAATAGGCAAAAAGTGGGTTGTTTGGCTCAGGTAAATATCCCACCGCACGTTAACTTGAAAATTTAATTTTTTCTTCTCCTTGAATTTTTTGGATCATTAGGTCATTTGCATCTTATACATGTTTTTGGCATGCATATCCACCATGTTTAAACATGTTAGGATCAATTTGAAATCTTTTTCTTATAAAATTCCACAAGGCAATTTGGGGTTCCACTTGTGGAATTTTCCCAACGTGGATAACAAAACTTTTGTGTTCATTTTTAGTGCAAGAAAATAATTTTCTTCACTCTTATTTATTATAATTTTCAAATTCTTTTGCATACATAAACTCTAAAAATTTCATTTTGTTGTGATGTTTATTTGCCTTATCTTTTTTTTTACGAGAAAACTGGGAAAGTGAAAAACTCAAGTTTGAAAAAAAACTTGAACATCCAAAAATGGAAATGCTCAAATGCTGAGAGCGATAATTCAAAAAATTATCTGTGATTTTTTAGCTCCGATTTTTGTAAAATAGGCAAAAAGTGGGTTGTTTGGCTATGGTAAATATCCCACCGCACGTTAACTTGAGAATTTAATTTTTTCTACTCCTTGAAAATTTTGGATCATTAGGTCATTTGCATCTTCTACATGTTTCTGGCATGCATATCCACCACATTTAAATATTTTTGGATCAATTAGAAATCTCTTTCTTATAAAATTCCACCAAGAAATTTGGGGTTGTACTAGTGAAATTTCTCCTACGTGGATAACAAAACTTTGGTGTTCATTTTTAGTGCGTCAAAATAATTTTCTTCACTCACATTTATTATAGTTTTCAAATTCTTTTGCATACATAAGCTCTAAAATTTTCATTTTGTTGTGATCTATATTTGCCTTATCTTTTTGTTTACGAGAAAACTGGGAGAGTGAAAAACTCATGTTTCAAAAGGAAAATTGAACATCCAAAATGAAAATGCACAAATGCAAAGAGAGACAATTCGAAAAAGTATCTTTGATTTTTGAGGTCCGCTTTTTGTAAAAAAGGCAAAAAGTGGGTTGTTTGGCTCTGGTAAATATCCTACCGCACGTTATCTTGAGAATTTAATTTTTTCTACTCCTAGAAATTTTTGGATCATTAGGTCATTTCCATCCTCAACATGTTTCTTGCATGCATATCCACCACATTTAAAACATGTTAGGATCAATTTGAGATCACTTTTTTATAAAATTCCACCAAGCTATCTGGGGTTGTACTAGTGGAATTTCCCCAACATGGATAACAAAACTTTGGTGTTTATTTTTAGAGCGTGAAAATAATTTTCTTCACTCACATTTATTATATTTTTTAAATTCTTTTGCATACATAAACTCTAAAATTTGCAATTTGTTGTAATCTATATTTGCCTTATCTTTTTGTTTACGAGAAAACAGGGAGAGTGAAAACCTCATGTTTGAAAAAAAAAAATTGAACATCCAAAATGGAAATGCACAAATGCTATGAGAGATAATTCCAAAAAGTATCCGTGATTTTTTAGGTTCGCTTTTTGTAAAATAGGCAAAAAGTGGGTTGTTGGCTCTGGTAAATTTCCCACAGCACGTTAACTTGAGAATTAAATTTTTTCTATCTTGAAATTTTTGGATCATTAGGTCATTTGCATCTTCAACATGTTTCTGGCATGCATTTCCACCACATTAAAAACATGTTAGAATCAATTAGAAATCTCTTTTGTATAAAATTCCACCAAGCTATTTAGGGTTGTAGTAGTGGAATTTCCCAAACGATGATAACAAAACTTTGGTGTTCATTTTTAGTGCGTGAAAATAATTTTCTTCACTCACATTTATTATAGTTTTCAAATTATTTTGCATGCATAAACTCTAAAATTTTCATTTTGTTGTGATCTATATTTGCCTTATCTTTTTGTTTACGAGAAAACTGGAATAGTGAAAAACTCAAGTTTGAAAAAAAAATTCAACATCCAAAAAATGGAAATGCACAAATGCTGAGAGCGATAATTTCGAAAAGTATCTATAAATTTTTAGGTCCGCTTTTCGTCAAATAGGCAAAAAGCGGGTAGTTTGGCTCTGGTAAATATCCCACCGCACATTAACATGAGAATTTAATTTTTCTACTCCTAGAAATTTTTCGATCATTAGGTCATTTACATCTTCAACATGTTTCTGGCTTGCATATCCACCACATTAAAAACATGATAGGATGAATTATAAATCTTTTTCTTATAAAATTCCACTAAGCTATTTGGGGTTGTACTTGTGGAATTTCCCCAACGTGGATAACAAAACTTTGGGGTTCATTTTTAGAGCGTGAAAATAATTTTCTTCACTCTCATTTATTACAGTTTTCAAATTCTTTTGCATACATAAACTAAAAATTTCATTTTGTTGCGATCTTCATTTGCCTTACCTTTTTGTTTACGAGAAAACTGGGAAAGTGAAAAACTCAAGTTTGAAAAAAAAATTGAACATCCAAAAACGGAAATGCACAAATGCAGAGCGAGATCATTCCGAAAAGTATCTATGAGTTTTTAGGTTCGCTTTTAGTAAAATAGGCAAAAAGCTGGTTGTTTGGCTAAGGTAAATATCCCACCGCACGTTAACTTGAAAATTTAATTTTTCTACTCCGAGAAATTTTTCAATGATTAGGTCATTTGCATCTTCAACATGATTCTGGCACACATATCCACCACATTAAAAACATGTTAGGATGAATTATAAATCTTTTTCTTATAAAATTCCACCAAGTTATCTGGGGCTGTACTTGTGGAATTTCCCCAACGTGGATAACAAAACATTGGTGTTCATTTTCAGTGCGTGAAAAGAATTTTCTTCTCTCTCATTTATTATAGTTTTCAAATTCTTTTGCATACATAAACTCTAAATATTTCATTTTGCTGCGATCTTTATTTGCCTTATCTTTTTGTTTACGAGAAAACTGGGAAAGTGAAAAACTCAAGTTTGAAAAAAAAAATGAACATCCAAAAATGGAAATGCTCAAATACTGAGAGTGATAATTCCAAAAAGTATCTGTTATTTTTTTGGTCCGTTTATTTAAGATAGGCAAAAAGTGTGTTGTTTGGCTCTGGTAAATATCCCACCGCACGTTAACTTGAAAATTTAATTTTTTCTACTCCTTGAAATTTTTGGATCATTAGGTCATTTGCATCTTCAACATGTTTCTGGCATGCATATCCACCACATTTAAACATGTTAGGATTAATTAGAAATCTCTTTCTTATAAAATTCCACCAAGCAATTTTGGGTTGTACTAGTGGAATTTCCCCAACGTGGACAACAAAACTTTGGTATTCCTTTTTAGTGGGTGAAAATAATTTTATTCACTCACATTTATTATAGTTTTCAAATTCTTTTGCATACATAAGCTCTAAAAATTTTTTTTTGTTGTGATCTATATTTGCCTTATCCTTTTGTTTACGAGAAAACTGGGAGAGTGAAAAACTCTAGTTTGAAAAAAAAATTGAACAAATCAAAATGGAAATGCACAAATGCTAAGAGAGATTATTACAAAAAGTATCTGTGATTTTTTAGGTCCGCTTTTTGTAAAATAAGCAAAAAGTGGGTTGTTTGGCACTGGTAAATATCCCACCGCACGTTAACTTGAGAATTTAATTTTTTCTACTCCTTGAATTTTTTTGATTATTAGGTCATTTGCAGCTTCAACATGTTTCTTGCCTGCATATCCACCACATTTAAAACATGTTAGAATCAATTTGAGATCACTTTCTTGTAAAATTCCACCAAGCTATCTTGGGTTGTACAAGTGGAATTTCCCCAACTTGGATAACAAAACTTTGGTGTTTATTTTTAGTGCGTGAAAATAATTTTCTTCACTCACATTTTTTATAGTTTTCAAATTCTTTTGCATACATAGACATTTAAATTTTCATTTTGTTGTGATCAATATTTGCCTTATCTTTTTGTTTACGAGAAAACAGGGAGAGAGAAAACCTCATGTTTGAAAAAAAAATTGAACATCCAAAATGGAAATGCACAAATGCTGAGAGAGATAATTCCAAAAAGTATCTGTGACTTTTTAGGTTCGCTTTATGTAAAATAGGCAAAATGTGGGTTGTTGGCTCTGGTAAATTTCCCACAGCACGTTAACTTGAGAATTAATTTTTTTCTACTCTTTGAAACTTTTTTATCATTAGGTCATTTTGCATCTTCAACATGTTTCTGGCATGCATATCCACCACATTCAAAATATGTTAGGATCAATTAAAAATCTCTTTTTTATAAAATTCCACCAAGCTATTTGGGGTTGTACTAGTGGAATTTCCCAAACGATGATAACAAAACTTTGGTGTTCATTTTTAGTGTGTGAAAATAATTTTCTTCACTCACACATATTATAGTTTTTATTTTGTTGTGACCTATATTTGCCTTATCTTTTTTTTACGAGAAAACTGGGAGAGTGAAAAACTCTAGTTTGAAAAAAAAAATGAACATTCAAAAATGGAAATGTAAAAATGCTGAGAACGATAATTCCGAAAAGTATCTATGCGTTTTTAGGTCCGCTTTTTGTAAAATAGGCAAAAAGCGGGTTGTTTGCTTATGGTAAATATCCCACCACACGTTAACTTGAGAATTTAATTTTTGTACTCCTAGAAATTTTTCGATCATTAGTCATTTGCATCTTCAACATGTTTCTGGCACGCATATCCACCACATTAAAAACATGTTAGCCTGAATTAGAAATCTTTTTCTTATAAAATTCCTCTAAGCTATCTGGGGGTGTACTTGTGGAATTTCCCCAGCGTGGATAACAAAACTTTGGTGTTCATTTTTAGTGCGTGAAAATAATTTTCTTCACTCTCATTTGTTATAGTTTTCAAATTCTTTTGCATACATAAACAAAAAATTTCATTTTGTTGCGATCTTCATTTGCCTTACCTTTTTGTTTACGAGAAAACTAGGAAAGTGAAAAACTCAAGTTTGAAAAAAAAATTGAACATCAAAAAATGGAAATGCTCAAATGTTGAGAACGATAATTCCAAAAACTATCTGTTATTTTATAGGTCCGATTTTTGTAAAATAGACAAAAAGTGGGTTGTTTGGCTCTGGTAAATATCCCACCGCACGTTAACTACAAAATTTAATTGTTTCATCTCCTTGAAATTTTTGGATCATTAGGTCGTTTGCATCTTCAACATGTTTCTGGCATGCATATCCACCACATTTAAACATGTTAGGATCAATTAGAAATCTCTTTCTTATAAAATTCCACCAAGCAATTTTGGGTTGTACTAGTTGAATTTCCCCAACGTGGATAACAAAACTTTGGTGTTCATTTTTAGTGCAAGAAAATAATTTTCTTCACTCTTATTTATTATAATTTTCAAATTCTATTGCATACATATGCTCTAAAATTTTCATTTTGTTGTGATCTATATTTGCCTAATCTTTTTGTTTACGAGAAAACTCGGAGAGTGAAAAAATCAAGTTTGAAAAAAAAATTGAACATCCAAAAAGGAAATGCACAAATGCTAAGAGAGATAATTCAGATAAGTATCTATGATTTTTTAGGTCCAATTTTTGTAAAATAAGCAAAAAGTGGGTTGTTTGGCTCTGGTAAATATCCAACCGCACGTTAAGTTGATAATTTACTTTTTTTTACTCCTTGAAATTTTGTGATCATTAGGTCATTTGCATCTTCAACATGTTTCTTGCATGCATATCCACCACATTTAAAACATGTTAGGATCAATTTGAGATCACTTTCTTGTAAAATTCCACCAAGCTATCTAAGGTTGTACTAGTGGAATTTCCCCAACATGGATAACAAAACTTTGGTGTTTATTTTTAGTGCATGAAAATAATTTTCTTCACTCACATTTATTATAGTTTTCAAATTCTTTTTCATACATAAACTCTTAAATTTTCATTTTGTTGTGATCTATATTTGCCTTTTGTTTTTGTTTATGAGAAAACAGGGAGAATGAAAACCTCATGTTTGAAAAAAAAAATTGAACATCCAAAACGGAAATACACAAATGCTGAGAGAGGTAATTCCAAAAAAGTATCTGTGATTTTTTAGGTTCGCTTTTTGTAAAATAGGCAAAAAGTGGGTGGTTGGCTCTGGTAAATTTCCCACAGCACGTTAACTTGAGAATTCAATTTTTTCTACCCTTTGAAATTTTTGGATCGTTAGGTCATTTGCATCTTGAACATGTTTCTGGCATACATATCCACCACTTTCAAAACATGTTAGGATTAATTAGAAATCTCTTTTTTATTAAATTCTACCAAGCTATTTGGGGTTGTACTAGTGGAATTTCCCAAACGATGATAACAAAACATTGGTGTTCATTTTCAGTGCGTAAAAATATTTTTCTTCACTCACATTTATTATAATTTTCAAATTCTTTTGCATGCATAAACTCTAAAATTTTCATTTTGTTGTGATCTATATTTGCCTTATCTTTTTGTTTACGAGAAAACTGGGAGAGTGAAAAACACAAATTTGAAAAAAAAATTTGAACATCCAAAAATAGAAATGCACAAATGCTGAGAGCGATAATTCCAAAAATTATCTATGATTTTTTAGGTCCGCTTTTTGTTAAATTGGCTAAAAGGGGGTTGTTTGGCTCTAGTAAATATCCCACCGCACGTTTACTTGAGAATTTAACATTTCTACTCCTAGAATTTTTTCCATCATTAGGTCATTTGCATCTTGAACATGTTTCTGGCATACAAATCCACTACATTAAAAACATGTTTAGATGAATTAGAAATCTTTTTCTTTAAAATTCCACCAAGCTATCTGGGGCTGTACCGGTGGAATTTCACCAACGTGGATAACAAAACTTTGGTGTTCATTTTTAGTGCGTGAAATTAATTTTCTTCAATCTCATTTATTATCGTTTTCAAATTCTTTTGCATACATACACTCTAAAAATTTCATTTTCTTGTGACCTTTATTTGCCTTATCTTTTTGTTTACGAGAAAACACGGAAAGTGAAAAACTCAATTTTGAAAAAAAAATTGAACATCCAAAAATGGAATTGCTCAAATGCTGAGAGCTATAATTCCAAAAAGTATCTATGATTTTTTAGGTTCGATTTTTGTAAAATAGGCTAAAAGTGGGTTGTTTGGCTCTGGTAAAAATCCCACCGCACGTTAACTTGAGATTTTAATTTTTTCTACTCCTTGAAAATTTTGGATCATTAAGTCATTTGCATCTTCAACATTTTCTGGCATGCATATCCCCCACATTTAAACATGTTAGGATCAATTAGAAATCTCTTTCTTATAAAATTCCACTAAGCAATTTGGTGTTGTTCTAGTGGAATTTCCCCAACGTGGATAACAAAACTTTGGTGTTCATTTTTAGTGCGTGAAAATAATTTTCTTTCTTAACATTTATTATAGTTTTCAAATTCTTTTGCATACATAAGCTCTAAAATTTTCATTTTGTTGTGATCTATATTTGCCTTATCTTTTTTTTTACGAGAAAACTGGGAGAGTGAAAAACTCAAGTTTAAAAACAAAAATTGAACATCCAAAATGGAAATGCACAAATGCTAAGTGAGATAATTATAAAAAGTATATGTGATTTTTTAGGTCCGCTTTTATTAAAATAGGCAAAAAGTGGGTTGTTTGGCTCTGGTAAATATCCCATCGCATGTTAACTTGAGAATTTAATTTTTTCTACTCCTTAAAATTTTTGGATCATTAGGTCATTTGCATCATCAACATGTTTCTGGCATGCATATCCACCACATTTAAAACATGTTAGGATCAATTTGAGATCACTTTCTTATAAAATTCCACCAAGCAATCTAGGGTGTACTAGTGGAATTCCCCAACATGGATAACAAAACTTTGGTGTTTATTTTTAATGCGTGAAAATAATTTTCTTCACTGAAATTTATTATAGTTTTCAAATTCTTTTGCAAACATAAACTCTTAAATTTTCATTTTGTTGTGATCTATATTTGCCTTATATTTTTTTTTACGAGAAAACAAGGAGAGTGAAAACCTCATGTTTGAAAAAAAAATTGAAGATCAAAAATGGAAATGCACAAATGCTGAGAGTGATCATTCCAAAAACTATCTGTTATTTTTTAGGTTCGCTTTTTGTAAAATGGGCAAAAAGTGGGTTGTTGGCTCTGGTAAATTTCCCACAGCACGTTAACTTGAGAATTAAATTTTTTCTACTCTTTGAAAATTTTGGATCATTAGGTCATTTGCATCTTCAACAAGTTTCTAGCATGCATATCCACCACATTCAAAATATGTTAGGATCGATTAGAAATCTCTTTTTTATAAAATTCCACCAAGCTATTTGGGGTTGTACTAGTGGAACCCAAACGATCATAACAAAACTTTGGTGTTAATTTTTATTGCGTGTAAATAATTTTCTTCACTCACATTTATTATAGTTTTCAAATTCTTTTGCATGCATAAACTCTAAAATTTTCATTTTTTTCTAATCTATATTGGGCTTATCTTTTTGTTTACGTGAAAACTGGGAGAGTGAAAAACTCAAGTTTGAAAAAAAAAATTGAACATCCAAAAATGGAAATGCACAAATGCTAAGAGCAATAATTCCGAAAAGTATCTATGATTTTTTAGGTCCACTTTTTTTAAAATATGCGAAAAGGGGGTTGTTTGGCTCTGGTAAATATCCCACCGCACGATAATATGAGAATTTAATTTTTCGACTCCTAGAAATTTTTCGATCATTAGGTCATTTGCATCTTCAACATGTTGCTGGCATGCATATCCACCACATTAAAAACATGTTAGGATGAATTATAAATCTTTTTCTTATAAAATTCCACCTAGCTATCTGGGGCTGTACTTGTGGAATTTCCCCAACGTGGATAACAAAACTTTTTGTGTTCATTTTTAATGCATGAAAATATTTTTCTTCACTCCCATTTATTATAGTTTTCAAATTATTTTTTATACATAAACTCTAAAAAAATCATTTTTTTGTGATCTTTATTTGCATTATCTTTTTGTTTACGAGAAAAAAAGGAAAGTGAGAAACTCAAGTTTGAAAAAAAAAACGAACATCCAAAAATGGAAATGCTCAAATGCTGAGCGCGATAATTCCAAAAAGTATCTATGATTTTTTACGTTCGATTTTTGCAACATAGGAAAAAAGTGGGTTGTATGGCTATGGTAAATATCCCACTGAACGTTAACTCAAGAATTAAAATTTTTCTACTCCTTGAAAGTTTTGAATCATTAGGTCATTTGCATCTTCAACATGTTTCTGGCATGCATATCCACCACATTTAAACATGTTAGGATCAATTAGAAATCTCTTTCTAATAAAATTCCCCCAAGCAATTTGGGGTTGTACTAGTGGAATTTCCCCAACGTGGATAACAAAACTTTGGTGTTCATTTTTAGTGCGTGAAAATAATTTTCTTCACTCACATTTATTATATTTTTCAAATTCTTTTGCATATATAAGCTCTAAAAATTTCATTTTGTTGTGATCTTTATTAGCCTTATCTTTTTGTTTACGAGAAATCAAGGAAAGTGAGAAACTCAAGTTTGAAAAAAAAAACCGAACATCCAAAAATGGAAATGCTCAAATGCTGAGTGCGATAATTCCAAAAAGTATCTGTGATTTTTTACGTTCGATTTTTGCAACATAGGAAAAAAGTGGGTTGTTTGGCTCTGGTAAATATTCCACTGCACGTTAACTCAAGAATTTAAATTTTTCTACTCCTTGAAATTTTTGAATCATTAGGTCATTTGCATCTTCAACATGTTTCTGGCATGCATATCCACCACATTTAAACATGGTAGGATCAATTAGAAATCTCTTTCTAATAAAATTCCACCAAGCAATTTGGGGTTGTACTAGTGGAATTTCCCCAACGTAGATAACAAAACTTTGGTGTTCATTTTTAGTGCGTCAAAATAATTTTCTTCACTCACATTTATTATATTTTTCAAATTCTTTTGCATATATAAGCTCCAAAATTTTTATTTTGTTGAGATCTATATTTGCCTTATCTTTTTGTTTACGAGAAAACAGGGAGAGTAGAAAACTTAAGTTTGAAAAAAAAAATTGAACATCGAAAATGGAAATGCACAAATGCCAAGAGAGATAATTCCAAAAAGTATCTGTGATTTTTGAGGTCCAATTTTTGTAAAATAGGCAAAAAGTGGGTTGTTTGGCTCTAGTAATTATCCCATTGCACGTTAACTTGGGAATTTAATTTTTTCTACTCCTTGAAATTTTTGGATCATTAGGTCATTTGCATTTTCAACATGTTTCTGGCATGCATATCCACCACATTTAAAACATGTTAGGATCAAATTGAGATCTTTTCTTATAAAATTCCACCAAGCTATCTGGGGTTGCAGTAGTGGAATTTCCCCAACATGGATAACAAAACTTTGGTGTTTATTTTTAGTGCGTGAAAATAATTTTCTTCACGCACATTTATTATACTTTTCAAATTCTTTTGCTTACATAAAATCTTAAATTTTCATTTTGTTGTGATCTATATTTGCCTTATCTTTTTGTTTACGAGAAAATAGGGAGAGTGAAAACCTCTTGTCTGAAAAAATAAATTGAACATCCAAAATGGAAATGCATAAATGCTGAGAGAGATAATTCCAAAAAGTATCTGTGATTTTTTAGGTTCTCTTTTTGTAAAATAGGCAAAAAGTGGATTGTTGGCTCTGGTAAATTTCCCACAGCACGTTAACTTGAGAATTAAATATTTTCTACTCCATGAAATTTTTGGCTCTGGTAAATTTCCCACAGCGCGTTAACTTGAGAATTAAATTTTTTCAACTCCTAGAAATATTTGGATCGTTAGGTCATTTGCATCTTCAACATGTTTCTTGCAAGCATATCCACCACATTCAAAATATGTTAGGATCGATTAGAAATCTTTTTTTTTATAAAATTCCACCAAGCTATTTGGGGTTATACTAGTGGAATTTCCCAAACGATCACAACAAAACTTTGGTGTTCTTTTTTAGTGCGTGAAAATAATTTTCTTCCCTCACATTTATTATAGTTTTCAAATTCTTTTGCATGCATAAACTCTAAAATTTTCATTATGTTGTGATATTTATTTGCCTTATCTTTTTGTTTACGGGAAAACAGGGAAAGAGAAAACCTCAAGATTGAAAAAAAAAATTGGACATCCAAATTGGAAATGCACAAATGCTGAGAGAGATAATTCACAAAAGGATCTGTGATTTTTTAGGTTTGATTTTTGTAAAATAGGAAAAAAGTGGGTTGTTGGCTTTGGTAATTTTCCCACATTAATTTGAGAATTTAATTTTTTTCTACTCCTTGAAACTTTTGGATCATTAGGTCATTTGCATCTTCAACATGTTTCTGGCATGCATATCCACCACATTCAAAACATGTTAGGATCAATTAGAAATCGATTTTTTATAAAATTCCACCAAGCTATTTTGGGTTGTACGAGTGGAATTTCCCAAACGATGATAACAAAACTTTGGTGTTCATTTTTAGTGCGTGAAAATAATTTTCTTCACTCACATTTATTATAGTTTTCAAATTCTTATGCATACATAAACTATTAAATTTTCATTTTGTTGTGATCTATATTTTACCTTATCTTTTTGTTTCCGAGAAAATAGGGAGAGTGAAAACCTCATGTTTGAACAAAAAAATTGAACATCCAAAAATGGAAATGCTCAAATGCTGAGAGCGATAATTCTGAAAAGTATCTATGATTTTTTAGGTCCGCTTTCTGTAAAATAGGCAAAAAGCAGGTTGTTTGGCTCTGGTAAATATCCCACCACACGTTAACTTGAGAATTTAATTTTTCTACTCCTAGAAATTTTTGGATCATTAGGTCATTTGCATCTTCAACATGTTTCTGGCCTGCATATCCACCACATTAAAAACATGTTAGGATCAATTAGAAATCTTTTTCTTATAAAATTCCACCAAGCTATCTGGGGTTATACTTGTGGAATTTCCCGAACGTGGATAACAAAACCTTGGTGTTCATTTTTAGTGCATGAAAATAATTTTCTTCACTCACATTTATTATAGTTTTCAAATTCTTTTGCAGACATAAACATTCCAATTTTCATTTTGTTGTGATCTATTTTTGCATTATCTTTTTTGTTTACGAGAAAACAGAGAGAGTGAAAAACTCATAGTTTGAAAAAAAAAATTGAACATCAAAAAATGGAAATACACAAATGCTGAGAGAGATAATTCCAAAAATTATTTGTATTTTTTAGGACCGCTATTTGTAAAATAGGCAAAAAGTGGGTTGTTTGGCTCTGGTAAATATCCCACCGCACGTTAACTTGCGAATTTAATTTTTTCTTCTCCTTAAATTTTTTGGATCATTAGGTCATTTGCATCTTCAAGATGTTTCTGGCATGCAGATCCTCCTCATTTAAAACAAGTTGAGATCAATTAGAAATTTCTTTCTTATAGAATTCCACCAATCTATCTGGGGTTGTTCTAGTGGAATTTCCCCAATGTGGATAAAAAAACTTTGATTTTCATTTTTAGTGCGTGAAAATAATTTTCTTCACTCACATTAATTGTTGTTTTCAAATTATTTTGCATAAATAAACTCTTAAATTTTCATTTTGTTGTGATCTATATTTGCCTTATCTTTTTTTTTTACGAGAAAATTGGGAGACTGAAAAACACAAGTTTGAAAAAATAATTGAACATCCAAAAATGGAAATGCTCAAATGCTGAGAGCGATAATTCCAAAAAGTATCTGTGATTTTTTAGGTCCGATTTTTTTAAAATAGGGTAAAAGTGGGTTGTTTGGCTCTGGTAAATATCCCACCGCACGTTAACTTGAGAATTTAATTTTTTCTACTCCTTGAAATTTTTGGATCATTAGGTCATTGGCATCTTCAACATGTCTCTGGCATGCATATCCACCACATTTAAACCTGTTAGGATCAATTAGAAATCTCTTTCTTATAAAATTCCACCAAGCAATTTGGGGTTGTACTAGTGGAATTTCCCCAACGTGGATAACAAAACTTTGGTGTTCATTTTTACTGCGTGAAAATAATTTTTTTCACTAACATTTATTATAGTTTTCAAATTCTTTTGCATACATAAGCTCTTAAATTTTCATTTTGTTCTGATCTATATTTCCCTTATCTTTTTTTTTTTACGAGAAATCTGGGAGAGTGGAAAACTCAAGTTTGAAAAAAAAAATTGAACATCCAAAATGGAAATGCACAAATTCTAAGAGAGATAATTCTAAAAGTATCTGTGATTTTTTAGGTCCGCTTTTTGTAAAATAGGCAAAAAGTGGGTTGTTTGGCTCTGGTAAATATCCCACCGCACGTTAACTTGAGAATTTAATTTTTTCTACTCCTTGAAATTTTTGGATCATTAGGTCATTTGCATCTTCAACATGTTTCTGGCATGCATATCCACCACATTTAAAACATGTTAGGATCAATTTGAGATCACTTTCTTATAAAATTCCACCAAGCTATCTGGGGTTGTTCTAATGGAATTTCCCAAACATGGATAACAAAACTTTGGTGTTTATTTTTAATGCCTGAAAATAATTTTATTCACTCACATTTATTATAGTTTTCAAATTCTTTTTCATACATAAACTCTTAAATTTTCATTTTGTTGTGATCTATATTTGCCTTATCTTTTTATTTACGAGGAAACAGGGAGAGTGAAAAACCTCAAGTTTGAAAAAAAAAATTGAACATCCAAAATTGAAATGCACAAATGCTGAGAGTGATAATTCCAAAAAGTATCTGTGATTTTTTAGATTCTCTTTTTTTAAAATAGGCAAAAAGTGGGTTGTTGGCTCTGGTAAATTTCCCACAGCGCGTTGACTTGAGAATTAAATTTTTTCTACTCCTTGAAATGTTTGGATCATTAGCTCATTTGTATCTTCAACATGTTTCTGGCATGCATATCCACCACATTCAAAACATGTTAGGATCGATTAGAAATCTCTTTTTTATGAAATTCCACCAAGCTATTTGGGGTTGTACTAGTGGAATTTCCCAAACGATCATAACAAAACTTTGGTGTTCATTTTTTGTGCGTGAAAATAATTTTCTTCACTCACATTTATTATAGTTTTCAAATTCTTTTGCAAGCATAAACTCTAAAATTTTCATTTTGTTGTGATCTATATTTGCCTTATCATTTTGTTTATGAGCGAAACTGGGAGAGTGAAAAACTCAAGTTTGAAACAAAAAATTGAACATCCAAAAATGGAAATTCACAAATGCTGAGAGCGATAATTCTGAAAAGTATCTATGATTTTTTAGGTCTGCTTTTTGTAAAATAGGCAAAAAGCGTGTTGTTTGGCTCTGGTAAATATCCCTCTGCACGTTAACTTGAGAATTTCATTTTTCTACTCCTAGAAATTTTTGGATCATTAGGTCATTTGCATCTTCAACATGTTTCTGGCATGCATATCCACCACATTAAAAACATGTTAGGATCAATTAGAAATCTTTTTTTTATAAAATTCTACCAAGCTATCTGGGGTTGTACTTGTGGAATTTCCCAAACGTGGATAACAAAACCTTGGTGTTCGTTTTTAGTGCATGAAAATAATTTTCTTCACTCACATTTATTATAATTTTCAAATTCTTTTGCATACATAAACTTTAAAATTTTCATTTTGTTGTGATCTATATTTGCATTATCTTTTTTGTTTACGAGAAAACTGAGAGAGTGAAAAACTCATAGTTTGAAAAAAAAATTGAACATCAAAAAATGGAAATGCACACATGCTGAGAGAGATAATTCCAAAAAGTATTTGTGATTTTTTAGGACCGCTTTTTGTAAAATAGGCAAAAAGTGGGTTGTTTGCCTCTGGTAAATATCCCACCGCACGTTAACTTGAGAATTTAATTTTTTCTGCTCCTTGAAATTTTTGGATCATTAGGTCATTTGCATCTTCAACATGTTTTTGGCATGCATATCCTCCTCATTTAAAACATGTTGAGATCAATTAGAAATCTCTTTCTTATAGAATTCCACCAAGCTATCTTGGGTTGTTCTAGTGGAATTTCCCCAATGTGGATAACAAAACTTTGATTTTCATTTTTAGTGCGTGAAAATAATTTTCTTCACTCACATTAATTGATGTTTTCAAATTCTTTTGTTGTGATCTATATTTGCCTTATCTTTTTGTTTATGAGAAAACTCGGAGAATGAAAAACACAAGTTTGAAAAAAAAATTGAACATCCAAAAATGGAAATGCACAAATGCTAAGAGCGATAATTCTGAAAAGTATCTATGATTTTCTAGGTCCGCGTTTTGTAAAATAGGCACAAAGCAGGTTGTTTGGCTCTGGTAAATATCCCACCGCACGTTAATTTGAGAATTTAATTTTTCTACTACTAGAAATTTTTCTATCATTAGGTCATTTGCATCTTCAACATGTTTCTGGCATGCATATCCACCACATTAAAAATATGTTAGGATGAATTATAAATCTTTTTCTTATAAAATTCCACCAAGCTATCTAGGGTTGTACTTGTGGAATTTCCCAACGTGGATAACAAAACATTTGTGTTCATTTCTAGTGCGTGAAAATAATTTTCTTCACTCTCATTTATTATAGTTTTCAAATTCTTTTTTATACATAAACTCTAAAAATTTTATTTTGTTGTGATCTTTATATGCCTTATCTTTTTGTTTACGAGAAAACTGGGAAAGTGAGAAACTCAAGTTTGAAAAAAAAATTGAACATCCAAAACTGGTAATGCTCAAATGCTGAGAGCGATAATTCCAAAAAGTATCTATGATTTTTTTGGACCGATTTTTGTAAAATAGGAAAAAAGTGGGTTGTTTGGCTTTGGTAAATATCCCACCGCACATTAACTTGAGAATTTAATTTTTTCTACTCCTTGAAATTTTTGGATCATTAGGTCATTTGCATCTTCAACATGATTATGGCATGCATATCCACCACATTTAAACATGTTAGGATCTATTAGAAATCTCTTTCTAATAAAATTCCCCCAAGCAATTTGGGGTTGTACTAGTGGAATTTCCCCAACGTGGATAACAAATCTTTGGTGTTCATTTTTAGTGCATGAAAATAATTTTCTTCACTCACATTTATTATAGTTCTCAAATTCTTTTGCATACATAAGCTCTAATATTTTCATTTTGTTGTGATCTATATTTGCCTTATGTTTTTGTTTACGAGAAAACTGGGAAAGTGAGAAACTCAAGTTTGAAAAAAAAATGAACATCCAAAAATGGAAATGGTCAAATGCTGAGAGCGATAATTCCAAAAAGTATCTGTGATTTTTTAGGTCCGACTTTTATAAAATAAGCAAAAAGTGGGTTGTTTGGCTCTTGTAAATATCCCACCGGACGTTAACTTGAGAATTGAATTTTTTCTACTCCTTGAAATTTTTGGATCATTAGGTCATTTGCATCTTTAACATGTTTCTGGCATGCATATCCACCACATTTAAACATGTTAGGATCAATTTGAAATCTCTTTCGTATAAAATTTCACCAAGCAATTCGGGGTTGTCCTAGTGGAATTTCCCCAACGTTGATAGCAAAACTTTGGTGTTCATTTTTAGTGCGTGAAAATAACTTTCTTCACTCACATTTATCATAGTTTTCAAATTCTTTTGCATACATAAGATCTAAAATTTTCATTTTGCAGTGATCTATATTTGCCTTATCTTTTTGTTTACGAGAAAACTGGGAGAGTGAAAAACTCAAGTTTGAAAAAAAAAATTGAACATCCAAAATGCAAATGCACAAATGCTAAGAGAGATAATTCATAAAATTATATGTGATTTTTTAGGCCCGCTTTTTTTTTAAAATAGTCAAAAAGTGGGTTGTTTGGCTCTGGTAAATATCCCACCGCACATTAACTTGAAAATTTAATTTTTTCTTCTCCTTGAAATTTTTCGATCATTAGGTCATTTGCATCTTTAACGTGTTTCTGGCATGCGTATCCACCACATTTAAAACATGTTAGGATCAATTTGGGATTAGTTTCTTATAAAATTCCACCAAGCTATCTGGGGTTGTACTAGTGGAATTTCCCCAACATGGATAACAAAACTTTGGTGTTTATTGTTTGTGCGTGAAAATAATTTTCTTCACTCACATTTATTACAGTTTTTAAATTCTTTTGCATATATAAACTCTTAAATTTTCATTGTGTTGTGATCTATATTTGCCTTATCTTTCTTTTTACATGAAAACAGGGGGAGTGAAAAGCTCATGTTTGAAAAAAAAAATTGAACATCCATAATGAAATGCACAAATGCTGAGAGAGATAATTCCAAAAAGTATCTGTGATTTTTTAGGTTCGCTTTTGTAAAATAGGCAAAAAGTGGGTTGTTGGCTCTGGTAAATTTCCCACAGCACGTTAATTTGAGAATTAAATTTTTTCTACTCCTTGAAATTTTTGGATCATTCGGTCATTTGCATCTCAACATGTTACTGTCATGCATATCCACCACATTTTAAACGTGTTAGGATCCATTTGAGATCACTTTCTTATCAAATTCCACCAAGCTATCTGAGGTTGTACTAGTGGAATTTCCCCAACATGGATAACAAAACCTTTGTGTTTATTTTTAGAGAGTGAAAATAATTTTCTTCACTGACATTTACTATAGTTTTCAAATTCTTTTGGATACATAAAGTTTTAAATTTTCATTTTGTTGTGATCTATATTTGCCTTATCTTTTTGTTTACGAGAAAACTGGGAGAGAAAAAAACTCAAGTTTGAAAAAAAAATTGAACATCAAAAAATGGAAATGCACAAATGTTGAGAGCGATAATTCTGAAAAGTATCTATGATTTTTTAGGTATGCTTTTTTTAAAATAGGTAAAAAGCTGGTTGTTGGCTCTGCAAAATTTCCCTCAGCACGTTCACTTGAGAATTAAATTTTTTCTACTACTTGGAATTTTTGGATCATAAGGTCATTTGCATCTTCAACATGTTTCTGGCTTGCATATCCACCACATTTAAAACATGTTAGGATCAATTAGAAATCTCTTTTTTATAAAAGTCCACCAAGCTATTTGGGGTTGTAGAAGTGGAATTTCCAAAACGATGATAACAAAACTTCGGTGTTCATTTTTTGTGCGAGAAAATTATTTTCTTCACTCACATTTATTATAGTTTTCAAATTCTTTTGCATGCATAAACTCTATAATTTTCATTTTGTTGTGATCTATATTTGCCTTATCTTTTTGTTTACGAGAAAACTGCGAGAGTGAAAAACTCTAGTTTGAAAAAAAAAATTGAACATCCAAAAATAGAAATGCACAAATAAAATAGGCAAAAAGTGGGTTGTTGTTTGGCTCTGGTAAAAATCCCACCGCACGTTTACTTGAGAATTTAATTTTTTCTACTCCTTGAAATTTTTGGATCATTAGGTCATTTGCATCTTCAACAAGTTTCTGGCATGCATATCCACCACATTTAAAACAAGTTAGGATCCATTTGAGATCACTTTTTTTAAAATACCACCAAGCTATCTGCGGTTGTACTAGTGCAATTTCCCCAAAATGGATAACAAAACCTTGGTCTTTTTTTTTAGAGCGTGAAAAGAATTTTCTTCACTGACATTTATTATAGTTTTCAAGTTCTTTTGCATACATAAACTTTTAAATTTTAATTTTGTTGTGATCTATATTTAACTTATCTTTTTGTTTACGAGAAAACAAGGAGAGCGAAAAACTTCATGTTTGAAAAAAAAATTGAACATCAAAAAATGGAAACGCAGAAATGCTGAGAGCGATAATTCCAAAAAGTATCTGTGATTTTTTAGGTCCGCTTTTTGTAAAATACGCAAAAAGCGAGTTGTTTGGCTCTGGTTAATATCCCACCGCACGTTACCTTGAGAATTTAATTTTTCTACTCCTCGAAATGTTTCGATCATTAGGTCATTTGTATCTTCAACATGTTTCTTGCATGCATATCCACCACATTAAAAACATGATAGGATGAATTAGAAATCTTTTTCTTATAAAATTCCGCCAAGCTATCTTGGGTTGTTCTTGTGGAATTTCCCCAACGTGGATAACAAAACTTTGGTGTTCATTTTTAGTGCGTGAAAATAATTTTCTTCACTCTCATTTATTATAGTTTTCAAATTCTTTTGCATACATAAAATCTAAAAATTTCATTTTGTTGTGATCTTTATTTGCCTTATCGTTTTTGTTTAAGAGAAAACTGGGAAAATGAAAACTCAAGTTTGAAAAAAAAAATGAACATCCAAAAATGGAAATGCTCAAATGCTGAGAGCGATAATTCCAAAAAGTATCTGTGATTTTTTAGGTCCGATTTTTACATAATAGGCAAAAAGTGGGTTGTTTGGCTCTTGTAAATATCCCACCGGACGTTAACTTGAGAATTTAATTTTTTCTACTCCTTGAAATTTTTGGATCATTAGGTCATTTGCATCTTCAACATGTTTCTGGCTTGCATATCCACCACATTTAAACATGTTAGGATCAATTAGAAGTCTCTTTCGTATAAAATTTCACCAAGCAATTCGGGGTTGTCCTAGTGGAATTTCCCCAACGTGGATAACAAAACTTTGGTGTTCATTTTTAGTGCATGAAAATAATCTTCTTCACTGACATTTATCATAGTTTTCAAATTCTTTTGCATACATAAGATCTAAAATTTTCATTTTGTTGTGATCTATATTTGCCTTATATTTTTGTTTACGAGAAAACTAGGAGAGTGAAAAACTCAAGTTTGAAAAAAAAAATTGAACATCCAAAATGCAAATGCACAAATGCTAAGAGAGATAATTCATAAAATTATATGTGATTTTTTAGGCCCGCTTTTTTGTAAAATAGGCAAAAAGTGGGTTGTTTGGCTCTGGTAAATATCCCACCGCACATTAACTTGAAAATTTAAATTTATCTACTCGAAATTTTTCGATCATTAGGTCATTTGCATCTTTAACGTGTTTCTGGCATGCATATCCACCACATTTAAAACATGTTAGGATCAATTTGGGATTACTTTCTTATAAAATTCCACCAAGATGTCTGGGGTTGTACTAGTGGAATTTCCCCAACATGGATAACAAAACTTTGGTGTTTATTTTTAGTGCATGAAAATAATTTTCTTCACTCACATTTATTATAGTTTTCAAATTCTTTTGCATACATAAACTCCTAAATTTTCATTGTGTTGTGATCTATATTTGCCTTATCTTTTTTTTTTTACATGAAAACAGGGAGAGTGAAAACCTCATGTTTGAAAAAAAAAATTGAACATCCATAATGAAATGCACAAATGCTGAGAGAGATAATTCCAAAAAGTACCTGTGATTTTTTAGGTTCGCTTTTGTAAAATAGGCAAAAAGTGGGTTGTTGGCTCTGGTAAATTTCCCACAGCAAGTTAATTTGAGAATTAAATTTTTTCTACTCGAAATTTTTGGATCATTAGGTCATTTGCATCTTCAACATGTTTCTGTCATGCATATCCACCACATTTAAAACGTGTTAGGATCCATTTGAGATCACTTTCTTATCAAATACCACCAAGCTATTTGAGGTTGTACTAGTGGAATTTCCCCAACATGGATAACAAAACCTTTGTGTTTATTTTTAGAGCGTGAAAATAATTTTATTCACTGACATTTACTATAGGTTTCAAATTCTTTGGCATACATAAAGTTTTAAATTTTCATTTTGTTGTGATCTATATTTGCCTTATCTTTCTGTTTACGAGAAAACTGGGAGAGAGAAAAACTCAAGTTTGAAAAAAAAATTGAACATAAAAAAATTGAAATGCACAAATGCATAGAGCGATAATTCTGAAAAGTATCTATGATTTTTTAGGTAAGCTTTTTTTAAAATAGGCAAAAAGCTGGTTGTTGGCTCTGGTAAATTTCCCTCAGCACGTTAACTTGAGAATTATATTTTTTCTACTACTTGGAATTTTTGGATCATTAGGTCATTTGCATCTTCAACATGTTTCTGGCTTGCATATCCACCACATTCAAAACATGTTAGGATCAATTAGAAATCTCTTTTTTATAAAATTCCACCAAGCTATTTGGGGTTGTAGTAGTGGAATTTCCAAAACGATGATAACAACACTTCGGTGTTCATTTTTAGTTCGTGAAAATAATTTTCTTCACTCACATTTATTATAGTTTTCAAATTCTTTTGCATGCATAATCTCTAAAATTTTCATTTTGTTGTGATCTATATTTGCCTTATCTTTTTGTTTACGAGAAAACTAGGAGAGTGAAAAACTCTAGTTTGAAAAAAAAAATGAACATCCAAAAATAGAAATGGAAAAATAAAATAGGCAAAAAGTGGGTTGTTTGGCTCTGGTAAATATCCCACTGCACGTTTACTTGAGAGTTTAATTTTTTCTACTCCTTGAAATTTTTGGGTCATTAGGTCATTTGCATCTTCAACAAGTTTCTGGCATGCATATCCACCACATTTAAAACAAGTTAGGATCCATTTGAGATCACGTTTTTTAAAATTCCACCAAGCTATCTGCGGTTGTACTAGTGGAATTTCCTCAAAATGGATAGCAAAACCTTGGTCTTTTTTTTTAGAGCGTGAAAATAATTTTCTTCACTGACATTTATTATAGTTTTCAAATTCTTTTGCATACATAAACTTTTAAATTTTAATTTTGATGTGATCTATATTTAACTTATCTTTTTGTTTACGAGAAAACAAGGAGAGCGAAAAACCTCATGTTTGAAAAAAAAATTGAACATCAAAAAATGGAAATGCAGAAATGCTGAGAGTGATAATTCCGAAAAGTATCTATGATTTTTTCGGTCTGCTTTTTTTAAAATAGGCAAAAAGCGGGTTGTTGGGCTCTGGTATATTTCCCACCACACGTTACCTTGAGAATTTAATTTTTCTACTCCTAGAAATTTTTCTATCATTAGGTCATTTGTATCTTCAACATGTTTCTTGCATGCATATCCACCATATTAAAAACATGATAGGATGAATTAGAAATCTTTTTCTTAAAAAATTCCACCAAGCTATCTGGGGTTGTTCTTGTGGAATTTCCCCAACGTGGATAAAAAAACTTTGGTGTTCATTTTTAGTGCGTGAAAATAATTTTCTTCACTCTCATTTATTATAGATTTCAAATTCTTTTGCATACATAAACTCTAAAAATTTCATTTTGTTGTAATCTTTATTTGCCTTATCTTTTTGTTTACGAGAAAACTAGGAAAATGAAAAACTCAAGTTTGAAAAAAAAATTGAACATCCAAAAATGGAAATGCTCAAATGCTGAGAGCGATAATTCCAAAAAGTATCTGTGATTTTTTAGGTCTGATTTTTATAAAATAGGCAAAAGGTGGGTTGTTTGGCTCTTGTAAATATCCCACCGGACGTTAACTTGAGAATTTAATTTTTTCTCCTCCTTGAAATTTTTGGATGATTAGGTCATTTGCATCTTCAACATGTTTCTGGCATGCATATTCCCCATATTTAAACATGTTAGGATCAATTAGAAATCTCTTTCGTATAAAATTTCACCAAGCAATTCGGGGTTGTCCTAGTGGAATTTCCCCAACGTGGATAACAAAACTTTGGTGTTCATTTTTAGTGCGTGAAAATAATTTTCTTCACTCACATTTATCATAATTTTCAAATTCTTTTGCATACATAAGATCTAAAATTTTCATTTTGTTGTGATCTATATTTGCCTTATCTTTTTGTTTACGAGAAAACTGGGAGAGTGAAAAACTCAAGTTTGAAAAAAAAAATTGAACATCCAAAACGCAAATGCACAAATGCTAAGAGAGATAATTCAAAAAAGTATATGTGATTTTTTAGGTCCGCTTTTTTGTAAAATAGGCAAAAAGTGGGTTGTTTGGCTCTGGTAAATATCCCACCGCACATTAACTTGAAAATTTAATTTTTTCTACTCCTTGAAATTTTTCGATCATTAGGTCATTTTCTTCTTTAATGTGTTTCTGGCATGCATATCCACCACATTTAAAACATGTTAGGATCAATTTGGGATTACTTTCTTATAAAATTCCACCAAGCTATCTGGGGTTGTACTAGTGGAATTTCCCCAACATGGTTAACAAAACTTTGGTGTTTATTTTTAGTGCGTGAAAATAATTTTCTTAACTCACATTTATTATAGTTTTCTAATTCTTTTGCATACATAAACTCTTAAATTTTCATTGTGTTGTGATCTATATTTGCCTTATCTTTTTTTCTTACATGAAAACAGGGAGAGTGAAAACCTCATGGTTGAAAAAAAAAAATTGATCATCCATAATGAAATGCACAAATGCTGAGAGAGATAATTCAAAAAAGTATCTGTGATTTTTTAGGTTCGCTTTTGTAAAATAGGCAAAAAGTGGGTTGTTGGCCCTGGTAAATTTCCCACAGCACGTTAACTTGAGAATTAAATTTTTTCTACTCCTTGAAATTTTCCAATCATTAGGTCATTTGCATCTTCAACATGTTTCTGTCATGCATATCCACCACATTTAAAACGTGTTAGGATCTTTTTGAGGTCACTTTCTTATCAAATTCCACCAAGCTATCTGAGGTTGTACTAGTGGAATTTCCCCAACATGCATAACAAAACCTTTGTGTTTATTTTTAGAGCGTGAAAATAATTTTCTTCACTGACATTTACTATAGTTTTCAAATTCTTTTGCATACAAAAAGTTTTAAATTTTCATTTTGTTGGGATCTATATTTGCCTTATCTTTTTGTTTACAAGAAAACTGGGAGAGAGAAAAACTCAAGTTTGACAAAAAAAAATTGAACATCAAAAAATGGAAATGCACAAATCCTGAGAGCGATAATTCTGAAAAGTATCTATGATTTTTTTGTTATGCTTTTTTTAAAATAGGCAAAAAGCTCGTTGTCGGCTCTGGTAAATTTCCCTCAGCACGTTAACTTGAGAATTAAATTTTTTCTACTACTTGAAATTTTTGGATCATTAGGTCATTTGTATCTTCAACAAGTTTCTGGCATGCATATCCACCACAATTAAAACAAGTTAGGATCCATTTGAGATCACGTTTTTTAAAATTCCACCAAGCTATCTGCGGTTGTACTAGTGGAATTTCCCCAAAACTGATAGCAAAACCTTGGTCTTTTTTTTAACAGCGTGAAAATAATTTTCTTCACTAACATTTATTATAGTTTTCAAATTTTTTTGCATACATAAACTTTGAAATTTTAGTTTTGTTGTGATCTATATTTAACTTATCTTTTTGTTTACGAGAAAACAAGGAGAGCAAAAAACTTCATGTTTGAAAAAAAAATTGAACATCAAAAAATGGAAAAGCAGAAATGCTGGGAGCGATAATTCCGAAAAGTATCTATGATTTTTTAGGTTCGCTTTCTGTAAAATAGGCAAAAAGCGGGTTGTTTGGCTTTGGTAAATATCCCACTGCACGTTACCTTGAGAATTTAATTTTTCAACACCTAGAAATTTTTCGATCATTAGGTCATTTGCATCTTCAACATCTTTCTTGCATGCATATCCACCACGTTAAAAACATGATAGGATGAATTAAAAATCTTTTTCTTATAAAATTCCACCAAGCTATCTGGGGTTGTTCTTGTGGAATTTCCCCAACGTGGATAACAAAACTTTGGTGTTCATTTTTAGTGCGTGAAAATAATTTTCTTCACTCTCATTTATTATAGTTTTCAAATTCTTTTGCATACATAAACTCTAAAAATTTCATTTTGTTGTGATCTTTATTGGCCTTATCTTTTTGTTTACGAGAAAAGTAGGAAAATGAAAAACTCAAGTTTGAAAAAAAAATTGAACATCCAAAAATGGAAATGCTCAAATGCTGAGAGCGATAATTCCAAAAAGTATTTGTGATTTTTTAGGTCTGATTTTTATAAAATAGGCAAAAAGTGGGTTGTTGGCACTGGTAAATATCCCACCGCACATTTACTTGAGAATTTAATTTTTTCTACTCCTTGAAATTTTTGGATCATTAGGTCATTTGCATCTTCAACAAGTTTCTGTCATGCATATCCACCACATTTAAAACAAGTTAGGATCCATTTGAGATCACTTTTTTTAAAATTCCACCAAGCTATCTGCGGTTGTACTAGTGGAATTTCCCCAAAACTGATAGCAAAACCTTGGTCTTTTTTTTTAGAACGTGAAAATAATTTTCTTCACTAACATTTATTATAATTTCCAATTTTTTTTGCAAACATAAACTTTGAAATTTTAATTTTGTTGTGATCTATATTTAACTTATCTTTTTGTTTACGAGAAAACAAGGAGAGCGAAAAACCTCATGTTTGAAAAAAAAATTGAACATCAAAAAATGGACATGCAGAAATGCTGAGAACGATAATTCCGAAAAGTATCTATGATTTTTTAGGTCCGCTTTTTGTAAAATAGGCAAAAAGCGGGTAGTTTGGCTCTGGTAAATATCCCACCGCACGTTACCTTGAGAATTTAATTTTTCTACACCTAGAAATTTTTCGATCATTAGGTCATTTGCATCTTCAACATGTTTCTTGCATGCATATCCACCACATTAAAAACATGTTAGGATGAATTAGAAATCTTTTTCTTATAAAATTCCACCAAGCTATCTGGGGTTGTTCTTGTGGAATTTCCCCAACGTGGATAACAAAACTTTGGTGTTCATTTTTAATGCGTGAAAATAATTTTCTTCACTCTCATTTATTATAGTTTTCAACTTCTTTTGCATACATAAGATCTAAAATTTTCATTTTGTTGTGATCTATATTAGCCTTATCTTTTTGTTTACGAGAAAACTGGGAGAGTGAAAAACTCAAGTTTGAAAAAAAAAATTGAACATCCAAAATGCAAATGCACAAATGCTAAGAGAGATAATTCAAAAAAGTATATGTGATTTTTTAGGTCCGCTTTTTTGTAAAATAGGCAAAAAGTGGGTTGTTTGGCTCTGGTAAATATCCCACCGCACATTAACTTGAAAATTTAATTTTTTCTACTCCTTGAATTTTTTCGATCATTAGGTCATTTTCATCTTTAACGTGTTTCTGGCATGCATATCCACCACATTTAAAACATGTTAGGATCAATTTGGGATTACTTTCTTATAAAATTCCACCAAGCTATCTGGGGTTGTACTAGTGGAATTTCCCCAACATGGATAACAAAACTTTGGTGTTTATTTTTAGTGCGTGAAAATAATTTTCTTAACTCACATTTATTATAGTTTTCAAATTCTTTTGCTTACATAAACTCTTAAATTTTCGTTGTGTTGTGATCTATATTTGCCTTATCTTTTTTTTTACATGAAAACAGGGAGAGTGAAAACCTCATGTTTGAAAAAAAAAATTGAACATCCATAATGAAATGCACAAATGCTGAGAGAGATAATTCCAAAAAGTATCTGTGATTTTTTAGGTTCGCTTTTGTAAAATAGGCAAAAAGTGGGTTGTTGGCTCTGGTAAATTTCCCACAGCACGTTAACATGAGAATTAAATTTTTTCTACTCGAAATTTTTGGATCATTAGGTCATTTGCATCTTCAACATTTTCTGTCATGCATATCCACCACATTTAAAACGTGTTAGGATCCATTTGAGATCACTTTCTTATAAATTCCACCAAGCTATCTGAGGTTGTACTAGTGGAATTTCCCCAACATGGATAACAAAACCTTTGTGTTTATTTTTAGAGCGTGAAAATAATTTTCTTTACTGACATTTACTATAGTTTTCAAATTCTTTTGCATACATAAATTTTTAAATTTTCATTTTTTTGTGATCTATATTTGCCTTATCTTTTTGTTTACGAGAAAACTGGGAGAGAGAAAAACTCAAGTTTGAAAAAAAAAATTGAACATCAAAAAATGGAAATGCACAAATGCTGAGAGCGATAATTCTAAAAAGTATCTATGATTTTTTAGGTATGCTTTTTTTTTAAATAGGCAAAAAACTGGTTGTTGGCTCTGGTAAATTTCCCTCAGCACGTTAACTTGAGAATTAAATTTTTTCTACTACTTGAAATTTTTGGATCATTAGGTCATTTGCATCTTCAACAAGTTTCTGCCTTGCATATCCACCACATTCAAAACATGTTAGGATCAATTAGAAATCTCTTTTTTATAAAATTCCTCAGAGCTATTTGGGGTTGTAGTAGTGGAATTTCCCAAACGATGATAACAAAACTTCGGTGTTCATTTTTAGTGCGTGAAAATAATTTTCTTCACTCACATTTATTATAGTTTTCAAATTATTTTGCATGCATAAACTCTATAATTTTCATTTTGTTGTGATCTATATTTGCCTTATCTTTTTGTTTACGAGAAAACTGGGAGAGTGAAAAACTCTAGTTTGAAAAAAAAAAATTGAACATCCAAAAATAGAAATGCACAAATAAAATATGCAAAAAGTGGGTTGTTTGGCTCTGGTAAATATCCCACCGCACGTTTACTTGAGAATTTAATTTTTTCTACTCCTTGAAATTTTTGGATCGTTAGGTCATTTGCATCTTCAACAAGTTTCTAGCATGCATATCCACCACATTTAAAATAAGTTAGGATCCATTTGAGATCACTTTTTTTAAAATTCCACCAAGCTATCTGCGGTTGTACTAGTGGAATTTCCCCAAAATGGATAACAAAACCTTGGTCTTTTTTTTTAGAGCATGAAAATAATTTTCTTCACTGACATTTATTATAGTTTTCAAATTCTTTTGCATACATAAACTTTTAAATTTTAATTTTTTTGTGATCTATATTTAACTTATCTTTTTGTTTACGAGAAAACAAGGAGAGCTAAAAACCTCATGTTTGAAAAAAAAATTGAACATCAAAAAATGGAAATGCAGAAATGCTGAGAGCGATAATTCCGAAAAGTATCTATGATTTTTTAGGTCCGCATTTTGTAAAATAGGCAAAAAGCGGGTTGTTTGGCTCTGGTAAATATCCCACCGCACGTTACCTTGAGAATTTAATTTTTCTTCTCCTAGAAATTTTTCGATCATTAGGTCATTTGTGTCTTCAACATGATTTTGGCATGCATATCCACCACATTAAAAACATGATAGGATGAATTAGAAATCTTTTTCTAATAAAATTCCACCATGCTATCTGGGGTTGTTCTTGTGGAATTTCCCCAACGTGGATAACAGAACTTTGGTGTTCATTTTTAGTGCGTGAAAATAATTTTCTTCACTCTCATTTATTATAGTTTTCAAATTCTTTTGCATACATAAACTCTAAAAATTTCATTTTGTTGTGATCATTATTTGCCTTATCTTTTTGTTTACATGAAAACTGAGAAAAAGAAAAACTCAAGTTTGAAAAAAAAATTGAACATCCAAAAATGGAAATGCTCAAATGCTGAGAGCGATAATTCCAAAAAGTATCTGCGATTTTTTAGGTCTGATTTTTATAAAATAGGGAAAAAGTGGGTTGTTTGGCTCTTGTAAATAACCCACCGGACGTTAACTTGAGAATTTAATTTTTTCTACTCCTTGAAATTTTTGGATCATTAGGTCATTTGCATCTTCAACATGTTTCTGGCATGCATATCCACCACATTTAAACATGTTAGGATCAATTAGAAATATCTTGCGAATAAAATTTCACCAAGCAATTCGGGGTTGTCCTAGTGGAATTTCCCCAACGTGGATAACAAAACTTTGGTGTTCATTTTTAGTGCGTGAAAATAATTTTCTTCACTCACATTTATCATAGTTTTCCAATTCTTTTGCATACATAAGATCTAAAATTTTCATTTTGTTGTGATCTATATTTGCCTTACCTTTTTGTTTACGAGAAAACTGGGAGAATGAAAAACTCAAGTTTGAAAAAAAAAATTGAACATCCAAAATGCAAATGCACAAATGCTAAGAGAGATAATTCATAAAATTATATGTGATTTTTTAAGCCCGCTTCTTTGTAAAGTAGGCAAAAAGTGGGTTGTTTGGCTCTGGTAAATATCCCACCGCACATTAACTTGAAAATTTAATTTTTTCTACTCCTTGAAATTTTTCGATCATTAGGTCATTTGCATCTTTAACGTGTTTCTGGCATGCATATCCACCACATTTAAAACATGTTAGGATCAATTTGGGATTACTTTCTTATAAAATTCCACCAAGCTATCTGGGGTTGTACTAGTGGAATTTCCCCAACATGGATAACAAAACTTTGGTGTTTATTTTTAGTGCGTGAAAATAATTTTCTTCACTCACATTTATTATAGTTTTTGAATTCTTTTGCATACATAAACTCTTAAATTTTCATTGTGTTGTGATCTATATTTGCCTTATCTTTTTTTTTACATGAAAACTGAGAGAGTGAAAACCTCATGTTTGAAAAAAAAATTGAACATCCATAATGAAATGCACAAATGCTGAGAGAGATAATTCCAAAAAATATCTGTGATTTTTTAGGTTCACTTTTTTAAAATAGGCAAAAAGTGGGTTGTTGGCTATGGTAAATTTCCCACAGCACGTTAATTTGAGAATTAAATTTTTTCTACTCCTTGAAATTTTTGGATCATTAGGTAATTGGCATCTTCAACATGTTTCTGTCATGCATATCCACCACATTTAAAACGTGTTAGGATCCATTTGAGATCACTTTCTTATCAAATTCCACCAAGCTATATGAGGTTGTACTAGTGGAATTTCCCCAACATAGATAACAAAACCTTTGTGTTGATTTTTAGAGCGTGAAAATAATTTTTTCACTGACATTTACTATAGTTTTCAAATTCTTTTGCATACATAAAGTTTTAAATTTTCATTTTGTTGTCATCTATATTTTCCTTATCTTTTTGTTTACGAGAAAAATGGAAGAGAGAAAAACTCAAGTTTGAAAAAAAAAAAATTGAACATCAAAAAATGGAAATGCACAAATGCTGAGATCGATAATTCTGAAAAGTATCTATGATTTTTTAGGTATGCTTTTTTTAAAATAGGCAAAAAGCTGGTTGTTGGCTCTCGTAAATTTCCCTCAGCACGTTAACTTGAGAATTAAAATTTTTCTACTAGAAATTTTTGGATCATTAGGTCATTTGCATCTTCAACATGTTTCCGGCATGCATATCCACCACATTCAAAACATGTTAGGATCAATTAGAAATCTTTTTTTTATAAAATTCCACCAAGCTATTTGGGGTTGTAGTAGTGGAATTTCCCAAACGATGATAACAAAACTTCGGTGTTCATTTTTAGTGTGTGAAAATAATTTTTTTCACTCACATTTATTATAGTTTTCAAATTCTTTTGCATGCATAAACTCTATAATTTTCATTTTGTTGTGATCTATATTTGCCTTATCTTTTTGTGTACGAGAAAACTGCGAGAGTGAAAAACTCTAGTTTGAAAAAAAAAATTGAACATCCAAAAATAGAAATGCCCAAATAAAATAGGCAAAAAGTGGGTTGTTTGGCTCTGGTAAATATCCCACCGCACGTTTACTTGAGAATTTAATTTTTTCTACTCCTTGAAATTTTTGGATCATTAGGTCATTTGCATCTTCAACAAGTTTCTGCCATGCATATCCACCACATTTAAAACAAGTTAGGATCCATTTGAGATCACTTTTTTTAAAATTCCACCAAGCTATATGCGGTTGTACTAGTGGAATTTCTCCAAAAGGGATAGCAAAACCTTGGTCTTTTTTTTTAGAGCGTGAAAATAATTTTCTTCACTGACATTTATTATAGTTTTCAAATTCTTTTGCATACATAAACTTTTAAATTTTAATTTAATGTGATCTATATTTAACTTATCTTTTTGTTTACTAGAAAACAAGGAGAGCGAAAAACCTCATGTTTGAAAAAAAATTGAACATAAAAAAATGGAAATGCAGAAATGCTGAGAGCGATAATTCCGAAATGTATCTATGATTTTTTAGGTCCGCTTTTTTTAAAATAGGCAAAAAGCGCGTTGTTTGGCTCAGGTAAATATCCCACCGCACATTACCTTGAAAATTTAATTTTTCGACTCCAAAATTTTTTTCGATCATTAGGTCATTTGTATCTTCAACATGTTTCTTGCACGCATATCCACCACATTAAACACATGATAGGATGAATTAGAAATATTTTTCTTATAAAATTCCACCAAGCTATCTGGGGTTGTTCTTGTGGAATTTCCCCAACGTGGATAACAAAACTTTGGTGTTCATTTTTAGTGCGTGAAAATAATTTTCTTCTCTCTCATTTATTATAGTTTTCAAATTCTTTTGCATACATAAACTCTAAAAATTTCATTTTGTTGTGATCTTTATTTGCCTAATCTTTTTGTTTACGAGAAAACTGGGAGAGTGAAAAACTCAACTTTGAAAAAAAAATTTAACATCCAAAAATGGAAATGCTCAAATGCTGAGAGCGATAATTGCAAAAAGTATCTATGATTTTTTAGGTCCGATTTTTTATAAAATAGGCAAAAAGTGGGTTGTTTGGATAATTAGGTCATTTACATCTTCAACATGTTTCTGGCATGCATATCCACCACATTTAAACATGTTAGGATCAATTAGAAATCTCTTTCGTATAAAATTTTACCAAGCAATTTGGGGTTGTCCTAGTGGAATTTCCCCAACGTGGATAACAAAACTTTGGTGTTCATTTTTAGTGCGTGAAAATAATTTTCTTCACTCACATTTATCATAGTTTTCAAATTCTTTTGCATACAAAAGATCTAAAATTTTCATTTTGTTGTGATCTATATTTGCCTTATCATTTTGTTTTCGAGAAAACAGGGAGAGTGATAAACTCAAGTTTGAAAAAAAAAATTGAACATCCAAAATGCTAATGCACAAATGCTAAGAGAGATAATTCAAAAAAGTATATGTGATTTTTTAGGGCCGCTTTTTTGTAAAATAGGCAAAAAGTGGGTTGTTTGGCTCTGCTAAATATCCCACCGCACATTAACTTGAAAATTTAATTTTTTCTACTACTTGAAATTTTTCGATCATTAGGTCATTTTCATCTTTAACGTGTTTCTGGCATGCATATCCACCACATTTAAAACATGTCAGGATCAATTTGGGATTACTTTCTTATAAAATTCCACCAAGCTATTTGGGGTTGTACTAGTGGAATTTCCCCAACGTGGATAACAAAACTTTGGTGTTTATTTTCTGTGCGTGAAAATAATTTTCTTAACTCACATTTATTATAGTTTTCAAATTCTTTTGCATATATAAACTCTTAAATTTTCATTGTGTTGTGATCTATATTTGCCTTATCTTTTTTTTTTACATGAAAACAGGGAGAGTGAAAACCTCATGTTTGAAAAAAAAAATTGAACATCCATAATGAAATGAACAAATGCTGAGAGAGATAATTCCAAAAAGTATCTGTGATTTTTTAGGTTCGCTTTTGTAAAATAGGCAAAAAGCTGGTTGTTGGCTCTGGTAAATTTCCCTCAGCACGTTAACTTGAGAATTAAATTTTTTCTACTCCTTGAAATTTTTGGATCACTAGGTCATTTGCATCTTCAACAAGTTTTTGGCATGCATATCCACCACATTTAAAACAAGTTAGGATCCATTTGAGATCACTTTTTTTAAAATTCCACCAAGCTATCTGCGGTTGTACTAGTGGAATTTCCCCAAAACTGATAGCAAAACCTTGGTCTTTTTTTTTAGCGTGAAAATAATTTTCTTCACTAACATTTATTATAGTTTTCAAATTTTTTTGCATACATAAACTTTTAAATTTTAATTTTGTTGTGATCTATATTTAATTTATCTTTTTGTTTACGGGAAAACAAGGAGAGCGAAAAACGTCATGATTGAAAAAAAATTGAACATCAAAAAATGGAAATGCAGAAATGCTGAGAGCGATAATTTCGAAAAGTATCTATGATTTTTTTGGTCCGCTTTTTGTAAAATAGGCAAAAAGCGGGTTGTTTGGCTCTAGTAAATATCCCACCGCACGTTACCGTGAGAATTTAATTTTTCTACTCCTAGAAATTTTTCGATCATTAGGTCATTTGCATCTTCAACATGTTTCTTGCATGCATATCCACCACATTAAAAACATGATAGGATGAATTAGAAATCTTTTTCTTATAAAATTCCACCAAGTTATCTGGGGTTGTTCTTGTGGAATTTCCCCAACGTGGATAACAAAACTTTGGTGTTCATTTTTAGTGCGTGAAAATAATTTTCTTCACTCTCATTTATTATAGTTTTCAACTTCTTTTGCATACATAAGATCTAAAATTTTCATTTTGTTGTGATCTATATTAGCCTTTTTTTTTTTTACGAGAAAACTGGGAGAATGAAAAACTCAAGTTTGAAAAAAAAAATTGAACATCCAAAATGCAAATGCACAAATGCTAAGAGAGATAATTCAAAAAATTATATGTGATTTTTTAGGTCCGCTTTTTTGTAAAATAGGCAAAAAGTGGGTTGTTTGGCTCTGGTGAATAACCCACCGCACATTAACTTGAAAATATAATTTTTTCTACTCTTTGAAATTTTTTGATCATTAGGTCATTTTCATCTTTAACGTGTTTTTGGCATGCATATCCACCACATTTAAAACATGTTAGGATCAATTTGGGATTACTTTCTTATAAAATTCCACCAAGCTATCTGGGGTTGTACTAGTGGAATTTCCCCAACATGGATAATAAAACTATGGTGTTTATTTTTAGTGCGTGAAAATAATTTTCTTAACTCACATTTATTATAGTTTTCAAAGTCTTTTGCATTCATAAACTCTTAAATTTTCATTGTGTTGTGATCTATATTTGCTTTATCTTTTTTTTTTACATGAAAACAGGGAGAGTGAAAACCTCATGTTTGAAAAAAAAAATTGAACATCCATAATGAAATGCACAAATGCTGAGAGAGATAATTCCAAAATGTATCTGTGATTTTTTAGGTTCGCTTTTGTAAAATAGGCAAAAAGTGGGTTGTTGGCTCTGGTAAATTTCCCACAACACGTTAACTTGAGAATTAAATTTTTTCTACTCCTTGAAATTTTTGGATCATTAGGTCATTTGCATCTTCAACATGTTTCTGTCATGCATATCCACCACATTTAAAACGTGTTAGGATCCATTTGAGATCACTTTCTTATCAAATTCCACCAAGCTATCTGAGGTTGTACTAGTGGAATTTCCCCAACATGGATAACAAAACCTTTGTGTTTATTTTTAGTGCGTGAAAATAATTTTCTTCACTGACATTTACTATAGTTTTCAAATTCTTTTGCATACATAAAGTTTTAAATTTTCATTTTGTTGTGATATATATTTGCCTTATCTTTTTGTTTACGAGAAAACTGGGAGAGAGAAAAACTCAAGTATGAAAAAAAAAAATTGAACATCTAAAAATGGAAATGCACAAATGTTGAGAGCGATAATTCTGAAAAGTATCTCTGATTTTTTAGGTATGCTTTTTTTAAAATAGGCAAAAAGCTGGTTGTTGGCTCTGGTAAATTTCCCTCAGCACGTTAACTTGAGAATTAAATTTTTTCTACTACTTGAAATTTTTGGATCATTAGGTCATTTGCATCTTCAACATGTTTTTGGCATGCATATCCACCACATTCAAAACATGTTAGGATCAATTAGAAATCTCTTTTTTATAAAATTCCACCAAGCTATTTGGGGTTGTAGTAGTGGAATTTCCCAAACGATGATAACAAAACTTCGGTGTTCATTTTTAGTCCGTGAAAATAATTTTCTTCACTCACATTTATTATAGTTTTCAAATTCTTTTGCATGCATAAACCCTATAATTTTCATTTTGTTGTGATCTATATTTGCCTTATCTTTTTGTTTACGAGAAAACTGGGAGAGTGAAAAACTCTAGTTTGAAAAAAAAAATTGAACATCCCAAAATAGAAATGCACAAATAAAATAGGCAAAAAGTGGGTTGTTTGGCTATGGTAAATATCCCACTGCACGTTTACTTGAGAATTTAATTTTTTCTACTCCTTGAAATTTTTGGATTATTAGGTCATTTGCATCTTCAGCAAGTTTCTGGCATGCATATCCACCACATTTAAAACAAGTTAGGATCCATTTGAGATCACTTTTTTTAAAATTCCACCAAGCTATCTGCGGTTGTACTAGTGGAATTTCCCCAAAACTGATAGCAAAACCTTGGTCTTTTTTTTTAGAGCGTGAAAATAATTATCTTCACTGACATTTATTATAGTTTTCAAATTCTTTTGCATACATAACTTTTAAATTTTAATTTTGATGTGATCTATATTTAGCTTATCTTGTTGTTTACGAGAAAACAAGGAGAGCGAAAAACCTCATGTTTGAAAAAAAAATTGAACATAAAAAAATGGAAATGTAGAAATGCTGAGAGCCATAATTCCAAAAAGTATCTATGATTTTTTAGGTCCGCTTTTTGTAAAATAGGCAAAAAGCGGGTTGTTTGGCTCTGGTAAATATCCCACCGCACGTTACCTTGAGAATTTAATTTTTCTACTCCTAGAATTTTTTCGATCATTAGGTCATTTGTATCTTCAACATGTTTCTTGCATGCATATCCACCACATTAAAAACATGATAGGATGAATTAGAAATAGTTTTCTTATAAAATTCCACCAAGCTATCTGGGGTTGTTCTTGTGGAATTTCCCCAACGTGGGTAACAAAACTTTGGTGTTCATTTTTAGTGCGTGAAAATAATTTTCTTCACTCTCATTTATTATAGTTTTCAAATTCGTTTGCATACGTAAACTCTAAAAGTTTCATTTTGTTGTGATCTTTATTTGCCTTATCTTTTTGTTTACGAGAAAACTGGGAAAATTAAAAACTCAAGTTTGAAAAAAAAATTTAACATCCAAAAATGGAAATGCTCAAATGCTGAGAGCGATAATTCCAAAAAGTATCTGTGATTTTTTAGGTCCGATTTTTATGAAATAGGCAAAAAGTGGGTTGTTTGGCACTTGTAAATATCCCACCGGACGTTAACTTGAGAATTTAATTTTTTCTACTCTTGAAATTTTTGGATGATTAGGTCATTTGCATCTTCAACATGTTTCTGGCATGCATATCCACCACATTTAAACATGTTAGGATCAATTAGAAATCTCTTTCGTATAAAATTTCACCAAGCAATTCGGGGTTGTCCTAGTGGAATTTCCCCAACGTGGATAACAAAACTTTTGTGTTCATTTTTAGTGCGTGAAAATAATTTTCTTAACTTACATTTATTATAGTTTTCAAATTCTTTTGCATACATAAACTCTTAAATTTTCATTGTGTTGTGATCTATATTTGCCTTATCTTTTTTTTTTACATGAAAACAGGGAGAGTGAAAACCTCATGTTTAAAAAAAAAAAAATTGAACATCCATAATGAAATGCACAAATGCTGAGAGAGATAATTCCAAAAAGTATCTGTGATTTTTTAGGTTCGCTTTTGTAAAATAGGCAAAAAGTGGGTTGTTGGCTCTGGTAAATTTCCCACAGCACGTTAACTTGAGAATTAAATTTTTTCTACTCGTTGAAATTTTTGGATCATTAGGTCATTTGCTTCTTCAACTTGTTTCTGTCATGCATATCCACCACATTTAAAACGTGTTAGGATCCATTTGAGATCACTTTCTTATCAAATTCCACCAAAGCTATATGAGGTTGTACTAGTGGAATTTCCCCAACATGGATAACAAAACCTTTGTGTTTATTTTAGAGCGTGAAAATAATTTTCTTCACTGACATTTACTATAGTTTTCAAATTCTTTTGCATACATAAAGTTTTAAATTTTTATTTTGTTGTGATTTATATTTGCCTTATCTTTTTGTTTACGAGAAAACTGTGAGAGAGAAAAACTCAAGTTTGAAAAAAAAAAATTGAACATCAAAAAATGGAAATGCACAAATGCTGAGAGCGATAATTCTGAAAAGTATCTATGATTTTTTAGGTATGCTTTTTTTAAAATAGGCAAAAAGCTGGTTGTTGGCTCTGGTAAATTTCCCTCAGCACGTTAACTTGAGAATTAAATTTTTTCTACTACTTGAAATTTTTGGATCATTAGGTCATTTGCATCTTCAACATGTTTCTGGCATGCATATCCACCACATTCAAAACATGTTAGGATCAATTAGAAATCTCTTTTTTATAAAATTCCACCAAGCTATTTGGGGTTGTAGTAGTGGAATTTCCAGAACGATGATAACAAAACTTCGGTGTTCATTTTTAGTGCGTGAAAATAATTTTCTTCACTCACATTTATTATAGTTTTCAAATTATTTTGCATGCATAAACTCTATAATTTTCAATTTTTTGTGATCTATATTTGCCTTATCTTTTTGTTTACGAGAAAACTGGGAGAGTGAAAAACTCAAGTTTGAAAAAAAAATTTGGCCACCCAAAATGGAAATGCACAAATGCTGAGACCGATAATTCCAAAAAGTATCTGTGATTTTTTAGGTCCGATTTTTTTAAAATAGGCAAAAAGTGGGTTGTTTGGCTCGGGTAAATATCCCAGCACACGTTAACTTGAGAATTTAATTTTTTGTACTCCTTGAAATTTTTGGTTCATTAGGTCATTTGCATCTTTAACATGTTTCTTGCATGCATATCCACCACATTAAAAACAAGTTAGGATGAATTAGAAATCTTTTTCTTATAAAATTCAGCAAAGCTATCTTGGGCTGTACTTGTGGAATTTCCCGAACGTGGATAACAAAACTTTCGTATTCATTTTTAGTGCATGAAAATAATTTTCTTCACTTTCATTTATTATAGTTTTTATATTCTTTTGCATACATATACTCTAAAAATTCCATTTTGTTGTGATCTTAATTTGCCTTATCTTTTTGTTTACAAGAAAACTAGGAAGGTGAAAAACTCAAGTTTGAAAAAAAATTTGAACATCCAAAAATGGAAATGCTCAAATGCTGAGAGCGATAATTCCAAAAAGTATCTGTGATTTTTTAGGTCCGATTTTTTTAAAATAGGCAAAAAGTGGGTTGTTTGGCTCGGGTAAATATCCCACCACACGTTAACTTGAGAATTTAATTTTTTGTACTCCTTGAAATTTTTGGTTCATTAGGTCATTTGCATCTTTAACATGTTTCTTGCATGCATATCCACCACATTTAAACATGTTAGGATCATTTAGAAATATCTTTCTCATAAAATTCCACCAAGTAATTTGGGGTTGTACTAGTGGAATTTCCCCAACGTGCATAACAAAACTTTGGTGTTCATTTTTAGTGCGCGAAAATAAATTTCTTCACTCACATTTATTATAGTTTTCAAATTCTTTTGCATGCATAAACTCTAAAATTTTCATTTTTTGTTGTGATCTATATTTGCCTTATCATTTTGTTTACGAGAAAACTAGAAGAGTGAAAAACTCAAATTTGAAAAAAAAATTGAACATCCAAAAATGGAAATGCACAAATGCTGAGAGCGATGATTCCAAAAAGTATCTGTGATTTTTTAGGTCCACTTTTTGTAAAATAGGTAAAAAGTGGGTTGTTTGGCTATGGTAAATATCCCACCGCACGTTAACTTGAGAATTTAATTTTTTCTACTCCTTGAAATTTTTGGATCATTAGGTCATTTGAATCTTCAATATGTTTCTCGCAGGCATATCCACCACATTTAAAACATGTTAGGATCAATTTGAGATCACTTTCTTATAAAATTCCACCAAGCTATCTGGGGTTGTACTAGTGGAATTTCCCCAACATGGATAACAAAAATTTGGTGTTTATTTTTAGTGCGTGAAAATAATTTTCTTCACTCACATTTATTATAATTTTCAAATTCTTTTGCTTACATAAACTCTTAAATTTTCATTTTGTTGTGATCTATATTTGCCTTATCTTTTTGTTTACGAGAAAAAAGGGTGTGTAAAAACCTCATGTTTGAAAAAAAAATTGAACATCCAAAATGGAAATGCACAAATGCTGAGAGAGATAATTCAGAAAAGAATCTGTGATTTTTTAGGTTCGCTTTTTGTAAATTAGGCAAAAAGTGGGTTGTTGGCTATGGTAAATTTCCCATAGCACGTTAACTTGAGAATTAAATTTTTTCTACTCGAAATTTTTGGATCAATAGGTCATTTGCATCTTCAACATGTTTCTGGCATGCATATCCACCACATTCAATACATGTTAGGATCAATTAGAAATATCTTTTTTATAAAATTCCACCAAGCTATTTGGGGTTGTACTAGTGGAATTTCCCAAACAATGATAACAAAACTTTGGTGTTCATTTTTAGTGTGTGAAAATAATTTTCTTCACTCACATTTATTATAGTTTTCAAATTCTTTTGCATGCATAAACTCTAAAATTTTAATTTTGTTGTGATCTATATTTGCCTTATCTTTTTGTCTGGGATAGTGAAAAACTCAAGTTTGAAAAAAAAATTGAACATCCAAAAATGGAAATGCTCCAATGCTGAGAGCGATAATTCCAAAAAGTATCTATGATTTTTTAGGTCCGATTTTTGTAATATAGGCAAAAAGTCGGTTGTTTGGGTCAGGTAAATATCCCACCGCACGTTAACTTGGGAATTTAATTTTTTTTACTCTAAATTTTTTGATCATTAGGTCATTCGCAACTTCAACATGTTTCTGGCATGCATATCTACCACATTTAAACATGTTAGGATCAATTAGAAATCTCTTTCATATAAAATTCCACCAAGCAAATTTGGGTTGTACTAGTGGAATTTCCCCAAGGTGGATAACAAAACTTTGGTGTTCATTTTTAGTGCGTGAAAATAGTTTTCTTCACTCACATATATAATAGTTTTCAAATTCTTTTGCATACATAAGCTCTAAAATTTTCATTTTGTTGTGATCTATATTTGCCTTATCTTTTTGTTTACGAGAAAACTGGGAGAGTGAAAAACTCATGTTTGAAAAAAAAAATTGAACATCCAAAAGGGAAATGCACAAATGCTAAAAGAGATAATTCCAAAAAGTATCTATGATTTTTTAGGTCTGCTTTTTGTAAAATTGGAAAAAAGTGGGTTGTTTGGCTCTGGTAAATATCCCACCGCACGTTAAGTTGAAAATTTAATTTTTTCTACTCGTTGAAATTTTTGGTTCATTAGGTCATTTGCATCTTCAATATGTTTCTGGCATGCATATTTATCACATTTAAAACATGGAAGGATTAATTTTCGATCACTTTCTTATAAAATTGCAGCAAGCTATCTAGGGTTGTACTAGTGAAATTTCCCCATCATGGATAACAAAACTTTGGTGTTTATTTTTAGTGCGTGAAAATAATTTTCTTTACTCACTTTTATTATAGTTTTCAAATTCTTTTGCTTACATAAACACTTAAAATTTCATTTTGTTGTGATCTATATTTGCCTTATCTTTTTGTTCACGAGAAAACTGGGAGAGTGAAAACCTCAAGTTTGAAGAAAAAAAATTGAACATCGAAAATGGAATTGCACAAATGCTGAGAGAGATAATTCCAAAAAGTATCTGTGATTTTTTAGGTTCGCTTTTTGTAAAATAGTGAAAAAGTGGGTTGTTGGCTCTTGTAAATTTCCCATAGCACGTTAACTTGAGAATTACTTTTTTTCTACTCGTTGAAATTTTTGGATCATTAGGTCATTTGCATCTTCAACATGTTTCTGGCATGCATATCCACCACATTCAAAACAGGTTAGGATAAATTAGAAATCTCTTTTTTGAAAAATTCCACCAAGCTATTTGGGGTTGTACTAATGGAATTTCCCCAACATGGATAACAAAACTTTGGTGTTTATTTTTAGTGCGTGAAAATAATTTTCTTCACTCACATTTATTATAGTTTTCAAATTCTTTTGCATACATAAACTCGTAAATTTTCATGTTGTTGTGATCTATATTTGGCTTATCTTTTTCTTTATGAGAAAACAGGGAGAGGGAAAACCTCATGTTTGGAAAAAAAAATTGAACATCCAATATGGAAATGCAGAAATGCTGAGAGAGATAATTCCAAAAAGTATCTGTGATTTTTTAGGTTCGCTTTTTGTAAAATTGGCAAAAAGTGGGTTGTTGGCTCTAGTAAATTTCCCACAGCACGTTAACTTGAGAATTAAATTTTTTCTACTCCTTGAAATTTTTGGATCATTAGGTCATTTGCATCTTCAACATGTTTCTGGCATGCATATCCACCACATTCAAAACATGTTAGGATCAATTAGAAATCTCTTGTTTACAAAATTCCACCAAGCTATTTGGGGTTGTACTAGTGGAATCTCCCAAACGATGATAACAAAACTTTGGTGTTCATTTTTAGTGCGTGAAAATAATTTTCTTTAGTCACATTTATCATAATTTTCAAATTATTTTGCATGCATAAAATCTATAATTTTTATATTGTTGTGATCTATATTTGCCTTATCTTTTTGTTTTCGAGAAACTGGAAGAGTGAAAAACTCAAGTTTGAAAAAAAAAATTGAACATCCAAAAATTGAAATGGACAAATGCTGAGAGCGATTATTCCAAAAAATATCTATGATTTTTTCGAACCGCTTTTTTTAAAATAGGGAAAAAGCGGGTTGTTTGGATGTAATAAATATCCCACCACACGTTAACTTGAGAATTTAATTTTTCTACTCCTAGAAATTTTTCGATCATTAGGTCATTTGCATCTTAAACTTGTTTCTGGCATGAATATCCACCACATTAAAAACATGTTAGGATGAATTAGAAATCCTTTTCTTATAAAATTCCACTAAGCTATCTAGGGTTGTACTTGTGGAATTTCCCCAATGTGGATAACAAAACTTTGGTGTTCATTTTGAGTGCGTGAAAATAATTTTCTTCACTATCATTTATTATTGTTTTCAAATTCTTTTGCATACATAAACTCTAAAAATTTCATTTTGTTGTAATCTTCATTTGCCTTATCTTTTTGTTTAAGAGAAAACTGGGAAAGTGAAAAACTCAAGTTTGAAAAAAAAATTGAACATCCAAAAATAGAAATGCTCAAATGCTGAGAGCGATAATTCCAAAAAGTATCTGTGATTTTTTAGGTCCGGTTTTTATAAAATAGGCAAAGAGTGGGTTGTTTGGCTCTTGTAAATGTCCTACCGGACGTTAACTTGAGAATTTAATTTTTTCTACTCGAAATTTTTGGGTCATTAGGTCATTTGCATCTTCAACATATTTCTGGCATGCATATCCACCACATTTAAACATGTTAGGATCAATTAGAAATGTCTTTCGTATAAAATTCCTCCAAGCAATTTGGGGTTGTCTTAGTGGAATTTCCCCAACGTGGATAACAAAACTTTGGTGTTCATTTTTAGTGCGTGAAAATAATTTTCTTCACTCACATTTATCATAGTTTTCAAATTCTTTTGCATACATAAGCTCTAAAATTTTCATTTTGTTGTGATCTATATTTGTCATATCTTTTTTTTTACGAGAAAACAGGGAGAGTGAAAACATCATGTTTGAAAAAAAAAAATTGAACATCATAAATGGAAATGCACAAATGCTGAGAGAGATAATTGCAAAAATTATCTGTGATTTTTTAGGTTCTCTTTTGTTAAATAGGCAAAAAGTGGGTTGTTGGCTCTGGTAAATTTCCCACAGCACGTTAACTTGAGAATTAAATTTTTTCTACTACTTGAAATTTTTGGATCATTAGGTCATTTGCATCTTCAACATGTTTCTGGCATGCATATCCACCACATTCAAAATATGTTAGGATCAATTAGAAATCTCTTTTTTATAAAATTCCACCAAGCTATTTGAGGTTGTAGTAGTGGAATTTCCAGAACGATGATAGTTAAATTAAATTCTCAAGTTAACGTCGGGATGGATAGTTACCAGAGCCAAACAACCCACTTTTTGCCGATTTTACAAAAAGCGGACCTAAAAAATTACAGTTACTTTTTGGAATTATCTCTCTCAGTATTTGTGAATTTCCATTTTGGATCTTCATTTTTTTTTCAAACTAGAGTTTTTCACTCTTCCCTGTTTTCTTGTAAACAAAAAGAAAGGCAAATATAGATAACAAAAAAAATGGAAATTTTAGAGTTTATGTATGCAAAAGAATTTGAAAAATATAAAAAAATGGAGTGAAGATAATTATTTTCACGCACTAAAATGAACACCAAAGTTTTGTTATCCACATTTGGGAAATTCAACTAGTACAACCCCAAATAGCTTTGGGAATTTTATAAGAAAGAGATTCCTAATTGATCCAAACATGGTTTAAATGTCGTGGATATGCATGCCAGAAACATGTTGAAGATGCAAATGACCTCATGATCCAAAAATTTCAAGAAGTAGAAAAAATTAAAAGTCTAAAGTTAAAGTGTAGTGGGATATTTACCAGAGCCAAACAACCTACTTTTTGCGTATTATACAAAAAGCGGACCTAAAAATTCACAGATACTTTTTGGAATCACCTCTCTCAGCATTTGTGCATTTCCATATTGGATATTCAATTTTTTTTTCAAACTTGAGTTTTTCACTCTGCATGTTTTCTCGTAAAAGATAAGGCAAATATAGATCACAACAAAATGGAAATTTTGGAGTTTATATATGCAAAAGAATTCTAAAACTATAACAAATGTGAGTGATGAAAATTATTTTCACACACTAAAAATGAAAACCAAAGTTTTGTTATCCAAGTTGGGGAAATTTCACAAGTACAACCCCAGAAAGCATGGTGGAATTTTATAAGAAAGAGATTTCTAAGTGATCCTATCATGTTATAAATGTGGTGGATATGCTTGCAAGAAACATGTTGAAGATGCAAATGACCTAATGATCCAAAAATTTCAAGGAGTAGAAAAAATTAAAATTCTCAAGTTAACGTGCGGTGGGATATTTACAAGAGCCAAACAACCCACTTTTTGCCTATTTTACAAAAAGCGGACCTAAAAAATCACAAATACTTTTTGGAATTATCTCTCTCAGCATTTGTGCATTTCCATTTTGGACATTCAATTTTTTTTTTCAAACTTGAGTTTTTCACTCTTCTTGTTTTCTAGTAAACAAAAAGACAAGGCAAATATAGATCACAACAAAATGGAAATTTTGCTGTGTATGTATGCAAAAGAATTTGAAAACTATAATAAATGAGAGTGAAGAAAATTATTTTCACGCACTAAAGTTGAACACCAAAGTTTTGTTATCCATGTTGGGGAAATTCCACTAGTACAAGCCCAGATAGTTTGGTGAAATTTTATAAGGAAGATATTCCTAATTGATCCTAACATGTTTTCAATGTGGTGGAAATACATGCCACAAACATGTTAAAGATGCAAATGACCTAATGATCCCAAAATTTCGAGTAAAGCAAATGAAAATTCTCAAGTTAACATCCAGTGGGATATTTACCAGAGTCAAACAACCCACCTTTCTCCTATTTTACAAAAAGCGGACCGAAAAAATCACAGATACTTTTAGGAGTTATCTCTCTCAGCATTTGTGCATTTCCATTTTGGATGTTCAATTTTGATTCTCACTCTCCCAGTTTTCTCGTAAACAAAAAGATAAGGCTAATATTGATCACAACAAAATGAAAATTTTAGAGTTTATGTATGCAAAAGAATTTGAAAACTATAATAAATCTGAGTGAAGAAAATTATTTTCACGCACTAATAAATGAACACCAAAGTTTTGTTATCCATGTTGGGGAAATTCCACTAGTACAACCCCAGATAGCTTGGTTGAATTTTATAAGAAAGAGATTTCTAATTGATCCTAACATATTTTAAATGTGGTGCCAGAAACATGTTGAAGATGCAAATGTCCTAATGATCCAAAAATTTCATGGAGTACAAAAAAGTAAAATTCTCAAGTTAATGTGCGGTGGGATATTTACCAGAGCCAAACAACCCACTTTTTGCCTATTTTACAAAAAGCGGACCTAAAAAATCATAGATACTTTTTGGAATTATCTCTCTCAGCATTTGTGCATTTCCATTTTGGATGTTCAATTTGTTTTTTAAACTTGAGTTTTTCTCTCTCCCTGTTTTCTAATAAAAGAAATATAAGGAAAAAATAGAACACAACAAAATGAAAATTTTAGAGTTTATGTATGCAAAAGAATTTAGAAACTCTAATAAATGTGACTGGAGAAAATTATTTTCACGCACTAAAAATGAACACCAAAGTTTGGTTATCCATGTTGGGGAAATTTCACTAGTACAACCCCAGATATGTTGGTGGAATTTTATAAGAAAGAGATTTCTAATTGATCCTAACATGTTTTAAATGTGGTGGATATGTATGCGAGAAACATGTTGAAGATGCAAATGACCTAATTCTCAAGTTTACGTGCGGTGGGATATTTACCAGAGCCAAACAACCCACTTTTTGCCTTACTTTTTGGAATTGTCTCTCTCTGCATTTGTGCATTTCCATTTTGGATGTTCAATTTTTTTTTTTTTCAAACTTGAGTTTTTCACTCTCCCAGTTTCTTGTAAACAAAAAGATAAGGCAAATATACATCACAAAAAATGGATATTTTGGAGTTTATGTATGCAAAAGAATTTTAAACTACAACAAATGTGAGGGAATAAAATTATTTCACGCTCTAAAAATGAACACCAAAGTTTTGTTATCCATGTTGGGGAAATTCCACTAGTACAACCCCAGATAGCTTGGTGGAATTTTATTAGTAAGAGACTCGTAATTGATCCTAACATGTTTTAAATGTGGTGGATATGCATGCCAGAATCATGTTGACGTTGCAAATGACCTAATGATCCAAAAATTTCAAGAAGTAGAAAAAATCAAAAGTCTCAAGTTAACGTGCGGTGGGATATTTACAAGAGCCAAACAACCCACTTTTTGCCTATTTTACAAAAAGCGGACCTAAAAAATCACAGATACTTTTTGGAATTATCTCTCTCAGAATTTGTGCATTTCCATTTTGGATGTTCAATTTTTTTTTTCAAACTTGCGTTTTTACTCTCCCAGTTTTCTTGTAAACAAAAAGATAAGGCAAATATAGATCAGAACAAAATAGAAATTTTAGAGTTTATGTATGTAAAATAATTCTAAAACTATAATAAATGTGAGTGAAGAAAGTTATTTTCACGCACTAAAAATGAACACCAAAGTTTTGTTATCCACGTTGGGGAAATTTCACTAGTACAACCCCAGATAGCTTGGTGGATTTTTACAAGAAAGATATTTCTAATTGATCCTAACATGTTTTAAATGTGGTGGATATACATGCCAGAAACATGTTGATGATGCAAATGACGTAATGATCCAAAAAATTCGAGTAGGAAAAATTAAAATTCTCAAGTTAACGTGCGGTGGGGTATTTAAAAGAGCCAAACAACCCACTTTTTGCCTAGTTTAAAAAATGAGGACCTAAAAATTCACAGATACTTTTTGGAATTATCACTGTCAGCATTTGTGCCTTTCCATTTTGGATGATCAATTTTTTTTTTCAAACTTGACTTTTTCACTCTCCCAGTTTTCTTGTAAACAAAAAGACAAGGCAAATATAGATCACAAAAAATTGGAAATTTTTGAGTTTATGTATGCAAAAGTATTTAAAAACTATAATAAATGTGAGTGAAGAAAATTATTTTCACTCACTAAAATTGAACACCAAAGTTTTGTTATCCACGTCCGGGAAATTCCACTAGTACAACCCCATATAGCTTTGTCGTATTTTATAAGAAAGAGATTTCTAATCGATCCTAACATGTTTTAAATGTGGTGGATATGCATGCCAGAAACATGTTGAAGATACAAATGACCTCATGATCAAAAAATTTCAAGGAGCAGAAAAAATTAAATTCTCAAGTTAACGTGCGGTGGGATATTTACCAGAGCCAAACAACCCACTTGTTGCCTATTTTACAAACAGCGGACCTAAAAATTCACAGATATTTTGGAATTATCTCTCTTAGCATTTGTGCTTTTCCATTTTGGATGTTCATTTTTTTTTTCAAACTTGAGTTTTTCTCTCTCCCAGTTTTCTTGTAAACAAAAAGATAAGGCAAATATAGATCACAACAAATTGGAAATTTTGGAGTTTACGTATGCAAAAGAATTTCAAAACTATTGTAAATCTGAGTGAAGAAAGTTATTTTCACGCACTAAAAATGAACACCAAAGTTTTGTTATCCACGTTGGGGAAATTCCACTTGTGCAACCCCAGATAACTTGGTGGAATTTTATAATAAAGAGATTCCTAATTGATCCTAACATGTTTTAAATGTGGTGGATATGCATGCCAGAAACATGTTAAAGATGCAAATGACCTAATGATCCAAAAATTTCATGAAGTAGAAAAAATTAAAATTTTCAAATTAACGAGCGGTGGTATATTTAGCAGAGCCAAACAACCCACTTTTTGCCTATTTTACAAAAAGCGAACCTAAAAAATCACAGATACTTTTTGGAATTATCTCTCTCAGCATTTGTGCATTTCCTTTTTGGATGTTCAATTTTTTTTTTCAAACTTGAGTTTTTCACTCTCTCAGTTTTCTCGCAAACAAAAAGATAAGGCACATATAGATCACAAAAAATGGAAATTTTAGAGTTTATGTATGCAAAAGAATTAGAAAACTAAAATAAATGTGAGTGAAGAAAATTATTTTCACGCACTAAAAATGAACACCAAAGTTTTGTGATCCACGTTGGGGAAATTCGACTAGTACAACCCCAGAAAGAGATTCCTAATTGATCCTAACATGTTTTAAATGTGATGAATATGCATCCCAGAAACATGTTGAAGATGCAAATGACCTAATGATAAAAAAATTTCAAGGAGTAGAAAAAAGTAAATTCTCAAGTTAACGTGCGGAGGGATATTTACCAAAGCCAAACAACTCACATTTTGCCTTTTTTACGAATAGCAGACCGAAAAAATCACAGATACTTTTTGGAATGATCTCTCTCAGCATTTGTGCATTTCCATTTTGGATGTTCAATTTTTATTTTCAAACTTTAATTTTTCGCTCTCCCTGTTTTCTCGTATATAGAAAGATAAGGCAAATATAGATCACAACAAAATGGAAAGTTTAGAGTTTATGTTTGCAAACGAATTTGAAAACTATAATGAACACCAAAGTTTTGTTATCCACTTGGCGAAATTCCACTAGTACAACCCCAGATAGCTTGGTGGAATTTTATAAGAAAGAGATTCATAATTGATCTTAACATGTTTTAAATGTGGTGGATATGCATGCTAGAAACATGTTGAAGATGCAAATGACCTAATGATCCAAAAATTTCAAGGAGTAGAAAAAATTAAAATTCTCAAGTGAAAGTGCGGAGGGATATTTACGAGAATTTTTGCCTATTTTAAAAAAGCAGACCAAAAAAATCACAGATACTTTTTGGAATTATCTCTCTCAGCATTTGTGCATTTCCATTTTGGATGTTCAATTTTTTTTTCAAATTTGAGTTTTTCACCCAGTTTTCTTGTAAACAAAAAGATAAGGCAAATATTGATCACAACAAAATGGAAATTTTAGAATTTCCGTAGGCAATAGAATTTGAAGCTATAATAAATGTGAATGAAGAAAATTATTTTCACGCACTAAAAATGAACACCAAAGTTTTGTTATCCACGTTAGGGAAATTCCACTAGTACAACCCCAGATAGCATTGTGCAATTTTATAAGAAAGAGATTCCTAATTGATCCAAACAGGTTTTAAATGTGGTGGATATGCATGCCAAAAACATGTTGAAGATGCAAATGACCTAATGATCCAAAATTTTCAAGGAGTAGAAAAAATTAAAATTTTGAAGTTATAGTGCGGTGGGATATTAACCAGAGCTGAACAACCCACTGTTTGGTTATTTTCAAAGAGTGGACCAAAAAAATCACAGACTTTTATGAATTATCTCTCTCAGTATTTGTGCGTTTTCATTTTTTTTTTAAAACTTGAGTTTTTCACTCTCCCAGTTTTCTCGTAAACAAAAAGATAAGGAAAATATAGATCACAACAAACTAAAATTTTTGAGTTTATGTATACAAAATAATTTGAAAACTATAATAAATGTGAGTGATGAAAATTATTTTCACGCACTAAAAATGAACACCAAAGTTTTGTTATCCACGTTGGAGAAATTCCGCTAGTACAACCCCAGAAAGCTTGGTGGAATTTTAAAAGAAAAAGATTTCTAAGTGATCCTAACATATTATAAATGTGGTGGATATGCTTGCCAGAAACATGTTGAACAAAAATTTCAAGGAGTAGAAAAAATTAAAATTCTCAAGTTAACGTGGAGTGGGATATTTACAAGAGCCAAACAACCCACTTTTTGCCTATTTTACAAAAAGCGGACCTAAAAAATTACAGATACTTTTTGGAATTATCTCTCTCAGCATTTGTGCATATCCATTTTGGGCATTCAATTTTTTTTTTCAAACTTAAGTTTTTCACTCTTCATGTTTTCTAGTAAACAAAAAGATAAGGCAAATATAGATCACAACAAAATGGAAATTTTGTTGTTTATGTATGCAAAAGAATTTGAAAAATATAATAAATGAGTGTGAAGAAAATGATTTTCACGCAATAGAAATGAACACCAATGTTTTGTTATCCACGTATGGGAAATTCCACTTGTACAAGCCCAGATAGCTTGGTGGAATTTTATAAGAAAGATATTCCTAATTGATCCTAACATGTTTTCAATGTGGTGGATATGCATGCCAGAAACATGTTGAAGATACAAATGACCTAATGATCCAAAAATTTCAAAGAGTAAAACAAATTAAAATTCTCAAGTTAACGTCCAGTGGGATATTTACCAGAGTCAAACAACCCACTTTTTGCCTATTTTACAAAAAGCCGACCAAAAAAATCACAGATACTTTTTGGAGTTATCTCTCTCAGCAGTTGTGCATTTCCATTTTGGATGTTCAATTTTGTTTTTCAAACTTGAGTTTTTCACTCTCCTAGTTTTCTCATAAACAAAAAGATAAGGCAAATATTCATCACAACAAAATGAAAATTTTAAAGTTTTGAATGCAAAAGAATTTGAAAACTATAATAAATGTGAGTGAATAAAGTTATTTTCACGTACTAAAAATGAACACCAAAGTTTTGTTATCCACGTTGGGGATATTCCACTACTACAACCCCAAATATCTTGGTGGAATTTTATTAGAAAGAGATTCCTAATTGATCCTAAGATGTTTTAAATGTGGTGGATATGCATACGAGAAACATGTTGACAATGCAATGACCTAATGATCCAAAAATTTCATGAAGTAGACAAAATCAAAAGTCTCAAGTTAATGTGGGGTGGGATATTTATCAGTGCCAAACAACCCACTTTTTACCTAGTTTACAAAAAGTGGACCGAAACAATCACAGATACTTTTTGGAATTATCTCTCTCAGCATTTGTGCATTTCTATTTTGGATGTTCAATTTTTTTTTTCAAACTTGAGTTTTTCTCTCTCCCAGTTTTCTCGTAAACAAGAATATAAGGCAAATATAGATCACAACAAAATGAAAATTTTAGAGTTTATGTATGCAAAAGTATTTGAAAACTATAATAAATGTGTGTGAAGAAAATTATTTTCAGGCACTAAAAACGAACACCAAAGTTTTGTTATCCACGTTGGGGAAATTTCACTAATAGAACCCCAGATAGCTTGGTGGAATTTTATAAGAAAAAGATTTCTAATTGATCCTAACATGTTTTAAATACGGTGGATATGTATGCCAGAAACTTGTTGAAGATGCAAATGACCTAATGATCCAAAAATTTCAAGGAGTAGAAAAAATTAAAATTCTCAAGTTAACGTGCGGTGGGATATTTACCAGAGCCAAACAACCCACGTTTTGCCTATTTTACAAAAAGCGGAGCTAAAAAATCACAGATACTTTTTGGAATTACCTCTCTCAGCTTTTGTGCCTTACCATTTTGGATGTTCAATTTTTTTTTTCAAACTTGAGTTTTTCACTCTCCCAGTTTCTCGTAAACAAAAAGATAAGGCAAATATATATCACAAAAAAAGGACATTTTAGAGTTTATGTATGCAAAAGAATTTAAAACTATGACAAATGTGAGTGAATAAAATTATTTTCACGCACTAAAAATGAATACCAAAGTTTTGTTATCCACGTTGGGGAAATTCCACTAGTACAACCCTAGATAGCTTGGTGGAATTTTATAAGAAAGATATTTCTAATTGATCCAAACATGTTTTAAATGTGGTGGATATGCATGCCAGAAACATGTTGATTATGCAAATGACGTAATGATCCAAAAATTTCAAAGAGTAGAAAAAATTAAAATTCTCAAGTTAACGTGCGGTGGGGTATTTACAAGAGCCAAACAACCCACTTTTTTCTTATTTTAAAAATCGAGGACCTAAAAAATCACAGATACTTTTTGGAATTATATCTCTCAACATTTGTGCCTTTCCAATTTGGTTGTTCAATTTTTTTTTTTCAAACTTGACTTTTTCACTCTCCCAGTTTTCTCGTAAACAAAAAGATAAGGCAAATATAGATCACAACAAATTGGAAATTTTAAAGTTTATGTATGCTAAAGTATTTGAAAACTATAATAAATGTGAGTGAAAAAAATTATTTTCACTCACTAAAAATGAACACCAAAGTTTTGTTATCCATGTTGGGGAAATTCCACAAGTGCAACCCCAGATAGATTGGTGGAATTTTATAAGAAAGAGACTCCTAATTGATCCTAAGATGTTTTAAATGTGGTGGATATGCATGCCAGAAACATTATGAAAATGCAAATGACCTAATGATCAAAAAATTTCAAGGAGAAGAAAAAATTAAAATTCTCAAGTTAACGTGCGGTTGGATATTTACAAGAGCCAAACAACCCACTTTTTGCCTATTTTACAAAAAGCGGACCTAAAAATTCAAAGATATTTTGGAATTATCTCTCTCCGCATTTGGGCATTTCCATTTTGAATGTTCATTTTTTTTTTCAAACTTGAGTTTTTTTCTCTCCCAGTTTTCTCGTAAACAAAAAGATAAGGAAAATATAGATCACAACAAATTGGAAATTTTAGAGTTTATGTATGCAAAAATATTTGAAAACTATAATAAATGTGAGTGAAGATAATTATTTTCACTCAATAAAAATGAACACCAAAGTTTTGTTATCCACGTTGGGGAAATTCCACTAGTGCAACCCCAGATATCTTGGTGGAATTTTATAAGAAAGAGACTCCTAATTGATCCTAACATGTTTTAAATGTGGTGGATATGCATGCCAGAAACATGTTGAAAATTCAAATGACCTAATGATAGAAAAATTCTTAAGTTAACGTGCGGTGGGATATTTCCCAGAGCCAAACTACCCACTTTTTGCCTATTTTAAAAAAAACGGACCTAAAAATTCACAAATATTTTGGAATTATCTCTCTCAGCATTTGTGCATTTCCATTTTGGATGTTCAATTTTTTTTTCAAACTTGAGTTTTTCTCTCTCCCAGTTTTCTCGTGAACAAAAAGATAAGGCAAATATAGATCACAAAAAAATGGAAATTTAAGAGTTTATGTATGCAAAAGAATTTGAAAACTATAATAAATGTGAGTGAAGAAAACTATTTTCACGCATTAAAAATGAACAAAAAAGTTTTGCTATCCACGGTGGGGAAATTCCACAAGTACAACCCCAGATAGATTGGTGGAATTTTATAAGAAAGAGATTCCTGATTGATCCTAACATGTTTTAAATGTGGTGAATATGCATGCCAGAAACATGTTGAAGATGGAAATGACCTAATGCTCCAAAAATTTCGAGAAGAAAAAATTAAAATTCTCAAGTTAACGTGCGGTGGGATATTTACCAGAGCCAAACAACCCACTTTTTGCCTATTTTACAAAAACCGGAGTAAAAAAATCGTAGATACTCTTTGGAATTTCTCTCTCAACATTTATGCATTTCCATTTTGGATGTTCAATTTTTTTTTTCAAACTTGTATTTTTCCCGATCTTAGTTTTCTCGAAAACAAAAAGATAAGGCAAATATAGATCACAACAAAAAGGAAATTTTAGAGTTTATTTTTGCAAAAGAATTTGAAAACTATAATAAATCTGAGTGAAGCAAGTTATTTTCACTAAAAATGAACACCAAAGTTTAGTTATCCACGTTGGGGAAAATCCACTAGTACAACCCCAGATAGCTTGGTGGAATTTTATAAGAAAGAGTTTCCTAATTGATCCTAACATGTTTTAAATGTGGTGGATATGCATGCCAGAAACATGTTAAAAATGCAAATGACCTAATGCTCCAAAAATTTCGAGTAGAAAAAATTAAAATTCTCAAGTTAACATGTGGTGGGATATTTATGTGAGCCAAACAACCCACTTTTTGCCTATTTTACAAAAAGCGTACCTAAAAAATCACTGATACTTTTTGGAATTATCTCTTTCAACATTTGTGCATTTCCATTTTGGTTGTTCAATTTGCAATTATCTCTTTCAACATTTGCGCATTTCCATTTTGGTTGTTCAATTTTTTTTTTTAAACTAGAGTTGTTCACTATCCCAATTTTCTCTTAAACAAAAAGATAAGGCAAATATAGATCACAACAAAATGGAAATTTTAGAGTTTATGTATGCAAAAGAATTTTAAAACTATAATAAATCTGAGTGAAGAAAGTTTTTTTCATGCACTAAAAATGAACACCAAAGTTTTTTTATCCACGTTGGGAAATTCCACAAGTGCAACCCCAGATACCTTGGTGGAATTTTATAAGAAAGAGATTCCTAATTGATCCTAACATGTTTTAAATGCCGTGGATATGCATGCCAGAAACATGTTGAAGATGCAAATGACCTAATGATCAAAAAATTTCAAGAAGTAGAAAAAATTAAAATTCTCATGTTAACAAGCGGAGGTATATTTAGCAGAGCCAAACAACCCACTTTTTGCTTATTTTAAAAAACCGGACCTAAAAAATCATAGATACTTTTTCGAATTACCTCTCTCAGCATTTGTGCATTTCCTTTTTGGATGTTCAATTTTATTTTTCAAACTTGAGTTTTTCACTCTCCCTGTTTTCTCGTAAACAAAAAGTTAAGGCCAATATGGATCACAACAAAATGGAAATTTTAGAGTTTATGTATGTGAAAGAATTTGAAAACTATAATAAATCTGAGTGAAGCAAGTTATTTTCACGCACTAAAATTGAACACCAAAGTTTTGTTATCCACGTTGGGGAAATTCCACTAGTACAACCCCAGATAGCTTGGTGGAATTTTATAAGAAAGAGATTCCTAATTGATGCTAACATGTTTTAAATGTGGTGGATACCCATGCCAGAAACATGTTGAAGATGCAAATGACCTAATGATCCAAAAATTTTAAGGAGTAGAAAAAATTAAAATTCTCAAGTTAACATGCCGTGGAATATTTACAAGTGCCAAACAACCCACTTTTTGCCCATTTTACATAAAGCAGACGTAAAAAATCAAAAATACTTTTTGGAATTATCTCTCTCAGCATTTTTAATTTTCCATTTGGATGTTAAATTTTTTTTTCAAACTTGAGTTTTTCTCTCTCCTAGTTCTCGTAAACAAAAAGATAAGGCAAATATAGATCACAACAAATTTAAAATTTTAGATTTTATGTATGCGACAGAATTTGAAAACTATAATAAATGTGAGTGAAAAAAATTATTTTCACGCACTAAAAATGAACACCAAAGTTTTGTTATCCACGTTTTGGAAATTCCACTAGTAGAACCCTAGATAGCTTGGTGGAATTTTATAAGGAAGAGATTCCTAATTGATCCAAACATGTTTTAAATGTCGTGGATATGCATGGAAAAACATGTTGAAGATGCAAATGACCTAATGATCCAAAAATTTCAAAGAGTAGAAAAAATTAAAATTCTCAAAGTAATGTGCGGTAGTATATTTACCAGATCCAAACAACCCACTTTTTGCCTATTTTACAAAAAGCAGGCCTAACTCTCAGCGTTTGTGCATTTCCATTTTGGATGCTCAATTTTTTTTTCTTGAGTTTTTCTCTTTCCATGTTTTCTCGTCAGCAAAAAGAAAAGGCAAATATAGATCACAACAAAATGGAAATTTCAGAGTTTATGTATGCGAAATAATTTTCAAACTATAATAAATGGAAGTGAAGAAATCGATTTTCATGCACTAAAATTGAACACCAAAGTTTTGTTATCCACGTTGGGGAAATTCCACTAGTACAACCCCAGATAGCTTGGTGGAATTTCATAAGAAAGAGACACCTAATTGATCCTAACATGTTTTAAATGTGGTGGATACGCATGCCAGAAACATGTTGAAGTTGCAAATGATCTAATGATCCAAAAATTTCAAGGTATAGAAAAAAATAAAATTCTCAAGTTAACGTGTGGTGGGATATTTACCAGAGCCAAACGACCCACTTTTTGCCTATTTTACAAAAAGCGGACCTAAAAAATCACAGATACTTTTTGGAATTATCTCTCTCAGCATTTGTGCATTTCTATTTTGGATGTTCAATTTTTTTTTCAAACTTGAGTTTTTCACTCTCCCCGTTTTCTTGTAAACAAAAATTAAGGCAAATATAGATCACAAAAAATGGAAATTTTAGAGTTTATGTATGCAAAAGAAATTTAAAACTAAAATAAATGTGAGTGAATAAAATTATTTTCACGTACTAAAAATGAACACCGAAGTTTTGTTATCCACGTTGGGGAAATTCCACTAGTACAACCCTAGATATCTTGGTGGAATTTTATAAGAAAGAGATTCCTAATTGATCCAAACATGTTTTAAATGTGGTAGATATGCATGCCAGAAACATGTTAACGATGCAAATGACCTAATGGTCCAAAAATTTCAAGAAGTAGAAAAAATCAAAAGTCTCATGTTAACGTGCGGTGGGATATTTACCAGAGCCAAACCACGCACTTTTTGCCACTTTTACAAAAGCGCACCTAAAAAATCACATATACTTTTTTTAAGTATCTCTCTCAAAATTTGTGCATTTCCAATTTGGATGTTCAATTTTATTTTTCAAACTTTAGTTTTTACTCTCCCAGTTTTCTCGTAAACAAAAAGATATTGCAAAAATAGATCACATAAAAATGGAAATTTTAGAGTTTATGTATGCAAAAGAATTTGAAAACAATAATAAATGTGAGTGACAAAAATTATTTTCATGCACTAAAAATGAACACCAAAGTCTTTGTTATCCACATTGGGGAAATTCCACTAATACAACCCCAGATAGCTTGGTGGAATATTATAAGAAAGAGATTCCTAATGGATCCTAACATGTTTTAAATGTGGTGGATATGTATGCCAGAAACATGTTGACGATGCAAATGACCTAATGATCCAAAAATTTCAAGGAGTACAAAAAATTAAAATTCTCAAGTTATTGTGTGGTGGGGTATTTACAAGAGCCAAACAACCCACTTTTTGCCTCTTTTACAAAGAGCGGACCTAATAAATCACATATACTTTTTGGAATTATCTCTTTCAGCATTTGTGCCTTTCCATTTTGGATGTTCAATTTTTTTTTTCAAATTTGAGTTTTTCACTATCCCAGTTTTCTCGTAAACAAAAAGATAAGGAAAATATAGATCACAACAAAATGGAAATTTTAGAGTTTATGTATGCAAAAGAATTTGAAAACTATAATAAATGTGAGTGAAGAAAATTATTTTCACTCACTAAAAATGAACACCAAAGTTTTGTTATCCACGTTGGGGAAATTCCACTTGTACAACCCTAGATAGCTTGGTGGAATTTTATAAGAAAGAGACTCCTAATTGATCCAAACATGTTTTAAATGTGGTGGATATGCATGCCAGAAACATGTTGAAGATGCAAATGACCTAATGATCAAAAAAATTCAAGGAGTATAAAAAATTTAAATTCTCAAGTTAACGTGCGGTTGGATATTTACAAGAGCCAAATAACCAACTTTTTGCCTATTTAACTAAAAGTGGACCTAAAATTTCACTGATACTTTTGGAATTATCTCTCTCAGCAATTGTCCATTTCCATTTTGGATGTTCAATTTTTTTTTTTTCAAACTTGAGTTTTGCACTCTCCCAGTTTTCTCGTAAACAAAAAGATGATGCAAGTTTAGATCGCAACAAAATGGAAATTTTAGAGTTTATGTATGCGAAAGAATTTGAAAACTATAATAAATGTGAGTGAAGAAATCTATTTTCACGCAATAAATTGAACACCAAAGTTTTGTTATCCACGTTGGGGAAATTCCACTAGTATAACCCCAGATAGCTAGGTGGAATTTTATAAGAAAGTGATTTCTAATTGATCCTAACATGTTTTAAATGTGGTGGATATGCTTGCATGAAACATGTTCAAGATGCAAATGGCCTAATGATCAAAAAATTGCAAGGAGTAGAAAAAATTAAAATTCTCAAGTTAATATGCGGAGGGATATTTACCAGATCCAAACAACCCACTTTTTTCCTATTTTAAAAAAAGCGGACCTAAAAAATCACAGATACTTTTTGGAATTATCTCTCTCAGAATTTGGGCATTTCCATTTTGGATGTTCAATTTTTTTTTTTTCAAACTTGAGTTTTCACTCTCCCAGTTTTCTCGTAAACAAATAGATAAGGCAATTATAGATCACAACACAATGGAAATTTTAGAGTTTATGTATGCAAAAGAATTTGAAAACTATAATAAATGTGAATGACGAAATTTATTTTCACACAATAAAAATGAACAACGAAGTTTAGTTATGCACGTTGGGGAAATTCAACTAGTACAACCCCAGATAGCTTGGTGGAATTTTATATGAAAGGGATTTCTAATTGAGCCTAACATATTTTAAATGTGGTGGATATGCATGCCAGAAACATGTTGAAGATGCAAATGACCTAATGATCCAAAAATTACAAGGAGTAGAAAAAATTAAAATTCTCAAGTTAATGTACGGTGGGATGTATACTAGAGCCAAACAATCCACTTTTTGCCTATTTTACAAAAAGTGGACCAAAAAAATCACAGATGCTTTTTGGATTTATCTCTCTCAGCATTTGTGCATTTCCATTTTGGATGTTCAATTTTTTTTTTAAAACTTAAGTTTTTCAATCTCCCAGTTTTCTCGTAAACAAAACGAAAAGGCAAATATAGATCACAAAAAAATGGAAATTTTAGAGTTTATGTACGCAAAAGAATTTGAAATATATAGTAAATTTGAGTGAATAAAGTTATTTTCACACAATAAAAATAAACACCAAAGTTTAGTTATCCACGTTGGGGAAATTCCACTAGTACTACCCCAGATAGCTTGGTGGAATTTTATTAGAAAGAAATTCCTAATTGATCCTAACATTTTTTAAATGTGGTGGATATGCATGCCAAAAACATGTTGAAGATGCAAATGACCTAATGACCCAAAAATTTGAAGGAGTAGAAAAAATTAAAATTCTTAAGTTAATGTGCGGAGGGATATTTACCAGAGCCACACAACCCACTTTTTGCCTTTTTTACAACGAGCCGACCTAAAAGATCACAATACTTTTTGGAATTATCTCTCTCAGCATTTGCGCATTTACATTTTGGATGTTGAATTTTTTTTTTTTCAAACTTGAGTTTTTCACTCTCCCAGTATTCTCGTAGACAAAAAGATAAGGCAAATATAGATCACAATAAAAATGCAAGTTTTAGAGATTATATATGGAAAAGAATTTGAAAACCATAATAAATCGGAGTGAAGAAAGTTATTTTCACGCACTAAAAATGAACACCAAAGTTTTGTTATCCATGTTGGGAAATTCCACTAGTACTACCCCAGATAGCTTGGTGGAATTTTATAAGAAAGAGATTTCTAATTGATCCTAACATGTTTTAAATGTGGTGCATATGTATGCCAGAAACATGATGAAGATGCAAATGACTTAATGATCCAAAAATTTCAAGGAGTAGAAAAAATTAAAATTCTCAAGTTAACGCGCGGTAGGATATTTACCAGAGCCAAACAACCTACTTTTTGCCTATTTTACAAAAAGCGGACCTAAAAGATCACAATACTTTTTGGAATTATCTCTCTCAGCATTTGTGCATTTACATTGAATTTTTTTTTTCAAACTTGAGTTTTTCACTCTCCCAGTATTCTCGTAGACAAAAAGATCGGGCAAATATAGATCACAATAAAAATGGAAATTTTAGAGATTATATGGAAAAGAATTTGAAAACTATAATAAATCTGAGTGAAGAAAGTTATTTTCACGCACTAAAAATGAACACCAAAGTTTTGTTACCCACGTTGAGAAATTCCACTAGTACAACCCCAGATAGCTTGGTGGAATTTTATAAGAAAGAGATTTCTAATTGATCTTAAGATGTTTTAAATGTGGTGGATATGCATGCGAGAAACATGTTGACGATGCAAATGACCTAATGATCTAAAAATTTCAAGAAGTAGACAAAATCAAAAGTCTCAAGTTAACATGCGGTGGGATATTTACCAGAGCCAAACAACCCACATTTTGCCTATTTTACAAAAAGCGGACCTAAAAAATCTCAGATACTTTTTGGAATTATCTCTCTCAGCATTTCTGCATTTTCATTTTGTGACGTTCAATTTTTCTTTTCAAACTTGAGTTTTTCACTTTCCATGTTTTCCCGTAAACAAAAAGATAAGGGAAACATAGATCACAAAAAAAGGAAATTTTAGAGTTTATGTATGCAAAAGAATTTCAAAACTATAATAAATGTGAGTGAATAAAGTTATTTTCACGTACTAAAAATAAACACCAAAGTTTTGTTATCCACGTTGGGGATATTCCACTAGTACAACCCCAAATATCTTGGTGGAATTTTATTAGAAAGAGATTCCTAATTGATCCTAAGATGTTTTAAATGTGGTGGATATGCATGCGAGAAACATGTTGACGATGCAAATGACCTAATGATCCAAAAATTTCAAGGAGTAGAAAAAATAAAAATTCCTAGGTAAACGTGTGGTAGGATATTTACTAGAGCCAAACAACCCACCTTTTGCCTATTTTACAAAAAACGGACCTAAAAAATCACAGATACTTTTTGGAATTATCTCTCTCAGCATTTGTGCATTTCTGTTTTGAAGTTCAATTTTTTTTTTCAAACTTGAGTTTTTCACTCTCCCACTTTTCTCGTAAAAAAAAAGATAAGGCAGATATAAATTACAACAAAATGAAAATTTTAGAGTTCATGTATGCAAAACAACTTGAAAAGTATAATAAATGTGAGTGAAAAAAATATATTTTAACGCACTAAAAATGAACACCAAAGTTTTGTTATCCACGCTGGAGAAATTCCACTAGTACAACCCCAGATAGCTTTGTGGAATTTTATAAGAAAGAGATTTCTAATTGATCCTAAGATGTTTTAAATGTGGTGGATATGCCTGCCAGTAACATGTTGAAAATGCAAATGACCTAATGATCCAAAAATTTCAAGGAGTAGAAAAAATTAAAATTCTCAAGTTAACGTGCGGTGGGATATTTACCAGAGCAAAAAAAACCCACTTTTTGCCTATTTAAAAAGCAAGTGGACCTAAAAAATTACAGATACTTTTTGGAATTATCTCTTTCAGCACTTGTGCACGTCCATTTTGGATGATCAATTTTTTTTTTTCAAACTTGAGTTTTTTAGTCTCCTAGTTTTCTCGAAAATCAAAAGATACGGCAAATATAGATCACAACAAAATGAAAATTTTAGAGTTTATGTATGCAAAAGAATTTGGAAAAATATGTCTCTCAGCATTTGTGCATTGCCATTTTGGATGTTTCATTAATTTTTTTCAAACTTGAGTTTTCCATTATCCCAGTTTTCTAGTAAACAAAAAGATAAGGCAAATATAGATCACAACAAAATGAAAATTTTAGAGTTTATGTTTGCAAAATAATTTGAAAACTATAATAAATGTGAGTGAAGAAAATTATTTTCACTCACTAAAAATGAACACCAAAGTTTTTTTATCCACATTGGGAAATTCCACCAGTACAACCCCAGATAGATTGGTGGAATTTTATAAGAAAGAGATTTCTAATTGATCCTAAAATGTTTTAAATGTGGTGGATATGCTTGCCAGAAATATGTTGAAGATGCAAATGACCTAATGATCCAAAAATTTCAAGGAGTAGAAAAAATTAAAATTATCTAGTTAAGGTGTGGTGGGATATTTACAAGAGCCAAAAAACCTACTTTTTGCCTATTTTACAAAAACGCGGACCTAAAAAATCACAGATACTTTTTTGAAGTATCTCTCTCAGCATTTGTGCATTTCCATTTTGGACATTCAATTTTTTTTTCAAACTTGAGTTTTTCACTCTTCAAGTTTTCTCGTAAACAAAAAGATACGGAAAATATAGATCACAACAAAATGGAAATTTTGGAGTTTATATATGCAAAAGAATTTGAAAACTATTATAAATGAGAGTGAAGAAAATTATTTTCATGCACTAAAAATGAACACGAAAGTATTGTTATCATGTTGGGGAAATTCGACTACTACAACCCCCTGATAGGTTGTTGGAATTTTATAAGAAAGAGATTTCTAATCGATCCTAACATGTTTTAAATGTGGTGGATATGCATGCCAGAAACATGTTGGAGATGCAAATAACCTCATGATCCAAAAATTTCAAGGAGTAGAAAAATTAAAATTCTCATGTTAACGTGCGAATGGATATTTACTAGAGCCAAACAACCCATTTTTTGCCTATTTTTCAAAAAGCGGACCTAAAAAATCACAAATACTTTTTGGAATTTTCTCTCTCAGCATTTGTGAATTTCCATTTTGGATGTTCCTTTTTTTTTTCAAACTTGAGTTTTTCACTCTCCTAGGTCTCTCGTAAACAAAAAGAAAGGCAAATATAGATCACAACAAAATGGAAATTTTAGAGTTTATGTATGCAAAAGAATTATAAAACTTTAATAAATTTGAAAGAAGAAAATTATTTTCACGGACTAAAAATGGACACCAAAGTTTTGTTATCCACATTGGGGAAATTCCACTAGTACAACCCCAGATAGCTTGGTGGAATTTTATATGAAAGAGATTCCTAATTGATCTTAACATGGTTTAAATGTGGTGGATATGCATGCCAGAAACTTGTTGAAGATGCAAATGACCTAATGATCTAAAAATTTCAAGGAGTAGGAAAAATTAAAATTCTCAAGTTAACGTTCGGTGGGATATTTACTAGAGCCAAACAACCCACTTTTTGCCTTTTTTAATAAAAGCGGACTTAAAAAATCACAAATACTTTTTGGAATTATCTCTCTCAGCATTTGTGCCTTCCCATTTTGGATGTTCAATTTTTTTTTCAAACTTGAATTTTTCTCTCTCCCAATTTTCTCGTAAACAAAATGATAAGGCAAATATAGGTCACAATAAAATGCAATTTTGGAGTTTATGTATGCTAAAGAATTTTAAAACTATAATAATTGTGAGTGAAGAGAAATATTTTCACGGACTAAAAATGAACACCAAAGTTTTTTTATCCACTTTGGGGAAATTCCTCTAATACAAGCCCGGATAGCTGGGTGGAATTGCATCCCAAAAACATGTTGACGTAGCAAATGACCTAATGATCCAAAAATTTGGAGTAGAAAAAATTAAAATTCTCATGTTAACGTGCGGTGGGATTTTTACAAGATCCAAACAACCCACTTTTTGCCTATTTTAGAAAAAGCGGATCTAAAAAATCATAGATACTTTTTGGAATTATCTCTCTCAGCATTTGTGCAGTTCCATTTTGGATGTTCAATTTTTTTTTTCAAACTTGAGTTTTTCACTCTCCAAGTTTTCTCATAAACAAAAAGATAAGGCACATATAGATCACAAAAAATGGAAATTTTAGAGTTTATGCATGCAAAAGAATTTGAAAACTTTAATAAATGTGAGTAAAGAAAATTATTTTGATGCACTAAAAATGAACACCAAAGTTTTGTTATCCATGTTGGGGAAATTCCACTAGTACAACCCAGTAAGCTTGGTGGAGTTTTATAAGAAAGAGATTCCTAATTGATCCTAACATGTTTTAGATGTGGTGGATACGCATGCTAGAAAAATGTTGAAGATGCAAATGACCTAATGATCCAAAAATTTCAAGGAGTAGAAAAAATTTAAATTCTCAAGTAAATGTCCAGCGGATTTTTACAGAAGCCGAACAACTCACGTTTTGCCTATTTTACAAAAAGCAGACCTAAACAATAACAAATACTTTTAGGAGTTATCTCTCTCAGCATTTGTACATTTACATTTTGGATGTTAAATTTTTTTTTAAAATTTGAGTTTTTCACACTCCTAGTTTTCTCGTAAACAAAAAGAAAGGCAATTATAGATCACAAAAAAATGGAAATTTTAGAGTTTATGTATGCAAAAGAATTTGAAAACTATAATAAATTTGAGTGAAGAAAATTATTTTCACGCACTAAAAATGAACACCAAACATTTATTATCCACGTTGGGGAAATTCCACTAGCATAACCCCAGATAGCTTGGTGGAATTTTATAAGAAAGAGATTCCTAATTAATCATAACATAGTTTAAATGTGGTGGATATGCATGCGAGAAACATGTTGAAGATGCAAAGGACCTAATGATACAAAAATTGCAAGGAGTAGAAAAAATAAAAATTCTCAAGTTAACGTGCGGTGGGATATTTACAAGGGCCAAACAATCCACTTTTGGCTATTTTACAAAAAGATGACCTAAAAATTCATAGATAGTTTTTGGAATTATCTCTCTTAGCATTTATACATTTCCATTTTGGATGTACAATTTTGTTTTTTAAACTTGAGTTTTTCACTCTCCCAGTTTTCTCGTAAATAAAAAGATAAGGCAAATATTGATCACAACAAAATGAAAATTTTAGAGTTTATGTATGAAAAAGATTTTGAAAATTTTAATTAATATGAGTGAAGAAAATTATTTTCACGCACCAAAAATGAACACCAAAGTTTTTTTATCCACGTCGGGGAAATTCCACTAGTACAACCCATGATAGCTTGGTGGAATTTTATAAGAAAGAGATTTCTAATTGATCCTAACATGTTTTAAATGTGGTGGATATGTATGCCAAAAACATGTTGAAGATGCAAATGGCCTAATGATCCAAAAATTTCAAGGAGTACAAAAAATTAAAATTCTCAAGTTAATCTGTGGTGGGATATTTACCAGAGCCAAACAACCCACTTTTTGCCAATTTTACAAAAAAATATGGACCTAATAAATCGTAGATACTTTTTGGAATTATCTCTCTCAGCATTTGTGCATTTCCATTTTGGATGTTCATTTTTTTTTTTCAAACATGAGCTTTTCACTCTGCCAGTTTTCTCTTAAACAAAAAAAGATAAGGCAAATATGGATCATAACAAAATGAAAATTTTAGAGTTTATGTATGCAAAATAATTTGAAAACTATAATAAATGTGAGTGAAGAAAATTATTTTCACATACTCAAAATGAACACCAAATATTTGTTATCCACGTTGGGGAAATTCAACTAGTACAACCCCAGATAGCTTGGTGGAATTTTATATGAAAGGGATTTCTAATTGAGCCTAACATATTTTAAATGTGGTGGATATGCATGCCAGAAACATGTTGAAGATGCAAATGACCTAATGATCCAAAAATTACAAGGAGTAGAAAAAATTAAAATTCTCAAGTTAATGTACGGTGGGATATATACTAGAGCCAAACAATCCACTTTTTGCCTATTTTACAAAAAGTGGACCAAAAAAATCACAGATGCTTTTTGGATTTATCTCTCTCAGCATTTGTGCATTTCCATTTTGGATGTTCAATTTTTTTTTTAAAACTTAAGTTTTTCACTCTCCCAGTTTTCTCGTAAACAAAACGAAAAGGCAAATATAGATCACAAAAAAATGGAAATTTTAGAGTTTATGTACGCAAAAGAATTTGAAATATATAGTAAATGTGAGTGAATAAAGTTATTTTCACACAATAAAAATGAACACCAAAGTTTAGTTATCCACGTTGGGGAAATTCCACTAGTACTACCCCAGATAGCTTGGTGGAATTTTATTAGAAAGAAATTCCTAATTGATCCTGACATTTTTTAAATGTGGTGGATATGCATGCCAAAAACATGTTGAAGATGCAAATGACCTAATGACCCAAAAATTTGAAGGAGTAGAAAAAATTAAAATTCTTAAGTTAATGTGCGGAGGGATATTTACCAGAGCCAAGCAACCAACCTTTTGCCTTTTTACAAAGAGCTGACCTAAAAGATCACAATACTTTTTGGAATTATCTCTCTCAGCATTTGCGCATTTACATTTTGGATGTTGAATTTTTTTTTTTTCAAACTTGAGTTTTTCACTCTCCCAGTATTCTCGTAGACAAAAAGATAAGGCAAATATAGATCACAATAAAAATGCAAGTTTTAGAGATTATATATGGAAAAGAATTTGAAAACTATAATAAATCGGAGTGAAGAAAGTTATTTTCACGCACTAAAAATGAACACCAAAGTTTTGTTATCCATGTTGGGAAATTCCACTAGTACTACCCCAGACAGCTTGGTGGAATTTTATAAGAAAGAGATTTCTAATTGATCCTAACATGTTTTAAATGTGGTGCATATGTATGCCAGAAACATGATGAAGATGCAAATGACCTAATGATCCAAAAATTTCATGGAGTAGAAAAAATTAAAATTCTCAAGTTAACGCGCGGTAGGATATTTACCAGAGCCAAACAACCTACTTTTTGCCTATTTTAAAAAAAGCGGACCTAAAAGATCACAATACTTTTTGGAATTATCTCTCTCAGCATTTGTGCATTTACATTTTGGATGTTGAATTTTTTTTTTTTCAAACTTGAGTTTTTCACTCTCCCAGTATTCTCGTAGACAAAAAGATCAGGCAAATATAGATCACAATAAAAATGGAAATTTGAGAGATTATATGGAAAAGAATTTGAAAACTATAATAAATCTAAGTGAAGAAAGTTATTTTCATGCACAAAAAATGAACACCAAAGTTTTGTTACCCACGTTGAGAAATTCCACTAGTACAACCCCAGATAGCTTGGTGGAATTTTATAAGAAAGAGATTTCTAATTGATCCTAAGATGTTTTAAATGTGGTGGATATGCATGCGAGAAACATGTTGACGATGCAAATGACCTAATGATCCAAAAATTTCAAGAAGTAGACAAAATCAAAAGTCTCAAGTTAACATGCGGTGGGATATTTACCAGAGCCAAACAACCCACATTTTGCCTATTTTACAAAAAGTGGACCTAAAAAATCTCAGATACTTTTTGGAATTATCTCTCTCAGCATTTCTGCATTTTCATTTTGTGACGTTCAATTTTTCTTTTCAAACTTGAGTTTTTTACTTTCCATGTTTTCCCATAAACAAAAAGATAAGGGAAACATAGATCACAAAAAAAGGAAATTTTAGAGTTTATGTATGCAAAAGAATTTCAAAACTATAATAAATGTGAGTGAATAAAGTTATTTTCACGTACTAAAAATGAACACCAAAGTTTTGTTATCCACGTTGGGGATATTCCACTAGTACAACCCCAAATATCTTGGTGGAATTTTATTAGAAAGAGATTCCTAATTGATCCTAAGATGTTTTAAATGTGGTGGATATGCATGCTAGAAACATGTTGACGATGCAAATGACCTAATGATCCAAAAATTTCAAGGAGTAGAAAAAATAAAAATTCCTAGGTAAACGTGTGGTAGGATATTTACTAGAGCCAAACAACCCACTTTTTGCCTATTTTACAAAAAACGGACCTAAAAAATCACAGATACTTTTTGGAATTATCTCTCTCAGCATTTGTGCATTTATGTTTTGAAGTTCAATTTTTTTTTTCAAACTTGAGTTTTTCACTCTCCCACTTTTCTCGTAAAAAAAAAGATAAGGCAGATATAAATTACAACAAAATGAAAATTTTAGAGTTCATGTATGCAAAAGAACTTGAAAAGTATAATAAATGTGAGTGAAAAAAATATATTTTAACGCACTAAAAATGAACACCAAAGTTTTGTTATCCACGCTGGAGAAATTCCACTAGTACAACCCCAGATAGCTTTGTGGAATTTTATAAGAAAGAGATCTCTAATTGATCCTAACATTTTTTAAATGTGGTGGATATGCCTGCCAGTGACATGTTGAAGATGCAAATGACCTAATGATCCAAAAATTTCAAGGAGTAGAAAAAATTAAAATTCTCAAGTGAACGTGCGGTGGGATATTTACCAGAGCAAAAAAAACCCACTTTTTGCCTATTTAAAAAGCAAGTGGACCTAAAAAATCACATATAATTTTTGGAATTATCTCTTTCAGCACTTGTGCACGTCCATTTTGGATGATCAATTTTTTTTTTCAAACTTGAGTTTTTTAGTCTCCTAGTTTTCTCGAAAACCAAAAGATAAGGCAAATATAGATCACAACAAAATGAAAATTTTAGAGTTTATGTATGCAAAAGAATTTGGAAAATTATGTCTCTCAGCATTTGTGCATTGCCATTTTGGATGTTCGATTTATTTTTTTCAAACTTGAGTTTTCCATTATCCCAGTTTTCTAGTAAACAAAAAGATAAGGCAAATATAGATCACAACAAAATGAAAATTTTAGAGTTTATGTTTGCAAAATAATTTGAAAACTATAATAAATGTGAGTGAAGAAAATTATTTTCACTCACTAAAAATGAACACCAAAGTTTTTTTATCCACATTGGGAAATTCCACTAGTACAACCCCAGATAGATTGGTGGAATTTTATAAGAAAGAGATTTCTAATTGATCCTAAAATGTTTTAAATGTGGTGGATATGCTTGCTAGAAATATGTTGAAGATGCAAATGACCTAATGATCCAAAAATTTCAAGGAGTAGAAAAAATTAAAATTATCTAGTTAAGGTGTGGTGGGATATTTACAAGAGCCAAAAAACCTACTTTTTGCCTATTTTACAAAAACGCGGACCTAAAAAATCATAGATACTTTTTTGAAGTATCTCTCTCAGCATTTGTGCATTTCCATTTTGGACATTCAATTTTTTTTTCAAACTTGAGTTTTTCACTCTTCAAGTTTTCTCGTAAACAAAAAGATACGGAAAATATAGATCACAACAAAATGGAAATTTTGGAGTTTATATATGCAAAAGAATTTGAAAACTATTATAAATGAGAGTGAAGAAAATTATTTTCATGCACTAAAAATGAACACGAAAGTATTGTTATCATGTTGGGGAAATTCGACTACTACAACCCCCTGATAGGTTGTTGGAATTTTATAAGAAAGAGATTTCTAATCGATCCTAACATGTTTTAAATGTGGTGGATATGCATGCCAGAAACATGTTGAAGATGCAAATAACCTCATGATCCAAAAATTTCAAGGAGTAGAAAAATTAAAATTCTCAGGTTAACGTGCGAATGGATATTTACCAGAGCCAAACAACCCACTTTTTGCCTATTTTTCAAAAAGCGGACCTAAAAAATCACAAATACTTTTTGGAATTATCTCTCTCAGCATTTGTGAATTTCCATTTTGGATGTTCCTTTTTTTTTTCAAACTTGAGTTTTTCACTCTCCTATGTCTCTCGTAAACAAAAAGAAAGGCAAATATAGATCACAACAAAATGGAAATTTTAGAGTTTATGTATGCAAAAGAATTATAAAACTTTAATAAATTTGAAAGAAGAAAATTATTTTCACGGACTAAAAATGAACACCAAAGTTTTGTTATCCACATTGGGGAAATTCAACTAGTACAACCCCAGATAGCTTGGTGGAATTTTATATGAAAGAGATTCCTAATTGATCTTAACATGGTTTAAATGTGGTGGATACGCATGCCAGAAACTTGTTGAAGATGCAAATGACCTAATGATCTAAAAATTTCAAAGAGTAGGAAAAATTAAAATTCTCAAGTTAACGTTCGGTGGGATATTTACTAGAGCCAAACAACCCACTTTTTGCCTTTTTTAATAAAAGCGGACTTAAAAAATCACAGATACTTTTTGGAATTATCTCTCTCAGCATTTGTGCCTTCCCATTTTGGATGTTCAATTTTTTTTTCAAACTTGAATTTTTCTCTCTCCCAATTTTCTCGTAAACAAAATGATAAGGCAAATATAGGTCACAATAAAATGCAATTTTGGAGTTTATGTATGCTAAAGAATTTTAAAACTATAATAATTGTGAGTGAAGAGAAATATTTTCACGGACTAAAAATGAACACCAAAGTTTTGTTATCCACTTTGGGGAAATTCCTCTAATACAAGCCCGGATAGCTGGGTGGAATTGCAGCCCAAAAACATGTTGACGAAGCAAATGACCTAATGATCCAAAAATTTGGAGTAGAAAAAATTAAAATTCTCATGTTAACGTGCGGTGGGATTTTTACAAGATCCAAACAACCCACTTTTTGCCTATTTTAGAAAAAGCGGATCTAAAAAATCATAGATACTTTTTGGAATTATCTCTCTCAGCATTTGTGCAGTTCCATTTTGGATGTTCAATTTTTTTTTTCAAACTTGAGTTTTTCACTCTCCAAGTTTTCTCATAAACAAAAAGATAAGGCACATATAGATCACAAAAAATGGAAATTTTAGAGTTTATGCATGCAAAAGAATTTGAAAACTTTAATAAATGTGAGTAAAGAAAATTATTTTGATGCACTAAAAATGAACACCAAAGTTTTGTTATCCATGTTGGGGAAATTCCACTAGTACAACCCAGAAAGCTTGGTGGAGTTTTATAAGAAAGAGATTCCTAATTGATCCTAACATGTTTTAGATGTGGTGGATATGCATGCTAGAAAAATGTTGAAGATGCAAATGACCTAATGATCCAAAAATTTCAAGGAGTAGAAAAAATTTAAATTCTCAAGTAAATGTCCGGCGGATTTTTACAGAAGCCGAACAACTCACGTTTTGCCTATTTTACAAAAAGCAGACCTAAACAATAACAAATACTTTTAGGAGTTATCTCTCTCAGAATTTGTGCATTTCCATTTTGGATGTTAAATTTTTTTTTAAAATTTGAGTTTTTCACAATCCTAGTTTTCTCGTAAACAAAAAGAAAGGCAATTATAGATCACAAAAAAATGGAAATTTTAGAGTTTATGTATACAAAAGAATTTGAAAACTATAATAAATTTGAGTGAAGAAAATTATTTTCACGCACTAAAAATGAACACCAAACATTTGTTATCCACGTTGGGGAAATTCCACTAGTATAACCCCAGATAGCTTGGTGGAATTTTATAAGAAAGAGATTCCTAATTAATCATAACATAGTTTAAATGTGGTGGATATGCATGCGAGAAACATGTTGAAGATGCAAATGACCTAATGATACAAAAATTGCAAGGAGTAGAAAAAATAAAAATTCTCAAGTTAACGTGCGGTGGGATATTTTCAAGGGCCAAACAATCCACTTTTGGCTATTTTACAAAAAGATGACCTAAAAATTCACAGATATTTTTTGGAATTATCTCTCTTAGCATTTATACATTTCCATTTTGGATGTACAATTTTGTTTTTTAAACTTGAGTTTTTCAGTCTCCCAGTTTTCTCGTAAACAAAAAGATAAGGCAAATATTGATCACAACAAAATGAAAATTTTAGAGTTTACGTATGAAAAAGATTTTGAAAATTTTAATTAATATGAGTGAAGAAAATTATTTTCACGCATAAAAAATGAACACCAAATTTTTTTATCCACGTCGGGGAAATTCCACTAGTACAACCCATGATAGCTTGGTGGAATTTTATAAGAAAGAGATTTCTAATTGATCCTAACATGTTTTAAATGTGGTGGATATGTATGCCAAAAACATGTTGAAGATGCAAATGGCCTAATGATCCAAAAATTTCAAGGAGTACAAAAAATTAAAATTCTCAAGTTAATGTGTGGTGGGATATTTACCAGAGCCAAACAACCCACTTTTTGCCAATTTTACAAAAAAAAGTGGACCTAAAAAATCGTAGATACTTTTTGGAATTATCTCTCTCAGCATTTGTGCATTTCCATTTTGGATGTTCAATTTTTTTTTTCAAACATGAGCTTTTCACTCTGCCAGTTTTCTCTTAAACAAAAAAAGATAAGGCAAATATGGATCATAACAAAATGAAAATTTTAGAGTTTATGTATGCAAAAGAATTTGAAAACTATAATAAATGTGAGTGAAGAAAATTATTTTCACGTACTCAAAATGAACACCAAATATTTGTTATCCACGTTGGGGAAATTCAACTAGTACAACCCCAAATAGCTTGGTGGAATTTTATATGAAAGGGATTTCTAATTGAGCCTAACATATTTTAAATGTGGTGGATATGCATGCCAGAAACATGTTGAAGATGCAAATGACCTAATGATCCAAAAATTACAAGGAGTAGAAAAAATTAAAATTCTCAAGTTAATGTATGGTGGGATATATACTAGAGCCAAACAATCCACTTTTTGCCTATTTTACAAAAAGTGGACCCAAAAAATCACAGATACTTTTTGGATTTATCTCTCTCAGCATTTGTGCATTTCCATTTTGGATGTTCAATTTTTTTTTTAAAACTTAAGTTTTTCACTCTCCCAGTTTTCTCGTAAACAAAACGAAAAGGCAAATATAGATCACAAAAAAATGGAAATTTTAGAGTTCATGTACGCAAAAGAATTTGAAAACTATAATAAATGTGAGTGAAGAAAATTATTTTCCTGCACTAAAAATGAACACAAAAGTTTTGTTATCCACGTTGGGGAAATTCCACTAGTACAACTCCAGATAGCTTGGTGGAATTTTATAAGGAAGAGATTCCTAATTGATCCTAACATGTTTTAATGTGGTGGATATGCATGCCAGAAACATGTTGAAGATGCAAATGACCTAATGATCCAAACATTTTAAGAAATTGAAAAATAAAAATTCTCAAGTTAACATGCGGTGGTATAATTACAAGAGCCAAACAACCCACTTTTTGTCAATTTTACAAAAAGCGGACCTAAAAAATCACAGATACATTTTGGAGTTATCTCTCTCAGCATTTCTGCATTTTCATTTTGGATGTTTAATTTTTTTTTATCAAACTTGAGTTTTGCACTCTCCCAGTTTTCTCGTAAACAAAAAGATAAGGCAAATATAGATCTCAATAAAATGAAAATTTTAGAGTTTACGTACGCAAAAGAATTTGAAAACTGTGAGTGAAGAAAATTATTTTCACTCACTAAAAATGAACACCAAAGTTTTGCTACCCACGTTGGGGAAATTCCACTACAACAACCGCTGATAGCTTGGTGGAATTTTATAAGAAAGAGACTTCTAATTGATCCTAACATGTTTTAAATGTGGTGGATATGCATCCCAGAAACATGTAGAAGATGCAAATGACCTAATTATCCCAAAATTTCTAGGAGTAGAAAAAATTAAAATTCTCAAGTTAATGTGTAGTGGGATATTGACCTAAGCCAAACAACCCACTTTTTTCCTATTTTACAAAAAGCGGACCTAGAAAATCATAGATACTTTTTTGGAATTATTTCTCTCCGCATTTGTTCATTTTCATTTTTGATGTTCAATTTTTTTTTTGAAACTTGAGTTTTTCTCTGTTAATTTTTTCTCGTAAACAAAAAGATAAGCCAAATTTAGATCTCAATAAAATGAAAAATTTAGAGTTTATGTATGCAAAAGAATTTGAAAACTATAATAAATGTGAGTGAAGAAAATTATTTTCACGCACTAAAAATGAACACCAAAGTTTTGTTATCCTCGTTGGGGAAATTCCACTAGTACAACCCCATATAGCTTGGTGGAATTTTATAAGAAAGAGATTTGTACTTGATCCAAACATGTTTTAAATGTGGTGGATATGCATGCCAGAAACATGACGAAGATGCAAATGACCTAATGATCCAAAAATTTCAAGGAGTAGAAAAAATTAAAATTCTCATGTTAACGTGCGGTGGGATATTTACTAGAGCCAAACAACCAACTTTTTACCTATTTTACAAAAAGCGGACCTAAAAATTCACAGATACTATTTTAAACTATCTCTCTCCGCATTTGTACATTTCCATTTTGGTGTTCAATTTTTTTTTTCTAACTTCAGTTTTCCATTATCCCAGTTTTCTCGTAAACAAAAAGATAAGGCAAATATAGATCACAACAAAATGAAAATTTTAGAGTTTATGTATGCAAAAGAATTTGAAAACTATAATAAATGAGAGTAAAAAAAATTATTTTCACGTACTAAAAATGAACACCAAAGTTTTGTTAACCACATTAGGGAAATTCCACTAGTACAACCCATAATAGCTTGGTGGAATTTTATAAGAAAGAGATTCCTAATTGATCCTAACATGTTTTAAATGTGGTGAATATGCATGCAGGAAACATGTTGAAGATGCAAATGACCTAATGATCCAAAAATTTCAAGGAGTAGAAAAAAATTAAATTCTCAAGTTAATGTCCGACTGATTTTTACCGAATCCAAACAACTCACGTTTTGCCTATTTTACAAAAAGCTGACCTAAAAAATAACAGATACTTTTAGGAGTTATCTCTCTCAACATTTGTGCATTTCCATTTTGGATGTTTAATTTTTTTTTTCAAACTTGAGTTTTTCACTCTCCCTGTTTTCTCGTAAACAAAAAGATAAGGCAAATATTGATAACAATAAAATGAAAATTTTATCGTTGATGTATGCAAAAGAATTTGAAAACTATAATTAATTTGAGAGAAGAAAATTATTTTCACGCACTAAAAATGAACACAAAAGTTTTGTTATCGTTGGGGAAATTCTACTCGTACAACTCTAGACTGCTTGGTGGAATTTTATAAGAAAGAGATTTCTAATTGATCCTAACATGCTTTAAATGTGGTGGATATTTATGCCAAAAACAGATTGAATATGCAAATGACCTAATGATCCAAAAATTTTGAGTAGAAAAAATTAAAAATCAAGTTAACGTGCGGTGGGATATTAACCAGAGCCAAACAACCCACTTTTTGCCTATTTTACAAAATGCGGACCTAAAAAATCACTGATATTTTTTCGTATTATCTCTCTCAGCATTTGTGCCTTTCCATTTTTGATGTTCAATTTTTTTTTCAAACTTGAGTTTTTCACTCTCCCTGTTTTCTCGTAAAGAAAAATATAAGGCAAATTTAGATCACAACAAAATAGAAATTTTAGATTTTATGTATGCAAAAGAATTTTAAAACTCTATTAAATGTGAGTGAATAAAATTATTTTCATGCACTAAAAATGAACACCAAAGTTTTGTTATCCACGTTTGGGAAATTCCACTAGTAACACCCGAGATAGCTTGGTGGGAATTTTATAAGAATGAGATTCCTAATGGATCCTAACATGTTTTAAATGTGGTGCATATGCACGCCAGAAACATGTTGAGGATGCAAATGACCAAATTAGCCAAAAATTTTAAGAAGTAGAAAAAATCAAAAGTCTTAAGTTGACGTGCGGTGGGATATTTACCAGAGCCAAACAACCCACTTTATGCCTATTTTACAAAAAGCGGACCTAAAAAATCATAGATACTATTTGGAATTATCTCTCTCAGCATTTTTGCATTTCCATTTTGGACGTTCAATTTTTTTTTCAAACACGAGTTTTTCACTCTGCATGTTTTCTCGTAAACAAAAAGATAAGGCAAATATAGATCACAACAAAATGGAAATTTTCGAGTTTATGTATGCAAAATAATTTGAAAACTTTAATAAATGTGGGTCAAGAAAATTATTTTCATGCATTAAAAATGAACACCAAAGTTTTGTTATCCACGTTGGGGAAATTGCACAAGTACAACCCCAGAAAGCTTGGTGGAATTTAATAAGAAAGAGATTTCTAAGTGGTCCTAACATGTTTTAAATGAGGTAGATACATGGTAGAAACATGTTGAAGATGCAAATGACCTAATGATATAAAAATTTCCAAGGAGTAGAAAAAATTAAAATTCTCAAGTTAAAGTGCAGTGTGATAATTACAAGAGCCAAACAACCAACTTTTTGCCTATTTTACAGAAAGCGGACCTAAAAAATCACAGATACTTTTTGGAATTATATGTCTCAGCATTTGTTCATTTACATTTTGGACATTCAATTTTTTTTTTCAAACTTGAGCTTTTCACTCTTCAAGTTTTCTCTTAAACAAAAAGATCATGCCAATGCCAATATGGATAACAACAAAATGGAAATTTTGGAGTTTATGTATGCAAAAGAATTTGAAAACTATAATAAATGAGAGTATAGAAAATTATTTTCACACACTAAAAATGAACACCAAAGTTTCGCTATCCATGTTTGGGATATTCCACTAGTACAACCCCAGATAGCTTGGTGGAATTTTATAAGAAGGAGATTTCTAATCGATCCTAACATGTTTTAAATGTGGTGGATATGCATGCCAGTAATATGATGAAGATGCAAAAGACCTCATGATTCAAAAATTTCAAGGAGCAAAAAAATTAAAATTCTGAAGTTAACGTGCGAATGGATATTTACCAAAGCCAAACAACCCACTTTTTGCCTATTTTACAAAAAGCGGACTTAAAAAATCACAGATACTTTTTGAAATTATCTCTCTCAGAATTTATGAATTTACATTTTGGATGTTCATTTTTTAAAAAAAACTTGAGTTTTTCACTCTCCTAGTTTTCTCGTAAACAAAAAGAAAGGCACTTATAGATCATAAAAAAATGCAAATTTTAGAGTTTATGTATGCAAAAGAAATTGAAAACTATAATAAATTTGAGTGAAGAAAATTATTTTCTCGCTCCAAAAATGAACACCAACGTTTTGTTATCCACGTTGGGGAAATTCCACTAGTATAACCCCAGATAGCTCGGTGGAATTTTATAAGAAAGAGATTCCTAATTAGTCCTAAAAAAGTTTAAAAGTGGTGGATATGCATGCCAGAAACATGTTGAAGATGCAAATGACCTAATGATCCAAAAATTTCAAGGAGTAGAAAAAATAAAAATTCTCAAGTTAACATGCGGTGGGATATTTACAAGAGCCAAACAATCCACTTTTGGCTATTTTACAAAAAGCGGACCAAAAAATTCACAGATACTTTTTGGAATTATCTCTCTCAGCATTTGTGCATTTCCATTTTGGATGTTCAATTTTGTTTTTTAAACTTAAGTTTTTCACTCTCCCAGTTTTCTCGTAAACAAAAAGATAAGGCAAATATAGAACACATAAAAATGGAAATTTTAGAGTTTATGTATGCAAAAGAATTTGAAAACTATAAAAAATGTGATTAAAGAAAATTATTTTCCCGCACTAAAAATGAACACCAAAGTTTTGTTATCTGTGTTGGAGAAATTCGACTAGTACCACCCCGGATAGCATGGTGGAATTTTATAAGAAAGAGATTACTAATTGATCCTAACTTGTTTTAAATGTGGTGGATATGTATGCCAGAAACATGTTGAAGATTCAAATGACCTAATGATCCAAAAATTTCAAGGAGTAGAAAAAATTAAAATTTTCAAGTTAATGTGCGGTGGGATATTTACAAGAGCCAAACAACCCACTTTTTGCATATTTTACAAAAAGAGGACCAAAAAAATCACTGATACTTTTTGGAATTATCTCTCTCAGCATTTGTAAATTTCCATTTTGGACATTCAGTTTTTTTTTTCAAACTTGTGCTTTTCACTCTTAATGTTTTCTCGTAAACAACAAGATAAGGTACATATAAATCACAACAAAATTGAAATTTTGCAATTTTTGTATGCAAAAGAATTTGAAAAATATAATAAAGGAGAGTGAAGAAAATTATTTTCACGCACTAAAAATGAACACCAAAGTTTTGTTATCCATGTTGGGGAAATTCCACTAGTACAACCCCAGATAGCTTGGTGCAATTTTATAAGAATGAGATTTCTAATCGATCCTAACATGTTTTAAATGTGGTGGATATGCATGCCAGAAACATGTTGAAGATGCAAATGACCTCATGATCCAAAAATTTCGTGGAGCAGAAAAAATTAAATTCTCAAGTTAACGTCCGGATGGATAGTTACTGGAGCCAACAACCCACTTTTTGTCGATTTTACAAAAAACGGACCTAAAAAATTACAGTTACTTTTTGGAATTATCTCTCTCAGCATTTGTGAATTTCCATTTTGGATCTTCATTTTTTTTTCAAACTAGAGTTTTTCACTCTCCCTGTTTTCTTGTAAACAAAAAGAAAGGCAAATATAGATAACAAAAAAAATGGAAATTTTAGAGTTTATGTACACAAAAGAATTTGAAAAATATAAAAAAATTGAGTGAAGATAATTATTTTCACGCACTAAAAATGAACACCAAAGTTTTGTTATCCACATTTGGGAAATTCCACTAGTACAACCCCAGATAGCTTTGGGAATTTTATAAGAAAGAGATTCCTAATTGATCCTAACATGGTTTAAATGTGGTGGATATGCATGCCAGAAACATGTTGAAGATGCAAATGACCTCATGATCCAAAAATTTCAAGAAGTAGAAAAAATCAAAAGTCTTAAGTTAAAGTGCAGTGGGATATTTACCAGAGCCAAACAACCCACTTTTTGCGTATTATACAAAAAGCGGACCTAAAAATTCACAGATATTTTTTGGAATCACCTCTCTCAGCATTTGTGCATTTCCATATTGGACATTCAATTTTTTTTTTTTCAAACTTGAGTTTTTCACTCTGCATGTTTTCTCATAAACTAAAAGATAAGGCAAATATAGATCACAACAAAATGGAAATTTTGGAGTTTATATATGCAAAAGAATTCTAAAACTATAACAAATGTAAGTGATGAAAATTATTTTCACACACAAAAAATGAACACCAAAGTTTTGTTATCCAAGTTGGGGAAATTTCACAAGTACAACCCTAGAAAGCATGGTGGAATTTTATAAGAAAGAGATTTCTAAGTGATCTTATCATGTTATAAATGTGGTGGATATGCTTGCAAGAAACATGTTGAAGATGCAAATGACCTAATGATCCAAAAATTTCAAGGAGTAGAAAAAATTAAAATTATGTTAACGTGCGGTGGGATATTTACAAGAGCCAAACAACCCACTTTTTGCCTATTTTACAAAAAGCGGACCTAAAAAATCACAGATACTTTTTGGAATTATCTCTCTCAGCATTTGTGCATTTTCATTTTGGACATTCAATTTTTTTTTTCAAACTTGAGTTTTTCACTCTTCATGTTTTATAGTAAACAAAAAGATAAGGCAAATATAGATCACAACAAAATGGAAATTTTGCTGTGTATGTATGCAAAAGAATTTAAAAACTGTAATAAATGAGAGTGAAGAAAATTATTTTCACGTACTAGAAATGAACACCAAAGTTTTGTTATCCAAGTTGGGGAAATTCCACTCGTACAAGCCCAGATAGCTTGGTGGTATTTTATAAGAAAGAGATTCCTAATTGATCCTAACATGTTTTCAATGTGGTGGAAATGCATGCCACAAATATGTTGAAGATGCCAATGACCTAATGATAAAAAAATATCGAGTAAAACAAATGAAAATTCTCAAGTTAACATCAAGTGGGATATTTACCAGAGTCAAACAACCCACTTTTTGCCTATTTTACAAAAAGCAGAGCGAAAAAATCACAGATACTTTTAGGAGTTATCTCTCTCAGCATTTGTGCATTTCCATTTTGGATGTTCAATTTTGATTTTCAAATTTGAGTTTTTCACTCTCCCAGTTTTCTCGTAAAAAAAAAGATAAGGCTAATATTGATCACAACAAAATGAAAATTTTAGAGTTTATGTATGCAAAAGAATTTGAAAACTATAACAAATCTGAGTGAAGAAAATTATTTTCACGCACTAATAAATGAACACCAAAGTTTTGTTATCCATGTTGGGGAAATTCCACTAGTACAACCCCAGATAGCTTGGTGGAATTTTATAAGAAAGAGATTTCTAATTGATCCTAGCATATTTTGAATGTGGTGGATATGTATGCCAGAAACATGTTGAAGATGCAAATGTCCTAATGATCCAAAATTTTCGAGTACAAAAAAGTAAAATTCTCAAGTTAATGTGCGGTGGGATATTTACCAGAGCCAAACAACCCACTTTTTGACTATTTTACAAAAAGCGGACCTAAAACATCATAGATACTTTTTGGAATTATCTCTCTCAGCATTTGTGCATTTCCATTTTGGATGTTCAATTTATTTTTAAACTTGAGTTTTTCTCTCTCCCTGTTTTCTCGTAAAAAAATATAAGGCAAATATGGAACACAACAAAATGAAAATTTTAGAGCTTAAGTATGCAAAAAAATTTAAAAACTCTAATAAATGTGACTGGAGAAAATTATTTTCACGCACTAAAAATGAACACCAAAGTTTGGTTATCGACGTTGGGGAAATTTCACTAGTACAACCCCAGATAGGTTGGTGGAATTTTATAAGAAAGAGATTTCTAAATGATCCTAATATGTTTTAAATGTAGTGGATATGTATGCGAGAAACATGTTGAAGATGCAAATGACCTAATTCTCAAGTTTACGTGCGGTGGGATATTTACCAGAGCCAAACAACCCACTTTTTGCCTATTTTAAAAAAAGCGGACCTAAAAAATCACCCATACTTTTTGGAATTATCTCTCTCAGCATTTGTGCATTTCCATTTTGGATGTTCAATTTTTTTTTTTTAACTTGAGTTTTTCTCTCACCCAGTTTCTCGTAAACAAAAAGATAAGGTAAATATACATCACAAAAAATGGATATTATAGAGTTTATGTATGCAAAAGAATTTAAAACTACAACAAATGTGAGGGAATAAAATTATTTTCATGCTTTAAAAATGAACACTAAAGTTTTGTTATCCATGTTGGGGAAATTCCACTAGTACAACCCCAGATAGCTTGGTGGAATTTTATTAGTAAGAGACTCGAAATTGATCCTAACGTGTTTTAAATGTGGTGGATATACATGCCAGAAACATGTTGACGTTGCAAATGACCAAATGATCCAAAAATTTCAAGAAGTAGAAAAAAATGAAAAGTCTCAAGTTAACGTGCGGTAGGATATTTACCAGTGCCAAACAACCCAATTTTTGCCAATTTTACAAAAAGCGGACCTAAAAAATCACAGATACTTTTTGGAATTATCTCTCTCAGTATTTGTGCATTTCCATTTTGGACATTCAATTTTTTTTTCAAACTTGAGTTTTTCACTCTGCATGTTTTCACGTAAACAAAAAGATAAGGCAAATATAAGTCACAACAAAATGAAAATTTTGGAGTTTATGTATGCAAAAGAATTTGAAAGCTATAATAAATGTGAGTGATGAAAATTATTTTCACGCACTAAAAATGAACACCAAATTTTTGTTATCCACATTGGGGAAATTCCACAAGTACAACCCCAGAAAGCAATGTGGAATTTTATAAGACAGAGACTCCTAATTGATCCTAACATGTTTTAAATGTGGTGGATATGCATGCCAGAAACATGTTGAAAATGCAAATGACCTAATGATCAAAAAATTTCGAGGAGTAGAAAAAATTAAAATTCTCAAGTTAACGTGGGGTGGGATATTTACAAGAGCCAAACAACCCACTTTTTGCCAATTTTACTAAAAGCGGACCTAAAAATTCATAGATATTTTGGAATTATCTCTCTCAGTATTTGTGCGTTTCCATTTTGGATGTTCAGTTTTTTTTTCAAACTTGAGTTTTTCTCTCTCCCAGTTTTCTCCTAAACAAAAAGATAAGGCAAATATAGATCACAAAAAAAGTGGAAATTTTAGAGTTTATGTATGCAAAAGAATTTGAAAACTATAATAAATGTGAGAGAAGAAAAATTATTTTCACGCACTACAAATGAACACCAAAGTTTTGTTATCCATGTTGGGGAAATTCCACCAGTACAACCCCACATAGCTTGGTCGAATTTAATAAGAAAGAGATTTCTAATCGATCCTAACATGTTTTAAATGTGGTAGATATGCATGCCAGAAACATGTTGAAGATACAAATGACCTCATGATTTAAAAATTCCAAGGAGCAGAAAAAATTAAATTCTCAAGTTAATGTGCTGTGGGATATTTACTAGAGCCAAACAACCCACTTTTTGCCTATTTTACAAAAAGCGGACCTAAAAACATCACAGATACTTTTTGGAATTATCTCTCTCAGAATTTGTGCATTTCCATTTTGGATGTTCAATTTTTTTTTTCAAACTTGCGTTTTTACTCCATCGACGGAATTGCCCACTTGGTGGTAAGCCAGCAGGAATAGGGTCAAACCCTGAAGAAGTTCTAAGTAGCAGCAGAAGTCATGTTGGGCCTATTAGATAGCTATGACATAGATACAAACGAGTATATAGTAGTGACATGTGGTAGGAATCAGGAAAGTGGCCTAATGGTAAACTGATAGGACTGACGAAGTGTGATTGTAGGAATAGTATTGTGTGAGTCATTTCGTTTTCCGCTGCCCGTAGATGTCATCCACTGCCTGTAGCTCGAGACTGGCAGGTAGCAGTCCCTAGGATTCTCGTTCCGCTGCACTCATCCCTAGGTTCTCTCCCTTTGTGTGTACAAGTCTATTAGAGACTTTCTGTCGATATCATAGCAATAGCGCATGGTATTAGTGTATTCCGCTGTCAGAGTCTGCTAGAGACTCGCTGTGTTTGTAAATGGTATCAGAGCCGAGTATTAGACTTGGTTTTGTATGTGTCAAAAAAGTCAAAGCTTAACTTTGATTCTTTCTGTTTAGGTATACATACTCCCAAACAGTTACGACCCATACCGCTCACATCCCAAGTATCATTTGTAAGGAACAAATGTACAAAAACTTAAAACTTCCTATATGGAACAAAATAGGTCTAATCCAATAAGACTTATAAATTATTCACGACTGCGAGAATATATCATGACCAGAAGGTATGATAATCAAATCGAATTCCATAAGGTCTGGATTCGACAGTTAAAAGATCGACTCGCACGAGTTCAAGCCAAACTCAAAGAGCTCGAAGAAAATCCTTTAGTTGTAGAATATAACAACGAAGGAAGAAGGATAATCCGAGATGGACGATTCTTAGGACTCGGTCCAGTAGGATTAAAACAAGTTATCAAAGACCTGAAACACCAAATCAGGATTGAACAACTTGAGCTACAAGAATATGCTATCTAAGCAATTCTTAGAAGATTTGGTAATCATTCTGCAAAGAGAAATCTACAAAATGACCCAAGAAGAACCGTATCTCAACCTGTAGACACCGCTTCAACAGGAGAAGCCTCTACAAGTACATACGGAAAACTAGAAAAAACAAAATACTGGTATGTTGTCTTCATAGGAAGAGAAACAGGAATATATGACAGCTGGGAAGAAGCCCAAGCTCAAGTCATAGGATTTCCCAGAAATTCTCACAGAAAATTCCGGACAAAGGACGATGCTGAACAAGCCTGGACAGCATCCCGAAATAGATGATCTATCGGCAAAAACTTTTAGATCGTTTGCAAAGGAAGAGAGATGGCCTAGCCTTCACTCTCTTGCTAAGAACCATGCTTCAACCAGAAGATGATACTATCTTCGCCTTGGAAATGTACAACTTACATTGGGAAAGATGTACGAATCGCATCCATAGATTTCGATGCAAGATCGAAAAAATTAAATAAAATCTAAACCTTCTAGCTTTGTAAAAATGAATGAGTTTTTCTATTTAATGGATATGGAAACTCCATTACCATTAGGCCTTCCTGACATCACCGGATGGCTTAAAAACCTAGTGTACTTTGCAACACCTTGCATAGCACCTAGAAGAAAAAAGGATCCAGCACCACCTACTTTTAGGATCGCTTCAAAAGCATCATCCTCCACCGATGATGAAGTTTACCCAGAATATAATACTTTCGGTCGCCAACCGATTTATTATGTTCAAGAGGAAAAACCTTCCTCTAGTAAACAACAAGAGCAACAAGACAGTGAACCAGAAGCTTGGGAATCTGTTGAAGTTGCAGAAGAAAATACCAAGAAAACAGACTACTCTGCTAAAGACAAAAAGGCAGATGATCTTGGTAAAAGATTTTGAATGCTTCGTGGTAGCGACCATTTTGAAGCAGAAACTTCAAGGGTACGAGACACCCACATGGAAGATAGCTTTCAAGATAACTTCTGAAACCGTACTGCGGTTCATCCGCAAGAACGAGAAAGTTTCTCCCACTCCAAAATATCCCTGGGAGGACAAAGGTATTCGATAAAATACACAAATGTCGATCCTTCAAATGCTACTAAGGGACACCAAACCATAGATAGCATAAACCCTTTTGGATTTTACCTCAACTTGGATTGCCCCAAGGATGAAGAAAAAGTCCTTAAAGATTGGGAAAGAAGCATGAGCAATGCTGCATATATGCATGAATCTTGGAACCAAGAATCATCATTTAATTTTTTTACCCATGCTTTATAGGGTAATGTAGCTCATTGGTGGGACAACCTTCCCGAAGACCAAAAATGAGCTAATACCTCAATATCGATAGCCAATATCTTGAAAGGATTAGTGGCTAAGATATCAAAGGAATTTCTAGGAATACATCCAACCCTAGAAGCCTACAATGAGAGTACTAAACAAAGAAAACGTTTAGAAACTCTTCAGAAATTAAACAAGTTACAAATCTATAACATTTGTTTTTATGAGAAGTATTACTGCGAGTTTGCAAGTTACTTCTATAAACTGCAAAAAGAAGACCAGAAACCTTATCTGTCTATCTTTTATGCAAAATTGCCAGAACCATTTGCACATGTAGCTAAAAAAGACTACATTACCAAATATTGGAAAAACAATCCAGAACTAGGTACTTTAACCATGGATATTTTCCTAAACATTGATACTTTAGGAAGACGACATCGATTTGTACAAGACATGTTGGCAAATCTTTGTGAAGCCCAAAAACTACAAAAGAAAAGTAGTAAGGAAAATAAACAAACATTATGTTGTTCAAACCAGAACAAAAATGTAGGAGCTTATGGTTATAAAACCACCTCTCATAAGCAACGAAAATATCCTAAGAAATTTCAACAGAAAAATTTAGGATACAAAAAAGTTCTACAACAAGGTATACTCCTAAAAAGAGATACTTTAAGAAAAGAAAAAATTCTGGCCCCACCACATCCAGTAAAGGGTCAAATGCATACTGCCCAAAGGGGAAAATCCCAAGCAAATGCAAATGCTGGATATGCCAGAAAGAAGGACATTTTGCAAAAGATTGTCCAAATGATAAACAACAACGGCGGTACAGTACTTACATGTTACTAGCCGAAGAAAATGGATTGGACTTCATTCATTACGATGATATCCAATCAGAAGATGAAATATATGAACTTCATCTTGTAACTGAGTCCTCCTCCTCGGAAAACTCAGAGAACATGTCGGACTCTTTAGGCACCTTTTCTGAATGAGTATCCGCATAAACGCAGAGCATGTAGCATCTGTAAATTCTTATATCACGGTCATGCTTAATCTACCGGGATATATCAAATTCCATATACACGCTCTCGTAGATACAGGAAGTTCATATTGCCTTGCCAGACAAAATCTACTTCCCTCAGATCTATGGAAAAAACTTGAAGTACCCCTTCAAGTTACCGTTGGCTCTGGAGAAAATATCTCTCTTCCTGCCGAAGCCCGAAACATTCATCTCGACATTGGAGGTGAAAAGTTTATGATTCCAAAACTCATTAGTTTAGGATCAAACATAAACTCAGGACCAGATTAAGTCCTAGGGAATGAATGGCTCATGTTTCATGCACCTGTAGAGCAAACACCAGCCTACTATAAAATTCGATGTCGCACTCGACGTGAAATCGATAATACTGCTGTCTTTGTCTACGCAGTAAAACCCACAGAAGCCTATGCCATTTCTGGCAATGGAGATGTCCTCCATCAGGTCTTCAAAAAATGCAGCAAGCGTGGTGAGATTCCTCCCTTAGAAACTCTGCTCCTCGCTGAGTCCTGTGAATCAGAAGTTCTCGCTGAGTCCTATGAATCTAAAGTTCAGCAACTTCTAGAATCCACTTGTTCTGAGAAACCCTTAGAATGGTGGCATAAACAAAAACCATATGCCGACCTCGAACTTCTTGATCCTTAAAAAAAATCCGAGAAAAACCTATGGTTTACACCCCTTCTGATGTTGAAGAATTCTCAACACAGATAAATGATTTGCTAGCTCAAGGTTTAATCCACACAAGTCATTCACCACATACATCTCCTGCTTTCCTAGTACGGAATCATGCAGAGATAAAACGAGGAAAAGCTCGAATGGTCATTAACTATAAAAAGGTTAATGAAGCCACAAAAATGGATGGCTACTATCTTCCTAACAAAGAAAGATTAATAGCTGCCATAAGAGGAAAACAATAGTTTTCTAAATTTGATTGCAAATCTGGGTTTTGGCAAATTCGACTAACCGAAAGAGCTATTCCCCTTACTGCTTTCAGTTGTCCTTCAGGACATTATGAGTGGCTTGTAATGCCCTTTGGGTTAAAACAAGCACCCAACATATTTCAAAGAAGAATGGATGATATCCTCAAACCATTCTTTAAATTTTGCTTAGTTTATGTTGATGACATCCTAGTCTTTTCAGAAACCAAGGATCAACATAAAGAGCAATTACTTAAGGTCTTAAATGCCTTAAAAACTGCTGGGATAACACTCAGCAAAAAGAAATCAGAATTGTTTAAAACCAAGATAGATTTCTTAGGTCTAAACATCTCAAAAGGAGAAATTATTCTTCAAAAACATATTCTGGAAATAACTAGCTGCTTTTCCAAATGAAATTGAAGATATAAAACAACTTCAACGTTTCTTAGGATGCCTAACATATGCTGAACAATTCATAAAGAATTTAGCATAAATTAGGAAACCCTTTCAAAAGAAACTAAAGAAAGACGTCAAATGGGAATGGACACCCACTGATAGTCTTGAAGTAAGTCGGATCAAACAAATGATGAAACACCTCCCGGTGTTAACTCTACCTGATCCAGATGCAAATCTGATTTTAGAAACTGACGCCTCTGATCACACTTGGGCAGTAGTCCTAAAATGCAAAATCAATGATTCTGAAAGAATATGCAAATATACATCAGGAACATTTTCATCTGCTGAAACAAACTATCATTCGTATGAAAAAGAAATTTTAGCAGTAAAGAATGGGATAAAAAAGTTTTATATTTATCTTGCTCCCAAAGAATTTCTGGTGAGAACTGACTGTAAATATTTTGTCGATTTTATGACAAGAAATTTAGAAGATTCACTTTGTCGCGAAAGGTTACTCCGTTGGCAGCAATGGTTCTTTCAATTCTCTTTTCCTGTTGAACACATTAAAGGAGATAAAAACTATTTACCTGACACTCTTACTCGAAAATTTTCTTGTGTTATAGACAGGTAAAATGGATCCCCTCAGCAGCACCCTGACGGACCTAGCAGCAGCAATTGCCACACTCACGGTATTGTTCTCAACCCTACAGTCACTATTCGACAGTCTTTTAGTTCTTTCAGAACGAGGAGACATACATGAGAATTGTGCCCGTTACGGGTTAAGTGGAGAAGTCTTACAACTCAAGGTTAAGGAATTAACCGAAGAGTTAAAAGAACTCACTCAACGGCATGAAATGCCAAGCTCCTCCGGGACTTCTACCGGATCTCCATCGCGAGAAAAGGAAGCCACACCGTCAGCTAATCAGCAAACGGATGGCTTTAGTGTTTTGATAAACACAGGTCGACCCGGGATTTCTACCGGTCATGCCAGGCATGAGAAGGAAATCACAACCCAATCTTCTCTGAAGATAGGGGAATCAGGGATTTCTACCTGCCAGTCAAGAGCTGGAAAGGAAACCTTAACGATTTCATTGAAATCGGAATCAGGGACTTCTACCTGTCAGTCTAGAGCTGAAAAGGAAGTCTTAACGGATCCATCCCTGATGGAAATGGACTTGTCTAGTAATGAGAAATCATTCAAGACAAAATTGTTACCCCGTCTGAGTTTACAAGTTTGAAAAGCCTAAATAAACCAGATAAAACTAGTTTTAATAAGTTTGAGTTTTTAAAGAAATTTAAACCTTTAAAACTTTCGGACATTATGTTTGAGGAACCCTCGCTACGCCCTCAAAAGGTGGACAACGTTCGTTCAAAGATCGAATCCGATCATACTGTTCAATTCCAGAGATGGAATGAACATTTTGGACAAGGGATGAACACTCCCTTCTTCACCACTGAGCCCAGCAACAGTTGGAATCAAGTGAAGCTGAGTCATGAAATAGACTCAAAATATGCATCCATGCTTTATGCATATGGATTCATAAAACAGATGGTATTGCCCTCCACCGACTTATCAGTATTGGAGAAAATGCCAAAGGAAATTATGGAGGCTTGCAAAAGTTTCATCTCCATAACCAAGAGTAAAGGAATTCGGCTTCATTTCGTTTCCTGTATTGCTGAAATTGTTACTGACACAAAGATGTTTCCAAGCATTTCTGTCGTGACTATTGAAGGCATCAAAGAAGGTGACGCAAATATGGAATATGATCCCAGACATGTTCCAAAAGCCAAGCCTTGCCTAGAAGCAGTCTGGCCAACTAGGCGTATCCATGGGCTCAAGAAGCTGATACAACTCATACAATAGTTGATTCATAAAAAGAGAAGCTTCGTCTACAAGACCTCCGTCCCATTAACGATCGCCTCGAAAAGCTATAAAGAGACTCCGGCATCCGTCCAGACCAGTCTCGAAGCTACGCTGAAGAAACTCCACGGAGGAAATATCCCCTTCAGCAAAACAACAAAGGAAAGCTTCTGCCAGATGGCCTAGAAGACTTTTCCAAAGGGGCACAGCTGTAAACTGTGCACAAAAAGGCAGCTATCCGAATGAGCAGTCAGCAGCCACGTCAGCAGACTCGGCCCACGACGAAAACAAAGTCCACAACGGTGGCTCAAAAGTCCGTAACGGCGGCTACAAAAGTCCTCAATGACGGCTACACCAAGTCAACAAAGATGGCTAAAAAAGATTCCTGCACGTCATCATCATGATGTCATAAGCAGAAAAGACATTTCTACCCCTGCTTTCGGCGCCGAAAGGTAATAATGCAAGGGCAAAAATGACACGCCAAAAAGACAAAAGTTACCCTTTGTCTTTAAACACACACCTCTCAATCGAGGGTACAAGCGGAAGACACGAAAGATCTTCAGCTATAAATACGATGCTCCTCCAGAAGTTTAGGACATCAAAAAATTTACAGATCGAAAAATTGGAGACATCGAAAACTTGAGCGATCGAAGAGCATTCGCATCCGCAGAAGAAGGCGATTTTCGGCGATCTTTCTCCGGCAAGTTCCTCAAGCACGGTATGTGCTTAACAGCCGTAATGGCTGAGTAGAAAAGAGGGAACCGACCGGTGCCACGATCGGTAACTTCGGGAGCTATATAGCTAAGTAGTTTTTTCTTTTCCCTTTTTTAAAGGGTATGTATTTAGTTATATGTTTTTATTTGTTTTGAACAATGTTTTTATATTTTCCGCATGTTTGTAATATTGTGATTCGTACAGTATGTGTTATTACTGTTCATGTTCCGCATCTATATATATGATCTCCACAGTGTTTGTTTTTACTGTTCCAAAGTTACTGTTCATGGTTACTGTCCATGATTACTATTCATGTTTACTGTTCACTCATCAAAAAAGAAATAGTATCGAAATAGTGCCAAATAGGACAGACGCTAGAGACTTGGAATTATTCGGCTACGCTCTGAGGTAGAAAACGAAACGGAGTTGTGCTCTACCCTGCTGAAGCAGCCATGGAGCCGCAACGGTTAATAGGAACGGCTAGGGGCCCTCTGGAGACCGTGAGGACCGCATTGACGAAATTGCCCACTTGGTGGTAAGCCGACAGAATAGGGTCAAACCCCGAAGAAGTTCTAAGTAGCAGCAGAAGTCATGTTGGGCCTATTAGATAGCTATGACATAGATACAAATGAGTATATAGCAGTGACATGTGGTAGGAAGCAGGAAAGTGGCCTAATGGTAAACTGATAGGACTGACGAAGTGTGACTGTAGGAATAGTATTGTGTGAGTCATTTCCTTTTCTGCTGCCCGTAGATGTCATCCACTGCCTGTTGCTCAAGACTAGCAGGTAGCAATCCCTAGGATTCTCGTTCCGTTGCACTCATCCCTAGGTTCTCTTCCTTTGTGTGTACAAGTCTATTAGAGACTTTCTGTCGATATCATAGCAATAGCGCACAGTCTCCAGAAGGCCCCTAGCCGTTCCTATTAACCATTGCGGCTCCATGGCTGCTTCAGCAGGGTAGAGCACAGCTCCGTTTCGTTATCTACCTCGGAGCGTAGCCGAATAATTCCAAGTCTCTAGCATCTGTCCTATTTGGCACTATTTCGATACTATTTCTTTTTTGACGCGTGAACAGTTAACATGAATAGTAACCATGAATAGTAAAAATGAACAGTACTTTTGAACAGTAACTTTGGAACAGTAAAAACAAACATTGTGGAGATCATATATATAGATGTGGAACATGAACAGTAATAACAACTATTGTGGAGATCATATATTTATATATGTGGAAAATGAACAGTAATAACACATACTGTACGAATCACAATATTACAAACATGCGGAAAATATAAAAACATTGTTCAAAACACAAAACAAAAAAAACATAACTAAATACATACCCTTAAAAAGGGAAAAGAAAAAACTACTTAGCTACATAGCTCCCGAAGTTACCGACCGTGGCACCGGTCGGTTCCCTCTTTTCTACTCAGCCATTACGGCTGCTAAGCACATACCGTGCTTGAGGAACTTCCCGGAGAAAGATCGCCGGAAATCGTCTTCTTCTGTAGATGCGAATTTTTGATGTCTCCAATTTTTGATCTGTAAATTTTTCGATGTCCTAAACCTCTGGAGGAGCATCGTATTTATAGCTGAAGATCTTTCGTGTCTTCCGCTTGTGCCCTCGATTGAGAGGTGTGTGTTTAAAGACAAAGGGTAACTTTTGTCTTTTTAGCGTGTCATTTTTGCCCTTGCATTATTACCTCTCCCAGTTTTCTTGTAAACAAAAAGATAAGGCAAATATAGATCACAACAAAATGGAAATTTTAGAGTTTATGTATGCAAAAGAATTCTAAAACTATAATAAATGTGAGTGAAGAAAGTTATTTTCACGCACTAAAAATGAACACCAAAGTTTTGTTATCCACGTTGGGGAAATTTCATTAGTACAACCCCAGATAGCTAGGTGGAATTTTATAAGAAAGATATTTCTAATTGAGCCTAACATGTTTTAAATGTGGTGGATATGCATGCCAGAAACATGTTGATGATGCAAATGACGTAATGATCCAAAAAATTCAAGGAGTAGAAAAAATTAAAATTCTCAAGTTAACGTGCGGTGGGGTATTTACAAGAGCCAAACAACCCACTTTTTGCCTAGTTTACAAAATCAGGACCTAAAAAATCACAGATACTTTTTGGAATTATCTCTCTCAACATTTGTGCCTTTCCATTTTGGATGTTCAATTTTGTTTTTCAAACTTGACTTTTTCACTCTCCCAGTTTTGTCGTAAACAAAAAGACAAGGCAAATATAGATCACAACAAATTGGAAATTTTAGAGTTTATGTATGCAAAAGTATTTGAAAACTATAATAAATGTGAGTGAAGAAAATTATTTTCACTCACTAAAATTGAACACCAAAGTTTTGCTATGCACGTCCGGGAAATTTCACTAGTACAACCCCATATAGCTTGGTCGAATTTCATAAGAAAGAGATTTCTAATTGATCCTTACATGTTTTAAATGTGGTGGATATGCATGCTAGAAACATGTTGAAGATAAAAATGACCTCATGATCAAAAAATTTCAAGGAGCAGAAAAAATTAAATTCTCAAGTTAACGTGCGGTGGGATATTTACAAGAGCCAAACAACCCACTTTTTGCCTATTTTACAAAAAGCGGACCTAAAAATTCACAGATATTTTGGAATTATCTCTCTTAGCATTTGTGCATTTCCATTTTGGATGTTCATTTTTTTTTTTCAAACTTGAGTTTTTCTCTCTCCCAGTTTTCTTGTAAACAAAAAGATAAGGCAAATATAGATCACAACAAATTGGAAGTTTTAGAGTTTATGTATGCAAAAGAATTTGAAAACTATAGTAAATCTGAGTGAAGAAAGTTATTTTCACTCACTAAAAATGAACACCAATGTTTTGTTATCCATGTTGGGGAAATTCCACTAGTGCAACCCCAGATAACTTGGTGGAATTTTATAACAAAGAGATTCCTAATTGATCCTAACATGTTTTAAATGTGGTGGATATGCATGCCAGAAACATGTTGAAGATGCAAATGACCTAATGATCCAAAAATTTCAAGAAGTAGAAAAAATTAAAATTCTCAAATTAACGAGCGGTGGTATATTTAGCAGAGCCAAACAACTCACTTTTTGCCTATTTTAAAAAAAGCGGACCTAAAAAATCACAGATACTTTTTGGAATTATCTCTCTCAGCATTTGTGCATTTCCTTTTTGGATGTTCAATTTTTTTTTTCAAACTTGAGTTTTTCTCTCTCTTAGTTTTCTCGTAAACAAAAAGATAAGGCACATATAGATCACAAAAAATGGAAATTTTATATAAAACAATATGAAAACTATAATAAATGTAAGTGAAGAAAATTATTTTCACGCACTAAATATGAACATCAAAGTTTTGTTATCCACATTGGGGAAATTCCACTAGTACAACCCACGATAGCTTGGTGGAATTTTATAAGAAAGAGATTCCTTATTGATCCTAACATGTTTTAAATGTGCTGGATATGCTGGCCAAAAACATGTTGAAGATGCAAATGACCTAATTATCCAAAAAATTAAGGGAGTAGGAAAAAATTAAAATTCTCAACTTAACGTGCGGTGGGATATTTACAAGAGCCAAACAACCCACTTTTTGCCTATTTTACAAAAAGCGGACCTAATAAATCACAGATACTTTTTGGAATCATCTCTCTAAGCATTTGGGCATTTCCATTTTGGATGTTCAATTTTTTTTTATCAAACATGATTTTTTCAATGTTCTAGTTTTCTCGTAAATAAAAAGATAAGGCAAATATAGATCACAACAAAATGGAAATTTTTGAGTTTGTGTTTGAAAAATAATTTGAAAACTATAATAAATATGAGTGAATAAAATTATTTTCACGTACTAAAAATGAACACCAATGTTTTTGTATCCACGTTGGGGAAATTCCACTAGTACAAACCCAGATAGCTTGGTGAAATTTTTTAAGAAGGAGATTTCTAATTGATCCTAACATGTTTTAAATGCGGTGGATATGCATGCCAGAAACATGTTGAAGATACAAATGACCTAATGATCCAAAAATTTCAAGGAGTTGTAAAAAATAAAATTCTCAAGTTAAAGTACGGCGGGATATTTACGAGAGCCAAACTATCCACTTTTTGCCTATTTTACAAAATGCGGACCAAAAAAATCACAGATACTTTTTGGAATTAACTCTCTCAACATTTGTGCATTTCCAATTTGGATGTTCAATTTTTTTTTTCAGACTTGAGTTTTTCACTCTCCCAGTTTTCTCGAAAAACAAAAAGATAAGGCAAATATAGATCACAACAAAATGGACATTTTTGAGTTTATGTATGCAAAAGAATTTGAAAACTAAAATAAATGTGGGTGAAGAAAATTATTTTCACGCACTAAAAATGAACACCAAAGTTTTGTGATCCACGTTGGGGAAATTCGACTATTACAACCCCAGAAAGAGATTCCTAATTGATCCTAACATGTTTTAAATGTGATGAATCTGCATGCCGGAAACATGTTGAAGATGCAAATGACCTAATGATAAAAAAATTTCAAGGAGTAGAAAAAAGTAAATTCTCAAGTTAACGTGCGGTGGGATATTTACCAAAGCCAAACAACTCACATTTTGCCTTTTTTACAAATAGCGGACCGAAAAAATCAAAGATACTATTTGGAATTATCTCTCTCATCATTTGTGCATTTCCATTTTGGATGTTCAATTTTTATTTTCAAACTTTAATTTTTTGCTCTCCCTGTTTTCTCGTAAACAAAAAGATAAGGCAAATATAGATCACTACAAAATGGAAAGTTTAGAGTTTATGTATGCAAACGAATTTGAAAAATATAATGAACACCAAAGTTTTGTTATCCACATTAGGGAAATTCCACTAGTACAAGCCCAGATAGCTTGGTGGAATTTTATAAGAAAGAGATTCATAAATGATTTTAACATGTTTTAAATGTGGTGGATATGCATGCCAGAAATATGTTGAAGATGCAAATGACCTAATGATCCAAAAATTTCAAGGAGTAGAAAAAATTAAAATTCTCAAGTTAAAGTGCGGAGGGATATTTACCAGAATTTTGGCCTATTTAAAAAAAGTAGACCGAAAAAATCACAGATACTTTTTGGAATTATCTCTCTCACCATTTGTGCATTTCCATTTTGGATGTTCAATTTTTTTTTTTCAAACTTGAGTTTTTCACTCTCCCAATTTTCTTGTAAACAAAAAGATAAGGCAAATATTGATCACAACGAAATGGAAATTTTGGAATTTACGAATGCAATAGAATTTGAAGCTATAATAAATGTGAATGAAGAAAATTATTTTCACACACTAAAAATGAACACCAAAGTTTTGTTATCCACGTTAGGGAAATTCCACTAGTACAACCCCAGATAGCATTGTGGAATTTTATAAGAAAGAGATTCCTAATTGATCCTAACATGTTTTAAATGTGGTGGATATGCATGCCAAAAACATGTTGAAGATTCAAATGACCTAATGATCCAAAAATTTCGAGAAGAAAAAATTAAAATTCTGAAGTTATAGTGCGGTGGGATATTAACCAGAGACGATTAAACCACTTTTTGCTTATTTTCAAAGAGCGGACCGGAAAAATCACAGATACTTTTATGAATTATCTCACTCAATATTTGTGCATTTTCATTTTTTTTTTAAAAACTTGAGTTTTTCACTCTCCCAGTTTTCTCGTAAAGAAAAAGATAAGGCAAATATAGATCACAAAAAAATGGAAATTTTTGAGTTTATGTATGCAAAATAATTTGAAAACTACAATAAATGTGAGTGAAGAAAATTATTTTCACGCACTAAAAATGAACACCAAAGTTTTGCTATCCACGTTGGAGAAATTCCACTAGTACAACCCCAGATAGCTTGGTGGAATTTTATAAGAAAGAGATTGCTAATTGATCCTAGCATGTTTTAAATGTGGTGGATATGCATGCCAGAAACATGTTGAAGAGGCAAATGACCTAATGATCCAAAAATTTCAAGGAGTAGAAAAAATTAAAATTCACAAGTTAACGTGTGGTGGGACATTTACCATAGCCAAACAACCCACTTTTTGCCTATTTTATAAAAAGAGGACAGAAAAAATCACAAATACTTTTTGAAATTATCTCTCTCGGCATTTGAGCATTTCCATTTTGGATGTTCAATTTTTTTTTTTCCAACTTGAGTTTTTCGCTCTCCCAAGTTTCTCGTAAACAAAAAGATAAGACAAATATAGTTCTCTACAAAATGGAAATTTAGGGTTTATGTATGCAAAAGAATTTGAAAACTATAATAAATGTGAGTGAAGAAAATTATTTTCACGCACTAAAAATGAACACCAAAGTTTTGTTATCGGCGTTGGGAAAATTCCACAAGTACAACCCCAAATAGCTTAGTGGAATTTTATAAGAAAGAGATTCCTAATTGATCCTAACATGTTTTAAATGTGGTGGATATGCATGCCAGAAACATGTTGAAGATACAAATGACCTAATGATCCAAAAATTTCAAGGAAGAGAAAAAATTAAAATTCTCAAGTTAAAGTGCGGTGGGATATTTACAAGAGCCGAACAAGGCAGGTTTTGCCTATTTTACAAAAAGTGGATCGAAAAATTCCGAGATACTTTTATGAATTATCTCTCTCAGTATTTGTGCATTTCCATTTTGGATGTTCAATTTTTTTTTTCAAACTTGAGTTTTTCTCTCTTCCAGTTTTCTTTTAAACAAAAAGATAAGGCAAATATATATCACATCAAAATGGAAATTTTAGAGTTTATGTATGCAAAAGAATTTCAAAACTATAATAAATTTGAGTGAAGGAAATTATTTTCACGCACTAAAAATGCACACCAAAGTTTTGTTATCCACATTGGGGAAATTCCACTAGTACAACCCAAGATAACTTGTTGGAATTTTAAAAGAAGGAGATTCCTAATTGATCCTAACATGTTTTAAAGAGGGTGGATATGCATGCCAGAAACATGTTGAAGATGCAAATGACCTAATGATCAAAGAAATTCGAGTAGAAAAAATTAAAATTCTCAAGTTAACGTGCGGTGGGATATTTACCAGACCAAACAACCCACTTTTTGCCAATTTTACAAAAAGCGGACCTAAAAAATCACAGATACTTTTTGGAATTATCTCCCTTTGCATTTGTGCATTTCCATTTTCGATATTCAATTTTTTTTTTCAAACTTGAGTTTTTTACTCTCCCAGTTTTCTCGTGAACAAAAAGATAAGGCAAATATTGATCACAACAAAATGGAAATTTTAGAGTTTATGTATGCAAAAGAATTTTTAAACTATAATAAATCTGAGTGAAGAAAGTTATTTTCATGCACTAAAAATGAACACGAAAGTTTTGTTATCCACGTTGGGGAAATTCCGCAAGTACAACCCCAGAAAGCTTGGTGGAATTTTAAAAGAAAGAGATTTCTAAGTGATCCTAACATGTTATAAATGTGGTGGATATGCTTGCCAGAAACATGTTGAAGATGCAAATGACCTAATGATCCGAAAATTTCAAGGAGTAGAAAAAATTAAAATTCTCAAGTTAACGTGCGGTGGGATATTTACAAGAGCCTAACAACCCACTTTTTGCCTATTTTACAAAAAATGGACCTAAAAAATTACAGATACTTTTTGAAATTATCTCTCTCAGCATTTGTGCATTTCCATTTTGGGCATTCAAATTTTTTTTTTCAAACTTAAGTTTTTCACTCTTCATGTTTTCAAGGAAACAAAAAGATAAGGCAAATATAGATCACAACAAAATGGAAATTTTGCTGTTTATGTATGCAAAAAATTTGAAAACTATAATAAATGAGTATGAAGAAAATTATTTTCACGCAGTAGAAATGAACACCAAAGTTTTGTTATCTACGTATGGGAAATTCCACTTGTACAAGCCTAGATAGCATGGTGGAATTTTATAAGAAAGAGATTCCTAATTGATCCTAACATGTTTTCAATGTGGTGGATATGCATGCCAGAAACTTGTTGAAGATGAAAATGACCTAATGATCCAAAAATTTCAAGGAGTAAAACAAATTAAAATTCTGAAGTTAACGTCCTGTGGGATATTTACTAGAGTCAAAGAACCCACTTTTTGCCTATCTTACAAAAAGCGGACCGAAAAAATCACAGATACTTTTAGGAGTTATCTCTCTCAGCAGTTCTGCATTTCCATTTTGGATGTTCAATTTTGTTTTTCAAACTTGAGTTTTTCACTCTCCCAGTTTTCTCATAAAAAAAAAGATAAGGCAAATATTGATCACAACAAAATGAAAATTTTAAAGTTTATGAATGCAAAAGAATTTGAAAAATATAATAAATGTGAGTGAAGAAAATTATTTTCACGCACTAAAAATGAACGCCAAAGTTTTGTTATCCATGTTGGGGAAATTCCACTAGTACAACCCCAGATAGCTTGGAGGAATTTTATAAGAAAGAGATTTTTAATTGATCCTAACATGTTTTAAATGTGGTGGATATGTATGCCAGAAACATGTTGAAGATGCAAATGGCCTAATAATCCAAAAATTTCAAGGAGTACAAAAAAGTAAAATTCACAAGTTAACGTGCGGTGGGATATTTACCAGAGCCAAACAACCCACTTTTAACCTATTTTAAAAAAAGCGGACCTAAAAATTCACAGATACTTTTTGGAATTATCTCTCTCAGTTGTTGTGCATTTCCATTTTGGATGTTCATTTTTTTTTAAACTTGAGTTTTTCTCTCTCCCAGTTTTCTCGTAAACAAAAAGATAAGGGAAATATAGATCACAAAAAAAGGAAATTTTAGATTTTATGTATGCAAAAAAATTTTAAAACTATAATAAATGTGAGTGAATAAAATTATTTTCACCTACTAAAAATGAACACCAAAGTTTTGTTATCCACGTTGGGGATATTCCACTAGTACAACCCCAAATATCTTGGTGGAATTTTATTAGAAAGAGATTCATAATTGATCCTAAGATGTTTTAAATGTGGTGGATATGCATGCGAGAAACATGTTGACGATGCAAATGACCTAATGATCCAAAATTTTCAAGAAGTAGACAAAATCAAAAGTCTCAAGTTAACGTGCGGTGGAATATTTACTAGAGCCAAACAACCCACATTTTGCCTATTTTAAAAAAAGCGGACCTAAAAAATCTAAGATACTTTTGGGAATTATCTCTCTCAGAATTTTTGCATTTCCATTTTGTGACGTTCAATTTTTTTTTTCAAAATTGAGTTTTTCACTTTCCATGTTTTCCCGTAAACAAAAAGATAAGGCAAATATAGATCACAACAAAATGGAAATTTTGGAGTTTATGTATGCAAAAGAATTTGAAAACTATAATAAACGTGAGTGAAGAAAATTATTTTCTCGCACTAAAAATGAACACCAAAGTTTTGTAATCCACGTTGGGAAAATTCCACAAGTGCAACCACTAAAAGCTTGGAGGAATTTTATAAGAAAGAGATTTCTAATCGATCCTAACATGTTGTAAATGTGGTGGATATGTAAGCACGAAACAGGTTGAAGATGCAAATGACCTAATGATCCAAAAATTTCAAGGAGTAGAAAAAATTAAATTTCTCAAGTTGCGGTGGATATTTTACCAGTGCCAAACAACCTACTTTTTACCTAGTTTACAAAAAGTGGACCGAAACAATCACATATACTTTTTTGAATTATCTCTCTCAGCATTTGTGCATTTCTATTTTGGATGTTCAATTTTTTTTTTCAAACTTGAGTTTTTCTCTCTCGCAGTTTTCTCGTAAACAAGAATATAAGGCAAATATATATCACAACAAAATGAAAATTTTAGAGTTTATGTATGCAAAAGTATTTGAAAACTATAATAAATGTGAGTGAAGGAAATTATTTTGACACACTCAAAATGAACACCAAAGTTTTGTTATCCACGTTGGGGAAATTTCACTAATACAACCCCAGATAGCTTGGTGGAATTTTATAAGAAAGAGATTTCTAATTGATCCTAACATGTTTTAAATGCGGTGGATATGTATGCCATAAACTTGTTGAAGATGCAAATGACCTAATGATCCAAAAATTTCAAGGAGTAGAAAAAATTAAAATTCTCAAGTTAAAGTGCGGTGGGATATTTACCAGAGCCAAACAACCCACTTTTTGCCTATTTTACAAAAAGCGGACCTTAAAATCACATATACTTTTTGGAATTATCTCTCTATGCATTTGTGCATTACCATTTTGGATGTTCAATTTTTTTTTTCAAACTTGAGTTTTTCACTCTCCCAGTTTCTCGTAAACAAAAAGATAAGGCAAATATAGATCACAAAAAATGGAAATTTTAGAGTTTATGTATGCAAAAGAATTTAAAACTATGACAAATGTGAGTGAATAAAATTATTTTCACGCACTAAAAATGAATACCAAAGTTTTGTTATCCACGTTGGGGAAATTCCACTAGTACAACCCCAGATAGCTTGGTGGAATTTTATAAGAAAGATATTTCTAATTGATCCTAAAATTTTTAAAATGTGGTGAATATGCATGCCAGAAACATGTTGATGATGCAAATGACGTAATGATCCAAAAATTTCAAAGAGTAGAAAAAATTGAAATTCTCAAGTTAACGTGCGGTGGGGTATTTACAAGAGCCAAACAACCCACTTTTTGCCTGTTTTAATAAACGAGGACCTAAAAAATCACAGATACTTCTTGGAATTATATCTCTCAGCATTTGTGCCTTTCCAATTTGGTTTTTCAATTTTTTTTTTCAAACTTGACTTTTTCACTCTCCCAGTTTTCTCGTAAACAAAAAGTTAAGGCAAATATAGATCACAACAAATTGGAAATTTTAGAGTTTATGTACGCAAAAGTATTTGAAAACTATAATAAATGTGAGTAAAAAAAATTATTTTCACTCACTAAAAATGAACACCAAAGTTTTGTTATCCACGTTGGGGAAATTCCACTAGTGCAACCCCAGATAGATTGGTGGAATTTTATAAGAAAGCGACTCCTAATTGATCCTAACATGTTTAAAATGTGGTTGATATGCATGCCAGAAACATTTTGAAAATGCAAATGACCTAATAATCAAAAAATTTCAAGGAGTAGAAAAAATTAAAATTCTCAAGTTAACGTGCGGTGGGATATTTACAAGAGCCAAACAACCTACTTATTGCCTATTTTACAAAAAGCAGACCTAAAAATTCAGAGATATTTTGGAATTATCCCTCTCCGCATTTTTGCATTTCCATTTTGAATGTTCATTTTTTTTTTCAAACTTGAGTTTTTTTCTCTCCCAGTTTTCTCGTAAACAAAAAGATAAGGAAAATATAGATCACCACAAATTGGAAATTTTAGAGTTTATGTATGCAAAAGCATTTGAAAACTATAATAAATGTGAGTGAAGATAATTATTTTCACTCAATAAAAATGAACACCAAAGTTTTGTTATCCACGTTGGGGAAATTCCACTAGTGCAACCCTAGATAGATTAGTGGAATTTTATAAGAAAGAGACTCCTAATTGATCCTAACATGTTTTAAATGTGGTGGATACGCATGCCAGAAACATGTTGAAAATGCAAATGACCTAATGATCAAAAAATTTCTAGGAGTAGAAAAAATTAAAATTCTCAAGTTAACGTGCGGTGGGATATTTCCAAGAGCCAAACTACCCACTTTTTGCCTATTTTACAAAAAACGGACCTAAAAATTCACAAATATTTTGGAATTATCTCTCTCAGCATTGTGCATTTCCATTTTGGTTGTTCAATTTTTTTTTTCAAACTTGAGTTTTTCTCTCCCAATTTTCTTGTAAACAAAAAGATAAGGCAAATATAGATCACAAAAAAATGGAAATTTTAGAGTTTATGTATGTAAAAGAATTTGAAAACTATAATAAATGTGAGTGAAGAAAATTATTTTCACGCATTAAAAATGAACACCAAAGTTTTGCTATCCACGGTGGGGAAATTCCACTAGTACAACCCCAGATAGATTGGTGGAATTTTATAAGTAAGAGATTCCTGATCGATCCTAACATGTTTTAAAAGTGGTGAATATGCATGCTAGAAACATGTTGAAGAAGGAAATGACCTAATGCTCCAAAAATTTCGTGAAGAAAAAATTAAAATTCTCAAGTTAACGTGCGGTGGGATATTTACCAGAGCCAAACAACCCACTTTTTGCCTATTTTACAAAAAGCGGAGCAAAAAAATCACAGATAATTTTTCGAATTCCTCTCTTAACATTGATGCATTTCCATTTTGGATGTTCAATTTTTTTTTTCAAACTTGAATTTTTCCCGATCATAGTTTTGTCGAAAACAAAAAGATAAGGCAAATATTGATCACAACAAAAAGGAAATTTTAGAGTTTATTTTTGCAAAAGAATTTGAAAACTATAGTAAATCTGAGTGAAGCAAGTTAATTTCATGCACTAAAAATGAACACTAAAGTTTAGTTATCCACGTTGGGGAAAATCCCCTAGTACAACCCCAGATAGCTTGGTGGAATTTCATAAGAAAGAGATTCCTAATTGATCCTGACATGTTTTAAATGTGGTGGATATGCAAGCCAGAAACATGTTAAAGATGCAAATGACCTAATGATCCAAAAATTTCAAGAAGTAGAAAAATTAACATGTGGTGGGATATTTACGAGAGCCAAACAACCCAGTTTTTGCCTATTTTACAAAAACTGGACCTAAAAAATCACTGATACTTTTTGGAATTATCTCTTTCAACATTTGTGCATTTCCATTTTGGTTGTTCAATTTTTTTTTTTTCAAACTTGAGTTGTTCACTATCCCAATTTTCTCTTAAACAAAAAGATAAGGCAAATATAGATCACAACAAAATGGAAATTTTAGAGTTTATGTATGAAAAAGAATTTTTAAACTATAATAAATCTGAGTGAAGAAAGTTATTTTCATGCACTAAAAATGAACACCAAAGTTTTTTTATCCACGTTGGGAAATTCCACTAGTACAACCCCAGATAACTTGGTGAAATTTTATAAGAAAGAGATTCCTAATTGATCCTAACATGTTTTGAATGCCGTGGATATGCATGCCTGAAACATGTTGAAGATGCAAATGACCTAATGATCAAAAAATTTCAAGAAGAAGAAAAAATTAAAATTCTCATGTTGACGAGCGGAGGTATATTTAGCAGAGCCAAACAACCCACTTTTTGCCTATTTTACAAAAGAGGACCTAAAAAATCACAGATACTTTTTGGAATTACCTCTCTCAGCATTTGTGCATTTCCTTTTTGGATGTTCAATTTTATTTTTGAAACTTGAGTTTTTCACTCTCCTTGTTTTCTCGTAAACAAAAAGATAAGGCCAATATGGATCACAATAAAATGGAAATTTTAGAGTTTATGTATGCGAAAGAATTTGTAAACTATAATAAATCTGAGTGAAGCAAGTTATTTTCACGCACTAAAATTGAACACCAAAGTTTTGTTATCCACGTTGGGGAAATTCCACTAGTACAACCCCAGATAGCTTGGTGGAATTTTATAAGAAAGAGATTCTTAATTGATCCTAACATGTTTTAAATGTGGTGGATACCCATGCCAGAAACATGTTGAAGATGCAAATGACCTAAAGATCCAAAAATTTTAAGGAGTAGAAAAAAATAAAATTCTCAAGTTAACATGCGGTGGAATATTTACCTGAGCCAAACAACCCACTATTTGCCTATTTTACAAAAAGCGGACCTAAAAAATCACAGATAATTTTTAGAAGTATCCCTCTCAGCATTTGTGCATTTCCATTTTGGATGTTAAATTTTTTTTTCCAAACATGAGTTTTTCTCTCTCCCAGTTTTCTCGTAAACAAAAAGATAAGGCAAATAAATATCATAACAAAATTAAAATTTTAGAATTTATGTATGCAAAATAATTTAAAACTATAACAAATCTGAGTAAAGAAAGTTATTTTCACGCACTAAAAATGAACACCAAAGTTTTTTTATCCACGTTGGGGAAATTCGAATAGTATAACCCCAGATAGCTTGATGGAATTTTTTAAGAAAGAGATTTCTAATTAATCGAAACATGTTTTAAATGTGGTGGATATGCATGCCAAAAACATGTTGAAGATGTAAAATGACCTAATGATCCAAACATTTCAAGGAGTATAAAAAATTAAAATCTCAACTTAACGTGCAAGGGGATATTTGCAAGAGCCAAACAACCCACTTTTTGCCTATATTACATAAAGCAGATGTAAAAAATCAAAAATAATTTTTGGAATTATTTCTCTCAGCATTTTTGAATTTTCATTTGGATGTTAAATTTTTTTTTCAAACTTGAGTTTTTCACTCTCCTAGTTTTCTCGTAAACAAAAAGATAAGGCAAATATAGATCACAACAAAATTAATATTTTAGATTTTATGCATGCGACAGAATTTGAAAACTATAATAAATGTGAGTGAAGAAAATTATTTTCACGCACTAAAAATGAACACCAAAGTTTTGTTATCCACGTTTTGGAAATTCCACTAGTACAACCCTAGATAGCTTGGTGGAATTTTATAAGAAAGAGATTCCTAATTGATCCAAACATGTTTCAAATGTGGTGGATATGTATGCAAAAAACATGTTGAAGATGCAAATGACCTAATGATCCAAAATTTTCAAACAGTAGAAAAAATTAAAATTCTCAAGTTAATGTGCGGTGGTATATTTACCAGATCCAAACAACCCACTTTTTGCCTATTTTACAAAAAGCAGACCTAACTCTCAGCATTTGTACATTTCCATTTTGGATGTTCAATTTTTTTTTCTTGAGTTTTTTTCTTTCCATGTTTTCTCGTTAGCAAAAAGAAAAGGCAAATATAGATCACAACAAAATGGAAATTTCAGAGTTTATATATGCGAAATAATTTCCATGTTGGGGAAATTCCACTAGTACAACCCCAGATATCTTGGTGGAATTTTATAAGAAAGAGATTCCTAATTGATCCAAACATGTTTAAAATGTGGTGGATATGCATGCCAGAAACATGTTAATGATCCAAATGACCTAATGATCCAAAAATTTCAAGAAGTAGAAAAAATCAAAAGTCTCATGTTAACGTGCGATGGGATATTTACCAGAGCCAAACCACGCAGTTTTTACCTCTTTTACAAAAGCGCACCTAAAAAATCATAGATACTTTTTATAATTATCTCTCTCAGAATTTGTGCATTTCTAATTTGGATGTTCAATTTTATTTTTCAAACTTGACTTTTCACACTTCCAGTTTTCTCGTAAACAAAAAGATATTTCAAAAATAGATCACATAAAAATGGAACTTTTAGAGTTTATGTATGCAAAATAATTTGAAAACTGTAATAAATGTGAGAGAAGAAAATTATTTTCAGACACTAAAAATGAACAACAAAGTTTTGTTATCCACGTTGGGGAAATTCCACTAGTACAACCCTAGAAAGCTTGGTGGAATTTTATATGAAACAAATTCCTAATTTATCCTAACATGTTCTAAATGTGGTGGATATGCATGCCAGAAACATGTTGAAGATGCAAATGACCTAATGGTCCAAAAATTTCAAGGAGTAAAAAAAATTAAAATTCTCATGTTAACGTCCGGTGGGATATTTACCAGAGTCAAACAACCCATTTTTTGCCTATTTTACAAAAAGCGGACCTAAAAAATCACAGATGCTTTTAGGAGTTATCTCTCTCAGCATTTGTGCATTTCCATTTTGGATGTTCAATTTTTTTTCTCAAGCTTGAGTTTTTCTCTATCCCAGTTTTCTCGTAAACAAAAAGATAAGGCAAATATTGATCAGAACAAAATGAAAATTTTTGAGTTTATGTATGCAAAAGAATTTGAAAACTATAATAAATGTGAGTGAAGAAAATTAATTTCACGCACTAAAAATGAACACCAAAGTTTTGTTATCCACGTTGGGGAAATTCCACTAGTACAACCCCAGATAGCTTGGTGGAATTTTGTAAGAAAGAAATTTCTAATTGATCCTAACATGTTTTAAATGTGGTGGATATGTATGCCAAAAACATGTTGAAGATGCAAATGACCTAATGATCCAAAAATTTCAAGGAGTACAAAAAATTAAAATTCTCAAGTTACGTGCGGTGGGATATTTTCAAGAGCCAAACAACCCACTTTCTGCCTCTTTTACAAAAAGTGCACCTAAAAAATCACATATACTTTTTGGAATTATCTCTCTCAGAATTTGTACATTTCAATTTTGGATGTTCAATTTTTTTTTTTTCAAACTTGAGTTTTCTTTCTCCCAATTTTCTCGTAAACAAATAGATAAGGCAAATATAGATCACAACAAAATGGAAATTTTAGCGTTTATGTATGCAAAAGAATTTGAAAACTATAATAAATGTGAGTGAAGAAAATTATTTTCACACACTAAAAATGAATACCAAAGTTTTGTTATCCACGTTGGTGAAATTCCACTAGAACAACCCCAGATAGCTTGGTGGAATTTTATAAGAAAGATATTTCTAATTGATCCTAACATGTTTTAAATGTGGTGGATATGCATGCTAGAAACATGTTGATGATGCAAATGACCTAATGATCCAAAAATTTCAAGGAGTAGAAAAAATTAAAATTCTCAAGTTAACGTGCTGTTGGGTATTACAAGTGCCAAACAATCCACTTTTTGCCTATTGTACAAAAAGCAGACCTAAAAAATCATAGATACTTTTTGGAATTATCTCTCTCAGCATTTGTGCCTTTCTATTTTGGATGTTCAATTTTTTTTTTCAAACTTGAGTTTTTTCACTCTCCCAGTTTTCTCGTAAACAAAAAGATAAGGCAAATATCAATCACAACAAAATAGAAATTTTAGATTTTATGTATGCGAAGTAATTTGAAAACTATAATAAATGTGAGGGAAGAAATTTAATTTCACGCACTAAAATTCAACACCAAAGTTTTGTTATCCACGTTGGGGAAATTCCACTTGTAAAAGCCCAGATAGCTAGGTGGAATTTTATAAGAAAGAGATTCCTAATTGATCCTAATATGTTTTAAATGTGGTGGAGAAGCATGCCAGAAACATGTTGAAGATGCAAATGACCTAATCCTCCAAAAATTTCAAGGAGTAGAAAAAATTAAAATTCTCAAGTTAACGTGCAGTGGGGTATTTACAAGAGCCAAACAACCCACTTTTTGCTTATTTTACAAAAAGCGGACCTAAAAAATACACATACTTTTTGGAATTATCTCTCTCAGCATTTGTGCCTTTCTATTTTTGGATGTTCATTTTTTTTTTCAAACTTGAGTTTTTCACTCTCCCGGTTTTCTCGTAAACAAAAAGATAAAACAAATATAGATCACAGCAAAATGAAAATTTTTGAGTTTAGGTATGGAAAAGCATTTGAAAAATATAATAAATGTGAGTGAAGAAATCTATTTTCACGCACTAAAATTGAACACCAAAGTTTTGTTATCCACGTTTGGGAAATTCCACTAGTACAACCCCAGATACCTTGGTGGAATTTTATATGAAACAAATTGCTAATTTATCCTAACATGTTTTAAAAGTGGTGGAATTGCATGCCAGAAACATGTTGAAGATGCAAATGACCTAATGATCCAAAAATTTTATGGAGTAGAAAAAATTAAAATTCTCAAGTTAACGTGTGGTGGAATCTTTACCAGAGCCAAACAACCCACTTTTTGCTTATTTTAAAAAAAGTGGACCTAAAAAATCACAGATAATTTTTGGAATTATCTCTCTCAGCATTTGTGCATTTCCATTTTGGATGTTAAATTTTTTTTTTCAAACTTGAGTTTTTCACTCTCCCAGATTTCTTATAAACAAAAAGATAAGGTAAATATAGATCACAAAAAAATGGAAATTCTAGAGTTCATGTATGCAAAAGAATTTGAAAACTATAATAAATGTGAGTGAAGAAATCTATTTTCACGCACTAAAAAGGAAAACCAAAGTTTTGTTATCCATGTTTGGGAAATTCCACTAGTACAACCCCAGATAGCTTGGTGGAATTTTATAAGAAAGAGATTCCTAATTGATCCTAACATGTTTTAAATGTGGTGGATAAACATGCCAGAAACATGTTGAAAATGCAAATGACCTAATGCTCCAAAAATTTCAAAGAGTAGAAAAAAATAAATTTCTGAACTAAACGTGCGGTGGGATATTTACCAGAGCCAAAGAACCTACTTTTTGCCTATTTTACAAAAAGCGGACCAAAAAAATCCCAGATACTTTTTGGAACTATCTCTCTCAGCAATTGTGCATTTCCATTTTAGATGTTCAATTTTTTTTTTCAATCTTGAGTTTTTCACTCTACCAGTTTTCTCGTAAACAAAAAGATAAGGCAAATATAGATCACATAAAAATGGAAATTTTAGAGTTTATGTATGCAAAAGAATTTGAAAACTATAATAAATGTGATTGACAAAAAATATTTTCATGCACTAAAAGTGAACACCAAAGTTTTGTTATCCACATTGGGGAAATTCCACTAGTACAACCCCAGATAGCTTGGTGGAATTTTAAAAGAAAGAGATTCCTAATTGATCCTAACATGTTTTAAATGTGGTGGATATGTTTGCCAGAATCACGTTAACGATGCAAATGACTTAATGATCCAAAAATTTCAAGGAGTACAAAAAATTAAAATTCTCAAGTTATCGTGCGGTGGGATACTCTCCAGAGCCAAACAACCCACTTTTTGCCTCTTTTACCAAAAGGCGGACCTAAAAAATCATAGATATTTGTTGGAATTATTTCTCTGAGAATTTGTGCATTTCCATTTTGGATGTTCAATTTTATTTTTCAAATTTGAGTTTTCACTCTCCCAGTTTTCTCGTAAACAAATTGATAAGGCAAATATAGATCACAACAAAATGGAAATTTTAGAGTATATTTGCAAAAGAATTTGAAAACTATAATAAATGTGTGTGAAGAAAATTATTTTCACGCACTAAAAATGAATACCAAAGTTTTGTTATCCACGTTGGGGAAATTCCACTAGTACAACACCAAATAACTTGGTGGAATTTTATAACAAAGAGATTTCTAATTGATCCTAACATGTTTTAAATATGGTGGATATGTATGCCAGAAACATGATGAAGATGCAAATGACCTAATGATCCAAAAATTTCAAGGAGTAGAAAAAATTAAAATTCTCAAGTTAACGTGCGGTGGGGTATTTACAAGAGCTAAACAACCCACTTTTTGCCTCTTTTACAAAGAGCGGACGAAATAAATCACAGATACTTTTTGGAATTATCTCTCTCAGCATTTGTGCCTTTCCCTTTTGGATATTCAATTTTTCTTTTCAAATTTGAGTTTTTCACTATCTCAGTATGCAAAAGAATTTGAAATCTATAATAAATGTGAGTGAAGAAAATTATTTTCACTCACTAATAATGAACACCAAAGTTTTGTTATCCACGTTGAGGAAATTCCTCTTGTACAACCCTAGATAGCTTGGTGGAATTTTATAAGAAAGAGACTCCTAATTGATCCAAACATGTTTTAAATGTGGTGGATATGCATGCTAGAAACATGTTGAAGATGCAAATGACCTAATGATCAAAAAATTTCGAGTAGAAAAAATTTAAATTCTCAAGTTAACATGTGGTTGGATATTTACAAGAGCCAAATAACCAACTTTTTTCCTATTTAACTAAAAGTGGACCTAAAATTTCACTAATACTTTTGGAATTAATCTCTCTCAGCATTTGTCCATTTCCATTTTGGATGTTCAATTTTTTTTTTCAAACTTGAGTTTTTCACTCTCCCAGTTTTCTCGTAAACAAAAAGATGAGGCAAAGTATAGATCACAACAAAATGGAAATTTTAGAGTTTATGTATGCAAAAGAATTTGAAAACTATAATAAATGTGAGTGAAGAAATCTATTTACACGCAATAAATTGAACACCAAAGTTTTGTTATCCACGTTGAGGAAATTCCATTAGTACAACCCCAGATAGCTAGGTGAAATTTTATAAGAAAGAGATTTCTAATTGATCCTAACATGTTTTAAATGTGGTGGATATGCTTGCATGAAACACGTTCAAGATGCAAATGACCTAATGATCAAAACATTTCAAGGAATAAAAAAAATTAAATTCTTAGGTTAATGTGCGGAGGGATATTTACGAGATCCAAACAACCCACTTTTTTCGTATTTTAAAAAAAGCGGACCTAAAAAATCACAGATACTTTTTGGAATTATCTCTCTCAGAATTTGGGCATTTCCATTTTGGATGTTCAATTTTTTTTTTTCAAACTTGAGTTTTCACTCTCCCAGTTTTCTCGTAAACAAATACATAAGGCAATTATAGATCACAACACAATGGAAATTTTAGAGTTTATGTATGCAAAAGAATTTGAAAACTATAATAAATGTGAGTGAAGAAAATTATTTTCACACAATAGAAATGAACACCAAAGTTTAGTTATCCACGTTGGGGAAATTCCACTGGTACTACCCCAGATAGCTTGGTGGAATTTTATTGGAAAGAAATTCCTAATTGATCCTAACATGTTTTAAATGTGGTAGATATGCATCCCAGAAACATGTTGAAGATGCAAATGACCAAATGATCCAAAAATTTTAAGGAGTAGAAAAAATTAAAATAATCAAGTTAACGTGCGGTGGAATATTTACCAGAGCCAAACAACCCACTTTTTGCTTATTTTATAAAAAGCAGACCTTAAAAATCACAGATAATTTTTGGAATTATCTCTCTCAGCATTTGTGCATTTCCATTTTGGATGTTAAATTTTTTTTTCAAACTTGAGTTTTTCACTCTCCCAGATTTGTCGTAAACAAAAAGATAAGGTAAATATAGATCACGAAAAAATAGAAATTCTAGAGTTTATGTATGCAAAAGAATTTGAAAACTATAATAAATCTGAGTGAAGAAATCTATTTTCACGCACTAAAAAGGAACACCCAAGTTTTGTTATCCATGTTGGGGAAATTCCACTAGTACAACCCCAGATAGCTTGGTGGAATTTTATAAGAAAGAAATTCCTAATTGATCCTAACATGTTTTAAATGTGGTGGATAAACATGCCAGAAACATGTTGAAGAGGCAAGTGACCTAATGCTCCAAAAATTTCAAAGAGTAGAAAAAAATAAATTTCTCAAGTAAATGTGCGGTGGGATATTTACCAGAGCGGAACAACATACCTTTTGCCTATTTTACAAAAAGCGGACCAAAAAAATCCCAGATACTTTTTGGAATTATCTCTCTCAGCATTTGTGCATTTCCATTTTGGATGTTCAATTTTTTTTCAAACTTGAGTTTTTCACTCTACCAGTTTTCTCGTCAATAAAAAGATAAGGCAAATATAGATCACCTAAAAAAGGAAATTTTAGAGTTTATGTATGCAAAAGAATTTGAAAAAAATTATAAATGTGAGTGACAAAAATTATTTTCATGCACTAAAAATGAACACCAAAGTTTTGTTATCCTCGTTGGGGAAATTCCACTAGTACAACGCCAGATAGCTTGGTGGAATTTTATAAGAAAGAGATTCCTAATTGATCCTAACATGTTTTAAATGTGGTGGATATGTCTACCAGAAACATGTTGATGATACAAATGACCTAATGATCCAAAATTTTCAAGGAGTACAAAAAATTAAAAATCTCAAGTTATCGTGCGGTGGGATACTTTCCAGAGCCAAACAACCCAATTTTTGCCCCTTTTACCAAAAGCGGGCCTAAAAAATCACAGATATTGTTGGAATTATCATTCTCAGAATTTTTGCATTTCCATTTTGGATGTTCAATTTTATTTTTCAAACTTGAGTTTTCATTCTCCCAGTTTTCTCGTAAACAAATAGATAAGGCAAATATAGATCACAACAAAATGGAAATGTTAGAGTATATATGCAAAAGAATTTTAAAACTATAATAAATGTGAGTGAAGAAAATTATTTTCACGCACTAAAAATGAACGCCAAAGTTTTGTTATCCATGTTGGGGAAATTCCACTAGTACAACACCAAATAGCTGGTGGAATTTATAACAAAGCGATTTCTAATTGATCCTAACATGTTTTAAGTGTGGTGGATTTGTATGCCAAAAACATGATGAAGATGCAAATGACCAAATGATCCAAAAATTTCAAGTAGAAATAATTTAAATTCTCAAGTTAACGTGTGGTGGCGTATTTACAAGAGCCAAACAACCCACTTTTTGCCTCTTTTACAAAGAACGGACCTAACAAATCACAGATACTTTTTGGAATTATCTTTCTCAGCATTTGTGCCTTTCCATTTTGGATGTTCAATTTTTTTTTTTAAATTTGAATTTTTCACTATCCCACTTTTCTCGTAAACTAAAAGATAAGGCAAATATAAATCACAACAAAATGGAAATTTTAGAGTTTATGTATGCGAAAGAATTTGAAAACTATAATAAATGTGAGTGAAGAAATCTATTTTCACGCACTAAAATTGAACACCAAAGTTTTGTTATCCACGTTGGGGAAATTCCACTAGTACAACCCCAGATAGCTAGGTGGAATTTTATAAGAAAGAGATTTCTAATTGATCCTTCCATGTTTTAAATGTGGTGGATATGCTTGCGTGAAACATGTTGAAGATGCAAATGACCTAACGATCAAAAAATTTCAAGGAGTAGAAAAAACTAAAATTCTCAAGTTAACGTGCGGTTGGATATTTACTAGATCCAAACAACCCACGTTTTTCCTATTTTAAAAAAAGTGGACCTAAAACATCACAGATAATTTTTGGAATTATCTCTCTCCGAATTTGGGCATTTCCATTTTGGATGTTCAATTTTTTTTTAAAACTTGAGTTTTCACTGTCCCAGTTTTCTCGTAAACAAATAAATAAGGCAAATATAGATCACAACAAAATGGAAATTTTAGAGTTTATGTATGCAAAAGAATTTGAAAACTATAGTAAATGTCTGTGAAGAAAGTTATTTTCACACAATAAAAATGAACATCAAAGTTTAGTTATCCACGTTGGGGAAATTCCACTAGTACTACCCCAGATAGCTTGGTGGAATTTTATTAGAAAGAAATTCCTAATTGATCCTAACATGTTTTAAATGTGGTGGATATGCATGCCAGAAACATGTTGAAGATGCAAATGACCTAATAATCCAAAAATTTCAAGGAGTAGAAAAAATTAAAATTCTTAAGTTAATGTGCGGTGGGATATTTACCAGAGCCAAACAACCCACTTTTTGCCTTTTTTACAAAGAGCCCACCTAAATGATCACAATACTTTTTGGAATTATCTCTCTCAGCATTTGTGCATTTACATTTTGGATGTTGAATTTTTTTTTTCAAACTTGAGTTTTTCACTCTCCCAATATTCTCGTAGACAAAAAGATAAGGCAAATATAGATCACAATATAAATGGAAGTTTTAGAGATTTTATATGGAAAATAATTTGAAAACTATAATAAATTTGAGTGAAGAAAGTTATTTTCACGCACTAAAAATTAACACCAAAGTTTTGTTATCCATGATGGGAAATTCCACTAGTACAACCCAAGATAGCTTGGTGGAATTTTATAAGAAAGAGATTTCTAATTGATCCTAAAATGTTTTTAATGTGGTTCATATGTATGCCAGAAACAAGATGAAGATGCAAATGACTTAATGATCCAAAAATTTCAAGGAGTAGAAAAAATTAAAATTCTCAAGTTAACGTGCGGTGGGATATTTACCAGAGCCAAACAACCCACTTTTTGCCTATTTTACAAAAAGCGGACCTAAAAGATCACAATACTTTTTGGAATTATCTCTCTTAGCATTTGTGCATTTACATGTTGGATGTTGAATTTTTTTTTTTCAAACTTGAGTTTTTCACTCTCCCAGTATTCTCGTAGAGAAAAAGATAAGCCAAATGTAGATCACAATAAAAATGGAAATTTTAGAGATTATATATTGAAAAGAATTTGAAAACTATAATAAATCTGAGTGAAGAATGTTATTTTCACGCACTAAAAATGAACACCAAAGTTTTGTTATCCATGTTGAGAAATTCCACTAGTACAACCCCAGATAGCTTGGTGGAATTTTATAAGAAAGAGATTTCTAATTGATCCTAACATGTTTTAAATGTGGTGGATATGTATGCCAGAAACATGATGAAGATGCAAGTGACCTAATGATCCAAAAATTTCAAAGAGTGGAAAAATTTAAAATTCTCAAGTTAACGTGCGGTGGGATATTTACCTGAGCCAAACAACCCACTTTTTGCCTATTTTAAAAAAAGCGGACCTAAAAAATCACAGATACTTTTTCGAATTATCTCTCTCAGCATTTGTGCATTCCCATTTTGGATGTTCAATTTTTTCTTTTAAACATGAGTTTTTCACTATCCCACTTTTCTCCTAAACTAAAAGATAAGGCAAATATAAATCACAACAAAATGGAAATTTTAGAGTTTATGTTTGCAAAAGAATATGAAAACTATAATAAATCAGAGTGAAGAAAGTTATTTTCACGCATTAAAAATGAACACCAAAGTTTTGTTATCCATGTTGGGGAAATTCCACTAGTACAACCCCGTAAAGCTTGGTGGAATTTATAAGAAAGAGATTCCTAATAGATCCTATCATATTTTAAATGAGGTGGATATGCATGCCAGAAACATGCTGAAGATGCAAATGACGTAATGATCAAAAAATTTCAAAGAGTAGAAAAAATTAAAATTCTCAAGTTAATGTGCGGTGGTATATTTACCAGATCCAAACAACCCACTTTTTGCCTATTTTACAAAAAGCGGACCTAAAAAATAACAGATTCTTTTTGGAATTATCTCTCTCAGCATTTGTGCATTTCCATTTTGGATGTTCAATTTTTTTTTCAAACTTGAGTTTTTTACTCATCCTGTTTTCTCGTAAACAAAAAAAAGATAAGGCAAATATAGATCACAAAAAATGGAAATTTTAGAGTTTATATATGCAAAAGAATTTTAAAACTATAATAAATATGAGTGAATAAAATTATTTTCACGCACTAAAAATGAAAACATAAGTTTTGCTATGCACGGTTGGGAAATTCCACTAGTACAACCCCAGATATCTTGGTGGAATTTTATATGAAAGAGATTCCTAATTGATCCTTACATGTTTGAAATGTGGTGGATATGCATGCCAGAAACATGTTGAAGATGGAAATGACCTAATGATCCAAAAATTTCAAGGAGTAGAAAAAATTAAAATTCTCCAGTTAACGAGCGGTGGGATATTTACCATAGCCAAACAACCCACTTTTGGCCTATTTTACAAAAAATGGACCTAAAAAATCATAGATACTTTTTGCAATTATCTCTTTCAGCATTTGTGCATTTCTATTTTGGAATTTCAATTTTTTTTTCAAACTTGAGTTTTTCACTCTCCCAGTATTCTCATAAACAAAAAGATAATGCAAATATAGATCATAACAAAATAGAAATTTTAGAGTTTATGTATGCAAAAGAATTTGAAAACTATAATAAATGTGAGTAAAGAGAGTTATTTTCACGCACTAAAAATGAACACCAAAGTTTTGTTTTCCACGTTGGGGAAATTCCCCTAGTACAACCCCAGGTAGCTTTGTGGAATTTTATAAGAAAGAGATTCTTAATTGATTCTAACAAGTTTTAAATGTGGTGGATATGCATGCCAGAAACATGTTTAAGATGCAAATGACCTAATGATCCAAAAATTTCAAAGAGTAGAAAAAGTTAAAATTCTCAAGTTAACGTGCGGTGGTCTATTTACCAGAGCCAAACAACCCACTTTTTGCCTATTTTACAAAAAGTGGACGTAAAAAATCCCAGATATGTTTTTGAATTATCTCTCTCAGCGTTTGTGTATTTCCATTTTGGATGTTATATTTTGTTTTTTGAAACCGATGTTTTTCATTCTCCAGTTTTCTCGTTAATAAAAAGATTAGGCAAATATAGATCACAACATAATGGAAATTTTAGAGTTTATGCATGCAAAAGAATTTGAAATATATAGAAAATGTGAGTGAAGAAAGTTATTTTCACGCACTAAAAATGAATACCAAAGTTTTGTTATCCACGTTGGGGAAATTCCACTAGTACAACCCCAGAGAGCTTGGTGATTTTATAAAAAAAATATTCCTAATTGATCCTAACTTGTTTTAAATGTGGTAGATATGCATGCCAGAAACATGTCGAAGATGCAGATGACCTAATGATCCAAAAATTTCAAGGAGTAGAAAAAATTAAAATTCTCAAGTTAACGTGCTGTGGAATACTTACCATAGCCAAAAACCCAGTTTTTGCCTATTTTACAAAAAAGCAGACCTAAAAATTCACAGATGCTTTTCGGAATTATCTCTCTCTGCATTTGTGCTTTTCCAATTTGGATGTTCAATTTTTTTTTCAAACTTTAGTTTTTCACTCTCCCAGTTTTCTCGTAAACAAAAAGATAAGGCAAATATAAATCACAAAAAATGGAAATTTTAGAGTTTATGTATGCAAAAGTATTTTAAAACTATAGCAAATGTGAGTGCATAAAATTATTTTCACGCACTAAAAATGAACACCAAAGTTTTGTAATCCACCTTGGGGAAATCCCACTAGTACAACCCCAGATATCTGGGTGTAATTTTATAAGAAAGAGATTCCTAATTGTTCCTAACATGTTTTAAATGTGGTGGATATGCATGCCAGAAACATGTTGACGATGCAAATGACCTAATGATCCAAAAAATTCGAGAAGTAGAAAAAATCAAAAGTCTCAAGTTAATGTGCGGTGGGATATTTACACGAGCCAAACAACTCACTTTTTTCCTATTTTACAAAATGTGGACCCAAAAAATCATGGATCCTTTTTGGAATTATCTCTCTCAACATTTGTGCATTTCCGTATTGGACGTTTAATTTTTTTTTCAAACATGAGTTTTTCACTCTCCATGTTTTCTCGTAAACAAAAAGATTAGGCGAATAAACATCACATCAAAATGGAAATTTTGGAGTTTATGTATGCAAAAGAATTTGAAAACTTTAATTAATGTGAGTGAAGAAAATTATTTTCACGCACTAAAAATGAACACCAAAGTTTTGTTATCCACGTTGGGGAAATTCCACAAGTACAAGCCCAAAAGGCTTGGTGGAATTTTATAAGAAAGAGATTTCTAAGTGATCCTAGCATGTTTTAAATGTGGTGGATATGCATGCCAGAAATATGATGAAGATGCAAATGACCTCATGATCCAAAAATTTCAAGGAGTAGAAAAAATTAAAATTCTCAAGTTATTGTGCGGTGGGATATTTACAAGAGCCAAACCACCCACGTTTTGCCTATTTTACAAAAAGCGGACCTAAAAAGTCATAGATACTTTTTGGATTTATCTCACTCAGCATTTGTGCATTTCCATTTTGGAAATTCAAAATTTTTTTCAAACTTGAGCTTTTCACTCTCTAAGTTGTCTCAAAAATAAAAAGATAAGGCAAATATAGATAACAACAAAATCAAAATTTTGGTGTTTATGTATGCAAAAGAAAAAGATCACAACACCAAAGTTATTTTATCCACACGTTGGGGAAATTCAACTAGTACAACCCTAGATGGCTTGGAGGGAATTTTATAAGAAAGAGATTCCTAATTGATCCTAACATGTTTTAAATGTGTTGGATATGCATGCAAGAAACATGTTGAAGATGCAAATGACCTAATGATCCAAAAATTTCAAGAAGTAGAAAAAATTAAAATTCTCAAGTTAACGTGCGGTGGGATATGTGCAGAGTCAAACAACCCACTTTTCGCCTATTTTACTAATAGCGGATCTATAAAATCCCGGATACTTCTTGGAATTATCTCTCTCAGCATTTGTGCATTATTAAAATCTTGATGTTCAATTTTTTTTTTCAAACTTGAGTTTTTTACTCTCCCTGTTCTTTTGTAAACAAAAAGATAAGGCAAATATAGATCACAACAAAATGGAAATTTTAGAGTTTATGTATGCAAAAGAATTTGAAAACTATAATAAATGTGAGTGAAGAAAGTTATTTTCGTGCACTAAAAATGAACACCAAAGTTTTGTTATCCACGTTGGGGAAATTCCACTACTAAAACCCCAGATCGCTTGGTGGGAATTTTATAAGAAAGAGATTCCTAATTGATCGTAACATGTTTTAAATGTGGTGGATATGCATGCCAGAAACATGTTGAAGAAAAATTTAAAATTCTCAAGTTAACGTGCGGTTGGATATTTACCGGAGAGAAACAACCCACTTTTTTTCTTTTTTACAAAAAGTGGACCTAAAAAATCACAGATACTTTTTGGAATTATCTCTCTCAGCATTTGTGCATTTCCATTTTTGGCTGGTCAATTTTTTTTTCAAACTTGAATTTTTCACTCTCCCAGTTTTCTCGTAAACAAAAAGATAAGGCAAATATTGATCACAACACAATGGAAATTTTAGAGTTTATGTGTGCAAAAGAATTTGAAAACTATAATAAATGTGAGTGAAGAAAGTTATTTTCACGCACTAAAAATGAACACCAAAGTTTTGTTATCCACACATTGGGGAAATTCCACTAGTACAACCCTAGATAGCTTGGTGGGAATTTTAAAAGAAAGAGATTCCTAATTGATCCTAAGATGTTTCAAATGTGGTGGATATGCATGCCAGAAACATGTTGAAGATGAAAATGACCCAAAAATTTCAAGGAGTAGAAAAAATCAAATTCTCAAGTTAACGTGCGGTGAGATATTTACCATAGTCAAACAACCCACTTTTCGCCTATTTTAATAAAAGCGGATCTAAAAAATCCTAGATACTTCTTGGAATTAGCTCTCTCAGCATTTGTGCATTTCCAATTTGGATGTTCAATTTTTTTTTCACACTTGATTTTTTCACTCTCCCTGTTTTCTCGTAAACAAAAAGATAAAGCAAATATAGGTCACAACAAAATGAAAATTTTAGAGTTTATGTATGCAAAAGAATTTGAAAACTATAATAATTGTGAGTGAAGAAAGTTATTTTAATGCACTAAAAATGAACACCACTGTTTTGTTATCCACGTTGAGGAAATTCCACTAGTAAAACCCATATCGCTCGGTGGGAATTTTATAAGAAAGAGATTCCTAATTGATCCTAACTTGTTTTAAATGTGGTGCATATGCTTGCCAGAAACATGTTGAAGACGCAAATGACCAAGTGATTTAAAAATTTCAAGGAGTAGAAAAAATTAAAATTCTCAAGTTAACGTGCGGTGGGATATTTACTAGAGCCAAACAACCCACTTTTTGCCTATCTTACAAAAAGCGGACCAAAAAAATCCTAGATACTTTTTGGAATTATCTCTCTGAGCATTTGTGCATTTCCATTTTGGATGTTCAATTTTTTTTTTCAAACTTGAATTTTTCACTCTCCCAGTTTTCTCGTAAACAAATAGAAAAGGCAAATATAGATCACAACAGAATGGAAATTTTACAGTTTATGTATGCAAAAGAATATGAAAACTATATAAATGCGAGTGAAGAAAATTATTTTCACTCACTAAAAATAAACATCAATGTTTTGCTATCCACGTTGGGGAAATTCCCATGGTACAACCCTTATAGCTTGGTGGGAATTTTATAAGAAAGAGATTCCTGATTGATCCTAACATGTTTTAAATGTGGTGGATATGCATCCTAGAAACATGTTGAAGATGCAAATGACCTAATGAGCCAAAAATTTCGTGTAGAAAAAATTAAAATTCTCAAGTTAACGTTCGGAGGGATATTTACTAGAGCGAAACAACCCACTTTTTGCCTATTTTACAAACAACCCACTAGTACAACCCTAGATTGCTTGTGTGAGAATTTTATAAGAAATATTCCTAATTGATCCTAACATGTTTTAAATGTGGTCGATATGCATGCCAGAAACATGTTAAAGATGCAAATGACCTAATGATCCAAAATTTTCAAGGAGTAGAAAAAATTAAATTTCTCAAGTTAACGTGCGGTGGGATATTTACTAAAGCCAAACAACCCACTTTTTGCCTTTTTTTAAAAAAGTGGACCTAAAAAATCACAGAAACTTTTTGGAATTATCTCTCCTAGTATTCGCGTAAAGAAAAAGATAAGGCAAATATAGATCACAAAAAAATTGAAATTTTAGAGTTTATGTATGCAAAAGAATTTGAAAACTATATAAATGTGAGTGAAGAAAGTTATTTTCACGCAGTAAAAAAGAACACCAAAGTTTTGCTATCCACGTTGGGGAAATTCCTCTAGTACAACCTTAGATAGCATGGAGGGAATTTTATAAGAAAGAGATTCCTAATTGATCCTAACATATTTTGAATGTGGTAGATATGCATGCTAGAAACATTTCTAAGATGCAAATGACCTAATGATCAAAAAATTTCGAGTAGAAAAAAATAAAATTCTTAAAGTAACGTGCGGTGGGATATTTAGTAGAGCCAAACAACCCACTTTTTGCCTATTTTACAAAAATTGGATCTAAAAAATCACAGATACTTTTTGAAATTATTTCTCTCAGCCTTTGTACATTTCCATTTTGGATGTTCAATTTTTTTTTTTCAAACTTGAGTTTTTCACTCTTCCAGTTTTCTCGTAAATTAAAATATAAGGCAAATATAGATCACAACAAAATGGAAATTTTAGAGTTTATGTATGCAAAAGAAATTGAAAACTATAATAAATGTGAGTGAAGAAAGTTATTTTCACGCACTAAAAATGAACACCAAAGTTTTGTTATCCACACGTTGGGGAAATTCCACTAGTACAACCCTAGATGGCTTGGTGGGAATTTTATAAGAAAGAGATTCCTAATTGATCCTAACATGTTTTAAATGTGGTGGATATGCATGCCAGAAACATGTTGAAGATGCAAATGACCTAATGATGTAAAAATTTCAAGGAGTAGAAAAAGTTAAAATTCTCAAGTTATCGTGCGGTGGGATATTTACCAGAGCCAAACAACCCACTTTTCGCCTATTTTAATAAAAGTGGATCCATAAAATCCTAGATACTTCTTGGAATTACCACTCTTAGCATTTGTACATTTCCAATTTGGACGTTCAATTTTTTTTTTTCAAACTTGAGTTTTTCACTCTCCCTGTTTTCTCGTAAACAAAAAGATAAGGCAAATATAAATCACAAAAAAATGGAAATTTTAGAGTTTTTGTATGCCAAATATTTTTAAAACTAAAATAAATTTGTGTGAAGAAAGTTATTTTCATGCACTAAAAATGAACACAAAAGTTTTGGTATCCACGTTGAGAAAATTCCACAAGTAAAACCCCAGATCGCTTGGTGAGAATTTTATAAGAAAGAGATTCCTAATTGATCCTAACTTGTTTCAAATGTGTTGGATATGCATGCCAGAAACATTTTGAAGATGAAAATGACCAAACGATCAAAAAATTTCAAGGAGTAGAAAAAATTAAAATTCTCATGTTAACGTGCGGTGGGATATTTACCACAGCCAAACAACCCACTTTTTGCCTATTTTAGAAAAAGCGGACCTAAAAAATTTCAGATAATTTTTGGAATTATCTCTCTCAGCATTTGTGCATTTCCATTTTGGATGTTCAATTTTTTTTCCAAACTTGAATTTTTCACTCTCCCAGTTTTTTTGTAAACAAAGAGATAAGGCAAATAAAGATCACAAAAAAATGGAAATTTTAGAGTTTATTTACGCAAAAGAATTTGAAAACTATATAAATGTGAGTGAAGAAAGTTATTTTCATGCACTAAAAATGAACACCAAAGTTTTGCTATCCACGTTGGGGAAATTCCACTAGTACAACCCCAGATAGCTTGGCAGGAATTTTATAAGAAAGAGATTTCTAATTGATCCTAACATGTTTTAATTGTGGTGGATATGCATGCCAGAAACATATTGAAAATGAAAATGACCTAATGATCCAAAAATTTCAAGGAGTAGAAAAAATTAAAATTCTCAAGTTAACGTGCGGTGGGATATTTACTAGAGCAAAACAACCCACTTTTCGCCTATTTTAATAAAAGCGGATCTAAAAAATCCCAGATACTTCTTGGAAATATCTCTCTCAGTATTTGTGCATTTCCAATTTGGATGTTCGATTTCTTTTTTCAAACTTGAGTTTTTCACTCTCCCTGTTTTCTAGTAAACAAAAAGATAAGGCAAATATAGATCACAACAAAATGAAAATTTTAGAGTTTATGTATGCAAAGAATTTGAAGACTATAATAAATGTGAGTGAAGAAAGTTATTTTCACGCACTAAAAATGAACACCAATGTTTTGCTATCCACGTTGGGGAAATTCCCCTAGTACAACCCCAGATAGCTTGGTGGGAATTTTATAAGAAAGAGATTCCTAATTTACCCTAACAGGTTTTAAATGTGGTGGATAAGAATGCTAGAAACATGTTGAAGATGCAAATGACCTAATGATCCAAAAATTTCGAGTAGAAAAATTTAAAATTCTCAAGTTAGATATTTACGAGAGCCAAACAACCCACTTTTTGACTATTTTACACAAAGCGGATCTAAAAAATCGCAGATACTTTTTGGAATTATCTCTCTTAGCATTTGGGCATTTCCATTTTGGATATTCTATTTTTTTTTCAAACTTGTGTTTTTCACTCCCCCAGTTTTCTCGTAAACAAAAAGATTAAGCAAATATTGATCACAACAAAATGGAAATTTTAGAGTTTATGTATGCAAAATAATTTAAAAAATATAATAAATGTTAGTGAAGAAAGTTATTTTCACGCACTAAAATTGAACACCAAAGTTTTGTTATCCACGTTGGGGAAATTCCTCTAGTAAAACACTAGATAGGTTGGAGGGAATTTTAAAAGAAAGGGATTCCTAATTGATCCTAACATGTTTTAAATGTGGTGGATATGCATGCCAGAAACCTGTTGAAGATGCAAATGACCTAATGATCCAAAAATTTTGAGTAGAAAAAATTAAAATTCTCAAGTTAACGTACGGTGGGATATTTATCGAAGCGAAACAACCCACTTTTTGCCTATTTTAAAAAATGCGGACCTAAAAAACCACAGATACTTTTTGGAATTATCACTCTCAGCATTTGTACATTTCCATTTTGGATGTTCAATTTTTTTTAAAAAACTTGAGTATTTCACTCTCCCAGTTTTCTCGTAAACAAAAAGATAAGGCAAATATAGATCACAACAAAATGGAAATTTTAGAGTTGAAGTATGCAAAAGAATGTTTAAACTATAATAAATGTGAGTGAAGATAGTTATTTTCACGCACTAAAAATGAACACCAAAGTTTTGTTATCCACGTTGGGGAAATTCCACTAGTACAACCCTAGATTGTTTATGTGGGAATTTTATAAGAAAGAGATTCCTAATTGACCCTAACATGTTTTAAATGTGATCGATATGCATGCCAAAAACATGTTGAAGATGCAAATGACCTAATGATCCAAAAATTTCAAGGGGTAGAAAAAATTAAATTTCTCAAGTTAACGTGCGGTGGGACATTTACCAGAGCCAAACAACCTACTTTTTGCCTTTTTTACAAAAAGTGGACCTAAAAAATCACAGAAACTTTTTGAAATTATCTCTTCTAGTTTTCCCGTAAACAAAAAGATAAGGCAAATATAGATCACAAAAAAATTGAAATTTTAGAGTTCATGTATGCAAAAGAATTTGAAAACTTTATAAATGTGAGTGAAGAAAGTTATTTTCACACACTAAAAAAGAACACCAAAGTTTTGCTATCCACGTTGGGAAAATTCCCCTAGTACAACCCTAGATAGCTTGGTGGGAATTTTATAAGAAAGTGATTCCTAATTGATCCTAACATATTTTGAATGTGGTGGATATGCATGCTAGACAAATTTTGAAGATGCAAATAACCTAATGATAAAAAAAATTCGAGTAGAAAAAATTAAAATTCTTAAGTTAACTTGCGGTGGGATATTTACCAGAGCCAAACAACCCACTTTTTGCCTATTTTACAAAAAGAGAATCTAAAATATCACAGATACTTTTTGGAATTATCTCTCTCAGCATTTGTGCATTTCCATTTTGGATGTTCAATTTTTTTTTTCAAACTTGAGTTTTTCTCTCTCCCAGTTTTCTCGTAACCAAAAACATAAGGCAAATATAGATCACAACAAAATGGAAATTTTAGAGTTTATGTATGCAAAAGAAATTTAAAACTATAATAAATGTGAGTGAAGAAAGTTATTTTCACGCAATAAAAATGAACACCAAAGTGTTGTTATCCACACGTTGGGGAAATTCCACTAGTACAAACCTACATAGCTTGGTGGGAATTTTATAAGAAAGAGATTCCTAATTGATCCTAAAATGTTTTAAATGTGGTGGATATGCATGCACGAAACATGTTGAAGATGCGAATGACCTAATGATGCAAAAATTTCAAGGAGTAGAAAAAATTAAAATTATGAAGTTAACGTGCGGTGGGATAATTACCAGAGCCAAACAACCCACTTTTCGCCTATTTTAATAAAAGAAGATCCATAAAATCCCAGATACTTCTTGGAATTATCTCTCTCAGCATTTGTGCATTTCCAATTTGGACGTTCAATTTTTTTTTTCAAACTTGAGTTTTTCACCCTCCCTATTTTCTCGTAAACAAAATGATAAGGCAAATATAAATCACAACAAAATGGAAATTTTAGAGTTTCTGTATGAAAAAGTATTTTAAAAATAAAATCAATTTGAGTGAAGAAAGTTATTTTCATGCACTAAAAATTAACACCAAAGTTTTGTTATCCACGTTGAGGAAATTCCACTAGTAAAACCCCTGATCGCTTGGTGGGAATTTTATAAGAAAGAGATTCCTAATTGATCCTAACTTGTTTTAAATGTGTTGGATATGCATGCTAGAAACATGTTGAAGATGCAAATGACCAAATGATCTAAAAATTTGAAGGAGTAGAAAAAATTAAAATTCTCATGTTAACGTGCGATGGGATATTTACCACTACCAAACAACCCACTTTTTGCCTATTTTACAAAAAGCGGACCTAAAAAATCCCAGATACTTTTTGGAATTATCTCTCTCAGTAATTGTGCATTTCCATTTTGGATGTTCAATTTTTTTTTTCAAACTTGAATTTTTCACTCTCCCAGTTTTCTCGTCAACAAAAAGAGATAAGGCAAATATAGATAAAAAAAATGGAAATTTTAGAGTTTATGTACGCAAAAGAATTTGAAAACTATATAAATGTGAGTGAAGAAAGTTATTTTCATGCACTAAAAATGAACACCAAAGTTTTGCTATCCACGTTGGGGAAATTCCACTAGTACAACCCCAGATAGCTTGACGGGAATTTTATCAGAAAGAGATTCCTAATTGATCCTACATGTTTTAAATGTGGTGGATATGCATACAAGAAACATGTTGAAAATGAAAATAACCTAATGATCTAAAAATTTCATGGAGTAGAAAAAATTAAAATTCTCAAGTTAACGTGCGGTGGGATATTTACCAGAGCCAAACAACCCACTTTTCGCCTATTTTAATAAAAGCGGATCTAAAAAATCCCAGATACTTCTTGAAAATATCTCTCTCAGTATTTATGCATTTCCAATTTGGATGTTCAATTTCTTTTTTCAAACTTGAGTTTTTCACTCTCCCTGTTTTCTCGTAAACAAAAAGATAAGGCAAATATTGATCACAACAAAATGGAAATTTTTGAGTTTATGTATGCAAAAGAATTTGAAAACTATAATAAATGTGAGTGAAGAAATTTATTTTCATGCACTAAAAATGAACACCAAAGTTTTGCTATCCACGTTGAGGAAATTCCCCTACTACAACCCCAAATAGCTTGGTGGAAATTTTATTAGAAAGAGATTCCTAATTGATCCTAACATGTTTTAAATGTGGTGGATACGCATGCATGAAACATGTTGAAGATGAAAATGACCTAATAATCCAATAATTTCGAGTAGAAAAAATTAAAATTCTCAAGTTAGGTATTTACGAGAGTTAAACAACCCACTTTTTGCTTATTTTACAAAAAAGCATATCTAAAAAATCACAGATACTTTTTGGATTTATCTCTCTTAGCATTTGGTCATTTCCATTTTGTATATTCTATTTTTTTTTCAAACATGAGTTTTTCAGTCCCCTAGTTTTCTCGTAAACAAAAAGATAAGGCAAATATTGATCACAACAAAATGGAAATTTTAGAGTTTATGTATGCAAAATAATTTGAAAACTATAATAAATGTGAGTGAAGAAAGCTATTTTCACGCACTAAAAATGAACACCAAAGTTTTCTTATCCACATTGGGGAAATTCCACTAGTAAAACCTGAGATAGGTTGGTGGGAATTTTAAAAGAAAGAGATTCCAAATTGATCCTAACATGTTTTAAATGTGGTGGATATGAATGCAGAAACCTGTTGAAGATGCAAATGACCTAATGATCCAAAAATTTCAAGGAGTAGAAAAAATTAAAATTCTCTAGTTAACGTGCGGTGGGATATTTACCGGAGCGAAACAACCCACTTTTTGCCTATTTTACAAAAGCGGCCCTAAAAAATCACTGATACTTTTTGGAATTATCCCTCTCATCATTTGTACATTTCCATTTTGGATGTTCAATTTGTTTTTAAAACTTGAATATTTCACTCTCCCAGTTTTCTCGTAAACAAAAACATAAGGCTAATATAGATCACAACAAAATGGAAATTTTAGAGTTTATGTATGCAAAAGAAATTTTAAACTATAATAAATGTGAGTGAAGAAAGTTATTTTTATGCACTAAAAATGAACACCAAAGTTTTGTTATCCACGTTGGGGAAATTCCACTTGTACAACCCTAGATTGCTTGGTGGGAATTTTATCAGAAAGAGATTCCTAATTGATCCTAACATGTTTTAAATGTGGTCGATATGCATGCCAGAAAAATGTTGAAGATGCAAATGACCTAATGATCCAAAATTTTCAAGGAGTAGAAAAAATTAAAATTCTCAAGTTAACGTGCGATGGGATATTTACCAGAAGTTAACATGCGATGGGATATTTACCAGAGCCAAGCAACCCACTTTTTGCCTTTTTTACAAAAAGAGGACCAAAAAATCACATAAAATTTTTTGAATTATCTCTCTCAACATTTGTGCATTTCCATTTTTGGATATTCAATTTTATTTTTTCAAACTTAAAATTTTCACTCTACCAGTTTTTTCGTAAACAAAAAGATAAGGCAAATATAGATCACAACAAAATCGAAATTTTAGATTTTATGTATGAAAAAGAATTTGAAAACTACATAAATGTGAGTGAAGAAAGTTATGTGCACGAACTAAAAATGAACACCAAAGTTTTGTTATCCACTTTGGGGAAATTCCACTAGTACAACCCCAGATAGCTTGGTGGGAATTTTATAAGAAAGAGATTCCTAATTGATCTTAACAAGTTTTAATTGTGGTGGATATGCATGCAAGATTCATGTTGAAGATGCAAATGACCTAATGATCTAAAAATTTCAAGGAGTAAAAAAAATTAAAATTCTCAAGTTGACGTGCGGTGGGATATTTACCAGAGCCCAACAACCCACTTTATGCCTATTTTACAAAAAGCAGACCTAAAAAATCACAGATACTTTTTGGAATTATCTCTCTCAGCATTTGTGCATTTCTATTTTGGATGTTCAATATTTTTTTTCAAACTTGAATTTTTCACTCTACCAGTTGTTTCGTAAACAAAAAGATAAGTCAAATAGAGATCACAACTAAATCAAAATTTTAGATTTTATGTATGAAAAAGAATTTGAAAACTATAATAAATGTGAATGAAGAAAGTTATTTTCACACACTAAATATTAACAATAAAGTTTTGTTATCTACGTTTTGGAAATTCTACTAGGACAACCCCAGAGAGCTTGGTGGGAATTTTTTAAGAAAGAGATTCCTAATTGATCCAAACATGTTTTAAATTTGGTGGATATGCATGCCAGAAACATGTTGAAGATGCAAATGACCCAATGATTCAAAACTTTCAAGGAGTATAAAAAATTAAAATTCTCAAGTTAACATGCGGTGGGATATTTAACAGAGCCAAACAACCCACTTTTTGCCTATTTTAGAAAAAGCGGACCAAAAAAATCTCAGATACTTTTTGGAATTATCTCCCACAGCATTTGTGCATTTCCATTTCGGATGTTCAATTTTTTTTTTCAAACTTGAATTTTTCACTCTCCTAGTTTTCTCGTAAACAAAAAGATAAGGAAAATAAAGATTACAACAAAATGGAAATTTTAGAGTTTATGTATGCAAAAGAATTTGAAAACTATATAAATGTGAGTGAAGAAAGTTATTTTCACGCGCGCTAAAAATGAACACCAAAGTTTTGCTATCCACGTTGGGGAAATTCCCCCGGTATAACCGTAGATAGCTTGGTGGGAATTTTATACGAAAGAGATTCCTAATTGATCCTAATATGTTTTAAATGTGGTGGATATGCATGCTAGAAACATTTTGAAGATGCAAATGACCTAATGATAAAAAAATTTCGATTAGAAAAAATTAAAATTCTAAAGTTAACGTGTGGTGGGATATTTACTAGAGCCAACCAACCCACTTTTTGCCTATTTTAAATAAAGCGCATCTAAAAAATCACAGATACTTTTTGGAATTATTTCTCTCAGCATTTGTGCATTTCCATTTTTTACATCATATTTTTTATTCAAACTTGAGTTTTTCACTCTCCCAGTTTTCTCGTAAACAAAATGATAAGGAAAAAGATCACAACAAAATGAAAATTTTAGAGTTTACATATGCAAAAGAATTTGAAAACTATAATAAATGTGAGTGAAGAAAGTTATTTTCACGCACTAAACAAAAACACCAATGTTTTGATATCCACGTTGGGGAAATTCCACTAGTACAACCCCAGATAGTTTGGTGGGAATTTTATAAGAAAGAGATTCCTAATTGATCCTAACATGTTTTAAATGTGGTGGATATGCATGCCAGAAACATATTGAAAATACAAATGACCAAATGATCTAAAAATTTCAAGGAGAAGAAAAATTAAAATTCTCAAGTTAACCTACGGTGGGATATTTACCTGAGCCAAACAACCCACTTTTTACCTATTTTATAGAAAGCAGACCAAAAAATCATAGAAACTTTTCGGAATTATCTCTCTCAGCTTTTGTGCATTTCCATTTTGGATGTTCATTTTTTTTTCAAACTTGATTTTTTCACTCTCCCAGTTTTCTCGTAAACAAAAAGATAAGGCAAATATAGATCCCAAAAAAATGGAAATTTTAGAGTTTATGTAGATAAAAGAATTTGAAAACTATAATAAATATGAGTGAAGAAAGTTATTTTCACGCACTAAAAATAAACACCAAAGTTTTGTTATCCACGTTGGGGAAATTCCTGGAGTACAACCCTAGATAGCATGGTGGGAATTTTATAAGAAAGTGACTCCTGATTGATTCTAACATTTTTTTTTTTTTTGTGGTGGATATGCATGCCAGAAACATGTTGAAGATTCAAATGACCCAATGATGCAAAATTTTCAAGGAGTATAAAAAATTAAAATTCTCAAGTTAACATGCGGTTGGATATTTACCAGAGCCAAGCAACCCAATTTTTGCCTACTTTACAAAAAGCGGACCAAAAAAATCCCAGATACTTTTTGGGATTATCTCTCTCAGCATTTGTGCATTTCCATTTTGGATGTTCAATTTTTTTTTTCAAACTTGAATTTTTCACTCTCCGAGTTTTCTCGTCAACAAAAAAGAAGGCAAATATAGATTGCAACAAAAGGGAAATTTTAGAGTTTATGTCTGCAAAAGAATTCTAATACTATATAAATGTGAGTGAAGAAAGTTATTTTCACGCACTAAAAATGAACTCCAAAGTTTTGCTATCCACGTTTGGGAAATTCCTCTAGTACAACCCCAGATAGGTTGGTGGGAATTTTATAAGAAACAGATTCCTAATTGATCCTAACATGTTTTAAATGTGGTGGATATGCATGCTACAAACATGTTGAAGATGCAAATGACCTAATGATCAAAAAATTTCGAGTAGAAAAAATTAAAATTCTCAAGTTAACGTGCGGAGGGATATTTACCAGAGCCAAATAACCCACTTTTTGCCTATTTTACAAAAAGCGGATCGAAAAAATCACAGATACTTTTTGGAATTAGCTCTCTTAGCATTTGTTCATTTCCATTTTGGATATTAAATTTTTTTTTAAAACTTGAGTTTTTCACTCTTCCAGTTTTCTCGTAAACAAAATGATAAGGCAAATATAGATCACAACAAAATGCAAATTTTAGAGTTTATGTATGCAAAAGAATTTGAAAAACTATAATAAATGTGAGTGAAGAAAGTTATTTTCACGCGCTAAAAATGAACACCAAAGTTTTGTTATCCACATTGGGGAAATTCCACTACTACAACCCCAGATAGCTTGGTGGGAATTTTATAAGAAAGAGATTCCTAGTTGATCCTAACATGTTTTAAATGTGGTCAATATGCATGCCAGAAACATGTTGAAAATGAAAATGACCTAATGATCCAAAAATTTCAAGGAGTAGAAAAAAATTAAAAATCTCAAGTTAACGTGCAGTGGGATATTTACTAGAGCCAAAAAACCCACTTTTTTCCTATTTTACAAAAAGTGGACCTAAAAAATCACACATACTTTTTGGAATTATCTCTCTCAGCATTTGTGCATTTCCATTTTTTGATGTTCAATTTTTTTTTTCAAACTTGAATTTATCACTCTCCCAGTTTTCTCGTAAACAAAAAGATAAGGCAAATATTGATCACAACAAAATGGAAATTTTAGAATTTATGTATGCAAAAGAATTTGAAAAATACATTAAATGTGAGTGAAGAAAGTTATTTTCGCACACTAAAAATAAACACCAAAGTTTTGTTAACCACGTTGGGGAAATTCCACTAATAAAACCCCAGATAGCTTGGTTGGAATTTTAAAAGAAAGAGATACAGAATTGATCCTAACATGTTTTTAATGTGGTGGATATGCATGCCAGAAATATGTTGAAGATGCAAATGACCTAAAGATCCAAAAAATTCGAGGAGTAGAAAAAATTAAAATTCTCAAGTTAACGAGCGGAGGGATATTTACGAGAGCCAAACAACCCACTTTATGCTAATTTTAAAAAAAGCAGACCTAAAAAATCACATATACTTTTTGGAATTATCTCTCTCAGCATTTGTGCATATTCATTTTGGATTTTCAATTTTTTTTTTCAAACTAGATTTTTTTTTCTCTCCCAGTTTTCTCGTTAACAAAAAGATAAGGCAAATATCGATCACAACAAAATGGAAATTTTAGAGTTTATGTATGCAAAAGAATTTGAAAACTATAATAAATGTGAGTGAAGAAAGTTATTTTCACGCACTAAAAATGAACACAAAGTTTTGTTATCCACGTTGGGGAAATTCCACTAGTACAACCCCAGATAGCTTGGGGGGAATTTTATGAGAAAGAGATTCCTAATTGGTCCTAGCATATTTTATATTTGGTGGATATGCATGCCAGAAACATGTTAAAGATGCAAAAGACCCACTGATCCAAAAGTTTCAAGGAGTAGAAAAAATTAAAAATCTCAAGTTAACATGCGGTGGGATATTTACCAGAGCCAAGCAACCCACTTTTTGCCTGTTTGACAAAAAGTGGACTTAAAAAATCCCAGATACTTTTTGGAATTATCTCTCTTAGCATTTTTGAGTTTCCATTTTGGATGTTCAATTATTTTTTCAAACTTAAATTTTTCACTCTCCCAGTTTTTTCGTAAACAAAAAGATGAGGCAAATATAGATCACAACAAAATGGAAATTGTAGAGTTTATATATGCAAAAGAATTTGAAAACTATAATAAATGTGATTGAAGAATGTTATTTTCACGCACTAAAAATGAACATCAAAGTTTTGTTATCCACGTTGGGGAAATCCCACTAGTACTTCCCCAGATAGCTTGGGGGAATTTTATAAGAAAAACATTCCTAATTGATCCTAACATGTTTTAATTGTGGTGGATATGCATGCCAGAAACATGTTGAAGATGCAAATGACCTAATGATCTAAAAATTTCAAGGAGTAGAAAAAATTAAAATTCTCAAGTTAACGTGCGGTGGGATATTTACAAAAGCCAAACAACCCACTTTTCGCCTATTTAACAAAAAGCGGATCTTTAAAATCACAGATAATTTTTGCAATTGTCTCTCTCAGCATTTGTGCATTTCCTTTTTGGATGTTCAATTTTTTTTTCAAACTTGAGTTTTTCGCTGTCCCAGTTTTCTCGTAAACAAAAAGATAAGGCAGATATAGATCACAACAAAATGGAAATTTTTGAGTTTATGTATGCAAAATAATTTGAAAACAATAATAAATGTAAGTGAACAATGTTATTTTTACGCACTAAAAATGAACACCAAAGTTTTGTTATCCACGTTAGGGAAATCCCACTAGTACAACTCTAGATAGCTTGGGGGAATTTTATAAGAAAGAGATTCCTAATTGATCCTAACATGTTTTAATTGTGGTGTATATGCATGCCAGAAACATGTTGAAGATGCAAATGACCTAATGATCCAAAAATTTCGAGTAGAAAAAATTAAAATTCTCAAGTTAACGTGCGGTGGGATATATACTAGAGCCAAACAACCCACTTTTCAAGCGGATCTATAAAATCACAGATACTTTTTGCAATTGTCTCTCTCAGCATTTGTGCATTTCCTTTTTGGATGTTCAATTTTTTTTTTCAAACTTGAGTTTTTCTTTGTCCCAGTTTTCTCGTAAACAAAAAGATAAGGTAGATATAGATCACAACAAAATGGAAATTTTAGAGTTTATGTATGCAAAAGAATTTGAAAACAATAATAAATGTGAGTGAAGAATGTTATTTTTACGCACTAAAAATGAACACCAAAGTTTTGTTATCCACGTTGGGGAAATCCCACTAGTACAACCCCAGATAGCTTGGGGGAATTTTATAAGAAAGAGATTCCTAATTGATCCTAACATGTTTTAATTGTGGTGTATATGCATGCCAGAAACATGTTGAAGATGCAAATGACCTAATGATCTAAAAATTTCAAGGAGTAGAAAAAATTAAAATTCTCAAGTTAACGTGCGGTGGGATATTTACAAAAGCCAAACAACCCACTTTTTGCCTATTTTAAGAAAAGCGGACCTAAAAAATCCTAGAAACTTTTTGGAATTATCTCTCTTAGCATTTGTGCATTTCCATTTTGGATGTTCAATTTTTGTTTCAAACTTGAGTTTTTCACTCTTCCAATATTCTCGTAAACAAAAAGATAAGGCAAATATAGATCACAACAAAATGGAAATTCTAGAATTTATGTATTGAAAATAATTTGAAAACTATAATAAATGTGAGTGAAGAAAGTTATTTTCATGCACTAAAAATGAACAGCAAAGTTTTGTTATCCACGTTGGGGAAATTCCACTAGTACAACCCGATATAGGTTGGTGGGAATTTTAAAAGAAAGAGATTCCTAATTGATCCTAACATGTTTTAAATGTGGTGGATATGCATGCGATAAACATGTTGATGTTGCAAATGACCTAATGATCCAAATATTTCAAGGAGTAGAAAAAATTAAAATTCTCAAGTTAACGTGCAGTGGGATATTTACCAGAGCCAAATAACCCAGTTTTTGCCTATTGTACAAAAAGCGGACCTAAAAAAGCGTAGATACTTTTAGGAATTATCTCTCTCAGCATTTGTACATTTCCATTTTGTATGTTCTATTTTTTTTTTGAAACTAGAGTTTTTCACTCTTCCAGTTTTCTCGTAAACAATTAGATAAGGCAAATATAGATCACAACAAAATAGAAATTTTAGAGTTTATGTTTGCAAAAGAATTTGAAAACTATAATAAATGTGAGTGAAGAAAGCTATTTTCATGCACTAAAAATGAAAACCAAAGTTTTGTTATCCACGTTGGGGAAATTCCCGTAGTACAACCCCAGATAGCTTGGTGGGAATTTTATAAGAAAGAGATTCCTAATTGATCCTAATATGTTTTAAAAGTGGTGGATATGCATGCTAGAAGCATGTTGAAGATGCAAATGACCCACTGATCCAAAAGTTTCAAGGAGTAGAAAAAATTTAAATTATCAAGTTAACATGCGGTGGGATATTTAGCAGAGACAAGCAACCCACTTTTTGCCTGTTTTACAAAAAGTGAACCAAGAAAATCCCAGATACTTTTTGGAATTATCTCTCTTAGCATTTTTGAATTTCCATTTTGGATGTTCAATTTTTTTTTCAAACTTAAATTTTTCTCTCTCCCAATTTTTTCGTAAACAAAAAGATGAGGCAAATATAGATCACAAAAAAATGGAAATTTTAGAGTTTATGTATGCAAAATAATTTGAAAACTATATAAATGCGAGTGAAGTAAGTTATTTTCACGCACTAAAAATGAACACCAAAGTTTTGCTATCCAGGTTGGGGAAATTCCCCTAGTACAACCCCAGATAGCTTGGTGGGAATTTTATAAGAAAGAGATTCCTAATTGATCCTAACATGTTTTAAAAGTGGTGGATATGCATGCTAGAAACATGTTGAAGATGCAAATGACCCATTGATCTAAAAGTTTCAAGGAGTAGAAAAAATTAAAATTCTCAAGTTAATATGTGGTGGGATATTTACCAGAGCCAAGCAACCCACTTTTTGCCTGTTTTACAAAAAGTGGACCTAGAAAATCCCAGATACTTTTTGGAATTATCTCTCTTAGCATTTTTGAATTTCCATTTTGGATGTTAAATTTTGTTTTCAAACTTAATTTTTTCGCTCTCCCAGTTTTTTCGTAAACCAAAAGATGAGGCAAATATAGATCACAACAAAATGGAAATTTTAGAGTTTATGTATGCAAAAGAATTTGAAAACTATATAAATGCGAGTGAAGAAAGTTATTTTCACGCACTAAAACTGAACACCAAAGTTTGCTATCCACGTTTGGGAAATTCCCCTCGTACAACCCCAGATAGCTTGGTGGGAATTCTATACGAAAGAGATTCGTAAGTGATCCTAACTTGTTTTAAAAGTGGTGGATATGCATGCTAGAAACATGATGAAGATGCAAATGACCAAATGATCTAAAAACTTCGAGTAGCAAAAATTAAAATTTTCAAGTTAACGTGCAGTGGGATATTTACCAGAGCCAAACAACCCACTTTATGCCTATTTTACAAAAAGCGGACCTAAAAAATCCCAGATACTTTTTGGAATTATCTCTCTCGGCATTTGTGCATTTCCATTTTGGATGTTCAATTTTTTTTTCGAACTTCAGTTTTTCACTCTCCCAGTATTCTCGTAAACAAAAAGATGAGGCAAATATAGATCACAACAAAATGGAAATTTTAGAATTTATGTATGCAAAAGATTTTTAAAACTATAATAAATTTGAGTGAAGAAAGTTATTTTCACGCACTAAAAATGAACACCAAAGTTTTGTTATCTACGTTGGGGAAATTCCACTAGTACAACCCGAGATTGCTTTGTGGGAATTTTAAAAGAAATAGATTCCTAATTGATCGTAACATGTTTTAAATGTGGTGGATATGCAAGCCAGAAACATGTTGAAGATGCAAATGACCTAATGATCCAAATACTTCAAGGAGTAGAAAAATTAAAATTCTCAAGTTAACGTTTGGTGGGATATTTACAGGAGCCAAACAACCCACTTTTTGCCTATTTTACAAAAAGCGGACCTAAAAAATCATAGATACTTTTTGGAATTTTCTCTCTCAGAATTTGTGCAATTCCATTTTGGATATGAAATTTTTTTTTAAAGTTGAGTTTTTCGCTCTCCCTGTTTTCTCGTAAACAAAATAATATGGAAAATATAGATCACAACAAAATGAAAATTTTAGAGTTTATGTATGCAAAAGAATTTGCAAAGTATAATAAATGTGAGTGAAGAAAGTTATTTTCACACACTAAAAATGAACACCAAAGTTTTGTTATCCACGTTGGGGAAATTCCACTAGTACAGCCTCAGGTAGCTTGGTGGAATTTTATAAGAAAGAGATTCCTAATTGATCCTAACATGTATTAAATGTGGTGGATAGGCATGCCAAAAAAAATGTTGAAGATGCAAAGGACCTAATGATCCAAAATTTTCAAGGAGCAGAAAAAATAAAATTCTCAAGTTAACGTGTGGTGGGATATTTACCAAACAAAACAACCCACTTTTTCCCTATTTTACAAAAAGAGGACCTAAAAAATCACTGATACTTTTTGAAATTATCTCTCTCAGCATTTGTGCATTTCCATTTTGGATGTTCAATTTTTTTTTTCAAACTTGAGTTTTTCAATCTCCCTGTTTTCTCGTAAACAAAAAGAAGTAAATATAGATCACAAAAAAATGGAAATTTTAGAATTTATATATGCAAAAGAATTTGAAAACTATAGTAAATCTGAGTTAAGAAAGTTATTTTCAAGTACTAAAAATGAACACCAAGGTTTTGTTATCCACGTTTGCGAAATTCCACTAGTACAACCTGAGATAGCTTGGTGGGAATTTAAAAAGAAAGAGATTCCTAATTGATCCTAACATGTTTTAAATGTGGTGGATATGCAAGCCAAAACATGTTGAAGATGCAATTGACCTAATGATCCAAAAATTTCGAGTAGAAAAAATTAAAATTCTCAAGTTAACGATCAGTGGGATATTTACCGGAGCCAAACAACCCACTTTTTGGTTATTTTACAAAAAGCGGACCTAAAAAATCACAGATACTTTTTGGAATTATCTCTCTCAGCATTTATGTATTTCCATTTTGGATATCAAAATTTTTTTTCAAACTTGAGTTTTTCACTCTCCCAGTTTTCTCGTAAACAAAAAGATAAGGCAAATATAGATCTCAACAAAATGGAAATTTTAGTGTTTATGTATGCAAAAGAATTTGAAAACTATAATAAATTTGAGTGAAGAAAATTATTTTCGAGTACTAATAATGAACACCAATGTTTTGTTATCCACGTTGGGGAAATTCCACTAGTACAACCCCAAATAGCTTGGTAGGAATTTTATAAGAAAGAGACTCCTAATTGATCCTAATATGTTTTAAATGTGGTGGATATGCATGCCAGAAACATGTTGAAAATACAAATGACCAAATGATCTAAAATTTTCAAGGAGAAGAAAAAATTAAAATTCTCAAGTTAATGTGCGGTGGGATATTTACCAGAGCCGAGCAACCCACTTTTTGCCTATTTTACAAAAAGCGGACCAAAAAAATCCCAAATACTTTTTGGGATTATCTCTCTCAGCATTTGTGCATTGCCATTTTGGATGTTCAATTTTTTTTTCAAACTTGAATTTTGCACTCTCCCAGTTTTCACGTAAACAAAAAATAAGGCAAATATAGATTACAATGAATTTGAAATTTTAGAGTTTATGTATGCAAAAGAATTATAATACTATATAAATGTGAGAGAAGAAGGTTATTTTCACGCACTAAAAATGAACACCAAAGTTTTGCTATCCACGTTTTGGAAATTCCCTAGTACAAGCCCAGTTAGCTTGGTGGGAATTTTATAGGAATGAGATTCCTAATTGATCCTAACATGTTTTAAATGTGGTGGATATGCATGCAAGAAACATTTTGAAGATGCAAATGACCTAATGATCCAAAAATTTTGAGTAGAAAAAATTTAAATTCTCAAGTTAACATGTGGAGGGATATTTACTAGAGCCAAACAACCCACTTTTTGCCTTTTTTTACGAAAAATGGATTTAAAAATTCACAGATACTTTTTGGAATTATCTCTCTTAGCATTTGTGCATTTCCATTTTGGATATTCAATTTTTTTTTTCAAACTTGAGTTTTTCGCTCTCCCAGTTTTCTCGAAAACAAAAAGATAACGTAAATATAGATCACAACAAAATGGAAATTTTAAAGTTTATGTATGCAAAAGAATTTGAAAACTATAATAAATGTGAGTGAAGAAAGTTATTTTCACACACTAAATATGAACACCAAAGTTTTGCTATCCACGTTGGTGAAATTCCTCTACTACAACACTAGATAGCTTGGTGGAAATTTTATAAGAAAGAGATTCCTAATTGATCCTAACATGTTTTAAATGTGGTGAATATGCATGCAAGAAACATGTTGAAGATGCAAATGACCTAATAATCCAAAAATTTCGAGTAGAAAAAATTTAAATTCTCAAGTTAACGTGCGGAGGGATATTTACGAGAGCCAAACAACCCACTTTTTGCCTATTTTACTAAAAGTGGACCTAAAAAATAACAGATACTTTTTGGAATTATCTCTCTCAGCATTTGTGCATTTCCATTTTTGGATGTTCAATTTTTTTTTTCAAACTTGAATTTTTCACTCTCCCAGTTTTCTCGGAAACAAAAAGATAAGGCAAATATTGATCACAACAAAATGGAAATTTTAGAGTTTATGTATGCAAAAGAATTTGAAAAATATATTAAATGTGAGTGAAGAAAGTAATTTTCACACACTAAAAATGAACACCAAACTTTTGTTAACCACGTTGGGGAAATTCCACTAGTACAACCCCAGAAAGCTTGGTGGGAATTTTAAAAGAAAGAGATTCCTATGTTATCCTAACATGTTTTTAATGTGGTGGATATGCATGCCAGAAATATGTTGAAGATGCAAATGACCTAAAGATCCAAAAATTTAAAGGAGTAGAAAAAATTAAAAATCTCTGATTAAAGTGCGGTGGAATATTTACCAGAGCCAAACAACCCACTTTATGCTAATTTTACAAAAATCGGACCAAAAAAATCAAAGACACTTTTTGGAATTATCTCTCTCAGTATTTGTGCATTTCCATTTTGGATGTTCAATTTTTTTTTTCAAACTTGAATTTTTCACTCTCCCAGTATTCTTGTAATAAAAAACATAAGGCAAATATAGATCACAACATAATGGAAATTTCAGAGTTTATGTATGCAAAAGAATTTAAAAAAAATAATAAATGTGTGTCAAGAAAGTTATTTTCACGCACTAAAAATGAACACCAAAGTTTTGTTCTCCACATTGGGGAAATTCCACTAGTACAACCCTAGATAGCTTGATGGGAATTTTATAAGAAAGAGATTCCTAATTGATCCTAACATGTTTTGAATGTGGTGGATATGCATACCAGAAACATGTTGAAGATGAAAAAGACTTAATGATCCAAAAATTTCGAGCAGAAAAATTTAAAATTCTCAAGTAAACGTGCGATGGGATATTTAGTAGAGCCAAACAACCCACTTTTTTCCTATTTTACAAAAAGCGGACCTAAAAAATCATAGATACTTTTTGGAATTATCTCTCTCAGCATTTTGTACATTTCCATTTTGGATGTTCAATTTTTTTTGTCAAACTTGAGTTTTTCACACTCCCAGTTTTCTCGTAAACAAAAAGATAAGGTAAATATAGATCACAACAACATGGAAATTTTTTAGTTTATGTATGCAAAAGAATTTGAAAACTATAATAAATGTGAGTGAAGAAAGTTATTTTCACGCACTAAAAATGAACACCAAAGTTTTGTTATCCATACGTTGGGGAAATTCCACTAGTACAACCCTAGAAAGCTTGGTCGGAATTTTATAAGAAAGACATTCCTAATTGATCCTAACATGTTTTAAATGTGGTAGATATGGATGCCAAAAACTTGTTGAAGATGCAAATGACCTAATGATCCAAAAATGTCAAGGAGTAGAAAAAATTAAAATTCTCAAGTTAACGTGCGGTGGGATATTTAACAGAGCCTAACAACCCACTTTTCGCCTATTTTACAAAAAGCGGATCTATAAAATCCCAGATACTTCTTGGAATTATCTCTCTCAGCATTTGTGCATTTCCAATTTGGACTTTCGATTTTTTTTTTCAAACTTGAGTTTTTCACTCTCCCTGTTTTCTCGTAAACAAAAAGATAAGGAAAATATTGATATAAAAAAATGAAAATTTTAGAGTTTATGTATGCAAAAGAATTTGAAAACTATAATAAATGTGGGGGAAGAAAGTTGTTTTCACGCACAAAAAATGAACACCAAAGTTTTGTTATCCACATTGGGGAAATTCCACTAGTACAACCTTTGATAGCTTGGTTGGAATTTTATAAGAAACAGATTCCTAATTGATCCTAACATATTTTAAATATGGTGGATATGCTTGCCAGAAACATGTTGAAGATGCAAATGACCAAATGATCTAAAAATTTCAAGGAGTAGAAAAAATTAAAATTCTCAAGTTAACGTGTGGTGGGATATTTACCGAAGCCAAACAACCTACTTTTTGCCTATTTTACAAAAAGAGGACCAAAAATATCCCATATACTTTTTGTAATTATCTCTCTCAGCATTTGTACGTTTCCATTTTGGAAGTTCAATTTTTTTTTTTCAAACCTGAGTTTTTCACTCTCCTAGTTTTCTCGTAAACAAAAAGATAAGGCAAATACAGATCACAACAAAATGGAAATTTTAGAGTTTATGTATGCAAAAGAATTTGAAAACTATAATAAATATGAGTGAAGAAAGTTATTTTCACACACTAAAAATGAACACCAAAGTTTTGTTATCCACGTTTGGGAAATTCTACTAGTAGAACCCTAGATAGCTTAGTGGGAATTTGATATGGAAGAGATTCCTAATTGATCCTAACATGTTTTAATTCTGGTGGATATGCATCCCAGAAAGATGTTGAAGATGCAAATGACCTAATGATCCAAAAATTTCGAGTAGAAAAAATTAAAATTCTCAAGTTAACGTTGGGATATTTAACAGAGCCAAAAAACCCACTTTATGCCCATTTTATGAAGATGCAAATGACCTAATGATCCAAAAATTTCAAGGAGTAGAAAAAATTAAAATTCTCAAGTTAACGTTGGGATATTTAACAGAGCCAAAAAACCCACTTTATGCCCATTTTAAAAAAAGAGGACCTAAAAAATCACAAATACTTTTTGGAATTATCTCTCTCAGCATTTCTGCATTACCCTTTTGGATGGTCAATTTTTTTTTTCAAACTTGAGTTTTTCACTCTCCTAGTTTTCTCGTAAACAAAAGATAAGGTAAAAATATAGATCACAAAAAAAGAAAAATTTTAGAGTTTATGTATATAAAATAATATGAAAACTTTAATAAATGTGAGTGAAGAAAGTTACTTTCACGCACTAAAAATGAACACCAAAGTTTTGTTATCCACGTTGGGGAAATTCCACTAGTACAACCTCAAATAGCTTGGTGGGAATTTTATAAGAAAGAGATTCCTAATTGATCCTAACATGTTTTAATTGTGGTGGATATGCTTGCCAGAAACATGTTGAAGATGCAAATGACCTAATGATCTAAAAATTTCGAGTAGAAAAAATTAAAATTCTCAAGTTAACGTGCGGTGGGATATTTACATGAGCCAAACAACCCACTTTTTGCCTATTTTACAAAAAGCGGACCTAAAAAATCCCAGATACTTTTTGGAATAATCTCTCTCAGCATTTGTGCATTTCCATTTTGGATGTTAAATTTTTTTTTTCAAACTTGAGTTTTTCTCTCTCCCAGTTTTCTCGTAAACAAAAAGATAAGGCAAATGTAGATGACAACAAAATGGAAATTTTAGAGTTTACGTATGCAAAAGAATTTGAAAACTATAATAAATGTGAGTCAAGCTTGTTATTTTGACGCACTAAAAATGAACACCAAAGTTTTGTTATCGTCATTGGGGAAATTCGACTAGTACAACCCTAGATAGCATGGTGGGAATTTTAAAAGAAAGAGATTCCTAATTGATCCTAACATGTTTTAAATGTGGTCGATAAGCATGACAGAAACATGTTGAAGATGCAAATGACCTAATGATTCAAAAATTTCAAGGAGTAGAAAAAATAAAAATTCTCAAGTTAACGTGAGGTGGGATATTTACCAAAGCCAAACAACCCACTTTTTGCCAATTTTACAAAAAGTGGACCTAAAAAATCACAGATACTATTTGGAATTATCTCTCTCAGCCTTTGTGCATTTCCATTTTTGGATGTCCAATTTTTTTTTTAAACTTGAATTTTTCACTCCCTCAGTTTTCTCGTAAACAAAAAGATAAGGTAAACATTGATCACAACAAAATGAATATTTTAGAGTTTATGTATGCAAAAGAATTTGAAAACTATAATAAATGTGTGTCAAGAAAGTAATTTTTCATGCACTAAAAATGAACAGCAAAGTTTTGTTATCCACGTTAGGGAAATTCCACAAGTACAACCCGAGATAGCTTGGTGGGAATTTTAAAAGAAATAGATTCCTAATTGATACTAACATATTTTAAATGTGGTGGATATGCATGCCAGAAACATGTTGAAGATGCAAATGACCTAGTAATCCAAAAATTTCAAGAGGTAGAAAAAATAAAAATTCTCAAGTTAATGTGCGGTGGAATATTTACCAGAGCCAAACAACCCACTTTATGCCTATTTTACAAAAAGAAGACCTAAGAAATCACAGATACTTTTTGGAAGTATCTCTTTTAGCATTTGTGTATTTCCATTTTGGATGTTCAATTTTTTTTTCAAACTTGAGTTTTTCACTCTCGCAGTTTTCTTGTAAACAAAAAGATAAGGCAAATATAGATCCCAACAAAATGGAAATTTTAGAGTTTATGCATGAGAAAGAATTTGAAAACTATAATAAATATGAGTGAAGAAAGTTATTTTCACGCTCTAAAAATGAACACCAAAGTTTTGCTATCCACTTTGGGGAAATTCCCCTAGTACAACCCCAGATAGCTTGGTGGGAATTTTATTAGAAAAAGATTCCTAATGAATCCTAACATGTTTTAAATGTGGTGGATATGCATGCTAGAAACATGTTGAAGATGCAAATGACCTAATGATTTAAAAATTTCAAGGCTATGAAAAAATTAAAATTCTCAAGTTAACGTGCGGTGGGATATTTACCAGAGCCAAACAACCCACTTTTTGAATATTTTACAAAAAGCGGACCTAAAAAATCCCAGATACTTTTTGGAATTATCTCTCTCAGCATTTGTGCATTTCCATTTTGGATGTTAAATTTTTTTTTTCAAACTTGAGTTTTTCACGCTCCCAGATTTCTCGTAAACAAAAAGATAAGGCAAATATAGATCACAACAAAATAGAAATTTTAGAGTTTATGTATGCAAAAGAATTTGAAAACTATAATAAATGTGAGTGTAGAAAGTTATTTTCACGCACTAAAAATGAACACCAAAGTTTTGTTATCCACATTGGGGAAATTCCACTACTACAACCCTAGATAGCTTGTTGGGAATTTTATAAGAAAGAGATTCCTAATTGATCCTAACATGTTTTAAATGTGGTCGATATGGATGCCAGAAACATGTTGAAAATGCAAATGACCTAATGATCCAAAAATTTCAAGGAGTAGAAAAAAATTGAAATTCTCAAGTTAACGTGCAGTGGGATATTTACTAGAGCCAAAAAACCCACTTTTTGCTTATTTTACAAAAAGTGGGCCTAAAAAAAAATAACAGATACTTTTTGGAATTATCTCTCTCAGCATTTCTGCATTTCCATTTTTGGATGTTCAATTTTTTTTTCAAACTTGAATTTTTCATTCTCCCAGTTTTCACGTAAACAAAAAGATAAGGCAAATATTGATCACAACAAAATGGAAATTTTAGAATTCATGTATGCAAAAGAATTTGAAAAATATGTTAAATGTGAGTGAAGAAAGTTATTTTCACACACTAAAAATGAACACCAAAGTTTTGTTAGCCACGTTGGGGAAATTCCAGTAGTACATCCCCAGATAGCTTGGTTGGAATTTTAAAAGAAAGAGATACCTAATTGATCCTAAAATGTTTTTAATGTGGTGGATATGCATGCCAGAAATATGTTGAAGATGCAAATGACCTAAAGATCCAAAAAATTCAAGGAGTAGAAAAAATTAAAATTCTCAAGTTAATGAGCAGGGGGATATTTACCAGAGCCAAACAACCCACTTTATGCTAATTTTAAAAAAAGCGGACCTAAAAAATCCCAGATACTTTTTGGTATTATCTCTCTCACCATTTTTGCATATTCATTTTGGATGTTCAATTTTTTTTCAAACTTGAAATTTTTCTCTCTCCCAGTTTTCTCGTAAACAAAAAGATAAGGCAGATATAGATCACAACAAAATGGAAATTTTAGAGTTTATGTATTCAAAAGAATTTGAAAACTATAATAAATGTGAGTGAAGAAAGTTATTTTCACGCACTAAAAATGAACACCAAAGTTTCGTTATCCACGTTGGGGAAATTCCACTTGTACAAACCCATATAGCTTGGGAGGAATTTTATAAGAAAGAGATTTCTAATTGGTCCTAACATATTTTAAATTTGGTGGATATGCATGCCAGAAACATCTCGAAGATGCAAATGACCCACTGGTCCAAAAGTTTCAAGGAGTAGAAAAAATTAAAATTCTCAAGTTAACATGCGGTGGGACATTTACCAGAGCCAAGCAACCCACTTTTTGCCTATTTTACAAAAAGTGGACCAAAAAAATCCCAGATACTTTTTGGAATTATTTCTCTTAGCATTTTGAAATTTCCATTTTGGATGTTCAATTTTTTTTTCAAACTTAAATTTTTCTCTCTCCCAGTTTTTTCGTCAACAAAAAATGAGGCAAATATAGATCACAACAAAATGGAAATTTTAGTGTTTATGTATGCAAAAGAATTTGAAAACTATATAAATGAGAGTGAAGAAAGTTATTTTCACGCACTAAAAATGAACACCAAAGTTTTGCAATCCACACTGGGGAAATTCCCCTAGTACAACCCCAGATAGCATGGTGGGAATTTTATAAGAAAGAGATTCCTAATTGATCCTAACATGTTTTAAATGTGGTGGATATGCATGCTGGAAACAAGTTGAAGATGCAAATGACCTAATGATCTAAAAATTTCGAGTAGCAAAAATTAAAATTTTCAAGTTATCGTGCTGTTGGATATTTACCAGAGCCAAACAACCCACTTTTTGCTTCTTTTACAAAAAGCGGATCTAAAAAATCACTGAAACTTTTTGGAATTAACTCTCTCAGTATTTTTGTATTTCCATTTTGGATGTTCAATTTTTTTATTTTAAACTTGAGTTTTTTACTGTCCCAGTTTTCTCTTAAAGAAAAGATAAGGCAAATATAGATCACAACAAAATGGAAATTTTAGAGTTTATGTATGCAAAAGAATTTTAAAAATATAATAAATGTGAGTCAAGAAAGTTATTTTCATGCACTAAAAATGAACACCAAAGTTTTGTTCTCCACGTTGGGGAAATTCCACTTGTACAACCCTAGATAACTTCGTGGGAATTTTAAAGAAAGAGATTCCTAATTGATCCTAACAAGTTTTAAATGTGGTGGATATGCATGCCAAAAACAAGTTGAAGATGAAAAAGACCTAATGATCCAAAAATTTCAAGGAGTAGAAAAAATTAAAATTCTCAAGTTAACGTGTGGTGGGAAATTTACAAGAGCCAAACAACCCACTTTTCGCCTATTTTACAAAACGCGGATTAATAAAATCACAGATACTTTTTGGAATTATCTCTCTCAGCATTTGTGCATTTCCGTTTTGGATGTTCAATTTTTTTTTTCAAACTTGAGTTTTTCTCGCTCCCAGATTTCTCGTAAACAAAAAGATAAGGCAAATATAGATCACAACAAAATGGAAATTTTAGAGTTTATGTATGCAAAAGAATTTGGAAACTATAATAAATGTGAGTGAAGAAAGTTATTTTCATGCACTAAAAATAAACACCAAAGTTTTGTTCTCCACACCTAGGGGAAATTCCACTAGTACAACCCTAGATAGCTTGGAGGGAATTTTATAAGAAAGACATTCCTAATTGATCCTAACATGTTTTAAATGTGGTGGATATGCATGCAAGAAACATGTTGAAGATGCAAATGAGCTAATGATCCAAAAATGTCAAGGAATAGAAAAAATTAAAATTCTCAAGTTAACATGCGTTGGGATATTTAACAGAGCCAAAACACCCACTTTTCGCCTATTTTACAAAAAGTGGATCTATAAATCCCAGATTCTTCCTGGAATTATCTCTCTCAACATTTGTGCATTTCCATTTTGGAAGTTCAATTTTTTTTTTCAAATTTGAGTTTTTCACTCTCTCTGTTTTCTCGTAAACAAAAAGATAAGGCAAATATAGATCTCAAAAAAATGGAAATTTTAGAGTTTATATATGCAAAAGAACTTGAAAACCATAATAAATGTGAGTGAAGAAAATTATTTTCACGCACTAAAATGAACACCAAAGTTTTGTTATCCACGTTGAGGAATTCCACTAGTACAACCTCAGATAGCTTGGTGGGAATTTTCTAAGAAAGAGATTCCTAATTGATCCTAACATGTTTTAAATGTGGTGGATATGCATGCCAGAAACATGTTGAAGATGCAAATGACCGAATGATCTAAAAAATTCGAGTAGAAAAAATTAAAATTCTCAAGTAAACGTGCGGTGGATATTTACCAGAGCCAAACAGCTCACTTTTTGCGTATTTTATAAAAAGCGGACCTAAAAAATCCGAGATACTTTTTGGAATTATCTCTCTCAGCATTTGTGCATTTCCATTTTGGATGTTCAATTTTTTTTTCAAACTTGAGTTTTTCACTCTCTCAGTTTTCTCGTAAACAAAAAAATAAGGCAAATATAGATCACACCAAAATGGAAATTTTAGAATTTGTGTATGCAAAAGAATTTGAAAAATATAATAAATGTGAGTGAAGAAAATTATTTTCATGCACTAAAAATGAACACCAAAGTTTTGTTATCCACATTGGGGAAATTCCACTAGTACAACCACAGATAGCTTGGTGGGATTTTTATAAGAAAGAGATTCCTAATTGATCCTAACATGTTTTAATTGTGGTGATATGCATGCCAGAAACATGTTGAAGATGCAAATGACCTAATGATCCAAAAATTTCAAGGATATGAAAAAATTAAAATTCTCAAGTTAACGTGCGGTGGGATATTTACCCGAGCCAAACAACACACTTTTTGCGTATTTTACAAAAGGCAGACCTAAAAAACCCCAGATACTTTTTGGAATTATCTCTCTCAGCATTTGTGCATTACCATTTTGGATCTTAAATTTATTTTTTCAAACTTGAGTTTTTCACGCTCCCAGATTTCATGTAAACAAAAAGATAAGGTAAATATAGATCACAACAAAATGGAAATTCCATAGTTTATGTATGCAAAAGAACGTGAAAACTATAATAAATGTGGGTGAAGAAATCTATTTTCACACACTAAAAAGGAACACCAAAGTTTTGTTATCCATGTTGGGGAAATTCCACTAGTACAACCCCAGATAGCTTGGTGGAATATTATAAGAAAGAGATTCCTAATTGATCCTAACATGTTTTAAATCTGGTGGATATGCATGCCCGAAACATGTTGAAGATGCAAATGACCTAATCCTCCAAAAAATTGAAAGAGTAGAAAAAAATAAATTTCTCAAGTAAACGTGCGGTGGGATATTTACCAGAGCAAAACAACCTACTTTTTGCCTATTTTACAAAAAGTGGACCAAAAAAATCCCAGATACTTTTTGGAATTATCTCTCTCAGCATTCGTACATTTCCATTTTGGATGTTCAATTTTTTTTTTCAAACTTGAGTTTTTCACTCTTCCAGTTTTCTCGTAAACAAAAAGATAAGGCAAATATAGATCACATAAAAATGGAAATTTTAGAGTTTATGTATGCAAAAGAATTTGAAAACTATAATAAATGTGAGTGACAAAAATTATTTTCATGCACTAAAAATGAACACCAAAGTTTTGTTATCCACGTTGGGGAAATTCCACTAGTACAACCCTAGATAGCTTGGTGGAATTTTATAAGAAAGAGATTCCTAATTGATCCTAACATGTTTTAAATGGGGTGTATATGTCTTCCAGAAACATGTTGACAATGCAAATGACGAAATGATCCAAAAATTTCAAGGAGTACAAAAAATTAAAATTCTCAAGTTATTGTGTGGTGGGATACTTTCCAGAGCCAAACAACCCACTTTTTGCCTCTTTTACCAAAAAGCGGACCTAAAAAATCACATATATTTTTTGGAATTATCTCTCTCAGAATTTGTGCATTTCCATTTTGGATGTTCAATTTTATTTTTCAAACTTGGGTTTTCACTCTCCCAGTTTTCTCGTAAACAAATAGATAAGGCAAATATAGATCACAACAAAATGGAAATTTTAGAGTATATATGCAAAAGAATTTGAAAACTATAATAAATGTGAGTGAAGAAAATTATTGTCACGCACTAAAAATGAACACCAAAGTTTTGTTATCCATGTTGGGGAAATTCCACTAGTACAACACCAAATAGCATGGTGGAATTTTATATCAAAGAGATTTCTAATTGATCCTAACATGTTTTAAATGTGGTGGATATGTATGCCAGAAACATTATGAAGATGCAAATGACCTAATGATCCAAAAATTTCAAGGAGTAGAAAAAATTAAAATTCTCAAGTTAACGTGCGGTGGGGTATTTACAAGAGCCCAACAACCCACTTTTTGCCTCTTTTACAAAGAGCGGACCTAAAAAATCACAGATACTTTTTGGAATTATCTCTCTCAGCATTTGTGCCTTTCCATTTTGGATGTTCAATTTTTTTTTTCAAATTTGAGTTTTTCACTATCCCAGTTTTCTCATAAACAAAAAGATAAGGAAAATATAGATCACAACAAAATGGAAATTTTAGAGTTTATGTATGCTAAAGAATTTGAAAACTATAATAAATGTGAGTGAAGAAAATTATTTTCACTCACTAAAAATGTACGCCAAAATTTTGTTATCCACGTTTGGGAAATTCCACTTGTACAACCCTAGATAGCTTGGTGGAATTTTATAAGAAAGAGACTCCTAATTGATCCTAACATGTTTTAAATGTGGTGGATATGCATCACAAAAACATATTGAAGATGCAAATGACCTAATGATCAAAAAATTTCGAGTAGAAAAAATTAAAATTCTCAAGTTAACGTGCGGTGGGATATTTACCAGATCCAAACAACCCACTTTTTTCCTATTTTTAAAAAAGCGGACCTAAAAAATCACAGATAATTTTAGGAATCTCTCTTAGAATTTGGGCATTTCCAATTTGCATGTTCAATTTTTTTTTTTTTCAAACTTGAGTTTTCTCTCTCCCTGTTTTCTCGTAAACAAATAGATAAGGCAATTGATCACAACAAAATGGAAATTTTAGAGTTTATGTATGCAAAAGAATTTGAAAACTATAATAAATGTGAGTGAAGAAAGTTATTTTCACACAATAAAAATGAACACCAAAGTTTAGTTATCCACGTTGTGGAAATTCCACTAGTACTACCCCAGATAGCTTGGTGGAATTTTATTAGAAAGAAATTTCTAATTGATCTTAACATGTTTTAAATGTGGTGGATATGCATGCCAGAAACATGTTGAAGATGCAAATGACCTAATGATCTAAAAATTTCATGGAGTAGAAAAAATTAAAATTCTTAAGTTAATGTGCGGTGGGATATTTACCAGAGCCAAACAACCCACTTTTTGCCTTTTTTACAAAGAGCGGACCTAAAAGATCACAATACTTTTTGGAATTATCTCTCACAGCATTTATGCATTCAAATTTTGGATGTTGAATTTTTTTTTTTCAAACTTGAGTTTTTCACTTTCCCAGTATTCTTGGAGACAAAAAGATAAGGAAAATATAGATCACAATAAAAATGGAAATTTTAGAGATTATATATGGAAAAGAATTTGAAAACTATAATAAATCTGAGTGAAGAAAGTTATTTTCACGCACTAAAAATGAACACCAAAGTTTTGTTATCCATGTTGGGAAATTCCACTAGTACAACCCCAGATAGCTTGGTGGAATTTTATAAGAAAGAGATTTCTAATTGATCCTAACATGTTTTAAATGTGGTGAATATGTATGCCAGAAATATGATGAAGATGCAAATGAGCTAATGATCCAAAAATTTCATGGAGTAGAAAAAATTAAAATTCTCAAGTTAACATTCGGTGGGAAATTTACTAGAGCCAAACAACCGACTTTTTGCCTTTTTTGCAAAAAGTGGACCTAAAAAATCACAGATACTTTTTGGAATTATCTCTCTCAGCATTTGTGCATTTCCATTTTGGATGTTCAATTTTTTTTTCAAACATGAGTTTTTCACTATCCCACTTTTCTCGTAAAATAAAAGATAAGGCAAATATAAATCTCAACAAATTGGAAATTTTAGAGTTTATGTTTGCAAAAGAATAAGAAAACTATAATAAATCGGAGTGAAGAGAGTTATTTTCATGCATTAAAAATAAACACCAAAGTTTTGTTATCCACGTTGGGGAAATTCCACTAGTACAACCCCATATAGCTTGGTGGAATTTTATAAGAAAGAGATTCCTAATAGATCCTATCATGTTTTAAATGAGGTAGATATGCATGCCAGAAACATGTTGAAGATGCAAATGACCTAATGATCCAAAAATTTCAAAGAGTAGAAAAAATTAAAATTCTCAAGTTAATGTGCGAAGGTATATTTACCAGATCCAAACAACCCACTTTTTGCCTATTTTACAAAAAGCGGACCTAAAAAATAACAAATACTTTTTGGAATTATCTCTCTCAGCATTTGTGCATTTCCATTTTGGATGTTCAATTTTTTTTTCAAACTTGAGTTTTTTACTCTCCCTGTTTTCTCGTAAACAAAAAGATAAGGCAAATATAGATCACATAAAATGGAAATTTTAGAGTTTATGTATGCAAAAGAATTTTAAAACTATAATAAATGTGAGTGAATAAAATTATTTTCACGCACTAAAAATGAAAACCAAAGTTTTGTTATCCACGGTTGGGAAATTCGACGAGTACAACCCCAGATATCTTGGTGGAGTTTTATAAGAAAGAGATTCCTAATTGATCATAACATGTTTTAGATGTGGTGGATATGCATGCCAGAAACTTGTTGACGTTGCAAATGACCTAACCATCCAAAAATTTCAAGAAGTAGAAAAAATCAAAAGTCTCAAGTTAACGTGCGGTGGGATATTTACCAGAGCCAAACAACCGACTTTTTGCCTATTTTACAAAAAGCGGACATAAAAAATCACAGATACTTTTTGGAATTATCTCTCTCAGCATTTGTGCATTAGCATTTTGGACGTTCAATTTTTTTTTTCAAACTTGAGTTTTTCAATCTACATGTTTTCTCGTAAACAAAAAGATAAGGCAAATATAGATCACAACAAAATGGAAATTTTGGAGTTTATGTTGGCAAAAGAATTTGAAAACTATAATAAATGTGAGAGAAGAAAGTTAATTTCGGCACTAAAAATGAACAACAAAGTTTTGTTATCCACTTTGGGGAAATTCCACTAGTACAACCCCAGATAGCTTGGTGGAATTTTATAAGAAAGAGATTCCTAATCGATCCTTACATGTTTGAAATGTGGTGATATGCATGCCAGAAACATGTTTAAGATGCAAATGACCTAATGATCCAAAAATTTCAAGGAGTAGAAAAAATTAAAATTCTCAAGTTAACGAGAGGTGGGATATTTACCATAGCCAAACAACCCACTTTTGGCCTATTTTACAAAAAGCGGACCTAAAAAATCACAGATACTTTTTTCAATTATCTCTCTCAGCATTTGTGCATTTCTATTTTGGATTTTCAATTTTTTTTTCAAACTTGAGTTTTTCACTCTCCCAGTATTCTCGTAAACAAAAAGATAACACAAATATAGATCATAACAAAATAAAAATTTTGGAGTTTATGTATGCAAAAGAATTTGAAAACTATAATAAATATGAGTAAAGAGAGTTATTTTCACGCAATAAAAATGAACACCAAGTCTTGTTTTCCACATTGGGGAAATTCCCCTAGTACAACTCCGGGTAGCTTGGTGGAATTTTATAAGAAAAAGATTCCTAATTGATTCTAACAAGTTTTAAATGTGGTGGATATGCATGCCAGAAATATGTTTAAGATACAAATGACCTAATGATCCAAAAATTTCAAAGAGTAGAAAAAGTTAACATTCTCAAGTTAACGTGCGGTGGGATATTTACCAGAGCCAAAAAACCCACTTTTTGCCTATTTTACAAAAAGTGGACCTTAAAAATCCCAGATACGTTTTGGAATTATCTCTCTCAGTGTTTGTGTATTTCCATTTTGGATGTTAAATTTTTTTTCAAACAGATGTTTTTGATTCTCCCAGTTTTCTCATTAATAAAAAGATTATGCAAATATAGATCACAACATAATGGAAATTTTAGATTTTATGTATGCAAAATAATTTGAAAACTATAGAAAATGTGAGTGAAGAAAGTTATTTCACGCACTAAAAATGAACACCAAAGTTTTGTTATCCACGTTGGGGAAACTCCACTAGAACAACCCCAGAGAGCTTGGTGGAATTTTATAAAAAACAGATTCCTAATTAATCCTAACATGTTTTAAATGTGGTAGATATGCATGCGGGAAACATGTCGAAGATGCAAATGTCCTAATGATCCAAAAATTTCAAGGAGTAGAAAAAATTAAAATTCTCAACTTAACGTGCTGTGGGATACTTACCAGAGCCAAACAACCCACTTTTGGCCTATTTTACAAAGCAAACCTAAAAATTCACAGATACTTTTTGGAATTATCTCTCTCAGCATTTGTGCTTTTCCATTTTGGATGTTCAATTTTTTGGTTCAAACTTGAGTTTTTCACTCTCCCAGTTTTCTCGTAAACAAAAAGATAAGGCAAATATAAATCACAAATAATGGAAATTTTAGAGTTTATGTATGCAAAATAATTTTAAAACTATATTAAATGTGAGTGAATAAAATTATTTTCACGCACTAAAAATGAACACCAAAGTTTTGTAATCCAGGTTGGGAAAATCCCTCTAGTACAACCCCAGATATCTTGGTGGAATTTTATAAGAAAGAGATTCCTAATTGATCCTAACATGTTTTAAATGTGGTGGATATGCATGCCAAAACATGTTGACGATGCAAATGACCTAATGATCCTAAAATTTCAAGAAGAAGAAAATATCAAAAGTCTCAAGTTAATGAGCGGTGGGATATTTACACGAGCCAAACAACTCACTTTTTGCCTATTTTTAAAAAAAAGTGACCTAAAAAATCACAGATACTTTTTGGAATTATCTCTATCAGCATTTGTGCATTTCCATTTTGGACGTTCAATTTTTTTTTTCAAACATGAGTTTTTCACTCTGCATATTTACCAGAGCCATACAACCCACTTCTTGCCTATTTTGCAAAAAGCGGACCAAAAAAATCCCAGATACTTTCTGGAATTATTTCTCTCAACATTTGTGCATTTCCATTTTGGATGTTCAATTTTTTTTTTCAAACTTGAATTTTTCACTCTCCTTGTTTTCACGTAAACAAAAAGATAAGGCAAATATAGGTCACAACAAAAAGAAAATTTTAGAGTTTATGTATGCAAAATAAAATGAAAACTACATAAATGTGAGTGAAGAAAGTTATTTTCATGCACTAAAAATGAATACCAAAGTTTTGCTATCCACGTTGGGGAAATTCCCCTAGTACAACCCCAGATTGCTTGGTGGGAAGTTTATAAGAAAGAGATTTCTAATTCATCCTAACATGTTTTAAATGTGGTGGATATGCATGCTAGAAACATGTTGAAGATGCAAATGACGTAATGATCGAAAAATTTCATGGAGTAGAAAAAATTAAAATTCTCAAGTTAACGTGCGGTTTGATATTTATGGGACCGAAACAACCCACTCTTTGCCTATTTTACAAAAAGTGGACCAAAAAAATCCCAGATACTTTTTGGGATTATCTCTCTCAGCATTTACGCATTTCCATTTTGGGAGTTCAATTATTTTTTTCAAACTTGAATTTTTCACTCTCCGAGTTTTCTCGTCAACAAAAAATAAGGCAAATATAGATTGCAACAAAATGGAAATTTTAGAGTTTATGTCTGCAAAAGAATTCTTATACTATATAAATGTGAGTGAAAAAAGTTATTTTCACGCACTAAAAATGAACACCAAAGTTTTGCTATCCATGTTTGGGAAATTCCCCCAGTACAACCCCAGATAGGTTGGTGGGAATTTTATAAGAAAGAGATTCCTAATTGATCCTAACATGTTTTAAATGTGGTGGATATGCATGCTACAAACATATTGAAGATGCCAATGACCTAATGATCCAAAAATTTCGAGTAGAAAAAATTAAAATTCTCAAGTTAACGTGCGGAGGGATATTTACCAGAGCCAAACAACCCACTTTTTGCCTATTTTACAAAAAGCTGATCTAAAAAATCACAGATACTTTTTGGAATTATCTCTCTTAGCATTTGTTCATTTCAATTTTGGATATTCAATTTTTTTTTTCAAACTTAAGTTTTTCACTCTCCCAGTTTTCTCGTAAACAAAAAGATAAGGCAAATATAGATCACAACAAAATGGAAATTTTAGAGTTTATGTATGCAATAGAATTTGAAAACTATAATAAATGTGAGTGAAGAAAGTTATTTTCACGCACTAAAAATGAACACCAAAGTTTTGTTATCCACATTGGGGAAATTCCACTACTACAACCCTAGATAGCTTGGTGGGAATTTTATAAGAAAGAGATTCCTAATTGATCCAAACATGTTTTAAATGTGGTCGATATGGATGCCAGAAACATGTTGAAAATGCAAATGACCTAATGACCCAAAAATTTCGAGTAGAAAAAAATTAAAATTCTGAAGTTAACGTGCAGTGGGATATTTACTAGAGCCAAAAAACCCACTTTTTGCTTGTTTTACAAAAAGTGGACCTAAAAAAGAACATATACTTTTTGGAATTAGCTCTCTCAGCATTTGTGCATTTCCATTTTTGGATGTTCAATTTTTTTTTCAAACTTGAATTTTTCATTCTCCCAGTTTTCATGTAAACAAAAAGATAAGGCAAATATTGATCACAACAAAATGGAAATTTTAGAGTTCATGTATGCAAAAGAATTTGAAAAATATATTAAATGTGAGTGAAGAAAGTTATTTTCACACACTAAAAATGAACACCAAAGTTTTGTTAGCCACGTTGGGGAAATTCCAGTAGTACAACCCCAGATAGCTTGGTTGGAATTTTAAAAGAAAGAGATACCTAATTGATCCTAACATGTTTTTAATGTGGTGGATATGCATGCCAGAAATATGATGAAGATGCAAATGACCTAACGATCCAAAAAATTCAAGGAGTAGAAAAAATTTAAATTCTCAAATTAATGAGCAGAGGGATACCAGAGCCAAACAACCCACTTTATGCTAATTTTAAAAAAAGCGGACCTAAAAAATCACAGATACTTTTTGGTATTATCTCTCTCATCATTTTTGCATATTCATTTTGGATGTTCAATTTTTTTTTTCAGACTTGATTTTTTTCTCTCTCCCAGTTTTCTCGTTAACAAAAAGATAAGGCAAATATAGATCACAATAAAATGGAAATTTTAGAGTTTATCTATGCAAAAGAATTTGAAAACTATAATAAATGTGAGTGAAGAAAGTTATTTTCACGCACTAAAAATGAACACCAAAGTTTTCTTATCCACGTTGGGGAAATTCCACTTGTACAACCCCATATAGCTTGGGGGGAATTTTATAAGAAAGAGATTCCTAATTGGTCCTAACATATTTTAAATTTGGTGGATATGCATGCCAGAAACATGTCGAAGATGCAAATGACCCACTGGTCCAAACGTTTCAAGGAGTAGAAAAACTTAAAATTCTCAAGTTAACATGCGGTGGGACATTTACCAGAGCCAAGCAACCCACTTTTTGCCTATTTTACAAAAAGTGGACCAAAAAAATCCCAAATACTTTTTGGAATTATCTCACTTACATTTTTAAATTTCCATTTTGGATGTTCAATTTTTTTTTCAAACTTAAATTTTTCACTCTCCCAGTTTTTTCGTCAACAAAAAGATGAGGCAAATATAGATCACGACAAAATGGAAATTTTAGTGTTTATGTATGCAAAAGAATTTGAAAACTATATAAATGCGAGTGAAGAAAGTTATTTTCACGCACTAAAAATGAACACCAAAGTTTTGCTATCCACACTGGGGAAATTCCCCTAGTACAACCCGAGATAGCTTGGTGGGAATTTTATAAGAAAGAGATTCCTAATTGATCCTAACATGTTTTAAATGTGGTGGATATGCATGCTAGAAACATGTTGAAGATGCAAATGACCTAATGATCTAAAAATTTCGAGTAGCAAAAATTAAAATTTTCAAGTTAACGTGCGGTTGGATATTTACCAGAGCCAAACAACCCACTTTTTCCTTCTTTTACAAAAACCGGATCTAAAATATCACAGAAACTTTTTGGAATTAACTCTCTCAGCATTTGTGTATTTCCATTTTGGATGTTCAATTTTTTTATTTTAAACTTGAGTTTTTTACTGTCTCAGTTTTCTCTTAAAAAAAGATATGGCAAATATAGATCACAACAAAATGGAAATTTTAGAGTTTATGTATGCAAGAGAATTTTAAAAATATAATAAATGTGAGTCAAGAAAGTTATTTTCATGCACTAAAAATGAACACCAAATTTTTGTTCTCCACCTTGGGGAAATTCCACTTGTACAACCCTAGATAACTTTGTGGGAATTTTAAATAAAGAGATTCCTAATTGATCCTAACAAGTTTTACATGTGGTGGATATGCATGCCAAAAACATGTTGAAGATGCAAAAGACCTAATGATCCAAAAATTTCAAGTAGTAGAAAAAATTAAAATTTTCAAGTTAACGTGTGGTGGGATATTTACTAGCGCCAAACAACCCAATTCTCGCCTATTTTACAAAAAGCGGATCTATAAAATCACAGATACTTTTTGGAATTATCTCTCTCAGCATTTGTGCATTTCCATTTTGGATGTTCAATTTTTCTTTTCAAACTTGAATTTTTCACACTCCCAGTTTTCTCGTAAACAAAAAGATAAGGCAGATATAGATCACAACAAAATGGAAATTTTAGAGTTTATGTATAAAAAAGAATTTGAAAACTATAATAAATGTGAGTGAAGAATGTTACTTTCTCGCACTAAAAATGAACACCAAAGTTTTGTTATCCACGATAGGGAAATCCGACTAGTACAACCCCAAATAGCTTCGGGGAATTTTATAAGAAAGAGATTTCTAATTGATCCTAACATGTTTTAATTCTGGTGGATATGCATGCCAGAAACATGTTGAAGATGCAAATGACCTAATGATCTAAAAATTTCAAGGAGTAGAAAAAATTAAAATTCTCAAGTTAATGTGCGGTAGGATATTTACCAAAGCCAAACAACCCACTTTTTACCTATTTTAAGAAAAGCAGACCTAAAAAATCCCAGATACTTTTTGGAATTATCTCTCTCAGCATTTGTGCATTTCCATTTTGGATGTTCAATTTTTTTTCAAACTTGAGTTTTTCACTCTTCTAGTATTCTCGTAAACAACAACATAAGGCAAATACATATCACAACAAAATGGAAATTTTAGAATTTATGTATTGTAAAGATTTTGAAAACTATAATAAATGTGAGTGAAGAAATTTATTTCCATGCACTAAAAATGAACACCAAAGTTTTGTTATCCCCATTGGGGAAATTCCACTAGTACAACCCGAGATAGCTTGGTGGGAATTTTAAAAGAAAGAGATTCCTAATTGATCCTAACATGTTTTAAATGTGGTGGATATGCATGCCAGAAACATGTTGAAGTTGCAAATGACCTAATGATCCAAAAATTTCAAGGACTAGAAAAAATTAAAATTCTTGCGGTGGGATATTTACCAGAGCTGAACAACCTACTTTTTGCCTATTTTACAAAAAACGGACCAAAAAAATCGCAGATACTTTTTGGAATTATCTCTCTCAGCATTTGTACATTTCCATTTTGGATGTTCAATTTTTTTTTTTCAAACTAGAGTTTTTCACTTTTCCAGTTTTCTCGTAAACAAAAAGATAAGGCAAATATAGATCACAACAAAATAGAAATTTTAGAGTTTATGTATGAAAAAGAATTTGAAAACTATAATAAATGTGAGTGAAGAAAGTTATTTTCATGCACTAAAAATGAACACCAATGTTTTGTTATCCACGTTGAGGAAATTCCACTAGTACAACCCCAAATAGCTTGGTGAGAATTTTATAAGAAAGAGATTCCTAATTGATCCTAACATATTTTAATTGTTGGATATGCATGCCAGAAACATGTTGAAGATGTAAATGACTTAATGATCCAAAAGTTTCAAGGAGTAGAAAAAAATTAAAATTCTCAAGTTAACGTGTGGTGGGATATTTACCGGAGCCAAACAACCCACTTTTTGCCTATTTTACAAAATCCAGACCTAAAAACCATAGATACTTATTGGAATTATCTCTCTCACCATTTGTGCATTTCCATTTTGGATGTTCAATTTTTTTTTCGAACTTGAGTTTTTTCACTCTCCCAGTTTTCTCACCAACAAAAAGATAGGGCAAATATGGTCACAACAAAATGGAAATTTTAGAGTTTATGTATGAAAAAGAATTTGAAAACTACAATAAATGTGAGTGAAGAAAGTTATTCTCACGCACAAAAAATGAACACAAAAGTTTTGTTATCCACGTTGGGGAAATTCTATTAGTACAACCCTAGATGGCTTGGTGGGAATTTTATAAGAAAGAGATTCCTAATTGATCTTAACAAGTTTTAACTGTGGTGGATACGCATCCCAGAAACATGTTGAAGATGCAAATGAGCTAAAGATCTAAAAATTTCAAGGAGTAGAAAAAATTAAAATTCTCAAGTTAACGTTGGGATATTTACCGGAGCCAAACAACCCACTTTAGGCCTATTTTACAAAAAGCGGACCTAAAAAATCCCAGATACTTCTTCAAATTATCTCTCTCGGCATTTGTGCATTTCCATTTTGGATGTTCAATTTTTTTTTTTCAAACTTGAGTTTTTCACTCTCCCAGTATTCTCGTCAACAAAAAATAAGGCAAATATAGATTGCAACAAAAAGGAAATTTTAGAGTTTCTGTCTGCAAAAGAATTCTAATACTATATAAATGTGAGTGAAGAAAGTTATTTTCACGCACAAAAAATGAACACCAAAGTTTTGCTATCCACGTTTGGGAAATTCCCCCAGTACAACCCCAGATAGGTTGGTGGGAATTTTATAAGAAAGAGATTCCTAATTGATCCTAACATGTTTTAAATGTGGTGGATATGCATGCTACAAACATGTTGAAGATGCAAATGACCTAATGATCCAAAAATTTCGAGTAGAAAAAATTAAAATTCTCAAGTTAACGTGCGGAGGGATACTTACCAGAGCCAAACAACCCACTTTTTGCCTATTTTACAAAAAACTGATCTAAAAAATCACAGACACTTTTTGGAATTATCTCTCTTAGCATTTGTTCATTTCCATTTTGGATATTCAATTTTTTTTTTCAAACTTGAGTTTTTCACTCTCCCAGTTTTATCGTAAACAAAAAGATAAGGCAAATATAGATCACAACAAAATGGAAATTTTAGAGTTTATGTATGCAAAAGAATTTGAAAACTATAATAAATGTGAGTGAAGAAAGTTATTTTCACGCGCTAAAAATAAACACCAAAGTTTTGTTATCCACGTTGGGGAAATTCCACTACTACAACCCTAGATAGCTTGGTGGGAATTTTATAAGAAAGAGATTCCTAATTGATCCTAACATGTTTTAAATGTGGTCGATATGGATGCCAGAAACATGTTGAAAATGCAAATGACCTAATGATCCAAAAATTTCAAGGAGTAGAAAAAAATTAAAATTCTCAAGTTAACGTGCAGTGGGATATTTACTAGAGCCAAAAAACCCACTTTTTGCTTATTTTACAAAAATTGGACCTAAAAAATAACATATACTTTTTGGAAATATCTCTCTCAGCATTTGTGAATTTCCATTTTTGGATGTTCAATTTTTTTTCAAACTTGAATTTTTATTCTCCCAGTTTTCACGTAAACAAAAAGATAAGGCAAATATTGATCACAACAAAATGGAAATTTTAGAGTTCATGTATGCAAAAGAATTTGAAAAATATATTAAATGTGAGTGAAGAAAGTTATTTTCACACACTAAAAATGAACACCAAAGTTTTGTTAGCCATGTTGGGGAAATTCCAGTAGTACAACCCCAGATAGCTTGGTTGGAATTTTAAAAGAAAGAGATACCTAATTGATCCTAACATGTTTTTAATGTGGTGGATATGTATGCCAGAAATATGTTGAAGATGCAAATGACCTAAAGATCCAAAAAATTCAAGGAGTAGAAAAAATTAAAATTCTCAAGTTAATGAGCAGAGGGATATTTACCAGAGCCAAACAACCCATTTTATGCTAATTTTAAAAAAATTGGACCTAAAAAATCATAGATACTTTTTGGAATTATCTCTCTCAGAATTTGTGCATTTATATTTTGGATATGAATTTGTTTTTCAAACTTGAGTTTCTCGCTCTCCCAGTTTTCTCGAAAACAAAAAGATATGGAAAATATAGATCACAAAAAAAAGAAAATTTTAGAGTTTATGTATGCAAAAGAATTTGAAAACTCTAATAAATGTGAGTGAAGAAAGTTATTTTCACGCACTAAAAATGAACACCAAAGTTTTGTTATCCACGTTGCGGAAATTCCACTAGAACAACCCGAGATAGCTTTGTGGGAATTTTATAAGAAAGAGATTCCTAATTGATCCTAACATGTTTTAAATGTGGTGGATATGCATGCCAGAAACATGTTGATAATACAAATGACCAAATGATCTAAATATTTCAAGGAGAAGAAAAAATTAAAATTCTCAAGTTAACGTGCGGTGGGATATTTACCTGAGCCAAACAACCACCTTTTTGCCTATTTTACAAAAAGCAGACCAAAAAATCACAGATACTTTTCGGAATTATCTCTCTCTGTATTTGTGCATTTCCATTTTAAAAGTTCAATTTTTTTTTTCAAACATGAGTTTTTCAATCTCCCAGTTTTCTCGTAAACAAAAAGATAAGGCAAATATAGATCACAACAAATAGGAAATTTTAGAGTATATGTATGCAAAAGAATTTGAAAATTATAATAAATGTCAGTGAAGAAAGTAATTTTCACGTAGTAAAAATGAACACCAAAGTTTTGTTATCCACGTTATGGAAATTCCACTAGTACAACCCTAGATTGCTTTGTGGGAATTTTAAAAGAAAGAGATTCTTAATTGATCCTAACATGTTTTAAATGTGGTGGATATGCAAGCCAAAAACATGTTGAAGATGTAAATGACCTAATGATCCAAAAACTTCAAGGAGTAGAAAAAATTAAAATTCTCAAGTTAACGTGCGGTGGGATATTTACCGGAGCCAAACAACCCACTTTTTGCTTATTTTACAAAAAGTGGACCTAAAAAATCACAGATACTTTTTGGAATTATCTCTCTCAGCATTTGTGCATTTCCATTTTGGATATCAATTTTTTTTTTCAAACTTGAGTTTTTCACTCTCCCCGTTTGTCGTAAACAAAAAGATAAGGCAAATCTAGATCTCAACAAAATGGAAATTTAAGTGTTTATGTATCCAAAAGATTTTCAAAACTATAATAAATGTGAGTGAAGAAAATTATTTTCACGCACTAAAAATGAACACCAATGTTTTGTTATCCACGTTGGGGAAATTCCACTAGTACAACCCCAGATAGCTTGGTGGGAATTTTATAAGAAAGAGACTCGAAATTGATCGTAATATGTTTTAAATGTGGTGGATATGCATGCCAGAAACATGCTAAAAATAAAAATGACCAAATGATCTAAAAATTTCAAGGAGAAGAAAAAATTAAATTCTCAAGTTAACGTGCGGTGGGATATTTACGAGAGCCAAGCAACCCACTTTTTGCCTATTTTACAAAAAGCGGACCAAAAAAATCCCAGATACTTTTTGGGTTTATCTCTCTCAGCATTTGTGCATTTCCATTTTGGATGTTCAATTTTTCTTTCAAACTTGAATTTTGCACTCTCTCAGTTTTCTAGTAAACAAAAAATAAGGCAAATATAGATTACAACAAAATTGAAATTTTAGATTTTATGTTTGCAAAAAAATTCTAATACTATATAAATGTGAGTAAAGAAAGTTATTTTCACGCACTAAAAATGAACATCAAAATTTTGCTATCCACGTTTGGGAAATTCCCCTAGTACAACCCCAGTTAGCTTGGTTGGAATTTTATAGGAATGAGATTCCTAATTGATCCTAACATGTTTTAAATGTGGTGGATATTCAGGCCAGAAACATGGTTAAGATGCAAATGACCTAATGACCCAAAAATTTCGAGTAGAAAAAATTAAAATTCTCAAGTTAACGTGTGGAGGGATATTTACTAGAGCCAAACAACCCACTTTTTGCCTTTTTTAAAAAAAGCGGATCTAAAAATTCACAAATACTTTTTGGAATTATCTCTCTTAGCATTTGTGCATTTCCATTTTGGATATTCAATTTTTTTTTTTCAAACTTGAGTTTTTCGCTCTTCCAGTTTCTCGAAAACAAAAAGACAAGGCAAATATAGATCACAACAAAATGGAAATTTTAGAGTTTATGTATGCAAAAGAATTTGAAAACTATAATAAATGTGAGTGAAGAAAGTTATTTTCACGCACTAAAAATGAACAACAAAGTTTTGCAATCCACGTTGGTGAAATTCCACTACTACAACACTAGATAGCATGGTGGGAATTTTATAAGAAAGAGATTCCTAATTGATCCTAACATGTTTTAAATGTGGTCGTTATGCATGCTGGAAACATGTTGAAGATGCAAATGACCTAATGATCCAAAAATTTCAAGGAGAAGAAAAAATTAAAATACTCAAGTTAACGTGCGGTAGGATATTTACTAGCGCCAAACAACCCACTTTTTGCCTATTTTACTAAAAGTGGACCTAAAAAATCATAGATAGGGCAAATATGCTCACAACAAAATAGAAATTTTAGAGTTTATGTATGGAAAAGAATTTGAAAAATATATTAAATGTGAGTGAAGAACGTAATTTTCACACACTAAAAATGAACACAAACTTTTGTTAACCACGTTGGGGAAATTCCACTAGTACAACCCCATATAGCTTGGTGGGAATTTTAAAAGAAAGAGATTCCTAAGTGATCCTAACTTGTTTTTAATGTGGTGGATATGCATGCCAGAAATATGTTGAAGATGCAAATGACCTAAAGATCCAAAAATTTCAAGTAGAAAAAATTAAAAATCTCGGATTAATGTGCGGATGATTATTTACCAGAGCCAAACAACCCACTTTAAGCTAATTTTACAAAAAGCGGACCAAAAAAGTCATAGATACTTTTTGGAATTATCTCTCTCAGCATTTGTGCATTTCCATTTTGGATGTTAAATTTTTCTTTTCAAACTTGAGTTTTTCACTATCCCAGTGTTCTCGTAAACAAAAAGATAAGGCAAATATAGATCACTATAAAATGGAAATTTAGAGTTTATGTATGATAAAGAATTTTAAAAAAATAATAAATGTGAGTCAAGAAAGTTATTTTCATGCACTAAAAATGAACACCAAAGTTTTGTTCTCCACGTTTGGGAAATTCCACTAATACAACCCTAGATAGCTTGGTGGGAGTTTTTTAAGAAAGAGATTCCTAATTGATCCTAACATGTTTTGAATGAGGTGGATATGCATGCCAGAAACATGTTGAAGATGCAAAAGACCTAATGATCCAAAAATTTCAAGGTGTAGAAAAAAATAAAATTCTCAAGTTAACGTGCGGTGGGATATTTACAAGAGCCAAACAACCAACTTTTTGCCTATTTTACAAAAATCCGACCTAAAAAATCCCAGATACTTTTTGGAATTATCTGTCTCTGCATTTTGTACATTTCCATTTTGGATGTTCAATTTTTTTTTTCAAACTTGAGCTTTTCACTCTCCCAATTTTCTCGTAAACAAAAAGATAAGGCAAATATAGATTACAACAAAATGGAAATTTCAGAATTTATATATGCGAAAGAATTTGAAAACTATAATAAATATGTGCGAAGAAATTTATTTTCACGCACTAAAAATGAACACCAAAGTTTTTTTATCCACGTTGGGGAAATTCCACTACTACAACCCAAGATAGCTTGGTGGGAATTTTAAAAGAAAGAGATTCCTAATTGATCCTAACATGTTTTAAATGTGGTGGATATGCATGCCAGAAACATGTTGAAGATGCAAATGTCATCATGTTTCAAAAATTTCGAGTAGAAAAAATTAAAATTCTCAAGTTAACATGTGGTGGGATAATTATCAGAGCGAAACAACCCACTTTTTGCCTATTTCACAAAAAGTGGACCTAACAAATCACAGATACGTTTTGGAATTATCTCTCTCAGCATTTGTCCATTTCCATTTTGGATGTTCAATTTTTTTTTTTCAAACTTGAGTTTTTTACTCTCCCTGTTTTCACGTAAACAAAAAGATAAGGCAAATATAGATCACAACAAAATGAAAATTTTAGAGTTTATATATGCAAAAGAATTTGAAAACAATAATAAATGTGAGTGAAGAAATTTATTTTCACGCACTAAAAATGAACACCAAAGTTTTGTTATCCACTTTGGGGAAATTCCACTAGTACAACCCCATATAGCTTGGTGGGAATTTTATAAGAAAGAGATTCCTAATTTATCCTAACATGTTTTAATTGTGGTGGATATGCATGCCAGAAACATGTTGAAGATGCAAATGACCTAATGATCCTAAAAGTTCAAGGAGTAGAAAAAATTAAAATTCTCATGTTAACATGCGGTGGGATATTTACCGGAGCCAAACAACCCACTTTTTGCCCACTTTATAAAAAGCGGACCTAAAAAATCCCAGATACTTTTTGGAATTATATCTCTCAGCATTTGTACATTTCCATTTTGGATGTTCAATTTTTTTCTTTCAAACTTGAGTTTTTCACTCTCCCAGTTTTCTCGTAAACAAAAAGATAAGGGAAATATATATCACAACAAAATGGAAATTTTAGAGTTTATGTATGCAAAATAATTTTAAAACTATAATAAATATGACTGAAGAAAGTAATTTTCACGCACTAAAAATTAACACCAAAGTTTTGTTATCCACGTTAGGGAAATTCCACTAGTACAACCCTAGATAGCTTGGTGGGATTTTTATAAGAAAGAGATTCCTAGTTGATCCTAACATGTTTTAATTGTGGTGGATATGCATGCCCGAAATAAGTTGAAGATGCAAATGACCTAATGATCTAAAAATTGCTAGGAGCAGAAAAATTTAAAATTCTCAAGTTAACGTGCGGTGGGATTTTTACTAGAGCCAAACAACCCACTTTTTTCCTATTTTACAAAAACCGGACTGAAAATATTCCAGATACTTTTTGGAATTATCTCTCAGAGCATTTGTGCATATCCATTTGGGATGTTGAACTTTTTTTTTCAAACTTGAGTTTTTCACTCTCTCAGTTTTCTCGTAAACTAAAAGATAAGGCAAATATAGATCACAAAAAAATGGAAATTTTAGAAATTATTTATGCAAAAGAATTTGAAAACTATAATAAATGTGAGTGAAGAAAGTTATTTTCACACACTAAAAATGAACAACAAAGTTTTGCTATCCACGTTGGTGAAATTCCACTACTACAACACTAGATAGCATGGTGGGAATTTTATAAGAAAGAGATTCCTAATTGATCCTAACATGTTTTAAATGTGGTCGTTATGCATGCTGGAAACATGTTGAAGATGCAAATGACCTAATGATCCAAAAATTTCAAGGAGAAGAAAAAATTAAAATTCTCAAGTTAACGTACGGTAGGATATTTACTAGCGCCAAACAACCCACTTTTTGCCTATTTTACTAAAAGTGGACCTAAAAAATCACAGATAGGGCAAATATGCTCACAAAAAAATAGAAATTTTAGAGTTTATGTATGGAAAAGAATTTGAAAAATATATTAAATGTGAGTGAAGAAAGTAATTTTCACACACTAAAAATGAACACAAACTTTTGTTAACCACGTTGGGGAAATTCCACTAGTACAACCCCATATAGCTTGGTGGGAATTTTAAAAGAAAGAGATTCCTAAGTGATCCTAACTTGTTTTTAATGTGGTGGATATGCATGTAAGAAATATGTTGAAGATGCAAATGACCTAAAGATCCAAAAATTTCAAGGAGTAGAAAAAATTAAAAATCTCGGATTAATGTGCGGAGGATTATTTACCAGAGCCAAACAACCCACTTTAAGCTAATTTTACAAAAAGCGGACCAAAAAAATCACAGATACTTTTTGGAATTATCTCTCTCAGCATTTGTGCATTTCCATTTTGGATGTTAAATTTTTCTTTTCAAACTTGAGTTTTTCACTATCCCAGTGTTCTCGTAAACAAAAAGATAAGGCAAATATAGATCACAATAAAATGGAAATTTAGAGTTTATGTATGATAAATAATTTTAAAAAAATAATAAATGTCAAGAAAGTTATTTTCACGCACTAAAAATGAACACCAAAGTTTTGTTCTCCACGTTTGGGAAATTCCACTAATACAACCCTAGATAGCTTGGTGGGAGTTTTATAAGAAAGAGATTCCTAATTCATCCTAACATGTTTTGAATGAGGTGGATATGCATGCCAGAAACATGTTGAAGATGCAAAAGACCTAATGATCCAAAAATTTCAAGGTGTAGAAAAAATTAAAATTCTCAAGTTAACGTGCGGTGGGATATTTACTAAAGCCAAACAACCAACTTTTTGCCTATTTTACAAAAATCCGACCTAAAAAATCCCAGATACTTTTTGGAATTATCTGTCTCTGCATTTTGTACATTTCCATTTTGGATGTTCAATTTTTTTTTTCAAACTTGAGCTTTTCACTCTCCCAGTTTTCTCGTAAACAAAAAGATAAGGCAAATATAGATTACAACAAAATGGAAATTTTAGAATTTATATATGCAAAATAATTTGAAAACTATAATAAATATGTGCGAAGAAATTTATTTTCACGCACTAAAAATGAACACAAAAGTTTTTTTATCCACGTTGGGGAAATTCCACTACTACAACCCAAGATAGCTTGGTGGGAATTTTAAAAGAAAGAGATTCCTAATTGATCCTAACATGTTTTAAATGTGGTGGATATGCATGCCAGAAACATGTTGAAGATGCAAATGTCGTCTTGTTTCAAAAATTTCGAGTAGAAAAAATTAAAATTCTCAAGTTAACATGCGGTGGGATAATTATCGGAGCGAAACAACCCACTTTTTGCCTATTTCACAAAAAGTGGACCTAACAAATCACAGATACGTTTTGGAATTATCTCTCTCAGCATTTGTACATTTCCATTTTGGATGTTCAATTTTTTTTTTTCAAACATGAGTTTTTTACTCTCCCTGTTTTCTCGTAAAAAAAAAGATAAGGCAAATATAGATCACAACAAAATGAAAATTTTAGAGTTTATATATGCAAAAGAATTTGAAAACAATAATAAATGTGAGTGAAGAAATTTATTTTCACGCACTAAAAATGAACACCAAAGTTTTGTTATCCACTTTGGGGAAATTCCACTAGTACAACCCCAGATAGCTTGGTGGGAATTTTATAAGAAAGAGATTCCTAATTTATCCTAACATGTTTTAATTGTGGTGGATATGCATGCCAGAAACATGTTGAAGATGCAAATGACCTAATGATCCTAAAAGTTCAAGGAGTAGAAAAAATTAAAATTCTCATGTTAACATGCGGTGGGATATTTACCGGAGCAAAACAAACCACTTTTTGCCCACTTTATAAAAAGTGGACCTAAAAAATCCCAGATACTTTTTGGAATTATATCTCTCAGCATTTGTACATTTCCATTTTGGATGTTCAATTTTTTTCTTTCAAACTTGAGTTTTTCACTCTCCCAGTTTTCTCGTAAACAAAAAGATAAGGGAAATATATATCACAACAAAATGGAAATTTTAGAGTTTATGTATGCAAAATAATTTTAAAACTATAATAAATATGACTGAAGAAAGTAATTTTCACGCACTAAAAATTAACACCAAAGTTTTGTTATCCACCTTAGGGAAATTCCACTAGTACAAACCGAGATAGCTTGGTGGGATTTTTATAAGAAAGAGATTCCTAGTTGATCCTAACATGTTTTAATTGTGGTGGATATGCATGCCCGAAATAAGTTGAAGATGCAAATGACCTAATGATCTAAAAATTGCTAGGAGCAGAAAAATTTAAAATTCTCAAGTTAACGTGCGGTGGGATTTTTACTAGAGCCAAACAACCCACTTTTTTCCTATTTTATAAAAAGCGGACTAAAAATATTCCAGATACTTTTTGGAATTATCTCTTAGAGCATTTGTGCATATCCATTTGGGATGTTGAACTTTTTTTTTCAAACTTGAGTTTTTCACTCTCTCAGTTTTCTCGTAAACTAAAAGATAAGGCAAATATAGATCACAAAAAAATGGAAATTTTAGAGTTTATTTATGCAAAAGAATTTGAAAACCATAATAAATGTGAGTGAAGAAAGTTATTTTCACACACTAAAAATGAACACCAAAGTTTTGTTATCCACGTTGGGGAAATTCCACTAGTATAACCCTAGATAGCTTGGTGGGAATTTTAAAAGAAAGAGATTCCTAATTGATCAAAACATGTTTTAAATGTGGTCGATATGCATATCAGAAACATCTTGAAAATGCAAATGACCTAATCATCCAAAAATTTCTCGGAGTAGAAAAAAAAATTCTCAAGTTAACATACGGTGGAATATTTACTTTGGCCAAACAACCCACTTTTTGCCTATTTTACAAAAAGTGGACCAAAAAAATCCCATATACTTTTTGGAATTATCTCTCTCAGCATTTGTGCATTTCCATTTTTGGATGCTCAATTTTTTTTTCAAACTTGAGTTTTTCACTTTCCCAGTTTTCTCGTAAACAAAAAGATAAGGCAAATATAGATCACAACAAAATGGAAATTTTAGAGTTTATGTATGCAAAAGAATTTGAAAACTATAATAAATGTGAGTGAAGAAAGTTATTTTCACGCACTAAAAATGAACACCAAAGCTTTGTTATTCACGTTGGGGAAATTCCATTAGTACAACCCCAGATAGCTTGGTGGGAATTTTAAAAGAAAGAGATTCCTAATTGATCCTAACATGTTTTAATTGTGGTGGATATGCATGCCAGAAACATGTTGAAGATGCAAATGACCTAATGATCCAAAAATTTCAAGGAGTAGAAAAAATTAAAATTCTCATGTTAACGTTGGGATAATTACGAGAGCCAAACAACCCATTTTATGCCTATTTTACAGAAAGCGGACCTAAAAAATCACTGCTACTTTTTGGAATTATCTCTCTCAGCATTTGTGCATTTCCCTTTTGGATGTTCAATTTTTTTTATCAACTTTTTGTTTTTCAATCTCCAAGTTTTCTCGTAGACAAAAAGATAAGGCAAATATAGATCACAACAAGATGGAAATTTTAGTGTTTAAGTGTGCGAAAGAATTTGAAAACTATAATAAATGTGAGTGAAGAATGTTATTTTCACGCAGTAAAAATGAACACCAAAGTTTGGTTATGAACATTGGGGAAATTCCACTAGTACAACCCTAGATTGCTTGGGGGGAATTTTATAAGAAAGAGATTCCTAATTGATCCTAACATGTTTTCAATGTGGTCGATATGCATGCCAGAAACATTTGTAAGATGCAAATGACCTAATGATCCAAATATTTCAAGGTGTAGAAAAAATTAAAATTCTCAAGTTAACGTACGGTGGGATATTTACCAGAGCCAAACAACCCACTTTTTGCCTATTTTACAAAAAGTAGACCTTTAAATTCACAGATACTTTTTGGAATTATCTCTCTCAGCATTTGTGTATTTCAATTTTTGGATGTTCAATTTTTTTTTTCAAACTTGAATTTTTCACTGTCCCAGTTTTCTCGTAAACAAAAAGATTAGGCAAATATTGATCTCAACAAAATGGAAATTTTAGAGTTTATGTATGCAAAAGAATTTGAAAACTATAATAAATGTAAGTGAAGAAAGTTATTTTCACGCACTACAAATGAACACCAAAGTTTTATTATCCACGTTGGGGAAATTCCACTAGTACAACCCTAGATAGCTTGGTGGGAATTTTAAAAGAAAGAGATTCCTAATTGATTCTAACAAGTTTTAAATGTGGTGGATATGCATGCCAGAAATATGTTCAAGATGCAAATGACCTAAAGATCCAAAAATTTCAAGGTGTAGAAAAATAAAATTCTCAAGTTAACGTGCAGTGGGATATTTACCAGAGCCAAACAACGCACTTTATGCCAATTTTACAAAAAGCAGACCTAAAAAATCATAGAAACCTTTTGGAATTATCTCTTTCAGCATTGGGGCATTTCCATTTTGGATGTTCAATTTTTTTTTTCAAACATGAGTTTTTCACTCTCCCAGTTTTCTAGTAAACAAAAAGATAAGGAAAATATACATCACAACAAAATAGAAATTTTAGAGTTTATGTATGCAAAATAATTTGAAAACTATAATAAATATGAGTGAAGAAAGTTATTTTCACGTACTAAAAATGAACACCAAAGTTTTGTTATCCACGTTTGGGAAATTCTACTGGTACAACCCCAGATAGCTTGGTGGGAATTTTATAAGAAAGAGATTCCTTATTGATCCTAACATGTTTTAATTGTGGTGGATATGCATGCCAGAAACATGTTGAAGATGCAAATGACCTAATGATCTAAAAATTTCAAGGATTAGAAAAAATTAAAATTCTCAAGTTAACGTACGATGGGATATTTACCAGAGCCCAACAACACACTTTTATCCTATTTTACAAAAATAGGACCTTAAAAATCCCATATACTTTTTGGAATTATCTTTCTCTGCATTTGTCCATTTCCATTTTGGATGTTCAATTTTTTTTTTTCAAACTTGAGTTTTTCTCTCTCCTAGTATTCACGTAAACAAAAGATAAGGCAAATATAGATTAGAACAAATTGGAAATTATAGAATTTATATAAGAAAAAGAATTTGAAAACTATAATAAATGTGAATGAAGAAAGTTATTTTCAAGCACTAAAAGTGAACACCAAAGTTTTGTTATGCACATTGGGGAAATTCCACTAGTACAACCCCTGATAGCTTGGTGGGAATTTTAAAAGAAAGTGATTCCTAATTGATCCTAACATGTTTTAAATGTGGTGGATATGCATGCCAGAAATATGTAGAAGATGCAAATGACCTAAAGATCCAAAAATTTCAAAGTGTAGAAAAAATTAAAATTCTTAAGTTAATGTGCGGTGGGATATTTACCAGAGCCAAACAACCCACTTTATGCCTATTTTACAAAAAGCTGACCTAAAAAATCATAGATACTTTTTAGAATTATCTCTTTCAGCATTTGTGTATTTCCCTTTTGGATGATCAATTTTTTTTTTCAAACTTGAGTTTTTCACTCTCCCAGTTTTCTCGTAAACAAAAAGATAAGGCAAATGTTTATCCCAGCAAAATGGAAATTTTAGAGTTTATGTATGCAAAAGAATTTGAAAACTATAATAAATATGAGTGAAGAAATTTATTTTCATGCACTAAAAATGAACACCAAAGTTTTGTTATCCACGTTTGGGAAATTCTACTAGTACAACCCCAGATAGCTTGGTGGGAATTTTATAAGAAAGAGATTCCTAATTGATCCTAACATGTTTTAAATTTGGTGGATATGCATTCCAGAAACATGTTGAAGATGCAAATGACCAAAAGATCCAAAAATTTCAAGGAGTAGAAAAAATTAAAATTCTCAAGTTAACATGCGGTGGGATATTTACCAGAGCCAAGCAACCCACTTTTTGCTTATTTTACAAAAAACAGACCAAAAAAATCCCATATACTTTTTGGAATTATCTCTCTCAGCATTTGTACATTTCCATTTTGGATGTTCAATTTTTTTTTCAAACTTTAATTTTTCACTCTCTTAGTTTTCTCGTAAACAAAAAGATAACGCCAATATAGATCACAACAAATCGAAAATTTTAGAGTTTATGTATGCAAAAAAATTTGGAAACTATATAAATGTGAATGAATAAAGTTATTTTCACGCACTAAAAATGAATACCAAAGTTTTGCTATCCACTTTGGGGAAATTCCACTAGTACAACCAGAGATAGTTTGGTGGGAATTTTAAAAGAAAGAGATTCCTAATTGATCCTAAGAGGTTTTAAATGTGGTGGATATGCATGCCAGAAACATGTTGAAGATAAAAATGACCTATTGATTCAAAAATTTCAAAGAGTAGAAAAAATTAAAATTCTCAAGTTAACATGCCGTTGGATATTTACCAGAGAGAAACATCCCACTTTTTGCCTATTTTACAAAAAGTGGAACTAAAAAATCACCGATACTTTCATGGAATTATCTCTCTCATCATTTGTACATTTCCATTTTGGATGCTAAATTTTTTTTTTCAAACTTGAGTTTTTCACTCTTCCTGTTTTCTCGTAAACAAAAAGCTAAGGCAAATATAGATCATAAAAAAATGGAAATTTTAGAGTTTATGTATGCAATAGAATTTGAGAACTATAATAAATGTGAGTGAGGAAAGTTATTTTCACGCACTAAAAATGAACACCAAAGTTTTGTTATCAACGTTGGGGAAATTCCACTAGTACAACCCCAGATAGCTTGGTGGGAATTTTATAAGAAAGAGATTCCTAATTGATCATAAGATATTTTAATTGTGGTGGATATGTATGCCAGAAACATGTTGAAGATGCAAATGACCTAATGATCCAAAAATTTCAAAGAGTATAAAAATTTAAATTCTCAAGTTAACGTGCGGTGGGATATTTACAGGAGCCAAACAACCTACTTTTTGCCTATTATACAAAAATGGACAAAAAAAATCCCAGATATTTTTTGGAATTATTTCTCTACGCATTTGTACATTTTCATTTTGGATGTTCAATTTTTTTTTTCAAACTTGTGCTTTTCACTCTCCCAGTTTTCTCGTAAAAAAAAGATAAGGCAAATATAGATCATAAAAAAATGGAAATATTCGAGTTTATGTATGCAAAAGAATTTTAAAACTATAATAAATGTGAGTGAAGAAAGTTATTTTCACGCACTAAAAATGAACACCAAACTTTTATTATCCATATTAGGGAAATTCCACTAGTACAACCCCAGTTAGCTTGGTGGGAATTTTATAAGAAAGAGATTCCTAATTGATCCTAACATGTTTTAATTGTGGTGGATATCCATGCCAAAAATATGTTGAAGATGAAAATGACCTAATGATCCAAAAATTTCAAGGAGAAGAAAAAATTTAGATTCTCAAATTAACGTTGCGATATTTACCAGAGCCAAACAACCCACTTTATGCCTATTTTACAAAAAGCGGACCTAAAAAATCACAGATACTTTTTGGAATTATCTCTCTCAGCATTTGTGCATTTCCATTTTGGATGCTCAATTTTTTTTTTCAAACTTGAGTATTTCACTCTCCTAGTTTTCTCGTAAACAAAAAGATTAGGCAAATATAGAACACAACAAAATGAAAATTTTAGAGTTTATATATGCAAAATAATATGAAAAATTTAATAATTGTGAGTGAAGAAAGTTATTTTCACGCACTAAAAATGAACACCAAAGTTTTGTAATCCACGTTGGGGAAATTCCGCTAGTACAATCACAGATAGCTTGGCGGGAATTTTATAAGAAAGAGATTCTTGATTGATCCTAACATGTTTTAATTGTGGTGGATATGCATGCACGAGACATGTTGAAGATGCAAATGACCTAATGATATAAAAATTTCAAGGAGTAGAAAAACTTAAAATTCTCAAGTTAACGTGCGGTGGGATATTTACATGAGCCAAACAACCCACTTTTAGCCTATTTTACAAAAAGCGGACCTAAATAATCTGATATACTTTTTGGAAATATCTCTCTCAGCATTTGTGCATTTCCATTTTGAATGTTCAATTTTTTTTTTCAAACTTGAGTTTTTCTCTCTCCCAATTTTCTCGTAAACAAAAAGATGGATCACAACAAAATGGAAATTTTAGGGTTTATTTATGCAAAATAATTTGAAAACTATAATAAATGTTAGTCAAGAAAGTTATTTTGATGCACTAAAAATGAACACCAAAGTTTTGTTATCGACATTGGGGAAATTCCACTTGTACAACCCTAGATAGCTTGGTGGGAATTTTAAAAGAAAGAGATTCCTAATTGATCCTAACATGTTTTAAATGTGGTCGATATGCATGGGAGAAACATGTTGAAGATGCAAATGACCTAATGATCCAAAAAATTCAAGGTGTAGAAAAAATAAAAATTCTCAAGTTAACGTGAGGTGCGATATTTACCAGAGCCAAACAACCCACATTTTGCCTAGTTTACAGAAAGTGGACCTAAAAAATCACAGATGCTTTTTGGAATTATCTCTCTTAGCATTTGTGCATTTCCATTTTATGATGTCCAATTTTTTTTTTCAAACTTGAATTTTTCACTCCCCCTGTTTTCTCGTAAACAAAAAGATAAGGCAAATATAGATCACAACAAAATGGAAATTTTAGTGTTTATTTATGCAAAATAATTTGAAAAATATAATAAATGTGAGTGAAGAAAGTTATTTTCACGCAGTAAAAATGAACACCAAAGTTTTGTTACCCATGTTGGGGAAATTCCACTAGTAACCCCCTAGATTGCTTGGTCAGAATTTTATAAGAAAGAGATTCCTAATTGATCCTAACATGTTTTAGATGTGGCTGATATGCATGCCAGAAACATGTTGAAGATGCAAATAATCTCATGATCCAAAAATTTCAAGGAGTAGAAAAAATTAAAATTCTCAAGTTAACGTGCAGTGGGATATATACCAGAGCTAAACAACCCACTTTTTGCCTATTTTACAAAAAGTTGACCTTTAAAATCATAAAGAGTTTTTTGAATTATCACTCCTAGCATTTGCGGATTTCCATTTTTGGATGTTCAATTTTTTTTTCAAACTTGAATTTTTCAATCTCCCAGTTTTCTCGTAAATAAAAAGATAAGGCAAATATTGATCACAAAAAAATGGGAATTTTAGAGTTGATGTATGGAAAAGAATTTGACAACTATAATAAATACGAGTGAAGAAAGTTATTTTCACGCACTAAAACTGAACACCAAAGTTTTGTTATCCACGTTGGGGAAATTCCACTAGTACAACCCCAGATAGCTTGGTGGGTATTTTAAAGAAAGAGATTCCTAATTGATCCTAACATGTTTTAAATGTGGTGGATATGCATGCCATAAATATGTTGAAGATGCAATTGACCTAAAGATCCAAAAATTTAAAGCTACAGAAAAATTTAAAATTCTAAAGTTAACGTGCGGTGGAATATTTACCGGACCCAAACAACCCACTTTTTGCCAATTTTACAAAAGCGGACCAAAAAAATCCCAGATACTTTTTGTAATTATCACTCTCAGCATTTGCACATTTCCATTTTGGATGTTCAATTTTTTTTTCAAACTTGAGTTTTTCACTCTCCCAGTTTTCTTGCAAACAAAAAGATAAGGCAAATATAGATCACAAAAAAATGGAAATTTTAGAGTTTATTTATGCAAAAGAATTTGAAAACTATAATAAATGTGAGTGAAGAAAGTTATTTTCACGCACTAAAAATGAACACCAAGGTTTTGGTATCCACGTTGGGAAATTTCCACTAGTAATACCTCATATAGCTTGGTGGGAAATTTATATGAAAGAGATTCCTAATTGATCCTAACATGTTTTAATTGTGGTGGATATGCATGCCAGACACATGTTGAAGATGCAAATGACCTAATGATCCAAAATTTCAAGGAGTAGAAATAATAAAAATTCTCAAATTAACGTGCGGTGGGATATTTACTAGAGCCTGACAACCCAGTTTTTTTCAATTTTAAAAAAAGAGGACCTAAAAAATCACAGAAAATTTTCTAAATTATCTCTCTCAACATTTGTGCATTTCCATTTTTGGATGTTCAATTTTTTTTTTCAAACTTGAGTTTTTCACTCTCCCAGTTTTCTCGTAAACAAATAGATAAGGCAAATATAGATCCCAACAAAATGAAAATTTTAGAGTTTATGTATGCAAAAGAATTTGAAAACTATAATAAATGTTAGTCAAGAAAGTTATTTTCATGCACTAAAAATGAATACCAAAGTTTTGTTATCTACATTGGGATATTCCACTAGTACAACCTGAGATAGCTTGGTGGGAATTTTAAAAGAAAGAGATTCCTAATTGATCCTAACATATTTTAAATGTGGTGGATATGCATGTTAGAAACATGTTGAAGGTGCAAATGACCTAATGATCCAAAAATTTCAAGGAGTAGAAAAAATTTAAATTCTCAAGTTAACGTGCGGTGGGATATTTACCGGAACGAAACAACCCACTTTTTGCCTATTTTAAAAAAAGCAGACCTAAAAAATCACAGATACTTTTTGGAATTATCTCTCACAGAATTTGTGCATTTCCATTTTGGATGTTAAATTTTTCTTTCCAAACTTGAGTTTTTCAGTCTCTCATTTTTCTCGTAAACAAAAAGACAAGGCAAATATAGATCATAACAAAATGGAAATTTTAGAGTTTATGTATGCAAAAGAATTTACAAACTATAATAAATGTGAGTGAAGAAAGTTATTTTAACACACTAAAAATGAACACCAAAGTTTTGTTATCCACGTTGGGGAAATTCCACTAGTACAACCTCAGATAGCATGGTGGGAATTTTATAAGAAAGAGATTCCAAATTGATCCTAACATGTTGTAAATGTGGTGGATATGCAAGCCAGAAACATGTTGAAGACGCAAATGACAATATCATCTAAAAATTTCAGGGAGTAGAAAATTTTAAAATTCTCAAGTTAACGTGCGGTGGGATATTTACCAGAGCCAAACATCCCACTTTTTGCCTATTTTATAAAAAGCGGACCTCAAAATTCGCAGATACTTTTTGGAATTATCTCTCTCAGCATTTGTACATTTCCATTTTCGATGTTCTTTTTTTTTTTCAAACTTGAATTTTTTACTCTCCCAGGTTTCTCGTAAACAAAAAGATAAGGCAAATATAGATCACAGCAAAAAGAAAATTTTAGAGTTTATGTATGCAAAAGAATTTGAAAACTTATAAATGTGAGTGAATAAAGTTATTTTCACGCACTAAAAATGAACACCAAAGTTTTGCTATCAACGTTGGGGAAATTCCCCTAGTACAACCCCAGATAGCTTGGTGGGAATTTTATAAGAAAGAGATTCCTAATTGATCCAAACATGTTTTAAATGTGGTGGATATCCATGCTAGAAACATGTTGAAGATGCAAATTACCTAATGATCAAAAAATTTCGTGTAGAAAAAATTAAAATTCTCAAGTTATTGTGCGGTGGGATATTTACCAGAGCCTAACAACCCACTTTTTGCCTATTTTACAATAAGCGGATCTAAAAAATAATAGATACTTTTTTGAATTATCTCTCTTTGCATTTGTGCATTTTCATTTTGGAAGTTCAATTTTATTTTTTCAAACTTGACTTTTTCACTCTCCCAGTTACCTCGTAAACAACAAGCAAATATATATCACAAATAAATAGAAATTTTAGAGTTTATGTATGCAAAAGAATTTGAAAACTATAATAAATGTGTGTGAAGAAAGTTATTTTAACGCACTAAAAATGAACACCAAAGTTTTGTTATCCACGTTGGGGAAATTCCACTAGTACAACCTCAGATAGCTTGGTGGGAATTTTATAAGAAAGAGATTCCTAATTGATCCTAACATGTTTTAAATGTGGTGGATATGCAAGCCAGAAACATGTTTAAGATGCAAATGACAATATGATCTAAAAATTTCAGGGAGTAGAAAATTTTAAAATTCTCAAGTTAACGTGCAGTGGGATATTTCCCAGTGCCAAACAACCCACTTTTTGCCAATTTTATAAAAAGTGGACCTAAAAAATCTCAGATACTTTTTGGAATTATCTCTCTCAGCATTTGTGCATTTCCATTTTGGATGTTCAATTTTTTTTTTCAAACTTTAGTTTTTCACTCTCCCAGTTTACTCGTAAACAAAAAGATATGGCAAATATAGATCACAACAAAATGGAAATTTTAGAATTTATGTATGAAAAAAATTTGAAAACTTTAATAAATGTGAGTGAAAAAAGTTATTTTCACTCACTAAAAATGAACACCAGAGTTTTGTTATCCACGTTGGGGAAATTCCACTAGTACAACCCGAGATATCTTGCTGGGAATTTTAAAAGAAAGAGATTCCTAATTGATCCTAACATGTTTTAAATGTGGTGGATATGCATGCCAAAAACATGTTGAAGATGCAAATGACCAATTGATCTAAAAATTTCAACGAGTAGAAAAAATTAAAATTCTCAAGTTAACGTGTAGTGGGATATTTACCAGAGTCAAACAACCCACTTTTTGCCTATTTTACAAAAAGTGGACCTAAAAAATCCCAGATACTTTCTGGAATTATCTCTCTCGGCATTTGTGCATTTCCATTTTGGATGTTCAATTTTTTTTTTCAAACTTGAGTTTTTCACTCTCCCAGTATTCTCGTAAACAAAAAGATAAGGCAGATATAGATCACAACAAAATGGAAATTTTAGAATTTAAGTATGCAAAAGAATTTGGAAACTATAATAAATGTGAGTGAAGAAAGTTATTTTCACGCACAAAAAATGAACACCAATGTTTGTTATCCACGTTGGGGAATTCCTCTAGTACCACCTGAGATAGCTTGGGAGGAATTTTAAAAGAAAGAGATTCCTAATTGATCCTAACAAGTTTTAAATGTGGTGGATATGCCTGCCAGAAACATGTTGAATATGCAAATGACCTAATGATCCAAAAATTTCAAGAAGTAGAAATAATTAAAATTCTCAAGATAACGTGCGATGGGATATTTACCGGAGCCAAATAACCCACTTTTTGCCTATTTTACAAAAAGATGACACAAAAAATACCAGATACTTTTTGGAATTATCTCTCTCAGCATTTTTGCATTTGCATTTTGGATGTTCAATTTTTTTTTTCAAACTTGAGTTTTTTACTCTCCCAATTTTCTCGTAAACAAAAAGATAAGGCAAATATATATCACAAAAAAATGGCTATTTTAGAGTTTATGTATGCAAAAGAATTTGAAAACTATAATAAATGTGAGTGAAGAAAGTTATTTTCACGCACTAAAAGTGAACACCAAAGTTTTGTTATCCACGTTGGGGAAATTCTACTAGTACAACCCCAGATAGCTTGGTGGGAAATTTATATGAAAGAGATTCCTAATTGATCCTAACATGTTTTTATTGTGGTGGATATGAATGCCAGAAACATGATGAAGATGTAAATGACCTAATGATCAAAAAATTTCAAGGAGTAGAAAAAATTAAAATTCTCACGTTAAGGTGCGGTGGGGTATTTACAGGAGCCAAAGAACGCACTTTTGGCCTATTTTACAAAAAGCGGACACAAAAAATCCCTGATACTTTTTGGAATTATCTCTCACAGCATTTGTGCATTTCCATTTTGGATGTTCAATTTTTTTTTTCAAACTTGAGTGTTTCTCTCTCCCAGTTTTCTCGTAAAAAAAAAGAGAAGGCAAATATAGATCGCAACAAAATGGAAATTTTAGAGTGTATGTATGCAAAAGAATTTGAAAACTATAATAAATCTTAGTGAAGAAAGTTATTTTCACGCACTAAAAATGTACACCAAAGTTTTGTTGTCCACGTTTGGAAATTCTTCTAGTACAACCCAAGATAGCTTGGTGGGAATTTAATAAGATAGATATTCCTAATTGATCCTAACATGTTTTAAATTTGGTGGATATGCATTCCAGAAACATGTTGAAGATCCAAATAACCCAATGATCCAAAAATTTCCAGTAGAAAAAATTTAAATTCTCAAGTTAAAATGCGGTGGGATATTTTCCAGAGCGAAACAACCCACTTTTTGCCTATTTTATGAAAAGCGGACAAAAAAAATCCCAGGTACTTTTTGGAATTATCTCTCTCAGCATTTGTGCATTTCCATTTTGGATGTTCAATTTTTTTTTTCAAACATAAATTTTTCACTCTCCCAGTTTTCTCGTAAACAAAAAGATAAGGCAAATATAGATCACGACAAAATGGAAATTTTAGAGTTTATGTATGTAAAAGAATTTGAAAACTATATAAATGTGAGTGAATAAATTTATTTTCACGCACTAAAAATGAACACCAAAGTTTTGCTATCAACGTTGGGGAAATTCTCCGAGTACAACCCCAGATAGCTTGGATGGAATTTTAAAAGAAAGAGATTCCTAATTGATCCAAACATGTTTTAAATGTGGTGGATATGCATGCTTGAAACATGTTGAAGATGCAAATTACCCAATGATCAAAAAATTTCTAGTAGAAACAATTAAAATTCTCAACTTAATGTGCGGTGGGATATTTACCAAAGCCAAACAACCCACTTTTTACCTATTTTAATATAAGCTGATCTAAAAATCACAGATACTTTTTGGATGTTAATTTTTTTTTTTTCAAACTTGAGTTTTTCACTCTCCCATTTTTCTCGTAAACAAAAAGATAAGGCAAATATAGATCACAACAAAATAGAAATTTTAGAGTTTATGTATGCAAAAGAATTTGAAAACTACAATAAATGTGAGTGAAGAAAGTTATTTTAACGCACTAAAATCGAACACCAAAGTATTGTTATCCACGTTGGGGAAATTCCACTACTACAAGCTCAGATAGCTTGGTGGGAATTTTATAAGAAAGAGATTCCTAATTGATCCTAACATGTTTTAAATGTGGTGGATATGCAAGCCAGAAACATGTTGAAGATGCAAATGACAAAATGATCTAAATATTTCAGGGAATAGAAAATTTTAAAATTCTCAAGTTAACGTGCGGTGGGATATTTACCAGAGCCAAACATCCCACTTATTGCCTATTTAATAAAAAGCGGACCTAAAAAATCCCATATACTTTTTGGAGTTATCTCTCTCAGAGTTTGTGGATTTCCATTTTGGATGTTCAATTTTTTTTTTCAAACTTGAGGTTTTCACTCTACCAGTTTTCTCGTAAACAAAAAGATAAGGCAAATATAGATCACAACAAAATGGAAATTTTAGAATTTATATATGCGAAATATTTCGAAAACTATAATAAATGTGAGTGAAGAAAGTTATTTTCACGCACTAAAAATGACCACCAAAATTTTGTTTTCCTCGTTGGGGAAATTCCACTAGTACAACCCGAGATAGCTTGGTGGGAATTTTAAGAGAAAAAGATTCCTAATTGATGCTAACATGTTTTAAATGTGGTGGATATGCATGCCAGAAACATGTTGAAGATGCAAATGACCTAATGATCCAAAAATTTCAAGGACTAGAAAAAATTAAAATTCTCAAGTTAAAGTGCAGTGGGATATTTACTGGACCCAAACAACCCACTTTTTGCCTATTTTACAAAAAGCGGGCCTAAAAAATCACAGATACATTTTGGAATTTTCTCTCTCTGTATTTGTGCATTTCCATTTTGGATGTTCAATTTTTTTTTCAAACTAGAGCTTTTCACACTCCCAGTTTTCTAACAAAAAGATAAGGCAAATATAGATCACAACAACATGGAAATTTTAGAATTTATGTATGCAAAATAATTTGAAAACTATAATAAATGTGAGTGAAGAAAGTTATTTTCACACACTAGAAATTAACTTCAAAGTTTTGTGATCCACGTTGGGGAAATTCCGCTAGTAGAACCCCATATATCTTGGTGGGAATTTTATAAGAAATAGATTCCTAATTGATCTTAACATGTTTTAAATGTGTTAGATATGCATGCCAGAAAAATGTTGAAGATACGAATGACCAAATGATCTAAAAATTTCAAGTAGAAAAAATTAAAATTCTCAAGTTAACATGCGGCAGGATATTTTCCAGAGCCAAACAACCCACTTTTTGGACCTAAAAAATCCCAGATACTTTTTGGAATTATCTCTCTCAGTATTTGTGCATTTCCATTTTGGATGTTCAATTTCTTTTTTCAAACTAGAGTTTTTAACTCTTCGAGTATTCTCGTAAAAAAAAGTAAGGCAGATATAGATCACAACAGGATGGAAATTTTAGAATTTATATATGCAAAAGAATTTGAAAACTATAATAAATGTGAGAGAAGAAATTTATTTTCACGCACTAAAAATGAACACCAAAGTTTTGTTATCCACGTTGGGGAAATTCCACTAGTACAACCCGAGATAGCTTGGTGGGAATTTTAAAAGAAAGTGATTCCTAATTGATCCTAACATGTTTTAAATGTGGTGGATATGCATGCAAGAAACATGTTGAAGATGCAAATGGCCTAATGATCCAAAAATTTCAAGGAGTAGAAAAACTTAAAATTCTCAAGTTAACGTGTGGTGGGATATTTACTAGAGCCAAAGAACCCACTTTTTGCCTATTTTACAAAAAGCGGACCTCAAAAATCACAGTTACTTTTTGGAATTGTCTCTCTCAGCATTTGTGCATTTCCATTTTGGATGTTCAATTTTTTTTTTAAAACTAGTCTTTTTTACTCTCCCAGTTTTCTCCTAAACAAAAAGATAAGACAAATATAGATCACAACAAAATGGAAATTTTAGAATTTATGCATGCAAAAGATTTTGAAAACTATAATAAATGCGAGTTAAGAAAGTTATTTTCAAGCACTAAAAATGAACACCAATGTTTTGTTATCCACGTTGGGGAAATTCCACAAGTACAACCCCAGATAGGTTGGTGGGAATTTTAAAAGAAAGAGATTCCTAATTGATCCTAACATGTTTTAAATGTGGTGGATAGGCATGCAAGAAACATGTTGAAGATGCAAATGACCTAATCATTACAAAATTTAAAGGAGTAGAAAAAATTAAAATTCTCAAGTTTACGTGCGGTGCGAAATTTACCGAAGCCAAACAACCCACTTTTTGCCTATTTTACCAAAAGAAGACCTAAAAATCTCAGATAGTTTTTGGAATTCTCTCTCTCAGCATTTGTGCATTTCCATTTTGGATGTTCAATTTGTTTTTTTTCAAACTTGAGTTTTTCACTCTTTGAGTTTTCTCGTAAACAAAAAGATAAGACAAATATAGATCACAACAAAATGGAAATTTTAGAGTTTATGTATGCAAAAGAATTTGAAAACAAAAATAAATGTGAGTGAAGAAAATTATTTTCACGAACTATAAATGAACACCAAAGTTTTATTATCCACGTTGGGGAAATTTCACTAGTACAACCCCAGATAGCTTGGTGGGAATTTTATAAGAAAGAGATTCCTAATTGATCCTAACATGTTTTAATTGTGGTGGATATGCATGCCAGAAACATGTTGAAGATGCAAATGACCAAATGATCTAAAAATTTCAACGAGTAGAAAAAAATAAAATTCTGAAGTTAACGTGCGGTGGTATATTTACAAGAGCCAAACAACCCACTTTTTGCCTATTTTACAAAAAGCGACCCTAAAAAATCACAGATAGTTTTTGGAATTATCTCTCTCAACATTTGTGCATTTCCATTTTGGATGTTCAATTTCTTTTTTCAAACTTGAGTTTTTCACTCTCTTGGTTTTCTCGTAAACAAAAAGATAAGGCAAATATAGATCACAACAAAATGGAAATTTTAGTGTTTATGTATGCAAAAGAATTTGAAAACTACAATATATTTGAGTCAAGAAAGTTATTTTGACACACTAAAAATGAACACCAAAGTTTTGTTATCGATGTTGGGGAAATTCCACTTGTACAACCCTACATAGCTTGGTGGGAATTTTAAAAGAAAGAGATTCCTGATTGATCCTAACATGTTTTAAATGTGGTCGATATGCATGCGAGAAACATGCTGAAGATGCAAATGACCTAGAAAAAATTTTGAGGAATAGAAAAATAAAAATTCTAGAGTTAACGTGAGGTGGGATATTTACTAGAGCCAAACAACCCACTTTTTGCCTATTTTACAAAAAGTGGACCTAAAAAATCACAGATACTTTTTGGAATTATCTCTCTCAGCATTTATGCATTTCCATTTTATGTTCAATTTTATTTTTCAAACTTGAATTTTTCTCTCCCCCTGTTTTCTCGTAAAAAAAAAGATAAGGCAATCATTGATTGCAAAAAAATGGAAATTTTAGAGTTTATGTTTGCAAAAGAATTTGAAAACTATAATAAATGTGAGCCAAGAAATTTATTTTCACGCACTAAAAATGAACAGCAAAGTTTTGTTATCCACGTGGGAAAAATTCCACTAGTACAACCCGAGATATCTTTGTGGCAATTTTAAAAGAAAGAGATTCCTAATTGATCCTAACATATTTTAAATGTGGTGGATATGCATGCCAGAAACTTGTTGAAGATGCAAAGGACCTAATGATCCAAAAATTTCAAGGCATAGAAGAAATAAAAATTCTCAAGTTAACGTGCGGTGGGATATTTACTAGGGCCAAACAACCCACTTTATGCCTATTTTAAAAAATGCAGACCTAAAAAATCACAGATACTTTTTTGAATTATCTCTCTCTGCATTTGTGCATTTCCATTTTGGATGTTCAATTTTTTTTTTCAAACTTGAGTGTTTCACTCTTCCTGTTTTCTCGTAAACAAAAAGATAAGGCAAATATAGATCACAAAAAAATGGAAATTTTAGAGTTTATGTATGCAAAAGAATTTGAAAACTATAATAAATGTGAGTGAAGAAAGTTATTTTCACACAATAAAATTGAACACCAAAGTTTTGTTATCCACGTTTGGGAAATTCTACGAGTACAACCCTAGATAGCTTGGTGGGAATTTTATAAGAAAGAGATTCCTAATTGATCCTAACATGTTTCATATTTGGTGGATAGGCATGCCAGAAACATGTCGAAGTTGCAAATTACCCAAAGATCCAAAAATTTCGAGTAGAAAAAATTGAAATTCTCAACTTAACATGCGGTGGGATATTTACCAGAGCCTAGCAACCCACTTTTTGCCTATTTTACAAAAGGTGGACCAAAAAAATCCTAGATTCTTTCTGGAATTATCTCTCTTACCATTTTTGATTTTCCATTTTGGATGTTCAATTTTTTTTTTCAAATTTGAATTTTTCACTCTCCCAGTTTTCTCGTCAACAAAAAGATAAGGCAAATATAGATCTCAACAAAACGGAAATTTTAGAGTTTATGTATGCAAAAGAATTTGAAAACTATATAAATGTGAGTGAATAAAGTTATTTTCATGCACTAAAAATGAACAGCAAAGTTTTGCTATACACATTGGGGAAATTCCCCCAGTACATACCCAGATAGCTTGGTGGGAATTTTATTAGAAAGAGACTCCTAATTGATCCTAACATGTTTTAAATGTTGTGGATATGCATGCTAGAAACATGTTGAAGATGCAAAATGAACTAATGATAAAAAAATTTCGAGTAGAAAAAATGAAAATTCTCAAGTTAACGTGCGGTGGGATATTTACCAATGCCAAACAACCCACTTTTTGCCTATTTTACAATAAGCGGATCTAAAAAATAACAGATAATTTTTGGAATTATCTCTCTCAGAATTTGTGCATTTCCATTTTGGATGTTCAAGTTAACATGCGGTGGGATATTTAACAGTGCCAAACAATCCACTTTTCGCATATTTTACAAAAAGCGGATCTATAAAATCCCAGATACTACTTGGAATTATCTCTCTCAGCATTTGTGCATTTCCAATTTGGATGTTCAATTTTTTTTTCAAACTTGAGTTTTTCGCTCTCCCAGTTTTCTCGTAAACAAAAAAATAAGGCAAATATAGATTTCAACAAAATGGAAATTTTAGAATTTATGTATGCAAAAGAATTTGAAAACTATAATAAATGTGAGAGAGGAAAATTATTTTCATGCATTAAAAATGAACACCAAAGTTTTGTTATCCACGTTGGGGAAATTCCGCTAATACAACCCCAAATAGCTTGGGGGGAATTTTATAAGAAACAGATTCCTAATTGATCCTAACATGTTTTAAAGGTGGTGGATATGCATACCAAAAACATTTTGAAGATGCAAATGACCTAATGATCTAAAAATTTCAAGGAGAAGAAAAAATAAAAATTCTCAAGTTAACGTGCGGTGGGATATTTACCAGAGCCAAACAACCCACTTTTTGCCCATTTTACAAAAAGCAGACGTAAAAAATCCTAGATACTTTTTGGAATTACCTCTCTCAGCATTTGTGCATTTCCATTTTGGATGATCAATTTTTTTTTTCAAACTTGAGTTGTCCCCTCTCCCAGTTTTCTCGTAAACAAAAAGATAAGGCAAATATAGATCACAACAAAATGGAAATTTTAGAGTTTAGGTATGCAAAAGAATTTTAAAACTATAATAAATGTGAGTGAAGAAAGTTATTTTCACGCACTAAAAATGAACACCAAAGTTTTGTTATCCACGTTGGGGAAATTCCACTAGTACAACCCCAGATAGCTTCGTGCGAATTTTATAATAAAGAGATTCCTAATTGACCCTAATATGTTTCAATTGTGGTGGATATGCATGCCAGAAACATGTTGAAGATGCAAATGACCTAATGATCCAAAAATTTCAAGGAGTAGAAAAAATTAAAATTCTCAAGTTAACATGCGGTGGGATATTTACCAAAGCCAAACAACCCACTTTTTGCCTCTTTTTCAAAAAGCGGACCTAAAAATTCACATATACCTTTTTGAATTATCACTCTTAGCATTTGTGCATTTCCTTTTTGGATGTTCAATTTTTTTTTCAAATTTGAGTTTTTCCCACTCCCATTTTTCTCGTTAACAAAAAGAAAAGGCAAAAATAGATCACAACAAAATGAAAATTTTGGATTTTATGTATGCAAAAGAATTTTAAAACTATAATAAATGTGAGTGAAGAAAATTATTTTCACGCACTAAAAATGAACACCAAAGATTTGTTATCCACATTGAGGAAATTCCGCTAGTACAACCCCAGGTAGCTTGGTGGAATTTTATAAGATGAGATTTCTAATTGATCCTAAGATGTTTTAAATGTGGTGGATATGCATGCATGAGAAATGTTGAAGAGGCAAATGACCTAATGATCCAAAAATTTCAAAGAGTAGAAAAAATTTAAATTCCCAAGTTAACGTGTGGTGGGATATTTACGAGAGCCAAACAACCCACTTTTTGCCTATTTTACAAAAAGTGGACCTAAAAAATCACATATACTTTTTGGAATTATCTCTCTCAGCATTTGTGCATTTCCATTTTGGATGTTGAATTTTTTTTTTCAAACTTGAGTTTTTCACTCTCCCAATTTTCTTGTTAACAAAAAGATAAGGCAAATATAGATCACAGCAAAATAAAAATTTTATAGTTTATGTATGCAAAATAATTTCAAGATTATAATAAATGTGAGTGAAGAAAATTATTTTCACGCACTAAAAATGTACACCAAAGTTTTGTTATCCACGTTGGGGAAATTCCAACAGTACAACCCTAGATAGCCTGGTGGAATTTATAAGAAAGTGATTTCTAATTGATCCTAACATGTTTTAAATGTGGTGGATATGCATGCCAGAAACATGTTGAAGAAGCAAATGACTTAATGATCCAAAAATTTCAAGGAGTAGAAAAAATTAAAATTCTCTAGTTAACGTGCGGTGGGATATTTACTGGATCCAAACAACCCACTTTTTGCCTATTTTACAAAAAGCGCAACTAAAAAGTCACAGATACTTTTTGGAATTATCTCTCTCAGCATTTTTGCATTTCCATTTTGGATGTTCAATTTTTTTTTTCAAACTTGAATTTTTCACACTCCTAGTTTTCTCGTAAACAAAAAGATAAGGCAAATATAGATCACAACAAAATGGAAATTTTAGAGTTTAAGTATGCAAAAGAGTTTGAAAACTATAATAAATATGAGTCAAGAAAGTTATTTTCACGCACTAAAAATGAACACCAAAGTTTTGTTATCCACGTTGAGGAAATTCCACTAGTACATTCCGAGATTGCTTGGTGGGAATTTTTAAAGAAAGAGATTCCTAATTGATCCAAACATGTTTTAAATGTGGTGGATATGCATGCGAAAAATTGTTGAAGATGCAAATGACCTAAAGATCCAAAAATCTGGAGTAGAAAAAATTAAAATTCTCAAGTTAACGTGCGGTGGAATATTTACCGGAGCCAAACAACCCACTTTTTGCCTATTTTACAAAAAGCCTACCTAAAAAATCACAGATACTTTTTGGAATTATCTCTCTCAGAATTTGTGCATTTCCATTTTGGATATTAATTTTTTTTTCAAACTTGAGGTTTTCACTCACCCAGTTTTCTTGTAAAAAAAAGATAAGGCAAATATAGATCAGAATAAAATGAAATTTTGGATTTTATGTATTTAAAAGAACTTGAAAACTATCATAAATGTGAGTGAAGACAATTATTTTCATGCACTAAAAATGAACACCAAAGTTTTTTTATCCACGTTGTGGAAATTCCACTTGTACAACCCCAGATAGCTTGGAGGGAATTTTATAAGAAAGAGATTCCTAATTGATCCTAACATGTTTTAATTGTGCTGGATATGCATGCCAGAAACATGTTGAAGATGCAAATGACCATATGATCTAAAAATTTCGAGTAGAAAAAATTAAAATTCTCAAGTTAACCTGCGGTGGGACATTTATCGGGGCCAAACAACCCACTTTTTGCCTATTTTACAAAAAGCGGACCTAAAAAATCACTGATTCATTTTGGAATTAGCTCTCTCAGCATTTGTGCATTTCCAGTTTCGATATTCAATTTTTTTTTTCAAACTCGAGTTTTTCACTCTCCCAGTTTTCTCGTAAAGAAAAAGAGAAGGCAAATATAGATCACAACAAAATGGAAATTTTAGAGTTTATGTATGCAAAAGAATTTGAAAACAATAAAAAATGTGAGTGAAGAAATTTATTTTGACGCACTAAAAATGAACACCTACGTTTTGTTATCCACGTTGGGGAAATTCCACTAGTACAACCCCAAATAGCTTGGTGGGAATTTTATAAGAAAGAGATTCCAAATTGATCCTAACCTTTTTTATGGTGGTGGATATGCATGCCCTAACATGTTGAAGATGCAAATGACCCAATGAACCAAAAATTTCGAGTAGAAAAAATTAAAATTCTCAAGTTAACATGCGGTGGGATATTTACCAGAGCCAACCAACCCACTTTTTGCCTATTTTACAAAAATCGGACAAAAAAAATCCCAGATACTTTTTGGGATTATCTATCTCAGCATTTGTGCATTTCCATTTTGGATGTTCAATATTTTTTTAAACTTGAATTTTCCACTCTCCCAGTTTTCTTGTAAACAAAAACATCAGACAAATATAGATTACAACAAAATGGAAATTTTAGAGTTTATGCATGCAAAAGAATTCTAAAACTTTATAAATGTGTGTGAAGAAGGTTATTTTCACGCACTAAAAATGAACACCAAAGTTTTGCTATCCACATTGGGCAAATTCCCCTAGTTCAACCCCAGATAGCTTGGTGGGAATTTTATAAGAAAGTGATTCCTAATTGATCCTAACATGTTTTAAATGTGGTGGATATGCATGCTAGAAACATGTTGAAGGTGCAAATGACCTAATGATCCAAAAATTTCGTGTAGAAAAAATTACAATTCTCAAGTTAACGTGCGGTGGGATATTTACCAGATCCAAACAGCCCACTTTTTGCCTATTTTACAAAAAGAGGATCTAAAAAATCACAGATACTTTTTTGACTTATCTCACTCAGTATTTGTGCATTTCCATTTTGGATGTTCAATTTTTTTTTTTCAAAATTGAGTTTTTCACTCTCCTAGTTTTCTCGTAAACAAAAATATAAGGAAAATATATATCACAACAAAATGGAAATTTTAGAGTTTATTAATGCAAAATAATTTGAAAACTATAATAAATGTGAGTGAAGAAAGTTATTTTCCAGCACTAAAAATGAACACCAAAGTTTTGTTATCCACGTTGGGGAAATTCCACTAGTACAACCCTAGATAGCTTGGTAGGAATTTTATAAGAAAGAGATTCCTAATTGATCCTAACATGTTTTATATGTGGTTATTATGCATGCCAGAAATATGTTGAAGATGCAAATGACCTAATGATCCAAAAATTTCATGAAGTAGAAATAATTAAAATTCTCAAGTGAACGTGCGATGGGATATTTACCGGAGACAAACAACCCACTTTTTTCCAATTTTACAAAAAGCGGACCAAAAAAATCCCAGATACTTTTTGGAATTATCTCTCTCAGCATTTGTGCATTTCCATTTTGGATGTTCAATTTTTTTTTCAAACTTGAATCTTTCTCTCTCCCAGTTTTCTCGCAAACAAAAAGATAAGGCAAATATAGATCACAACAAAATGGAAATTTTAGAGTTTATGTATGCAAAAGAATTTGAAAACCATAATAAATGTGAGTGAAGAAAGTTATTTTCACTCACAAAAAATGAACACCAAAGTTTTGTCGTCCACATTGGGGAAATTCCACTAGTACAACCCCAGTTTGCTTGGTGGGAATTTTTTAAAAAGAGATTCCTAATTGATCCTAACATGTTTTAATTGAGGTGGATATGCATGCCAAAAACATTTTGAAGATTCAAATGACCTAATGATCTAAAAATTTCAAGGAGTTGAAAAAATAAAAATTCTCAAGTTAACGTGCGGTGGGATATTTCCCAAAGCCAAACAACCCCTTTTTTGCCTATTTTACAAAAAGCGGACCTAAAAAATCCTAGATACCTTTTGGAATTATCTCTCTCAGCATTTGTGCATTTCCATTATGGATGTTCAATTTTTTTTTTCAAACTTGAGTTTTTTACTCTCCAAATATTCTCGTAAACAAAAAGATATGGAAAATATATATCACAACAAAATGGAAATTTTAGAGTTTATTAATGCAAAAGAACTTGAAAACTATAATAAATGTGACTGAAAAAAGTTATTTTCAGCACTAAAAATGAACACCAAAGTTTTGTTATCCACGTTGGGGAAATTCCACTAGTACAACCCGAGATAGCTTGGTGGGAATTTTGAAAGAAAGAGATTCCTAATTGATCCTAACATGTTTTAAATGTGGTGGGTATGCATGCTAGAAAAATGTTGAAGATGCAAATGACCTAATGATCCAAAAATTTCAAGAAGTAGAAAAAATTGAAATTATGAAATTAATGTGCGGTGGGATATTAACTGGAGCCAAACAGCCACTTTTTGCCTATTTTACTAAAAACGTACCTAAAAAATCACAGATACTTTTTAGAATTATCTCTCTCAGCATTTGTGCATTTCCATTTTGGATATTAATTTTTTTTTTCAAACTTGAGTTTTTCACTCTCCCAGTTTTCACGTAAACAAAAAGATAAGGCAAATATAGATCACAACAAAATGAAAATTTTGAAGTTTATGTATGCAAAAGAATTTGAAAACTATAATAAATGTGGGTGAAGAAAATTATTTTCTTGCAGTAAAAATGAACAACAAAGTTTTGTTGTCCACGTTTGGGAAATTCCAGTAATACAACCCCAGATAGCCTGGTGGGAATTTTAGAAGAATGAGATTCCTAATTGATCCGAACATGTTTTAAATGTGGTGGATATGCATGGCAGAAACATTGAAGATGCAAATCACCAAATGATCAAAAAAATTCAAAGAATAGAAAAAATTAAAATTCTCAAGTTAAGGTGCGGTGGGAAAAAATTAAAATTCTCAAGTTAAGGTGCGGTGGGATATTTACCAGAGCCAAACGACCCACTTTTTGCCTATTTTACAAAAAGCCCACCAAAAAAATCACAGATACTTTTTGGAATTATCTCTCTCAGCATTTGTTCATTTCTATTTTGGACGTTCAATTTTTTTTTTCAAACTTGAGTTTTTCACTCTCCTAGTTTTCTTGTAAACAAAACGATAAGGTAAATATAGACCACAACAAAATGGAAATTTTAGAGTTTATGTATGCAAAAGAATTTGAAAACTATAATAAATGAGAGTGAAGAAAGTTATTTTGACGCACTAAAAATGAACACCAAAGTTTCGTTATCCACGTTGGGGTAATTCCACTAGTACAACCCCAAATAGATTGGTGTGAATTTTATAAGAAAGAGATTCCTAATTGATCCAAACATGTTTTAAATGTGGTGGATAAGCATGCTAGAAAACATGTTGAAGATGAAAATGACCTAATGATCCAAAAATTTTGGGCAGAAAAAATTACAATTCTCAAGTTAACGTGCGGTGGGATATTTACAAGAGCCAAACAACCCACTTTTTGCTTATTTTACAAAAAGAGAATCTAAAAAAACACAGATACTTTTTGGACTTATCTCTCTCGGCATTTGTGCATTTCCATTTTGGATGTTCAATTTTTTTTTTCAAAATTGAGTTTTCACTCTCCTAGTTTTCTCGTAAACAAAAAGATAAGGAAAATATAGATAACAACAAAATGGAAATTTTAGAGTTTATGTATCCAAAGAATTTGAAAACTATAATAAATGTGAGTCAAGAAAGTTATTTTCACGCACTAAAAATGAACACCAAAGTTTTGTTGTCCACGTTGGGGAAATTCCACTAGTAAAACCCCATATAGCTTGGTGGGAATTTAAAGGAAAGAGATTCCTAATTGATCCTAACATGTTTTAAATGTGGTGGATATGCATGCTAGAAACATGTTGAAGATACAAATGACCTAATGATTCAAAATTTTCAAGTAGAAAAAATTAAAATTCTCAAGTTAATGTGCAGTGGGGTATTTACCAGAGCCAAACAACCCACTTTTTGCCTATTTTAGAAAAAGCGATTTTAAAAAATCACAGATACATTTTGGAATTATCTGTCTCAGCATTTGTGCCTTTCCTTTTTGCATGTTCAATTTTTTTTTCAAACTTGAGTTTTTCACTCTCCCAGTTTTCTCGTAAACAAAAACATAAGGCAAATATAGATCACAACAAAATGAAAATTTTAGAGTTTAAGAATGCAAAAGAATTTGAAAACTATAATAAATGTGAGTCAACAAAGTTATTTACACTCACTAAAAATGAACACCAAAGTTTTGATATCTAGTTGGGGAAATTCCACTAGTACAACCGTAGATAGCTTTGTTGGAATTTTATAAGAAAGAGATTTCTAATTGATCGTAACATGTTTTAAATGTGGTGTATATGCATGCAAGAAAGATGTTGAAGATGCAAATGACCTAATGATCCAAAAATTTCAAAGTGTAGAAAAAATTAAAATTCTGAAGTTAACGTGCGGTGGGACATTTACCAAAGCCAAACAACCCACTTTTGGCCCATTTTACAAAAAGTGGATCTATAAAATCCCAGATACTTTTAGGAATTATCTCTCTCCGCATTTGTACATTTCCAATTTGGATGTTCAATTTTTTTTTTCAAACTTGAGTTTTTTACTCTCCGAGTTTTCTCGTAAACCAAAAGATAAGGAAAATATAGATCACAACAAAATAGAAATTTTAGACTTTATGTATGCATAAGAATTTGAAAACTATAATAAATGTGAGTAAAGAATGTTATTTTCACGCAGTAAAAATGAACACCAAAGTTTTGTTATCCACGTTGGGGAAATTCCACTAGTACAACCCAATATAACTTCGTGGGAATTTTATAAGAAAGAGATTCCTATTTGATCCTAACATGTTTTAATTATGGTGGATATGCATGCTAGAAACATGTTGAAGATGCAAATGACCTAATGATCCAAAAATTTCAAGGAGTAGAAAAAATTAAAAATCTCAAGTTAACGTGCGGTGGGATATTTACCAGAGCCAAACAACCCACTTTTTGCCTATTTTACAAAAAGCAGACCTAAAAAATCCCAGATACTTTTTGGAATTATCTCTCTCAGCATTTATGCATTTCCATTTTGGATGTTCAAATTTTTTTTTCACACTTGAGTTTTTCACTCTCCCAGTTTTCTCGTAAACAAAAAGATAAGGCAAATATAGATCACAACAAAATGGAAATTTTAGAGTTTATGTATGCAAAAGAATTTGAAAACTATAGTAAATGTGAGTCAAGAAAGTTATTTTCACGCACTAAAAATGAACACCAAAGTTTTGTTATGCATGTTGGGGAAATTCCACTAGTACAACCCTGATAGGTTGGTGAGAATTTTAAAAAATAGAGATTTCTAATTGATCGTAACATGTTTTAAATGTGGTAGATATGCATGCCAGAAACATGATGAAGGTGCAAATGACCTAATGATCCAAAAATTTCAAGGAGTAGAAAACATTAAAATTCTCAAGTTCACATGTCGTGGGATATTTACCTGAGCCAAAACACCCACGTTTTGCCTATTTTACAAAAACTGGACCTAAAAAATCACAGATTCTTTTGGGAATTATCTCTCCCAGCATTTGTGCATTTCAATTTTTGGATGTTCAATTATTTTTTCAAACATGAATTTTTCACATTCCCAGTTTTCTCGTAAACAAAAAGATAAGGCAAATATTGATCACAACAAAATGGAAATTTTAGAGTTTATGTATGCAAAAGAATTTGAAACCTATAATAAATGTGAGTGAAGAAAGTTATTTTAGTGCACTAAAAATGAACACCAAAGTTTTGTAATCCACGTTGGGGAAATTCCATTAGTTCAACCAGATAGCTTGGTGGGAACTTTCAAAGAAAAAGATTCCTAATTGATCCTAACATGTTTTAAATGTGGTGGATATGCATGCCAGAAATATGTTGAAGATACAAATGACCTAAAGATCCCAAAAATTAAAGGAGTAGAAAAAATTAAAATTCTCAAGTTAACGTGCGGTGGGATATTTACTAGAGCCTAACTACCCACTTTATGCATATTTTACAAAAAGCGGACCTAAAAAACTGACAGATACTTTTTGGATTTATCTCTATCAGCTTTTGTGCATTTCTATTTTGGATGTTCAATTTTTTTTTTTCAAACTTTAGTTTTTCACTCTCCCAGTTTTCTCGTAAAAAAAAAAAAGATAAGGCAAATATAGATCACAACAAAATGGAAATTTTAGATTTTATATATGCAAAAGAATTTGAAAATTATAATAAATGTGAGTGAAGAAAGTTATTTTCATGCACTAAAAATGAACATCAAAGTTTTGTTATCCATGTTGGGGAAATTCCAGTAGCACAACCTGAGATAGCTTGGACGGAATTTTAAAAGAAAATGATTCCAAATTGATCCTAACATGATTTAAATGTGGTGGATATGCATGCCAGAAACATGTTGAATATGCAAATGACCTAATGATCCAAAAATTTCTAGTAGAAAAATTAAAATTCTCAAGTTAACGTGTGGTGGGATATTTACGGAAGCCAAACAACCCACTTTTTGCCTATTTTACAAAAAGCGGACCTAAAAAATCATAGAAACTTTTTGCAATTATCTGTCTCAGCATTTGTACATTTCCCTTTTGGATGTTCAATTTTTTTTTTTTTAAACTTGAGTTTTTCACTCTCCCAGTTTTCTCATAAACAAAAAGATAAGGCAAATACAAATCACAACAAAATGGAAATTTTAGAGTTTATGTATGCAAAAGAATTTGAAAACTATAATAAATATGAGTGCAGAAAGGTATTTTCATGCACTAAAATTAAACACCAAAGTTTTGTTATCCACATTGGGGAAATTCCACTTGTACAACCCCAGATAGCTTGGTGAGAATTTTATAAGAACGAGATTCCTAATTGATCCTAATATGTTTTAATTGTGGTGAATATGCATGCCACAAACATGTTGAAGATGCAAATGACCTAATGATCAAAAAATTTGAAGCGGTAGAAAAAATTAAAATTCTCAAGTTAACGTGTGGTGGGATATTTGCCAGAGCCAAGCAACCCACTTTATGCCTATTTTACAAAAAGCGGACATAAAAAATTACAAATACTTTTTGGAATTATCTCTCTGAGTATTTGTGCATTTCCATTTTGGTTGTTCAATTTTTTTTTCAAACTTCAATTTTTCCCTCTCCTAGTTTTCTCGCAGACAAAAAGATAAGGCAAATATAGGTATCAACAAAATGGAAATTTTAGAATTTATGTATGCAAAAGAATTTGAAAACTATAATAAATGTGAGTGAAGAAATTTTTTTTCACACACTAAAAAATGAACACCAAATTTTGCTATCCACGGGAAATTCCACTAGTACAACTAGAGATAGCTTGGTGGGATTTTTAAAAGAAAGAGATTCCAAATTGATCCTAACATGTTTTAAATGTGGTCGATATGCATGCCAGAAACATTCTAAAGATGCAAATGACCTAATGATCCAAAAATTTCATGGAGTAGAAAAAAAAAATTCTCAAGTTATCGTGTGGTGGGATATTTACCATTGCCAAAAAACCCTCTTTTTGCCTATTTTACAAAAAGCGGACCTAAAAAATCACAGATACTTGTTGGAATTATCTATCTCAACATTTGTGCATTTCCATTTTTGGATGTTCAATTTTTTTTTCCAACTTGAATTTTTCACTCTCCCAGTTTTCTCGTAAACAAAAAGATAAGGCAAATATTGATCACAACAAATTGGAAATTTTAGAGTTTATGTATGCAAAAGAATTTGAAAATTATAATAAATGTGAGAGAAGCAAGTTATTATCACACACTAAAAATGAACACCAATGTTTGGTTATCTACATTGGGGAAATTTCATTAGTACAACCCCAGAGAGCTTTGTGGGAATTTTAAAAGAAAGAGATTCCAAATTGATCCTAACATGTTTTAATTGTGGTGGATATGCATGCCAGAAACAAGTTGAAGATGCAAATGACCTAATGATCCAAAAACTTCAAGGAGTAGTAAAAATTAAAATTCTCAAGTTAACGTGCGGTTGGATATTTATCGGGGCCAAACAACTCACTTTTTGCCTATTTTACAAATACTGGACCTAAAAAATCATAGATACTTTTTGGAATTATCTCTCTCTGTTTTTGTACATTTCCATTTTGGATGTTCAATTTTTTTTTTCAAACTTGAGTTTTTCACTCTCCCAGTTTTCTCGTAAACAAAAAGATAAGGCAAATATAGATCGCTACAAAATGGAAATTTTAGAGTTTATGTATGCAAAAGATTTGAAAACTATAATTAATGTTAGTGAAGAAAGTTATTTTCATGCACTAAAAATGAACACCAAAGTTTTGTTATCCACGTTGGGGAATTTCCACTAGTACAACCACATATAGCTTGGTGGGAATTTTATTAGAAAGAGATTCCTAATTGATCCTAACTTGTTTTAATTGTTGTGGATATGCATGTCAGAAACATTTTGAAGATGCAAATGACCAAATGATCTAAAAATTTCAAGGAGTAGAAAAAACTACAATTCTCAAGTTAACGTGTGGTGGGATATTAACCAGAGCCAAACAACCCAATTTTTGCCTATTTTACAAAAAACAGACCTAAAAAACCCCAGATACTTTTTGGAATTGTCTCCCACAGTATTTCTGCATTTCCACTTTCGATGTTCAATTTTTTTTTTCTAACTTGAGTTTTTCACTCTCCCACTTTTCTCGAAAACAAAAAGATAAGGCAAATATTGATCACAACAAATTGGAAATTTTAGAGTTTATGTATGCAAAAGAATTTGAAAACTATAATAAGTGTGAGTGAAGAAAGTTATTTTCACACACTGAAAATAAACACCAAAGTTTGGTTATCTACATTGAGGAAATTCCATTAGTACAACCTAGATAGCTTGGTGGGAATTTTAAAAGAAAGAGATTCCTAATTGATCCTAACATGTTTTAAATGTGGGGGATATACATGCCAGAAATATGTTGAAGATGCAAATGACCTAATGATCCAAAAAATTCAATGAGTAGAAAATATTAAAATTTTCAAGTTAAGGTGCGATGGGATATTTACCAGAGCCAAACAACCCACTTTTTGCCTATTTTACAAAAAACAGACCTAAAAAATCACAGATAATTTTTGGAATTATCTCTCTCCGCATTTGTGCATTTCCATTTTGGATGTTCAATTTTTTTTTTCAAACTTGAGTTATTCACTCTCCTAGTTTTCTCGTAAACAAAAAGATAAGGCAAATATAGATCTCAACAAAATGGAAATTTTAGAGTTTATGTATGCAAAAGAATTTGAAAACTATAATAAATGTGAGTGAAGAATGTTATTTTGACGCACTAAAAATGAACACCAAAGTTTCGTTATCCATGTTGGGGAAATTCCACTAGTACAACCCCAAATAGCTTGGTGGGAAATTTATGAGAAAGAGATTCCTAATTGATCCTAACATTTTTTATTGTGGTGGATATGCATGCCAGAAATATGTTGAGGATGAAAATGACCCAACGATCCAAAAATTTCAAAGAGTAGAAAAAATTAAAATTCTCGAGTTAACATGCGGTGGGATAATTACCAGAGCCATGCAACCCACTTTTTGCCTATTTTACAAAATGCAGACCAAAAAAATCCCAGATACTTTTTGGTATTATCTCTCTCAGCATTTGTGCATTTCCATTTTGGATGTTCAATTTTTTTTTTTCAAAATTGAGTTTTTTAGTCTCCTAGTTTTCTCGTAAACAAAAAGATAAGGCAAATATAGATCACAAAAAAATGGAAATTTTAGAGTTTATGTATGCAAAAGAATTTGAAAACTATAATAAATGTGAGTGGAGCAAGTTATTTTCCCGCACTAAAAATGAACACCAAAGTTTTGTTATCCACGTTGGGGAATTTGCACTAGTACAACCCTAGATAGGTTGGTGGGAATTTTATCAAAAAGAGATTCCTAATTGATCCTAACATGTTTTAATTGTAGTTATTATGCAAGCCAGAAACATGTTGAAGATGTAAATAAACTAATGATCCAAAAATTTCGAGTAGAAAAAATTATAATTCTCAAGTTAACGTGCGGTGGGATATTTACCATAGCCAAACCACCCACTTTTTGCCTATTTTACAAAAAGAGGACCCAAAAAATCGCTGATACTTTTTGGAATTATCTCTCTCAGCATTTGTGCATTTTCATTTTTGGATGTTCAATTTTTTTTTCAAACTTGAATTTTTTACTCTACCAGTTTTCTCGTAAATAAAAAGATAAGGCAAATATTGATCACAACAAAATGGAAATTTGAAAACTATAATAAATGTTAGTGAAGAAAGGTATTTTCACATACTAAAAATGAACACCAAAGTTTTGTTATCCACGTTGGGTAAATTCCACTAGTACAACCCCAATTAGCTTGGTGGGAATTTTAAAAGAAAGAGATTCCTAATTGATCTTAACTTGTTTTGAATGTGGTGGATATTCATGCTAGAAATATGTTGAAGATGCAAATGGCCTAAAGATTCAAAAATTTTAGGAGTAGAAAAAATTAAAATTCTCAAGTTAACGTGCGGTGGGATATTTACCAGAGCCAAACGACCCACTTTATGCGTATTTTACAAAAAGTCGACCTAAAAAATCACATATACTTTTTGGAATTATCTCTCTCAGCATTTGTGGATTTCCATTTTGGATGTTCAATTTTTTTTTTCAAACTTGAGTTTTTCACTCTCCCAGTTTTCTGGTAAACAAAAAGATAAGGCAAATATAGATAACAACAAAATGGAAATTTTAGATTTTATGTATGCAAAAGAATTTGAAAACTATCATAAATATGTGCCAAGAAAGTTATTTTCACACACTAAAAATGAACACCAAAGTTTTGTTATCCACGTTGGGGAAATTCCATTAGTAAAACCCACTATAGCTTGGGGAGAAATTTATAGGAAAGAGATTCCTAATTGATACTAACATGTTTTAAATGTGGTGGATATGCATGCTAGAAACTTGTTGAAGATGCAAATGACCTAATGATCCAAAAACTTCTAGTAGAAAAAATTAAAATTCTCAAGTTAATGTGCGGTGGGATATTTACCAGAGCCAAACAACCCACTTTTTGCCTGTTTTACCAAAATTGGATCTAAAAAATCACAGATCCTTTTTGGAATTATCTCTCTCAGAATTTGTGCATTTCCATTTTGGATGTTCATTTTTTTTTCAAACTTGAGTTTTTCACTCTCCTAGTTTTCTCGTAAACAAAAAGATAAGGAAAATATAGATCACAACAAAATGGAAATTTTAGAGTTTATGTATGCAAAATAATTTGAAAACTATAATAAATGTGAGTCACTACATGCACTAAAAATGAACACCAAAGTTTTCTTATCCACGTTGGGAAAATTCCACTAGTACAACCCTCGATAGCTTTGTGGGAATTTTATCAGAATGAGATTCCAAATTGATCCTAACATGTTTTAAATATGGTGGCTATGCATGCTAGAAACATGTTGAAGATGCAAATGACCTAATGATCCAAAAATTTCAACGAGTAGAAAAATTAAAATTGTCAAGTTAACGTGCAGTGGGATATTTACCAGAGCCAAACAACCCACGTTTTGCCTATTTTACAAAAACTGGACCTAAAAAATCACAGATACTTTTTGGAATTATCTCTCTCAGCATTTGTGCATTTCCATTTTTGGATGTTCAATTATTTTTTCAAACTTGAATTTTTCACTCTCCCAATTTTCTCGTAAAAAAAAAAGATAAGGCAAATATTGATCACAACAAAATGGAAATTTTAGAGTTTATGTATGCAAAATAATTTATAACCTATAATAAATGTGAGTGAAGAAAGTTATTTTCATGCACTAAAAATGAACACCAAAGTTTGGGTATCCACGTTAGGAAATTCCGTTAGTACAACCCCAGATAGCTTGGTAGGAATTTTAAAAGAAAGAGATTCCTAATTGATCCTAACATGTTTTAAATGTGGTGGATAAGCATGCCATAAATATGTTGAAGATGCAAATGACCTAAAGATCAAAAAATTTCAAGGAGTAGAAAAAATTAAAATCCTCAAGTTAATGTGTGGTGGGATATTTACCAGAGCCAAACAACCCACTTTATGCCTATTTTAAAAAAAGCGGACCTCAAAAATCACAGATACTTTTTGGAATTATCTCTATCAGCATTTGTGCATTTCCATTTTAGATGTTCAATTTTTGTTTTCAAACTTGAGTTTTTCACTTTCCCCCTCGTAAACAAAAAGATAAGGCAAATATAGATCACAACAAAATGGAAATTTTATAATTTATGTATGCAAAAGAATTTGAAAACTGTAATAAATGTGAGTGAAGGAAGATATTTTCACGCACTAAAAATGAACACCAAGGTTTTGTTATCCTTGTTGGGGAAATTCCACTAGTTCAACCCGAGATAGCTTGGTGGGAATTTTAAAAGAAAGAGATTCCTAATTTATCCTAACATGATTTAAATGTGGTGGATATGCATGCCAGAAACATGTTGAATATGCAAATGACCTAATGATCCAAAAATTTCAAGGAGTAGAAAAAATTAAAATTCTTAAGTTAATGTGAGGAGGGATATTTACCAGAGCCAAACAACCCACTTTTTGCCTATTTTACGAAAACTGAACCTAAAAAATCATAGATACTTTTTGGAATTAACTCTCTCAGCATTTGTGCCTTTCCATTTTTGGATGTTCAATTTTTTTTTCCAAACATGAATTTTTCAATCACCCAGTTTTCTCGTAAACAAAAAGATAAGGCAAATATTGATCACAAAAATATAGAAATTTTAGAGTTTATGTATGCAAAAGAATTTGAAAACTATAATAAATGTGAGTCAAGAAAGTTATTTTCACGCACTAAAAATGAACACCAAAGTTTTTTTATCCACGTTGGGGAAATTCCACTAGTACAACCCCAGATAGCTTGGTGAGAATTTTAAAAGAAAGAGATTCCTAATTGATCCTAACTTGTTTTAAATTTGGTTGATATGCATGTCAGAAACATGTTGAAGATTCAAATGACCCAATGATCCAAAAATTTCAAGGAGTAGAAAAAATTAAAATTCTCAAGTTAACTTGCTGTGGGATATTTACCAGAGCCAAGCAACACACTTTTTGCCTATTTTATAAAAACGGACCAAAAAAAATCCCAGATACTTTTTGGAATTATCTCTCTCAGCATTTGTGCATTTCCATTTTTGATGTTCAATTTTTTTTTCAAACTTGAATTTTTCACTCGCCCAGTTTTTTCGTAAACAAAAAAATAAGGAAAATATAGATCACAACAAAATAGAAATTTTAGAGTTTATGTATGAAAAAGAATTCGAAAACTATATTAATTTGACTGAAGAAAGTTATTTTCACACACTTAAAATGAACACCAAAGTTTTGCTATCCATGTTGGGGAAATTCCCCTAGTACAACCCCAGATAGCTTGGTGGGAATTTTATAAGAAAGAGACGCCTAATTGATCCTAACATGTTTTTCATGTGGTGGATATGCATGCTAGAAACATGTTGAAGATGCAAATGATCTAATGATCCAAAAATTTCAAATAGAAAAAATTAAAATTCTCAAGTTAACGTGCGGTGGGATATTTACCAGAGCCAAACAACCCACTTTTTCCCTATTTGAAAAAAAGCGGAACTAAAAAATCACAGCTACTTTTTGGAATTACCCTCCCAGTATTTGTCCATTTCCATTTGGAATGTTCAATTTTTTTTTTCAAACTTGAGTTTTTCACTCTCCCAGTTTTCTCGTAAACAAAAACAGAAGGCAAATATTGATCACAAAAAAATGGAAATTTTAGTGTTTATGTATGCAAAAGAATTTGAAAACTATAATAAATGTGAGTGAAGAAAGTTATTTTCACGCACTAAAAATGACCACCAAAGTTTTGTTATCCACGTTGGGGAAATTCCACTAGTACAACCCCAGATAGCTTGGTGGGAATTTTATATGAAAGAGATTCCTAATTGATTTTAACATGTTTTAAATGTGGTGGATAAACATGCCAGAAACATGTTGAAGATGCAAATGACCTAATGATCGAAAAATTTCAAGGAGTAGAAAACATTAAAATTCTGAAGTTAACGTGCGGTGGGATATTTAACAAAGCCAAACTACCCACATTCACCTATTTTACAAAAAGCAGACCTAAAAAATCCCAGATACTTTTTGAAATTATCTCTCTCGCAATTTTGCATTTCCAATTTGGATGTTCAATTTTTTTTTTTTCAAACTTGAGTTTTTCATAGTCCCAGTTTTCTAGTAAACAAAAAGATAAGGCAAATATAGATCACAACAAAACAGAAATTTTGGAGTTTATGTATGCAAAAGAATTTGAAAACTATAATAAATGTGAGTGAAGAAAATTATTTTCACGCACCAAAAATGAACACAAAAGTTTTGTTATCCACGTTGGGGAAATTCCGCTAGTACAACCCCGGATAGCTTGGTGGGAATTTTATAAGAAAGAGATTCCTAATTGATCCTAACATGTTTTAAATGTGGTGGATATGCATACCGGAATCATGTTGAAGATGCAAATGACCAAATGATCTAAACATTTCAAGGAGTAGAAAATATTAAAATTCTCAAGTTAATGTGCGATGCGATATTTACTAGAGCCAAACAACCAAGTTTTTGCCTATTTTACAAATTGCGGACCTAAAAAATCCCAGATAATTTTTAAAATTATCTCTCTCTCCATTTGTGCATTTCCATTTTGGATGTCCAATTTTTTTTTTCAACCTGAGTTTTTCACTCTCCCAGTTTTCTCGTAAGCAAAAAGTTATGGCAAATATAGATCACAACAAAAAGGAAATTTTAGAATTTATGTACCCAAAAGAATTTGAAAACTATATAATAAATGTGAGTGAAGAAAGTTATTTTCACGCACTAAAAATGAACACCAAAGTTTTGTTATCCACGTTGGGGAAATTCCACTAGTACAACCCTAGATAGCTTGGAGGGAATTTTAAAAGAAAGAGATTCCTAATTGGTCCTAACATGTTTTAAATTTGGTGGATATACATGCCAGAAACATATTGAAGAGGCAAATGACCTAATGATCCAAAAATTTCAAGGAGTAGAAAAAATTAAAATTCTCAAGTTAACATGCGGTGGGATATTTACCGAAGCGAAACAACCCACATTTTGCCTATTTTACAAAAAGCGGACCTAAAAAGTCACAGATACTTTTTGGAATTATCTCTCTTAGCATTTGTACATTTCCATTTTGGATGTTCAATTTTTTTTTTCAAACTTGAGTTTTTCACTCTCCCAGTTTTCTCGTAAACAAAAAGATAAGGCATATATAGATCACATCAAAATGGAAATTTTAGAGCTTATGTATGCAAAAGAATTTGAAAACTATATTAAATGTGAGTGAAGAAATTTTTTTCACGCACTAAAAATGAACACCAAAGTTTTGTTATCCACTTTGGGAAAATTCCACTAGTACAACCCTAGATAGCTTGGTGGGAATTTTATAAGAAAGAGATTCCTAATTGATCCTGACATGTTTTAATTCTGGTGGATATGCATGTAGGAAACATGTTGAAGATGCAAATGACCTAATGATCCAAAAATTTTAAGGAGTGTAAAAAATTAAAATTCTCAAGTTAACGTGCGGTGGGATATTTATCGGAGCCAAACAACCCACTTTTTGCCTATTTTACAAAAAAGGACCTAAAAAATAACAAATACTTTTTGGAATTATCTCTCTCTGCATTTGAACATTTCCATTTTGGATGTTCAATTTTTTCTTCAAACTTGAGTTTTTCTCTCTCCCAGTTTTCTCGCAAACGAAAGATAAGGCAAATATACATCAGAAAAAAATGGAAATTTTAGAGTTTATATATGCAAAAGAATTTGAAAACTATAATAAATGTGAGAGAAGAAAGTTATTTTCACACACTAAATTTGAACACCAAAGTTTTGTTATCCACGTTAGGGAAATTCCACTAGTACAACCCCAAATAGCTTGGTGGGAATTTTATAAGAAAAAGATTCCTAATTGATCCTAACATGTTTTAATTGTGGTGGATATGCATGCCAGAAACATGTTGGATATGCAAATGACCTAATGATCTAAAATTTTCAAGGAGAAGAAAAAATTAAAATTCTCAAGTTAAAGTGCGGTGGGATATTTACCAGTGCCAAACAACCCACTTTTTGCCTATTTAACAAAAAGCAGACCTAAAAAATCCCTGATACTTTTGGGAATTATCTCGCTCAGCATTTGTTCATTTCCATTTTGGTTGTTCAAATTTTTTTTTCAAACTTGAGTTTTTTACTCTCCCAGTTTTCTCGTAAACAAAAAGATAAAGCAAATATAGATCACAACAAAATGGAAATTTTAGAGTTTATGTATGCAAAAGAATTTGAAAACTATAATAAATGTAAGTGAAGAAAGTTATTTTCACGCACTAAAAATGAACACCAAAGTTTTGTTATCCACGTTGGGAAAACTCTACTAGTACAACCCTAGATAGCTTGGTGGGAATTTTAAAAGGAAGAGATTCCTAATTGATTCAAACATGTTTTAAATGTGGTCGATATGCATGCCAGAAACATGTTGAAGATTCAAATGACCTAATGATCCCAAAATTTCAAGGAGTAGAAAAAAACTTCTCAAGTTAACGTGTGGTGGGATAATACCAGAGCCAAACAACCCACTTTTTGCCTATTTTACAAAAAGTGGACCTAAAAAATCACATATACTTTTTGGAATTATCTCTCTCAACATTTGTGCATTTCCTTTTTGGATGTCCAATTTTTTTTTTCAAACTTGAATTTTTCTCACTCCCTGTTTTCTCGAAAACAAAAAGATAAGGCAAATATTGATCACAAGAAAATGGAAATTTTAGAGTTTATTAATGCAAAAGAATTTGAAAACTATAAAAAATGTGAGTGAAGAAAGTTATTTTCACGCACTAAAAATGAACACCAAAGTTTGGTTATCCACGTTGGGGAAATTCCATTAGTACAACCCCAGATAGCTTGGTGGGAATTTTAAAAGAAAGAGATTCCTAATTGATCCTAATATGTTTTAAATCTGGTGGATATGCATGCCAAAAATATGTTGAAGATTTAAATGACCAAAAGTTCCAAAAATTTCAAGGAGAAGAAAAAATTAAAATTCTCAAGTTAACATGCGGTGGGATATTTACCTTAGCCAAACAACCCACTTTTTGCCTATTTAAAAAAAAGCGGACCTAAAAAATCCCAGATACTTTTTTGAATTATCTCTCTCAGCATTTGTGCATTTCCATTTTGGATGTTCAATTTTTTTTTTCAAACTTGAGTTTTTCTCTCTCACAGTTTTTTTGTAGACAAAAAGATAAGGCAAATATAAATCACAGCAAAATGGAAATTTTAGAATTTATGTATGCAAAAGAATTTGAAAACTATAATAAATGTGAGTGAAGAAATTTTATTTCACATACTAAAAAATGAACACCAAGGTTTTGTTATCCACGTAGGGGAAATTCCTCTCGTACAACTAGAGATAGCTTGGTGGGAATTTTAAAAGAAAGAGATTCCTAATTGATCCAAACATGTTACAAATGTGGTGGATATGCATGCCAGAAACATGTTGAATATGCAAATGACCTAATGATCCAAAAATTTCAAGGAGTAGAAAAAATTACAATTCTCAAGTTATCGTGCGGTGGGATATTTACTGGAGCGAAACAACCCACGTTTTTTCTATTTTACAAAAAGCGGACCTAAAAAATCACAAATACTTTTTTGAATTATCTCTCTCAGCATTTGTACAATTCCATTTTGGATGTTCAATTTTTTTTTTCAAACTTGAGTTTTTCACTCTCCCAGTTTTCTCGTAAACAAAAAGATAAGGCAAATATAGATCACAACAAAATGGAAATTTTAGAGTTTATGTATGCAAAAGAATTTGAAAACTATAATAAATGTGACTGAAGAAAGTTATTTTCGTGCTCAAAAAATGAACACGAAAGTATTGTTATCCTTGTTGGGGAAATTCCACTTGTACAACCACGGATAGCTAGGTGGGAATTTTTTAAGGAAGAGATTCCTAATTGAACCCATCATGTTTTAATTGTGGTGGATATGCATGCCAGAAACATGTTGAAGATGCAAATGACCTAATGATCCAAAAATTTCAAGGTGTAGAAAAAATTAAAATTCTCATGTTAACATGCGGTGGGATATTTACCGGAGCCAAACAACCCACTTTTTGCCTATTTTACAAAAGGTGGACCTAAAAAATCACAGATACTTTTTGGAATTATCTCTCTCATTATTTGTACATTTCTAATCTGGAAGTTAAATTTTTTTTTCAAACTTGAGTTATTCACTCTCCTTCTTTTCTCGTAAAAAAAAGAAAATGCAAATATAGATAGCAACAAAATGGAAATTTTAAAGTTTTTGTATGCAAAAGAATTTGAAAACTATATTAAATGTGAGTGAAGAAAGTTATTTGCATGCACTAAAAATGAACACCAAAGTTTTGTTATCCATGTTGGGGAAATTCTACTTGTACAACCCCAGGTAGCTTGGTGGGAATTTTAGAAGAAAGAGATTCCTAATTGATCCTAACATGTTTTAATTGTGGGGGATATGCATGACAAAAACATGTTGAAGATGCAAATGACCAAATGTTCTAAAAATTTCAAGGAATAGAAAAAATTAAAATTCTCAAGTTAACGAGCGGTGGGATATTTACCAAAGCCAAACAACCCACTTTTTGCCTATTTTACAAAAAGCGGACCTAAAAAATCCCAGATTTTTTTTTGAATTATCTCTCTCAGCATTTGGGCATTTCCATTTTGGATGTTCAATTTTTTTTTTCAAACTTGAGTTTTTCACTCTCCCAGTTTTCGCGTAAACAAAAAGATAAGGCAAATATAGATCACAACAAAATGGAAATTTTAGAGTTTATGAATGCAAAAAAATTTGAAAACTACAATAAATGTGAGTGAAGAAAGTTAATTTCACGCACTAAAAATGAACACCAAAGTTTTGTTATCCACGTTAGGGAAATTCCATTAGTACAACCACGGATAGCTTAGTGGGAATTTTATAAGAAAGAGATTCCTAATTGATCCTAACATGTTTTAAATGTGGTGGATATGTACGCCAAAAATATGTTGAAGATGCAAATGACCTGGAGATCAAAAAATTTCAAGGTGTAGAAAAAATTAAAATTCTCAAGTTAACGTGCGGTGGGATATTTACCATAGCCAAACAGCCCACTTTATGCCTATTTTACAAAAAGCAGACCTAAAAAATCCCATATACTTTTTGGAATTATCTCTCTCAGCATTTGTGCATTTCCATTTTGGATGTTCAATTTTTTTTTTCAAACTTGAGTTTTTAACTCTCCCAGTTTTTTCGTAAACAAAAAGATAAGGCAAATATAAATCACAACAAAAAGGAAATTTTAGAATTTATGTATGCAAAAGAATTTGAAAACTATAATAAATGTGACTGAAGAATATTTTTTTCACACAGTATAAAAGGAACACCAAAGTTTTGTTATCCACGTTGGGAAAATTCCAGTAGTACAACTAGAGATAGCTTGGTGGAAATTTTAAAAGAAAGAGATTCCTAATTGATCCTAACAAGTTTTAAATGTGGTGGATATGCATGCCATAAACATTTTGAATATGCAAATGACCTAATGATCCAAAAATTTCAAGGAGTAGAAAAAATTACAATTCTCAAGTTATCGTGCGATGGGATATTTACCGGAGCGAAACAACCTACTTTTTGTCTATTTTACAAAAAGCGGACCTAAAAAATCACAAATACTTTTTGGAATTTTCTCTCTCATTATTTGTACAGTTCCATTTTGGATGCTTAATTTTTTTTTTCAAACTTGTGTTTTTCACTCTCCCAGTTTTCTCGTAAAAAAAATAAAATGCAAATATAGATTGCAACAAAATGGAAATTTTAGAGTTTATGTATGCAAAATAATTTGAAAACTATAATAAATGTGAGTGAAGAAAGTTATTTGCATGCACTAAAAATGAACACCAAAGTTTTGTTTTCCACGTTGGGGAAATTCCACTTGTACAACCACAGGTAGCTTGGTGGGAAATTTATAAGAAAGAGATTCCTAATTGATCCTAACATGTTTTAATTGTGGTGGATAAGCATGCCAGAAACATGTTGAAGATGCAAATGACCAAATGATCTAAAAATTTCAAGGAGTAGAAAAAATTAAAGTTCTCAAGTTGACGTGCGGTGGGATATTTACCAGAGCCAAACAACCCACTTTTTGCCTATTTTACAAAAAGCGGACCTAAAAAATCCCAAATACTTTTTGGAATTATCTCTCTCAGCATTTGTGCATTTCCATTTTGGATGTTCAATTTTTTTTTTTCGAACTTGAGTTTTTCACTCTCCCAGTTTTCTCCTAAAGAAAAAGAGAAGGCAAATATAGATCACAACAAAATGGAAATTTTAGAGGTTATGTATGCAAAAGAATTTGAAAAAAATAAAAAATGTGAGTGAAGAAAGTTATTTTGACGCACTAAAAATGAACACCAAAGTTTTGTTATCCACGTTCGGGAAATTCCACTAGTACAACCCCAAATAGCTTGGTGGGAATTTTATAAGAAAGAGATTCCAAATTGATCCTAACCTTTTTTATTGTAGTGGATATGCATGCCCTAAACATGTTGAAGATGCAAATGACCCAATGAACCAAAAATTTCGAGTAGAAAAAATTTAAATTCTCAAGTTAACATGCGGTGGAATATTTACTGGAGCCAAGCAACCCACTTTTTGCCTATTTTACTAAAAGCGGACCAAAAAAAATCCCAGATACTTTTTGGGATTATCTATCTCAGCATTTGTGCATTTCCATTTTGGATGTTCAATATTTTTTTAAACTCTAATTTTTCACTCTCCCAGTTTTCTTGTAAACAAAAACATCAGGCAAATATAGATTACAACAAAATGGAAATTTTAGAGTTCATGGATTCTAAAACTATATAAATGTGTGTGAAGAAAGTTATTTTCACGCACTAAAAATGAACACCAAAGTTTTGCTATCCACGTTGGGAAAATTCCCCTAGTCCAACCCCAGATAGCTTGGTGGGAATTTTATAAGAAAGAGATTCCTAATTGATCCTAACATGTTTTAAATGTGGTGGATATGCATGCTAGAAACATGTTGAAGGTACAAATGACCTAATGATCCAAAAATTTCGAGTAGAAAAAATTACAATTCTGAAGTTAACGTGCGGTGGGATATTTACCAGATCCCAACAACCCACTTTTTGCCTATTTTACAAAAAGAGGATCTAAAAAATCACAGATACTTTTTGGACTTATCTCTCTCAGCATTTGTGCATTTCCATACTGGATGATCAATTTTTTTTTTCAAAATTGAGTTTTTCACTCTCCTAGTTTTCTCCTAAACAAAAAGATACGAAAAATATATATCACAACAAAATGAAAATTTTAGAGTTTATTAATGCAAAAGAATTTGAAAACTTTAATAAATGTGAGTGAAGAAAGTTATTTTCCCGCACTAAAAATGAACACCAAAGTTTTGTTATCCACGTTGGGGAAATTCCACTAGTACAACCCTAGATAGCTTGGTGGGAATTTTATAAGAAAGAGATTCCTAATTGATCCTAACATGTTTTAAATGTGGTTATTATGCATGCCAGAAACATGTTGAAGATGCAAATGACCTAATGATCCAAAAATTTGAAGAAGTAGAAATAATTAAAATTGTCAAGTTAACGTGCGATGGGATATTTACATGAGCCAAACAACCCACTTTTTGCCAATTTTACAAAAAGCTGACCAAAAAATCTCAGATACTTTTTGGAATTATCTCTCTCAGCATTTGTGCATATCCATTTTGGATGTTCAATTTTTTTTTTCAAACTTGAATCTTTCTCTCTCCCAGTTTTCTCGTAAACAAATATATAAGGCAAATATAGATCACAACAAAATGGAAATATTAGAGTTTATGTATGCAAAAGAATTTGAAACCCATAATAAACGTCAGTGAAGAAATTTATTTTCACACACAAAAAATGAACACCAAAGTTTTGTTGTCCACATTGGGGAAATTCCACTAGTACAACCCCAGTTAGCTTGGTGGGAATTTTTTAAGAAAGAGATTCCTAATTGATCCTAACATGTTTTAATTGAGGTGGATATGCATGCCAGAAATATGTTGAAGATGCAAATGACCTAATGATCTAAAAATTTCAAGGAGTAGAAAAAATAAAAATTATCAAGTTCACGTGTGGTGGGATATTTACCATAGCCGAACAACCCACTTTTTGCCTATTTTACAAAAAGCGGACCTAAAAAATCCTAGATACCTTCTGGAATTATCTCACTCAGCATTTGTGCATTTCCATTATGGATGTTCAATTTTTTGTTTCAAACTTGAGTTTTTTACTCTCCCAATTATCTCGTAAACAAAAAGATAAGGAAAACATATATCACTACAAAATGGAAATTTTAGAGTTTATTAATGCAAAAGAATTTGAAAACTATAATAAATGTGAGTGAAGAAAGTTATTTTCAGCACTAAAAATGAACACCAAAGTTTTGTTATCCATGTTGGGGAAATTCCACTAGTACAACTCGAGATAGCTTGGTGGGAATTTCGAAAGAAATAGATACCTAATTGATCCTAACATGTTTTAAATGTGGTGCGTATGCATGCCAGAAAAATGTTGAAGATGCAAATGACCTAATGATCCAAATATTTCAAGGAGTAGAAAAAATTAAAATTCTCAAGTTAATGTGCAGTGGGATATTAACTGGAGCCAAACAGCCCACTTTTTGCCTATTTTACTAAAAGCGCACCTAAAAAATCACAGATACTTTTTGGAATTATCTCTCTCAGCATTTCTGCATTTCCATTTTGGATATTAATGTTTTTTTTCAAACTTGAGTTTTTCACTCTCCCAGTTTTCTCGTAAACAAAAAGATAAGGCAAATATAGATCACAAAAAAATGAAAATTTTGAAGTTTATGTATGCAAAAGAATTTGAAAACTATAATAACTGTGAGTGAAGAAAATTATTTTCTTGTAGTAAAAATGAACAACAAAGTTTTGTTATCCACGTTGGGGAAATTCCACTAATACAACCCCAGATAGCCTGGTGGGAATTTTAGAAGAAAGAGATTCCTAATTGATCCTAACATGATTTAAATGTGGTGGATATGCATGCCAGAAACATGTTGAAGATGCAAATGACCAAATGATCAAAAAATTTCAAAGAGTAGAAAAAATATAAATTCTCAAATTAAGGTGCGGTGGGATATTTACTAGAGCCAAACGACCCACTTTTTGCCTATTTTATAAAAAGCCCACCTAAAAAATCACAGATACTTTTTGGAATTATCTCTCTCAACATTTGTTCATTTCCATTTTGGATGTTCAATTTTTTTTTCAAACTTGAGTTTTTCACTCTCCCAGTTTTCTCGTAAATAAAAAGATAAGGCAAATATAGACCACAACAAAATGGAAATTTTAGAGTTTATGTATGCAAAAGAATTTGAAAACTATAATAAATGTGAGTGAAGAAAGTTATTTTGACGCACTAAAAATGAACACCAAAGTTTGTTATCCACGTTGGGGAAATTCCACTAGTACAACCCCAAATAGCTTTGTGGGAATTTTATAAGAAAGAGATTCCTAATTGATCCTAACTTTTTTTATTGTGGTGGATATGCATGCCAGAAACATGTTGAGGATGCAAATGACCCAATGATCCAAAAATTTCATGGTGTATAAAAAATTTAAATTCTCAATTTAACATACGGTGGGGTATTTACATGAGCCAAGCAACCCACTTTTCGCCTATTTTACAAAAACCAGACCAAAACAATCCCAGATACTTTTTGGTATTTTCTCTCTCAGCATTTGTGCATTTCCATTATGGATGTTCAATTTTTTCTTTCAAACTTGAAATTTTCACTCTCCCTGTTTTCTCGTAAACAAAAAGATAAGCCAAATATAGATTACATCAAATTGGAAATTTTAGAGTTCATGTATGCAAAATAATTTGTAAACTATATCAATGTGAGTGAAGAAAGTTATTTTCATGCACTAAAAATGAACACCAAAGTTTGGCTATCCACGTTGGGGAAATTCCCCTAGTACAACCCAAGATAGCTTGGTGTGAATTTTATAAGAAAGAGATTCCTAATTGATCTAAACATGTTTTAAATGTGGTGGATATGCATGCTAGAAAACATGTTGAAGATGCAAATGACCAAATGATCCAAAAATTTTGGGCAGAAAAAATTACAATTCTCTAGTTAACGTGCAGTGGGATATTTACCTGAGCCAAACAACCCACTTTTTGCTTATTTTACAAAAAGAGAATCTAAAAAATCACAGATACTTTTTGGACTTATCTCTCTCAGCATTTGTGCATTTCCATTTTGGATGTTAAATTTTTTTTCAAAATTGAGTTTTTCACTCTCCTAGTTTTCTCGTAAACAAAAAGTTAAGGAAAATATAGATAACAACAAAATGGAAATTTTAGAGTTTATGTATGCAAAAGAATTTGAAAACTATAATTAATGTGAGTGAAGAAAGTTATTTTCCCGCACTAAAAATGAACACCAAAGTTTTGTTATCCACGTTGGGGAAATTCCACTAGTACAAACCCTAGTTTGCTTGGTGGGAATTTTATAAGAAAGAGATTCCTAATTGATCCTTACATGTTTTAAATGTGGTTATTATGCAGGCCAGAAACATGTTGAAGATGCAAATGAACTCATGATCCAAAAATTTCAAAGAGTGGAAAAAATTAAAATTCTCAAGTTAACGTGCGGTGGGATACTTACCAAAGCCAAACAACACACTTTTTGCCTATTTTACAAAAAGTGGACCCAAAAAAATCACTGATACTTTTTGGAATTTTCTCTCTCAGCATTTATGCATTTCCATTTTTTGAAGTTCAATTTTTTTTTCGAACTTCAATTTTTCACTCTACCAGTTTTCTCGTAAATAAAAAGATAAGGTAAATATTGTTCACAACAAAATGGAAATTTTAGAATTTATGTATGGAAAAGAATTTGAAAACTATAATAAATGTGAGTCAAGAAAGTTATTTTCACGCATTAAAAATGAACACCAAAGTTTTGTTATCCACGTTGGGGAAATTCCACTAGTAAAACCCCATATAGCTTGGTGGGAAATTTAAAGGAAAGAGATTCCTAATTGATCCTAACATGTTTTAAATGTGGTGGATATGCATGCTAGAAACATGTTGAAGATGCAAATGACCTAATGATTCAAAAATTTCATGTAGAAAAAATTTAAATTCTCAAGTTAATGTGCAGTGGGATATTTACCAAAGCCAAACAACCCACTTTTTGCCTATTTTACAAAAAGCGATTTTAAAAAATCACAGATACATTTTGGAATTATCTCTCTCAGCATTTGTGCCTTTCCTTTTTGCATGTTCAATTTTTTTTCCAAACTTAACTTTTTCACTCTTCCAGTTTTCAAACTAAACCCAATATAACTTGGTGGGAATTTTATAAGAAAGCGATTCCTATTTGATCCTAACATGTTTTAATTGTGGTGGATATGCATGCCAGAAACATGTTGAAGATGCAAATGACCTAATGATCCAAAAATTTCAAGGAGTAGAAAAAATTTAAAATCTCAAGTTAACATGCGGTGGGATATTTACCAGAGCCAAACAACCCACTTTTTGCCTATTTTACAAAAAGCAGACTTAAAAAGTCTCAGATACTTTTTGGAATTTTCTCTCTTAGCATTTGTGCATTTCCATTGTGGATGTTCAAATTTTTTTTTCACACTTGAGTTTTTCAGTCTCCCAGTTTTCTCGTAAACAAAAAGATAAGGCAAATCTTGATCACAACGAAATGGAAATTTTAGAGTTTATGTATACAAAAGAATTTTAAACCTACAATAAATGTGAGTGAAGAAAGTTTTTTTACTGCACTAAAAATGAACACCAAAGTTTTGTTATCCACGTTGGGGGAATTCCATTAGTTCAACCCCAGATAGCTTGGTGGGAACTTTAAAAGAAAGAGATTCCTAATTGATCCTAACATGTTTTAAATGTGGTGAACATGCATGCCAGAAATATGTTGAAGATGGAAATGACCTAAAGATCAAAAAATTTCAGGGAGTAGAAAAAATTAAAATTCTGAAGTTAACGTGCGGTGGGATATTTACCAGAGCCTAACTACCCACTTTACGCTTATTTTACAAAAACCGGACATAAAAAATCACAGATACTTTTTGGAATTATCTCTATCAGCTTTTGTACATTTCCATTTTGGATGTTCAATTTTTTTTTTCAAACATTAGTTTTTCACTCTCCTAGTTTTCCCGTAAAAAAAAAAGATAAGGCAAATATAGATCACAACAAAATGGAAATTTTAGATTTTATATAGCAAAATAATTTGAAAATTATAATAAATGTGAGTGAAGAAAGTTATTTTCAAGCACTAAAAATGAACATCAAAGTTTTGTTATCCATGTTGGGGAAATTCCAGTAGCACAACCTGAGATAGCTTGGAGGGAATTTTAAAAGAAAGAGATTCCAAATTGATCCTAACATGATTTAAATGTGGTGGATATGCATGCCAGAAACATGTTGAATATGGAAATGACCTAATGATCCAAAAATTTCAAGTTGTAGAAAAATTAAAATTCTTAAGTTAACGTGCGGTGGGATATTTACGGAAGCTAAACAACCAACTTTTTGCCTATTTTACAAAAAATGGACCTAAAAAATCACAAATACTTTTTGCAATTATCTGTCTCAGCATTTGTACATTTCCCTTTTGGATGTTCAATTTTTTTTTTCAAACTTGAGTTTTTCAGTCTCCCAGTTTTCTCATAAACAAAAAGATAAGGCAAATATAGATCACAAAAAAATGGAAATTTTAGAGTTTATGTATGCAAAAGAATTTGAAAAATATAATAAATGTGAGTGCAGAAAGGTATTTTCATGCACTAAAATTAAACACCAAAGTTTTGTTATCCACTTTGGGGAAATTCCACTTGTACAACCCCAGATAGCTTGGTGAGAATTTTATAAGAACGAGATTCCTAATTGATCCTAACATGTTTTAATTGTGGTGAATATGCATGCCACAAACATGTTGAAGATGCAAATGACCTAATGATTTAAAAATTTCAAGGGGTAGAAAAAATTAAAATTCTCAAGTTAACGTGCGGTGGGATATTTACCAGAGCCAAACAACCCACTTTATGCCTATTTTACAAAAAGCGGACATGAAAAATTACAGATACTTTTTGGAATTATCTCTCTCAGTATTTGTGCATTTCCATTTTGGTTGTTCAATTTTTTTTTTCAAACTTCAATTTTTCACTCTCCTAGTTTTCTCGCAAACAAAAAGATAAGGCAAATATATAGGTCACAATAAAATGGAAATTTTAGAATTTATGTATGCAAAAGAATTTGAAAACTATAATAAATGTGAGTGAAGAAATTTTTTTTCACACACTAAAAAAATGAACACAAAATTTTGCTATCCACGTTGTGGAAATTCCACTAGTACAACTAGAGATAGCTTGGTGGGAATTTTAAAAGAAAGAGATTCCAAATTGATCCTAACATGTTTTAAATGTGGTCGATATGCATGCCAGAAACATGTTAAAGATGCAAATGACCTATTGATCCAAAAATTTCAAGGAGTAGAAAAAAAAAATTCTCAAGTTATCGTGTGGTGGGATATTTACCAGTGCCAAAAAACCCTCTTTTTGCCTATTTTAAAAAAAGCGGACCTAAAAAATCACTGATAATTGTTGGAATTATCTATCTCAATATTTGTGCATTTCCATTTTTGGATGTTCAATTTTTTTTTCCAACTTGAATTTTTCACTCTCCTAGTTTTTTCGTAAACAAAAAGATAAGGCAAATATTGATCACAACAAATTGGAAATTTTAGATTTTATGTATGCAAAAGAATTTGAAAACTATAATAAATGTGAGTGAAGAAAGTTATTTTCACACACTGAAAATGAACACCAAAGTTTGGTTATCTACATTGGGGAAATTCCATTGGTACAACCCCTGATAGCTTGGTGGGAATTTTAAAAGAAAGATATTCCTAATTGATCCTAACATATTTTAATTGTGGTGGATATGTATGCCAGAAACATGTTGAAGATGCAAATGACCTAATGATCCAAAAACTTCAAGGAGTAGTAAAAATTAAAATTCTCAAGTTAACGTGCGGTGGGATATTTATGGGTGCCAAACAACCCACTTTTTGCCTATTTTACAAATACCGGACCTAAAAAATCATAGATAATTTTTTGAATTATCTCTCTCAGTATTTGTCCATTTCCATTTTGGATGTTCAATTTATTTTTTCAAACTTGAGTTTTCACTCTCCCAGTTTTCTAGTAGACAAAAAGATAAGGCAAATAAAGATCGCAACAAAATGGAAATTTTAGAGTTTATGTATGCAAAAGATTTGAAAACTATAATTAATGTTAGTGAAGAAAGTTATTTTCACGCACTAAAAATGAACACCAAATTTTTGTTATCCACGTTGGGGAAATTCCACTAGTACAACCACAGATAGCTTGGTGGGAATTTTATTAGAAAGAGATTCCTAATTCTTCCTAACTTGTTTTAATTGTTGTGGATATGCATTTCAGAAACATGTTGAAGATGCAAATGACCAAATGATCTAAAAATTTCAAGGAGTAGAAAAAACTACAATTATCAAGTTAACGTGTGGATATTTATAAGAGCCAAACAATCCACTTTTTGCCTATTTTACAAATAGCAGACCTAAAAAATCTCAGATACTTTTTGGAATTGTCTCCCACAGTATTTGTGCATTTCCATTTTCGATGTTCAATTTTTTTTTTCAAACATGAGTTTTTCACTCTCCAACTTTTCTCGAAAACAAAAAGATAAGGCAAATATTGATCACAACAAATTGGAATTTTAGAGTTTATGTATGCAAAAGAATTTGAAAACTATAATAAGTATGTGTGAAGAAAGTTATTTTCACACACTGAAAATGAACACCAAAGTTTGGTTATCTACATTGAGGAAATTCCATTAGTACAACCCTAGATAGCTTGGTGGGAATTTTAAAAGAAAGAGATTCCTAATTGATCCTAACAAGTTTTAAATGTGGTGGATATGCATGCCAGAAATATGTTGACGATGCAAATGACCTAATGATCCAAAAAATTCAAGGAGTAGAAAATATTAAAATTCTCAAGTTAAGGTGCGATGGGATATTTACCAGAGCCAAAAAACCCACTTTTTGCCTATTTTACAAAAAAAAGACCTAAAAAATCACAGATACTTTTTGGAATTATCTCTCTCCGCATTTGAGAATTATCATTTTGGATGTTCAATTTTTTTTTTTCAAACTTGAGTTATTCACTCTCCTAGTTTTCTCGTAAACAAAAAGATAAGCCAAATATAGATCACAACAAAATGGAAATTTTAGAGTTTATGTATGCAAAATAATTTGAAAACTATAATTAATGTGAGTGAAGAAAGTTATTTTGATGCACTAAAAATGAACACCAAAGTTTCGTTATCCACGTTGGGGAAATTCCACTAGTACAACCCCAAATAGCTGGTGGGGATTTTATAAGAAAGAGATTCCTAATTGATCCTATCATTTTTTATTGTGGTGGATATGCATGCCAGAAATATGTTGAGGATGAAAATGACCCAATCATCCAAAAATTTCAAGGAGTAGAAAAAATTAAAATTCTCAAGTTAACATGTGGTGGGATAATTACCAGAGCCATGCAACCCACTTTTTGCCTATTTTACAAAATGCAGACAAAAAAAATCCCAGATACTTTTTGGTATTATCTCTCTCAGCATTTGTGCATTTCTATTTTGGATGTTCAATTTTTTTTTTTCAAAATTGAGTTTTTGAGTCTCCTAGTTTTCTCGTAAACAAAAAGATAACGCAAATATAGATCACAACAAAATGGAAATTTTAGAGTTTATGTATGCAAAATAATTTGAAAACTATAATAAATGTGAGTGAAGCAAGTTATTTTCCACACTAAAAATGAACACCAAAGTTTAGTTATCCACGTTGGGGAAATTCCACTAGTACAACCCTAAATAGCTTGGTGGGAATTTTATCAGAAAGAGATTTCTAATTGATCCTAACATGTTTTAATTGTAGTTATTTAGCATGCCAGAAACATGTTGATGATGCAAATAAACTAATGATCCAAAAATTTCAAGCAGTAGAAAAAATTAAAATTCTCAAGTTAACGTGCAGTGGGATATTTACCATAGCCAAACAACCCACTTTTTGCCTATTTTACAAAAAGTGGACCTAAAAACTAGCTGATACTTTTTGGAATTATCTCTCTTAGCATTTGTGCATTTCCATTTTTGGATGTTCAATTTTTTTTTCAAACTTGAATTTTTTACTCTACCAGTTTTCTCGTAAATAAAAAGATAAGGCAAATATTAATCACAACAAAATGGAAATTTTAGATTTGATGTATGCAAAAGAATTTGAAAACTATAATAAATGTGAGTGAAGAAAGGTATTTTCACATACTAAAAATGAACACCAAAGTTTTGTTATCTACGTTGGGTAAATTCCACTAGTACAACCCCAGTTAGCTTGGAGGGAATTTTAAAATAAAGAGATTCCTAATTGATCTTAATTTGTTTTGGATGTGGGGGATATTCAAGCTAGAAATATGTCGAAGATGCAAATGACCTAAAGATCCAAAAATTTCAAGGAGTAGAAAAAATTAAAATTCTCAAGTTAACGTGCGGTGGGATATTTACCAGAGCCAAACGACCCCCTTTATGCCAATTTTACAAAAAGCCGACATAAAAAATCACAGATACTTTTTGGAATTATCTCTCTCAGTATTTGTGCATTTCCATTTTGGATTTTCAATTTTTTTTTTTCAAACTTGAGTTTTTCCCTCTCCCAGTTTTATGGTAAACAAAAAGATAAGGCAAATATAGATAACAACAAAATGGAAATTTTTGAGTTTATGTATCTAAAAGAATTTGAAAACTATCATAACTGTGTGTCAAGAAAGTTATTTTCACGCACTAAAAATGAACACCAAAGTTTTGTTATCCACATTGGGGAAATTCCACTAGTAAAACCCACTATAGCTTGGGGAGAAATTTTTAGGAAAGAGATACCTAATTGATCCTAACATGTTTTAAATGTGGTGGATATGCATGCTAGAAACTTGTTGAAGATGCAAATGACCTAATGATCAAAAAATTTCTAGTAGAAAAAATTAAAATTTTCAAGTCAATGTGAGGTGGGATATTTACCAGAGCCAAACAACCCATTTTTTGCCTATTTTACCAAAAGTGGATCTAAAAAATCACAGATACTTTTTGGAATTATCTCTCTCAGCATTTGTCCATTTCCATTTTGGATGTTCATATTTTTTTTTTCAAACTAGAGTTTTTCACTCTCCTAGTTTTCTCGTAAACAAAAAGATAAGAAAAATATAGATCACAACAAAATGGAAATTTTAGAGTTTATGTATGCAAAAGAATTTGAAAACATTAATAAATGTGAGTCAAGAAAGTTATTTTCACGCACTAAAAATGAACACCAAAGTTTTGTTAACCACGTTGGGGAAATTCCACTAGTACAACCCTCGATAGCTTTGTGGAAATTTTATAAGAAAGAGATACCTAATTGATACTAACATGTTTTAAATGTGGTGGATATGCATGCCAGAAACATGTTGAAAATGCAAATAACCTAATGATCCAAAAATTTCAAGGAGTAGAAAAAATCAAAATTCTCAAGTTAATGTGCGGTGGGATATTTACCAGAGCCAAACAACCAACGGTTTGCCTATTTTACTAAAACTGGACCTAAAAAATCACAGATACTTTTTGGAATTATCTCTCTCAGCATTTGTGCATTTCCATTTTTGGATGTTTAATTATTTTTTCAAACTTGAATTTTTCACTCTCCCAGTTTTCTCCTAAAAAAAAACATAAGGCAAATATTGATCTCAACAAAATGGAAATTTTAGAGTTTATGTATGCAAAAGAATTTGAAACCTAAAATAAATGTGAGTGAAGAAAGTTATTTTCATGCACTAAAAATGAACACCAAAGTTTGGGTATCCACGTTGGGAAATTCCATTACTACAACCCCAGATAGCTTGGTCGAAATTTTAAAAGAAAGAGATCCCTAATTGATCCTAACATGTTTTAAATGTGGTGGATAAGCATGCCAGAAATATGTTGAAGATGCAAATGACTTAAAGATCCAAAAATTTGAAGGAGTAGAAAAAATTAAAATCCTCAAGTTAACGTGGGGTGGGATATTTACCAGAGCCAAACAACCCACTTTATGCCTATTTTACAAAAAGCGGACCTCAAAAATCACTGATACTTTTTGGAATTATCTCTATCAGCATTTGTGCATTTCTATTTTAGATGTTCAATTTTTTATTTCAAACTTCTGTTTTTCAATCTCCCCCTCGTAAACAAAAAGATAAGGCAAACATAGATCACAACAAAATAGAAATTTTATAATTTATGTATGCAAAACAATTTGAAAACTATAATAAATGTGAGTGAAGAAAGTTATTTTCACGCACTAAAAATGAACACCAAGGTTTTCTTAGCCATGTTGGGGAAATTCCACTAATACAACCAGAGCTAGCTTGGTGGGAATTTTAAAAGAAAGAGATTCCTAATTGATCCTAACATGATTTAAATGTGGTGGATATGCATGAGAGAAACATGTTGAATATGCAAATGACCTAATGATCCTAAAATTTCAAGGAGTAGGAAAATTAAAATTCTCAAGTTAACGTGCGGTGGGATATTTACCGATGCCAAACCACCCACTTTTTGCCTATTTTACAGAAAGCGGACCTAAAAAATCATAGATACATTTTGGAATTATCTCTCTCAGCATTTCTACATTTCCATTTTGAATGTTCAATTTTTTTTTTCAAACTTGAGTTTTTCGCTCTCCCAGTTTTCTCGTAAACAAAAAGATAAGGCAAATATAGATCACAACAAAATGGAAATTTTAGAGTTTATGTATGCAAAAGAATTTGAAAACTATAATAAATGTGAGTGAACAAAATTATTTTCACGCACTAAAAATGAACACAAAAGTTTTGTTATCCACGTTGGGAAAATTCCGCTAGTACAACCCCGGATAGCTTGGTGGGAATTTTATAAGAAAGAGATTCCTAATTGATCCTAACATGTTTTAAATGTGGTAGATATGCATACAAGAATAATGTTGAAGATGTAAATGACCAAATGATCTAAAAATTTCAAGGAGTAGAAAAAATTAAAATTCTCAAGTTAACGTGCGGTGGGATATTTACCTGAGCCAAACAACCAAGTTTTTGCCTATTTTAAAAATTGTGGACCTAAAAAATCCCAGATAATTTTTGGAATTGTCTCTCTCTACATTTGTGCATTTCCATTTTGGATGTCCAATTTTATTTTTTCAACCTGAGTTTTTCACTCTCCCAGTTTTCTCGTAAGCAAAAAGTTAAGGCAAATATAGATCATAACAAAATGGAAATTTTAGAATTTATGTACCCAAAATAATTTGATAACTATAATAACTGTGAGTGAAGAAAGTTATTTTCACGCACTAAAATTGAACACCAAAGTTTTGTTATCGACGTTGGGAAAATTCCACTAGTACAACCCTAGATACTTTGGTGGGAATTTTAAAAGAAAGAGATTCCTAATTAATCCTAACATGTTTTAAATTTGGTGGATATACATGCCAGAGACATATTGAAGATGCAAATGACCTAATGATCCAAAAATTTCAAGGAGTAGAAAAAATTAAAATCTCAAGTTATCGTGCGGTGGGATATTTACCGAAGCGTAACAACCCACATTTTGCCTATTTTACAAAAAGCGGACCTAAAAAATCACAGATACTTTTTGGAATTATCTCTCTTAGCATTTGTACATTTCCATTTTGGATGTTCAATTTTTTTTTTCAAACTTGAGTTATTCAATCTCCCAGTTTTCTCGTAAACAAAAAGATAAGCCAAATATAAATCACAACAAAATGGAAATTTTAGAGCTCATGTATGCAAAAGAATTTGAAAACTATATTAATTGTGAGAGAAGAAAGTTTTTTCACGTACTAAAAGTGAACACCAAAGGTTTGTTATCCACGTTGGGGAAATTCCACTTGTACAACCCTAGATAGCTTGGTGGGAATTTTATAAGAAAGAGATTCCTAATTGATCCTAACATGTTTTAATTGTGGTGGATATGCATGCAAGAAACATGTTGAAGATGCAAATGACCTAATGATCCAAAAATTTCGAGTAGAAAAAATTAAAATTCTCAAGTTAAAGTGCGGTGGGATATTTATCGGAGCCAAACAACCCACTTTTTGCCTATTTTACAAAAAGCGGACCTAAAAAATACCAAATACTTTTTGGAATTATCTCTCTCAGCATTTGTACATTTCCATTTTGGATGTTCAATTTTTTCTTCAAACTTGAGTTTTTCTCTCTCCTAGTTTTCTCGTAAACGAAAGATAAGGCAAATATAGATCACAAAAAAATGGAAATTTTAGAGTTTATGTATGCAAAAGAATTTGAAAACTATAATAAATGTGAGAGAAGAAAGTTATTTTCATGCACTAAATATGAACACAAAAGTTTTGTTATCCACGTTAGCGAAATTCCACTAGTACAACCCCCAGATAGCTTGGTGGGAATTTTATAAGAAAAAGATTCCTAATTGATCCTAAAATGTTTTAATTGTGGTGGATATGCATGCTAGAAACATGTTGGATATGCAAATGACCTAATGATCTAAAAATTTCAAGGAGTAGAAAAAATTAAAATTCTCAAGTTAACGTGCGGTGGGATATTTACCACTACCAAACAACCCACTTTTTGCCTATTTAACAAAAAGCGGACCTAAAAAATCCCTGATACTTTTGGAAATTATCTCGCTCAGCATTTGTGCATTTCCATTTTGGATGTTCAAATTTTTTTTTCAAACTTGAGTTTTTACTCTCCCAGTTTTCTCGTAAAAAAAGAGATAATGCAAATATAGATCACAACAAAATGGAAATTTTAGAGTTCATGTATGCAAAAGAATTTGAAAACTATAATAAATATAAGTGAAGAAGGTTATTTTCAGGCAATAAAAATGAACACCAAAGTTTTGTTATCCTCGTTGGGAAAATTCTACTAGTACAACCCTAGATAGCTTGGTGGGAATTTTAAAAGAAAGAGATTCCTAATTGATCCAAACATGTTTTAAGTATGGTCGATATGCATGCCAGAAACATGTTGAAGATTCAAATGACCTAATGATCCGAAAATTTCAAGGAGTAGAAAAAAAAAATTCTCAAGTTAACGTGTGGTGGGATAATTACTTGAGCCAAACAACCCACTTTTTGCCTATTTTACAAAAAGTGGGCGTAAAAAATCACAAATACTTTTTGGAATTATCTCTCTCAACATTTGTGCATTTCCATTTTTGGATGTTCAATTTTTTTTTTTCAAAATTGAGTTTTTGAGTCTCCTAGTTTTCTCGTAAACAAAAAGATAACGCAAATATAGATCACAACAAAATGGAAATTTTAGAGTTTATGTACGCAAAATAATTTGAAAACTATAATAAATGTGAGTGAAGCAAGTTATTTTCCACACTAAAAATGAACACCAAAGTTTAGTTATCCACGTTGGGGAAATTCCACTAGTACAACCCTAGATAGCTTGGTGGGAATTTTATCAGAAAGAGATTTCTAATTGATCCTAACATGTTTTAATTGTAGTTATTTAGCATGCCAGAAACATGTTGATGATGCAAATAAACTAATGATCCAAAAATTTCAAGCAGTAGAAAAAATTAAAATTCTCAAGTTAACGTGCAGTGGGATATTTACCATAGCCAAACAACCCACTTTTTGCCTATTTTAAAAAAAGTGGACCTAAAAACTAGCTGATACTTTTTGGAATTATCTCTCTTAGCATTTGTGCATTTCCATTTTTGGATGTTCAATTTTTTTTTCAAACTTGAATTTTTTACTCTACCAGTTTTCTCGTAAATAAAAAGATAAGGCAAATATTGATCACAACGAAATGGAAATTTTAGATTTGATGTATGCAAAAGAATTTGAAAACTATAATAAATGTGAGTGAAGAAAGGTATTTTCACATACTAAAAATGAACACCAAAGTTTTGTTATCCACGTTGGGTAAATTCCACTAGTACAACCCCAATTAGCTTGGTGGGAATTTTAAAAGAAAGAGATTCCTAATTGATCTTAACTTGTTTTGAATGTGGTGGATATTCATGCTAGAAATATGTTGAAGATGCAAATGGCCTAAAGATTCAAAAATTTTAGGAGTAGAAAAAATTAAAATTCTCAAGTTAACGTGCGGTGGGATATTTACCAGAGCCAAACGACCCCCTTTATGCCAATTTTACAAAAAGCCGACATAAAAAATCACAGATAATTTTTGGAATTATCTCTCTCAGTATTTGTGCATTTCCATTTTGGATTTTCAATATTTTTTTTTCAAACTTGAGTTTTTCCCTCTCCCAGTTTTCTGGTAAACAAAAAGATAAGGCAAATATAGATAACAACAAAATGGAAATTTTTGAGTTTATGTATCTAAAAGAATTTGAAAACTATCATAACTGTGTGTCAAGAAAGTTATTTTCACGCACTAAAAATGAACACCAGAGTTTTGTTATCCACATTGGGGAAATTCCACTAGTAAAACCCACTATAGCTTGGGGAGAAATTTTTAGGAAAGAGATTCCTAATTGATCCTAACATGTTTTAAATGTGGTGGATATGCATGCTAGAAACTTGTTGAAGATGCAAATGACCTAATGATCAAAAAATTTCTAGTAGAAAAAATTAAAATTTTCAAGTCAATGTGCGGTGGGATATTTACCAAAGCCAAACAACCCATTTTTTGCCTATTTTAACAAAAAGCGGACATAAAAAATCCCTGATACTTTTGGAAATTATCTCTCTCAGCATTTGTGCATTTCCATTTTGGATGTTCAAATTTTTTTTTCAAACTTGAGTTTTTACTCTCCCAGTTTTCTCGTAAAAAAAGAGATAATGCAAATATAGATCACAACAAAATGGAAATTTTAGAGTTCATGTATGCAAAAGAATTTGAAAACTATAATAAATATAAGTGAAGAAGGTTATTTTCAGGCACTAAAAATGAACACCAAAGTTTTGTTATCCTCGTTGGGAAAATTCTACTAGTACAACCCTAGATAGCTTGGTGGGAATTTTAAAAGAAAGAGATTCCTAATTGATCCAAACATGTTTTAAATATTGTCGATATGCATGCCAGAAACATGTTGAAGATTCAAATGACCTAATGATCCGAAAATTTCAAGGAGTAGAAAAAAAAATTCTCAAGTTAACGTGTGGTGGGATAATTACTTGAGCCAAACAGCCCACTTTTTGCTTTTTGCCTATTTTACAAAAAGTGGGCGTAAAAAATCACAGATACTTTTTGGAATTATCTCTCTCAACATTTGTACATTTCCATTTTTGGATGTTCAATTTTTTTTTTCAAACTTGAATTTTTTTCTCTCCTAGTTTTCTCGTAAACAAAAAGATAAGGCAAATATTGATCACAACAAAATGGAAATTTTAAAGTTTATGAATGCAAAAGAATTTGAAAATTATAATAAATGTGAGTGAAGAAAGTTATTTTCATGCACTAAAAATGAACACCAAAGTTTGGTTATCCAAGTTGGGGAAATTCCATTAGTACAACCCCAGATAGCTTGGTGGGAATTTTAAAAGAAAGAGATTCCTAATTGATCCTAATACGTTTTAAATGTGGTGGATATGCATGCAAAAAATATGTAGACGATGTAAATGACCAAAAGATCCAAAAAATTTAACGAGTAGAAAAAATTTAATTTCTCAAGTTAACGTGCAATGGGATATTTACCTTAGCCAAACAACCCACTTTTTGCCTATTTTACAAAAAGCGGACCTAAAAAATCCCCGATACTTTTTTGAATTATCTCTCTCGGCATTTGTGCAATTCCATTTTGGTTGTTCAATTTTTTTTTCAAACTTGAGTTTTTCTCTCTCACAGTTTTTTCGCAGACAAAAAGATAAGGCAAATATAAATCACAACAAAATGGAAATTTTAGAATTTATGTATGCAAAAGAATTTGAAAACTATAATAAATGTGAGTGAAGAAAGTTTATTTCACGCACTAAAAAATTAACACCAAGGTTTTGTTATCCACGTAGGGGAAATTCCTCTAGTACAACTAGAGATAGCTTGGTGGGAATTTTAAAAGAAAGAGATTCCTAATTGATCCAAACATGTTATAAATGTGGTGGATATGCATGCCAAAAACATGTTGAATATGCAAATATAGATCACAACAAAAGGAAATTTTAGAGTTTATGCATGCAAAAGAATTTGAAAACTATAATAAATGTGAGTGAAGAAAGTTATTTTCGCGCACAAAAAATGAACTCGAAAGTATTGTTATCCATGTTGGGGAAATTCCACTTGAACAACCCCAGATAGTTAGGTGGGAATTCTATAAGAAAGAGATTCCTAATTGATCCTATCATGTTTTAATTATGGTGGATATGCATGCCAGAAACATGTTGAAGATGCAAATGACCTAATGATCCAAAAATTTCAAGGAGTAGAAAAAATTAAAATTCTCAAGTTAACATGCGGTGGGATATTTACCTGAGCCAAACAACCCACTTTTTGCCAATTTTACAAAAGGTGGACCTAAAAAATCACAGATACTTTTTGGAATTATCTCTCTCATTCTTTGTACATTTCTATTCTAGATGTTAAATTTTTTTTTTCAAACTTGAGTTATTCACTCTCTGTTTTCTCGTAAAAAAAAAAAGAAAATGCAAATATATATAGCAACAAAATGGAAATTTAAAAGTTTTTGTATGCAAAAGAATTTGAAAACTATATTAAATGTGAGTGAAGAAAGTTATTTGCATGCACTAAAAAAAGAACACCAAAGTTTTGTTATCCATGTTGGGGAAATTCCACTTGTACATCCCCAGGTAGCTCGGTGGGAATTTTAGAAGAAAGAGATTCCTAATTGATCCTAACTTGCTTTAATTGTGGTGGATATGCATGCCAGAAACATGTTGAAGATGGAAATGACCAAATGTTCTAGAAATTTCAAGGAGCAGAAAAAATTAAAATTCTCAAGTTAACGTGCGGTGGGATATTTACCAAAGCCAGACAACCCACTTTTTGCCTATTTTACAAAATGCACCAAAGCCAAACAACCCACTTTTTGCCTATTTTACAAAAAGCGGACCTAAAAAATCCCAGATTCTTTTTTGAATTATCTCGCTCAGCATTTGGGCATTTCCATTTTGGTTGTTCAATTTTTCTTTTCAAACTTGAGTTTTTCACTCTCCCAGTTTTCGTGTAAACAAAAAGATAAGGCAAATATAGATCACAACAAAATGGTTCTTTTAGAGTTTATGAATGCAAAAAAAATTGAAAATTATAATAAATGTGAGTGAAGAAAGTTAATTTCCCGCACAAAAAATGAACACCAAAGTTTTGTTATCCACATTAGGGCAATTCCATTAGTACAACCACGGATAGCTTGGTGGGAATTTTATAAGAAAGAGATTCCTAATTGATCCTAACATGTTTTAAATGTGGTGGATATGTATGCCAAAAATATGTTGAAGATGCAAATGACCTGAAGATAAGAAAATTTCAAGGTGTAGAAAAAATTAAAATTCTCAAGTTAACGTGCGGTGGGATATTTACCATAGCCAAACAACCCACTTGATGCCTATTTTACAAAAAGCGGACCTAAAAAATGCTAGATACTTTTTGGAATTATCTCTCTCAGCATTTGTACATTTCCATTTTGGATGTTCAATTTTTTTTTTCGAACTTGAGTTTTTCACTCTCCCAGTTTTTTCGTAAACAAAAAGATAAGGCAAATATAAATCACAACAAAATGGAAATTTTAGAGTTTATTTATGCAAAAGAATTTGAAACTTTAATAAATGTGAGTGAAGAAAGTTATTTTCACCCACTAAAAATGAACACCAAAGTTTTGTTATCCACGTTAAGGAAATTCCACAAGTACAACCCCAGATTGCATGGTGGAAATTTTATAATAAAGAGATTCCTAATTGATCCTAACATGCTTTAAATGTGGTGGATATGCCAGAAATATGTTGAAGATGCAAATGACCTAATGATCCAAAAATTTCAAGGAGTAGAAAAAATTAAAATTCTCAAGTTAACGTGCGGTGGGACGTTTACCAGAGCGAAACAACCAACTTTTTGCCTCTTCATAAAAAGCGGTCCTAAAAAATTCCAAATACTTTTTGGAATTATCTCTCTCAGCATTTGTGCATTTCCATTTTCGATGTTCAATTTTTTTTTTCAAACTTGAGTTTTTCACTCTCCCAGTTTTCTCGTAAACAAAAAGATAAGGCAAATATAGATCACAACAAAATGGAAATTTTAGAGTTTATTTATGCAAAAGAATTTGAAAACTATAATAAATGTGTGGGAAGAAAGTTATTTTCACGCACTTAAAATGAACACCAAAGTTTTGTTATCCATGTTGGGGAAATTCCACAAGTACAACCTCAGATAGCTTGGTGGGAATTTTATAAGAAAGAGATTCCTAATTGATCCTAACATGTTTTAAATTTGGTGGATATGCATGTCGGAAACATGTTGAAGATGCAAATGACCCAATGATCCAAAAATTTCAAGGAGTAGAAAAAATTAAAATTCTCAAGTTAACATGTGGTGGGATATTTACCTGAGCCAAGCAACCAACTTTTTGCCTATTTTACAAAAAGCGGTCCAAAAAAATCCCAGATACTTTTTGGAACTATCTCTCTCAGATTTTGTGCACTTCCATTTTGGATGTTCAATTTTTTTTTTTCAAACTTGAATTTTTCACTCTCCCAGTTTTCTCGAAAATAAAAAGATAAGGAAAATATAGATCACAACAATATGGAAATTTTAGAGTTTATGTATGGAAAATAATTTGAAAAGTATATAAATGTGAGTGAAGAAAGTTATTTTAACGCATTGAAACTGAACACCAAAGTTTTGCTATCCACGTTGGGGAAATTTCCCAAGTAGTACCCCAGATTGTTTGGTGGGAATTTTATAACAAAGAGATTCCTAATTGATCCTAACAAGTTTTAAATATGGTAGATATGTATGCTAGAAACATGTTGAAGATGCAAATGACCTAATGATCCAAAAATATCAAGGAGTAGAAAAAATTAAAATTCTCAAGTTAACATGCGGTGGGATATTTACCAGAGCCAAGCAACCCACTTTTTGCCTTTTTTACAAAAAGCGGACAAAAAATATCCTAGATACTTTTTGGAATTATCTCTCTCAGTATTTGTGCATTTCTATTTATCGTGTTCAATTTTTTTTTTCAAACTTGAGTTTTTCACTCTCCCAGATTTCTCGCAAACAAAAAGATAAGGCAAATATAGATCACAACAAAATGAAAATTTTAGAGTTTATGTATGCAAAAGAATTTGAAAACTATAATAAATGTGAGTGAAGAAAATAATTTTTACGCACTAAAAATGAACACCAAAGTTTTGTTATCCTCGTTGGGGAAATTCCACTAGTACAACCACAGATAGTTTGGTGGGAATTTTATAAGAAAGTGATTCCTAATTGATCCTAACATATTTTAAATGTGGTAGATATGCATGCCAGAAACATGTTGAAGGTGCAAATGACCTTCTGATCTAAAAATTTCAAGGAGAAGAAAAAATTAAAATTCTCAAGAAAATGTGCGGTGGAATATTTACCAGAGCCAAGCAACCCACTTTTTGCCTACTTTACAAAAAGCGGACGAAAAAAATCCCAGATACTTTTTGGAATTATCTCTCTCAATATTTGCGCATTTCCATTTTGGATGTTCAATTTTTTTTTTTCAAACTTGAGTTTTTCACTCTCCCAGTTTTCTCGTAAACAAAAAGATAAGGCAAATATAGATCACAACAAAATAGAAATTTTAGAGTTTATGTATGCAAAAGAATTTGAAAACTATAATAAATGTAAGTGAAGAAAGTTATTTTAACGCACTAAAAATGAACACCAAAGTTTCGTTATCCACGTTGGGGAAATTCCACTAGAACAACCCCAGATAGAGTGGTGGGAATTTGATATGAAAGAGATTCCTAATTGATCCTAACATGTTTTAAATGTGGTGGATATGCATGCCAGAAACATGATGAAGATGCAAATGACCTAATCATCAAAAATTTCTAGGAGTAGAAAAAATGAAAATTCTCAAGTTTACGTGCGGTGGAATATTTACCAGAGCCAAACAACCCACTTTTTGCCTATTTTAAAAAAAACGGACCTAAAAAATCCAAGATACTTTTTGGAATAATCTCTCTCAGCATTTGTGCATTTCCATTTTGGATGTTCAATTTTTTTTTCAAACTTGAGTTTTTCATTCTCCCAGTTTTCTCGTAAACAAAAAGATAAGGCAAATATAGATCACAACAAAATGGAAATTTTAGAGTTTATGTATGCAAAAGAATTTTAAAACAATAATAAATGTGAGTGAAGAAAATTATTTTCACACACTAAAAATTAACACCAAAGTTTCGTTATCCACGTTGGGGAAATTCCACTAGAACAACCCCAGATAGCTTGGTGGAATTTGATTTGGAAGAGATTCCTAATTGATACTAACATGTTTTAAATGTGGTGGATATGCATGCCAGAAACATGATGAAGATGCAAATGACCTAATGATCCAAAATTTCTAGGAGTAGAAAAAATTAAAATTCTCAAGTAAATGTGCGGTGGAATATTAACCAGAACCAAGCAACCCACTTTTTGCCTATTTTACAAAAAACGGACCAAAAAAATCCCAGATACTTTTTGGAATTATCTCTCTTAGTATTTGTGCATTTCCATTTTGGATGTTCAATTTTTTTTTCAAACTTGAGTTTTTCACTCTGCCAGTTTTCTCGTAAAAAAAAAGATAATGCAAATATAGATCAAAACAAAATGTAAATTTTAGAGTTTATGTATGCAAAAAAATTTGAAACTTTAATAAATGTGAGTGAAGAAAGTTATTTTCACGCACTAAAAATGTACACCAAAGTTTTGTTATCCACGTTAAGGAAATTCCACAAGTACAACCCCAGATAGCATGGTGGAAATTTTATAATAAAGAGATTCCTAATTGATCCTAACATGTTTTAAATGTGGTGGATATGCATGCTAGAAACATGATGAAGATGCAAATGACCTAATGATCCAAAATTTCTAGGAGTAGAAAAAATTAAAATTCTCAAGTTAACGTGCGGTGGGATTTTTACCAGAGCCAAACAACCCACTTTTTCCCTCTTTACAAAAAGCGGTCCTAAAAAATTCCATATTGTTTTTGTAATTACCTCTGTCAGCATTTGTGCATTTCCATTTTGGATGTTCAATTTTTTTTTTCAAACTTGAGTTTTTCTGTCCCCCAGTTTTCTCGTAAACAAAAAGATAAGGCAAATATAGATCACAGCAAAATTGTAATTTAAGAGTTTATGTATGCAAAAGAATTCTAAAAGAATAATAAATGTGAGTGAAGAAAGTTATTTTCACACACTAAAAATGAACACCAAAGTTTCGTTATCCACGTTGGGGAAATTCCACTAGAACAACCCCAGATAGCTTGGTGGGAATTTGATATGAAAGAGATTCCTAATTGATCCTAACATGTTTTAAATGTGGTGGATATGCATGCCAGAAACATGATGAACATGTAAATGACCTAATGATCCAAAATTTCTACGAGTAGAAAAAATTAAAATTCTCAAGTTAACGTGCGGAGGAATAATAACCAGAGCCAAGCAACCCACTTTTTGCCTATTTTACAAAAAGTGGACCAAAAAAATCCCAGATACTTTTTGGAATGATCTCTCTCAGTATTTGTGCATTTCCATTTTGGATGTTCAATTTTTTTTTTCAAACTTGAGTTTTTCACTCTCCCTGTTTTCTCGTAAACAAAAAGATAAGGCAAATATAGATCACAACAAAATGGAAATTTTAGATTTTAAGTATGCAAAAGAATTTGAAAAATATAATAAATGTAAGTGAAGAAAGTTATTTTCACGCACTAAAAATTAACACAAAAGTTTTTTTATCCACGTTGGGGAAATTCCACTAGAACAACCCCAGATAGATTGGTGGGAATTTGATATGAAAGTGATTCCTAATTGATCCTAACATGTTTTAAATGTGGTGGATATGTATGCCAGAAACATGATGAAGATGCAAATGACCTAATGATCAAAAATTTCTAGGAGTAGAAAAAATGAAAATTCTCAAGTTAACGTGCGGTGGAATATTTACCAGAGACAAGCAACCCACTTTTTGCCTATTTTAAAAAAAGGATGCAGAAAAAATCCCAGATACTTTTTAGAATTATCTCTCTCTGTATTTTTCCATTTCCATTTTTGATGTTCAATTTTTTTTTTCAAACTTGAGTTTTTCACTCTCCCAGTTTTCTCGTAAACAAAAAGATAAGGCAAATATAGATCACAAAAAAATGGAAATTTTGGAGATTATGTATGCAAAAGAATTTGAAAACTATAATAAATGTGAGTGAAGAAAGTTATTTTCATGCACTAAAAATGAACACCAAAGTTTTGTTATCCACGTTGGGGAAATTCCACTAGTACAACCCCAGATAGCTTGGTAGGAATTTTATAAGAAAGAGATTCCTAATTTATCCTAACATGTTTTAAATGTGGTGGATATGCAAGCCAGAAACATGTTGAAGATGAAAATGACCTAATCATCCTAACATGTTTTAAATTTTGTAGATATGCATGCCAGAAACATGTTGAAGATGCAAATGATCCAAAAATTTCGAGTAGAAAAAGTTAAAATTCTCAAGTTAACGTGAGGTGGGATATTTACCAGAGCAAAACAACCCACTTTTTGCTTATTTTACAAAATGCGGATCAAAAAGATCACAGATACATTTTGGAATTATCTCTCTTAGTATTTGTGCATTTCAATTTTGGATGTTCAATTTTTTTTTTCAAACTTGAGTTTTTCACTCTCCCAGTTTTCTCGTAAACAAAAGGATAAGGCAAATATAGATCACAACAAAATGGAAATTTTAGAGTTTATGTATGGAAAAAAAATTGAAAACTATAATAAATTTGAGTGAAGAAAGTTATTTTCATGCACTAAAAATGAATACTAAAGTTTTGTTATCCACGCTAGGGAAATTCCACTAGGACAACCACAGATAGCTTGGTGGGAATTTTATAAGAAATATATTCCTAATTGATCCTAACAAGTTTTAAATGTGGTGGATATGCATGCCAGAAACATGTTGAAGATGCAAATGAACTAATGATCCAAAAATTTCAAAGAGTAGAAAAAAATTAAAATTCTCAAATTAACGTGCGGTGGGATATTTACTAGAGCCAAACAACCCACTTTTTGCCTATTTTACCAAAAGCGGACCTAAAAAATCACAGATAATTTTTGAAATTATCTTTCTCACCATTTGTGCATTTCCATTTTGGATGTTCAATTTTTTTTTTCAAACTTGAGTTTTTCACTCTCCCAGTTTTCTCGTCAAAAAAAAATTAAGGCAAATATTGAACACAATAAAATGGAAATTTTAGAGTTTATGGATGAATTTGAAAACTATAGTAAATGTGAGTGAAGAGAGTTATTTTCAGGCACTAAAAATGAACACCAAAGTTTTTTTATCCACGTTGGGAAAATTCCACTAGTACAACTCCACATAGCTTGGTGGGAATTTTATAAGAAAGAGATTCCTAATTGATCCTAACATGTTTTAAATGTGGTGGATATGAATGTCAAACAAATGTAGAAGATGCAAATGACCTAATGATAAAAAAATTTCAAGGAGTAGAAAAAATTAAAATTCTCAAGTTAACGTGCGATGGGATATTTTCCAGAGCCAAACAACCCAATTTTTGCCTATTTTACAAAAAGCGGACCAAAAAAATCCAAGATACTTTTTGCAATTATCTCTCTCAGTATTTGTGCATTTCCATTTATCATGTTCAATTTTTTTTTCAAACTTGAGTTTTCACTCTCCCAGTTTTCTCGTAAACATAAAGATAAGGAAAATATAGATCACAACAAAATGAAAATTTTAGAGTTTATGTATGCAAAAGAATTTGAAAACTACAATAAATGTGAGTGAAGAAAATTATTTTCACGCACTAAAAATGATCACCAAAGTTTTGTTATCCACGTTGGGGAAATTCCACTAGTACAACCCCGGATAGCTTGGTGGGAATTTTTTAAGGAAGAGATTCCTAATTGATCCTAACATGTTAAAAATGTGGTAGATATGCATGCCAGAAACATGTTGAAGGTGCAAATGACCTTATGATCTAAAAATTTCAAGGTGTAGAAAAAAATTAAAATTCTCAAGTTAACGTGTAGTGGGATATTTACCAGAGCCAAACAACCCACTTTTTGCCTATTTTACCAAAAGCGGACCTAAAAAATCCTAGATAATTTTTTGAATTTTCTCTCTCAGCATTTGTGCATTTCCATTTTGGATGTTCAATTTTTTTTTTTCAAACTTGAGTATTTCAGTCTCCCAGTTTTCTCGTAAACAAAAAGATAAGGCAAATATAGATCACAACAAAATGGAAATTTTAGATTTTATGTATGCAAAAGAATTCTAAAACAATAATAAATGTGAGTGAAGAAAGTTATTTTCACGCACTAAAAATGAACACCAAAGTTTTGTTATCCACATTGGGGAAATTCCACTAGAACAACCCGAGATAGCATGGTGGGAATTTTATATGAAAGAGATTCCTAATTGATCCTAACATGTTTTAAATGTGGTGGATATGCATGCCAGAAACATGATGAAGATGCAAATGACCTAATGATCCAAATTTTCTAGGAGTAGAAAAAATTGAAATTCAGAAGTTAACGTGCGGTGGAATATTTACCAGAGCCAAGCAACCCACTTTTTGCTTTTGTTACAAAAAGCAGACCAAAAAAATCCCAGATACTTTTTGGAATTATCTCTCTTAGTATTTGTGCATTTCCATTTTCGATGTTCAATTTTTTTTTCCAAACTTGAGTTTTTCACTCTCCCAGTTTTCTCGTAAACAAAAAGATAATGCAAATATAGATCACAGCAAAATGGAAATTTTAGAGTTTATGTATGCAAAAGAATTTGAAAACTATAATAAATGTGAGTGAAGAAAGTTATTTTCACGCACTAAAAATGAACACCAAAGTTTTGTTATCCACGTTGGGGAAATTCCACTAGTACAACCCCAGATAGCTTGGTGGGAATTTTATAAGAAAGAGATTCCTAATTGGTCCTAACATGTTTTAAATGTGGTGGATATGCATGCCAGAAACATATTGAAGATGCAAATGACCTAATGATCTAAAAATTTCAAGGAGTAGAAAAAATTAAATTGGCAAGTTAAGGTGTTGTGGGATATTTACCAGAGCCAAGCAACCCACTTTTTGCCTATTTTACAAAAACCGGACCTAAAAAATCACAGATACTTTTTTGAATTATCTCTCTCAGAATTTTGCATTTCCATTTTGGATGTTCAATTTTTTTTTTAAAACTTGATTTTTCCCTCTCCCTATTATCTCGTAAAAAAAAGGATAAGGCAAATATAGATCACAACAAAATGGAAATTTTAGAGTTTATGTATGCAAATGAATTTGAAAACAATAATAAATGTGAGTGAAGAAATTTATTTTGACGCACTAAAAATGAACACCAAAGTTTCGTTATCCACGTTGGGGAAATTCCACTAGTACAACCCCAAATAGCTTGGTGGGAATTTTATAAGAAAGAAATTCCTAATTGAACCTAACATTTTTCATTGTCGTGGATATGTATGCCAGAAACACGTTGAGGATGCAAATGACCCAATGATCCAAAAATTTCAAGGAGTAGAAAAAATTAAAATTCTCAAGTTAACATGCGGTGGGGTATTTACCAGAGCCAAGCAACCCACTTTTTGCCTATTTTACAAAAAGCAGAACAAAAAAATCCCAGATACCTTTTGGTATTATCTCTCTCAGCATTTGTGCATTTCCATTTTGGATGTTACATTTTTTTTTTCAAACTTGAAATTTTCACTCTCCCAGTTTTCTCGTAAACAAAAAGATAAGGCAAATATAGATTACAACAAAATGGAAATTTTAGAGTTTATGTATGCAAAAGAATTCTAAAACTATAACAATGTGAGTGAAGAAAGTTATTTTCACGCACTGAAAATGAATACCAAAGTTTTGCTATCCACGTTGGGGAAATTCCCCTAGTACAACCCCAGAGATCTTGGTGGGAATTTTATCAGAAAAAGATTCCTAATTGATCCTAACATGTTTTAAATGTGGTGGATATGCATGCTAGAAACATGTTGAAGATGCAAATGACCTAATGATCCAAAAATTTTGAGTAGAAAAAATTACAATTATCAAGTTAACGTGCGGTGGGTTATTTACCAGAGCCAAACAACCCACTTTTAGCCTATTTTACAAAAAGAGGATCTAAAAAATCACAGATACTTTTTGGACTTATCTCTCTCAGCATTTGTGCATTTCCATTTTGGAAGTTCAATTTTTTTTTTTCGAAATTGAGTTTTTCACTCTCCTAGTTTTCTCGTATACAAAAAGATAAGGCAAATATAGATCACAACAAAATGGAAATTTTAGAGTTTATGTATGCAGAAGAATTTGAAAACTATAATAACAGTGAGTGAAGAAAGTTATTTTCCCGCACTAAAAATGAACTCCAAAGTTTTGTTATCCACGTTGGGGAAATTCCACTAGTACAACACTAGATATCTTGGTGGGAATTTTATAAGAAAGAGATTCCTAATTGATCCTAAAATGGTTTAAATGTGGTTATTATGCATGCCAGAAACATGTTGAAGATGCAAATGACCTAATGATCCAAAAATTTGGAGTAGAAAAAAAAAATTCTCAAGTTAACGTGCGGTGGGATATTTACCAGAGCCAAAAAACCCCCTTTTTGCCAATTTTACAAAAAGTGGACCTAAAAAATCACTGATACTTTTTGGAATTATCTCTCTCAGCATTTGTGCATTTCCATTTTTGGAAGTTCATTTTTTTTTCAAACTTGAATTTTTCATTGTTCTAGTTTTCTCGTAAATAAAAAGATAAGGCAAATATTGATCACAACAAAATGGAAATTTTAGATTTTATGTATGCAAAAGGATTTGAAAACTACAATAAATTTTAGTGAAGAAAGTTATTTTCACATACTAAAATAAACACCAAAGTTTTGTTATCCACGTTTGGTAAATTCCACTAGTACAACCATAGATAGCTTGGTGGCAATTTTAAAAGAAAGAGATTCCTAATTGATCTTAACATGTTTTGAATGTGGTGAATACGCATGCCAGAAAAATGTTGAAGATGCAAATGACCTAATGATCCAAAAATTTCAAGGAGTAGAAAAAATTTAAATTCTCAACTTAACGTGCGGTGCGATATTTACCAGAGCCAAACAACCCACTTTATGCCAATTTTACAAAAACTAGACCTAAAAACTCCCAGATACTTTTTCGAATTATCTCTCTCAGCATTTATGCATTTCCATTTTGGATGTTCAATTTTTTTTTCACACTTGAGTTTTTCACTCTCACAGTTTTCTCGTAAACAAAAAGATAAGGCAAATATAGATCACAACAAAATGGAAATTTTAGAGTTTATATATGCAAAAGGATTTGAAAACTATAATAAATGTAGTCAAGAAAGTTATTTTCAAGCACTAAAAATGAACACCAAAGTTTTGTTATCCACATTGGGGAAATTCCACTAGTAAAACGTAATATAACTTGGTGAGAAATTTATAGGACAGAGATTCCTAATTGATCCTAACATGTTTTAATTGTGGTGGATATGCATGCTAGAAACATGTTGAAGATGCAAATGACCTAATGATTCCAAAATTTCGAGTAGAAAAAATTAAAATTCTCATGTTAATGAGGGGTGGGATATTTACAAGAGCCAGACAACCCACTTTTTGCCTATTCTACAAAAAGTGATTTTAAAAAACTCACAAATACTTTTTGGAATTATCTCTCTCAGCATTTGTGCATTTCCATTTTGCTTGTTCAATTTTTTTTTTCAAACTTGAGTTTTTCACTCTCCTAGTTTTCTCGTAAACAAAAAGATAAGGCAAATATAGATCACAACAAATTGGAGATTTTAGAGTTTAAGTATGCAAATGAATTTGAAAACTATAATAAATGTGAGTCAAGAAAGTTATTTACACGCACTAAAAATGAACACCAAAGTTTTTTTATCCACGTTGGGGAAATTCCACTAGTACTATCCGAGATAGCTTTGTGGGAATTTTTTAAGAAAGAGATTCCTAATTGATCCTAACATGTTTTAAATGTGGTGGATATGAATGTCAGATAAATGTAGAAGATGCAAATGACCTAATGATCAAAAAATTTCAACGAGTAGAAAAAATTAAAATTCACAAGTTAATGTGCGATGGGATATTTTCCAGAGCCAAACAACCCAATTTTTGCCTATTTTACAAAAAGCGGACCAATCCTAGATACTTTTCGCAATAATCTCTCTGAGTATTTGTGCATTTCCGTTTATCATGTTCAATTTTTTTTTTCCAACTTGAGTTTTCACTCTCCCAGTTTTCTCGTAAACGAAAAGATAAGGAAAATATAGATCACAAAAAAATGAAAATTTTAGAGTTTATGTATGCAAAAGAATTTGAAAACTATAATAAATGTGAGTGAAGAAAATTATTTTCACGCACTAAAAATGAACACCAAAGTTTTGTTATCCACGTTGGGGAAATTCCACTAGTACAACCCCAAATAGCTTGGTGGGAATTTTATAAGAAAGAGATTCCTAATTGATCCTAACATGTTTTAAATGTGGTAGATATGCATGCCAGAAACATGTTGAAGGTGCAAATGACCTTATGATCTAAAAATTTCAAGGAGAAGAAAAAATTAAAATTCTCAAGTTAATGTGCGGTGCGATATTTACCAAAGCCAAACAACCTACTTTTTGCCTATTTCACAAAAAGCGGACCTAAAAATTCCCAGATACTTTTTGGAATTTTCTCTCTCAGCATTTGTGCATTTCCATTTTGGATGTTCAATTTTTTATTTCAAACTTGAGCTTTTCAATCTCCCAGTTTTCTCGTAAACAAAAAGATACGGCAAATATAGATCATAACAAAATGGAAATTTTAGAGTTTATGTATGCAAAAGAATTTGAAAACTATAAGAAATGTGACTGAATAAAGTTATTTTCACGCACTAAAAATGATCACCAAACTTTTGTTATCCACGTTGGGGAAATTCCACTAGTACAACCCCAGATAGCTTGGTGGGAATTTTATAAGAAAGAGATTCGTAATTGATCCTAACATGTTTTAAATGTGGTGGATATGCATGCCAGAAACATGTTGAAGATGCAAATGACCTAATGATCCTAACATATTTTAAATGTGGTGGATATGCATGCCAGAAACATGTTGGAGATGCAAATGATCCAAAAATTTCAAGTAGAAAAAATTAAAATTCTCAAGGTAACGTGCGGTGGAATAATTACTAGAGCCAAACAACCCAATTTTTGCCTATTTTACAAAAATCGAATCTAAAAAATCACAGATACATTTTTGGAATTATCTCTCTCAGCATTTGTGCATTTAAATTTTGGTTGTTCAATTTTTTTTTTCAAACATGAGTTTTTCACTCTCCTAGTTTTCTCGTAAACAAAAAGATACAGCAAATATAGATCACAACAAAATGGAAATTTTAGAGTTTATGTATGGAAAAAATTTGAAAACTATCATAACTTTGAGTCAAGAGAGTTATTTTCACGCACTAAAAATCAACAACAAAGTTTTGTAATCCACGTTAGGGAAATTCCACTAGGATAACCCCAGATAGCTTGATGGGAATTTTTTAAGAAAGATATTCCTAATTGATCCTAAAAATTTTTAAATGTGGTGGATATGCATGCCAAAAACATGTTGAAGATGCAAATGACCGAATGATCCAAAAATTTCAAAGAGTAGAAAAAATTAAAATTCTAAAATTAATGTGTGGTGGGATATTTACCAAAGCCAAACAACCCACTTTTTGCCTATGTTACAAAAAGCGGACCTAAAAAATCACATATACTTTTTTGGAATTATCTCTCTCACTATTTGTACATTTCCATTTTGGAAGTTCAATTTTTTTTTTCTAACTCTAGTTTTTCACTCTCCCAGTTTTCTCATAAACAAAAAATTAAGGCAAATATTGATCACAAAAAAATGGAAATTTTAGAGTTATCCGCAAAAGAATTTGAAAACTATAATAAATGTGAGTAAAGAAAGATATTTTCAGGCACTAAAAATGAACACCAAAGTTTTGTTATCCACGTTGGGGAAATTCCACTAGTACAACCCCAGATAGCTTGGTGGGAATTTTATAAGAAAGAGATTCCTAATTGATCCTAACATGTTTGAAATCTGGTGGATATGATTGCCAGTCAAATGTGGAAGATGCAAATGACCTAATGATCCAAAAATTTCAAGCAGTAGAAAAAATTAAAATTCTCAAGTTAAAGTGCGATGGGATATTTACTAGAGCCAAACAACCCAATTTTTGCCTATTTTAAATAAAGCGGACCAAAAAAATCGTAGATACTTTTTGGAATTATCTCTCTCAGTATTTGTGCATTTCCATTTATCATGTTCAATTTTTTTTTTCAAACTTGAGTTTTCACTCTCCTAGTTTTCTCGTAAACAAAAAGATAAGGAAAATATAGATCACAACAAAATGAAAATTTGAGAGTTTATGTATGCAAAAGAATTTGAAAACAATAATAAATGAGAGTGAAGAAAATTATTTTCACGCACTCAAAATGAACACCAAAGTTTTGTTATCCACGTTGGGGAAATTCCACTAGTACAACCCCAAATAGCTTGGTGGGAATTTTGTAAGAAATAGATACCTAATTGATCCTAACATTTTTTAAATATGGTAGATATGCATACCAGAAACATGTTTAAGGTGCAAATGAGCTTATGATCTAAAAATTTCAAGCAGTAGGAAAAATTAAAATTTTCAAGTTAACGTACAGTGGCATATTTACAAGAGCCAAACAACCCACTTTTTACCTATTTTAAAAAAAGCGGACCTAAAAAATCCCAGATACTTTGTGGAATTATCTCTCTCAGCATTTGTGCATTTCCATTTTGGATGTTCAATTTTTTTTTTCAAACTTGAGTTTTTCACTCTCCGAGTTTTCTCGTAAATAAAAGGATAAGGCAAATATAGATCACAACAAAATGGAAATTTTAGAGTTTATGCGTGAAAAGGAATTCTACAACAATAATAAATGTTAGTGAAGAAAGTTATTTTCACGCACTAAAAATGAACACCAAAGTTTTGTTCTACACGTTTGGGAAATTCCACTAGAACAACCCAGAAAGCTTGGTGGGAATTTTATATGAAAGAGATTCCTAATTGATCCTAACATGTTTTAAATGTGGTGGATATGCATTCTGGAAGCATAATGAAGATGCAAATGACCTAATGATCCAAAATTTCTAGGAGTAGAAAAAATTAAAATTCTCAAGTTAACGTGCGGTGGAATATTTACCAGAGCCAAGCAACCTACTTTTTGCTTTTTTTACAAAAAACGGAAGAAAAAAATCCCATATACTTTTTGGAATTATCTCTCTCAGTATTTGTGCATTTCCATTTTGGATGTTCAATTTTTTTTTCAAACTTGAGTTTTTTACTTTCCGAGTTTTCTCCTAAACAAAAAGATAAGGCAAATATAGATCACAAAAAAATGGAAATTTTAGAGTTTATGTATGCAAAAGAATTTGAAAACTACAATCAATGTGAGTGAAGAAAGTTATTTTCATGCACTAAAAATGAACACCAAAGTTTTGTTATCCACTTTGGGGAAATTCCACTAGTACAACCCCAGATAGCTTGGTGGGAATTTTATAAGAATGAGATTCCTAATTGATCCTAACGTGTTTTAAATATGGTGAATATGCATGCCAGAAACATGTTGAAGATGCAAATGACCTAATGATCCCAACAGGTTTTAAATGTGGTGGATATGCATGCCAGAAACATGTTAAAGATGCAAATGATCCAAAAATTTCAAGGAGAAGAAAAAATTAAAATTCTCCAATTGACGTGCGGTGGGATTTTACCAGAGGCAAACAACCCACTTTTTGCCTATTTTACAAAAAGCGGACCTAAAAAATCCCAGATACTTTGTGGAATTATCTCTCTCAGCATTTGTGCATTTCCATTTTGGATGCTCAATTTTTTTTTTCAAATTTGAGTTTTTCACTCTCCGAGTTTTCTCGTAAATAAAAAGATAAGGCAAATATACATCACAAAAAAATGGAAATTTTAGAGTTTATGCGTGAAAAAGAATTTTAAAACAATAATAAATATGACTGAAGAAAGTTATTTTCACCCACTTAAAATGAACACCAAAGTTTTGTTCTACACGTTTTGGAAATTCCACTAGAACAACCCAGAAAGCTTGGTGGAAATTTTATATGAAAGAGATTCCTAATTGATCCTAACATGTTTTAAATGTGGTGGATATGCATTCCAGCAGCATAATGAAGATGCAAATGACCTAATGATCCAAAATTTCTAGGAGTAGAAAAAATTAAAATTCTCTAGTTAACGTGTGGTGGAATATTTACCAGAGCCAAACAACCCACTTTTTGCTTATTTTACAAAAAAACGGATGAAAAAAATCCCATATACTTTTTGGAATTATCTCTCTCAGTATTTGTGCATTTCCATTTTGGATGTTAAATTTTTTTTTTCAAACTTGAGTTTTTTACTTTCTGAGTTTTCTCCTAAACAAAAAGATAAGGCAAATATAGATCACAAAAAAATGGAAATTTTAGAGTTTATGTATGCAAAAGAATTTGAAAACTACAATCAATGTGAGTGAAGAAAGTTATTTTCACGCACTAAAAATGAACACCAAAGTTTTGTTATCCACTTTGGGGAAATTCCACTAGTACAACCCCAGATAGCTTGGTGGGAATTTTATAAGAATGAGATTCCTAATTGATCCTAACGTGTTTTAAATGTGGTGAATATGCATGCCAAAAACATGTTGAAGATGCAAATGACCTAATGATCCCAACAGGTTTTAAATGTGGTGGATATGCATGCCAGAAACATGTTAAAGATGCAAATGATCCAAAAATTTCAAGGAGAAGAAAAAATTAAAATTTTCCAATTGACGTACGGTGGGATATTTACCAGAGCCAAACAACCCACTTTTTGCCTATTTTACAAAAAGCGGACCTAAAAAATCCCAGATACTTTGTGGAATTATTTCTCTCATCATTTGTGCATTTCCTTTTTGGATGTTCAATTTTTTTTTTCAAACTGGAGTTTTTCACTGTCTAATTTTTGTCGTAAACAAAAAATTAAGGCAAATATTGATCTCAAAAAAATGGAAATTTTAGAGTTTATGGATGCAAAAGAATTTGAAAACTATAACAAATGTGAGTGAAGAGAGTTATTTTCACACACTAAAAATTAACACCAAAGTTTTGTTATCCACGTTGGGGAAATTCCACTAGTACAACCCCAGATAGCTTGGTGGGACTTTTATAAGAAAGAGATTCCCAATTGATCCTAACATGTTTTAAATGTGGTGGATATGAATGCCTGACACATGATGAAGATGCAAATGACCTAATGATCCAAAAATTACAAGGAGTAGAAAAAAATAAAATTCTCAAATTAACGTGCGATGGGATATTTACCAGAGCCAAACAACCCACTTATTGCCTATTTACAAAAAGCAGACTTAAATAATCACAGATACATTTTGGAATTATCTCTCTCACCATTTGTGCATTTCCATTTTGAATCTTCAATTTTTTTTTCAAACTTGTGTTTTAACTCTCCCAGTTTTCTCGTAAACAAAAAGATAAGGCAAATATAGATCACAACAAAATGGAAATTTTAGAGTTTATATATGCAAAAGAATTTGAAAACTATAATAAATGTGGGAGAAGAAAGTTATTTTCACGCACTAAAAATGAACACCAAAGTTTTGTTATCCACGTTGGGGAAATTCCACTAGTACAACCCCAGATAGCTTGGTGGAATTTAATAAGAAAGAGATTCCTAATTGATCCTAACAAGTTTTAATTGTGGTGGATATGCATGCAAGAAACATGTTGATGATGCAAATGACCTAATGATCTAAAAATTTCAAGAAGAAGAAAAAATTAAAATTCTCAAGTTAACATATGGTGGGATATTTATCAGAGCCAAACAACCTACTTTTTGCCTATTTTACAAAAACCAGATCTAAAAAATCCCAGATACATTTTGGAATCATCTCTCTTTGCATTTGTGCATTTCCATTTTCGGTGTTCAATTTTTTTTTTTCAAACTTGAGTTTTTCACTCTCCTAGTTTTCTCACAAACAAAAAGATAAGGCAAATTTAGATCACAACAAAATGGAAATTCTAAAGTTTATGTATGGAAAAAAAATTAAAAACTATAATAAAATTGAGTCAAGAAAGTTATTTTCAACTACTAAAAATGAACACCGAAGTTTTGTTATCCATGTTAGGGAAATTCCACTAGGGCAACTCCAGATAGCTTGGTGGGAATTTTATAAGAAAGATATTCCTAATTGATCCTAACTAGTTTTTAATGTGGTGGTTATGCAAGCCAGAAACATGTTGAAGATGCAAATGACCTAATGATCCAAAAATTTCTAGGAGTAGAAAAAATTAAAATTCTCAAATTAACGTGTGGTTTGATATTTACCAGAGCCAAACAAACCACTTTTTGCCTATTTTACAAAAAGCGGACCTAAAAAATCACAGATACTTTTTGGAACTATCTCTCTCAGCATTTGTGCATTTCCCATTTGGATGTTCAATTTTTTTTTTCAGACTTGAGTTTTTCACTCTCTCAGTTTTCTCATAAACAAAAAATTAAGGCAAATATTGATCACAAAAAAATGGAAATTTTAGAGTTTAAGGACGCAAAAGAAGTTGAAAACTATAATAAATGTGTGTGAAGAAAAGTTATTTTCACGCACTAAAAATGAACACCAAAGTTTTGTTATCCACGTTTGGGAAATTCCACTAGTACAACCCCATATAGCTTGGTGGGAATTTTATAAGAAAGAGATTCCTAATTGATCCTATCATGTTTTAATTGTGGTGGATATGCATGCCAGAAACATGTTGAAGATGCAAATGACCTAATCATCCAAAAATTTCAAGGAGTACAAAAAATTAAAATTCTCAAGTTAACATGCGGTGGGATGTTTACCGCAGCCAAACAACCCACTTTTTGCATATTTTATTAAAAACGGACCTAAAAATCTCAGATAGTTTTTGGAATTTTCTCTCTCAGCATTTGTGCATTTTCATTTTGGATGTTCAATTTTTGTTTTGAAACTTGAGTTTTTCACTCTTCCAGTTTTCTCATAAACAAAAAGATAACGCTAATATAGATCACAACAAAATGGAATATTTAGAGTTTATGTATGCAAAAGAATTTGAAAACTATAATAAATGTGAGTGATGAAAGTTATATTGACGAACTAAAAATGAACACCAAAATTTTTGTTATCCACATTGGGGAAATTCCACTTGTACAACTCTAGATAGTTTGGAGGGAATTTTATAAGAATGAGTTTCCTAATTGATCCTAACATGTTTTAATTGTGGTGAATATGCGTACCAGAAACATGTTGAAGATGCAAATGACCTAATGATCTAAAAATTTCAAGGGTTAAAAAAAATTATATTATGGATCCAAACAACCCACTTTTTGCCTATTTTACAAAAAGTGCACCTAAAAAGTCACAGATACTTTTTGGAATTATCTCTCTCAGCATTTGTGCATTTCCATTTTGGGTATTAAATTTTTTTTTTCAAACTTGAGTTTTTCACTCTCCCAGTTTTCTCGTAAACAAAAAGATAAGGCAAATATAGATCACAACAAAATGAAAATTTTGGAGTTTCTGAATGCAAAAGAATTTGAAAACTATAATAAATGTGAGTGAAGAAAATTATTTTCACGCACTAAAAATGAACACCAAAGTTTTGTTATCCACGTTGGGGAAATTCCACTAGTACAACCCCAAATAGCATGGTGGGAATTTTATAAGAAAGAGATTCCTGATTGATCCTAACATTTTTTTTTGTGGTGGATTTGGTTGCCAGAAATATGTTGAAGATGCAAATGACCCAATGATCCAAAAATTTCAAGGAGTAGAAAAAATTAAAATTCTCAAGTTAACATGCGGTGGGATATTTACTAGAGCCAAGCAACCCACTTTTTGCCAATTTTACAAAAAGCGGGCCAAAAAAATCCCAGATAGTTTTTGGGGTTATCTCTCTCAGCATTTGTGCATTTCCATTTTGGATGTTCAATTTTTTTTCAGACTTGAATTTTTCACTCTCCCAGTTTTCTCGTAAACAAAAAGATAAGGCAAAATATAGATTACAACAAAATGGAAATTTTAGAGTTTATGTATGCAAAAGAATTCTAAAACTATATAAATGTGAGTGAAGAAAGTTATTTTCACGCACTAAAAATGAACACCAAAGCTTTGCTATCCACATTGGGGAAATTCCCCTCGTACAACCCCAGATAGCTTGGTGGGAATTTTATTACAAAGAGATTCCTAATTGATCCTAACATGTTTTAAATGTGGTGGATATGCATGCCAGAAACATGTTGAAAATGCAAATGACCTAATGATCCAAAAATTTTGAGTAGAAAAAACTAAAATTCTCAAGTAAACGTGCGGTGGGTAATTTACTAGAGCCAAACAACCCACTTTTTGCCTTTTTTACAAAAAGCAGATCTAAAAAATCGTAGATACTTTTTGGAATTATCTCTCTCAGTATTTGTGAATTTCCTTTTTGGATGTTCAATTTTTTTTTTCAAACTTGAATTTTTCGCTCTCCCAGTTTTCTCGTAAACAAAAAGATAAGGCAAATATAGATCAGAACAAAATAGAAATTTTAGAGTTTATGTATGCAAAAGAATTTGAAAACTATAATAAATGTGAGAGAACAAAGTTATTTTCACGCACCAAAAATGAACACCAAAGTTATGTTATCCACGTTGGGGAAATTCCTCTAGTACAACCCCAGATAGGTTGGTGGGAATTTTTTATGAAAGAAATTCCTAATTGATCCTAACATGTTTTAAATGTGGTGGATATGCATACCAGAATCATGTTGAAGATGCAAATGACCAAATGATCTAAAAATTTCAAGGAGTAGAAAAAATTGAAATTCTCAAGTTAACGTGCGGTGGGATATTTACCAGAGCCAAACAACCCACATTTTTCCTATTTTAGAGAAAGCGGAAAAAATCCTAGATACTCTTTGGAATTATCCCTCTCAGCATTTGTTGGATGTCCAATTTTTTTTTCTTTTCAACCTGAGTTTTTCACTCTCCCAGTTTTCTCGTAAACAAAATGTTAAGGCAAATATAGATCACAATAAGAAGGAAATTTTAGAATTTATGTATGCAAAAGAATTTGATAACTATAATAAATGTGAGTCAAGAAAGTTATTTTCACGCACTAAAAATGAACACCAAAGTTTTTTTATCCACGTTGGGGAAATTCCACTAGTACAACCCCAGATAGCTTGGTGGGAATTTTAAAAGAAAGCGATTCCTAATTGATCCAAACATGTTTTAAATTTGGTGGATATACATGCCAGAAGCATATTGAAGATGCAAATGACCTAATGATCCAAAAATTTCAAGGAGTAGGAAAAATTAAAATTCTCAAGTTAACGTGCGGTGGGATATTTACTGGAGAGAAAAACACAATTTTTGCCTATTTTACAAAAAGCGGACCTAAAAAATCACAGATACTTTTAGGAATTATCTCTCTCAGCATTTTTACAAGTCCATTTTGGATGTTCAATTTTTTATTTCAAACTTGAGTTTTTCACTCTCCTAGTTTTCTCGTAAACAAAAAGATAAGGCAATCATAGAGCAAAACAAAATGGAAATTTTAGTGCTTATGTATGCAAAAGAATTTGAAAACAATAATAAATGTGAGTGAAGAAAGTTATTTTCACGCACTAAAAATGAACACCAAAGTTTTGTTATCCACGTTGGGGAAATTCCGCTAGTACAACCCCGGATAGCTTGGTGGGAATTTTAAAAGAAAGAGATTCCTAATTGATCCTAACATGCTTTAAATGTTGTCGATATGCATGCCAGAAACATGTTGAAGATGCAAATGACCTAATGATCCAAAAATTTCGAGGAGTAGAAAAAACAATTCTCAAGTTAACGTGTAGTGGGATATTTACCAGAGCCAAACAACCCACTTTTTGCCTATTTTACAAAAAGTAGACCTAAAAAATCAGAAATACTTTTTGGAATTATCTCCCTCAACATTTGTGCATTTCCATTTTTGGATGTTCAATTTTTTTTTTTCAAACTCGAATTTTTTACTCTCCCAGTTTTCTCGTAAACAAAAAGATAAGGCAAATATTGATCACAACAAATTGGAAATTTTAGAGTTTATGTTTACAAAAGAATTTGAAAACTATAATAAATGAAGTGAAGAAAGTTATTTTCACGCACTGAAAATAAACACCAAAGTTTGGTTATCTACGTTGGGGAAATTCCATTAGTACAACCCCAAATAGCTTGGTGGGAATTTTAAAAGAAAGATATTCCTAATTGATCCTAACATGTTTTAAATGTGGTGGATATCTATGCCAAAAATATGTTGAAGATACAAATTAGCTAAAGATCCAAAAATTTCAAGGAGCAGAAAAAATTAAAATTCTCAAGTTAATGTACGGTGGGATATTTACCATAGCCAAACAACCCACTTTATGCCTATTTTACAAAAACCAGACCTAAAAATTCCCAGATACTTTTTGGAATTATCTCTCTCAGAATTTGTGCATTTCCATTTTGGATGTTCAATTTTTTTTTTCAAACTTGAGTTTTTCACTCTCCCAGTTTTCTCGAAGACAAAAAGATAAGGCAAATATAGATCACAACAAAATGGAAATTTTTGAATTTATGTATGCAAAAGAATTTGAAAACTATAATAAATGTGAAAGAAGAAATTTTTTTTCACGCACTAAAAAATGAACACCAAAGTTTTGTTATCCACGTTGGGGAAATTCCACTAGTACAACTAGAGATAGCTTGGTGTGAATTTTAAAAGAAAGAGATTCCTAATTGATCCTAACATGTTTTAAATGTGGTGGATATGCATGCAAGAAACATGATGAATATGCAAATGACCTAATGATCCAAAAATTTCGAGTAGAAAAAATTAAAATTCTCAAGTTAACGAGCGGTGGGATATTTACCAGAGCCAAACATCCCACTTTTTGCCTAATTTACAAAAAGAAGATCTAAAAAATCGCAGATACTTTTTGGAATTATGTCTCTCCGCATTTGTTCATTTCCATTTTGGATGTGAATTTTTTATTTTCAAAATTGAGTTTTTCACTCTCCTAGTTTTCACGTAAACAAAAAGATAAGGCAAATATAGATCACAAAAAAATGGAAATTTTAGAATTTATGTTTGCAAAAGAATTTGAAAACTATAATAAATGTGAGTGAAGAAAGTTATTTTCCCGCACTAAAAATGAACACAAAAGTTTATTTATCCACGTTGGGAAAATTCGACTAGTACAACCCTAGATAGTTTGGTGGGAATTTTAAAAGAAAGAGATTCCTAATTGATCCTTACTTGTTTTGAATGTGGTGGATATTCATGCCAGAAATATGTTGAAGATACAAATGACCTAAAGATCCAAAAATTTCAAGGAGTAGAAAAAATTAAAATTCTCAAGTTAACGTGCGGTGGGATATTTACCAGAGTCAAACAACCCACTTTATGCCAATTTTACAAATAGCGGACCTAATAAATCAGAGATAGTTTTTGGAATTATCTCTCTCAGCATTTGTGTAATTCCAGTTTGGATGTTGAATTTTTTTTTCAAACTTGAGTTTTTCACTCTCCAAATTTTCTGGTAAACAAAAAGATAAGGCAAATATAGATCACAACAAAATGGAAATTTAAGAGTTTATGTATGCAAAAGAATTTGAAAACTATAACAAATGTGAGTCAAGAAAGTTATTTTCACGCAATAAAAATGAACACCAAAGTTTTGTTATCCACGTTGGGGAAATTCCACTAGTAAAACCCACTATAGTGGTGGGAAATTTATAGGAAAGAGATTCCTAATTGATCCTAACATGTTTTAAATGTGGTGGATATGCATGCTAGAAACATGTTGAAGATGCAAATGACCTAATGATCCAAAAATTTCAAGTAGAAAATATTAAAATTCTCAAGTTAATGTCCGGTGGGATATTTACCAGAGCCAAACAACCCATTTTTTGCCAATTTTATCTCTCTCAGCATTTGTGCATTCCCATTTTGGTCCTGCAATTTCTTTTTTCAAACTTTAGTTTTTCACTCTCCCAATTTTCTCGTAAACAAAAAGATAAGGCAAATATAGATCACAACAAAATGGAAATTTTAGAGTTTATGTATGCAAAAGAATTTGAAAACTATAATAAATGTGAGTCAAGAAAGTTATTTACACGCACTAAAAATGAACTCCAAAGTTTTGTTATCCATGTTGGGGAAATTCCACTAGTACAACCCTAGATAGCTTTGTGGGAATATTATAAGAAAGTGATTCCTAATTGATCCTACCATGTTTAAAATGTGGTGGATATGCATGCCAGAAACATGTTGAAGATTCAAATGACCTAATGATCCAAAAATTTCAAGGAGTAGAAAAAAATTATAATTCTCAAGTTAACGTGCGGTGGGATATTTACCAGAGCCAAACAACCCACTTTTCGCCTATTTTACAAAAAGTGGATATATATAATCACAAATACTTTTTGAAATTATCTCTCTCAGCATTTGTGCATTTCCAATTTGGAAGTTCAATTTTTTTTTTCAAACTTGAGTTTTTCTCTCTCCCTGTTTTCTCTTAAACAAAAAGATAAGGCAAATATAGATCACAACAAAATGGAAATTTTAGAGTTTATGTATGCAAAAGAATTTGAAAACTATAATAAATGTGAGTGAAGAAATTTATTTTCAACCACTAAAAATGAACACCAAAGTTTTGTTATCCACGTTGGGGAAATTCCACTAGCCCAACCCGAGCTAGCTTCGTGGGAATTTTAAAAGAAAGAGATTCCTAACCGATCCTAACATGATTTAAATGTGGTGGATATGCATACCAGAAACATGTTGAATATGCAAATGACCTAATGATCCAAAAATTTCAACGAGTAGAAAAATTAAAATTCTCAAGTTAACTTGCTGTGGGATATTTACCTAAGCCAAGCAACCCGCTTTTTGCCTATTTTACAAAAAAGGGACCAAAAAAAATCCAAGATACGTTTTGCAATTATCTCTTTCAGTATTTGTGCATTTCCATTTTGGATGTTCAATTTTTTTTTTCAAACTTGAATTTTTCACTCTCCCAGTTTTTTCGTAAACAAAAAGATAAGGCAAATATTGATCACAACAAAATTGAAATTTTAGAGTTTATGTATGCAAAATAATTTGAAAACTATGATAAATGTGCGAGAAGAAAGTTATTTTCACGCACTAAAAATGAACACCAAAGTTTTGTTATCCACGTTGGGGAAATTCCACTAGTACAACCCCAGATATCTTGGTGGGAATTTTAAAAGAAAGAGATTCCTAATTGATCCTAACATGTTTTAAATTTGGTTGATATGGATGCCAGAAAAATGTTAAAGATGCAAATGGCCCAATGATCAAAAAATTTTGAGGAGTAGAAAAAATTAAAATTCTCAAGTTAACTTGCTGTGGAATGTTTACCTGAGCCAAGCAACCCGCTTTTTGCCTATTTTACAAAAAGCGGACCTAAAAAAATCCCAGATACTTTTGGAATTACCTCTGTCAGCATTTGTGTATTTCCATTTTGGATGTTCAATTTTTTTTTTCAAACTTGAATTTTTCACTCTCCCAGTTTTTTTGTAAACAAAAAGTTAACGCAAATATTGATCACAACAAAATGGAAATTTTAGAGTTTATGTATGCAAAATAATTTGAAAACTATAATAAATGTGAGTGAAGAAAGTTATTTTCACGCACTTAAAATGAACACCAAAGTTTTGTTATCCACGTTGGGGAAATTCCACTAGTACAACCCTAGATAGCTTGGTGGGAATTTTAAAAGAAAGAGATTCCTAATTGATCCCAACATGTTTTTAATTTGGTTGATATGCATGCCTTAAAAATGTTGAAGATGCAAATGACCCAATGATCCAAAAATTTCATGGAGTAGAAAAAATTAAAATTCTCAAGTTAACTTGCTGTGGGATATTTACCTGAGCCAAGAACCCCCTTTTTGCCTATTTTACAAAAAGAGGACCAAAAAAAATCCAAGATACTTTTTGGAATTATCTCTCTCAGCATTTGTGCATTTTCATTTTGGACTTTCAATTTTTTTTTCAAACTTGAATTTTTCACTCTCCCAGTTTTTTCGTAAACAAAAAGATAAGGCAAATATTGATCACAACAAAATGGAAATTTTAGAGTTTATGTATGCAAAAGAATTTGAAAACTATAATAAATGTGAGTGAAGAAAGTTATTTTCACGCACTAAAAATGAACACCAATGTGTTGTTATCCACGTTAGGGAAATTCCACTAGTACAACCCCAGATAGCTTGGTGGGAATTTCAAAAGAAAGAGATTCCTAATTGATCCTAACAAGTTTTAAATTTTGTTGATATGCATGCCAGAAACATGTTGAAGATGCAAATGACCCAATGATCCAAAAATTTCAAGGAGTAGAAAAAATTAAAATTCTCAAGTTAACTTGCTGTGGGATATTTACCTGAGCCAAGCAACCCACTTTTTGCCTATTTTACAAAACGTGGACCAAAAAAAATCCCAGATACTTTTTGGAATTATCACTCTCAGTATTTGTGCATTTCCATGTTTGATGTTCAATTTTTTTTTTCAAACATGAGTTTTTCACTCTCCCAGTTTTCTCGTAAACAAAAAGATAAGGCAAATATAGATCTCATCAAAATGGAAATTTTAGTGATTATGTATGCAAAAGAATTTGAAAACTATATTAAATGTGAGTGAAGAAAGTTATTTTCACGCACTAAAAATGAACACCAAAGTTTTGTTTTGCACGTTGGGGAAATTCCACCTGTCAACCCTAGATAGCTTGGTGGGAATTTTATAAGAAAGAGTTTCCTAATTTATTTTAACATGTTTTAAATGTGGTGGATAAACATGCCAGAAACATGTTGAAGATGCAAATGACCTAATGATCGAAAAATTTCAAGGAGTAGAAAAAATTAAAATTCTCAAGTTAACATGCGGTGGGATATTTACCAAAGCCAAACTACCCAGTTTTCGCCTATTTTACAAAAAGTGGACCTAAAAAATCCCATATAGTTTCTGGAATTATCTCTCTCACAATTTGTACGTTTCAAATTTGGATGTTCAATTTTTTTTTCTAACTTGAGTTTTTCACCGTCCCAGTTTTCTTGTAGACAAAAAGATAAGGCAAATGTAGATCACAACAAAATGGAAATTTTAGAGTTTATGTATACAAAAGAATTTGAAAACTATAACAAATGTGAGTGAAGAAAATTATTTTCACGCACTAAAAATGAACAGCAGAGTTTTGTTATCCATGTTGGGGAAATTCTGCTAGTACAACCCCGGATAGCTTGGTGGGAATTTTATAAGAAAGAGATTCCTAATTGATCCTAACATGTTTTAAATGTGGTGGATATGCATACCAGAATCATGTTGAAGATCCAAATGACCAAATGATCTAAAAATTTCAAGGAGTAGAAAAAATTAAAATTATGAAGTTAACATGCGGTGGGATATTAACCAGAGCCAATCAACCCACTTTTTGCCTATTTAACAAAAAGCGGACCTAAAAAATCCCAGATAGTTTTTGGAATTATCTCTCTCAGCATTTGTGCATTTCCATTTTGGATGTCCAATTTTTTTTTCAACCTGAGTTTTTCACTCTCCCAGTTTTCTCATAAACAAAAAGTTAAGGCAAATATAGATCACAAAAAAAAGGAAATTTAGAATTTATGTACGCAAAAGAATTTGAAAAATATAATAAATGTGAGTGAAGAAAGTTATTTTCACGCACTAAAAATGAACACCAAAGTTTTGTTATCCGCGTTGGGGAAATTTCACTAGTACAACCCCAGATAGCTTGGTGGGAATTTAAAAGAAAGAGATTCTTAATTGATCCTAACATGTTTTAAATTTGGTGGGTATACATGCCAGAAACATATTAAAGATGCAAATGACATAATGATCCAAAAATTTCAAGGAGTAGAAAAAATTAAAATTCCCAAGTTAACGTTCGGTGGGATATTTACCAGAGCGAAACAACCCACTTTTTGCCTATTTTACAAAAAGCGGACCTAAAAAATCACATATAATTTTTGGAATTATCTCTCTCAGCATTTGTACATTTATATCTTGGATCAATTTTTTTTTTCAAACTTGAGTTTTTGACTTTCCCAGTTTTCTCGTAAACAAAAAGATAAGGCAAATATAAATCACAACAAAATGGAAATTTTGGAGTTTATGTATGCAAAATAAATTGAAAACTATAATAAATGTGAGTGAAGAAAGTTATTTGCATGGACTAAAAATGAACACCAAAGTTTTGTTATCCACGTTAGGGAAATTCCATTAGTACAACCCTAGATAGCTTGATAGGAATTTTATAAGAAAGATATTCCTAATTGATCCTAACATGTTTTAATTGTGGTGGATATGCATGCAAGAAACATGTTGAAGATGGAAATGACCTAATGAGCCAAAAATTTCAAAGAGTAGAAAAAATTAAAATTCTCAGTTAATGTGCGGTGGGATATTTACCGAAGCCAAACAACCCACTTTTTGCCTATTTTACAAAAATTGGACCTAAAAAATAACATATACTTTTTTGAAATATCTCTCTCAGCATTTGTACATTTCCATTTTGGATGTTCAATTTTGTTTTCAAACTTGAGTTTTTCTCTCTCCCAGTTTTCTCGTAAAAAAAAAAAGATAAGGCAAATATAGGTCACAAAAAAATGGAAATTTTAGAGTTTATGTATGCAAAAGAATTTGAAAACTATCATAAATGTCAGTGAAGAAAGTTATTTTCACGCACTAAATATGAACACCAAAGTTTTGTTATCCACGTTAGGGAAATTCCACTTGTACAACCCCACATAGCTTGGTGGGAATTTTATAAGGAAGAGATTCCTAATTGATTCTAACATGTTTTAATTGTGGTGGATATGCATGCCAGAAACATGTTGAAGATGCAAATGACCTAATGATCTAAAAATTTCAAGGACAAGAAAAAATTAAAATTCTCAAGTTAACGTGCGGTGCGATATTTACCAGAGCCAAACAACCCACTTTTTGCCTTTTTAAAAAAATGCGAACCTAAAAAATCCCTGATACTTTTGGGAATTATCTCTCTCAACAGTTGTGCATTTCCATTTTGGATGTTCAATTTTTTTTTTCAAACATGAGTTTTTCACTCTCCCAGTTTTCTCGTAAACAAAAAGAGAAGGCAAATATAGATCACAACAAAATGGAAATTTTAGAGTTTATGCTTGCAAAAGTATTTGAACACTATAATAAATGTAAGTGAAGAAAGTTATTTTCACTCACTAATAATGAACACCAAAGTTTTGTTATCCACGTTGGGAAAATTCCACTAGTACAACCCTAGATAGCTTGGTGGGAATTTTAAAAGAAGAGATTCCTAATTGATCCAAACATGTTTTAAATGTGGTCAATATGCATGCAAGAAACATGTTGAAGATGCAAATGACCTAATGATCCCAAAATTTGAAGGAGTAGAAAAAAAAAATTCTCAAGTTAACATTTGGTGGGATATTTACCAGAGCCAAACAACCCACTTTTTGCCTATTTTATAAAAAGTGGACCTAAAAAATCGCAGATACTTTTTGGAATTATCTCTCTCAACATTTTTGCATTTCCATTCTTGGATGTTCAATTTTTTTTTCAAAATTGAGTTTTTCACTCTCCCAGTTTTCTCGTAAACAAAAAGATCAGGCAAATATTGATCACAACAAAATGGAAATTTTAGAGTTTATGAATGCAAAAGATTTTGAAAATTATAATAAATGTGAGTGAAGAATGTTATTTCCACGCACTAAAAATGAACACCTAAGTTTGGTTATCCACGTTGGGGAAATTCCACTAGTACAACCCCAGATATCTTGGTGGGAATTAAAAGAAAGAGATTCCTAATTGATCCAAACATGTTTTAAATTTGGTTGATATGGATGCCAGAAACATGTTAAAGATCCAAATGACCCAATGATCAAAAAATTTCAAGGAGTAGAAAAAATTAAAATTCTCAAGTTAACTTGCTGTGGAATATTTACCTGAGCCAAACAACCCGCTTTTTACCTATTTTACAAAAAGCGGACCTAAAAAAATCCTAGATACTTTTTGGAATTACCTCTGTCAGCATTTGTGCATTTCCATTTTGAGTGTTCAATTTTTTTTTTCAAACTTGAATTTTTCTCTCCCAGTATTTTCGTAAACAAAAAGATAGGGCAAATATTGATCACAACAAAATGGAAATTTAAGAGTTTATGTATGCAAAAGAATTTGAAAACTTTAATAAATGTGACTGAAGAAAGTTATTTTCACGCACTAAAAATGAACACCAAAGTTTTGATACCCACATTGGGGAAATTCCACTAGTACAACCCCAGATAGCTTGGTGGAAATTTTAAAAGAAAGAGATTCCTAATTGATCCCAAAATGTTTTAAATTTGGTTAATATGCATGCTAGAAACATGTTGAAGATCCAAATGACCCAATGATCCAAAAATTTCAAGGAGTATAAAAAATTAAAATTCTCAAGTTAACTTGCTGTGGGATATTTACCTGAGCCAAGCAACCCGCTTTTTGCCTATTTTACAAAAAGTGGACCAAAAAAATCCCAGATACCTTTTGGAATTATCTCTCTCAGTATTTGTGCATTTCCATGTTGGATGTTCAATTGTTTTTTTTTCAAACTTGAGTTTTTCACTCTCCCAGATTTCTTGTAAACAAAAAGATAAGGCAAATATAGATCACAACAAAATGGAAATTTTAGATTTTATGTATGCAAAATAATTTGAAAACTATATAAATGTGAGGGAAGAAAATTATGTTCACGCACTAAAAATGAACACCAAAGTTTTGCTATCCACGTTGGGGAAATTCCCCTAGTACAACCCCAGATAGCTTGGTGGGAATTTTATAAGAAAGAGACTCCTAATTGATCCTAACATGTTTTAAATGTGGTGTATATGCATGTTTGAAACATGTTGAAGATGCAAATGACCTAATGATCCAAAAATTTCGAGTAGGAAAAATTAAAATTCTCAAGTTAACGTGCGGTGGGATATTTATTAGAGCCAAACAACCCACTTTCTGCCTATTTTACATAAAGCGGAACTAAAAAATCACAGATACTTTTTGGAATTATCTCTCTCAGTATTTGTGCATTTCCATTTTGGATGTTCAATTTTTTTTCAAACTTGAGTTTTTCATTCTCCCAGTTTTCTCGTAAACAAAATGATAAGGCAAATATTGATCTCAACAAAATGGAAATTTTAGTATTTATGTATGCAAAAGAATTAGAAAACTATAATAAATGTGAGTGAAGAACGTTATATTCACGCAGTAAAAATGAACACCAAAGTTTTGTTGTCCACGTTGGGGAAATTCCACCAGTACAACCCTAGACAGCTTGGTGGGAATTTTATAAGAAAGAGATTCCAAATTTATTTTAACATGTTTCAAATGTGGTGGATAAATATGCCAGAAACATGTTGAAGATGCAAATGACCTAATGATCGAAAAATTTCAAGGAGTAGAAAAAATTAAAATTTTCAAGTTAACGTACGGTGGGATATTTACCAAAGCCAAACTACCCAGTTTTCGCCTATTTTACAAAAAGCGGACCTAAAAAATCCCAGATACCTTTTGGAATTATCTCTCTCAGTATTTGTGCATTTCCATGTTGGATGTTCAATTGTTTTTTTTTCAAACTTGAGTTTTTCACTCTCCCAGATTTCTTGTAAACAAAAAGATAAGGCAAATATAGATCACAACAAAATGGAAATTTTAGAGTTTATGTATGCAAAAAAATTTGAAAACTATAATAAATGTGAGTGAAGAAAATTAGTTTCACGCACTAAAAATGAACCCCAAAGTTTTGTTATCCACGTTGGGGAAATTCCACTAGTACAACCACAGATAGCTTGGTGGGAATTTTAAAAGAAAGAGATTCCTAATTGATCCCAAAAAGTTTTAAATTTTGTTAATATGCATGCTGGAAACATGTTAATGATCCAAATGACCCAATGATCCAAAAATTTCAAGGAGTAGAAAAAATTAAAATTCTCAAGTTAACTTGCTGTGGGATATTTACCAGACCCAATCAACCCACTTTTTGCCTATTTTACAAAAAGCGGACCTAAAAAATCCCAGATACTTTTTGGAATTATCTCTCTCTCCATTTTTACATTTATATCTTGGATGTTCAATTTTTTTTTCAAACTTGAGATTTTCACTCTCCCAGTTTTCTCGTAAACAAAAAGATAAGGCAAATATAGATCACAACAAAATGGAAATTTTGGAGTTTATGTATGCAAAAGAAATTGAAAACTATAATAAATGTGAGTGAAGAAAGTTTTTTCACGGACTAAAAATGAACACCAAAGTTTTGTTATCCACGTTGGGGAAATTCCATTAGTACAACCGAAGATAGCTTGGTCGGAATTTTATAAGAAAGATATTCCTAATTGATCCTAACGTGTTTTAATTGTGGTGAATATGCAAGTAAGAAACATGTTGAAGATGCAAATGACCTAATGATCCAAAAATTTCAAGGAGTAGAAAAAATTAAAATTCTCAAGTTAACATTCGGTGGGATTTTTATCGGAGCCAAACAACCCACTTTTTGCCTATTTTACAAAAAGAGGACCTAAAAAATAACAGATACTTTTTAGAATTATCCCTCTCAGCATTTGTACATTTCCATTTTGGATGTTCAATTTTTATTTCAAACTTCAGTTTTTCTCTCTCCCAGTTTTCTCGTAAAAAAAAGATAAGGCAAATATAGGTCACAAAAAAAATGGAAATTTTAGAGTTTATGTATGCAAAATAATTTGAAAACTATCATAAATGTGAGTGAAGAAAGTTATTTTCACGCACTAAATATGAACACCAAAGTTTTGTTATCCATGTTAGGGAAATTCCACTAGTACAACCCAAGATAGCTTGGTGGGAATTTTTTAATAAAGAGATTCCTAATTGATCCTAACATGTTTTAATTGTGGTGGATATGCATGCCAGAAAAATGTTGAAGAGTCAAATGACCTAATGATATAAAAATTTCAAGGAGTAGAAAAAATTAAAATTCTCAAGTTAACGTGCGGTGGGATATTTACCAGAGCTAAACAACCCACTTTTCGCCTATTTAACAAAAAGCGGACCTAAAAAATCCCTGATACTTTTGGGAATTATCTCTCTTAGCAGTTGTGCATTTCCATTTTGGATGTTCAACTTTTTTTTTTCCAACTTGAGTTTTTCACTCTCCCAGTTTTCTCGTAAACAAAAAGAGAAGGAAAAAATAGATCACAACAAAATGGAAATTTTAGAGTTTATCTATGCAAAAGAATTTGAAAACTATAATACATGTAAGTGAAGAAAGTTATTTTCACACACTAAAAATGAACACCAAAGTATTGTTATCCATGTTGGGAAAATTCCACTAGTACAACCCTAGATAGATTGGTGGGAATTTTAAAAGAAAGAGATTCCTAATTGATCCAAATATGTTTTAAATGTGGTCGATATGCATGCCAGAAATTTGTTGAAGATGCAAATGACCTAATGATCCCAAAATTTCAAGGAGTAGAAAAAAAAAATTCTCAAGTTAACGTGTGGTGGGATATTTACCAGAGCCAAACAACGCACTTTTTGCCTATTTTACAAAAAGTGGACCTAAAAAATTACAGATACTTTTTGGAATTATCTCTCTCAACATTTGTGCATTTCCATTTTTGGATGTTCAATTTTTTTTTTCAAAATTGTGTTGTTCACTCTCCCAGTTTTCTCTTAAAAAAAAAAGATAAGGCAAATATTGATCACAACAAAATGGAAATTTTAGAGTTTATGAATGCAAAAGAATTTGAAAACCATAATAAATGTGAGTGAAGAATGTTATTTTCACGGACAAAAAATGAACACCAAAGTTTGGTTATCCACGTTGGGGAAATTCCATTAGTACAACCCCAGATAGCTTGGTGGGAATTTTAAAAGAAAGAGATTCCTAATTGATCCTATAATGTTTTAAATGTGGTGGATATGTATGCCAAAAATATGTTGAAGATGAAAATGACCTAAAGATCCAAAAATTTCAAGGAGTAGAAAAAATTAAAATTCTCAAGTTAATGTGCGGTGGGATATTTACCAAAGTCAAACAACCCACTTTATGCCTATTTTACAAAAAGCGGACCTAAAAAATCCCAAATACTTTTTGGAATGATCTCTCTTAGCATTTTTACATTTTCATTTTGGATGTTCAATTTTTTTTTTTTAAACTAGAGTTTTTCTCTCTCCCAGTTTTTTCGTAGACAAAAAGATAAGGCAAATATAAATCACAATAAAATGTAAATTTTAGAATTTATGTATGCAAAAGAATTTGAAAACTATAATAAATGTGAGTGAAGAAATTTTTTTCATGCACTCCAAAATGAACACTAAAGTTTTGTTATCTACTTTGGGGAAATTCCCCTAATACAACCCCAGATTGCTTGGTGGGAATTTTAAAAGAAAGAGATTCCTAATTGATCCAAACATGTTTTAAATGTGGTGGATATGCATCCTAGAAACATGTTGAAGATACAAATGACCTAATGATCCAAAAATTTCAAGGAGTAGAAAAAATTAAAATTCTCAAGTTAACATGCGGTGGGATATTTACCGGAGCCAAACATCCCACTTTTTGCCTATTTTATAAAAAGTTGACCTAAAAAATCACAGATACTTTTTGGAATTATCCCTCTCATTATTTGAACATTTTCATTTTGGATGTTCAATTTTTTTTTTTCAAACTTGAGTTTTGCACTCTCCCAGTTTTCTCGTAAAAAAAAAGAAAATGCAAATATAGATCGCAACAAAATGGAAATTTTAGAGTTTATGTATGCAAAAGAATTTGAAAAATATAATAAATGTGAGTGAAGAAAGTTATTTGCACACACTAAAAATGAACAGCAAAGTTTTGTTATCCACATTGGGGAAATTCCACTTGTACAACCTCAGGTAGCTTGGTGGGAATTTATAAGAAAGAGATTCCAGGTTGATCCTAACATGTTTTAATTGTGGTGGATATGCATGCCTGAAACATGTTGAAGATGCAAATGACAAAATGATCTAATAATTTCAAGGAGAAGAAAAAATTAAAGTTCTCAAGTTAACGTGCAGTGGGATATTTACCAAAGCCACACAACGAACTTTTTGCCTATTTTAAAAAAAGCGAACCTAAAAAATCCCAGATACTTTTTGGAATTATCTTTCTCAGCATTTGTGCATTTCCATTTTGGATGTTCAATTTTTTTTTTTCAAACTTGAGTTTTTCACTCTCCCAGTTTTCTCGTAAACAAAAAGTTAAGGCAAATATAGATCACAACAAAAAGGAAACTTTAGAATTTATGTAAGCAAAAGAATTTGAAAACTATAATTAATGTGAGTGAAGAAATTTATTTTCACGGACAAAAAATGAACAACAAAGATTTGTTATCTACGTTGGGGAAATTCCATTAGTACAACTCCTGATAGCTTGGTGGGAATTTTAAAAGAAAGAGATTCCTAATTGATCCTAACATGTTTTAAATGTGGTGGATATGCATGCTAAAAATATGTTGAAGATGCAAATGACCTAAAGATCCAAAAATTTCAAGGAGTAGAAAACATTAAAATTCTCAAGTTAACGTGCGGTGGGATATTTACCAGAGCCAAATAACCAACTTTATGCCTATTTTACCAAAAGCGGACCTAAAAAATCTCAGATACTTTTTGGCATTATCTCTCTCTGCATTTGTGCATTTCCATTTTGGATGTTCAATAATTTTTTTCTAACTTGAGTTTTTCTCTCTCTCCTCTTTTCTCGTAAACAAAAAGATAAGGTAAATATAGATCACAACAAAATGGGAATGGAAATTTTAGAATTTATATATGCATAATAATTTGAAAACTATAATAAATGTGAATGAAGAAAGATATTTTCATGCACTAAAAATGAACACCAAAGTTTTGTTATCCACGTTGGGGAAATTCCACTATTACAACCAGAGAGAGCTTGTTGGGAATTTTAAAAGAAAGAGATTCCTAATTGATCCTACCATGTTTTAAATGTGGTGTATATGCATGGCAGAAACATGTTTAATATGCAAATGACCTAATGATCCAAAAATTTCAAGGAGTGGAAAAAATTAAAATTCTCAAGTTAACGTGCGGTGGGATATTTACCGGAGCGAAACAACCCACTTTTTGTCTATTTTACAAAAAGCGGACCTAAAAAATCATAGATACTTTGCGGAATTATCTCTTTCAGCATTTTCACATTTCCATTTTGGATGTTCAATTTTTTTTTTCAAACTGGAGTTTTTTACTCTCCCAGTTTTCTCGTAAACAAAAAGATAAGGCAAAAATAAATCACAACAAAAAAGAAATTTTAGAGTTTATGTATGCTAAATAATTTGAAAACTACAATAAATGTGAGTGAAGAAAGTTATTTTCACGCACAAAAAATGAACACCAAAGTGTTGTTATCCACATTGGGGAAATTCCACTAGTACAACCCCTGATAGCTTGCTGGGAATTTTATAACAAAGAGATTCCTAATTGATCCTATCATGTTTTAATTGTGGTGGATATCCATGCTAGAAACATTTTGAAGATGCAAATGACCTAATGGTCCAAAAAATTCAAGGAGTAGAAAAAATAAATATTCTCAAGTTAACGTGCGGTGGGATATTTATCGGAGCGGGATAACCAACTTTTTGCCTATTTAAAAAAAGCGGACCTTAAAAATCACACATACTTTTAGGAATTATCTCTCTCAGCATTTGTACATTTCCATTTTGGATGTTCAATTTTGTTTTTCCACCTTGAGTTTTTCACTCTCCCAGATTTCTCGTAAACAAAAAGATAAGGCAAATATAGATCGCAACAAAATGGAAATTTAAGAGTTTATGTATGCAAAAGAATTTGAAAACTATAATAAATGATAGTGAAGAAAGTTATTTCCACGCACTAAAAATGAACACCAAAGTTTTGTTATCCATGTTGGGGAAATTCCATTAGAACAACCACAGATAGCTTGGTGGGAATTTTATAAGAAAGAGATTCCTAATTGATCCTAACATGTTTTAATTGTTGTGGATATGCATGCCAGAAACATTTTGAAGATGCAAATGACCAAATGATCTTAAAATTTCAAGGAGTAGAAAAAAATAAAATTCTCAAGTTAACGTGTGGTGGGATATTTACCAGAGCCAAACAAACCACATTTTGCCTATTTTACAAAAAGAAGACCTAAAAAATCCCAGATACTTTTTGGAATTGTCTCCCTCAGCATTTGTGCAATTCCATTTTCGATGTTCAATTTTTTTTTTCAAACTTGAGTTTTTCACTCTCCTAGCTTTTTCGTAAACAAAAAGATAAGACAAATATAGATCACAACAAAATGGAAATTTTATAGTTTATGTATGCAAAAGAATTTGAAAACTATATAAATGTAAGTGAAGAAAGTTATTTTCACGCACTAAAAATGAACACCAAAGTTTTGCTATCTACATTGGGGAAATTCCCCTAGTACAACCCCAGATAGCTTGGTGGGAGTTTTATAAGAAAAAGATTCCTAATTGATCCTAACATGTTTTAAATGTGGTGGATATGCAAGCTAGAAATATGTTGAAGATGCAAATGACCTAATGATTCAAAAATTTCTTGTAGAAAAAATTAAAATTCTCAAGTTAACGTGTGGTGGGATATTTTACAAGAGCCAAACAACCCACTTTTTGCCTATGTTACAAAAAGTGGATCAAAAAAATCACAGATACTTTTTGGAATTATCTCTCTCAGCATTTATGCATTTCCATTTTGGATGTTCTATTTTTTTTTTCAAACTTCAGTTTTTCACTCTCCCACTTTTCTCGTAAACAAAAAGATAAGGCAAATATAGATCACAACAAAATGGAAATTTTAGAGTTTATGTGTGCAAAATAATTTGAAAACTATAATAAATGTGAGTGAAGAAAGTTATTTTCACGCACTAAAAATGAACACCAAAGTTTTGTTATCCACGTTGGGGAAATTCCACTAGTACAACCCAAGATAGCTTGGTGGGAATTTTATAATAAAGAGATTCCTAATTGATCCTAACATGTTTTAAATGTGGGGGATATGCATGCCAGAAACATGTTGAAGATGCAAATGACCTCATGATCCAAAAATTTCAAGGAGTAGAAAAAATTAAAATTCACAAGTTAACGTTTGGTGGGATATTTACCAGAGCCAAGCAACCTACTTTTTGCCTATTTTACAAAAAGCGGACCAAAAAAATCCCCGATAATTTTTGGAATTATCTCTCTAAGTATTTGTGCATTTTCATTTTGGATGTTCAATTTTTTTTTTCAAACTGGAGTTTTTCGCTCTCCTTGTTTTCTCGTAAAAAAAAAGATAAGGCAAGTAAAGATCATAACAAAATAGAAATTTTTGAGTTTATGAATGCAAAAGAATTTGAAAACTATAATAAATGTGAGTGAAGAAAGTTATTTTCACGCACTAAAAATGAAAACCAAAGTTTTATTATCCACGTTGGGGAAATTCCACTAGTACAACCCCAGATAGCTTGGTGGGAATTTTATAAGAAAGAGATTCCTAATTGATCCTAACATGTTTTAAATGTGGTAGATATGCATGCCAGAAACATGTTGAAGGTGCAAATGACCTTATGATCTAAACATTTAAAGGAGTAGAAAAAATTAAAATTCTCAACTTAACATGTGGTGGGATATTTACCAAAGCCAAACAACCCACTTTTTGCCTAGTTTACAAAAAGCGGACCTAAAAAATCCCAGATACTTTTTTGGAATTATCTCTCTCAACATTTGTGCATTTCCATTTTGGATGTTCAATTTTTTTTTTCAAACTTGAGTTTTTCACTCTCCTAGTTTTCTCGTAAACAAAAAGATAAGGCAAATATAGATCACAACAAAATGGAAAGCTTGGAGTTTTTGTATGCAAAAGAATTCTAAAACAACAATAATTGTGAGTGAAGAAAGTTATTTTCAAGCACTAAAAATGAAGACCAAAGTTTTGTTATCCAGGTTGGGAAAACAACCCCAGATAGCTTGGTGAGAATTTTATATGAAAGAGATTCCTAATTGATCCTAACATGTTTTAAATGTGGTAGATATGCATGCCAGAAACATGACGAAGATGCAATTGACCTAATGATCCAAAATTTCTAGGAGTAGAAAAAATTAAAATTCTCAAATTAACGTGCGGTGGAATATTTACTAGAGCCAAGCAACCCACTTTTTGCCTATTTTACAAAAAGTGGGCCAAAAAAATCCCAGATACTTTTTGGAATTATCTCTCTCAGTATTTGTGCATTTTCATTTTGGATGTTCAATTTTTTTTTTCAAACTTGCGTTTTTCACTCTCCCAGTTTTCTCATAAACAAAAAGATAAGGCGAATATAGATCACAACAAAATGGAAATTTTAGAGTTTATGTATGGAAAAATTTTTGAAAACTATAATAAGATTGAGTCAAGAAAGTTATTTTCTCGCACAAAAAATGAACACCAAAGTTTTGTTATCCACGTTAGGGAAATTTCAAAAGGAAAACCCCAGATAGCTTGGTGGGAATTTTATAAGAAAGATATTCCTAATTGATCCTAATAAGTTTTAAATATGGTGGATATCCTTGCCAGAAACATGTTGAAGATGCAAATGACCTAATGATCCAAAAATTTCTAGGATTAGAAAAAATTAAATTCTCAAATTAACGTGTGGTGGGATATTTACCAGAGCCAAACAACCCACTTTTTGCCTATTTTTCAAAAAGCGGACCTAAAAAATCATAGATACTTGTTGGAATTATCTCTCTTAGCATTTGTGAATTTCCATTTTGGATGTTCAATTTTTTTTTTCAAACTTGAGTTTTTCACTCTCTCAGTTTTCTCGTAAACAAAAAGTTAAGGCAAATATTGATCACAAAAAATTGGAAATTTTAGAGTTTAAGGATGCAAAAGAACTTGAAAACTATAATAAATGTGAGTGAAGAGCGTTATTTTCACTCACTAAAAATGAACACCAAAGTTTTGTTATCCACGTTGGGGAAATTCCACTAGTACAACCCGGGATAGCTTGGTGGAAATTTTATAAGAAAGAGATTCCTAATTGATCCTAACATGTTTTAAATATGGTGGATATGAATTCCTGACACATGATGAAGATGCAAATGACCTAATGATCCAAAAATTTTAAGGAGTAGAAAAAATTAAAATTCTCAAGTTAACGTGCGATGGGATATTTACCAGAGCCAAACATCCCACTTTTTGCCTATTTACAAAAAGTGGACTTAAATACTTAAAGATACGTTTTGGAATTATCACTCTCAGCTATTGTGCATTTCCAGTTTGGATGTTCAATTTTTTTTTTCAAACTTGAGTTTTGCACATTCAAGTTTTCATGTAAACAAAAAGATAAGGCAAATATAGATCACAACAAAATGGAAATTTTAGAGTTTATGTATGCAAAAGAATTTGAAAACTATAATAAATGTGAGTGAAGAAAGTTATTTTCACGTACTAAAAATGAACACCAAAGTTTTGTTATCCACGTTAGGGAAATTCCACTAATACAACCCCAGATAGCTTGGTGGAATTTTATAGGAAAGAGATTCCTAATTGATCCTAACATGATTTAATTGTGGTGGATATTCATGCAAGAAACATGTTGAAGATGCAAATGACCTAATGATCTAAAAATTTCAAGGAGAAGAAAAAATTAAAATTCTCAAGTTAACGTATGGTGGGATATTTAACAGAGCCAAACAACGGACTTTTTGCCTATTTTACAAAAAGCGGACCTAAAAACTCCCAGATACTTTTTGGAATTATCTCTCTCAGCATTTGTGCATTTCCATTTTGGGTGTTCAATTTTTTTTTTCAAACTTGACTTTTTCACTCTCCCAGTTTTTTCGTAAACAAAAAGATGAGGCAAATATAGATCACAACAAAATGTAAATTTTAGAGTTGATGTATGGAAAAAAAAATTGAAAACTATAATAAAATTGAGTCAAGAAAGTTATTTTCACGCACTAAAAATGAACACCACAGTTCTATTATCCACATTAGGGAAATTCCACTGGGACAACCCCATATAGCTTGGTATGAATTTTATAAGAAAGATATTCCGAATTGATCCTAACAAGTTTTAAATGTGGTGGATGTGCATGCCAGAAACATTTTGAAGATGCAAATGACCTTATGATCTAAAAATTAGGAGTAGAAAAAATTAAAATTCTCAAGTTAACATGTGGTGGGATATTTACCAGAGCCAAACAACCCACTTTTTGCCTAGTTCACAAAACGCGGACCTAAAAAATCCCAGATACTTTTTGGAATTATCTCTCACACCATTTGTGCATTTCCATTTTGGATGTTCAATTTTTTTTTCAAACTTGAGTTTTTCACTCTCCTCTTTTTCTCGTATACAAAAATATAAGGCAAATATAGATCACAACAAAATGGAAATTTTAGACTTTATGTATGGAAAAAAATTTGAAAACTATAATAAAATTGAGTCAAGAAAGTTATTTTCACGCAAAAAAAATGAACACCAAAGTTTTGTTATCCACGTAAGGGAAATTTCAATAGGAAAACCCCAGATAGCTTAGTGGGAATTTTATAAGAAAGATATTCCTGATTGATCCTAATAAGTTTTAAATACGGTGGATATGCCTGCCAGAAACATGTTGAAGATGCAAATGACCTAATGATCCAAAAATTTCTAGGATTAGAAAAAATTAAAATTCTCAAATTAACGTGCGGTGGGATATTTACCAGAGCCAAAAACCCACTTTTTGCCTATTTTACAAAAAGCGGACCTAAAAAATCACAGATACTTTTTGGAATTATCTCTCTTAGCATTTGTGCATTTCCATTTTGGATGTTCAATTTTTTTTTCAAACTTGAGTTTTTCACTCTCTTAGTTTTCTCGTAAACAAAAATTAAGGCAAATATTGATCACAAAAAAAAGGAAATTTTAGAGTTTATAGAAGCAAAAGAACTTGAAAACTATAATAAATGTGAGTGAAGAGAGTTATTTTCATGCACTAAAAATGAACACCAAAGTTTTGTTATCCACGTTGGGGAAATTACACTAAAACAACCCCGGATAGCTTGGTGGAAATTTTATAAGAAAGAGATTCCTAATTGATCCTAACATGTTTTAAATATGGTGGATATGAATTCTTGGCACATGATGAAGATGCAAATGACCTAATGATCCAAAAATTTCAAGGAGTAGAAAAAATTAAAATTCTCAAGTTAACGTGCGATGGGATATTTACCAGAGCCAAACAACCCACTTTTTGCCTATTTACAAAAAGCAGACTTAAATAATTAAAGATACGTTTTGGAATTATCACTCTCAGCTATTGTGCATTTCCATTTTGGATGTTCAATTTCTTTTTCAAACTTGAGTTTTTCACATTCAAGTTTTCACGTAAACAAAAAGATAAAGCAAATTATAGATCACAACAAAATGGAAATTTTAGAGTTTATGTATGCAAAAGGATTTGAAAACTATAATAAATGTGAGTGAAGAAAGTTATTTTCACGCACTAAAAATGAACACCAAAGTTTTGTTATCCACGTTAGGGAAATTCCACTAATACAACCCAGATAGCTTGGTGGAATTTTATAAGAAAGAGATTCCTAATTGATCCTAACATGATTTAATTATGGTGGTTATTCATGCAAGAAACATGTTGAAGATGCAAATGACCTAATGATCTAAAAATTTCAAGGTGAAGAAAAAATTAAAATTCTCAAGTTAACGTATGCTGGGATATTTACCAGAACCAAACAACCCACTTTTTGCCTATTTTACAAAAAGCGGACCTAAAAAATCCCAGGTACTTTTTGGAATTATCTCTCTCAGCATTTGTGCATTTCCATTTTGGGTGTTCAATTTTTTTTTTTCAAACTTGTGTTTTTCTCTCTCCCAGTTTTTTCGTAAACAAAAAGATAAGGCAAATATAGATCACAACAAGATGGAAATTTTAGAGTTCATGTATGGAAAAAAAATTGAAAACTATAATAAAATTGAGTCAAGAAAGCAATTTTCACTCACTAAAAGTGAACACCAAAGTTCTGTTATCCACATTAGGGAAATTCCACTTGGACAACCCCATATAGATTGGTACGAATTTTATAAGAAAGATATTCCTAACTGATCCTAACAAGTTTTAAATGTGGTGGATATGCCAGAAACATGTTGAAGATGCAAATGACCTAATGATCCAAAAATTTCTAGGAGTAGAAAAAAATAAAATTCTCAAATTAACGTGCGATGGGATATTTACCAGAGCCAAACAACCCACTTTTTTCCTATTTTACAAAAAGTGGACCTAAAAAATCCAAGATACTTTTTGGAATTATCTCTCTCAGCATTTTTGTATTTTGATTTTGGATGTTCAATTTTTTTTTTAAGACTTGAGTTTTTCTATCTCTCAGTTTTCTTGTAAAAAAAACAATTAAGGCAAATATTGATCAATAAAAATGGAAATTTTAGAGTTTATGGATGCAAAAGAATTTGAAAACTATAATAAATGACAGTGAAGAGAGTTATTTTCACGCACTAAAAATGAACACCAAAGTTTTGTTATCCACGTTGGGGAAATTCCACTAGTACAACCCTAGATAGCTTGGTGGGAATTTTGTAAGAATGAAATTCCTAATTGATCCTAACATGTTTTAAATGTGGTGGATATGAATGCGAGACACATGATGAAGATGCAAATGACCTAATGATCCAAAAAATTCAAGGAGTAGAAAAAATTAAAATTCTCAAGTTAACGTCCGATGGGATATTTACTAGAGCCAAACAACCCACTTTTTGCCTATTTAAAAAAAGCGGACTTAAATAATTAAAGATATGTTTTGGAATTATCTTTCTCAAAAATTGTGCATTTCCATTTTGGATGTTCAATTTTTTTTTTCAAACTTGAGTTTTTCACATTCCAGTTTTCACGTAAACAAAAAGATAAGGCAAATATAGATCACAACAAAATGGAAATTTTAGAGTTTATGTATGCAAAATAATTTGAAAAATATAATAAATGTGAGTGAAGAAAGTTATTTTCACGCACTAAAAATGAACACCAAAGTTTTGTTATCCACGTTAGGGAAATTCCACTAATACAACCCCAGATAGCTTGGTGGAATTTTATAAGAAAGAGATTCCTATTTGATCCTAACATGTTTTAATTGTGGTGCATATGCATGCAAGAAACATGTTGAAGATGCAAATGACCTACTGATCTAAAAATTTCAAGGAGAAGAAAAAATTAAAATTCTCAAGTTAACGTATGGTGGGATATTTACCAAAGCCAAACCACCCACTTTTTGCCTATTTTAAAAAAAGCGGACCTAAAAAATCCCAGATACTTTTTGGAATTATCTCTCTCAGCATTTGTGGATATCCATTTTGGGTGTTCAATTTTTTTTTTTCAAACTTGAGTTTTTCACTCTCCCAGTTTTCTCGTAAACAAAAAGATAAGGCTAGATCACAACAAAATGTAAATTTTAGAGTTTATGTATGGAAAAAAAATTGAAAACTATAATAAAATTGTATCAAGAAAGTTATTTTCACGCACTAAAAATGAACACCAAAGTTTTGTTATCCACATTAGGGAAATTCCACTTGGACAACCCAAAATAGCTTGGTAGGCATTTTATAAGAAAGATATTCCTAATTGATGCTTACAAGTTTTAAATGTGGTGGATATGCATGCCAGAAACATGTTGAAGATGCAAATGACCTAATGATCCAAAAATTTCTAGGAGTAGAAAAAATTAAAATTCTCAAATTAAGGTGCGATGGGATATTTACCAGAGCCAAACAACTCAGTTTTTTCCTATTTTACAAAAAGTGGACCTAAAAAATCCCAGATCCTTTTTGGAATTATCACTCTCAGCATTTGTGCATTTCCATTTTGGATGTTCAATTTTTCATTCAAACTTAAGTTTTTCTGTCTCTCAGTTTTCTCGTACACAAAAAATTAAGGCAAATATTGATCACAAAAAAAATGGAAATTTTAGAGTTTATGGATGCAAAAGAATTTGAAAACTATAATAAATGTCAGTGAAGAGAGTTATTTTCATGCACTAAAAATGAAAACTAAAGTTTTGTTATCCACATTGGGGAAATTCCACAAGTACAACCCCAAATAGCGTGGTGGGAATTTTATAAGAATGAGATTCCTAATTGATCCTAACATGTTTTAAATGTGGTGGATATGAATGCGAGACACATGATGAAGATGCAAATGACCTAATGATCCAAAAATTTCAAGGTGTAGAAAAAATTAAAATTCTCAAGTTAACGTGCGATGGGATACTTACCAGAGCCAAACAACCCACTTTTTGCCTACTTACAAAAAGCGGACTTAAATAATTAAAGATACATTATGGAATTATCTCTCTCAGCAATTGTGCATTTCCATTTTGGATGTTCAATTTTTTTTTCAAACTTCAGTTTTTCACATTCCAGTTTTCACGTAAACAAAAAGATAAGGCAAATATATATCACAACAAAATGGAAATTTTAGAGTTTATGTATGTAAAATAATTTGAAAACTATAATAAATGTGAGTGAAGAAAGTTATTTTCACGCACTGAAAATGAACAACCAAGTTTTGTTATCGACGTTAGGGAAATTCCACTAATACAACCCCAAATAGCTTGGTGGCATTTTATAAGAAAGAGATTCCTAATTGATCCTAACATGTTTTAATTGTGGTGGATATGCATGCAAAAAACTTGTTGAAGATGCAAATGACCTAATGATCTAAAAATTTCAAGGAGAAGAAAAAATTAAAATTCTCAAGTTAACGTATGGTGGGATATTTACCTGAGCCAAACAACCCACTTTTTACCTATTTTTACCAAAAGCGGACCTAAAAAATCCCAGATACTTTTTGGAATTTTCTCTCTCTGCATTTGTGCATTTCCATTTTGGGTGTTCAATTTTTATTTTTTTCAAACTTGAGTTTTTCACTCTCCCAGTTTTTTCGTAAACAAAAAGATAAGGCAAATATTGATCACAACAAAATGGAAATTTTAGAGTTTATGTCTGAAATTTTTTTAAAAAAAATATATTAAATCTGAGTGAAGAAAGTTATTTTCATGCACTAAAAATGAACACCAAAGTTTTGTTATCCACGTTTGGGAAATTCCACTAACACAACCCCAGATAACTTGGTGGAATTTTATAAGAAAGAGATTCCAAACTGATCCTAACATGTTTTGATTGTGGTGGATAAGCATGCAAGAAACATGTTGAAGATGCAAATGACCTAATGATCCAAAAATTTCAAGGAGAAGGAAAAGTTAAAATTCTCAAGTTAACGTATGGTGGGATATTTACCAAAGCCAAACAACCTACTTTTTGCGTATTTTAAAAAAAGTGGACCTAAAAAATCCCAGATACTTTTTGGAATTATCTCTCTCAGCATTTGTGCATTTCCATTTTGGATGTTCAATTTTTTTTTTCAGATTTGAGTTTTTCATTCTCTCAGTTTTCTCGTAAACAAAAAATTTAGAAAAATATTGGTCACAAAAAAATGGAAAATTTAGAGTTTATGGATACAAAAGAATTTGAAAACTATAATAAATGTCAGTGAAGAGAGTTATTTTCATGCACTAAAAATGAACACCAAAGTTTTGTTATCCACGTTAGGGAAATTCCACGAATACAACCCCAGATAGCTTGGTGGGAATTTTATCAGAATGAGATTCCTAATTGATCCTAACATGTTTTAAATGTGGTGGATATGAATAGGAGACACATGGTGAAGATGCAAATGACCTAATGATCCAAAAATTTCAAGGAGTAGAAAAAATTAAAATTCTCAAGTTAACGTGCGATGGGATATTTACCAGAGCCAAACAACCCACTTTTTGCCATTTTACAAAAAGCGGATCTAAAAAATCACAGATACGTTTTGGAATTATCTCTCTCAGCATTTGTGCATTTCCATTTTGGATGTTCAATTTTTTCTTTCAAACTTCAATTTTTCACTCTCCCAGTTTTCTCATAAACAAAAAGATCAGGCAAATATCGATCACAACAAAATGGAAATTTTAGAGTTTATGTATGCAAAAGAATTTGAAAACTATAATAAATGTGAGTGAAGAAAGTTATTTTCACGCACTAAAAATGAACACCAAAGTTTTGTTGTCCACGTTGGTGAAATTTCACTAGTACAACCCCAGATAGCTTGGTGGAAATTTGTAAGAAAGATATTTCTAATTGATCCTAACATGTTTTAAATGTTGTAGATATGCATGCCTGAAACATGTTGAAGATGCAAATGACCTAATTGATCATAACATGTTTTAAATACGGTGGATATTAATGCCAGACACTTGATGAAGATGCAAATGACCTAATGATCCAAAAATTTCTAGGTGTAGAAAAAATTTAAATTCTCAAGTTAACGTGCGTGCGGTGGGATATTTACCTGAGCCAAACAACCCACTTTTTGCCTATTTTACAAAAACTGGACCTTAAAAATCACAGATACTTTTTGGAATTATCTCTCTCAGCATTTGTGCATTTCCATTTTGGATGTTCAATTTTTTTTTTCAGACTTGAGTTTTTCAGTCTCTCAGTTTTCTCGTAAACAAAAAATTAAGACAAATATTGGTCACAAAAAAATGGAAATTTTAGAGTTTATGGATGCAAAAGAATTTGAAAACTATAATAAATGTCAGTGAAGAGAGTTATTTTCACGCACTAAAAATGAACACCAAAGTTTTGTTATCCACGTTGGGGAAATTCCACGAATACAACCCAAGATAGCTTGGTGGGAATTTTATAAGAATGAGATTCCTAATTGATCCTAACATGTTTTAAATGTGGTGGATATGAATGCGAGACACATGATGAAGATGCAAATGACCTAATGATCCAAAAATTTCAAGGTGTAGAAAAAATTAAAATTCTCAAGTTAACGTGCGATGGGATACTTACCAGAGCCAAACAACCCACTTTTTGCCTATTTACAAAAAGCGGATCTAATAAATCACAGATACGTTTTGGAATTATCTCTCTCAGCATTTGTGCATTTCCATTTTGGATGTTCAATTTTTTCTTTCAAACTTCTGTTTTTCACTCTCCCAGTTTTCTCATAAACAAAAAGATCAGGCAAATATCGATCACAACAAAATGGAAATTTTAGAGTTTATGTATGCAAAAGAATTTGAAAACTATAATAAATGTGAGTGAAGAAAATTATTTTCACGCACTAAAAATGAACACCAAAGTTTTGTTATCCACGTTGGTGAAATTTCACTAATACAACCCCAGATAGCTTGGTGGAAATTTATAAGAAAGATATTTCTAATTGATCCTAACATGTTTTACAAGTTGTGGATATGCATGCCTGAAACATGTTGAAGATGCAAATAACCTAATTGATCATAACATGTTTTAAATGCGGTGGATATGAATGCCAGACACATGATGAAGATGCAAATGACCTAATGATCCAAAAATTTCTAGGTGTAGAAAAAATTTAAATTCTCAAGTTAACGTGCGTGCGGTGGAATATTTACCTGAGCCAAACAACACACTTTTTGCCTATTTTACAAAAACCGGACCGTAAAAATCACAGATACTTTTTGGAATTATCTCTCTCAGCATTTGTGCATTTCCATTTTTGGATTCTCAATTTTTTGTTTCAAACTTGAATTTTTCGCTCTCCCTGTTTTCTCATAAACAAAAAGATTAGGCAAATATTGATCATAGCAAAATCAAAATTTTAGACTTTATGTATGCAAAAGAATTTTAACACTATAATAAAAGTGATTGAAGAAAGTTATTTTCACGCACTAAAAATGAACACCATAGTTTTGTTATCCACGTTGGGGAAATTCCATTAGTATAACCCCAAATAGCTTGGTGGGAATTTTAAAAGAAAGAGATTCCTAATTGATCCTAACATGTTTTAAATGTGGTGGATATGCATGCCAAAAATATGTTAAAAATTCAAACGACCTAAAGATCCAAAAATTTCAAGGAGTAGAAAATATTAAAATTCTCAAGTTAACGTGCGGTGGGATATTTACCAGAGCCAAACAACCCACTTTTGCCTATTTTACAAAAAAAGGAACTAAAATATCACAGATACTTTTTCGAATTATTTCTCTCAGCATTTGTGCATTTCCATTTTGGATGTTCAATTTTTTTTTTCAAACTTGAGTTTTTCACTCTCCCTGTTTTCTCGTAAACAAAAAGATAAGGCAAATATAGATCACAACAAAATGGAAATTTTAAAATTTATATATGCAAAAGAATTTGAAAACTATAATAAATGTGAGTGAGGAAAGTTATTTTAAGGCACTAAAAATGAACACCAAAGTTTTGTTATCCACGTTGGGGAAATTCCACTCGAACAACCTGAGGCTTGGTGGGAATTTTAAAAAGAAAAAGATTTCTAATTGATCCTAACATGTCTTAAATGTGGTGGATATGCATGCCAGAAACATGTTGAATATGCAAATGACCTAATGATCCAAAAATTTAAAGCAGTAGAAAAAAATAAAATTCTCACGTTAACGTGTGGTGGGATATTGACTCGAGCGAAACAAACCACATTTTTTCTATTTTACATAAAGCGGACCTAAAAAATCTTAGATACTTTTTGGAATTATCTTTCTCAGCATTTGTATATTTGCATTTTGGATGTTCAATTTTTTTTTTCAAACTTGAGTTTGCACTCGCCCAGTTTTCTCGTAAACAAAATGATAAGGGAAATATAGATCACAACAAAATGGAAATTTTGGAGTTTATGTATGCAAAAGAAATTGAAAACTATAATAAATGTGAGTGATGAAAGTTATTTTCACGGACTAAAAATGAACAACAAAGTTTTGTTATCCACGTTGGAGAAATTCCACTAGTACAACCCCAGATAGCTTGGTGGGAATTTTATAAGAAAGAGATTCCTAATTGATCCTAACATGTTTTAATTATGGAGGATATGCATGCCAGAAACATGTTGAATATGCAAATGACCTAATGATCCAAAAATTTCAAGGAGTCAAAAAATTAAAATTCTCAAGTTAACTTGCGGTGGGATATTTACCGGAGCCAAACAACCCACTTTTTGCCTATTTTATAAAAAGCAGACCTAAAAAATTATAGATACTTTTTGGAACTATCTTTCTCAGCATTTGTGCATTTCCATTTTGGATGTTCAATTTTTTTTCAAACTTGAGTTTTTCACTCTCGCAGTATTCTCGTAAACAAAAAGATAAGGCAAATATAAATCACAACAAAATGAAAATTTTAGTGTTTATGTAAGCAAAAGAATTTGAAAACTACAATAAATGTGAGTGAATAAAGTTATTTTCATGCAATAAAAATGAACACCAATGTTTTGTTATCTACATTGGGGAAATTCCACTAGTACAACCCCAGATAGCTTGGTGGAAATTTTAAAAGAAAGAGATTCCTAATTGATCCTAACATGTTTTAATTGTGGTGGATATGCATGCCAGAAACATGTTGTAGATGCAAATGATCTAATGATCCAAAAATTTTAAGGATTAGAAAAAATTAAAATTCTCAAGTTAACGTGCGGTGGGATATTTAACAAAGCCAAACAACCCACTTTTTTCCTATTTTACAAAAAGAATACCTAAAAGTCACAGATACTTCTATGAATTAACTCTCTCAGTATTTGTGCTTTTCCATTTTGGGTGTTCAATTTTTTTTTTACAAACTTGAGTTTTTCACTCTCCTAGTTTTCTCGTATACAAAAAGATATGGCAAATATAGATCACAACATAATGGAAATTTTAGAGTTTATTTATGCAAAAGAGTTTGAAAACTATAATAAATGTGAGTGAAGAAAGTTATTTTTTTACACTTAAAATGAACACCAAAGTTTTGTTATCCACGTTGGGGAAATTCCACTAGTACAACCCCAGATAGCTTGGTGGGAATTTTATAAGAAAGGAATTCCTAATTGATCCTAACATGTTTTAATTGTGGTGGATAAGCATGCCAGAAACATGTTGAAGATGCAAATGACCTAATGATCTAAAAATTTCAAGGAGTAGAAAAAATTAAAATTCTCAAGATACGTGCTGTGGAATATTTACTTGAGCCAAACAACACACTTTTTGCCTATTTTACAAAAAGCAGACCAAAAAAATCCCAGATACTTTTTGGAATTATCTCTCTTAGCATTTGTGCATTTCCATTTTGGATGATCAATTTTTTTTTTCAAACTTGAGTTTTTCACTCACCTAGTTTTGTCGTAAACAAAAAGGTAAGCCAAATAAAGATCACAAGAAAAAGAAAATTTTAGAGTTTATGTATGCAATAGAATTTGAAAACTATAATAAATGTGAGAGAAGAAAATTATTTTAATGCACTAAAAATGAACACCAAAGTTTTGTTATCCACGTTGGGGAAATTCCACTAGTACAACCCTAGATAGCTTGGTGGGAATTTTATAAGAAAGAGATTCCTAATTGATCCGAATATGTTTTAAATGTGGTGGACATGCATGCCAGAAACATATTGAAGATACAAATGACCAAATGATCTAAAAATTTCAAGGAGTAGAAAAATTAAAAATTTTCAAGTTAACATGCAGTGGGATAATTACTAGAACCAAACAACCCACTTTTTGCCTATTTTACAAAAAGCGGACCTACAAAATCACAGATACTTTTTGGAATTATCTCTCTCGGCATTTGTGCATTTCCATTTTGGATGTTCAATTTTTTTTTCAAACTTGAGTTTTTCTCTTTCCCAGTTTTCTCGAAAAAAAAAAGATAAGTCAAATATAGTTCACAACAAAATGGAAATTTTAGAGTTTATGTATGCAAAAGAATTTGAAAACTATAATAAATGAGAGTGAAGAAAGTGATTTTCATGCACTAAAAATGAACACCAAAGTTTTGTTATCTACTTTGGGAAAATTCCACTAGTACAACCCCAGATATCTTGGTGGGAATTTTATAAGAAAGAGATTCCTAATTCATCCTAGCATGTTTTAAATTTGGTGGATATACATGCCAGAAAAATGTTGAAGATGCAAATGAACCAATGATCCAAAAATTTCCAGGAGTAGAAAAAATTAAAATTCTCAAGTTAACATGCGGTGGGATATTTACATAAGCCAAGCAACCTACTTTTCGCCTATTTTACAAAAGGCTGACCAAAAAAATCCCAGATACTTTTTGGGATTATCTCTCTCAGCATTTGTGCATTTCCATTTTGGATGTTCAATTTTTATTTTTCAAACTTGAATTTTTCACTCTTCCAGTTTTCTCGTAAACAAAAAGATACGGTAAATCTAGATCACAACAAAATGGAAATTTTAGAGTTTATGTATCCAAACAATTTGAAAATTTTATAAATGTGAGTGAAGAAAGTTATTTTCACGCACAAAAAATGAACACCAAAGTTTTGATCTCCACGTTGGGAAAATTCCCCTAGTACAACTCCAGATAGCTAGGTGGGAATTTTATAAGAAAAAGATTCTTAATTGATCGTAACATGTTTTAAATGTGGTGGATATGCATGCTAGAAACTTGTGGAAGATGCAAATGACCGAATGATAAAAAATTTTCGAGTAGAAAAAATTTAAATTCTCAAGATAACGTGCGGTAGGATATTTACCAAGGCCAAACAACCCACTTTTTGCCTACTTTACAAAAAGGGGATCTATAAAATCCCAAATAATTTTTGGAATTATCTCTCTCAGCATTTGTGCATTTCCATTTTTGATGTTCAATTTTTTTTTTCAACTTGAGTTTTTCACTCTCCAAGTATTCTCGTAAACAAAAAGATAAGGCAAATATAGATCACAACAAAATGGAAATTTTAGAATTTATGTAAGCAAAAGAATTTTAAAACTATAATAAATGTGAGTGAAGAAAGTTATTTTCACGCACTAAAAATGAACACCAAAGATTTGTTATCGACGTTGGGGAAATTCCACTAGTACAACACCAGATAGCATGGTGGGAATTTTATAAGAAAGAGATTCCTAATTGATCCTAACAGGTTTTAAATGTGGTCGATAAGCATGCCATAAATATGTTGAAGATGCAAATGACCAAATGATTCAAAAATTTCAAGCAGTAGAAAAAATTAAAATTCTCAAGTTAACTTGCGGTGGGATATTTACCAGAGCCAAACAACCCACTTTTCGCCTATTTTACAAAAAGTGGACCTAAAAAATCACACATACTTTTTGGAATTTTCATTCCCTAGTTTTCTCGAAAAACAAAACGATAAGGCAAATATAGATCACAATCAAATGGAAATTTTAGAATTTATGAATGCAAAAGAATTTGAAAACTATAATAAATGTGAGTGAAGAAAGTTATTTTCACGCACTAAAAATGAACACCAAAGTTTTGTTATCCACGTTGGGGAAATTCCACTAGTATAACTCTAGATAGCTTGGTGGGAATTTTAAAAGAAAGAGATTCCTAATTGATCCTAACATGTTTTAAATTTGGTGGATATGCATGCTAGAAACATCTTGAAGATGCAAGTGACCCAATGATCCAAAAATTTCAAGGAGTAAAAAAAATTAAAATTCTCAAGTTAACAAGCGGTGGGATATTTACCAGAGCCAAGCAACCTACTTTTTGCCTATTTTACAAAAAGCCGACCAAAAAAATCCCAGATACTTTTTGGAATTATCTCTCTCAGCATTTTTGCATTTCCATTTCTGATGTTCAATCTTTTTTTTCAAACTTGAGTTTTTCACTCTCCGAGTTTTCTCGTAAACAAAAAGATAAGGCAAATATAGATCACAACAAAAAGAAAATTTTAGAGTTAATGTATGCAATAGAATTTGAAAACTATAATAAATGTGAGAGACAAAAATTATTTTCACGCACTAAAAATGAACCAAAGTTTTGTTATCCACATTGGGCAAACTCCACTAGTACAACCCCAGATAGCTTAGTGGGAATTTTATAAGAAAGTGATTCCTAATTGATCTTAACATGTTTTAAATGTGGTGGGTATGCATGCCAGAAACATGTTGAAGATACAAATGACCAAATGATCTAAAAATTTCAAGGAGTAGAAAAAATTAAAATTTTCAAGTTAACGTGTGGTGCGATATTTACCAGACCCAAACCACCCACTTTTTGCCTGTTATACAAAAAGCGGACCTAAAAAATCATAGTTACTTTTTGAAATTATCTCTCTCAGCATTTGTGCATTTCCACTTTTTATGTTCAATTTTTTTTTCAAACTTGAGTTTTTCACTCTCCCTGTTTTCTTGAAAAACAAAACGATAAGGCAAATATAGATCACAATCAAATGGAAATTTTAGAATTTATGAATGCAAAAGAATTTGAAAACTATAATAAATGTGAGTGAAGAAAGTAATTTTCACGCACTAAAAATGAACACCAAAGTTTTGTTATCCACGTTGGGGAAATTCCACTAGTACAACCCTAGATAGCTTGGTTGGAATTTTAAAAGAAAAAGATTCCTAATTGATCCTAACATGTTTTAAATTTGGTGGATATGCATGCTAGAAACATCTTGAAGATGCAAGCGACCCAATGATTCAAAAATTTCGAGTAAAAAAAATTAAAATTCTCAAGTTAACAAGCGGTGGGATATTTACCAAAGCCAAGTAACCTACTTTTTGCCTATTTTACAAAAAGCCGGCCAAAAAAATCCCCGATACTTTTTGGAATTATCTCTCTCAGCATATGTTCATTTCCCTTTTGGTTGTTCAATTTTTTTTTGAAACTTGAGTTTTTCACTCTCCCAGTTTCTCGTAAACAAAAAGATAAGGCAAATATAGATCACAACAAAATGGAAATTTTAGAGTTTATGTATGCAAAATAATTTGAAAACTATAACAAATGTGAGCGAAGATAGTTATTTTTACGCACAAAAAATGAACACCAAAGTTTTGTTATCGACGTTGGGGAAATTCCACTTGTACAACCCCAGATAGCTTGGTGGGAATTTTATAAGAAAGAGATTCCAAATTGATCCTAACATGTTTTAAATTTGGTGGATATGCACGCCAGAAACATGTTGAAGAGGCAAATGACCCTACGATCAAAAAATTTCAACAAGTAGAAAAAATTAAAATTCTGAAGTTAATTTGCTGTGGGATATTTACTTGAGCCAAGCAACCCACTTTTTGCCTATTTTAAAAAGAGTGGATCTATAAAATCCCAAATACTTTTTGGAATTATCTCTCTCAGCATTTGTGCATTTCCGTTTTGGATGTTCAATTTTTTTTTCAAACTTGAGTTTTTTACTCTCCCAGTATTCTCGTAAACAAAAAGATAAGGAAAATATAGATAACAACAAAATGAAAATTTTAGAATTTATGTAAGCAAAAGAATTTGAAAACTATAACAAATGTGAGTGAAGAAAGTTATTTTCACGCACTAAAAATGAACACCAAAGTTTTGTTATCGACGATGGGGAAATTCCACTAGTACAACCATAGATAGCTTGGGGGGAATTTTATAAGAAAGAGATTCCTAATTGATCCTAACATGTTTTAAATGTGGTGGATATGCATGCCAGAAACATGTTGAAGATGCAAATGTCCTAATGATCCAAAAATTTGAAGGAGTTGAAAAAATTAAAATTCTCAAGTTAACGTGCGGTGGGATATTTACTAGACCCAACCAACCCACTTTTAGCCTATTTTAATAAAAGTGGACCAAAAAAAACCCAGATACTTTTATGAATTACCTCTCTCAGCATTTGTGCATTTCCGCTTTGGATGTTCAATTTTTTTTTTCGAACTTGAATTTTTCACTCTCCCAGTTTTCTTGTAAACAAAAAGATAAGACAAATATTGATCACAACAAAATGGAAATTTTTGAATTTATGTATGCAAAAGAATTTGAAAACTTTAATAAATGTGAGTAAAGAAAGTTATTTTCACGCACTAAAAATGAACACCAAAGTTTTGTTATCCACATTGGGGAAATTCCATTAGTACAACCCCAGATAGCTTGGTGGGAATTTATAAGAAAGAGATTCCAAATTGATTCTAACATGTTTTAATTGTGGTGGATATGCTTGCAAAAAAACATGTTGAAGATGCAAATGACCTAATGATCTAAAAATTTTAAGGAGTAGAAAAACTTAAAATTCTCAAGTTAACGTGCGGTGGGATATTTACCAGTGCCAAACATCCCACTTTTTGCCTATTTAACAAAAAGCGGACCTAAAAAATCACAGATACTTTTTCGAATTATCTCTCTCAGCATTTGTGCATTTCTATTTTTGATGTTTAATTTTTCTTTCAAACTTGAGTTTTTCACTCTCCAAGTTTACTCGTAAACAAAAAGATAAGGCAAATATAGACCACAACAAAAAGAAAATTTGAGAGTTTATGTATGCAATAGAATTTGAAACCTATAATAAATGTGTGTGAAGAAAAATATTTTCACGCACTAAAAATGAACACCGAAGTTTTGTTATCCACGTTGGGAAAATTCCACTAGTACAACCCCAGATAGCTTGGTGGGAATTTTATAAGAAAGAGATTCCTAATTGATCTTAACTCTTTTTAAATGTGGTGGATATGCATGCCAAAAACATGTTGAAGATACAAATGCCCAAATGATTTAAAAATTTCAAGGAGTAGAAAAAATTAAAATTTTCAAGTTAACGTGGGGTGGGATATTTACGAGAGCCAAACAACCCACATTTTGCCTATTTTACAAAAAGCATACATAAAAATTCACAGATATTTTTTTGAATTATCTCTCTCAGCATTTGTGCATTTCCATTTTGGATGTTCAATTTTTTTTTTCAAATTTGAGTTTTTCACTCTCCAAGTTTTCTAAAAAAAAAAATGATAAGGCAAATATAGATCACAAAAAAATCTAAATTTTAGAGTTTATGTATGCAAAAGAATTTGAAAACTATAATAAATGTGAGTGAAGAAAGTTATTTTCACGCACTAAAAATGAACTCCAAAGTTTTGTTATCCACGTTGGGCAAATTCCAATAGTACAACCCGAGATAGCTTGGTGGGAATTTTATAAGAAAGAGATTCCTAATTGATCCTAACATGTTTTAAATGTGGTGGATATGCATGCCAGAAACATGTTGAAGATGCAAATGACCCAATGATCCAAAAATTTCAAGGAGTAGTCAAAATTAAAAATCTCAAGTTAAATGCGGTGGGATATTTACCAGAGCTAAGCAACCTACTTTTTGCCTATTTTACAAAAAGCCAACCAAAAAAATCCCGGATACATTTTGGTATTATCTCTCTCAGCATTAGTGCATTTCCATTTTGGATGTCCAATTTTTTTTTCAAACTTGAATTTTTCTCTCTTCCAGTTTTCTCACAAACAAAAAGATAAGGCAAATATAGATCACAATAAAATGGAAATTTTAGAGTTTATGTATGCAAAAGAATTTGAAAAGGATATAAATGTGAGTGAAGTAAGTTATTTTCATGCACTAAAAATGGACACCAAAGTTTTTTTATCCAGTTGGGGAAATTCCCATAATTCAACCCGAGATAGCTTGGTGGGAATTTTATAAGAAAGGGATTCCTAATTGATCCTAACATGTTTTAAATGTGGTGGATATGCATGCTAGAAACATGTTGAAGATGCAAATGACCTAATGATCAAAAAATTTCAAGTAGAAAAAATTAAAATCCCCAAGTTAACGTGCGGTGGGATATTTACCTGAGCCAAACAACCCAGTTTTTTCCTATTTTACAAAATAGCGGATATTAAAAATCAAAAATACTTTTCGGAATTAGCTCTCACAACATTTGTGCATTTCCGTTTTGAATGTTCAATTTTTTTTTCAAACTTGAGTTTTTCACTCTCCCAGTTTTCTCGTAGACAAAAAGATACTGTAAATATAGGTCACAACAAAATGGAAATTTTAGAGTTTATTTATGCAAAAGAATTCTAAAACTATAATCACTGTGAGTGAAGAAAGTTATTTTCACGCACTAAATTGAACACCAAAGTTTTGTTATCCACGTTGGGGAAATTCCACTAGTACAACCCCAGATAGCTTGGTGGGAATTTTATATGAAAGAGATTCCTTATTGATCCTAACATGTTTTAAATGTGGTGGATATGCATGCCAGAAACATGTTGAAGATGCAAATGTCCTAATGATCCAAAAATTTCAAGGAGTAGAAAAAATTAAAATTCTCAAGTTAACGTGCGGTGGGATATTTAACAGAGCTAAACAACCCACTTTTTGCCTCTTTTACCAAAAGCGGATCTAAAAAATCACTGATAGTTTTTGGAATTATCTTTCTCAGCATTTGTGCATTTCCATTTTGGATCTTCAATTTTTTTTTCAAACTTGAGTTTTTTACTCTCCCAGTTTTCTTGTAAACAAAAAGACAAGGCGCATATAGATCACAACAAAATGGAAATTTTAGAGTTTATGTATGCAAAAGAATTTGAAAACTTTAATAAATGTGAGTGAAGAAAGTTATTTTCACGCACTAAAAATGAAGAGCAAAGTTTTGTTATCCGAGTTGGGAAAATTCCACTAGTACAACCATAGATAGCTTGGTGGGAATTTTATAAGAAAGTGATTCCTAATTGATCCCAACATGTTTTAAAAGTGGTGGATATGCATGCCAGACACATGTTGAAGATGCAAATGACCTAATGATCCAAAAATTTCAAGGAGTAGAAGAAATTAAAATTCTCAAGTTAACGTGCGGTGGGATATTTACCTGAGCCAAACAACCCAATTTTCACCTATTTTCCAAAAAGCGGACCTAAAAAATCCCATATACTTTTTTGAATTATCTCTCTCAGCATTTGTGCATTTCCAATTTGGATGTTCAATTTATTTTTTCAAACTTGAGTTTTTCTCTCTCCCAGTTTTCTCGTAAACAAAAAGTTAATGCAAATATAGATCACAACAAAATTGAAATTTTAGAGTTTATGTATGCAAAAGAATTTGAAAACTATAATAAATGTGAGTGAAGAAAGTTATTTTCACGTACTAAAAATGAACACAATAGTTTGGCTATCCACGTTGGGGAAATTCCCCTAGTACAACCCCATATAGCTTGGTGGGAATTTTATTAGAAAGGGATTCCTATTTGATCCTCACATGTTTTAAATGTGGGGGATATGCATGCTAGAAATATGTGGAAGATGCCAATGACCTAATGATCCAAAAATTTCGAGTAGAAAAAATTAAAATTCTCTAGTTAACGTGTGGTGGGATATTTACCAGAGCCAAACGACTCTTTTTTCCTATTTTACAAAAAGCGGATCTAAAAAATCGCATATACTTTTTCGAATTATCTCTCTCATCATTTGTGCAATTCCATTTTGGATATTCAATTTTTTTTTTCAATTTTGAGTTTTTCACTCTCCCTATTTTCTTGTAAACAAAAAGATAACGCAAATATACATCACAACAAAATGGAAATTTTAGAGTTTATGTATGCAGAAGAATTTAAAAACTGTAATAAATGTGAGTATAGAAAGTTATTTTCACGCACTAAAAATGAACACCAACGTTTTTTATCCACGTTGGGGAAATTCCACTAGTACAACCCCAGATAGCTTGGTGGGAAATTTATTAGAAAGAGATTCCTAATTAATCCTAACATGTTTTAATTGTGGTCGTGCCAGAAACATGTTGAAGATGCAAATGACCTAATGATCCAAAAATTTCAAGGAGTAGAAAAAAATTAAAATTCTCAAGTTACCGTGCAGTGGGATATTTACTAGAGCCAAACAACCCACTTTTTGCCTATTTTACAAAAAGCCGACCTTAAAAATCACAGATATTTTTTGGAATTATCTCTCTTAGCATTTGTGCATTACCTTTTTTGATGTTCAATTTTTTTTTCAAACTTGAGTTTTTCACTCTCCCAGTTTTCTCGTAAACAAAAAGATAAGGCTAATAAAGATCATAACAAAATAGAAATTTTCGAGTTTATGTATGCAAAAGAATTTGAAAATATAATAAATTTAAGTGAAGAAAGTTATTTTCACGCACTAAAAATGAACACCAAAGTTTTGTTATCCACGTTAGGGAAATTCCACTAGTACAACCCCAGATAGCTTGGTGGGAATTTTTTAAGAAAGAGATTCCTAATTGATCCTAACATGTTTTAAATGTGATAGATATGCATGCCAGAAACATGTTGAAGGTGCAAATGACCTTATGATCTAAAAATTTCAAGGAGTACAAAAAATTAAAATTCTCGGGTTAACTTGCGGTGGGATATTTACCATAGCCAAACAACCCACTTTTTGCCTATTTTACAAAAACCGGACAAAAAAAATCCCAGATACTTTTTGGAATTATCTCTCTAAGCATTTGTGCATTTTCATTTTGGATGTTCAATTTTTTTTTTCAAACTTGAGTTTTTCACTCTCCCAGTTTTCTCGTAAACAAAAAGAAAAGGCAAATATAGATCACAACAAAATGGAACTTTTAGAGTTTATTTATGCAAATGAATTTGAAAACTATAATAAATGTGAGTGAAAAAAGTAATTTTCATGCACTAAAAATGGACACAAAAGTTTTGTTATCCATGTGGAAATTCCACTTTTACAACCCCAGATAGCTTGGTAGAATTTTATAAAAAAGAGATTCCTAATTGATCCTAACAAGTTTTAATTGTGGTGGATATGCATGCCAGAAACATGTTGAAGATGCAAATGACCTAATGATCCAAAAATTTCAAGGAGTAGAAAAAATTAAAATTCTCAAGTTAACATGCGGTGGGAAATTTACCAGATCCAAGCAACCCATTTTTTGCCTATTTTAAAAAAAGTGGACCAAAAAAATCCTAGATTCTTTTTGGAATTATCTCTCTCAGTATTTTTGAATTTCCATTTATCATGTTCAATATTTTTTCAAACATGAATGTTTTATCTCTCAGTTTTCTCGCAAACAAAAAGATAAGGGTAATATAGATCACAACAAAATGAAAATTTTAGAGTTTATGTATGCAAAAGAATTTGAAAACTTTAATAAATGTGAGTGAAGAAAATTATTTTCACGCACTAAAAATGAACACCAAAGTTTTGTTATCCACGTTGGGGAAATTCTACTAGTACAACCCTGGATAGCTTGGTGGGAATTTTATAAGAAAGAGATTCCTAATTGATCCTAACATGTTTTAAATGTGATAGATATGCATGCCAGAAACATGTTGAAGGTGAAAATGGCCTTATAATCTAAAAATTTCGAGTAGAAAAAATTCAAATTCTTAAGTTAACGTGCGGTGGGATATATACCATAGCCAAACAACCCCCTTTTTGCCTATTTTACAAAAAGCGGACCTTAAAAAATCCCAGATACTTTTTGGAATTATCTCTTTCAGCATTTTTTCATTTCCATTTTGGATATTCAATTTCTTTTTTCAAACTTGAGTTTTACACTCTCCGAGTTTTCTCGTAAACAAAAAGATAAGACACATATAGATCACAACAAAATGGAAATTTTAGAGTTTATGTATGCACAAGAATTCTAAAAGAATAATAAATGTGTGTAAAGAAAGTTATTTTCACGTACTAAAAATGATCACCAAAGTTTTGTTATCCACGTTGGGGAAATTCCACTAGTACAACCTTAGATAGCTTGGTGGGAATTTTAAATGAAAGCGATTCGTAATCTATTCTAACATGTTTTAAATATGGTGGATATGCATGCAAGAAACATGATGAAGATGCAAATGACCTAATGAGCCAAAATTTACTAGGAGTAGAAAAAATTAAATTTCTCAAGTTAACGTGCACTGGGATATTTACTAGAGCCAAACAACCCACTTTTTGCCTATTTTACACTAAGCGGACCTAAAAAATCATGGACACTTTTTGGAATTTTCTCTCTTAGCATTTGTGCATTTCCATTTTGGATGTGCAATTTTTTTTTTCAAACTTGAGTTTTTCACTCTCCCAGTTTTCTCGTAAACAAAAAATTAAGGCAAATATTGATCACAAAAAAATGGAAATTTTAGAGTTTATGGATGCAAAAGAATTTGAAAACTATAAAAAATGGTAGTGAAGAAAGTTATTTTCACGCACTAAAAATGAACACCAAAGTTTTGTTATCCACGTTTCGGAAATTCCACTAGTACAACCCCAGATAGCTTGGTGGGAATTTTATAAGAAAGAGATTCCTAATTGATCCTAACATATTTTAAATGTGGTGGATATGATGCAAAAAACATGTTGAAGATGCAGATGACCTAATGATCCAAAAATTTCAAGGTGTAGAAAGAATTAAAATTCTCATGTTAACGTGCGGTGGGATATTCACCAGAGCCAAACAACACACTTTTTACCTATTTTACGAAAAATGGACCTAAAAAATCACATATACTTTTTGGAATTATCTCTCCCAGTATTTTTGCATTACCATTTTGGGTGTTCAATTTTTTTTTTTAACACTTGAGTTTTTTCACTCTCCCAATTTTCTCGTAAACAAAAAGATAAGGCAAATATAGATCACAACAAAATGGAAATTTAAGAGTTTCTGTATGCAAAATAATTTGAAAACTATAATAAATGTGAGTGAAGAAAGTTATTTTCATGCACTAAAAATGAACACCAAAGTTTTGTTATCCACTTTGGGAAAATTCCACTAGTACAACCACAGATAGCATCGTGGAATTTTATTAGAAAGAGATTCCTAATTGATCCTAACATGTTTTAAATATGGGGGATATGCAAGCAGGAAACATGTTGAAGATGCAGATGACCTAATGATCCAAAAATTTCAAGGAGTAGAAAGAATTAAAATTCTCATGTTAACGTGCGGTGGGATATATACCAGAGCCAAACAACCTACTTTTTGCCTATTTTACAAAAAAACGGACGAAAAAAATCACAGATACTTTTTGCAATTATCTCTCCCAGTATTTGTTCATTACCATTTGGGGTGTTCAATTTTTTTTTTCAAACTTGAGTTTTTTCACTCTTGCAATTTTCTCGTAAACAAAAAGATAAGGCAAATATAGATCACAACAAAATGGAAATTTAAGAGTTTATGTATGCAAAAGAATTTGAAAACTATAATAAATGTGCGTGATGAAAGTTATTTTCACGCAATAGAACTGAACTCCAAAGTTTTGTTATCCACGTTGGGAAAATTCCACTAGTACAGCCCCAGATAGCTTGGTGGGAAGTTATAAGAAAGAGATTCCTAATTGACCCTAACATGTTTTAAATTTGGTGGATATGCATGCCAGAAACATGTTGAAGATGAAAATGACCTAATGATCCAAAATTTTCGAGTAGAAAACATTAAAATTCTAGAGTCAACGTGCGGTCGGATATTTACTAGAACGAAACAACCCACTTTTCCCCTATTTTAGAAAAAGCGGAACTAAAAAATCACAGATACTTTTTGAAATTATCTCTCTCAGAATTTGTGCATTTCCATTTTGGATGTTCAATTTTGTTTTTCAAACTTGAGTTTTTCACTCTCCCAGTTTTCTCATAAAAAAAAACATAAGGAAATATAGATCACAACAAAATGGAAATTTTAGACTTTATGTATGGAAAAGAATTTGAAAACTATAATAAATGTGAGTGAAGAAAGTTATTTTCATGCACCTAAAACGAACACCAAAGTTTTCTTATTCACGTTGGGAAAATACCACTAGTATAACCCCAGATAGCTTGGTGGGAATTTTAAAAGAATGATATTCCTAATTGATCCTAACAAGTTTTAAATGTGGTGGATATGCAAGCCAGAAACATGTTGAAGATGCAAATGACCTAATAATCCAAAAGATTTGAATAGAAAAAATTAAAATTCTCAAGTTAACGTGCGGTGGGATATTTACCAGAGCCAAACAACCCACTTTTTGCCTATTTTACAAAAGGCCGACCTAAAAAATCTCAGATACGTTTTAGAATTATCTCTCTCAGCAGCATTTGTGCATTTCAATTTTGGATGTTCAATTTTTTTTTCAAACATGAGTTTTTCACTCTTCCAGTTTTCTCGTTAACAAAAAGATAAGACAAATATAAATCACAATAAAATCGAAATTTTAGAGTTTATGTTTGCAAAATAATTTGAAAACTATAATTAATGTGAGTGAAGAAAGTTATTTTCATCCACAAAAAATGAACACCAAAGTTTTGTTATCCACGGTAGGGAAATTCCACTAGTACAACCCCAGATAGCTTGGTGGGAATTTTATAAGAAAGAGATTCCTAATTGATCCTAACATGTTTTAAATGTGGATCATATGTATGCTGGAAACATGTTGAAGATGGAAATGAGCTAATGATCCAAAAATTTCAAGGAGTAGAAAATATTAAAATTCTCATGTTAACGTGCGGTGGGATATTTACCAGAGCCAAACTACCCACTTGTGCCTATTTTACAAAAAGCAGACAAAAAAAATCACAGATACTTTTGGAATTATCTCTCTCAGCATTTGTGCAATTCCATTTTTGATGTACGTCATTTTTTTCAAACTTGAGTTTTTCACACTCCCAGTTTTCTCGTAAACAAAAAGATAAGGCAAATATAGATCACAAAAAAAAGGAAATTTTAGAGTTTATGTATGCAAAAGAATTTGAAAACTATAATACATGTGAGTGAAGAAAGTTATTTTCACGCACTAAAAATGAAGACCAAAGTTTTGTTATCCACGTTTGGGAAATTCCACTAGTACAACCCCAGATAGCTTGGTGGGAATTTTATGAGAAAGAGGTTCCTAATTTATCCTAACATGTTTTAATTGTGGTGGATATACATGCCAGAAACATGTTGAAGATGCAAATGACCTAATGATCCAAAAATATCAAGGAGTAGAAAAAAATAAAATTTTCAAGTTAACATGCGGATGGATATTTACTAGAGCCAAACCACCCACTTTTTGCCTATTTTAAAAAAAGCAGACCTAAAAAATCACAGATATTTTTTGTAATTATCTCTCTCAGCATTTGTGCATTTCCTCTTTGGATGTTCAATTTTTTTTTTTGAACTTGAGTTTTTCACTCTACCAGTTTTCTCGTAAACAAAAAGATAAGGCAAATTTAGATCACGACAAAATGGAAATTTTAGAGTTTATGGATGCAAAAGAATTTGAAAACTATAATAAATGTGTGTGAAGAAAGTTATTTTCATGCACTAAAAATGAACACCAAAGTTTTGTTATTCACGTTGGGGAAATTCCAATAGTACAACCCCAGATGGCTTGGTGGGAATTTTATAAGAAAGAGATTCCTAATTCATCCAAACATATTTTAAATGTGGTGCATATGATGCCAGAAACGTGTTGAAGATGCAGATGACCTAATGATCCAAAAATTTCAAGGAGTAGAAAGAATTATAATTCTCAAGTTAACGTGCGGTGGGATATTTACCAGAGCCAAACAACCCACTTTTGGCCTATTTTAATAAAACCGGACCAAAAAAATCATAGATACGTTTTTGAATTATCTCTCTCAACATTTGTGCATTTCAATTTTGGATATTCAATTTTTTATTCAAACTTGGGTTTCTCACTCTGCCAGTTTTCACGTAAACAAAAAGATAAGCCAAAAATAGATCACAACAAAATGGAAATTTTAGAGTTTATGTTTGAAAAATAATTTAAAACTATAATATATGTGAGTGAAGAAAATTATTTTCATGCACTAAAAATGAACACCAAAGTTTTGTTATCCATAGTGGGGAAATTTCACTACTACAACCCCAGATAGCTTGGTGGGAATTTTATAAGAAAGAGATTCCTAATTGATCCTAATATGTTTTAAATGACGTAGATATGCTTGCCAGAAACATGTTGAAGGTGCGAATGACCTTATGATCTAAAACTTTCAAGGAGTAGAAAAAATTAAAATTCTCAGGTTAACGTGCGGTGGGATATTTACCATAGCCAAACAACCCACTTTTTGCCTATTTTACAAAAAGCGGACCTAAAAAATCCCAGATACTTTTTGGAATTATCACTCTCAGCATTTGTGTATTTTCATTTTGGATGATCAATTTTTTTTTTTCAAACTTGAGTTTTTCACTCTCCCATTTTCCTCGTAAACAAAAAGAAAAGTTAGATATAGTTCACAACAAAATGGAACTTTTAGAGTTTATTTATGCAAATGAATTTGAAAACTATAATAAATGTGAGTGAAAAAAGTACTTTTCACGCACCAAAAATGGACACAAAAGTTTTGTTATCCACGTTGTGGAAAGTCCACTTGTACAACCCACGATAGCTCAGTGGAATTTTATAAAAAGAGATTCCTAATTGATCCTAACATGTTTTAATTGTGGTGGATATGTATGCCAGAAAAAATTTGAAGATGCAGATGACCTAATGATCCAAAAATTTCAAGGAGTAAAAAAAATTAAAATTCTCAAGTTAACATGTGGAGGGAAATTACCAGAGCCAAGCAACCCACTTTTTGCCTATTTAACAAAAAGTGGACCAAAAAAATCCTAGATTCTTTTTTGAATTATCTCTCTCAGTATTTGTGCATTTCCATTAATCATGTTCAATTTTTTTTTTTCAAACTTGAGTTTTTGTCTCTCCCAGTTTTCTCGTAAGCAAAAAGATAAAGCAAATATAGATCACAACAAAATAAAAATTTTAGAGTTTATGTATGCAAAATAATTTGAAAACTATAATAAATATGAGAGAAGAAAATTATTTTCAGACACTAAAAATGAACACCAAAGTTTTGTTATCCACGTTGGGGAAATTCCACTACTAGAATCCCAGATAGCTTGGTGGGAATTTTAAAAGAAAGGGATTGCTAATTGATCCTAACATGTTTTAAATGTGGTAGATATGCATGCCAGAAACATGTTGAAGGTGCGAATGACCTGATGATCTAAAAATTTCAAGGAGTAGAAAAAATTAAAATTCTCAAGTTAACGTACGGTGGGATACTTACTAGAGCCAAACAACCCACTTTTTTCCTATTTTACAAAAAGCGACATAAAAAATCCCAGATACTTTTTGAAATTATCTCTCTTAGAATTTTTGCATTTCCATTTTTGATGTTCAATTTTTTTTTTCAAACTTGAGTTTTTCGCTCTCCCAGTTTTCTCGTTAACAAAAAGATAAGGCAAACATAGATCACAACAAAATGGAAATTTTAGAGTTTATGTATGCAAAAGAATTCAAAAACAATAACAAATGTGAGTGAAGAAAGATATTTTCACGCACTAAAAATGATCACCAAATTTTTCTTATCCACGTTGGGCAAATTTTTTGATAGCTTGGTGGGAATTTTATTTGATAGTGATTCCTAATTGATCCTAACATGTTTTAAATGTGGGGGATAAGCATGCCAGAAACATGATGAAGAAGCAAATGATCTAATGATCCAAAAATTTCTAGGAGTAGAAAAAATTAAATTTCTCAAGTTAACGTGCAGTGGAATATTTACTAGAGCCAAACAACCCACTTTTTGCCTATTTTACAAAAAGCGGACCTAAAAAATCACAGATACATTTTGGAATTATCTCTCTCAGCATTCGTGCATTTCCATTTTGGATGTTCAATTTTATTTTTCAAACTTGAGTTTTTCAGTCTCCCAGTTTTCTTGTATACAAAAAATTAAGGCAAATATTGATTTAAAAAGAATGGAAATTTAAGAGGTTATGGATGCAAAAGAATTTGAAAACTATAATAAATGTGAGTGAAGAAAGTTATTTTCATGCACTAAAAATGAACACCAAAGTTTTGTAATCCACGTTGGGGAAATTCTACTAGTACAACCCCAGATAGCTTGGTAGGAATTTTATAAGAAATAGATTCCTAATTGATCCTAACATATTTTAAATGTGGTGGATATGATGCCAGAAACATGTTGAAGAGGCAGATGACCTAATGATCGAAAAATTTTGAGGGGTAGAAAGAATTAAAATTCTCAAGTTAATGTGCGGTAGGATATTTACCAGAGCCAAACAACCTACTTTTTGATTATTTTACAAAAATAGGTTCTAAAAAATCACATTTACATTTTGGAGTTATCTCTCTCAGCATTTGTGCATTTCAATTTTGGATGTTCAATTTTTTTTTTCAAACTTGAGTTCTCACTCTCCCAGTTTTCACGTAATAAAAAAGATAAGGCAAATATAGATCACAACAAAATGGAAATTTTAGAGTTTAAGTATGTAAAATAATTTGAAAACTATAATAAATGTGAGTGAATAAAGTTATTTTCACACACTAAAAATGAACACCAAAGTTTTGTTATCCATGTTGGGGAAATTCCACTTGTACAACCCCATATAGCTTGTTGGGAATTTTAATAGAAAGAGATTCCTAATTATTCCTAACATGTTTTAAATGTGGTGGATATGCATGGCAGACATATGTTGAAGATGCAAATGACCTAAAGTTATTTTCACGCACTAAAAAAGAACAGCATAGTTTTGTTATCCATGTTGGGGAAAATCCACTTGTACAACCCCAGATAGCTTGGTGGGAATTTTATAAGAAAGAGATTCTTAATTGGTCCTAACATGTTTTAAATGTGGTAGATATGCATGCCAGAAACATGTTGAAGGTGCAAATGACCTTATGATCTAACAATTTCAAGGAGTAAAAAAAATTACAATTCTCAATTTAACTTGCGGTGGGATATTTACCAGAGCCAAACAACTCACTTTTTGCCAATTTTACCAAAAGCGGACCTAAAAAATCTCAGATACATTTTGGAATTATGTCTCTCAGCATTTGTGCATTTCAATTTTGGATGTTCAATTTTTTTTTTCAAACTTGAGTTTTTCTCTCTCCCAGTTTTCTCGTAAACAAAAAGATAAGGCAAATATAGATCACAACAAAATGGAAATTTTAGAGTTTATGTATGGAAAAAAATATGAAAACTATAATAAATTTGAGTGAAGAAAGTTACTTTCACGCACTAAAAATAAACACCAAAGTTTGGTTATCCACGTTAGGGAAATTCCACTAGTACAACCCCAGATAGCTTGGTGGGAATTTTATATGAAAGATATTCCTAATTGATCCAAATAAGTTTTAATTGTGGTGGACATGCATGCCAGAAACATGTTGAAGATGCAAATGAACTAATGATCCAAAAAATTCTAGGAGTAGAAAAAATTAAAATTCTCAAGTTAACGTGTGGTGGGATATTTACAAGAGCCAAGCCACCCACTTTTTGCCTATTTTAAAAAAAGCTTTCCAAAAAAATCCCATATAATTTTTGGAATTATCTCTCTTGGTATTTGTGCATTTCCAATTTGGAAGTTCAATTTTTTTTTTCAAACTTGAGTTTTTCAATCTCCCAGTGTTCTCGTAAACAAAAAGATAAGGCAAATATAGATCACATCAAAATGGAAATTTTATGGTTTATGTATGCAAAAGAATTTGAAAATTTTAATAAATGTGAGTGAAGAAAGTTTTTTTCACACACTAAAAATGAACACCAAAGTTTTGTTATCTACGTTGGGGAAATTCCACTAGTACAACCCCAGATAGCTTGGTGAGAATTTTATAAGAAAGAGATTCCATATTGTTCCTAGGATGTTTTAAATGTGGTGGATATGCAAGACAGAAACATGTTGAAGATGCAAATGATCCAAAAATTTCGAGTAGAAAAAATTAAGATTCTCAAGTTAATGTGCAGTGGGATATTTACCAAAGCCAAGCAACGCACTTTTTCCTATTTTACAAAAAGCGGACCTAAAAAATCACAGATACATTTTGGAATTATCACTCTTAGCATTTGTGCTTTTCAATTTTCGATGTTCAATGTTTTTTTTCAAACTTGAGTTTTTCACTCTCCCAGTTTTCTTGTAAACAAGAAGATAAGGCAAATATAGATCACAACAAAATGGAAATTTTAGAGTTTATGTATGCAAAAGAATTTAAAAATTATACTAAATGTGAGTGAAGAAAATTATTTTCACCCACTAAAAATGAACACCAAAGTTTTGTTATCCACGTTGGGCAAATTCCACTAGTACAACCCCAGATAACTTGGTGGAATTTTCTAAGAAAGAGATTCTTATTTGATCCTAACATGCTTAAAATGCGGTGAATATGCATGCCAAAACATGTGGAAGATGCAAATGACCTAATGATCCAAAAATTTGGAGGACAAGGAAAAATTAGAATTCTCTAGTTAACGTGTGGTGGGATATTTACCAGAGCGAAAAAACCAACTTTTTGCCTATTTTACAAAAAGCGGACATAAAAAATCACAGATACTTTTTGGAAGTATCTCTCTCAGCATTTGTGCATTTCCATTTTGGATGTTCAATTTTTTTTTTCGAACTTGAGTTTTTCACTCTCCTAGTTTTCTCGTAAACAAAAAGAAAAGGTAAATATAGATCACGAAAAAATGGAACTTTTAGAATTTATGTATTCAAAAGAATTTGAACAGTATAATAAATGTAAGTGAAAAAAGTTATTTTCATGCACTAAAATTGAACACCAAAGTTTTGTTACCCACGTTGGGGAAATACCACTAGTACAACCCCAGATAGAGTGGTGGGAATTTTATAATAAAGAGATTCCTAATTGATCCTAACATGTTTTAAATGTGGCGGATATGCATGCCAGAAACATGCTGAAGATGCAAATGACCTAATGATCCAAAAATTTCAAGGAGTAGAAAAAATTAAAATTCTCAAGTTAACGCGCGGTGGGATATTTACCAGAGCCAAACAACCCACTTTTTCCCTATTTTACAAAAAGCGGAACTAAAAAATCACAGATACTTTTTCAAATTATCTCTCTCAGCATTTGTGCATTTCCATTTTGGATGTTCAATTTTTTTTTCAAACTTTAGTTTCTCATTCTTCCAGATTTGTAGTAAACTTAAAGATAAGGCAAATATAAATCACAACAAAATGGAAATTTTGGAGTTTATGTATGCAAAAGAATTTTAAACTATAATTAATGTGAGTGAAGAGATTTATTTTCACGCACTAAAAATGAACACCAAAGTTTTGTTATCCACGTTAGGGAAATACCACTAGTATAACCCAAGATAGCTTGGTGGGAATTTTCTAAGAAAGATATTTCTAATTGATCCTAAAAAGTTTTAAATGTGGTGGATATGCAAGCCAGAAACATGTTGAAGATGCAAATGACCTAATGGTCAAAAAATTTCGAGTAGAAAAAATTAAATTCTCTAGTTAACGTGCGGTGGGATATTTGCCAGAGCCAGACAACCCACTTTTTGCCTATTTTACAAAAAAGCGGACATAAAAAATCACACATACTTTTTGGAAATATCTCTCTCGGCATTTGTGCATTTCCATTTTGGATGTTCAATTTTTTTTTCAAACTTGAGTTTTTTCTGTCTCCCAGTTTTCTCGTAAACAAAAAGATAAGGCAAATATAGATCACAACAAAATGGAAATTTTAGAGTTTATGTATGCAAAAGAATTTGAAAACTTTAAATAATGTGGGTGAAGAAATTTATTTTCACACACTAAAAATGAACTCCAAAATTTTTTATCCACATTGGGGAAATTCCACTAGTACAATCCCAAAGAGCTTGGTGGAATTTTATAAGAAAGAGATTCCTAATTAATCCTAACATGTTTTAAATGTGGTAGATATGCATGCCAGAAACATGTTGAAAGTGCGAATGACCATATGATCTAAAAATTTCATGGAGTAGAAAAAATTAAAATTCTCAAGTTAACATATGGTGGGATATTTACCAGAGCCAAACAACCCACTTTTTGCCTATTTTAAAAAAAGAGGACGTAAAAGATCCCAAATACTTTTTGGAATTATCTCTCTCAGCATTTGTACATTTCCATTTTGGATGTTCAATTTTTTTTTTCAAACTTGAGTTTTTCGCTCTTCCAGTTTTCTCGTAAACAAAAAGATAAGGCAAACATAGATCACAACAAAATGGAAAATTTAGACTTTATGTATGCAAAAGAATTCTAAAAAAATAATAAATGTGAGTGAAGAAAGTTATTTTCACGCACTAAAAAAGATCACCAAAGTTTTGTTATCCACGTTGGGGAAATTCCACTAGTACAACCTTAGATAGCTTGGTGGGAATTTTATTTGAAAGCGATTCCTAATTGATCCTAACATGATTTAATGTGGTGGATATGCATGCCAGAAACATGATGAAGAAGAAAATGATCTAATGATCCAAAAATTTCTAGGAGTAGAAAAAATTAAATTTCTCAAGTTAACGTGCAGTGGGATATTTACTAGGGCCAAACAACCCACTTTTTGCCTATTTTACAAAAAGCGGACCACAAAAATCATAGATACTTTTTGGAATTATCTCACTCAGCATTTGTTCATTTCCATTTTGGATGTTCAATTTTTTTTTCAAACTTGAGTTTTTCTGTCTCCCAGTTTTCTCTTATAAAAAAAATTAAGGCAAATATTGATCACAAAAAAATGGAAATTTAAGAGTTTCTGGATGCAAAAGAATTTGAAAACTATAATAAATGTGAGTGAAGAAAGTTATTTTCACGCACTAAAAATGAACACCAAAGTTTTGTAATCCACGTTGGGGAATTTCCACTAGTACAACCCCAGATAGCTTGGTGGGAATTTTATAAGAAAGAGATTCCTAATTGGTCCTAACATGTTTTAAATGTGGTAGATATGCATGCCAAAAACATGTTGAAGGTGCAAATGACCTTATGATCTAAAAATTTCAAGGAGTAAAAAAAATTAAAATTCTCAAGTTAACGTGCGGTGGGATATTTACTAGAGCCAAACAACCCACTTTTTGCCTATTTTACAAAAAGCGGACCTAAAAAATATCAGATACATTTTGGAACTATCTCTCTCAGCATTTGTCCATTTCAATTTTGGATGTTCAATTTTTTTTTTCAAACTTGAGTTTTTCACTCTCCCAGTTTTCTCGTAAACAAAAAGATAAGGCAAATATAGATCACAACAAAATGGAAATTTTAGAGTTTATGTATGCAAAAAAATATGAAAACTATAATAACTTTGAGTGAAGAATGTTTTGTTATCCACGCTAGGGAAATTCCACTAGTACAACCCCATATAGCTTGGTGGCAATTTTATATGAATGATATTCCTAATTGATCCTAACATGTTTTAATTGTGGTGGATATGCATGCCAGAAACATGTTGAAGATGCAAATGAACTAATGATCCAAAAAATTCTAGGAGTAGAAAAATTCAAAATTCTCAAGTTAACGTGTGGTGGGATATATACCAGAGCCAAGCAACCCACTTTTTGCCTATTTTAAAAAAATCTGACCTAAAAACTCCCAAATAATTTTTGGAATTATCTCTCTCGGTATTTGTGCATTTCTAATTTGGAAGTTCAATTTTTTTTTCAAACTTGTGTTTTTCACTCTCCTAGTGTTCTCGTAAACAAAAAGATAAGGCAAATATAGATCACAATGAAATGGAAATTTTAAGGTTTATGTATGCAAAAGAATTTGAAAATTTTAATAAATGTGAGTGAAGAAAGTTATTTTCAGACACTAAAAATGAACACCAAAGTTTTGTTATCTACGTTGAGGAAATTCCACTAGTACAACCCCAGCTAATTTGGTGGGAATTTTATAAGAAAGAGATTCCTGATTGATCCTAACATGTTTTAAATTTGGTGGATATGCATGGCAGAAACATGTTGAAGATGCAAATGACCCAATGATCCAAAAATTTCAAGGAGTAGAAAAAATTAAAATTCTCAAGTGAACATGCGGTGGGATTTTTACCAGAGCCAAGCAAACCACTTTTTGCCTATTTTACAAAAAGCGGACAAAAAAAAAAAACAGATACTTTTTTGAACTATCTCTCTCAGCATTTGGGCATTTCCATTTTGGTTGTTCAATTTTTTTTCAAACTTGAAGTTTTCACTCTCCCAGTTTTCTCGTAAACAAAAAGATAAGGTAAATATAGATCACAACAAAATGGAAATTTTGGAGTTTATGTATGGAAAATAAATTGAAAACTATATAAATGTGAGTTAAGAAAGTTATTTTCACGCACTAAAAATGAACACCAAAGTTTTGCTATCCACGTTGGGGAAATTCCCCTAGTACAACCCTAGATAGCTTGGTGGGGATTTTATAGGAAAGAGATTCCTAATTGATCCTAACATGTTTTAAATGTGGTGGATGTGCATGCTAGATTCATGTTAAAGATGCAAATGACATAATGATTAAAAAATTTCGTGTAGAAAAATTAAAATTTTCAAGTTAACACGCGTTGGGATATTTACCAGAGCCAAAATACCCACTTTTTGCCTATGTTACAAAAAGCGGATCTAAAAAATCAACGATACTTTTTGGAATTATCTCTCTCAGCATTTGTGCATTTCCATTTTGGATGTTCAATATTTTTTTTCAAACTTGAGTTTTCGCCTCTCATAGTTTTCTCGTAAACAAAAAGATATGGCAAATATATATCACAAAAAAATGGAAATTTTAGTGTTTATGTATGCAAAAGAATTTGAAAACTATAATTAATGTGAGTGAACGAAGTTATTTTCGCTTCCTAAAAATGAACACCAATGTTTTGTTATCCACATTGGGGAAATTCCACTAGTACAACCATAGATAGCTTGGTGGGAATTTTATAAGAAAGAAATTCCTAATTGATCCTAACATGTTTTAAATGTGATGGATATGCATGCCAGAAACATGTTGAAGATGCAAATGACCTAATGATCCAAAAATTTGAAGGAGTTGAAAAAATTAAAATTCTCAAGTTAACGTGCGGTGGGATATTTACCAGAGCCTACCAACCCACTTTTAGCCTATTTTAATAAAAGCGGACAAAAAAAAACCAAGATACTTTTTGGAATTACCTCTCTCAGCATTTGTGCATTTCCACTTTGGATGTTCAATTTTTTTTTTCGAACTTGACTTTTTCACTCTCCCAGTTTTCTCGTAAACAAAAAGATAAGACAAATATAGATCACAACAAAATGGAAATTTTAGAATTTATATATGCAAAAGAATTTGAAAACTATAATAAATGCGAGTGAAGAAAGTTATTTTCACGTACTAAAAATGAACACCAAAGTTTTGTTATCCACGTTGGGGAAATTCCACTAGTACAACCCCAGATAGCTTGGTGGGAATTTTATAAGAAAGAGATTCCTAATTGATCCTAACATTTTTTAATTGTGGTGGATATGCTTGCAAAAAACCTGTTGAAGAAGCAAATGACCTAATGATCTAAATATTTTAAGGAGTAGAAAAAATTAAAATTCTCAAGTTAACATGCGGTGGGATATTTACCAGAGCCAAACAACCCACTTTTTGCCTATTTTACAAAAAATGGACCTAAAAAATCCTAGATACTTTTTGGAATTATCTCTCTCAGCATTTGTGCATTTCTATTTTGGATGTTCAATTTTTTCTTTCAAGCTTGAGTTTTTCACTCTCCAAGTTTTCTCGTCAACAAAAAGATAAGGCAAATATAGACCACAACAAAAAGAAAATTTGGGAGTTTATGTATGCAATAGAATTTGAAACTTATAAGAAATGTGTGTGAAGAAAAAAAATTTCATGCACTCAAAATGAACACCAAAGTTTTGTTATCCACGTTGGGGAAATTCCACTAGTACAACCCCAGATAGCTTGGTGGGAATTTTATAAGAAAGAGATTCCTAATTGATCCTAACATTTTTTAATTGTGGTGGTTATGCTTGCAAAAAACATGTTGAAGATGCAAATGACCTAATGATCTAAAAATTTTAAGGAGTAGAAAAAATTAAAATTCTGAAGTTAACATGCGGTGGGATATTTACCAGAGCCAAACAACCCACTTTTTGCCTATTTTACAAAAAGTGGACCTAAAAAATCTTAGATACTTTTTGGAATTATCTCTCTCAGCATTTGTGTATTTCTATTTTGGATGTTCAATTTTTTCTTTCAAGCTTGAATTTTTCACTCACCCAGTTTTCTCGTCAACAAAAAGATAAGGCAAATATAGACCACAACAAAAAGAAACTTTGAGAGTTTATGTATGCAATAGAATTTTAAACCTATAATAAATGTGTGTGAAGAAAAATATTTTCATGCACTCAAAATGAACACCAAAGTTTTGTTATCCACGTTGGGGAAATTCCACTAGTACAACCCCAGATACCTTGGTGGGAATTTTATACGAAAGAGATTCCTAATTGATCTTAACTTGTTTTAAATGTGGTGGATATGCATGCCAAAAACTTGTTGAAGATACAAATGCCCAAATGATCTAAAAATTTTGAGGAGTAGAAAAAATTAAAATTTTCAAGTTAACATGTGGTGCGATATTTATGAGATCCAAACAACCCACATTTTGCCTATTTTACCAAAAGCATACATAAAAAATCACAGATACTTTTTGGAATTATCTCTCTCAGCATTTGTGTATTTCCTTTACGGATGTTCAATTTTTTTTTTTCAAATTTGAGTTTTTCACTCTCCAAGTTTTCTCGAAAAAAAAATGATAAGGCAAATATAGATCAGAACAAAATCAAAATTTTAGAGTTTATGTATGCAAAAGAATTTGAAAACTGTAATAAATGTGAGTGAAGAAAATTATTTTCACGTACTAAAAATGAACACCATAGTTTTGTTATCCACGTTGGGGAAATTCCAATAGTACAACCCGAGATAGCTTGGTGGGAATTTTATAAGAAGGAGATTCCTAATTGATCTTAACATGTTTTAAATGTGGTGGATATGCATGCCAGAAACATGTTTAAGATGCAAATGACCCAATGATCCAAAAATTTCACGGAGTAGAAAAAATTAAAAATCTCAAGTTAACATGCGGTGGGATATTTACCAGAGCCGAGCAACCTACTTTTTGCCTATTTTACAAAAAGGCGACCAAAAAAAGCCTAGATACATTTTGGGATTATCTCTCTCATCATTTGTGCATTTCCATTTTGGATGTCCAATTTTTTTTTTCAATCTTGAATTTTTCACTCTCCCAGTTTTCTCGTAAACAAAAAGATAACGCAAATATAGATCACAACAAAATGGAAATTTTGGAGTTTATGTATGCAAAAGAATTTGAAAACTGTAATCAATGTGAGTGAAGAAAGTAATTTTCACGCACTAAAAATGAACACAAAAGTTTTGTTATCCACGTTGGAGAAATTCCACTAGTACAACCCTAGATAGCTTGGTGGGAATTTTATAAGAAAGAGATCCCTAATTGATCCTAACATGTTTTAAATGTGGTGGATATGCATGCTAGAAACATGTTGAAGATGCAAATGACCTAATGATCCAAAAATTTCAAGGAGTAGAAAAAATTAAAATTTTCAATTTAACGTGCGGCGGGATATTTACCTGAGCCAAACAACCCACTTTTTGCCTATTTTACAAAAACCGGACCTAAAAAATCCCAGATACTTTTTGGAATTATCTCTCTCAGCATTTGTGCATTTCCAATTTGGATGTTCAATTTTTTTTTTTCAAACTTGAGTTTTTCACTCTCCAGGTTTTCTCGTAAACAAAACGATAATGCAAATATAGATCACAACAAAATGGAAATTTTAGAGTTTATGTATGCAAAAAATTTGAAAACTATAATAAATGTGAGTCAAGAAAGTTATTTTCACGCACTAAAAATGAACACCAAAGTTTTGTTATCCACGTTGAGGAAATTCCACTAATACAACCCCACATAACTTGGTGGGAATTTTATAAGAAAGAGATTGCTAACTCATCCTAACGTGTTTTAAATGTGGTGGATATGCATACCAGAAACATGTTGAAGATGCAAATGACCAAATGATCTAAAAATTTCAAGGAGTAGAAAAAATTAAAATTCTCAAGTTACCATGCGGTGGGATATTTACCTGAACAAAACAACCCACTTTTTGCCTATTTTACAAAAAGCGGACCTAAAAAATCCCAAATACTTTTTGGAATTATGTCTCTCAGCATTTGTACATTTCCATTTTGGATTTTCAATATTTTTTTTCAAACTTGAGTTATTCACTTTCTCAGTTTTCTCCTCAAAAAAAAGTTAAGGCAAATATAGATCACAACAAAATAGAAATTTTAGAATCTATGTATGCAAAACAATTTGAAAACTATAATAAAGGTGAGATAAGAAAGTTATTTTCACGCACTAAAAATGAACACTAAAGTTTTGTTATCCACGTTGGGGAAATTCCACTAGTACAACCCCAGATAACTTGGTGGGAATTTTAAAAGAAAGAGATTCCTAAGTGATCCTAAGATATTTTAAATGTGGTGCATTTGCATGCCAAAAACATGTTGAAGATGCAAATGACCTAATGATCCAAACATTTCAAGGGGTAGAAAAAATTAAAATTCTCAAGTTAACATGCGGTGGGATATTTACCGGAGCCAAACAACCCACTTTTGCCTATTTTACAAAAAGCGGACCTAAAAAATGACAGATAGTTTTTGGAATTATCTCTCTCAGCATTTGTGCATTTCCTTTTTGGATGTTCAATTTATTTTTTTAAACTTGAGTTATTCACTCTCCTAGTTTTCTCGTAAACAAAAAGATAAGGAAAATATAGATCACAACAAAAAGGAAATTTTAGAGTTTAAGTATGCAAAAGAATTTGAAAACTATGATAAATGTGAGTGAAGAAAGTTATTTTCACGCACTAAAAATGAACATCAAAGTTTTGTTATCCACGTTGGGGAAATTCCACTAGTACAACCCTAGATAGCTTGGTTGGAATTTTATACGAAAGAGATTCCTAATTGATGCTAACATGTTTTAAATTTGGTGGATATGCATTCCAGAAACTTGTTGAAAATTCAAATGACTAAATGATCTAAAAATTTCAAATAGTAGAAAAAAATAAAATTCTCAAGTTAACATGCGGTGGGATATTTACCAGAGCCAAACAACCCACTTTTTGCCTATTTTACAAAAAGCGGACCTAAAAAATCTCAGATACATTTTGGAATTATCTCTCTCAGCATTTGTGCATATCCATTTAGGATGTTCAATTTTTTTTTTCAAACCTGAGTTTTTCACTCTCACAGTTTTCTCATAAACAAAAAGACAACGCAAATATAGATCACAAAATGGAAATTTTAGAATTTTAGTATGAAAAAGAATTTGAAAACTATTATAAATGTGAGTGAAGAAAGTTATTTTCACGCAGTAAAAATGAACACCAAAGTTTTGTTATCCACGTTGGGGAAATTCCGCTAGTACAACCCAGATAGCTTGGTGGGAATTTTATAAGAGAGAGATTCCTAATTGATCCTAACATGTTTTAATTGTGGTGGATATGCATGCCAGAAACATGTTGATGATGCAAATGACCTAATGATCTAAAAATTTCAAGGAGAAGAAAAAAACAAAATTCTCAAGTTAACGTGCAGTGGGATATTTGCCAGAGCCAAACAACCCACTTTTTGTCTATTTTACAAAAAGCGGACCTAAAAAATCCCAGATACTTTTTGGAATTGTCTCTCTTAGCATTTGTGCAATTCCATTTTGGATATTCAATTTTGTTTTTCAATCTTGAGTTTTTCACTCTCCTTGTTTTCTCGTAAACAAAAAGATAAGGCAAATATACATCACAACAAAATGGAAATTTTAGAGTTTATGTATGCAGAAGAATTTGAAAACTATAATAAATGTGAGTAAAAAAAGTTATTTTAACGCACTAAAAATGAACACCAAAGTTTTTTATCCATGTTGGGGAAATTCCACTAGTACAACCCAGATAGCTTGGTGGGAATTTTAAAAGAAAGAGATTCCAAATTGATCCTAACATGTTTTAAATGTGGTGGATATGCATGCCAGAAACATGTTGAAGATGCAAATAACCTAATGATCCAAAAAATTCTATGAGTAGAAAAAATTAAAATTCTCAAGTTAACGTGTGGTGGGATATTTACTAGAGCCAAACAACCCACTTTTTGCCTATTTTACAAAAAGCCGACCTAAAAAATCACAGATACTTTTTGGAATTATCTCTCTCAGCATTTGTACGTTACCATTTTGGATGTTGAATTTTTTTTTTCAAACTTGAGTTTTTCACTCTCCTCGTTTTCTCGTAAACAAAAAATTAAGGCAAATATTGATCAGAAAAAATTGGAAATTTTAGAGTTTATGGATGCAAAAGAATTTGAAAACTATAATAAATGTGAGTGAAGAAAGTTATTTTCACGCTCTAAAAATGAACACCAAAGTTTTGTTATCCACGTTGGGAAAATTCCACTAGTACATCCACAGATAGCATGGTGGAATTTTATTAGAAAGAGATTCCTAATTGATCCTCACATGTTTTAAATGTAGGGGATATGCATCCAAGAAACAAGTTGAAGATGCAAATGACATAATGATCCAAAAATTTCGAGTAGAAAAAATTAAAATACTGAAGTTAACGTGTGGTGGGATATTTGCTAGAGCCAAACAACCCACTTTTTGCCTATTTTACAAAAAGCGGACCTAAAAATTCCCATATACTTTTTGGAATTATCTCTCTCAGCGTTTTTGCATTTCCATTTTGGATGTTCAATGTTTTTTTCAAACTTGATTTTTTTCACACTCCCAGTTTTCTCGTAAACAAAAAGATTAGGCAAATATGGATCACAACAAAAAGGAAATTTTAGAGTATATATATGCTAAAGAATTTGAAACCTATAATAAATGTATGTGAAGAAAGTTTTTTTAACGCACTAAAAATGAACACCAAAGTTTTGTTATCCACGTTGGGAAAATTCCACTAGTACAACCACAGATAGCATGGTGGAATTTTATTAGAAAGAGATTCCTAATTGATACTAAATAGTTTTAAATGTGGGGGAAATGCATGCCGGAAACATGTTGAAGATGCTGATGACCTAATGATCCAAAAATTTCAAGGAGTAGAAAGAATTCAAATTCTCATGTTAACGTGCGGTGGGATATATACTAGAGCCAAAACAACCCACTTTTTGCCTATATTACAAAAAATGGACCTAAAAAATCACAAATACTTTTTGGAATTATCTCTCTCAGTATTTGTGTATTACCATTTTGGATGTTAAATTTTTTTTTTCAAACTTGAGTTTTTTCACTCTCCCAGTTTTCTCGTAAACAAAAGGATAAGGTAAATATAGATAACAACAAAATGGAAATTTAAGAGTTTATGTATGCAAAAGAATTTGAAGACTATAATAAATGTGAGTGATGAAAGTTATTTTCACGCACTAAAATTGAACACCAATGTTTTGCTATCCACGTTGGGGAAATTCCCCTAGTACAACCCTAGATAGCTTGGTGGGAATTTTATTAGAAAGGGATTCCTATTTGATCCTCACATGTTTTAAATGTGGGGGATATGCATGCTAGAAACATGTAGAAGATGCAAATGACTTAATGATCCAAAAATTTCGAGTAGAAAAAATTAAAATTCTCTAGTTAACGTGGGTTGGGAAATTTACCAGAGCAAAACAACCCACTTTTTTCCTATTTTAAAAAAAGCAGATCTAAAAAATCACAGACACTTTTTGGAATTATCTCTCTCAGCATTTTTGCATTTCCATTTTGGATATACAATTTTTTTTTCAATCTTGAGTTTTTCACTCTCCCTATTTTCTCGTAAACAAAAAGATAAGGAAAATATACATCACAACAAAATGGTAATTTTAGAGTTTATGTATGCAAAAGAATTTGAAAACTACAATAAATGTGAGTAAAAAGAGTTATTTTCACGCACTAAAAATTAACAACAAAGTTTTTTATCCACGTTGGGGAAATTCCACTAGTACAACCCCAGATAGCTTGGTGGGAAATTTATAAGAAAGAGATTCCTAATTAATCCTAACATGTTTTAATTGTGGTCATGCCAGAAACATGTTGAAGATGCAAATGACCTAAAGATACAAAAAATTCTAGGGGTAGAAAAAATTAAAATTCTCTAGTTAACGTGCGGTGGGATATTTACTAGAGCCAAACAACCCACTTTTTGCCTATTTTAGAAAAAGCTGACCTAAAAAATCGCAGATACTTTTTGGAATTATCTCTCTTAGCATTTGTGCATTAACATTTTGGTTGTTCTATTTTTTTTTCAAACTTGAATTTTTCACTCTCCTAGTTTTCTCGTAAACAAAAACATAAGGCAAATATAAATCATAACAAAATAGAAATTTTAGAGTTTATGTATGCAAAAGAATTTGAAAACTATAATAAATTTGAGTGAAGAAAGTTATTTTCACGCACTAAAAATGAACACCAAAGTTTCGTTATACACGTTGGGGAAATTTCACTTGTACAACCCCAGATAGCATGGTGGGAATAAGATAGAGATTCCTAATTGATCCTAACATGTTTTAAAAGTGGTGGATATGCATGTCAGAAACATGTTGAAGATGCAATTGACCTAATGATCCAAAAATTTCAAGGAGTAGAAAAAATTAAAATTCTCAAGTTACCGTGCGGTGGGATATTTACTAGAGCCAAACAACCCACTTTTTGCCTATTTTACAAAAACCCGACCTTAAAAATCACAAATTCTTTTTGGAATTATCTCTCTCAGCATTTGTGCATTACCTTTTTTGATGTTCAATTTTTTTTTTCAAACTTGAGTTTTTCACTCTCCCATTTTTCTCGTAAACAAAAAGATAAGGCAAATATAGATCATAACAAAATAGAAATTTTCGAGTTTATGTATGCAAAAGAATTTGAAAATATAATAAATTTAAGTGAAGAAAATTATTTTCACACACTAAAAATGAACACCAAAGTTTTGTTATACACGTTGGGGAAATTCTACTAGTACAACCCAAAATAGCATGGTGGGAATTTTATAAGAAAGAGATTGCTAATTGATCCTTACATGTTTTAAATGTGGTGGATATGCATGCCAGAAACATGTTCAAGATGCAAATGACCTAATGATCCAAAAATTTCAAGGAGTAGAAAAAATTAAAATTCTCAAGTTAACGTGCAGTGGGATATTTACAAGAGCCAAACAACCCAATTTTTGCCTATTTTATAAAAAGTGGACCTTAAAAATCACAGATACTTTTTGGAATTATCTCTCTCAGCATTTGTACATTTCGATTTTGGATGTTCAATTTTTTTTTCAAACTTGAGTTTTTAGTTCTCCCAGTTTTCTCGTAAACAAAAAATTAAGGCAAATATTGTTCACAAAAAAAGGAAATTTTAGAGTTTATGGATGCAAAAGAATTTGAAAACTATAATAAATGTGAGTGAAGAAAGTTATTTTCACGCACTAAAAATGAACACGAAAGTTTTTTTATCTACGTTGGGGAAATTCCACTAGTACAACCCAAGATAGCTTGGTGGGAATTTTATAAGAAAAAGATTCCTAATTGATTCTATCATATTTTAAATGTGGTGGATATGATGCCAGAAACATGTTGAAGATGCAGATAACCTAATGATGCAAAAATTTCAAGGAGTAGAAAGGATTAGAATTCTCAAGTTAACGTGCGGTAGGATATTTACTATAGGCAAAAAATCCAATATACTTTTTGGAATTATCTCTCCCAGCATTTGTGCATTTCCATTTTGGATGTTCAATTATTTTTTTCAAACTTATATTTTTTCACTCTCCCGGTTTTCTCGTAAACAAAAAGATAAGGCAAATATAGATCACAACAAAATGGAAATTTTAGAGTTTATATATGCAAAAGAATTTGAAACCTATAATAAATGTGAGTGAAGAAAGTTATTTTCACGCACTAAAAATGAACACCAAAGTTTTGTTATCCACGTTGGGAAAATTCCACTAATACAACCACAGATAGCATGGTGGAATTTTATTAGAAAGAGATTCCTAATTGATCCTAACATATTTTATATGTGGGGGATATGCATGCCAGAAACATGTTGAAGATGGAGATGAACTAATGATCCAAAAATTTCGAGTAGAAAGAATTAAAATTTTCTTGTTAACGTGCGGTGGGATATTTACCAAACCCAAACAACCCAATTTTTGCCTATTTTACAAAAAATGGACCTAAAAAATGACAGATACTTTTTGGAATTACCTCTCCCAGTATTTGTGCATTACCATTTTGGGTGTTCAATTTTTTTTTCAAATTGAGTTTTTTCACTCTCCCAGTTTTCTCGTAAACAAAAAGATAAGGCAAATATAGATCACAACAAAATGGAAATTTGAGAGTTTATGTATGAAAAAGAATTTGAAAACTATAATAAATGTGAGTGATGAAAGTTATTTTCACGCACTAAAACTAAACTCCAAAGTTTTGTTATCCACGTTGGGCAAATTCCACTAGTACAACCCATGATAGCTTGGTGGGAATTTTATAAGAAAGAGATCCCTAATTGATCCTAACATGTTTTAAATGTGGTGGATATGCATGCCAGAAACATGTTGAAGATGCAAATGACCTAATGATCCAAAAATTTCAAGTAGTAGAAAAAATTAAAATTCTCAAGTCAACGTGTGGTCTGATATTTACCAGAGCGAAACAACCCACTTTTCCCTATTTTACAAAAAGCGGAACTAAAAAATCACAGATTCTTTTTGAAATTATCTCTGTCAGCATTTGTGCATTTCCATTTTGGATGTTCAATTTTATTTTTCAAACATGAGTTTCTTCACTCTCCCGGTTTTCTCGTAAACAAAAAGATAAGGCAAATATAGATCACAACAAAATGGAAATCTTAGAGTTTATGTATGCAAAAGAATTTGAAACCTATAATAAATGTGAGTGAAGAAAGTTATTTCACGCACTAAAAATGAACACCAAAGTTTTGTTATCCACGTTGGGAAAATTCCACTAATACAACCACAGATAGCATGGTGGAATTTTATTAGAAAGAGATTCCTAATTGATCCTAACATGTTTTAAATGTGGGGGATATGCATGCCAGAAACATGTTGAAGATGCAGATTACCAAATGACCCAAAATTTTGAAGGAGTAGAAAGAATTAAAATTCTCATGTTAACGTGCAGTTAGATATATACCAGAGCCAAACAACCCACTTTTTTCCTATTTTATAAAAAATGGACCTTAAAAATCATGGATACTTTTTGGAATTCTCTCCCAGTATTTGTCTATTACCATTTTGGGCGTTCAATTTTTTTTTTTCAAACTCGAGTTTTCTCATAAACAAAAAGATAAGGCAAATATATATCACAACAAAATGGAAATTTAAGAGTTTATGTATGCAAAAGAATTTGAAAACAATAATAAATGTGAGTGATGAAAGTTATTTTCACGCACTAAAACTGAACACCAAAGTTTTGTTATCCACGTTGGGGAAATTCCACTAGTATAGCCCCAGATAACTTGGTGGGAATTTTATAAGAAAGAGATTCCTAATTGACCCTAACATGTTTTAAATGTGGTGGATATCCATGCCAGAAACATGTTTAAGATGCAAATGACCTAATGATCCAAAAATTTCAAGGAGTAGAAAAAATTAAAATTCTCAAGTCAACGTGCGGTCGGATTGTTACCAGAGCGAAACAACCCACTTTTTCCCTATTTTACAAAAAGCGGAACTAAAAAATCATAGATACTTTTTGAAATTATCTCTCTCAGCATTTGTGAATTTCCATTTTGGATGTTCAATTTTTTTTTTTCAAACTTGAGTTTTTCACTCTCCCAGTTTTCTCGTAAACAAAAAGATAAGGCAAATGTAGATCACAACAAAATGGAAATTTTAGAGTTTATGTATGCCAAAGAATTTGAAAACTATAATAAATGTGAGTGAAGAAAGTTATTTTCACACACCAAAGTTTTGTTATCCACGTTGGGGAAATACCACTTGTAAAACCCCAGATAGCTTGGTGGGAATTTTATAAGAATGATATTCCTAATTGATCCTAAGAAGTTGTAAATGTGGTGGATATGCAAGCTAGAAACATGTTGAAGATGCAAATGACCTAATAATCCAAACATTTTGAATAGAAAAAATTAAAATTCTCTAGTTAACGTGCGGTGGGATATTTACTTGAGCCAAACAACCCACTTTTTGCCTGTTTTACAAAAGGCGGACCTAAAAAATCTCAGATACGTTTTGGAATTATCTCTCTCAGCATGTAATCATTTCAATTTTGGATGTTCAATTTTTTTTTTTCAAACTTGAGCTTTTCACTCTCCCAGTTTTCTCGTAAACAAAAAGATGAGGAAAATATAAATCACAACAAAATGGAAATTTTAGAGTTTATTTATGCAAAAGAATTTGAAAACTATAATTAATGTGAGTGAAGAAAGTTATTTCCATACACAAAAAATGAACACCAAAGTTTTGTTATCCACGTTAGGGAAATTCCACTAGTACAACCCCAGATAGCTTGCTGGGAATTTTATAAGAAAGAGATTCCTAATTGATCCTAACATGTTTTAAATGTGGATCATATGTTTGCTGCAAACATGTTGAAGATGGAAATGACCTAATGATCCAAAAATTTCAATGAGTAGAAAATATTAAAATTCTCAAGTTAACGAGCGGTGGGATATTTACCAGAGCCAAAATACCCAGCTTTTGCCTATTTAACAAAAAGCCGACCTAAAAAATCATACTTACTTTTTGAATTATCTCTCTTAGCATTTGTGCAATTCCATTTTGGATGTACGATTTTTTTTTCAAACTTGAGTTTTTCACTCTCCCTGTTTTCTCCTAAACAAAAAGATAACCCAAATATAGATCACAACAAACTTGAAATTTTAGAGATTATGTATGCAAAATAATTTGAAAACTATAATAAATGTCAGTGAAGAAAGTTTATTTTCACGCACTAAAAATGAACACCAAAGTTTTGTTATCCACGTTGGGGAAATTCCACTAGTACAACCCCACATAGCTTGGAGTGAATTTTATGTGAAAGAGAATCCTAATTGATCCTAACATATTTTAAATGTGGTGGATATGCATGCCAAAAACATGGTGAAGATGCAAATGACCTAATGACCCAAAAATTTCTAGGAGTAGAAAAAATTAAAATTCTCAAGTTAGCGTGCGTTGTGATATTTACTAGAGCCAAACAACCCACTTTTTTCCTATTTTACAAAGAGCGGACCTAAAAAATCACAGATACTTTTTGGAATTATCTCTCTTAGCATTTGTGCATTTCCATTTTGGATATTCAATTTTTTTTTTTCAAATTGAGTTTTTCTCTTTCCCAGTTTTCTTGTAAACAAAAAATTAAGGCAAATATTGATCACAAAAAAAAAGGAAATTTTAGAGTTTATGGATGCAAAAGAATTTGAAAACTATAATAATTGTGAGTGAAGAAAGTTATTTTCACGCACTAAAAACTGAACACCAAAGTTTTGTTATCCACGTTCGGGAAATTCCACTAGTACAACCCCAGATTGCTTGGTGGGATTTTTATAAGAAAGAGATTCCTAATTGATCCTAACATATTTTAAATGTGGTGGATATGATGCCAGAGACATGTTGAAGATGCAGAGGACCTAATGATCCAAAAATTTCAAGGAGTAGAATGAATTAAAATTCTCAAGTTAACGTGCGGTGGGATATTTACCTGAGCCAAACAACCCACTTTTTGCCTATTTTAAAAAAAGCGGTCCTAAAAAATCACAGATACATTTTGGAATTATCTCTCTCAGCATTTGTGCATTTCAATTTTGGATGTTCAATTTTTTTTTTTCAAACTTGGCTTTCTCACTTTCCCAGTTTTCTCATAAACAAAAAGATAAGGCAAATATAAATAACCACAAAATGGAAATTTTAGAGTTTATGTATGCAAAATAATTTGAAAACTATAATAAATGTGAGTGAAGAATGTTATTTTCACGCACTAAAAATGAACACCAAAGTTTTGTTATCCACGTTGGGGAAATTCCACTAGTACAACCCCATATAGCTTGGTGGGAATTTTATAAGAAAGAGATTCCTAATTGATCCTAACATGTTTTGAATTTGATGGATATGCATGCAAGAAACACGTTGAAGATGAAAATGGCCTAATGATCCAAAATTTTCAAGGAGTAGAACAAATTAAAATTCTCAAGTTAACGTGCGGTGGGATATTTACTGGAGCAAAACAACCCACTTTTTGCCTATTTTACAAAATGCGGACCTGAAAAATCCAAAATAATTTTTGGAATAATATCTCTCGGTATTTGTGCATTTCCAATTTGGAAGTTCAATTTTTTTTTTCAAACTTGAGTTTTTGACTCTCCCAGTGTTCTCGTAAACAAAAAGATAAGACAAATATAGATCACAACAAAATGAAAATTTTAGGGTTTATGTAAGCAAAAGAATTTTAAAATTTTAATAAATGTGAGTGAAGAAAGTTATTTTCACACACTAAAAATGAACACCAAAGTTTTGTTATCTACGTTGAGGGAATTCCACTAGTACAACCCCAGATAGCTTGGTGGGAATTTTATAAGAAAGAGATTCCTAATTGTTCCTAACATGTTTTAAATGTGGTGGATATGCAAGACAGAAACATGTTGAAGATGCAAATGATCAAAAAATTTCGAGTATAAAAAATTAAGATTCTCAAGTTAACGTGCAGTGGGTTATTTACCAAAGCCAAGCAACCCACTTTTTGCCTATTTTACAAAAAGTGGACCAAAAAAATCACAGATACATTTTGGAATTATCTCTGTCAGCATTTGTGCTTTTCAATTTTGGATGTTCAATTTTTTTTTTCAAACTTGAGTTTTTCACTCTCCTAGTTTTCTCGTAAAGAAAAAGATAAGGCAAATATAGATCACAACAAAAAGGAAATTTTAGAGTTTATGTGTGCAAAAGAATTTGAAAATTATACTAAATGTGAGTGAAGAAAATTATTTTCACGCACTAAAAATGAACACCAAAGTTTTGTTGTCCATGTTAGGCAAATTCCACTAGTACAACCCCAGATAGTTTGGTGGAAGTTTATAAGAAAGAGATTCTTACTTGATCCTAACATGTTTCAAATGTGGTGGATATGCATGCCAGAAACATGTTGAAGATGCAAATGACCTAATGATCCAAAAATTTCAAGGAGAAGAAAAAATTAAAATTTTCTAGTTAACGTGTGGTGGGATATTTACCAGAGCGAAACAATCCACTTTTTGCCTATTTTAGAAAAAAGTGGACATTAAAAATCACAGATATTTTTTGGAATTATCTCGAGAGCATTTGTGCATTTCCATTTTGGATGTTCAATTTTTTTTTTCAAACTTGATTTTTTCACTCTCCCAGTTTTCTTGTAAACAAAAAGAAAAGGCAAATATAGATCACAACAAAATGGAACTTTTAGAGTTTATGTCTTCAAAAGAATTTGAACAGTATAATAAATGTAAGTGAAGAAAGTTATTTTCACGCACTAAAACTGAACACCAAAGTTTTGTTATCCACGTTGGGGAAATTCTACTAGTACAACCCCAGATAGCATGGTGGGAATTTTATAATAAAGAGATTCCTAATTGATACTAACAGGTTTTAAATGTGGTGGATATGCATGCCAGAAACATGCTGAAGATGCAAATGACCTAATGATCCCAAAATTTCAAGGAGTAGAAAAAATTAAAATTCTCAAGTTAATGTGGGGTGGGATATTTACCAGAGCGAAGCAACCCACCTTTTCTCTATTTTACAACAAGCGGAACTAAAAAATCACAGAAACTTTTTCAAATTATCTCTCTCTACATTTGTGCATTTCCATTTTGGATGTTCAATTTTTTTTTTCAAACTTGATTTTTTCATTCTTCCAGTTTTCTAGTAAACATAAAGATAAGGCAAATATAAATCACAACAAAATAGAAATTTTAGAGTTTCTGTATGCAAAAGAATTTGAAAACTATAATTAATGTGAGTGAAGAAAGTTATTTACACGCACTAAAAATGAACACGAAAGTTTTGTTATCCATGTTAGGGAAATTCCACTAGTACAACCCCAGATAGCTTGGTGGGAATTTTATAAGAAAGTGATTCCTAATTGATCCTAACATGTATTAAATGTGGTGGATATGCATGCCAAAAACAAGTTGAAGATGCAAATGACCTAATGATCCAAAAATTTCATGGAGTAGAAAAAATTAAAATTCTCAAGTTAACGTGCGGTGGGATATATACCAGAGCCAAACAACCCGCTTTTTTTCTATTTTACAAAAAGAGGACCTAAAATTTCACAGATACTTTTTGAAATTATCTCTCTCAGCAATTGTGCATTTTCATTTTGGATGTTCAATTTTTTTTTCAAAGTTGAGTTTTTCACTCTCCTAGTTTTCTCGAAAAAAAATAGATAAGGCAAATATAGATCACAACAAAATGGAAATTTTTGACTTTATGTATGCAAAAGTATTTTAAACTATAATAAATGTGAGTGAAGAAAGTTATTTTCACGCACTAAAAATGAACACCAAAGTTTTGTTATCCACGTTGGGGAAATACCACTAGTATAACCCATGAAAGCTTGGTGGGAATTTTCTAAGAAAGATATTTCTAATTGATCCTAAAAAGTTTTAAATGTGGTGGATATGCAAGCCAGAAACATGTTGAAGATGCAAATGACCTAATTGTCAAAAAATTTCGAGTAGACAAAATTAAAATTCTCAAGTCAACGTGCGGTGGGATATTTACCAGAGCCAAACAACCCACTTTTTGCCTATTTTACAAAAAGCGGACATAAAAAATCACAGATACTTTTTGGAAATATCTCTCTCAGCATTTGTACATTTCCATTTTGGATGTTCAATTTTTTTTTCAAATTTGAATTTTTTCTCTCTCCCAGTTTTCTCGTAAACAAAACGATATGGCAAATATAGATCACAACAAAATGGAAATTTTAGAGTTTATGTACGCAAAAGAATTTGAAAACAATAAATAATGTGCGTGAAGAAATTTATTTTCACGCGCTAAAACTAAACACCAAAATTTTGTTATCCACGTTGGGGAAATTCTTCCACTAGTACAATCCCAGATAGCTTGGTGGAATTTTATAAGAAAGAGATTCCTAATTAATCCTAACATGTATTAAACGTGGGGGATATGCATGCCAAAAACTTGTTGAAGATGCAAATGACCTAATGATCCAAAAATTTCAAAGAGTAGAAAGAATTAAAATTCTCAAGTTAACGTGTGGTGGGATATTTACAAGAGCCAAACAACCAACTTTTGGCCTATTTTACAAAAAGCGGACCTAAAAAATCCCAGATTCTTTTTGGAATTATCTCTCTTAGCATTTGTGCAATTCCATTTTGGATGTTCAATTTTTTTTTTTCAAATATGAGTTTTTTCACTCTCCCAATTTTCTCGTAAACGAAAAGATAAGGCAAATATAGATCACAACAAAATGGAAATTTTAGAATATATGTATGCAAAAGAATTTGAAAAGAATTTGAAACCTATAATAAATGTGAGTGAAGAAAGTTATTTTCACGCACAAAAAATGAACACCAAAGTTTTGTTATCCACGTTGGGGAAATTCCACTAGTACAACCACAGATAGCTTGGAGGTTTTTTATTAGAAAGAGATTCCTAATTGATCCTAACATGTTTTAAATGTGGGGGATATGCATGCCAGAAACATGTTGAAGATGCAGATGACCTAATGATCCAAAAATTTCAAGGAGAAGAAAGAATTAAAATTCTCACGTTAACGTGCGGTGGGATATTTACCAGAGCCAAACAACCCATTTTTTGCCTATTTTACAAAAAACTGACCCAAACAATACTAGTACTTTTTGGAATTATCTCACTCAGTATTTGTGCATTACCATTTTAGATGTTCAATTTTTTTTTTCAAACTTGAGTTTTTTCACTTTCCCAGTTTTCTCGTGAAAAAAAAGATAAGGCAAATATAGATCACAACAAAATGGAAATTTAAGAGTGTATGTATGCAAAAAAATTTGAAAACTATAATAAATGTGAGTGAGGAAAGTTATTTTCACACACTAAAAATGAATAGCCAAGTTTTGTTATCCACGTTTGGGAAATTCCACTAGTACAACCCCAGATAGGTAGGTGAGAATTTTATAAGAAAGAGATTCCTATTTCATCCTAACATGTTTTAAATGTGGTGGATATGCATGTCAGAAACATGTTGAAGATGCAAATGACCTAATGATCCAAAAATTTCAAGGAGTAGAAAAAATTAAAATTCTCAACTTAACGTGCGGTGGGATATTTACCGGAGCCAAACAATCCACTTTTTGCCTATTTTACAAAAAGCGGACCTAAAAAATCACAGATACTTTTTGGAATTATCTCTCTCAGCAATTGTGCATTTCCTTTTTGTATGTTCAATTTTTTATTTCCAACTCTAGTTTTTCTCTTTGCCAATTTTCTCGTAAACAAAAAGAAAAAGGCAAATATAGATCACAACAAAATGGAACTTTCAGAGTTTATGTATGCAAAAGAATTTGAAAACTATAATAAATATGAGTGAAAAAAGTAATTTTCACGCACTAAAAATTGACACAAAAGTTTTGTTAGCAACGTTGTGGAAATTCCACTAGTACAACCCCAGATAGCTTGTTGGAATTTTATAAAAAAGAGATTCCTAATTGATCCTAACATGTTTTAATTGTGGTGGATATGCATGCCAAAAACATCTTGAAGATGCAAATGACCTAACGATAAAAAAATTTAAAGGAGTAGAAAAAATTAAAATTCTCAAGTTAACATGCAGAGGGATATTTACCAGAGCCAAGCAACCCACTTTTTGCCTATTTTAAAAAAAGCGTACCAAAAAAATCCTAGATACTTTTTGGAATTATCTCTCTCAGTATTTGTGCATTGCCATTTATCATGTTCAATTTTTTTATTCAAACTTGAGTTTTTCACTCTCCCAGTTTTCTCGTAAACAAAAAGATAAGGCAAATATAGATCACAACAAAATGAAAATTTAGATTTTATGTATGCAAAATAATTTGAAAACTAAAATAAATGTGAGTGCAGAAAATTATTTTCACGCACTAAAAATGAACACCAAACTTTTGTTATCCACGTTGGGGAAATTCCACTTGTACTACCCCAGATAGCTTGGTGGGAATTTTATAAGAAAGAGATTCCTAATTGATCCTAACATATTTTAAATGTGGTAGATATGCATGCCAGAAACATGTTGAAGGTGAAAATGACCTTATGATCTAATAATTTCAAGGAATAGAAGAAATTAAAATTCTCAAGTTAATGTGCGGTGGAATATTTACTTGAGCCAAACAAACCACTTTTTTCTTGTTTTACAAAAAGCGGACCTAAAAAATCCCATATACTTTTTGGAATTATTTTTCTCAGCATTTGTGCATTTCCATTTTGGATGTTCTTTTTTTTTTTGAAACTTGAGTTTTTCACTCTCCCCGTTTTCTCGTAAACAAAAAGATAAGGCAAATATAGATCACACAAAAATGGAAATTTTAGAGGTTATGTATGCAAAATAATTCTAAAACAATAATAAATGTGAGTGAAGAAAGTTATTTTCACGCACCAGAAATGAACACCTAAGTTTTGTTATCCACATTGGGGAAATTCCACTAGTACAACCCCAGATAGCATGGTGGGAATTTTATACGAAAGAGATTCCTAATTGATCCCAACATGTTTTAAATGTGGTGGATACGCATGCCAGAAACATGATGAAGATGCAAATGACCTAATGATCCAAAAATTTCCAGGAGTAGAAAAAATTAAAATTCTGAAGTTAACGTGCGGTGGGATATAATTACCCGAGCCAAGCAGCCAACTTTTTGCCTATTTTACAAAAAGAGGACCAAAAAAATCCCAAATACTTTTTGCAATTATCTCTCTCAGTATTTATGCAATTCCATTTTGGATGTTCAATTTTTTTTTTCAAACTTAAAGTTTTTCACTCTCCTAGTTTTCTCGTAAGCAAAAAGATAAGGCAAATATAGATCACAACAAAATGGAAATTTTTGAGGTTATGTATGGAAAAAAATTTGAAAAAAATAATAAATTTGAGCGAAGAAAGTTATTTTCACGCACTAAAAATGAACACTAAAGTTTTTATATCCACATTTGGGAAATTCCACTAGTACAACCCTAGATAGCTTGGTGGAATTTTATAAGAAAGATATTCCTAATTGATCGTAACAAGTTTTAAATGTGGTGGATATGCATGCCAGAAACATGTTGAAGATGCAAATGACTTAATGATGCAAAATTTTCAAGGAGTAGAAAAAATTAAAATTCTCAAGTTAATGTGCGGTGGGATATTTACCTGAGCCAAACAACCCACTTTTTGCCTATTTTAAAAAAAGCGGACATAAAAAATCACAGATAATTTTTGGAAATATCTCTCTCTGCATTTGTGCATTTCCATTTTGGATGTTCAATTTTTTTTTCAAACCTGAGTTTTTTCTCTCTCCCAGTTTTGTCGTAAACAAAATGATAAGGCAAATAAAGATCACAACAAAATGGAAATTTTAGAGTTTATGTATGCAAAAGAATTTAAAAATTAAAATAAATGTGGGTGAAGAAATTTATTTTCACGCACTAAAAATGATAACCAAAATTTTGTTGTCCACATTGGGGAAATTCCACTAGTACAACCCCAGATAGCTTGGTGGAATTTTATAAGAAAGAGATTCCTAATTGATCCTAACATGTATTAAATGTGGTGGATAGCATGCCAAAAAAATGTTGAAGATGCAAATGACCTAATGATCCAAAAATTTCAAGGAGAAGAAAGAATTAAAATTCTCAAGTTAATGTGTGGTGGGATATTTACCAGAGCCAAACAACCAACTTTAGTCCAATTTTAAAAAAAGCGGACCTAAAAAATCCCATATACTTTTTGGAATTATCTCTCTTAGCCTTTGTGCAATTCCATTTTGGATGTTCAATTTTTTTTTTTTAAACTTGAGTCTTTTCACTCTCCTAGTTTTCTCGTCAACAAAAAGGTATGGCAAATATAGATCACAACAAAATGGAAATTTTAGAGTTGATGTATGCAAAAGAATTTGAAACCCATAATAAATGTGAGTGAAGAAAGTGATTTTCACGCACTAAAAGTGATCACCAAAGTTTTGTTATCCACGTTGGGGAAATTCCACTAGTACAACCACAGATAGCTTGGTGGAATTTTATTAGAAAGAGATTCCTAATTGATCCGAACATTTTTTAATGTGGGGAATATGCATGCCAGAAACATGTTGAAGATATAGATGACCTAATGATCCAAAAATTTCAAGGAGTAGAAAGAATTAAAATTTTCATGTTAACATGCGGTGGGATAATTACCAGAGCCAAACAACCCACTGTTTGCCTATTTTACAAAAAACGGACCTAAAAAATCACAGATACATTTTGGAATTATCTCTCTTAGTATTTGTGCGTTACCATTTGGGATGTTCAATTTTTTTTTTCAAACTTGAGTTTTTCTCTTTCCCAGTTTTCTCGTAAACTAAAAGAAAAGGCAAAAATACATCACAAAAAAGTGGAACATTTGGAGTTTATGTGTGCAAAAGAATTTGAAATCTATAGTAAATGTGTGTGAAGAAAGTTATTTTCACGCATTAAAAATGAACACCAAAGTTTTGTTATTCACGTTAGGGAAATTCCACTTGTACCACCCAAGATAGCTTGGTGGAATTTTATAAAAAAGAGATTCCTAATTGATCCTAACATGTTTTAATTGTTGTTGATATGCATGCCAGAATTATGTTGAAGAAGCAAATGACCTAATGATCCAAAAATTTCAAGGAGTAGAAAAAATTAAAATTCTCAAGTTAACGTGCGGTGGGATATTTACCAGAGCCCACCAACCCACTTTTTGCCTATTTTACAAAAAGCGGACCTAAAAAATCATAGATACTTTTTGGAATAATCTCTCTCAACGTTTGTGCATTTCCATTTTGGATGCTCAAATTTTTTTTTTTCAAACTTTAGTTTTTCACTCTCCCAATTTTCTCGTAAACAAAAAGATAAGGCAAATACAGATCACAACAAAATGGAAATTTTAGAGTTTATGTATGCAAACGAATTTGAAAAGTATAATAAATGTGAGTGCAGAAAGTTATTTTCACTTTGGGGAAATTCCACTTATACACCCCCAAATAGTTTGGTGGAATTTTATAAGAAAGAGATTCCTAATTGGTCCCAACATGTATTAAATGTGGTGGATATGCTTGCCAAAAACATGTTGAAGATGCAAATGACCTAACGATCCAAAAATTTCAAGAAGTAGAAAAAATTAAAATTCTTAAGTTAAAGTGCGGTGGGATATTTACCTGAGCCAAACAACCCACTTTTTGCCTATTTTAGAAAAATCGGACCTAAAATATCGCAGATACATTTTGGAAATATCTAATGCATTTTGGATGTTCAATTTTTTTTTTCAAACTTGAGTTTTCCACTCTCCCAGTTTTCTCGTAAACAAGAAATTAAGCCGAATATTGATCACAAAAAAATGGAAATTTTAGAGTTTATGGATGCAAAAGAATTTGAAAGCTATAATAAATGTGAGTGAAGAAAGTTATTTTCACGCGCTAAATATGAACACCAAAGGTTTGTTATCCACATTGGGGAAATTCCACTAGTACATCCCAGATAGCTTGGTGGGAATTTTATAAGAAAATTGATCCTAACATATTTTAAATGTGGTGGATATGATGCCAGAAACATGTTGAAGATGCAGATGACCTAATGATCTAAAAATTGCAAGGAGTAGAAAGAATTCAAATTCTCAAGTCAACGTGCGGTGGGATATTTACCAGAGCCAAACAACCCACTTTTTGCCTATCATGAAAAAGCGGACCTAAAAATCCTAGATACTTTTTGGAATTATCTCTCTCAGCATTTGTGCAATTCCATTTTGGATGTTCAATTTTTTTTTTTCAAACTTGAGTTTTTTCACTCTCCCCGTTTTATCGTAAACAAAAAGATAAGGCAAATATAGATCACAACAAAATGGAAATTTTAGAGTTTATGTATGGCAAAGAATTTAAAACCTATAATAAATGTGAGTGAAAAAAATTCTTTTCACGCACTAAAAATGAAAACCAAAGTTTTGTTATCCACGTTGGGGAAATTCCGCTAGTACAACCACAGATAGCTTGGTGGAATTTTGTTAGAAAGAGATTCCCAATTGGTCCTAACATGTTTTAAATGTGGGGGATATGCATGCCAAAAACATGTTGAAGATGCAGATGACCTAATCATCCAAAAAATTCAAGGAGAAGAAAGAATTAAAATTCTCATGTTAACGTGGGGTGGGATATTTACCAGAGCCAAACAACCCACTTTTTGCCTATTTTACAAAAAACGGACGTAAAAAATCACAGATACTTTTTGGAATTATCTCTCTCAGTATTTGTGCATTACCATTTTGGATGTTAAATTTTTCTTTTTAAACTTTAGTTTTTTCATTTTCCCAATTTTCTCATGAACAAAAAGATAAGGCAAATATAGGTCACAACAAAATGGAAATTTAAGAGTTTATGTTTGCAAAAGAATTTGAAAACTATAATAAATGTGAGTGAAGAAAGTTATTTTCACGCACTAAACTTGAACACCAAAGTTTTGTTATCGACGTTGGGAAAATTCCACTAGTACAACCCCAGATAACTTGGTGGGAATTTTATATGAAAGAGATTCCTAATGGATCCTAACATGTTTTAAATGTGATAGATATGCATGCCAGAAACATGTTGAAGATGCAAATGACCTAATGATCCAAAAATTTCAAGGAGTAGAAAAAATTAAAATTCTCAAGTCAACGTGCGGTCGGATATTTACCCGAGCCAAGCAACCCACTTTTTACCTATTTTAAAAAAAGTGGACCAAAAAAATCCCTCATACTTTTTGGAAATATTTTTCTCAGTATTTGTGCATTTCCATTTTGGATGTTCAATTTTTTTTTTCAAACTTGAGTTTTTCACTCTCCCAATTTTCTCGTAAACAAAAAGATAAGGCAAATATAGATCACAACAAAAAGGAAATTTTAGAGTTTATGCCTGCAAAAGAATTTGAAAACAATAATAAATGTGAGTGAAGAAAGTTATTTTCATGCCCTAAAAATGAATACCAAAGTTTTGTTATCCACGTTGGGGAAATTTCACTAGTACAACCCCAGATAGCTTGGTGGAATTTTATAAAAAAGAGATTCCTAATTGATCCTAACATGTTTTGATTGTGGTGGATATGCATGCCAGAAAGTTGTTGAAGATGCAAATGACCTATTGATCCAAAAATTTCATGGAGTAGAAAAAATTAAAATTCTCAACTTAACGTGTGGTAGGATATTTACCAGAGCCCAGTAACCCACTTTTTGCCTATTTTACAAAAAGTGGACCTAAAAATCCTAGATACTTTTTTGAATGACCTAATGATCTAAAAATTTCAAGGAGTAGAAAGAATTAAAATTCTCAAGTTAATGTGCGGTGGGAAATTTACCAGAGCAAAACAACCCACTTTTTGCCTATTTTACAAAAAGCGGACCAAAAAATCCCAGATACTTTTTGGAATTATCTCTCTCAGCATTTGTGCAATTTCATTTTGGCTGTTCAATTTTTTTTTTCAAACTTGAGTTTTTTCACTCTTCCAGTTTTCTCGTAAAAATAAAGATAAGGCAAATATAGATCACAACAAAATGGAAATTTTAGAGTTTATGTATGCAAAAGAATTTGAAACCTATAATAAATGAGAGTGAAGAAAGTTATTTTCACGCACTAAAAATGAACACCAATGTTTTGTTATCCACGTTGGGGAAATTCCACTAGTACAACCACAGATAGCTTGGTGGAATTTAATTAGAAAGAGATTCATAATTGATCCTAACATGTTTTAAATGTGGGGGATATGCATGCCAGAAACATGTTGAAGATGTAGATGACCTAATTATCCAAAAATTTCAAGGAGTAGAAAGAATTAAAATTCTCACGTTAACGTGCGGTGGGATATGTACCAGAGCCAAACAACCCAATTTTTGCCTACTTCACAAAAAATGGACCTAAAAATTCATAGATGTTGGAATTATCTCTCTCAGTATTTGTGCATTACCATTCTGGATGTTCATTTTCTTTTTTAAAACTTGAGTTTTTTCACAGTCCCAGTTTTCTCGCGAACAAAAAGATAAGGGAAATAAAGATCACAACAAAATGGAAATTTAAGAGTTTATATGTGCAAAAGAATGTGAAAACTATAATAAATGTGAGTGAAGAAAGTTATTTTCACGAACTAAAACTGAACACCAAAGTTTTGTTATCCACGTTTGGCAAATTCCACTAGTACAACCCCAGATAGCTTAGTTGGAATTTTATAAGAAAGAGATTCCTTATTGATCCAAACACGTTTTAAATGTGGTGGATATGCATGCCAGAAACATGTTGAAGATGTAAATGATCTAATGATCCAAAAATTTCAAGGAGTAGAAAAAATTAAAATTCTCAAGTCAAAGTGCGGTCGGATATTTCCTGAGCGAAACAACCCACTTTTTACCTATTTTACAAAAAGCGGACATAAAAAATCACAGATACTTTTTGGAATTATCTCTCTCCACATTTGTGCATTTCCATTTTGGATGTTAGAATTTTTTTTTTTCAAACTTGAGTTTTTCACTCTCCCAGTTTTCTCGTAAACAAAAAGAAAAAGCAAAAATACATTACAAAAAAATGGAACTTTTAGAGTTTATGTATGCAAAAGAATTTGAAAACTATAATAAATGTGAGTGAAGAAAGCTATTTTCACGCACTAAAAATGAGCACCAAAGTTTTGTTATTCACGTTAGGGAAATTCCACTAGTACAACCCCAAATAGGTTGGGGGAATTTTATAAAAAAGAGATTCCTAATTGATCTTAACATGTGTTAATTGTGGTGAAAATGCATGCCAGAAACATGTTGAAGATGCAAATGACCTAATGATCCAAAAATTTCAAGGAGTAGAAAAAATTAAAATTCTCAAGTTAACGTGCGGTGGGATATTTACAAGAGCCCAGCAACCCACTTTTTGCCTTTTTTACTAAAAGCTGACCTAAAAAATCACAGATACTTTCTGGAATAATCTCTCTCAGCATTTGTGCTTTTCCATTTTGGATGCTCAATTTTTTTTTTCAAACTTGAGTTTTTCACTCTCCCAGTTTTCTCGTCAACAAAAAGATAAGGCAAATATAGATTACAATAAAATGGAAATTTTAGAGTTTATGTATGCAAACGAATTTGAAAAGTACAATAAATGTGAGTGAAAAAAGTTATTTTCACGCACTAAAAATGAACACCAAAGTTTTGTTATCCAAGTTGGGGAAATTCCACTAGTACAACCCCAGGTAGCTTGGTGGAATTTTAAAAGAAAGAGATTTCTAATTGATCCTAATATATATTTAAATGTGGTGGATATGCTTGCCAAAAACATGTTGAATATGCAAATGACCTAATGATCCAAAAATTTCAAGGAGTTAAAAAAATTAAAATTCTCAAGTTAACGTGCAGTGGGATATTTACCAGAGCCAAACAACCCACTTGTTCCCCATTTTTCAAAAAGAGGACCAAAAAAATCAGAGATACTTTTTGAAATTATCTCTCTCAGCAATTGTGCATTTCTATTTTGGATGTTCAATTTTTTTTTTTCAAACTCGAGTTTTTCACTCTCACAGTTTTCTCGTAAACAAAAAGATAAGGCAAATATAGATCACAACAAAATTGAAATTTAAGAGTTTATGTATGCAAAAGAATTTGAAAACTATAATAAATGTGAGTGAAGAAAGTTATTTTCACGCACTAAAAATGAACACCAAAGTTTTGTTAGCCACGTTGGGGAAATTCCACTAGTACAACCCCAGATAGCTTGGTGGGAATTTTATAAGAAAGAGATTCCTAATTGATCCTAACATGTTTTAAATGTGGTGGATATACATGCCATAAACATGTTGAAGATACAAATGACCTAATGATCCTAACATGTTTTAAATGTGGTGGATATGCATGCCAGAAACATGTTGAAGATGCAAATGATCCAAAAATTTCGAGTAGAAAAAATTAAAATTTTCAAGTTAACGTGCGGTGGGATATTTAGTAGAGCCAAACAACACACTTTTTGCCTATTTTACAAAGAGCGGACCTAAAAAATCACAGATACATTTTGGAATTATCTCTCTCAGCATTTGTTCATTTCAATTTTGGATGTTCAATTTTTTTTTCAAACTTGAGTTATTCTCTCTCCCAATTTTCTCGTAAACAAAATGATAAGGCAAATATAGATCACTATAAAATTGAAATTTTCGATTTTATGTATGCAAAATAACTTGAAAACTATAATAAATGTGAGTGAAGAAAGTTATTTTCACCCACTAAAAATGAACACAAAAGTTTTGTTATCCACGTTGGGGAAATTCCACACGTACAACCCCAGATAGCTTGGTGGGAATTTTAAAGAAAGAGATTCCTAATTGATCTTAACATGTTTTAAATGTGGTGGATATGCATGCCAGAAACATGTTAAAGATGCAAATGACCCAATGATTCAAAAATTTCAAGGAGTTGAAAAAATTAAAATTCTCAAGTTAATGTGCGGTGGGATATTTACCAGAGCCAAACAACCCACTTTTTTTCTATTTTACAAAAAGCGGAACTAAAAAATCACAGATACTTTTTGAAATTATCTCTCTCAGCATTTGTGCATTTCCATTTTGGATGTTCAATTTTTTTTTAAAACTTGATTTTTTCACTCTCCCAATTTTCTCGTAAACAAAAAGATAAGGCAAATATAGATCACAAAAAAATGGAAACTTTAGAGTTTATGTATGCTAAATAATTTAAAAACTATAAGAAATGTGAGTGAAGAAAGTTATTTTCACGCACTAAAAATGAACACCAAAGTTTTGTTATACATGTTGGGGTAATACCTCTAGTATAACCACAGATAGGGTGGTGGGAATTTTATAAGAAAGATATTCCTAATTGATCCTAACAAGTTTTAAATGTGGTGGATATGCAAGCCAGAAACATGTTGAAGAAAAAAATAAAATTCTCAAGATAACGTGCGGTGGGATATTTACCAAAGCCCAACAACCCACTTTTTGCCTATTTTACAAAAGGCGGACCTAAAAAATCTCAGATACGTTTTGGAATTATCTCTCTCAGCATTTGTGCATTTCAATTTTGGAAGTTCAATTTTTTTTTAAAACTTGAGTTTTTCTCTCTCACAGTTTTCTCGTAAACAAAAAGATAAGGCAAATATAAATCACAACAAAATGGAAATTTTAGAGATTATGTATGCAAAAGAATTTGAAAACTATAATTAATGTGAGTGAAGAAAGTTATTTTCATGCACTAAAAATGAACACCAAAGTTTTGATATCCACGTTGGGGAAGTTCCACTAGAACAACCCCAGATAGCTTGGTGGAAATTTTATAAGAAAGAGATTCCTAATTGATCCTAACATGTTTTAAATTTGGATGATAAGTATGCCAGAAACATGTTGAAGATGCAAATGAACTAATGATCCAAAAATTTAGAGTAGAAAAAATAAAAATTCTCATGTTAACGTGTGGTGGGATATTTACCGAAGCCAAACAATCCACTGTTGCCTATTTTACAAAAAGCGAACCTTAAAAAAGATAGATACTTTTTGGAATTATCTCTCTCAGCATTTGTGCATTTTCATTTTGGATGTTCAATTTTTTCTTTCAAACTTGAGCTTTTCTCTCTCCCAGTTTTCTCGTAAACAAAAAGATAAGGCAAATATAGATCACAACAAAATGAAAATTTTAGAGTTTATGTATGCAAAAGAATTTGAAAACTATAATAAATGTGAGTGAAGAAAATTATTTTCACGCACTAAAAATGAACACCGAAGTTTTGTTATCCACGTTGGGGAAATTCCACTAGTACAACCCCAGATGGCTTGGTGGGAATTTTATAAGAAAGAGATTCCTAATTGATCCTTACATGTTTTAAATGTGGTGGATATGCATGCCAGAAACGTGTTGAAGGTGCAAATAACCTTATGATCTAAAAATTTCAAGGAGTAGAAAAAATTAAAATTCTCAAGTTAACATGCGGTGGGATATTTACCAGAGCTAAACAACCCACTTTTTGCCTATTTTAAAAAAAGTGGACCAAAAAAATCCCAGATACTTTTTGGAATTATCTCTCTTAGCATTTGTGCATTTCCATTTTGGATGTTCAATTTGTTTTTCAAAATTGAGTTGTTCACTCTCCTAGTTTTCTCGTAAACAATAAGAAAAGGCAAATATAGATCACAACAAAATGTAACTTTTAGAGTTCATGTATGCAAAAGAATTTGAAAACTATAAAAAATTTGAGTGAAAAAAGTAATTTCCAGGCACTAAAAATGGACACAAAAATTTTGTTAGCCACGTTGTGGAAATTCCACTAATACTACCCCAGATAGCTTGGTGGAATTTTATAAAAAAGAGATTCCAAATTGATCCTAACATGTTTTAACTGTGGTGGATATGCATGACAGAAACTTGTTGAAGATGCAAATGACCTAATGATCCAAAAATTTCAAGGAGTAGAAAATATTAAAATTCTCAAGTAAACATGCGATGGGATATTTACCACAGCCAAGCAACCCACTTTTTGCCTATTTAACAAAAAGCGGACCTAAAAAATACCAGATACTTTTTGGAATTATCTCTTTCAGCATTTATGCATTTCCATTTTGGATGTTCAAGTTTTTTTTTTCAAACTAGAGTTTTTTCACTCTCCCAATTTTCTCGTAAACAAAAAGATAAGGCAAATATAGATCACAAAAAAATGGAAATTTTAGAGTTTATGTATGCAAAAGAATTAGAAATTTGTAATAAATGTGAGTGAAGAAAGTTATTTTCACGGACTAAAAATGAACACCAAAGTTTTGTTTATCCATGTTGGGGAAATTCCACTAGTACAACCACATATAGCTTGGAGGAATTTTATTAGAAAGATATTCCTAATTGATCCTAACATGTTTTAAATGTGGGGGATATGCATGCGAGAAACATGTTGAAGATGCAGATGACCTAATGATCCAAAATTTTCGAGTAGAAAATATTAAAATTCTCAAGTTAACGTGCGGTGGGATATTTACCATAGCCAAACAACCGATTTTTTTCCTATTTTACAAAAACCGGACGTAAAAAATCTCAGATACGTTTTGAAATTATCTCTCTCAGTATTTGTGCATTTCAATTTTGGATGTTCAATTTTTTTTTTCAAACTTGAGTTTTTAACTGTCCCAATTTTCTCGTAAACAAAAAGATAAGGCAAATATAGATCACAACAAAATGGAAATTTTAGAGTTTATGCATGGAAAAAATTTTGAAAAATATAATAAATTTGAGTGAAGAAAGTTATTTTCATGCACTAAAAGAGAACACCAAACCTTTATTATCCACGTTAGGGAAATTCCACTAGTACAACCGCAAATAGGTTGGAGGAAATTTTATAACAAAGATATTTCTAATTGATCCTAAAAAGTTTTAAATGTGGTGGATATGCTTGCTAGAAACATGTTGAAGATGCAAATGACCTAATGATCCAAAAATTTCAAGAAGTAGAAAAAATTAAAATTCTCAAGTTAACGTGCGGTGGGATATTTACCAAAGCCTAACAATCCACTTTTTGCCTATTTTACAAAAAGCGGACCTAAAAAATCACAAATACTTTCTGGAATTATCTCTCTCACCATTTGTGCATTTCCATTTTGATGTTCAATTTTTTTTTTCAAACTTGAGTTTTTCTCTCTCCCTGTTTTCTCGTAAACAAAAAATTAAGGCAAATATTGATCACAAAAAAATAGAAATTTTAGATTTTGTGGATGCCGAAGAATTTGAAAACTATAATAAATGTGAGTGAAGAAAGTTATTTTCATGCACTAAAAAATAACACCACGGTTTTGTTCTCCACGTTGGGGAAATTCCACTAGTACAACCCCAGATTGCTTGGTGGGAATTTAATAAGAAAGAGATTCCTAATTGGTCCTAACATGTTTTAAATGTGGTAGATATGCATGCCGGAAACATGTTGAAGGCAGAAATGACCGTATGATCTAAAAATTTTGAGTAGAAAAAATTACAATTCTCAAGTTTACGTACGGTGGGATATTTAGCAAAGCCAAACTACCCACTTTTTGCCTCTTTTAAAAAAAGCGGACCAAAAAAATCCGAGATACTTTTTGGAATTATCTCTCTCAGCATTTGTGCATTTCCATTTTGGATGTTCAATTTTTTTTTTCAAACATGAGTTTTTCACTATCCCAGTTTTCTCGTAAACAAAAAGATAAGGCAAATATAGATCACAACAAAATGGAAATTTTAGAGTTTATGTATGCAAAGAATTCTAAAACAAAAATAAATGTGAGTGAAGAAAGTTTTTTTAACGCACTAAAAATGAACACCAAAGTTTTCTTATCCATGTTGGGGAAATTCTACTAGTACAACCCAAGATAGCTTGGAGTGAATTTTATATGAAAGAGATTTCTAATTGATCCTAACATGTTTTAAATGTGGTGGATATGCATGCTAGAAACATGGTGAAGACGCAAATGACCTAATGATCCAAAATTTTCTAGGAATAGAAAAAATTAAAATTTTCAAGTTAACGTGCGGTGGGATATTTACAAGAGCCAAGCAACCCACTTTTTGACTATTTTACAAAAAGCGGAACAAAAAAATCCCCAATACTTTTTGGAATTATGTCTCTCAATATTTGAGCATTTACATTTTGGTTGTTCAATTTTTGTTTTCAAACTTGAGTTTTTCAGTCTCCCAGTTTTCTCGTAAACAAAAACATAAGGCAAATATAGATCAAAACAAAATGGAAATTTTAGAGTTTATGTATGCAAAAGAATTTTAAAACTATATTAAATGTGTGTGAAGAAAGTTATTTACACGCACTAAAAATGAACACCAAAGTTTTGTTATCCAAGTTGGGAAAATTCCACAAGTACAACCTCAGATAGCTTGCTGGGAATTTTATAAGAATGATATTCCTAATTGATCCTAACAAGTTTTAAATGTGGTGGATATACATGCTAGAAACAAGTTGAAGATGCAAATGACCTAATGATTCAAAAATTTCAAGGAGTAGAAAAAATTAAAATTCTTGAGTTAACGAGCGGTGGGATATTTACCAGAGCCAAACAACCCACGTTTTTCCTATTTTACAAAAAGCGGACCTAAAAAATCACAAATACTCTTTGGAATTATCTCTCTCAGCATTTGTGCATTTCCATTTTGGATGTGCAATTTTTTTTTCAAACTTGAGTTTTTCACTCTCCTAGTTTTCTTGTAAACAAAAAAATAAAGGCAAATATTGATCACAAAAAAATAGAAATTTTAGATTTTATGGATGCAAAAGAATTTGAAAACTATAATAAATGTGAGAGAAGAAATTTATTTTCACGCACTAATAAATAACACCAAAGTTTTGTTATCCATGTTGGGGAAATTCCACTAGTACAACCCCAGATTGCTTGTTGGGAATTTTATAAGAAAGAGATTCCTAATTGATCCGAACATGGTTTAAATGTGGTAGATATGCATGCCAGAAACATATTCAAAGTGCAAATGACTGTATGATCTAAAAATTTCAAGGAGTAGAAAAAATTAAAATTCTCAAGTTAACGTGCGGTCGGATATTTACCTGAGCCAAACAACCCACTTTTTTTCTATTTTACAAAAAGCGGACCTAAAAAATCCCAGAAGATTTTTGGAATTATCTCTCTAAGCATTTGTGCATTTCCATTTTGGATGTTCAATTTTTTTTTTCAAACTTGAGTTTTTCACTCTCCCAGTTTTCTCGTAAACAAAAAGATAACGCAAATATAGATCACAACAAAATGGAAATTTTAGAGTTTATGTATGCAAAAGAATTCTAAAACAATAATAAATGTGAGTGAAGAAAGTTATTTTCACGCACTAAAAATGAACACCAAAGTTTTGTTATACACGTTGGGAATATTCCACTAGTACTACCCGAGATAGATTGGTGGGAATTTTTTATGAAAGAGAAAAAATTAAAATTCTTAAGTTAAGGTGCGGTGGGATATTTACTAGAGCCAAACAATCCACTTTTTGCCTATTCTACAAAAAAGGGACCAAAAAAATCACAAATACATTTTCGAATTATCTCTCTCAGCACTAGAACATTTAAATTTTGGATGTTCAATTTTTTTTTTCAAACTTGAGTTTTTCACTCTCCCAGTTTTCTCATAAACAAAATGATAAGGCAAATATAGATCACAACAAAATGGAAATTTTAGAGTTTAGGTATGGAAAAAAATTTGAAAACTATAATAAATTTGAGTGAAGAAAGTTATTTTCACGCACTAAAAATGAACACCAATGTTTTGTTACCCACGTTTGGGAAATTCCACTAGTACAACCCCAGATAGCTTGATGGAATTTTATAAGAAAGATATTCCTAATTGATCCTAACAAGTTTTAAATGTGGTGGATATGCATGCCAGAAACATGTTGAAGATGCAAATGACTTAATGATCCAAAATTTTCAAGGAGTAGAAAAAATTAAAATTCTCAAGTTAATGTGCGGTGGGATATTGACCTGAGCCAAACAACCCACTTTTTGCCTATTTGACAAAAAACGGACCATAAAAATCCCAAATACTTTTAGGAATTATCTCTCTCAGCATTTGTGCATTTGAATTTTGGATGTTCAATTTTTTTTTTTCTAACTTGAGTTTTTCACTCCCCAAGTATTCTCGTAAACCACAAATTAAGGCAAATATTGGTAACAAAAAAATGGAAATTTTAAAGTTTATGGGTGCAAAAGAATTTGAAAACTATAATAAATGTGAGAGAAGAAAGTTATTTTCACGCACTAAAAATGAACACCAAAGTTTGTTATCCACATTGGGGAAATTCCACTAGTACAACCCCAAATAGCTTGGTGGGAATTTTATAAGGAAGAGATTCCTAATTGATCCTAACATATTTTAAATGTGGTGGATATGATGCCTGAAACATCTTGAAGATGTAGATGACCTAATGTTCCAAAAATTTCGAGTAGAAAGAATTAAAATTCTCAAGTTAACGTGCGGTGGGATATTTACCAGAGCCCAACAACCCACTTTTAGCTTATTTTACAAAAAACAGACATAAAAAATCACAGATACTTTTTGGAATTATCTCTCTTAGCATTTGTGCATTTCAATTTTTGATGTTCAATTTTTTTTTCAAACTTGAGTTTTTCACTCTCCCAGTTTTCTCGTTAACAAAGAGATAAAGCAAATATAGATCACAACAAAATGGAAATTTTAGAGTTCATGTATGGAATTGAATTTGAAAATTATAATAAATGTGAGTGAACAAAGAAATCTTCACGCACTAAAAATGAACACCATTGTTTTGTTATCCTCATTGGGGAAATTCCACTAGTACTACCCCAGATAGCTTTGTGGAATTTTATACGAAAGACATTCCTATTGCATCCAAACTTATTTTAAATGTGGTGAATATACGTGCCAGAAACATGTTGAAGATGCATATGACCTAATGATCCAAATATTTCAAGGAGTAGAAAGACTTAAAATTCTCAACTTAACGTATGGTGGGATATTTACCAGTGCCAAACAACCCATTTTTTGCCTTTTTTTAAAAAAAGCGGACCAAAAAAATCCCAGATACTTTTTGGAATTATCTCTCTCAGCATTTTTGCATTTCCATTTTAGATGTTCAATTTTTTTTTTCAAACTTGAATTTTGTCACTCTCCCAGTTTTCTCGTAAACAAAAAGATAAGGCAAATATAGATCACAACAAAATGGAAATTTTAGAGTTTATGAATGCAAAACAACTTTGAAAACTATAATAAATGTGAGTGAAGAAATTTATTTTCACGCACTAAAAATGAACACCAAAGTTTTGTTATCCACGTTGGGGAAATTCCACAAGTATAACCACAAATAGCTTGGTGGAATTTTATATGAAAGTGATTCCTATTTGCTCCTAACATGTTTAAAACGTGGGGGATCTGCATGCCAGAAACATGTTGAAGATGCAGATGACCTAATGATCCAAAAATTTCGAGTAGAAAGATTTTAAATTCTCATGTTAACGTGCGGTGGGATATTTACTAGAGCCAAACAACCCACTTTTTCCCTATTTTACAAAAAGCTGACCCAAAAAATCAATGATAATTTTTGGAATTATCTCTCTCAGCTTTTGTGCATTTCCATTTTGGATGTTCAATTTTTTTTTCAAACTTGAGTTTTTTCACTCTCCCAGTTTTCTCGTAAAAAAAAGATAAGGCAAATATAGATCACACCAAAATAGAAATTTCAGAGTTTATGTATGCATAAGAATTTCAAAACTAAAATCAATGTGAGTGAAGAAAGTTATTTTCACGCACTAAAAATGAACACCAAAGTTTTGTTATCCAAGTTGTGGAAATTCCACTAGTACAACCCCAGATAGCTTGGTGGAATTTTATAAAAAAGAGATTCTTTATTGATCCTAACATGTTTTAATTGTGGTCGATATGCATGCCAGAAACATGTTGAAGATGCAAATGACCTAATGATCCAAAAATTTAAAGGAGTAGAAAAAATTAAAATTTTCAAGTTAACGTGCGGTGGGATATTTACGAGAGCCCAACAACCCACTTTTTGCTTATTTTACAAAAAACGGACCTAAAAAATCACAGATACTTTTTGGAATTATCTCTCTTAGCATTTGTGCATTTCGATTTTGGATGTTCAATTTTTTTTTTCAAACTTGAGTTTTTCTCTCTCCCAGTTTTCTCGTAAACAAAGAGATAAGGCAAATATAGATCACAAAAAAAAGGAAATTTTAGAGTTTATGTATGGAATTGAATTTGAAAAGTATAATAAATGTGAGTGAAGAAAGTTATTTTCACGCACTAAAAATGAACACCAAAGTTTTGTTATCCACGTTGGGAAGATTCCACTAGTACAACCTCAGGTAGCTTGGTGGAATTTTATAAGAAAGAATTCCTAATTGATCCTAACATGTATTAAATGTGGTGAATATGCATGCCAAAAAAAATGTTGAAGACGCAAATGACTTAATGATCCAAAAATTTCAAGGAGTAGAAAAAATTAAAATTCTCAAGTTAACGTGCGGTGGGATATTTATCAAACCAAACAACCCACTTTTTCCCTATTTTACAAAAAGAGGACCTAAAAAATCACTGATACTTTTTGAAATTATCTCTCTCAGCATTTGTGCATTTCCATTTTGGATGTTCAATTTTTTTTTCAAACTTGAGTTTTTCGCTCTCCCAATTTTCTCGTAAACAAAATGATAAGGCAAATATAGATCACAACAAAATGGAAATTTTAGAGTTTATGTATGCAAAAGAATTTGAAAACTATAATAAATGTGAGTGAAGAAAGTTATTTTCACGCACTAAAAATGAACACCAAAGTTTTGTTATCCACGTTGGGGAAACACCACTAGTATGACCCCAGATAGCTTGGTGGGAACTTTATAAGAAAGATATTCCTAATTGATCCTAACAATTTTTAAATGTGGTGGATATGCAAGCTAGAAACATGTTGAAGAAGCAAATAACCTAATGATCCATAAATTTCGAGTAGAAAAAATTACTATACTCAAGTCAATATTTTTTTCAAACTTGAGTTTTTCACTCTCCTAGTTTTCTCGTAAACAAAAAGATAAAGAAAATAAAGATCACAATAAAATGGAAATTTTAGAGATTAAGTTTGGAAAAAAATTTGAAAATTATAATAAATTTGAGTGAAGAAAGTTATTTTCACGCACTAAAAATGAACACCAAAGTTTTGTTATGCCCGTTGGGGAAATTCCACTAGTACAACCCCAGATAGCATGGTGGGAATTTTATAAGGTAGAAATACCTAATTGATCCTAAAGAGTTTTCAATGTGGTGGATTTGCATGTTAGAAACATGTTGAAGATGCAAATGACCTAATGATCCAAAAATTTTGAGTAGAAAAAAATTAAAATTCTCAAGTTAACGTGCGGTGCGATAATTACCAAACCCAAACAACCCACTTTTTGCCTATTTTACAAAAAGCAGAACTAAAAAAACACAGAAACTTTTTGGAATTATCTCTCTCAGCATTTGTGCATTTGCATTTTGGAAGTTTAATTTTTTTTTTCAAACTTGAGTTTTTTCTCTCCCTGTTTTCTCGTAAACAAAAAGAAAAGGCAAATAAAGATCTCAACAAAATGGAAATTTTAGATTTTATGCAAGAAAAATAAATAGAAAACTATAATAAATGTGAGTGTAGAAAGTTTATTTTCACGCACTAAAACTAAACACCAAAGTTTTGTTATTCACGTTGGGGAAATTCCACTCGTACAACCCCAGATAGCTTGGGGAATTTTATAGGAAAGAGATTTCTAAATTATCGTAACATGTTTTAAATGTGGTGGATATGCATGCCAAAAACATGTTAAAGACGCAAATGACCTAATGATCCAAAAATTTCAAGGAGTAGAAAAAATTAAAATTCTTAAGTTAACGAGCGGTGGTATTACAAGAGCCAAACAACCCACTTTTTCCCTATTTTACAAAAATCTGACTTGAAAAATCCCATATACTTTTTGGAATTATCTCTCTCAGCATTTTTGCATTTCTATTTTGGATGTTCAATTTTTTTTTTCAAACTTGAGTTTTTCACTCTCCCAATTTCCGTATACAAAAAAATAAGGCAAATATAGATCACAACAAAATGGAAATTTTAGAGTTTATGCATGCAAAAGAATTTGAAAACTATAATAAATGTGAGTAAAGAAAGTTATTTCCACGGACTAAAAATGAACACCAAAGTTTTGTTATCCATGTTGGGGAAATTCCACTAGTAAAACCTGAGATAGCTTGGTGGAATTTTATAAGAAAGAGATTCCTAATTGATCCTAATTTGTTTTAAATATGGTGGATATTCATGCCAGAAACATGTTGAAGATGCAGATGACCTAATGATAAAAAAAATTCAAAGAGTAGAAAGAATTAAAATTCTCAAGTTAACGTGAGGTGGGATATTTACTAGAGCAAAACAACCCACTTTTTCCCTATTTTATTAAAAGTGGACCTCAAAAATAATAGATACATTTCGGAATTATCTCTCTCAGCATTTGTGCATTTCCATTTTGGATGTTCAATTTTTTTTTTCAAACTTGAGTTTTTTCTCTCTCCCAGTTTTCTTGTAAACAAAAAGATAAGGCAAATATAGATCACAAAAAATGGAAATTTTAGAATTTATGTATGCAAAAGAATTTGAAAACTATAATAAATGTGAGTGAAGAAAATTATTTTCACACACTAAAAATGAACACCAATGTTTTGTTATCCACGTTGGGGAAATTCCACTAGTACAACCCTAGATAGCTTGGTCGAATTTTATAAGAAAGAGATTTCTAATTGATCCTAATATGTTTTAAATATGGTGGATATGCATGCCAAAAACAATGTGAAGATGCAGATGACCTAATGATCCAAAAAATTTAAAGGAGTAGAAAGAATTAAAATTCTCAAGTTAACGTGCAGTGGGATATTTACCAGCGCAAAACAACACACTTTTTCCCTATTTCAGAAAAAGCGGACCTCAAAAATCACAAATACTTTTTAGAATTATCTCTCTCAGCATTTGTGCATTTCCATTTTGGATGTTCAATTTTTTTTTCTAAACTTGACTTTTTTCTCTCTCCCTGTTTTCTCGTAAACAAAAAGGTAAGGCAAATATAGATCACAACAAAATGGAAATTTTAGAGTTTATGTATGCAAAAGAATTTGAAAACTATAATAAATGTGAGTGAAGAAAGTTATTTTCATGCACTAAAAATGAACAGCATAGTTTTGTTATCCACGTTGGGGAAATTCCACTAGTACAACCCCAGATAGCTTGGTGGGAATTTTATAAGAAAGAGATTCCTAATTGGTCCTAACATGTTTTAAATGTGGTAGATATGCATGCCAGAAACATATTGACGGTGAAAATGACCTTATGATCTAAAAATTTGATGGAGTAAAAAAAATTAAAATTCTCAAGTTAACGTGCGGTGGGATATTTACCAGAGCAAAACAACCCACTTTTACAAAAACCGGACCTCAAAAATCGCAAATACTTTTTGGAATTATCTCTCTCAGCATTTGTACATTTCCATTTTGGATGTTCAATTTTTTTTTCTAAACTTGACTTTTTTTTCTCTCCCTGTTTTCTCGTAAACAAAAAGATAAGGCAAGTATAGATCACAACAAAATGGAAATTTTAGAGTTTATGTATGCAAAAGAATTTGAAAACTATAATAAATGTGAGTGAAGAAAGTTATTTTCACGCACAAAAAATGAACAACATACTTTTGTTATCCACGTTGGGGAAAATCCACTAGTACAACCCCAGATAGCTTGGTGGGAATTTTATAAGAAAGAGATTCCTAATTGGTCCTAACACGTTTTAAATGTGGTAGATATGCATGCCAGAAACATGTTGAAGGTGAAATTGACCTTGTGATCTAAAAATTTCAAGGAGTAAAAAAAATTAAAATTCTCAAGTTAACGTGCGGTGGGATATTTACCGGAGCAAAATAACCCACTTTTTCCCTATTTTACAAAAAGCGGACTGATGTAGAATTTTAGTTACATCGACTTTTATACCTCGCAAGCGTACGAATCGTTCATGTAATCTAGCAGTAAGCGAGGGTCATATCCACAGGGAGGATTGAATTTCGTGTATTCTTCAGTCAACTAGCCTAACCAAATATGATGAATTAATATGAACTAAATACTAATTATATCCTAAATTATCAAGCAATAATTTAATTAACTACTTGCACAACAGGAAACGTCAACTCTGGATTTTACCGTGATTCGTGCCTCTCTCGAGCGCCACGTAACTACGAATCCAGATTTCTCAATCCTTGCGTCTAGCCCCTCTCGGGCGCCTAGAGTTAAAGACAGAAATCGGATTAAAATACCAAAATCTAACCTCAATTATAATCTTACCCTAATTAACTAATTTAATCAAATATCAAGAAAACAAATCTCAAATAAACCTTAATTATCAAATCAGATTCAATTAACATTCAAAACCTAAGTTCAAACCATATAAAAAATCAAATTCAATAATGACGAATTACTCCCCTTCTTCCTCCTCTTGCTCGGGCAGCAACTTGTTCTCACGGGTGCTGTCATTTCCGGAAATTGGTGGCGTCGGGTAGCAATAGTGAGTGGCCGGAGGTAGAGACGACGCCGGCGACGACGGTTAGAAGCCGACGGCCGGAGGTAATGTCCGGCGAAGAGCGAAACAGAGCTGACGTTCTCTAACCGGCTCTCTCGAGTCTCGGTTAGAGTCTGAATGGCTCCGGGACTGGTCGGAATATGTAAACGACGCCGGAGGATGGTCTGAAAACGGAAGTGGCGCCGGAGAAGCCCTCTCGGATCCCCTCCCGGCCTGGCGAGCAAAGAATGGCAGCGTCGAACTCGCCGCGACGGAGACTCTCTCGAGCTCTCCTCGGGTCTGTTCTCGGTTGCCTGATGGTGGTGGACGACGGTGGACGACGGTGGCGAAAGGTCTTGGCCGGCGAACAGCGGTGGGGAACTCCTCTCGGGTCCTCCCCTGTTTCCGGTCAAAGTCCTCCCTTTTGGTCTCTACTCCTCTTCTCTTTACGCTCTCTCGTCTTCACACCCTTCTTCTTCTTTAAATATGATTTTCTTATTTTAAAACGATTTGCCCTAGAAATTACCTCCATTTCACTAAGGGCATTTTGGTAAATATCTTCTTCTCCACCCAAATTCTCCTGAAATTCCATAATTGAATCTATAAAAAGCATTTCAGGAAGAAATAAGACTAAAAAATAATGAAATATAATTCAGGAAAGAGAAATATGCAATATCGACAGTGATTAATGCCAAATTCAATAAATGCTCATTTCATTTGAAAATCGATAAGTAACTACCTATAATACAATTATAAAGTTTATTCTATTATAATTAACCTAGTTCTCATGTCAAAATATGGCATCTATCACACCCCCAAACTTAAATCTTTGCTAGTCCCTAGCAAAACAACAATCGAACCAAAATTAAGCCTAGGAAAACAAAATGCCACTTTCGTAGGGAGCACGATTGCATTTAGCGTATGCAACAAGCCGTTAAACCCCTACTCTGCAGTAGTGGACGAGTTATGTCTCGTGAGGGTTTGCATGGAATTTACCCACAAAATTCATCTAAATCAATAATATAAAAAGAAAAAAAAACTGAAGAAAATTTACTCCTCATTAGCATATGACTAACACTTAGTATCGTAAAATATCTAAAATTCATATGAGATCTTGCGAAATATTAAAACCTGTGTAAAAGATAGCCTATTATCAATCCAAATACACTCATTGTTACTCCACCTGAACCAATGTGACCCATAAGCTATTACTTCAACAGAACAAAGAGGCAGCAAATAACAATAAAATCCTGGTCACATCACAATTAAGAGAAAATAGTAAAGTAAGCCTGTTGTCTTACAATCTCACCAAAGAAATATACCAATTTCAATCTTGACTTGTAACTTCTTTCAAATTACAATTCATCATCAAAGTTAAGGAAACTCATTGCTTCCAGATTTAAAACCATTTTTCGCTATTACCAGCGCACTTTTGCTATTACCAGCGTAATTTTGTTTTTTTTTTTTTTGTTTTCTTCACTGAATACTTTTGGTATTACCACCATTTTGTATTCGTCTTCACTGCATATGCACTTATTTTTAAGTAACCCACTGTTCCGGTGCATGTCCCTGGGTTTGCCCAGGCTGTTTCTGAAGTTATCTGTCTTTTGCAAGCAAGAGCATTTCCATTTGCATTTATACATTACAACAAGGAATTTTACTGAGGTATGAGTTCAAACAGGCATACAAGACTATTCAGACTAACATAGATCAACACTAGATTTACATGTTCTCTTTTGCAACTAAGTTCCAAGTCTAATGCAATAGGAAGCTATCCCACTGAATTCTCATGAATCACAACAAATGATATCGGATTTCTAATAGGCATATTCTACACAAATTTACGAAAATTTTTGAAAAACATTTGAGCAACTTATTTTAACTCTACTAATGTTAACCACATACTAAGAGGAGTAATTTGAAAACCACGAACAAAAATCGAACGAAAATTATTGCTAAGACATAAAAGAGTCGTTCCCCCCCCCCCCCCTCCCCCCAAACCAAAACCTGACATTGTCCTCAATGGGGAAAAGTTAAAACACTATAACGACTACAAAAAAAAATAAAAAATAAAGACCCCCAGGAATGATACATAGTCTCCCTCAAAGAAGGTTTACTCGTATCAGCCGTACCCGTAAGTAATCATCCGTAGATGAAACCGCTATCCCACATCACACTTTGATGAAATCTCCGTGTGACTGGCCACTGAAGGCAGCAGGAATCACGCGCTGAACACAAGTCCTTAAGTTACTCACCATAAGGTTTTCATTCAATACTTCAAGATTGAACTGGTCAATCCCAGAACGGTTGTTTGAGTGCAGACCTCTCAAACTAGGGACCAAAAGTCTGGTCATCGACTATCAGAACCATTTATGCTCTCAGCCGGTAAGAGAGTATGAATAAACCAAAAAAATAAAATAAAAATAAAAATAAAAATAAAACTGTAATGTACAAAGGGATAGAAACGTGGGGATTGCCCACAGTGTGCTAAGTTTATAGTCGTAAGCAAGACTCTGACGCATTCAAGATGAAATGACAGGTTCCTCCAAGAAAATCACCATCACCTCCTCTGGTGTGGGGACATTCTCAAGATACGGTTTGAGCCTCTGACCGTTAACTTTGAAGATCGACCCGTCTCCGTGATTGCGGATCTCAATAGCGCCATGAGGAAACACCTGTGTAACTTCAAATGGACCAGACCACCTGGATCTTAGCTTCCCTGGAAACAAATGCAATCGTGAGTTATATAAAGTAAAACATTCTGCCCAACAGTAAAAGACTTGCGAAAAATAGATTTATCATGTAAAAGCTTTGTTCGCTCCTTATACAGTTTGGCATTCTCATAAGCATCATGACGTATCTCTTCCAACTCATTCAATTGCAACTTTCTCTCCTCACCCGCTTGAGTTAAATCAAAATTTAAAGCCTTAATGGCCCAATAAGCTCTATGCTCAAGCTCAACAGGTAGATGACATGCTTTGCCGAATACTAGGCGAAATGGAGACATCCCAATAGGAGTCTTATAAGCGGTTCGATAGGCCCATAAGGCATCGTCCAATCGAGTGGACCAATCTTTCCTATCAAAGCGAACCGTCTTCTCCAAAATCCATTTGATCTCTCTATTAGAGATTTCCACTTGACCACAAGTTTGTGGGTGGTATGGAGTGGACACCCGATGAGTGATGGAATATTTCTTCAATAAGGCCTCAAATGCTCTGTTACAAAAATGAGATCCCCCATCACTGATGATCGCTCTCGGGGTACCAAATCGATTAAAGATATTTTCTTTTAAAAACTTTACCACCACTTTGTGATCGTTTGTCTTACATGATATAGCTTCAATCCATTTAGAGACATATTCAACAGCAACAAGGATGTATTGATAGCCGAATGAGACAGGAAAAGGACCCATGAAGTCAATACCCCACACATCAAACAATTCAACAATAAGAATGGGGTTAAGAGGCATCATGTTCTTCCTAGACAAACAACCAGTTCATTGGCATTTATCACACACCTGACAAAACTCATGGGCATCTCTAAATAATGAAGGCCAATAGAAACCACATTGCAAGACTTTAGCCGCGGTCTTTCTAGCACCAAAATGTCCACCACATGCGTGGGAATGACAGAATTCAAGAATGTTGGCAAAGTCTTGCTCATGTACACAACGCCTAATGACTTGGTCAGAACACACCTTGAACAAATAAGGGTCATCCCAAAAAAAATGTTTGACTTGGGAAAAGAATTTCAATCTATCTTGTTTACTCCAATAATCAGGAATCTTATGAGTTACAAGATAGTTGACTATATCAGCAAACCAAGGCAACTGGGATACTTGGAGAAGTTGTTCATCAGGGAAGGAATCATTTAAAGGAAGGAATCCTTCCTGAGGTACTATACATATCCTAGATAGATGATCAGCAACAACATTCTCACAACCCTTCTTATCTCGAATCTCAAGGTCAAATTCTTGCAATTGCAAGATCCATCTAATCAAGCGAGGTTTAGTGTCCTTGATGGATAATAAATACTTCAAAGCAGAATGATCAGTGAACACTATAACCTTTGACCCTAACAGATATGATCTGAATTTGTTCAAGGCAAACACAACAGCTAGCAACTCCTTCTCAGTGGTAGTATAATTCAATTGAGCATCATGAAGAGTTCGGCTAGCATATTGAATGACACAGGGCATTTTATCTGTCTTTTGCCCCAAAACAGCCCCCAATGCATAGTCAGAGGCATCACACATCAACTCAAAAGGCAAAGACCAAATAGGGGGTTGGACAATGGGTGCAGTGGACAAACATTTCTTCAGTGTCTCAAAAGCATGAATACAGGCATCATCAAAGGCAAAAGCAACATCTTGAGCAAGTAAATTTGTCAAAGGACGAGAAATTTTGCTAAAGTCTTTAATGAAACGCCTATAGAACCCAGCATGGCCAAGGAAAGAACGCACTCCCTTCACAGAAGTAGGTGGTGACAGATTGGTAATTAGGTCAACCTTGGCTTTGTCCACTTCTACACCCCTCTCAGACACTACATGTCCTAACACAATTGCTTCTTTCACCATGAAGTGGCATTTCTCCCAATTCAAGACTAAATTGGACTTAATGCAACGGGACAATACGAGTGAAAGATTGTAAAGACATGTATCAAAACTAGAGCCAAACACAGAAAAGTCATCCATAAAGACCTCTAAAAATTCACCAATCATGTCAGAAAAAATACTCATCATGCACCGTTGGAAAGTGGCGGGTGCATTGCATAAACCAAAAGGCATGCGTCTGTAAGCATAGGTGCCAAACGGACACGTGAATGTGGTCTTTTCCTGGTCTTCTGGAGCAATGGGAATTTGATTGTAGCCGGAGTATCCATCTAAGAAGCAATAAAAATTGTGGCCGGCCAATCGCTCTAGTACCTGATCAATGAAAGGTAGTGGGAAGTGATCCTTCCTAGTGACGGAATTAAGTTTTCTATAGTCAATGCAGACACGCCACTTGGTGGTAGTTCTTGTGGGAATCAATTCACCTCTCTCATTTTTCATTATTGTTATCCCCCCTTTCTTAGGGACAACTTGAATTGGACTCACCCAGGTGCTATCGGAAATAGGGTAAATGATTCCTGTCACAAGCAACCTAATGACTTCTTCTCTCACAACCTCCAGCATATGGGGATTTAACCTACGTTGCATCTCACGTGAGGCTTTAGTCCCCTCCTCCAAATGAATATGATGCATGCATATGGAGGGGCTAATCCCTTTTAAGGCATCAAGAGTCCACCCCAATGCCTCTCTGTGTGCTTGTAAAACTTCAGTCAATTGTTCCTCCTGCTCAATACTCAAATCAGAGGAAATAATGACTGGTAATGAGTTCATGGGTCCCAAGAACGCATACTTCAACGTGGGAGGAAGTGGCTTAAGATCTAGCTTGGAAGTTTCAAGAGGTTTGTCTAAGTCAAGAGGAAGATCCTGTGGATGATCAGTTGTGATAACCTCATAAGCTTCCTCCAACAGAGGTACAGAATTGAGTAAAGAATTAACCTCTCGGAAATATGTTTCCTCATCAAAATAGTCCATGTCTAAAGATGTTATGCAAGACTCAAAAGATTCAAGAGTGGATTCGTTATCAAGCATAACAGTTTCTATATTAAATGCAGGACTCAGATCATCAGACTCAAGTGGGTGGTGCCCGGCATTAAATACATTCAATGAGACCTTAAAATTTCCAAAAGACAACTCCAACTCACCACTTTTACAATGAATGATAGCATTAGATGTGGCTAAGAAGGGACGTCCTAGGATGACAGGAATTTGGTTGGTCACATTGAATACTGGTTCTGTATCAAGAACAATGAAATCAACCGGGAACAAAAATTTTTCCACTTTTATCAAAACATCTTCAACTATTCCTCGTGGTATCTTGACAGAACGGTCAGCTAGTTGAAGTGTGATGGGGGTAGGCTTCAATTCCCCCAAACCTAATTGCTGGTACACAAAGAAAGGAAGCAAATTCACACTTGCTCCTAAGTCAAGAAGAGCTCTCTGGATGGTATGTTCACCAATGACACATGAAATTGTGGGACATCCAGGATCTTTAACTTTAGGAGAAGTGTTGTGCTTCAGAATTGAGCTTACATTCTCAGTAAGAAAGACCTTTTTGTTAACATGTTGTTTTCTCTTCTGTGTACAAAGGTCTTTCAAAAATCGGGCATAGGCAGGGACTTGCCTAATAGCATCAAGAAGTGGAATGTTAATGTGAACCTTACTAAACAGTTCCAATGTTTCATGCATGCTATCTCCTTTCCTAGGTGGGCCCGATAACCTCTGCGGATAAGGAGCTAGTGGGACTTGGTTAGGGATCTGCTTGGTTGTTGGTGGAGAACTTGGAGGTTCGTCACTCAATGATGTGTCCCCATTGTCATCTTTTGACTCCTTAGACTTAGTGGTCCCTACCCCATTGTTCAACTCACGACCACTCCTAAGGGTGGTTATGGCTTTTGCTTGCTCATGGTGGGGTTTGGAACTCAACTCACTCTCATGTGTGATTTTGGGGTTAGGAATGGTTTGACTCGGGAGTCTATTTTGTGCTTGTTCACTCATGTGGCTGGCCAACTGACTCACTTGCATTTCAAGTTTGGCAATGGAGGACTGTGTATTCTGCATGAATAATTGAAGTGTATCCTCAAGTGAAGGTTTTTGTGGAATCAATGGTTGTTGGGTGAAGTGTGGGCGCGGAGGGGTTGAGTAAACCTTGGAGGACCCCCAACCTGTGGGCCCTTGGACCATGAGAAATTTGGGTGCCTAGCCCAACCCAGATTATATGTTTCTGAAAAAGGATCGTTCCGGTTTGGTCTATGAAAATTCTGGACTGCATTCAAGTCCTCAATGAGCTCTGGGTAGGATGAACTAGATGGACACATTTGTGTGGGATGAGATGAACCAGAGCATATGGCACAGACAGTAGATGGGTTAGGAGCAGGTGAACTCTTGGACACCATAAGGGCATCAATTTTTCTAGTCAACCCCTCAATCTTGGCCATGAGCATAGGTGTTTCACTAACCTCGTAGAGACCCCCTCTTTTGGTTTCGTGGGATCTCCTATCAACATTAAATGACGAACCCCATTGCTGAGATTGATCACTCAACGTTTCAAAGAAGTCCCACGCCTCACTAGCACTCTTACCCATCAAACTCCCACCACTCGTTGCATCTACCATGGATCTAACCTGGGGTGTAAGACCTTGATAAAAGTATTGCACTAAATGCCATTTCTCAAACCCATGATGCGGACACCTACGGATCAAATCCTTCCATTTCTCCCAAGCCTCATAAAAGTGTTCACCCTCCTGCTGCATAAAGTTGGAGATTTCTCTCTTGAGGGCTGTAGTTCTCTGAATGGGAAAGTACTTGGACAAAAATTTTGTGACTAACGTGTCCCATGAAGTAATGCTGCCCACCTCCAAGGAATTAAGCCAAGACTTGGCCTTATCCTTAAGTGAAAATGGAAAAAGTCTTAACCGGATAGAGTCATCTGAGAAATTCTGGAATTTAAAAGTTGCACAAATATCTAAGAATTCCTTGATGTGGTAATATGGGTCCTCCTTATCCAACCCATAGAATGTAGGGAGGAGTTGGATCACACCCGGTTTCAACTCATAACTGGCGGCAGTAGTGGGTGGCAATATAATGCAAGAAGGTGATGTGAAGTGGGATGGGATAGAATAATCCCTCAGGGCTCTACGGTCACCTGCTGCAGGTAACTGTAATGGTTCGCCCTGATTGGCCATGGTAGCTCCTAACTTGACTTCGGGTGTTTTCCTACAAATATGTTCTACCTCTTCAACAAAGGGAGCTAATGGTCCACCTAGGGAGCGGCGCCCGTGCATAAAAACACAAAAAGAAACAAAATGAACTATCAAATTAAGCTAACAAACTCGCTACTAAAAATATGAACTAACTAGAAGAAATAATAATAATTTCATAAAAAATACCAAACTAAAATTATGAAAGCAAAAAAAAATAAAAAAATAAAAATAAAAACAAAAATAAAATAAAATAAAATCTAACCTAAGACTATGGAGAACAAAGATATACGCTTAATACGTGCCTCCCCGGCAACGGCGCCAAAAACTTGATGTAGAATTTTAGTTACATCGACTTTTATACCTCGCAAGCGTACGAATCGTTCATGTAATCTAGCAGTAAGCGAGGGTCATATCCACAGGGAGGATTGAATTTCGTGTATTCTTCAGTCAACTAGCCTAACCAAATATGATGAATTAATATGAACTAAATACTAATTATATCCTAAATTATCAAGCAATAATTTAATTAACTACTTGCACAACAGGAAACGTCAACTCTGGATTTTACCGTGATTCGTGCCTCTCTCGAGCGCCACGTAACTACGAATCCAGATTTCTCAATCCTTGCGTCTAGCCCCTCTCGGGCGCCTAGAGTTAAAGACAGAAATCGGATTAAAATACCAAAATCTAACCTCAATTATAATCTTACCCTAATTAACTAATTTAATCAAATATCAAGAAAACAAATCTCAAATAAACCTTAATTATCAAATCAGATTCAATTAACATTCAAAACCTAAGTTCAAACCATATAAAAAATCAAATTCAATAATGACGAATTACTCCCCTTCTTCCTCCTCTCGCTCGGGCAGCAACTCGTTCTCACGGGTGCTGCGATTTCCGGAAATTGGTGGCGTCGGGTAGCAATAGTGAGTGGCCGGAGGTAGAGACGACGCCGGAGACGACGGTTAGAAGCCGACGGCCGGAGGTAATGTCCGGCGAAGAGCGAAACAGAGCTGACGTTCTCTAACCGGCTCTCTCGATTCTCGATTAGAGTCGGAATGGCTCCGGGACTGGTCGGAATATGTAAACGACGCCGGAGGATGGTCTGAAAACGGAAGTGGCGCCGGAGAAGCCCTCTCGGATCCCCTCCCGGCCTGGCGAGCAAAGAATGGCAGCGTCGAACTCGCCGCGACGGAGACTCTCTCGAACTCTCCTCGGGTCTGTTCTCGGTTGCCTGATGGTGGTGGACGACGGTGGCGAAAGGTCTTGGCCGGCGAACAGCGGTGGGGAACTCCTCTCGGGTCCTCCCCTGTTTCCGGTCAAAGTCCTCCCTTTTGGTCTCTACTCCTCTTCTCTTTACGCTCTCCCCTCTTCACGCCCTTCTTCTTCTTTAAATATGATTTTCTTATTTTAAAACGATTTGCCCTAGAAATTACCTCCATTTCACTAAGGGCATTTTGGTAAATATCTTCTTCTCCACCCAAATTCTCCTGAAATTCCATAATTGAATCTATAAAAAGCATTTCAGGAAGAAATAAGACTAAAAAATAATGAAATATAATTCAGGAGAGAGAAATATGCAATATCGACAGTGATTAATGCCAAATTCAATAAATGCTCATTTCATTTGAAAATCGATAAGTAACTACCTATAATACAATTATAAAGGTTATTCTATTATAATTAACCTAGTTCTCATGTCAAAATATGGCATCTATCAAAAATTACAAATACTTTTTGGAAGTATCTCTCTCACATTTGTGCATTTCCATTTTGGATGTTCAATTGTTTTTTTTAAACTTGACTTTTTTCTCTCTCCCTGTTTTCTCGTAAACAAAAAGATAAGGTAAATATAGATCACAACAAAATGGAAATTTTAGAGTTTATGTATACAAAAGAATTTGAAAACTATAATAAATGTGAGTGAAGAAAGTTATTTTCACGCACTAAAAATGAACACCATTAAATCAATACCATAGTTTTGTTATCCACGTTGGGAAAATTCCACTAGCACTACCCCAGATAGCTTTGTGGAATTTTATAAGAAAGAGATTCCTATTTGATCCTAACTTATTTTAAATGTGGTGGATATGCGTGCTAGAAACATGTTGAAGATGCAGATGACCTAATGATCCAAATATTTCAAGGAGTAGAAAGAAATAAAATTCTCAACTTAATGTGTGGTGGGATATTTACCAGAGCCAAACAACCCACTTTTTGCCTATTTTACAAAAAGCGGACCAAAAAAATCCCAGATATTTTTTGAAATTATCTCTCTCAGTATTTTTGCATTTCCATTTTGGATGTTCCATTTTTTTTTTCAAACTTGATTTTTTTCACTCTCCCAATTTTCTAGTAAACAAAAAGATAAGGCAAATATAGATCACAACAAAATGGAAATTTTAGAGTTTATGAATGCAAAACAAATTTGAAAACTATAATAAATGTGAGTGAAGAAAGTTATTTTCACACACTAAAAATGAACACCAATGTGTTGTTATCCACGTTGGGGAAATACCACTAGTACAACCACAGATAGCTTGGTGGAATTTTATAAGAAAGTGATTCCTAATTGCTCCTAACGTGTTTAAAATGTGGGGGATATGCATGCCAGAAACATGTCGAAGATGCAGATGACCTAATGATCCAAAAATTTCAAGGAGTAAAAAGATTTAAAATTCTGATGTTAACGTGCAGTGGGATTTCTACCAAAGCCAAACAACCCACTTTTTGCCTATTTTACAAAAAGCGGACCTAAAAAATCACAGATATGTTTTAGAATTATCTCTCTCAGCATTTGTGCATTTCCATTTTGGATGTTCAATTTTTTTTTTTCAAACTTGAGTTTTTTCACTCTCCCTGTTTTCTTGTAAACAAAAAGATAAGGGAAATATAGAGCACAACAAAATGGAAATTTCAGAGTTTATGTATGCAAAAGAATTTGAAAACTACAATAAATGTGAGTAAAGAAAGTTATTTTCACGCACTAAAAATGAACACCAAAGTTTTGTTATCCTGGTTAGGGAAATTCCACTAGTACAACCCCAGATAACTTGGTGGAATTTTATAAGAACGAGATTCCTAATTGATCCCAACATGTTTTACATGTGGAGGATATGCATGCCAGAAACGTGTTGAAGATGCAGATGACTTAATGATCCAAAAATTTCAAGGAGTTGAAAGAATTAAAATTCTCAAGTTAGCGTGCGGTGGGATATTTACCAGAGCCAAACCAACAACTTTTTCCCTATTTTACAAAAAGAGAACCTAAAAAATCATAGATACTTTTTGGATTTATCTCTCTCTGCATTTGTGCATTTCCATTTTGGTTGCTCAAATTTTTTTTTCAAACTAGAGTTTTTCACTCTCCCTGTTTTCTCGTAAACAAACAGATACGACAAATAAAGATCTCAACAAAATGGAAATTTTAGAGTTTATGTATGCAAAAGAATTTGAATAGTATAATAAATGTGAGTGAAGGAAGTTATTTTCACGCACTAAATATGAACACAAAAGTTTTGTTATCCACGTTGGGGAAATTCCACTAGTACAACCCCAGATAGCCTAGTGGAATTTCATAAGAAAGAGATTCTTAATTCATCCTAACATGTATTAAATGTGGTGGATATGCATGCTAGAAACATGTTGAAGATGCAGATGACCTAATGATCTAAAAATTTTGAGTAGCAAGAATTAAAATTTTCAAGTTAACGTGCGGTGGGATATTTACCAGAGCCAAACAACCTTCTTTTTCTCTATTTAAAAAAAAGCAGACCTAAAAAATCACAGAAACTTTTTGGAATTATCTTTCTCAGCATTTACTTATATCCATTTTGGATGTTCAATTTTTTTTTTCAAGCTTGAGTTTTTCACTCTCCTAGTTTTCTCATAAGGAAAATATAGATCACAAAAAAGTGAAATTTAAGAGTTTATGTATGCAAAAGAATTTGAAAACTTAAATCAATGCGAGTGAAGAATGTTATTTTCACGCAATAAAATTGAACACCAAAGTTCTGTTATCCACATTGGAAAAATTCCACTAGTACAACCCAAGATACCTTGGTGGAATTTTATAAGAAAGAGATTCCTAATTGATCCTAACATGTTTTAAATGTGGTGGATATGCAAGCCAGAAACATGTTTTAAATGTGGTCGATATGCATGGCAGAAACATGTTGAAGATGTGGATGATCTAATCATCCAAAAATTTCAAGGGGTAGAAGAATTAAAATTCTGAAGTTATTGTGCGGTGGGATATTTACCAGAGCCAAACAACCCACTTTTTGCCTATTTTACAAAAAGCGGACCTAAAAAATCACAGATACTTTTTGGAATTATCGATCTCAGTATTTTTGCATTTCCATTTTGGATGTTCAATTTTTTTTTTCTCACTTGAATTTTTCACTCTCTCAGTTTTCTAGTAAACAAAAAGATAAGGCAAAATATAGATCACAACAAAATGGAAAGTTTAGATTTTATGTAATGAAAAGAATTTCAAAACTATAATAAATGTGAGTGAAGAGAGATATTTTCACATACTAAAAAAGAACATCAAAGTTTTGTAATCCACGTCCGGGAAATTCCACTAGTACAACCCAAAATAGCTAGCTGGAATTTTATAAGAAAGAGATTCCTAATTGACCCCAACATGTTTTAAATGTGGTAGATATGCATGCCAGAAACATGTTGAAGATGCAGATGACCTAATGATCCAAAAATTTCAAGGAGTAGAAATAATTAATATTCTCAAGTGAACGTGTGGCGGGATATTTACCATATCCAAACAACCAAACAACCCACTTTTTCCCTATTTTATAAAAAGGCGGACCTAAAAAATCAAAGATAATTTTTGGAATTATCTCTCTCAGCATTTGTTCATTTCCATTTTAGATGTTCAATTTTTTATTTTTCAAACTTGAGTTTTTAACTCTCCCAGTTTTCACTTAAACAAAAAGGTAGGACAAATATAGATCACAACAAAATGGAATTTTAGAGTTTATGTATGCAAAACAATTTGAAAACTATAATAAATGTGAGTGAAGAAAGTTATTTTCAGGCATTAAAAATCAACAACAAAGTTTTGTTATCCACGTTGGGGAAATTCCACTAGTACAACCCCAGATATCTTGGTTGAATTTCATTAGAAAGAGATTCCTAATTGATCATAACATGTATTAAATGTGGTGGATATGCATGCCAGAAACATGTTGAAGATGCAGATGACCTAATGATCCAAAAATTTCAAGGAGTAGAAAGAATTAAAATTCTCAAGTTAACGTGCGGTGGGATATGTACCAGAGCCAAACAATGCACTTTTTTCCTATTTTACAAAAACCGGACCTAAAAAATCATAGATACTTTTTGGAATTATCTCTCTCAGCATTTGTGCATTTCCATTTTGGATGTTCAATTTTGTTTTCCAAACTTGAGTTTTTTCACTCTCCCAATTTTCTTGTAAACAAAAAAGATAAGGCAAATATCGATCACTACAAAATGGAAATTTTAGAGTTTATGCATGCAAAAGAATTTGAAAACTATAATAAATGTCAGTGAAGAAATTTATTTTCACGCACTAAAAATGAACTCCAAAGTTTTTTTTTCCATGTTGGGGAAATTCCACTAGTACAACCCCAGATAGCTTGGTGGAATTTTATAAGAAAAAGATTTCTAATTGATCCTAATATGTTTTAAATATGGTGGATATGCATGCCAAAAACATGTTGAAGATGCAGATGACCTAATGATCAAAAAATTTCAGGGAGTAGAAAAAATTAAAATTCTCAAGTTAACGTGCGGTGGGATATTTACCAGAGCCAAACAACCCACTTTTTGCCTATTTTACAAAAACCGGACCTAAAAAATCACAGATACTTTTTGGAATTATCTCTCTCAACATTTTTGCGTTTCCATTTTGGATGTTCAATTTTTTTTTCTAACTTGAGTTTTTCACTCTCTCAGTTTTCTCGTAAACAAAAAGATAAGGCAAAATATAGATCACAACAAAATGGAAAGTTTAGAGTTTATGTAATGAAAAGAGTTTAAAAACTATAATAAATGTGTGTGAAGAAAGATATTTTCACGCACTAAAAAAGAACATCAAAGTTTTATAATCCACATTGGGGAAATTCCACTAGTAATACCCCCGATAGCTTGGTGGAATTTTATAATAAAGAGATTCCTAATTGACCCCAATATGTTTTAAATATGGTGGATATGCATGCCAGAAACATGTTGAAGATGCAGATGACCTAATGATCCAAAAATTTCAAGGAGTAGAAAGAATTAAAATTCTCAAGTTAACGTGCGGTGGGATATTTACCTGAACCAAACAATCCACTTTTTCCCGATTTTATAAAAAGGCGGACCTAAATAATCACAGATACTTTTTGGAATTATCTCTCTCAGCATTTATGCATTTCCATTTTAGATGTTCAATTTTTTTTTCAAACTTGAGTTTTTCACTCTCCCAGTTTTCTCTTAAACAAAAAGGTAGGGCAAATATAGATCACACCAAAATAGAAATTTTACAGTTTATGTATGCAAAAGAATTTGAAAACTATAATAAATGTGAGAGAAGAAAGTTAATTTCACGCACTAAAAATCATCACCAAAGTTTTGTTATCCACATTTGGGAAATTCCACTAGTACAACCCCAAATATCTTGGTTGAATTTCATAAGAAAGAGATTCCTAATTGATCCTAACATGTATTAAATGTGGTGGATATGCATGCCAGAAACATGTTGAAGATGCAGATGACCTAATGATCCAAAAATTTCAAGGAGTAGAAAGAATTAATATTATCAAGTTAACGTGCGGTGGGATATTTACTAGAGCCAAACAACCCACTTTCTGCCGATTTTACAAAAAGCCGACCTAAAAAATCACAGATACTTTTTGGAATTATCTCTCTCAGCATTTGTGCATTTCCATTTTGGATGTTCAATTTTGTTTTTCAAACTTGAGTTTTTTTACTCTCCAATTTTTTTTGTAAACAAAAAGATAAGGCAAATATAGATCACAACAAAATGGAAATTTTAGAGTGTATGTATGCAAGAAAATTTGAAAATGATAATAAATGTGAGTGAAGAAAGTTATTTTCATGCACTAAAAATGAACACCAATGTTTTGGTTTCCACGTTGGGGAAATTCCACTAGTCCAACCTTAGATAGCTTGGTGGAATTTTATAAGAAAGAGATTTCTAATTGATCCTAATATGTTTTTAAATATGGTGGATAAGCATGCCAGAAACATGTTGAAGATGCAGATGCCCTAATGATCCAAAAATTTTGAGGGGTAGAAAGAATTAAAATTCTCAAGTTAACGTGCTGTGGGATAATTACCAGAGCAAAACAACCCACTTTTTCCCTATTTTACAAAAACCAGAGCTAAAAAATCACCGATACTTTTTGGAATTATCTCTCTCAGCATTTGTGCATTTCCATTTTAGATGTTCAATTTTTTTTTCAAACTTGAGTTTTTTCTCTATCCCTGTTTCCTCGTAAACAAAAGATAAAGCAAATATAGATCACAACAAAATGGAAAGTTTAGAGTTTATGTATGCAAAATAATTTGAAAACTATAATAAATGTGAGTGAAAAAATTTATTTTCACGCACTACAAATGAACACCAAAGTTTTGTTATCGACGTCAAGTAACTTCCACTTGTACAACCCCAAATTGCATGGTGGAATTTTTATAAGAAAGAGATTCCTAATTGATCCTAACATGTTTTAAATGTGGTGGATATGCATGTCAGAAACATGTTGAAGATGCAAATGACCTAATGATCCAAAAATTTCAAGGAGTAGAAAAAATTAAAATTCTCAATTCAACGTACGGTGGGATATTTACCAGAGCCAAACAACCCACTTTTTGCCTTTTTCACAAAAAGCGGACCTAAAAAATCACAGATACTTTTTGGAAATATCTCTCTCAGCATTTGTGCATTTCCATTTTGGATGTTCAATTTTTTTTTTCAAACTTCAGTTTTCCACTCTCCCAGTTCTCTCGTAAACCTTAAGATCAGTCGAATATAGATCACAACAAAATGGAAATTTTAGAGTTTATGTATGCAAAAGAATTTTAAAACTATAATAAATGTGAGTGAAGAAAGTTATTTTCTCGCACTAAATATGAACACCAACGTTTTGTTATCCACGTTTTGGAAATTCCACTTGTACAACCCCAGATAGCTTGGTGGAATTTCATAAGAAAGAGATTCCTAATTGATCCTAACATATATTAAATGTGGAGGATATGCATGCCAGAAACATGTTGAAGATGCAGATGACCTAATGATTCAAAAATTTCAAGGAGTAGAAAGAATTAAAATTATCAAGTTAACGTGCGGTGGGATATTTACCAAAGCCAAACAACCCACTTTTTGCCTATTTTACAAAAAGCGGACCTAAAAAATCACAAATACTTTTTGGAATTATCTCTCTCAGCATTTGTGCATTTCCATTTTGGATGTTCAATTTTTTTTTTGAAACTTGACTTTTTCACTCTCCCTGCTTTCTCGTAAACAAAAAGATAAGGCAAATATTGATCATAACAAAATGGAAATTTTAGAGTTTATGAATTCAAAAGAATTTGAAAAGTATAATAAATGTGAGTGAAGAAAGTTATTTTCACGCACTAAATATGAACACCAATGTTTTGTTATCCACGTTGGGGAAATTCCACTAGTACAACCCTAGATAGCTTGGTGGAATTTCATAAGAAAGAGATTCTTAATTAATCGGAACATGTGTTAAATGTGGTGGATATGCTTGCTAGAAACATGTTGAAGATGCAGATGGCCTAATGATCCAAAAATTTCAAGGAGTAGAAAGAATTAAAATTCTCAAGTTAACGTGCGGTGGGATATTTACCAGAGCCAAACAACCTACTTTTTGCCTATTTCAATAGAAGCATACCTAAAAAATCACTGATACTCTTCGGAAGTATCTCTCTATGTATTTTTGCATGTCCATTTTGGATGTTCAATTTTTTTTTTCAAACTTGAGTTTTTTCTCTCTCCCAGATTTCTCGTAAACAAAAAGATAAGGCAAATATAGATCACAAAAAAACTGAAATTTTACAGTTGATGTATGTAAAAGAATTTGAAAAATTTAATAAATGTGAGTGAAGAAAGTCATTTTCAAGCACTAAAATTGAACACATAGGTTTTGGTATCCACGTTGGTGAAATTCCACTAGTACAACCCAAGATACCTTGGTGGAATTTTATAAGAAAGAGATTCCTAATTGATCCTAACATGTTTTAAATGTGGTGGATATGCATGCTTGAAACATGTTTTAAATGTGGTGGATATGCATGCCAGAAACATGTTGAAGATGCGGATGACCTAATCATCCAAAAATTTCAAGGAGTAGAAAGAATTAAAATTCTCAAGTTATTGTGCAGTGGGAAATTTACCAGAGCCAAAGAACCCACTTTTTGCCTATTTTACAAAAAGCGGACCTAAAAAATCACAGATACTTTTTGGAATTATCTCTCTCTATATTTTTGCATTTCCATTTTGGATGTTCAATTGTTTTTCTAACTTGAGTTTTTCACTCTCTCAGTTTTCTCGTAAACAAAAAGAAAAGGCAAAATATAGATCACAAAATAATGGAAAGTTTAGAGTTTGTTTAATGAAAAGAATTTAAAAACTATAATAAATGTCAGTGAAGAAAATATTTACACGCACTAAAAAAGAACATCAAAGTTTTGTAATCCACGTTGGGGAAATTCCACTAGTACAACCCCAAATAGCTTGGTGGAATTTTATAAGAAGGAGATTCTGCATTGACCCCAATTGGTTTAAATGTGGTGGATATGCATGCTAGAAACATGCTGAAGATGCAGATGACCTAATGATCCAAAAATTTCAAGGAGTAGAAAGAATTAAAATTCTCAAGTTAACGTGCGGTGGGATATTTACCAGAGCCAAACAACCCACTTTTTCCCGATTTATAAAAAGGCCGACCGAAAAAATCACAGATACATTTTGGAATTATCTCTCTCAGCATTTGTGCATTTCCATTTTAGATGTTCATTTTTTTATCTCAAACTTGAGTTTTTTCAATCTCCCCGTTTCTCATAAACAAAAAGTTAAGAAAAATATAAATCACAACAAAATGGAAATTTTAGAGTTTATGTATGCAAAATATTTGAAAACTATAATAAACGTGAGTGAAGAAAGTTATTTTCACACACTTAAAATGAACACCAAAGTTTTGTTTTCCACGTAGGGGAAATTCCAGTAGTACAACCTTAGATAACTTGGTGGAATTTTATAAGAAAGAGATTTCCAATTGATCCTAATATATTTTTAAATATGGCGGATGTGCATGCCAGAAACATGTTGAAGATGCAGATACCCTAATGATGCAAAAATTTCAAGGAGAAAAAAGAATAAAAATTCTCAAGTTAACGTGCGGTGGGATATTTACCAGAGCAAAACAACCCACTTTTTCCCTATTTTAGAAAAAGCGGACCTAAAAAATCACATTTACTTTTTGGAATTATCTCTCTCAGCATTTGTGCATTTCAATTTTAGATGTTCAATTTTTTTTTTAAAGTTTAGTTTTTTCTTTCTCCCAGTTTTCTCGTAAACAAAAAAATAAGGCAAATATAGATCACAACAAAATGGAAAGTTTAGTGTTTATGTATGCAAAATAATTTGAAAACTATAATAAATGTGAGTGAAGAAAGTTATTTTCACGCACTAAAAATGAACAACAAAGTTTTGTTATCCACATCAAGGAAATTCCACTAGTACAACCCCAAATTGCATGGTGGAATTTTTATAAGAAAGAGATTCCTAATTGATCCTAACATGTTTTAAATGTGGTGGATATGCGTGCAAGAAACATGTTGAAGATGCAAATGACCTAATGATCCAAAAGTTTCAAGGAGTAGAAAAAATTAAAATTCGCAAGTTATTGTGCGGTGGGATATTTACCAGAGCCAAACAACCCACTTTTTGCCTTTTTTACAAAGAGCGGACCTACAAATTCACAGATACTTTTTGGAATTATCTCTCTTAGCATTTGTGCATTTCCATTTTGGATGTTCATTTTTTTTTTCAATCTTCAGTTTTTCTCTCTCCCATTTTTCTCGTAAACCAAAAGATAAGTTAAATATAGATCACAACAAAATTGAAATTTTAGAGTTTATGTATGCAAAAGAATTTGAAAACTATAATAAATGTGAGTGAAGAAAGTTATTTTCACGCACTAAAAATGAACACAAAAGTTTTGTTATCCACGTTGGGGAAATTCCACTACAACGACCGCTGAAAGCTTCGTGAAATTTTTTAAGAAAGAGATTCCTAATTGATCCTAACATGTTTTAAATATGGTGGATATGCATGCCAGAAACATGTTGAAAGTGCAAATGACCTTTTTATCTAAAAATTTCAAGGAGTAGAAAAAATTAAAATTCTCAAGTTAACGTGCGGTGGGATATTTACAGGAGCAAAACAACCCACTTTTTGCCTATTTTAAAAATAGTGGAACTAAAAAATCCTAGATACTTTTTGGAATTATCTCTCTTAGCATTTTTGCATTTCCATTTTGGATGTTCAATTTTTTTTTCAAACTTGAGTTTTTTCTCTCTTCCATTTTTTTCTTAAACAAAAAGATAAGGCAAATATATATCACTACAAAATGGAAATTTAAGAATTTATGTATGCAAAATAATTTGAAAACTATAAAAAATGTGAGTGAAGAAAGTTATTTTCATGCACTAAAACTGAACACCAAAGTTATGTTATCCACATTGGGGAAATTCCACTAGTACAACCCCTGATAGCTTGGTAGAATTTTATAAGAAAGAGATTCCTAATTTATCCTAACATGTTATAAATGTGGTGGATATGCGCACCAGAAACATGTTGAAGATCCAGATGACCTAATGGTGCAAAAATTTCTAGGAGTAGAAAAAATTAAAATTCTCAAGTTAACATGCAGTGGGTTATTTACCAGAGCCAAACATCCCACTTTTTGCCTATTTTACAAAAAGCGAACCTGAAAAATCACCTATACTTTTTGGAATTATCTCTCTCAGCATTTGTGCATTTCCATTTTTTTTTTTCAATTTTTTTTTTCAAACTTGAGTTTTTCTACTCTCCCAGTTTTCTCGTAAACAAAAAGATAAGGCAAATATAGATCACAATAAATGGCAATTTCAGAGTTTATGTATGCAAAAGAATTTGAAAACTATAATAAATGAGAGTGAAGAAAGTTATTTTCACGCACTAAAAATGAACACCAAAGTTTTGTTATCCAGGTAGAGGAAATTCCACTAGTACAACCCCAGATAGCTTGGAGGAATTTTATAAGAAAGAGATTCCTAATTGATCCCAACATGTTTTAAATGTGGTGGATATGCATGCCAGAAACATGTTGAAGATGTAGATGACCTAATGATGCAAAAATTTCAAGGAGTACAAAGAATTAAAATTCTCAAGTTAACATGCGGTGGGATATTTACCAGTGCCAAACAACCCACTTTTTCCCTATTTTACAAAAAGAGGACCTAAAAAATCACATATACTTTTTGGAATTATCTCTCTCAGCATTTGTGCATTTCCATTTTGGATGTTCAATTTTTTTTTTCAAACTTGACTTTTTCTCTCTCCCTGTTTTCTCGTAAACAAAAAGATAAGGCAAATATAGATCACAACAAAATGGAAAGTTTAGAGTTTATGTACGCAAAAGAATTTGAAAACTATAATAAATGTGAGTGAAGAAAGTTATTTTCACGCACTAAAAATGAACACCAAAGTTTTGTTATCGACTTTGAGGAAATTCCACTAGTTCAACCCCAAATTGCAGATGGAATTTTTATAAGAAAGACATTCCTAATTGATCCTAATATGTTTTAAATGTGGTGGATATGCATGCCGGAAACATGTTGAAGGTGCAAATGACCTTATGATCCAAAAATTTCAAGGAGTAGAAAGAATTAAAATTCTCAAGTTAACGTGCGGTGGGATATTTACCAGAGCCAAACAACCCACTTTTTACTTATTTTACGAAAAGCGGACCTAAAAAATGTCAGATACTTTTTGGAATTATCTCTCTCAGCTTTTATGCTTTTCCATTTTGGATGTTTAATTTTTTTTCAAACTTGATTTTTTTCTCTCTCCCCGTTTTCTCGTAAACAAAAAGATAAGGCAAATATTGATCACAATAAAATGGAAGTATACAAAAGAATTTGAAACCTATGAAAGATGTGAGTGAAGAAAGTTATTTTAACGCACTAAAAATGAACACCAAAGTTTTCTTATCCACGTTGGGGAAATTCCACTAGTACAACCACATATAGCTTGGTGGAATTTTGTTAGAAAGAGATTACTAATTGATCCTAACATGTTTTAAATGTGGGGGATATGCATGCCAGAAACATGTTGAAGATGCAGATTACCTAATGATCAAAAAATTTCAAGGAGTAGAAAGAATTAAAATTCTCGTGTGTAGTGGGATATTTACCAGAGCCAAACAACCCACTTTTTTCCAATTTTAAAAAAAAGCGGACCTAAAAAATCACTGATACGTTTTGGAATTATCTCTCAGCATTTGTGCATTTCTATTTTGGATGTTCAACTTTTTATTCGAACTTGAGTTTTTTCTCTCTTCCAGTTTTCTCGTAAACAAAAAGATAAGGCAAATATAGATCACTACATAATGAAAATTTGAGAGTTTATGTATGCAAAAGAATTTGAAAACTATAATAAATATGAGTGAAGGAAGTTATTTTCACGCACTAAAAAAGAACGCCAAAGTTTTGTTACCCAGGTTGGGGAAATTCCACTAGTACAACCCCAGATAGCTTGGTGGAATTTTATAAGAAAGAGATTCCTAATTGATTCCAACATGTTTTAAATGTGGTGGATATGCATGCAAGAAACAAGTTGAAGATGTAGATGACCTAATGATGCAAAAATTTCAAGGAGTAGAAAGAATTAAAATTCTCAAGTTAACGTGCGGTGGGATATTTACCAGAGCCAAACAACCAACTTTTTGCCTATTTTAAAAAAAGCGGACCCAAAAAATCACAGATACTTTTTGGAATTATCTCTCTCAGCATTTGTGCATTTCCATTCTGGATGTTCAATTTTTTTTTTCAAACTTGAGTTTTCTCTTTCCTATTTTCTCGTAAAGAAAAAGATAAGGCAAATATAGATCACAACAAAATGGAAATTTTAGAGTTTATGTATGCATAAGAATTTGAAAAGTATAATAAATGTGAGTGAAGAAAGTTATTTTCACGCACTAAATATGAACACCAAAGTTTTGTTATCCACGTTGGGGAAATTCCACTAGTACAACCCCAGATAGCTTGGTGGAATTTCATAAGAAAGAGATTCTTATTTGATCCTAACATGTATTAAATATGGTGGATATGCATGCCGGAAACATGTTGAAGATGCAGATGACCTAATGATCCAAAACTTTGAAGGAGTAGAAAGAATTAAAATTCTCAAGTTAACGTGTAGTGGGATATTTACCAGAGCCAAACAACCTAATTTTTCCCTATTTTTTAAAAAGCGGACCTAAAAAATTATAGATACTTTTTCGAATTATCTCTCTCAGCATTTGCGCATTTCCGTTTTGGCTATTCAATTTTTTTTTTCAAGCTTGAGTTTTTCACTCTCCCAGTTTTCTCTTAAACAAAAAGATAAAACAAATCTAGATCACAAAAAAAGTGAAATTTTAGAGTTTATGTATGCAAAAGAATTTGAAAACTTTAATAAATGTGACTGAAGAAAGTTATTTTCACACACTAAAATTGAACACCAAATTTTCGTTATCCACGTTGGGAAAATTCCACTAGTACAACCCAAGATACCTTGGTGGAATTTTATAAGAAAGAGATTCCTAATTGATCCTAACATGTTTTAAATGTGGTGGATATGCATGCCAGAAACATGTTTTACATGTGGTGGAGATACATGCCAGAAACATGTTGAAGATGCGGATGACCTAATCATCCAAAAATTTCGAGGAGTAGAAAGAATTAAAATTCTCAAGTTATTGTGTGGTGGGATATTTACCAGAGCCAAACAACCCACTTTTTGCCTATTTTAAAAAAAAAGCGGACCTAAAAAATCACAAATACTTTTTGGAATTATCTCTCTCAGCATTTTTGTATTTCCATTTTGGATGTTCAATTTTTTTGTCTAACTTGAGTTTTTCACTCTCTCAGTTTTCTCGTAAACAAAAAGATAAGGCGAAATATAGATCACAACAAAATGGAAAGTTTAGAGTTTATGCAATGAAAAGAATTTAAAACAATAATAAATGTGAATGAAGAAAGATATTTTCACGCATTAAAAAAGAACATCAAAGTTTTGTAATCCACGTTGGGGAAATTCCACTAGTAACACCCATGATAGCTTGTTGGAATTGTATAAGAAAGAGATTCCTAATTGGCCCCAAAATGTTTTAAATGTGGTGGATATGCATGCCAGAAACATGTTGAAGGTGCAAATGACCTTATGATCTAAAAATTTCAAGAAGTAGAAAAAATTAAAATTCTCAAGTTAATGTGCGGTGGGATATTTATAGGAGCAAAAGAACCCACTTTTTGCCTATTTTACAAAAAGTGGAACTAAAAAATCCGAGATACTTTTTGGAATTATCTCTCTCAACATTTTTGCATTTCCATTTTGGATGTTCATTTTTTTTTTCAAACTTGAGTTTTTCACACTCCCAGTTTTCTCGTAAACAAAAAGACAAGTCAAATATAAATCACAACAAAATGGAAAGTTTAGAGTTTATGTAATGAAAATAATTTAAAAACTATAATAAATGTGAGTGAAGAAAGTTAATTTCACGCAGTAAAAAAGAACATCAAAGTTTTGCAATCCACGTTGGGGAAATTCCACTAGCACAACCTCAGATAGCTTGGTGGAATTTTATAAGAAAGAGATTCCTAATTGATCCCAACATGTTTTAAATGTAGTGGATATGCATGCCAGAAACATGTTGAAGATGCAGATGACTTAATGATCCAAAAATTTCAAGGAGTAGAAAGAATTAAAATTCTCAAGTTAACGTGCGGTGGGATATTTACCAGAGCCAAACAACCCACTTTTTCCCTATTTTACAAAAAGGCGGACCTAAAAAATCACAGATACTATTTGGAATTATCTCTCTTAGCATTTGTGCATTTCCATTTTAGATGTTCATTTTTTTTTTCAAACTTGAGTTTTTCACTCTCCCTGTTTTCTCTAAAACAAAAAGATAAGGCAAATATAGATCACAAAAAAATGGAAATTTTAGAGTTTATGTATGCAAAAGAATTTAAAAACTATAATAAATGTGAGAGAAGAAAGTTATTTTCACGCACTTAAAATGAACACCAAAGTTTTGTTATCGACGTTCGGGTAATTCCACTATAACAACCCCAGATAGCTTGGTTGAATTTCATAAGAAAGAGATTCCTAATTGATCCTAACATGTATTAAATGTGGTGGATATGCATGCCAGAAACATGTTGAAGATGCAGATGACCTAATGATCCAAAAAGTTTCAAGGAGTAGAAAGAATTAAAATTCTCAAGTTAACGTGCGGTGGGATATTTATCAGAGGTAAACAACCCACTTTTTGCTTATTTTACAAAAAGCGGACCTAAAAAATCTCAGATACTTTTTGGAATTATCTCTCGCAGCTTTTGGGCATTTCCATTTTGGATGTTTAATTTTTTTTTCAAACTTGAGTTTTTTCACTCTCCCCGTTTTCTCATAAACAAAAAGATAAGGCAAATATAGATCACAATAAAATGGAAGTACACAAAAGAATTTGAAACCTATAATAAATGTGAGTGCATAAAGTTTTTTTAACGCACTAAAAATGAACACCAAAGTTTTCTTATCCACTTTGGGGATATGCATGCCAGAAACATGTTGAGGATGCTGATGACCTAATGATCCAAAAATTTCAAGGAGTAGAAAGAATTAAATTTTTTATATTAACGTGCAATGGGATATTTACCAGAGCCAAACAACCCACTTTTTTTCCTATTTTAAAAAAAGCGGACCTAAAAAATCACATATACGTTTTGGAATTATCTCTCTCAGCATTTGTGCACTTCCAATTTGGATGTTCAATTTTTTTTTTCAAACTTAGAGTTTTTTCTTTCTCCCAGTTTTCTCGTAAATAAAAAGATAAGGCAAATGTAGATCACTACAAAATGAAAAATTAAGAGTTTATGTATGCAAAAGAATTTGAAAACTAAAATAAATGTGAGTGAAGAAAGTTATTTTCACGCAATAAAAAAGAACATCAAAGTTTTGTAATCCACGTTGGGGAAATTCCACTAGCAGAACCCCAGATAGCTTGGTGGAATTTTATTAGAAAGAGATCCCTAATTGATCCGAACATGTTTTAAATGTGGTGGATATGCATGCTAGAAACATGTTGAAAATGCAGATGACCTAATGATCCAAAATTTTCAAGGAGTAGAAAGAATTAAAATTCTCAAGTTAACGTGCGGTGGGATATTTACCAGATCCAAACAACCCACGTTTTCCATATTTTAATATAAGGCGGACCTAAAAAATCACAGATACTTTTTGGAATTATCCCTCCCTGCATTTGTTCATTTCCATTTTAGATGTTCAATTTTTGTTTTCAAACTTGAGTTTTTCACTCTCCCAGTTTTCTCTTAAACAAAAAGATAAGGCAAATATAGATCACAACTAAATGGAAATTTTAGAGTTTATGTATGCAAAAGAATTTGAAAACTATAATAAATGTGAGTGAAAAAAGTTATTTTCACGCACTAAATATGAACACCAAAGTTTTGTTATGCACGTTACGAAAATTCAACTAAAAGAACCCCAGATAGCTTGGTGGAATTTTATTAGAAAGAGATTCTATTTATATTTTTTTTTATACATTATACACGTGTCATTGACACTCGATTGCGAGTGTAAGAATGTGAATCGATACGCTTGTGAGAAAGTCAATCAATAAGGAGTATATAGTTCATAAAACAATGATTCGAAATCTGAAAGAAACAAAAAAAAAATGGAAACACATTGTATCCAATATCCCACTTACTTTTATTAGGGGATTAGGGAAGCTAATTGATCATAACATGTTTTAAATGTGGTGGATATGCATGCCAGAAACATGATGAAGATGCAGATGACCTAATGATCCAAAAATTTCAAGGAGTAGAAAGAATTAAAATTCTCATGTTAACGTGCAGTTGGATATTTACCAGAGGCAAACAACCCACTTTTTTCCTATTTTACAAAAAGCGGACGTAAAAAATCACAGATACGTTTTGAAATTATCTCTCTGAGCATTTGTGCATTTCCAATTTGGATATTCAATTTTTTTTTTCAAACTTGAGTTTTTTCTTTCTCCCAGTTTTCTCGTAAACAAAAAGATAAGGCAAATATAGATCACAACAAAATGGAAATTTTAGTGTTTATGTATGCAAAAGAATTTGAAAACTATAATAAATGTGAGTGAAAAAATTTATTTTCACGCACTAAATATGAACACCAAAGTTTTGTTATCCACGTTGCGAAAATTCCACTAAAACAACCCCAGATAGCTTGGTGGAATTTCATAAGAAAGAGATTCCTAATTGATCCTAACATGTATTAAATGTGAAGGATATGCATGCGAGAAACATGTTGAAGATGCAGATGACCTAATGATCCAAAAATTTCAAGGAGTAGAAAGAATTAAAATTCTCAAGTTAACGTGCGCTGAGATATTTACTAGAGCCAAACAACCCACTTTTTCCCTATTTTATAAAAAGGCGGACCTAAAAAATCACAGATACTTTTTGGAATTATCTCTCTCAGCATTTGTGCATTTCCATTTTGGATGTTCAATTTTGTTTTTCAAACTTGAGTTTTTCTCTCTCCCAGTTTTCTCTTATGCAAAAAGATAAGGCAAATATAGATCACGACAAAATGGAAATTTTAGTGTTTATGTATGCAAAAGAATTTGAAAACTATAATAAATGTGAGTGAAAAAATTTATTTTCACGCACTAAATATGAACACCAAAGTTTTGTTATCCACGTTGCGAAAATTCCACTAAAACAACCCCAGATAGCTTGGTGGAATTTCATAAGAAAGAGATTCCTAATTGATCCTAACATGTATTAAATGTGAAGGATATGCATGCGAGAAACATGTTGAAGATGCAGATGACCTAATGATCCAAAAATTTCAAGCAGTAGAAAGAATTAAAATTCTCAAGTTAACGTGCGCTGAGATATTTACTAGAGCCAAACAACCCACTTTTTCCCTATTTTATAAAAAGGCGGACCTAAAAAATCACAGATACTTTTTGGAATTATCTCTCTCAGCATTTGTGCATTTCCATTTTGGATGTTCAATTTTGTTTTTCAAACTTGAGTTCTTTCACTCTCCCAGTTTTCTTGTAAACAAAAAGATAAGGCAAATAAAGATAACAACTAAATGGAAATTTTAGAGTTTATGTATGCAAAAGAATTTGAAAACTATAATAAATGTGAGTGAAGAAAGTTATTTTCACGCACTAAAAATGAACATCAAAGTTTGGTTATCCACGTTGGGGAAATTCCACTAGTACAACCTTAGATAGCTTGGTGGAATTTTATAAGAAAGAGATTTCTAATTGATCCTAATATGTTTTAAATGTAGTGGATATGCATGCCAGAGACATGTTGAAGATGCAGATGACCTAATGATCCAAAAATTTCAAGGAGAAGAAAGAATTAATATTCTCAAGTTAACGTGCGGTGGGATATTTACCAGAGCAAAACAACACACTTTTTCCATATTTTAAAAAAAGCGGACCTACAAAATCACACAAACTTTTTGGAGTTATCTCTCTTAGCATTTGTGCATTTCCATTTTGGATGTTCAATTTTTTTTTCAAACTTGAGTTTTTTCTCTCTCCCAGTTTTCTCGTAAACAAAAGATAAGGCAAATATATATCACAACAAAATGGAAATTTTAGATTTTATGTATGCAAAAGAATTTAAAAACCATAACAAATGTGAGTGAAGAAAATTACTTTCACGGACTAAAAATGAACACCAAAGTTTTGTTATCCACGTTGGGGAAATTCCATTAGTACAACCCCAATTTGCTTGGTGCAATTTTTATAAGAAAGTGATTCCTAATTGATCCTAACATGTTTTAAATGTGGTGGATATGCATGCCAAAAACATGTTGAAGATGCAAATGATCTATAGATCCAAAAACTTCAAGGAGTAGAAAAAATTAAAATTCTCAAGTTAACGTGCGGTGGGATATTTACCAGAGCCAAACAACCCACTTTTTGCCTTTTTTACAAAGTGCAGACCTAAAAAATCACAAATACTTTTGGAATTATCTCTCTCAGCATTTGTGCATTTCCATTTTGGATGTTCAATTTTTTTTTTTCAAACACGAGTTTTTCACTCTCCTAGTTTTCTCGTAAACATAAAGATTAGAGGAATATAGATCACAACAAAATGGAAATTTTAGAGTTGATGTATGCAAAAGAATTTGAAAACTATAAGAAATGTGAGTGAAGAAAATTATTTTCACGCACTAAAAATGAACACCAATGTTTTATTATCCACGTTGGGGAAATTCCACTAGAACAACCCCATATAGCTTGGTGGAATTTTATAAGAAAGAGATTCATAATTGATCCTAACATGTTTTAAATGTGGTGGATATGCATGCCAGAAACATATTGAAGGTGCAAATGACCTTATGATCTAAAAATTTCAAGGAGTAGAAAAAATTAAAATTCTCAAGTTAACGTGTGGTGGGATATTTACCAGAGGCAAACAACCAACTTTTTGCCTATTTTAAAAAAAGCGGACCTAAAAAATCACAGATACGTTTTGGAATTATCTCTCTTAGCATTTGTGTATTTCCATTTTGGATGTTCAATTTTTTTTTTCAAACATGAGTTTTTTTACTCTCCTAGTTTTCTCGTAAACAAAAAGATAAGGCAAATATAGATCACTACAAAATGGAAATTTAAGAGTTTATGTATGCAAAAGAATTTGAAAACTATAATAAATGTGAGTGAAGAAAGTTATTTTCATGCACTAAAACTGAACACCATAGTTTTGTTATCCACGTTGGGGAAATTCCACTAGTACAACCCTAGATTGCTTGGTGGAATTTTATTAGAAAGAGTTTCCTAATTGATCCAAACATGTTTTAAATGTGGTGGATATGCATACCAGAAACATGTTGAAGATGAAGATGACCTAATGATCCATAAATTTCTAGGAGTAGAAAAAATTAAAATTCTCAAGTTAACGTGCGGTGGGATATTTACCAAAGCCAAACAACCTACTTTTTACCTTTTTTTTTACAAAAAACGGACCTAAAAAATCACAGATACTTTTTGGAATTATCTCTCTAACCATTTTTGCATTTCCATTTTGGATGTTCAACTTTTTTTTTCTAACTTGAGAGTTTTTCACTCTCTAACTTTTCTCGTAAAAAAAAGATAAGGCAAATATCGATCACAACAAAATGTAAAGTTTAGAGTTTATGTAATGAAAAGAATTTAAAAACTATAATAAATGTGAGTGACGAAAGTTATTTTCACGCACTAAAAAAGAACATCAAAAATTTGCAATCCACGTTGGGGAAATTCCACTAGCACAACCCCAGATAGCTTGGTGGAATTTTATAAGAAAGAGATTCCTAATGGATCCCAACATGTTTTAAATTTGGTGGATACGCATGCCAGAAACATGTTGAAGATGCAGATAATCTAATGATCCAAAAATTTCAAAGAGTAGAAAGAATTAAAATTCTCAAGTTAACGTGCAGTGGATATTTACCAGATCCAAACAACCCATTTTTCCCTATTTTATAAAAATGCGGACATCAAAAATCACATATTCTTTTTGGAATTATCTCTCTCAACATTTGTTCATTTCCATTTTTGATGTTCAATTTTTTAGTGGGATGTCCCATTGTTATCCACGTTGGGGAAATTCCAATAGTACAACCCCAAATTGCTTGGTGCAATTTTTATAAGAAAGTCATTCCTAATTGATCCTAACATGTTTTAAAAGTGGTGGATATGCATGCCAAAAACATGTTGAAGATGCAAATGACCTATTGATCCAAAAATTTCAAGGAGTAGAAAAAATTAAAATTCTCAAGTTAAGGTGCGGTGGGATATTTATCAGAGCCAAACAACCCACTTTTTGTGATTTACCTAAAAAATCACAAATACTTTTAGGAATTATCTCTCTCAGCATTTGTGCATAAAATGGGAGAGTGAGTTTTGGATCTGAAAAAAAAAATGAACATCCAAAATGGAAAAGCACAACTGCTGAGAGAGACAATTCCAAAAAGTATCTGTGATTTTTAAGGATAGGCAAAAAGTGGGTTGTTAAATGTCCAACCACTTGAGAATTTGATTTTCTTCTACTCCTTAAAATTTTTGGATCATTAGGTCACTTGCATCCTCCACATGTTTCTGGTATGCATGTCCACCACATTTAAAGCATGTTAGGACCAGTTAGAAGTCCCTTTCATATAAAATTCCACCAAGCTTATTATTAGGGGTTGTACTAGTGGAGTTTCCCAAACATGGATAACAAAACCATGGAGTTCATTTTTAGTGCGTTCTCTTACTTTTATTATAGTTTTGTAATATTTTTGCATAAAATTTTGATTTTTTTGTGCCTCATATCTTTTTTGTTTACGAGAAAAATGGGAGAGTGAGTTTTGGATCTGAAAAAAAATTTTAACATCCAAAATGGAATTGAACAAATGCTGAGATAGATAGTTCCAAAAAGCATCTGAGATTTTTAAGGATAGGCAAAAAGTGGGTTGTTAAATGTCCAACCACTTGAGAATTTGATTTTTTTCTACTCCTCAAAATTTTTGGATCATTAGGTCACTTGCATCCTCAACATGTTTCTGGCATGCATGTCCACCAAATTTAAAGCTTGTTAGGATCAGTTAGAAGTCCCTTTCCTATAAAATTCCACCAAGCTTATTATTAGGGGTTGTACTAGTGGAATTTCCCAAACATGGATAACAAAACCTTGGAGTTCATTTTTAGTGCGTTCTCTTACATTTATTATAGTTTTCTAATTTTTTTGCATAAAATTTTCATTTTGTTGTGCGTCATATCTTTTTAGGTTACGAGAAAAATGGGAGAGTGAGTTTTGGATCTGAAAAAAAAATTGAACATCCAAAATGGAAATGCACAAATCCTGAGATAGATAATTCCAAAAAGTATCTGTGATTTTTAAGGATAGGCAAAAAGTGGGTTGTTAAATATCCAACCACTTCAGAATTTGATATTTTCTACTCAAAACTTTTGGATCATTAGGTCACTTGAATCCTCAAAATGTTTCTGGCATGCTTGTCCACCACATTTAAAGCATGTTAGCATCAGTTAGAAGTCTCTTTCCGATAAAATTCCACCAAGCTTATTATTAGGGGTTGTACTATTAGAATTTATCAAACAAGGACAACAAAACCTTGGAGTTCATTTTTAGTGCGTTCACTTACATTTGTTATAGTTTTCAAATATTTTTGAATGAAATTTTTATTTTGTTATGCCTCATATCTTTTTTGTTTACTAGAAAAATGGGAGAGTGAGTTTGGGATCTGAAAATAAATATGAACATCCAAAATGGTAATGCACAAATGCTAAGAGAGATAATTCCAAAAAGTATCTGTGATTTTTAAGGATAGGCAAAAAGTGGGTTGTTAAATATCCAACCACTTGAGAATTTGATTTTTTCTACTCCGTGAAAATTTTGGATCATTAGGTCACTTGCATCCTAAACATGTTTCTGGCATGCATGTCCACCACATTTAAAGCATGTTAGGATCAGTTAGAAGTCCCTTTCCTATAAAATTCCACCAAGCTTATTATTAGGGGTTGTACTAGTGGAATTTCCCAAACATGGATAATAAAACCTTGGAGTTCATTTTTAGTGCATTCACTTACATTTATTATCGTTTTCAAATTTTTTTGCATAAAATTTTCATTTTGTTATGCCTCATATCTTTTTTGTTTACGAGAAAAATGGGAGAGTGAGTTTTGGATCTGGAAAAAATTTTAACATAAAAAATGAAAATGCACAAATGCTGAGAGAGATAATTCCAAAAAGTATCTGTGATTTTTAAGGATAGGAAAAAAGTTGTTAAATATCCAAGCACTTGAGAATTTGATTTTTTCTACTCCTGGAAATTTTTGGATCATTAGGCCACTTGCATCCTCAACATGTTTCTGGCAAGCATGTCCACCACATTTAAAGCATGTTATCAGTTAGAAGTCCCTTTCCTACAAAATTCCGCCAAGCTTATTATTAGGGGTTGTATTAGTGGAATTTCCCAAACATGGATAACAAAACCTTGGAGTTCATTTTTAGTGCGTCACTTACATTTATTATAGTTTTAAATTTTTTTTGCATAAAATGTTCATTTTGTTATGCCTCATATCTTTTTTGTTTATGAGAAAAATGGAAGAGTGAGTTTTGAATCTGAAAAAAAATTTAAACATCCAAAATGGAAATGATCAAATGCTTCGAAAGATAATTCCAAAAAGTATCTATGATTTTTAAGGATAGGCAAAAACTGGGTTGTTAAATATCCAACCACTTGAGAATTTGATTTTTTCTACTCCTTGAAATTTTTGGACCGTTACGTCACTTGCATCGTCAACATTTTTCTGGCATGCATGTCCACCACATTTAAAGCTTGTTAGGATCAGTTAGAAGTCCCTTTCCTATAAAAATCGACCAAGCTTATTATTCGGGGTTGTACAAGTCGAATTTCCCAAACATGGATAAAAAAACCTTGCAGTTCATTTCTAGTGCATTCACTTACATTTATTATTGTTTTCAAATTTTTTTGCATAAAATTTTCATTTTGTTATGCCACATATCTTTTTTGTTTATGAGAAAAATAGGAGAGTGAGTTTTGGATCTGAAAAAAAAATTGAACATCCAAAATGGAAATGCACAAATGCTGAGAGAGATAATTCAAAAAAGTATCTATGATTTTTAAGGATAGGCAAAAAGTGGGTTGTTAAATGTCGTACCACTTGAAAATTTGATTTTTTTCTACTCCTTGAAATTTTGGATCATTAGGTCACTTGCATCCTCAACATCTTTCTCGCATGCATGTCCACCACATTGAAAGCATGTTCAGATTAGTTAGAAGTCCCTTTCCTATAAATTCCAACAAGCTTATTATTAGGGGTTGTACTAGTGGAATTTCCCAAATGTGGATAACAAAACCTTGGAGTTCATTTTTAGTGCGTTCACTTACATTTATTATGGTTTTCCAATTTTTTTGCATAAAATTTTCATTTTGTTATGCCTCATATCTTTTCTGTTTACGAGAAAAATGGTAGAGTGAGTTTTGGATCTGAAAAAAACACGAACATCCAAAATGGAAAAGCATAAATGCTGAGAGAGATAATTCCAAAAAGTATATGTGATTTTTAAGGATAGGCAAAAAGTGGGTTGTTAAATGTCCAACCACTTGAGAATTTAATTTTCCTCTACTCCTAGAAATTTTTGGATCATTGGGTCACTTGCATGCTCCACATGTTTCTGGCATGCATGTCCACCACATTTAAAGCATGTTAGGACCAGTTAGAAGTCCCTTTCCAATAAAATTCCACCATGCTTATTATTAGGGGTTGTACTTGTGGAATTTCCCAAACATGGAAAACAAAACCTTGGAGTTCATTTTTAGTGCGTTCTCTTACATTTATTATAATTTTCTAATTTTTTTGCATAAAATTTTCATTTTGTTGTGCCTCATATCTTTTTTGTTCACAAGAAAAATGGGAGAGAGAGTTTTGGATCTGAAAAAAAATTTTAACATCCAAAATGGAATTGTAAAAATGCTGAGATAGATAATTCCAAAAAGTATCTGTGATTTTTAAGGACAGGCAAAAAGTGGGTCGTTAAATATCCAACCACTTGAGAATTTGATTTTTTCAACTCCTTGAAATTTTTTGATCATTAGGTCACTAGCATCCTCAACATGTTTCTGGCATGTATGTCCACCACATTTAAAAGCACGTTAGGATCTGTTAGAAGTCCCTTTCCTATCAAATTCCACCAAGCTTATTATTAGGGGTTGTGCTAGAGGAATTTCCCAAACATGGATAACAAAACCTTGGAGTTCATTCTTATTGCGGTCAATTACATTTATTATAGTTTTCAAATTTTTTTGCATAAAATTTTCTTTTTGTTATGCCACATATCTTTTTTGTTTACAAGAAAAATGGGAGAGAGAGTTTTGGATCTGAAAAAAAATTTGAACATCCAAAATGGAAATGCACGAATGCTGAGAGAAATAATTCCAAAAAGTATTTGTGATTTTTAAGGATAGGCAAAAAGAGGGTTGTTAAATATCCAACCACTTGAGAATTTGATTTTTTCTACTCCGTGAAATATTTTGATCATTTGGTCACTTGCATCCTCAACATGTTTCTGGCATGCATATCTACCACATTTAAAGCATGTTAGGATCAGTTAGAAGTCCCTTTCCTATAAAATTCCACCAAGCTTATTATTAGGTGTTGTAGTAGTGGAATTTCCCAAACACGGATAAGAAAACCTTGGAGTTCATTTTTACTGCATTCACTTACATTTATTATCGTTTTCAAATTTTTTTGCATAAAATTTTTATTTTGTTACGCCTCATATCTTTTTTGTTTACACGAAAAATGGGATAGTGAGTTTTGGATCTGAAAAAAAAATTGAACATCGAAAATGGAAATGCACAATTGCTGAGAGAGATAATTCCAAAAAGTATCTGTGATTTTTAAGCATAGGGAAAAAGTGGGTTGTTAAATGTCCAACCACTTGAGAATTTAATTTTTTTCTACTCCTTGAAATTTTTGGATCATTAGGTCACTTGCATCCTCAACATGTTTCTGGCATGCATGTCCACCACATTTAAAGCTTGTTAGGATCAGTTAGAAGTCCCTTTCCTATAAAATTTCACGAAGCTTATTATTAGGGGTTGTACTAGTGGAATTTCCCAAACATGGGTAACAAAACCATAGAGTTCATTTTTAGTACGTTCTCTTACATATATTATAGTTTTCTAATATTTTGCATAAAATTTCCATTATGTTGTGCCTCATATCTTTTTTGTTTACGAGAAAAATGGGACAGTGAGTGTTGGATCTGAAAAAAAAATTGAACATCCAAAATGGAAATGCACAAATCCTGAGAGAGATAATTCCAAAAAGTATCTGTGATTTTTAAGGATAGGCAAAAAGTGGGTGGTTAAATGTCCAACCACTTGAGAATTTGATTTTTTCCTACTCCTTGAAATTTTTGATCATTAGGTCACTTGCATCCTCAACATGTTTCTTCTGGCTTGCATGTCCACCACATTTAAAGCTTGTTAGGATCAGTTAGAAGTCCCTTTCCTATAAAATTCCACCAAGCTTATAATTAGAGGTTGTACTAGTGCAATTTACCAAACATGAATAACAAAACCTTGGAGTTCATTTTTAGTGCGTTCTCTTACATTTATCATACTTTTCTAATTTTTTTGCATAAAATTTTCATTATGTTATGCCTCATATCTTTTTTGTTTACGAGAAAAATGGGAGAGAAAGTTTTGGATCTGAAAAAAAATTTGACCATCCAAAATGGAAATGCAAAAATGCGGAGAGAGATAATTCCAAAAAGTATCTGTGATTTTTAAGGATAGGCAAAAAGTTAGTTGTTAAATGTTCAACCACTTGAGAATTTGATTTTTTTCTACTCCTTGAAATTTTTGGATCATTAGGCGACTTGCATCCTCAACATGTTTCTGGCATGCATGTCCACCACATTTAAAGCATGTTATCAGTTACAAGTCCCTTTCCTATAAAATTCCACCAAGCTTGTTATTAGGGGTTGTACTAGTGGAATTTCCCAAACAAGGATAACAAAACCTTGGAGTACATTTTTAGTGCGTCACTTTCATTTGTTATAGTTTTCAATTTTTTTTGCATAAAATGATCATTTTGTGCTGCCTCATATCTTTTTTTTTTTTACGAGAAAAATGGAGGAGTGAGTTTTGAATCCGAAAAAAAATTTGAACATCCAAAATGGAAATGATCAAATGCTTAGAAAGATAATTCCAAAAAGTATCTGTGATTTTAAAGGATAGGCAAAAAGTGGGTTGTTAAATATCCAACCACTTGAGAATTTGATTTTTTCTACTCCTTGAAATTTTTGGACCATTAGGTCTATTGCATCCTCAACATGTTTCTGGCATGCATGTCCACCACATTTAAAGCTTGTTAGGATCAGTTAGAAGTCCCTTTCCAATAAAAATCCACCAAGCTTAATAGTCAGGGTTGTACTAGTCGAATTTCCCAAACATGGATAACAAAACCTTGGAGTTCATTTCTTGTGCGTTCACTTACATTTATTATTGTTTTAAATTTTTTTTGCATAAAATTTTTATTTTGTTATGCCGCATATCTTTTTTGTTTACGAGAAAAATGGGCGAGAGAGTTTTGGATCTAAAAAAAAAATTGAACATCCAAAATGGAAATGCACAAATGCTGAGAGAGATAATTCAAAAACGTATCTGTGATTTTTAAGGATAGGGAAAGAGTGGGTTGTTAAATGTCCAACCACTTGAGAATTTGATTTTTTTTTACTCCTTAAAATTTTTGGATCATTAGGTCACTTGCATCCTCAACATGTTTCTGGCATGCATGTCCAGCACATTTAAAGCATGTTAGGATCAGTTAGAAGTCCCTTTCCTATAAAATTCCACCAAGCTTATTCTTACGGGTTGTACTAGTGCAATTTCCCAAACATGGATAACAAAACTTTGGAGTTCATTTTTAGTATATTCACTTACATTTATTATCATTTTCAAATTTTTTTGCATAAAATTTTCATTTTGTGATGCCTCTTATCTTTTTTGTTTACGAGAAAAATGGAAGAGTGAGTTTTGGATCTGAAAAAAAAATTGAACATCCAAAATGGAAATGCACAAATGCTGAGAGAGATAATTCCAAAAAGTATCTGTGATTTCTAAGGATAGGCATAAAGTGGGTTGTTAAATGTCCAACCACTTGAGAATTTGATTTTTTTCTACTCCTTGAAATTTTTGGATCATTAGGTCATTTGCATCCTCAACATGTTTCAGGCATGCATGTCCACCACATTTAAAGCATGTTAGGATCAGTTATAATTCCCTTTTCTATAAAATTCCCCCAAGCTTATTATTAGGGGTTGTACAAGTGGAATTTCCAAAACATGGATAAAAAAACCATGAAGTTCATTTTTAGTGTGGTCACTTACATTTATTATAATTTTCAAAATTTTTTGCATAAAATTTTCTTTTTCTTATGCCTCGTATCTTTTTTGTTTACGAGAAAAATGGGTGAGTGAGTTTTGGATTTGAAAAAAAATTTGAACATCCAAAATGGGAATGCACAATTGCTGAGAGAGATAATTCCAAAAAGTATCTTTGTTTTTTAATGTCAGGCAAAAAGTGAGTCATTAAATATCCGACCACTTGAGAATTTGATTTTTTCAACTCCTTGAAATTATTGGATCATTAGGTCACTTGCATCCTCAACATGTTTCTGGCAAGCATGTCCACCACATTTAAAAGCATGTTTGGATCTGTTAGAAGTCCCTTTCCTATAAAATTCCACCAAGCTTATTATTAGGGGTTGTACTAGTGGAATTTTCCAAACATGGATAACAAAACCTTGGAGTTCATTTTTAGTGCGTTCACTTACATTTATTATAGTTTCAAAATTTTTTTGCATAAAATTTTCTTTTTTTTATGCCTCATATCTTTTTTGTTTACGAGAAAAATGGGAGATTGACTTTTGGATCTGAAAAAAAATTGAACATCCAAAATGGAAATGCACAAATTCTGAGAGAGATAATTCAAAAAAGTATATGTGATTTTTAAGGATAGGCAAAAAGTGGGTTGGTAAATGTCCAACCACATGAGAATTTGATTTTTGTCTACTCCTTGAAATTTTTGGATCATTAGGTCACTTGCATCCTCAACATGTTTCTGGCATGCATGTCCACCACATTTAAAGCATGTTAGGATCAGTTAGAAGTCCCTTTCCTATAAAATTCCACCAAGCTTATTATTTGGAGTTGTACTAGTGGAATTTCCTTAACGTGGAAAACAAAACCTTGGAGTTCATTTTTAGTGCGTTCACTTACATTTATTATGGTTTTCAAATTTTTTTGCATAAATTTTTATTTTGTTATGCCTCATATCTTTTCTGTTTACGAGAAAAATGGGAGAGTGAGTTTTGGATATGAAAAAAAAATTGAACATCCAAAATGGAAATATACAAATGCTGAGAGAGATAATTCCAAAAAGTATCTGTGATTTTTAAGGATTGGCAAAAAGTGGGTTGTTAAATATCCAACCACTAGAGAATTTGATTTTTTCTACTCCATGAAATTTTTGGATCATTAGGTCACTTGCATCCTCAACATGTTTCTGGCATGCATGTCCACCACAGTTAAAGCATATTAGGATCAGTTACAATTCCCTTTCCTATAAAATTCCACCAAAGTCATTATTAGGGGTTGTACTAGTGGAATTTCCCAAACATGGATAACAAAACCTTGGAGTTCATTTTTAGTGCGTTCACTTACATTTATTATATATTTCAAATTTTTTTGCATAAAATTTTCATTTTGTTATGCCTCATATCTTTTTTGTTTACGAGAAAAATGTGTGAGTGAGTTTTGGATCTAAAAAAGAATTTTAACATCCAAAATGGGAACGCACAAATGTTGAGAGAGATAATTCCAAAGAGTTTCTGTAATTTTTAAGGACAAGCAAAAAGTGGGTCATTAAATATCCAACCACATGACAATTTGATTTTTTCAACTCCTTGAAATTTTTGGATAATTGGGTCACTTGGATCCTCAACATGTTTCTTGCATTCTTGTCACCCACATTTAAAAGCATGTTAGGATCTGTTAGAAGTCCCTTTCCTATAAAATTCCCCCAAGCTTATTATTAGGGGTTGTACAAGTGGAATTTCCAAAACATGGATAACAAAACCATGAAGTTCATTTTTAGTGTGTCCAGTTGCATTTATTATAATTTTCAAATTTTTTTGCATAAAATTTTCATTTTGTTATGCCTCATATCTTTTTTGTTTACGAGAAAAATGGGTGAGTGAGTTTTGGATCTGAAAAAAAATTTGAACATCCAAAATGGGAATCCACAATTGCTAAGAGAGATAATTCCAAAAAGTATCTGTGTTTTTTAATGTCAGGCAAAACGTGGGTCGTTAAATATCCAACCACTTGAGAATTTGATTTTTTCAACTCCTTGAAATTTTTGGATCATTAGGTCACTTGCATCCTCAACATGTTTCTGGCAAGCATGTCCAACACATTTAAAAGCATGTTCGGATCTGTTAGAAGTCCCTTTCCTATAAAATTCCACCAAGCTTATTATTGGGGGTTGTACTAGTGGAATTTCCCAAACATGGATAACAAAACCTTGGAGTCCATTTTTAGTGCGTTCACTTACATTTGTTATAGTTTTCAAATTTTTTTGCATAAAATTTTCACTTTGTTTTGCCTCATATCTTTTTTGTTTACTAGAAAAAAGGGAGAGTGAATTTTGGATCTGAAAAAAAATTGAACATCCAAAATGGAAATGCACAAATGCTGAGAGAGTTAATTCAAAAAGGTCTCAGTGATTTTAAGGATAGGCAAAAAGTGGCTTGTTAAATGTCCAACCACTTGATAATTTGATTTTTTCTACTCCTTGAAATTTTTGGATCATTAGGTCACTTGCATCCTCAACATGTTTCTGGCATCCATGTCCACCACATTTAAAGCATGTTAGGATCAGTTAGAAGTCCCTCTCCTATAAAATTCCACCAAGCTTATTATTAGGAGTTGTACTAGTGGAATTTCCTAAACGTGGATAACAAAACCTTGGAGTTCATTTTTAATGCATTCACTTACATTTATTATGGTTTTCAAATTTTTTTTGCATAAAATTTTCATTTTGTTATGCCTCATATCTTTTCTGTTTTCGAGAAAAATGGGAGAGTGAGTTTTGGATATGAAAAAAAATTGAACATCCAAAATGGAAATGCACAAATGCTGAGAGAGATAATTTTAAAAAGTATCTGTGATTTTTAAGGATAGGCAAAAAGTGGGTTGTTAAATGTCCAACCACTTGAGAATTTGTTTTTTTTCTACTCCTTGAAATTTTTTGATCATTAGGTCCCTTGCATCCTCAACATGTTTCTGGCATGCAAGTACACCGCTTTTAAAACATGTTAGGATCAGTTAGAAGTCCTTTCCTACAAAATTCCACCAAGCTTATTATTAGGAGTTGCACAAGAGGAATTTCCCAAACATGGATAAAAAAACCTTGGAGTTGATTTTTAGTGTGTTCACTAACATTTATTATGGTTTTCAAAATTTTTTGCTAAAAATTTTCATTTTGTTATGCCTCATATCTTTTTTGTTTACGAAAAAAATGGGAGAGTGAGTTTTGGATCTGAAAAAAAAATGAACATCCAAAATGGAAAAGCCCAAATGCTGAGAGAGATAATTCCAAAAAGTATCTCTGATTTTTAAGGATAGGCAAAAAGTGGGTTGTTAAATGTCCAACCACTTGAGAATTTGATTTTCTTCTACTCCTTGAAATTTTTAAATCATTAGGTCACTTGCATCCTCCACATGTTTCTAGCATGCATGTCCACCACATTTAAAGCATGTTAGGACCAGTTAGAAGTCCCTTTCCTATAAAATTCTACCAAGCTTATTATTATGGTTGTACGAGTGGAATTTCCCAAACATGGATAACAAAACCTTGGAGTTCATTTTTAGTGCGTTCACATACATTTATTATAGTTCCCAATTTTTTTTGAAAACAAATTTCATTGTGTTTTGCCTCTTATCTTTTTTGTTTACGAGAAAACTGGGAGAGTCAGTTTTGGATTGGAAAAAAAAAATTGAACATCCAAAATAGAAATAATATAATGCTTAGAAAGATAATTCCAAAAAGTATCTATGATTTTCAAAAATGGGCAAAAAGTGGGTTGTTAAATATCGAACCACTTGAGAATTTGACTTTTTCAACTCCTTGAAATTTTTGGATCATTAGGTCACTTGCATCCTCAACATGTTTCTGGCAAGCATGTCCACCACATTTAAAAGCATGTTTGGATCTGTTAGAAGTCCCTTTCCTATAAAATTCCACCAAGCTTATTATTAGGGGTTGTACTATTGAAATTTCCCAAACATGGATAACAAAACCTTGGAGTTCATTTTTAGTGAGTTCACTTACATTTATCATAGTTTTCAAATTTTTTTGCATAAAATTTTCATTTTGTTATGGCTCATATCTTTTTTGTTTACAAGAAAAGCGGGAGAGAGAGTTTTGGATCTGGAAAAAAATTGAACATCCAAAATGGAAATGCACAAATGCTGAGACAGATAATTCAAAAAAGTATCTGTGATTTTTAAGGATAGGCAAAAAGTGGGTTGTTAAATGTCCAACCACTTGAGAATTTGATTTTTTTCTATTCCTTGAAATTTTTGGATCATTAAGTCACTTGCATCCTCAACATGTTTTTGGCATGCGTGTCCACCACATTTAAAGCATGTTAGGATCAGTTAGAAGTCCTTTTTCCTATAAAATTCCACCAAGCTTTTTATTAGGAGTTGTACTACTGGAATTTCCTAAATGTGGATAACAAAACCTTGGAGTTCATTTTTAGTGCGTTCACTTACATTTATTATGGTTTTCAAATTTTTTTGCATCAAATTTTCTTTATGTTATGCCTCATATCTTTTCTGTTTACGAGAAAAATGGGAGAGTGAGTTTTGGATATGAAAAAAATATTGAACATCCAAAATGGAAATGCACAAATGCTGAGAGAGATAATTTCAAAAAGTATCTGTGATTTTTAAGCATAGGCAAAAAGTGTGTTGTTAAATGTCCAACAACTTGAGAATTTGATTTTTTTCTACTCCTTGAAATTTTTTGATCATTAGGTCACTTGCATCCTCAACGCGTTTCTGGCATGCAAGTACACCACATTTAAAGCATGTTAGGATCAGTTAGAAGTCCCTTTCCTACAAAATTCCACCAAGCTTATTATTAGGGGTTGTACTAGTGGAATTTCCCAAACATGGATAACAAAACATTGGAGTTCATTTTTAGTGTGTTCAATAACATTTATTATGGTTTGCAAATTTTTTTGCTTAAAATTTTCATTTTGTTATGCCTCATATCTTTTTTGTTTACGAGAAAAATGGGAGAGTGAATTTTGGATCTGAAAAAAAATGAACATCCAAAATAGAAAAGCACAAATGCTGGGAGAGATAATTCCAAAAAGTATCTGTGATTTTTACTGATAGGCAAAAAGTGGGTTCTTAAATGTCCAACCACTTGATAATTTGATTTTCTTCTACTCTTTGAAATTTTTGAATCATTAGGTCACTTGCATCCTCCACATGTTTTTGGCATGCATGTCCACCACATTTAAAGCATGTTAGGACCAGTTAGGAGTCCCTTTCCTATAAAATTCCACCAAGCTTATTATTAGGGGTTGTACTAGTGGAATTTCCCAAACATGGATAACAAAACCTTGGAGTTCATTTTTAGTGCATTCACATACATTTATTATAGTTTTCAAATGTTTTTGAAAAAAAATTTCATTTTGTTATGCCTCATATATTTTTTGTTTACGAGAAAAATGGGAGAGTGAATTTTGGATCTGAAAAAAAAATTGAACATCAAAAATGAAAATGCACAAATGCTGAGAGAGATAATTCCAAAAAGTATCTTTGATTTTTAAGGAAAGGGAAAACGTGGGTTGTTCAATGTCCTACCACTTGAGAATTTGATTTTTTTTTAACCCTAGAAATTTTTGGATCATTAGGTCACTTGCATGCTCAACATGTTTCTGGCATGCATGTCCACCACTTTTAAAGCTTGGTAGGATCAGTTAGAAGTCCCTTTCCTATAAAATTCCACCAAGCTTATTATTAGGGGTTGTACTAGTGGAATTTCCCAAACATGGATAACAAAACCTTGGAGTTCATTTTTAGTGCCTTCTCTTACATTTATTATAGTTTTCTAATTTTTTTGCATAAAATTTTCATTTTGTTGTGCCTCATATCTTTTTAGTTTACGAAAAAAATGGGAGAGTGAGTTTTGGATCTGAAAAAAAAATTGAACATCCAAAATGGAAATGAACAAATGCTGAGATAGATAATTCCAAAAAGTATCTGTGATTTTTAAGGATAGGCCAAAAGTGGGTTGTTAAATATCCAACCACATGAGAATTTGATTTTTTCTACTCCGTGAAATTTTTGGATCATTAGGTCACTTGCATCCTGAACATGTTTCTGGCATGCATGTCCACCACATTTAAAGCATGTTACGATCAGTTTGAAGTCCCTTTCCTATAAAATTCCACCAAGCTTATTATTAGGGGTTGTAAGAATTGAATTTCCCAAACATGGATAACAAAACCTTGGAATTCATTTTTAGTGCATTCACTTACATTTATTATCGTTTTCAAATTTTTTTGCATAAAATTTTCTTTTTGTTATGCCTCATATCTTTTTTGTTTAAGAGAAAAATGGGAGAGTGAGTTTTGGATCTGGAAAAAAATTTTAACATAAAAAATAAAAATTCACAAATGCTGAGAGAGATAAGTCCAAAAAGTATCTTTGATTTTTAAGGATAGGCAAAAAGTGGGTTGTTAAATATCCAAACACTTGAGAATTTGATTTTTTCTACTGCTTGAAATTTTTGGATCATTAGGCCACTTGCATCCTCAACATGTTTCTGGCATGGACGTCCACCACATTTAAAGCATGTTATCAGTTAGAAGTCCCTTTCCTACAAAATTCCGCCAAGCTTATTATTAGGGGTTGTACTAGTGGAATTTCCCAAACATGGATAACAAAACCTTGAAGTTCATTTTTAGTGCATCACTTACATTTATTATAGTTTTAAAATTTTTTGCATAAAATGTTCATTTTTTTATACCTCATATCTTTTTTGTTTATGAGAAAAATGGAAGAGTGAGTTTTGAATCTGAAAAAAAATTTGAACATCCAAAATGGAAATGATCAAATGCTTAGAAAGATAATTCCTAAAAGTATCTATGATTTTTAAGGATTGGCAAAAAATGGGTTGTTAAATATCCAACCACTTGAGAATTTGATTTTTTCTACTCCTTGAAATTTTTGCACCATTAGGTCACTTGCATCCTCAACATGTTTCTGGCATGCATGTCCACCACATTTAAAGCTTGTTAGGATCAGTTAGAAGTCCCTTTCCAATAAAAATCCACCAAGCTTATTATTCGGGGTTGTACTAGTCGAATATCCCAAACATGGATAACAAAACCTTGGAGTTCATTTCTAGTGCGTTCACTTACATTTACTATTGTTTTCAAATTTTTTTCATAAAATTTTCATTTTGTTATGCCGCATATCTTTTTTGTTTACGAGAAAAATGGGAGAGTGAGTTTTGGATCTGAAAAAAAAATTGAACATCCAAAATGGAAATGCACAAATGCTGAGTGAGATAATTCAAAAAAGTATCTGTGATTTTTAAGGATACGCAAAAAGTGGGTTGTTAAATGTCCAACCACTTGAAAATTTGATTTTTTTCTACTCCTTGAAATTTTTGGATCATTAGGTCACTTGCATCCTCAACATCTTTCTGGCATGCATGTCCACCACATTTAAAGCATGTTCAGATCAGTTAGAAGTCCCTTTCCTATAAATTCCACCAAGCTTATTATTAGGGGTTGTACTAGTGGAATTTCCTAAACGTGGATAACAAAACCTTGGAGTTCATTTTTAGTGCGTTCACTTACATTTATTATGGTTTTCAAATTTTTTTGCATAAAATTTTCCATTTGTTATGCCTCATATCTTTTCTGTTTACTAGAAAAATGGGAGAGTGAGTTTTGGATCTGAAAAAAAAAATTGAACATCCAAAATGGAAATGCACAAATGCTGAGAGAGATAATTCCAAAAAGTATCTGTGATTTTTGAGGATAGGCAAAAAGTGCCAACCACTTGAGAATTTGATTTTTTTCTACTCCTTGAAATTTTTGGATCATTAGGTCACTTGCATCCTCAACATGTTTCTGGCGTGCATGTCCACAACATTTAAAGCATGTTAAGATCAGTTAGAAGTCCCTTTCCTATAAAATTCCACCAAGCTTATTATTAGGGGTTGTACTAGTGGAATTTCCAAAACATGGATAACAAAACCTTGGAGTTCCTTTTTAGTGCGTTCACATACATTTATTATGGTTTTCAAATTTTTTTGCTTAAAATTTTCATTTTGTTATGCCTCATATCTTTTTTGTTTACAAGAAAAATGGAGAGTGAGTTTTGGATCTGAAAAAAAAAATGAACATCCAAAATGGAAAAGCACAAATGCTGAGAGAGATAATTCCAAAAAGTATCTCTGATTTTTAAGGATAGGCAAAAAGTGGGTTGTTAAATGTCCAACCACTTGAGAATTTAATTTTCTTCTACTCCTTGAAATTTTTGGATCATTGGGTCACTTGCATCCACCACATGTTTCTGGGATGCATGTCCACCACATTTAAAGCATGTTAGGACCAGTTAGAAGTTCCTTTCCTATAAAATTCCACCAAGCTTATTATTAGGGGTTGTACTAGTGGAATTTCCCAAACATGGATAACAAAACCTTGGAGTTCATTCTTTTTCCATTCACTTACATTTATCATAGTTTCAAATTTTTTTGCATAAAATTTTCATTTTGTTATGGCTCTTATCTTTTTTGTTTACAAGAAAAATGGGAGAGTGAGTTTTGGATCGGGAAAAAAATTGAACATCCAAAATGAAAATGCACAAATGCTGAGAGAGATAATTCAAAAAAGTATCTGTGATTTTTAAAGATAGGCAAAAAGTGGGTTATTAAATGTTCAACAACTTGAGAATTTGATTTTTTTCTACTCCTTGAAATTTTTTTGATCATTAGGTCACTTGCATCCTCAACAAGTTTCTGGCATGCCAGTACACCACATTTAAAGCATGTTAGCATCAGTTAGAAGTCCCTTTCCTACAAAATTCCACCAAGCTTATTATTAGGGGTTGTACTAGTGAAATTTCCCAAACATGGATAACAAAACCTTGGAGTTCATTTTTAGTGTGTTCAATAACATTTATTATGGTTTTCAAATTTTTTTGCTTAAAATTTTCGTTTTGTTATGTCTCATATCATTTTTGTTTACGAGAAAAATGGGAGAGTCAGTTTTGGATCTGAAAAAAAAATGAACATCCAAAATGGAAAAGCACAAATGCTGGGAGAGATAATTCCAAAAAGTATCTGTGGATTTTACGGATAGGCAAAAAGTGGGTTCTTAAATGTCCAACCACTCGATAATTTGATTTTCTTCTACTCCTTGAAATTTTTGGATCATTAGGTCAATTGCATCCTCAACATGTTTCTAGCATGCATGTCCACCACATTTAAAGCTTGGTAGGATATGTTAGAAGTCCCTTTCCTATAAAATTCCACCAAGCTTATTATTAGGGGTTGTACTAGTGGAATTTCCAAAACGTGGATAACAAAACCATGGAGTTCATTTTTAGTGCCTTCTCTTACATTTATTATAGTTTTCTAATTTTTTTGCTAAAAATTTTCATTTTGTTGTGCCTCTTATCTTTTTAGTTTACGAAAAAAATGGGAGAGTGAGTTTTGGATCTGAAAAAAAAATTGAACATCCAAAATGGAAATGCACAAATGCTGAGATAGATAATTCCAAAAAGTATCTGTGATTTTTAAGGATAAGCAAAAAGTGGGTTGTTAAATATCCAACCACTTGAGAATTTGATATTTTCTACTCCTTGAAATTTTTGGATCATTAGGTCACTTGAATCCTCAACATGTTTATGGCATGCTTGTCCACCACATTTAAAGCAGGTTAGCATCAGTTAGAAGTCTCTTTCCGATAAAATTGCACCAAGCTTATTATTAGGGGTTGTACTATTGGAATTTATCAAACATGGATAACAAAACCTTGGAGTTCATTTTTAGTGCGTTCACTTACATTTGTTATAGTTTTCAAATATTTTTGAATAAAATTTTTAAATTGTTATGCCTCATATCTTTTTTGTTTACTTGAAAAATGGGAGAGTGAGTTTTGAATCAGAAAAAAAATTTGAACATCCAAAATGGAAATGCACAAATGCTGAGAGAGATAATTCCAAAAAGTATCTGTGATTTTTTAGGATAGGCAAAAAAGTGGGTTGTTAAATATCCAACCACATGAGATTTTGATTTTTTCTACTCCATGAAATTTTGGGATCATTAGGTCACTTGCATCCTGAACATGTTTCTGGCATGCATGTCCACCACCTTTAAAGCATGTTACGATCAGTTTGAAGTCCCTTTCCTATAAAATTCGACCAAGCTTATTATTAGGGGTTGTACTAGTGGAATTTCCCAAACATGGATAACAAAACCTTGGAATTCATTTTTAATGCATTCACTTACATTTATTATCGTTTTCAATTTTTTTTTGCATAAAATTTTCATTTGGTTATGCCTCATATCTTTTTTGTTTACGAGAAAAATGGGAGAGTGAGTTTTGGATCTGGAAAAAAAATTTAACAAAAAAAATAAAAATGCACAAATGTTGAGAGAGATATATCCAAAAAGTATCTGTGATTTTTAAGGATAGGCAAAAAGTGGGTTGTTAAATATCCAACCACTTGAGAATTTGATTTTTTCTACTCCTTGAAATTTTTGGATCATTAGGCCACTTGCATCCTCAACATGTTTCTGGCATGCATGTCCCCCACATTTAAAGCATGTTATCAATTAGAAGTCCCTTTCCTACAAAATTCTGCCAAGCTTAATATTAGGGGTTGTACTAGTGGAATTTCCCAAACATGGATAACAAAACCTTGGAGTTCATTTTTAGTGCGTCACTTTCATTTATTATAGTTTTAAGATTTTTTTGCATAAAATGTTCATTTTTTTATGCCTCATATCTTTTTTGTTTATGAGAAAAATGGAAGAGTGAGGTTTGAATCTGAAAAAAAATTTGAACATCCAAAATGGAAATGATCAAATGCTTAGAAAGATAATTCCAAAAAGTATCTATGATTTTTAAGGATAGGCAAAAAATGGGTTGATAAATATCCAACCACTTGAGAATTTGATTTTTTCTACTCCTTGAAATTTTTGGACCATTAGGTCACTTGCATCCTCAACATGTTTCTGGCATGCATGTCCACCACATTTAAAGCATGTTCAGATCAGTTAGAAGTCCCTTTCCTATAAATTCCACCAAGCTTATTATTAGGGGTTGTACTAGTGGAATTTCCCAAACGTGGATAACAAAACCTTGGAGTTCATTTTTAGTGTGTTCACTTACATTTATTATGGTTTTCAAATTTTTTTGCATAAAATTTTCCATTTGTTATGCCTCATATCTTTTCTGTTTACTAGAAAAATGGGAGAGTGTGTTTTGGATCTGAAAAAAAAATTGAACATCCAAATGGAAATGCACAAATGCTGAGAGAGATAATTCCAAAAAGTATCTGTGATTTTTAAGGATTGGCAAAAAGTTCGTTGTTAAATGTCCAACCACTTGAGAATTTGATTTTTTTCTACTCCTTAAAAATTTTGAATCATAAGGTCAGTTGCATCCTCAATATGTTTCTGGCATGCATGTCCACCACATTTAAAGCATGTTAAGATCTTGTAGAAGTCCCTTTCCTATAAAATTCCACCAAGCTTATTATTAGGGGTTGTACTAGTGGAATTTCCAAACCATGGATAACAAAACCTTGGAGTTCATTTTTACTGCGTTCACTTACATTTATTATGGTTTTCAAATTTTTTTGCTTAAAATTTTCTTTTTGTTTTCCTCATACTTTTTTGTTTACAAGAAAAATGGAGAGTGAGTTTTGGATCAGAAAAAAAAATGAACATCCAAAATGGAAGAGCACAAATGCTGAGAGAGATAATTCCAAAAAGTATCTCTGATTTTTAAGGATAGGCAAAAAGTGGGTTGTTAAATGTCCAAGCACCTGAGAATTTAATTTTCTTCTACTCCTTGAAATTTTTGGATCATTGGGTCACTTGCATCCACCACATGTTTCTGGCATTCATGTCCACCACATTTAAAGCATGTTAGGACCAGTTAGAAGTCCCTTTCCTATAAAATTCCACCAAGCTTATTATAGGGGTTATACTAGTGGAATTTCCCAAACATGTATAGCAAAACCTTGGAGTTCTTTTTTTGTGCGTTCTCTTACATTTATTATTGTTTTCTAATTTTTTTGCATAAAAGTTTCATTTTGTTGTGCCTCATATCTTTTTTGTTTACGAGAAAAATGGGAGAGAGAGTTTAGGATCTAAAAAAAAAAATTTAACATCCAAAATGGAATTGCACAAATGCTGAGGTAGATAATTCAAAAAAGTATCTGTGATTTTTTAGGACAGGCAAAAAGTGGGTCGTTAAATATCCAACCACTTGAGAATTTGATTTATTCAACTCCTTGAAATTTTTTGATCGTTAGGTCACTAGCATCCTCAACTTGTTAGGATCAGTTAGAAGTCCCTTTCCTATAAAATTCCACCAAGCTTATTATTAGGGGTTGTAGCAGTGGAATTTCATAAAGAAGGATAAGAAAACCTTGGAGTTCATTTTTAGTGCATTCACTAACATTTATTTTCGTTTTCAAATTTTTTTGTATAAAATTTTTATTTTGTTACGCCTCATATCTTTTTTGTTTACACGAAAAGTGGGAGAGCGAGTTTTGAATCCGAAAAAAAAATTGAACATCCAAAATGGAAATGCACAAATGCTGAGAGAGATAATTCCAAAAAGTATCTGTGATTTTTAAGGATTGGCAAAAAGTGGGTTGTTAAATATCTAACCACTTGAGAATTTGATTTTTTCTACTCCGTGAAATTTTTGGATAATTAGATCACTTCCGTCCTCAACATGTTTCTGGCATGCATGTCAAACACATTTAAAGCATGTTAGGATCAGTTAGAAGTCCCTTTCCTATAAAATTCCACCAAGCTTATTATTAGGGGTTGTAGTAATGGAATTTCCCATACATGGATAACAAAACCTTGGAGTTCATTTTTAGTGCATTCACTTATATTTATTATCGTTTTCAAATTTTTTTGCGTAAAATTTTCATTTTGTTATGCCTCATATCTTTTTTGTTCACTAGAAAAATGGGAGTGAGTGTTTTGGATCTGAAAAAAAAAAATTGAACTTCCAAAATGGAAATGCACAAATGCTGAGAGAGATAATTCCAAAAAGTATCTGTGATTTTTAAGCATAGGCAAAAAGTGGGTTGTTAAATATCCAACCATTTGAGAATTTTATTTTTTTCTACTCCTTGAAAATTTTGGATCATTAGGTCACTTGCATCCTCAACATGTTTTTGGCATGCATGTCCACCACATTTAAAGCTTGTTAGGATCAGTAAGAAGTCCCTTTCCTATAAAATTCCACCAAGATTATTATTAGGGGTTGTACTAGTGGAATTTCCCAAACATGGATAACAAAACCGTGGAGTTCATTTTTAGTACGTTCTCTTACATATATTATAGTTTTCTAATTTTTTGCATAAAATTTTCATTTTGTTGTGCCTCATATCTTTTTTGTTTACGAGAAAAATGGGAGAGTGAGTTTTGGATATGAAAAAAAATTTGAACATCCAAAATCGAAATGCACAAATGCTGAGAGAGGTAATTCCAAAAAGTATCTGTGACTGTTAAGGATAGGCAAAAAGTGGGTTGTTAAATGTCCAACCACTTGAGAATTTGATTTTTTTCTACTCGAAATTTTTGATCATTAGGTCACTTGCATCCTCAACTTTTTTTTGGCTTGCATGAACCACATTTAAAGCATGTTAGGATCAATTAGAAGTCCCTTACCTATAAAATTCCACCAAGCTTATAATTAGGGGTTGTACTAGTGCAATTTACCAAACATGGATAACAAAACCTTGGAGTTCATTTTTAGTGCATTCTCTTACATTTATTATACTTTTCTAATTTTTTTGCATAAAATTTTCATTGTGTTATGTCTCATATCTTTTTTGTTTACGAGAAAAATGGGAGAGAAAGTTTTGGATTTGAAAAAAAATTTGTACATCCAAAATGGAAATGCACAAATGCTGAGAGAGATAATTCCAAAAAGTATATGTGATTTTTAAGGATAGGAAAAAAGTTGGTTGTTAAATGTCCAACCACTTGAGAATTTGATTTTTTCTACTCCGTGAAATTTTTGGATCATTAGGTCACTTGCATCCTCAACATGTTTCTGGCATGCATGTCCACCACATTTAAAGCATGTTAGGATCAGTTAGAAGTCCCTTTCCTATAAAATTCCACCAAGCTTATTATTAGGGGTTGTACTAGTGGAATTTCCCAAACCTGGATAGCAAAACCTTGGAGTTCATTTTTAGTGCGTTCAGTTACATTTAATATCGTTTTCAGATTTTTTTGCAAAAAAATTTCGTTTTGTTATGCCTCATATCTTTTTTGTTTACGAGAAAAATGGAAGAGTGAGTTTTGGATATGAAAAAAAAATTGAACATCCAAAATGGGAATGCACAATTGCTGGGAGAGATAATTCCAAAAAGTAACTGTGTTTTTTAATGTCAGGCAAAACGTGAGTCGTTAAATATCCAACCACTTGAGAATTTGATTTTTTCAACTCCTTGAAATTTTTGGATCATTAGGTCACTTGCATCCTCAACATGTTTCTGGCAAGCATGTCCACCACATTTAAAAGCATGTTTGGATCTGTTTGAAGTCCCTTTCCAATAAAATTCCACCAAGCTTATTATTAGGGGTTGTGCTAGTGGAATTTCCCAAACATGGATAACAAAACCTTGGAGTTCATTTTTAGTGCGTTCACTTACATTTATTATGGTTTTCAAATTTTGTTGCATAAAATTGTCATTTTGTTATGCCTCATATCTTTTCTGTTTACGAGAAAAATGGGAGAGTGAGTTTGGGATATGAAAAAAAAATTGAACATCCAAAATGGGAATGCACAATTGCTGAGAGAGATAATTCCAAAAAGTAACTGTGTTTTTTAATGTCAGGCAAAACGTGAGTCGTTAAATATCCAACCACTTGAGAATTTGATTTTTTCAACTCCTTGAAATTTTTGGATCATTAGGATACTTGCATCCTCAACATGTTTCTGGCATGCATGTCCACCACATTTAAAGCATGTTAGGATCAGTTAGAAGTCCCTATCCTATAATATTCCACCAAGTTTATTATTAGGGGTTGTAGTAGTGGAATTTCCCAAACATGCATAACAAAACCTTGGAGTTCATTTTTAGTGCATTCACTTATATTTATTATCGTTTTCAATTTTTTTTGCTTAAAATTTCATTTTGTTATGTCTCATATCGTTTTACTTTACTAGAAAAATGGGAGAGTGAGTTTTGGATCTGAAAAAAAAATTGAACATCCAAAATAGAAATGCACAAATGCTGAGAGAGATAATTCCAAAAAGTATCTGTTATTTTTAAGCATAGGCAAAAAGTGGGTTGTTAAATGTCCAACCACTTTAGAATTTGATTTTTTTCTACTCCTTGAAATTTTTGGATCATTAGGTCAGTTGCATCCTCCACATGTTTTAGGCATGCATGTCCACCACATTTAAAGCTTGTTAGGATCAGTTAGAAGTCCCTTTCCTATAAAATTCCACCAAGCTTATAATTAGGGGTTGTACTAGTGCAATTTACCAAACATGGATAACAAAACCTTGGAGTTCATTTTTAGTGCGTTCTCTTACATTTATTATACTTTTCTTTTTTTTTTTGCATAAATTTTTCATTTTGTTATGCCTCATATCTTTTTTGTTTACGAGATAAATGGGAGAGAAAGTTTTGGATCTGAAAAAAAGTTTGACTATCCAAAATGGAAATGCACAAGTGCTGAGAGAGATAATTCCAAAAAGTATATGTGATTTTTAAGGATAGGCAAAAAGTTGGTTGTTAAATGTCCAACCGCTTGAGAATTTGATTTTTTCTACTCCGTCAAATTTTTGGATCATTAGGTCACTTGCATCCTCAACATGTTTCTAGCATCCATGTCCACCACATTTAAAGCATGTTAGGATCAGTTAGAAGTCCCTTTCCTATAAAATTCCACCAAGCTTATTATTAGGGGTTGTACTAGTGGAATTTCCCAAACATGGATAACAAAACCTTGGAGTTCATTTTTAGTGCATTCACTTACATTTATTATCGTTTTCAATTTTTTTGCATAAAATTTTCGTTTTGTTATGCCTCATATCTTTTTTGTTTACGAGAAAAATGGGAGAGTGAGTTTTGGAGCTGAAAAAAAAATTGAACATCCAAAACTGAAATGCTCAAATGCTAAGAGAGATAATTCCAAAAAGTATCTGTGATTTTTAAGGATAGGCAAAAGGTGGGTTGTTAAATATCCAACCACTTGAGAATTTGATTTTTTATACTCCTTGAAATTTTTTGATCATTAGGCCACTTGCATCCTCAACATGTTTTTGGCATGCATGTCCACGACATTTAAAGCACGTTAGCATCAGTGAGAAGTTCTTTCCTATAAAATTCCACCGAGCTTATTATTATGGGTTGTACTAGTGGAATTTCCCAAACAAGGATAACAAAACCTTGGAGTTCATTTTTAGTGCGTTCACTTACATTTATTATAGTTTTCAATTTTTTTTGCATAAAATTTTCATTTTGTTATGCCTCAAATTTTTTTTGTTTACGAGAAAAATGGGAGAGAGAGTTTTGGATCTGAAAAAAAATTTGAACACCGAAAATGGAAATGCACAAATGCTGTGAGGGATAATGCCAAAAAGTATTTGTGATTTTTAAGGATAAGCAAAAAGTGGATTGTTAAATATCCAACCACTTGAGAATTTGATTTTTTCTATTCCTTTAAATTTTTGGATCATTGGGTCACTTGCATCCACAACATGTTTTTGGCATGCATGTCTACCACATTTCAAGCTTGTTAGGAACAGTTAGAAGTCTCTTTCCGATAAAATTCCAAACAGCTTATTATTAGGGGTTGTACTAGTGCAATTTCCCAAACATGGATAACAAAACCTTGGAGTCCATTTTTAGTGCATTCACTTACATTTATTATCGTTTTCAAATTTGTTTGCATAAAATTTTTATTTTTTTATACCTCATATCTTTTTTGTTTACGAGAAAAATGGGAGAGTGAGTTTTTTATCTGAAAAAAAAAATTGAATATCCACAATGGAAATGCACAAATGCTGAGAGAGATAATTCCAAAAAGTATCTGTGATTTTTAAGGATAGGCAAAAAGTGGGTTGTTAAATGTCCAACCACTTGAGAATTTGATTTTTTTCTACTCCTTGAAATTTTTGGATCATTAGTTCACTCGCATCCTCAACATGTTTCTGACATGCATGTCCACCACATTTAAAGCATGTTAGGATCAGTTAGAACTCCCTTTCCAATAAAATTCCACCAAGCTTATTATTAGGGGTTGTACTAGTGGAATTTCCCAAACACGGATAATAAAACCTTGGAGTTCATTTTTAGTGCGTTCTCTTACATTTATTTTAGTTTTCTAGTTTTTTTGCATAAAATTTTCATTTTGTTATGCCTCATATCTTTTTTGTTTACGAAAATAATGGGCGAGTGAGTTTTGGATCTGAAAAAAAGTTTTAACATCCAAAATGGAATTGCATAAAAACTGAGATAGATAATTCAGAAAAGTATTTTTGATTTTTTAGAATAGGCAAAAAGTGGGTTGTTCAATATCCAACCACTTGAGAATTTCATTTTTTCTACTCCTTGAAATTTTTGGATCATTAGGTCACTTGCATCCTCAACATGTTTCTGGCATGCTTGTCCACCACATATAAAGCATGTTAGGATCAGTTAGAAGTGTCTTTCCGATAAAATTCCACCAAGCTTATTATTAGGGGTTGTACTAGTGGAATTTCCCAAACATGGATAACAAAACCATGGAGTTCATTTTTAGTGCGTTCACTTATATTTATTATGGTTTTCATATTTTTTTGCATAAAATTTTCTTTTTGTTATGCCTCATATCTTTTTTGTTTACGAGAAAAATGCGAGAGTGAGTTGTGGATCTGAAAAAAAATTGAACATTCAAAATGGAAATGCACAAGTGTTGAGAGAGATAATTCAAAAAAGTATATGTAATTTTTATGGAGAGGCAAAAATTGGGTTGTTAAATGTCCAACCACTTGAGAATTTGATTTTTTTCTGCTCCTTGAAATTTTTGGATCATTAGCTCACTTGCATCCTCAACATGTTTCTGGCATGCAACATCCACCTCATATCAAGCATGTTAGGATCAGTTAGAAGTCCCTATCCTATAAAATTCCACTAAGCTTATTATTAGGGGTTGTACTAGTGGAATTTCCCTAACGTGGATAACAAAACCTTGGAGTTCATTTTTAGTGTGTTCACTTACATTTGTTATGGTTTTCAAATTTTTTTGTATAATATTTTCGTTTTGTTATGCCTCATATATTTTCTGTTTACGAGAAATGGGAGAGTGAGTTTTGGATCTGCAAAAAAAAATTTAACATCCAAAATGGATATGCACAAATACTGAGAGAGATAATTCCAAAAAGTATCTATGATTTTTAAGGATAGGCAAAAAGTGGGTTGTTAAATATCCAACCATTTGAGAATTTGATTTTTTCTACTCCTTGAAATTTTTGGATCATTAGGTTACTTGCATCCTCAACATGTTTCTGGCATGCTTGTCCACCACATTTAAAGCACGTTAGCATCAGTTAGAAGTCTCTTTCCGCTAAATTCCACCAAGATTATTATTAGGGCTTGTACTAGTGGAATTTCTAAAACATGGATTACAAAAACTTGGACTTCATTTTTAGTGCGTTCACTTACATTTATTATAGTTTTCAAATTTTTTTGCATAAAATTTTCATTTAGTTTTACCTCAAATTTTTTTTGTTTACGAGAAAAATGGGAGAGCTAGTTTTGGATCTGAAAAAAAATTTGAACGCCGAAAAATGAAATGCACAAATGCTGTGAGCGATAATTCCAAAAAGTAATTGTGATTTTTAAGGATAAGCAAAAAGTGGTTTGTTAAATATCCAACTAGTTGAGAATTTCATTTTTTCTATTCCTTTAAATTTTTGGATCATTAGGTCACTTGCATCCACAACATGTTTCTGGCATGCATGTCTACCACATTTAAAGCATGTTAGGATAAGTTAGAAGTCTCTTTCCGATAAAATTCCAACAAGGTTATTATTCGGGGTTGTAGTAGTGGAATTTCCCAAACATGGATTACAAAACCATGGAGTTCATTTTAAGTGCGTTCACTTACATTTATTATAGTTTTTAAATTTTTTTGAATAAAATAATTTTTTTGTTTCCCTCATATCTTTTTTTTTATGAGAAAAATAGGAGAGTGAGTTTTGGATCTGAAAACAAATTTGAACACCGAAAATGGAAATGCACAAATGCTGTGAGGGATAATTTCAAAAAGTGTTTGTGATTTTTATGGATAAGAAAAAAGTGGGTTGTTAAATATCCAACCATTTGAGAATTTGGTTTTTTCTATTCCTTTAAATTTTTGGATCATTAGGTCACTTGCATCCACAACATGTTTTTGGCATGCATGTCTACCACATTTCAAGCTTGTTAGGAACAGATAGAAGTCTCTTTCCGATAAAATTCCAACAACCTTTTTATTAGGGGTTGTACTAGTGGAATTTCCCAAACATGGATTACAAAACCTTGGATTTCATTTTTAGTGCATTCACTTACATTTATTATAGTTTTCAAATTTTTTTGCATAAAATTTTCATTTTGTTATGCTTTATATCTGTTTTGTTTACGAGAAAAATGGGAGAGCGAGTTTTGGATATGAAAAAAAATTTTAACATTCAAAATGGAAATGATATAATGCTTAGAAAGATAATTCCAAAAAGTATCTGTGATTTTTTAGGATTGGCAAAAAGTGGATTGTTAAATATCCAACCACTTGAGAAATTGATTTTTTCTACTCCTTCAAATTTTTGGATCATTAGGTGACTTGCATCCTCAACATGTTTCTGGCATGCATGTCCACCACATTTAAAACATGTTAGGATCAGTTAGAAGTCCATTTCCTTTAAAATTCCACCAAGCTTATTATTAGGGGTTGTACTAGTGGAATTTCCCAAACAAGGATAACAAAACCTTGGAGTTCATTTTTAGTGCATTCACTTACATTTATTATCGTTTTCAAATTTGTTTGCATAAAATTTTCATTTTGTTATGCCTCATATCTTTTTTGTTTAGGAGAAAAATGGGAGAGTGAGTTTTCAATCTGAAAAGAAAAATTGAATATCCACAATGGAAATGCACAAATGCTGAGAGAGATGATTCCCAAAAGTATCTGTGATTTTTAAGGATAGGAAAAAAGTGGGTTGTTAAATGTCCAACCACTTGAGAATTTGATTTTTTTCTACTCCTTGAAATTTTTGGATCATTAGTTCACTTGCATCCTCAACATGTTTCTGACATACATGTCCACCACATTTAAAGTATGTTAGGATCAGTTAGAAGTCCCTTTCCTATAAAATTCCACGAAGCTTATTATTAGGGGTTATACTAGTGGAATTTCCCAAACATGGATAACAAAACCTTGGAGTTCATTTTTAGTGCGTTCTCTTACATTTATTTTAGTTTTCTAGTTTTTTTTGCATAAAACTTTCATTTTGTTATGCCTCATATCTTTTTTGTTTACGAGAAAAATGGGAGAGTGAGTTTTGGATCTGAAAAAAAGTTTTAACATCCAAAATGGAATTGCATAAAAGCTGAGATAGATAATTCAGAAAAGTGTTTTTGATTTTTTAGAATAGGCAAAAAGTGGGTTTTAATTATCCAACCACTTGAGAATTTGATTTTTTCTACTCCTTGAAATTTTTGGATCATTAGGTCACTTGCATCCTCAACATGTTTCTGGCATGCTCGTCCATCACATATAAAGCATGTTAGGATCTGTTAGAAGTGTCTTTCCGATAAAATTCCACCAAGCTTATTATTAGGGGTTGTACTAGTGGAATTTCCAAAACATGGATTACAAAAACTTGGACTTCATTTTTAGTGCGTTCACTTACATTTATTATAGTTTTCAAATTTTTTTGCATAAAATTTTCTTTTTGTTATGCCTCAAATTTTTTTTGTTTACGAGAAAAATGGGAGAGCTAGTTTTGGATCTGAAAAAAAATTTCAACGCCGAAAAATGAAATGCACAAATGCTGTGAGCGATAATTCCAAAAAGTATTTGTGATTTTTAAGGATAAGCAAAAAGTGGTTTGTTAAATATCCAACCACTTGAGAATTTGATTTTTTCTATTCCTTTAAATTTTTGGATCATTAGGTCACTTGCATCCACAACATGTTTCTGGCATGCATGTCTACCACATTTAAAGCATGTTAGGATAAGTTAGAAGTCCTTTTCCGATAAAATTCCAACAAGCTTATTATTCGGGGTCGTACTAGTGGAATTTCCCAAACATGGATTACAATACCTTGGAGTTCATTTTTAGTGCGTTCACTTACATTTATTATAGTTTTTAAATTTTGTGCATAAAAATAACTTTTTTGTTATCCCTCATATCGTTTTTTTTTTACGAGAAAAATGGGAGAGTGAGTTTTGGATCTTAAAAAAAATTTGAACTTCCAAAATGGTAATGCACAAATGCTGAGAGAAATAATTCCAAAAAGTATCTGTGATTTTTAAGGATAGGCAAAAAGTGGGTACTTAAATGTGCAACCACTTGAGAATTTGATTTGTTTCTACTCCTTGAAATTTTTGGATCATTAGGTCACTTGCATCCTCAACATGTTTCTGACATGCATGTCCACCTCATATAAAGCATGTTAGGATTAGTCAGAAGTCCCTTTCCTATAAAATTCCACCAAGCTTATTATTAGGGGTTGTACTAGTGGAATTTCCCAAACGTGGATAACAAAACTTTGGAGTTCATTTTTAGTGCGTTCACTTACATTTATTATGGTTTTCAAATTTTTTTGTATAAAATTTTCGTTTTGGTATGCCTTATATATTTTCTGTTTATGAGAAAAATGGGAGAGCGAGTTTTGGATCTGAAAAAAAAATTAACATCAAAAATGGAAATGCACAGATGCTGAGAGAGATAATTCCAAAAAGTATCTGTGATTTGTAAGCATAGGCAAAAAGTGGGTTGTTAAATATCCAACCACTTGAGAATTTCATTTTTTCTATTCCTTTAGATTTTTGGATCATTAGGTCACTTGCATCCACAACATGTTTCTGGCATGCATGTCTACCACATTTAAAGCATGTTAGGATAAGTTAGAAGTCTCTTTCCGATAAAATTCCAACAAGCTTATTATTAGGGGTTGTACTAGTGGAATTTCCCAAACATGGATTACAAAACCTTGGAGTTCATTTTTAGTGCGTTCACTTACATTTATTATAGTTTTCAAATTTTTTTGCATAAAAGTTTCATTTTGTTATCCCTCATATCTTTTTTGTTTACGATAAAAATGGGAGAGTGAGTTTTGGATTTGAAAAAAAATTTGAACATAAAAAATGGAACTGCACAAATGCTAAGAGAGATGATTCCAAAAAGTATCTGTGATTTTTAAGGATTGGCAAAAAGTGGGTTGTTAAATGTCCAACCACTTGAGAATTTAATTTTTTTCTACTCCTAGAAATTTTGTGATCATTAGGTCACTTGCATCCGCAATATGTTTCTGGCATGCATGTCCACCACATTTAAAGCATGTTAGAATCAGTTAGAAGTCCCTTTCTTATAAAATTCCACCAAGCTTATTATTAGGGGTTGTACTAGTGGAATTTCACAAACATTGATAACGAAACCTTGGAATTCATTTTTAGTGCATTCTCTTACATTTATTATAGTTTTCAAATTTTTTTGCATAAATATTCATTTTGTTATGCCTCATATCTTTTTTGTTTTGGAGAAAAATGGGAGAGTGAGTTTTTTATCTTAAAAAAAATTGAAGATCCAAAATTGAAATGCACAAATGCTGAGAGAGGTAATTCCAAAAAGTATCTGTGATTTTTAAGGATTGGCAAAAAGTGGGTTGTTAAATATCCAACCAATTGAGAATTTTATTTTCTTCTACTCCTTGAAATTTTTGGATCATTAGGTTACTTGCATCCTCAACATGTTTCTTGCATGCATGTCCACCACATTTAAAGCATGTTAGGATCAGTTAAAAGTCCCTTTCCTCTAAAATTCCACCTAGATTATTATTAGGGGTTGTACTAGTGGAATTTCCCAAACATGGATAACAAAACCTTGGAGTTCATTTTTATTGCGTTCACTTACATTTATTATAGTTTTCAACCTTTTTTGCTTAAAATTTTCATTTTGTTAGGCCTCATTTCTTTATTGTTTAGGCAAAAAATATTGGATCTGAAGAAAAATTTGAATATCCAAAATGGGAATGCACAAATGTTGAGAGAGATAATTCCAACAAGTATCTATGATTTTTAAGGACCGGCAAAAAGTGGGTCGTTAAATATCCAACCACATGAGAATTTGATTTTTTCAACTCCTTGAAATTTTTGGATCATTAGGTCACTTGGATCGTCAACATGTTTCTGGCATGCTTGTCCACCACATTTAAAAGCATGTTAGGATCTGTTAGAAGTCCCTTTCCTATAAAATTCCCCCAAGCTTATTATTAGGTGTTGTACAAGTGGAATTTCCCAAACATGGATAACAAAACCTTGAAGTTCATTTTTGGTGCGTTCACTTACAATTATTATAATTTTCAAATTTTTTTTCATAAAATTTTCATTTTGTTATATCTCATATCTTTTTTGTTTACTAGAAAAATGGGTGAGTGAGTTTTGGATCTGAAAAAAAATTTGAACATCCAAAATGGTAATGCATAAATGCTGAGAGAGATAATTCCAAGAAGTATCTGTGATTTTTAAGGACAGGCAAAAAGTGGTTCGTTAAATATCCAACCACTTGAGAATTTGATTTTTTCAACTCCTTGAAATTTTTGGATCATTAGGTCACTCGCATCCTCAACATGTTTTTGACATGCATGTCCACCACATTTAAAGCATGTTAGGATCAATTCGAAGTCCCTTTCCTTTAAAATTCCACCAAGCTTATTATAAGTGGTTGTAGTAGAGGAATTTCCCAAACATGGATAACAAAACGTCGGAGTGCATTTTTAGTGCGTTCACTTACATTTATTATTGTTTTCAAAAAAAAATTTCATAAAATTTTCATTTTGTTATGCCTTATATCTTTTTTGTTTACGAGAAAAATGGGAGAGAGAGTTTTGGATCTGAAAAAAAATTTGAACATCCAAAATGGAAATGCACAAATGCTGAGAGATAATTCCAAAAAGTATCTGTGATTTTTAAGGATAGGCATAAAGTGGGTTGTTAAATATCCAACCACTTGATAATTTGATTTTTTCAACTCCTTGAAATTTTTGGATCATTAGGTCACTTGGATCCTACACATGTTTCTGGCATACTTGTCCACCACATTTAAAAGCATGTTAGGATCTGTTAGAAGTCCCTTTCCTATAAAATTCCACCAAGCTTATTATTAAGGGTTGTACAAGTGTAATTTCCCAACTATGGAGAACAAAACCTTGGAGTTCATTTTTAGTGCGTTCACTTACATTTATTATAGTTTTCAAATTTTTTTGCATAAAATTTTCATTTTGTTATGCCTCATATCTTTTTTGTTTACGAGAAAAAATGGGTGAGTGAGTTATCGATCTGAAAAAAAAGTTGAACATCCAAAATGGGAGTGCACAAATGCTGAGAGGGATAATTCCAAAAAGTATTTGTGATTTTTAAGGAAAGGCAAAAAATGGGTCGTTAAATATCCAACCACTTGAGAATTTCATTTCTTCAACTCCTTGAAATTTTTGGATCATTACGTCACTTACATTTATTATAGGTTTCAAATTTTTAGTGCGTTCACTTACATTTATTATAGGTTTCAAATTTTTTTGCATAAAATTTTCATTTTGTTATGCCTAATTTCTTTTATTGTTTACAAGAAAAATGGGAGAGTGAGTTTTGGATCTGAATAAAAATTGGCACATCCAAAATGGAAATACACAAATGCTGAGAGGGATAATTCCAAAAAGAATCTGTGATTTTTAAGGATAGGCAAAAAGTAGGTTGTTAAATATCCAACCACTTCAGAATTTGATTTTTTCTACTCCTTGAAAATTTTGGATCATTAGGTCACTTGCATCCTCAACATCTTTCTGGCATGCATGTCCACCACATTTAAAGCATGTTAGGATCACTTAGAAGTCTCTTTCCTACAAAATTCCACCAAGCTTATTATTAGGGGTTGTACTAGTGGAATTTCCCAAACATGGATAACAAAACCTTGGAGTCCATTTTTTGTGCGTTCACTTACATTTATTATAGTTTTCATATTTTTTTGCATAAAATTTTCATTTTGTTATGCCTCATATCTTTTTTGTTTACGAGAAAAATGCGAGAGTGAGTTTTGGATCTGAAAAAAACAATTGCACATCCAAAATGGAAATGCACAAATGCTGAGAGAGATAATTCAAAAAAGTATCTGTGATTTTTAAGGATAGGGAAAAAGTGGGTTGTCAAATGTCCAATCACTTGAGAATTTTATTTTTTCTACTCCTTGAAATTTTTGGATCATTAGGTTACTTGCTTCCTCAACATGTTTCTGGCATGCATGTCCACCACATTTAAAGCATGTTAGGATCAGTTAGAAGTCCCTTTCCTATAAAATTCCACCAAGCTTATTATTAGGGGTTGTACTAGTGGAATTTCCCAAACATGGATAACAAAACCTTGGAGTTCATTTTTAGTGGGTTCACTTACATTTAGTATTGTTTTCAAATTTTTTTGCATAAAATTTGAATTTTGCTATGCCTCATATCTTTTTTGTTTACGAGAAAAATGGGAGAGCAAGTTTTGGATCTGAAAAAAAAATTGCACATCCAAAATGGAAATGCAGAAATGCTGAGAGAGATAATTCAAAAAAGTATCTGTGATTTTTAAGGATAGGGAAAAAGTGGGTTGTTAAATGTCCAACCACTTGAGAATTTGATTTTTTTCTGCTTCTTGAAATTTTTGGATCATTAGGTCACTTGCATCCTCAACATGTTTCTGGTATGCATGTCAACCACATTTAAAGCATGTTAGGATCAGTTAGAAGTCCCTTTCCTATAAAATTCCACCAAGCTTATTATTAAGGGTTGTACTAGTGGAATTTCCCGAACGTGGAGAACAAAACCTTGGAGTTCATTTTTAGTGACTTCACCTACATTTATTATGGTTTTCAAAATTTTTTGCAAAACATTTTAATTTTGTTATGCCTCATATCTTTTTTGTTTGCGAGAAAAATGGGAGAGTGAGTTTTGGATAAAAAATAAATTGAACATCCAAAATGGAAATGCACAAATGCTGAGAAAGATAATTCAAAAAAGTATCTGTAATTTTTAAGGATAGGCAAAAAGTGGGTTGTTAAATGTCCAACCATTTCAGAATTTGATTTTTTTCTACTCCTAGAAAATTTTGGATCATTATGTAACTTGCATCCTCAACATGTTTCTGGCATGCATGTCCACCACATTTAAAGCATGTTAGGATCAGTTAGAAGTCCCTTTCCTATAAAATTCCACCAACCTTATTATTAGGGGTTGTACTAGTGGAATTTCCCAAACATGGATAACAAAACCTTGGAGTTCATTTTTAGTGCGTTCACTTACATTTATTATAGTTTTCAAATTTTTTTGCATAAAATTTTCATTTTGTTATGCCTCATTTCATTTTGGTTTATGAGAAAAAAGGGAGAGTGAGTTTTGGATCTGTAAAAAAATTTTAACGTGGAAAATTGAAATGCACAAATGCTAAGAAAGATAATTCCAAAAAGTTTCTGTAATTTTTAAGGATAGGCAAAAAGTGGGTTGTTAAATATCCAACCACTTGAGAATTTTATTTTGTTCTACTCCTTGAAAATTTTGGATGATTTGGTTACTTGCTTCCTCAACATGTTTCTGGCATGCATGTCCACCACATTTAAAGCATGTTCGGATTAATTAGAAGTCCCATTCCTATAAAATTCCACCAAGCTTATTATTTGGGGTTGTACTAGTGGATCTTCCCAAACCTTGAGAACAAAACCTTGGAGTTCATTTTTAGTGCGTCACTTACATTTATTATAGTTTTCTAATTTTTAGGAATAAAATTTTCCTTTTGTTATGCCTCATATCATTTTTGTTTATGAGAAAAAAGGGAGAGTGAGTTTTGGATCTGAAAAAAAAAATTAACATCCAAAATGGAAATGCACAAATGCTGAGACAGATAATTCCAAAAAGTATCTATGATTTTTAAGGATAGGCAAAAAGTGGGCTGTTAAATGTCCAACCACTTGAGAATTTGATTTTTTTCTACTCCTTGAAAATTTTGGATCATTAGGTCACTTGCATCCTCCACATGTTTCTGGCATGCATGTCCACCACGTTTAAACCATGTTAGGTCCAGATAGAAGTCCCTTTCGTATAAAATTCCACCAAGCTTATTATTTGGCATTGTACTAGTGGAATTTCCAAAATTTAGATAAAAAAACCTTGGAGTTCATTTTTAGTGCGTTCACTTACATTTATTATAGTTTTCAAATTTTTTGAAAAACAATTTCATTTTGTCATGCTTCATATCTTTTTTGTTTACGAGAAAAATGTGAGAGTGAGTTTTGGATCTGAAAAAAAAATTGAACATCCAAAATGCAAATGCACAAATGCTGAGAGAGATAATTCCAAAATGTATCTATGATTTTTAAGGATAGGCAAAAAGAGGGTTTTTAAATGTCCAACAACTTGAGAATTTGATTTTTTTCTACTCCTTGAAATTTTTGGATCATTAGGTCACTTGCATCCTCAAGATATTTCTGGCATGCATGCCCACCACATTTAAAGCATGTTAGGATTAGTTAGAAGTCCCTTCCCTATAAAATTCCGCCAATCTTATTATTAGGGGTTGTACTTGTGGAATTTTCAAAACATGGATAAGAAAACCTTGGTGTTAGTTTTTAGTGCGTTCACTTACTTATTTTATAGTTTTCAAATTTTTTTGCATAAAATTTCCATTTTGTTATGCCTCATATCTTTTTTGTTTACGAGAAAAATGGGAGAGAGAGTTTTGGATCTGAAAAAAAATAATTCGACATTTTAAATGGAAATGCACAAATGCTGAGAGAGTTAATTCCAAAAAGTATCTATCATTTTTAAGGATAGGCAAAAAGTGGGTTGTTAAATATCCAACCACTTGAGAATTTGATTTTTATCTGCTCCTTGAAATTTTTGGATCATTAGGTCACTTGCATCCTCAACATCTTTTTTGCATGCATGTCCACCACATTTATAGCATGTTAGGATCAGTTAGAAGTCCCTTCCCTATAAAATTCCACCAAGCTTATTATTAGGGGTTGTACTAGTGGAATTTCCCTAATATGGATAACAAAACCTTGGAGTTCCTTTTCAGTGCGTTCACTTACTTTTGTTATAGTTTCAAATTTTTTTGCAAAAAATATTCATTTTGTTATGCCTCATATCTCTTTTGTTTACAAGAAAAATTGCAGAGTGAGTTTTGGATCTGAAAAAAAAATTTGAACATCCAAAATGGAAATGCACAAATGCTGAGAGAGATAATTCAAAAAAGTATCCGTGATTTTTAAGGATAGGCAGAAAGTGGGTTGTTAAATATCCAACCACTTAAGAATTTGATTTTTTTCTTCTCCATGAAATTTTTGGATCATTAGGTCACTTGCATACTCAACATGTTTCTGGCATGCATGTCCACCACATTTAAAGCATGTTAGAATCAGTTAGAGGTCCCTTCCGTATAAAATTCCACCAAGCTTATTATTAGGGGTTGAACTCGTGGAATTTCCCAAACATGGATAACAAAACCATGGAGTTCATTTTTAGAGCGTTCACTTACATATATTATAGTTTTCAATTTTTTTTGCATAAAAGTTTCATTTTGTTATGCATCATATCTCTTTTGTTTACAAAAAAATGGGAGAGAGTGTTTTGGATCTGAAAAAAAAATTTGAATATCCAAAATGGAAATGCACAAATGCTGAGAGAGATAATTCAAAAAAGTATCTGTGATTTTTAAGGATAGGCAAAAAGTGGGTTGTTAAATATCCAACCACTTGAGAATTTGATTTTTTGCTACTCCTTGAAGTTTTCTGATCATTACGTCACTTGCATCCTCAACATGTTTCTTGCAAGCGTGTCCACCACATTTAAAGCATGTTAGGATATGTTAGAAGTCCCTTCCCCATAAAATTCCACCAAGCTTATTATTAGGGGTTGTACTAGTGGAATTTCCCAAAAATGGATAACAAAACCATGGAGTTCATTTTTAGCGCGTTCACTGACATTTATTATAGTTTTCAAATTTTTTTGCATAAAATTTTCATTTTGTTATGCCTCATATCTTTTTTGTTTACAAGAAAAATGGGAGAGTGAGTTTTGGATCTAAAAAAAAATTTGAACATCCAAAATGGAAATGCACAAATGCTTAGAGAGATAATTCCAAAAAGTATCTATGATTTTTAAGGATAGGCCAAAAGTGGGTGGTTAAATATCCAACCACTTGAGAATTTGATCTATTTCTACTCCTTGAAATTTTCTGATCATTACCTCACATGCGTCCTCAACATGTTTTTGGCATGCATGTCCACCACATTTAAAGCATGTGAGGATCCGTTAGAAGTTCCTTTCCTATAAAATTCCACCAAGCTTATTATTAGGGGTTGTACTAGGCGAATTTCTCAAACTTGGATAACAAAACCTTGGAGTTCATTTTTAGTATTTATTATAGTTTTCAAATTTCTTTGCATAAAATTTTCATTTTGTTATGCCTCATATCTTTTTTTGTTTACGAGAAAAATGGGATAACGAGTTTTGGATCAGAAAAAAAAATTTGAATATCCAAAATGGAAATGCTCAAATGCAGAGAGAGATAATTCCAAAAAGTATCTGTGATTTTTGAGGATAGGCAAAAAGAGGGTTGTTAAATATCCTACCACTTGAGAATTTGATTTTTTTCTACTACTTGAAATTTTCTGATCATTAGGTCACTTGCATCCCTTTAATGCATTCACTTACATTTTTTATAGTTTTCAAATTTTTTTGCATAAAATTTTCATTTTGTTATGCCTCATATCTTTTTCTTTTAAAAGAAAAATGAGAGATTAAGTTTTGGATCTTAAAAAAAAATTTGAACATCCAAAATGTAAAAGCACAAATCCTGAGAGAGATAATTCCAAAGAGTATCTGTGATTTTTAATGATAGGCAAAAAGTGGGTTGTTAAATATCCAACCACTTGAGAATTTGATTTTTTTCTACTCCTTGAAATTTTCTGATCATTAGGTCACTTGCATCCCCAACATGTTTCTGGCATGCATGTCCACCACATTTAAAGCATGTTAGGATCAGTTCGAAGTCCCTTTCCTATAAAATTCCACCAAGCTTATTATTAGGGGTTGTACTACAGGAATTTCCCAAACATGGATAACAAAACCTAGGAGTTCATTTTTAGTGTGTTCACTTACATTTATTATAGTTTTCAAATTTTTTTGCAAAAATTTTTCATTTTGTTATGCCTCATATCTTTTTTGTTTGCGAGAAAAATGGGAGAGCGAGTTTTGGATCTGAAAAAAAAATTGAACATCCAAAATGGAAATGCACAAATGCTGAGAAAGATAATTCAAAAAAGTATCTATAATTTTTAACGATAGGCAAAAAGTGGGTTGTTAAATGTCCAACCACTTGAGAATTTTATTTTTTTTCCACTCCTTGAAATTTTTGGATCATTAGGTCACTTGCCTCCTCAACATGTTTCTGGCATGCGTGTTCACCACATTTAAAGCATGTTAGGATCATTTAGAAGTCCCTTTCCTATAAAATTCCACCAAACTTATTATTAGGGGTTGTACTAGAGGAATTTCCCAAACATGGAATACAAAACCTTGGAGTTCATTTTTAGTGCGTTCACCTACATTTATTATGGTTTTAAAATTTTTTTGCATAAAATTTTCATTTTGTTATGCCTCATATCTTTTTTGTTTGCGAGAAAAATGGGAGAGTGAGTTTTCGATCTGAAAATAAAATTGAACATCCAAAATGGAAATGCACAAATGCTGAGAAAGATAATTCAAAAAAGTATCTGAAATTTTTAATGATACGCAAAAAGTGTGTTGTTAAATGTCCAACCACTTGAGAATTTGATTTTTTTCTACTCCTTGAAATTTTTGGATCATTAGGTCACTTGCATCCTCAACATGTTTCTGGCATGCATGTTCACCACATTTAAAGCATGTTAGGATCAGTTAGAAGTCCCTTTTCCTTTAAAATTCCACCAAGCTTATTATTAGTGGTTGTACTAGAGGAATTTCCCAAACATGGATTACAAAACCTTGGAGTTCATTTTAGTGCGTTCACTTACATTTATTATGGTTTTCAAATTTTTTTGCATAAAATTTTCATTTTGTTATGCCTCATATCTTTTTTGTTTACTAGAAAAATGGGAGAGTGTGTTTTGGATCTGAAAAGAAAATGAACATCCAAAATGGAAATGCAAAAATGTTGAGAGAGATTATTCCAAAAAGTATCTGTGATTTTTAAGGATAAGCAAAAAGTGGGTTGTTAAATGTCCAACCACTTGAGAATTTGATTTTCTTCTACTCCTTGAAATTTTTGGATCATTAGGTCACTTGCATCCTCAACATGTTTCTGGCATGCATGTCCACCACATTTAAAACATGTTTGGATCAATTAGAAGTCCCTTTCCTTTAAAACTCCACCAAGCTTATTATTTGGAGTTGTACTAGTGGAATTTCCCAAACATGGATAACAAAACCTTGGAGTTCATTTTTAGTGCGTTCATTTATATTTATTATAGTTTTCAAATTTTTTCGCAAAAAATTTTCATTTTGTTATGACTCATATCTTTTTTGTTTACAAGAAAAATGGGAGAAAGAGTTTTGGATCTGAAAAAAAAAATTTGGACATCCAAAATGGAAATGCACAAATGCAGAGAGAGATAATTCAAAAAAATATCTGTGATTTTAAAGGATAGGCAAAAAGTGGGTTGTTAAATATCCAAGCACTTGAGAATTTGATTTTTTTTTCTTCTCCATGAAATTTTTCGATAATTTGGTCATTTGCATCCTTAACATGTTTCTGGCATCCTTGTCCACCACATTTAAAGCATGTTAGGATCAGTTAGAAGTCCCTTCCCTTTAAATTCCACCATGGTTATTATTAGGGGTTGTACTAGTGGAATTTCCCAAACATGGATAGCAAAACCTATGAGTTCATTTTTAGTGCGTTCATTTACATTTATTATAGTTTTCAAATTTTTTTGCATAAAATTTTCATTTTGTTATGCCTCATAACTTTTTTGTTTACGAGAAAACTGGGAGAGTGACTTTTGGATATGAAAAAAAAATTTGAACATCGAAAATGGAAATCCAGAAATGCTGAGAGTGATAATTTGCGAAAAGTATTTGTGGTTTTTAAGGATAGGCAAAAAGTGGGTTGTTAAATATCGAACCACTTGAGAATTTGATTTTTTTCTACTCCTCGAAATGTTTGGATCATTAGGTCAGTTCCATCCCCAACATGTCTCTGGCATGCATGTCCACCACATTTAAAGCATGTTAGTATCTGTTAGAAGTCCCTTTCCTATAAAACTCCACCAAGATTATTATTAGGGGTTGTACTAGTGGAATTTCCAGAACATGAATAACAAAACCTTGGAGTTCATTTTTAGTGCGTTCACTTACATTTATTATAGTTTTCAAAAAAAATTTCATAAAATTTTCATTTTGTTATGCATCAAATATTTTTTGTTTACAAGAAAAATGGGAGAGTAAATTTTGGATCTGAAAAAAAATTTCAACATCCAAGATGGAAATAAACAAATGCTGAGAGAGATAATTCCAAAAAGTATCTGGGATTTTTAAGGATAGGAAAAAAGTGGGTTGTTAAATATCCAACCACTTGAGAATTAGATTTTTTTCTACTCCTTGAAATTTTCTGACCATTAGGTCACTTGCATCCTCAACATGATTTTGGCATGCATGTCCACCACATTTAAAGCATGTGAGGATCCGTTAGAAGTCCCTTTACTAGCAAACTCCACCAAGCCTATTATTAGGGTTGTACAAGTGGAATTTCGAACACATGGATAAAAAAACCTTGGAGTTCATTTTTAGTGCATTCAATTACATTTATTATAGTTTTCAAATTTTTTTGCATAAATTTTCATTTTGTTATGCTTCATATCGTTGTTGTTTACGAGAAAAATGGGTGATAGAGTTTTTCATCTGAAAAAAAATTTGAACATCCAAAATGGAAATGCACAAATGCAGAGAGAGATAATTCCAAAAAGTCTCTGTGATATTTAAGGATAGGCAAAAAGTGGGTTGTTAAATATCCAACGACTTGAGAATTTGATTTTTTTCTACTCCTTGAAATTTTTGGATCATTAGGTCACTTGCATACTCAACATGTTTTTGGCATGCATGTCCACCACATTTAAAGCATGTTAGGATTAGTTAGAAGTCTCTTCCCAATAAAATTCCACCAAGCTTATTATTTGGGGTTTTACTAGTGCAATTTCCCAAACAAGGATAACAAAACTTTGGAGTTCATTTTTTGTGCGTTCACTTACATTTATTATAGTGTTCAAATTTTTTTGCATAAAATTTTAATTTTGTTATGCACCATATTTATTTTTTTTACGAAAAAAATTGGAGAGTGAGTTTTGGATCTGAAAAAAAAATTTAAACATCCAAAATGGAAATGCACAAATGCTGAGAGAGATAATTCCAAAAAGTACCTGTGTTTTTTAAGGATAGGCAAAAAGTGGCTTGTTAAATATAAAACCACTTGAGAATTTGATTTTTTTCTACTCGAAGTTTTCTGATCATTAGGTCACTTCCATCCTTAACATGTTTTTGGCATGCATGTCCACCACATTTAAAGCATGTTAGGATCTGTTTGAAGTCCCTTCCCTATAAAATTCCACAAAGCTTATTATTAGCGGTTCTACTAGTGGAATTTCTCAAACATGGATAAAAAAACCTTGGAGTTCATTTTTAGTGCATTCACTTACATTTATTATAGTTTTCAAATTTTTTTGCTTAAATTTTCATTTTTTTATGCCTCATATATTTTTTGTTTAAGAGAAAAATGGGAGAGCGAGTTTTGAATCTGAAAAAAAATTTGATCATCCAAAATGGAAATGCACAAATGGTGAGAGAGATAATTCCAAAAAGTACCTGTGATTTTTAAGAATAGGCAAAAAGTGGGTTGTTAAATATCCAACCACTTGAGAATTTGGTTTTTTTCTACTCCTTGAAATTTTCCTATCATTAGGTCACTTGCATCCTCAACATGTTTTTGGCATGCATGTCCACCACATTTAAAGCATGTGAGGATCCGTTAGAAGTCCCTTTCCTATAAAACTCCACCAAGATTATTATTAGAGGTTGTACTAGTGGAATTTCCCAAACATGGATAACAAAACCTTGGAGTTCATTTTTAGCGTGTTCACTTACATTTACTATAGTTTTCAATTTTTTTTGCTTAAAATTTTCATTTTGTTATGCCTCATATCTTTTTTGTTTACGAGAAAATGGGAGATTGAGTTTTGGATCTGAAAAAAAAGTTGAACATCCAAAATGGAAAAGCACAAATGCTGAGAGAGATAATGCCGAAAAGTATCTGTGATTTTTAAGGATAGGCAAAAAGTGGGTTGTTAAATATCCAACCACTTGAGAATTTTATTTTTTTCTACTCCTTGAAATTTTTGGATCATTAGGTCACTTGCATCCTCAACATGTTTTTGGCATGCATTTCCACCACATTTAAAGCATATGAGGATCCGTTAGAAGTCCCTTTCCTATAAAACTCCAACAAGATTATTATTAGGGGTTGTACTAGGCGAATTTCCCAAACATGGATAAAAAAACCTTGGAGTTCATTTTTATCGCGTTCACTTACATTTATTATAGTTTTCAATTTTTTTTGCATAAAATTTTCATTTTGTTATGCCTCATATCTTTTTTGTTTACGAGAAAATGGGAGATAGAGTTTTGGATTTGAAAAAAAATTTGAACATCCAAAATGGAATAGCACAAATGCTGAGAGAGATAATTCCAAAAAGTATCTGTGATTTTTAAGGGTTGGCAAAAAGTGGGTTGTTAAATATCAAACCACTCGAGAATTTGATTTTTTTCTACACCTTGAAATTTTTGGATCTTTAGGTCTCTTGCATCCTCAAAATGTTTCTGGCCTACATGTCCACCACATTTAAAGCGTGTTAGGATCAGTTAGAAGTCCCTTCCCTATAAAATTCCACCAAGCTTATTATTAGCGGTTGTACTAGTGGAATTTCCCAAACATGGTTAACAAAACCTTGGAGTTTAATTTTAGTGCATTCACTTACATTTATTTTAGTTTTCAATTTTTTATGCATAAAATTTTCATTTTTTTATGCCTCATATCTTTTTTGTTTACGAGAAAAATGGGAGAGAGAGTTTTGGATCTGAAAAAAAAAAATTGGACTTTTTAAATCGAAATGCACAAATGCTGAGAGAGGTAATTTCAAAAAGTAACTGTGATTTTTAAGGATAGACAAAAAGTGGGTTGTTAAATATCCAACCACTTGAGAATTTGATTTTTTCTACACCTTGAAATTTTTTGATCATTAGGTCACTTGCATCATCAACATGTTTTTGGCATGCATGTCCACCACATTTAAAGCATGTTAGGATCAGTTAGAAGTCCCTTTCCTATAGAATTCCACCAAGCTTATTATTAGGGAATGTACTAGTGGAATTTCCAAAACATGGATAACGAAACCTTGGAGTTCAATTTTAGTGCGTTCACCTCCATTTATTATAGTTTTCAAATTTTTTTGCATAAAATTTTCATTTTGTTATGCCACATATCTTTTTTGTTTACGAGAAAAATGGGAGAGTGAGTTTTGGATCTGAAAAAAAATTTGAATATCCAAAATGGAAATGCACAAATGCTCAGAGAGATAATTCCAAAAAGTATCAGTGATTTTTAAGCATAGGCAAAAAGTGGGTTGTTAAATATCCAACCACTTGATAATTCGATTTTTTTCTACTCCCTTAAATTTTCTGATCATTAGGTCACTTGCAACCTCAACATGTTTTCGGCATGCATGTCCACCACATTTAAAGCATGTGAGGATCCGTTAGAAGTCCCTTTCCTATAAAACTCCACCAAGCTTATTATTAGGTGTTGTACTAGTGGAATTTCCCAAATATGGATAACAAAACCTTGGAGTTCATTTTTAGTGCATTCACTTACATGTATTATAGTTTTCAAATTTTTTTGCCTAAAATTTTGATTTTGTTATGCAACATATCTTTTTTGTTTACGAAAAAAAAGGGAGAGTGAGTTTTGAATCTGAAAAAAAAAAATTGAACATCCAAAATGGAAATGCACAAATGCTGAGGGAGATAATTCCAAAAAGTATCTGTGATTTTTAAGGATAGGCCAAAGTGGGTTGTTAAATATCCAACCACTTTAGAATTTGGTTTTTTTCTACTCCTCGAAATTTTTGTATCATTAGGTCACTTGCATCCTCAATATGTTTCTGGCATGCATGTCAACCACATTTAAAGCATGTTGGGATCTGTTTGAAGTCCCATTCCTATGAAACTCCACCAAGCTTATTATTAGGGGTTGTACTAGTGGAATTTCCAGAACATGGATAACAAAACCTTGGAGTTCATTTTTAGTGCGTTCACTTACATTTATTACAGTTTTCAAATTTTTTTCCATAAAATTTTCTTTTGGTTATGCCTCTTATCTTTTTTGTTTACGAGAAAAATGGGAGAGTGATTTTTGGATCTGAAAAAAAAATTGAACATCCAAAATGGAAATGAACAAATGCTGAGAGAGATAATTCCAAAAAGTATCTGGGATTTTTAAGGATAGACAAAAAGTGGGTTGTTAAATATCCAACCACAAGAGAATTTGATTTTTTTCTACTCCTTGAATTTTTCTGACAATTAGGTCACTTGCATCCTCAACATGTTTTTGGTATGCATGTCCACCACATTTAAAGCAAGTGAGGATCCGTTAGAAATCCCTTTACTATCAAACTCCACCAAGCTTATTATTAGGGGTTGTACAAGTGGAATTTGCCACACATGGATAACAAAACCTTGGAGTTCATTTTTAGTGCGTTCACTGACATTTATTATAGTATTCAAATTTTTTTGCATAAAATTTTAATTTTATTATGCCTCATATCTTTATTGTTTACGAGAAAAATGGGAGAAAGAGTTTTGGATCTGAAAAAAATTTGAACATCCAAAATGGAAATGCACAAATGCTGAGAGAGATAATTCCAAAAAGTATCAGTGATTTTTAAGGATAGGAAAAAAGTGGGTTGTTAAATATCCAACCACTTGATAATTTGATTTTTTTCTACTCCTTGAAATTTTTGGATCATTAGGTCTCTTGCATCCTCAACATGTTTTTGTCATGCATGTCCACCACATTTAAAGCATGTTAGGATCATTAGAAGTCCCTTCCCTATAAAATTCCACCAAGCTTATTATTAGCGGTTGTACTAGTGGAATTTCCCAAACATCGATAACAAAACCTTGGAGTTCATTTTTTGTGCGTTCACTTACATTTTTTATAGTTTTCTAATTTTTTTGCATAAAATTTTCATTTTGTTATGCCTCATATCTTTTTTGTTTACGAAAAAAAATGGAGAGTGAGTTTTGGATCTGAAAAAAAAAAATTGAACATCCAAAATGGAAATGCACAAATGCTGAGGGAGATAATTCCAAAAAGTATCTGTGATTTTTAAGGATAGGCCAAAAGTGGGTTGTTAAATATCCAACCACTTTAGAATTTGGTTTTTTTCTACTCCTCGAAATTTTTGTATCATTAGGTCACTTGCATCCTCAATATGTTTCTGGCATGCATGTCAACCACATTTAAAGCATGTTGGGATCTGTTTGAAGTCCCTTTCCTATGAAACTCCACCAAGCTTATTCTTAGGGGTTGTACTAGTGGAATTTCCAGAACATGGATAACAAAACCTTGGAGTTCATTTTCAGTGCGTTCACTTACATTTATTATAGTTTTCAAATTTTTTTCCATAAAATTTTCTTTTGGTTATGCCTCTTATCTTTTTTGTTTACGAGAAAAATGGGAGAGTGACTTTTGGATCTAAAAAAAAAATTCAACATCCAAAATGGAAATGAACAAATGCTGAGAGAGATAATTCCAAAAAGTATCTGGGATTTTTAAGGATAGGCAAAAAGTGGGTTGTTAAATATCCAACCACAAGAGAATTTGATTTTTTTCTACTCCTTGAATTTTTCTGACCATTAGGTCACTTGCATCCTCAACATGTTTTTGGTATGCATGTCCACCACATTTAAAGCAAGTGAGGATCCGTTAGAAATCCCCTTACTATCAAACTCCACCAAGCTTATTATTAGGGGTTATACAAGTGGAATTTGCCACACATGGATAACAAAACCTTGGAGTTCATTTTTAGTGCGTTCACTGACATTTATTATAGTATTCAATTTTTTTTGCATAAAATTTTAATTTTATTATGCCTCATATCTTTGTTGTTTACGAGAAAAATGGGAGAAAGAGTTTTGGATCTGAAAAAAATTTGAACAACCAAAATGGAAATGCACAAATGCTGAGAGAGATAATTCCAAAAAGTATCTGTGATTTTTAAGGATAGGAAAAAAGTGGGTTGTTAAATATCCAACCACTTGAGAATTTGATTTTTTTCTACTCCTTGAAATTTTTGGATCATTAGGTCTCTTGAATCCTCAACATGTTTCTGTCATGCATGTCCACCACATTTAAAGCATGTTAGGATCATTAGAAGTCCCTTCCCTATAAAATTCCACCAAGTTTATTATTAGCGGTTGTACTAGTGGAATTTCCCAAACATGGATAACAAAACCTTGGAGTTCATTTTTTGTGCGTTCACTTGCATTTATTATAGTTTTCTAATTTTTTTGCATAAAATTTTCATTTTTTTATGCCTGATATCTTTTTTGTTTACGAAAAAAAAGGGAGAGTGAGTTTTGGATCTGAAAAAAAAAAAATTGAACATCCAAAATGGAAATGCACAAATGCTGAGGGAGATAATTCCAAAAAGTATCTGTGATTTTTAAGGTTAGGCCAAAAGTGGGTTGTTAAATATCCAACCACTTTAGAATTTGGTTTTTTTCTACTCCTCGAAATTTTAGTATCATTAGGTCACTTGCATCCTCAATATGTTTCTGGCATGCAAGTCAACCACATTTAAAGCATGTTGGGATCTGTTTGAAGTCCCTTTCCTATGAAACTCCACCAAGCTTATTATGAGGGGTTGTACTAGTGGAATTTCCAGAACATGGATAACAAAACCTTGGAGTTCATTTTTAGTGCGTTCACTTACATTTATTATAGTTTTCAAATTTTTTTCCATAAAATTTTCTTTTGGTTATGTCTCTTATCTTTTTTGTTTACGAGAAAAATGGGAGAGTGACTTTTGGATTTGAAAAAAAAATTCAACATCCAAAATGGAAATGAACAAATGCTGAGAGAGATAATTCCAAAAAGTATCTGGGATTTTTAAGGATAGGCAAAAAGTGGGTTGTTAAATATCCAACCACAAGAGAATTTGATTTTTTTCTACTCCTTGAATTTTTCTGACCATTAGGTCACTTGCATCCTCAACATGTTTTTGGTATGCATGTCCACCACATTTAAAGCAAGTCAGGATCTGTTAGAAATCCCTTTACTATCAAACTCCACCAAGCATATTATTAGGGGTTGTACAAGTGGAATTTGCCACACATGGATAACAAAACCTTGGAGTTCATTTTTAGTGCGTTCACTGACATTTATTATAGTATTCAAATTTTTTTGCATAAAATTTTCATTTAATTATGCCTCATATCTTTGTTGTTTACGAGAAAAATGGGAGAAAGAGTTTTGGATCTGAAAAAAATTTGAACATCCAAAATGGATATGCACAAATGCCGAGAGAGATAATTCCAAAAAGTATCTGTGATTTTTAAGGATAGGAAAAAAGTGGGTTGTTAAATATCCAACCACTTGAGAATTTGATTTTTTTCTACTCCTTGAAATTTTTGGATCATTAGGTCTCTTGCATCCTCAACATGTTTCTGTCATGCATGTCCACCACATTTAAAGCATGTTAGGATCATTAGAAGTCCCTTCCATATAAAATTCCACCAAGCTTATTATTAGCGGTTGTACTAGTGGAATTTCCCAAACATGGATAACAAAACCTTGGAGTTCATTTTTAGCGCGTTCTCTTACATTTGTTATAGTTTTCAAACTTTTTTGCATAAAATTTTCATTTTGTTATGCCTCATATCTTTTTTGTTTACGAGAAAAATGGGTGTGAGAATTTTGGATCTGAAAAAAAATTTGAACATCCAAAATGGAAATGCACAAATGCTGAGAGAGATAATTCCAAAAAGTATCTGTGATTTTTAAGGATTTGCAAAAAGTGGGTTGTTAAATATCCAACCACTTGAGAATTTTATTTCTTTCTACTCCTTGAAATTTTCTGATCATTAGGTCACTTGCATCCTCAACATGTTTTTGGCATGCATGTCCACCAAATTTAAAGCATGTGAGGATCCGTTAGAAGTCCCTTTCCTATAAAACTCCACCAAGATTATTATTAGGGGTTGTACGAGTGGAATTTCCCAAACATGGATAACGAAACCTTGAAGTTCATTTTTAGTGCGTTCACTTACATTTATTATAGTTTTCAAATTTTTTTGCATAAAATTTTCATTTTGTTATGCCACATATCTTTTTTGTTTACGAGAAAAATGAGAGTGTGAGTATTGGATCTGATAAAAAATTTGAACATCCAAAATGGAAATGCACAAATGCTAAGAGAGATAATTCTGAAAAGTATCTGTGATTTTTATGCATAGGCAAAACGGGGGTTGTTAAATATCCAACCACTTCAGAAGTTGATTTTTTTCTACTCATTGAAATTTTCTGATCATGAGGTCACTTGCATCCCCAACATGTTTTTGGCATGCATGTCCACCACATTTAAAGCTTGTGAGGATCCGTTAGAAGTCCCTTTCCTATAAAAATCCACCAAGATTATTATTAGGGGTTGTACTAGTGGAATTTCCCAAACATGGATAACAAAACCTTGGAGTTTATTTTTAGTGTGTTCACTTACATTTATTATAGTTTTCAATTTTTTTGCATAAAATTTTCATTTTGTTATGCCCTATATCTTTTTTGTTTACAAGAAAAATGGGAGATTGAGTTTTGGATCTGAAAAAAAAAATTGAACATCCAAAATGGAAAAGCACAAATATTGAGAGAGATAATTCCAAAAAGTATCTGTGATTTTTAAGGATAGGCAAAAAGTGGGTTGTTAAATATCCAACCACTTGAGAATTTTATTTTTTTCTACTCGAAATTTTTGGATCATTAGGTCAGTTGCATCCTCAACATGTTTCTGGCATGCATGTCCACCACATTTAAAGCATATTAGGATCAGTTAGAAGTCCCTTCACTATAAAATTCCACCAAGCTTAATATTAGTGGTTGTACTAATGAATTTCCCAAACACGTGTAACAAAACCTTGGAGTTCATTTTTAGTGCGTTCACTTACATTTATTATAGTTTTCAAATTTTTATGTTTAAAATTTTCATTTTGTTATGCCTCATATCTTTTTTGTTTACGAGAAAAGGGAAGAGTGAGTTTTGGATCTGAAAAAAAAATTTGGACATTTGAAATGGAAATGCACAAATGCTGAGAGAGATAATTTCAAAAAGTATCTGTGATTTTTATGGATAGACAAAAAAAGGGTTGATAAATATCCAACCACTTGAGAATTTAATTTTTTTCTACTCCTTGAAATTTTTGGATCATTAGGTCTCTTGCAACCTCAACATGTTTCTGGCATGCATGTCCACCACATTTAAAACATGTTAGGATCAGTTAGAAGTCCCTTTCCTATAAAATTCCACCAAGCTTATTATTAGGGGTTGTTCTCATGGAATTTCCCAAACATGCATAACAAAACCTTGGAGTTCATTTTTAGTGCGTTCACTTACATTTATAATAGTTTTCAAATTTTTTTGCATAAAATTTTTATTTTGTTATGCGTCATATCTTTTTGGTTTATGAGAAAAATGGGAGTGTGATTTTTTGGATATGAAAAAAAAATTTGGACATCCAAAATGGAAATGCACAAATGCTGAGGGAGATAATTCCAAAAAGTATCTGTGATTTTTAAGGATAGGCAAAAAGTGGGTTGTTAAATATCCAACCACTTGAGAATTTAATTTTTTTTCTACTCCTTGAAATTTTCTGATCATTAAGTCACTGGCATCCTCAACATGTTTCTGGCATGCATGTCCACCACATTTAAAGCATGATAGGATCAGTTTGAAGTCCCTTTCCTATAAAATTCCACCAAGCTTATTATTGTGGGTTGTACTAGTTCAATTTCCCAAACATGGATAACAAAACCTTGGAGTTCATTTTTAGTGCGTTCACTTACATTTATTATAGTTTTCAATTTTTTTTGCAAAAATTTTAATTTTGTTACTCCTCAAATCTTTTTTGTTTACGAGAAAAATGGGTGAGTGAGTTTTGGATCGGAAAAAAAAAATTGAACATCCAAAATTGAAATGCACAAATGCTGAGAGAGAAAATTCCAAAAAGTGGGTTGTTAAATATCCATCCACTTGAGAATTTTTTTTTTCTACTCGAAATTTTTGGATCATTAGGTCACTTACATCCTCAACATGTTTCTGGCACGCATGTCCACCACATTTAAAGCATTTTGGGATCAGTTAGAAGTCTCTTCCCTATAAAATTCCACCAAGTTTATTATTAGGGGTTGTACTAGTGGAATTTTCCAAACATGGGTAACAATTCCTTGGAGTCCATTTTTAGTGCGTTTACTTACATTTATTATAGTTTTCAAATTTTTTTGCATAAAATTTTCATTTTGTTATACCTCATATCTTTTTTGTTTACGAGAAAAATAAGAGAGCGACTTTTGAATCTGAAAAAAAAATTTGAAAATCGAAAATGCATATGCACAATTGCTGAGAGAGATAATTCCAAAATATTTCTGGGACTTTTAAGGATAGGCAAAAAGTGGGTTGTTAAATATCCAACCACTTGAGAATTTGATTTCTTTCTACTCCTTGAAATTTTTGGATAATTAGGTCACTTGCATCCTCAACATGTTTCTAGCATGCAAGTCCACCCCGTTTAAAGCATGTTAGGATCAGTTAGAAGTCCCTTTCCTATAAAATTCCACCAAGCCTATTATTAGGGGTTGTACTAGTGGAATTTCCCAAACATGGATAACAAAACCTTGGAGTTCATTTTTAGTGCGTTCACTTACATTTATTATAGTTTTCATATTTTTTTGCATAAAATTTTCATTTTGTTATGCCTCATATCTTTTTTGTTTACGAAAAAAATGGGAGAGTAAGTTTTGGATCGGAAAAGAAAATTTGAACATCCAAAATGGAAATGCACAAATGCTGAGAGAGATAATTCCAAAAAGTATCTATGATTTTTAAGAATAGGCAAAAAGAGGGTTGTTAAATATCAAACCACTTGAGAATTTGATTTTTTCTACTCCTTGAAAATTTTGGATCCTGTGGTCACTTGCATCCTCGACATGTTTCAGGCATTCATGTCCACCACATTTAAAACATGTTAGGATCAGTTAGAAGTCTCTTTCCAGTAAAATTCCGCCAAGCTTATTATTAGGGGTTGTACTAGTGGAATTTCCCAAACAATAACAAAACCTTGGAGTTCATTTTCAGTGCATTCATTTACATTAATTATAGTTTTAAAATTTTTTTGCATAAAATATTCATTTTGTTATGCCTCATATCTTTTTTGTTTCGAGAAAAATGGGAGAGAGAGTTTTGGATCTGAAAAAAAATTTGAACTTCCAAAATGGAATTGCACAAATTATGAGAGAGATAATTAAAAAAATTATCTGTGATTTTGATGGATAGGCAAAAAGTGGGTTTTTAAATATCCAACCACTTGTGAATTTGATTTTTTTTCTCCTCTTTGAAATTTTTGGATCATTAGGTCACTTGCATCCTTAACATGTTTCTGGCATGCATGTCCACCACATTTAAAGCATGTTAGGATCAGTTAGAAGTCCCTTCCCTATAAAATTCCACAAAGCTTATTATTAGGGGTTGTACTAGTGGAATTTCCCAAACAGGGTAACAAAACCTAGGAGTTCCTTTTTACTGCGTTCACTTACATTGATTATAGTTTTCAAATTTTTTTGCATAAATTTTTATTTTGTTATGCCTCCTATCGTTTTTGTTTACGAGAAAAAAGGGGGAGTGAGTTTTGGATCTGAAAAAAAAAATTTGAACATCATAAATGGAAATGCACAAATGCTGAGAAAAATAATTCCAAAAAGTATCTGTGATTTTTAAGGATAAGCAAAAAGTGGGTTTTTAAATATCCAACCACTTGAGAATTTGATTTTTTTCTACTCCTTGAAATTTTTTGATCATTAGGTCACTTGCATCCTGAACATGTTTCTGGCATGCATGTCCACCACATCTAAAGCATGTTAGGATCAGTTAGAAGTCGCTTCCCTATAAAATTCCACCAAGCTTATTATTAGGGGTTGTACTAGTGGAATTTCTCAAACAAGGGTAACAAAACCTTGGAGTTCATTTTTAGGGCGTTCACTTACATTTAATATAGTTTTCAAAATTTTATGCACAAAATTTTCATTTGGTTATGCCTCATTTCTTTTTTATTTACGAGAAAAATGGTAGAGAGAGTTTTGGATCTGAAAAAAACTTTGGACATTTTAAATGGAAATGCACAAATGCTGAGAGAGATAATTTCAAAAAGTATCTGTGAGTTTTAAGGATAGGCAAAAAGTGGGTTGTTAAATATCCATCCACTTGAGAATTTGATTTTTTTCTACTCCTTGAAAATTTTGGATCATTAGGTCACTTGCATCCTCAACATGTTTTTGGCATGCATGTCCTCCACATTTAAAGCATGTTAGGATCAGTTAGAAGTCACTTTCCTATAAAATTCCACCAAGCTTATTATGAGGGGTTGAACGAGTGGAATTTCCCATACTTGGATAACAAAACCTTGGAGATCATTTTTCGTGCGTTCACTTACATTTATTATAGTTTTCAAATTTTTTGGCATAAAATATTCATTTTGTTATGCCTCATATCTTTTTTGTATACGAGAAAAATGGGAGAGTGAGTTTTGGATCTGAAAAAAAAATTTGAACATCCAAAATGGAAATGCACAAATACTGAGAGAGATAATTCCAAAAAAGTATCTGTGATTTTTAAGGATAGGCAAAAAGTGGGTTGTTAAATATCCAACCACTTGAGAATTTAATTTTTTTCTACTCCTTGAAAATTTTGGATCATTAGGTCGCTTGCATCCTCAACATTTTTCTGGCATGCATGTCCACCACATTTAAAGCATGTTATGATCAGTTGAATTCCCTTTCCTATAAAATTCCACCAAACTTATTATTAGGGGTTGTATTGGTGGAATTTTCCAAACATGGATAACAAAATCTTGGAGTTCATTTTTAGTGCGTTCACTTATATTTCTTATTCTTTTCAAATTTTTTTGCATAAAATTTTCATTTTGTTATGCCTCATATCTTTTTTGATTACAAGAAAAATGGGAGAGTGAGTTTTGGATATGAAAAACAATTTGACCATACAAAATGGAAATGCAAAAATGCAGAGAGAGATAGTTCCAAAAAGTATCTGTGATTTTAGAGGATAAGCAAAAAGTGGGATGTTAAATGTCCAACCACTTGAGAATTTGATTTTTTTCTATTCCTTGAAATTATTGGATCATTAGGTCACTTGCATCCTCAACATGTTTCTGGCATGCATGTCCACCACATTTAAAGCATGTTAGGATCTGTTAGATGTCCCTTCCCTATAAAATTCCACCAAGCTTATTATTATGGGTTGTACTAGTGGAATTTCCCAAACATGGATAACAAAACCTTGGTGTTCATTTTTAGTGCGTTCACTTACATTTATTATAGTTTTCAAATTTTTTTGCATAAAATTTTCATTTTGCTATGCCTCATATCTTTTTTATTTACGAGAAAAATGGGAGAGCGAGTTTTGGATCTGAAAAAAAAAATTGGACGTTTTAAATGGAAATGCACAAATGCTGAAGGAGATAATTCCAAAAAGTATCTGTGATTTTTAAGGATAGACAAAAAGTGGGTTGTTAAATATCCAACCACTTGAGAATTTGATTTTTTTTTCTACTCCTTGAAATTTTTGGATCATTAGGTCACTTGCATACTCAACATGTTTTTGGCATGCATGTCCACCACATTTATAGCATGTTAGGATCAGTTAGAATTCCCTTCCCTATAAAATTCCCCCAAGCTTATTGTTATGGGTTGTACCAGTGGAATTTCCCAAATATGGATAACAAAACCTTGGAGTGCCTTTTCAGTTTGTTCACTTACTTTTATTATAGTTTCAAAGTTTTTTGCAGAAAATATTCATTTTGTTATGCCTCATATCTTTTTTGTTTACGAGAAAAATTGGAGAGTGAGTTTTGGATCTGAAAAAAAAACTTGAACATCCAAAATGGAAATGCACAAATGCTGAGAGACATAATTCAAAAAAGTATCCGTGAATTTTAAGGATAGGCCGAAAGTGGGTTGTTAAATATCGAACCACATGAAAATTTGATTTTTTTCTACTCTTTGAAATTTTTGGATCATTAGGTCACTTGCTTACTCAACATGTTTCTGGCATGCATGTCCACCACATTTATAGCATGTTAGGATCAGTTAGAGGTCCCTTCCCTATAAAATTCCACCAAGATTATTATTAGGAGTTGTACTTGTAGAATTTCCCAAACATAGATAACAAAACCATGGTGTTCATTTTTTGTGCGTTCACTTACAGTTATTATAGTTTTCAATTTTTTTTTGCATAAAATTTTCCTTTCGTTATGCATCATATCTTTTTTGTTTACGAAAAAAATGGGAGAGAGAGTTTTGGATCTGAAAAAAAATTTGAACATCCAAAATGAAAATGCACAAATGCTGAGAGAGATAATTCAAAAAAGTATCTGTGATTTTTAAGGATTGGCAGAAAGTGGGTTGTTCAATATCCAACCACTTGAAAATTTTATTTTTTTCTACTCCATGAAGTTTTCTGATCATTAGGTCACTTGCATCCTCAACATGTTTCTCTCATGCATGTCCACCACATTTAAAGCATGTTAGGATCTGTTAGAAGTCCCTTCCCCATAAAATTCCACCAAGCTTATTATTAGGGGTTGTACTAGTGGAATTTCCCAAACATGGATAACAAAAACATGAAGTTCATTTTTAGTGCGTTCACTTACATTTATTTTAGTTTTCAAATTTTTTTGCATCAAATTTTCATTTTGTAATGCCTCATATCTTTTTTGTTTACGAGAAAAAAGGGAGAGTAACTTTTGGATCTGAAAAAAAATTTGAACATCCAAAATGGAAATGCACAAATGCTGACAGAGATAATTTCAAAAAGTATTATGATTTTTAAGGATAGGCAAAAAGTGGGTGGTTAAATATCCAACCACTTGAGAATTTGATTTTTTTCTACTCCTTGAAATTTTTGGATCATAAGGTCACTTGCATCCTCAACATGTTTTTGGCTTGCATGTCCACCTCATTTAAAGCATGTTAGGATCAGTTAGAAGTCCCTTCCCTTTAAATTCCACCAAGGTTATTATTAGGGGTTGTACTAGTGGAATTTCCCAAACATGGATAACAAAACCTATGAGTTCATTTTTAGTGCGTTCACTTACATTTATTTTAGTCTTCAAAGTTTTTTGCATAAAATTTTCATTTTGTTATGCCTCATATCTTTTTTGTTTACGAGAAAAATGGGAGAGTGACTTTTGGATATGAAAAGAAAATTTGAACATCGAAAATGGAAATGCACAAATGCTGAGAGTGATAATTTGCAAAAAGTATCTGTGATTTTTAAGGATAGGCAAAAAGTGGGTTGTTAAATATCCAAACACTTTAGAATTTGATTTTTTTCTACTCCTCGAAATGTTTGGATCATTAGGTCAGTTCCATCCCCAACATGTTTCTGGCATGCATGTCCACCAAATTTAAAGCATGTTAGGATCAGTTAGAAGTCCCTTTCCTATAAAATTCCACTAGGCTTATTATTAGGGGTTGTACTAGTGGAATTTCCCAAACATGGATAAAAAAACCTTGTAGTTCATTTTTAGTGCGTTCACTTACATTTATTATAGTTTTCAAATTTTTTTGCTTAAAATTTTCATTTTGTTATGCCTCATATCTTTTTAAAATAAGAGAAAAATGGGAGAGTGAGTTTTGGATCTGAAAAAAAAATTGGACATTTTAAATGGAAATGCACAAATGCTGAGAGAGATAATTCCAAAAAGTATCTGTGATTTTTAAGGATAGGCAAAAAGAGGGTTGTTAAATATCAAACCACTTGAGAATTTGATTATTTTCTACTCCTTAGAATTTTTGGATCATTTGGTCACTTGCATCCTTGACATGTTTCTGGGATGCATGTCCACCACATTTAAAGCATGTTAGGATCAGTTAGAAGTCCCTTCCCTATAAAATTCCACCAAGCTTATTATTAGGGGTTGTACTAGTGGAATTTCCCAACCATGGACAACAAAACCTTGGAGTTCATTTTTAGTGCGTTCACTTACATTTATTAAAGTTTTCAAATTTTTTTGCATAAAATTTTCATTTTGTTTTGCCTCATTTCTTTTTTGTTTACGAGAAAAATGGGAGAGTAAGTTTTGGATTTGAAAAAAAAATTGAACATCCAAAATGGAAATGCACAAATGCTAAGAGAGATAATTCCAAAAAGTATCTATGATTTTTAAGGATAGGCAAAAAGTGGGTTTTTAAATATCCAACCACTTCAGAATTTGATTTTTTTCTACTCCTTGAAATTTTCTGATCATTAGGTCACTTGCATCCCCAACATGTTTCTAGCATGCATGTCCACCACATTTAAATCATGTTAGGATCAGTTAGAAGTCCCTTTCCTATAAAATTCCACCAAGCTTATTATTAGGGATTGTACTACTGGAATTTCCCAAACATGGATAACAAAACCTTGGAGTCCATTTTTTCTTGCGTTCACTTACATTTATTATAGTTTTTAAATTTTTTTGCATACAATTTTCATTTTGTTATGCCTCATATCTTTTTTGTTTACGAGAAAAATGGTAGAGAGTGTTTTGGTTCTGAAAAAAATTTTGAACATCCAAAATGGAAATGCACAAATGATGAGAAAGATAATTCCAAAAGGTATCTGTGATTTTTAAGGATAGGCATAAAGTGGGTTGTTAAATATCAGATCACTTGAGAATTTGATTTTTTTCTAGTCGAAATTTTTGTATCATTTGGCCACCTGCATCGTCGACATGTTTCTGGCTTGCATGTCCACCACATTTAAAGCATTTTAGGATCAGTTAGAAGTCCCTTCTTGATAAAATTCCAGCAAGCTTATTATTAGAGGTTGTACTAGGCGAATTTTTCAAACACGGATAACAAAACATTGGAGTTTATTTTTAGCGCATTCACTTACATTTATTATAGTTTTCAAATTTTTTTGCATAATATATTCATTTTGTTATGCCTCATATCTTTTTTGTTTACGAGAAAAATGGGAGAGGGAGTTTTGAATCTGAAAAAAAATTTCAACATCCAAAATGGAAATGCACAATTGCTGAGAGAGATAATTCCAAAAAGTATCTGTGATTTTTAAGGATAGGCAAAAAGTGGGTTGTTACATATCCAACCACTTGAGAATTTGATTTTTTTCTACTCCTTGAAATTTTCTGATCATTAGGTCACTTGCATCCTCAACATGTTTTTGGCATGCATGTCCACCACATTTAAAGCATGTGAGGATCCGTTAGAAGTCCCTTTCCTATAAAACTCCACCAAGATTATATTAGGGGTTGTACTAGTAGAATTTCCCAAACATGGATAACAAAACCTTGGAGTACATTTTTAGTGTGTTCACTTACATTTATTATAGTTTTCAAATTTTTTTGCATAAAATTTTCATTTTGTTATGCCTCATATCTTTTTTGTTTACGAGAAAAATGGGAGAGTGACTTTTTGATCTGAAAAAAAAATTTGGACATTTTAAATGGAAATGCACAAATGCTGAGAGAGATAATTTCAAAAACTATCTATGATTTTTAAGGAGAGACAAAAACTGGGTTGTTAAATTCCAACAACTTGAGAATTTGATTTTTTTCTACACCTTGAAATTTTTGGATCTTTAGGTCTCTTGCATCCTCAAAATGTTTCTATCCTGCATGTCCACCACATTTAAAGCATGTTAGGATCAGTTAGAAGTCCCTTTTCTATATTATTCCACCAAACTTATTATTAGGGGTTATACTAGTGGAGTTTCCTAAACATGGATAACAAAATCTTGGAGTTCATTTTTAGGGCATTCACATACATTTATTATAGTTTTCAAATTTTTTTGCATAAAATTTTCTTTTGGTTATGCCTCATATCTGTTTTGATTACGAGAAAAATGGGAGTGTGAATTTTGGATCTGAAAAAAAATTTGAACATCCAAAATGGAAATGCACAAATGCTGAGAGAGATAATTCCAAAAAAGTATCTGTGATTTTTAAGGATAGGCAAAAAGTGGGTTGTTAAATATCCAACCACTTGAGAATTTGGTTTTTTTCTTCTCCTTGAAAATTTCTGATCATTAGGTCACTTGCCTCCTCAACATGTTTTTGGCATGCATGTCCACCACATTTAAAGCGTGTGAGGATCCGTTAGAAGTCCCTTTCCTATAAAACTCAACCAAGATTATTATTAGGGGTTGTACTAGTGGAATTTCCCAAACATGGATAACGAAACCTTGGAGTTCATTTTTAGTGCGTTCACTTCCTTTTATTATAGTTTTCAAATTTTTTGCAAAAAATTTTCATTTTGTTATGCCACATATCATTTTTGTTTACGAGAAAAATGGGAGTGTGAGTTTTGGATCTTAAAAAAAATTTGAACATCCAAAATGGAAATGCACAAATGCTGAGAGAGATAATTATAAAAAGTATCAGTGATTTTCAAGCATACGCAAAAAGTTGGTTGTTAAATATCCAATCACTTGAGAATTTGATTTTTTTCTACTCCTTGAAATTTTCTGATCATTAGGTCACTTGCAACCTCAACATGTTTTTGGCATGCATGTCCACCACATTTAAAGCATGTGAGCATCCGTTAGAAGTCCCTTTCCTATAAAACTTAACCAAGCTTATTATTAGGTGTTGTACTAGTGGAATTTCCAAAACATGGATAACAAAACCTTGGAGTTCATTTTTAGCGCGTTCACTTACATATATTATAGTTTTCAAATTTTTTTGCCGAAAATTTTCATTTTGTTATGCATCATATCTTTTTTGTTTACGAGAAAAAAGGGAGAGTGAGTTTTGGATCTGAAAAAAAAAAATTGAACATCCATAATGGAAATGCACAAATGTTGAGGGTGATAATTCCAAAAAGTATCTGTGATTTTTAAGGATAGGCCAAAAGTGGGTTGTTAAATATCCAACCACTTGAGAATTTGGTTTTTTTCTACTCCTCGAAATTTTTGTATCATTAGGTCACTTGCATCCTCAATATGTTTCTGGCATGCATGTCAACCACATTTAAAGCATGTGAGGATCAGTTAGAAGTCCCTTTCCTATGAAACTCCACCAAGCTTATTATTAGGGGTTGTACTAGTGGAATTTCCAGAACATGGATAACAAAACCTTGCAGTTCATTTTTAGTGCGTTCACTTACATTTATTATAGTTTTCAAATTTTTTTCTATAAAATTTTTATTTTGTTATGCATCATATCTTTTTTGTTTACGAGAAAAATGGGAGAGTAACTTTTGGATCTGAAAAAAAATTTCATCATCCAAGATGGAAATAAACAAATGCTGAGAGTAATAATTCCAAAAAGTATCTATGATTTTTAAGAATAGGCAAAAAGAGGGTTGTTAAATATCAAACCACTTGAGAATTTGATTTTTTCTACTCCTTGAAATTTTTGGATCCTGTGGTCACTTGCATCCTCGACATGTTTCAGGCATTCATGTTCACCACATTTAAAACATGTTAGGATCAGTTAGAAGTCTCTTTCCTGTAAAATTCCGCCAAGCTTATTATTAGGGGTTGTACTAGTGGAATTTCCCAAACAATAACAAAACCTTGGAGTTCATTTTCAGTGCGTTCATTTATATTTATTATAGTTTTAAATTTTTTTTGCATAAAATATTCATTTTGTTATGCCACATATCTTTTTTGTTTCGAGAAAAATGGAAGAGTGAGTTTTGGATCTGAACAAAAATTTGAACTTCCAAAATGGAATTGCACAAATTATGAGAGAGATAATTAAAAAAATTATCTCTGATTTTTATGGATAGGCAAAAAGAGGGTTTTTAAATATCCAACCACTTGTGAATTTGATTTTTTTTTTCTCCTCTTTGAAATTTTTGGATCATTAGGTCACTTGAATCCTTAACATGTTTCTGGAATGCATGTCCACCACATTTAAAGCATGTTAGGATCAGTTAGAAGTCCCTTCCCTATAAAATTCCACAAAGCTTATTATTAGGGGTTGTACTAGTGGAATTTCCCAAATAGGGTAACAAAACCTAGGAATTCCTTTTTACTGCATTCACTTACATTGATTATAGTTTTCAAATTTTTTTGCATAAACTTTTATTTTGTTATGCCTCCTATCGTTTTTGTTTACGAGAAAAAAGGGAGAGTAAGTTTTGGATCTGAAAAAAAAAATTTGAACATCGAAAATGGAAATGCACAAATGCTGAGAGAGATAATTCCAAAAAGTATCTATGATTTTTAAGGATAGGCAAAAAGTGGGTTTTTAAATATCCAACCACTTGAGAATTTGATTTTTTTCTACTCCTGGAAATTTTTTGATCATTAGGTCACTTGCATCCTGAACATGTTTCTGGCATGCATGTCCACCACATTTAAAGCATGTTAGGATCAGTTAGAAGTCGCTTCCCTATAAAATTCTGCCAAGCTTATTATTAGGGGTTGTACAAGTGGAATTTCTCAAACAAGGGTAACAAATCCTTGGAGTTCATTTTTAGGGCGTTCACTTACATTTAATATAGTTTTCAAAATTTTATGCATAAAATATTCATTTTGTTATGCCTCATATCTTTTTTGTTTACGAGAAAAATGGGAGAGAAAGTTTTGGATCTGAAAAAAAAATTGGACATTTTAAATGGAAATGCACAAATGCTGAGAGAGATAATTTCAAAAAGTATCTGTGATTTTTAAGGATAGGCAAAAAGTAGGTTGTTAAATATCCAACCACTTGAGAATTTGATTTTTTTCTACTCCTTGAAATTTTCTGACCATTAGGTCACTTGCATCCTCAACATAATTTTGGCATGCACGTCCACCACATTTAAAACATGTGAGGATCCGTTAGAAGTCCCTTTACTAGCAAACTCCACCAAGCTAATTATGAGGGGTTGTACAAGTGGAATTTCGAACACATGGATAAAAAAAACCTTGGAGTTCATTTTTAGTGCATTGACTTACATTTATTATAGTTTTCAAATTTTTTTGCATAAAATTTTCATTTTGTTATGCTTCATATCTTTGTTGTTTACGAGAAAAAAGGGTGATAGAATTTTGCATCTAAAAAAAATTTGAACATCCAAAATGGAAATGCACAAATGCAGAGAGAGATAATTCCAAAAAGTATCTGTGATTTTTAAGGATAGGCAAAAAGTGGGTTGTTAAATATCCAACCACTTGAGAATTTGATTTTTTTCTACTCCTTGAAATTTTTGGATCATTAGGTCACTTGCATACTCAACATGTTTTTGGCATGCATGTCCACCACATTTTAAGCATGTTAGGATTAGTTAGAAGTCTCTTCCCAATAAAATTCCACCAAGCTTATTATTTGGGGTTTTACTAGTGGAATTTCCCAAACAAGGATAACAAAACTTTGGAGTTCATTTTTAGTGCGTTCACTTACATTTATTATAGTTTTCAAAATTTTTTCATAAAATTTTATTTTTGTTATGCACCATATCTTTTTTTTTTACGAAAAAAATTGGAGAGTGAGTTTTAGATCTGAAAAAAAAATTTGAACATCCAAAATGGAAATGCACAAATGCTGAGAGAGATAATTCCAAAAAGTACCTGCGTTTTTTAAGGATTGGCAAAAAGTGGCTTGTTAAATATAAAACCACTTGAGAATTTGATTTTTTTCTACTCGAAGTTTTCTGATCATTAGGTCACTTCCATCCTCAACATGTTTCTGGCATGCATGTCCACCACATTTAAAGCATGTTAGGATCTGTTTGAAGTCCCTTCCCTATAAAATTCCACCAAGCTTATTATTTGCGGTTCTTCTAGTGGAATTTCTCAAACATGGATAACAAAACCTTGGAGTTCATTTTTAGTGCGTTCACTTACATTTATTATAGTTTTCGAATTTTTTTGCATAAATTATCATTTTGTTATGCCTCATATCTTTTTTGTTTACGAGAAAAATGGGAGAGTGAGTTTTGGATCTGAAAAAAAATTTGAACATCCAAAATGGAAATGCACAAATGGTGAGAGAGATAATTCCAAAAAGTATCTGTGATTTTTAAGAATAGGCAAAAAGTGGGTTGTTAAATATCCAACCACTTGAGAATTTGGTTTTTTTCTACTCCTTGAAATTTTCTGATCATTAGGTCACTTGCATCCTCAACATGTTTTTGGCATGTATGTCCACCACATTTAAAGCATGTGAGGATCCGTTAGAAGTCCCTTTCCTATAAAACTCCACCAAGATTATTTTTTGGGGTTGTACTAGTGGAATTTCCCAAACATGGATAACAAAACCTTGGAGTTCATTTTTAGCGCGTTCACTTACATTTATTATAGTTTTCAATTTTTTTTCCTTAAAATTTTCATTTTGTTATGCCTCATATATTTTTTGTTTACGAGAAAAATCGGAGATTGAGTTTTGGATCTGAAAAAAAAGTTGAATATCCAAAATGGAAAAGCACAAATGCTAAGAGAGATAATGCCAAAAAGTATCTGTGATTTTTAAGGATAGGCAAAAACTGGGTTGTTAAATATCCAACTACTTGAGAATTTTATTTTTTTCTACTCCTTGAAATTTTTGGATCATTAGGTCACTTGCATCCTCTACATGTTTTTGGCATGCATGTCCACCACATTTAAAGCATGTGAGGATCCGTTAGAAGTCCATTTCCTATAAAACTCCACCAAGATTATTATTAGGGGTTGTACCAGGCGAATTTCCCAAACATGGATAAGAAAACCTTGGAATTCATTTTAAGCGCGTTCACTTATATTTATTATAGTTTTCAATTTTTTTTGCATAAAATTTTCATTTTGTTATGCCTCATATCTTTTTTGTTTACGAGAAAATGGGAGATTGAGTTTTGGATCTGAAAAAAAATTTGAACATCCAAAATGGAAAAGCACAAATGCTGAGAGAGATAATTCGAAAAAGTATCTGTGATTTTTAAGGATTGGGAAAAAGTGGGTTGTTAAATATCAAACCACTCGAGAATTTGATTTTTTTCTACTCCTTGAAATTTTTTGATCATTAGGTCATTTGCATCCTCAACATGTTTCTGGCATGCATGTCCACCACATTTAAAGCATGTTAGGATCAGTTAGAAGTCCCTTTCCTATAAAAATCCACCAAGCTTATTATTAGGGGTTGTACAAGTGGAATTTGCCACACATGGATAACAAAACCTTGGAGTTCATTTTTAGTGCCTTCACTGACATTTATTATAGTTTTCAAATTTTTTTGCATAAAATTTTCATTTTGTTATGCCTCATATCTTTGTTGTTTACGAGAAAAATGGGAGATAGAGTTTTCGATCTGAAAAAAATTTGAAGATCCAAAATGGAAATGCACAAATGCTGAGAGAGATATTTCCAAAAAGTATCTGTGATTTTTTAAGGATAGGCAAAAAGTGGGTTGTTAAATATCCAACCACTTGAGAATTTGATTTTTTTCTACTCCTTGAAATTTTTGGATCATTAGGTCTCTTGCAAGCTCAACATGTTTCTGGCATGCATGTCCACCACATTTAAAGCATGTTAGGATCATTAGAAGTCCCTTCCCTATAAAATTCCACCAAACTTATTATTAGCGGTTGTACTAGTGGAATTTCCCTAACATGGATAAAAAAACCTTGGAGTTCATTTTTAGTGCATTCTGTTACATTTATTATAGTTTTCAAACTTTTTTGCATAAAATTTTCATTTTGTTAGGCCTCATATCTTTTTCGTTTACGAGAAAAATGGGTGTGTGAATTTTGATCTGAAAAAAAATTTGAACATCCAAAATGGAAATGCACAAATGCTGAGAGAGATAATTCCAAAAAGTATCTGTGATTTTTAAGGATTGGCAAAAAGGGGGTTGTTAAATATCCAACCACTTGAGAATTTTATTTCTTTCTACTCCTTGAAATTTTCTGATCATTAGGTCACTTGCATCCTCAACATGTTTTTGGCATGCATGTCCACCAAATTTAAAGCATGTGAGGATCCGTTAGAAGTCCCTTTCCTATAAAACTCCACCAAGATTATTATTAGGGGTTGTACTAGTGGAATTTCCCAAACATGGATAACGAAACCTTGAAGTTTATTTTTAGTGCGTTCACTTACATTTATTATAGTTTTCGAATTTTTTTGCATAAAATTTTCATTTTGTTATGCCACATATCTTTTTTGTTTACGAGAAAAATGAGAGTGTGAGTTTTGGATCTGAGAAAAAATTAGAACATCCAAAATGCAAATGAGAGAGATAATTCTGAAAAGTGTCTGTGATTTTTAAGCATAGGCAAAACGTGGGTTGTTAAATATCCAACCACTTCAGAAGTTGATTTTTTTCTACTCATTGAAATTTTCTGATCATGAGGTCACTTCCATCCTCAACATGTTTTTGGCATGCATGTCCACCACATTTAAAGCATGTGAGGATCCGTTAGAAGTCCCTTTCCTATAAAACTCCACCAAGATTATTATTAGGGGTTGTACTAGTGGAATTTCCCAAACATGGATAACAAAACCTTGGAGTTTATTTTTAGTGTGTTCACTTACACTTATTATAGTTTTCAATTTTTTTGCATAAAATTATCATTTTGTTATGCCTTATATCTTTTTTGTTTACAAGAAAAATGGGAGATTGAGTTTTGGATCTGAAAAAAAATTTTGAACATCCAAAATGGAAAAGCACAAATACTGAGAGAGATAATTCCAAAAAGTATCTGTGATTTTTAAGGATATGCAAAAAGTGGGTTGTTAAATATCCAACCACTTGAGAATTTTATTTTTTTCTACTCGAAATTTTTGGATAATTAGGTCTCTTGCATCCTCAACATGTTTCTGGCATGCATGTCCACCACATTTAAAGCATATTAGGATCAGTTAGAAGTCCCTTCACTATAAAATTCCACCAAGCTTAATATTAGCGGTTGTACTAATGGAATTTCCCAAACACGTGTAACAAAACCTTGGAGTTCATTTTTAGTGCGTTCACTTATATTTATTATAGTTTTCAAATTTTTATGTTTAAAATATTCATTTTGTTATGCCTCATATCTTTTTTGTTTACGAGAAAAAGGGAAGAGTGAGTTTTGGATCTGAAAAAAAAATTTGGACATTTTAAATGGAAATGCACAAATGCTGAGAGAGATAATTTCAAAAAGTATCTGTGATTTTTATGGATAGACAAAAAATGGGTTGTTAAATATCCAACCACTTGAGAATTTGATTTTTTTCTACTCCTTGAAATTTTTGGATCATTAGGTCTCTTGCAACCTCAACATGTTTCTGGCATGCATGTCCACCACATTTAAAGCATGTTAAGATCAGTTAGAAGTCCATTTCCTATAAAATTCCACCAAGCTTATTATTGTGGGTTGTACTAGTGAAATTTCCCAAACATTGATAACAAAACCTTGGAGTTCATTTTTAGTGCGTTCACTTACATTTGTTATAGTTTTCAAATTTTTTTGCAAAAAAATTTAATTTTGTTATGCCTCAAATCTTTTTTGTTTACGAGAAAAATGGGTGAGTGAGTTTTGGATCTGAAAAAAAAAATTGCACATCCAAAATTGAAATGCACAAATGCTGAGAGAGAAAATTCCAAACATTGGGTTGTTAAATATCCAACCACTTGAGAATTTTTTTTTTCTACTGCTTGAAATTTTTGGATCATTAGGTCACTTACTTCCTCAACATGTTTCTGGCATGCATGTCCACCACATTTAAAGCATTATGGGATCAGTTAGAAGTCCCTTCCCTATAAAATTCATCCAAGCTTATTATTAGGGGTTGTACTAGTGGAATTTCCCAAACATGGGTAACAATTCCTTGGAGTTCATTTTTAGTGCATTCACTTACATTTATTATAGTTTTCAAATTTTTTTGCATAAAATTTTCATTTTGTTATACCTCATATCTTTTTTGTTTACGAGAAAAATAAGAGACTGACTTTTGGATCTGAAAAAAAAAATTGAAAATCGAAAATGCAAATGCACAATTGCTGAGAGAGATAATTCCAAAATATATCTATGACTTTTAAGGATAGGCAAAAAGTGGGTTGTTAAATATCCAACCACTTGAGAATTTGATTTTTTTCTACTCCTTGAAATTTTTGGATCATTAGGTCACTTGCATCCTCAACACGTTTCTAGCATGCATGTCCACCCCGTTTAAAGCATGTTAGGATCAGTTAGAAGTCCTTTTCCTATAAAATTCCACCAAGCTTATTATTAGGGGTTGTACTAGTGGAATTTCCCAAACATGGATAACAAAACCTTGGAGTTCATTTTTTGTGCGTTCACTTACATTTATTATAGTTTTCTAAATTTTTTGCATAAAATTTTCATTTTGTTATGCCTCATATCTTTTTTTTTTACGAAAAAAATGGGAGAGTAAGTTTTGGATCTGAAAAGAAAATTTGAACATCCAAAATGGAAATGCACAAATGCTTAGAGAGATAATTCCAAAAAGTATCTATGATTTTTAAGAATAGGCAAAAAGAGGGTTGTTAAATATCAAACCACTTGAGAATTTGATTTTTTCTACTCCTTGAAATTTTTGGATCCTGTGGTCACTTGCATCCTCGACATGTTTCAGGCATTCATGTCCACCACATTTAAAACATGTTAGGATCAGTTAGAAGTCTCTTTCCTGTAAAATTCCGCCAAGCTTATTATTAGGGGTTGTACTAGTGGAATTTCCCAAACACTAACAAAACCTTGTAGTTCATTGTCAGTGCGTTCATTTATATTTATTATAGTTTTAAAATTTTTTTGCATAAAATATTCATTTCGTTATGCCTCATATCTTTTTTGTTTCGAGAAAAATGGGAGAGTGAGTTTTGGATCTGAAAAAATATTTGAACATCCAAAATGGAAAAGCACAAATGCTGAGAGAGATAATTAAAAAAATTATCTGTGATTTTGATGGATAGGCAAAAAGAGTGTTTTTAAATATCCAACCATTTGTGAATTTGATTTTTTTTCTCCCCTTTGAAATTTTTGGATCATTAGGTCACTTGCATCCTTAACATGTTTCTGGCATGCATGTCCACCACATTTAAAGCATGTTAGGATCAGTTAGAAGTCCCTTCCCTATAAAATTCAACAAAGCTTATTATTAGGGGTTGTACTAGTGGAATTTCCCAAACAGGGTAACAAAACCTAGGAGTTCCTTTTTACTGCGTTCACTTACATTGATTATAGTTTTCAAATTTTTTTGCATAAATTTTTATTTTGTTATGCCTCCTATCGTTTTTGTTTACGAGAAAAAAGGGAGAGAGAGTTTTGGATCTGAAAAAAAAAATTTGAACATCCAAAATGGAAATGCACAAATGCTGAGAGAGATAATTCCAAAAAGTAGCTGTGATTTTTAAGGATAGGCAAAAAGTGGGTTTTTAAATATCCAACCACTTGAGAATTTGATTTTTTTCTACTCGAAATTTTTTGATCATTAGGTCACTTGCATCCTGAACATGTTTCTGGCATGCATGTCCACCACATTTAAAGCATGTTAGGATCAGTTAGAAGTCGTTTCCCTATAAAATTTTACCAAGCTTATTATTAGGGGTTGTACTAGTGGAATTTCTGAAACAAGGGTAACAAAACCTTGGAGTTCATTTTTAGGGCGTTCACTTACATTTAATATAGTTTTAAAAATTTTATGCCTAAAATTTTCATTTTGTTATGCCTCATATCTTTTTTGTTTACGAGAAATAAGGGAGAGAGACTTTTGGATCTGAAAAAAAATTTGGATATTTTAAATGGAAATGCACAAATGCTGAGAGAGATAATTTCAAAAAGTATCTGTGATTTTTAAGGATAGGCAAAAAGTGGGTTGTTAAATATCCAACCACTTGAGAATTTGATTTTTTTCTACTCCGTGAAATTTTTGGATCATTAGGTCACTTGCATCCTCAACATGTTTTTGGCATGCATGTCCACCACATTTAAAGCATGTTAGGATCAGTTAGAAGTCTCTTTCCTATAAAATTCCACCAAGCTTATTATGAGGGGTTGAACGAGTGGAATTTCCCATACTTGGATAACAAAACCTTGGAGATCATTTTTCGTGCGTTCACTTACATTTATTATAGTTTTCAAATTTTTTGGCATAAAATATTCATTTTGTTATGCCTCATATCTTTTTTGTATACGAGAAAAATGGGAGAGTGAGTTTTGGATCTGAAAAAAAAATTTGAACATCCAAAATGGAATTGCACAAATACTGAGAGAGATAATTCCAAAAAAGTATCTGTGATTTTTAAGGATAGGCAAAAATTGGGTTGTTAAATATCCATCCATTTGAGAATTTTATTTTTTTCTACTCCTTGAAAATTTTGGATCATTAGGTCACTTGCATCCTCAACATGTTTCTGGCATGCATGTCCACCACATTTAAAGCATGTTAGGATAAGTTAGAAGTACCTTCCCTATAAAACTCCACCAAGGTTTTTATTAGGGTTTGTACTAGTGGAATTTCCCAAACATGGATAACAAAACTTGGAGTTCATTTTTAGTGCATTCACATTGATTAATTATAGTTTTCAATTTTTTTTGCATAAAATTTTCATTTTGTTATGCCTCCTATCTTTTTGGTTTACGAGGAAAATGGGAGAGAGAGTCTTGGATCTGAAAAAAAAATTGAACAACCAAAATGGAAATGCAAATTTGTTGAGAGAGATAATTCCAAAAAGTATCAGTGATTTTTAAGCATAGGCATAAAGTGGGTGGTTAAATATCCAACCACTTGACAAAATAATTTTTTTCTCCTCCTTGAATTTTTTCGATCATTAGGTCACTTGCATCCTCAACATGTTTCTAGTATGCATGTCCACCACATTTAAAGCATGTTAGGATCAGTTAGAAGTCCCTTCCCTATCAAATTCCACCAAGCTTATTATTAGGGGTTGTACTAGTGGAATTTTCCCAAACATGGATAACAAAACCTAGGAGTTCCTTTTTAGTGCGTTCACTTACATTTATTGTAGTTTTCAAATTGTTTTTCATTAAATTTTCATTTTCATAAGCCTCATATCGTTTTTCTTTACGAGAAAAATGGGAGAGTGAGTTTTGGATCTGAAAAAAAATTTGAACATCCAAATTGGAAATGCACAAATGCTGAGAGAAATAATTCCAAAGAGTATCCGTGATTTTTCAGGATAGGCAAAAAGTGGGTTGTTAAATATCCAACCACTAGCGAATTTGATTTTTTTCTACTCGAAGTTTTCTGATCATAAGTTCACTTGCATCCTTAGCATGTTTCTGGCATGCTTGTCCACCACATTTAAAGCATGTGAGGATCAGTTAGAAGTTCCTTCCCTATAAAATTCCTCCAAGCTTATTATGAGGGGTTGAACAAGTGGAATTACCCATACATGCATAACAAAACCTTGGAGATCATTTTTAGTGCGTTCACTTATATTTATTATAGTTTTCAAATTTTTTTACATAAAATATTCATTTTGTTACTCCTCATATCTTTTTTATTTACGAGAAAAATGGGAGAATGAGTTTTGGATCTGAAGAAAAAATTTGAACATCCAAAATGGAAATGCACAAATGTTGAGAGAGATAATTCCAAAAAGTATCTGTGATTTTTAAGGATAGACAAAAAGTGGGTTGTTAAATATCAAACCACTTGAGAATTTGATTTTTTTCTACTCCTTGAATTTTTCTATTCATTAGGTAACTTGCATGCTCGCCGTGTTTCTGGCATGCATGTCCACCACATTTAAAGCATGTTAGGATCAGTTAGAAGTCCCTTCCCTATAAAATTCCACCAAGCTTATTATTAGTGGTTGTACTAGTGGAATTTCCCAAACATGGATAACAAAACTTGGAGTTCATTTTTAATGCATTCACATTGATTAATTATAGTTTTCAAATTTTTTTGCATAAAATTTTCATTTTTTTATGCCTCATATCTTTTTTGTTCTGAAAAAAAAAATGAACATCCAAAATGGAAATGCACAAATGCTAAGAGAGATATTTCCAAAAAGAATATGTGATTTTTAAGGATAGGCAAAAAGAGGGTTGTTAAATATCAAACCACTTGGGAATTTGATTTTTTTCTACTCCTTGAAATTTTTGGATCATTTGGTCACTTGCATCCTCGACATATTTCTGGCATGCATGTCCACCACATTTAAAGCATGTTAGGATTATTTAGAAGACCGTTCCCTATAAAATTCCACCAAGCTTAATATTAGGGGTAGTACTAGTGGAATTTCCGAAACATGGATAACAAAACCTTGGAGTTCATTTTTAGAACGTTCACTTACATTTATTTTAGTTTTCAAATTTTTTCCCATAAAATTTTCATTTTGTTATGCCTCATATCTTTTTTGTTTACGAGAAAAATGGGAGAGAGAGTTTTGGATCTGAAAAAAAAAATTGAACATCCAAAATGGAAATGCACAAATGCTGAGAGAGATAATTCCAAAAAGTATCTGTGATTTTTAAGGATATGCAAAAAGTTGGTTGTTAAATATCCAACCACTTGAGAATTTTATTTTTTTCTACTCCTTGAAATTTTTGGATCATTAGGTCACTTGCATCCTCCACATGTTTCAGGCATCCATGTCCACCACATTTAAAGCATGTTAGGATCAGTTAGAAGTCCCTTCCCTATAAAATTAGACCAAGGTTATTATTAGGGGTTGTACTAGTGAAATTTCCCAAACATGGATAAAAAAAACTATGAGTTCATTTTTATTGCGTCACTTACATTTATTATACTTTTCTAATTTTTTTGCATAAAATTTTAATTTTTTATGCCTGATATCTTTTTTGTTTACGAGAAAAATGGGAGAATGAGTTTTGGATCTGAAAAGAAAATTTGAACATACAAATTGGAAATGCACAAATGCTGAGAGAGATAATTCCAAAAAGTATCTATGATTTTTAAGAATAGGCAAAATGAGGGTTGTTAAATATCATACCACTTGAGAATTTGATTTTTTCTACTCCTTGAAATTTTTGGATCCTGTGGTCACTTGCATCCTCGACATGTTTCAGGCATTCATGTTCACCACATTTAAAACATGTTAGGATCAGTTAGAAGTCGCTTTCCTGTAAAATTCCGCCAAGCTTATTATTAGGGGTTGTACTAGTGGAATTTCCCAAACAATAACAAAACCTTGGAGTTCATTTTCAGTGCGTTCATGTATATTTATTATAGTTTTAAAATTTTTTTGCATAAAATATTCATTTTGTTATGCCTCATATCTTTTTTGTTTCGAGAAAAATGGGAGAGTGAGTTTTGGATCTGAAAAAAAATTTGAACTACCAAAATGGAATTGCACAAATTATGAGAGAGACAATTAAAAAAATTATCTGTGATTTTTATGGATAGGTAAAAAGAGGGTTTTTAAATATCCAACCACTTGTGAATTTGATTTTTTTTTCTCCTCTTTGAAATTTTTGGATCATTAGGTCACTTGCATCCTTAACATGTTTCTGGCATGCATGTCCACCACATTTAAAGCATGTTAGGATCAGTTAGAAGTCCCTTCCCTATAAAATTCCACAAAGCTTATTATTAGGGGTTGTACTAGTGGAATTTCCCAAACAGGGTAACAAAACCTAGGAGTTCCTTTTTACTGCGTTCACTTACATTGATTATAGTTTTAAATTTTTTTGCATAAATTTTGATTTTGTTATGCCTCCTATCGTTTTTGTTTACGAGAAAAAAGGGAGAGTGAGTTTTGGATCTGAAAAAAAAAAATTTGAACATCCAAAATGGAAATGCACAAATGCTGAGAGATATAATTCCAAAAAGTATCTGTGATTTTTAAGGATAGGTAAAAAGTGGGTTGTTAAATATCCAACCACTTGAGAATTTGATTTTTTTCTACTCCTTGAAATTTTTGGATCATTTGGTCACTTGCATCCCCAACATGTTTTTGGCATGCATTGCCACCACATTTAAAGCATGTTAGGATCAGTTAGAAGTCACTTTCCTATAAAATTCCACCAAGCTTATTATGAGGGGTTGAACGAGTGGAATTTCCCATACTTGGATAACAAAACCTTGGAGATCATTTTTCGTGCGTTCACTTACATTTATTATAGTTTTCAAATTTTTTGGCATAAAATATTCATTTTTTTATGCCTCATATCTTTTTTGTATACGAGAAAAATGGGAGAGTGAGTTTTGGATCTGAAAAAAAAATTTGAACATCCAAAATGGAAATGCACAAATACTGATAGAGATAATTCCAAAAAAGTATCTGTGATTTTTAAGGATAGGCAAAAAGTGGGTTGTTAAATATCCAACCATTTGAGAATTTTATTTTTTTCTACTCCTTGAAATTTTTGGATCATTAGGTCACTTGCATCCTCAACATGTTTCTGGCATGCATGTCCACCACATTTAAAGCATGTTAGGATCAGTTAGAAGTACCTTCCCTATAAAACTCCACCAAGGTTATTATTAGGGTTTGTACTTGTAGAATTTCCCAAACATGGATAACAAAACCTTGGAGTTCATTTTTAGTGCATTCACATTGATTAATTATAGTTTTCAGTTTTTTTTGCATAAAATTTTTATTTTGTTATGCCTCCTATCTTTTTGGTTTACGAGAAAAATGGGAGAGAGAATTTTGGATCTGAAAAAAAAATTGAACATCCAAAATGGAAATGCAAAATTGTTGAGAGAGATAATTCCAAAAAGTATCAGTGATTTTTAAGAATAGGCAAAAAGTGGGTGGTTAAATATCCAACCACTTGAGAATTTGATTTTTTTTTCCTCCTTGAAATTTTTGGATCATTAGGTCACTTGCATCCTCAACATGTTTCTAGCATGCATGTCCACCACATTTAAAGCATGTTAGGATCAGTTAGAAGTCCCTTCCCCATAAAATTCCACGAAGCTTATTATTAGGGGTTGTGCTAGTGGAATTTTCCCAAACATGGATAACAAAACCTAGGAGTTCCTTTTTAGTGCGTTCACTTACATTTATTATACTTTTCAAATTTTTTTTCATTAAATTTTCATTTTTATATGCCTCATATCGTTTTTCTTTACGAGAAAAATGGGAGAGTGAGTTTTGGATCTGAAAAAAAATTTGAACATCCAAATTGGAAATGCACAAATGCTGAGAGAAATAATTCCAAAGAGTATCTGTGATTTTTCAGGATAGGCAAAACGTGGGTTGTTAAATATCCAACCACTTGAGAATTTGATTTTCTTCTACTCGAAGTTTTCTGATCATAAGGTCACTTGCATCCTTAGCATGTTTCTGGCATGCTTGTCCACCACATTTAAAGCATGTGAGGATCAGTTAGAAGTCACTTTCCTATAAAATTCCACCAAGCTTATTATGAGGGGTTGAACGAGTGGAATTTCCCATACTTGGATAACAAAACCTTGGAGATCATTTTTCGTGCGTTAACTTACATTTATTATAGTTTTCAAATTTTTTGGCATAAAATATTCATTTTGTTATGCCTCATATCTTTTTTGTATACGAGAAAAATGGGAGAGTGAGTTTTGGATCTGAAAAAAAAATTTGAACATCCAAAATGGAAATGCACAAATGCTGAGAGAGATAATTCCAAAAAGTATCTGTGATTTTTAAGGATAGTCAAAAAGTGGGTTTTTAAATATCCAACCACTTGAGAATTTTATTTTTTTCTACTCCTTGAAATTTTTTGATCATTAGGTCACTTGCATCCTGAACATGTTTCTGGCATGCATGTCCACCACATTTAAAACATGTTAGGATCAGTTAGAAGTCGCTTCCCTATAAAATTCCACCAAGCTTATTATTAGGGGTTGTACTAGTGGAATTTCCCAAACATGGATAACAAAACCTTGGAGTTCATTTTTTGTGCGTTCACTTACATTTATTATAGTTTACAAATTTTTTTCCATAAAATTTTCATTTTGTTATGCATCATATCTTTTTTGTTTACGAGAAAAATGGGAGTGTGAGTTTTGGATTTGAAAAAAAAATTTGAACATCCAAAATGGAAATGCACAAATGCTGAGAAAGATAATTCCAAAAAGTATCTGTTACTTTTAAGGGTAGGCAAAAAGAGGGTTGTTAAATATCAAACCACTTGAGAATTTGATTTTTTTCTACTCGAAATTTTTGGGTCATTAGGTCACTTGGATCCTTAACTGTTTCTGGCATGGATGTCCACCACATTTAAAGCATGTTAGGATCAGTTAGAAGTCCCTTTCCTATAAAATTCCACAAAGCTTATTATTAGGGGTTGTACTAGTGGAATTTCCAAAAACATGGATAAAAAAACCTTGGAGATCATTTTTAGTTAGTTCACTTACATTTATTATAGTTTTCAAATTTTTTTTGCATAAAATATTCATTTTGTTGTGCCTCATATCCTTTTTGTTTACGAGAAAAATGGGAGAATGAGTTTTGGATCAGAAAAAAAAAATTGGAACATGCAAATTGGAAATGCACAAATGGTGAGAGCGATAATTCCAAAAAGTATCTGTGATTTTTAAGGATAGGCAAAAAGTGGGTTGTTAAATATCCAACCACTTGAGAATTTGATTTTTTTCTACTCCTTGAAATTTTCTGATCATTAGGTCACTTGCATCCTCAACATGTTTCTGGCATGCTTGTCCACCACATTTAAAGCATGTTAGGATCAGTTAGAAGTCCCTTCCTATAAAATTCCACCAAGCTTATTATTAGGGGTATTACTAGTGGAATTTTCCAAACATGGATAACAAAACCATGGAGATCATTTTTAGTGCGTTTACTTACATTTATTATAGTTTTCAAATTTTTTTGCATAAAATATTCATTTTTTTATGTCTCAAATCTTTTTTGTTTACGAGAAAAATGGGAGAGAGAGTTTTTTATCTGAAAAAAAAAATTGAACATCCAAAATGGAAATGCACAAATGCTGAGAAAGATCATTCCAAAAAGTATCTGTGATTTTTAAGGATACGGAAAAAGTGGGTTGTTAAATATCCAACCACTTGAGAATTTTTTTTTCTACTTCTTCAAATTTTTGGATCATTAGGTTACTTGAATCCTACACATGTTTGTGGCATGGATGTCCACCACATTTAAAGCAAGTTTGGATCAGTTAGAAGTCCCTTCCCTATAAAATTCCACCAAGATTATTATTAGGGTTTGTACTAGTGGAATTTCCCAAACATGGATAAGAAAACCTATGAGTTCATTTTTAGTGCGTTCACTAACATTTATTATAGTTTTCGAATTTTTTTGCATAAAATTTTTATTTTGTTATGCCTCATATCTTTTTTGTTTACGAGAAAAATGGGAGAATGAGTTTTGGATCTGAAAAAAAAAATTGAACTTCTAAAATGGAAATGCTCAAATGCTGAGAGAGATAATTCCAAATGGTATCTGTGATTTTTAAGGATAGGTAAAAAGTGGGTTGTTATATCCAACCACTTGAGAATTTGATTTTTTTGTCTCCTTGAAATTTTATGATCATTAAGTCACTTGCATCCTCAACATGTTTCTGGCATGGATGTCCACCACATTTAAAGCATGTTAGGATCAGTTCGAAGTCCCTTTCCTATAAAAGTCCACCAAGCTTATTATTAGGGGATGTACTAGTGGAATTTCCCAAATATGGAGAAATAAAAGCTTGGAGATCATTTTTAGTGCGTTCACTTACATTTATTATAGTTTTCAGTTTTTTTTGCATAAAATATTCGTTTTGTTACGCCTCATATCTTTTTTATTTACGAGAAAAATGAGAGAATGAGTTTTGGATCTGAAGAAAAAATTTGAACATCCAAAATGAAAATGCACAAATGTTGAGAGAGATAATTCCAAAAAGTATCTGTGATTTTTAAGGATAGGCAAAAAGTGGGTTGTTAAATATCCAACCACTTGAGAATTTGATTTTTTTCTACTCCTCGAATTTTTCTATTCATTAGGTAACTTGCATGCTCACCATGTTTCTGGCATGCATGTCCACCACATTTAAAGCATGTTAGGATCAGTTAGAAGTCCCTTCCCTATAAAATTCCACCAAGCTTATTTTAGGGGTTGTACTAGTGGAATTTCCCAAACTTGGATAACAAAACCTTGAAGTTCATTTTTAGAGGGTTCACTTACATTTATTACAGTTTTCAAATTTTTTTGCATAAAATTTTCTTTTTGTTATGCCTCATATCTTTTTTGTTTACGAAAAAAATGGGAGAGAGAGTTTTGGTTCTGAAAAAAAAAATGAACATCCGAAATGAAAATGCACAAATGCTAAGAGAGATAATTCCAAAAAATATCTGTGATTTTTAAGGATAGGCAAAAAGAGGGTTGTTAAATATCAAACCACTTGGGAATTTGATTTTTTTCTACTCCTTGAAATTTTGGATCATTTGGTCACTTGCATCCTCGACATGTTTCTGGCATGCATGTCCACCACATTTAAAGCATGTTAGGATCATTTTGAAGACCCTTCCCTATAAAATTCCACCAAGCTTAATATTAGGGGTAGTACTAGTAGAATTTCCGAAACATGGATAACAAAACCTTGGAGTTCATTTTTAGTACGTTCACTTACATTTATTATAGTTTTCAATTTTTTTCCCATAAAATTTTCATTTTGTTATGCCTCATATCTTTTTTGTTTACGAGAAAAATGGGAGAGTGAGTTTTGGATCTGAAAAAAAAATTGAAAATCCAAAATGGAAATGCACAAATGCTGAGAGAGATAATTCCAAAAAGTATATGTGATTTTTAAGGATATTCAAAAAGTTGGTCGTTAAATATCCAACCACTTGAGAATTTTATTTTTTTCTACTCCTTGAAATTTTTGGATCATTAGGTCACTTGCATCCTAACATGTTTCAGGCATGCATGTCCACCACATTTAAAGCATATTAGGATCAGTTAGAAGTCCCTACCCTATAAAATTAGACCAAGGTTATTATTAGGGGTTGTACTAGTGGAATTTCCCAAACATGGATAACAAAACTATGAGTTCATTTTTATTGCGTTCACTTACATTTATTATAGTTTTCTAATTTTTTTGCATAAAATTTTCATTTTATTATGCCTGATATCTTTTTTGTTTACGAGAAAAATGGGAGAATGAGTTTTGGATCTGAAAAGAAAATTTGAACATCCAAATTGGAAATGCACAAATGCTGAGAGAGATAATTCCAAAAAGTATCTGTGATTTTTTGAGGATAGGCAGAAAGTGGGTTGTAAAATATTCAACCACTGGAGAATTTGATTTTTTTCTACACCACAAAAATTTTGGATCATAAGGTCACTTGCATCCTGAACATGTTTCTGGCATGCATGTCCACCATATTTAAAGCATGTTAGGATCATTTAGAAGTCCCTTTCCTATAAAATTCTACCAAGCTTTTTATTAGGGGTTGTACCAGTGGAATTTCCCAAACATGGATAACAAAACGTTGGAGATCATTTTTAGTTCGTTCACTTATATTTATTAGAATTTTCAATTTTTTTGCATAAAATAATCATTTTGTTATGCCTCATATCTTTTTTGTTTACGAGAAAAATGGGAGAGTGAGTTTTGGATTTGAAAAAAAATTTGAACATCCAAAATCGAAAAGCCCAAATGCTGAGAGAAATAATTCCAAAAAGTATCTGTCATTTTTAAGGATAGGCAAAAAGTGGGTTGTTAAATATCCAACCACTTGAGAATTTGATTTTTTTCTACTCGAAATTTTCTGATCATTAGGTCACTTTGCTCCTCAACATGTTTCTGGCATGCTTGTCCACCACATTTAAAGCATGTTAGGATTAGTTAGAAGTTCCTTCCGTATAAAATTCCACCAAGCTTATTATTAGGGGTTGTACTAGTGGAATTTCCCAAACAAGGGTAACAAGACCTTGGGGTTCATTTTTAGTGCGTTCACTTACATTTATTATATTTTTCAAATTTTTTTGCGTAAATTTTTTTTTTTGTTTTGCCTCATATCTTTTTTGTTGACGAGAAAAATGGGAGAGTGAGTTTTGGAAATGAAACATAAATTTCGATATTTTAAATGGAAATGCACAAATGCTGCTGAGAGAGATATTTTCAAAAAGTATCTGTGATTTTTAAGGGTTGGCAAAAAGTGGGTTGTTTGGTATCCAACCACTTGAGAATTTGATTTTTTTCTACTCCTTGAAATGTTTGGATCATTAGGTCACTTGCATCCCCAACATGTTTCTGGCATGCATGTCCACCACATTTAAAGCATGTTAGGACCAGTTAGAGGTCCCTTTCCTATTAATTCCACCAAGCTTATTAATAGGGGTTGTACTAGTGGAATTTCCAAAACATGGATAAGAAAAACTTGGAGTTCATTTTTAGTGCATTCACTTACATTTATTATAGTTTTCAAATTTTTTTGCATAAAAATTTCTTTTTGTTATGCCTCATATATTTTTTGTTTACGAGAAAAATGGGAGAGTGAGTTTTGGATCTGAAAAAAAAAATTGAACATACAAAATGGAAATGCACAAATGCTGAGAGAGATAATTCCAAAAAGTATCTGTGATTTTTATGGATAGGCAAAAAGTGGGTTGTTAAATATCCAACCACTTGAGAATTGAATTTTTATTCTACTCCATGAAATTTTTGGATCATTAGGTCACTCTCATCCTCAACATGTTTCTTGCATACATGTCCACCACATTTAAAGTAGGTCTGGATCAGTTAGAAGTCCCTTCCCTATAAAATTCCACCAAGCTTATTATTAGGGGTTGTACTAGTGGAATTTCCCAAATATGGAAAAAAAAACCTAGGAGTTCCTTTTTAATGCATTCCCTTGCATTTATCATAGTTTTCAAATTTTTTTGCATAAAATTTTCATTTTGTCATGCCTCATATCTTTTTTGTTCACAAGAAAAATGGGAAAGTGAGTTTTGGATCTGAAAAAAAAATTTGAACTTCCAAAATGGAAAAGCACAAATGCTGAGAGAGATAATTCCAAAAAGTATCAGTGATTTTTAAGGATAGGCAGAAAGTGGGTTGTTGAATATCCAACAACTTGAGAATTTGATTTTTTCCTACTCCTTGAAATTTTCAGATCATTAGGTCACTTGCATACTCAACATGTTTCTGGCATGCATGTCCTCCACATTTAAAGCATGTTAGGATCAGTTAGAAGTCTCTTCCCTATAAAATTCCACCAAACTTATTATTAGGGGTTGTACTAGTGAAATTTCCCAAACATGGGTTACAAAACCTTGGAGATCATTTTTAGGGCGTTCATTTACAATTATTATAGTTTTTAAATTTTTTAAAATAAAATATTGTTTTTGTTATGCCTCATATCTTTTTTGGTTACGAGAAAAATGGGAGAGAGGGTTTTTTATCTGAAAAAATTTTGAAAATCCAAAATGGAAATGCACAAATGCTGAGAGAGATAATTCAAATAAGTATATGTGATTTTTAAGGAGAGGAAAAAAGTGGGTTGTTAAATATCCAACCACTTCAGAATTTGATTTTTTTCTACTCCTTGAAATTTTTGGATCATTAGGTCACTACCTTCCTCAACATGTTTCTGACAGGCATGTCGACGAAATTTAAAGCATGTTAGGATAATTTAGAAGTCCCTTTCCAATAAAATTCCACTAAGCACATTATTAGGGGTTGTACTAGTGGAATTTCCCAAACATGGATAACAAAACCTTGGAGTTCATTTTTAGTGCGTTCAAGTACATTTATTATAGTTTTCATATTTTTTTGCATAAATTTTTTATTTTGTCATGCCTCTTATCTTTATTTTTTACGAGAAAAATTGGAGAGTGAGTTTTGGATCTGAAAAAAGAATTTGAACATCCAAAATGGGGGTTGTTAAATATCCAACCTCTTGAGAATTTGATTTTTTTTTGACTCCTTGATATTTTTGGATCATTAGGCCACTTGCATCCTCAACATGTTTGTGGCATGGATGTCCACCACATTTAAATACTGAGAGAGATAATTCGAAAAACTATCTGTGATTTTTAAGGATAGGTAAAAAGTGGGTTGTAAAATATCCAGCCACTTGAGAATTTAATTTTTTTCTACCCCTTGAAATTTTCTATTCATTAGGTCACTTACTTCCTCAAAATGTTTCTAGTATGCATGTCCACCACATTTAAAGCATGTTAGGATCAGTTAGAAGTTCCTTCCCTAGAAAATTCCACCAAGTTTATTATTAGGGCTTGTACTAGAGGAATTTCCCAAACATGGATAACAAAACCTTGGAGTTCATTTTTAGTGCGTTCACTTACTTTGATTATAGTTTTAAAAACTTTTTGCATAAAATTTTGATTTTGTTATGCCTCATATATTTTTTGTTTAAGAAAAAAATGGGAGAGTAAGTTTTGGATAAAAAAAAAAATTGAACATCCAAAATGGAAAAGCACAAATGCTGAGAGAGATAATTCAAAAAAGAATCTGTGATTTTTAAGGATAGGCAAAAAGTGGGTTGTTAAATATCCAACCACTTGAGAATTTGATTTTTTTCTACTCCTTGAAGTTTTCTGATCATTAGGTCACTTGCATCCTCAACATGTTTTTGGCATGCATGTCCACCACATTTAAAGCATGTTAGGATCAGTTAGAAGCCCCTTCCCTTTAAACTTCCACCAAGCTTATTATTAGGGGTTGTACTAGTGAAATTTCCCAACCATGGATAAAAAAACCCTGGAGTGCAGTTTGAGTGCGTTCACTTACATTTAAAATAGTTTTCAAATTTTTTTGCATAAAATTTTCGTTTTGTTATGCCTCATATCTTTTTTGTTTACGAGAAAAATGGGAGAACGAATTTTGGATCTGAAAAAAAAATTGAAGATCCAAAATGGAAATGTACAAATGCTGACAGACATAATTCCAAAAAGTATCTGTGAGTTTTAAGGATAGGCAAAAAGTGGGTTGTTAAATATTCAACCAGTTGAGAATTTGATTTTTTTCTACTCCTTGATGTTTTCTGATCATTAGGTCACTTGCATCCTCAATAAATTTCTGGCATGCATGTCCACCACATTTAAAGCATGTTAGTATCAGTTAGAAGTCCCTTCCCAATAAAATTAGACCAAGTTTATTATTAAGGGTTGTAGTAGTGGAATTTCCCAAACAAAGATAACAAAACCTATGAGTTCATTTTTAGTGCGTTCACTTACATTTATTATAGTTTTCAAATTTTTTTGCATAAAATTTTCTTTTTGTTATGCCTGATATCTTTTTTGTTTAAGAGAAATATGGGAGAATGAGTTTTGGATCTGAAAAAAAATTTGAACATCCAAAATGAAAATGCACAAATGCTGAGAGAGATAATTCCAAAAAGTATCTGTGATTTTTAAGGATAGGTAAAAAGTGGGTTGTTAAATATCCAACCACTCTAGAATTTGATTTTTTTCTACTCCTTGAAATTTTTGGATGATTAGGTCACTTGCATCCTCAACATATTTTTGCATGCATGTCCACTACATTTAAAGCATGTTAGGATGAGTTAGAAGTCCCTTTCCTATAAAATTCCACCAAGCTTATTATTAGGGGTTGTACTAGTGGAATTTCCCAAACAAGGGTAACAAGACCTTGGAGTTCATTTTTAGTGCGTTCACTTACATTTATTATATTTTTCAAATTTTTTTGCGTAAAATTTTTTTTTTGTTATGGCTCATATCTTTTTTGTTGACGAGAAAAATGGAAGAGTGAGTTTTGGAAATGAAACATAAATTTCGACATTTTAAATGGAAATGCACAAATGCTGAGAGAGATATTTTCAAAAAGTATCTGTGATTTTTAAGGGTTGGCAAAAAGTGGGTTGTTTAGTATCCAACCACTTGAGAATTTGATTTTTTTCTACTCCTTGAAATGTTTGGATCATTAGGTCACTTGCATCCCCAACATGTTTCTGGCATGCATGTCCACCACATTTAAAGCCCGTTAGGACCAGTTAGAGGTTCCTTTCCTATTAATTCCACCAAGCTTATTATTAGGGGTTGTACTAGTGGAATTTCCCAAACATGGATAAGCAAACCTTGGAGTTCATTTTTAGTGCATTCACTTACATTTATTATAGTTTTCAAATTTTTTTGCATAAAAATTTTTTTTTGTTATGCCTCATATATTTTTTGTTTACGAGAAAAATGGGAGAGTGAGTTTTGGATCTGAAAAAAAATTTTGAACATCCAAAATGGAAATGCACAAATGCTGAGAGAGATAATTCCAAAAAGTATCTGTGATTTTTAAGGATAGGCAAAAAGAGGGTTGTTAAATATCAAACCACTTGAGAATTTTATTTTTTTCGTCTCCCTGAAATTTTTGGATCATTAAGTCACTTACATCCTCAACATGTTTCTGGCATACATGTCCACCACTTTTAAATCTTGTTAGGATCAGTTAGAAGTCCCTTTCCTGTAAAATTCCACCAAGCTTATTATTAGGGGTTGCACTAGTGGAATTTCCCAAACATGGATACCAAAACCTTGGAGATCATTATTAGTGCGTTCGCTTACATTTATTATAGTTTTCATATTTTTTTTATAAAATATTCATTTTTTTATGCCTCATATCTTTTTTGTTTACGAGAAAAATGGGAGAGGGAGTTTTTGATATGAAAAAAAAATGAACATCCAAAATGGAAATGCACAATGCTGAGAGAGATAATTCCAAAAAGTATCTGTGATTTTTAAGGATAGGCAAAAAGTAGGTTGTTAAATATCCAACCACTTGAGAATTTTTTTTTTCTACATCTTGAATTTTTTGGATCATTAGGTTACTTGCATCCTCAACATGTTTGTGGCATGGATGTCCACCACATTTAAAGCATGTTAGGATTAGTTAGAAGTCCCTTCCCTATAAAATTCCACCAAGGTTATTATTAGGGTTAGTACTAGTGGAATTTCCCAAACATGGATAAAAAAACCTAGGAGTTCATTTTTAGTGCGTTGACTTACATTTATTATAGTTTTCAAATTTTTTTGCATAAAATTTTCATTTTGTTATGCCTCATATCTTTTTTGTTCACAAGAAAAATGGGAAAGTGAGTTTTGGATCTGAAAAAAAAATTTGAACATCCAAAATGGAAAAGCACAAATGCTGAGAGAGATAATTCCAAAAAGTATCAGTGATTTTTAAGGATAGGCAGAAAGTGGGTTGTTGAATATCCAACAACTTGAGAATTTGATTTTTTCCTACTCCTTGAAATTTTCAGATCATTAGGTCACTTGCATACTCAACATGTTTCTGGCATGCATGTTCTCCACATTTAAAGCATGTTAGGATCAGTTAGAAGTCTCTTCCCTATAAAATTGCACCAAGCTTATTATTAGGGGTTGTACTGGTGAAATTTCCCAAACATGGTTACAAAACCTTGGAGATCATTTTTAGAGCGTTCATTTACAATTATTATAGTTTTTAAATTTTTTTGAATAAAATATTGTTTTTGTTATGCCTCATATCTTTTTTGGTTACGAGAAAAATGGGAGAGAGGGTTTTTTATCTGAAAAAATTTTGAAAATCCAAAATGGAAATGCACAAATGCTGAGAGAGATAATTCCAAAAAGTATATGTGATATTTAAGGAGAGGAAAAAAGTGGGTTGTTAAATATCCAACCACTTCAGAATTTGATTTTTTTCTACTCCTTGAAATTTTTGGATCATTTGGTCACTATCTTCCTCAACATGTTTCTGACAGGCATGTCCACCATATTTAAAGCATGTTAGGATAATTTAGAAGTCCCTTTCCAATAAAATTCCACCAAGCACATTATTAGGGGTTGTACTAGTGGAATTTCCCAAACATGGATAACAAAACCTTGGAGTTCATTTTTAGTGCGTTCAAGTACATTTATTATAGTTTTCATATTTTTTTGCATAAATTTTTTATTTTGTCATGCCTCTTATCTTTTTTGTTTACGAGAAAAATTGGAGAGTGTGTTTTGGATCTGAAAAAAAAATTTGAACATCCAAAATGGGGGTTGTTAAATATCCAACATCTTGAGAATTTGATTTTTTTCGACTCCATGATATTTTTGGATCATTAGGCCACTTGCATCCTCAACTTGTTTGTGGCATGGATGTCCACCACATTTAAATACTGAGAGAGATAATTCGAAAAACTATCTGTGATTTTTATGGATAGGTTAAAAGTGGGTTGTTAAATATCCAGCCACTTGAGAATTTGATTTTTTTCTACCCCTTGAAATTTTCTATTCATTAGGTCACTTGCACCCTCAAAATGTTTCTAGCATGCATATCCACCACATTTAAAGCATGTTAGGATCAGTTAGAAGTTCCTTCCCTAGAAAATTCCACCAAGTTTATTATTAGGGCTTGTACTAGAGGAATTTCCCAAACATGGATAACAAAACCTTGGAGTTCATTTTTAGTGCGTTCACTTACTTTGATTATAGTTTTAAAAACATTTTGCATAAAATTTTGATTTTGTTATGCCTCATATATTTTTTGTTTAAGAAAAAAATGGGAGAGTAAGTTTTGGATAAAAAAAAAAAAAATTGAACATCCAAAATGGAAATGCACAAATGCTGAGAGAGATAATTCAAAAAAGTATCTGTGATTTTTAAGGATAGGCAAAAAGTGGGTTGTTAAATATCCAACCACTTGAGAATTTGATTTTTTTCTACTCCTTGAAGTTTTCTGATCATTAGGTCACTTGCATCCTCAACATGTTTCTGGCATGCATGTCCACCACATTTAAAGCATGTTAGGATCAGTTAGAAGCCCCTTCCCTTTAAAATTCCACCAAGCTTATTATTAGGGGTTGTACTAGTGAAATTTCCCAACCATGGATAAAAAAACCTTGGAGTTCAGTTTGAGTGCGTTCACTTACATTTAAAATAGTTTTCAATTTTTTTTGCATAAAATTTTCTTTTTGTTATGCCTCATATCTTTTTTGTTTACGAGAAAAATGGGAGAGCGAATTTTGGATCTGAAAAAAAAATTGAACATCCAAAATGGAAATGTACAAATGCTTACAGACATAATTCCAAAAAGTATCTGTGAGTTTTAAGGATAGGCAAAAAGTGGGTTGTTAAATATTCAACCAGTTGAGAATTTGATTTTTTTCTACTCCTTGATGTTTTCTGATCATTAGGTCACTTGCATCCTCAACAAATTTCTAGCATGCATGTCCACCACATTTAAAGCATGTTAGGATCAGTTAGAAGTCCCTTCCCTATAAAATTAGACCAAGTTTATTATTTAGGGTTGTAGTAGTGGAATTTCCCAAACAAAGATAACAAAACCTATGAGTTCATTTTTAGTGTGTTCACTTACATTTATTATAGTTTTCAAATTTTTTTGCATAAAATTTTCATTTTGTTATGCCTGATATCTTTTTTGTTTAAGAGAAAAATGGGAGAATGAGTTTTGGATCTGAAAAAAAATTTGAACATCCAAAATGAAAATGCACAAATGCTGAGAGAGATAATTCCAAAAAGTATCTGTGATTTTTAAGGATAGGTAAAAAGTGGGTTTTTAAATATCCAACCACTCTAGAATTTGAGTTTTTTCTACTCCTTGAAATTTTTGGATGATTAGGTCACTTGCATCCTCAACATGTTTTTGGCATGCATGTCCACTACATTTAAAGCATGTTAGGATGAGTGAGAAGTCCCTTTCCTATAAAATTCCACCAAGCTAATTATTTGGGGTTGTACTAGTGGAATTTCTCAAACATGGATAACAAAACCTTGGAGATCATTTTTAGAGCGTTCACTTACAATTTTTATATTTTTCAAAATTTTTTGCATAAAATATTCATTTTTTTATGCCTCATATCTTTTTTGATTACGAGAAAAATGGGAGAAGGAGTTTTTTATCTGAAAAAAAATTTGAACATCCCAAATGGAAATGCACAAATAATGAGAGAGATAATTCCAAAAAGTATCTGTGATTTTTAAGGATAGGCAAAAAGTGGGTTGTTAAATATCCAACCACTTGAGAAATTTTTTTTTTCTACTGCTTGAATTTTTTTGGATGATTAGGTCACTTGCATCCTCAACATGTTTGTGGCATGGATGTCCACCACATTTAAAGCATGTTAGGATCAGTTAGAAGTCCTTTCCCTATAAAATTTCACCAAGATTATTATTAGGGGTTGTACTAGTGGAATTTCCCAAACATGGATTACAAAACCTATGAGATCATTTTTAGTGCGTTCACAATCATTTATTATAGTTTCCAAATTTTTTTGCATAAAATTTTCATTTTGTTATGCCTCATATCTTTTTTGTTTACGAGGAAAATGGGAGAATGAGTTTTGGATCTGAAAGAAAAAATTTGAACATCCAAAATGGAAATGCACTAATGCAGAGAGAGATAATTCCAAGTAGTATCTGTGATTTTTAAGGATAGGCAAAAAGTGGGTTGTTTAATATCCAACCACTTGAGAATTGGATTTTTATTCTACTCCTTGAAATTTTTGGATCAGTAGGTCACTTGCATCCTCAACATGTTTCTGGCATGCATGTCCACCACATTTAAAGCATGTTAGGATAAGTTAGAAGTCCCTTCCTTATAAAATTAGACCAAGGTTATTATTAAGGGTTGTACTAGTGGAATTTCCCAAACAAAGATAACAAAACCGATGAGTTCATTTTTAGTGCGTTCACTTACATTTATTATAGTTTTCAAATTTTTGTGCATAAAAGTTTCATTTTGTTATGCCTGATATCTCTTTTGTTTACAAGAAAATTGGGAGAATGAGTTTTGGATCTGAAAAACAATTTGAACATCCAAAATGAAAATGCACAAATGCTGAGAGAGATAATTCCAAAAAGTATCTATGATTTTTAACGATAGGAAAAAAGTGGGTTGTTAAATATCCAAGCACTTGAGAATTTGATTTTTTTCTACTCCTTGAAATTTTTGGATCATTAGGTCACTAGCATCCTCAACATGTTTTTGGCATGCATGTCCACCATATTTAAAGCATAATAGGATCAGTTAGAAGTCCCTTTCCTATAAAATTCCACCAAGCACATTATTAGGGGTTATACTAGTGGAATTTCCCAACCATGGATAACAAAACCTTGGAGTTTATTTTTAGTGCGTTCACGTACATTTATTATAGTTTTCAAATTTTTTTACATAATATTTTTATTTTGTTATGCCTCATATCTAAAAAAAAAATTTGAACATCCAAAATGGAAATGCACAAATTCTGAGAGAGATAATTCCAAAAACTGTCTGTGATTTTTAAGTATAGGCAAAAAGTGGGTTGTTAAATATCCAACCACTTGAGAATTTGATTTTTTCTACTCCTTGAAATTTTCTGATCATTATGTCACATGCATCCTCAACATGTTTCTTGCATGCATGTCCACCGCATTTAAAACATGTTAGGATCTGTTAGAAGTACCTTCCCTATAAAATTCCACCAAGCTTATTATTAGGGGTTGTACTAGTGGAATTTCGGAAACATGGATAACAAAACCTTGGAGATCATTTTTAGTGCATTCACTTACATTTACTATAGTTTTCAAACTTTTTTGCATCAAAATTTTCATTTTGTTACGCCTCATTTCTTTTTTTGCTTACGAGAAAAATGGGAGAATGAGTTTTGGATCTGAAAAAAAATTTGAACATCCAAAATGGAAATGCAAAAATGCTGAGAGAGATAATTACAAAAAGTATATAAGATGTTTAAGGATAGGCAAAAATTGGGTTGTTAAATATCCAACCACTTCAGAATTTGATTTTTTTTCTACTCCTTGAAATTTTTGGATCATTAGATCACTTGCATCCTCAACATGTTTCTGGCATGAATGTCCACCACATTTAAAGCATGTTAGGATCAGTTAGAAGTCCATTCCCTACAAAATTCGACCAAGCTTATTATTAAGGGTTGTACTAGTGGAATTTCCAAAATATGGATAACAAAACATAGGAGTTCCTTTTTTTTGCCTTCACTTACATTAATTATAGTTTTCAAATTTTTTTGCATAAAATTTTCATTTTGTTATGCCTCATATCTTTTTTGTTTACGAGAAAAAAGGGAGAGAGAGTTTGTGATCTGAAAAAAAAATTTGAACAACCAAAATGGAAATGCACAAATGTTGAGAGAGATAATTCGAAAAACTATCTGTGATTTTTAATGGTAGGCAAAAAGTGGGTTGTTAAATATCCAGCCACTTGAGAATTTGATTTTTTTCTACTCCTTGAAATTTTCTGTTCATTAGGTCACTTGCATCCTCAACATGTTTCTAGCAGGCATGTCCACCACATTTAAAGCATGTTAGGATCAGTTAGAAGTCCCTTCCCTAGAAAATTCCACCAAGCTTATTATGAGGGGTTGTACTAGTGGAATTTCCCAAACATGGATAACAAAACCTTGGAGTTCATTTTTAGTGCGTTCACTTACATTTATAATAGTTTTCAAATTTCTTTGCATAAAATTTTGATTTTTTTATGACTCATATCTTTTTTCTTGACAAAAAAAAATGGGAGAGTGAGTTTTGGATCTAAAAAAAAAATTTGAACATCCAAAATGGAAATGCACAAATTCTGAGAAAGATAATTCCAAAAAGTATCTGTGATTTTTAAGGATAGGCAAAAAGTGGGTTGTTAAATATCCTACCACTTGAGAATTTGATTTTTTCTACTCGAAATTTTCTGATCATTAGGTCACTTGCATCCTCAACATGGTTCTGGCATGCATTTCCACCGCATTTAAAGCATGTTAGGATCAGTTAGAAGTCCCTTCCCTATAAAATTCCACCAAGCTTATTATTAGGGGTTGTACTAGTGGAATTTCCAAAACATGGATAACAAAACCTTGGAGTTCATTTTTAGTGCATTCACTTACATTTATTATAGTTTTCAATTTTTTTTGCATAAAATTTTCATTTTGTTACGCCTCATTTCTTTTTTTGCTTACGAGAAAAATGGGAGAAAGAGTTTTGGATCTGAAGAAAAAATTTGAACATCCAAAATGGAAATGCACAAATGCTGAGAGAGATAATTCCAAAAAGTATCTATGATTTTTAATGATAGGCAAAAATTGGGATGTTAAATATCCAACCACTTCAGAATTTGATATTTTTCTACTCCTTGAAATTTTTGGATCATTAGGTCACTTGCATCCTCAACATGTTTCTGGCATGAATGTCCACCACATTTAAAGCATGTTAGGATCAGTTAGAAGTCTATTCCCTATAAAATTTGACCAAGCTTATTATTAGGGGTTGTACTAGTGGAATTTCCCAAATATGGATAACAAAACATAGGAGTTCCTTTTTACTGCGTTCACTTACATTTATTATAGTTTTCAAATTTTTTTGCATAAAATTTTCTTTTTGTTATGCTTCATATCTTTTTTGTTTACGAGAAAAATCGGAGAGAGAGTTTTGGATCTGAAAAAAAAATTTGAACAACCAAAATGGAAATGCACAAATGCCGAGAGAGATAATTCGAAAAACTATCTGTGATTTTTAAGGATAGGCAAAAAGTGGGTTGTTAAATATCCAGCCACTTGAGAATTTGATTTTTTTCTACTCCTTTAAATTTTCTGTTCATTAGGTCACTTGCATCCTCAACATGTTTCTAGCACGCATGTCCACCACATTTAAAGCATGTTAGGATCAGTTAGAAGTCCCTTCCCTATAAAATTCCACCAAGCTTATTATTAGGAGTTGTACTAGTGGAATTTCCCAAACATGCATAACAAAACCTTGGAGTTCATTTTTAGTGCGTTCATTTACATTTATTATAGTTTTCAAAGTGTTTTTGCATAAAATTTTGATTTTGCTATGTCACATATCTTTTTTGTTTACGAAAAAAATGGGAGAGAGTTTTGGATCTGAAAAAAAAATTTGAACGTCCAAAATGGAAATACAAAAATGCTGAGAGAGATAATTCCAAAAACTATCTGTGATTTTTAAGCATAGGCAAAAAGTGGGTTGTTAAATATCCAACCACTTGAGAATTTGAGTTTTTTCTACTCCTTGAATTTTTCTGATCATTAGGTCACTTGCATCCTCAACATGTTTTTGGCATGCATGTCAACCACATTTAAAGCATGTTAGGATCAGTTAGAAGTCCTTTCCCGTTAAAATTCCACCAAGCTTATTATTAGGGGTTGTACTAGTGGAATTTCCCAACCATGGATAAAAAAATCTTGGAGTTCATTTTTAGTGCGTTCACTTACATTTAAAATAGTTTTCAAATTTTCTGGCATAAAATTTTCCTTTTTTTATGCCTCATATCTTTTTTGTTTACGAGAAAAATGGGAGACAGAGTTTTGGTTCTGAAAAAAAATTTGAACATCCAAAATGGAAATGCACAAATGCTGAGAGAGATAATTCCAAAAAGTATCTGTGATTTTTAAGGAAAGACAGAAAGTGGGTTGTAGAATATCCAACCACTTGAGAATTTGATTTTTTCCTACTCCTTGAAATTTTCAGATCATTAGGTCACTTGCATACTCAACATGTTTCTGGCATGCATGTCCACCGCATTTAAAGCATGTTAGGATCAGTTAAAAGTCACACCAAGCTTATTATTAGGGGTTGTACTAGTGGAATTTCCCAAACATGTGTTACAAAACCTTGGAGATCATTTTTAGTGCGTTCATTTTCATTTATTATAGTTTTTAAATTTTTTTTCATAAAATATTCTTTTTGTTATGCCTCATATCTTTTTTGTTTACGAGAAAAATGGGAGAGTCAGGTTTTTATCTGAAAAAAATTTGAACATCCAAAATGGAAATACACAAATGCTGAGAGAGATAATTATAAAAAGCATCTGTGATTTTTAAGGATAGGAAAAAAGGGGGTTGCTAAATATCCAACCACTTGAGAATTTGATTTTTCTCCACTCCTTGAAATTTTTGGATCATTAGGTCACTAGCTTCCTCAACATGTTTCTGGCATGCATGTCCACCACATGTAAAGCATGTTAGGATCAGTTAGAAGTCTCTTTCCTATAAAATTTCACCAAGCACATTATTTGGGGTTGTTCTAGTGGAATTTCCCAAACATGGATAACAAAACCTTGGAGTTCATTTTAAGTGCGTTCACGTACATTTATTATAGTTTTCAAATTTTTTTGCGTAAAATTTTCATTTTGTAATGCCTCATATCTTTTTTTTTTTTACGAGAAAAATGGGAGAGTGAGATTTGGATCTGAAAAAACAAATTTAACATCCAAAATGGAAATGCACAAATGCTGAGAGAGATAATTCCTAAAAGTATCCATGGTTTTTAAGGATAGGCAAAAAGTGGGTTGTTAAATATCCAACCACTTAAGAATTTGATTTTTTTCTACTCCTTGAAATTTTCTGATCATTAGGTCACTTGCATCCTCAACATGTTTCTAGCATGCATGTCCACCGCATTTAAAGCATGTTAGGATCAGTTAGAAGTCCCTTCCCTATAAAATTCCACCAAGCTTATTATTAGGGGTTGTACTAGGGGAATTTCCCAAACATGGATAAAAAAACCTTGGAGTTCATTTTTAGTGCTTTCACTTACATTTATTATTGTTTTCAAAATTTTTTGCATAAAATTTTCATTTTGTTACACCTCATATCTTTTTTGTTTGCGAGAAAAATGGGAGAATGAGTTTTGGATTAGAAGAAAAAATTTGAACATCCAAAATGGAAATGCACAAATGCGGAGAGAGATAATTCCAAAAAGTATCTGTGATTTTATAGGTAAAAAGTGGGTTGTTAAATATCCAACCACTTGAGAATTTGATTTATTTCTACTCGAAATTTTTGGATCATTAGGTCACTAGCATCCTCAACTTGTTTCTAGCATGCATGTCCACCATATTTAAAGCATGTTTGGATCAGTTAGAAGTCCCTTTCCTATAAAATTCCACCAAGCACATTATTAGGGGTTGAACTAGTGGAATTTGCCAAACATGGATAACAAAACCTTGGAGTTTATTTTTAGTGCATTCACGTCCATTTATTATAGTTTTCAAACTTTTTTGCATAAAATTTTCATTTTGTTATGCCTCATATCTTTTTTGTTTACGAGAAAAATGGGTGAGAGAGTTTTGGATCTAAAAAAAAAGTTTGAACAACCAAAATGGAAATGCACAAATGTTGAGAGAGATAATTCGAAAAACTATCTGTGATTTTTAAGGATAGGCAAAAAGTGGGTTGTTAAATATCCAGGCACTTGAGAAATTAATTTTTTTCTACTACTTGAAATTTTCTGTTCATTAGGTCACTTGCATCCTCAATATGTTTCTAGCACGCATGTCCACCACATCTAAAGCATGTTAGGATCAGTTAGAAGTCCCTTCCCTAGAAAATTCCACCAAGGTTATTATTAGGAGTTGTACTAGTGGAATTTCCCAAACATGGAAAACAAAACCTTGGAGTCTATTTTTAGTGCATTCACTTACATTTATTATAGTTTTAAAATTTTTTTGCATAAAATTTTGATTTTGTTTTGCCTCATATCTTTTTTGTTTACAAAAAAAAAAGGAGAGAGAGTTTTGGATATGAAAAAAAAATTTGAACATCCAAAATGGAAATGCACAAATGCTGAGAGAGATAATTCCAAAAAGTATCTGTGATTTTTAAGGATAGGCAAAATGTGGTTTGTTGAATATCCAACCCCTTGAGAATTTGATTTTTTTCTACTCCTTGAAGTTTTCTGATCATTAGGTCACTTGCATCCTAAACATGATTCTCGGATGCATGTCCACCAAATTTTAAGCATGTTAGGATCAGTTAGAAGTCCCTTCCCTTTAAAATTCCACCAAGCTTATTATTAGGGGTTGTACTAGTGGAATTTCCCAACCATGGATAAAAAAATGTTGGAGTTCATTTTTAGTGCGTTCACTTACATTTAAAATAGTTTTCAAATATCAAACCACTTGAGAATTTGATTTTTTTCTACTCCTTGAAATTTTCTGATCATTAGGTCACTTGCATCCTCAACCTATTTCTGGCATGCATGTCCACCATATTTAAAGCATGTTAGGATCAGTTAGAGGTCCTTTTCCTATAAAATTCCACCAAGCTTATTATTATGGGTTGTACTTATTAAATTTCCCAAACATGGATAACAAAACCTTGGAGTTCAGTTTTAGTGCGTTCACTTACATTTATTATAGTTTTCAAATTTTTTTGCATAAAATTTTCATTTTGTTATGCTCATATCGTTGTTTTTTACGAGAAAAATTGGAGAGTGAGTTTTGGATCTGAAAAAGAAATTGAACATCCGAAATGGAAATGCACAAATGCTGAGAGAGATAAATCCAAAAACTATATGTGATTTTTAAGGATAGGCAAAAAGTGGGTTGTTAAATATCCAACCTCTTGAGAATTTGATTTTTTTCTACTCCTTGAAATTTTTGGATCATTAGGCCACTTGCATCCTCAACATGTTTGTGGCATGCATGTCCACCACATTTATAGCATGTTAGGATTAGTTAGAAGTCCCTTCCCTATAAAATTCCACCAAGGTTATTATCAGGGGTTGGACTAGTGGAATTTCTGAAACATGGATAACAAAACCTATGAGTTCATTTTTACTGCGTTCACTTACATTTATTACAGTTTTCAAATTTTTTTGCTTAAAATTTTCATTTTGTTATGCCTCATGTCTTTTTTTTTTTACGAGAAAAATGTGAGAATGAGTTTTGGATCTGAAAATAAAATTTGAACATCCAAAATGGAAATGCACAAATGCTGAGAGAGATAAATCCAAAAAGTATCTGTGATTTTTAAGGATAGGCAAAAAGTGGGTTGTAAAATATCCAACCACTTGAGAATTTGACTTTTTTCTACTCCTTGAAATTTTTGGATCATTAGGTCAGTTGCATCCTCAACATGTTTCTGGCATGCATGTCCACCACATTTAAAGCATGTTAGGATCAGTTAGAAGTCCATTTCCTATAAAATTCCACAAATCTTATTATTAGGGGTTGTACTAGTGGAATTTCCCAAACCTGGATAACAAAACCTTGGAGATCATTTTTAGTTCGTTCACTTACATTTATTATAATTTTCAAATTTTTTTGCATAAAATATTCAATTTGTTATGCCTCATATCTTTTTTGTTTACGAGAAAAATGGGAAAATGAGTTTTGGATCTGAAAAAAAAATTTGAACATCCAAATTGGAAATGCACAAATGTTGAGAGAGATAATTCCAAAAATTATCTGTGATTTTTAGGGATAGGTAAAAAGTGGGTTGTTAAGTATCGAACCACTCTAGGATTTGAATTTTTTCTACTCCTTGAAATTTTTGGATGATTAGGTCACTTGCATCCTCTAACATGTTTTGGCATGCATGTCCACCACATTTTCGGCATGTTTGGATGAGTTAGAAGTCCCTTTCCTATAAAATTCCACCAATCTTATTATTAGGGGTTGTACTAGTGGAATTTCCCAAACATGGATAACAAAACCTTGGAGTTCATTGTTAGTGCGTTCACTTACATTTTTTATAGTTTTTAAATTTTTTTGCATAAAATTTTGATTTTGTTATGCCTCATATCTTTTTTGTTTACGAAAGAAATGGGAGAGTGAGTTTTGGATTTAAAAAAAAAATTTGAACATCCAAAATGGAAATGCACAAATGCTGAGGGAGATAATTCCAAAAAGTATCTGTGATTTTTAAGGATAGGCAAAAAGCGGGCTGTTAAATATCCAACCACTTGAGAATTTGATTTTTTTCTACTCTTTGAAGTTTTCTAATCATTAGGTCACTTACATCCTAAACTTGATTCTGGGATGCATGTCCACCAAATTTTGAGCATGTTAGGATCAGTTAGAAGTCCCTTCCCTAGAAAATTCCACCAAGCTTATTATTAGGAGTTGTACTAGTGGAATTTCCCAAACATGGAAAACAAAACCTTGGAGTTCATTTTTAGTGTGTTCACTTACATTTATTATCATTTTTAAATTTTTTTGCATAAAATTTTGATTTTGTTATGCCTCATATCTTTTTTGTTTACGAAGCAAATGGGAGAGTGAGTTTTGGATCTGAAAAAAAAATTTGAACATCCAAAATGGAAATGCACAAATGCTGAGAGAGATAATTCCAAAAAGTATCTGTGATTTTTAAGGATAGGCAAAAAGTGGGTTGTTAAATATCCAACCACTTGAGAATTTGATTTTTTTCTACTCCTTAAAGTTTTCTGATCATTAGGTCACTTGCATCTTAAACATGATTCTGGGATGCGTGTCCACCAAATTTTAAGCTTGTTAGGATGAGCTAGAAATCCCTTCCCTAAAAAATTCCACCAAGCTTATTATTAGGGGTTGTACTAGTGGAATTTCCAAAACAAGGATAACAAAACCTTGGAGATCAATTTTAGTGCATTCACTTACATTTATTATAGTTTTCAAATTTTTTTGCATAAAATATTCATTTTTTTATGCCTCATATCTTTTTTGTTTACGAGAAAAATGTGAGAGTGAGTTTTGGATATGAAAAAAAAATTTGAACATCCAAAATGGAAATGTACAAATGCTGAGAGAGATAATTCCAAAAACTATATGTGATTTTTAAGGATAGGCAAAAAGTGGGTTGTTAAATATCCAACCACTTGAGAATTTGATTTTTTCTACTCCTTGAAATTTTCTGATCATTAGGTCACTTGCATCCTCAACATGTTTCTAGCTTGCATGTCCACCGCATTTAAAGCATGTTAGGATCAGTTAGAAGTCCCTTCCCTGAAAATTCCACCAAGCTTATTATTAGGGGTTGTACTAATGGAATTTCTGAAACATGGATAACAAAACCTTGGAGTTCATTTTTAGTGCATCCACTTACATTTATTATAGTTTTCAAATTTTTTTGCATAGAATTTTCATTTTGTTATGCCTCATTTCGTTTTTTGTTTACGAGAAAAATGGGAGAATGTGTTTTGGACCTGAAGAAAAAATTTGAACAACCATAACGGAAATGCACAAATGCTGAGAGAGATAATTCCAAAAACTATCTGTGATTTTTAAGGATAGGCAAAAAGTGGGTTGTTTAATATCCATCCACTTGAGAATTTGATTTTTTTCTACTCGAAATTTTCTGTTCATTAGGTCACTTGCATCCTCAACATGTTTCTAGTATGCATGTCCACCACATTGAAAGCATGTTAGGATCAGTTAGAAGTCCGTTCCTTATGAAATTCCAACAAACTTATTATTATGGGTTGTACAAGTGAAATTTCCTTAACATTGATAACAAAACCTTGGAGTTCATTTTTAGTGCGTTCACTTACATTTATTAAAGTTTTCATATTTTTTTGCTTAAAATTTTCATTTTGTTATGCCTCATATCTTTTTTGTTTACGAAAAAATTGTGAAAGTGAGTTTTGGATCTCAAAAAAAATTTGAACATCCAAAATGGAAATGCACAAATGCTGAGAGAGATAATTCCAAAAAGTATCTGTGATTTTTAAGGATAGGGAAAAAGTGGGTTGTTAAATATCCAAACACTTGAGAATTTGATTTTTTTCTACTCCTTGAAATTTTCTGATCATTAGGTCTCTTGCATCCTCAACATGTTTCTGGCATGCATGTCCACCACATTTAAAGCATGTTAGGATCAGTTAGAAGTCCCTTCCCATTAAAATTGCACCAAGCTTATTATTAGGTGTTGTACTAGTGGAATTTCCCAACCATGGATAAAAAAACATTGGAGTTCATTTTTAGTGCGTTCACTTACATTGAAAATAGGTTTCAAATTTTTTTGGATAAAATTTTCATTTTGTTATACCTCATATCTTTTTTGTTTACGAGAAAAATGGGACAGTGAGTTTTGGATCAAAAAAAAATTTTGAATATTCAAAATGGAAATGCACAAATGCTGAGAGAGATAATTCCAAAAATTATCTGTGATTTATAAGGATAGGCAAAAAGTGGGTTGTTAAATATCCAACCACTTGACAAGTTCATTTTTTTCTATTCCTTGAAATTTTGGGATCATTAGGTCACTTGCATTCTCAATATGTGTCTCGCTTTCTTTTCCACCACATTTAAAGCGTGTGAGGATCAGTTAGAAGTCCCTTTCCTATAAAACTCCACAAAGCTTATTATTATGGGTTGTACTAGTGGAATTTCCCAAACATGGATAACAAAACCTTGGAGTTCAGTTTTAGTGCGTTCACCTACACTTATTATAGATTTCAAATTTTTTTGCAAAAAATTTTTATTTTATTATGCCTCATATCTTTTTTGTGTACGAGAAAAATGGGAGAATGAATTTTCGATCTGAAAAAAAAAAATTGAACATCCAAAATGGAAATGCACAAATGCTGAGAGAGATAAATCCAAAAAGTATCTGTGATTTTTAAGGATAGGCAAAAAGTGGGTTGTAAAATATCCAACCTCTTGAGAATTTGATTTTTTTCTACTCCTTGAAATTTTTGGATCATTAGGCCACTTGCATCCTCAACATGTTTGTGGAATGCATGTCCACCACATTTAAAGCATGTTAGGATCAGTTAGAAGTCCCTTCCCTATAAAATTCCACCATGGTTATTATTAGGGGTTGTACTAGTGGAATTTCCGAAATATGGATAACAAAACCTATGAGTTCATTTTTAGTGCGTTCACTTACATTTATTACTGTTTTCAAATTTTTTGCTTAAAATTTTCTTTTTGGTATGCCTCATCTTTTTTTTTTTTACGAGAAAAATGGGAGAATGAGTTTTGGATCTGAAAATAAAATTTGAACATCCAAATTGGAAATGCACATATGCTGAGAGAGATAATTCGAAAAGTATCTGTGATTTTTAAGGATAGGTAAAAAGTGGGTTGTAAAATATCCAACCACTTGAGAATTTGATTTTTTTCTACTCCTTGAAATTTTTGGATCATTAGGTCAGTTGCATCCTCAACATGTTTCTGGCATGCATGTCCACCACATTTAAAGCATGTTAGGATCAGTTAGAAGTCTCTTTCCTATAAAATTCCACAAAGCTTATTACTAGGGGTTGTACTAGTGGAATTTCCCAAACATGGATAACAAAACCTTGGAGATCATTTTTAGTTCGTTCACTTACATTTATTATAGTTTTCAAATTTTTTTGCATAAAATATTCAATTTGTTATGCCTCATATCTTTTTTGTTTACGAGAAAAAAAGGAGAACGAGTTTTGGATCTGAAAAAAAAATTTGAACATCCAAATTGGAAATGCACAAATGTTGAGAGAGATAATTCCAAAAAGTATCTATGATTTTTAGGGATAGGTAAAAAGTAGGTTGTTAAATATCCAACCACTCTAGGATTTGATTTTTTTCTACTCCATGAAATTTTTGGATCATTAGGTCACTTGCATCCTCGACATGTTTTTGGCATGCATGTCCACCACATTTTCGGCATGTTAGGATGAGTTAGAACTCCCTTTCCTATAAAATTCCACCAAGCTTAATATTAGGGGTTGTACTAGTGGAATTTCCTAGACATGGATAACAAAACCTTGGAGATCATTTTTAGTGCGTTCACTTACATTTATTATAGTTTTCAAAATTTTTTTCATAAAATATTCATTTTTTAAGCCTCATATATTTTTTGTTTACGAGAAAATTGTGAGAGTGAGTTTTGGATCGGAAAAAAAAATTTGAACATCCAAAATGGAAATGCACAAATGCTGAGAGAGATAATTCCAAAAACTATCTGTGATTTTTAAGGATAGGCAAAAAGAGGGTTGTTAAATATCCAACCACTTGAGAATTTGATTTTTTCTACTCCTTGAAATTTTCTGATCATTAGGTCACTTGCATCCTCAACATGTTTCTGGCATGCATGTCCACCGAATTTAAAGCATGTTAGGATCAGTTAGAAGTCCCTTCCCTATAAAATTCCACCAAACTTATTATTATGGGTTGTACAAGTGAAATTTCCCTAACATGGATAACAAAACGTTGGAGTTCATTTTTACTGCGTTAACTTACATTTATTATAGTTTTCAATTTTTTTTGCCTAAAATTTTCATTTTGTTATGCCTCATATCTTTTTTGTTTACGAAAAAAATGTGATAGTTAGTGTTGGATCTGAAAAAAAAATTTGAACATCCAAAATGGAAATGCACAAATGCTAAGAGAGATAATTCCAAAAAATATCTGTGATTTTTAAGGATAGGCAAAAAGTGGGTTGTTAAATATCCAACCACTTGAGATTTTGATTTTTTTCTACTCCTTAAAGTTTTCTGATCATTAGGTCACTTGCATCCTCAACATGTTTATGGCATGCATGTCCACCACATTTAAAGCATGTTAGGATCAGTTAGAAGTCCCTTCCCTTTAAAATTCCACCAAGCTTATTATTAGGCGTTGTACTAGTGGAATTTCCCAACCATGGATAAAAAAACCTTGGAGTTCATTTTTAGTGCGTTCACTTACATTTAAAATAGTTTTCAAATTTTTTTGCATAAAATTATTATTTTGTTATGCCTCATATCTTTTTTGTTTACGAGAAAAATGAGAGAATGAGTTTTGGATCTGAAAAAAAATTTGCACATCCAAAATGGAAATGCACAAATGCTGAGAGAGATAATTCCAAAAAGTATCTGTGATTTTTAAGGATAGCCAAAAAGTGGGTTGTTAAATATCCAACCACTTGAGAATTCGATTTTTTTCTACTCCTTGAAATTTTGGGATCATTAGGTCACTTGCATCCTCAATATGTTTCACGCTTGTTTGTCCAACACATTTAAAGCATGTGAGGATCAGTTAGAAGTCCCTTTCCTAAAAACCTCCACCTAGCTTATTATTATGGGTTGTACTAGTGGAATTTCCCAAACATGGATAACAAAAGCTTGGAGTTCATTTTTTGTGCGTTAACTTACACTTATTATAGATTTCAATTTTTTTTGCATAAAATTTTCATTTTTTTATGCCTCATTTCTTTTTTGTTTACGATAAAAATGGGAGAAAGAGTTTTGGATCTGAAATAAAAATTGAACATCCAAAATAGAAAAGCACAAATGCTGAGAGAGATAATTCCAAAAAGTATCTGTGATTTTTAAGGATAGGCAAAAAGTGGGTTGCTAAATATCCAACCACTTGTGAATTTGATTTTTTATACTCCTTGAAATTTTTGGATCATTAGGTCACTTGCATCCTCAACATGTTTCTGGCAAGCATGTCCACCACGTTTAAAGCATGTTAGGATCAGTTAGAAGTCCCTTTCCTATAAAATTCCACCTAGCTTATTATTATGGGTTGTACTAGTGGAATTTCCCAAATATGGATAAAAAATCTTGGAGTTCATTTTTAGTGCGTTCAGTTACACTTATTATAGTTTTCAAATTTTTTTGCATAAAATTTTATTTTTGTTATGCCTCATATCTTTTTTGTTTACGAGAAAAATGGGCGAATGAATTTTGGATCTGAAAAAAAAAATTCAACATCCAAAATGGAAATGCAAAAATGCTGAAAGAAATAATTCCAAAAAGTATCTATGATTTTTATGGATAGGCAAAACGTGGGTTGTTAAATATCCAGCAACTTGAGAATTTGATTTTTTCTACTCCTTGAAATTTTTAGATCGTTAGGTCACCTGCATACTCAACATGTTTATGGCATGCATGTCCACCACATTTAAAGCATGTTAGGATCAGTTAGAAGTCCCTTCCCTATAAAATTCCACCAAGCTTATTATTAGGGGTTGTACTAGTGGAATTTCCCAAACATGGGTTACAAAACCTTGCAGATCATTTTTAGTGCGTTCATTTACATTTATTATAGTTTTTGAATTCTTTTGCATAAAATATTCTTTTTGTTATGCCTCATATCTTTTTTGTTGACGAGAAAAATGGGAGAGTGAGTTTTGGATCTAAAAAAAAAAATTTGAACATCCAAAATGGAAATGCACAAATGGTGAGAGAGATAAAGCCAAACAGTATCTGTGATTTTTAAGGATAGGCAAAAAGTGGGTTGTTAAATATCCAACCACTTGAGAATTTGAGTTTTTCTACTCCTGGAAGTTTTTGAATCATTAGGTCACTTGCATCCTCAACATGTTTCTGGCATGCATGTCCACCGCATTTAAAGCATGTTAGGATCAGTTAGAAGTCCCTTCCCTAGAAAATTCCATCAAGCTTACTATTAGGGGTTGTACTAGTGGAATTTCCCAAACATGGATAACAAAACCTTGGAGTTCATTTTTCGTGCGTTCACTTACATTTATTATTGTTTTGAAATTTTTTTGCATAAAATTTTCATTTTTTTACGCCTGATATCTTTTTTGTTTCGAGAAAAATGGGAGAATGAGTTTTGGTTCTGAAGAAAAAATTTGAACATCCAAAATGGAAATGCACAAATGCTGAGAGAGATAATTCCAAAAAGTATCTGAGATTTTTAAGGATAGGCAAAAATTGGGTGGAAAAATATCCAACCACTTGAGAATTTGATTTTTTTTCTACTCCTTGAAATTTTTGGATCATTAGGTTTCTTCCATCCTCAACATGTTTCTGGCATGCATGTCCACCACATTTAAATCATGATAGGATCAGTTAGAAGTCCCTTCCCTCTAAAATTCGACCAAGCTTATTATTAGGGGTTGTACTAGTGGAATTTCCCAAATATGGATAACAAAACCTAGGAGTTCCTTTTTAGTGCGTTCACTTACATTTATTATAGTTTTCAAATTTTTTTGAATAAAATTTTCATTTTGTTATGCCTCATATTTTTTTTGTTTACGAGAAAAATGGGAGAGTGAGTTTTTTATCGGAAAAAGAAATTTGAACATCCAAAATGGAAATGTTCAAATTCTAAGAGAGATAATTCAAAAAAGTATCTGTGATTTTTAAGGATAGGCAGAAAGTGGGTTGTTAAATATCCAACCACTTGAGAATTTGATTTTTTTCTACTCCTTGAAATTTTCTGATCATTATGTCACTTGAATACTCAACATGTTTCTGGCATGCATGTCCACCACATTTGAAGCATGTTAGGATCAGTTAGAATTCCTTCCCTATAAAATTTCACCAAGCTTATTATTAGGGGTTGTACTAGTGGAATTTCCCAAACATGGGTAACAAAACCATGGTGTTCATTATTAGTGCGTTCACTTACATTTATTCTAGTTTTCAAAAATTTTTCCATAAAATTTTCATTTTTTTATGGCTCATATCTTTTTTGTTTACGAGAAAAATGGGAGTGTAAGTTTCGGATGTGAAAAAAAATTTTGAAAATTTTAAATGGATATGCAGAAATGCTGAGAGAGATAATTCCAAAAAGTATCATGTATTTTTAAGGATTGGAAAAAAGTGGGTTGTTAAATATCCAACCACTTGAGAATTTGATTTTTTTCTACTCCTGGAAATTTTCTCATCATTAGGTCAGTTGCATCCTCAACATCTTTTTGGCATGCATGTCCAGCACATTTAAAGCATGTTAGGATCAGTTAGAAGTCCCATCCCTATAAAATTCCACCAAGCTTTTTATTAGGGTTTGTACTAGTGGAAATTCCCAAACATGCGTAACAAAACCTTGGTGTACATTTTTAGTGCTTTCACTTATATTTATTATAGTTTTCAAATTTTTTTGCATAAAATTTTCATTTTCTTATGCCTCGTATCTTTTTTGTTCAGGAGAAAAATGGGAGAGTGAGTTTTGGAACTGAAAAAAAAATTTCAACATTTTAAATGGAAATGCACAAATTGTGAGAGAGATAATTTCAAAAAGTATTTGTGATTTTTAAGGATAGGCAAAAAGTGGGTATTTAAATATCCAAACACTTGAGAATTTGATTTTTTTGTACTCCATGAAGTTTTCTGATCATTAGGTCACTTGGATCCTCAACACGTTTCTCGCATGAATGTCCACCACATAGAAAGCATGTTAGGATCAGTTAGAAGTCTATTTCCTATAAAATTCCACCAAGCTTATTATTAGGGTTGTACTAGTGGAATTTCGCAAACATGGATAACAAAACTTTGGAGTTCATTTTTTGTGCATTCTTTTATATTTATTATAGTTTTAATTTTTTTTTGCATAAAATTTTCATTTTGTCAACCCTTATTTCTTTTTTGTTTACAAGAAAAAAGGGAGAATGAGTTTTGGATCTGAAAAAATAATTTGAACATCGAAAATGGATATGCACAAATGTTGAGAGAGATAATTTAAAAAAGTATCTGTGATTTTTAAGGATAGGCAAAAAGTGGGTTGTTAAATATCCAACCACTTGAGAATTTGATTTTTTTTCTCCTCCTTGATATTTTTGGATCATTAGGTCACTTGCATCCTCAACATGTTTCTGGCATGCATGTCCACCACATTTAAAGCATGTTAGGATCAGTTAGAAGTCCCTTCCCTCTAAAATTCCACCAAGCTTATTATTAGGGGTTGTACTGGTGGAATTTCCCAAACATGGGTAACAAAACCTTGGAGTTCATTTCTAGTGTGTTCACTTACATTTATTATAGTTTTCAAATTTTTTTGCAGAAAATTATCATTTTGTTATGCCTCATATTTTTTTTTTTTAAGAGAAAATTGGGAGAGTGAGTTTTGGATCTAAAAAAAAAATTTGAACATCGAAAATGGAAATGCACAAATGTTGAGGCAGATAATTCCAAAAATTATCTGTGATTTATTAGGATAGGCAAAAAGTGGGTTGTTTAATATCCAACCAATTGAAAATTTGAATTTTTTCTACTCCTTGAAATTTTTGGATCATTAGGTCACTTGTATCCTGAATATGTTTCTGGCATGCATGTCCACCACATTTAAAGCAAGTGGGGATCAGTTAGAAGTCCCTTTCCTATAAAACTCCACCAAGCTTATTATTAGGGGTTGTACTCGAGGAATTTTTCAAACATGGATAACAAAACCTTGGAGTTCATTTTTAGTGCTTTCACTTACATTTTTTATAGTTTTCAAATTTTTTGCACAAAATTTTCATTTTGTTATGCCTCATATCTTTTTTGTTTACGAGAAAGATGGGAGATAGAGTTTCTGATCTAATAAAAAAAATATGAACATCCAAAATGGAAAAGCACAAATGCTGAGAGAGATAATTCCAAAAACTATCTGTGATTTATAAGGATAGGCAAAAAGTCGGTTGTTAAATATCCAACCACTTGAGAATTTCATTTTTTTCTACTCCTTGAAATTTTGGGATCATTAGGTCACTTGCATCCTCGACATGTTTCTCGCTTGCTTGTCCACCGCATTTAAAGCATGTGAGGATCAGTTAGAAGTCCCTTTCCTATAAAACTCCACAAAGCTTATTATTATGGGTTGTACAGGTGGAATTTCCCAAACATGCATAACAAAACCTTGGAGTACATTTTTAGTGCGTTCACTTACACTTATTATAGATTTCAAATTTTTTTGCATAAAAGTTTCATTTTGTTATGCCTGATATCTTTTTTGTTTACGAGAAAAATGGGAGAAAGAGTTTTGGATCAGAAAAAAAAATTTGAACATCCAAAATGGAAAAGCACAAATGCAGAGAGAGATAATTCCAAAAATTATATCTGATTTTTAAGGATAGGCAAAAAGTGGGTTGTTAAATATCCTACCACTTGAGAATTTCATTTTTTTCTACTCGAAATTTTCTGATCATTAGGTCACATGCATCCTCAACATGTTTCTGGCATGCATGTCCACCACATTTAAAGCATGTTAGGATTAGTTAGAAGTCCCTTTCCTATAAAATTCCACCAAGCATATTATTATGGGTTGTACTTGTGAAATTTCCCAAACATGGATAACAAAACCTTTGAGTTCATTTTTAGTGCGTTCACTTACATTTATTATAGTTGTTAAATTGTTTTGCATAAAATTTTCATTTTGTTATCCCTCATATCTTTTTTGTTTACGAGAAAAATGGGAGAGAGAGTTTTGGATCTGAAAAAAAAAATTGAACATCCAAAATGGAAATGCACAAATGCTGAGAGAGATAAATCCAAAAAGTATCTGTGATTTTTAAGGATAGGCAAAATGTGGGTTGTTAAATATCCAACTTCTTTAGAATTTGATTTTTTTCTACTCCTTGAAATTTTTGGATCATTAGGCCACTTGCATCCTCAACATGTTTGTGGCATGCATGTCCACCACATTTAAAGCATGTTAGGATCAGTTAGAAGTCCTTTCCCTATAAAATTCCACCAAGGTTATTATTAGGGGTTGTACCAGTGGAATTTCCGAAACATGGATAACAAAACCTATGAGTTCATTTTTAGTGCGTTCACTTTAATTTATTACAGTTTTTAAATTTTTTTGCTTAAAATTTTCATTTTGTTATGCCTCATATCTTTTTTTTTTACGAGAAAAATGGGAGAATGTGTTTTGGATCTTGAAATAAAATTTGAACATCCAAATTGGAAATGCACATATGCTAAGAGAGATAATTCCAAAAAGTATCTGTGATTTTTAAGGATAGGCAAAACGTGGGTTGTACAATATCCAACCACTTGAGAATTTGATTTTTTTCTACTCCTTGAAATTTTTGGATGATTAGGTCACTTGCATCCTCAACATGTTTTTGGCATGCATGTCCACCACATTTCAAGCTTGTTAGGATGAGTTAGAAGTCCCTTTCCAATAAAATTCCACCAAGCTTATTATTAGGGGTTGGACTACTGGAATTTCCCAAACATGGATAACAAAACCTTGGAGTTCATTTTTAGTGCGTTCACTTAGATTTATTATAGTTTTCAATTTTTTTTGCATAAAATAATCATTTTTTTATGCCTCATATCTTTTTTGTTTACGAGAAAAATGGGAGAATGAGTTTTGGATCTGAAAAAAAAATTTGAACTTCCAAAATGGAAATGCACAAATGTTGAGAGAGATAATTCCAAAAACTGTCTGTGATTTTTAAGGATAGGCAAAAAGTGGGTTGTTAAATATCCAACTACTTGAGAATTTGATTTTTTCTACTCCTTGAAATTTTCTGATCATTAGGTCACTTGCATCCTCAACATGTTTCTGGCATGCATGTCCACCACATTTAAAGCATGTTAGGATCAGTTAGAAGTCCCTTCCCCATAAAATTCCACCAAACTTATAATTAGGGGTTGTACTAGGGGAATTTCCGAAACTTGGATAACAAAACCTTGGACTTCATTTTTAGTGCATTCACTTACATTTATTATAGTTTTCAAATTTTTTTACATTAAATTTTCATTTTGTTACGCCTCATTTATTTTTTTGTTTATGAGAAAAATGGGAGAATGAGTTTTGGATCTGAAGAAAAAATTTGAACAACCAAAATGGAAATGCACAAATGCTGAGAGAGATAATTCCAAAAACTATCTGTGATTTTTAAGGATAGGCAAAAAGTGGGTTTTTTAATATCCATCCACTTGAGAATTTGATTTTTTTCTACACCTTGGAATTTTCTGTATATTAGATCACTTGCATCCTCAACATGTTTCTAGCATGCATGTCCACCACATTTAAAGCATATTAGGATCAGTTAGAAGTCCCTTCCTTATAAAATTCCACCAAGCTTATTATTATGGGTTGTACTAGTGAAATTTCCCAAACATGGATAACAAAACCTTGGAGTTCAGTTTTAGTGCGTTCACTTACATTTATTATAGTTTTCAAATTTTTTCATAAAATTTTAATTTTATTATGCCGCATATCTTTTTTGTTTACGAAAAAAATGGGATAGTGAGTTTTGGATCTGAAAAAAAATTTCAACATCCAAAATGGAAAAGCACAAATGCTGAGAGAGATAAAGCCAAAAATTATCTGTGATTTTTAAGGATAGGCAAAAATTGGGTTGTTAAATATCCTACCACTTGAGAATTTGAGTTTTTTCTACTCCTTGAAGTTTTTGGATCATTAGGTCACTTGCATCCTCAACATGTTTCTGGCATGCATGTCCACCACATTTAAAACATGTTAGGATCAGTTAGAAATCCCTTCCCTATAAAATTCCACCAAGTTTATTATTAGGGCTTGTACTAGTGGAATTTCCCGAAAATAGATAACAAAACCTAGGAATTCATTTTTAGTGCGTTCACTTATATTTATTTTAGTTTTCAATTTTTTTTGCATAAAATTTTCTTTTTGTTAGGCCTCATATCTTTTTTGTTTATGAAAAAAATGGGAGAGAGAATTTTGGATATGAAAAAAAAATTTTAACATCCAAATTGGAAATGCACAAATGCTGAGAGAGATAATTCCAAAAAGTATCTGTGATTTTTAAGGATAGGCAAAAGTGGGTTGTTAAATATCCAACCACTTGAAAATTTGATTTTTTTCTTCTCCTTGAAGTTTTCTGATCATTAGGTCTCTTCCATCCTCAACATGTTTCTGGCATGCATGTCCACCACATTTAAAGCATGTTAGGATCAGTTAGAAGTCCCTTCCCTTTAAAATTCCACCAAGCTTATTATTTGGGGTTGTAGTAGTGGAATTTCCCAACCATGGATAAAAAACCTTGGAGTTCATTTTTAGTGCGTTCACATACATTTAAAATAGTTTTCAAATTTTTTTGCATAAAATTATCATTTTGTTATGCCTCAAATCTTTTTTGTTTACGAGAAAAATGAGAGAGTGAGTTTTAGATCTGAAAAAAAATTTGAGCATCCAAAATGGAAATGCACAAATGCTGAGAGAGATAATTCCAAAAAGTATCTGTGATTTTTAAGGATAGCCAAAAAGTGGGTTGTTAAATATCCAACCACTTGAGAATTCGATTTTTTTCTACTCCTTGAAATTTTGGGATCATTAGGTCACTTGCATCCTCAATATGTTTCTCGCTTGTTTGTCCACCACATTTAAAGCATGTGAGGATTAGTTAGAAGTCCCTTTCCTATAAAACTCCACCTAGCTTATTATTATGGGTTGTACTAGTGGAATTTCCCAAACATGGATAACAAAACCTTGGAGTTCATTTTTAGTGCGTTAACTTACACTTATTATAGATTTCAATTTTTTTTGCATAAAATTTTCATTTTGTTATGCCTCATATCTTTTTTGTTTACGATAAAAATGGGAGAATGAGTTTTCGATCTGAAAAAAAAATTGAACATCCAAAATGGAAAAGCACAAATGCAGAGAGAGATAATTCCAAAAAGTATATATGATTTTTAATGATAGGCAAAAAGTGGGTTGTTAAATATCCAACCACTTGAGAAATTGAGTTTTTTCTACACCTTGAAATTTTTGATCATTTGGTCACTTGCATCCTCGACATGTTTCTGGCATGCACGTCCCCCACATTTAAAACATGCTAGGATCAGTTAGAGGTCCCTTTCCTTTAAAATTCCACCAAGCTTATTATTATGGGTTGTACTAGTGGAATTTCCCAAGCATGGATAACAAAACCTTGGATTTCATTTTTAGTGCATTCACTTACACTTATTATAGTTTTCAATTTTTTTTGCATAAAATTTTCTTTTTGTTATGCCTCATATCTTTTTTGTTTACGAGAAAAATGGGAGAATGAGATTTGGATCTGAAAAAAAAAGTTGAACATCCAAAATGGTAATGCACAAATGCTGAGAGAGATAATTCCAAAAAGTATCTATGATTTTTTAGGATAGGCAAAAAGTGGGTTGTTAAATATCCAACCATTTGAGAATTGGATTTTTTTTCTACTCCTTGAAATTTTTCAGATCATTAGGTCTCTGGAATGCATGTCCACCACATTAAAGCCTGTGAGGATCGGTTAGAAGTCCCTTCCCTATCAAATTCATCCAAGCTTATTATTAGGGGTTGTACTAGTGGAATTTCCCAAACATGGGTTACAAAACCTTGGAGATCATTTTTAGTGCGTTCATTTACATTTATTAAAGTTTTCAAATTTTTTTCCATAAAATATTCTTTTTTTTATGCCTCATATCTTTTTTGTTTACAAGAAAAATGGGAGAGTGAGTTTTGGAGCTAAAAAAAAAAATTTGAACATCCAAAATCGAAATGCACAAATGCTGTGAGAGATAAAGCCAAAAAGTATCTGTGATATTTAAGGATAGGCAAAAAGTGGGTTGTTAAATATCCAACCACTTGAGAATTTGAGTTTTTTCTACTCCTTGAAGTTTTTGGATCATTAGGTCACTTGCATCCTCAACATGTTTCTGGCATGCATGTCCACCACATTTAAAACATGTTAGGATCAGTTAGAAGTCCCTTCCCTATAAAATTCCACCAAGCTTATTATTAGGTGTTGTACTGGTGGAATTTCCCAAACATGGATAACAAAACCTAGGAATTCATTTTTAGTGCGTGCACTTATATTTATTTTAGTTTTCAAATTTTTTTGTGTAAAATTTTCTTTTTGTTAGTCCTCATTTCTTTTTTGTTTACGAAAAAAATGGGAGGGAGAGTTTTGGATCTGAAAAAAAAATTTGAACATCCAAATTGGAAATGCACAAATACTGAGAGAGATAATTCCAAAAAGTATCCGAGATTTTTAAGGACAGGCGAAAAGTGGGTATTTAAATATCCAAACACTTGAAAATTTAATTTTTTTCTACTCCATGAAGTTTTCTGATCATTAGGTCACTTGCATCCTCAACACGTTTCTGGCATGCATGTCCACCACATATAAAGCATGTTAGGATCAGTTAGAAGTCCCTTTCCTATAAAATTCCACCAAGCTTATTATTAGGGTTGTACTAGTGGAATTTCGCAAACATGGATAACAAAACCTTGGAGTTCATTTTTTGTGCATTCATTTATATTTATTATAGTTTTAAATTTTTTTTGCAAAAAATTTTCATTTTGTTAAGCCTCTATTCTTTTTTTTTATGAGAAAAATGGGAGAAAGAGTTTTGGATCTGAAAAAAAAATTGAACATCGAAAATGGAAATGCACAAATGCTGAGAGAGATAATTTAAAAAAGTATCTGTGATTTTTAAGGATAGGCAAAAAGTGGGTTGTTAAATATCCAACCATTTGAGAATTTGATTTTTTTTCTTCTCCTTGAAATTTTTGCATCATTAGGTCACTTGCACCCTCAACATGTTTCTAGCATGCATGTCCACCACATTTAAAGCATGTTAGGATCAGTTAGAAGTCCCTTCCCTCTAAAATTCCACCAAGCTTATTATTCGGGGTTGTACTGGTGGAATTTCCCAAATATGGGTAACAAAACCTTGGAGTTCATTTTTAGTGCGTTCACTTACATTTATTATAGTTTTCAAAATTTTTTGCAAAAAATTTTCATTTTGTTATGCCTCATATCGTTTTTGTTTACGAGAAATTTGGGAGAGAGAGTTTTGGATCTGAAAAAAAAAATTTGAACATCAAAAATGGAAATGCACAAATGCTGAAAGACATAATTCCAAAAAGTATCTGTGATTTATTAAGATAGGCAAAAAGTGGGTTGTTAAATATCCAGCCACTTGAGAATTTGATTTTTTTCTACTCCTTGAATTTTCTGATGACTAGGTCACTTGCATCCCCAACATGTTTCTGGCATGGATGTCCACCACATTTAAAGCATGTTAGGATCAGTTAGAAGTCCCTTTCCTATAAAATTCCACCAAGCTTATTATTAGGGGTTGGACTACTGGAATTTCCCAAACATGGATAACAAAACCTTGGAGTTCATTTTTAGTGCGTTCACTTACATTTACTGTAGTTTTCAAATTTTTTTGCATAAACTTTCATTTTGTTATGCCTCATATTTTTTTTCTTTATGAGAAAATTGGGAGAATGAGTTTTGGATCTGAAAAAAAAAAATTGAACATCCAAAATGGAAATGCACAAATGCTGTGAGAGACAATTCCAAAAAGTATCTGTGATTTTTAAGGATAGGCAAAAGTGGGTTGTTAAATATCCAACCACTTGAGAATTTGATTTTTTTTTACTCTTTGAAATTTTTGGATCATTAGGTCACTTGCATCCTCAACATGTTTCTGGCATGCATGTCCACGACATTTAAAGCATCTTAGGATCAGTTAGAAGTGCCTTTCCTATAAAATTCCACCAAGCTTAGTATTAGGGGTTGTACTAGTGGAATTTCTCATCCATGGACAACAAAAACTTAGATATTATTTTCAGTACGTTCACTAACAGTTATTATATTTTTCAAAATTTTTTGTATAAAATATTCATTTTATTATGCCTCATATCTTTTTTGTTTACGAGAAAAATGGGAGAGGGAGTTTTGGATCTGAAAAAAAAAATTGAACATCCGAAATGGAAATGCACAAATGCTGAGAGAGATAATTCCAAAAAGTATCTATGATTTTTAAGGATAGGCAAAAAGTGGGTTGTTAAATGTCCAACCACTTGAGAATTTACTTTTTTCTACTCCTTGACATTTTTGGATCATTAGGTCACTTGCATCCTCAACATGTTTGTCGCATGCATGTCCACCACATTTAAAGCATGTGACGATCAGTTAGAAGTCCCATTCCTATAAAACTCCACCAAGCTTATTATTAGGGGTTGTACTCGTGGAATTTCTCAAACATGCATAACAAAACCTTGGAGTTCATTTTTAGTGCGTTCACTTACATTTTTTTATAGTTTTCAAATTTTTTTGCTCAAAATTTTCATTTTGGTATGCCTCATATCTTTTTTGTTTAGGAGAAAAATGGGAGATTGAGTTTTGGATCTGATAAAAAAATTTTGAACATCCAAAATGGAAAAGCACAAATGCTGAGAGAGATAATTCCAAAAACTATCTGTGATTTATATGGATAGGCAAAAACTGGGTTGTTAAATATCCAACCACTTGAGAATTTGATTTTTTTCTACTCCTTGAAATTTTGGGATCATTAGGTCACTTGCATCCTAAATATGTTTCTCGCTTGCTTGTCCACCACATTTAAAGCATGTGAGGATCAGTTAGAAGTCCCTTTCCTATAAAACTCCACAAAGCTTATTATTAGGGGTTGCACTAGTGGAGTTTCCCAAACATTGATAACAAAACCTTGGAGATCATTTTTATTTCATTCACTTACATTTATTATAGGTTTCGAATTTTTTTGCATAAAATATTCAATTTGTTATGCCTCATATCGTTTTTGTTTACGAGAAAAATGGGAGAATGAGTTTTGGATCTGAAAAAAAAATTTAACATCAAAAATGGAAAAGCACAAATGCTGAGAGAGATAATTCCAAAAATTATCTGTGATTTTTAAGGATAGGCCAAAAGTGGGTTGTTAAATATCCAACCACTTGAGAATTTGATTTTTTCTACTCCTTCAAATATTCTGATCATTAGGTCACTTGCTTCATCAACATGTTTCTGGCATGCATGTCCACCACATTTAAAGCATGTTAGGATCACTTAGAAGTCCATTTCCTATAAAATTCTACAAAGCTTATTATTAGGGGTTGTACTTGTGGAATTTCCCAAACACTGATAACAAAACCTTAGAGATCATTTTTAGTTCGTCCACTTACATTTATTATAGTTTTCAAATTTTTTTGCATAAAATATTCAATTTGTTATGCCTCATATCTTTTTTTTTTACGAGAAAAATGGGAGAACAAGTTTTGGATCTGAAAAAAAAATTTGAACATCCAAATTGGAAATGCACAAATATTGTGAGTGATAATTCCAAAAAGTTTCTGTGTTTTTTAGGGATAGGTAAAAAGTGGGTTGTTAAATATCCAACCACTCTAGGATTTGATTTTTTTCTACTCCTTGAAATTTTTGGATGATTAGGTCATTTGCATCCTCAACATGTTTTTGGCATGCATGTCCACCACATTTCAAGCATGCTAGGATGAGTTAGAAGTCCCTTTCCTATAAAATTCCACGAAGCTTATTATTATGGGTTGTACTAGTGGAATTTCCTAAACCTGGATAACAAAACCTTGGAGTTCATTTTTAGTGCGTTCACATTTATTATAGGTTTCAAATTTTTTTGCATAAAATTTTTATTTTGTTATGCCACATTACTTTTTTATTTACGAGAAAAATGGGATAGGGAGTTTTGGATCTAAAAAAAAAATTTGAACATCCAAAATGGAAATGCACAAATGCTGAGAGAGATAAAGCCAAAATGTATCTGTGATTTTTAAGGATAGGCAAAAAGTGGGTTGTTAAATATCCAACCACTTGAGAATTTGAATTTTTTCTACTCCTTGAATTGTTTGGACCATTAGGTCACTTGCATCCTCAACATGTTTCTGGCATGCATGTCCACCACATTTAAAACATGTTAGGATCAGTTAGAAGTCCGTTCCCTATAAAATTCCACCAAGCTTATTATTAGGGGTTGTACTAGTGGAATTTCCCAAACATGGATCACAAAACCTAGGAATTCATTTTTAGTGCGTTCAATTATATTTATTTTAGTTTTCAAATTTTTTGCATTAAAATTTCTTTTTTCTTGGCCACATATCTTTTTTTTTTTACGAAAAAAATGGGAGAGAGAGTTTTGGATCTGAAAAAAAATTTTGGAACCCAAATTGGAAAGGCACAAATGCTGAGAGAGATAATTCCAAAAAGTATCTGTGATTTTTAAGGATAGGCATAAAGTGGGTATTTAAATATCCAAACACTTGAGAATTATTTTTTTCTACTCCATAAAGTTTTCTGATCATTATGTCACTTGTATCCTCAACACGTTTCTGGCATGCATGTCCACCACATATAAAGCATGTTAGGATCAGTTAGAAGTCCCTTTCCTATAAAATTCCACCAAGCTTTTTATTATGGTTGTACTAGTGGAATTTTGCAAACATGGATAACAAAACTTGGAGTTCATTTTTAGTGCATTCAGTTATATTTATTGTAGTTGTAAAATTTTTTTGCATAAAATTTTCATTTTGTTAAGCCTCATTTCTTTTTTGTTTACGAGAAAAATGGGAGAACGAGTTTTGGATCTGAAAAAAAAATTTGAACATCCAAAATGGAAATGCACAAATGCTGAGAGAGATAATTTCAAAAACTGTCTGTGGTTTTTAAGGATATGCAAAAAGTGGGTTGTTAAATTTCCAACCACTTGAGAATTTTATTTTTTCTACTCCTTGAAATTTTCTGATCATTAGGTCACTTGCATCCTCAACATGTTTCTGGCATGCATGTCCACCGCATTTAAAGCATGTTAAGATCAGTTAGAAGTCCCTTCCCAATAAAATTCCACCAAGGTTATTATTAGGGATTGTACTAGGGGAATTTTCAAAACATGGATAACAAAACCTTGGAGTTCATTTTTAGGGCATTCACTCACATTTATCATAGTTTTCAAATTTTTTTGCATAAAAATTTCATTTTGTTATGCCTCATTTCTTTTTCTATTTACAAGAAAAATGGGAGAATGAGGTTTGGATCTGAAGAAAAAATTTGAACATCCAAAATGGAAATGCACAAATGCTGAGAGAGATAATTCCAGAAAGTATCTTTGATTTTTAAGGATAGGCAAAAAGTGGGTTGTTTAATATCCAACCACTTGAGAATTTGATTTTTTTCTTCTCCTTGAAATTTTCTGTTCATTAGGTCACTTGCATCCTCAACATGTTTCTAGCATGCATGTCCACCACATTTAAAGCGTGTTAGGATCACTTAGAAGTCCCTTCCCTATAAAATTCCACCAAGCTTATTATTATGGGTTGTACTAGTGGAATTTCCTAAACCTGGATAACAAAACCTTGGAGTTCATTTTTAGTGCGTTCACATTTATTATAGGTTTGAAATTTTTTTGCATAAAATTTTTATTTTGTTATGCCACATTACTTTTTTATTTACGAGAAAAATGGGATAGGAGTTTTGGATCTAAAAAAAAAATTTGAACATCCAAAATGGAAATGCACAAATGCTGAGAGAGATAAAGCCAAAATGTATCTGTGATTTTTAAGGATAGGCAAAAAGTGGGTTGTTAAATATCCAACCACTTGAGAATTTGAATTTTTTCTACTCCTTGAATTTTTTGGACCATTAGGTCACTTGCATCCTCAACATGTTTCTGGCATGCATGTCCACCACATTTAAAACATGTTAGGATCAGTTAGAAGTCCGTTCCCTATAAAATTCCACCAAGCTTATTATTAGGGGTTGTACTAGTGGAATTTCCCAAACATGGATCACAAAACCTAGGAATTCATTTTTAGTGCGTTCAATTATATTTATTTTAGTTTTCAAATTTTTTGCATTAAAATTTCTTTTTTCTTGGCCACGTATCTTTTTTTTTTACAAAAAAAAAGGGAGAGAGAGTTTTGGATCTGAAAAAAAATTTTGAAACCCAAATTGGAAAGGCACAAATGCTGAGAGAGATAATTCCAAAAAGTATCTGTGATTTTTAAGGATAGGCATAAAGTGGGTATTTAAATATCCAAACACTTGAGAATTATTTTTTTCTACTCCATAAAGTTTTCTGATCATTATGTCACTTGTATCCTCAACACGTTTCTGGCATGCATGTCCACCACATATAAAGCATGTTAGGATCAGTTAGAAGTCCCTTTCCTATAAAATTCCACCAAGCTTTTTATTATGGTTGTACTAGTGGAATTTTGCAAACATGGATAACAAAACTTGGAGTTCATTTTTAGTGCATTCAGTTATATTTATTGTAGTTGTAAAATTTTTTTGCATAAAATTTTCATTTTGTTTAGCCTCATTTCTTTTTTGTTTACAAGAAAAATGGGAGAGTGAGTTTTGGATCTGAAAAAAAAATTTGAACATCGAAAATGGAAATGCACAAATGCTGAGAGAGATAATTTCAAAAACTGTCTATGATTTTTAAGGATAGGCAAAAAGTGGGTTGTTAAATTTCCAACCACTTGAGAATTTGATTTTTTCTACTCCTTGAAATTTTCTGATCATTAGGTCACTTGCATCCTCAACATGTTTCTGGCATGCATGTCCACCGCATTTAAAGCATGTTAAGATCAGTTAGAAGTCCCTTCCCTGTAAAATTCCGCCAAGCTTATTATTAGGGGTTGTACTAGGGGAATTTTCGAAACATGGATAACAAAACCTTGGAGTTCATTTTTAGGGCATTAACTCACATTTATCATAGTTTTCAAATTTTTTTGCATAAAAATTTCATTTTGTTATGCCTCATTTCTTTTTCTATTTACAAGAAAAATGGGAGAATGAGGTTTGGATCTGAAGAAAAAATTTGAACATCCAAAATGGAAATGCACAAATGTTGAGAGAGATAATTCCAGAAAGTATCTCTGATTTTTAAGGATAGGCAAAAAGTGGGTTGTTTAATATCCAACCACTTGAGAATTTGATTTTTTTCTTCTCCTTGAAATTTTCTGTTCATTAGGTCACTTGCATCCTCAACATGTTTCTAGCATGCATGTCCACCACATTTGAAGCATGTTAGGATCACTTAGAAGTCCCTTCCCTATAAAATTCCACCAAGCTTATTATTATGGGTTGTACTAGTGGAATTTCCTAAATCTGGATAACAAAACCTTGGAGTTCATTTTTAGTGCGTTCACATTTATTATAGGTTTCAAATTTTTTTGCATAAAATTTTTATTTTGTTATGCCACATTACTTTTTTATTTACGAGAAAAATGGGATAGTGAGTTTTGGATCTAAAAAAAAAATTTGAACATCCAAAATGGAAATGCACAAATGCTGAGAGACATAAAGCCAAAATGTATCTGTGATTTTTAAGGTTAGGCAAAAAGTGGGTTGTTAAATATCCAACCACTTGAGAATTTGAATTTTTTCTACTCCTTGAATTTTTTGGACCATTAGGTCACTTGCATCCTCAACATGTTTCTGGCATGCATGTCCACCACATTTAAAACTTGTTAGGATCAGTTAGAATCCATTCCCTATAAAATTCCACCAAGCTTATTATTAGGGGTTGTACTAGTGGAATTTCCCAAACATGGATAACAAAACCTAGGAATTCATTTTTAGTGCGTTCAATTATATTTATTTTAGTTTTCAAATTTTTTGCATTAAAATTTCTTTTTTCTTGGCCACATATCTTTTTTTTTTTACGAAAAAAATGGGAGAGAGAGTTTTGGATCTGAAAAAAAATTTTGAAACCCAAATTGGAAAGGCACAAATGCTGAGAGAGATAATTCCAAAAAGTATCTGTGATTTTTAAGGATAGGCATAAAGTGGGTATTTAAATATCCAAACACTTGAGAATTATTTTTTTCTACTCCATAAAGTTTTCTGATCATTATGTCACTTGTATCCTCAACACGTTTCTGGCATGCATGTCCACCACATATAAAGCATGTTAGGATCAGTTAGAAGTCCCTTTCCTATAAAATTCCACCAAGCTTTTTATTATGGTTGTACTAGTGGAATTTTGCAAACATGTATAACAAAACTTGGAGTTCATTTTTAGTGCATTCAGTTATATTTATTGTAGTTGTAAAATTTTTTTGCATAAAATTTTCATTTTGTTAAGCCTCATTTCTTTTTTGTTTACGAGAAAAATGGGAGAACGAGTTTTGGATCTGAAAAAAAAATTGAACATCGAAAATGGAAATGCACAAATGCTGAGAGAGATAATTTCAAAAACTGTCTATGATTTTTAAGGATAGGCAAAAAGTGGGTTGTTAAATTTCCAACCACTTGAGAATTTGATTTTTTCTACTCCTTGAAACTTTCTGATCATTAGGTCACTTGCATCCTCAACATGTTTCTGGCATGCATGTCCACCGCATTTAAAGCATGTTAAGATCAGTTAGAAGTCCCTTCCCTATAAAATTCCACCAAGCTTATTATTAGGGGTTGTACTAGGGGAATTTTCGAAACATGGATAACAAAACCTTGGAGTTCATTTTTAGGGCATTCACTCACATTTATCATAGTTTTCAAATTTTTTTGCATAAAAATTTCATTTTGCTATGCCTCATTTCTTTTTCTATTTACAAGAAAAATGGGAGAATGAGGTTTGGATCTGAAGAAAAAATTTGAACATCCAAAATGGAAATGCACAAATGCTGAGAGAGATAATTCCAGAAAGTATCTCTGATTTTTAAGGATAGGCAAAAAGTGGGTTGTTTAATATCCAACCACTTGAGAATTTGATTTTTTTCTTCCCCTTGAAATTTTCTGTTCATTAGGTCACTTGCATCCTCAACATGTTTCTAGCATGCTTGTCCACCACATTTGAAGCATGTTAGGATCACTTAGAAGTCCCTTCCCTATAAAATTCCACCAAGCTTATTATTATGGGTTGTACTAGTGGAATTTCCTAAACCTGGATAACAAAACCTTGGAGTTCATTTTTAGTGCATTCACATTTATTATAGGTTTCAAATTTTTTTGCATAAAATTTTTATTTTGTTATGCCACATTACTTTTTTATTTACGAGAAAAATGGGATACTGAGTTTTGGATCTAAAAAAAAAATTTGAACATCCAAAATGGAAATGCACAAATGCTGAGAGAGATAAAGCCAAAATGTATCTGTGATTTTTAAGGATAGGCAAAAAGTGGGTTGTTAAATATCCAACCACTTGAGAATTTGAATTTTTTCTACTCCTTGAATTTTTTGGACCATTAGGTCACTTGCATCCTCAACATGTTTCTGGCATGCATGTCCACCACATTTAAAACATGTTAGGATCAGTTAGAAGTCCATTCCCTATAAAATTCCACCAAGCTTATTATTAGGGGTTGTACTAGTGGAATTTCCCAAACATGGATAACAAAACCTAGGAATTCATTTTTAGTGCGTTCAAATATATTTATTTTAGTTTTCAAATTTTTTGCATTAAAATTTCTTTTTTGCTTGGCCACATATCTTTTTTTTTTACGAAAAAAATGGGAGAGAGAGTTTTGGATCTAAAAAAAAATTTTGAAACCCAAATTGGAAAGGCACAAATGCTGAGAGAGATAATTCCAAAAAGTATCTGTGATTTTTAAGGATAGGCATAAAGTGGGTATTTAAATATCCAAACACTTGAGAATTATTTTTTCTACTCCATAAATTTTCTGATCATTATGTCACTTGTATCCTCAACACGTTTCTGGCATGCATGTCCACCACATATAAAGCATGTTAGGATCAGTTAGAAGTCCCTTTCCTATAAAATTCCACCAAGCTTTTTATTATGGTTGTACTAGTGGAATTTTGCAAACATGGATAACAAAACTTGGAGTTCATTTTTAGTGCATTCAGTTATATTTATTGTAGTTGTAAAATTTTTTTGCATAAAATTTTCATTTTGTTAAGCCTCATTTCTTTTTTGTTTACGAGAAAAATGGGAGAACGAGTTTTGGATCTGAAAAAAAAATTGAACATCGAAAATGGAAATGCACAAATGCTAAGAGAGATAATTTAAAGAAGTATCTGTGATTTTTAAGGATAGGCAAAAAGTGGGTTGTTAAATATCCAACCACTTGAGAAATTGATTTTTTTTCTCCTCCTTGAAATTTTTGGATCATTAGGTCACTTGCATCCTCAACATGTTTCTGACATGCATGTCCACCACATTTAAAACATGTTAGGATCAGTTAGAAGTCCCTTCCCTCTAAAATTCCACCAAGCTTATTATTAGGGGTTGTACTGGTGGAATTTCCCAAACATGCGTAACAAAACCTTGGAGTTTTTTTTTAGTGCGTTCACTTTCATTTATTATAGTTTTCTAATTTTTTTGCAAAAAATATTCATTTTGTTATGCCTCATATCGTTTTTGTTTATGAGAAAATTGGGAGAAAGAGTTTAGGATCTGAAAAAAAAATTTGAACATCGAAAATGGAAATCTACAAATGCTGAAAGAGAGAATTCCAAAAAGTATCTGTGATTTATTTGGATAGGCAAAAAGTGGGTTGTTAAATATCCAACCACATGAGAATTTGATTTTTTTCTACTCCATGAAATTTTCTGATCATTAGGTCACTTGCATCCCCAACATGTTTCTGGCATGCATGTCCACCACATTTAAAGCATGTTAGGATCAGTTAGAAGTCCCTTTCCTGCAAAATTCCACCAAGCTTATTATTAGGGGTTGTACTACTGGAATTTCAAATTTTTATTATAGTTTTCAAATTTTTTTGCATAAAATTTTCTTTTAGTTATGGCAAATATCTTTTTTTTTTTACGAGAAAAATGGGAGAATGAGTTTTGGACTTGAAAAAAAAAATTTGAACATCCAAAATGGAAATGCACAAATGCTGAGAGTGATAATTATAAAAAGTATCTGTGATTTTTAAGGATAGGCAAAAAGTGGGTTGTTAAATATCCAACCACTTATGAATTTGATTTTTTTGTACTCCTAGAAGTTTTTGGATCATTAGGTCACTTGCATCCTCAATATGTTTCTGGCATGCTTGTCCACCACATATAAAGCATGTGAGGATCAGTTAGAAGCCCCTTTCCTATAAAACTTCACCAAGCTTATTATTAGGGGTTGTACTAGTGGAATTTCTCAAACATGGATATTAAAACCTTGGAGTTCATTTTTAGTGCGTTCACTTACATTTATTATAGTTTTCAAATTTTTTTGCATAAAACTTTCTTTTTTTTATGCCTCATATCTTTTTTGTTTACGAGAAAAAGGGGAGAGTGAGTTTTCGATCTGAAAAACAAATTTGAACACCCAAAATGGATATGCACAAATGTTGAGTGAGATAATGCCAAAATGTTTCTGTGATTTTTAGGGATAGCCAAAACGTGGGTTGTTAAATATCCAACCTCTTGAGCAGTTGATTTTTTTCTACTCCTTGAAATTTTGGGATCATTAGGTCACTAGCATCCTCAACATATTTCTGGCATGCATGTCCACCACATTTAAAGCAAGATAGGATCAGTAAGAAGTCCCTTCCCTATAAAATTCCACCAAGCTTATTATTAGGGGTTGCACTAGTGGAATTTCCCAAACATGCATAACAAAACCTTGGAGTTCATTTCTTGTGCGTTCACTTACACTTATGATAGTTTTCAAAAAAAAATTAGTTTTGGATCTGAAAAAAAAATTTGAACATCCAAAATGGAAAAGCACAAATGCTGAGAGACATAATTATAAAAAGTATCTGCGATTTTTAAGGATAGGCAAAAAGTGGGTTGTTAAATATCCAACCACTTGAGAATTTGATTTTTTTGTACTCCTTAAAGTTTTTGGATCATTAGGTCACTTCCATCCTCAATATGTTTCTGGCATGCTTGTCCACCACATTTAAAGCATGTGAGGATCAGTTGGAAGTCCTTTTCCGATAAAACTCCACCAAGCTTATTATTACGGGTTGTACTAGTGGAATTTCTCAAACATGGATAACAAAGCCTTGGAGTTCATTTTTAGTGTGTTCACTTACATTTTTTATGGTTTTCAAATTTTTTTGCATAAAATTTTCATTTTGTTATGCCTCATATCTTTTTTGTTTACGAGAAAAAGAGGAGAATGAATTTTGGATCTGAAAAAAAATTTGAACATCCAAAATGGAAATGCATAAATGCTGAGAGAGATAATTCCAAAAAGTATCTGCCATTTTTAAGGATAGGCAAAAAGTGGGTTGTTAAATATCAAACCAGTTGAGAATTTTATTTTTTTCTACTCCTTGAAATTTCTGGATCATTAGGTCACTAGCAATCTCAACATGTTTCTGGCATGCATGTCCACCACATTTAAAGCATGTTAGGATCAGTAAGAAGTCCCCTCCCTATAAAATTCTACCAAGCTTATTATTAGGGGTTGTACTAGTGGAATTTCCCAAACATGGATAACAAAACCTTGGAGTTCATTTTTAGTGCGTTCACTTACACTTATGATAGTTTTCAAAAAAAATTTCATAAAATTTTCATTTTGTTATGCCTCATATCATTTTTGTTTTCGAGAAAAATGGGAGAATTAGTTTTGGATCTGAAAAAAAAAATTGAACATCCAAAATGGAAAAGCACAAATGCTGAGAGAGATAATTATAAAAAGTATCTGTGATTTTTAAGGATAGGCAAAAAGTGGGTTGTTAAATATCCAACCACTTGAGAATTTGAATTTTTTGTACTCCTTGAAGTTTATTGATCATTAGGTCACTTGCATCCTCAATATGTTTCTGGTATGCTTGTCCACCACATTTAAAGCATGTGAGGATCAGTTAGAAGTCCCTTTCCTATAAAACTCCACCAAGCTTATTATTAGGGGTTGTACTAGTGGAATTTCTTAAACATGGATAACAAAGCCTTGGAGTTGATTTTTAGTGCATTCACTTACATTTTTTATGGTTTTCAAATTTATTTGTATAAAATTTTCATTTTGTTATGCCTCATATCTTTTTTGTTTACGAGAAAAAGGGGAGAGTGAGTTTTCGATCTGAAAAAAACTTTGAACAACCAAAATGGATATGCACAAATGTTGAGTGAGATAATTCAAAAAAGTTTCTGTGATTTTCAGGGATAGCCAAAAAGTGGGTTGTTAAATATCCAACCTCTTGAGCAGTTGATTTTTTTCTACTCCTTGAAATTTTTGGATCATTAGGTCACTACCATCCTCAACATGTTTCAGGCAAGAATGTCCACCACATTTAAAGCATGTTAGGATCAGTAAGAAGTCCCTTCCCTATAAAATTCCACCAAGCTTATTATTAGGAGTTATACTAGTGGAATTTCCCAAACATGGATAACAAAACCTTGGAGTTCATTTTTAGTGCGTTCACTTACACTTCTGATAGTTTTCAAAAAAATTTCATAAAATTTTCATTTTGTTATGCCTCATATCTTTTTTGTTTTCGAGAAAAATGGGAGAATTAGTTTTGGATAAGAAAAAAAAATTTGAACATCCAAAATGGAAAACACAAATGCTGAGAGAGATAATTCCAAAAAGTATGTGTGATTTTTAAGGATAGGCAAAAAGTGGGTTCTTAAATATCCAACCACTTGAGAATTTGATTTTTTGCTACACCGTTAATTTTTGGATCATTAGGTCACTTGCATTCTCGACTATTTCTGGCATGCATGTCCACCACATTTAGAGCATGTTAGGATCACTTGGAAGTCCCTTCTCCATAAAATTCCACCAAGATTATTATTAGGGGTTGTACTAGTAGAATTTCCCTAACAAGGATAACAAAACCTATGAGTTCATTTTTAGTGCGTTCAGTACCATTTATTATAGTTTTCAATTTTTTTGCTTAAAATTTTCATTTTTTTATGCCACATATCTTGTTTGTTTATGAGAAAAATTGGAGAATGAGTTTTGGATCTGAAAAAAAAATTTGAACATCCAAAATGGAAATGCACAAATGCTGAGAGTGATAATTGCAAAAAGTATCCGTGATTTTTAATGATAGGCCAAAAGTGGGTTGTTAAATATCCAACCACTTGAGAATTTTATTTTTTGCTACTCCTTGATATTTTTGGATCATTTGGTCACTTGCATCCTCGACATGTTTCTGGCATGCATGTCCACCACATTTAAAGTATGTTAGGATCAGTTAGAAGCCCCTTCCCTATAAAATTCTACCTAGCTTATTATTAGGGGTTGTACTAGTGGAATTTCCCAAACATGGATAACAAAACCTTGGAGTTCATTTTTAGTGCGTTCACTTACACTTATGATAGTTTTCAAAAAAAATTTCATAAAATTTTCATTTTCTTATGCCTCATATATTTTTTGTTTTCGAGAAAAATGGGAGAAATAGTTTTGGATCTGAAAAAAAAAATTTGAACATCCAAAATGGAAAAGCACAAATGCTGAGAGAGATAATTATAAAAAGTATCTGTGATTTTTAAGGATAGGCAAAAAGTGGGTTGTTAAATATCCAACCACTTGAGAATTTGATTTTTTTGTACTCCTTGAAGTTTTTGGATCATTAGGTCACTTGCATCCTCAATATGTTTCTGGCATGCTTGTCCACCACATTTAAAGCATGTGAGGATCAGTTAGAAGTCCCTTTCCTAAAAAACTCCACCAAGCTTATTATTAGGGGTTGTACTAGTGGAATTTCCCAAACATGGATAACAAAACTTTGGAGTTCATTTTTAGTGCGTTCACTTACATTTATTATAGTGGTCAAATTTTTTTGCATAAAATTTTCATTTTGTTATCCCCCTTTTCTTTTTTGTTTACTAGAAAAATGGGAGAAAGAGTTTTGGATTTGAAAAAAAATTTGAACATCCCTAATGGAAATGCACAAATGCTGAGAGAGATAATTCCAAAAAGATCTGTCATTTTTAAGGATAGGCAAAAAGTGGGTTGTCAAATATTAAACCACTTGAGAATTATTTTTTTCTACTCCATGAAATTTTTGGATCATTAGGTCACTTGCATGCTCAACATGTTTGTGGCATGCGTGTCCACCACATTTCATGCATGTTAGGATCAGTTACAAGTCCCTTCTCTACAAAATTCCACCAAGATTATTATTAGGGGTTGTACTAGTGGAATCTCCCTAACATGGATAACAAAACCTATGAGTTCATTTTTAGTGCGTTTACTTACATTTATTATAGTTTTCAAATTTTTTTCCATAAAATTTTCATTTTGTTATGCCTCATATCTTTTTTGTTTACGAGAAAAATGGGAGAACAAGTTTTGGAACTGAAAAAAAAATTTGAACATCCAAAATGGAAATGCACAAATGCTGAGAGAGATAATTCCAAAAAGTATGTGTGATTTTTAAGGATAGGCAAAAGGTGGGTTCTTAAATATCTAACCACATGAGAATTTGATTTTTTTCTACTACGTTAATTTTTGGATCATTAGATCACTTGCATTCTCGACATGTCTCTTGCATGCATGTCCACCACATTTAAAGCATGTTAGGATCAGTTAGAAGTCCCTTCCCCATAAAATTCCACCAAGATTATTATTAGGGGTTGTACTAGTGGAATTTCCCTAACATGGATAACAAAACCTATGAGTTTATTTTTAGTGCGTTCACTTACATTTATTCTAGTTTTCAATTTTTTTTCATAAAATTTTCATTTTTTTATGCCTCTTTTCTTTTTTGTTTACGAGAAAAATGGGAGAATGAGGTTTGTATCTAAAAAAAAATTTGAACATCCAAAATGGAAATGTACAAATGCTGAGAGAGATTAATCCAAAAAGTATCTATGATTTTTAAGGATAGGCAAAAAGTGGGTTGTTAAATATCCAACCACTTGAGAATTTGATTTTTTTCTACTCCTTGAAACTTTTGGATCATTAGGTCACTTGCATCCTCGACATGTTTCTGGCATGCATGTCCACCACATTTAAAGCATGTTAGGATCAATTAGAAGTCCCGTCAGTATAAAATTCCACCTAGCTTATTATTAGGGGTTGTACTAGTGGAATTTCCCAAACACGGATAACAAAACCTTGGAGTTCTTTTTTAGTGCGTTCACTTATACTAATGATAGTTTTCAAATTTTTTTGCATAAAATTTTCATTTTGTTATGCCTCATATCTTTTTTGTTTACGACAAAAAAGGGAGATTGAGTTTTGGATCTGAAAAAAAAATTTTGAACGTCCAAAATGGAAAAGCACAAATGCTGAGAGAGAAAATTTCAAAAATGTATTTGTTATTTTTAAGGATAGGCAAAAAGTGGGTTGTTAAATATCCAACCACTTGAGAATTTTAGTTTTTCTACATCTTGAAATTTTTGGATCATTTTGTCATTTGCATCCTCGACATGTTTCTGGCATGAACGTCCACCACATTTAAAACATGTCAGGATCAGTTAGAAGTCCCTTTCCTATAAAATTCCACCAAGCTTATTATTAGGGGTTGTACTAGTGGAATTTCCCAAACATGGATAACAAATCCTTGGAGTTCATTTTTAGTTCGTTTACTTACATTTATTATAGTTTTCAAATTTATTTCCATCAAATTTTCATTTTGTTATGCCTTATATCGTCTTTGTTTATGAAAAAAATGGGAGAGAGAGTTTTGGATCAGAAAAAAAAAATTGAACATCCAAAATGGAAATGCACAAATGCTGAGAGAGATAATTCCAAAAAGTATCTATCATTTTTAAAGATTGGAAAAAAGTTGGTTGTTAAATATAACACCACTTGAGAATTTTATTTTTTTCTACACCATGAAATTTTTGGATCATTAGGTCACTTGCATGCTCAACATGTTTGTGGCATGCTTGTCCACCACATTTAATGCATGTTAGGATCAGTTATAAGTCCCTTCCCTATAAAATTCCACCAAGATTATTATTAGGGGTTGTACTAGTGGAATTTCCCTAACATGGATAAAAAAACCTATGAGTTCATTTTTAGTGCCTTCACTTACATATATTATAGTTTTCAATTTTTTTTGCATAAAATTTTCTTTTTGTTATGGCAAATATCTTTTTTGTTTACGAGAAAAATGAGAGAACAAGTTTTGGCCATGAAAAAAAAATTCGAACATCCAAAATGGAAATGCACAAATGCTGAGAGAGATAATTATAAAAAGTATCTGTGATTTTTAAGGATAGGGAAAAAGTGGGTTGTTAAATATCCAACCACTTAAGAATTTGATTTTTTTGTACTCCTTGAAGCTTTTGGATCATTAGGTCACTTGCATCCTCAATATGTTTCTGGCATGCTTGTCCACCACATTTAAAGCATGTGAGGATCAGTTAGAAGTCCCTTTCCTATAAAACTCCACCAAGCTTATTATTAGGGGTTATACTAGTGGAATTTCTCAAACATGGATAACAAAGCCTTGGAGTTCATTTTTAGTGCGTTCACTTACATTTTTTAAGGTTTTCAAATTTTTTTGCATAAAAATTTCATTTTGTTATGCCTCATATCTTTTTTGTTTACGAGAAAAAGAGGAGAATGAATTTTGGATCTGAAAAAAAATTTGAACATCCAAAATGGAAATACACAAATGCTGAGAGAGAAAATTCCAAAGAGGATCTGCCATTTTTAAGGATACGCAAAAAGTGGGTTGTTAAATATCAAACCAATTGAGAATTTTAATTTTTTCTACTCGAAATTTTTGGATCAGTAGGTCACTACCATCCTCAACATGTTTCTGGCATGCATGTCCACCACATTTAAAGCATGTTAGGATCAGTAAGAGGTCCCTTCCCTATAAAATTCCACCAAGCTTATTATTAGGGGTTGTACTAGTGGAATTTCCCAAACATGGATAACAAAACCTTGGAGTTCAATTTTAGTGCGTTCACTTACACTTATGATAGTTTTCAAAAAAAAAATTCATAAAATTTTCATTTTGTTATGCCTCATAACATTTTTGTTTTCGAGAAAAATGGTTGAATTAGTTTTGGATCTGAAAAAAAAATTTGAACATCCAAAATGGAAAAGCACAAATGCTGAGAGAGATAATTATAAAAAGTATCTGTGATTTTTAAGGATAGGCAAAAATTGGGTTGTTAGATATCCAACCACTTGAGAATTTGATTTTTTTGTACTCCTTGAAGTTTTTGGATCATTAGGTCACTTGCATCCTCAATATGTTTCTGGCATGCATGTCCACTACATTTAAAAAATGTCGGGATCAGTTAGAAGTCGCTTTCCTATAAAATTCCACCAAGCTTATTATTAGGGGTTGTGCTAGTGCAATTTCTCAAACATGGATAACAAAGCCTTGGAGTTCATTTTTAGTGCGTTCACTTACATTTTTTATGGTTTTCAAATTTTTTTGCATAAAATTTTCATTTTGTTATGCCTCATATCTTTTTTGTTTACGAGAAAAAGGGGAGAATGAGTTTTCGATCTGAAAAAAAACTTTGAACAACCAAAATGGATATGCACAAATGTTGAGTGAGATAATTCAAAAAAGTTTCTGTGATTTTCAGGGATAGCCAAAAAGAGGGTTGTTAAATATCCAACCTCTTGAGCAGTTGATTTTTTTCTACTCCTTGAAATTTTTGGATCATTAGGTCACTACCATCCTCAACATGTTTCTGGCATGCATGTCCACCACATTTAAAGCATGTTAGGATCAGTAAGAAGTCCCTTCCCTATAAAATTCCACCAAGCTTATTATTAGGAGTTGTACTAGTGGAATTTCCCCATCATGGATAACAATACCTTGGAGTTCATTTTTAGTGCGTTCACTTACACTTCTGATAGTTTTCAAAAAAAATTTCATAAAATTTTCATTTTGTTATGCCTCATATCTTTTTTGTTTTCGAGAAAAATGGGAGAATTAGTTTTGGATCTGAAAAAAAAATTTGAACATCCAAAATGGAAAAGCACAAATGCTGAGAGAGATAATTCCAAAAAGTATGTGTGATTTTTAAGGATAGGCAAAAAGTGGGTTCTTAAATATCCAACCACTTGAGAATTTGATTTTTTTCTACTCCGTTAATTTTTGGATCATTAGGTCACTTGCATTCTCGACTATTTCTGGCATGCATGTCCACCACATTTAGAGCATGTTAGGATCAGTTAGAAGTCCCTTCTCCATAAAATTCCACCAAGATTATTATTAGGGGTTGTACTAGTGGAATTTCCCTAACAAGGATAACAAAACCTATGAGTTCATTTTTAGTGCGTTCACTTACATTTATTATAGTTTTCAATTTTTTTGCTTAAAATTTTCATTTTTTTATGCCACATATCTTTTTTGTTTATGAGAAAAATTGGAGAATGAGTTTTGCATCTGAAAAAAAAATTTGAACATCCAAAATGGAAATGAACAAATGCTGAGAGTGATAATTGCAAAAAGTATCTGTGATTTTTAATGATGGGCAAGAAGTGGGTTGTTAAATATCCAACCACTTGAGAATTTTATTTTTTGCTACTCCTTGAAATTTTGGGATCATTAGGTCACTTGCATCCTCGACATGTTTCTGGCATGCATGTCCACCACATTTAAAGAATGTTAGGATCAGTTAGAAGTCCCTTCCCTATAAAATTCTACCTAGCTTATTATTAGGGGTTGTACTAGTGGAATTTCCCAAACATGGATAACAAAACCTTGGAGTTCAGTTTTAGTGCATTCACTTACACTTATGATAGTTTTCAAAAAAAATTTCATAAAATTTTCATTTTGTTATGCCTCATATCTCTTTTGTTTTCGAGAAAAAAGGAAGAAAAAGTTTTGGATCTGAAAAAAAAAATTTTAAATCCAAAATGGAAAAGCACAAATGCTGAGAGAGATAATTATAAAAAGTATCTGTGATTTTTAAGGATAGGCAAAAAGTGGGTGATTAAATATCCAACCACTTGAGAATTTGATTTTTTTGTACTCCTTGAAGTTTTTGGATCATTAGGTCACTTGCATCCTCAATATGTTTCTGGCATGCTTGTCCACCACATTTAAAGCATGTGAGGATCAGTTAGAAGTCCCTTTCCACAAAAACTCCACCAAGCTTATTATTAGGGGTTGTACTAGTGGAATTTCTAAAACATTGATAACAATGCCTTGGAGTTCATTTTTAGTGCGTTCACTTACATTTTTTACGGTTTTCAATTTTTTTTGCATAAAATTTTCATTTTGGTATGCGTCATATCTTTTTTGTTTACGAGAAAAACGGGAGATTGAGTTTTGGATCTGATAAAAAAATTTTGAACATCCAAAATGGAAAGGAAAAATGCTGAGAGAGATAATTCCAAAATGTATATGTGATTTTTAAGGATAGGCAAAAAGTGGGTTGTCAAATATCCAACCACTTGAGAATTTTAGTTTTTTCTGCATCTTGAAATTTTTGGATCATTTGGTCACTTGCATCCTTGACATGTTTCTGGCATGCATGTCCACCACATTTAAAACATCTCAGGATCAGTTAGAAGTCCCTTTACTATAAAATTCCACCAAGCTTATTATTACGGGTTGTGCTTGTGGAATTTCTCAAACATAGATAACAAAGCCTTGGAGTTCATTTTTAGTGCGTTCACTTACATTTTTTATGGTTTTCAAATTTTTTTGCATAAAATTTTCATTTTGTTATGCCTCATATCTTTTTTGTTTATGACAAAAAAGGGAGAGTGAGTTTTCGATCTGAAAAAAAACTTTGAACAACCAAAATGGATATGCACAAATGTTGAGTGAGATAATTCCAAAAAGTTTCTGTGATTTTTAGGGATAGCCAAAAAGTGGGTTGTTAAATATCCAACCTCTTGAGAATTTGATTTTTTTCTACTCATTGAAATTTTTGGATCATTAGGTCACTAGCATCCTCAACATGTTTCTGGCATGCATGTCCACCACATTTAAAGCATGTTAGGATCAGTTAGAAGTCCCTTCCCTATAAAATTCCACCAAGATTATTATTAGGGGTTGTACTAGTGGAATTTCCCTAACATGGATAACAAAACCAATAAGTTCATTTTTAGTGTGTTCACTTACATTTATTATTGTTTTCAAATTTTTTTGCATAAAATTTTCATTTTGTTATGCCTCATATGTTTTTTGTTTACGAGAAAAATGGGAAAATGAGTTTTTGATCTGAAAAAAAAATTTTAACATCCAAAATGGAAATGCACAAATGCTGAGAGAGATAATTGCAAAAAGTATCTGTGATTTTTAAGAATAGGCAAAAAGTGGGTTGTTAAATATCAAACCAGTTGAGAATTTTATTTTTTTCTACTCCTTGAAATTTTTGCATCATTAGGTCACTAGCATCCTCAACATGTTTCTGGCATGCATGTCCACCACATTTAAAGCATGTTAGGATCAGTAAGAAGTCCCTTCCCTATAAAATTCCATCAAGCTTATTATTAGGGGTTGTACTAGTGGAATTTCCCAAACATGGATAACAAAACCTTGGAGTTCATTTTTGGTGCGTTCACTTACACTTATGATAGTTTTCAAAAAAAAATTCATAAAATTTTCATTTTGTAATGCCTCATATCATTTTTTTTTCGAGAAAATGAGAGAATTAGTTTTGGATCTGAAAAAAAAATTTGAACATCCAAAATGGAAAAGCACAAATGCTGAGAGAGATAATTATAAAAAGTATCTGTGATTTTTAAGGATAGGCAAAAATTGGGTTGTTAAATATCCAACCACTTGAGAATTTGATTTTTTTGTACTCGAAGTTTTTGGATCATTAGGTCACTTGCATCCTCGACATGTTTCTGGCATGCATGTCCACCACATTTAAAACATCTCAGGATCAGTTAGAAGTCCCTTTCCTATAAAATTCCACCAAGCTTATTATTAGGGGTTGTGCTAGTGGAATTTCTCAAACATGGATAACAAAGCCTTGGAGTTCATTTTTAGTGCGTTCACTTACATTTTTTATGGTTTTCAAATTTTTTTGCATAAAATTTTCATTTTGTTATGCCTCATATATTTTTTGTTTACGAGAAAAAGGGGAGAATGAGTTTTTGATCTGAAAAAAAACTTTGAACATCCAAAATGGAAAGGAAAAATGCTGAGAGAGATAATTCCAAAATGTATATGTGATTTTTAAGGATAGGCAAAAAGTCGGTTGTTAAAGAATCAACCACTTGAGAATTTTAGTTTTTTCTACATCTTGAAATTTTTTGATCATTTGGTCACTTGCATCCTGGACATGTTTCTGGCATGCATGTCCACCACATTTAAAACATCTCAGGATCAGTTAGAAGTCCCTTTCCTATAAAATTCCACCAAGCTTATTATTAGGGGTTGTGCTAGTGGAATGTCTCAAACATGGATAACAAAGCCTTGGAGTTCATTTTTAGTACGTTCACTTACATTTTTTATGGTTTTCAAATTTTTTTGCATAAAATTTTCATTTTGTTATGCCTCATATCTTTTTTGTTTACGAGAAAAAGGGGAGAATGAATTTTCGTTCTAAAAAAAAACTTTGAACAACCAAAATGGATATGCACAAATGTTGAGTGAGATAATTCCAAAAAGTTTCTGTGATTTTTAGGGATAGCCAAAATGTGGGTTGTTAAATATCCAACCTCTTGAGCAGTTGATTTTTTTCTACTCCTTGAAATTTTTGGATCATTAGGTCACTACCATCCTCAACATGTTTCTGGCATGCATGTCCACCACATTTAAAGCATGTTAGGATCAGTAAGAAGTCCCTTCCCTATAAAGTTCCACCAAGCTTATTATTAGGAGTTGTACTAGTGGAATTTCCCCAACATGGATAACAAAACCTTGGAGTTCATTTTTAGTGCGTTCACTTACACTTCTGATAGTTTTCAAAAAAACGTTCATAAAATTTTCATTTTGTTATGCCTCATATCTTTTTTGTTTTCGAGAAAAATGGGAGAATTAGTTTTGGATCTGAAAAAAAAAATTTGAACATCCAAAATGGAAAAGCACAAATGCTGAGAGAGATAATTCCAAAAAGTATGTGTGATTTTTAAGGATAGGCAAAAAGTGGGTTCTTAAATATCCAACCACTTTAGAATTTGATTTTTTTCTACTCTGTTAATTTTTGGATCATTAGGTCACTTGCATTCTCGACTATTTCTGGCATTCATGTCCACCACATTTAGAGCATGTTAGGATCAGTTAGAAGTCCCTTCTCCATAAAATTCCACCAAGATTATTATTAGGGGTTGTACTAGTGGAATTTCCCTAACAAGGATAACAAAACCTATGAGTTCATTTTTAGTGCGTTCACTTACATTTATTATAGCTTTCAATTTTTTTGCTTAAAATTTTCATTTTTTTATGCCACATATCTTTTTTGTTTATGAGAAAAATTGGAGAATGAGTTTTGCATTTGAAAAAAAAATTTGAACATCCAAAATGGAAATGCACAAATGCTGAGAGTGATAATTGCAAAAAGTATCCGTCATTTTTAATGATAGGCAAAAAGTGGGTTGTTAAATATCCAACCACTTGAGAATTTTATTTTTTGCAACTCCTTGAAATTTTTGGATCATTAGGTCACTTGCATCCTCGACATGTTTCTGGCATGCATGTCCACCACATTTAAAGAATGTTAGGATCAGTTAGAAGTCCCTTCCCTATAAAATTCTACCTAGCTTATTGTTAGGGGTTGTACTAGTGGAATTTCCCAAACATGGATAACAAAACCTTGGAGTTCAGTTTTAGTGCGTTCACTTACACTTATGATAGTTTTCAAAAAAAATATCATAAAATTTTCATTTTGTTATGCCTCATATCTTTTTTGTTTTCGAGAAAAATGGGAGAAATAGTTTTGGATCTGAAAAAAAAATTTGAACATCCAAAATGGAAAAGCACAAATGCTGAGAGAGATAATTATAAAAAGTATCTGTGATTTTTAAGGATAGGCAAAAAGTAAGTTGTTAAATATCCAACCACTTGAGAATTTGATTTTTTTGTTCTCCTTGAAGTTTTTGGATCATTAGGTCACTTGCATCTTCAATATGTTTCTGGCATGCTTGTCCACCACATTTAAAGCATGTGAGGATAAGTTAGAAGTCCCTTTCCTAAAAAACTCCACCAAGCTTATTATTAGGGGTTGTACTAGTGGAATTTCTCAAACAAGGATAACAAAGCCTTGGAGTTCATTTTTAGTGCGTTCACTTACATTTTTTATGGTTTTCAATTTTTTTTGCATAAAATTTTCATTTGGGTTTGCCTCATATCTTTTTTGTTTACGAGAAAAATGGGAGATTGAGTTTTGGATCTGATAAAAAAAATTTGAACATCCAAAATGGAAAGGAAAAATGCTGAGAGAGATAATTCCAAAATGTATATGTGATTTTTAAGGATAGGCAAAAAGTGGGTTGTTAAATATCCAACCACTTGAGAATTTTAGTTTTTTCTACATCTTGAAATTTTTGGATCATTTGGTCACTTGCATCCTCGACATGTTTCTGGCATGCATGTCCACCACATTTAAAACATCTCAGGATCTGTTAGAAGTCCCTTTCCTATAAAATTCCACAAGGCTTATTATTAGGGGTTGTACTAGTGGAATTTCCCAAACATGGATAACAAAACCTTGGAGTTCATTTTTAGTGCGTTCACTTACATTTATTATAGTTTTCAATTTTTTTTGCATAAAACTTTCTTTTTGTTATGCCTCATAACTTTTTTGTTTACGAGAAAAAGGGGAGAGTGAGTTTTCGATCTGAAAAAAAAATTTGAACACACAAAATGGATATGCACAAATGTTGAGTGAGATAATTCCAAAAAGTTTCTGTGATTTTAAGGGATAGACAAAAAGTGGGTTGTTAAATATCCAACCTCTTGAGAATTTGATTTTTTTCAACTCCATGAAATTTTTGGATCATTAGGTCACTTGCATGCTCAACATGTTTGTGGCATGCGTGTCCACCACATTTAAAGCTTGTTAGGATCAGTTAGAAGTCCCTTCCCTATAAAATTCCACCACGATTATTATTAGGGGTTGTACTAGTGGAATTTCCCTAACATGGATAACAAAACCAATAAGTTCATTTTTAGTGTGTTCACTTACATTTATTATAGTTTTCAAAAATTTTTGCATAAAATTTTCATTTTGTTATGCCTCATATGTTTTTTGTTTACGAGAAAAATGGGAAAATGAGTTTTGGATCTGAAAAAAAAATTTTAAAATCCAAAATGGAAATGCACAAATGCTGAGAGAGATAATTCCAAAAAGTATCTGTAATTTTTAAGGATAGGCAAAATGTGGGTTGTCATATAACCAACCACTTGAGAATTTTATTTTTTTCTACTCCTTGTAATTTTTGGATCATTAGGTCACTTGCATTCTCGACATGTTTCTGGCATGCCTGTCCATCACATTTAAAGTATGTCAGGATTAGCTAGAAGTCCCTTCCCCATAAAATTCCACCAAGACTATTATTAGGGGTTGTACTAGTGGAATTTCCCAAACATGGATAACAAAACCTTGGAGTTCATTTTTCGTGCGTTCACTTACAATTAATTATAGTTTTCATATTTTTTGCATAAAATTTTCTTTTTCTTTTGCCTCTTATCTTTTTTGTTTACGAGAAAAAGGGGAGAGTGAGTTTTCGATCTGAAAAGAAATTTGAACATCCTAAATGGATATGCACAAATGCTGCAAGAGATAATTCCAAAATGTTTTTGTGATTTTTAAGGATAGGCAAAAATTGGGTTGTTAAATATCCAACCTCTCTAGAATTTGATTTTTTTCTACTCCATGAAATTTTTGGATCATAAGGGCACTAGCATCCTCAACATTTTTTTCGCATGCATGTCCACCAGATTTAAAGCATGTTAGGATCAGTAAAAAGTCCCTTCCCTATAAAATTCCACCAGGCTTATTATTAGGGGTTGTACTAGTGGAATTTCCCAAACATGGATAACAAAACCTTGGAGTTCATTTTTAGTGCGTTCACTTACACTTATGATAGTTTTCAAAAAAAAATTCATAAAATTTTCATTTTGTTATGCCTCATATCTTATTTGTTTTCGAGAAAAATGGGAGAAAAATTTTGGATCTGAAAAAAAATTTGAACATCCAAAATGGAAAAGCACAAATGCAGAGAGTGATAATTACAAAAAGTATCTGTGATTTTTAAGGATAGGCAAAAACTGGGTTGTTAAATATCCAACCACTTGAGAGTTAAATTTTTTTGTACTCCTTGAAAATTTTGGATCATTAGGTCATTTGCATCCTTAATATGTTTCTGGCATGCTTGTCCACCACAATTAAAGCATGTGAGGATCAGTTAGAAGTCCCTTTCCAATAAAACTCCACCAAGGTTATTATTAGGGGTTGTACTAGTGGAATTTCTCAAACATGGATAACAAAGCCTTGGAGTTCATTTTTAGTGCGTTCACTTACATTTTTTATGGTTTTCAAATTTTTTTGCATAAAATTTTCATTTTGTTATGCCTCATATCTGTTTTGTTTACGAGAAAAATGGGAGAATGAGTTTTGGAACTGATAAAAAAAATTTGAACATCCAAAATGTAAAGGACAAATGCTGAGAGAGATAATTCCAAAATGTATCTGTGATTTTTAAGGATAGGCAAAAAGTGGGTTGTTAAATATCCAACCACTTGAGAATTTCAGTTTTTTCTACAACTTGACATTTTTGGATCATTTGGTCACTTGCATCCTCGACATGTTTCAGGCATGCACGTCCACCACATTTAAAACATGTTAGGATCAGTTAGAAGTTCCTTTCCTATAAAATTCCACCAAGATTATTATAAGGGGTTGTACTAGTGGAATTTCCCAAACATGGATAACAAAACCTTGGAGTTCATTTTTAGTGCGTTCACTTACATTTAATATAGTTTTCTAATTTTTTTACATAAAATTTTCATTTTGTTATGCCTCATATCTTTTTTGCTTGCTAGAAAAATGGGAGAATGAATTTTGGATCTGAAAAAAAATTTGAACATCCAAAATGAAAATGCACAAATGCTGAGAGAGATAATTCCAAAAAGTATCTACCATTTTTATGGATAGGCAAAAAGTGGGTTGTTAAATATCAAACCACTTGAGAATTTTATTTTTTTCTACTCCATGAAAATTATGGATCATTAGGTCAGTTGCATGCTCAACATGTTTGTGGCATGCTTCTCCGCCACATTTAAAGCTTGTTAGGATCAGTTAGAAGTCCCTTTCCTATAAAATTCCACAAAGATTATTATTAGGGGTTGTACTAGTGCAATTTGCCTAACATGGATAATAAAACCTATAAGTTCATTTTTTTTGCGTTTACTTACATTTATTATAGTTTTCAAATTTTTTTACATAAAATTTTCATTTTGTTAAGCCTCATATCTTTTTTGTTTACGAGAAAAATGCGAAAAGTGATTTTTGGATCTGAAAAAAAAATTTCAACATCCAAAATGGAAAAGCACAAATGCTGAGAGAGATAATTCCAAAAAGTATCTGTCATTTTTAAGGATAGGCAAAAAGTGGGTTGTTAAATATCTAAACACTTGAGAATTTTAGTTTTTTCTACACCTTGAAATTTTTGGATCATTTTGTCACTTGCATCCTCGACATGTTTCCTGCATGCATGTCAACCACATTTAAAACATGTTAGGATCAGTTTTAAGTCCCTTTCCTATAAAATTCCACCAAGCTTATTATTAGGGGTTGTACTAGTGGAATTTCCCAAACATGGATAACAAACCTTGGAGTTCATTTTTAGTGCGTTCACTTGCACTTAAGATAGTTTTCAAAAAAAAATTCATAAATTTTTCATTTTGTTATGCCTCATATCTTTTTTGTTTTCGAGAAAAATGGGAGAATTAGTTTTGGATCTGAAAAAAAAAATGTGAACATCCAAAATATAAAAGCACAAATGCTGAGAGAGATAATTACAAAAAGTATCTGTGATTTTTAAGGATAGGCAAAAAGTGGGTCGTTAAATATCCAACCAATTGAGAATTTCATTTTTTTGTACTCCTTGAAATTTTTGGATCATTAGGTCACTTGCATCCTCAATATGTTTCTGGCGTGCTTGTCCACCACATTTAAAGCATGTGAGGATCTGTTAGAAGTCCCTTTCCTATAAAACTCCACCAAGCTTATTATTAGGGGTTGTACTAGTGGAATTTCTCAAACATGGATAACAAAGCCTTGGAGTTCATTTTTAGTGCTTTCACTTACATTTTTTATGGTTTTCAAATTTTTTTGCATAAAATTTTCATTTTGTTATGCCTCATATCTTTTTTGTTTACGAGAAAAACGGGAGATTCAGTTTTGGATATGATAAAAAAAATTTGAACATCCAAAATGGAAAGGACAAATGCTGAGAGAGATAATTCCAAAATGTATCTGTGATTTTTAAGGATAGGCAAAATGTGGGATGTTAAATATCCAACCACTTGAGAATTTTAGTTTTTTCTACACCTTGAAATTATTGGATCATTAGGTAATTTGCATCCTCAATATGTTTCTGGCATGTTTGTCCACCATATTTAAAGCATGTGAAGATCAGTTAGAAGTCCCTTTCCTATAAAACTCCACCAATCTTATTATTAGGGGTTGTACTAGTGGAATTTCTCAAACATGGATAACAAAGCCTTGGAGTTCATTTTTAGTGCTTTCACTTACATTTTTTATGGTTTTCAAATTTTTTTGCATAAAATTTTCATTTTGTTATGCCTCATATCTTTTTTGTTTACGAGAAAAATGGGAGATTGAGTTTTGGATTTGATAAAAAAAATTTGAACATCCAAAATGGGAAGGACAAATGCTGAGAGAGATAATTCCAAAATGTATCTGTGATTTTTAAGGATAGGCAAAAAGTGGGTTGTTAAATATCCAACCACTTGAGAATTTTAGTTTTTTCTACACCTTGAAATTTTTGAATCATTTGGTCACTTGCATCCTCGTCATGTTTCTGGCATGCATGTCCACCACATTTAAAACATGTCAGGATCAGTTAGAAGTCCATTTCCTATAAAATTCCACCAAACTTATTATTAGGGATTGTACTAGTGGAATTTCCCTAACATGGATAACAAAACCTTGGAGTTCATTTTTAGTGCGTTCACTTACACTTATTATAGTTTTCATATTTTTTTGTATAAAATTTTCATTTATTTATGCCTCATATCTTTTTTGTTTACTAGAAAAATTTGAGAAGGAATTTTGGATCTGAAAAAAAATTTGAACTTCCAAAATGGAAATGCACAAATGCTGAGAGAGATAATTCCAAAAAGTATCTGCCATTTTTAAGGATAGGCAAAAAGTGGGTTGTTAAATATCAAACCACTTGAGAATTTTATTTTTTTCTACTCCATGAAATTTTTGGATCATTAGGTCACTTGCATGCTCAACATGTTTGTGGCATGCGTGTCCACCACATTTAAAACATGTCAGGATCAGTTAGAAGTCCCTTCCCTATAAAATTCCACCAAGATTATTATTAGGGGTTGTACTAGTGGAATTTCCCTAACATGGATAACAAAACCTATAAGTTCATTTTTAGTGTGTTCACTTACATTTATTATAGTTTTCAATTTTTTTTGCATCAAAATTTTCATTTATTTATGCCTCATATGTTTTTTGTTTATGAGAAAAATGGGAAAATGAGTTTTGGATCTGAAAAAAAAAAATTTGAACATCCAAAATGGAAAAGCACAAATGCTGAGAGAGATAATTCCAAAAAGTATCTGTTATTTTTAAGGATAGGCAAAAAGTGGGTTGTTAAATATCTAACCACATGAGAATTTTAGTTTTTCTACACCTTGAAATTTTGGGATCATTTTGTCACTTGCATCCTCGACATTTTTCCTGCATGCATGTCCACAACAGTTAAAACATGTTAGGATCAGTTAGAAGTCCCTTTCATATAAAATTCCACCAAGCTTATTATTAGGGGTTGTACGAGTGGAATTTCCCAAACAAGGATAACAAAACCTTGGAGTTCATTTTTCGTGCGTTCACTTACACTTATGATAGTTTTCAAAAAAAATTTCATAAATTTTTCATTTTGTTATGCCTCATATCTTTTTTGTTTTCGAGAAAAATGGGAGAATTAGTTTTGGATCTGAAAAAGAAATTTGAACATCCAAAATGTAAAAGCACAAATGCTGAGAGAGATAATTACAAAAATTATCTGTGATTTTTAAGGATAGGCAAAAAGTGGATTGTTAAATATCCAACCACTTGAGAGTTTTATTTTTTTGTACACCTAGAAATTTTTGGATCATTAGGTCACTTGCATCCTCAATATGTTTCTGGCATGCTTGTCCACCACATTTAAAGCATGTGAGGATCTGTTAGAAGTCCCATTCCTATAAAACTCCACCAAGCTTATTATTAGGGGTTGTACTAGTGGAATTTCTCAAACATGGATAACAAAGCCTTGGAGTTCATTTTTAGTGCTTTCACTTACATTTTTTATGGTTTTCAAATTTTTTTGCATAAAATTTTCATTTTGTTATGCCTCATATCTTTTTTGTTTACGAGAAAAACGGGAGATTGAGTTTTGGAGTTGATAAAAAAAATTTGAACATCCAAAATGGAAAGGTCAAATGCTAAGAGAGATAATTCTAAAATATATCTGTGGGTTTTAAGGATAGGCAAAAAGTGGGTTGTTAAATATCCAAATACTTGAGAATTTTAGTTTTTTCTACACCTTGAAATTTTTGGATCATTTGGTCACTTGCATCCTCGTCATGTTTCTGGCATGCATGTCCACCACATTTAAAACATGTCAGGATCAGTTAGAAGTCCCTTTCCTATAAAATTCCACCAAGCTTATTATTAGGGGTTGTACTAGTGGAATTTCCCTAACATGGATAACAAAACCTTGGAGTTCATTTTTAGTGCGTTCACTTACACTTATTATAGTTTTCATATTTTTTTGCATAAAATTTTCATTTATTTATGCCTCATATCTTTTTTGTTTACTAGAAAAATGGGAGAAGGAATTTTGGATATGAAAAAAAATTTGAACATCCAAAATGGAAATGCACAAATGATGAAAGAGATAATTCCAAAAAGTACCTGCCATTTTTAAGGATAGGCAAAAAGTGGGTTGTAAAATATCAAACCACTTGAGAATTTTATTTTTTTCTACTCCATGAAATTTTTGGATCATTAGGTCACTTGTATGCTCAACATGTTTGTGGCATGCGTGTCCACCACATTTAAAACATGTCAGGATCAGTTAGAAGTCCCTTCCCTATAAAATTCCACCAAGATTATTATTAGGGGTTGTACTAGTGGAATTTCCCTAACATGGATAACAAAACCTATAAGTTCATTTTTAGTGTGTTCACTTACATTTATTATAGTTTTCAAATTTTTTTGCATAAAATTTTCATTTATTTATGCCTCATATGTTTTTTGTTTACGAGAAAAATGGGAAAATGAGTTTTGGATCTGAAAAAAAAAATTTGAACATCCAAAATGGAAAAGCACAAATGCTGAGAGAGATAATTCCAAAAAGTATCTGTTATTTTTAAGGATAGGCAAAAAGTGGGTTGTTAAATATCTAACCACATGAGAATTTTAGTTTTTCTACTCCTTGAAATTTTGGGATCATTTTGTCACTTGCATCCTCGACATTTTTCCTGCATGCATGTCCACAACAGTTAAAACATGTTAGGATCAGTTAGAAGTCCCTTTCATATAAAATTCCACCAAGCTTATTATTAGGGGTTGTACGAGTGGAATTTCCCAAACATGGATAACAAAACCTTGGAGTTCATTTTTCGTGCGTTCACTTACACTTATGATAGTTTTCAAAAAAAATTTCATAAAATTTTCATTTTGTTATGCCTCGTATATTTTTTGTTTTCGAGAAAAATGGGAGAAATAGTTTTGGATCTGAAAAAAAAAAATTTGAACATCCAAAATGGAAAGGTCAAATGCTAAGAGAGATAATTCTAAAATATATCTGTGGGTTTTAAGGATAGGCAAAAAGTGGGTTGTTAAATATCCAAATACTTGAGAATTTTAGTTTTTTCTACACCTTGAAATTTTTGGATCATTTGGTCACTTGCATCCTCGTCATGTTTCTGGAATGCATGTCCACCACATTTAAAACATGCCAGGATCAGTTAGAAGTCTCTTTCCTATAAAATTCCACCAAGCTTATTATTAGGGGTTGTACTAGTGGAATTTCCCTAACATGGATAACAAAACCTTGGAGTTCATTTTTAGTGCGTTCTCTTACACTTATTATAGTTTTCATATTTTTTTGCATAAAATTTTCATTTTGTTATGCCTCATATCTTTTTTGTTTACTAGAAAAATGGGAGAAGGAATTTTGGATCTGAAAAAAAATTTGAACATCCAAAATGGAAATGCACAAATGCTGAGAGAGGTAATTCCAAAAAGTAACTGCCATTTTTAAGGATAGGTAAAAAGTGGTTGTTAAATATCAAACCACTTGAGAATTTTATTTTTTTCTACTCCATGAAATTTTTGGATCATTAGGTCACTTGCATGCTCAACATGTTTGTGGCATGCGTGTCCACCACATTTAAAGCTAGTTAGGATCAGTTAGAAGTCCCTTCCCTATAAAATTCCACCAAGATTATTATTAGGGGTTGTACTAGTGGAATTTCCCTAACATGGATAACAAAACCTATAAGTTCATTTTTAGTGCGTTCACTTACATTTATTATAGTTTTCAAATTTTTTTGCATAAAATTTTCATTTTGTTATGCCTCATAAGTTTTTTGTTTACGAGAAAAATGGGGAAAATGAGTTTTGGATCTGAAAAAAAAAATTTGAACATCCAAAATGGAAAAGCACAAATTCTGGGAGAGATAATTACAAAAGGTATCTGTCATTTTTAAGGATAGGCAAAAAGTGGGTTGTTAAATATCTAACCACTTGAGAATTTTAGTTTTTCTACACCTTGGAATTTTTGGATCATTTTGTCAGTTGCATCCTCGACATGTTTCCTGCATGCATGTCCACCACATTTAAAACATGTTAGGATCAGTTAGAAGTCCCTTTCCTATAAAATTCCTCCAAGCTTATTATTAGGGGTTGTACTAGTGGAATTTCCCTAACATGGATAACAAAACCTTGGAGTTCATTTTTAGTGCATTCACTTACGCTTATGATAGTTTTAAAAAAAAATTTCAAAAATTTTTCATTTTGTTATGCCGCATATCTTTTTTGTTTTCTAGAAAAATGGGAGAATTAGTTTTGGATCTAAAAAAAAAATTTGAACATCCAAAATGTAAAAGCACAAATGCTGAGAGAGATAATTGCAAAAAGTATCTGTGATTTTTAAGGTTAGGCAAAAAGTGGGTCGTAAAATATCCAACCACTTGAGAATTTGATTTTTTTGTACTCCATGATATTTTTGGATCATTAGGTCACTTGCATCCTCAATATGTTTCTGGCATGCTTGTCCACCACATTTAAAGCATGTGAGGATCTGTTAGAAGTCCCTTTCCTATAAAACTCAACCAAGCTTATTATTAGGGGTTGTACTAGTGGAATTTCTCAAACATGGATAACAATGCCTTGGAGTTCATTTTTAGTGCTTTCACTTACATTTTTAATGGTTTTCAAATTTTTTTGCATAAAATTTTTATTTTGTTCTGCCTCATATCTTTTTTGTTTACGAGAAAAATGGGAGATTGAGTTTTGGATCTGATAAAAAAAAATTGAACATCCAAAATGGAAAAGCACAAATGCTCAGAGCGATAATTCCAAAAAGTATCTGTCATTTTTAAGGATAGGCAAAAAGTGGGTTGTTAAATATCTAACCACTTGAGAATTTTAGTTTTTTCTGCACCTTGAAATTTTTCGATCATTTTGTCACTTGCATCCTCGACATGTTTCCTGCATGCATGTCCACCACATTTAAAACATGTTAGGATTAGTTAGAAGTCCCTTTCGTATAAAATTCCACCAAGCTTATTATTAGGGTTGTACTAGTGGAATTTCCCAAACATGGAAAACAAAACCTTGGAGTTCATTTTTAGTGCGTTCACATACACTTATGATACTTTTCAAAAAAAATTTCATATATTTTTCACTTTGTTATGCCTCTTATCTTTTTTGTTTTCAAGAAAAATGGGAGAATTAGTTTTGGATCTGAAAAAAAAATTTGAACATCCAAAATATAAAAGCACAAATGCTGAGAGAGATAATTACAAAAAGTATCTGTGATTTTTAAGGATAGGCAAAAAGTGGGTCGTTAAATATCCAACCACTTGAGAATTTGATTTTTTTGTACTCCTTGAAATTTTTGGATCATTAGGTCACCTGCATCCTCAATATGTTTCTGGCGTGCTTGTCCACCACATTTAAAACATGTTAGGATCTGTTAGAAGTCCCTTTCCTATAAAACTCCACCAAGCTTATTATTAGGGGTTGTACTAGTGGAATTTCTCAAACATGGATAACAAAACCTTGGAGTTCATTTTTAGTGCGTTAACTTAAACTTATTGTAGTTTTCACAAAAAATTCCATAAATTTTTCAGTTTGTTATGCCTCATATCTTTTTTGCTTTCGAGAAAAATAGGAGAATTAGTTTTGGATCTGAAAAAAAAATTTGAACATCCAAAATGTAAAAGCACAAATGCTGAGAGAGATAATTACTAAAAGAATCTGTGATTTTTAAGGATAGGCAAAAAGTGGGTCGTTAAATATCCAACCACTTGAGAATTTGATTTTTTTGTACTCCTTGAAATTTTTGGATCATTAGGTCACTTGCATCCTCAATATGTTTCTGGCGTGCTTGTCCACCACATTTAAAACATGTGAGGATCTGTTAGAAGTCCCTTTCCTATAAAACTCCACCAAGCTTATTATTAGGGGTTGTACTAGTGGAATTTCTCAAACATGGATAACAAAGCCTTGGAGTTCATTTTTAGTGCTTTCACTTACATTTTTTATGGTTTTCAAATATGTTTGCATAAAATTTTCATTTTGTTATGCCTCATATCTTTTTTGTTTACGAGAAAAACGGGAGATTGAGTTTTGGATCTGATAAAAAAAATTTGAACATCCAAAATGGAAAAGCACAAATGCTGAGAGAGATAATTCCAAAAAGTATCTGTCATTTTTAAGGATAGGCAAAAAGTCGGTTGTTAAATATCTAACCACATGAGAATTTTAGTTTTTCTACACCTTGAAAATTTTGGATCATTTTGTCACTTGCATGCTCGACATGTTTCCTGCATGCATGTCCACCACATTTAAAACATGTTAGGATCAGTTAGAAGTCCCTTTCCTATAAAATTCCACCAAGCTTATTATTAGGGGTTGTACTAGTGGAATTTCCCAAACATGGATAACAAAACCTTGGAGTTCATTTTTAGTGCGTTCACTTACACTTATGATAGTTTTCAAAAAAAATTTCATAAATTTTTCATTTTGTTATGCCTCATATCTTTTTTGTTTTCGAGAAAAATGGGAGAATTAGTTTTGGATCTGAAAAAATAATTTCAACATCCAAAATGTAAAAGCACAAATGCTGAGAGAGATATTTACAAAAAGTATCTGTGATTTTTAAGGTTAGGAAAAAAAGTGGGTCGTTAAATATCCAACCACTTGAGAATTTGATTTTTTTGTACTCATTGAAATTTTTGGATCATTAGGTCACTTGCATCCTCAATATGTTTCTGGCATGCTTGTCCACCACATTTAAAGCATGTGACGATCTTTTAGAAGTCCCTTTCCTATAAAACTCCACCAAGCTTATTATTAGGGGTTGTACTAGTGGAATTTCTCAAACATGGATAACAAAGCCTTGGAGTTCATTTTTAGTGCTTTCACTTACATTTTTTATGGTTTTCAAATTTTTTTGCATAAAATTTTCATTTTTTGATGGCTCATATCTTTTTTGTTTATGAGAAAAATGAAAGATTGAGTTTTGGATCTGATAAAAAAAATTTGAACATCCAAAATGGAAAGGCACAAATGCTGAGAGAGATAATTCCAAAAAGTATCTGTCATTTTTAAGGATTGGCAAAACATGGGTTGTTAAATATCTAACCACTTGAGAATTTTAGTTTTTTCTACACCTTGAAATTTTTGGATCATTTTGTCACTTGCATCCTCGACATGTTTCCTGCATGCATGTCCACCACATTTAAAACATGTTAGGATGAGTTAGAAGTCCCTTTCGTATAAAATTCCCCCAAGCTTATTATTAGGGGATGTACTAGTGGAATTTCCCAAACATGGGTAACAAAACCTTGGAGTAGATTTTGAGTGTGTTCACTTTCATTTATTATAGTTTTCAATTTTTTTTGCGCAAAATTTTCATTTTGTTTTGCCTCGTATCTTTTTTGTTTACGAGAAAAATGGGAGAGTGAGTTTTGGATCTGAAAAAAAAATTCTGACATTTTAAATGGAAATGCACAAATGCTGAGAGAGATAATTTCAAAAAGTATCTGTGATTTTTAAGGATTGGCAAAAAGTGGGATGTTAAATATCCAACTACTTGAGAATTTGATTTTTTTCAAGTCCTTGAAATTTTTGGATCGTTAGGTCACTTGCATCCTGAACATGTTTCTAGCAGGCATTTCCACTACATTTAAAGCATGTTAGGATCAGTTAGAAGTCCCTTTCCTATAAAATTCCACCAAGCTTATTATTAGGGGTTGTACTAGTGGAATTTCCCAAACATGGATAACAAAACCCTGGAGATCATTTTTAGTGCGTTCACTTACATTTATTATAGTTTTCAAATCATTTTGCATAAAATTTTCATTTTGTTATGCCTCATATCTTTTATGTTTATGAGAAAAATGGGAGAGTGAGTTTTGGATCTGAAAAAAAAATTTGAACATCCAAAATGGAAATACACATATGCTTAGAGAGATAATTCCCAAAACTATCGGTGGTTTTTAAGGATAGGCAAAAAGTGGGTTGTTAAATATCCAACCAATTGAGAATTGGATTTCTTTCCACTGCTTGAAATTTTCTGATCCTGAGGTCACTTGCATACTCAAAATGTTTCTGGCATGCATGTGCACCACATTTAAAGCATGTTAGGATCAGTTAGAAGTCTCTTCCCTATAAAATTCCAACAAGCTTATTATTAGGGGTTGTACTAGTGGAATTTCCCAAACATTGATAACAAATCCTTAGAGTTCATTTTTTGTGCGTTCACTTACATTTATTATAGTTTTCAAATTTTTTTGCATAAAATTTTCTTTTTGTTTTACCTCATATCTTTTTTTTTTACGAGAAAAAAGGGAGAGCGAGTTTTTTATCTGAAAAAAAAATTTGAACATCCAAACTGGAAATGCACAAATGCTTAGAGAGATAATTCCTAAAAGTATTTGTGATTTTTAGGATAGGCAAAAAGTGGGTTGTTAAATATCCAACCACTTGAGAATTTGAATTTTTTCTACTCTTTGAAATTTTGGGATCATTAGGTCACTTGCATCCTCAACAAGTTTCTGGCATGCATGTCCACCACATTTAAAACATGTTAGGATCAGTTAGAAGTCCCTTTTCCTATAAAATTCCACCAATCTTATTATTTGGGGTTGCACTAGTGGAATTTCCCAAACATGGATAAGAAAAATTTGGAGATCATTTTTAGTGCATTCACTTACATTTATTATCGTTTTCAAATTTTTTTGCATAAAATATTCATTTTGTTATGCCTCTTATCTTTTTTGTTTACGAGAAAAATGGGAGAGGGAGTTTTGCTTCTGAAATAAAAAATTGCACATCGAAATTGCAAATGCACAAATGCTGAGAGAGATAATTCCAAAAAGTATCTGTGATTTTTAAGGATAGGCAAAAAGTAGGTTGTTAAATATCCAACTACTTGAGAATTTTATTTTTTTTCTGCTCCTTGAAATTATTGAATCATTAGGTCACTTGCATCCTCAACATGTTTCTGGCATGCATGTCCACATCATTTAAAGCATGTTAGGATCAGTTAGAAGTGCCTTCCCTATAAAATTCCACCAAGATTATTATCAGGGGTTGTACTAGTGGAATTTCCCAAACATGGATAACAAAACTTCTGAGTTCAATTTTAGTGCGTTCTCTTACATTTATTATAGTTTTCAAATTTTTTTGCATAAAATTGTCTTTTTGTTATGCCTCATATCTTTTTTTTTTACGAGAAAAAGGGGAGAGTGAGTTTTCGATCTGAAAAAAAATTTTGAACATCCAAAATGGATATGCACAAATGCTGAGAGAGATAATTCCAAAAAGTATCTGTGATTTTTAAGGATTGGCAAAAAGTGGGTTGTTAAATATCCAACACTTTGAGAATTTGAGTTTTTTCGACACCTTAAAATTTTTGGATCATTTGGTCACATGCATCCTCGACATGTTTCTGGCATGCACGTCCACCACATTTAAAACATGTTAGGATCAGTTAGAAGTCCCTTTCCAATAAAATTCCTTAAAACTTATTATTATGGGTTGTACTAGTTGAATTTCCCAAACATGGATCACAAAACCTTGGAGTTCATTTTTAGTGCGTTCACATACACGTATTATAGTTTTCAAATTTTTTTGCATAAAATTTTCATGTTGTTATGCCACATATCTTTTTTGTTTAGGAGAAAAATGGTATAATGAGTTTTGGATCTGAAAAAAATATTTCAACATCCAAAATGGAAATGCACAATGTTGAGAGAGATAATTCCAGAAAGTATCTAAGATTTTTATGGATAGGCTAAAAGTGGGTTGTTCAATATCCAACCACTTGAGAATTGGATTTTTTTTCTACTCCTTGAGATTTTTGGATCATTAGGTGACTTGCATCCTCAACATGTTTCTGGCATGCATGTCCACCACATTTAAAGCATGCTAGGATCAGTTAGAAGTCCCTACCCTATAAAATTCCACCAAGCTTATTATTAGGGGTTGTACTAGTGGAATTTCCCAAACATGGGTTACAAAACCTTGGAGATCATTTTTAGTGCCTTCATTTACATTTATTGTAGTTTTTAAATTTTTTTGCATAAAATATTCTTTTTGTTGCGCCTCATATCTTTTTTGTTTACGAGAAAAATGGGAGAGTCAGTTTTTTATCTGAAAAAAAATTTGAACATCTAAAATGGAAATGCACAAATGTTGAGAGAGATAATTCCAAAAAGTATCTGTGATTTTTAAGGATAGGTAAAAAGTGGGTTGTTAAATATCCAACCACTTGAGAATTTTATTTTTTTGTACTCATTGATATTTTTGGATCTTTTGGTCACTGGCATCCTCGACATGTTTCTGGCCTGCACGTCCACCACATTTAAAACATTTTAGGATCAGCTAGAATTCCCTTTCCTATAAAACTCCACCAAGCTTATTATTAGGGGTTGTACTAGTGGAATTTCTCAACCATGGATAACAAAACCTTGGAGTTCATTTTTAGTGCGTTCACTTACAATTTTTATAGTTTTCAAATTTTTTTGCATAAAATTTTCATTTTTTTGTGCCTCTTATCTTTTTTGTTTACGAGAAAAATGGGAGATTGAGTTTTGGGTCTGAAAAAAAAAATTTGAACATCTAAAATGGAAAAGCACAAACGCTGAGAGAGATAATTCCAAAAAGTATATGTCATTTTTAAGGATAGGCAAAAAGTGGGTTGTTAAATATCCAACCACTTGAGAATTTTAATTTTTTCTACACCTTGAATTTTTTGAAACATTTTGTCACTTGCATCCTCGACATGTTTCTGGCATGCATGTCCACCACATTTAAAACATGTTAGGATCAGTTAGAAGTCCCTTTCCTATAAAATTCCACCAAGCTTATTATTAGGGTTTGTACTAGTGGAATTTCCCAAACATGGATAACAAAACCTTGGAGTTCATTTTTAGTGCGTTCACTTACATTTATTATAGTTTTCAAATTTTTTTGCATAAAATTTTCTTTTTGTTATGCCTCATATCTTTTTTGTTAACGAGAAAAAGGGGAGTGTGAGTTTTCGATTTAAAAAAAATTTTGAACATCCAAAATGGATATGCACAAATGCTGAGAGAGATAATTCCAAAAAGTATCTGTGATTTTTAAAGATAAGCAAAAAGTGGGTTGTTAAATATCCAACCTCTAGAGAATTTGATTTTTTTCTACTCCTTGAAATTATAGGATCATTAGGTCACTAGCATCCTCAACATGTTTCTGGCATGCATGTCTACCACATTTAAAGCATGTTGGGATCTGTAAGAAGTCTCTTCCCTATAAAATTCTACCAGGCTTATTATTAGGGGTTGTTCTAGTGGAATTTCCCAAACATGGATAACAAAACTTTGGAGTTCATTTTTAGTGCGTTCACTTACACTTATGATAGTTTTCAAATTTTTTTGCATAAAATTTTCATTTTGTTATGCCTCATATCTTTTATTTTACAAGAAAAATGGAGAATTAGTTTTGGATCTGAAAAAAAAAATTGAACATCCAAAATGGAAAAGCACAAATGCTGAGAGAGATAATTCCAAAAAGTATCTGTCATTTTTAAGGATAGGCAAAAAGTGGGTTGTTAAATATCCAACCACCTGAGAATTTGAGTTTTTTCTACACCTTGAAATTTTTGGATCATTTGGTCCCTTGCATCCTCGACAAGTTTCTGGGATGCACGTCCACCACATTTAAAACATGTTAGGATTAGTTAGAAGTCCTTTTCCTATAAAACTCCACCAAGCTTATTATTAGGGGTTTTACTAGTGGAATTTCTCAATCATGGATAACAAAACCTTGGAGTTCATTTTTAGTGCGTTCACTTACAATTTTTATAGTTTTCAAATTTTTTCGCATAAAATTTTCATTTTTTTGTGCCTCATATCTTTTTTTTTTACGAGAAAAATGGGAGATTGAGTTTTGGATCTAAAAAAAAAAATTGAACATCCAAAATGGAAAAGCACAAATGCTGAGAGACATAATTCCAAAAAGTATCTGTCATTTTTATGGATAGGCAAAAAGTGGGTTGTTAAATATCCAACCACTTGAGAATTTTAGTTTTTTCTACTCCTTGAAATTTTTGGATCATTTTGTCACTTGCATCCTCGACATGTTTCTGGCATGCATGTCCACCACATTTAAAACATGTTAGGATCAGTTAGAAGTCCCTATCCTATAAAATTCCACCAAGCTTATTATTAGGGGTTGTACTAGTGGAATTTCCCAAACATGGATAACAAAACCTTGGAGTTCATTTTTAGTGCGTTCACTTACATTTATTATAGTTTTCAATTTTTTTTCCAGAAAATTTTCTTTTTGTTATGCCTCATATCTTTTTTGTTTACGAGAAAAAGGGGAGAGTGAGTTTTCGATCTGAAAAGAAATTTTGAACATCCAAAATGGATATGCACAAATGCTGAGAGAGATAATTCCAAAAAGTTTCTGTGATTTTTAAGGATAGGCAAAAAGTGGGTTGTTAAATGTCCAACCTCTAGAGAATTTGATTTTTTTCTACTCCTTGAAATTTTTGGATCTTTAGGTCACTAGCATCCTCAACATGTTTCTGGTATGCATGTCCACCACATTTAAAGCATGTTGGGATCAGTAAGAAGTCCCTTCCCTATAAAATTCTACCAAGCTTATTATTAGGGGTTGTACTAGTGGAATTTCCCAAACATGGATAACAAAACTTTGGAGTTCATTTTTAGTGCGTTCACTTACACTTATGATAGTTTTCAAATTTCCTCTCATAAAAGTTTCATTTTGTTATGCCTCATATCTTTTATTTTACAAGAAAAATGGAGAATTAGTTTTGGATCTGAAAAAAAATTTGAACATGCAAAATGGAAAAGCACAAATGCTGAGAGAGATAATTCCAAAAAGTATCGGTGATTTTTAAGGATTGGCAAAAAGTGGGTTGTTAAATAACCAACCATTTGAGAATTTGAGTTTTTTCTACACCTTAAAACCTTTGGATCATTTGGTCACATGCATCCTCGACATGTTTCTGGCATGCACGTCCACCACATTTAAAACATGTTAGGATCTGTTAGAAGTCCCTTTCCAATAAAATTCCACAAAACTTATTCTTATGGGTTGTACTAGTTGAATTTGCCAAACATGGATAACAAAACTTTGGAGTTCATTTTTAGTGCGTTCACATACACTTATTATAGTTTTCAAATTTTTTTGCATAAAATTTTCATGTTGTTATGCCACATATCTTTTTTGTTTAGGAGAAAAATGGTAGAATGAGTTTTGGATCTGACAAAAATATTTCAACATCCAAAATGGAAATGCACAATGCTGAGAGAGATAATTCCAGAAAGTATCTATGATTTTTATGGATAGGCTAAAAGTGGGTTGTTAAATATCCATCAACTTGAGAATTGGATTTTTTTTCTACTCCTTGAAATTTTTGGATCATTAAGTGACTTGCATCCTCAACATGTTTCTGGCATGCATGTCCACCACATTTAAAGCATGTTAGGATCATTTAGAAGTCCCTTCCCAATAAAATTTCACCAAGCTTTTTATTAGGGGTTGTACTAGTGGAATTTCCCAAACATGGATAAAAAAACCTTGGAGTTAATTTTTAGAGCGTTCACTTACACTTATTATAGTTTTCAAATTTTTTTGCATAAAATTTTCATTTTGTTATTCACATATCTTTTTTGTTTACGAGAAAAATGGGAGAATGAGTTTTGGATCAGAAAAAAAAATTTGAACATCCAAAATGGAAAAGCACAAATGCTAAGAGAGATAATTCCAAAAAGTATCTGTGATTTTTAAGGATAGGCAAAAAGTGGGTTGTCAAATATCCAATCACTTGAGAATTTTAGTTTTTTTTACACCTTGAAATTTTTTGATCATTTGGTCAGTTGCATCCTCGACATGTTTCAGGCATGCACGTCCACCACATTTAAAACATGTTAGGATCAGTTAGAAGTCCCTTTCCAATAAAATTCCACAAAGCTTATTATTATGGGTTTTACTAGTGGAATTTCCCAAACATGGATAACAAAACCTTGGAGATCATTTTTAGTGCGTTCACTTACACTTATTATAGTTTTTAAATTTTTTTGCATAAAATTTTTTTTTTGTTATGCTTCATATCTTTTTTGTTTACGAGAAAAAAGGGAGAGTGCGTTTTCGATCTGAAAAAAAAATTTGAACAACCAAAATGGAAAAGCACAAATGTTGAGAGAGATAATTCCAAAAAGTATCTGTGATTTTTAAGGTTAGGCAGAAAGTGGGTTGTTAAATTTCCAACCACTTGAGAATTTGATTTTTTTCTACTCGAAATTTTCAGATCATTAGGTCACTTGCATACTCAACATGTTTCTGGCATGCATGTCCACCACATTTAAAGCATGTTAGGATCAGTTAGAAGTCCCTTCCCTACAAAATTTTACCAAGCTTATTATTAGGGGTTGTACTAGTGGAATTTCCCAAACATGGGTTACAAAACCTTGGAGATCATTTTGAGAGCCTTCATTTACATTTATTATAGTTTTTAAATTTTTTTGCATAAAATATTCTTTTTGTTATGCCTCATATCTTTTTTGTTTACGAGGAAAATGGGAGAGTAAGGTTTCTTTCTGAAAAAAAATTTGAACATCCAAAATGGAAATGCACAAGTGCTGAGAGAGATAATTCCAAAAAGTATCTGTGATTTTTAAGGATAGGAAAAAAGTGGGTTGTTAAATATCCAACCACTTGAGAATATGATTTTTTTCAACTCCTTGAAATTTTTGGATCATTAGGTCACTAGCATCCTCATCATGTTTCTGGCATGCATGTCCACCACATTTAAAGCCTGTTAGGATCAGTTAGAAGCCCCTTTCCTTTAAAATTCCACCAAGCACATTATTAGGGGTTGTCCTAGTGGAATTTCCCAAACATGGATAACAAAACTTTGGAGTTCATTTTTAGTGCGTTCACGAACATTTATTATAGTTTTCAAATTTTTTTGCATAAAATTTTCATTTTGTGATGTCTCATATCTTTTTTATTTACGAGAAAAATGGGAGAGTGAGTTTTGGATCTGAAAACAAAATTTGAACATCCAAAATGGAAATGCACAAATGCTGAGAGAGATAATTCCAAAAAGTATCTGTGATTTTTAAAGATAGGCAAAAAGTGGGTTTTTAACTATCCAACCACTTCAGAATTTGATTTTTTTCTACACCTTGAAATTTTCTGATCATTAGGTCACTTGCATCCTCAACATGTTTCTGGCATGCATATCCACCACATTTAAAGCATGTTAGGATCAGTTAGAAGTCCCTTCCCTATAAAATTCGACCAAGCTTATTATTAGGGATTGTACTTGTGGAATTTCCCAAATATGGAGAACAAAACCTCAGAGTTCCTTTTTAGTGCATTCACTTACATTTATTATAGTTTTTAAATTTTTTTGCATAAAATTTCCATTTTGTTATTCCTCATCTCTTTTTTGTTTACGAGAAAAATGGGAGAGTGAGTTTTGGATCTGAAACAGAAATTTGAACATCCAAAATGGAAATGCACAAATGCTGAGAGAGATAATTCCTAAAAGTATCTATGATTTTTAAGGATAGGTAGAAAGTGGGATGTTAAATATCCAACCACTTGAGAATTTGATTTTTTTCTACTCGAAATTTTCTGATCATTAGGTCACTTGAATACTCAACATGTTTCTGGCATGCACGTCCACCACATTTAAAGCATGTTAGGATCAGTTAGAAGTCCCTTCCCTAAGAAATTCCACCAAGCTTATTATTAGGGGTTGTACTAGTGCAATTTCCCAAACATGGGTAACAAAACCTTGGAGTTCATTTTTAGTGCGTTCACTTACGTTTATTATAGTTTTCAAATTTTTTTGCTTAAAATTTTCATTTTGTTATGCCTCATATCTTTTTTGTTTACGAGAAAAATGGGAGGGTGTGTTTTGGATCTGAAAAAAATTTGGAAAATTTCAATGGAAATGCACAAATGCTGAGAGAGATCATTCCAAAAAGTATCTGTGATTTTTATGGATAGGAAAAAAGTGGACTCTTAAATATCCACTTGAGAATTTGATTTTTTTTTACTCCTTGAAATTTTCTCATCATTAGGTCACTTGCATCTTCAACATGTTTTTGGCATGCATGTCCACCACATTTAAAGTATGTTAGGATCAGTTAGAAGTCCCTTCCCTATAAAATTCTTCCAAGCTTATTATTAGGGGATGTACTAGTGGAATTTCCCAAACATCGGTAACAAAACTTTGGAGTAGATTTTTAGTGCCTTCACTTACATTTATTATAGTTTTCAATTTTTTTTACGTAAATCTTTCATTTTGTTTTTCCTCATATCTTTTTTGTTTACGAGAAAAATGGGAGAGTGAGTTTTGGATCTGAAAAAAAAATTCCGACATTTTAAATGGAAATGCACAAATGCTGAGAGAGATAATTTCAAAAAGTATCTGTGATTTTTAGGGAGTGGCAAAAAGTGGGATGTTAAATATCCAACCACTTGAGAATTAGGTCACTTGCATCCTCAACATGTTTCTGGCATACATGTCCACCACATTTAAAGCATGTTAGGATCAGTTAGAAGTCCCTTCCCTATAAAATTCCAACAAGCTTATTATTAGGGGTTATACTAGTGGAATTTCCCAAACATGGATAACAAATCCTTAGAGTTCATTTTTAGTGTGTTCACTTACATTTATTATAGTTTTCAAATTTTTTTCCAAAAAATTTTCATTTTGTTATGCCTCATATCGTTTTTGTTTACGAGAAAAATGGGAGAGCAAGTTTTGGATCTGAAAAAAAAAATTTGAACATCCAAAAAGGAAATGCACAAATGCTGAGAGAGATAATTCCAAAAAGTATCTATGATTTTTAAGGATAGGCAAAAAGTGGGTTGTTAAATATCCAACCACTTGAGAATTTGATTTTTTTCTACTCCTTGAAATTTTTGGATCATTAGGAAACTTGCATCCTCAATAAGTTTCTGGCATGCATGTCCACCACATTTAAAGCATGTGAGGATCAGTTAGAAGTCCCTTTCCTATAAAACTCCACCAAGCTTATTATTAGGGGTTTTACTATGGAATTTCTCAAACAAGGATAACAAAACATTGGAGTTCATTTTTAGTGAGTTCACTTTCATTTTATGTAGTTTTCAAATTTTTTTGCGTAAAATTTTCATTTTGTTATGCTTCATATCTTTTTTGTTTACGAGAAAAATGGGAGATAGAGGTTTGGATCAGAAAAAAAAATTTAAACATCCAAAATGGAAAAGCACAAATGCTGAGAGAGATAATTCGAAAATGTATTTGTGATTTTTAAGGATAGGCAAAAAGTGGGTTGTTAAATATCCAACCACTTGAGAATTTTAGTTTTTTCTACACCTTGAAATTTTCTTATCATTTGGTCACTTGCATCCATGACTTGTTTCTGGCATGCATGTCCACCACATTTAAAACATGTTGGGATCAGTTAGAAGTCCCTTTCCTATAAAATTCCACCAAGCTTATTATTAGGGGTTGTACTAGTGGAATTTCCCAAACATGGATAACAAAACCTTGGAGTTCATTTTTAGTGCGTTCACTTACATATATTATAGTTTTCAAAATTTTTGTATAAAATTTTCATTTTGTTATGCCTCATTTCTTTTTTGTTTACTAGAAAAATGGGAGAACGAGTTTTGGATCTGAAAAAAAAAATTTGAACATCCAAAATGGAAATAGACAAATGCTGAGAGAGATTATTCCAAAAAGTATCTGTGATTTTTTAGGATAGGCAAAAAGTGGGTTGTTAAATATCAAACCACTTGAGAATTTGATTTTTTTCTACTCTTTGAAATTTTTGGATCATTAGGTCACTTGCATCCTCAACATGTTTCTTGCATGCATGTCCACCACCTTTAAAACATGTTAGGATCTGTTAGAAGTCCTTTTCCTATAAAATTCCACCAAGCTTATTATTTGGGGTTGCACTAGTGGAATTTCCCAAACATGGATAAGAAAAACTTGGAGATCATTTTTAGTGCATTCACTTACATTTATTATAGTTTTCAATTTTTTTTGCATAAAATATTCATTTTGTTATGCCTCATATCTTTTTTGTTTACGAGAAAAATGGGATAGGGAGTTTTGGTTCTAAAAAAAAAAAATTGCACATCCAAAATGGAAATGCACAAATGCTGAGAGAGATAATTCAAAAAAGTATGTGTGATTTTTAAGGATAGGCAAAAAGTGGGTTGTTAAATATCCAACCACTTGAGAATTTGATTTTTTTCTACTCCTTGAAATTTTTGGATCATTAGGTTACTTGCATCCTCAACATGTTTCTGGCTTGCATGTCCACCACATTTAAAGTATATTAGGATCAGTTAGAAGTCCCTTCCCTATAAAATTCCACCAAGATTATTATCAGGGGTTGTACTAGTGGAATTTCCCATACATGGATAACAAAACCTATGAGTTCATTTTTTGTGCGCTCACTTACATTTATTATATTTTTCAAATTTTTTTGCATAAAATTTTTATTTTGTTATGCCTCAAATCTTTTTTGTTTACGAGAAAAATGGTAGAATGAGTTTTGGATCTCAAAAAATAATTTGAACATCCAAAAAGGAAATGCACAAATGCTTAGAGAGATAATTCCAAAAACTATCTGTGATTTTTAAGGATAGGCAAAAAGTGGGTTGTTAAATATCCAACCAATTGAGAATTTGATTTTTTTCTACTCCTTGAAATTTTCTGATCATTAGGTCACATGCAACCTCAACATGTTTGTGGCATGCATGTCCACCACATTTAAAGCATGTTAGGATCAGTTAGAAGTCCCTTACCTATAAAATTCCACCAAGCTTATTATTAGGGGTTGTACTTGTGGAATTTCCCAAACATGGATAACAAAACCTTTGAGATCATTTTTAGTGCGTTCACTCTCATTTATTATAGTTTTCAAATTTTTTTGCATAAAATATTTATTTTGTTACGCCTCATCTCTTTTTTGTTTACGAGAAAAATGGGAGAGTGAGTTTTGGATCTGAAAAAAATATTGAACATCCAAAATGGAAATGCACAAATGCTTAGAGAGATAATTCCAAAAAGTATCTGTGATTTTGATGGATAGGCAAAAAGTGGGTTGTTAAATATCCAACCACTTGAGAATTTGATTTTTTTATACTCCAAATTTTCTGATCATTAGGTCACTTGCATCCTCAATATGTTTCTGGCATGCATGTCCACCACATTTAAAGCATGTTAGGATTAGTTAGAAGTGCCTTCCCCATAATATTCCACCAAGATTATTATTAGGGTTTGTACTTGTGGAATTTCCCTAACATGGATAACAAAACCTATGAGTCCATTTTTAGTGCGTTCACTTACATTTATTATATTTTTCAAATTGTTTTGCATAAAATTTTCATTTTGTTATGCCTCATATCTTTTTTGTTAAATATACAACCACTTGAGAATTTTATTTTTTTCTACTCCTTGAATTTTTTGGGTCATTAGGTTCGACATGTTTCTGGCCTGCATGTCCACCACATATAAAGCATGTTAGGATAAGTTAGAAGTCCCTTCCCTATAAAATTCCACCTAGCTTATTATTAGGGGTTGTACTAGTGGAATTTTCCAAACATGGATAACAAAACCTTGGAGTTCATTTTTCGTGCGGTATCTTACATTTATTATAGATTTCAAATTTTTTTGCATAAAATTTTCTTTTTGTTATACCTCATATCTTTTTTGTTTACGAGAAAAAGGGGAGAGTGAGTTTTCGATCTGAAAAAAAAAATTTGTACATCCAAAATGGATATGCACAAATGCAGAGAGAGATAATTCCAAAAATTTTCTGTGATTTTAATGGATAGGCAAAAAGTGGGTTGTTAAATATTCAACGACTTCAGCATTTGATTTTTTTCTACTCCTTGAAAATTTTGGCTCATTAGCTCACTAGCATCCTCAACATGTTTCTCGCATGCATGTCCACCACATTAAAAGCATGTTAGGATCAGTTAGAAGTCCCTTTCCTATAAAAATCCACCAAGCTTATTATTAGGGGCTGTACACGAGGAATTTCCCAAACATGGATAACAAAACCTTGGAGTTCATTTTTAGTGCGTTCTCTTACATTTATTTTAGTGTTGAAATTTATTTTTCATTAAATTTTCTTTTTTTTTATTCCTCATATCCTTTTTGTATACGAGAAAAATGGGAGAGTGAGTTTTGGATCTGAAAAAAAAATTTGAAGATCCAAAATGGAAATGCACAAATGCTGAGATAGAAAATTCCAAAAAGTATCTGTGATTTTTAAGGATAGGCAAAAAGTTGGTTGTTAAATATCCAACCACTTGAGAATTTGATTTTTTTATACTCCAAATTTTCTATTCATTAGGTCACTTGCATCCTCAACATGTTTCTGGCATGCATGTCCACCACATTTAAAGCATGTTAGGATCAGTTAGAAGTCCGTTCCCTATAAAATTCTACCAAGCTGATTATTAGGGGTTGTACTAGCGGAATTTCCCAAACATGGATAATAAAACCTTGGAGTTCATTTTTAGTGCGTTCACGTACATTTAATATAGTTTTCTAACTTTTTTGCATAAAATTCTCATTTTCTTATGCCTCATATCTTTTTTGTTTACGAGAAAAATGGGGGAGTGAGTTTTGGATATGAAAAAAAATTTGAACATCCATAATGGAAATGGACAAATGCTCAGAGAGATAATTCCAAAAAGCTTCTGTGATTTTTAAGAATAGGCAAAAAGTGGGTTGTTAAATATCCAACCACTTGAGAATTTGATTTTTTTCTACTCCTTGAAATTTTTGGATCATTAGGTCACTTGCATCCTCAATATGTTTCTGGCATGCATGTCCACCACATTTAAAGCATGTGAGGATCATTTAGAAGTCCCTTTCCTATGAAACTCCACCAAGTTTATTATTAGGGGTTGTACTAGTGGAATTTCCCAAACATGGATAACAAAACCTTGGAGTTCATTTTTAGTGCGTTCACTTACATTTTTTATAGTTTTCAAATTTTTTTGCATAAAATTTTCTTTTTCTTATGCCTCATATCTATTTTGTTTACGAGAAAAATGGGAGAGTGAGTTTTGGATCTGAAAAAAAAAAATTGAACATCCAAAATGGAAAAGCGCAAATGGTAAGAGTGATAATTCAACAAAGTATCAGTGATTTTTAAGGATAGCAAAAAGTGGGTTGTTAAATATCCAACCACTGGAGAATTTTTGACTTTTTTCTACTCCTTCAAATTTTTGGATCATTTGGTCACTTGCATCCTCAATATGTTTCTGGCATGCATGTCCACCACATTTAAAGCATGTGAGGATCAGTTAGAAGTCCCTTTCCTATGGAACTCCACCAAGTTTATTACTAGGGGTTGTACTAGTGGAATTTCCCAAACATGGATAACAAAACCTTGGAGTTCATTTTTAGTGCGTTCTCTTACATTTTTTTTAGTTTTCAAATTTTTTTGCGTAAAATTTTCGTTTTGTTATGCCTCATATCTATTTTGTTTACGAGAAATATGGGAGAGTGAGTTTTGGATCTGAAAAAAAAAATTGAACATCCAAAATGAAAAGCGCAAATGCTAAGAGTGATAATTCAAAAAAGTATCAGTGATTTTTAAGGATAGGCAAAAAGCAGGTTGTTAAATATCCAACCACTGGAGAATTTTTGACTTTTTTCTACTCCTTGAAATTTTTGGATCATTTGGTCACTTGCATCCTCTACATGTTTCTGGCATGCATGTCCACCACATTTAAAACATGTTTGGATCAATTAGCAGTCCCTTTCCTATAAAATTCCACCAAACTTATTATTATGGGTTGTACTAGTGGAATTTCCAAAATATGGATAACAAAATCTTGGAGTTCCTTTTAGTGCGTTCACTTACGTATAGTTTTCAAATTTTTTTGCATAAAATTTTCATTTTGTTATGCCTCATATCTTTTTTGTTTACGAGAAAAATGGGAGAATGAGTTTTGGATCTGAAAAAAAATTTGAACATCCAAAATGGAAATGCACAAATACTGAGAGAGATAATTCCAAAAAGTATATGTGATTTTTAAGGATAGGCAAAAAGTGGGTTGTTAAATATCCAACCACTTGAGAATATCATTTTTTTCTACTCCTTGAAATTTTCTGATCATTAGGTCACTTGCATCCTCAACATGTTTCGGGCATGCATGTCTACCATATTCAAAGCGTGTTAGGATCAGTTAGAAGTCCCTTCCCTACAAAATTCCACCAAGCTTATTATTAGGGGTTGTACTAGTGGAATTTCCCCAACAAGGATAACAAAACCTTGGAGTTCATTTTTAGTGCGTTCACTTACATTTATTATAGTTTTCAAATTTTTTTGCATAAAATTTTCATTTTGTTATGCCTCATATCTTTTTTGTTTACGAGAAAAATGGGAGAGAGAGCTTTGAATCTGAAAAAAAAAATTGAACATCCAAAACGGAAATGTACAAATGCTGAGAGAGATAATACCAAAAAGTATATGTGATTTTTAAGGATAGGCAAAAAGTAGGTTGTTAATTATCCAACCACTTCAGAATTTGATTTTTTTGTACTCCTTGAAATTTTTGGATCATTAGGTCACTTGCATCCTCAACATGTTTCTGGCATGCATGTCCACCACATTTAAAGCATGTTAGGATCAGTTAAAAGTCGCTTCCCTATAAAATTCGACCAAGCTTATTATTAGGGGTTGTACTAGTGGAATTTCCCAAACATGGATAACAAAACCTTGGACTTCATTTTTAGTACGTTCACTTACATTTATTAAAGTTTTCAAATTTTTTTGCATGAAATTTTCATTTTCTTATGCCTCATGTCATTTTTGTTTATGAGAAAAATGGTAGAGAGAGTTTTTTATGTAAAAAAAAAAATTGAACATCCAAAATGGAAATGCACAAATGCTGAGAGACATAATTCCAAAAAGTATCTGTGATTTTTAAGGATAGGCAAAAAGTGGATTGTTAAATATCCAACCACTTGAGAATTTGTTTTTTTTTTTTACTCTTTGAAATTTTTGGACCATTAGGTCACTTGCATCCTCAACATGTTTCTGGCTTACATGTCCGCCACATTTAAAGCATGTTAGGATATGTTAGAAGTCCTTTCCCTATAAAATTCCACCAAGCTTGTTATTAGGGGTTGTACTAGTGGAATTTCCCAAACATGGATAACAAAACCTTGAAGTTCATTTTTAGTGCGTTCACTAACATTTATTATAGTGTTCAAATTTTTTTGCATAAAATTTTCATTTTTTTATTCCTCAAATCTTTTTGTTTACGAGAAAAATGGGAGAGTGAGTTTTGGATCTGAAAAAAAAAATTTAACATCCAAAATGGAAATGCACAAATGCTGAGAGAGATAATTCCAAAAAGTATCTGTGATTTTGATGGATAGGCAAAAAGTGGGTTGTTAAATATCCAACCACTTGAGAATTTGATTTTTTTATACTCCAAATTTTCTGATCATTAGGTCACTTGCATCCTCAACATGTTTCTGGCATGCATGTCCACCACATTTAAAGCATGTTAGGATACGTTAGAAGTCCCTTCCCTATCAAATTCCACCAAGCTTATTATTAGGGGTTGTACTAGTGGAATTTCCCAAACATGGATAACAAAACCTTGGAGTTCATTTTTAGTGCGTTCACTTACATTTAATATAGTTTTCAAAATTTTTTTGCATAAAGTTCTAATTTTTTTATGACTCATATCTTTTTTGTTTACGAGAAAAATGGGAAAGAGTTTTGGATCTGAAAAAATATTTGAACATCCAAAATGGAAATGCACAAATGCTCAGAGAGATAATTCCAAAAAGTATCTGTGATTTTTAAGGATAGGCAAAAAGTGGGTTGTTAAATATCCAACCACTTGAGAATTTGATTTTTTTCTACTCCTTGAAATTTTTGAATCACTAGGCCACTTGCATCCTCATTATGTTTCTGGCATGCATGTCCACCACATTTAAAGCAAGTGAGGATCAATTAGAAGTCCCTTTCCTTTGAAACTCCACCAAGCTTATTATTAGGGGTTGTACTTGTGGAATTTCCCAAACATGCATAAAAAAACCTTGGGGTTCATTTTTAGTGCGTTCACTTACATTTTTTATAGTTTTCAATTTTTTTTGCATAAAATTTTCATTTTTTTATGCCTCGTATCTTTTTTCTTTACGAGAAAAATGGGAGATTAAGTTTTGGATCTGAAAAACAAATTTGATCATCCAAAATGGAAAAGCACAAATGCTGAGTGAGAAAATTCCAAAAAGTATTTGTGATTTTTAGGGATAGGCAAAAAGTGGGTTTTTAAATATCCCACCACTTGGGAATTTGAGTTTTTCCTACACCTTGAAATTTTAGGACCATTTGGTCACTTGCATCCTCGACTTGTTTCCGGCATGCATGTCCACCACATTTAAAATATGTTAGGATCAGTTAGAAGTCCCTTTCTTATAAAATTCCACCAAGCTTATTATTAGGGGTTGTACTAGTGGAATTTCCCAAACATGGATAACAAATCCATGGAATTCTTTTTTAGTGCGTACACTTACAATTATTATAGTTTTGAATTTTTTTTGCATAAAATTTTCATTTGCTTATGCCTCATATCTTTTTTGTTTACGTGAAAAATGGGAGAATGAGTTTTGGATCTGAAAAAAAAAAATTGAACATCCAAAATGGAAATGCACAAATGCTGAGAGAGATAATTCCAAAAAGTATCTGTGATTTTTAAGGATATGCAAAAAGTGGGTTGTTAAAAATCCAACCACCAGAGACTTTTATTTTTTTCTACTCTTTGAAATTTTCTGATCATTAGGTCACTTGCATCCTCAACATGTTTCTGGCATGCATGTCCACCACATTTAAAGCATGTTAGGATACGTTAGAAGTCCCTTCCCTATCAAATTCCACCAAGCTTATTATTACGGGTTGTACTAGTGGAATTTCCCAAACATGGATAACAAAACCTTGGAGTTCATTTTTAGTGCGTTCACTTACATTTATTATAGTTTACAAATTTTTTTGCATAAAATTTTCTTTTTGTTATGCCTCATATCTTTTTTGTTTACAAGAAAATGGGAGAGGGAGTTTTGGATCTGAAAAAAAAAATTTGAACATCCAAAATGGAAATGCATAAATGCTGAGAGAGATAATTCCAAAATGTATCTGTGATTTTTAAGGATAGGAGAAAAGTGGGTTGTTAAATATCCAACCACTTTTGAATTTTAATTTTTTCTACTGCTTGAAATTTTTGGATCATTAGGTCACTTGCATCCTCAACATGTTTGTGGCATGCATATTCACCACATTTAAAGCACGTTAGGATCAGTTAGAAGTCCCTTCCCTATAAAATTCCACCAACATTATCATTAGGGATTGTACTAGTGGAATTTCCCAAACATTTATAACAAATCCTATCAGTTCATTATTAGTGGATCCACTTACATTTATTATACTTTTCAAATTTTTTTGCATAAAATTTTCATTTTGTTATGCCTCATAACTTTTTGGTTTACGATAAAAATGGGAGAATGAGTTTTGGATCTGAAAAAAAAATTTGATCATCCAAAATGGAAACGCACAAATGCTGAGAGAGATAATTCGAAAAAGTATATGTGATTTTTAAGGATAGGCAAAAAGTGGGTTGTTAAATATCCAACCACTTGAGAATTTTTTTTTTCAACTCCTTGAAATTTTTGGATGATTAGGTCACTCGCATATTCAACATGTTTCTTGCATGCATGTCCACCATATTTAAAACATGTTAGGATCAGTTAGAAGTCCCTTTCCTATAAAATTCCACCAAGCTTATTATTAAGGGTTGTACTAGTGGAATTTCCCAAACATGGATAACAAAACGTTGGAGATCATTTTTAGTGCATTCACTTAGATTTATTATTGTTTTCAAAGTTTTTTGCATAAAATATTCATTTTGTTATGCATCATATCTTTTTTGTTTAAGAGAAAAATGGGAGAGTGAGTTTTGGATCTGAAAAAAAAATTTGTACATCCAAAATGAAAACGCACATATCCTAAGAGAGATAATTCCAAAAAATGGGTTGTTAAATATCCAACCACTTGAGAATTTTATTTTTTTCTACCCCTTGAAATTTTAGGATCATTAGGTTGCTTGCATCCTCATCATGTTTGTTGCATGCATGTCCACCGCATTTAAAGCATGTTAGGATCAGTTAGAAGTCCCTTCCCTATAAAATTCCTCCAAGATTATTATTAGGGGTTGTACTAGTGCAATTTCCCAAACATGGAATTTCACTTACATTTATTATAGTTTTCAAATTTTTTTGCATAATTTTTTATTTTGTTAGGCCTCTTATCTTTTTTGTTTACGAGAAAAATGGGAGAGGGAGTTTTGGATATAAAAAAAAATTGAACATCCAAAATGGAAATGCACAAATGCTGAGAGAGATAATTCCAAAAAGTATCTGTGATTTTTAAGGATTGGCAAAAAGTGGGTTATTAAATATCCAACCACTTGAGAATTTTATTTTTTTCTACTCCTTGAAATTTATGGATCATTAGGTCACTTGCATCCTCAACATGTTTGTGGCATGAATGTCGACCACATTTGAAGCATGTTAGGATCAGTTAGAAGTCCCTTCCCTACAACATTCTACCAAGATTATTATTAGGGGTTGTACTAGTGGAATTTCCCAAACATGGATAACAAAACCTATGAGTTCATTTTTAGTGCATTCACTTACATTTATTATAGTTTTCAAATTTTTTTGCATAAAATTTTCATTTTGTTATGCCTCATAACTTTTTGGTTCACGAGAAAAATGGGAGAATGAGTTTCGGATCTGAAATAAAAATTTGAACATCCAAAATGGAAATACACTAATGCTGAGAGAGATAATTCCAAAAAGTATCTGTGATTTTTAAGGATAGGCAAAAAGTGGGTTGTTAAATATCCAACCACTTGAAAATTTTATTTTTTTCTACTCTTTGAAATTTTTGGATCATTAGGTCACTAGCATCCTCAACATGTTTCTGGGATGCATGTCCACCACATTTAAAGCATGTTAGGATAAGTTAGAAGTCCCTTTCCTATAAAATTCCACCAAGCTTATTACTAAGGGTTGTACTAGTGGATTTTCTCAAACATGGTTAACAAAACCTTGGAGATCATTTTTAGTGCATTCACTTACATTTATTATAGTTTTTAAAATTTTTTGCACAAATTTTTCATTTTCTTATGCCCCATCTCTTTTTTGTTTACGAGAAAAATGGGAGAGAGAGTTTTGGATCTAAAAAAAAAATTTGAACATCCAAAATTGAAATGCACAAATGCTGAGAGAGATAATTCCAAAAACTATCTATGATTTTTAAGGATAGGAAAAAATTGGGTTGTTAAATATCCAAAAAACTTGAGAATTTGTTTTTTTTTCTACTTCTTGAAATTTTTGGATCATTTTTTCACTTGCATCCTCAACATATTTCTGGCATGCATGTCCACCACATTTAAAGCATGTTAGGATCAGTTAGAAGTCCCTTCCCTGTAAAATTCCACCAAGCTTGTCATTAGGGGTTGTACTAGTGGAATTTCCCAAACATGGATAACTAAACCTTGGAGTTCATTTTTAGTGCGTTCACTTACATTTATTACAGTGTTCAAATTTTTTTTCATCAAATTTTCATTTTGTTATGCATCATATCTTTTTTGTTTACGAGAAAATGGGAGAGGGAGTTTTGGATATATAAAAAAAATTGAACATCCAAAATGGAAATGTACAAATGCTGAGAGAGATAATTCCAAAAAGTATCTGTGATTTTTAAGGATTGGCAAAAAGTGGGTTGTTAAATATCCAACCACTTGAGAATTTTATTTTTTTCTACTCCTTGAAATTTATGGATCATTAGGTCACTTGCATCCTCAACATGTTTGTGGCATGAATGTCGACCACATTTGAAGCATGTTAGGATCAGTTAGAAGTCCCTTCCCTACAACATTCCACCAAGATAATATTAGGGGTTGTACTAGTGGAATTTCCCAAACATGGATAACAAAACCTATGAGTTCATTTTTAGTGCATTCACTTACATTTATTATAGTTTTCAAATTTTTTTGCATAAAATTTTCATTTTGTTATGCCACATAACTTTTTGGTTTACGAGAAAATGGGAGAATGAGTTTCGGATCTGAAAGAAAATTTTGAACATCCAAAATGGAAATACACTAATGCTGAGAGAGATAATTCCAAAAAGTATCTGTGATTTTTAAGGATAGGCAAAAAGTGGGTTGTTAAATATCCAACCACTTGAGAATTTTATTTTTTTCTACTCTTTGAAATTTTTGGATCATTAGGTCACTCGCATCCTCAACGTGTTTCTGGCATGCATGTCCACCACATTTAAAGCATGTTAGGATAAGTTAGAAGTCCCTTTCCTATAAAATTCCACCAAGCTTATTACTAAGGGTTGTACAAGTGGATTTTCCCAAACATGGTTAACAAAACCTTGGAGATCATTGTTAGTGCGTTCACTTACATATATTATAGTTTTTAAATTTTTTTGCATAAAATATTCATTTTGTTATGCCTCATATCTTTTTTGTTTACGAGAAAAATGGGAGAGTGAGATTTGGATCTGAAAAAAAAATTTTTACATCCAAAATGGAAATGCACAAATGCAGAGAGAGATAATTCCAAAAATTACCTATGACTTTTAAGGATAGGCAAAATGTGGGTTGTTAAATATCCAACCACTTGAGAATTTGATTTTTTTCAACTGCTTGAAATTTTTGGATCATTAGTTCACTTGCATCCTCAATAGGTTTCTGGCATGCATGTCCACCACATTTAAAGCATGTGAGGATCAGTTAGAAGTCCCTTTCCTATAAAACTCCACCAAACTTATTATTAGGGGTTGTACTAGTGGAATTTCCCAAACATGGATAACAAAACCTTGGAGTTCATTTTTAGTGCGTTCACTTACATTTTTTATCGTTTTAAAATTTTTTTGCATAAAATTTTCATTTTGTTATTCCTCTTATCTTTTTTGTTTATGAGAAAAATGGGAGATTGAGTTTTGAATCTGAAAAAATAATTTGAACGTCCAAAATGGAATCGCACAAATGCTGAGAGAGATTATTCCAAAAAGTATCTGTGATTTTTAAAGATAGGCAAGAAGTGGGTTGTTTAATATCCAACCACTTGAGAATTTGAGTTTTTTCTAAACCTTCAAATTTGCTGGATCATTTGGTCACTTGCATCCTCGACATGTTTCTGGCATGCATGTCCACCACATTTAAAACATATTAGGATCAGTTAGAAGTCTCTTTCTTATAAAATTCACCCAAGCTTATTATTAGGGGTTGTACTAGTGGAATTTACCAAACATGGATAACAAAACCTTGGAGTTCATTTTTAGTGTGTTCACTTACATTTATTATAGTTTTCAAATTTTTTTGCATAAAATTTTCATTTTGTTATGCCTCATATCTTTTTTGTTTACGAGAAAAAGGGGAGAGTGAGTTTTCGATCTGAAAAAATATTTTGAACATCCAAAATAGAAATGCACAAATGCTGAGAGAGATAATTCCAAAAAGTATCTGTGATTTTTAAGGATGGGCAAAAAGTGGGTTGTTAAATATCCAACCACTTGAGAATTTGATTTTTTTCTACTCCTTGAAATTTTCTGATAATTAGGTCAGTTGCGTTCTCAACATGTTTGTGGCATGCATGTCCACCACATTTAAAGCATGTTAGGATCACTTAGAAGTCCCTTTCCTATGAAACTCCACCAAGCTTATTATTAGGGGTTGTACTAGTGGAATTTCCCAAACATCGATAACAAAACCTTGGAGTTCATTTTTAGTGCGTTCACTTACATTTTTTATAGTTTTCAAATTTTTATGCATAAAATTTTCATTTTTTTATGCCTCATATCTTTTTTGTTTACTAGAAAAATGGGAGATCGAGTTTTGGATCTGAAAAAAAAAATTGAACATCCAAAATGGAAAAGCAGAAATGCTGAGAGAGATAATTCCAAAAAGTATCTCTGATTTTTTAGGATAGGCAAAAAGTGGATTGTTAAATATCCAACCACTTGATAATTTTATTTTTGTCTACTCCGTGAACTTTTTTGATTAATGGTCACTTGCATCCTCAACATGTTTGTGGCATGAAAGTCCACCACATTTAAAGCATGTGAGGGTCAGTTAGAAGTCTCATCCCTATAAAATTCCACAAAGCGTAGTTTTAGCGGTTGTACTAGTGGAATTTCCCAAACATGGATAACAAGACCTTGGAATTCATTTTTAGTGCGTTTACTTAGATTTTTTAGAGTTTTCAAATTTTTTTGCATAAAATTTTCTTTTTGTTATGCCTCATATGTTTTTTGTTTACAAGAAAAATGGGAGAGAGAGTTTTGGATCTGAAAAAAAAAATTTGAACATCCAAAATTGAAATGTAGAAATGCTGAGAGAGATAATTCCAAAAAGTATCTGTGATTTTTAACGATAGGCAAAATGTGGGTTGTTAAATATCCAACCACTTGAGAATTTTATTTTTTTTCTACTCCTTGAAAATTTTGGATTATTAGGTCACTTGCATCCTCAACATCTTTGTGGCATGCATGTCCGCCACATTTAAAGCATGTTTGGATCAGTTAGAAGTCCCTTCCCTATAAATGTCCACCAAGCTTATTATTACGGGTTGTACTAGTGGAATTTCCCAAACATGGATAACAAAACCTTGGAGTTCATTTTTAGTGCGTTCACTTACATTTATTATAGGTTTCAAATTTTTTTGCATAAAATTTTCATTTTGTTATGCCTTTTATCTTTTTTGTTTACGAGAAAAATGGGAGATCGTGTTTTGGATAAAAAAAAATCAACATCCAAAATGGAAATTCACAAATGCAGAGAGAGATAATTCCAAAAAGTAGTTGTGATTTTTAAGGATAGGAAAAAACTGGGTTGTTAAATATCCAACCACTTGAGAATTTGATATTTTTCTACTCGAAATTTTTGGATCATTCGGTCACTTGCATCCTCAACATGATTCTGGCTCGCATGTCCACGACATTTAAAGCATGTTAGGATCAGTTAGCAGTCCCTTCCCTATAAAATTCCTCCAAGCTTATTATTGGGGGTTGTTCTAGTGGAATTTCCCAAACATGGATAACAAAACCTTGGTGTTCATTTTTAGTGTGATCACTTACATTTATTATAGTTTTCAAATTTTTTTGCATAAAATTTTCATTTTGATATGCCTCATATGTTTTTTCTTTACGAGAAAAATAAGAGATTGAGTTTTGGATCTGAAAAAAAAAATTTGAACATCCAAAATGGAAAAGCAGAAATGCTGAGAGAGATAATTCCAAAAAGTATCTCTAACTTTTTAGGATAGGCAAAAAGTGGGTTGTTAAATATCCAACCACTTGAGAATTTTATTTTTGTCTACTCCTTGAAATTTTTTGATTAATGGTCACTTGTATCCTCAACATGTTTGTGGCATGAAAGTCCACCACATTTAAAGCATGTTAGGATCAGTTAGAAGTCTCATCCTTTTAAAATTCCACCAAGCTTATTATTAGGTGTTGTACTAGTGGAATTTCCCAAACATGGATAACAAAACCTTGGAGTTCATTTTTAGTGCGTTTACTTAGATTTTTTAGAGTTTTCAAATTTTTTTGCATAACATTTTCTTTTTGTTATGCCTCATATGTTTATTGTTTACGAGAAAAAAGGGAGAGTGAGTTTTGGATCTGAAAAAAAATTTGAACATCCAAAATGGAAATGCACAAATGCTAAGAGTGATAATTCCAAAAAGTATTTGTGATTTTTAAGGATAGGCAAAAAGTGGGATGATAAACATCCAACCACTTGAGAAATTGATTTTTTTCTACTCCTACACATTTTCTGATCATTAGGTCACTTGCATCCTGAACATGTTTGTGGGATGCACATCCACCACATTTAGAGCACGTTAGGATCAGTTAGAAGTCCCTTTCCTATGAAACTCCACCTAGCTTATTATTAGGGGTTGTACTAGTGAAATTTCCCAAACATGGATACCAAAACCTTGGAGTTCATTTTTAGTGCGTTCACTTACATTTTTTATAGTTTTCAAATTTTTTTGCATAAAATTTTCATTTTTTTATGCCTCATATCTTTTTTGTTTACGAGAAAAATGGGAGATTGAGTTTTGGATCTGAAAAAAAAATTTGAACATCCAAAATGAAAAAGCAGAAATGCTGAGAGAGATAATTCCAAAAAGTATCTCTGATTTTTTAGGATAGGCAAAGAGTGGGTTGTTAAGTATCCAACCACTTGAGAATTTTATTTTTGTCTACTCCTTGAAATTTTTTGATTAATGGTTACTTGCATCCTCAACATGTTTGTGGCATGAAAGTCCACCACATTTAAAGCATGTTAGGATCAGTTAGAAGTCTCATCCCTATAAAATTCCACCAAGCTTATTATTAGGCGTTGTACTAGTGGAATTTCCCAAACATGGATAACAAAACCTTGGAGTTCATTTTTAGTGCGTTTACTTAGATTTTTTAGAGTTTTCAAATTTTTTTGCATAAAATTTTCTTTTTGTTATGCCTCATATGTTTTTTGTTTACGAGAAAAATGGGAGAGAGAGTTTTTGATCTGAAAAAAAAAATTTGAACATCCAAAATTGAAATGTAGAAATGCTGAGAGAGATAATTCCAAAAAGTATCTATGATTTTTAACGATAGGCAAAAAGTGGGTTGTTAAATATCCAACCACTTGAGAATTTGATTTTTTTTCTACTCCTTGAAATTTTGGATCATTAGGTCACTTGCATCCTCAACATGTTTGTGGCAAGCATGTCCGTCACATTTAAAGCATGTTAGGATCAGTTAGAAGTCCCTTCCCTATTAATGTCCACCAAGCTTATTATTAGGGGTTGTACTAGTGGAATTTCCCGAACGTGGATAACAAAACCGTGGAGTTCATTTTTAGTGCGTTCACTTACATTTATTATAGTTTTCAAATTTTTTTGCATAAAATTTTCATTTTGTTATGCCTCATATCTTTTTTGTTTATGAGAAAAATGGGAGATTGAGTTTTGGATAAAAAAAAAAATTAATATCCAAAATGGAAATGCACAAATGCAGAGAGAGATAATTCCAAAAAGTAGCTGTGATTTTGAAGGATAGGAAAAAAGTGGGTTGTTAAATATCCAACCACTTGAGAATTTGATTTTTTTCTACTCCTTGAAATTTTTGGATCATTCGGTTACTTGCATCCTCAACATGTTTCTGGCATGCATGTCCACGACATTTAAAGCATGTTAGGATCAGTTAGAAGTCCCTTCCCTATAAAATTCCTCCAAGCTTATTATTAGGGGTTGTTCTAGTGGAATTTCCGAAACATGGATAACAAAACCTTGGAGTTCATTTTTAGTGTGTTCACTTACATTTATTATAGTTTTCAAATTTTTTTGCATAAAATTTTCATTTTGATATGCCTGATATCTTTTTTGTTTACGGGGAAAATGGGAGAGCGAGTTTTGGATCTGAAAAAAAAATTTGAACATCCAAAATGGAAATGCACAAATGCTGAGAGATATAATTCCAAAAAGTATCTGTGATTTTTAAGGATAGGCAAAAAGTGGGTTGTTAAAAATCCAACCACTAGAGAATTTTATTTTTGTCTACTCCTTGAAATTTTTGGATCATTAGGTCACTTGCATCCTCAACATGTTTCTGGCATGCATGTCCTCCACATTTAGAGCATGTTAGGATCAATTAGAAGTCCCTTTCCTATAAAATTCCATGAATGTTATTATTAGGGGTTGTACTTGTGGAATTTCCAAACATGGATAACAAAACCTTGGAGTTCATTTTTAGTGCGTTCAATTACATTTATTATAGTTTTCAAATTTTTTTGCATAAAATTTTCATTTTGTTATGCCTCATATCTTTTTTTTTTACGAGAAACAGGGAAGAGTGAGTTTTCGATCTGAAAAAAAATTTTGAACATCCAAAATGGAAATGCACAAATGCTGAGAGAGATAATTCCAAAAAGTATATGTGATTTTTAAGCATAGGCAAAAAGTGGGTCATTAAATATCCAGCCACTTGAAAATTTGATTTTTTTCTACTCCTTGAAATTTTTTGATCATTAGGTCACTAGCATCCTCAACATGTTTCTGGCATGCATGTCCACCACATTTAAAGCATGTTAGCATCAGTTAGAAGTCCCTTTCCTATAAAACTCCACCAAGCTTATTATTAGGGGTTGTACTAGTTGAATTTCCCAAACATGGATAACAAAACCTTGGAGTTCATTTTTAGTGCGTTCACTTACATTTATTATAGTTTTCAATTTTTTTTGGATAAAATTTTCTTTTTGTTATGCCTCATATCTTTTTTTTTTACGAGAAAAATGGGAGAGTGAGTTTTGGATCTGAAAAAAAATTTGAACATCCAAAATGGAAAAGCACAAATGCTGAGAGAGATAATTCCAAAAAGTATCTATGATTTTTAAGGATAGGCAAAAAGTAGGTTGTTAAATATCCAACCACTTGAGAATTTGATTTTTTTCTACTCCTTGAAATTTTCTGATCATTAGGTCACTTGCATCCTCATGGGGTTGTACTAGTGGAATTCCCCAACGTGGATAACAACACTTTGGTGTTCATTTTTAGTGTGTGAAAATAATTTTCTTCACTCACATTTATTATAGTTTTCAAAATCTTCTACATACATAAACTCTAAAATTTTCATTTTGTTGTGATCAATATTTGCCTTTCTTATTGTTTACGAGAAAACTGGGAGAGTGAAAAACTCAAGTTTGAAAAAAGAAATTGAACATCCAAAATGGAAATGCACAAATGCTAAGAGAGATAATTCCAATAAGTACTTGTGATTTTTTAGGTCCGGTTTTTATAAAATAGGCAAAAAGTGTGTTGTTTGGCTCTAGTAAATATCCCACCGCACGTTAACTTGAGAATTTAGTTTTTTCTACTCCTAGAAATTTTTGGATCATTAGGTCATTTGCATCTTCAACATGTTTCCGACATGCATACCCACCACATTTAAAACATGTTAGGATCAATTAGAAATCTCTTTCTTATAAAATTCCACCAAGTTATCTGGGGTTGTACTAGTGGAATTTCCCCAATGTGGATAACAAAACTTTGGTGTTCATTTTTAGTGCGTGAAAATAATTTTCTTCACTCACATTTATTATAGTTTTCAAATTCTTTTGCATACATAAGCTCTAAAATTTTTATTTTGTTGTGATCTATATTTGCCTTATCTTTTTGTTTACGAGAAAACAGGGAGAGTGAAAAACTCAAATTTGAAAAAAAAAATCTGAACATCCAAAATGGAAATGCACAAATGATCAGAGAGATAATTCCAATAAGTATCTATGATTTTTTTGGTCCGTTTTTTTTTAAAATAGGCAAAAAGAGGGTTGTTTGGCTCTGGTAAATATCCCACCGCACGTTAACTTCAGAAATTAATTTTTTCTACTCCTTGAAATTTTTGGATCATTAGGTCATTTGTATCTTCAACATGTTTCTGGCATGCATATCCACCACATTTAAAACATGTTAGGATCAATTAGAAATCTTTTTCTAATAAAATTCCACCAAGCTATCTGGGGTTGTACAAGTGGAATTTCCCCAACGTGGATAACAAAACTTTTGTGTTCATTTTTTGTGCGTGAAAATAATTTTCTTCATTCACATTTATTAGAGTTTTAAAATTCTTTTGCGTACATAAACTCTAAAATTTTCATTTTGTTGTGATCTATATTTTCCTTATCTTTTTGTTTACAAGAAAACAGGAAGAGAGAAAAACTCAAGCTTGAAAAAAAAAATTGAACATCAGAAAATGGAAATGCACAAATGCTAAGAGAGATAATTCCAAAAAGTATCTATGATTTTTTAGGTCAGTTTTTTTGTAAAATAAGCAAAAAGAGGGTTGTTTGGCTCTGGTAAATATCCCACCGCACGTTAACTTGAGAATTTATTTTTTTCTACTCCTTCAAACTTTTGGATCATTAGGTCATTTGCATCTTCAACATGTTTCTCGCATGCATATGCACCACATTTAAAACATGTTAGGATCAATTAGAAAACTCTTTCTAATAAAATTCCACCAAGCTATCTGGTGTTGTACTAGTGGAATTTCCCCAACATGGATAACAAAACTTTGGTGTTCATTTTTAGTGCGTGAAAATAATTTTCTTCACACACATTTATTATAGTTTTAAAATTCTTTTGCATACATAAACTCTAAAATTTTCATTTTGTTGTGATCCATATTTGCCTTATCTTTTTGTTTAGGAAAAAATAGAGAGAGAGAGAAATTCAAGCTTGAAAAAAAAAATTGAGCATCAGAAAATGGAAAAGCACAAATGCTAAGAGAGATAATCCCAAAAAATATCTGTGATTTTTTAGGTCCGTTTTGTTTAAAAGAGGCAAAAAGTGGCATGTTTGGCTCTGGAAAATATCCCACCGCACGTTAACTTGAGAATTTAATTTTTTCTACTCCTTGAAATTTTTTGATCATTAGGTCATTTGCATCTTTCACATGTTTCTGGCATGCATATCCACCACATTTAAACATGTTAGGATCAATTAGAAATCGTTTTCTTATAAAATTTCACCAAGCTATCTGAGGTTGTACTAGTGGAATTTCCCCAAGGTGGATAACAAACCTTTGGGGTTTATTTTTAGTGTGTGAAAATAATTTTCTGCATTCACATTTATTATAATTTTAAATTTCTTTCGTGTACATAAACTCAAAAATTTTCATTTTGTTGTGAGATAGATTTGCCTTATCTTTTTGTTTAGGAGAAAACTGGGAGATTGAAAAACTCAAGTTTGAAAAACAAAATTGAACATCCAAAATGTAAATCCTCAAATTCTGGGAGAGATAATTCCAAAAAGTATTTAATATTTTTTACGTCCGCTTTCTGTAAAATAGGCATAAAGTGGGTTGTTTGGCTCTGGTACATATCCCACCACACGTTAACTTGAGAATTTAATTTTTTCTACTCGAAATTTTTGGATCATTAGGTCATTTGCATCTTCAACATGTTTCTGGCATCCATATCCACCACATTTAAAACATGTTAGGATCTATTAGAAATCTCTTTCTTATAAAATTCCACCAAGCTATCTGGGGTTGTACTAGTGGAATTTCTCCAACGTGGATAACAAAATTTTGGCGTTCATTTTTAGTGCGTGAAAATAATTTTCTTCCCTCACATTTATTGTAGTTTTCAAATTCTTTTGCGTACATAAACTCTAAAATTTTCATTTTGTTGTGATCTATATTTGCCTTATCTTTTTCTTTACGTGAAAACTGGGAGAGAGAAAAACTCAAGTTTGAAAAACAAAATTGAACATCCAAAAATGTAAATGCACAAATGCAGGGAGAGATAATTCCAAAAAGTATATGTGATTTTTTAGGTCCGCTTTTTGTAAAATAGGCAAAAAGTGGGTTGTTTCGCTCTAGTAAATATCCTACCGCACGTTAACATGAGAAATTAATTTTTTCTACTACTTGAAATTTTTGGATCATTAGGTCATTTTCATCTTCAACATGTTTCTAGCATATGCATATCCACCACATTTAAAACATGATAGAATCACTTAGAAATCTCTTTCTAATAAAATTCCACCAAGCTATCTGGGGTTGTACTAGTGGAATTTCCCTAACGTGGATAACAAAACTTTGGTGTTCATTTTTAGTGCATGAAAATAATTTTCTTGACTAACATTTAATACATTTTTCAAATTCTTTTGCATACATAAACTCTAAAATTTTCATTTTGTTGTGATCTATATTTGCCTTATCTTTTTGTTTACGAGAAAACAGGAAGAGGGAAAAACTCAAGTTTGGAAAAAAAAATTGAACATCCAAAATGGAAATGCACCAATGGTGAGAGAGATAATTCCAAAAATTATCTGTGATTTTTTAGGTCCGCTTTTTGTTAAATAGGCAAAAATTGGGTTGTTTGGCTCTGGTAAATACCCCACCGCTCGTTAACTTGAGAATTTAATTGTTTCTACTCCTTGAAATTTTCAGATCATTAGGTCATTTTCATCTTAAACATGTTTCTTGCATGCATATCCACCACAATTAAAACATGTTAGGATCAATTAGAAATCTCTTTCTTATAAAATTCCACCAAGCTATCTGGGGTTGTGCTAGTGCCCAACGTGGATAACAAAACTTTGGTGTTCATTTTTAGTGTGTGAAAATAATTTTCTTCACTCACATTTATTAGATTTTTGAAATTCTTTTGCATACATAAACTCTAAAATTTTCATTTTGTTGTGATCTATATTTGCCTTATCTTTTTGTTTACGAGAAAACTGGGAGAGTGAAAAATTCAAGTTTGAAAAAAAAAATTGAACTTCCAAAATTGAAATGATCAAATGCTAAGAGAGATATTTCCAATAAGTATTTGTGATTTTTTAGGTCCGCTTTTTGTAAAATATGCAAAAAGTGGGTTGTTTGGCTCTTGTAAATATCCACCGCACGTTAACTTGAGAATTTAATTTTTTCTACTCATTGAAATTTTTGGATCATTAGGTGATTTGCAACTTCGACATATTTCTGGCATGAATATCCACCATAATTAAAACATGTTAGGATAAATTAGAAATCTCTTTCTTATAAAATTCTACCAAGCTATCTGGGGTTGTACTTGTGGAAATTCCCCAACGTGGGTAACAAAACCTTGGTGTTCATTTTTAGTGTGTGAAAATAATTTTCTTCACTCACATTTATTGTAGTTTTAAAATTCTTTTGCATACATAAGCACTAAAATTTTCATTTTGTTGTGTTCTATATTTGCCTTATCTTTTTGTTTACGAGAAAACTGGGAGAGTGAAAAACTCAAGGTTGAAAAAAAAATTGAACATCGAAAAATTGATATGCACAAATGCTAAGAAAGTTAATTCCAAAAAGTATCTGTGATTTTTTAGGTCCGCTTTTTGTAAAATAGGCAAAAATTGGGTTGTTGGGCTCTAGAAAATATCCCACGACACGTTAACTTGAGAGTTTAATTTTTTCTACTCCTAGAAATTTTGAATCATTAGGTCATTTGCATTTTCAACATGTGTATGACATGCATATCCACCACATTTAAAACATGTTACGATCAATTAGAAATCTCTTTCTAATAAAATTCCTCCAAGCTATCTAGGGTTGTAATAGTGAAATTTCCCCAACATGGATAACAAAACTTTGGTGTTCCTTTTTTCGTGCGTGAAAATAATTTTGTTCACACTCATTTATTATAGTTTTAAAATTCTTATGCATGCATAAACTCTAAAATTTTCATTTTGTAGTCATCCATATTTGCCGTATCTTTTTCTTTTCGAGAAAATAGGAAGATAGAAAAACTCAAGTTCGAAAAAGAAAAATTGAACATCCACAATGGAAATGCACAAATGCTGAGAGACATAATTCCAAAAAGTATCTGTGAATTTTTTGGTCCGCATTTTGTAAAATAGGCAAAAAGTGGGTTGTTTGGCTCAGGTAAATATCCCACCGCACGTTAACTTTAGAATTTAGTTTTTTCTACACCTTGAAATTTTTGGATCGTTAGATCATTTGAATCTTCAACATGTTTCTGGCATGCATATCCACCAAATTCAAAACATGTTAGGATCAATTAGAAATCTGTTTCTTATACGATTCCAGCAAGCTATCTGGGGTTGTACTAGTGGAATTCCCCAACGTAGATAACAAAACTTTGGTGTTCATTTTTAGTATGTGAAAATAATTTTCTTCACTCACATATATTATAGTTTTCAAATTCTTCTGCATACATAAACTCTAAAATTTTCATTTTGTTGTGATCAATATTTGCCTTTCTTATTGTTTACGAGAAAACAGTGAGAGTGAAAAACTCAAGTTTGAAAAAAGAAATTGAACATCCAAAATGGAAATGCACAAATTCTAAGAGAGACAATTTCAATAAGAATTTGTGATTTTTTAGGTCCGCTTTTTATTAAATAGGCAAAAAGTGTGTTGTTTGGCTCTGGTAAATATCCCACCGCACGTTAACTTGAGAATTTAGTTTTTTCTACTTCTAGAAATTTTTGGATCATTAGGTCATTTGCATCTTCAACATGTTTCTGACATGCATATCTACCACATTTAAAACATGTTAGGATCAATTAGAAATCTCTTTCTTATAAAATTCCACCAAGCTATCTGGGGTTGTACTAGTGGAATTTCCCCAAAGTGGATAACAAAACTTTGGTGTTCATTTTTAGTGCGTGAAAATAATTTTCTTCACTCACATTTATTATAGTTTTCAAATTCTTTTGCATACATAAGCTCTAAAATTTTCATTTTGTTGTGATTTATATTTGCCTTATCTTTTTGTTTACGAGAAAACTGGGAGAGTGAAAAACTCAAGTTTGAAAAAAAAATCTGAACATCCAAAATGGAAATGCACAAATGAACAGAGAGATAATTCAAATAAGTATCTGTGATTTTTTTGGTCCATTTTTCTGTAAAAAAGGCAAAAAGAGGGTTGTTTGGGTCTGGTAAATATCCCACCGCACGTTAACTTCAGAATTTAATTTTTTCTACTCCTTGAAATTTTTGGATCATTAGGTCATTTGTATCTTCAACAAGTTTCTGGCATGCATATCCATCACATTTAAAACATGTTAGGATCAATTAGAAATCTCTTTCTAATAAAATTCCACCAAGCTATCTAGGGTTGTACTAGTCGAATTTCCCCAACGTGGATAACAAAACTTTTGTGTTCATTTTTTGTCCGTGAAAATAATTTTCTTGATTCACATTTATTAGAGTTTTAAAATTCTTTTGCATACATAAACTCTAAAATTTTCATTTTGTTGTGGTCCATATTTGCCTTATCTTTTTTTTTAGGAAAAAACGGAGAGAGAGAAAAACTCAAGCTTGAAAAAAAAATTTAAAATAAAAAAATGGAACTGCACAAATGCTAAGAGAGATAATTCCAAAAATTATCTGTGATTTTTTAGGTCCGCTTTTTGTAAAATAGCCAAAAAGTGGCATGTTTGGCTCTGGAAAATATCCCACCGCACGTTAACTTGAGAATTTAATTTTTTCTACTCCTTGAAATTTTTTGATCATTAGGTCATTTGCATCTTCCACATGTTTTTGGCATGCATATCCACCACATTTAAACATGTTAGGATCAATTAGAAATCTCTTTCTTATAAAATTCCACCAAGCTATCTGAGGTTGTACTAGTGGAATTTCCCCAACGTGGATAACAGAACTTTGGGGTTCGTTTTGAGTGCGTGAAAATAATTTTCTGCATTCACATTTATTATAATTTTCAAATTCTTTTGCGTACATATACTCGAAAATTTTCATTTTGTAGTGAGCTAGATTTTCCTTATCTTTTTGTTTACGAGAAAACTGGAAGATTGAAAAACTCAAATTTGAAAAAAAAAATTGAACATCCAAAATGGAACTGCACAAATGCTAAGAGAGATAATTCCAAAAGGTATTTATGATTTTTTACGTCCGCTTTCTATAAAATAGGCAAAAGGTGGGTTGTTTGGCTTTGAAAAATATCCCACCGCACGTTAATTTGAGAATTTAATTTTTTCTACTCCTTGAAATTTTTGGATCATTAGGTCATTTGCATCTTCAACATGTTTCTGGCATGCATATCCACCACATCTAAAACATGTTAGGATCAATTAGAAAACTCTTTCTTATAAAATTCCACCAAGCTATCTGGGGTTGTACTAGTAGAATTTCTCCAACGTGGATAACAAAATTTTGGCGTTCATTTTTAGTGCGTGAAAATAATTTTCCTCTCTCACATTTACTGTAGTTTTCAAATTCTTTTGCGTACATAAACTCTAAAATTTTCCTTTTGTTGTGATCTATATTTGCCTTATCTTTTTCTTTACGAGAAAACTGGGAGAGAGAAAAACTCAAGTTTGAAAAACAAAATTGAACATTTAAAAATGTAAATGGACAAATACAGGGAGAGATAATTCCAAAAAGTATCTGTAATTTTTTAGGTCCGCTTTTTGTAAAATTGGCAAAAAGTGGGTTGTTTGGCGCTGGTAATTATCCCACCGCACGTTAACATGAGAAATTAATTTTTTCTACTACTTGAAATTTTTTGATCATTAGGTCATTTGCATCTTCAACATGTTTCTATCATGTATATCCACCACTTTTAAAACATGATAGAATCATTTAGAAATCTCTTTCTTATAAAATTCCACCAAGCAATCTGGGGTTGTACTAGTGGAATTTCCCCAACGTGGATAACAAAACTTTGGTGTTCATTTTTAGTGCATGAAAATAATTTTTTTCACTCACATTTATTGTTGTTTTCAAGTTATTTTGCATACAAACACTCTAAAATTTTTATTTTGTTGTGATCTATATTTGCCTTATCGTTTTCTTTACGAGAAAACTGGGAGAGTGAAAAACTCAAGTTCGAAAAAACAATTGAACATCAAAAAATGAAAAATGCACAAATGCTGATAAAGATAATTCCAAAAATTAAGTGTGATTTTTTAGGTCCGCTTTTTGCAAAATAGGCAAATAGCGGGTTGTTTGGCTCTGGTCAATGTCCCACCGGACATCTACTTTAGAGTTTAATTTTTTCTACTCCTTTACATTTTTGGATTGTTAGGACATTTGCATCTTCAACATGTTTCTGCCATGCATATTGACAATATTTCCAACATGTTAGGATCAATTAGAAATCTCCCTCTTATAAAATTTCACCAAGCTATCTGGGGTTGTACTAGTGGAATTTCATGCAGTAAAAATGAACCCCAAAGTTTTGTTATCCACTTTCGGGTTCATTTTTAGGGCATGAAATAATTTTCTTCACTCACATTTATTATAGTTTTCAAATTCTTTTGCATACATAAGCTCTAAAATTTTCATTTTGTTGTGATCTATATTTCCCTTATCTTTTTGTTTACGAGAAAACTGGGAGTGTGAAAAACTTAAGTTTGAAAAAAAAATTGAACATCAAAAATAGATATGCACAAATGCAAAGAGAGATAATTCCAAAAAGTTTCTGTGATTTTTTAGGTCTGCTTTTTGTAAAATAGGCAAAAAAGTGGGTTGTTTGGCTCTGGTAAATACCCCACCGCACGTTAACTTGAGAATTTAATTTTTTCTACTCCTTTAAAATTTTGGATCATTAGGTCATTTGCATCTTTAACATGTTTCTAGCATGCATATCCACCACAATTAAAACATATTAGGATCAATTAGAAATCTCTTTCTTATAAAATTCCACCAAGCTATCTGGGGTTGCACTAGTGGAATTTCCCAAACGTGGATAACAAAACTTTGGGGTTCATTTTGAGTGCGTGAAAATAATTTTCTGCATTCAAATTTATTATAATTTTCAAATTCTTTTGCGTACATAAACTCAAAAATTTTCATTTTGTAGTGAGCTAGATTTGCCTTATCTTTTTGTTTACGAGAAAACTGGAAGATTGAAAAACTCAAATTTGAAAAAAAAAATTGAACATCCAAAATGGAACTGCACAAATGCTAAGAGAGATAATTCCAAAAGGTATTTATGATTTTTTAAGTCCGCTTTCTGTAAAATAGGCAAAAGGTGGGTTGTTTGGCTTTGAAAAATATCCCACCGCACGTTAATTTGAGAATTTAAGTTTTTCTACTCCTTGAAATTTTTGGATCATTAGGTCATTTGCATCTTCAACATGTTTCTGGCATGCATATCCACCACATTTAAAACATGTTAGGATCAATTAGAAATCTCTTTCTTATAAAATTCCACCAAGCTATCTGGGGTTGTACTAGTAGAATTTCTCCAACGTGGATAACAAAATTTTGGCGTTCATTTTTAGAGCGTGAAAATAATTTTCCTCTCTCACATTTACTTTAGTTTTCAAATTCTTTTGCGTACATAAACTCTAAAATTTTCCTTTTGTTGTGATCTATATTTGCCTTATCTTTTTCTTTACGAGAAAACTGGGAGAGAGAAAAACTCAAGTTTGAAAAACAAAATTGAACATCAAAAAATGTAAATGGACAAATACAGGGAGAGATAATTCCAAAAAGTATCTATGATTTTTTAGGTCCGTTATTTGTAAAATACGCAGAAAGTGGGTTGTTTGGCTCTGGTAAATATCCCACCACACGTTAACTTGAGAATTTAATTTTTGCTACTCCTAGAAATTTTTGGATAATTAGGTCATTTGCATCTTCAACACGTTTCTGGCATACATATCCACCACATTTAAAACATGTTAGGATCAATTAGAAATATCTTTCTTATAAAATTCCACCAAGCTATCTGGGGTTGTACTAGTGGAATTTACCCAAAGTGGATAACAAAACTTTGGTGTTCCTTTTTTGTGCGTGAAAATAGTTTTCTTCACTCACACTTATTATACTTTTCAAAATGTTTTACATACATAAACTCTAAAATTTTCATTTTGTTGTGATCTATATTTGCCTTATCTTTTTTTTTACGAGAAAACAGGGAGATAGAAAAACTCATGCTTGAAAAAAAATTGAACATCCAAAATGGAAATGCACAAATGTTGAGAGAGATAATTCCAAAAAGTATCTGTGATTTTTTAGGTCTGCATTTTTTGAAATAGGCAAAAATTGGGTTGTTTGGCTCTGGTAAATATCCCACCGAACGTTAACTTGAGAATTTAACTTTTTCTACGCCTTGAAATTTTTAGATCATTAGGTCATTTGCATCTTCAAAATGTTTCTGGTATGCATATCCACCACATTCAAAACATGTTAGGATCAATTAGAAATCTCTTTCTTTTAAAATTCTAGCAAGCTATCGGGGGTTGTACTAGTGGAATTCCCCAAACAAAACTTTGGTGTTCATTTTTAGTGTGTGAAAATAATTTTCTTCACTCTCATTTATTAGAGTTGTCAAATTATTTTGCATACATAAACTCTAAAATTTTCATTTTTTTGTGATCTATATTTGCCTTATCATTTTGTCTACGAGAAATCTGGGAGAGTGAAAAATTCATGTTTGAAAAAAAAAATTGAACTTCCGAAAATGGAAATGCACAAATGCTAAGAGCGATAATTCCAAAAAGTATCTGTGATTTTTTAGGTCCACTTTTTGTAAAATAGGCAAAAAGTGGGTTGTTTGGCTCTGATAAATATACCACCGCATGTTAACTTGAGAATTTAATTTTTTTCTACTCGAAATTTTTGAATCATTAGGTTGTTGCCATCTTCAAATATTTATGGCATGCATATCCACCACATTTAAAACATGTTAGGATCAATTGGAAATCTCTTTCTTATAAATTTCCACCAAGCTATCTTGGGTTGTACTAGTGGAATTTCCCCAACGTGGATAACAATACTTTGGTGTTCATTTTTAGTGCTTGAAAATAATTTTAATCACTCACATTTATTATAATTTTCAAATTCTTTTGCGTACATAAACTCTAAAATTTTAATTTTGTTGTGATCTATATTTGCCTTATCTTTTTGTTTTCGAGAAAACAGGGAGACAGAGAAACTCATGTTTGAAAAAAAAATGAACACCCAAAATGGAAATGCACAAATGCTGAGAGATATAATTCCAAAAATTATCTGTGATTTTTTTGGTCCGCTTTTTGTGAAATAGGAAAAAAGTGGGTTGTTTGGCTCGGGTAAATACCACACCGCACTTTAACTTGAGAATTTACTTTTTTCTACTCCATGAAAGTTTTGGATCATTTGGTCATTTGCATCTTCAACATGTTTCTGGCATGCATATCCACCACATTTAAAACATGTTAGGATCAATTAGAAATCTCTTTCTTATAAAATTCCACCAAGCTATATGGGGTTGTACTAGTGGAATTTCCCCAACGTGGATAACAATACTTTGGTGTTCATTTTTAGTGCGTGAAAATAAATTTCTTCACTCACATTTATTAGAGTCTTAAAATTGTTTTGCATACATAAACTCTAAAATCTTCATTTTGTTGTGATCTATATTTGCCTTATCTTTGTTTTTACGAGAAAACAGGGAGATAGAAAAACTCATGTTTGAAAAAAAAAAATTGAACATCCAAAATGGAAATGCACAAATGTTGAGAGAGATAATTCCAAAAAGTATCTGTGATTTTTTAGGTCCGCATTTTTTAAAATAGGCAAAAAGTGGGATGTTTGGCTCTAGTAAATATCCCACCGAACGTTAACTTGAGAATTTAACTTTTTCCACGCCTTGAAATTTTTGAATCATTAGGTCATTTGCATCTTCAACATGTTTCTGCCATGCATATCGACCACATTTAAAACATATTAGGATCAATTAGAAATCTCTTTCTTATAAAATTCCACCATGCTATCTGGGGTTGTACTAGTGGAATTTCCCCAACATGGATAACAAAACTTTGGTGTTCATTTTTAGTGCGTGAAATAATTTTCTTCACTCACATTTATTACAGTTTTCAAATTCTTTTGCATACATAAGCTCTAAAATTTTCATTTTGTTGTGATCTATATTTGCCTCATCTTTTTGTTTACGAGAAAACTGGGAGAGTGAAAAACTTTAGTTTGAAAAGAAAAATTGAACATCCAAAATGGATATGCACAAATGCTAAGAGAGATAATTCTAAAAAGTATCTGTGATTTTTTTGGTCTGCTATTTGTAAAATAGGCAAAAAGTGGGTTTGTTTGGCTCTGGTAAATACCCCACCGCACGTTAACTTGAGAATTTAATTTTTTGTTGTCCTTGAAATTTTTGGATTATTAGGACTTTATCATCTTCAACATGTTTCTGGCATGCATATCCACCACAATTAAAACATGTAAGGATCAATTAGAAATCTCTTTCTTATAAAATTTCACCAAGCTATCTGCGGTTGTTCTAGTGGAATTTCCCCAACGCTGATAACAAAACTTTGGTGTTCATTTTTAGTGCATGAAAATAATTTTTTTCACTCTCATTTATTATAGTTTTCAATTTCTTTTGCAAACATAAATTCTAAAATTTTCATTTTGTTGTTATCTATAGTTGCCTTATCTTTTTGTTTTCGAGAAAGTAGGAAGATAGAAAAAATCAAGTTTGAAAAAAAAAATGAACATCCAAAATGGAAATGCACAAATTCTGAGAGAGATAAGGCCAAAAAATATCTGTGATTTTTTAGGTCCGCTTTTTGTAAAATAGGCAAAAAGTGGGTTGTTTAGCTCTGGTAAATATCCTACCGCACGTTAACATGAGAAATTAATTCTTTCTACTCCTTGAAATTTTTGGATCATTAGGTTATTTGCATCTTCAACGTGTTTCTGGCATGCATATCCACCACATTTAAAACATGATAGCATCATTTAGATATCTCTTTCTTAAAAAATTCCACCAAGCTATCTGGGGTTGTACTAGTGGAATTTCCCCTACGTGGATAATAAAACTTTGGTGTTCATTTTTAGTGCGTGAAAATAATTTTTTTCACTCACATTTATTTTAATTTTCAAATTCTTTTGCATACAAAAACTCTAAAATTTTCATTTTGTTGCGATCTATATTTGCCTTATCTTTTTGTTTACGACAAAACTGGGAGAGTAAAAAACTCAAGTTTGAAAAAAAATTGAACATAAAAAAATGGAAATGGACAAATGCTTATAGAGATAATTCCAAAAATTATCTTTGATTTTTTAGGTCCACCTTTTGTAAAATAGGCAAATAGAGGGTTGTTTGGCTCTGGTAAATATCCCACCGTTCGTCAACTTTAGATTTTATTTTTTTCTACTTCATGAAATTTTTGGATCATTAGGACATTTGCAGCTTTAACATGTTTTTGCCATGCATATCGACCAAATTTAAAACATGTTAGGATCAATTAGAAATCTCATTCTTATAAAATTCCACCAAGCTATCTGGGGTTGTAGTAGTTGAATTTCCCCAACGTGGATAACAAAACTTTGGTGTTCATTTTTAGGTCATGAAATAATTTTCTTCACTCACAATTATTACAGTTTTCAAATTCTTTTGCATACATAAGCTCTATAATTTTCTTTATGTTGTGATCTATATTTGCCTTATCTTTTTGTTTACGAGAAATTTGGGAGAGTGAAAAACTTAAGTTTGAAAAAAAAAATTGAACATCCAAAATTGATATGCACAAATGCAAAGAGAGATAATTCCAAAAAGTATTTGTGATTTTTTAGGTCTGCTATTTGTAAAATAGGCAAAAAATGGGTTGTTTGGCTCTAGTAAATACCCCACCGCACTTTAACATGAGAATTAATTTTTTTTGTCCTTGAAAGTTTTTGATCATTAGGTCATTTGCATCTTCAACATGTTTCTGGCATGCATATCCACCACAATTAAAATATGTTAGGATCAATTAGAAATCTCTTTCTTATAAAATTCCATCGAGCCACCTGGGGTTGTACTAGTGGAATTTCCCCAACGTGGATAATAAAACTTTGGTGTTCATTTTTAGTGCATGAAAACAATTTTTTTCTCTCTCATTTATTATAGTTTTCAAATTCTTTTGCATACATAACCTCTAAAATTTTCATTTTGTTGTGATCTATATTTACCTTATCTTTTTGTTTTCGAGAAACCAGGGAGATAGAAAAACTCAAGTTTGAAAAAAAAAAAAATGAACATCCAAAATGGAAATGCACAAATGCTGAGAGATAATGCCAAAAAGTATATGTGATTTTTTAGGTGCGCTTTTTGTAAAAGAAGCAAAAAGTGGATTGTTTGGCTCTGGTTAATATCCCACCGCACGTTAACTTGAGAAATTAATTCTTTCTTCTCCTTGAAACTTTTTTATCATAAGGTTATTTGCATCTTCAACATGTTTCTGGCATGCATATCCACCACATTTAAAACAAGATAGGATACCTTAGAAATCTCTTTCTTAAAAAATTCCACCAAGCTATCTGGGGTTGTACTAGTGGAATTTCCCCAACGTGGATAAAAAAAATTTGGTGTTCATTTTTAGTGCGTGAAAATAATTTTCTTCAATCACATTTATTGTAGTTTTCAAATTCTTTTGCATACAAAAACTCTAAAATTTTCATTTTGTTGTGATCTATATTTGCCTTATCTTTTCGTTTACGAGAAAACTGGGAGAGTGAAAAACTCAAGTTTGAAAAAAAAATTGAACATAAAAAAATGGAAATGAACAAATGCTGATAGAGATAATTCCAAAAATTATCTTTGATTTTTTAGGTCTGCTTTTTGTAAAATAGGAAAATAGAGGGTTGTTTGGCTCTGGTAAATATCCCACCGCACATCAACTTTAGAGTTTAATTTTCTCTACTCCTTGAATTTTTTGGATAAATAGGACATGTGCATCTTTAACATGTTTCTACCATGGATATCGACCACATTTAAAACATGTTAGGATCTATTAGAAATCTCTTTCTTATAAAATTCCACCAAGCTATCTGGGGTTGTACTAGTGGAATTTCCCCACAGTGGATAACAAAACTTTGGTGTTCATTTTTAGTGCGTGAAATAATTTTCTACACTCACATTTATTATAGTTTTCAAATTCTTTTGCATACATAAGCTCTAAAATTTTCTATTTGTTCTGATCTATTTTTGCGTTATCTTTTTGTTGACGAGAAAACTGGGAGAGTGAAAAACTTTAGTTTGAAAAGAAAAATTGAACATCCAAAATGGATATGCACAAATGCTAAGAGAGATAATTCTAAAAAGTATCTGTGATTTTTTTTGTCTGCTATTTGTAAAATAGGCAAAAAGTGGGTTGTTTGGCTCTTGTAAATACCCCACCGCACGTTAACTTGAGAATTTAATTTTTTCTTCTCCTTGAAATTTTTGGATTATTAGGACTTTTGCATCTTCAACATGTTTCTGGCATGCATATCCACCACAATTAAAACATGTTAGATCAATTGGAAATCTGTTTCATATAAAATTCCACCAAGCTATCTAGGGTTGTACTAGTGGAATTTCCACAACGTGGATAACAAAACTTTGGTGTTCATTTTGAGTGCTTGAGAATAATTTTTTTTACTCTCATTTATTATAGTTTTCAAATTCTTTTGCATACATAAACTCTAAAATTTTCGTTTTGTTGTCATCAATATTTGCCTTATCTTTTTGTTTACGAGAAAACAGGGATATAGAAAAACTAAAGTTTGAAAAAAAATTGAACATAGAAAATGGAAACGCACAAATTCTGAGAGAGATAATTCCAAAAATTATCAGTGATTTTTAGGTCCGTTTTTTGTAAAATAGGCAAAAAGTGGCATGTTTGCTCTGAAAAATATCCCACCACACGTTAACTTGAGAATTTAATTTTTTCTACGCCTTGAAATTTTTGGATCATTTGGTCATTTGCATCTTCAACATGTTTCTTGCATGCATATCCACCACATTTAAAACATGTTAGGATCAATTAGAAATCTCTTTCTTATAAAATTCTACCAAGCTATATTCGGTTGTACACATGGATAAAAAAACTTTGGTGTTAATTTTTAGTGCTTGAACATAATTTTCTTCACTCACATTTATTATAGTTTTCAAATTTTTTTGCATACATAAATTCTAAAATTTTCATTTTGTTGTTATCGTTATGTGCCTTATCTTTTTGTTTTCGAGAAAACAGGGAGAAAGAAAAACTCATGTTTGAAAAAAAAAAATTGAACATCCAAAATGGAAAAGCACAAATGCTGAGAAAGATAATTTCAAAAATTGTGTGTGATAATTTCAAAAAGCTGGATGGTTGGCTCTGATAAATACCCCACCGCACGTTTACTTGAGAATTGTTTTTTCTACTCCTTAAAATTTTTGGATCATTAGGTCATTTTCAACTTCAACATGTTTCTGGCATGCATATCCCCCACGATTACAAAATGTTAGGATCAATTAGAAATCTCTTTCTTATAAAATTCCACCAAGCTATCTGGGGTTGTACTAGTGGAATTTTCCCAACGTGGATAACAATATTTTGGTGTTCATTTTTAGTGCATGAAAATAATTTTCTTCACTTACATTTATAAGAGTTTTCTAATTATTTTGCATACATACACTCTAAAAACATTTTGCTGTGATCTATATTTGCCTTATCTTTTTGTTTACGAGAAAACTTGAAGAGTGAAAAACTCAAGTTTGAAAAAAAAAATTTATCATCCAAAATGGAAATGGACAAATTCTGAGAGAGATAATTCCAAAAAGTATCTGTGGTTTTTTAGGTCCACTTTTTGTAAAAAAGGCAAAAAGTGGTTTGTTTGGCTCTGGTAAATATTCCACCGCACGTTAACTTCAGAATTTAATTTTTTCTACTCCTTGAAATTTTTGGATCATTAGGTCATTTGCATCTTCAACATGTTTCTGGCATGCATATCCACCACATTTAAAACATGTTAGGATCAATTAGAAATCTCTTTCTTTTAAAATTCCACCAAGCTATCTAGGGTTGTACTAGTGGAATTTCTCCAAAGTGGATAACAAAATTTTGGTGTTCATTTTTAGTGCGTGAAAATAATTTTCTTCACTCACATTTATTATAGTTTTCAAATTCTTTTCCATACATAAGCTGTAAAATTTACATTTTGTTGTGATCTATATTTGCCTTATCTTTTTGTTTAACAGAAAACTGGGGGAGTGCAAAACTCAAGTTCGAAAAAAAAAATTGAACATCAACAATGGAAATGCACAAATGCTGAGAGAGATAATTCATAAAAGTATCTGTGATTTTTTCGGTCCACTTTTTTTAAAATAGGCAAAAAGTGGGTTGTTTGGCTCTGGTAGATATCCCACTGAACGTTAACCTGAGAATTTAATTTTTTCTACGCCTTGAAATTTTTCGATCATTAGGTCGTTTGTATCTTCAACATTTTTCTGGCATGCATATCCACCACATTCAAAACAAGTTAGGATCAATTAGAAATCTCTTTCTTATACAATTCCAGCAAGCTCTCTAGGGTTGTACTAGTAGAATTCCCCAACGTGGATAACAAAACTTTGGTGTACATTTTTAGTGTGTGAAAATAATTTTATTCACTCACATTTATTATATTTTTCAAATTCTTCTGCATACATAAACTCTAAAATTTTCATTTTGTTGTGATCTATCTTTGCCTTTCTTATTGTTTACGAGAAAACTGCGAGAGTGAAAAACTCATGTTTGAAAAATGAAATTGAACATCCAAAATGAAAATGCAGAAATGCAAAGAGAGATAATTCCAATAAGTATTTGTGATTTTTTAGGTCCGCTTTTTGTAAAATAGGCTAAAAGTGGGTTGTTTGGCTCTGTTAAATATCCCACCGCACGTTAACTTGAGAATTTAGTTTTTTCTACTTCTAGAAATTTCTGGATCGTTAGGTCATTTGCATCTTCAACATGTTTCTGGCATGCATATCCACCACATTTAAAACATGTTAGGATCAATTTGAAATCTCTTTCTTTTAAAATTTCATCAAGCTATCTGGGGTTGTACTAGTGGAATTTCCCCAAAGTGGATAACAAAACTTTGGTGTTCATTTTTAGTGCGTGAAAATAATTTTCTTCACTCACATTTATTATAGTTTTCAAATTCTTTTCCATACATAAGCTCTAAAATTTTCATTTTGTTGTGATCTATAGTTGCCTTATCTTTTTGTTTACGAGAAAACTGGGAGAGTGAAAAACTCAAGTTTGAAAAAAAAAACTGAACATCCAAAATGGAAATACACAAAAGAACAGAGAGATAATTCCAATAAGTATCTCTGATTTTTTAGGTCCATTTTTTGTAAAATAGGCAAAAAGTGGGTTGTTTAGCTCAGATAAATATCCCACCGCACATTAACTTGAGAATTTAATTTTTTCTACTCCTTGAAATTTTTGGATCATTAGGTCATTTGCATCTTCATCATGTTTCTGACATGCATATCCACCACATTTAAAACATGTTAGGATCAATTAGAAATCTCTTTCTAATAAAATTCCACCAAGCAATCTGGGGTTGTAGTAGTGGAATTTCCCCAACGTGGATAACAAAACTTTTGTGTTCATTTTTAGTGCATGAAATAATTTTCTTCACTCACATTTATTATAGTTTTAAAATTATTTTGCATACATAAACTCAAAAATTTTCATTTTCTTGTGTTCTATATTTGCCTTATCTTTTGGTTTACAAGAAAACAGTGAGAGAAAAAAACTCAAGCTTGAAAAAAAAAAATTGAACATCAGAAAATGGAAATGCACAAATGCTAAGAGAGATAATTCTAAAAAGTATATGTGATTTTTTAGGTCCGGTTTTTTGTAAAATAGGAAAAAAGTTGGTTGTTTGGCTCTGGTAAATATGCCACCGCACGTTAACTTGAGAATTTAATTTTTTCTACTCCTTGAAAATTTTGGATCATTAGGTCATTTGCATCTTCAACATGTTTCTGGCATGCAAATCCACCACATTCAAAACATGTTAGGATCAATTAGAAATCTTTTTCTTATACAATTCCAGCAAGCTATCTGGGGTTGTACCAGTGGAATTCTCCAACGTGGATAACAAAACTTTGGTGTTCATTTTTAGTGCGTGAAAATAATTTTCTTCACTCACATTTATTATAGTTTTCAAATTCTTTTCCATACATAAGCTCTAAAATTTTCATTTTGTTGTGATCTATAGTTGCCTTATCTTTTTGTTTACGAGAAAACTGGGAGAGTGAAAAACTCAAGTTTGAAAAAAAAAACTGAACATCCAAAATGGAAATACACAAATGAACAGAGAGATAATTCCAATAAGTATCTCTGATTTTTTAGGTCCATTTTTTGTAAAATAGGCAAAAAGTGGGTTGTTTAGCTCAGATAAATATCCCACCGCACATTAACTTGAGAATTTAATTTTTTCTACTCCTTGAAATTTTTGGATCATTAGGTCATTTGCATCTTCATCATGTTTCTGACATGCATATCCACCACATTTAAAACATGTTAGGATCAATTAGAAATCTCTTTCTAATAAAATTCCACCAAGCAATCTGGGGTTGTAGTAGTGGAATTTCCCCAACGTGGATAACAAAACTTTTGTGTTCATTTTTAGTGCATGAAAATAATTTTCTTCACGCACATTTATTATAGTTTTAAATTTTTTTTGCATACATAAACTCTAAAATTTTCATTTTGTTGCGTTCTATATTTGCCTTATATTTTTGTTTACAAGAAAATAGGGAGAGAGAAAAACTCAAGCTTGAAAAAAATAATTGAACATCTGAAAATGAAAATGCACAAGTGCTAAGAGAGATAATTCAGAAAAGTATATGTGATTTTTTAGCTCCGGTTTTTTGTAAAATAGGCAAAAAGTGGGTTGTTTGGCTTTGGTAAATATCCCACCGCACGTTGACTAGAGAATTTAATTTTTTCTACTCCTTGAAAATTTTGGATCATTAGGTCATTTTCATCTTCAACATGTTTCTGGCATGCGTATCCACCACATTTAAAACATGTTAGGATCAATTAGAAATCTCTTTCTAATAAAATTCCACCAAGCTATCAGTTGTTGTACTAGTGGAATTTCCCCAACATGGATAACAAAACTTTGGAGTTCATTTTTAGTGCGTGAAAATAATTTTCTACACTCAAAATTATTGTAGTTTTAAAATTCTTTTGCATTCATAAACTCTAAAACTTTCATTTTATTGTGATCTATATTTGCCTTATCTTTTTGTTTATGAAAAAACAGGGCGAGATAAAAACTCAAGTTTGAAAAAAAAACTTGAACATTAGAAAATGGAAAAGCACAAATGCTAAGAGAGATAATTCCAAAAAGTATCTGTGATTTTTTAGGTCTGGTTTTTGTAAAATAGGCAAAAAGTGGCTTATTTGGCACTGGAAAATATCCCACCGCACGTTAACTTGAGAATTTAATTTTTTCTACTCCTTGAAATTTTTGGATCATTAGGTCATTTGCATCTTCCACATGTTTCTGGCATGCATATCCACCACATTTAAAACATGTTAGGATCAATTAGAAATCTTTTTCTTATAAAATTCCACCAAGCTATCTGGGGTTGTACTAATGGAATTTCTCCAACGTGGATAACAAAACTTTGGGGTTCATTTTTAGTGCGTGAAAATTATTTTCTTCATGCACATTTATTATAGCTTTCAAATTCTTTTGCATACATAAACTCGAAAATTTTCATTTTGTTGTGAGGAAGATTTGCCTTATCTTTTTGTTTACAAGAAAACCGGGGGATTGAAAAACTAAAGTTTGAAAAAAAATTGAACATCCAAAATGGAAATACTCAAATGCTGAAAGAGATAATTCCAAAAAGTATCTATGATTTTTTACGTCCACTTTCTGTAAAATAAGAAAAAATTGGGTTGTTTGGCTCTCGTACATATCCGACCGCAAGTTAACTTGAGAATTTAATTTTTTGTACTCCTTGAAATTTTTGGATCATTAGGTCATTTGCATCTTCAACATGTTTCTGGCATGCATATCCACCACATTCAAAACATGTTAGGGTCAATTAGAAATCTCTTTCTTATAAAATTCCACCAAGCTATCTGAGGTTATACTAGTGGAATTTCTCCAACGTGGATAACAAAACTTTGGCGTTCATTTTTAGTGCGTGAAAATAATTTTCTTCACTCACATTTATTGTAGTTTGCAAATTCTTTTGCGTACATAAACTCTAAAATTTTCATTTTGTTGTGATCAATATTTTACTTATCTTTTTGTTTACGAGAAAAATAGGAGAGTGAAAAACTCAAGTTTGAAAAAAAAAATTGAACATCCAAAAATAGAAATGCACAAATGCTGAGAGAGATAATTCCAAAAAGTATCTGTGAGTTTTTAGGTCCGCTGTTTGTAAGATAGGCAAAAAGTGGGTTGTTTGGCTCTGGTAAATATCCCACCGCAGGTTAACATGAGAAATTATTTTTTTTTACTCCTTGAAATTTTTTGATCATGAGGTCATCTGCATCTTCAACATGTTTCTACCATGCATATCCACCACATTTAAAACATGATAGAATCATTTAGAAATCTCTTTCTTATAAAATTCCACCAAGCTATCTGGGGTTGTACTAGTGGAATTTCTCAACCATGGATAACAAAACTTTGGCGTTCATTTTTAGTGCGTGAAAATAATTTTCTTCACTCACATTTATTGTAGTTTTCAAATTCTATTGCGTATATAAACTCTAAAATTTTCATTTTGTTGTTATCTATATTTGCCTTATCTTTTTGTTTACGAGAAAACTAGGAGAGTGAAAAACTCAAGTTTGGAAAACAAAATTGAACATCCAAAAATGGAAATGCACAAATGCTGAGAGAGATAATTCCAAAAAGTATCTGTGATTTTTTAGGTCCGCTTTTTGTAAAATAGGCAAAAAGTGGGTTGTTTGGCTCTGGTAAATATCCCAATGCACGTTAACATGAGAAATTAATTTTTTCTACACCTTGAAATTTTTGGATTAGGTCATTTGCATCTTCAACATGTTTCTAGCATGCATATCCACCACATTTAAAACATGATAGAATCATTTAGAAATCTCTTTCTTATAAAATTCCACCAAACTATCTGGGATTGTACTAGTGGAATTTCTCCAACGTGGATAACAAAACTTTGGCGTTCATTTTTAGTGCTTGAAAATAATTTTCTTCACTCACATTTATTGTAGTTTTTAAAATTATTTTGCCTACATAAACTCTAATATTTTCATTTTTTTGTGTTCTATATTTGCCTTATCTTTTTGTTTACGAGAAAACTAGGAGAGTGAAAAACTCAAGTTTGAAAAACAAAATTGAACATCCAAAAATAGAAATGCACAAATGCTTATAGAGATAATTCCAAAAATTATCTGTGATTTTTTGGTCCGCTTTTTGTAAAATAGGCAAATAGTGGGTTGTTTGGCTCTGGTCAATATCCCACCGCACGTCAACTTTAGAGTTTAATTTTTTCTACTTCTTGAAATTTTTGGATAATTAGGACATTTGCAGCTTTAACATGTTTCTGCCATGCATATCGACCCCATTTAAAACATGTTAGGATCAATTAGAAATCTCTTTCTTATAAAATTCCACCTAGTTATCTGGGGTTGTAGTAGTGGAATTTCCCCAACGTGGATAACAAAACTTTGGTGTTCATTTTTAGTGCGAGAAATAATTTTCTTCGCTCACATTTATTATAGTCTTCAAATTCTTTTGCATACATAAGCTCTAAAATTTTCATTTTGTTGTGATCTATATTTGCCTTATCTTTTTGTTTGCGAGAAAACTGGGAGAGTGAAAAACTTAAGTTTGAAAAAAAAAATTGAACATCCAAAATAGATATGGACAAATGCTAAGAGAGATAATTCCAAAAACTATCTTTGATTTTTGAGGTCCGCTATTCGTAAAATAGGCAAAAAGTGGGTTGTTTGGCTTTGGTAAATATCCCTCCGCACGTTAACTTGAGAATTTAATTTTTTCTACACCTTGAAATTTTTGGATCATTAGGTCATTTGCTAGTTCAACTTGTTTCTGGCATGCATATCCACCACAATTAAAACATGTTAGGATCAATTAGAAATCTCTTTCTTATAAAATTCCACCGAGCTATCTAGGGTTGTACTAGTGGAATTTCCCCAACGTGGCTAACAATATTTTGGTGTTCATTTTTAGTGCTTGAAAATAATTTTCTTCACTCACATTTATTGGATTTTTCAAATTATTTTGCATACATAAACTCTAAAATTTTCATTTTGTTGTGATCTATATTTGCCTCATCTTTTTGTTTACGAGAAAACTAGGAGAGAGAAAAACTCAAGTTTGAAAAAAAAAATTGAACATCGAAAATGGAAATGTACAAATGCTAAGAGAGATCATTCCAAAAAGTATCTGTGATTTTTTTGGTCCGCTTTTTGTAGAATAGGCAAAAAGTGGGTTGTTTAGCTCTGGTAAATATCCCACCGCATGTTAACTTGATAATTTAATTTTTTCTACTCCTTGAAATTTTTTGATCATTAGGTCATTTGCATCTTCAACATGTTTCTGGCATTGATATCCACCACATTCAAAACATGTTAGGATAAACTAGAAATCTGTTTCTTATAAAATTCCAGCATGCTATCTGGGGTTGTACTTGTGGAATTCCCTAACATGGATAACAAAACTTTGGTGTTCATTGTTAGTGTGTGAAAATAGTTTTCTTCACTCTCATTTATTATAATTTTCAAATTTTGTTGCATACATAAACTCTAAAATTTTCATTTTGTTGTGATCTATATTTGCCTTATCTTTTTGTTTTCGAGAAAACAGGCAAAGTTAAAAGCTCAAGTTTGAAAAAACAATTTGAACATCCAAAATGGAAATGCACAAATACTAAAAGAGATACTTCCAGGAAGTATTATTTATTTTTTAGGTCCGCTTTTTGTAAAACAAGCAAAAAGTGGGTTGTTTGGCTCTAGTAAATATCCCACCGCACGTTTACGTGAGAATTTAATTTTTTCTACTCCTTGAAATTTTTGGATCATTAGGAAATTTGCATCTTCAACATGTTTCGACCATGCATATCCACCACATTTAAAACATGTTAGGATCAATTAGAAATCTCTTTCTTATAAAATTCCACCAAGCTATCTGGGGTTGAACTAGTGGAATTTCCCCAACGTGGATAACAAAACATTGGTGTTCATTTTTTGTGCATGAAAATAATTTTCTTCACTCACATTTATTATAGTTTTCAAATTCTTTTGCATACATATGCTCTAAAATTTTCATTTTGTTGTGATCTATATTTGCTTTATCTTTTTCTTTACGAGAAAACTCGGAGAGTAAAAAACTCCTGTTTGAAAAAAAAATTGAACATCCAAAATAGATATGCACAAATTCTAAGAGAGATAATTCCAAAAGTATCTGTGATTTTTTAGGTCCGGTTTTTGTAAAATAGGCAAAAACTGGGTTGTTTGGCTCTTGTAAATATCACACCGTACGTTAACTTGAGAATTTAATTTTTTCTGCTCCTTGAAATTTTGGAACAGTTAGGTCATTTGTATCTTCAACATGTTTCTGGCATGCATATCCACCACATTTAAAACATGTTAGGATCAATTAGAAATCTCTTTCTTATAAAATTCCACCGAGCTATGTGGTGTTGTACTAGTGGAATTTCCCCAACGTGGATAACAAAACTTTTGTGTTCATTTTTAGTGCATGAAAAATAATTTCTTCAGTCACATTTACTATAGTTTTAAAATTCTTCTGCATACATAAGCTCTAAAATTTTCAATTTGTTGTGATGTATATTTGCCTTATCTTTTTGTTTACAAGAAAACTGGGAGAGAGAAAAACTCAAGTTTAAAAAAAAAATTGAACATCCAAAAAGGAAATGTACAAATGCTAAGAGAGATAATTCCAAAAAGTATTTGTGATTTTTTAGGTCCGCTTTTTTTAAAATGGGCAAAAAGTGGGTTGTTTGGCTCCGGTAAATATCCCACCGCACGTTAACTTGAGAATTTAGTATTTTCTACTCATTGAAATTTTTGGATCATTAGGTCATTAGCATCTTCTACTTGTTTCTGGCATGCATATCCACCACATTTAAAACAAGTTATAATCAATTAGAAATCACTTTTTTATAAAATTCCACCAAGCTATCTGGGGTTGTACTAGTGGAATTTCCCCTACCTGGATAACAAAACTTTGGGGTTCATTTTTAGTGCGTGAAAATTATTTTCTTCATGCACATTTATTATAGTTTTCAAATTCTTTTGCATACATAAACTCGAAAATTTTTATTTTGTTGTGAGCAAGATTTGCCTTATCTTTTTGTTTACGAGAAAACTGGGGGATTGAAAAACTAAAGTTTAAAAAAAAATTGAACATCCAAAATGGAAATGCTCAAATACTGAGAGAGATAATTCCAAAAAGTATCTATGATTTTTTACGTCCGCTTTTTGTAAAATAGGAAAAAATTGGGTTGTTTGGCTCTGGTACATATCCGACCGCAAGTTAACTTGAGAATTTAATTTTTTCTACTCCTTGAAATTTTTGGATCATTAGGTTATTTGCATCTTCAACATATTTCTGGCATGCATATCCACCACATTCAAAACATGTTAGGATCAATTAGAAATCTCTTGCTTATAAAATTCCACCATGCTATCTGGGGTTGTACTAGTGGAATTTCTCCAACGTGGATAACAAAACTTTGGCGTTCATTTTTAGTGCGTGAAATTAATTTTCTTCACTCACATTTATTTTAGTTTTAAAATTCTTTTCCGTACATAAACTCTAAAATTTTCATTTTGTTCTAATCAATATTTGCTTTATCTTTTTGTTTACGAGAAAACTAGAAGAGTGAAAAACTCAAGTTTGAAAAAAAAATTGAACATCCAAAAATAGAAATGCACAAATGCTGAGAGAGATAATTCCAAAATGTATCTGTGATTTTTTAGGTCCGCTGTTTGTAAAATAGGCAAAAAGTGGGTTGTTTGGCTCTGGTAAATGTCCCACCGCAAGTTAACATGAGAAATTAATTTTTTCTATTCCTTGAAATTTTTGGATCATTAGGTCATCTACATCTTCAACATGTTTCTGACTTGCATATCCACCACAATTAAAACATGTTAGCATCAATTAGAAATCTCTTTCTTATAAAATTCCACCAAGCTATCTGGGGTTGTACTAGTGGAATTTCCCGATCAAGGATAAATAAACTTTGGCGTTCATTTTTAGTGCGAGAAAATAATTTCTTCACTCACATTTATTATAGTTTTCAAATTCTTTTGAGTATAAATTAACTCTAAAATTTTCATTTTGTTGTGATCAATATTTGCCTTATCTTTTTGTTTACGAGAAAACTGGGAGAGAGACAAACTCAAGTTTGAAAAAAAAATTGAACATCCAAAATGGAAATGCTCAAATGCTGAGAGAGATAATTCCAAAAAGTATCTCTGATTTTTGAGGTCCGCTTTTTGTAAAATAGGCAAAAAGTGGGTTGTTTGGCTCTGGTAAATATCCCACCGCATGTTAACTTGAGAATTTAATTTTTTCTACGCCATGAAATTTTTGGCTCATTAGGTCATTTGCATCTTCAACATATTTCTACCATGCATATCCACCACATTTAAAACATGTTAGCATCAATTAGAAATCTATTTCTTATAAAATTCCCCCAAGCTATCTGGGGTTGTACTAGTGGAATTTCCCCAATGTGGATAACAAAACTTTGGTGTTCATTTTTAGTGCGTGAAAGAAATTTTCTTCACTCACATTTATTATAGTTTTCAAATTCTTTTGCGTATAAATTAACTCTAAAATTTTCATTTTGTTGTGATCTATATTTGCCTTATATTTTTGTTTACGAGAAAACTGGGAGAGAGAAAAACCTAAGTTTGAAAAAAAAATTGAACATCCAAAATGAAATTGCACAAAAGCTGATAGAGATAATTCCAAAAATTATCTGTAATTTTTTAGGTCCGCTATTTGTAAAATAGGCAAATAGTGGGTTGTTTGGCTCTGGTAAATATCCTACCACACGTTAACTTTAGAGTTTAATTTTTTCGACTCCACAAAATTTTTGGATCATTAGGTCATTTGCATCTTCAACATGTTTCTGCCATGCATATCGACGACATTTAAAACATGTTAGGTTCAATTAGAAATATCTTTCTTATAAAATTCCACCAAGCTATCTGGGGTTGTACTAGTGGAATTTCCCCAATGTCGATAACAAAACTTTGGGGTTCATTTTTAGTGCGTGAAAATAATTTTCTTCACTCACATTTATTAGAGTTTTCAAATTATTTTGCATACATAAACTGTAAAATTTTCATTTTGTTATGATCTATATTTGCCTTTTCTTTTTGTTTACGAGAAAACTGGGAGAGAGGAAAACTCAAGTTTGAAAAAAAAAATGGGCATCCAAAATGGAAATGCACAAATGCTGAGAGAGATAATTCCAAAAAGTATCTGTGACTTTTTATGTCCATTTTTTTTAAAACAGGCAAATAGTGGGTTGTTTGGCTTTGGAAAAAATCCCACCGCACGTTAACTTTTGAATTTAATTTTTTCTACGCCTTGAAATTTTTGGATCATTAGGACATTTGCATCTTCAACATGTTTCTGGCATGCATATCCACCACATTTAAAACATGTTAGGATCAATTAGAAATCTCTTTCTGATAAAATTCCACCAACCTATCTGGGGTTGTACTAGGGGAATTTCCCCAACGTGTATGACAAAACTTTGGTGTTCATTTTTAGTGCTTGAAAATAATTTTCTTCACTCACTTTTATTATAGTTTGTAAATTCTTTTGCATACATAAACTCTAAAATTATTATTTTGTTGTGATCTATATTTGCCTTATCTTTTTTTTTTTCAGGAAAACAGGGAATTAGAAAAACTCAAGTTTGAAAAAAAAAATTGAACATCCAAAATGGAAATGCAAATGCTGAGAAAAATAATTCATAAAATTATCTGTGATTTTTTATGTTCATTTTTCGTAAAATAGGAAAAAAGTGGGTTGTTTGGCTCAGGTAAATACCCCACCGCACGTTAACTTGAGAATTTAATTTTTTCTACTCGAAATTTTTGGATCATTAGGTCATTTGCATCTTCAACATGTTTTTGGGATGCATATCTACCACAATTAAAACATGTTAGGATCAATTAGAAATCCCTTTCTTATAAAATTCCACCAAGCTATCTGGGGTTGTACTAGTGGAATTTCCTCAAAGTGGATAGCAATACTTTGGTGTTCATTTTTAGTGCGTGAAAAAAAATTTCTTCACTCATATTTATTATAGTTTTCAAATTATTTTTCATACATAAACTCTAAAATTTTCATTTTGTTGTGATTTATATTTGCCTTATCTGTTTGTTTACGCGAAAACTAGGAGAGTGAAAAACTCAAGTATGAAAAAAAAAAATTGAACATCCAAAATGGAAATGCACAAATGATGAGAGAGATAATTCCAAAAAGTATCTGTGATTTTTTAGGTCCGCTTTTTGTAAAATAGGCAAAAAGTGGGTTGTTTGGCTCTGGTAAATATCCCACCGCATGTTAACTTGAGCATTTAATTTTTTCTACTCCTTGAAATTTTTGGATCATTTGGACATTTGCATCTTCAACATGTTTCTGGCATGCATATCCACCACATTCAAAACATGTTAAGATCAATTAGAAATCGGTTTCTTATAAAATTCTAGCAAGCTATCTGGGGTTGTACTTGTGGAATTCCCCCACGTGGATAACAAAGCTTTGGTGTTCATTTTTAGTGTGTGAAAATAGTTTTCTTCACTCTCATTTATTATAGTTTTTAAATTCTGTTGCATACATAAACTCTAAAATTTTCATTTTGTTGTGATCTAAATGCCTTATGTTTTTGTTTACAAGAAAACTGGCAGAGTTAAAAACTCAAGTTTCAAAAAAAAATTGAACATGCAAAATGGAAATGCGCAAATGCTAAGAGAGATAATTCCAATAAGTATTTGTGATTTTTTCGGTCTGCTTTTTGTAAAATAGGCAAAAAGTGGGTTGTTTGGCTCTAGTAAATATCCCACCGCACGTTTACTTGAGAATTTATTTTATTATACTCCTTGAAATTTTTGGATCATTAGGACATTTGCATCTTCAACATCTTTCTGGCATGCATATCCACCACATTTAAAACATGTTAGGATCAATTAGAAATCTCTTTCTTATAAAATTCCACCAAGCTATCTTGGTTTGTACTAGAGGAATTTCCCCAACGTATACTTTGGTGTTCATTTTTAGTGCTTGAAAATTATTTTCTTCACTCACATTTATTAGAGTTTTCAAATTATTTAGCATACATAAAGTCTAAAATTTTCATTTTCTTGTGATCTATATTTGCTTTATCTTTTGCTTACGAGAAAATTGGGAGAGAGCAAAACTCAAGTTTGAAAAAAAAATTGAACATCCAAATTGGAAATGCACAAATGCTGAGAGAGATAATTCCAAAAAGTATACAAGATTTTTTAGGTCTGCTTTTTTTAAAATAGGAAAAGAATGGGTTGTTTGGCTCTGGAAATTTTCCCACCGCACGTTAACTTGAGAACTTAATTTTTTCTACGCCTTGAAATGTTTGGATCATTAGGTCATTTGCATCTTCATCATGTTTCTGGCATGCATATCCACCACATTTAAAACATGTTAGGTTCAATTGGAAATCACTTTCTTATAAAATTCCAGCAAGCTATATGGGGTTGTACTAGTGGAATTCCGCAACGTGGATAACAAAACTTTGGTGTTCATTTTTAGTGTGTGAAAATAATTTTCTTCACTCTCATTTGTTAGAGTTTTCAAATTCTTTTGCATACATAAACTCTAAAATTTTCATTTTGTTGTGATCTATATTTGCCTTATCTTTTTTTTACGAGAAAACAGGGGGAGAGAAAAACTCAAGTTTGAAAAAAACATTGAACATCAGAAAATGGAAATGCACAAATGCTTAGAGAGATAATTCCAAAAATTATCTGTGATTTTTTAGGTCCGATTTTTTGTAAAAAAGGCAAAACTTGGGTTGTTTGGCTCTGGTAAATGTCCCACCGAACGTTAACTTGAGAATTTAATTTTTCTACTGCTTGAAATTTTTGGATCATTAGGTCATTTGCATCTTCAACATATTTCTGGCATGCATATCCACCACATTTAATACATATTAGGATCAATTAGAAATCTCTTTCTAATAAAATTCCACCACGCTATCTAGGGTTGTACTTGTGAAATTTCCGAAACGTGGATAAAAAAACTTTGGTGTTCCTTTTTTCGTGTGTGAAAATAATTTCCTTCACTCTCATTTATAATAGTTTTCAAATTCTTTTGCATACATATACTCTAAAATTTTCATTTTTTTGTGATTTATATTTGCCTAATCTTTTTGTTTACGAGAAAAGATATAGAGTGAAAAACACAAGTTTGAAAAAAAAATTGAACTTCCGAAAATGGAAATGCACAAATGCTGAGAGCGATAATTCCAAAAAGTATCTATGATTTTTTAGGTCAGCTTTTTGTAAAATAAGCAAAAAGTGGGTTGTTTGGCTTTGGTAAATATCCCACCGCACGTTAACTTGAGAATTTATTTTTTCTACTCCTTAAAATTTTCTGATCATTAGGTCATTTGCATCTTCAACATGTTTCTGGCATGCATATCCACCACATTTAAAATATTTTAGGATCAATTAGAAATCTCTTTCAAATAAAATTCCACCAAATTATCTGGGGTTGTATTAGTGGAATTTCCTCAATGTGAATAACGAAACTTTGGTGTTCCATTTTAGTGTGTGAAATAATTTTCTTCACTCACATTTATTATAGTTTTAAAATTTTTTTGCATATCTAACCTCTAAAATTTTCATTTTGTTGTGATATATTTTTGCCTTATCTTTTTGTTTACAAGAAAAATGGGAGAGTGAAAAACTCAAGTTTGAAAAAAAAATTGAACATCCAAAATCGAAATGGACAAATGCTAAGAGAGATAATTCAAAAAATTAACTGTGAATTTTTATGTCCGCTTTTTGTAAAATGGGCAAAAATTGGGTTGTTTGGCTCTGGTAAATATATCACTGCACGTTAACTTCAGAATTTAATTTTTTGTACTCCTTGAAATTTTTGGTTCATTAGGTCATTTGCATCTTCAACATGTTTCTGGCATGCATATCCACCATATTTAAAACATGTTAGGATCAATTAGAAATCTCTTTCTTATAAAATTCCACCAATCTAAGTGGGGTTGTACTTGTGGAATTTTCCCAACATGGATAACAAAACTTTGGTGTACATTTATAGTGCGTGAATATAATTTTCTTCACTCATATTTACTGTAGTTTTCAAATTCTTTTGCATACATAAGCTCTAAAATTTTCGTTTTGTTGTGATCTATATTTGCCATATCTTTTTGATTAAGAGAAAACTGGGAGAGTGAAAAACTGAAGTTTGAAAAACAAAATTGAACTTCCAAAATGGAAATGCACAAATGCTAAGAGAGATAATTCCAAAAAGTATCTGTGATTTTTTAGGTCCTCTTTTTGTAAAATAGGCAAAAAGTGGGTTGTTTGGCTCTGGAAAATATCTCACCGCACATTAACTTGAGAATTTAATTTTTTCTATTCCTTGAAATTTTTGGATCATTAGGTCATTTGCATCTTCAACATGTTTCCTTTATGCATATCCACCACATTTAAAACATGTTTGGATCAATTAGAAATCTCTTTCTTATAAAATTCCACCAAGCTATCTCGGGTTGTACTAGTGGAATTTCCCCAACGTGGATAACAAAACTTTGGTGTTCATTTTTAGTGAGCGAAAATAATTTCCTTCACTCACATTTATTATAGTTTTCAAATTCTTTTGCATACATAAACTCTAAAATTTTCATTTTGTTGTGATCTATATTTGCCTTATCTTTTTTTTTTACAAGAAAACTGGGAGAGTGAAAAACTCAAGTTTGAAAAAAAAAAATTGAACATCCAAAATGGAAATGCACAAATGCTGAGAGAATTCATAAATGTATCTTCGATTTTTTAGCTCCGTTTTTTGTAAAATAGGCAAAAAGTGGGTTGTTTGGCTCTGGTAAATATCCCACCGCACGTTAACTTGAGAATTTAATTTTTTCTACTCCTTGAAATTTTTGGATCATTAGGTCATTTGCATCTTCAATATGTTTCTGGCATGCATATCCACCACATTTAAAACATGTTATGATCAATTAGAAATCTCTTTCTAATAAAATTCCACCAAGCTATCTGGGGTTGTACTAGTGAAATTTCCAAAACGTGGATAACAAAACTTTGGTGTTCATTTTTAGTGCGTGAAAATAATTTTCTTCACTCACATTTATTATAGTTTTTAAATTATTTTGCATACATAAACTCTAAAATTTTCATTTTGTTGTGATCTATATTTGCCTTATCTTTTTGTATACAAGAAACAGGGAGAGAGAAAAACTTAAGCTTTAAAACAAAATTGAACATTAGAAAATGGAAATGCACAAATGCTAAGAGAGATAATTCCAAAAAGTATCTGTGATTTTTAGGTCCGCTTTTTGTAAAATAGGCAAAAAGTGGCATGTTTGGCTTCGAAAAATATCCCACCGCACCTTAACTTGAGAATTTAATTTTTTCTACTCCTGGAAATTTTTGGATCATTAGGTCATTTGCATCTTCAACATGTTTCTGGCATGCATATCCACCACATTTAAAATATTTTAGGATCAATTAGAAATCTCTTTCTTATAAAATTCCACCAATCAATCTGGGGTTGTACTAGTGGAATTTCCCCAACGTGGATAACAAAACTTTGGTGTTCATTTTTAGTGCGTGAAAATAATTTTCTTCACTCATATTTATTATAGTTTTAAATTTTTTTTACGTACATAAACTCAAAAATTTTCATTTTGTTGTGATCTATATTTGACTTATCTTTTTGTTTACAAAAAAACAGGGAGAGAGAAAAACTCAAGTTTGAAAAAAAAAATTGAACATCAGAAAATGGAAATGCACAAATGCTTAGAGAGATAATTCCAAAAAGTATCTGTGATTGTTTAGGTGCGGCTTTTTGTAAAATAGGGAAAAAGTGGGTTGTTTGGTTATGGGGGGGGGGGGGGGGGGGGGGGGGGGGGGGTTAGTCAACTTGAAGGACAAGATGATCTTCAACCACATAACGCCCTTCTCCACTTGAAGTCGTTAGTGGAGCGTAGATGAAGCTTCATCTCGATGCAGGGGATGAAGGGGCCCTTCATCTCCACGATTTAATTTCAATCATGTGGAAGAAGGCCCATTTTGATCTTCTTCGAATTGAAGGACGGGCGACGCCCTCGGCCTCGCTCTCTCTCCTCGCACCCCCCCCCCCCCCCCCATCGCGCGTCGTTTTTTCTTTTTTCTTCCTCTCTCCCGCACTCCCTTCCCTCTCTCGTCTCCCTGCGCCCCCGACATTGTTCTCGGCCTTCGTCTCCCTGCGTCCCCGACGTTGATCTCGGCCACTATCTCAGTTCCCTCTCGTCTCCGGCTTCAACTCTCGGTCTTCTCTCGGTCTCGCCCTCTCTGTCGCACCCCCTCTCTCGTCTCCGTGACTCCCTCTCTTCTCTCGAACAAGCTCTCTCTCGCTTCTCTCTCTCTATTCCCTCCCGACCTCCATTTCTTCTCTGTCTTCTCCCTTTCTTCTCCCTTTCGGCCTCCCACGCTCTTATCTCTCTGGCTAGTCTCGATTAGGCATCGATTAGGCATCGATTTCACCCTTCGGCTTCGGATTTCCCCCTTCGATTTCACCCTTCGGCTTCGGATTTCCCCTTCAATTTCACCCTTCGGCTTCGGATTTCCCCAAATTTCAGAAGGTATGCCTAAACCCGAATTTTTTTTTCATTAAATTAGTGTTTTATTTGATTTAAATTTATTTTCAGTGCGTAATTGGGGGTTATTTGTGCATTATTTTGGGATTTAGGGTTACGGTTTAGGGTTTATGGTATTTTAGGGATTAGGGTTTAGGGTTTAGTGCGTAATTAGGGTTTATGGTTAAGGGTATTTTAGGGATTAGGGTTTTAAAGGTTTAGGGGGTTTAGGGTTTTTAAGCTATATGGTTTTTTGGGTTTACGGTTTGGAATTAGGGTGTAGGGTTTAGGGCTTTTAATGTATTAAGTCCTGGAATTAGTGTTTAGGGTTTAGAATTTAGTAGGTGATAGGGTTTAGGGTTTGATGGTTTAGTTTTTTTTTATGGTTTGTGTTTCGGGTAAGGTTTAGGCTAGGGGTTTATGGTATTTTAGGGATTATAATTTTTAAGGTTTAGGGGGGTTTATGGTTTTTAAGGTTTAGGGGGGTTTATGGTTTTTAAGGTTTTGGGGGTTTTGTGTTTTTAAGCTCTAGGGTTTTTTAGGTTTTTTTTTTTGGGGGGGGGGGGGGGGGGGGTTTGGGGTTTAGGGGTTTATGGTATTTTAGGGATTATAATTTTTAAGGTTTAGGGGGGTTTATGGTTTTTAAGGTTTAGGGGGGTTTATGGTTTTTAAGGTTTTGGGGGTTTTGTGTTTTTAATTGGGGGGGGGGGGGGGGGGGGGGGGGGGGGGGGGGGGGGGGGTGTTTGGGGTTTAGGGTTTTGGGCTTTTAAGGTATTAAGTTCTGGAATTAGTGTTTAGGGGTTTTTAGTCCAATTCAAACAAGGTTGAGTCGCCTACACGGGCGTCCATTAGCCAACGAAACCCGACCCCCATCACTGACGAGGTATAGTTCATAGTGACTGCGAAGTTATATGGGGCTCTACCAGGGGTCTTCGGTGAATTTGGATGTGTTTTCATTGTTTAGTGCATATGCATTAGTGAAAATAATTTAATTAATTTTGAAATGTGTGAGAATGTTGTTGAGAATTTTTGAAGTGCTATGAAATGTTTTTGCCATGTGGTGAGGAGATTCGGGTATTATACATATCCACCACATGGTATTTTTTTATGGTTTGTGTTTTGGGCTTTTAAGGTATTAAGTTCTGGAATTAGTGTTTAGGGGTTTTTAGTCCAATTCAAACAAGGTTGAGTCGCCTACACGGGCGTCCATTAGCCAACGAAACCCGACCCCCATCACTGACGAGGTACAGTTCATAGTGACTGCAAAGTTATATGGGGCTCTACCAGGGGTCTTCGGTGAATTTGGATTTGATGTGTGTGTGTTTTCTTTGTTTAGTGCATATGCATTAGTGAAAATAATTTAATTAATTTTGAAATGTGTGAGAATGTTGTTGAGAATTTTTGAAGTGCTATGAAATGTTTTTGCCATGTGGTGAGGAGAGTCGGGTATTATACATATCCACCACATGGTATTTTTTTTTATGGTTTGTGTTTCCGTGACGAGTAAAGGTTGTCTGATAAAGTTTTTTTCGTGAGGACCGTATCGGATTTAGATTATACATGGCTGCAAGAAGACAACCAAATGGTCGAACATATGATATTTGGACATTCGATGATGATAGCAAAATGCTCGATCTCTTGGTCGAGCAGGTCAATCTAGGGAACAAGTTTCCTAACGGGGTGTGGAAGCATGAGGTATACATGGACTGTGTAAATAAGTTCAATGAAGACATAGTCATGAAAAAAACTGTTGAGCAGGTGAAGAATCGAACAAGAGCATGGAAGAAAACATACCAAACGGTAACGAGCTGTATCAACACTAGTGGGTTTGGTTGGGATGCAACCACACAACGAGTTACTGCATGTAATTCTGTATGGCTTGATTACATAAAGGTCAGTAAATCTGTATGGCTCGACTATATGATGTACTATAAAATATTTTTTATGTTTTTCGCGTTAGTATAACTCTATTCCAAGACGTCTAAATGATGTTTTATTCTTGTAGGAGCATAAAGATGCTGAGAAGTACAGACGTGAAGGCTGCCCCCTATACGACAAATTAGCTGTGGCGATGGGAAACACAATAGCGGTAGGGTTAGGAGCTGCAACCTTTGTAGATCAGGGCGATGAGGTGATCCGTGAATCGGAACATGTCCCGATGGATGAGCCAGCGGATGTTGATATAGTTAGGGATACTCCATCACCATTATTAAGCATGGATGAGTCTCTAGGTAATCAATCTGAAAGAAGTAAACGGTCATCTTCAAGTCGTCGTAGAAAGAGAACCGAAATGCCCGATAACGACACTAGTAGCAGAATTTTTTATGCAATAGATCAAATTGCTCAGACATTTCAGAATTTCATGATGAAAGACGATATTGTAAGAGGTTGCGTCAACGCCCTCAGGGAAATCCCGGACTTGCCTACAGAATTGAAGTATCGCGCTCCTACATGGTTGGATACACCAACTAAGAAGGTCATGTTTATGGAAATGACAGTGGAATAGCGGGTTGAGTGGCTTAAATTTTGTTTTGAAAACTAATTGTAATGCGTTATAAATACACTATTTTTTTGGAATATTATTATGTAGTAGACATGATATTTGAATTATGATGTTGCAAAACTTATTAGTATGGTTTGTATTTAAATTTGATATGTTGTTGTGTTTATATATTGCATAGATAAATATGGTGTTTTGAGTATGGATGTGGAATGTGATTGAATGTAGGATGTGGATGAATGTAGGATGTGATTGAATGTAGGATGTGGAATGTGGATGAATGTAGGATGTGATTGAATGTAGGATGTGTGAATGTGGATGAATGTAGGATGTGTGAATGTGGATGAATGTAGGATGTGATTGAATGTAGGATGTGGGAATGGGGATGAATGTAGGATGTGATTGAATGTAGGATGTGGGATGTGGATGAATGTAGGATGTGGGAATGTCGATGAATGTAGGATGTGATTGAATGTAGGATATGGGAATGGGGATGAATGTAGGATGTGATTGAATGTAGGATGTGTGAATGTGGATGAATGTAGGATGTGATTGAATGTAGGATGTGGGAATGTGGATGAATATGGTTGTTTATAGGTGTGATTGCAAATAGGTTATGATTGAAGATTGATGTTTACTCGTGTTTATGAATTTTAGGCGATTGAATTTGTGGATTTCCATGGATACTATGACAGACGATGAAAAGGTTGCAATTATGGTTGCATTCACAACTTTGATGATCACCATGGAAAGATACTATATGTACCATTGCAACAAACATGTACCACGTTCTTGTGGGATGAATGGTCCATTGTATTTGCAAAAGGCACTAGACAAATCTCCAGTTAAATTTCGTAAAGTGTACAGGATGAACCAACTGGTATTTCACAAATTCGCAAATATACTTTCTAGTAAAGGGTTTTTATCAGCCACAAAGTCCATCTCAGTTGAAGAACAACTTGCATATTTCCTCCTAACTGTTGGTCAAGGACAAGTGTATAGTGTCACAGTAGAGATGTTTGATAGATCAAACTGGACAATAAGTAAGTATTTCAACAAGGTGTTGGATACAATCCTCAAACTTCACTCTGATTACGTCAAACGGCCTTCGGAACGCACACACTCGAAGATTTTAACAAATTCAATGTTTTATCCCTACTTCAAGGTAACATCACTTCCTATAACTAAATAATTTTACATTAATATACAAAGTTAGTAAATATTAATTGAAAATGTATAATTAGGATTGTATTGGAGCTATTGATGGAACTCATATCAAAGCCAACATTCCACTTGAAGATCAACCAAGGTTTTGGAATAGAAAAGGTTATCTTTCACAAAATGTGATGGCTGCATGTTCATTTGATATGCAATTCACTTATGTACTTGCTGGATGGGAGGGGTCAGCAGCCGATTCCCGTGTATTGAAGGATGCATTGACTCGTCAAGATAAAATCTTTGTACCTGAAGGTAAGTAATATATTTTTATGCAGTACTTTTTTATCTATTTTATCTTCAATTATTTTATGTGGTATATAATTTTTATTATAGGAAAATATTATCTAGTCGATGCTGGTTATGCAAATCTTCCGGGATTTTTGGCTCCATATCGAGGAACCCGATATCATCTGCAAGAATTTGGAGATAATATTCCTAGAAATGAAAAAGAATTATTCAACCGAAGACATTCATCTTTACGGAATATTATTGAGCGAACTTTTGGTGCTTTAAAAGCTCGATTTTAAATATTAAAAGGCACTCCTCCATTTTCTTTTAAGATCCAGGTGAAAATTGTACATGCTTGTTGCATATTGCACAATTATATACGTGCAGAAGATTATGATGATATATTTGAAGATGAAGATGATGATTTGGGTGGCGAGCTCGGTGGAGGAGGTGATGCGGTCCAATTAGGTGCAATGGATGATACAGACAGTGATGATTGCGATGATCTTGAGGATGTGGGTAGCCAAGTAACAAGCATTCGGAGGCAGAGTGCATTAGAATCCACAAGAGCCGCACAATTTGGAGATGCCATATCGACATCCATGTGGAACGATAAATGATAGTTTACTCTTATTACTTTTGAACATGCATAATTTATATGTACTAAACTTGTAACTCGTTGATTGTAATATTAAAGGCACGAACTCGTTATTTGAATAATTTTTTTTAGGTTATTTTAAAAGTTGTATATGTATTTATTTATTATTTTATTTTATTTTATTACTATATTAAACTTCATATTTAAGTCTCTAGTAAATAAAATATAATTAAAGTATGCATTTGATTAATATATCATCATTAATTATGTCAAAAATATATTATTAATTAATACAATACAAATCTATCTTATGTTATTAATAAAATATTTTTTATTCATTAATCAGATTTTTTTTTATTCACTCTATTGTATTAGTGATTTAATAGTGGTAATTAAAATATTGTTAACTCAGACACTTTTGTTTAATTAGTTCATTTTTATAATTATTAAAATCAATAATTTTAAATTTCTATAAGATGAAGATGAAGATGAAGTTGTCTTGACTAACACCCTATTTCAAAGATTTCGAAGATGAAGTTGTCTTGACTAACACCCATTTCGAAGATGAAGATCATGTAGATACATAAGATGAAGACGAAGATGAAGATCAAATTTTCATTTTGTTGACTAACCCTATGGTAAATATCCCACCGCACGTTAACTTGAGAATTTAATTTTTTCTACTCGAAATTTTTGGATCATTAGGTCATTTGCATCTTCAATATGTTTCTGGCATGCATATCCACCATATTCCAAACATGTTAAGATCAATTAGAAATCTATTTCTTATAAAATTCAAGCAAGCTATCTGGGGTTTTACTTGAGGAATTCCATAACGTGAATAACAAAACTTTGGTGTTCATTTTTAGCGCGTGAAAATAGTTTTCTTCACTCTCATTTATTATAATTTTCAAATTCTGTTGCATATATAAACTCTAAAATTTTCATTTTGTTGTGATTTATATTTGCCGGATCTTTTTGTTTACGAGAAAACTGGAAGAGTTAAAAACTCAAGTTTGAAAAAAAAATTGAACATCCAAAATGGAAATGCACAAATGCTAAGAGAGATAATTCTAAAAAGTATTTGTGATTTTTTAGGTCTGCTTTTTGTAAAAGAGGCAAAAAGTGGGGTGTTTGGCTCTAGTAAATATCCCACCGCATGTTTACTTGAGAATTTATTTTTTTCTACTCCTTGAAATTTTTGTATCATTAGGACATTTGCATCTTCAACATATTTGTGGCATGCATATCCACCACATTTAAAACATGTTAGGATCAACTAGAAATCTTTTTCTAATAAAATTCCATCATGCTATCTGGGGTTGTATTAGTGGAATTTCCCCAACGTGGATAACAAAACTTTGGTGTTCATTTTTAGTGCGTGAAAATAATTTTCTTCACTCACATTTATTATAGTTTTAAAATTATTTTGCATACATAAACTCTAAAATTTTCATTTTGTTTTGATCTATATTTGCCTTTTCTTTTTTTTACGAGAAAACAGGGAGAGAGAAAAACTCAAAGTTGAAAAAAAAAATTCAACATCCAAAATGGAAATGCACAAATGCTAAGAGAGATAATTCAAAAAAGTATCTGTGATTTTTTAGGTCCGGTTTTTGTAAAATAGGCAAAAAGTGGGTTGTTTGGCTGTGGAAAATATCCCACCGCACGTTAACTTGAGAGTCTAATATTTTCTACTCCTTGAAATTTTTGGATCATTAGGTCATTTGCATCTTCAACATGTTTCTGGCATGCATATCCACCACATTTAAAACATGTTAGGATCAATTAGAAATCACTTTCTAATAAAATTCCACCAAGCTATCTGGGGTTGTACTGGTGGAATTTCTCAACCGTGGATAACAAAACTTAGGTGTTCCTTTTTTCGCGCGTGAAAATAATTTTATTCACTCTCATTTATTATAGTTTTCGAATTCTTTTGCCTACATAGACTCTAAAATTTTATTTTGTTGTGATCTATATTTTCCTTATCTTTTTGTTTTCGATATAACAGGGAGATGGAAAAACTCAAGTTTGAAAAAAAAAATTGAACATCCAATATGGAAATGCACAAATGCAGAGAGAGATAATTCCAAAAATTATCTGTGATTTTTTAGGACCGCTTTTTGTAAAATATAGCAAAAAGTGGGTTGTTTTGCTCTTGTAAATACCCCACGGCACATGAACTTGAGAATTTAATTTTTTCTACTCTTTGAAATTTGCTTCTTCAACATGTTTCTGGCATGCATATCCACCATAATTAAAACATGTTACGATCAATTAGAAATCTCTTTCTTATAAAATTCCACCAAGCTATCTTGGTTTGTACTAGGGGAATTTCCCCAACATATACATTGGTGTTCATTTTTAGTGCTTGAAAATTATTTTCTTCACTCACATTTATTAGAGTTTTCAAATTATTTAGCATACATAAAGTCTAAAATTTTCATTTTGTTGTGATCTATATTTGTCTTATCTTTTTGTTTACTAGAAAACTGGGAGAGAGCAAAACTCAAGTTTGAAAAAAAAAAATTGAACATCCAAATTGGAAATGCACAAATGCTGAGAGAGATAATTCCAAAAAGTATACATGATTTTTTAGGTCCACTTTTTTTAAAATAGGAAAAGAGTGGGTTGTTTGGCTCTGGAAATTATCCCACCACACATTAACATGAGAACTTAATTTTTTCTACGCCTTGAAATTTTTGTATCATTAGGTCATTTGCAACTTCATCATGTTTCTGGCATGCATATCCACCACACTTAAAACATGTTAGGATCAATTGGAAATCTCTTTCTTATAAAATTCCAGCAAGCTATATGGGGTTGTACTAGTGGAATTGCCCAACGTGGATAACAAAACATTCGTGTTCATTTTTAGTGTGTGAAAATAATTTTCTTCACTCTCATTTATTATAGTTTTCAAATTCTTTTGCATACATAAACTCTAAAATTTTCATTTTGTTGTGATCTATATTTGCTTTATCTTTTTGTTTACGGGAAAACTAGGAGTGTGAAAAGCTCAAGTTTGAAAAAAAGAATTGAACATCCAAAATGGAAATGCACAAATACTAAGAGAGATAATTCCAATAAGTATTTGTGATTTTTTAGGTCCGCTTTTTGTAAAATAGGCAAAAAGTGGGTTGTTTGGCTCAGGTAAATACCCCACCGCACGTTAATTTGAGAATTTAATTTTTTCTACTCCTTCAAATTTTTGGATCATTAGGTCATTTGCATATTCAACATGTTTTGGGCATGCATATCCACCACATTCAAAACATGTTAGGATCAATTAGAAATCTCTTTCTTATAAAATTCCCGCAAGCTATCTGGGGTTGTACTAGTGGAATTCCCCAACGTGGATAACAAAACTTTGGTGTTTATTTTTTGAGCGTGAAAATAATTTTCTTCACTCACATTTATTATAGTTTTAAAACTCTTTTGTATACATAAACTCTAAAATTTTCATTTTGTTGTGATCAATATTTGCCTTTTCTTTTTGTTTACGAGAAAACAGGAAGAGAGAAAAACTCGAGCTTGAAAAAAAAATTGAACATCCAAAATTGGAAATGCACAAATGCTAATAGAGATAATTCAAAAAAGTATCTGTGATTTTTTAGGTCCGCTTTTTGTAAAATAGGCAAAAAGTGGTTGTTTGGCTCTGGTAAATATCCCACCTCATGTTAACTTGAGACTTTAATTTTTTCTACTCCTTGAAATTTTTGGATCATTAGGTCATTTGCATCTTCAAGATGTTTCTGGCATGCATATCCACCACATTTAAAACATGTTATGATCAATTAGAAATCTCTTTCTAATAAAATTCCACCAAGCTATCTGGGGTTGTACTAGTGAAATTTCCCAAACGTGGATAACAAAACTTTGGTGTTCTTTTTTAGTGCGTGAAAATAAATTTCTTCACTCGCATTTATTATAGTTTTTAAATTCTTTTGCATGCATAAACTCTAAAATTTTCATTTTGTTGTGATCTATATTTGCCTTATCTTTTTATTTACGAGAAACAGGAGAGAGAAAAACTCAAGCTTCAAAAAAAAAATTGAACATTAGAAAATGGAAATGGACAAATGCTAAGAGAGATAATTCCAAAAAGTATCTGTGATTTTTAGGTCCGCTTTTTGTAAAATAGGCAAAAAGTGGCATGTTTGGCTTTGGAAAATATCCCACCGCACGTTACCTTGAGAATTTAATTTTTTCTACTCCTTGAAATTTTTGGATCATTAGGTCATTTGCATCTTCAACATGTTTCTGGCATGCATATCCACCACATTTAAAACATTTTACGATCAATTAGAAATATCTTTCTTATAAAATTCCACCAAGCTATCTGGGGTTGTACTAGTGGAATTTCCCCAACGTGGATAACAAAACTTTGGTGTTCATTTTTAGTGCGTGAAAATAATTTTCTTCACTCACATTTATTATATTTTTAAATTTCTTTTGCATACATAAACTCTAAAATTTTCATTTTGTTGTGATCTATATTTGCCTGATCTTTTTGTTTACGAGAAAACAGGGAGAGAGAAAAACTTAAGTTTGAAAAAAAAAATTGAACATCAGAAAATGGAAATGAACAAATGCTTAAAGAGATAATTCCAAAAAGTATCTGTGATTTTTTAGGTCCGGTTATTTGTAAAATCGGCAAAAAGTGGGTTGTTTGGCTCTGTTAAATATCCCACTGCCCGTTAACTTGAGAATTTAATTTTTTCTACTCCTTGAAATTTTTGGATCATTAGGTCATTTGCATCTTCAACATGTTTCTGGCATGCATATCCACCACATTTAAAACATGTTAGGATCAATTAGAAATCTCTTTCTAATAAAATTCCACCATGCTATCTTGGGTTGTACTTGTGAAATTTCCCAAACGTGGATAACAAAACTTTGGTGTTCATTTTTTGTGCGTGAAAATAATTTTCTTCTCTCACATTTATTGTAGTTTTTAAATTATTTTGCATACATAAACTCTAAAATTTTCATTTTGTTGTGATCTATATTTGCCTTATCTTTTTGTTTACGAGAAAACAGGGTTAGAGAAAAACTCAAGCTTAAAAAAAAAATATTGAATATTAGAAAATGGAAATGCACAAATGCTAAGAGAGATAATTCCAAAAAGTATCTGTGATTTTTATGTCCGCTTTTTGTAAAATAGGCAAAAAGTGGCATGTTTGGCTCTAGAAAATATCCCACTACACGTTAACTTGAGAAATTTTTTCTACTCCTTGAAATTTTATGATCATTAGGTCATTTGCATCTTCAACATGTTTCTGGCTTGCATATCCACCACATTTAAAACATGTTAGGATCAATTAAAAATCCCTTTCTTATAAAATGCCACAGAGCTATTTGGGGTTGTACTAGTGGAATTTCCCCAACGTGGATAACAAAACTTTGGGGTTTATTTTTAGTGCGTGAAAATAATTTTCTTCATTCACATTTATTATAGTTTTCAAATTCTTTTGTATACATAATCTCAAAATTTTCAATTTGTTGTGGGCTATATTTGCCTTACTTTTTGTTACAAGAAAATTGGGAGAGTGAAAAACTCAAGTTTGAAAAAAAAAAATTGAACATCCAAAATGGAAATGCACAAATGCTGAGAGAATTCATAAATGTATCTTCGATTTTTTAGCTCCGTTTTTTGTAAAATAGGATAAAAGTTGGTTGTTTGGCTCTGGTAAATATCCCACCGCACGTTAACTTCAGAATTTAATTTTTTCTACTCCTTGAAATTTTTGAATCATTAGGTCATTTGTATCTTCAACATGTTTCTGGCATGCATATCCACCACATTTAAAACATGTTAGAATCAATTAGAAATCACTTCGTTATAAAATTCCACCGAGCTATATGGGGTTGTACTAGTGGAATTTCCCCAATGTGGATAACAAACCTTTGGTGTTCATTTTTAGTGCGTGAAAATAATTTTACTCACTCACATTTATTATAGTTTTCAAATTCTTTTGCATAGATAAACTCTAACATTTTCAATTTGTTGCGATCTATATTTGCCTTATCTTTTTGTTTACGAGAAAACTGGGAGTTTGAAAAACTCAAGTTTGTAAAACAAAATTGAACTTCCAAAATAGAAATGCTCAAATGCTGAGAGAGATAATTCCAAAAAGTATCTAAGATTTTTTTCGTCCGCTTTCTGTAAAATAGGTAAAAAGTGGGTTGTTTGGCTCCGGTACATACCCCACCGCACGTTAACTTGAAAATTTAATTTTTTCTACTCCTTGAATTTTTTGGATCATTAGGTCACTTGCATTTTCAACATGTTTTCTGCATGCATATCCACAACATTTAAAACATGTTAGGATCACTTAGAAATCTCTTTCTAATAAAATTTCACCAAGCTATCTGGGGTTGTACTAGCGGAATTTCCCCAATGTGGATAACAAAACTTTGGTGTTCCTTTTTTCATGCGTGAAAATAATTTTCTTCACTCTAATTTATTACAGTTTTCAAATTCTTTTGCATACATATACTCTAAAATTTTCATTTTGTTGTGATTTATATTTGCCTTATCTTTTAGTTTACGAGAAAACTGGTAGAGTGAAAAACACAAGTTTGAAAAAAAAATTGAACTTCCGAAAATGGAAATGCACAAACACTGAGAGCGATAATTCCAAAAAGTATCTATGATTTTTTAGGTCAACTTTTTTTAAAATAAGCAAAAAGTGGGTTGTTTGGCTCTGGTAAATATCCCACCGCACGTTAACTTGAGAATTTAATTTTTTTTACTCCTTAAAATTTTCTGATCATTAGGTCATTTGCATCTTCAACATGTTTCTGGCATGCATATCCACCACATTTAAAATATGTTAGGATCAATTAGAAATCTCTTTCAAATAAAATTCCACCAAACTATTTGGGGTTGTATTAGTGGAATTTCCCCAATGTGAATAACAAAACATCTGTGTTCAATTTTAGTGCGAGAAATAATTTTCTTCACTCACATTTATTATAGTTTTCAAATTTTTTGCAAATATAAACTCTAAAATTTTTATTTTGGTGTGATATATTTTTGCCTTATCTTTTTGTTTACATGAAACTGGGAGAGTGAAAAACACAAGTTTGGAAAAAAAATTGAACATCCAAAATCGAAATGCACAAATGCGGAGAGAGATAATTCCAAAAAATAACTGTGATTTTTTAGGTCCCCTTTTTGGAAAATAGGCAAAAATTGGGTTGTTTGGCTCTAGTAATATAACCCACCGCACGTTAACTTGAGAATTTAATTTTTTCTACTCCTTGAAATTTTTGCATCATTAGGTCATTTGCATCTTCAACATGTTTCTGGCATGCATATCCACCACATTTAAAACATGTTAGGATCAATTAGAAATCTCTTTCTTGTAAATTTCCACCAAGCTATCAAGGGTTGTAGTAATGGAATTTTCCCAACATGGATAAAAAAACTTTGGTGTTCATTTTTAGTGCGTGAAAATAATTTTCTTCACTCATATTTATTATAGTTTTCAAATTCTTTTGCATATATAAACTCCTAAATTTTCATTTTGTTGTGATCTATATTTGCTTTATCTTTTTGTTTACGAGAAAACTGGGAGAGTGAAAAACTGAAGTTTGAAAAACAAAATTGAACTTCCAAAAAGGAAATGCACAAATGCTAAGAGAGTTCCAAAAAGTATTTGTGATTTTTTAGGTCCGCTTTTTGTAAAATTGGCAAAAAGTGGGTTGTTTGGCTCTGGTAAATATCCCATCGCACGTTAACTTGAGAATTTAATTTTTTCTATTACCTTAAATTTTTTGATCATTAGGTCATTTGTATCTTCAACATATTTCCTGTATGCATATCCACCACATTTTAAATATGTTACGATCAATAAAAAATCTCTTTCTTATAAAATTCCACCAAGATATCTCGTGTTGTACTAATGGAATTTCCCCAACGTGGATAACAAAACTTTGGTGTTCATTTTTATTGAGTGAAAATAATTTCCTTCACTTGCATTTATTATAGTTTTCTAATTCTTTTGCATACATAAACTCTAAAATTTTTATTTTATTGTGATCTATGTTTGCCTTATCTTTTTTTTTACAAGAAAACTGAGAGAGTGAAAAACTCAAGTTTGAAAAAAAAAATTGAACATCCAAAATGGAAATGGACAAATGCTGAGAGAGATAATTCATAAAAGTATCTATTATTTTTTAGCTCTGTTTTTTGTAAAATAGGCAAAAAGTTGGTTGTTTGGCTCTGGTAATATCCCACCGCAGTTAACTTGAGAATTTAATTTTTTCTACTCCTTGTAATTTTTGAATCATTAGGTCATTTGTATCTTCAACATGTTTCTGGCATGCATATGCATCACATTTAAAACATGTTAGGATCAATTAGAAATCTCTTTCTTATAAAATTCCACCAAGCTGTCTTGGGTTGTACTAGTGGAATTTCCCCAACATGGTTAACAAAAATTTTGTGTTCATTTTTAGTGCATGAAAATAATTTTCTTCAGTCACATTTACTATAGTTTTAAAATTCTTTTGTATACATAAGCTCTAAAATTTTCATTTTTTTGTAATCTATATTTGCCTTATCTTTTTGTTTACGAGAAAACTAGGATAGTGAAAAATTCAAGTTTAAAAAAAAAATTGAACATAAAAAATGGAAATGCACAAATACTAAGAGAGATAATTCCAAAAAGTATCTGTGATTTTTTTGGTCCGCTTTTTTTTAAAAAAGGCAAAAAGGGGATTGTTTGGCTCTGGTAAATATCCCACCACACATTAACTTGAGAATTTAATTTTTTCTTCTCCTTGAAATTTTATGATCATTAGGTCATTAGCATCTTCTACTTGTTTTAGGCATGCATATCCACCACATTTAAAACATGTTAGGATCAATTAGAAATCTCTTTCTTATAAAATTCCACCAAGCCATCTGGGGTTGTACTAGTGGAAATTCCCCAATGTGGATAACAAAACTTTGGTGTTCATTTTTTGTGCGTGAAAATAATTTTCTTCACTCACATTTATTATAGTTTTCAAATTCTTTATCATACATAAACTCTAAGATTTTCAATTTGTTGCGATCTATATTTGCTTAATCTTTTTTTTACGAGAAAACAAGAAGAGAGAATAACTCAAGTTTGAAAAAAAAATTGAAAATCCAAAAATGGAAATGCACAAATGCTGAGAGAGACAATTCCAGAAAGTATCTGTGATTTTTAAGGCCCTCTTTTTTCAAAATAGGCAAGAATTGGGTTGTTTGCCTCAGGTAAAAATCCCACCGGATGTTGACATGAGAAATTAATTCTTTCTACTCCTTTAAATTTTTGGATCATTAGGTCATTTGCATCTTCAGCAAGTTTTTGGCATGCATATCCACCACAATTAAAACATTTTAGGATCAATTAGAAATCTCTTTCTTATAAAATTCCACCATGCTATTTGGGGTTGTACTAGTGGAATTTCCCCAACGTGGATAACAAAACTTTGGTGTTCATTTTTAGTGCATAAAAATAATTTTCTTCACTGACATTTATTATAGTTTTAAAATTCTTTTGTATACATAAACTCAAAAACTTTTATTTTGTTGTGATCTATATTTCCCTTATCTTTTTGTTTACGAGAAAACCGGGAGAGAGAAAAACTCAAGTTTGAAAAAAAAATTGAACATCAGAAAATGGAAATGCACAAATGCTTAGAGTGATAATTCCAAAAAGTATCTGTGATTTTTTAGGTTAGCTTTTTGAAAAATAGGCAAAAAGTGGGTTGTTTTGTTCTGGTAAATATCCCACCGCACGTTAACTTGAGAATTTAATTTTTTCTACGCCATGAAATTTTTGGCTCCTTAGGTCATTTGCATTTCAACATGTTTCTCGCATGCATATCCAGCACATTTAAAACATGTTAGGATCAATTAGAAATCTATTTCTTATAAAATTCCACCAAGCTATCTGGGGTTGTACTAGTGGAATTTCCCCATCGTGGATAACAAAATTTTGTTGTTCATTTTTAGTGCGTGAAAATAATTTTCTTCACTCACATTTATTAGCAAATTATTTTGCATACATAAACTGTAAAATTTTCATTTTATTGTGATCTATATTCGCCTTATCTTTTTGTTTACGAGAAAACTGGGAGAGTGAAAAACCTAAGTTTGAAAAAAAAATTGAACATCCAAAATGGAAATGCATAAATGCTGATAGAGATAATTCCAAAAAATTATCTGTGATTTTTTATTTCCTCTTTTTTTAAAACAAGCAAATAGTGGGTTGTTTGGCTTTGGTAAATATCCCACCGCATGTTAACTTTAGAGTTTAATTTTTCTACTCCTTCAAATTTTTGGATCATTAGGTCATTTGCATCTTCAACATATTTCTGCCATACATATCGATCACATTTAAACATGGTAGGTCCAATTAGAAATCTCTTTTTTATAATATTCCACCAAGCTATCTGGGGTTGTACTAGTGGAATTTTCCCAACGTGGATAACAAAACTTTGGTGTTCATCTTTAGTGCTTGAAAATAATTTTCTTCACTTACATTTATTATAGTTTTCAAATTCTTTTGTGTACATAAACTCTAAAATTTTCATTTTTTTGTAATCTATATTTGCCTTATCTTATTGTTTACGTGAAAACAGGGAGAGAGTAAAACTCAAGTTCGAAAAAAAAAATTGAACATCCAAAAATGGAAATGTGCAAATGCTGAGAGAGATAATTCTAAAAAGTATCTGTGATTTTTTAGGTCCGCTATTTGTGAAATAGGCAAAAAGTGGGTTGTTTGGCTCTGGTAAATACCCCACCGCACGTTAACTTGAGAATTTAATTTTTTCTACTCCTTCAAATTTTTGGATCATTAGGTCATTTGCTTCTTCAATATGTTTTTGACATGCATATCCACCACAATTAAATCATGTAAGGATAAATTAGAAATCTCTTTCTTATAAAATTCCACCAAGCTATCTTGGGTTATACTAGTGGAATTTCCCTAATGTGGATAACAATACTTTGGTGTTCATTTTTAGTGCGTGAAAATAATTTTCTTTACTCACATTTATTAAATTTTTCAAATTATTTTTCATACATAAAGTCTAAAATTTTCATTTTGTTCTGATCTATATTTGCCTTATCTTTTTGTTTATGAGAAAACTAGGAGAGTGAAAAACTCAAGTTTGAAAAAAAAATGGAACATCCAAAATGGAAATCCACAAATGCTGAGAGAGATAATTCCAAAAAGTATCTATGATTTTTTAGGTCCGCTTTTTTTTAAAAAATAGGCAAAAATTGGATTTTTTGGCTATGGTAAATATCCCACCTTAACTTGAGAATTTAATTTTTTCTACGCCTTGAAATTTTTTTATCATTAGGTCATTTGCATCTTGCACATGTTTCTGGCATGCATATCCACCACATTTAAAACATGTTAGGATCAATTAGAAATCACTTTCTTATATAATTCCACCAAGCTATCTGGGGTTGTACTAGTGGAATTTCCCCAACGTGGATAACAAAACTTTGGGGTTCATTTTTAGTGCGTGAAAAAAAGTTTCTTCATTCACATTTATTATAGTTTTCAAATTCTTTTGCATACATAAACTAGAAAATTTTCATTTTGTTGTGAGCTATATTTGCCTTATCTATTTGTTTACGAGAAAACTAGGAGATTGAAAAATTCAAGTTTCAAAAACAAAATTGAACATCCAAAATGGAAATGCTCAAATGCAGAGAGAGATAATTCCAAAAAGTATCAAAGATTTTTTTCGTCCGTTTTCTGTAAAATAGGAAGAAAGTGGGTTGTTTGATTCTGGTACATATGCCACCGCACGTTAACTTAAGAATTTAATTTTTTCTACTCTTTGAAAATTTTGGATCATTAAGTCATTTGAATCTTCAACATGTTTTCTACGTGCATATCCACCACATTTAAAATATGTTAGGATCAATTTGAAATCTCTTTCTTATAAAATTCCACCAAGCTATCTGGGGTTATACTAGTGGAATTTCCCCAATGTGGATAACAAAACCTTGGTGTTCCTTTTTTCGTGTGTGAAAATAATTTTCTTCACTCTCATTTATTATAATTTTCAAATTATTTTGCATACATATACTCCAAAATTTTCATTTTGTTGTGATTTATATTTGCCTTATCTTTTTGTTTACAAGAAAACTGCTAGAGTAAAAAACACAAGTTTGAAAAAAAAATTGAACTTCCGAAAATGGAAATGCACAAATGCTGAGAGCGATAATTCCAAAAAATATCTATGATTTTTTAGGTCAGCTTTTTGTAAAATAAGCAAAGAGTGGGTTGTTTGGCTCTGGTAAATATCCCACCGCACGTTAACTTGAGAATTTAATTTTTCTACTCCTTAAAATTTTCTGATCATTAGGTCATTTGCATCTTCAACATGTTTCTTGCATGCATATCCACCACATTTAAAAAATGTTAGGATCAAATAGAAATCTCTTTGAAATAAAATTCCACCAAACTATCTGATGTTGTATTAGTGGAGTTTCCCCAACGTGAATAACGAAACTTTGGTGTTTAATTTTAGTGCGTGCAATAATTTTCTTCACTCACATTTATTATAGTTTTCAAATTTTTTTTGCATAAAAAAACTCTAAAATTTTTATTTTGTTGTGATATATTTTTGCCTTATCTTTTTGTTTACAAGAAAAATGGGAGAGTGAAAAACTCAAGTTTGAAAAAAAAATTGAACATCCAAAATGGAAATGCTGAGAGAGATAATTCCAAAAATTAACTGTGATTTTTTAGGTCCGTTTTTTGTAAAATAGGCAAAAATTGGGTTGTTTGGCTCTGTTAATATATCCCACCGCACGTTAACTTGCGAATTTAATTTTTACTACTCCTTGAAATTTTTGGATCATTAGGTCATTTGCATCTTCAACATGTTTCTGGCATGCATATACACCATATTTAAAACATGTTAGGATCAATTAGAAATCTCTATCTTATAAAATTCCACCAAGCTATCTGGGGTTGTACTAGTGGAATTTTCCCAATGTGGATATCAAAACTTTGGTGTTCATTTTTAGTGCGTGAAAATAATTTTCTTCACTCATATTTATTGTAGTTCTCGAATTCTTTTGCATACATAAACTCTAAAATTTTCATTTTGTTGTAATCTATATTTGCCTTATCTTTTTGTTTACGAGAAAACTGGGAGAGTGAAAAACTGAAGTTTTAAAAACAAAATTGAACTTCCAAACTGGAAATGCACAAATGCTAAGAGAGATAATTCCAAAAAGTATCTGTGATTTTTTAGGTCTGCTTTTTGTAAAATAGGGAAAAAGTGGGATGTTTGGCTTTGGTTAATAACTTGAGAATTTAATTTTTTTTATTCCTTGAAATTTTTGGATCATTAGGTATTTTCTATCTTCAACATGTTTCCTGTATGCATATCCACCACATTTAGAACATGTTAGGATAAATTAGAAATCTCTTTCTTATAAAATTCCCCCAAGCTATCTCGGGTTGTACTAGTGGAATTTCCCCAACGTGGATAACAAAACTTTGGTGTTCATTTTTAGTGAGTGAAAATAATTTCCTTCACTCACATTTATTATAGTTTTTAAATTCTTTTGCATACATGAACTCTAAAATTTTCATTTTGTTGTGATCTATATTTGCCTTATTTTTTTTTTACAAGAAAACAGGGAAAGTAAAAAACTCAAGTTTGAAAAAAAAAAATTGAACATCCAAAATAGAAATGCACCAATACTGAGAGAGATAATTCATAAAAGTATCTGTGATTTTTTAGCCCCATTTTTTGTAAAATAGGCAAAAGGTTAGTTGGTAGACTCTGGTAAATATCCTACCGCACGTTAACTTGAGAATTTAATTTTTTCTTCTCCTAGAAATTTTTGAATCATTAGGTCATTTGTATCTTCAACATGTTTCTGGCATGCATATGCACCATATTTAAAACATGTTAGGATCAATTAGAAATCTCTTTTTTATAAAATTCCACCGAGTTATCTGGGGTTGTACTAGTGGAATTTCCCCAACGTGGATAACAAAACTTTTGTGTCATTTTTAGTGAATGAAAATAATTTTCTTCAGACACAATTACTATAGTTTTAAAATTCTTTTGCATACATAAGCTCTAAAATTTTCATTTTGTCCGGATCTATATTTGCCTTATCTTTTTGTTTACGAGAAAACTTGGAGAGTGAAAAACTCAAGTTTAAAAAAAAAAATTGAACATCCAAAATTGAAACGCAAAAATGCTAAGAGAGATAATTCCAAAAAGTATCTATGATTTTTTACGTCCGTTTTTTTGTAAAATTGGCAAAAAGTGCGTTGTTTGGCTCTGTTAAATATCCCACTGCACGTTAACTTGAGAATTTAATTTTTTCTTCTCCTTGAAATTTTTGGATCATTAGGTCATTAGCATCTTCTACTTGTTTCTGGCATGCATATCCATTACATTTAAAACATGTTAGAATCAATTAGAAATCACTTTGTTATAAAATTCCACCAAGCTATATGGGGTTGTACTAGGGGAATTTCCTCTATGTGGATAACAAAACTTTGGTGTGCATTTTTAGTGCGTGAAAATAATTTTCTTCACTCACATTTATTATAGTTTTCAAATTCTTTTGCATACATAAACTCTAAAATTTTCAATTTGATGCGATCTATATTTGCCTAATCTTTTTGTTTTCGAGAAAACAGGAAGAGAGAATAACTCTAGTTTGAAAAAAAAATTGAAAATCCAAGAATGGAAATGCACAAATGCTGAGAGAGATAATTCCAAAAAGTATCTGTGATTTTTAAGGCCCGCTTTTTGCAAAATAGGCAAGAAGAGGGTTGTTTCGCTCAGGTAAATATCCCACCGCACGTTGACATGAGAAATTAATTCTTTCTACTCCTTTAAATTTTTGGATGATTAGGTCATTTACATCTTCAACATGTTTTTCGCATGCATATCCACCACAATTAAAACATTTTAGGATCATTTAGAAATCTCTTTCTTGAAAAATTCCACCAAGCTATCTGGGGTTGTACTAGTGGAATTTCCCCAACGTGGATAACAAAACTTTGGTGTTCATTTTCAGTGCATGAAAATAATTTTCTTCAGTCAAATTTATTATAGTTTTCAAATTCTTTTGTGTATATAAACTCTAAAATTTTCATTTTTTTTATCTATATTTGCTTTATATTTTTTTTTACGAGAAAACAGGGAGAGAGCAAAACTCAAGTTTGAAAAAAAATATTGAACATCCAAAATGGAAATGCACAAATGCTCAGAGAGAAAATTCCAAAAATTATCTGTGATTTTTTAGGTCTGCTTTTTGTAAAAAAGGCAAAAAGTGGGTTGTTTGGCTCTGTAAATACCCCATCGCACGTTAAGGTTAGAATTTAATTGTTTCTACTCCTTGAAATTTTTGGATGATTAGGTCATTTGCATTTTTAACATGTTTCTAACTTGAATATCCATCACAATTAAAATATGTTTGGATCAGTTAGAAATCTCTTTCTTATAAAATTCCACCAAGCTATCTGGGGTTGTACTAGTGGAATTTCCCCATCGTGGATAACAAAACTTTGTTGTTCATATTTAGTACATGAAAAAAAAAAATTTACTCACATTTATTAGAGTTTTCAAATTATTTTGCATACATCAACTGTAAAATTTTCATTTTTTTGTGATCTATATTTGCCTTATCTTTTTGTTTACGAGAAAACTAGGAGAGTGAAAAACTCAAGTTTGAAAAAAAAAAATTGAACATCCAAAATGGAAATGCTCAAATGCTGAGAGAGATAATTCCAAAAAGTATCTAGGATTTTTAGGTTCGCTTTTTTTCAAAAAGGCAAAAAGTGGGTTGTTTGGCTCTGGTAAATATCCCACCGCACGTTCACTTGAGAATTTAATTTTTTCTACGCCATGAAATTTTTGGCTCTTTAGGTCATTTGCATCTTCAACATGTTTCTCGCATGCATATCCACCACATTTAAAACATGTTTGGATCAATTAGAAATCTATTTCTCATAAAATTCCACCAAGCTATCTAGGGTTGTACTAGTGGAATTTCCCCATCGTGGATAACAAAAATTTGTTGTTCATTTATAGTGCGTGAAAATAATTTTCTTCACTCACATTTATTATAGATTTCAAATTCTTTTGCATACATAAACTCTAAAATTTTCATTTTGTTGTGATCTATATTTGCCTTATCTTTTTGTTTACGTGAAAACAGGGAGAGAGTAAAACTCAGGTTTGAAAAAAAAAATTGAACATCCAAAAATGGAAATGCACAAATGTTGAGAGAGATAATTCCAAAAAGTATCTGTGATTTTTTAGGTCCGCTATTTGTCAAATAGGCAAAAAGTGGGTTGTTTGGCTCTGGTAAATACCCTACCGCTCGTTAACTTGAGAATTTAATGTTTTCTACTCCTTCAAATTTTTTGATCATTAGGTCATTTGCTTCTTCAATATATTTTTGGCATCCATATCCACCACAATTAAAACATGTTAGGATAAATTAGAAATCTCTTTCTTGTAAAATTCCACCAAGCTATCTTGGGTTGTACTAGTGGAATTTCCCCAACGTGGATAACAATACTTTGGTGTTCATTTTTAGTGTGTGAAAATAATTTTCTTCACTCAAATTTATTAGATTTTTCAAATTATTTTGCATACATAAAGTTTAAAATTTTCATTTTGTTCTGATTTATATTTGCCTTATCTTTTTGTTTACGAGAAATCTAGGAGAGAGAAAAACTCAAATTTGAAAAAAAAATGAACATCCAAAATGGAAATGCACAAATGCTGAAAGAGATAATTCCAAAAAGTATCTATGATTTTTTAGGTCCGCTTTTTTTAAAATAGGCAAAAAGTGGGTTTTTTAGCTCTCGTAAATATCCCACCTAAACTTGAGAATTTAATTTTTTCTACGCCATGAAATTTTTGGATCATTAGGTCATTTGCATCTTGTACATGTTTCTGGCATGCATATCCACCACAATTAAAACATGTTAGGATCAATGAGAAATCACTTTCTTATAAAATTCCACCAAGCTATCTAGGGTTGTACTAGTGGAATTTCCCCAATGTGGATAACAAAACTTTGGTGTTCATTTTTAGTGCTTAAAAATAATTTTCTTCACTCACATTTGTTATAGTTTTCAAATTCTTTTGCATACATAAACTCTAAAATTTTTAATTTGTTATAATCAATATTTGCCTTATCTTTTGGTTCACGAGAAAACAGGGAGAAAGAAAAACTCAAGTTTGAAAAAAAAAATTGAACATCCAAAAAGGAAATGCACAAATGCTGAGAGAGATAATTCCAAAAATTATCTGTTATTTTTTAGTCAAATTTTTGTAAAATAGGACAAAAAGTGGGTTGTTTGGCTCTGGTAAATACCACACGTCACATTAACTTGAGAATTTAATTTTTTCTACTCGAAATTTTTGGATCATTAGGATATTTGCATCTTCAAAATGTTTCTGGCATGCATATCCACCACAATTAAAACAAGTTAGGATCAATTAGAAATATCTTTCTTATAAAATTCCACCAAGCTATCTGGGGTTGTACTAGTGGAATTTCCCCAACGTGGATAAAAATACTTTGGTGTTCATTTTTAGTGCGTGAAAATAATTTTTTTCACTCACATTAATTAGAGTTTTCAAATTATTTTTTCATACATAAAATCTAAAATTTTTATTTTGTTGTGATCTATATTTTCCTTATCTTTTTGTTCACAAGAAAACTGGGAGAGTGAAAAACTCAAGTTTGAAAAAAAAACTTGAACATCCAATATGGAAATGCGGAGCTGCTGAGAGAGATAATTCCAAAAAGTACCTGTGAGTTTTTAGGTCCGCTTTTTGTTAAATAGGCAAAATGTGGGTTGTATGGCTCTGGTAAATATCCCACCGCACGTTAACTTGAGAATTTAATTTTTTCTACGCCTTGAATTTTTTGGATCATTAGGTCATGTGCATCTTCAACATGTTTCTGGCCTGCATGACACCCACATTTAAAACATGTTAGGATCAATTAGAAATCTCTTTCTTATGAAATTCCACCAAGCTATCTCGAGTGGTACTAGTGGTATTTCCCCAATGTGGATAACGAAACTTTGGCGTTCAATTTTAGTGCGTGAAATAATTTTCTTCACTCATATTTATTATAGTTTCATTTTTTTTTTGCATACATATACTCTAAAATTTACATTTCGTTGTGATATATATTTGCCTTATCTTTTTGTTTACAAGAAAACTGGGAGAGTGAAAAACTCAAGTTTGAAAAAAAAATTGAATATCCAAAATGGAAATGCACAAATGCTGAGAGAGATAATTCCAAAATGTAACTGTGATTTTTTAGGTCCGCTTTTCCTAAAATAGAAAAAAATTGGGTTGTATGGCTCTAGTAAATATCCAACCGCACGTTAACTTGAGAATTTAAGTTTTTCTACTCCTTGAAAATTTTGGATCATTAGGTCATTTGCATCTTCAACATGTTTTTGGCATGCATATCCACAACATTTAAAACATGTTAGGATCAATTAGAAATCTCTTTCTTATAAAATTCAACCAAGCTATCCGGGGTTGTACTAGTGGAATTTCCCCAATGTGGATAACAAAACTTTGGTGTTCGTTTTTAGTGCGTGAAAATAATTTTCTTCACTCACATTTATTATAGGTTTCAAATTCTTTTGCATACGTAAACTCTAAAATTTTCATTTTGTTGTGATCTATATTTGCCTTATCTTTTTGTTTACGATAAAACTAGGAGAAAGTAAAACTCAAGTTTGAAAAAAAAATTGAACTTCCAAAAATGGAAATGCACAAATGCTGAGAGAGATAATTTCAAAAAGTATCTGTGATTTTTTAGGTCCGTTTTTTGTAAAATTGGCAAAAAGTGGGTTGTTTGGCTCTAGTAAATATCCCACCGCACGTTTACTTGAGAATTTAATTTTTTCTCCACCTTGAAAATTTTGGATCATTAAGACATTTGCATCTTCAACATATTTCTGGCATGCATACACACCACAATTAAAACAAGTTAGGATCAATTAGAAATCTATTTCTTATAAAATTCCACCAAGCTATCTGGGGTTGTACTAGTGGAATTTCCCCAATGGTGGATAAAAATACTTTGGTTTTCTTTTTTAATGCGTGAAAATAATTTTCTTCACTCCCATTTATTAAAGTTTTCAAATTATTTTGCATACATAAACTCTAAAATTTTTATTTTGTTGTGATCTATATTTGCCTTATCTTTCTGTTTACGAGAAAACTAGGAGAGTGAAAAGCTCCAGTTTGAAAAAAAAAATTGAACAACCAAAATGGAAATGCACAAATGCTAAGAGAGATAATTCCAAAAAGTATATGTGATTTTTTAGGTCCGCTTTTTGTAAAAAAGGCAAAAAGCGGGTTGTTTGGCTCTGGTTAATATCCCACCGCACGTTAACTAATTAACTTGAGAATTAAATTTTTTCTACTCCTTCAAATTTTTGGATCATTAGGTCATTTGGATCTTCAACATGTTTCTGGCCTGCATATCCACCACATTCAAAACATGTTAGGATCAATTAGAAATCTCTTTCTTATAAAATTCCAGCAAGATATCTGGGGTTGTACTAGTGGAATTCCCCAACGTGGATAACAAAACTTTGGTGTTCATTTTTTGTGTGTGAAAAGAATTTTCTTCTCTCTCATTTAGTACAGTTTTCAAATTCTTTTGCATACATAAACTCTAAAATTTTCATTTTGTTGTGATCTATATTTGCCTTATCTTTTTGTTTACGAGAAAACATGGAGAGTGAAAAACTCAAGTTTGAAAAAAAAGTATTGAACATCCAAAATGGAAATGCACAAAAACATAGAGAGATAATTCCAATAAGTATTTGTGATTTTTTATGTCTGCTTTTTTTAAAATAGGCAAAAAGTTAGTGGTTTGGCTCTGGTAAATACCCCACCGCACGTTAATTAATTAACTTGGGAATTAAATTTTTTCTACTCCAAATTTTTGGATCATTAGGTCATATGCATCATCAACATGTTTCTGGCATGTATATCTACCACATTCAAAACATGTTTGGATCAATTAGAAATCTCTTTCTTATAAAATTCCCGCAAGCTATCTGGGGTTGTACTAGTGGAATTCCCCAAGGTGGATAACAAAACATTGGTGTTCATTTTTTTTGCGTGAAAATAATCTTTTTCACTCACATTTATTATAGTTTTAAAATTCTTTTGCATACATAAACTCTAAAATTTTGATTTTGTAGTGATCAATATTTGCGTTGTCTTTTTTTTTTTTTTAGAAAACAGGGAGAGAGAAAAACTCAAGCTTCAAAAAAAAAAAATTGAACATAAGAAAATGGAAATGCACAAATGCTAAGAGAGATAATTCATAAAATTATCAGTTATTTTTAGGTCCGCTTTTTGTAAAATAGGCAAAAAGTGGCACGTTTGGCACTGGAAAATATCCCACCGCACGTTAACTTGAGAATTTAATTTTTTCTACTCGAAATTTTTGGATCGTTACGTCTTTTGCATCTTCTACATGTTTCTGGCATGCATATCCACCACATTTAAAACATGTTAGGATCAATTAGAAATCTCTTTCTTATAAAATTCCACCAAGCTATTTGGGGTTGTACTAGTGGAATTTCCCCAACGTGGATAACAAAACTTTGGGGTTCATTTTTATTGCGTGAAAATAATTTTCTTCATTCACATTTATTATAGTTTTCAAATTATTTGGCATACATAAACTCGAAAATTTTCGTTTTGTTGTGAGCTATATTTGACTTATCTTTTTGTTTGCGAGAAAACTGGGAGATTGAAAAACTCTAGTTTGAAAAACAAAATTTAACATCCAAAATGGAAATGCTCAAAGGCTGAGAGAGATAATTCCAAAAAGTATCTATGATTTTTTTCATCCGCTTTCTGTAAAATAGGCAAAAAGTGGGTTGTTTGGCTCTAGTTAATATCCCACCGCACGTTAACTTGAGAATATAATTTTTTATACTCCTTGAAATTTTTGGATCATTAGGTCATTTGCATTTTCAACATGTTTCTAGCATACATATCCACCACATTCAAAACATGTTAGGATCAATTAGAAATCTGTTTCTTATAAAATTCCAGCATGCCATCTAGGGTTGTACTTGTGGAATTCCCTAACGTGGATAACAAAAAACTTTGGTGTGCATTTTTAGTGTGTGAAAATAGTTTTCTTCACTCTCATTTATTATAATTTTCAAATTCTCTTGCATACATAAACTCTTCAATTTTCATTTTATCGTGATCTGTATTTGCCTTATCTTTTTGTTTACAATAAAACTGGTAGAGTTAAAAACTCAAGTTTGAAAAAAAAAATTGAACATCCAAAATGAAAATGTAAAAATGCTAAGAGAGATAATTCCAATAAGTATTTTTGATTTTTTCGGTCCGCTTTTTTTAAAATTGGCAAAAAGTGGGTTGTTTGGCTCTAGTAAATATCCCACCGCACGTTTACTTGAGAATTTAATTTTTTCTACTCCTTGAAATTTTTGGATCATTAGGACATTTGCATCTTCAACAGGTTTCTAGCATGCATATCCACCACATTTAAAACATGTTAGGGTCAATTAGAAATCTCTTTCTTATAAACTTCCACCAAGCTATCTGGGGTTGTACTAGTGGAATTTCCCCAACGTGGATAACAAAACTTTGGTTTTCATTTTTTGTGCGTGAAAATAATTTTCTTCACTCACATTTATTATAGTTTTCAAATTCTTTTGCATACATAAGCTCTAAAGTTTTCATTTTGTGGTGATCTATATTTGCCTTATGTTTTTGTTTATAAGAAAACTGGGAGAGAGAAAAACTCAAGTTTGAAAAAAAAAATTGAACATCCAAAATGGATATGCACAAATGCTAAGAGAGATATTTCCAAAAAGTATCTGTGATTTTTTAGGTCCGCATTTTTTTAAAATAGGCAAAAAGTTGGTTGTTTCGCTCTGGTAAATATCCCACCGCACGTTAACCTGAGAATATAATTTTTTCTACTCCTTGAAATTTTTGGATCATTAGGTCATTTGCATCTTCAACATGTTTCTGGCATGCATATCCACCACATTTAAAACATGTTAGAATCAATTAGAAATCTCTTTCTTATAAAATTCCACCAAGCTATCTGGGGTTGTACTTGTGGAATTTCCCCAACGTGGATAATAAAACTTTGGGGTTCATTTTTAGTACATGAAAATAACTTTCTTCACTCACATTTATTATAGTTTTAAAATTATTTTGCATACATAAACTCTAAAATTTTCATTTTGTTGTGATTTATATTTGCCTTATCTTTTTGTTTACGAGAAAACAAGGAGAGAAAAAAACTCAAGGTTGAAAAAAAAAATTGAACATCCAAAAATGGAAATGCACAAATGCTAAAAGAGATAATTTAAAAAAGTGTATGTGATTTTTTATGTCCGCTTTTTGTAAAATAGGCAAAAAGTGGATTGTTTGGCTCTGGAAAATATCCACCGCTCGTTAACTTGAGAGTTTAATATTTTCTACTCCTTGAAATTCTTGGATCATTAGGTCATTTGAATCTTCAACATTTTTGTGGCATGAATATCCACCACATTTAAAGCATGTTAGGATCAATTAGAAATCTTTTTCTAATAAAATTGCACGAAGCAATCTGGGGTTGTACTAGTGGAATTTTCCCAACGTGGATAACAAAACTTTGGTGTTCCTTTTTTCGTGCGAGAAAATAATTTTATTCACTCTCTTTTATTATAGTTTTCATATTCTTTTGCATACATAAACTCTAAAATTTTCATTTTGTTGTGATCTATATTTGCCTTATCTTTTTGTTTTCGAGGAAACAGGGAGATAGAAAAACTCAAGTTTGAAAAAAAAAATTGAACATCCAAAATGGAAATGCACAAATGCTGAGAGTGATAATTCCCAAAATTATCTATGATTTTTTAGGTCTGCTTTTTGTAAAATACGAAAAAGTGGTTGTTTGGCTCTGGTAAATACCCCACCGCACGTTAACTTAAGAATTTAAATTTTTCTACTCCTTGAGATTTTTGGATCATTAGGTCATTTGCTTCTTCAACATGTTTCTATCATGCATATCCACCACAATTAAAACATGTTAGGATCAATTAGAAATCTCTTTCTTATAAAATTCCACCAAGCTATCTGGGTTTGTACTAGTGGAATTTCCCCAACATGAAGAACAAAAATTTGGTGCTTGTTTTTAGTGCGTGAAAATAATTTTATTCACTCACATTTATTATAATTTTGCAATTCTTTTGCATATAGAAACTCTAAAATTTTCATTTTGTTGTGATCTATATCTGCCTTATATTTTTGTTTACGAGAAAACTAGGAGAGTGAAAAACTCAAGTTTGAAAAAAAAAATTGAACAACCAAAATGGAAATGCGCAAATGCTGAGAGAGATAATTCCAAAAAGTATATGTGATTTTTTAGGTCCGCTTTTTGTAAAAAAAGCAAAAAGTGGTTGTTTGGCTCTGGTTAATATCCCACCGCACATTAACTTGAGAATTTAATTTTTTCTACTCTTTGAAATTTTTGGATCATTAGGTCATTTGCATCTTCAACATGTTTCTGGCATGCATATCCACCACATTCAAAACATGTGAGGATCAATTAGAAATCTCTTTCTTATAAAATTCCAGAAAGCTATCTGGAGTTGTACTAGTGGAATTCCCCAACGCGGATAACAAAACTTTGTTGTTCATTTTTTGTGTGTTAAAATAATTTTCTTCACTCTCATTTATTATAGTTTTCAAATTCTTTTGCATACATAAACTCTAAAATTTTCATTTTGTTGTGATCTATATTTGCCTTATCTTTTTGTTTACGAGAAAACTAGGAGAGTGAAAAACTCAAGTTTGAAAAAAAAAATTGAACATCCAAAATGGAAATGCACAAATACAAAGAGAGATAATTCCTATAAGTATTTGTGATTTTTTTGGTCCACTTTTTGTAAAATAGGCAAGAAGTGGGTTGTTTGGCTCTGGTAAATACCCCACCGCACGTTAACTAATTAACTTGAGAATTAAATTTTTTCTACTCCTTCAAATTTTAGGATCATTAGGTCATTTGCATCATCAACATGTTTCTGGCATGTTTATCCACCACATTCAAAATATGTTAGGATCAATTAGAAATCTCTTTCTTATAAATTTCCCGCAAGCTATCTGATGTTGTACTAATGGAATTCCCCAACGTGGATAACAAAACTTTGGTGTTCATTTTTTGTGCGTGAAAATAATTTTTTTCACTCACATTTATTATAGTTTTAATATTGTTTTGCATACATAAACTCTAAAATTTTGATTTTGTTATGATCTATATTTGCGTTGTCTTTTTTTTTATGAGAAAACAGGGAGAGAGAAAAACTCAAGCTTCAAAACAAAAATTGAACATAAGAAAATGGAAATGCACAAATGCTAATAGAGATAATTCATAAAAATATCAGTTATTTTTAGGTCCACTTTCTGTAAAATAGGCAAAAAGTGGCATGTTTGGCTCTGGAAAATATCCCACCGCATGTTAACTTGAGAATTTAATTTTTTCTACTCAAAATTTTTGGATCATTAGGTCATTTGCATCTTCAACATGTTTCTGGCATGCATATCCACCACATTTAAAACATGTTAGGATCAATTAGAAATCTTTTTCTTATAAAATTCCACCAAACTATTTGGGGTTGTACTAGTGGAATTTCCCCAACATGGATAACAAAACATTGGGGTTCATTTTTATTGCATGAAAATAACTTTCTTCATTCACATTTATTATAGTTTTCAAATTATTTTGCATACATAAACTTGAAAATTTTCATTTTGTTGTGAGCTATATTGGACTTATCTTTTTGCTTAGGAGAAAACTGGGAGATTGAAAAACTCAAGTTTGAAAAACAAAATTGAACATCCAAAATGGAAATGCTCAAAGGCTGAGAGAGATAATTCCAAAAAGTATCTATGATTTTTTTCGTCCGCATTCTGTAAAATAGGCAAAAAGTGGGTTGTTTGGCTCTGGTTAATATCCCACCGCACGTTAACTTGAGAATTTAATTTTTTCTACTCCTTGAAATTTTTGGATCATTAGGTAATTTGCAACTTCAACATGTTTCTAGCATACATATCCACCACATTCAAAACATGTTAGGATCAATTAGAAATATGTTTCTTATAAAATTCCAGCAAGCTATCTAGGGTTGTACTTGTGGAATTTCCTAACGTGGATAACAAAAAACTTTGGTGTTCATTTTTAGTGTGTGAAAATAGTTTTCTTCACACTCATTTATGATAATTTCCGAATTCTCTTGCGTACATAAACTCTTAAATTTTCATTTTTTCGTGATCTATATTTGCCTTTTCTTTTTGTTTACAAGAAAACTGGTTGAGTTAAAAACTCAAGTTTGAAAAAAAAAATTGAACATCCAAAATGAAAATGAAAAAAATGCTAAGGGAGATAATTCCAATAAGTATTTGTGATTTTTTATGTCCGTTTTTTGTAAAATTGCCAAAAAGTGGGTTGTTTGGCTATAGTAAATATCCCACCGCATTTTTACTTGAGAGTTTATTTTTTTCTACTCCTTGAAATTTTTGGATCATTAGGAAATTTGCATCTTCAACATGTTTCTGGCATGCATATCCACCACATTTAAGACATGTTAGGATCAATTAGAAATCTCTTTCTTATAAAATTCCAACAAGCTATCTGGGGTTGTACTAGTGGAATTTCCCCAACGTGGATAACAAAACTTTGGTGTTCATTTTTTGTGCGTGAAAATAATTTTCTTCACTCACATTTATTATAGTTTTCAATTTTTTTTGCATACATAAGCTCTTAAATTTTCATTTTGTTGTGATCTATATTTGCCTTATCTTTTTGTTTACGAGAAAACTGGGAGAGAGAAAAACTCATGTTTGAAAAAAAAATTGAACATCAAAAATGGATATGCACAAATGCTAAGAGGGATATTTCCAAAAAGTATCTGTGATTTTTTAGGTCCGCATTTTTTTAAAATAGGCAAAAAGTGGGTTGTTTCGCTCTGGTAAATTTCCCACCGCATGTTAACTTGAGAATTTAATTTTTTCTACGCAATGAAATTTTTAGCTCATTAGGTCATTTGCATCTTCAACATGTTTCTCTCATACATATCCACCACATTTAAAACATGTTAGGATCAATTAGAAATCTAGTTCTTATAAAATTCCACCAAGCTATCTGGGCTTGTACAAGTGGAATTTCCCCAATGTGGATAACAAAACTTTGGTGTTCATTTTTAGTGCGTGAAAAAAAATTTCTTCACTCACATTTATTATAGTTTTCAAATTCTTTTGCGTATAAATTAACTCTAAAATTTTCATTTTGTTGTGATCTATATTTGCCTTATCTTTTTGTTTACGATAAAATTGGGAGAGAGAAAACCTAAGTTTGAAAAAAAAAAAAATTGAACATCCAATATGGAAATCCACAAATGCTGATAGAGATAATTCCAAAAATTATCTCTTATTTTTTAGGTCCGCTTTTTGTAAAATAGGCAAATAGTTGATTGTTTGGCTATGGTAAATATCCCACCGCACGTTATCCTTAGAGTATAATTTTTTCTACTCCAAATTTTTGGATCATTAGATCATTTGCATCTTCAACATGTTTCTGCCATGCATATCGACCACATTTAAAACATGTTAGGTTCAAGTAGAAATCTCTTTCTTATAAAATTCCACCCAGCTATCTCGGGTTGTACTAGTGAAATTTCCCCAACGTGGATAACTAGACTTTGGTGTTCATTTTTAATGCGTGAAAATAATTTTCTTCACTAACATTTATTAGATTTTTTCAAATTATTTTGCATACATAAACTGTAAAATTTTAATTTTTTTGTGATCTATATTTGGCTTTTCTTGTTGTTTACGAGAAAACTGGGAGAGTGCAAAACTCAAGTTTGAAAAAAAAATTGGGCATCCAAAATGTAAATGCACAAATGCTGAAAGTGATAATTCCAAAAAGTATCTGTGATTTTTTATGTCCCCTTTTTTTAAAATAGGCAAAAAGTGGGTTGTTTGGCTTTAGTAAATATCCCACCGTACGTTAACTTGAGAATTTATTATTTTCTACGCCTTGAAAATTTTGAATCATTAGGTCATTTGCATCTTCAACATGTTTCTGGCATGCATATCCACCACATTTAAAACATGTTAGGATCAATTAGAAATCTCTTTCTAATAAAATTCCACCAAGCTATCTGGGGTTGTACTAGTGGAATTTCCCCAACGTGGATGACAAAACTTTGGTGCTCATTTTTAGAGCTTGAAAATAATTTTCTTCACTCACTTTTATTATACTTTGCAAATTCCTTTGCATACATAAACTCTAAAATTTTCATTTTGTTGTGATCTATATTTGCCTTAGCTTTTTGTTTTCGAGAAAAAAGGGAGATAGAAAAACTCAAGTTTGAAACAAAAAATTGAACATCCAAAATGGAAATGCACAAATGGTGAGAGAAATAATTCCAAAAATTATCTGTGATTTCTTATGTCCACTTTTTGTAAAATAGGCAAAAAGTGGTTTGTTTGGCTCTGGTAAATACCCCACCGCACGTTAACTTAAGAATTTAATTTTTTCTACTCCTTGAAGTTTTTGGATCATTAGGTCATTTGTATCTTCAACACGTTTCTAGGATGCATATCTACCATAATTAAAACATGTTAGGATCAATTAGAAATTTCTTTCTTATAAAATTCCACCAAACTATCTGGGGTTGTACTAGTGGAATTTCCCAAAAGTGGATAGCAATACTTTGGTGTTCATTTTTAGTGCGTGAAAATAATTTTCTTCACTCACATTTATTAGAGTTTTCAAATTATTTTGCATACATGAAATCTAAAACTTTCATTTTGTTGTGATCTATATTTGCCTTATCTTTTTGTTTGCGAGAAAACTAGGAGAGTGAAAAACTCAAGTTTGAAAAAAAAAATTGAACATCCAAAATGGAAATGCACAAATGCTGAGAGAGATAATTCCAAAAAGTATCTGTGATTTTTTAGGTCCGCTTTTTGTAAAAAAGGCAAAAAGTGGGTTGTTTGGCTCTGGTAAATATCCCACGCACATTAACTTGAGAATTTAATTTTTTCTACTCCTTGAAATTTTTGGGTCATTAGGGCATTTGTATCTTCAACATGTTTCTGCCATGCATATCCACCACATTTAAAACATGTTAGGATCAATTAGAAATCTCCTTCTTTTAAAATTCCACCGAGATATCTTGGGTTGTCCAAGTGGAATTTCCCCACCGTGGAAAACAAAACTTTGGTTTTCAATTTTTTTGCACGAAAATAATTTTCTTCACTCACATTTATTATAGTTTTCAAATTCTTTTGCATACGTAAGCTCTAAAATTTTCTTTTTTTGTGATGTATATTTACCTTATCTTTTTGTTTACGAGAAAATTGGGAGAGTGAAAAACTCATGTTTGAAAAAAAAAACTGAACAACCTAAATGGATATGCACAAATGCTAAGAGAGATAATTCCTAAAAGTATATGTGATTTTTTAGGTCCGCTTTTTTGTAAAATAGGCAAAAAGTGGGTTGTTTGGCTCTGGTAAATATCCCACCGCACGTTAACCTGAGAATTTAATATTTTCTACTCAAAATTTTTGGATCATTAGGTCATTTTCATCTGCAACATGTTTCTGGCATGCATATCCACCACATTTAAAACATGTTAGGATTAATTAGAAATCTTTTTCTAATAAAATTTCACCATGCTATCTTGGGTTGTATTAGTGGAATTTCCCCAACGTGGATAACAAAACTTTGGTGTTCTTTTTTAGTGCGTGAAAATAATTTTCTTCACTCACATTTATTATAGTTTTAAAATTCTTTTGCATACATAAACTCTAAATTTTTTATTTTGTTGTGATCTATTTTTGCCTTATCTTTTTGTTTACGAGAAAGCAGGGAGAGAGAGAAACTAAAGGTTGAAAAAAAAAATTAAACATCCAAAAATGGAAATGCACAAATGCTAAGAGAGATAATTCAAAAAAGTATCTGTGATTTTTTAGGTCCGCTTTTTGTAAAATAGGCAAAAAGTGGGTTGTTTGGCTCTAGAAAATATCCCACCGCACGTTAACTTGAGAGTTTAATTTTTTCTACTCGTTGAAAATTTTGGATCATTAGGTCATTTGCTTCTTCAACAAGTTTCTGGCATGCAATGTCCACCACAATTAAAACATGTTAGGATCAATTAGAAATCTCTTTCTTATAAAATTCCACCGATCTATTTGGGTTTCTACTGGAGGAATTTCCTTAACGTGGACAACAATACTTTGGTGTTCATTTTTAATGCTTGCAAATAATTTTCTTCATTCACATTTATTAGAGTTTTCATATTATTTTGCATACATAAAGTCTAAAATTTTCATTTTGTTGTGATCTATATTTGCCTTATCTTTTTGTTTACGAGAAAACTGGGAGAGAGAAAACTCAAGTTTGAAAAAAAATTGAACATCTAAAATGGAAATGCCCAAATGCTGAGAGAGATAATTCCTAGAAGTATCTATGATTTTTTAGGTCCGCTTTTTTTAAAATAGGCAAAGAGTGGGTTGTTTGGCTTTTGAAAATATCCCACCGCTTGTTAACTTGAGAATTTAATTTTTTCTACCATTTCAAATTTTTCGATCATTAGGTCATTTGCATCTTCAACATGTTTCTGGCATATATATCCACCACATTTAAAACATCTTAGGATCAATTAGAAATCTCTTTCTTATAAAATTCCACCAAGCTATCTGGGGTTGTACTAGTGGAATTTCCCCAACGTGGATAACAAAACTTTGGTGTTCATTTTTAGTGCTTGAAACTAATTTTCTTCAGTCACTTTTATCATAGTTTTCAAATTCTTTTGCAAACATAAACTCAAAAATTTTCAGTGTGTTGTGATCTATATTTGCCTTATCTTTTTGTTTTCGAGAAAACAGGGAGATAGAAAAACTCAAGTTTGAAAAAAAAATTGAACATCCAAAATGGAAATGCACAAATGCTGAGTGACATAATTCCAAAAATTATTTGTGGTTTTTTATGTCCGCTTTTCGTAAAATAGGCAAAAAGTCGGTGTTTTGGCTCTATTAAATACCCCACAGCACGTTAACTTCGGTATTTAATTTTTTCTACTCCTTGAATTATTTGGATCATTAGGTCATTTGCATCTTCATGTTTCTGGGATGCATATCCACCACAATTAAAACATGTTAGGATCAATTAGGAATCTCTTTCTTATAAAATTCCAGCAAGCTCTATGGGGTTGTACTAGTGGAATTCCCCAACGTGAATAACAAAACATTGGTGTTTATTTTTAGTGTGTGAAAATAATTTTCTTCACACTCATTTATTATAGTTTTCAAATTCTTTTGCATACATAAACTCTAAAATTTTCATTTTGTAGTGATCTATATTTGCCTCATCTTTTTGTTTACGAGAAAACTAGGAGAGCGAAAAACTCAAGTTTGAAAAAAAAAATTGAACATCCAAAATGGAAATGCATAAATACTAAGGGAGATAATTCCAATAAGTGTTTGTGAGTTTTTAGGTCCTCTTTTTGTAAAATAGGCAAAAAGTGGGTTGTTTGGCTCTGGTAAATTCGCCACCGAACGTTTACTTGAGAATTAAATTTTTTCTACTCCTTCAAATTTTTGGATCAGTAGGTCATTTGCATCTTCAACATGTTTCTGGCATGCATATCCACCACATTCAAAACATGTTAGGATCAATTAAAAATCTCTTTCTTATAAAATTCCCGCAAGCTATCTGGGGTGTACTAGTGGAATTCCTCAACGTGGTTAACAAAACTTTGGTGTGTGAAAATTCTTTGTGTGTGAAAATAATTTTCTTTACTCACATTTATTATAGTTTTAAAATTCTTTTGTATACATAAACTCTAAAATTTTCATTTTGTTGTGATCTATATTTGCCTTATCTTTTTGTTTACGAGAAAACAAGGAGAGAGAGAAACTCAAGCTTGAAAAAAAAATTGAACACCCAAAAATGGAAATGCACAAATGCTAAGAGAGATAATTCAAAAGAGTATCTGAGATTTCGTAGGTCCGCATTTTTTAAAATAGGCAAAAAGTGGGTTGTTTGGCTCTGGTAAATATCCCACCGCACGTTAACTTCTGAATTTAATTTTTTCTACTCCTTGAAAATTTTGGATCATTACGTCATTTGCATCTTCAATATGTTTCTGGCATGCATATCCACCACATTAAAAACATGTTATAATCAATTAGAAATCTCTTTCTAATAAAATTCCACCAAGCTATCTGGGGTTGTACTAGTGGAATTTCCCCAACGTGGATAACAAAAATAAAATTCCACCAAGCTATCTGGGGTTGTACTAGTGGAATTTCCCCAACGTGGATAACAAAACATTGGTGTTCATTTTTAGTGCGTGAAAATAATTTTCTTCAGTCACATTTATTATGGTTTTAAAATTTTTTTGCATGCATAAACTCTAAAATTTCCATTTTGTTGTGATCTATATTTGCCTTATCTATCTGTTTTCGAGAAAACTGGGAGAGTGAAATACTCTAATTTGAAAAAAAAAATTGAACATCAGAAATCGAAATACACAAATGCTGAGAGATATAATTGCAAAAAGTACATGTGATTTTTTAGGTCCGCTTTTTTAAAATAGGCAAAAATTGGGTTGTTTGGCTCTCGTAAATATCCCACCGCACGTTAACTTGAGAATTTAATTTTTTCAACTCCTTGACATTTTTGGATCATTAGGTCATTTGCATCTTCAACATGTTTCTGACATGCATATCCACCACATTTAAAACATGTTAGGATCAATTAGAAATCTCTTTCGTATATAATTCCACCAAGCTATCTGGGGTTGTACTAGTGGAATTTCTCATACATGGATAACAAAACTTTGGTCTTCATTTTTAGTGCATGAAAATAATTTTCTTCACTCACATTTATTGTAGTTTTCAAATTCTTTTGCATACATAAACTCTAAAATTTTCATTTTGTTGTGATCTATATTTGCCTTATCTATTTGTTTTCGAGAAAACTGGTAGAGTGAAAAACTCAAGTTTGAAAAACAAAATTGAACATCCAAAATGGAATTGCACAAATGCTAAGAGAGAAAATTCCAAAAATTATCTGTAATTTTTTAGGTCCGCTTTTTGTAAAATAGGCGAAAAGTGGGTTGTTTGGCTCAGGTAAATATCCCACCACACGTTAACTTGAGAATTTAATTTTTTCTATTCCTTGAATTTTTGGATCATTTGGTCATTTGCATCTTCAACATGTTTCCTGTATGCATATCCACCACATTTAAAACATGTTAGGATCAATTAGAAATCTCTTTCTTATAAAATTTCACCAAGCTATCTGGGGTTGTACTACTAGAATTTCCCCAACGTGGAAAACAAAACTTTGGTGTTCACTTTTAGTGTGTGAAAATAATTTCCTTCTCTCAAATTTATAATATTTTTAAAATTTTTTTGCATACATAAACTCTAAAATTTTTATTTTGTTGTGATGTATATTGGCCTTATATTTTTGTTTACAAGAAAACTGGGAGAGTGAAAAACTCCAGTTTGAAAAAAAAAATTGAACATCAGAAATGGAAATGGGCAAATGCTCAGAGAGATAATTAATAAAAGTATCTGTGATTTTTTAGGTCCGCTTTTTGTAAAATAGGCAAAAAGTGGGTTGTTTGGCTCAGGTAAAGATCCCATCGCACGTTAACTTGAGAATTTAATTTTTTCTACAGCTTGAAATTTTTGAATCGATAGGTCATTTGTATCTTCACCATGTTTCATGCATGCAGATCCACCTCATTTAAAACATGTTAGGATCATTTAAAAATCTCTTCCTTATAAAATTCCACCAAGTTATTAGGGGTTGTACTAGTGGAATTACCCCAACGTGGATAACAAAACTTTGGTGTACATTTTTAGTCTGTGAAAATAATTTTCTTCACGCTCATTTATTAGAGTTTTCAATTTTTTTTGCATACATAAACTATATAATTTTCATTTTGTTGTGATCTATTTTTGCCTTATCTTTTTGTTTACGAGAAAACTGGGAGAGTGAAAAACTCAAGTTTGAAAAAAAAAATTGAACATCCAAAATGGAAATGCACAAATGCTGAGAGAGATAATTCCAAAAAGTATCTGTGATTTTTTAGGTTCGCTTTTCGTAAAATAGGCAAAAAGTGGGATGTTTGGCTCAGGTTAATATCCCACCGCCCGTTGACTTGAGAATTTAATTTTTCTACTCGAATTTTTGGATCATTAGGTCATTCAAATCTTCAACATGTTTCCTACATGCATATCCACCACATTTAAAACATGTTATGATCAATTAGAAATCTCTTTCTTATAAATTCCACCAAGCCAGATGGGGTTGTACTAGTGGAATTTCCCCAACGTGGATAACAAAACTTTGGTGTTCATTTTTAGTGTGTGAAAATAATTTTCATCACTCTCATTTATTATAGTTTTCAAATCTTTTGCAAACATGAAGCCTAAAATTTTCAATTTGTTGTGACCTATGTTTGCCTTATGTTTTTGTTTACAAGAAAACTGCGAGAGTGAAAAACTCAAGTTTGAAAAAAAAATTGAACACGATAAATGGAAATGCACAAATACTAAGAGAGATGATTCCAAAAAGTATCTAGGATTTTTTGGTTCGCTTTTTTTAAAATAGGCAAAAAGTGGGTTGCTTGGCTCTAGTAAATATGCCAACGCATGTTAACTTGAGAATTTTAATTTTTTCTACTCCTTGATATTTTTGGATCATTAGGTCATTTGCATCTTCAACATGTTTCTAGCATACATATCTACCATATTTAAAACATGTTAAGATCAATTAGGAATCTCTTTGTTATAAAATTCCCACCAAGCAATCTGGCATTGTAGTTGGGGAATTTTTGGATCATTAGGTCATTTGCATCTTCAACACCACATTCAAAACATGTTAGGATCAATTAGAAATCTCTTTCTTATAAAATTCCTCCAAGCTATTTTGGGTTGTACTAGTGGAATTTCTCCAACGTGGATAAAAAAACTTTGGTGTTCATTTTTAGAGCGTGAAAATAATTTTCTTCACTCTCATTTATTATAGTTTTCATATTCTTTTGCATACATAAACTCTAAAATTTTCATTTTGTTGTGATATATATTTTCCTTATCTTTTTGTTTACAAGAAAACTGGGACAGTGAAAAACTCAAGTTTGAAAAAAAAAATTTGAACATCCAAAATGCAAATGCACAAATGGTGAGAGAAAAAATTCCAATAAGTATGTGATTTTTTTGGTCCGCTTTTTCTAAATTAGGCAAAAAGTGGGTTGTTTAGCTCTGGTAAATATACCACCGCACGTTAACTTGAGAATTTAATTTTTTCTACTACTTGAATTGTTTGGATCATTAGGTCATTTGCATCTTCAACATGTCTCTGGCATGCATATCCACCATATTTATAACATGTTAGGATCAATTAGAAATCTATTTCCTATAAAATTCCACCAAGCTATCTTGGGTTGTACTAGTGGAATTTCCCTAACGTGGATAACAAAACTTTGGTGTTCATTTTTAGTGCGTGAAAATAGTTTTCTTCACTCACACTTATTATAGTTTTCAAATTTTTTTGCATACGTAAAGTCTTAAATTTTCATTTTGTGGTGATCTATATTTGCCTTATCTTTTTGTTTACGAGATAACTAGAAGAGTGAAAAAATCAAGTTTGAAAAAAAAAATTGAACATCCAAAATGGAAATGCACAAATGCTGAGAAAGAAAATTCCAATAAGTACTTTTTGTAAAATAGACAAAAAGTGGGTTGTTTGGCTCTGATAAATTTCCCACTGCACATTAACTTGAGGATTTAAATTTTTTACTCAAAATTTTTCGATCATTAGGTCATTTGCATCTTCAACATGTTTCTGGCATGCATATCCACCACATTTAAAACATGTTAGGGTCAATTAGAAATCTCTTTCTTATAAAATTCCACCAAGTTATCTGGGGTTGTACCAGTGGAATTTCCCCAACGTGGATAACAAAACTTTGGTGTTCATTTTTAGTGCGCAAAAATAATTTTCTTCACTCACATTTATTATAGTTTTCAAATTCTTTTGCACACATAAACTCTAATTTTTTTATTTTGTTGTGATCTATATTTTCATTATCTTTTTGTTTATGAGAAAACTAGGAGAGAGAAAAACCCAAGTTTGAAAAAAAAATTGAACATCCAAAAATGGAAATACTCAAATGCTGAGAGCAATAATTCCAAAAGGTATCTATGATTATTTACATCCTCTTTTTGTAAAATAGGCAAAAAGTGGGTTGTTTGGCTCTGGTAAATATCCCACCGCACATTAAATTGAGAATTTAATTTTTTCTACTCCTTGAAATTTTTGGATCATTAGGTCATTTGCATCTTCAACATGTTTCTGGCATGCATATCCACCACATTTAAAACACGTTAGGATCAATTTGAGAGCACTTTCATATCAAATTCCACCAAGCTATCTGGGGTTATACTAGTAGAATTTTCCACATGTGGATAAGAAAATTTTGGTGGTCATTTTTAGTGCGAGAAAATAATTTTCTTCAATCTCATTTATTGTAGTTTTCAAATTCTTTTGCATACATAAACTCTAAAATTTTCATTTTGTTGTGATCTATATTTGCCTTATCTTTTTGTTTACTAGAAAACTAGGACATTGAAAAACTCAAGTTTGAAAAAAAAATTGAACATCCAAAAATGGAAATGCTCAAATGCTTAGAGCGATAATTCTAAAAAGCATATGTGATTTTTTAGGTCCGCTTTTTGTAAAATAGGCAAAAATTGGGTTGTTTCGCTCTTGTAAATATCCCACCGCAAGTTAACTTGAGAATTTAATTTTTTCTATTCCTTGAAAATTTTTGATCATTTGGTCATTTGCATCTTCAACATATTTTTGGCATGCATATCCACCACATTTAAAACATGTTAGGACCAATTAGAAATCTCTTTCTTATAAAATTCCACCAAGCTATCTGGGGTTGTACTAGTGGAATTTCCCCAACGTGGATTACAAAACTTTGGTGTTCATTTTTAGTCCGTGAAAATAATTTTCTTCACTTACATTTATTATAGTTTTCAAATTCTTTTGCATACATAAACTATAAAATTTTCATTTTATTGTGATCTATATTTGCCTTATCTATTTGTTTACAAGGAACATGGGAGAGTGAAGAACTTAAGTTTGAAAAAAAAATTGAACAATTATAATGGAACTGCACAAATGGTGAGAGAGATAATTCCAAAAAGTATCTGTGATTTTTTAGGTCCGCTTTTTGTAAACTAGGAAAAAATTGGGTTGTTTGGCTCTGGTAAATATCGCACCGCACGTTAACTTGAGAATTTTAATTTTTTCTACTCCTGAAAATTTTTGGATCATTAGGTCATTTGCATCTTACAATTTTTTCTGGCATGCATATCTACCACATTAAAAACATGTTAAGATCAATTAAAATTCTCTTTCTTATAAAATTCCACCAAGCTATCTGTGGTTGTACAAGTGGAATTTCCCCAATGTGGATAACAAAACTTTGGTGTTTATTTTTAGTGCGTGAAAATAATTTTCTTCACTCACATTTATTATAGTTTTCACATTCTTTTGCATACATAAACTCTAAAATTTTCATTTTGTTGTGATCTATATTTGCCTTAAATTTTTGTTTACGAGAAAACTGGTTGAGTGAAAATCTCAAGTTTGAAAAAAAAAATTGAAACATCCAAAATGGAAATACACAAAATCTGAGAGAGATAATTCCAATAATTATCTGTGATTTTTTCGGTCCGCTTTTTGTAAAATAGGCAAAAAGTGGGTTGTTTGGCTCTGGTAAATATCCCACCGTACATTAACATGAGAATTTAATTCTTTCTATTCCTTGAAAGTTTTGGATCATTATGTCTTTTGCATCTTCAACATGTTTCTGGCTTGCATATCCACCACATTTAAAACATGTTAGGATCAATTAAAAATCTCTTTCTTATGAAATTCCACCAAGCTATCTCGGGTTGTACTAGTGGAATTTCCCCAACGTGTTTAATAAAACTTTGGTGTTCATTTTTAGTGCGTGAAAATAATTTGTTTCTCTCACATTTATTATAGTTTTCAAATTCTTTTGCAAACATAAACTCTAAAATTTTCATTTTGTTGTGATCTATATTTGCCTTATCTGTTTGTTTACGAAAAAATTGGAAAAGGGAAAAACTCAAGTTTGAAAAAAAAAATTGAACATCGAAAATGGAAATGCACAAATGCTGAGAGAGATAATTCCAAAAAGTATCTGTGATTTTTTAGCTCCGCTTATTGTAAAATAGGCAAAAAGTGGGTTGTTTGGATCTTGTTAATATCCCACCGCAGGTTGACTTGAGAATTTAATTTTTTTTACTCCTTGAAATTTTTGGATCATTAGGTTATTTGCATCATACAATTGTTTCTGGAATGCATATCCACCACATTAAAAACATGTTAAGATCAATTACATATCTCTTTCTTATAAAATTCCACCAAGCTATCTGGGGTTGTACTAGTGGAATTTCCCCAACGTGGATAACATAACTTTGGTGTTCATTTTTAGTGTGTGAAAATAATTTACTTCACTCACATTTATTTTAGTTTTCAAATTGTTTTGCAAACATAAGCTCTAAAGTTTTCATTTTGTTGTGATCTATATTTGCCTTATCTTTTTGTTTACGAGAAAACTAAGAGAGTGAAAAACTCTAAGTTTGAAAAAAAAAATTGAACATCCAAAATGGAAATGCAAAAATGCTTAGTGAGAAAATTCAAAAAAGTATATGTGATTTTTAAGGTCCGCTTTTTGTAAAATAGGCAAAAAGTGGGTTGTTTGGCTCTGGTAAATATCCAGCCGCACGTTAACTTGAGAATTTAATTTTTTCTACTCCTTGAAATTTTTGGATCATTAGGTCATTTTCATCTTCAACATGTTTGTGGCATGCATATCCTCCACATTTAAAACATTTTAGGTTCAATTAGAGATCTCTTTCTTATAAAATTCCACCAAGCTATCTAGGGTTGTACTAGTGGAATTTCCCCAACGTGGATAACAAAACTTTGGTGTTCATTTTTTATGCGTGAAAATAATTTTCTTCACTCACATTTATTATAGTTTTCAAATTCTTTTGCATACATAAACTATTAAATTTTTATTTTCCTGTGATCTATATATGCCTTATCTTTTTGTTTACGAGAAAACTGGGAGAGTGAAAACCTCAAGTTTGAAAAAAAAAAATGAACATCCAAAATGGAAATATACAAATGCTGAGAGAGATAATTCCAAAAAGTATCTTTGATTTTTTAGGTCCGCTTTTCGTAAAATAGGCAAAAAGTGGGCTGTTAGCCTCTGGTAAATATCCCACCAAACATTAACATGAGAATTTAACTTTTTCTACTCTTTGAAATTTTTGGGTCATTAGGTCATTTTGTATCTTCAACATGTTTCTGGCATACATATCCACCACATTTAAAACATGTGAGGAATAATTAGAAATCTCTTTCTTATAAAATTCCACCAAGCTATCTTGGGTTGTACTAGTGGAATTTCCCCAACGTGGATAACAAAACTTTGGTGTTCATTTTTAGTGCGTGAAAATAATTTTCTTGACTCTCATTTAATAAAGATTTCAAATTCTTTTGCATACACAAACTCTAAAATTTTCATTTGGTTGTGATCTATATTTGCCTTATCTTTTTGTTTACGAGAAAACTAGGAGAGTGAAAAACTCTAGTTTGAAAAAAAATTGAACATTCAAAAATGAAAATACTCAAATGTTGAGAGCAATAATTCCAAAAGGTATTTATGATTTTTTAGGTCTGCTTTTTGTAAAATGGGCTAAAAGTGGGTTGTTTGGCTCTGGTAAATATCCCACCGCACGTTAACTTGAGAATTTAATTTTTTCTACTCGAAATTTTTGGATCATAAGGTCATTTGCATCTTCAACATGTTTCTGGCATGGATATCACCCACATTTAAAACATGTTAGGATCAATTAGAGGTCTCTTTCTTATAAAATTCCACTAAGATATCTGGGGTTGTTCTAGTGGAATTTCCCCAACGTGGATAATAAAATTTTGGTGTTCATTTTAATTCGTGAAAATAATTTTCTTTACTCACATTTATTATAGTTTTCAAATTATTTTGCATGCATAAACTCTAAAATTTTCATTTTGTTGTGATCTATATTTGCCTTATCTGTTTGTTTACGAGAAAACTAGAAGAGTGAAAAACTCAAGTTTGAAAAAAGAAAATTTAACATCCAAAATGGAAATGCACAAATACTTAGAGAGATAATTCCAAAAAGTATCTGTGATTTTTTAGGTCCGCTTTTTGTAAAATAGACAAAAAGTGGGTGGTTTGCCTTTGGTAAATATCCCACCGCACGTTAACTTAATAATTTTAATTTTTTCTACTCAATTTTTTTTTATCATTAGGTTATTTGCATCTTACAATTGTTTCTCGCATGCATATCCGCAACATTAAAAACATGTTAAGATCAATTAGAAATCTCATTCTTATAAAATTCCACCATGCTATTTGTTGTTATACAAGTGGAATTTTCACAACGTGAAAAACAAAACTTTGGTGTTTATTTTTGTTGCGTGAAAATAATTTTCTTCACTCACATTTATTTTAGTTTTCAAATTATTTTGCATACATAAACTCTAAAATTTTCATTTTGTTGTGATCTATATTTGCCTTATCTTTTTGTTTACGAGAAAACTGCGAGAGTGAGAAACTCAAGTTTGAAAAAAAATTTGAACATCCAAAATGGAAATGCACAAAAGCTGAGAGAGATAATCCAATAATTAACTATGATTTTTTAGGTCCGCTTTTTGTAAAATAGGCAAAAAGTGGGTTGTTTGGCTTAGGCAAATATCCCACCGCACATTAACTAGAGAATTTAATTTTTTCTACTCCTTGAAATTTTAGGAACATTATGTCTTTTGCATCTTCAACATGTTTCTGGCATGCATATCCACCATATTTAAAACATGTTAGGATCAATTAAAAATCTCTTTCTTATGAAATTCCACCAAGCTATCTCGGGTTGTACTAGTGGAATTTCCACAAAGTGGATAACAAAACTTTGGTGTTCATTTTTAGTATGTGAAAATAATTTTCTTCACTCACATTTATTATAGTTTTCAAATTGTTTTGCATACATAAACTTTAAATTTTCATTTTGTTGTGATCTATATTTGCCTTATCTGTTTGTTTATGAAAAAACTGGGACAGAGAAGAACTCAAGTTTGAAAAAAAAAATTGAACATCGAAAATGGAAATGCACATTTGTTGAGAGAGATAATTCCAAAAAGTATCAGTGATTTTTTAGCTCCGCTTTTTGTAAAGTAAGTAAAAGTGGGTTGTTTGGCTCTAGTAAATATCCCACCACACGTTAACTTGAGAATTTAATTTTTTCTACTCGAAATTTTTGGATCATTAGGTCATTTGCTGCTTAGAATTATTTCTGGCATGCATATCCACCACATTAAAAACATGTTAAGATCAATTACAAATCTCTTTCTTATAAAATTCCACCAAGCTATCTGGGGTTGTCCTAGTGGAATTTCCCCAACGTGGATAACAAAACTTTGGTGTTCATTTTTAGTGCGTGAAAATAATTTTCTTCACTCACATTTATTATTGTTTTCAAATTCTTTTGCATACATAAGCTCTAAAATTTTCATTTTGTTGTGATCTATATTTGCCTTGTCTTTTTGTTTACGCGAAAACTGAGAGAGTGAAAAACTCAAGTTTGAAAAAAACAAATTGAACATCCAAAATTGAGATGCACAAATGCTAAGAGAGAAAATTCCTAAAAGTATATGTTGTTTTTTAGGTCCGCTTTTTGTAAAATAGGCAAAAAGTGGGTTGTTTGGCTCTGGTAAATATCCCACCGCACGTTAACTTGAGAATTTAATTTTTTCTACTCCTTGCAATTTTTGGATCATTAGGTCATTTGCATCTTCAACATGTTTCTGGCATGCATATCCACCACATTTAAAACATGTTAGGATCAATTAGAAATCTCTTTCTTCTAAAATTCTACCAAGCTATCTGGGGTTGTACTTGTGGAATTTCCCCAATGTGGATAACAAAACTTTGGCGTTCATTTTTAGTACGTGAAAATAATTTTCTTCTCTCTCATTTATGAAAGTTTTCAAATTATTTTGCATACATAAACTCTAAAATTTTCATTTGGTTGTGATCTATATTTTCCATATCTTCTTGTTTACGAGAAAACTAGGAGAGTGAAAAACTCAAGTTCGAAAAAAAAATTGAACATCCAAAAATGGAAATACTCAAATGCTGAGAGCAATAATTCCAAAAGGTATCTATGATTTTTTAGGTCTGCTTTTTGTAAAATAGGCAAAAAGTGGGTTGTTTGGCTCTGGTAAATATATCACCGCACGTAACTTGAGAATTTAATTTTTTCTACTCCTTGAAATACTCGGATCATTAGGTCATTTGCATCTTCAACATGTTTCTGGCATGCATATCCACCACATTTAAAACATGTTAGGATCAATTAGAAATCTCTTTCTTATTAAATTCTACCAAGCTATCTAAGGTTGTACTAGTGGAATTTCCCCAACGTCGATAATAAAACTTTGGTGTTCATTTTTAGTGCATGAAAATATTTTTCTTCACTTAGATTTATTATAGTTTTCATATTATTTTGCATACATAACCTCTAAAATTTTCTTTTTGTTGTGATCTATATTTGCCTTATCTTTTTGTTTTCGTGAAAACTAGGAGAGTGAAAAACTCAAGCTTGAAAAAAAAATTGAACATCCAAAACTGGAAATGCTCAAATGCTTAGAGCATTAATTCCAGAATATATCTGTGATTTTTTAGGTCCGCTTTTTGTAAAATAGGCAAAAAGCGGGTTGTTTGCCTCTGGTAAATATCCCGCTGCACATTAACTTGAGAATTTAATTTTTTCTACTCCTCGAAATTTTCTGATCATTAGGTCATTTGCATCTTCAACATGTTTCTGGCATGCATATCCATCACATTTAAAACATGTTAAGATCAATTTGTGATCACTTTCTCATAAAATTCCACCAAGCTATCTGGGGTTTTACTAGTGGAATTTCCCCAACGTGGATAACAAAATTTAGGTGGTCATTTTGAGTGTGTGAAAATAGTTTTCTTCAATCACATTTATTATAGTTTTCAAATTATTTTGCATGCATAAACTCTTAAATTTTCATTTTGTTGTGATCTATATTTGCCTTATCCTTTTGTTTAACGAGAAAACTGGGAGAGTGAAAACCTCAAGTTTGAAAAACAAAATTGAACATCCAAAATGGAAATGCACAAATGTTGAGAGAGATAATTCCAAAAAGTATGTGTGATTGTTTAGGTCCGCTTTTGGTAAAATAGGCAAAAAGTGGGTTGTTTTGCTCTGGTAAATATCCCACCCCACATTAACTTGAGAATTCAATTTTTTCTACTCCTTGAAAATTTGGATCATTAGGTCATTTGCATCTTCAACTTGTTTCTGGCATGCATATCCAGCACATTTAAAATATGTTAGGATCAATTTGAGATCACTTTCATATAAAATTCCACCAAGCTATCTAGGGTTGTACAAGTGGAATTTCCCCAACGTGGATAACAAAATTTTGCAGGTCATTTTTAGTACGTGAAAATAATTTTCTTCAATCACATTTATTATAGTTTTCAAATTCTTTTGCATGCATAAACTCTACAATTTTCATTATGTTGTCTATATTTGCCTTATCTTTTTGTTTATTAGAAAACTGGGAGAGTGAAAACCTCAAGTTTGAAAAAAAGAAATCTAACATCCAAAATGGAAATCCACAAATGCTGAGAGAGATAATTCCAAAAAGTATCTATGATTTTTTAGGTCCACTTTTTGTTAAATAGGCAAACAGTGGGTTGTTTGGCTCAGGTAAATATCCCTCCACACATTAACTTAAGAATTTAATTTTTTCTACTCCTTGAATTTTTTGGATCATTAGGTTATTTGCATCTTCAACATGTTTCTGGCATGCATATCCTACACATTTAAAACATGTTAGGATCAATTAGAAATCTCTTTCTTATAAAATTCCTCCAAGCTATCTAGGGTTGTACTAGTGGAATTTCCCCAACGTGGATAACAAAACTTTGGATTTTTAGTGCATGAAAATAATTTTCTTCACTCAGATTTATTATAGTTTTCATATTATTTTGCATACATAAACTCTAAAATTTTCTTTTTGTTGTGATCTATATTTGCGTTATCTTTTTGTTTACGAGAAAAATAGGAGAGTGAAAAGCTCAAGCTTGAAAAAAAAATTGAACATCCAAAAATGGTAATGCACAAATGCTTAGAGTGATAATTCTAGAATGTACCTGTGATTTTTTAGGTCCGCATTTTTTAAAATAGGCAAAAAGTGGGTTGTTTGGCTCTGGTAAATATCCCACCGCACGTTAACTTGAGAATTTAATTTTTTTTACACCTTAAAATTTTTGGATTATTAGGTTATTTGCATCTTCAACATGTTTCTGGCATGCATATCGACCACATTTAAAACATGTTAGGATCAGTTTGAGATCACTTTCTTATAAAATTCCATCAAGCTATCTGGGGTTTTACTAGTGGAATTTCCCCAACATGGATAACAAAATTTTGGTGGTCATTTTTAGTTCGTGAAAATAATTTTCTTCAATCACATTTATTGTAGTTTTCAAATTCTTTTGCATACATAAACTCTAAAATTTTCATTTTGTTGTGATCTATATTTGCCTTATCTTTTTGTTGATTAGAAAACTGGGAGAGTGAAAACCTCAAGTTTGAAAAAAAGAAATTGAACATCCAAAATGGAAATGCACAAATGCTGAGCGAGATAATTCCAAAAAGTATCTATGATTTTTTAGGTCCGCTCTTTGTTAAATAGGCAAACAGTGGGTTGTGTGGCTCAGGTAAATATCCCTCCGCACATTAACTAAAGAATTTAATTTTGTCTACTCTTTGAAATTTTTGGATCATTAGGTTATTTGCATCTTCAACATGTTTCTGGCATGCATATCCTCCACATTTAAAACATGTTAGGATCAATTAGAAATCTCTTTCTTATAAAATTCCACCAAGCTATCTGGGGTTGTACTAGTGGAATTTCCCCAACGTGGATAACAAAACTTTGGTGTTCATTTTTAGTGCATGAAAATAATTTTCTTCACTCACATTTATTTTAGTTTTCATATTCTTTTACATACATAAACTCTAAAATTATCTTTTTGTTGTGATCTATATTTGCCTTATCTTTTTGTTTACGAGAAAACTAGGAGAGTGAAAAACTCAAGCTTGAAAAAAAAATTGAACATCCAAAAATGGTAATGCACAAATGCTTATAGAGATAATTCCATAATGTATCTGTGTTTTTTTAGGTCTGCTTTTTTTAAAATAGGCAGAAAATGGGTTCTTAGGCTCTGGTAAATATCGCACCGCATGTTAACTTGAGAATTTAATTTTTTCTACTCCTTAAAATTTTTGGATCATTAGGTTATTTGCATCTTCAACATGTTTCTGGCATGCATATCCTCCACATTTAAAACATGTTAGGATCAATTAGAAATCTCTTTCTTATAAAATTCCACCAAGCTATCTGGGGTTGTACAAGTGGAATTTCCCCAACGTGGATAACAAAACTTTGGTGTTTATTTTTAGTGCGTGAAAATAATTTTCTTCACTCACATTTATTATAGCTTTCAAATTCTTTTGCATACATAAGCTCTAAAATTTTCACTTTGTTGTGATCTACATTTGCCTTATCTTTTTGTTTACGAGAAAACTGAGAGAGTCAAAAACTCAATGTTTGAAAAAAAAAATTGAACATCCAAAATAGAAATGCACAAATGCTAAGAGAGAAAATTCCAAAAAGTATATGTGATTTTTTAGGTCCGCTTTTTGTAAAATAGGCAAAAAGTGGGTTGTTTGGCTCTGGTAAATATCCAGCCGCACGTTAACTTGAGAATTTAATTTTTTCTACTCCTTGAAATTTTTGGATCATTAGGTCATTTGCATCTTCAACATGTTTTTGGCATGCATATCCTCAACATTTAAAACATTTTAGGTTCAATTAGAGATCTCTTTCTTATAAAATTCCACCAAGCTATCTGGGGTTGTACTAGTGGAATTTCCCCAACGTGTATAACAAAACTTTGCTGTTCATTTTTAGTGCGTGAAAATAATTTTATTCACTCACATTTATTATAGTTTTCTAATTCTTTTGCAAACATAAACTATTAAATTTTTATTTTCCTGTGATCTATATATGCCTTATCTTTTTGTTTACGAGAAAACTGGGGGAGTGAAAACCTCAAGTTTTAAAAAAAAATTGAACATCCAAAATGGAAATGTACAAATGCTGAGAGAGATAATTCCAAAAAGTATCTTTGATTTTTTAGGTCCGCTTTTCGTAAAATATGCAAAAAGTGGGTTGTTAGCCTCAGGTAAATATCCCACCAAACATTAATATGAGAATTTAACTTTTTCTACTCTTTGAAATTTTTGGATCATTAGATCATTTGCATCTTCAACATGTTTCCGGCATGCATATCCACCACATTTAAAACATGTGAGGAATAATTAGAAATCTTTTTCTTATAAAATTCCACCATGCTATCTTGGGTTGTAATAGTGGAATTTCCCCAACGTGGATAACAAAACTTTGGTGTTCATTTTTAGTGCGTGAAAATAATTTTCTTCACTCTCATTTATTAAAGTTTTTAAATTCTTTTGCATACATAAACTCTGAAATTTTCATTTTGTTGTGATCTATATTTGCCTTATCTTTTTGTTTACGAGAAAACTGGGAGAGTGAAAAACTCATCTTTTAAAAAAAATTGAACATCCAAAAATGAAAATACGAAAATGCTGAGAGCAATAATTCCAAAAGGTATCTATGATTTTTTAGGTTTGCTTTTTGTAAAATGGGCAAAAAGTGGGTTGTTTGGCTCTGGTAAATATCCCACCACACGTTAACTTGAAAATTTAATTTTTTCTACTCCTTGAAATTTTTGGATCATAAGGTCATTTGCATCTGCAACATGATTTTGGCATGCATATCCACCACATTTAAAACACGTTAGGATCAATTAGAAATCTCTTTCTTATAAAATTCCACCAAGATATCTGGGGTTGTACTAGTAGAATTTCCCCAACGTGGATAACAAAATTTTGGTGTTCATTTTTAGTTCGTGAAAATAATTTTGTTCACTCACATTTATTATTGTTTTCAAATTCTTTTGCATACATAAACTCTAAAATTTTCATTTTGTTGTGATCTATATTTTCCTTATCTGTTTGTTTACGAGAAAACTGGGACAGTGAAAAACTCAAGTTTGAAAAAAAAAATTGAACATCCAAAATGGAAATGCACAAATACTGAGAGAGATAATTCCAAAAAGTATCTGTGATTTTTTAGGTCCGCTTTTTGCAAAATAGGCAAAAAGTGGGTGGTTTGGTTTTGGTAAATATCCCACCCCACGTTAACTTAATAATTTTAATTTTTTCTTGTCCTTAAAAGTTTTTGATCATTAGGTTATTTGCATCATACTATTTATTTCTGGCATGCATACCCACAACATTAAAAACATGTTAACATCAATTAGAAATCTCTTTCTTATAAAATTCTACCAAGCTATCTGGGGTTGTACAAGTGGAATTTCCCCAACGTGAAAAACAAAACTTTGGCGTTTATTTTTTTTTGCGTGAAAATATTTTTCTTCTCTCACATTTATTATAGTTTTTAAATTATTTTGCATACATAAACTCTAAAATTTTCATTTTGTTGTGATCTATATTTGCCTTATCTTTTTGTTTACGAGAAAAATACGAGAGTGAAAAACTCAACTTTGAAAAAAAAAATGAACATCCAAAACGGAAATGCACAAAAGCTGAGAGAGATAATTCAAATAAGTATCTAAGATTTTTTAGGTCCGCTTTTTGTAAAATAGGCAAAAAGTGGGTTGTTTGGCTCAGGTAAATATCCCACCCACATTAACTAGAGAATTTAATTGTTTCTATTCCTTGAAATTTTAGGATCATTATGTCTTTTGCATCTTCAACATGTTTCTGGCATCCATATCCGCCACATTTAAAACACGTTAGGATCAAGTAAAAATCTCTTTCTTATGAAATTCCACCAAGCTATCTCGGGTTGTACTAGTGGAATTTCCCCAACGTGGATAACAAAACTTTGGTGTTCATTTTTAGTGCATGAAAATAATTTTCTTCACTCACATTTATTATAGTTTACAAATTCTTTTGCATACATAAACTCTAAAATTTTCATTTTGTTGTGATCTATATTTGCCTTAACTGTTTGTTTATGAAAAAACTGGGACAGGGAAGAACTCAAGTTTGAAAAAAAAAAAATTGAACATCGAAAATGGAAATGCACAATTGGTGAGAGAGATAATTCCAAAAAGTATCTATGATTTTTAGCTCCGTTTTTTTTAAAATAAGTAAAAGTGGGTTGTTTGGCTCTAGTAAATATCCCACCACACGTTAACTTGAGAATTTAATTTTTTCTACTCCTTGAAATATTTGGATCATTAGGTCATTTGCAGCTTACAATTATTTCTGGCATGCATATCCACCACATTAAAAACATGTTAAGATCAATTACAAATCTCTTTCTTATAAAATTCCACCAAGCTATCTGGGGTTGTGCTAGTGCAATTTCCCCAACGTGAATAACAAAACTTTGGTGTTCATTTTTAGTGCGTGAAAATAATTTTCTTCGCTCACATTTATTATTGTTTTCAAATTCTTTTGCATACATAAGCTTTAAAATTATCATTTTGTTGTGTTCTATATTTGACTTTTTGTTTACTAGAAAACTGAGAGAGAGAAAACCTCAAGTTTGAAAAAAAAAATTGAACATCCAAAATTTAAATGCACAAATGCTAAGAGAGAAAATTCCTAAAAGTATATGTTGTTTTTTAGGTCCGCTTTTTGTAAAATAGGCAAAAAGTGGGTTGTTTGGCTCTGGTAAATATCCCACCGCACGTTAACTTGAGAATTTAATATTTTCTACTCCTTGAAATTTTTGGATCATTAGGTCATTTGCATCTTCAACATGTTTCTGGTCCGCCACATTTAAAACATGTTAGGATCAATTAGAAATCTCCCACCAAGCTATCTGGGGTTGTACTTGTGGAATTTCCCCAATGTGGATAACAAAACTTTGGAGTTCATTTTTAGTGCGTGAAAATAATTTTCTTCACTCTCATTTATGAAAGTTTTCAAATTCTTTTGCATACATAAACTCTAAAATTTTCATTTGCTTGTGATCTATATTTTCCTTATCTTTTTGTTTACGAGAAAACTGGGAGAGTGAAAAACTCAAGTTTGAAAAAAAAATTGAACATCCAAAAATGGAAATACTCAAATACTCAGAGCAATACTTCCAAAAGGTATCTATGATTATTTAGGTCTGCTTTTTGTAAAATAAGCAAAAAGTGGGTATTTGGCTCTTGTAAATATCTCAGCACACGTTAACATGAGAATTTAATTTTTTCTACTCCTTGAAATATTCGGATCATTAGGTCATTTGCATCATCAACATGTTTCTGGCATGCATATCCACCATATTTAAAACATGTTAGGATCAATTAGAAATCTCTTTTTTATAAAATTCCACCAAGCTATCTGAGGTTGTACTAGTGGAATTTCCCCAACGTCGATGATAAAACTTTGGTGTTCATTTTTAGTGCATGAAAATAATTTTTTTCACTCAAATTTATTATAGTTTTCATATTCTTTTGCATACATAACCTCTAAAATTTTCTTTTTATTGTGATCTATATTTGCCTTATCCTTTTGTTTACGAGAAAACTGGGAGAGTGAAAACCTCAAGTTTGAAAAACAAAATTGAACATCCAAAATGGAAATGCACAATTGTTGAGAGTGATAAATCCAAAAATTATGTCTGATTTTTTAGGTCCGCTTTTTATAAAATAGGCAAAAAGAGGGTTGTTTGGCTCTCGTAAATATCCCACCTCTCATTAACTTGAGAATTTATTTTTTTCTACTCCTTGAAATTTTAGGATCATTAGGTCATTTGCATCTTCAACATGTTTTTGGCATGCATATCCACCATATTTAAAACATGTTAGGATTAATTAGAAATCTCTTTCTTATAAAATTCCACTAGGGTATCTGGGCTTGTACTAGTGGAATTTCCCTAACGTGGATAACAAAACTTTGGTGTACATTTTTAGTGCGTCAAAATAATTTTCTTCACTCACATTTATTATAGTTTTCAAATTCTTTTGCATACAAAAACTCTAAAAGTTTCATTTTGTTGTGATCTATATTTGCCTTATCTTTTTGTTTGAGAGAAAACTGGAAGAGAGAAAAAAACAAGTTTTAAAAAAAAAAATTGAACATCCAGAATGGAAATGCACAAATGCTAAGAGAGATAATTCCAAAAAGGATCTGTGATTTTTTAGGTCCGCTTTTTGTAAAATAGGCAAAAAGTGGGTTGTTTGGCTCTGGTAAATATCCCAGCGCACGTTAACTTGAGAATTTAATTTTTTCTACTCCTTGAAATTTTTGGATCATTAGGTCATTTGCATCTTCAACATGTTTCTGGCATGCATATCCACCACATTTACAACATGTTAGGATCAATTATAAATCTCTTTCTAATAAAATTCTACTAAGCTATCTGGGGTTGTACTAGTGGAATTTCTCCAACGTGGATAACAAAACTTTAGCGTTCATTTTTAGTGCGTGAAAATAATTTTCTTCATTCACATTTATTGTAGTTTTCAAATTATTTTGCATACATTAACTCTAAAATTTTCATTTTGTTCTGATCTATATTTGCCTTATCTTTTTTTTTACGAGAAAAAAGGGACAGAGAAAAACACAAGTTTGAAAAAAAAAATGGAACATCCAAAAATGGAAATGCACAAATGCTAAGAGAGATAATTCCAAAAAGTATATGTGTTTTTTTAGGTCCACTTTTTGTAAAATAGGAAAAAAGTGGGTTGTTTGTCTATGGAAAAAATCCCACCGCACGTTAACTTAAGAATCTAATTTCTTCTACTCAAAATTTTTTGATCATTAGGTGATTTGCATCTTCAACATGTTTCTGGCATGCATATCCACCACATTTAAAACATGTTTGGATCAATTAGAAATCTCTTTCTTATAAAATTCCACCAAGCTATCTGGGGTTGTACTAGTGGAATTTCCCCACAGTGGATAACAAACTTTGGTGTTCTTTTTTTCGTGCGTGAAAATAATTTTCTTCACTCTAATTTATTATAGTTTTCAAATTCTTTTGCATACATAAACTCTAATATTTTTATTTTGCTGTGATCGATATTTCCCTTATCTTTTTGTTTACGAAAAAAAGGGAGAGTGAAAAACTCAAGTTTGGAGAGAAAATTGAATTTCCAAAAATGGAAAAACACAAATGCTGATAGCAATAATTCCAAAAAGTATCTATGATTTTTTAGGTCTGCTTTTTGTAAAATAGGCAAAAAGTGGGTTGTTTGGCTCTGGTAAAACTCCCACCGCACGTTTACTTGAGAATTTAACTTTTTCTACTCCTTCAAATTTTTGGATCATTAGGTCATTTGCATGTTCAACATGTTTCTGGCATGCATATCCACCACATTTAAAACATGTTAGGATCAATTAGAAATCTCTTTCTTATAAAATTCCACCAAGCTATCTGGGTTTGAATTTCCCTAATGTGGAAAACAAAACTTTGGTGTTCATTTTTAGTGCATGAAAATAATTTTCTTCACTCTCATTTATTATAGTTTCAAATTCTTTTGCATACATAAACTCTAAAATTTTCATTTTGTTGTGATCTATATTTGCCTTATCTTTATTATTACGCGAAAACTGGGAGAGTGAAAAACACAAGTTTGAAAAAAAATTTGAACATCCAAAAATGGAAATGCACAAATACTAAGAGCGATAATTCCAAAAAGTATCTGTGAGTTTTTAGGTCCGTTTTTTTGTAAAATAGGCAAAACGTGGGTTGTTTGGCTCTGGTAAATATCCCACTACACGTTAACTTGAGAATTTAATTTTTTCTACTCCTTGAAATTTTTGGATCATTAGGTCATTTGCATCTTCAACATATTTCTGGCATGCATATCCACCACATTTAAAACATGTTAGGATTAGTTAGAAATCTCTTTCTTATAAAATTCCACCAAGCTATCTTGGGTTGTACTAGTGGAATTTCCCAAACGTGGATAACAAAACTTTGTTGTTCATTTTTAGTGCGCGAAAATAATTTTCTTCACTCACATTTATTATAGTTTTCAAATTCTTTCGCATACATAAACTCTAAATTTTTTATTTTGTTGTGATCTATATTTTCCTTATCTTTTTGTTTACGAGAAAACTGGGAGAGTGAAAAACTCAAGTTTGTACAAAAATTGAACATCCAGAAATGGAAATGAACAGATCCTGAGAGTGATAATTCCAAAAAGTATTTGTTATTTTTTAGGTCCGCTTTTGTAAAATAGGTAAAACGTGGGTTGGTTGGCTCGGTAAATATGCCACCGCACGTTAACTTGAGAATTTAACTTTTTCTACTCCTTGAAAATTTTGGATCATTAGGTCATTTGCATCTTCAACATGTTTCTGGCATGCATATCCACCACATTCAAAACATCTTAGGATCAATTAGAAATATTTTTTTGATAAAATTCCACCAAGCTATTTGGGGTTGTACTAGTGGAATTCCCCAACGTGGATAACAAAACTTTTGTGTTCATTTTTAGTGTGTGAAAATAATTTTCTTCACTCTCATTTATTATAGTTTTCAAATTCTTTTGCATACATAAACTCTAAAATTTTCATTTTGTTGTGATCTATATTTGCCTTATCTTTTTGTTTACGAGAAAACTGGGAGAGAGAAAAACTCAAGTTTGAAAAAAAAAATTGAACATCCAAAATGTAAATGCACAAATTCTGAGAGGGATAATTCCAATAAGTATCTGTGATTTTTTAGGTCCGCATTTTGTAAAATTGCCAAAAAGTGGGTTGTTTAGCTCTGGTAAATATCCTACCGTTAACTTGAGAATTAAATTTTTTCTACTCCTTGAAATTTTGGATCATTAGGTCATTTGCATCTTCAACATGTTTCTGGTATGCATATCTACCACATTCAAAACATGTTAGGATCAATTAGAAATCTCTTTCTTATAAAATTCCACAAATCTATCTAGGGTTGTACTAGTGGATAACAAAACTTATGTGTTCATTTTTACCGCATGAAAATAATTTTATTCACTCTCATTTATTATTATAGTTTTCATATTCTTTTTTATACATAAACTCTAAAATATCTATTTTGTTGTGATCTATATTTGCCATATATTTTTGTTTACCAGAAAACTGGGAGAGTGAAAAACTCAAGTTTGAAAAAAAAAATTGACCATCATAAATGGAAATGCACAAATGCTGAGGGAGATAATTCCAAAAAGTATCTTTGATTTGTTAGGTCCACAATTTGAAAAATAGGCAAAAAGTGGGTTGTTTGGCTCTGGTAAATATCCCTCCGCACGTTAACTTGAGAATTTAAATTTTTCTACTCCCTGAAATTTTTGGATCAATAGGTCAATCGTTCATTCCACATGTTTCTGGCATCCATATCAACCACATTTAAAACATGTTAGGATCATTTAGAAATCTCTTTCTTATAAAATTCCGCACAGCTATCTCGGCTTGTACTAGTGGAATTTACCCAACGTGGATAACAAAATTTTGGTGCACATTTTTAGTACGTGAAAATAATTTTCTTCACTCACATTTATTATAGTTTTCAAATTCATTTGAACACATAAACTCTAAAATTTTCATTTTGTTGTGATCTATATTTGCCTTATCTTTTTGTTTATGAGAAAACTGGGAGAGTGAAAAACTCAAATTTGAAAAAAAAAAATAGATCCAAAAATGGAAATTGCACAAATGCTGAGAGAGATAATTCAGAAAAGTATCTGTGATTTTTTAGGTCCACTTTTTGTAAAATAGGAAAAAAGTGGGTTGTTTGGCTCTGGTAAATATCCCACCGCACGTTTACTTGAGAATTTAATTTTTTTTACTCCTTGAAATTTTTGGATCATTAGGTCATTTGCATCTTCAACATGTTTCCTGAATGCATATCCATCACATTTAAAACATGTTAGTATCAATTAGAAATCTCTTTCTTATAAAATTCCAACAAGCTATCTGGGGTTGTACTAGTGGAATTTCCCCAACGTGCATAACAAAACTTTGGTGTTCATTTTGAGTGCGTGAAAATAATTTTCTTCACTCACATTTTTTATACTTTTCAAATTCTTTCGCATACATAAACTCTAAAATTTTCATTTTGTTGTGATTTGTATTAGCCTTATCTTTTTGTTTACGAGAAAACTGGGAGATTGAAAAACTCAAGTTTGAAAAAAAAATTGAACATCCAAAAAAGAAAAGTACAAATGCTGAGATAGATAATTCCAAAAATTATATGTGATTTTTTAGGTCCGCTTTCTGTAAAATAGGCAAAAAGTGGGTTGTTTGGCTCCGGTCAATTTCCTAGTGCACGTTAACTTGAGATTTTAATTTTTCCTACTCCTTTAAATTTTTGGATCATTAGGTCACTTGCATCTTCAGCATGTTTCCTGGATGCATATCCACCACATTTAAAACATGTTAGGATCAATTAGAAATATCTTTCATATAAAATTCCACCAAGCTATCTGGGGTTGTACTAGTGGAATTTCCCCAATGTGGATAACAAAACTTTGGTATTCATTTTTAGTGCGTGAAAATAATTTTCTTCACTCACATTTATTATAGTTTTCAAATTCTTTCACATACATAAAATTTTAAATTTTCATTTTCTTGTGATCTATATTAGCCTTATCTTTTTGTTTACGTGAAAACTGGGAGATTGAAAAACTCAAGTTTGAAAAAAAAAATTGAACAACCAAAATGGAAATGCACAAATCCTAAGAGAGAAAATTCCAAAAAGTATATGTGATTTTTTATGTCCACTTTTTGTAAAATAGACCAAAAGTGGGTTGTTTGGCTGTGGTAAATATCCCACCGCACGTTAACTTAAGAATTTAATTTTTTCTACTCTTTGAAATTTTTGAATCATTAGGTCATTTGCATCTTCTACATGTTTCTGGCAAGCATATCCACCACATTTAAAACATGTTAGGATCAATTAGAAATCCCTTTCTTATAAAATTCCACCAAGCTATCTAGGGTTGTACTAGTGAAATTTCCCCAACGTGGATAACAAAACTTTGGTGTTCATTTTTAGTGCGTGAAAATAGTTTTCTTCACTCACATTTATTATAGTTTTCAAATTCTTTTGCACACATAAACTCTAAAATTTTCAATTTTTTGTGTTCTACATTTGCCTTATCTTTTTGTTTACGAGAATACTGGGAGAGTGAACAACTCAAGTTTTAAAAAAAAAATTGAACTTCAAAAAATGGAAATGCACAAATGCTGAGAGCGATAATTCCAAAAAGTATCTGTGATTTTTTAGGTCCTTTTTTTGTAAAATAGGCAAAAAGTGGGTTTTTGGCTCTGGTAATTAACCCACCGCACGTTTACTTGAGAATTTAATTTTTTCTACTCCTTGAAATTTTTGGATCATTAGGTCATTTGCATCTTCAACATGTTTCTAGCATGCATATCCACCACATTTAAAACATGTTAGGATCAATTAGAAATATCTTTCATATAAAATTCCACCAAGCTATCTGGGGTTGTACTAGTGGAATTTCCCCAATGTGGATAACAAAACTTTGGTATTCATTTTTAGTGCGTGAAAATAATTTTCTTCACTCACATTTATTATAGTTTTCAAATTCTTTCACATACATAAAATTTTAAATTTTTATTTTCTTGTGATCTATATTAGCCTAATCTTTTTGTTTACGTGAAAACTGGGAGATTGAAAAACTCAAGTTTGAAAAAAAAAATTGAACAACCAAAATGGAAATGCACAAATCCTAAGAGAGAAAATTCCAAAAAGTATATGTGATTTTTTAAGTACACTTTTTGTAAAATAGACCAAAAGTGGGTTGTTTGGCTCTGGTAAATATCCCACCGCACGTTAACTTAAGAATTTAATTTTTTCTACTCTTTGAAATTTTTGAATCATTAGGTCATTTGCATCTTCTACATGTTTCTGGCAAGCATATCCACCACATTTAAAACATGTTAGGATCAATTAGAAATCTCTTTCTTATAAAATTCCACCAAGCTATCTAGGGTTGTACTAGTGAAATTTCCCCAATGTGGATAACAAAACTTTGGTGTTCATTTTTAGTGCGTGAAAATAGTTTTCTTCACTCACATTTATTATAGTTTTCAAATTCTTTTGCACACATAAACTCTAAAATTTTCAATTTTTTGTGTTCTACATTTGCCTTATCTTTTTGTTTACGAGAATACTGGGAGAGTGAACAACTCAAGTTTTAAAAAAAAAAATTGAACTTCAAAAAATGGAAATGCACAAATGCTGAGAGCGATAATTCCAAAAAGTATCTGTGATTTTTTAGGTCCTTTTTTTGTAAAATAGGCAAAAAGTGGGTTTTTGGCTCTGGTAATTAACCCACCGCACGTTTACTTGAGAATTTAATTTTTTCTACTCCTTGAAATTTTTGGATCATTAGGTCATTTGCATCTTCAACATGTTTCTAGCATGCATATCCACCACATTTAAAACATGTTAGGATCAATTAGAAATATCTTTCTTATAAAATTCCACCAAGCCATCTGAGGTTGTATTAGTGGAATCTCCCCAACGTGGATAACAAAACTTTGGTGTTCATTTTTAGTGGGTGAAAATAATTTTCTTCATTCTCATTTATTATAGTTTTCAAATTCCTTTGCATACATAAACTCTAAAATTGTGGCATTTTGTTGTGATCTATATTTGCCTTATCTTTTTGTTTACGAGAGAACTACAAGAGTGAAAAACTCATGTTTGAAAAAAAAAAAATTGAACATCCAAGATGGATATACACAAATGCTAAGAGAGATAATTCCAAAATGTTTCTGTGATTTTTTAGGTCCGCTTTTTTGTAAAATAGGCAAAAAGTTGGTTGTTTGGGTCTTGTAATCCCACCGCACGTTAACTTGAAAATTTAATTTTTTCTACTCCTCGAAATTTTCTGATCATTAGGTCATTTGCATCTTCAACATGTTTCTGGCATGCATATCCACCACATTCAAAACATCTTAGGATCAATTAGAAATATCTTTTTTATAAAATTCCACCAAGCTATTTGGGGTTGTACTACTGGAATTTCCCCAACGTGGATAACAAAACTTTGGTGTTCATTTTTAGTGCGTGAAAATAATTTTCTTCACTCACTTTTATTATAGTTTTCAAATTCTTTTGCATACATAAACTCTAAAATTTTCATTTCGTTGTGATCTCTATTAGCCTTATCTTTTTGTTTACGAGAAAATAGTGAGATTGAAAAACTCAAGTTTGAAAAACAAAATTGAACATCCAAAATGGAAATGCACAAATGCTGAGAGAGATAATTCCAAAAAGAATATGTGATTTTTTAGATCCGCTTTCTGTAAAATAGGCAAAAAGTGGGTTGTTTGGCTCTGGTTAATATCCCACTGCATGTTAACTTGAGAATTTAATTTTTTCTACTCCTTGAAATTTTTGGATCATTAGGTCATTTGCATCTTCATCATGTTTCCTGGATGCATTTCGATCATATTTAAAACATGTTAGGATCAATTAGAAATCTCTTTCTTATAAAATTCCACCAAGCTATCTGGGGTAGTACTAGTGGAATTTCCCCAACGTGGATAACAAAATTTTGTGTTCCTTTTTTCTTGCGTGAAAATGCACTTCACTCTTATTTATTATAGTTTTAAAATTCTTTTGCATACATAAACTCAAAAATTTTAATTTTTTTGTGATCTATATTTGCCTTATCTTATTGTTTACGAGAAAACTTCCAAAAATGGAAATGCACAAATGCTGAGAGCGATAATTCCGAAAAGTATCTATGATTTTTTAGGTTTGCTTTTTGTAAAATAGGCAAAAAGTGGGTTGTATGGCTCTCGTAAATATCCCACCACACGTTGACTTGAGAATTTAATTTTTTCTACTCCACGAAATTTTTTGTTCATCAGGTGATTTGCATCTTCCACATGTTTCCTACATGCATATCCACCACATTTAAAACATGTTATGATCAATTAGAAATCTCTTTCTTATAAAATTCCACCAAGCTATCTGGGGTTGTACAAGTGGAATTTCCACAACATGGATAACAAAACTTTGGTGTTCATTTTTAGTGGGTGAAAATAATTTTCTTCACTCTCATTTATTATAGTTTTCAAATTCTTTTGCAAACATAAACTCTAAAATTTTCAATTTGTTGTCATTTATATTTGCCTTATCTTTTTGTTTACGAGAAAACTGGAAGAGTGAAAAACTCATGTTTGAAAAAAAAAATTGAACTTCCAAAAATGTATATGCACAAATGCTGAGGGCGATAATTCCAAAAAGTATCTGTGATTTTTTAGGTCCACTTTTTGTAAAATAGGCAAACAGTGGGTTGTTTGGCTCTGGTAAAATATCCTCCCGCACATTAACTTGAGAATTTAATTTTTTCTACTCCTTGAATTTTTTGGATCATTAGGTCATTTGCTTCTTACACACGGTTTTGGCATACATGTCCTCCACATTGAAAACATGTTAGGCACAATTAGTCTTTCTTATAAAATTCCACCAAGTTATTTGGGGTTGTACTAGTGGAATTTCTCCAACATGCATAACAAAACATTGGTGTTGATTTTTAGTGCATGAAAATAATTTTCTTCACTCAGATTTATAATAGTTTTCATATTCTTTTGCATACATTAACACTAAAATTTTCATTTTGTTGTGATCGATATTTGCCTTATCTTTTTGTTTACGAGAAAACTTGGAGAGTGAAAAACTCAAGTTTGAAAATAAAATTGAACATCGAAAAATGGAAATGCTGAAATGCTTAGAGCGATAATTCCAGAATGTATCTGTGATTTTTTTGGTCCGCTTTTTGTAAAAAAGGCCAAAAGTGGGTTGTTTGGCTCTGGTAAATATCCCACCGCACATTAACTGGAGAATTTAATTTTTTCTACTCCTTGAAATTTTTGGATCAATATGTCTTTTGCATCTTCAACATGTTTCTGGCATGCATATCCACCACATTTAAAACATGTTTGGATCAATTAAAAATCTCTTTCTTATAAAATTCCACCAATCTATCTCGGGTTGTACTAGTGGAATTTCCCCAACGTGGATAACAAAACTTTGGTCTTCATTTTTAGTGCGTGAAAATAATTTGATTCACTCACATTTATTATAGTTTTCAAATTCTTTTGCATACATAAACTCTAAAATTTTCATTTTGTTGTGATCTATATTTGCCTTATCTTTTTGTTTACGAAAAAACTGGGAGAGGGAAAAACTCAAGTTTGAAAAAAAAAAAATTGAACATCGAAAAAGGAAATGCACAAATGCTAAGAGAGATAATTCCAAAAAGTATCTGTGATTTTTTAGGTCCACTTTTTGTAAAATAGGCAAAAAGTGGGTTGTTTGGCTCTGGTAAATATCCCACCGCACGTTAACTTGAAAATTTAATTTTATCTACTCCTTGAAATTTTTGAATCGTTAGGTCATTTGCATATTCAACATGTTTCTGGCATGCATATCCACCACATTCAAAACATGTTAGGATCAATAAAAAATCTTTCTTATAAAATTCCAAAAAGCTATCTAGGGTTGTACTTGTGGAATTTCCCCAACGTGGATAACAAAACTTTGGTGTTCATTTTTACTGCGTGAAAATAATTTCCTTCACTCTCATTTATTATTATAGTTTTCATATTCTATTGCATAAATAAACTCTCAAAATTTTCTTTTGTTGTGATCTATATTTGCCTAATCTTTTTGTTTACGAGAAAACTGGGAGAGAGAAAAACACAAGTTTGAAAAAAAAAATTGACCATCTTAAATGGAAATGCACAAATGCTGAGAGAGATAATTCCAATAAGTATCTATAATTTTTAGGTCCCCTTTTCTTAAAATAGGCAAAAAGTGGGTTGTTTGGCTCTGGTAAAAATCCCACAGCACGTTTACTTGAGAATTTAATTTTTTCTACTCCTTGAAATTATTTGATCATTAGGTCGTTTGCTTCTTACAATTGTTTCATCCTTGCATATCCACCACATTAAAAAAATGTTAAGATCATATAGAAATCTCTTTCTTATAAAATTCCACCAAGCTATCTGGGGTTGTACAAGTGGAGTTTCCCCAACGTGGATAACAAAACTTTGGTGTTCATTTTTAGTGCGTGAAAATAATTTTCTTCACTCACATTTATTATTGTTTTTAAATTCTTTTGCATACATAAACTCTAAAATTTTCATTTTGTTGTGATCTATATTTGCCTTATCTTTTAGTTTACGAGAAAACTGAGAGAGTGTAAAACTCAAGTTTGAAAAAAATAATTGAACATCCTAGATGGAAATGCCCAAATGCTAAGAGAGAAAATTCCAAAAAGTATATGTGATTTTTTAGGTCCTCTTTTTTTAAAATAGGCAAAAAGTGGGTTGTTTGGCTTTGGTAAATATCCCACCGCACGTTAATTTGAAAATTTAATTTTTTCTACACCTTGAAATTTTTTGATCATTAGGTCATTTGCATCTTCAACATGTTTCTGGCATACAAATGCTCCACATTTAAAACATGTTAGGATCAATTAGATATCTCTTTCTTATAAAATTTCACCAAGATATCTGGGGTTGTACTAGTGGAATTTCCCGAAAGTGGATAACAAAACTTTGGTGTTCATTTTTAGTGCGTGAAAATAATTTTATTCACTCATATTTATTATTTTTTTCAAATTCTTTTGCTTACATAAACTATTAAATTATTATTTTGTTGTGATCTATATATGCCTTATCTTTTTGTTGTGAACTATTACGAGAAAACTAAGAGAGTGTAAAACTCAAGTTTGAAAAAAAAAATTAAACATCCAAAATTGAAATGCACAAATGCTGAGAGAGATAATTCCAAAAAGTATCTGTGATTTTTTAGGTCCGCTTTTGTAAAATAGGCAAAAAGCGGGTTATTTGCCTCTGGTAAATATCCCGCTGCACATTAACTTGAGTATTTAATTTTTTCTACTCTTTGAAATTTTCGGATCATTAGGTCATTTGCATCTTCAACATGTTTCTGGCATGCATTTCCACCACATTAAAAACATGTTAGGATCAATTAGAAATCTCTTTCTTATAAAATTCCACCAAGCTATTTGGGGTTGTACTAGTGGAATGTCCCCAACGTGGATAACAAAACATTGGTGTTCATTTTTAGTGCGTGAAATTTTTTTTTCACTCACATTTATTATCGTTTTCAAATTCTTTTGCATACAAAGATTCTAAAATTTTCAATTTGTTGTGATCTATATTGGCCTTATCTTTTTGTTTACGAGAAAACTTGGAGAGTGGAAAACTCAAGTTTGAAAAAAAAATAGAACATCCAAAATGTAAATGCACAAATGCTGAGAGATATAATTCCCAAAATTATCTAAGATTTTTTCGGTCTGCATTTTGTAAAATAGGAAAAAAGTGGGTTGTTTTCCTCAGGTATATATCCCACCGCACATTAACTTCAGATTTTATTTGTTTCTACTTCATGAAATTTTTGGATCATTAGGTCATTCGTAACTTTAACATGTTTCTGGCATGCATATCTAGCACATTTAAAATATGTTAGGATCAATTAGAAATCTCTTTCTTATAAAATTCCACCAAGCTATCTGTGGTTGTACTAGTGGAATTTCCCACTCGTGGATAACAAAACTTTGGTGTTCATTTTTAGTACGTGAAAATAATATTCTTAACTCACATTTATAAAAGTTTTCAAATTCTTTTGCATACATAAACTCTAAAATTTTCTTTTTTTTGTGATCTATATTTGGCTTATCTTTTGGTTTAGAGAAAACTGGGAGAGTGAGAAACTCAAGTTTGAAAAAACAATTGAACATCCAAAAATAGAAATGCACAAATGCTGAGAGCGAGAATTCCAAAAAGTATCTGTGATTTTTAGTCCGCATTTTGTAAAATAGGCAAAAAGTGGGTTGTTTGGCTCTGGTTAATATTCCACCGCACGTTAACTTGAGAAATTTAATTTTTTCTACTCCTTGAAATTTTCGGATCATTAGGTCATTTGCTTCTTCAAAATGTTTCTGGCATGCATATCCACCACATTTAAAACATGTTAGGATCAATTAGAAATCTCTTTCTTATAAAATTCCACCAAGCTATCTAGGGTTGTACTAGTGTAATTTCCCCAATGTGGATAACAAAACTTTTGTGTTAATTTTTAGTACATGAAAATAATTTTCTTCACTCTCATTTATTATAGTTTTCAATTTCTTTTGCATACAAAAACTCTAAAATTTCCTTTTTGTTTCGATCTATATTTGCCTTATCTTTTTGTTTACGAGAAAACTGGGAGAGAGAGAAACTCAAGTTTGAAAAAAAAATTGAACATCCAAAAAGGGAAATGCACAAATGCTGAGAGCGATAATTCCAAAAAGTATCTCTGATTTTTAAGGTCCGCTTTTGTAAAATTGGCAAAAAGTGGGTTGCTTGGCTCTACTAAATATCCCACCGCACGTTAACTTGAGAAATTTAATTTTTTCTACTTGAAATTTTTGGATCATTAGCTCATTTTCTTCTTCAACATGTTTCTGGCATGCATATCCACCACATTTAAAAAATGTTAGGATCAATTAGAAATATCTTTCTTATAAAATTCCAGTAAGCTATCTGGGGTTGCACTAGTGGAATTTCCCACTCGTGGATAACAAAACTTTGGTGTTCATTTTTAGTGCGTGAAAATAATTTTCTTCACTCACATTTATTATAGTTTTCAAATTCTTTTGCATACATAAACTCTAAAATTTTCATTTTGTTGTGATCTATATTTGCCTTATCTTTTTGTTTACGAGAAAACTGGAAGAGTGAAAAACTCAAGTTTGAAAAAAAAAATTGAACATCCAAAAATGGAAATGCACAAATGCTGAGAGAGATAATTCAGAAAAGTATCGGTGATTTTTTAGGTCCGCTTTTCGTAAAATAGGCAAAAAGTGGGTTGTTTGGCTCTGGTAAATATCCAGCCGCACGTTAACTTGAGAATTTAATTTTTTCTACTCCTTGAAATTTTTGGATCATTAGGTCATTTGCTTCTTCAACATGTTTCTTACATGCATATCCATCACATTTAAAACATATTAGGATCAATTAGAAATCTATTTGTTATAAAATTCCACCAAACTATCTGGGGTTATATTAGTGGAATTTCCCTAATGTGGAAAACAAAACTTTGGTGTTCATTTATAGTGCGAGAAAATAATTTTCTTCACTCTCATTTATTATAGTTTTCAAATTCTTTTACATACATAAACTCAAAAAGTTTTCATTTTGTTGCGACCTATATTTGCCTTATCTTTTTGTTTACGAGAAAACTGGAAGAGTGAAAAACTCAAGTTTGAAAAAAAAAATTGAACATCCAAAAATGGAAATGCACAAATACTGAGAGAGATAATTCAGAAAAGTAACGGTGATTTTTTAGGTCCGCTTTTTGTAAAATAGGTAAAAAGTGGGTTGTTTGGCTCTGGTAAATATCCAACCGCACGTTAACTTGAGAATTTAATTTTTTCTACTCCTTGAAATTTTTGGAACATTAGGTCATTTGCATCTTCTACATGTTTCCTGCATGCATATCCACCACATTTAAAATATGTTAGGATCAATTAGAAATCTCTTTCTTATAAAATTCCACCAAGCTATCTGGGCTTGTACTAGTGGAATTTCCCGAATGTGGATAAATAAACAATGGTGTTCATTTTTAGAGCGTGAAAAAAATTTTCTTCACTCATATTTATTATAGTTTTCAAATTCTTTCGCATACATAATCTCTAAAATTTTCATTTTGTTGCGATCTATATTTGCCTAATCTTTTTGTTTACGAGAAAACAGGGAGAGTGAAAAACTCAAGTTCGAAAAAAAAAATTGAACATCCAAAATGGATATGCACAAATGCTAAGAGAGATAATTCCAAAATGTATCAGTGGTTTTTTAGGTCCGTTTTTTTGTAAAATGGGACAAAAGTGGGTTGTTTGGTTCTGGTAAATATCCCACCGCACGTTAATTTGAGAATTTAATTTTTTCTACTCATTGAAATTTTTGGATCATTAAGGTCATTTACATCTTCAACATGTTTCTGACATGCATATCCACCACATTGAAAACATGTTAGGATCAATTAGAAATCTCTTTCTAATAAAATTCCACCAAGCAATCTGGGGTTGTACTAGTGGAATTTTGCCAACATGGATAACAAAACTTTTGTGTTCTTTTTTAGTGCATGAAAATAATTTTCTTCACTCACATTTATTATAGTTTTCAAATTCTTTTGCATACATAAACTCTAAAATTTTCATTTTGTTGTGATCTATATTTGCCTTATCTTTTTGTTTACTGGAAAACAGGGAGAGAGAAAAACTCAAGTTTGAAAAGGAAAATTGAACATCCAAAAATGGAAATGCAGAAATGCTAAGAGAGATAATTCCAAAAAGTATCTGTGATTTTTTAGGTCCGCTTTTTGTAAAATAGGAAAAAAGTGGGTTGTTTGGCTCTAGAAAATATCCCACCGCACGTTAACCTGAGAATTTAATTTTTTCAACTCCTTGAAATTTTTGGATCATTAGGTCATTTGCATCATCAACATGTTTCTGGCATGTATATCCATCACATTTAAAACATGTTACGATCAATTAGAAAATTCTTTCTTACAAAATTCCACCAAGCTGTCTGCGGTTGTACTAGCAGAATTTCCCCAAAGTGGATAAAAAAACTTTGGTGTTAATTTTTAGTGCGTGAAAATAATTTTCTTCACTCACATTTATTATAGTCTTCAAATTCTTTTACTTACATAAACTCTAAAATTTTCATTTTGTTGTGATCTATATTTGCCTTATATTTTTGTTTACAAGAAAACTGGGAGATTGAAAAACTCAAGTTTGAAAAACAAAATTGAACATCCAAAATGGAAATGCACAAATGCTGAGAGTGATAATTCCAAAAAGTATTTGTGATTTTTTAGGTCCTCTTTCAGTAAAATAGGCAAAAAGTGGGTTGTTTGGCTCTGGTAAATAACCCACCGCACGTTAACTTGAGAATTTAATTTTTTCTACTCCTTGAAATTTTTGGATCATTAGGTCATTTGCATTTTCAACATGTTTCCTGCATGCATATCCACCACATTTAAAATATGTTAGGATCAATTAGAAATCTCTTTCTTTTAAAATTCCTCCATGCTATTTGGGATTGTACTAGTGGAATTTCCCGAACGTGGACAACAAACTTTGGTATTCCTTTTTTCGTGCGTGAAAATAATTTTTGTCACTCTCATTTATTATAGTTTTCAAATTCTTTTGCATACATAAACTCTAAAATTTTCATTTTGTTGTGATCTATATTGGCCTTATCTTTTTGTTTACTATAAAATTGGGAGTGAAAAACTGAAGTTTGAAAAAAAAATGGAACATCCAGAAATGGAAATGCATAGATGCTGAGAGCGATAATTCCAAAAATTATCTGTGATTTTTTAGGTCCGCTTTTTTTAAAATGGGTAAAAAGTGGGTTGTTTGGCTCTGGTAAATATCCCACAGCACATTAACTATAGAATTTAACTTTTTCTACTCCTTGAAATTTTTGGATCATTAGGTCATTTGCATCTTCAATATGTTTCTGGCATGCATATCTTCCACATTCAAAACATGTTAGGATCTATTAGAAATATCTTTCATATAAAATTCCACCAAGCTTTTTGGGGTTGTACTAGTGGAATTCCTCAAGGTGGATAACTAAACTTTGCTGTTCATTTTTAGTGTGTGAAAATAATTTTCTTCACTCTTGTTTATTATAGTTTTCAAATTCTTTTGCATACATAAACTCTAAAATTTCATTTTGTTGTGATCAATTAGAAATCTCTTTCTTATAAAATTCCACCAAGCTATCTGGGGTTGCACTTGTGGAATTTCCCGAACGTGGATAACAAAAATTTGGTGTTCATTTTTATTGCGTGAAAATTTTTTTCTTCACTCACATTCAATATAGTTTTCAAATTCATTCGCATACTTAAGCACTAAAATTTTCATTTTGTTGTGATCTATATTTGCCTAATGTTTTTGCTTACGAGAAAACGAGGAGACAGAAGAACTCAAGTTTAAAAAAAAAAAATTGAACATCCAAAATAGATATGTACAAATGCTAAGAGAGATAATTCCAAAAAGTATCTGTGATTTTTTAGGTCCATTTTTTTGTAAAATGGGACAAAATTGGGTTGTTTGGCTCTCGTTAATATCCCACCGCACGTTAACTTGAGAATTTAATTTTTTCTAGTAATTGAAATTTTTGGATCATCAACGTCATTTGCATCTTCAACATGTTTCTGGCATGCATATCCACCACATTTAAAACATGTTAGGTTCAATTAGAAATCTCTTTCTAATAAAATTCCACCAAGCAATTTGTGGTTGTACTAGTGGAATTTCCCCAACGTGGATAACAAAACTTTGTTGTTCATTTTTAGTGCATGAAAATAATTTTCTTCACTCACATTTATTATAGTTTTCAAATTATTTTGCATACATAAACTCTAAAATTTTCATTTTGTTGTGACCATATTTGCCTTATCTTTTTGTTTACGGGAAAACACAGAGAGAGAAAAACTCAAGTTTGAAAAAAAAAAATTGAACATCCAAAAATGGAAATGCACAAATGCTGAGAGCGAAAATTTCAAAAAGTATCTGTGATTTTTTAGGTCCGCTTTTTGTAAAATAGGCAAAAAGTGGGTTGTTTGCCTCTCGTAAATATCCCACCGCACATTAACTTGAGAATTTAATTTTTTCTACTCTTTAAAATTTTTGGATCATTACGTCATTTGCATCTTCAACATGTTCCTAGCATGCATATCCACCACATTTAAAACATGTTAGGATCAATTAGAATTCTCTTTCTTATAAAATTCCACCATGCTATCTAGGGTTGTACTAGTGAAATTTCCCCAACGTGGAGGTGTTCATTTTTAGTGCGTGAAAGTATTTTTCTTCACTCACATTTATTATAGTTTTCAATTTATTTTGCATACAAAGACTCTAAAATTTCAATTTGGTGTGATCTATATTGGCCTTATCTTTTTGTTTATGAGAAAACTTGGAGAGTGAAAAATTCAAGTTTGAAAAAAAAATTTGAACATCCAAAATGTAAATGCACAAATGCTGAGAGATATAATTCCCAAAATTATATATGATTTTTTAGGTCTGCATTTTGTAAAATAGGCAAAAAGTGGGTTGTTTGGCTCTGGTAAATATCCCACCGCACGTTAACTTCAGATTTTATTTTTTTCTACTCCTCTAAATTTTTGGATCATTAGGTCATTTGAAACTTCAACATGTTTTTGGCATGCATATGTACCACATTTAAAACATATTAGGATCAATTAGAAATCTCTCTTATAAAATTTCACCAAGCTATCTGGGTTGTACTAGTGGAATTTCCCACTCGTGATAACAAAACTTTGGTGTTCATTTTTAGTGCGTGAAAATAATTTTCTTCACTCACATTTATAAAAGTTTTCAAATTCTTTTGCATACATAAACTGTAAAATTTTTATTTTGTTGTGATCTATATTGCCCTTATCTTTTTGTTTATGAAAAAACTGGGAGAGTGAAAAACTCTTGTTTTAAAAAAAAAATTGAACATCCAAAAATGGAAATGCACAAATGTTGAGAGAGATAATTCAGAGAAGTATCTGAAATTTTTTAGGTGAGCTTTCTGTAAAATAGGGAAAAAGTCGGTTGTTTGGCTCTTGTAAATATCCCACCACACGTTAACTTATGAATTTAATTTTTTCTACTCCTTGAAATTTTTGGATCAATAAGTCATTTGCATCTTCAACATGTTTCCTGCATGCATATCCTTCACGTTTAAAACATGTTAGGATCAATTAGAAAGCTCTTTTCTTATAAAATTCCACCAAGATATCTAGGGTTGTACTAGTGTAATTTTCCCAATGTGGATAAAAAAACTTTTGTGTTCATTTGTAGTGAGTGAAAATAATTTTCTTCACTCTCATTTATTATAGTTTTCAAATTATTTTGCATGCATAAACTCTAAAATTTTCATTTTGTTGCGATCTATATTTGCCTTGTCTTTTTATTTACGAGAAAACTGGGAGAGAGAGAAACTCAAGTTTGAAAAAAAAATTGAACATCCAAAAATGGAAATCCACAAATGCTGAGAGCGATAATTCCAAAAAGTATCTGTGATTTTTTAGGTCCGCTTTTTTTAAAATAGGCAAAAAGTGGGTTGTTTGGCTCTGGTAAATATCCCACCTCACGTTAACTTGAGAAATTTTTTTTTTCTACTCCTTTAAATTTTTGGATCATTAGGTCATTTTCTTCTGCAACATGTTTCTGGCATGCATATCCACCACATTAAAAACATGTTTCTGGCATGCATATCCACCACATTAAAAACATGTTAGGATCAATTAGAAATCTCTTTCTTATAAAATTCCACCAAGCTATCCGGGGTTGTACTAGTGGAATTTTCCACTCCTCGATAACAAAACTTTGGTGTTCATTGTTAGTGTGTGAAAATAATTTTCTTCACTCACATTTATTATAATTTTCAAATTCTTTTGCATACATAAACTCTAAAATTTTCATTTCGTTGAGATCTATATTTGCCTTATCGTTTTTTTTACGGGAAAACTAGGAGAGTGAAAAACTCAAGTTTGAAAAAAAAAAATTGAACATCCCAAAATGGAAATGCACAAATGCTGAGAGAGATAATTCATAAAAGTTTCTGAGATTTTTTAGGTCCGCTGTTTGTAAAATAGGCAAAAAGTGGGTTGTTTGGCTCTGGTAAATATCCCACCGCACGTTAACTAAAAAGTGGGTTGTTTGGCTCTGGTAAATATCCCACCGCACGTTAACTTGAGAATTTAATTTTTTCTACTCCTTGAAATTTTTGGATCATTAGGTCATTTGCATCTTCAGCCTATTTCTTGCATGCATATCCATCACATTTAAAACATGTTAGGATCAATTAGAAATTTCTTTCTTATAAAATTCCACCAAGCTATCTGGGGTTGTACTAGTGGAATTTCCCTAATGTGGAAAACAAAACTTTGGTGTTCATTTTTAGTGCATGAAAATAATTTTCTTCACTCTCATTTATTATAGTTTTCAAATTCATCCGCATACTTAAGCTCTAAAATTTTCATTTTGTTGTGATCTATATTTGCCTAATCTTTTTGTTTACGAGAAAACTGGGAGACTGAAAAACTCAAGTTTAAAAAAAAATAATTGAACATCCAAAATGGTTATGCACAAATGCTAGGAGAGATATTTCCAAAAAGTATCTGTGATTTTTTAGGTCCGTTTTTTTGTAAAATGGGACAAAAGTGGGTTGTTTGGCTCTCGTTAATATCCCACCGCACGTTAACTTGAGAATTTAATTTTTTCTACTCATTGAAATTTTTGGATCATTAAGGTCATTTGCATCTTCAACATGTTTCTGGTATGCATATCTACCACTTTAAAAAATGTTAGGTTGAATTAGAAATATCTTTCTAATAAAATTCCACCAAGCAATCTGGGGTTGTACTAGTGGAATTTCCCCAATGTGGATAACAAAACTCTGGTGTTGATTTCTAGTGCGTGAAAATAATTTTCTTCACTCACATTTACTATAGTTTTCAAATTATTTTGCATACATAAACTCTAAAATTTTCTTTTTGTTGTGATCTATATTTGCCTTATCTTTTTCTTTACCGGAAAACAGGGAGAGAGAAAAACTGAAGTTTGAAACAAAAAATTTAACATCCAAAAATGGAAATGCACAAATGTTGAGAGCGATATTTCCAAAAAGTATCTGTGATTTTTTAGGTCCGCTTTTTGTAAAATAGGCAAAAAGAGGGTTGTTTGGCTCTGGAAAATATCCCACCGCACGTTAACTTGAGAATTAAATTTTTTTAACTCAAAATTTTTGGATCATTAGATCATTTGCGTCTTCAACATGTTTCTGGCATGCATATCCACCACATTTAAAACATGTTAGGATTAATTAGAAATTTTTTTCATATAAAATTCCACCTAGCAGTCTGCGGATGTACTATTGGAATTTCCCCAACTTGGATAACAAAACTTTGGTGTACATTTTTAGTCCGTGAAAATAATTTTTTTCACTCACTTTATTATAGTCTCCAATTCTTTTACATACATAAACTCTAAAATTTTCATTTTGTTGTGATCTATATTTGCCTTATCTTTTTGTTTACGAGAAAAATGGGAGATTGAAAAACTCAAGTTTGAAAATCAAAATTGAACATCCAAAATGGAAATGCACAAATGCTGAGAGAGATAATTCCAAAAAGTATCTGTGATTTTTTAGGTCCTCTTTCTATAAAATAGGCAAAAAAGTGGGTTGTTTGGCTTTGGTAAATAACCCATCGCACGTTAACTTGAGAATTTGATTTTTTCTACTCCTTGAAATTTTTTGATCATTAGGTCATTTGCATCTTCAACATGTTTCTGGTATGCATATCTACCACTTTAAAAAATGTTAGGTTGAATTAGAAATATCTTTCTAATAAAATTCCACCAAGCAATCTGGGGTTGTACTAGTGGAATTTCCCCAATGTGGATAACAAAACTCTGGTGTTGATTTCTAGTGCGTGAAAATAATTTTCTTCACTCACATTTACTATAGTTTTCAAATTATTTTGCATACATAAACTCTAAAATTTTCTTTTTGTTGTGATCTATATTTGCCTTATCTTTTTCTTTACCGGAAAACAGGGAGAGAGAAAAACTGAAGTTTGAAACAAAAAATTTAACATCCAAAAATGGAAATGCACAAATGTTGAGAGCGATATTTCCAAAAAGTATCTGTGATTTTTTAGGTCCGCTTTTTGTAAAATAGGCAAAAAGAGGGTTGTTTGGCTCTGGAAAATATCCCACCGCACGTTAACTTGAGAATTAAATTTTTTTAACTCAAAATTTTTGGATCATTAGATCATTTGCGTCTTCAACATGTTTCTGGCATGCATATCCACCACATTTAAAACATGTTAGGATTAATTAGAAATTTTTTTCATATAAAATTCCACCTAGCAGTCTGCGGATGTACTATTGGAATTTCCCCAACTTGGATAACAAAACTTTGGTGTACATTTTTAGTCCGTGAAAATAATTTTTTTCACTCACTTTATTATAGTCTCCAATTCTTTTACATACATAAACTCTAAAATTTTCATTTTGTTGTGATCTATATTTGCCTTATCTTTTTGTTTACGAGAAAAATGGGAGATTGAAAAACTCAAGTTTGAAAATCAAAATTGAACATCCAAAATGGAAATGCACAAATGCTGAGAGAGATAATTCCAAAAAGTATCTGTGATTTTTTGGGTCCTCTTTCTATAAAATAGGCAAAAAAGTGGGTTGTTTGGCTTTGGTAAATAACCCATCGCACGTTAACTTGAGAATTTGATTTTTTCTACTCCTTGAAATTTTTTGATCATTAGGTCATTTGCATCTTCAACATGTTTCTTGCGTGCATATCCACCACATTTAAAATATGTTTGGATCAATTAGAAATCTCTTTCTTATAAAATTCCGCCTTGCTATCTGGTGTTGTCCTAGTGGAATTTCCCCAACGTGGACATCAAAACTTCGGTGTTCCTTTTTTCATGCGTGAAAATAATTTTCTTCACTCTCATTTATTATAGTTTTCAAATTCTTTTGCATACATAAACTCTAAAATTTTCATTTTGTTGTGCTCTATATTTGCCTTATCTTTTTGTTTACTAGAAAGTTGGGAGTGAAAAACTCAAGTTTGAAAAAAAAATTGAACTTCCAGAAATGGATATGCACAAATGCTGAGAGCAATAATTCCAAAAAGTATCTATGATTATTTAGATCCGCTTTTTGTAAAATAGGCAAAAAGTGGGTTGTTTCGCTCTTGTAAATATCCCACCGCACGTTAACTTGAGAATTTAATTTTTTCTACTCCTTGAAATTTTTGGATCATTAGGACATTTGCATCTTCAACATGTTTCTGGCATGCATATCCACCACATTTAAAACATGTTAGGATCAATTAGAAATGTCTTTCTTATAAAATTCCACCAAGCTATCTGGGGTTGTATTAGTGCAATTTCCCCAACGTGGATAACAGAACTTTGGTGTTCATTTTTAGTGGGTGAAAATAATTTTCGTCACTCTCATTTATTATAGTTTTCAAATTATTTTGCATACATAAGCTCTAAATTTTTCTTTTCGTTGTGATCTATATTTGCCTAATCTTTTTGTTTACGAGAAAACTAGGAGAGTAAAAAATTTAATTTTGAAAAAAAATTGAACATCCAAAATGGATATGCACAAATGCTAAGAGAGATAAATCCAAAAAGTATTTGTGATTTTTTAGGTCCGCTTTTTTGTAAAGTGGGCAAAAAGTGGGTTGTTTGGCTCTGGTAAATATCCCACCGCACGTTAACTTGAGAATTTAATTTTTTCTACTCCTTGAAATTTTTGGTTCATCAGGTCATTTGCATCTTCGACATGTTTCCTACATGCATATCCACCACATTTAAAACATGTTACGTTCAATTAGAAATATCTTTCTTATAAATTTCGACAAAGCTATCTGGGGTTGTACAAGTGGAATTTCCACAACGTGGAGAACAAAACTTTGGTGTTCAGTTTTAGTGTGTGAAAATAATTTTCTTCACTCTCATTTATTATAGTTTTCAAATTATTTTGCACACATAAACTCTAAAATTTTCAATTTGTTGTGATCTTCATTTGCCTTATCTTTTTGTTTACGAGAAAACTGGGAGAGTCAAAAACTCAAGTTTTAAAAAAAATTGAACTTCCAAAAATGGAAATGCACAAATGCTAAGAGCGATAATTCGAAAAAGTATCTATGATTTTTTAGGTCCGCATTTTGTAAAATAGGCAAAAAGTGGGTTGTTCGGCTCTGGTAAATATCCTACCGCACGTTTACTTGATAATTTCATTTTTTCTTCTCCTTGAAATTTTTGGATCATTAGGTCATTTGCATCTTCAACATATTTCTGGCATGCATATCCACCACATTCAAAACATGTTATGATCAATTAGAAATCTCTTTGTTATAAAATTCTACCAAGCAATTTGGGGTTGTATTAGTGGAATTTCCCTAACGTGGATAACAAAACTTTGGTGTTCATTTTTAGTGGGTGAAAATAATTTTCTTCACTCACATTTATTATAGTTTTCAAATTCTTTTGCATACATAAGCTCTAAAATTTTCATTTTTTTGTAATCCATATTTGCCTTATCTTTTTGTTTACGAGAGAACTGGGAGAGAGAAAAACTCAAGTTTGAAACAAAAAATTGAACATCCAAAATGGATATGCATAAATTCTTAGAGAGATAATTCAAAAAAGTATCTATGATTTTTTAGGTTCACTTTTTTGTAAAATAGGCAAAACGTGGGTTGTTTGGCTCTGGTAATTATCCCACCGCACAATAACTTGAGAATTTAATTTTTCTACTCCTTGAAATTTTTGGATCATTAGGTCATTTGCATCTTCAACATGTTTCTCGTATGCATATCCACCACTTTTAAAACGTGTTAGGATCAATTAGAAATCTCTTTCTAATAAAATTCCACCAAGCTACATGGGGTTTTACTAGTGGAATTTCCCTAACGTGGATAACAAAACTTTAGTGTTCATTTTTAGTGCGTAAAAATAATTTTCTTCACTGACATTTACTATAGTTTTCAAATTCTTTTGCATACATAAACTCTTAAATTTTCATTTTGTTGTGAGCTATATTTGCCTTATCTTTTTGTTTACGAGAAAACAGGCACAGAGAAAAACTCAAGTATGAAAAAAAAAATTGAACATCCAAAAATGGAAATGCACAAATGCTTAGAGAGATAATTCAAAAAAGTAGCTGTGATTTTTTAGGTCCACTTTTTGTAAAATAGGTGAAAAGTGGGTTGATTGGCTCTGGAAAATATCCCACCGCACGATAACTTGAGAATTTAAAATTTTCTACTCCTTGAAATTTTGGATCATTTGGTCATTTGCATCATCAACATGTTTCAGGCATGCATATCCACCATATTTAAAACATGTTAGGATCAATTAGAAATCTCTTTCTTATAAAATTCCAAAAAGCTGTCTGGGGTTGTACTAGTGGAATTTCCCCAACGATAACAAAACTTTGGTGTTCATTTTTTGTACGAGAAAATAATTCTTCACACTCATTTATTATAGTTTTCAAATTGTTTTGCATACATAAACTCTAAAATTTTCAATTTGTTCTGATCTATATCTGCCTTATCTTTTTGTTTACAAGAATTTTGAAGAGTGAAAAACTCAATTATGAAAAAAATATTGAACATCCAAAAATGGAAATGCACAAATGGTGAGAGCGATAATTCCATAAACTATCTATGATTTTTTAGGTCCGCTTTTTGTAAAATAGGCAAAAAGTGGGTTGTTTGGCTCTGGTAAATATCCCACTGCACGTTAACTTGCGAATTTAATTTTTTCTACTCCTTGAAATTTTTGGATCATAAGGGAATTTTTATCGTCAACATTTTTCTGGCATGCATATCCACCACATTAAAAACATGTTAGGATCAATTAGATATTTTTTTCTTATAAAATTCCACCAAGGACTTTGGGGTTGTACTTGTGGAATTTCCCCAACGTGGATAACGAAACTTTGGTGTTCATTTTTAGTGCGTGAAAATAATTTTCTTCACTCACATTTATTATAGTTTTCAAATTATTTTGCATAGATAAAATCTTAAATTTTCATTTTTATGATCCATATTCGCCTTATAAAAAAATTTTTTGTTTACGAGGAAACTGGGAGAGTGAAAAAATCAAGTTTGAAAAAAAAAATTTAACATCTAAAATGGAACTGCACAAATGCTGAGAGAGATAATTCCAATAAGTATCTATGATTTTTTATGTCCGCTTTTTTGTAAAATGGGCAAAAAGTGGGTAGTTTGGTTCTGGTAAATATCCCACCGCACGTTAACTTGAGAATTTAATTTTTTCTACTCGAAATTTTTGGTTCATCAGGTCATTTGCATCTTAAACATGTTTCCTACATGCATATCCACCACATTTAAAACATGCTATGATCAATTAAAAATCTCTTTCTTATAAAATTCCACAAAGCTATCTAGGGTTGTACTAGTGGAATTTCCACAACATGCATAACAAAACTTTCGTGTTCATTTTTAGTGCGTGAAAATAATTTTCTACACTCTCATTTATTATAGTTTTCAAATTCTTTTGCACACATAAACTCTAAAATTTTCAATTTGTTGTGATCTACATTTGCCTTATCTTTTTGTTTACGACAAAACAGGGAGAGTGAAAAACTCAAGTTTTAAAAAAAAATTGAACTTCCAAAAATGGAAATGCACAAATGCTAAGAGCAATAATTCAAAAAAGTATCTGTGATTTTTTAGGTACGCGTTTTGTAAAATAGGCAAAAAGTGGGATGTTTGGCTCTGGTAAATATCCTACCGCACGTAAACTTGAGAATTTAATTATTTCAACTCCTTGAAATTTTTGGATCATTAGGTCATTTGCGTCTTCAACATGTTTCTGGCATGCTTATCCACCACATTGAAAACATGTTAGGATCAATTAGAAATCTCTTTCTTATAAAATCCCACAAAGCTATCTGGGGTTGTACAAGTGGAATTTCCCAACGTGGATAACAAAACTTTGTTGTTCATTTTTACCGCGTGAAAATAATCTTCTTCACTCTCATTTATTATTATAGTTTTCATATTCTTTTGCATACATAAACTCTAAAATTTTCATTTTTTTGTGATCTTTATTCCCCCTATCTTTTTTTTTACGAGAAAACTGGGAGAGTGAAAAACTCAAGTTTGAAAAAAAAATTGAACATCCAAAATCAACTTGCAAAAATGCTAAGAGAGATAATTCTAAAAAGTATCTGTAATTTTTTAGGTCCGACTTTTGGAAAATAGGCAAAAAGTGGGTTGTTTGGTTTTCGTAAATATCCCACCGCACGTTAACTTGAAAATTTAATTTTTTCTACTCCTTGAAATTTTTGGATCATTAGGTCATTTGCATCTTCAACATGTTTCTGGCATGCATATCCACCACATTTAAACATGTTAGGATCAATTAGAAATCTCTTTCTTATAAAATTCCTCCAAACTATCTAGGGTTGTACTAGTGGAATTTCCCCAACGTGGATAACAAAACTTTGTGTTAATTTTTAGTGAGTGAAAATGATTTTCTTCACTCACATTTATTATAGTTGTAAGAATCTTTTGCATACATAAGCCCTAAAATTTTCATTTTGTTGTGATCTATATTTGCCTTATCTTTTTGTTTACGAGAAAACTGAGAGAGAGAAAAACTCATGTTTGAAAAAAAAATTGAACATCCAAAATGGAAATGCACAAATGCAAAGAGAGATAATTCCAAAAAGTATCTGTGATTTTTTAGGTCTGCTTTATTTTAAAATAGGCAAAAAGTGGGTTGTTTGGCTCAGGTAAATATCCCACCGCACGTTAACTTGAGAATTTAATTTTTTCAACTCCTTGAAATTTTTGGATCATTATGTCATTTGCATCTTCAACTTATTTCTGGCATGCATATCGACCACATTTAAAACATGTTAGGATAAATTAGAAATCCCTTTCGTATAAAATTCTACCAAGCTATCAGGGGTTGTACTAGTGGAATTTCCCAAACGTGGATAACAAAACATTGGTGTGCATTTTTAGTATGTGAAAATAATTTTATTCACTATCATTTGTTATAGTTTTCAAATTCTTTTGCATACATAAACTCTAAAATTTCCATTTTGTTCTAATCTATATTTGCCTTATCATTTTGTTTACGAGAAAACTGGGAGAGTGAAAAACTCAAGTTTGAAAAAAAAAATTGAACATCAAAAAATGGAAATGCTCAAATGCTGAGAGAGATAATTCCAAAAGTATGTATGCAAAAGAATATAAAAACAATAATAAATGTGAGTGAAGAAAATTATTTTAACGCATTAAAAATGAACACCAATGTTTTGTTATCCACGTTTGGGAAATTCCACTAGTACAACCCAAGATAGCTTGGTGAAATTTTATAAGAAAGAGATTTCTAGTTGATCCTAACATGTTTTAAATGTGGTAGATATGCATACCAGAAACATGTTGAAGATGCAAATGACCTAATGATCAAAAAATTTCAAGGAGTAGAAAAAATTAAATTCTCAAGTTAACAAGCGGTGGGATATTTACCAGAGCCAAACAACCCACTTTTTGCCTACTTTACAAAAAAGCGGACCTAAAAAATCATAGGTACTTTTTGGAATTATCTCTCTCAGCAGTTGTGCATTTCCAATTTTAGATGTTCAATTTTTTTTTTCAAACTTGAGTTTTTCTCTCTCCCAGTTTTCTCATAAACAAAAAGATAAAGAAAATATAGATCGCAACAAAATGAAAATTTTTGAGTTTATGTATGCAAAAGAATTTAAAACTATAATAAATCTGATTGAAGAAAATTATTTTCAAGCACTAAAAATGAACACCAAAGTTTTGTAATCTACGTTGGGGAAATTCCACTAGTACAACCCCAGATAGCTTGGTGGAATTTTATAAGAAAGAGATTTCTAAATGATCCTAACATGTTTTAAATGTGGTGGATATTTATACCAGAAACAAATTCAAGATGCAAATGACCTAATATCCTAAATTTTCAAGGATTACAAAAAATTAAATTCTCTAGCTAACGTGCGGTGGGATATTTACTAGAGCCAAACAAGCTACTTTTTGCCTATTTGACAAAAAGTGGACCTAACAAATCACAGATAATTTTTGGAATTATCTCTCTCAACATTTGTGCATTTCCAATTTTGGATGTTCAATTTTTTCTTTTAAACTTGAGTTTTCATTCTCCCAGTTTTCTCGTAAACAATAAGATAAGGCAAATATAGATCACAACAAAATGAAAATTTTAGAGTTTACGTATGCAAAAGAATTTGAAAACTATCATAAATGTGTGTGAAGAAAATTATTTTCATGCACTAAAAATGAACAGCAAAGTTTTGTTATCCACGTTGGTGAAATTCCACTTGTACAACCCCAGATAGCTTGTGGAATTTTACAAGAAAGAGATTTCTAATTGATCATAACATGTTTCGAATGTGGGGGATATGCATGCCAGAAACATCTTAAAGTTGCAAATGACCTAATAATCTAAAAATTTCAAACAGTAGAAAAAATTAAATTCTCAAGTTAACAAGCGGTGGGAAATTTATCAGAGCCAAACAACCCAATTTTTGTCTATTTTACAAAAAGCGGACATAAAAAATCATAGTAATTTTTTGGAATTATCTCTCTCAGGATTTGTTCATTTCCATTTTGGATGTTCAATTTTTTTTTCAAACCTGAGTTTTTCTCTCTCCCAGTTTTCTCATAAACAAAAAGATAAGCTAAATATAAATCCCAACAAAATGATAATTTTAGAATTTATGTATGCAAAAGAATTGGAAAACTGTAATAAATGTGAGTGAAGAAAATTATTTTCACGCACTAAAAATGAACACCAAAGTTTTGTTATCCACATATGGGAAATTCCACAAGTACAACCCCAGATAGCTTGGTGGAATTTTATAAGAAAGAGATTTCTAATTGATCCTAACATGTTTTAAATGTGGTGGATATGCATGCCAGAAACATGTTGAAGATGCAAATGACCTAATGACCAAAAAATTGCATGGAGTAGAAAAAATTAAATTCTCAAGTAAACGTGCGGTGGGATATTTACTAGAGCCAAACAACCCACTTTTGCCTATTTTAAAAAAAGTAGACCTAAAAAATCACATATACTTTTTGGAATTATCTCTCTCAGCATTTGAGCATTTCCATTTTTTGATGTTCAATTTTTTTTTTCAAACTTGAGTTTTTCTCTCTCCCAGTTTTCTCGTAAACAAAAAGATAAGGCAAATATAAATAAGAACAAAATGAAAATTTTAGAGTTTATGTATGCAAAAGAATTTGAAAACTATAACAAATGAGAGTGAATAAAATTATTTTCACGTAATAAAAATGAACACCAAAGTTTTGATATCCAAGTTGTGGAAATACCACTAGTACAACCCCAGATAGCTTGGTGGAATTTTATAAAAAAGAGATTTCTAATTGATCATAACATGTTTTAAATGTGGTGGATATGCATGCCAGAAACATGTTGAAGGTGCAAATCACCTAATGATCCAAAAATTTCAAAGAGTAGAAAAAATTAAATTCCCAAGTAAACGTGCGGTGGGGTTTTCACCACAGCCAAACAACCATCTTTTTGCCTATTTTGCAAAAAGCGGACCTAAAAAATACAAGATACTTTTTTGAATTATCTCTCTTAGCATTTGTGCATTTCTATTTTTGGATGTTCAATTTTCTTTTTCAAACTTTAGTTTTTCTCTCTCCTTGTTTTCTCGTAAACAAAAAGATAAGGACAATATAAATCATAACAAAATAAAAATTTTAGAGTTTATGTATGCAAAATAATTTGAAAACTATAACAAAAGTGAGTCAAGAAAATTATTTTCATGCACTAAAAATGAAAACCAATGTTTTGTTATCCACGTTGAGGAAATTCCACTAGTACAACTCCAGATAGCTTGGTAGAATTTTATTAGAAAGAGATTTCTAATTGATCCTAACATGTTTTAAATGTGGTGGATATGCATCCCAGAAACATGTTGAAGATGCAAATGACCTAACGATCCAAAAATTTCAAGGAGTAGAAAAAATTAAATTCTCAAGTTAACGTGCGGTTGGATATTTACCAGAGCCAAACAACCCACTTTTTTCCTATTTTACATAAAGCAGAACTAAAAAATCACAGATACTTTTTGGAATTATCTCTCTCAGCATTTGTGCATTTCCAATTTTGGATGTTCAATTTTTTTTTTTCAAACTTGAGTTTTTCACTCTCCCAGTTTTCCCATAAAGAAAAAGATAAGGCAAATATAGATCACAACAAAAATGAAAATTTTTGAGTTTATGTATGCAAAAGAATTTGAAAACTATAATAAATCTGATTGAAGAAAATTACTTTCACGCACTCAAAATGAACACCAAAGTTTTGTTTTCCCCGTTGGGGAAATTCCACTAGTACAACCCAAGATAGCTTGGTAGAATTCTATAAGAAAGAGATTTCTAATTGATCCTAACATGTTTTAAATGTGGTGGATATGCATGCCAGAAACATGTTGAAGATGCAAATGACCTAATGTTCCAAAAATTTCAAGGAATACAAAAAATTAAATTCTCAAGCTAACGTGTGGTGGGATATTTACCAGAGCCAAACAAGCTACTTTTTGCCAATTTTACAAAAAGTGGACCTAAGAAATCATAGATAATTTTTGGAATTATCTCTCTCAGCATTTGTGCATTTCCATTTTTTTATGTTCAATTTTTTTGTTCAAACTTGAGTTTTTCACTCTCCCAGTTTTCTCGTAAACAATAAGATAAGACAAATATAGATCACAACAAAATGAAAATTTTAGAGTTCATGTATGCAAAAGAATTTGAAAACTATTACAAATGTGAGTGAAGAAAATTATTTCATGCACTAAAAATGAACACAAAAGTTTTGTTATCCACGTTGGGAAATTCCACTAGTACAACCACAGATAGCTTGGTGGAATTTTATCAGAAAGAGATTTCTAATTGATCCAAATAAGTTTTAAATGTGGGGGATTGAAGATGCAAATGACCTAATGATCCAAAAATTTCAAGGAGTAGAAAAAATTAAATTCTCAAATTAACGTGTGGCAGATTATTTACCAAAGCCAAACAACCCACTTTTTGCCTATTTTACAAAAATCGGACCTAAAAATCACACGTACTTTTTGGAATTATCCCTCTCAGCATTTGTGCATTTCCATTTTTGGATGTTCAATTGTTTTTTCAAACCTGATTTTTTCTCTCTCCCAATTTTCACGTAAAAAAAAGGCAAATATAAACCAAAAAAAAATGAAAATTGAAGAGTTTATGTATGCAAAATAATTTGAAAACTATAATAAATGTGAGTGAAGAAAATTATTTTTACACACTAAAAATGAACACCAAAGTTTTATTACCCACGTTGGGGAAATTCATCAAGTACAACCCCAGATATCTTGGTGGAATTTTATAAGAAAGAGATTTTTAATTGATCCTAAATTGTTTTAAATGTGGTGGATATGCATGCCAGAAACATGTTGAAGATGCAAATGATATAATGATCCATAATTTTCAAGGAGTAGAAAAAATTAAATTCTCAATTTAACGTGCGGTGGGATGTTTACTAGAGCCAAACAACCCACTTTTGCATATTTTAAAAAAAGTAGACCTGGAAAATCACATATACTTTTTGGAATTATCGCTCTCAGCATTTGAGCATTTCCATTTTTTTATGTTCAATTTTTTTTTCAAACTTGAGTTTTTCTCTCTCCCAATTTTCTCGTGTAAAAAAGAATAAGGCAAATATAGATTAGAACAAAATGAAAATTTTAGAGTTTATATATGCAAAAGAATGTGGAAACTATAACAAATGAGAGTGAAGAAAATTATTTTCACGTACTAAAAAGGAACACCAAAGTTTTGTAGTCCACGTTGGGGAAATTCCACTAGTACAACCCCAGATAGCTCGGTGGAATTTTATAAGAAAGAGATTTCTATTTGATCCTAACATGTTTTAAATGTGGTGGATATGCATGCCAGAAATATGTTAAAGATGCAAATGACCTAATGATCCAAAAATTTCAAGGAGTTGAAAAAATTAAATTCTCAAGTTAACGTGCGGTGGGGTATTTACCAGAGCCAAACAACCCACTTTTTCTCTTTTATACAAAAAGTGGACCTAAAAAATCACAGATACTTTTTGGAATTATCGCTCTCAGTATTTGTGCATTTCCATTTTTGGATGTTGAATTTTTTTTTCAAACTTGAGTTTTTTACTTTACCAGTTTTCTCGTAAACAAAAAGATAAGGCAAATATAGATCAGAACAAAATGAAAATTTTAGAGTTTATGTATGCAAAAGAATTTGAAAACTATAATAAATGAGCGTGAAGAGAATTATTTTCACGCACTAAAAATGAACACCAAAGTTTTGTTGTCCACGTTGGGGAAATTCCACTAGTATAACCCCAAATAGTTTGGTGGAATTTTATAGGAAAGAGATTTCTAATTGATCCTAATATGTTTTAAATGTGGTGGATATACATTCTAGAAATATGTTGAAGATGCAAATGACATAATGATCCAAAAATTTCAAGGAGTTGAAAAAATTAAATTCTCAAGTTAACGTGCGGTGTGATAATTACTAGAGCCAAACAACCAACTTTTTGCCTATTTTACAAAAAAGCAGACCTAAAAAATCACAGATACTTTTTGGAATTATCTCTCTTACCATTTGTGCATTTCCATTTTGGGATTTCAATTTTTTTTCAAACTTGAGTTTTTTACTCTCCCAATTTTCATGTAAACAAAAAGATAAGGCAAATATAGATCACAACAAAATAAAAATTTTAGAGCTTATGGATGCAAAAGAATTTGAAAACTACAGTAAATGTGAGTGAAGAATATTATTTTCACGCACTAAAAAGGAACACAAAAGTTTTGTTACCCACGTTGTGGAAATTCCACTAGTACAACCCCAGATAGTTTGGTGGAATTTTATTAGAAAGAGATTTCTAATTGATCCTAACATGTTTTAAATGTGGTGGATATGCATCCCAGAAACATGTTGAAGATGCAAATGACCTAATGATCCAAAAATTTCAAGGAATAGAAAAAATTAAATTCTCAAGTTAACGTGGGGTGGGATATTTACCAGAGACAAACAACCCCCTATTTCCCTATTTTACAAAAAGCGGTGCTAAAAAGTCACAGATACCTTTTGGAATTATCTCTCCCAGCATTTTTGCATTTCCATTTAGGATGTTCAATTTTTTTTTTCAAACATGAGTTTTTCTCTCTCCCAGTTTTCTCATGAACAAAAAGATAAGGCAAATATAGATCACAACAAAAAGAAAATTTTAGAGTTTACTTATGCAAAAAGAATTTGAGAACTATAAAAAATGTGAGAGAAGAAAATTATTTTCACGTACTAAAAATGAACACCAAAGCTTTGTTATCCACGTTGAGAAAATTCCACTAGTACAACCCCAGATAACTTGGTGGAATTTTATAAGAAAGAGATTTCTAATTGATCCTAACATGTTTTAAATGTGGTGGATATGAATGCCAGAAATATGTTGAAGATGCAAATGACCTAATGATCCAAAAATTTCGAGTAGAAAAACTTAAATTCTCAAGTTAACGTGTGGTGGGATATTTACCAGAGCCAAACAACCCACTTTTTGACTATTTTACAAAAAGCGGACTGAAAAAATCACAGACACCTATTGGAATTATCTCTCTATGGATTTGTGCAATTCCATTTAGGATTTTCATTTTTTCAAACTTGAGTTTTTCACTCTCCTAGTTTTCTCGTAAACAAAAAGATAAGGAAAATATAGATCACAACAAAATGAATATTTTAGAGTTTATGTATGCAAAAGAATAATATATCTATAATAAATGTGAGTGAAGAAAATTATTTCACGCACTAAAATTGAACTCCAAAGTTTCGTTTTCCACATTGGGGAAATTCTACTCATACAACCCCGGATAGCTTGGTGGAATTTTGTAAGAAAAAGATTTATAATTGATCCTAACATGTTTTAAATGCGGTGGATATGCTTGCCAGAAACATGTTGAAGATGCAAAAGACCTAATGATCCAAAAATTTCAAGGAGTATAAAAAATTAAATTCTCAAGTAAACGTGCTGTGGGATTTTTACCAGAGCCAAACAACCCACTTTTTGCCTATTTTACAAAAAGCGGACCTAAAAAATCATAGATACTTTTTGGAATTATTGCTATAAGCATTTGTGCTTTTCCATTTTTGGAAATTCAATTTTTTTTCAAACTTGAGTTTCTCACTCTCCCTTTTTTCTCGTAAAAAAAAAAGATACGGCAAATATTGATCACAACAAAATGAAAATATAAGAGTTTATGTATGCAAAAGAATTTGAAAACTATAATAAATGAGAGTGAAGAAAATTATTTTCACGCACGAAAAAAAGAACACCAAAGTTTTTTTATCCACGTTGGGGAAATTCCACTAGTACAACCCCAGATAGCTTGGTGGAATTTTATAAGAAAGAGATTTCTAATTGATCGAAACATGTTTTAAATGTGGTGGATATGCATGCCAGAAATATGTTGAAGATGCAAATGACTTAATGATCCAAAAATTTCAAGGAGTAGAAAAAATTAAATTCTTCAGTTAACGTGTGGTGGGATTTTTTCCAGAGACAAACAACCCACTTTTTGCCTATTTTAAAAAAAGCGGACCTAAAAAATCATAGATACTTTTTGGAATTATCTCTCTTAGCATTTGTGCATTTCCATTTTTGGATGTTCGATTTTTTTTTTTCAAACATGAGTTTTTCTCTCTCCCTATTTTCTCCTAAACAAAAAGACAAGGCAAATATAGATCATAACAAAATGAAAATTTTAGAGTTTATGTATGCAAAATAATTTGAAAACTATAATAAATGTGAGTGAAGAAAATTATTTTCACGCACTAAAAATGAAAACCAAACTTTTGTTATCCACGTTGGGGAAATTCCACTAGTACAACCACAAATAACTTGGTAGAATTTTATTAGAAAGAGATTTCTAATTGATCCTAACATGTTTTAAATGTGGTGGATATGCATGCTAGAAATATTTTGAAGATGCAAATGACCTAATGATCCAAAAATTTCAAGGAGTAGAAAAAATTAAATTCTCATGTTAACTTGCGGTGGGATATTTACCAGAGCCAAACAACTCACTTTTTGCCTCATTTACATAAAGAGGACCTAAAAAATCATAGATCCTTTTTGGAATTATCTCTCCCAGCATTTGTGCATTTCCATTTTGGATGTTCAATTTTTTTTTTTCAAACTTGAGTTTTTCATTCTCCCAGTTTTCTCGTAAACAAAAAGATAAGGCAAATATAGATCACAACAAAATGAAAATTTTAGAGTTTATGTACATAAAAGAATTTGAAAACTGTAATAAATGTGAGTGAAGAAAATTATTTTCACGCACAAAAAAAAGAACACCAAAGTTTTGTTATCAACGTTGTGGAAATTCCACTAGTACAACCCCAGATAACTTGGTAGAATTTTATTAGAAAAAGGGATAATTGATCCTAACATGTTTTAAATGTGGTGGATATGCATGCCAGAAACATGTTGAAGAAGAAAATGACCTAATGATCCAAAAATTTCAAGGAGTAGAAAAAATTAAATTCTCAAGTTAAAGTGCAGTGGTATATTTACTAGAGCCAAACAACCCACTTTTTGCCTATTTTACATAAAGCGGACCTAAAAAATCATAGATGCTTTTTGGAATTATCTCTCTTAACATTTGTGCCTTCCCATTTTGGATGTTCAATTTTTTTTTCAAACTTGAGTTTTTCACTCTCCCAGTTTTCCCGTAAACAAAAAGATAAGGCAAATATAGATCACAACAAAATGAAAATTTTAGATTTTATATATGAAAAATAATTTTAAAACTATAATAAATGTGAGTGAAGAAAATTATTTTCACGCTAAAAAAAAAGAACACCAAAGTTTTGTTATCCACGTTGGGGAAATGCCACTAGTACAACCCCAGATAACTTGGTAGAATTTTATTTGAAAAAGAGATTTCTAATTGATCCTAACATGTTTTAAATATGATGGATATGCATGCCAGAAACATGATGAAGATGCAAATGACCTATTGATCCAAAAATTTCAACGAGTAGAAAAAATTAAATTCTCAAGTTAACGTGCGGTGGGATATTTAACAGAGCCAAACAACCCACTTTTTGCCTATTTTACAAAAAGCGGACCTAAAAAATCACAGATCCTTTTTTGAATTATCTCTCTCAGCATTTGTGCATTTCCATTTTGGATGTTCAATTTTTTTTTTCAAACTTGAGCTTTTCACTCTCCCAGTTTTCTCGTAAACAAAAAGATAAGGCAATTATTGATCACAAAAAAATGAAAATTTTTGATTTTATGTATGCAAAAGAATTTGAAAACTATAATAAATGTGAGTGAAGAAAATTATTTTCATGCACTAAAAATGTACACCAAAGTTTTGTTATCCACATTGGGGAAATTCCACTAGTACAACCCCAGATAGCTTGGTGGAAATTTATAAGAAAGAGATTTTTCTATTTGATCCTACCATGTTTTAAATGTGGTGGATATGCATGCCAGAAACATGTTAAAGATGCAAATAACCTAATGATCCAAAAATTTCAAGGAGTTGAAAAAATTAAATTTTCAAGTTAACGTGCGGTGGGATATTTACCAGAGCCGAACAACCCACTTTTTGCCTATTTTATAAAAAGCAGACCTAAAAAATCATAGATACTTATTGGAATTATCTCTCTTTGCATTTGTGCATTTCCATTTTGGATGTTCAATTTTTTTTTTCAAACTTAAGTTTTTCACTCTCCCAGTTTTCTCGTAAAAAAAAAGATAAGGCAAATATAGATCACAACAAAATGAAAATTTTAGAGCTTATGTATGCGAAATAATTTGAAAACTATAATAAATGTGAGTGAAGAAAATTATTTTCATGCACTAAAAATGAACTCAAAAGTTTTGTTATCGACATTGGGGAAATTCCAGTAGTACAACCCCAGATAGTTTGGAGGAATTTTATAAGAAGGAGATTTCTAATTGATTCTAGCATGTTTTAAAAGTTGTGAATATGCATGGTAGAAACATGTTGAAGATGAAAATGACCTAATGATCCAAAAATTTCGAGTAGAAAAAATTAAATTCTTAAGTTAGCGTGTGGTGGGATATTTACAAAAGCCAAACAACCCACTTTTTGCCTATTTTAAAAAAAGTGGAGCTAAAAAGTCACAGATACTTATTGGAATTATCTCTCTCAGAATTTGTGCATTTCTATTTTGGATGTTCAGTTTTTTTTTTCAAACTTGAGTTTTTCACTCTCCCAGTTTTCCCGTAAACAAAAAGATAAGGCGAATATAGATCACAACAAAATTAAAATTTAAGAGTTTATGTATGCAAAAGAGTATGAAAACCATAATAATAAATGAGAGTGAAGAAAATTACTTTCACGCGCTAAAAATGAATACCAAAGTTTTGTTATCGACATTGGGGAAATTCCACTAGTAAAACCCCAGATAGCTTTGTGGAATTTTATAAGAAAGAGATTTCTAATTGATCCTAACATGTTTTGAATGTGGTGGATATGCATGCCAGAAACATGTTGAAGATGCAAATGACCTAATGATCCAAAAATTTCAAGTAGTAGAAAAAATTAAATTCTCAAGTTAACTTGCGGTAGGATATTTACTAGAGCCAAACAACCCACTTTTTGCCTTTTTTACAAAAAACGGACCTAAAAAATCACAGATACTTTTTGGAATTATCTCTCTTTGCATTTGTGCATTTCCATTTTGGATGTTCAATTTTTTTTTTTCAAACTTGAGTTTTTCACTCTCCCAGTTTTCTCGTAAACAAAAAGATAAGGCAAATATAGATCACAACAAAATAAAAATTTAAGTGTTTATGTAGGCAAAAGAATATGAAAACCATAATAATAAATGAGAGTGAAGAAAATTACTTTCACGCGCTAAAAATGAATACCAAAGTTTTGTTATCGACGTTGGGGAAATTCTACTAGTAAAACCCTAGATAGCTTTGTGGAATTTTATAAGAAAGAGATTTCTAATTGATCCTAACATGTTTTGAATGTGGGGATATGCATGCCAGAAACATGTTGAAGATGCAAATGACCTAATGATCCAAAAGTTTCAACTAGTAGAAAAAATTAAATTCTCAAGTTAACCTATGGTGGGATATTTTCTAGGGCCAAACAACCCACTTTTTGCCTATTTTAAAAAAACGGACCTAAAAAATCACAGATACTTATTGGAATTATCTTTCTCAGCATTTGTGCATTTCCATTTTGGATGTTCAATTTTTTTTTTTTCAAACTTGAGTTTTTCACTCTCCCAATTTTCTCGTAAACAAAAGGATCAGGCAAATATAGGTCACAAAAAAATGTAAATTTTTGAGTTTATGTATGCAAAAGAATTTTAAAACTATAATAAATGTGAGTGAAGAAAATTATTTTCACGCACTAAAAATGAACACCAAAGTTTTGTTATCCACATTGGGAAATTCCACTAGTACAACCACAGATAGCTTGGTGGAATTTTATTAGAAAGAGATTTCTAATTGATCCTAACATGTTTTAAATGCGGTGGATTGAAGATGCAAATGACCTAATGATCCAAAAATTTCAAGGAGTAAAAAAAATTAAATTCTCAAGTTAACGTGCGGTGGGTTATTTACCAAAGCCAAACAACCCACTTTTTGCCTATTTTACAAAAAGCGGACCTAAAAAATCACAGGTACTTTTTGGAATTATCGCTCTCAGCATTTGTGCATTTCCATTTTTGGATGTTTAATTTTTTTTTTCAAACTTGAGTTTTTCTCTCTCCCACTTTTCTCGTAAACAAAAAGATAAGGAAAAAATAGATCACAACAAAATAAAAATTTTAGATTTTATGTATGCAAAAGAATTTGAAAACTATAATAAAAGTGAATGAAGAAAATTATTTTCACGCAGTAAAAATGAACACCAAAGTTTTGTTATCCACTTTGTGGAAATTCCACTAGTACAACCCCAGATAGTGTGGTGGAATTTTATAAGAAAAAGATTTCTAATTGATCCTAACATGTTTTAAATGTGGTGGATATGCATTCCCACACATGTTAAAGATGCAACTGACCTAATGATCCAAAAATTTTCGGGAGTAGAAAGAATTAAATTCTCAAGTTAACGTGCCGTGGGATATTTACCAGAGCCAAACAACCCACTTTTGCCTATTTTAAAAAAAGTAGACCGAAAAAACTCTAAAATTTTCATTTTGTTGTGATCTATCTTTGTCTTACCTTTTGGTTTATGAAATAATAGGGAGAGTGAAAAACTCAAGTTTGAAAAAAAAAATTGAACATCCAAAATAGAAATTCACAAATGCTAAGAGACATAATTCCAAAAAGTATCAGTGATTTTTTAGGTCCGCCTTTTTGTTAAATAGGAAAAAAGTGGTTGTTTGGCTCAGGTAAATATCCCACCGCATGTTAACTTGAGAATTTAATTCTTTCTACTCCCTAAAATTTTTGGATCATTAGGTCAGTTGCATCTTTAACATGTGTTGGGCATGCATATCCACCACATTTAAAACATGTTAGGATCAATTAGAAATCTTTTTCTTATAAAATTCCACCACACTATCTGGGGTTGTACTAGTGGAATTTCCCCAACGTGGATAACAAAACTTTGGTGTTCATTTTTAGTGCGTGAAAATAATTTGTTCACTCTAATTTATTATAGTTTTCAAATTCTTTTGCATACATAAACTCAAAAAAATTTCATTTTTTTGTGATCAATATTTGCCATATCTTTTTTTGGTTTACGAGAAAACTAGGACAGTGAAAAATTCCAGTTTGAAAAAAAAATTGAACATCCAAAATTGGAAATGCACAAATGCTGAGTGAGATAATTCCAAAATGTATCGATGATTTTTTAGGTCCGCTTTTTTGTAAAATAGGCAAAAAGTGGGATGTTTGGCTCCGGTAAATATCCCACCGGTTGTTAATTTGACAATTTAATTTTTTCTACACCTTGAAATTTTTGGATCATTAGGCCATTTGCATCTTCAACATGTTTCTGGCATGCATATCCACCACATTTAAAAGATGTTAGGATCAATTAGAAATCGCTTTCTTTTAAAATTCCACCAAGCTATCTAGGGTTGTACTAGTGGAATTACCCCAACATGGATAACAAAACATTGGAGTTCATTTTTAGTGATTCAAAAAAATTTTCTTCCCTCACATTTATTATAGTTTTCATATTATTTTGCACACATAAACTCTGAAATTTTCTTTTTGTTGTGATCTATAGTTGTCTTATCTTTTTGTTTACGAGAAAACTTGAAGAGTGAAAAACTCAAGTTTGAAAAAAAAAAAATTGAACATCCAAAATGGAAATGCACAAATGCTAAGAGAGATAATTCCAAAAAGTATCTGTGATTTTTTAGGTCCGCCTTTTTTTAAAATAGGCAAAAAGTGGGTTGTTTGGCTTTGGTTAATATCCCACCGCACGTAAACTTGAGAATTTAAAATTTTCTACTCCTTGAAATTTTTTGATCATTAGGTCATTTGCATCTTCAACATGTTTCTGGCATGCATATCCACCACATTTAAAACATGTTAGGATTTATTAGAAATGTCTTTCTTATAAACTTCCACCAAGCTATCTGGGGTTGTACTAGTGGAATTTCCCCAACGTGGATAACAAAACTTTAGTGTTCATTTTTAGTGCGTGAAAATAATTTTCTTCACTCACTTTTATTATATTTTTCTAATTCTTTTGCATACATAAACCCTAAAATTTTCATTTTATTGTGATCTATATTTGCCTTATCTTTTTGTTTACGAGAAAATAGGGAGAGAAAAACTCAAGCTTGAAAAAAAAATTGAACATCCAAAAATGAAAATGCACAAATGCTAAGAGAGATAATTCCAAAAAGTATCAGTGATTTTTTAGGTCAGCCTTTTTGTAAAATAGGAAAAAATTGGGTTGTTTGGCTCAGGTAAAATATCCCACAGCACGTTAACATGAGAATTTTATTTTTTCAACTCCTTGAAATATTTGGATCATTAGGTAATTTTCATCTTCAATATATTTCTGGCATGCATATCCACCACATTTAAAACATGTTAGGATATATTAGCAATCTCTTTCTTTTAAAATTTCACCAAGCTATCTAGGGTTGTACTAGTGGAATTTCCCTAACATGGATAACAAAACTTTGGAGTTCATTTTTAGTACGTGAAAATAATTTTCTTCAAGCTCATTTATTTTAGTTTTCAAATTCTTTTTCATACATAAACTCTAAAATTTTCAATTTGTTCTGATCTATATTCGCCTTATCTTATTGTTTACGAAAAACTGGGAGAGTGAAAAACTCAAGTTTGAAAAAAAAAATTGAACATCCAAAATGGAAATGCACAAATGCTAAGAGAGATAATTCCAAAAAGGATCTGTGATTTTTTAGGCCCGCTTTTTGTAAAATAGGCTAAAAGTGGGTTGTTTGGCTCTGGTAAATATCCCACCGCACAATAACTTGAGAATTTAATTTCTTCTAATCTTTGAAATTTTTCTACAATTAGGTCATTTGCATCTTCAACATGTTTCTGGCATGCATATCCACCTCATTTAAAACATGTTAGGTTCAATTAGAAATCTATTTCTAATAAAATTCTACCTAGCTATCTGGGGTACTACTAGTGGAATTTCCCCAACGTGGATAACAAAACTTTGGTGTTCATTTTTAGTGCGTTAAAATAATTTGTTCACTCAAATTTATTATAGTTTTCAAATTCTTTTGCATACATAAACTCAAAAACTTTCATTTTTTTATCTATATTTGCCATATCTTTTTTTGTTTACGAGAAAACTAGGAGTGTGAAAAACTCAGGTTTGAAAAGATGTTAGGATCAATTAGAAATCTCTTTCTTATAAAATTCCACCAAGCTATCTAGGGTTGTAGTAGTGGAATTTCCCCAACGTGGATAACAAAAATTTGGTGTTCATTTTTAGTGATTGAAAATAATTTTCTTCACTCACATTTATTATAGTTTTCAAATTATTTTGCATAGATAAAATCTAAAATTTTCATTTTGTTGTGATCTATAGTTGTCTTATCTTTTTGTTTACGAGAAAACTTGAAGAGTGAAAAACTCAAGTTTGAAAAAAAAAAATTGAACATCCAAAATGGAAATGCTCAAATGCTAAGAGAGATAATTCCAAAAAGTATCTATGATTTTTTAGATCCACATTTTTGTAAAATAGGCAAAAAGTGGGGTGTTTGACTCTGGTAAATATCCCACCACACGTAAACTTGAGAATTTAAGTTGTTCTACTACTTGAAATTTTTTTTTCATTAGGTCATTTGCATCTTCAACATGTTTCTGGCACGCATATCCACCACATTTAAAACATGTTAGGATTTATTAGAAAGCTCTTTCTTATAAAATTCCACCAAGCTATCTGGTGTTGTATTAGTGGAATCTCCCCTACGTGGATAATAAAACTTTAGTGTTCATTTTTAGATAATTTTCTTCACTCACATTTGTTATAGTTTTCAAATTATTTTGCAAGCATAAACCCTAAAATTTTTATTTTGTTGTAATCTATATTTGCCTTATCTTTTTGTTTACGAGAAAACAGGGAGAGAGAAAAACTCAAGTTTGAAAAAAAAAATTGAACATCCAAAAATGAAAATGCACAAATGCTGAGAGAGATAATTCCAAAAAGTATCAGTGATTTTTTAGGTCCGCCTTTTTGTTAAATAGGAAAAAAGTGGTTGTTTGGCTCAGGTAAATATCCCACCGCACGTTAACTTGAGAATTTAATTTTTTCAACTCCTTGAAATTTTTAGATGATTAGGTAATTTGCATCTTCAACATATTTCGGGCATGCATATCCACCACATTTAAAACATGTTCGAATATATTAGCAATCTCTTTCTTATAAAATTTCACCAAGCTTTCTGGGGTTGTACTAGTGGAATTTCCCCAACGTGGATAACAAAAATTGGGTGTTCATTTTTAGTAATAGAAATTATTTTATTCACACTCATTCATTATAGTTTTCAAATTCTTTTGCATACATAAACTCTAAAATTCTCAATTTATTCTGATCTATATTTGCCTTATCTTATTGTTTACGAGAAAACTGGGAGAGTGAAAAACTCAATTTTGAAAAAAAAAATTGAACATCCAAAAATGGAAATGCACAAATGCTGAGAGAGATAATTTCAAAAATTATCTGTGATTTTTAGGTCCACTTTTTGTAAAATAGGCAATAAGTAGCTTGTGTGGCTCTTGTAAATATCCCACCGCACATTAGCTTGAGAATTTAATTTTTTGTACTCATTGAAAATTTTGGATCATTAGCTCATTTGCATCTTCAACATGTTTCTGGCATGCATATCCAGCACATTTAAAAGATGTTAGGATCAATTAGAAATCTCTTTCTTATAGAATTCCACCAAGCTATCTGGGGTTGCACTAGTGGAATTTCCCCAACGTGGAAAACAAAATTTTGGTGTTCATTTTTAGTGCGTGAAAATAATTTTCTTCAATCAGATTTATTATAGTTTTCAAATTCTTTCGCATACATAAAATCAAAAATTTTAATTTTGTTGTGATCTTTATTTGCCTTATCTTTTTGTTTATGAGAAAACTGGGAAAGCGAAAAACTCAAGTTTGAAAAAAAAAATTAACATTCAAAATAGGAAATGCACAAATGCTGAGAGAGATAATTCCAAAAGGTATCTATAAATTTTTAGGTCCGTTTTTTTTGTAAAATAGGCAAAAAGTGGGTTGTTTGGCTTTGGTAAATATCCCACCGCTTGTTAACTTGAGAATTTAAATTTTTCTACGTCTTGAAATTTTTTGATCATTAGGTTGTTTACATCTTCAACATGTTTCTGGCATGCATATCCACCACATTTAAAACATGTTAGGATCAATTAGAAATCTCTTTCTTATAAAATTCCACCAAGCTCTCTTGTGTTGTACTAGTGGAATTTCCCCAACGTGGAAAATAAAACTTTGGTGTTCATTTTTACTGCATGAAAATAATTTTCTTCAAACAGATTTATTATAGTTTTCAAATTCTTTTGCATACATAAACTCAAAAATTTTCATTTTGTTGTGATCTATATTTGCTTTATCTTTTTGTTTACGAGAAAACTCGAAGAGTGAAAAACTCAAGTTTGAAAAAAAAAATTTAACATCCAAAATTGGAAATGCACAAATGCTAAGAGAGATAATTCCAAAAAGTATCTATGAATTTTTAGGTCCGCTTTTTTGCAAAATAGGCAAAAAGTGGTTGTTAACTTGAGAATTTAATTTTTTTCTTCTCCATGAAATTTTTTGATCATTAGGTTGTTTGCATCTTCAACATGTTTCTAGCATGCATATCCACCACACTTAAAACATGTTAGGATCAATTAGAAATCTCTTTCTTATAAAATTCCACCAAGCTATCTTGTGTTGTACTAGTGGAATTTCCCAAACGTGGATAACAAAACTTTGGTGTTCATTTTTAATGGGTTAAAATAATTTTCTTCACTCACATTTATTATAGTTTTCAAATTCTTTTGCATACATAAAATCTAAAATTTTCACTTTGTTATGATCTATATTTGTCTTATCTTTTTGTTTACGAAAAAATGGGAGAATGAAAAACTCAAGTTTGAAAAAAAATTTAACATCCAAAATAGAAATGCACAAATGCTAAGAGAGATAATTCCAAAAAGTATCTGTGATTTTTTAGTTCCGCTTTTTTGTAAAATAGGCAAAAAGTTGGTTGTTTTGCTCTGGTAAATATCCCACCGGACGTTAACTTGAGAATTTAATTTTATCTACTCCTTGAAATTTTTGGATCATTAGGTAATTTTCATCTTCAACATATTTGTGGCATGCATATCCCCCATATTTAAAACATATTAGGATCAATTGGAAATCTCTTTCTTAAATTCCAAGAAGCTATTTGGGGTTATACTAGTGGAATTTCCAAAACGTGGATAACAAAACTTTGGTGTTCTTTTTTTCGTGTGTGAAAATAATTTTCTTCACTCTCATTTATTATAGTTTTCAAATTCTTTTGCATACATAAAATCTAATATTTTCATTTTGTTGTGATCAATATTTGCCTTATGTTTTTGTTTACGAGAAAAAAGGGAGAGTGAAAAACTCAAGTTTGAAAAAAAAATTGAACTTCCAAAAATGGAAAAGCACAAATGCTGATAGAAATAATTCCAAAAAGTATCTATAATTTTTTAGGTCCTCTTTTCTTAAAATAGGCTAAAAGTGGGTTGTTTGGCTCTGGTAAAAATCCCACCGCACGTTTACTTGAGAATTTAATTTTTTCTACTCTTAGAAATTTTTTGATCATTAGGTCATTTGCATCTTCAACATGTTTCTGGCATGCATATCCACCACATTTAAAACATGTTATGATCAATTAGAAATCACTTTCTTATAAAATTTCACCAAGCTATCTGGGGTTGTACTAGTGGAATTTCCACAACTTGGATAACAAAACTTTTGTGTTCATTTTTAGTGCATAAAAATAATTTTCTTCACTCACATTTATTATAGTTTTCAAATTCTTTTGCATACATAAGCTCTAAAATTTTCATTTTGTTGTGATCTATATTTGCCTTTTCTTTTTGTTTACGAGAAAACTGGGAGAGTGAAAAACACAAGTATGAAAAAAGAAATTGAACATCCAAAATGAAAATGCACAAATGATACGAGTGATAATTCCAAAAAGTATAAGTGATTTTTTAGGTCCGGTTTTTTTTAAAATAGGCAAAAAGTGGGTTGTTTGGCTCTAGTAAATATCCCAAAGCACGTTAACTTGAGAATTTAATTTTTTCAACTCCTTGAAATTTTTGGATCATTATGTCATTTGTATCTTCAACATATTTCTTGCTTGCATATCCACTACATTTAATACATGTTGGGATCAATTAGAAATCTCTTTCTTATAAAATTCCACCAAGCTATTTGGGGTTGTAATAGTGGAATTTCCCCAACGTGGATAACAAAACTTTGGTGTTCATTTTTAGTACGTGAAAATAATTTTCTTCAATCAGATTTATTATAGTTTTCAAATTCTTTTTCATACATAAACTCAAAAATTTTCATTTTGTTGTGATCTTTATTTGCCTTATCTTTTCTTTTTACTAGAAAACTGGGAGAGTGAAAAACTCAAGTTTGAAAAAAAAAATGAACATCCAAAATGGAAATGCACTAATGCTGAGAGAGATAATTCGAAAAAGTACCTATGATTTTTTAGGTCTGCTTTTTTGTAAAATAGGCTAAAAGTGGGTTGTTTGGCTCTGGTAAATATCCCACCACTTGTTAACATGAGATTTTAATTTTTTCTACTCCATGAAATTTTTGGATCATTCGGTCATTTGCATCTTCAATATTTTTCTTGCATGCATATCCACCACATTTAAAAGACGTTAGGATCAATTAAAAATCTCTTTCTTTTAAAATTCCACCAAGCTATCTGGGGTTGTCCTAGTGGAATTTCCCCAACGTGGATAACAAAACTTTGGTGTACATTTGTAGTGCATGAAAATAATTTTCTTAACTCTCATTTATTATAGTTTTCAAATTCGTTTCCATACATAAACTCTAAAATTTTCATTTTGTTGTGATCTATATTTGTCTTATCTTTTGGTTTACGAAAAAAATTGGGAGAGTGAAAAACTCAAGTTTGAAAAAAAAAATTGAACATCCAAAATAGAAATTCACAAATGCTAAGAGAGATAATTCCAAAAAGTAACCTGGATTTTTTAGTTCCAGTTTTTTGTAAATAGGCAAAAAATGGGTTGTTTGGCTCTGGTAAATATCCCACCGCACATTAACTTAAGAATTTAATTTTTTCTACTCCTTGAAATTTTTGGATCATTAGGTCATTTCCATCTTGAACATGTTTCTAAAATGCATATCCACCACATTTAAAACATGTTAGGATCAATTAGAAATCTCTTTCTTATAAAATTCCAACAAGCTATCAGGGGTTCTACAAGTGGAATTTCCCCAACGTGTATAACAAAACTTTGGTATTCATTTTTAGTGCGTGAAAATAGTTTCTTCACTCAGATTTATTATAGTTTTCAAATTATTTTGCATACATAAACTCAAAAATTTTCGTTTTTTTGTGATCTATATTTGCCATATCTTTTTTTTGTTCAGAGTGAAAAACTCAAGTTTGAAAAAAAAAACTGAACATCCAAAATTGGAAATGCACAAATGCTGAGAGAGATAATTCCAAAATGTATCAATGATTTTTTAGGTCCGCTTTTTTTTAAAATAGGCAAAAAGTGGGATGTTTGGCTCAGGTAAATATCCCACCGGTTGTTAACTTGAGAATTTAATTTTTTCTACTCCTTGAAATTTTTGGATCATTAGGTCATTTGCATCTTCAACATGTTTCTAAAATGCATATCCACCACATTTATAACATGTTAGGATCAATTAGAAATCTCTTTCTTATAAAATTCCAAAGTTGCTATCTGGGGCTGTACTAGTGGAATTTCCCCAATGTGGATAACAAAACTTTGGTGTTCATTTTTAGTGGGTGAAAATATTTTTCTTCACTCACATTTATTATAGTTGTAAATTTCTTTTGCATACATAAACTCAAAAATTTTCATTTTGTTGTGATCTATATTTGCCTTATCTTTTTTTTTACAAGAAAATAGGGAGAGAGAAAAACTCAAGTTTGAAAAAAGAAATTGAACATCAGAAAATAGAAATGCACAAATTCTTAGAGAGATAATTCCAGAAAGTATATGTGATTTTTTAGGTCTGCTTTTTTGTAAAATAGGCAAAAGGTGGGATGTTTGGCTCAGGTAAATATCCCACCGCACGTTAACTTGAGAATTTAATTTTTTCTACTCCTTGAAATTTTTGGATCATTAGGTCATTTGCATCTTCAACATGTTTCTGGCATGCATATCCACCACATTTAAAAGATGTTAGGATCAATTAGAAATCTCTTTCTTATAAAATTCCACCAAGCTATCTGGGGTTGTACTAGTGGAATTTCCCCAACGTGGATAACAAAACTTTGGTGTTCATTTTTAGTGAGCGAAAATAATTTTCTTCAGTCACATGTATTATAATTTTCAAATTATTTTGCAAACATAAACTCTAAAATTTTCATTTTCTTGTGATCTATAGTTGTCTTTTCTTTTTGTTTACGAGAAAACTTAAAGAGTGAAAAACTCAAGTTTGAAAAAAAAAATTGAACATCCAAAATGAAAATGCACAAATGCTAAGGGAGATGATTCCAAAAAGTATCTGTGATTTTTTAGGTCCGCTTTTTTGTAAAATAGGCAAAAAGTGGGTTGTTTGGCTCTGGTAAATATCCCACCGCACGTTAACTTGAGAATTTAATTTTTTCTTCTCCTTGAAATTTTTTTATCATTAGGTCATTTGCATCTTCAACATGTTTCTCGCATGTGTATCCACCACATTTAAAAAAAGTTAGGATATATTAGAAATCTCTTTTTTTATAAAATTCCTCCATGCTATCTGGGGTTCTACTAGTGGAATTTCCCCAACGTGGATAACAAAACTTTAGTGTTAATTTTTAGTGCGTGAAAATAATTTTCTGCACTCACATTTAATATATTTTTCAAATTATTTTGCATAAGTAAACTCTAAAATTTTCATTTTGTTGTGATCTATATTTGCCTTATCATTTTGTTTACGAGCAGGGAGAGAGAAAAACTCAAGTTTGAAAAAAAAAAAATGAACATCCAAAAATGAAAATGCACAAATGCTGAGAGAGATAATTCATAAAAGTATCAGTGATTTTTTAGGCCCGGCTTTTTGTAAAATACGGAAAAAGTGGGTTGTTTGGCTCAGGTAAATATCCCACTGCACGTTAACTTGAGAATTTAATTTTTTCAACTCCATGAATTTTTTGGATCATTATGTAATTTGCATCTTCAACATATTTCTGGCATGCATATCCACCACATTTAAAACATGTTAGGATATATTAGCAATCTCTTTCTTCTAAAATTTCACCAAGCTATCTGGGGTTGTACTAGTGGAATTTCCCCAACGTGGATAACAAAACTTTGGTGTTAATTTTTAGTACAAGAAAATAATTTTCTTCACGCTCATTTATTATAGTTTCAAAATTCTTTTGCATACTTAAACTCTAAAATTTTCAATATGTTCTGATCTATATTTACCTTATCTTATTGTTTACGAGAAAACCGAGAGAGTGAAAAACTCAAGTTTGAAAAAAAAAATTGAAAATCCAAAATGGAAATGCACAAATGCTGAGAGAAATAATTCCAAAAAGTATTTGTGATTTTTTAGGTCCGCTTTTTGTAAAATGGGCAAAAAGTGGGTTGTTTGGCTCTAGTAAATATCCCACCGCACGTTAACTTGAGAATTTAATTTTTTCTACTCCTTGAAATTTTTCGATCATTAGGTCATTTGCATCTTCAACATGTTTCTGGCATGCATATCCACCACATTTAAAACATGTTAGGATCAATTAGAAATCTCTTTCTTATAAAATTCCACCAAGCTATCTGGGGTTGTACTAGTGGAATTTCCCCAACGTGGATAAGAAAACTTAGGTGTTCATTTTTGGCGCGTGAAAATAATTTTCTTCACTCACATTTATTATAGTTTTCAAATTCTTTTGCATACATCAACTCTAAAATTTTCATTTTGTTGTGATCTATATTTACCTTATCTTTTTTTTTACGAGAAAACTGGGAGAGCGAAAAACTCATGTTTGAAAAAAAAAATTGAACATCCTAAATGGAAATGCACAAATGCTAAGAGAGATAATTCCAAAAGGTATCTGTGACTTTTTACCTCTGCTTTTTGTAAAATAGGCAAAAAGTGGGTTGTTTGGCTCTTGAAAATATCCCACCCCACGTTAACTTGAGAATTTAGTTTTTTCTATTCCTTGAAATTTTTGGATCATTAGGTCATATGCATCTTCAACATGTTTTTGGCATTCATATCCACCACATTTAATACAAGTTAGGATCAATTAGAAATCTCTTTCTTATAAAATTGCACCAAGCTATCTGGGGTTGTACTAGTGGAATTTCGCCAACGTGTATAACAAAACTTTGGTGTTCATTTTTAGTGCGTGAAAATAATTTTCTTCACTCACATTGATGATAATTTTCAAATTCTTTTGCATACATAAACTCGAAAATTTTCATTTTGTTGAGATCTATATTTGCCTTTCTTTTTGTTTACGAGAAAACAGGGAGAGAGAAAAGCCCAAGTTTAAAAAAAAAATTTAACATCCAAAAATGAAAATGCACAAATGCTGAGAGAGATAATTCCAAAAAGTATCAGTGATTTTTTAAGTCCGCTTTTTTGTAAAAAAGGCAAAAAGTGGGTTGTTTGGCTTTGGTAAATATCCCGCAGCACGTTAACTTGAGAATTTAATTTTTTTACTCTTTGAAAATTTTCCATCATTAGGTAATTTGCATATTCAACATATTTCTGGCATGCATATCCACCACATTTAAATCATGTTAGGATCAATTAGAAATCTCTTTCTTATTAAATTCCACTAAGCTATCTCGGGTTGTACTAGTGGAAATTCCCCAACATGGATAACAAAACTTTGGTGTTCTTTTTTAGTGCGTGGAAATAATTTTCTTCACTCACATTTATTATAGTTTTCAAATTCTTTTGCATACATAAACTCTAAAAATTTCATTTTGTTGTGATCTATATATACCTTATCTTATTGTTTACGAGAAAACTGGGAGAGAGAAAAACTCAAGTTTGAAAAAAAAATTGAACTTCCAAAAATGGAAATGCATAAATGCTGAGAGCGATAATTCAAAAAAGTACCTATGATTTTTTAGGTCCGCTTTTTGTAAAATAGGTAAAAAGTGGGTTGTTTGGCGTTGGTAGATATCCCACCACACGTTAACTTGACAATTTAATTTTTTTCACTCCTTGAAATTTTGGATCATTAGGTCATTTGCATCTTTAACATGTTTCTGGCATGCATATCCACCACATTTAAAACATGTTAGGATCAATTAGAAATATTTTTGTTATAAGCTATCTGGGGTTTACTAGTGGATTTTCCCAACGTGGATAACAAAACTTTGGTGTTCATTTTTAGTGCGTGAAAATAATTTTCTTCACACACATTTATTATAGTTTTCAAATTCTTTTGCATACATTAACTATAAAATTTTTATTTTGTTGTGATCTATATTTGCCTTATCTTTTTGTTTATGAGAAAATTGGGAGAGTGAAAAACTCAAGTATGAAAAAAAAAATTGAACATCAAAAATGGAAATGCACAAATCCTGAGAGAGATAATTCCAAAAAGTAACTATGATTTTTGAGGTTTGTTTTTGTAAAATATTCAAAAAGTGGGTTTTTTGGCTCAGGTAAATATCCCACCGCATGTTAACTTGAGAATTTAATTTTTCCTACTCCATGAAATTTTTGGATCATCAGGTCATTTTCATCTTCAACATGTTTCTGGCATGCATATCCACCACATTTAAAACATGTTAAGATCAATTAGAAATCTCTTTCTTATAAAATTCCACCAAGCTATCTGGGGTTGCATTGGTAGAATTTCCCCAATGAGGATTACGAAACTTTGTTCAATTTTAGTGCGTGAAATAATTTTATTTACTCAAATTTATTATATATATCATATTCTTTTGCATATATAAACTCTAAAATTTTCATTTTGTTGTGATCTATATTTGCCTTATCTTTTTGTTTACATGAAAACTAGGAGAGTGAAAAACTCAAGTTTGAAAAAAAAATTGAACATCCTAAATGGAAATGCGCAAATCCTGAGAGAAATAATTCCAATGAGTATATGTGATTTTTTAGGTCGGCGTTTTGTAAAAGTGGCAAAAAGTGGGAAAAAAGTGGGTTGTTTGGCTCAGGTAATTATCCCACCACACGTTAACTTGAGAATTTAATTTTTTCTACTCCTTGAAATTTTTGGATCATTAGGTCATTTGCATCTTTCACATGTTTCTGACATGCAGATCCACCACATTTAAAACATGTTAGGATCAATTAGAAATCTCTTTCTTATAAAATTCCACCAAGCTATCTGGGATTGTACTAGTGGAATTTCCCAACATGGATAACAAAACTTTGGTGTTCATTTTTAATGCATGAAAATAAGTTTCTTCACTCACATTTACTATATTTAAAATTTTTTTGCATACATAAACTCTAAAATTTTAATTTTGTCGTGATCTATATTTGCCTTATCTTTTTGTATACGAGAAAACTAGGAGAGTGAAAAACTCAATTTTAAAAAAACAAATTGTACATCCAAAAATGGAAATGCACAAATGCTGAGGGAGATAATTCCAAAAAGTAACTGTGATTTCTTTCGTCCGCTTTTTGTAAAATAGGCAAAAAGTAGGTTGTTTAGCTCTAGTAAATATCCTACCACTCGTTAGCTTGAGAATTTAATTTTTTCTACTCCTTGAAATTTTTGGATCATTAGGTCATTTTCATCTTCAACATATTTCGCATGCATATCAACCATATTTAAAACATGTTAGGATCAATTAGAAATCTCTTTCTTATTAAATTCTACCAAGCTATCTGGGGTTGTACTTGTTGAATTTCCCCAACGTGGATAACAAAACTTTGCTGTTTATTTTTAGTGTGTGAAAATAATTTTCCTCACTCACATTTATTATAGTTTTCAAATTCTTTTGAATACAAAAACTCTAAAATTTTCATTTTGTTGTGGTCTATATTTGCCTTATCTTGTTATTTACGAGAAAACTGGGAGAGAGAAAAACACAAGTTTGAAAAAAAAAATTAAACATCATAAAATGGAAATGCACAAATGCTAAGAGCGATAATTCCAAAAAGTACCTGTGATTTTTTAGGTCCGCTTTTTGTAAAATAACCAAAAAGTGGGTTGTTTGGCTTTGGTAAATATCCCACCGCACATTAACTTGAGAATTTAATTTTTTCTTCTCCTTGAAATTTTTGGACCATTAGGTCATTTGCATCTTCAACATCTTTCTGGCATGCATATCCACCACATATAAAACTTGTTAGGATCAATTAGAAATCACTTTCTGAGAAAATTCCACCAAGCTATCTGGGGTTGTACTAGTGGAATTTCCCAACGTGGATAACAAAACTTTGGTGTTCATTTTTAGTGCATGAAAATAATTTTCTTCACTCACATTTATTATAGTTTTCAAATTCTTTTCCATACATAAACTCTAAAAAATTTCATTTTTTTTGGAATTATATTTGGTTTATCTTTTTGTTTACGAGAAAACTGGGAGAGCGAAAAGCTCAAGTTTCAAAAAAAAAAATTGAACATCCAAAAATGGAAATGCACAAAAGCTGAGAGGGATAATTCCAAAAAGTATATGTGATTTCTTTGGTCCGCTTTATGTAAAATAGGCAAAAAGTAGGTTGTTTGGCTCTAGTAAATATCCCACCGCACGTTAGCTTGAGAATTTTATTTTTTCCACTCCTTGAAATTTTTGGATCAATATGTCATTTGCATCTTCAACTTGTTTCTGGCATGCATGTCCACCACATTTAAAACATGTTAGGATCAATTAGAAATCTCTTTCTTATAAAACTCCACCAAGCTATCTGGGGTTGTACTAGTGGAATTTCCCATACGAGGATAAGAAAACTTTGGTGTTCATTTTTAGTGCATGAAAATAATTTTCTTCACTCACATTTATTATAGTTTTCAAATTCTTTTGCATACATAAACTCTAAAATTTTCATTTTGTTGTGATCTATTTTTACCTTATCTTTTTGTTTACGAGAAAACTAGGAGAGAGAAAAACTTAAGTTTGAAAAAAAAAATTGAACTTCCAAAAATGGAAATGCACAAATGCTGACTGCGATAATTTAAAAAAATAGCTATGATTTTTTAGGTCCGCTTTTTGTAAAATAGGCAAAAAGTGGGTTGTTTGGCTTTGGTAACTATCCCACTACACGTTAACTTGAGAATTTAATTTTTTTTACTCCTTGAAATGTTTGCATCATTAGGTCATTTGCATCTTCAACATGTTTCTGGCATGCATATCCACCACATTTAAAACATGTTAGGATCAATTAGAAATCTCTTTCATATGAATTTCCACCAAGCTATCAGAGGTTGTACTAGTGGAATTTCCCCAACGTGGATAACAAAACTTTGGTGTTCTTTTTTAGTGTGTGAAAATAATTTTCTTCACTCACATTTATCATAGTTTTCAAATTCTTTTGCATATATAAACTCTAAAATTTTCATTTTGTTGTGATCTATATTTACCTTATCTTTTTGTTTACGAGAAAAAGGGAGAGTGAAAAACTCAAGTTTGAAAAAAAAAGTTGAACTTCCAAAAATGGAAATGCACAAATGCTGAGAGCGATAATTCAAAAAAGTACCTATGATTTTTTAGGTCACCTTTTTGTATAATTGGAAAAAAGTGGGTTGTTTGGCTTTGGTAAATTTCCCACCGCATGTTAACTTGAGAATTTAATTTTTTTTACACCTTGAAATTTTTGGATCATTAGGTAATTTGCATCTTCAACATATTTCTGGTATGCATATCCACCACATTTAAAAATGTTAGGATCAATTAGAAATCTCTTTCTTATAAAATTCCACCAAGCTATCTGGGGTTGTACTAGTGGATTTTCCCAACGTGGATAACAAAACATTGGTGTTCCTTTTTAGTGCGTGAAAATAATTTTCTTCACACACATTTATTATAGTTTTCAAATTGTTTTGTACACATTAACTATAAAATTTTCATTTTGTTGTGAAATTTGCCTTATCTTTTTGTTTAAGAGAAAACTGGGAGAGTGAAAAACTCAAGTTTGAAAAAAAAAAAATTTAACATCCAAAATGGAAATGCACAAATGCTGAGAGAGGTAATTCCAAAAAGTATCTAGATTTTTTTCGGTCCGCTTTTTGAAAAATAGGCAAAAATTGGGTTGTTTGGCTCAGGTAAATATCCCACTGCACATTTACTTGAGAATTTAATTTTTTCTTCTTCTTGAAAATTTTGGATCATTAGGTCATTTGCATCTTCAACATGTTTTTGGCATGCATATCCACCACATTCAAAACATGTTAGGATCAATTAGAAATCTCTTTTTTTATAAAATTCAACCAAGCTATATGGGGTTTTACTAGTGGAATTTCCAAAACGATGGTAACAAAACTTTGGTGTTCGTTTTTAGTGCGTGAAAATAATTTTCTTCACTCACTTTTATTGTAGTTTTCAAATTCTTTTGCACAGATAAACTCTAAAATTTTCATTTTATTTTGATCAATATTTGCCTTATCATTTTTTTTATGAGAAAACTAGGACAATGAAGAACTGAAGTTTGAAAAAAAAATTGAACATCCAAAAATGGAAATGCACAAATGCTGATAGTGATAATTCCAAAAAGTAACTAAGATTTTTTAGGTCCGTTTTTTGTAAAATAGGCAAAAAGGTAGTTGTTTGGCTTTGGTAAATATCCCACCGCACGTTAACTTGTGAATCTAATTTTTCTAGTCCTTGAAATTTTTCGATCATTATGTCATTTGCATCTTCAACATGTTTCTGGCATACATATCCGCCACATTTAAAACATGTTAGGATCAATTAGAAATATCTTTCTTATGAAATTCCACCAAGCTATCTGGGGTTGTACTTGTGAAATTTCCCCAACGTGGATAACAAAACTTTGGTGTTCATTTTTAGTGCGTGAAAATAATTTTCTTCACTCACATTTATTATAGTTTTCAAATTCTTATGCATACATAAACTCTAAAATTTTCATTTTGTTGTGATCAATATTTGCATTATCTTTTTGTTTACGAGAAAACTAGGAGAGTGGAAAACTCAAGTTTTGAAAAAAAAAAATTGAACATCCAAAATGGAAATGCACAAATGCTGAGAGAGATAATTCCAAAAAGTATCTGTGATTTTTTTGGTCCGCTTTTTGTAAAATAGGTAAACAGTGGGTTGTTTTCCTCTGGTAAATATCCCCCTGCACATTAACTTGAGAATTTAATTTTTTCTACTCCTCAAAATTTTTGGATCATTATGTCATTTGCATCTTCAACATGTTTTAGGCATGCATATCCTCCTCATTTAAAACATGTTATGATCAATTAGAAATATCTTTCTTATAAAATTCCACCAAGCTATCTGAGGTTGTTCTAGTGGAATTTCCCCAACGTGGATAACAAAATTTTGGTGTTCATTTTTAGTGTGTGAAAATAATTTTCTTCACTCACATTTATTATAGTTTTCAAATGCTTTAGCATACATAAATTCTAATATTTTCATTTTGTTGGGATCTATATTTGCATTATCTTTTTGTTTATGAGAAAACAGGGAGAGTGAAAAACTCAAGTTTGAAAAAAAATTGAACATCCAAAATGGAAATGCAAAAATGCTGAGAGAGATAATTCCAAAAAGTATCTGTGATTTTTTAGGTCCGCTTTTTGTAAAATAGGCAAAAAGTCGGTTGTTTGGCTTTGGTAAATATCCCACCGCATGTTAACTTGTGAATTTAGTTTTTTCTACTCCTTGAAATTTTTGGATCATTAGGTCATTTGCATCTTCAACATGTTTCTGGCATGCATATCCATCACATTCAAAACATGTTAGGATCAATTAGAAATCACTTTTTTTTAAAATTCCACCAAGCTATCTGGGGTTGTACTAGTGGAATTTCCCAAATGATGATAACAAAACTTTGGTGTTTGTTTTTAGTGCGTGAAAATAATTTTCTTCACTCACTTTTATTATATTTTTCAAATTCCTTTTCAGACATAAACTCTAAAATTTTCATTTTGTTGTGATCTATATTTGCCTTATCTTTTTGTTTACAAGAAAACGGGGACAGTGAAAAACTCAAGTTTGAAAAAACAAATTTAACATCCAAAAATGGAAATGCACAAATGCTGAGAGCGTTAATTCCAAAAAGTATCTCTGATTTTTTAGGTCCGCTTTTTGTTAAATAGGCAAAAAGTGGGTTGTTTGGCTCTGGTAAATATCCCACTGGACGTTAAAACTAGAATTTAATTTTTTCTACTCCTTGAAAATTTTGGATCATTAGGTCATTTGCGTCTTCAACATGTTTCTGGCATGCATATCCTCCTCATTTTAAACATGTTAGGATCAATTAGAAATCTTTTTCTTATAAAATTCCACCAAGCTTTCTGGGGTTGTACTTGTGGAATTTCCCCAACGGGGATAACAAAACTTTGGTGTTCATTTTTAGTGCGTGAAAATAATTTTCTTCACTCACATTTACTATAGTTTTCAAATTCTTTTGCATAGATAAACTCTAAAATTTTCATTTTGTTGTGATCTATATTCGCATTATCTTTTTGTTTACGAGAAGACTGGGAGAGTGGAAAACTCCAGTTTGAAAAAAAAAATTGAACATCCAAAATGGAAAAGGATGAATGCTGAGAGAGATAATTTCAAAAAGTATCTGTAATTATTTAGGTCCGCTTTTTGTAAAATAGGTAAACAGTGGGTTTTTTTGCTTTGGTAAATATTCCCCAGCACATTAACTTGAGAATTTAATTTTTTCTACTCGAAATTTTTGGACCATTAGGTCATTTGCATCTTCAACATGTTTCTGGCACGCATATCCTCCTCCTTTCAAACATGTTAGGATCAACTTGAAATCTCTTTCTTACAAAATTCCACCAAGCTATCTGGGGTTGTTCTAGTGGAATTTCCCCAACGTGGATAACAAAACTTTGGTGTTCATTTTTACTGCGTGAAAATAATTTTCTTCACTCACATTTATTATAGTTTTCAAATTCTTTTGCATACATAAATTCTAAAATTTTCATTTTGTTCTGATCTATACTTGCATTATCTTTTCGTTTACGAGAAAATTGGGAGAGTGAAAAACTCAAGTTTGAAAAAAAAAATTGAACATCCAAAATGGAAATGCACAAATGGTGAAAGAGATAATTCCAAAAAGTATCTATGATTTTTTAGGTCCGCTTTTTGTAAAATAGGTAAACAGTGGGTTGTTTTGCTTTGGTAAATAGTCCCCCGCACATTAACTTGAGAATTTAATTTTTTCTACTCCTTGAATGGTTTGGATCATTAGGCCATTTGCATCTTCAACATGTTTCTGGCATGCATATCCTCCTCATTTAAAACATGTTAGGATCAATTAGAAATATCTTTCTTATAAAATTCCACCAAGCTATCTGGGGTTGTTACTGTGGAATTTCCCCAACGTGGACAACAAAACATTGGTGTTCATTTTTAGTGCATGAAAATAATTTTCTTCACTCACATTTATTATAGTTTTCAAATTCTTTTGCATACATAAACTCTAAAATTTTTAATTTTTTAGTGATCTATATTTGCCTTATCTTTTTGTTTACGAGAAAACTGGGAGAGTGCAATACTCAAGTTTGCAAAAAAAATTGAACATCCAAAAATGGTTATGCAGAAATGCTGAGTGACATAATTCCAAAAAGCATCTGTGATTTTTTAGGTCTGCATTTTGTAAAATAGGCAAAAATTGGGTTGTTTGGCTCTGGTAAATATCCAAAAAAAATTGAACATCCAAAATGGAAATGGACAAATGGTGAGAGAGATAATTCCAAAAAGTATCTGTGATTTTTTAGGTCCGCTTTTTGTAAAATAGGTAAACAGTGGGTTGTTTGGCTCTGGTAAATATCCCACCGCACGTTAACTTGAGAATTTAATTTTTTCCACTCTTTGAAATTTTTGGATCATTAGGTCATTTATATATTCAACATGTTTCTGGCATGCATATTCAAAACATTTAAAACATGTTAGGATCAATTAGAAATCTCTTTCTTATAAAATTCCACCAAGCTATCTGGGGTTGTACTAGTGAAATTTCCCCAACGTGGATAAGAAAACTTTGGTGTTCATTTTTAGTGCGTGAAAATAATTTTCTTCACTCACATTTATTATAGTTTTCAAATTATTTTGCAAACATAAACCTTAAAATTTTTATTTTGTTGTGATCTATATTTGCCTTATCTTTTTGTTTACGAGAAAATTGGCAGAGTGAAAAACTCAAGTTTGAAAAAAACAATTGAACATCCAAAATGGAATTGCACAAATGCTGAGAGAGATAATTCCAAAAAGTATCAATGATTATTTAGGTCCGCTTTTTGTAATATAGGCAAAAAGTGGGTTGTTTGGCGATGGTAAATATCCCCCCGCACGTTAACTTGAGAATTTAATTTTTTCCGCTCCTTGAAATTTTTGGATCATTAGGTCATTTTCATCTTCAACATGTTTTTTGCATGCATATCCACCACATTTAATACATGTTAGGATCAATTAGAAATCTCTTTCTTATAAAATTCCACCAAGCTTTGTGGGGTTATTATACTAGTGGAATTTCCCCAATGTGGAGGACAAAACTTTGATGTTCATTTTTAGTGCGTGAAAATAATTTCCTTCTGTCACATTTATTATAGATTTCAAATTCTTTTGCATTCATAAAGTCTAAAATTTTCATTTTTTTGTGATCTATAGTTGCCTTATCATATTGTTTACAAGAAAACTAGGAGAGTGAAAAACTCAAGTTTGAAAAAAAAATTGAACATCCAAAAATGGAAATGGACAAATGGTGAGAGAGATAATTCCAAAAAGTATCTGCGATATTTTAGGTTCGCTTTTTTGTAAAATAGGCAAAAAGTGGCTTGTTGGCTCTAGTAAATATCCCATCGCACAATTAACTTGAGAATTTAATTTTTTCTACTCCTTGGAATTTTTTTATCATTAGGTCATTTGCATCTTCAACATGTTTTTGGAATGCAAATCCACCACATTTAAAACATATTAGGATATATTAGAAATCTCTTTCTTATAAAATTTCACCAAGCTATCTAGGGTTGAACTAGTAGAATTTCCCCAACGTGGATAAAAAAACTTTGGTGTTCATTTCTAGTGTGTGAAAATAATTTTCTTCACACGCATTTATTGTATTTTTAAAATTCTTTTGCATACATAAAACCTAAAATTTTCATTTTGTTGTGATCTATTTTTGCCTTTTCTTTTTGTTTATGAGAAAACAGGGAGAGAGAAAAACTCAAGTTTGGAAAAAAAATTTAACATCCAAAAATGAAAATGCACAAATGCTGAGAGAGATAATTCCAAAAAGTATCTGTGATTTTTTAGGTCCGCTTTTTTTTAAAATAGGAAAAAAGTGGGTAGTTTGGCTCTGGTAAATATCCCAGCGCACGATAACTTGAGAATTTAATTTTTTCTACTCTTTGAAATTTTGGGATCATTAGGTCATTTGCATCTTTAACATGTTTCTTGCATGCATATCCACCACATTTAAAAGATGTGAGGATATTTTATAAATCTCTTTCTTATTAAATTCCACCAAGCTATCTGGGGTTTTACTAGTGGAATTTCCCCAATGTGGATAAAAAATATTTGGTGTTCATTTTTAGTTCGTGAAAATAATTTTCATCACTCACATTTATTATAGTTTTCAAATTCTTTTGCATACAAAAACTCTAAAAAATTTATTTTGTTGTGGTCTATATTTGCCTTATCTTTTTGTTTACGAGAAAACTGGGATAGAGAAAAACTCAAGTTTGAAAAAAAAAATTAAGCAACATAAAATGGAAATGAACAAATGCTGAGAGCGATAATTCCAAAAAGTACATGTGATTTTTTAGGTCCACTTTTTGTAAAATAGGCAAAAAGTGGGTTGTTTGGCTTTGGTAAATATCCTACCGCACGTTAACTTGAGAATTTAATTTTTTCTACCCCTTGAAATTTTTGGACCATTACGTCATTTGCATCTTCAACATTTTTCTGGCATGCATATCCACAACATATAAAACTTGTTAGGATCAATTAGAAATCTCTTTCTGATAAAATTCCACCAAGCTATCTGGGGTTGTACAAGTGGAATTTCCCAACGTGGATAACAAAACTTTGGTGTTCCTTTTTAGTGCGTGAAAATAATTTTCTTCACTCACATTTATTATAGTTTTCTAATTCTTTTGCATACATAAACTCTAAAATTTTCATTTTGTTGTGATCTATAGTTTCTTTAGCTTATTGTTTACGTGAAAACTGGGAGAGTGAAAAACTCAAGTTTGAAAAAAAAAATTGAACATCCAAAAATGGAAATGCACAAATGCTGAGAGAGATAATTTCAAAAAAGTATCTGTGATTTTTTAGGTCCACTTTTTTGTAAAATAGGCAAAAAGTGGCTTGTTTGGCTTTGGTAAAATATCCCACCCGCACTATAACTTGAGAATTTAATTTTGTCTACTACTTGAAATTTTTTGATCATTGGGTCATTTGCATCTTCAACATGTTTTTGGCATGCATATCGACTACATTTAAAACATGTTAGATATATTAGAAATCTCTTTCTTATAAAATTCCACCAAGCTATCTGCGGTTGTACTAGTGGAATTTCCCCAACGTGGATAACAAAACTTTGGTGTTCATTTTTAGTGCGTTAAAATAATTTTCTTCACTCTCATTTACGATAGTTTTCAAATTCTTTTGCATACATAAACCCTCAAATTTTCATTTTTTTATGTATATTTGCCTTATTTTTTTGTTTACGAGAAAACTGGGAGAGAGAAAAACTCAAGAATGAAAAAAAAAATTTAACATCCTAAATGGAAATGCACAAATCCTGAGAGAGATAATTCCAAAAAGTATCTATGATTTTTTAGGTCTGTTTTTGTAAAATATAAAAAAATTTGTGTGTTCTTTGGCTCTGGTAAATATCCCACCGTAGGTTAACTTGAGAATTTAATTTTTTTACTCTTTGAAATTTTTCGATCATTAGGTCATTTGCATCTTCAAGATGTTTCTGGCATGCATATGCACTACATTTAAAACGTGTTAGGATCAATTAGAAATCACCTTCTTATAAAATTGCACCAAGCTATCTGGGGTTGTACTTGTAGAATTTCCCCAACGTGGATAACAAAACTTTGGTGTTCATTTTTAGTGCGTGAAAATAATTTTCTTCACTCACATTGATGATAGTTTTAAAATTATTTTGCATACATAGACTTTAAAATTTTCATTTTTTTGAGCTCTATATTTGCCTTATCTTTTTGTTTACGAGAAAACAGGGAGAGAAAAACTCAAGTTTGAAAAAAAAAATTTAACATCCAAAAAAGAAAATGCACAAATGCTGAGAGAGATTATTCCAAAAAGTATCAGTGATTTTTTAGGTCCGCTTTTTTGTAAAATAGAAAAAAGTGGGTTGTTTGGCTCTGGAAAATATCCCCCCGTACGTTAACTTGAGATATTAATTTTTTTACTCTTTGAAATTTTTCGATCATTAGGTAATTTGCATCTTCAACATGTTTCTGGCATGCATATCCACCACATTTAAAATATGTTAGGATCAATTAGAAATCTCTTTCATATGAATTTCCACCAAGCTATCAGAGGTTGTACTAGTGGAATTTCCCCAACGTGGATAACAAAACTTTGGTGTTCTTTTTTAGTGTGTGAAAATAATTTTCTTCACTCACATTTATTATAGTTTTCAAATTGTTTTGCATACATAAACTCTAAAATTTTTATTTTGTTGTGATCTATATTTACCTAATCTGTTTGTTTACAAGAAAACTGGGACAGAGAAAAACTCAAGTATGAAAAAAAAAATTGAACATCCAAATTTGGAAATGCACAAATGCTGAGAGAGATAATTCCAAAAAATATATATTATTTTTAGGTCCGCTTTTTTGTAAAATAGGCAAAAAGTTGGTAGTTTTGCTCTGGTAAATATCCCACCGCACATTAACTTGAGAATTTAATTTTTTCCACTCCTTGAAAATTTTGGATCATTAGGTCATTTTCATGTTCAACAAGTTTCTGGCATGCATATCCACCACATTTAAAACATGTTAGGATCAATTAGGAATCACTTTCTTGTAAAATTCCACCAAGCTATCTGGGGTTGTATTAGTAGAATTTCCCCAATGTGGATAACAAAACTTTGGTGTTCAATTTTAGTGCGTGAAATAATTTTCTTTACTCACATTTATTATATATATCATATTCTTTTGCATATATAAACTCTAAAATTTTCATTTTGTTGTGATCTGTATTTGCCTTATCTTTTTGTTTACGAGAAAACTGGGAGAGTGAAAAACTCAAGTTTGAAAAAAAAAATTGAACATCCTAAATGGAAATGCACAAATCCTGTGAGATATAATTCCAATAAGTATCTATGATTTTTTAGGTCCGCTTTTTGTAAAATAGGCAAAAAGTGCGTTGTTTGGCTCTGGTAAATATCCCACTGCACGTTAACTTGAGAATTTAATTTTTTCTACTCCTTGAAATTTTTGGATCATTAGGTCATTTGCATCTTCAACATATTTCTGGCATGCATATCCACCACATTTCAAACATGTTAGTATCAATTAGAAATCTCTTTCTTATAAAATTCCACCAAGCTATCTAGGGTTGTACTAGTGGAATTTCCCCAACGTGGATAACAAAACTTTGGTGTTCATTTTTTGTAGGTGAAAATAATTCTTTTCACTCACATTTATTATAGTTTTCAAATTCTTTTGCATACATAAGCTCTAAAATTATCATTTTTTTGTGATCAATATTTGCCTTATCTTTTTGTTTATGAGAAAACTGGGAGAGTGAAAAACTCAAGTTTGAAAAAAAAAATCGAACATCCAAAATGGATATGCACCAATACTAGGAGAGATAATTCCAAAAAGTATCTGTGATTTTTTAGGTCCCTTTTTTTGTAAAATAGGCAAAAAGTGGGTTGTTTGGCTCTAGTAAATTTCCCACCGCAGGTTAACTTGGGAATTTAATTTTTTCTACTCCTTGAAATTTTTGGATCATTAGGTCATTTGCATCTTTAACATGTTTCTGGCATGTATATCCACCACATTTAAAACATGTGAGGATATTTTAGAAATCTCTTTCTAATAAAATTCCACCAAGCTATATGGGGCTGTACTAGTCGAATTTCCCCAACGTGGATGACAAAACTTTGGTGTTCTTTTTTAGTGCTTGAAAATAATTTTCTTCACTCACAATTATTATAGTTTTCAAATTCTTTGGCATACATAAACTCTTAAATTTTTATTTTGTTGTGATCTATATTTGCCTTATCTTTTTGTTTACGAGAAAATAAGGAGAGAAAAACTCAAGTTTGAAAAATAAAATTGAACATCCAAAAATGGAAATGCACAACTGCTTAGAGAGATAATTCAAAAAAGTATCTGTGATTTTTTAGGTCCGCTTTTTTTAAAATAGGCAAAAAGTGGGTTGTTTGGCTTCGGAAAATATCCCACCGCACGATAACTTGAGAATTTAATTTTTTCTACTCAAAATTTTTGGATCATTAGGTCTTTTGCTTCTTCAACATGTTTCTAGCATGCATATCCACCACATTTAAAACATGTTAGGATCAACTAGAAATCTTTTTCTTATAAAATTCTACAAAGATGTTAGAGGTTGTACTAGTGGAATTTCCCCAACGTGGATAACAAAAATTTGGTGTTCATTTTTAGCGAAAGAAAAATATTTTCTTCACTCACATTTATTATAGTTTTTAATTTTTTTTGCCTACATAAACTCTAAAATTTTCATTTTGTTGTGATCTATTCTAGCCATATCTTTTTGTTTACGAGAAAACTGGGAGATTGAAAAACTCAAGTTTGAAAAACAAAATTAAACATCTAAAGTGGAAATGCACAAATGCTGAGAGAGATAATTCCAAAAAGTGTCAGTGATTTTTTAGGTCCGCTTTCGGTAAAATAGGCAAAAAGTGGGTTGTTTGGCTTTGGTCAATATCACACCACACGTTAACTTGAGAATTTAATTTTTTCTAATCCTGGAAATTTTTTGATGATTAGGTCATTTTCATCTTCAACATGTTTCCTGGATGCATATCCACCACATTTAAAACATGTTAGGATCAATTAGAAATCTCTTTCTTATAAAATTCCACCAAGCTATCTGGGGTTGTACCAGTCGAATTTCCCCAACGTGGATAACAAAACTTTTGTGTTCCTTTTTTCGTGCGTGAAAATAATTTTATTCACTCTCATTTATTATAATTTTTATTTTGTTGTGATCTATTTTTGCCTTATCTTTTTGTTTACGAGAAAACTGGGAAAGTGAAAAACTCAAGTTTGAAAAAAAAATTGAACTTCCAAAAATGGAAATGCACAAATGCTGAGAGCGATAATTCCAAAAAGTATCTAAGATTTTTTTGGTCCACTTTTTATAAAATAAGCAAAAAATGGGTTGTTTGGCTCTAGTAAATATCCCACCGCACGTTCACTTGAGAATTTAATTTTTTCTACTCCTTGAAATTTTTGGTTCATCAGGTCATTTGCATCTTCAACATGTTTTCTACATTCATATCCACCACATTAAAAACATGTTATGATCAATTAGAATTCTCTTTCTTATAAAATTCCACCAAGCTATCTGGGGTTGTACTAGTGGAATTTCCACAACGTAGATCACAAAACTTTGGCGTTCATTTTTAGTAGGTGAAAATAATTTTCTTCACTCTCATTTATTATAGTTTTCAAATTCTTTCGCAAACATAAACTCTAAAATTTTATATTTGTTTTTATCTATATTTGCCTTATCTTTGTGTTTACGTGAAAACTAGGAGAGTGAAAAACTCAACTTTTAAAAAAGAATTGAACTTCCAAAAATGGAAATGCACAAATGCTGAGAGCGATAATTCCAAAAACTATCTTTGATTTTTTAGGTCCTTTTTTTGTAAAATAGGCAAAAAGTGGGTTGTTTGGCTTTGGTAAATATCCTACCGCACGTTAACTCTAGAATTTAATTTTTTTTACTCCTTGAAATTTTTGGATGACTAGGTCATTTGCATCTTCCACATGTTTTTGCCATGCATATCCACCACATTTAAAAGATGTGAGGATATTTTTTAAATCTCTTTCTAATAAAATTCCACCAAGCTATATGGGGTTGTACTAGAGGAATTTCCCCAACGTGGATAACAAACTTTGGTGTTCTTTTTTAGTGCGTGAAAATAATTTTCTTCACTCACAATTATTATAGTTTTCAAATTCTTTTGCAGACATAAACTCTTAAATAATCATTTTGTTGTGATCTATATTTGCCTTATCTTATTGTTTACGAGAAAACAGGGAGAGAAAAACTAGTGTTTGAAAAAAGAACTGAACATCCAAAAATGGAAATGCACAAATGCTTAGAGAGATAATTCAAAAAAGTATCTGTGATTTTTTCGGTCCGCTTTTTGTAAAATAGGCAAAAAGTGGGTTGTTTGCCTTTGGAAAATATTCCACTGCACGATAACTTGAGAATTTAATTTCTTCTAGTCCTTAAAATTTTTGGCTCATTAGGTCATTTGCATCTTCAACAAGTTTCTTGCATGCATATCCACCACATTTAAAAGATATTAGGATCAATTAGAAATCTCTTTCTTAGAAAATTCCACAAAGATGTCTGGGGTTGTACTAGTGGAATTTCCCAGACGTGGATAACAAAACTTTGGTGTTCATTTTTAGTGCGTGAAAAATATTTTCTTCACTCAGATTTATTATAGTTTTCAAATTTTTTTGCCTACATAAACTCTAAAATTTTCATTTTGTTGTGATCTATGTTAGCCATATCTTTTTGTTTACGAGAAAACTGGGAGATTGACAAACTCAAGTTTGAAAAACAAAATTGAACATCCAAAATGGAAATGCACAAATGCAGAGAGAGATAATTCCAAAAAGTATCAGTGATTTTTTTGGTCTGCTTTCTGTAAAATAGGCAAAAAGTGGGTTGTTTGGCTCTGGTCAATATCCCACCGCACGTTAACTTGAGAATTTAATTTTTTTTACACCTTGAAATTTTTGGATGATTAGGTCATTTGCATCTTCAACATGTTTCCTGGATGCATATCCACCACATCTAATACATGTTAGGATCAAATAGAAATCTCTTTCTTATAAAATTCCACCAAGCTATCTGGGGTTGTACTAGTCAAATTTGCCCAACGTGGATAACAAAACTTTTGTGTTCCTTTTTTCGTGCGTGAAAGTAATTTTCTTCACTCTCATTTATTATAGTTTTGAAATTCTATTGCATACATAAAATCTAAAATTTTCATTTTCTTGTGTTCTATTTTTGCCTGATCTTTTTGTTTACGAGAAAAATTGGAAAGTGAAAAACTCAAGTTTGAAAAAAAAATTGAACTTCCAAAAATGGAAATGCACAAATGCTGAGAGCGATAATTCCAAAAAGTATCTAAGATTTTTATGTCCGGTTTTTGTAAAATAAGCAAAAAATGGGTTGTTTGGCTCTAGTAAATATCCCACCATACGTTAACTTGAGAATTTAATTATTTGTTCTCGAAATTTTTGGTTCATCAGGTCATTTGCATCTTCAACATGTTTTCTACATTCATATCTACCACAATTAAAACATGTTACCATCAATTAGAAATCTCTTTCTTATTAAATTCCACCAAGCTATCTGGGGTTGTACTAGTGATATTTCCACAACATGGATAACAAAACTTTGGTGTTCATTTTTAGTAGGTGAAAATAATTTTCTTCACTCTCATTTATTATAGTTTTCAAATTCTTTCGCAAACATAAACTCTAAAATTTTATAGTTTTTGTGATCTATATTTGCCTTATCTTTTTGTTTACGTGAAAACTGGGAGAGTGAAAAAGTCAACTAATAAAAAAAAATTGAACTTCCAAAAATGGAAATGCACAAATGCTGAGAGCGATAATTCCAAAAACTATCGTTGATTTTTTAGGTCTACTTTTTGTAAAATAGGCAAAAAGTGGGTTGTTTGGCTCTGGTAAATATCCTACTGCACGTTTACTTGAGAATTTATGTTTTTTTACTCCTTGAAATTTTTGGATCATTAGGTCATTTGCATCTTCAACATGTTTCTGGCATGCATATCCACCACATTCAAAACATGTTAGGATCAATTAGAAATCTCTTTCTTATAAAATTCCACAAAGCTTTCTGTGGTTGCACTAGTGGAATTTCCCCAACGTGGATAACAAAACTTTGGTGTTCATTTTTAGCACGTGAAAATAAGTTTCTTCACTCTCATTTATTATTATAGTTTTCAAATTCTTTTGTATACATAAACTCTAAAAATTTCATTTTGTTGTGATCTATATTTGCCTTATCTTTTTGTTTACGAGAAAACTGGGAGAGTGAAAAACTCAAGCTTGAAAAAAAAAATTGAACATCCAACATGGAAATGCACAAATGACCTGAGAGATAATTCCAATAAGTATCTGTGATTTTTGAGGTCCGTTTTTTTAAAAATAAGCAAAAAGTGGGTTGTTTGGCTTAGGTAATTATCCCACCACACGTTAACTTGAGAATTTAATTTTTTCTACTCCTTGAAATTTTTGGATCATTAGGTCATTTGCATCTTCCACATGTTTCTGGCATGCATATCCACCACATTTAAAACATGTTAGGATCAATTAGAAATCTCTTTCTTATAAAATTCCACAAAGCTATCTGGGGTTGTACTAGTGGAATTTCCCAACGTGGATAACAAAACTTTGGTGTTCAATTTTAGTGCATGAAAATAAGTTTCTTCAGTCACATGTATTTTAGTTTTTAAATTCTTTTGCATACATAAACTCTAAAATTTTAATTTTGTAGTGATCTATATTTGTCTTATCTTTTTGTTTACGAGAAAACTGAGAGTGAAAAACTCAAGTTTAAAAAAAAAAAATTGTACATCCAAAAATGGAAATGCATAGATGCTGAGAGAGATAATTTCAAAAAGTATTTGTGATTTCTTAGGTCCGCTTTTTGTAAAATAGGAAAAAAGTAGGTGGTTTGGCTCTGGTAAATATCCTACCGCACGTTAGCTTGAGAATTTAATTTTTTCTACTCCTTGAAATTTTTGGATCATTTGGTCATTTGCTTCTTCAACATATTTCTGGCATGCATATTAACCACATTTAAAACATGTTAGGATCAATTAGAAATCTCTTTCTGATTAAATTCCACCAAGTTATCTGGGGTTGTACTAGTGGAATTTCCAAAACGTGGATAACAAAACTTTGGTGTTCATTTTTAGTGAGTGAAAATAATTTTCTTCATTCACATTTATTATAGTTTTCAAATTCTTTTGCATACATAAACTTTAAAATTTTCTTTTCATTGGGAATTATATTTGGTTTATCTTTTTGTTTTCGAGAAAACTGGGAGAGTGAAAAACTCAAGTTTCAAAAAAAAAATTGAACATCCAAAATGGAAAAGCAAAAATACTGAGGGAGATAATTCCAAAAAGTAACTGTGATATTTAAGGTCCGCTTTTTGTAAAATAGAGAAAAAGTGGGTTGTTTGGCTCTGGTAAATTTCCCACCACTTGTTAACTTGAGAATTTAATTTTTTTCTACTCTTTGAAATTTTTGTATAATATTATGTCAGTTGCATCTTCAAGATGTTTCTGGCATGCATATCAACCACATTTAAAACAAGTTAGGATCAATTAGAAATCACTTTCTTATAAAATTCCACCAAGCTATCTGGGGTTGTAGTAGTGGAATTTCGCCAACATGGATAACAAAACTTTGGTGTTCATTTTTAGTGCGTGAAAATAATTTTATTCACCCAGATTTATTATAGTTTTCAAATTCTTTAGCATACATAAACTCAAAAATTTTCATTTTGTTGTGATCTATATTTGCCTTATCTTTTTGTTTACGAGAAAACTGGGAGAGTGAAAAACTCAAGTTTGAAAAAAAAATTGAACATCCAAAATTCGAAATGCACAAATGCTGAGAAAGATAATTCCAAAAAGTATCTGGGATTTTTTAGGTCCGATTTTTGTAAAATAGGTAAACAGTGGGTTGTTTTGCTCTGGTAAATATCCCCACGCACATTAACATGAAAATTTAATTTTTTTTACTCCATGAAATTTTTGGATCATTAGGTCATTTGCATCTTCAACATGTATCTGGCATGCATATCTTCCTCATTTAAAACATGTTAGGATTAATTAGAAATCTTTTTCTTATAAAATTCTACCAAGCTATCTGGGGTTGTTCCAGTGGAATTTCCCCAACGTGGATAACAAAACTTTGGTGTTCATTTTTAGTGCATGGAAATAATTTTCTTCACTCACATTTATTATAGTTATCAAATTTGTTTGCATACATAAACTCTAAAATTTTCATTTTGTTGTGATCTATATTTGCCTTATCTTTTTGTTTACGAGAAAACTTGGAGAGTGAAATACTTAAATTTTGAAAAAAAAAATTGAACATCTAAAAATGGAAATTCTCAAATGCTGGGAGCGATAATTCCAAAATGTATCTGTGATTTTTAGGTCCGCTTTTTTTAAAATAGGCAAAAAGTGGGTTGTTTGGCTCTGGTAAATATCCCACCGCATGTTAACTTGAAAATTTAATTTTTTCTACTCCTTGAAATTTTTGGATCATGAGGTCATTTTCATCTTACAATTGTTTCTGGCATGCATATTCACCACATTTAAAACATGTTAAGAACAATTAGAAATCTCTTTCTTATAAAATTCCACCAAGCTATCTGGGGTTGTACTTGTGGAATTTCCCCAACGTGGATAACAAAACTTTGGTGTTCATTTTTAGTGCGTGACAATAATTTCATTCACTCACATTTATTATAGTTTTCAAAGTTTTTTGCACACATAAACTCTAAAATTTTCATTTTGTTGTGATCTATATTTGCCTTATCTGTTTGTTTACGAGAAAACTGGGAGAGTGAAAAACTCAAGTTTGAAAAAAAAAATTTAACATCCAAAATGGAAATGGACAAATGCTGAGTGAGATAATCCAAAAAGTATCTTTGATTTTTTAGGTCCACTTTTTGTAAAATAGGCAAAAAGTTGGTTATTTGGCTCAGGTAAATATCCCCCGCACATTAACTTGAGAATTTAATTTTTCTACTCCTTGAAATTTTTGGATCATTAGGTCATTTGCATCTTCAACATGTTTCTGGCATGCATATCCACCACATTTAAAACATGTTAGGATCAATTTGAGATCACTTTCTTATGAAATTCCACCAAGCTATTTGGGGTTGGAATTTCCCCAACATGGATAACGAAACTTTGGTGTTTATTTTAAGTGCGTGAAATTAATTTTCTTCAGTTAGTTTTATTATAGTTTTTAAATTCTATTGCATACATAAAACTCTTAAATTTTCATTTTGTTGTGATCTATATTTTCTTTATCTTTTTGTTTACGAGAAAACTGGGAGAGTGAAATCCTCAAGTTTGAAAAAAAAATTGAACATCCAAATTGGAAATGTACAAATGCTGAGAGAGAAATTTCCAAAAGGAATCTGTGATTTTTTAGGTTCGCTTTTTGTAAAATAGGAAAAAAGTGGGTTGTTCGCTCTTGTAAATATCCCACCGCACATTAACTTGAGAATTTAGTTTTTTCTACTCCTTGAAATTTTTGGATCATTAGGTCATTTGCATCTTCAACATGTTTCTGGCATGCATATCCACCACATTCTAAACATGTTAGCATTAATTAGAAATCTCTTTTTTATAAAATTGCACCAAGCTAATTGGGGTTGTACTAGAGGAATTTCCCAAACGATGATAACAAAACTTTGGTGTTCCTTTTTAGTACGTGAAAATAATTTTATTCACTCACTTTTATTATAGTTTTCAAATTCTTTTGCACAAATAAACTCTAAAATTTTCATTTTGTTGTGATCTATATTTGCCTTATCATATTGTTTATGAGAAAACTGGGACAGTGAAAAACTCATGTTTGAAAAAAAAATTGAATATCCAAAAATGGAAATGCACAAATGTTGAGAGCAATAATTCCAAAAAGTATCCATGATTTTTTAGGTCCGCTTTTTGTAAAATAGGCAAAAAGTGGGTTGTTTGCCTCTGGTAAATATCCCACCGCACGTTAACTTGAGAATTTAATTTTTTTACTCCTTGAAATTTTTGGATCATTAGGTGATTTGCATCTTCAACATGTTTCTGGCAAGCATATCCACCACATGTAAAACATGTTAGGAACAATTAGAAATCTCTTTATTATAAAATTCCACCATGCTATTGGGGGTTGAACTTGTGGAACTTCACCAACGTGGATAACAAAACTTTGGTGTTCATTTTTAGTGCATGAAAATAATTTTCTTTCTTCACATTTATTACAGTTTTCAAATTTGTTTGCATACATAAACTCTAAAATTTTCATTTTGTTGTGATCTATATTTGCCTTATCTTTTTGTTTACGTGAAAACTGGGAGAGTGAAATACTCAAGTTTGAAAAAAAAATTGAACATCCAAAACTGAAATGCACAAATGCTGAGAGAGATAATTTCAAAAAGTATCTGGGATTTTTTATGTCCAGTTTTTGTAAAATTGGTAAACAGTGGGTTGTTTTGCTCTGGTAAAAATCCCCCCGCACATTAACTTGAGAATTTAATTTTTTCTACTCCTTGAAATTTTTGGATCATTAGGTCATTTGCATCTTCAATATGTATCTGGCATGCATATCTTCCTCATTGAAAACATATTAGGTTCAATTAGAAATCTCTTTCATTTAAAATTCCACCAAGCTATCTGGGGTTGTTCTAATGGAATTTCCCCAACGTGGATAACAAAACTTTGGTGTTCATTTTTAGTGCATGAAAATAATTTTCTTCACTCACATTTATTATAGTTTTCAAATTTGTTTCCATACATAAACTCTAAAATTTTCATTTTGTTGTGATCTATATTTGCCTTATCTTTTTGTTTACGAGAAAACTGGGAGAGTGAAATACTCAAGTTTGAAAAAAAAAATTGAACATCTAAAAATGCAAATGCTCAAATGCAGGGAGCGATAATTCCAAAATGTATCTGTGATTTTTTAGGCCACTTTTTGTAAAATAGGCAGAAAGTGGGTTGTTTGGCTCTAGTAAATATCCCACCGCATGTTAACTTGAAAATTTAATTTTTTCTACTCCTTGAAATTTTTGGATCATTAGGTCATTTTCATCTTACAATTGTTTCTGGCATGCATATCCACCACATTTAAAACATATTAAGATCAATTAGAAATCTCTTTCTTATAAAATTCCACCAAGCTATTTGGGGTTGTACATGTGGAATTTCCCAAACGTGGATAAAAAAACTTTGGTGTTCTTTTTTAGTGCGTGGCAATAATTTTATTCACTCACATTTATTATAGTTTTCAAATTTTTTTGCATACATAAACTCTAAAATTTTCATTTTTTTGTGATCTATATTTGCCTTATCTGTTTGTTTACGAGAAAACAGGGAGAGTGAAAAACTCAAGTTTGAAAAAAAAAAATTAACTTCCTAAATGGAAATGCACAAATGCTGTGAGAGGTAATCCAAAAAGCATCTATGATTTTTTAGGTCCGCTTTTTTTAAAATAGGAAAAAAGTAGGTTGTTTGGCTCAGGTAAATATCCCACCGCACATTAGCTTGAGAATTTAGTTTTTTCTACTCCTTTAAATTTTTGGATCATTAGGTCATTTGCATCTCCAACATGTTTCTGGCATGCATATCCACCACATTCAAAACATGTTAGGATCAATTAGAAATCCCTTTTTTATAAAATTCGACCAAGCTATTTGGGGTTGTACTAGAGGAATTTCCCAAACGATGATAACAAAACTTTAGTGTTCATTTTTAGTACGTGAAAATAATTTTATTCACTCACTTTTATTATAGTTTTCAAATTCTTTTGCACACATAAACTCTAAAATTTTCATTTTGTTGTGATCTATATTTGCCTTATCTTTTTGTTTACGAGAAAATTGGGACAATGAAAAACTCAAGTTTGAAAAAAAAAATTGAACATCCAAAAATGGAAATGCACAAATGTTGAGAGCGATAATTCCAAAAAGTATCTATGATTTTTTAGGTCCGCTTTTTGTAAAATAGGCCAAAAGTGGGTTGTTTGGCTCTGGTAAATATCCCACCGCACATCAACTTGAGAATTTAATTTTTCTACTTCTAGAAATTTTTGATCATTAGGTCATTTGCATCTTCAACAAGTTTCTGGCAAGCATATCCACCACATATAAAACATGTTAGGATCAATTAGAAATCTCATTCTTATAAAATTCCACCAAGTTATCTGAGGTTGTACTTGTGGAATTTCCCCAATGTGGATAAAAAAACTTTGGTTGTCATTTTTAGTGCGTGAAAATAATTTTCTTCACTCACATTTATTATAGTTTTCAAATTCTTTTGGATACATAAACTTTAAAATTTTCATTTTGTTGTGATCTGTATTTGCATTATCTTTTTGTTTACGAGAAAACTGGGAGAGTGAAAAACTAAAGTTTGAAAAATAAAATTGAACATCCAAAATGGAAATGCACAAATGCTGAGAGAGATAATTCCAAAAAGTATTTGTGATTTTTTAGGTCCGCTTTTTGTAAAATTGGTAAACAGTGGGTTGTTTTGCCCTGGTAAATATCCCCCCGAACATTAACTTGAGCATTTAATTTTTTCTACTCCTGGAAATTTTTGGATCATTAGGTCATTTGCATCTTCCACAGGTTTCTGGCACGCATATCCTCCTCCTTTCAAACATGTTAGGATCAATTAGAAATCTCTTTCTTACAAAATTCCACCAAGCTATCCGGGGTTGTTCTAGTGGAATTTCCCCAACGTGGATTTGTTCATTTTTATTGCCTGAAAATATATTTCTTCACTCACATTTATTATAGTTTTCAAATTTGTTTGCATACATTAACTCTAAAATTTTCATTTTGTTGTGATCTATATTTGCCTTATCTTTTTGTTTACAAGAAAACTAGGAGAGTGAAATACTCAAGTTTGAAAAAAAATTGAACATCCAAAAATGGAAATGCTCAAATGCTGAGAGCGATAATTCCAAAAAGTAAATGTGATTTTTTTGGTCCACTTTTTGTGAAATAGGCAAAAAGTCGGTTGTTTGGCGCTGGTAAATATCCCCCCGCACGTTTACTTAAGAATTTAATTTTTTCTACTCCTTGAAATTTTAGGATCATTAGGTCATTTTCATCTTACAATTGTTTCTGGCATGCATATCCACCACATTTAAAACAAGTTAAGATCAACTAGAAATCTCTTTCTTATAAAATTCCACCAAGCAATATGGGGTTGTACTTGTGGAATTTCCCCAATGTGGACAACAAAACTTTGGTGTTCATTTTTAGTGCGTGAAAATAATTTTCTTGACTCACATTTATTATAGTTTTCAAATTTTTTTGCATACATAAACTCTAAAATTTTCATTTTGTTGTGATCTATATTTTCCTTATTTGTTTGTTTACCAGAAAACTGAGAGAGTTAAAACCTCAAGTTTGAAAAAAAAAATTTAACATCCATAATAGAAATGCACAAATGCTGAGAGAGATAATTCCAAAAAGTATCTGTGATTTTTTAGGTCCCCTTTTTGTAAAATAGGCAAAAAGCGGGTTGTTTGGCTCAGGTAAATATCCCACCACACAGTAACTTGAGAATTTAATTTTTGCTTCTCCTTGAAAATTTTGGATCATTAGGTCATTTGCGCATCTTCAACAAGTTTCTATCATGCATATCCACCACATTTAAAATATGTTTGGATCAATTTGAGTTCACTTTCTTATATAATTCCCCCAAGCTATCTGGGGTAGTACTAGTGGAATTTCCCCAACCTGGATAACAAAACTTTGGTGTTTATTTTTAGAGTGCGAAAATAATTTTCTTCACTCACATTTATTATATTTTTCAAATTCTATTGCATACATAAACTCTTAAATTTTCATTTTGTTGTGTTCTATATTTGCCTAATCTTTTAGTTTATGAGAAAACTGGGAGAGTGAAAACCTCATGTTTAAAAAAAAAAATTGAACTTCCAAATTGGAAATGCACAAATGCTGAGAGAGATAATTCCAAAAAGTATCTGTGATTTTTTAGGTTCGCGTTTTGTAAAATAGATAAAAAGTGGATTGTTGGCTCTGGTAAATATCCCACCGCACGTTAACTTGAGAATTTAGTTTTTTCTCTTCGAAATTTTTGGATAATTAGGTCATTTGCATCTTCAACATGTTTCTGGCATGCATATCTACCACATTCAAAACATGTTAGGATCAATTAGAAATTTTTTTTTATAATATTCCACCTAGCTATCTGGGATTGTACAAGTGGAATTTCCCAAACGATGATAACAAAACTTTGGTGTTCGTTTTTAGTGCGTGAAAATAATTTTTAGATCATTTTGTTTATATCTATATTTGCGTTATCTTTTTTTTTACGAGAAAACTGGGACAGTGAAAAACTGTAGTTTGAAAAAAAAAATTGAACATCCAAAAATGGAAATGCACAAATGCTGAGAGTGGTAATTCCAAAAAATAACTATGATTTTTTAGATCCGCTTTTTGTAAAATAGGAAAAAATTGGGTTGTTTGGCTCTGGTAAATATCCCACCGCACGTTAACTTGAGAATTCAATTTTTCTAGTCCTTGAAGTTTTACGATCATTAGGTCATTTGTATCTTCAACATGTTTCTAGCATACATATCTACCACATTTAAAACATGTTTGGATCAATTAGAAACCTCTTTCTTATAAAATTCCACCAAGCTATCTGGGGTTGTACTTGTGGAATTTCCCCACTGTGGATAACAAAACTTTGGTGTTCATTTTTAGTGCGTGAAAATAATTTTCTCCATTCTCATTTATTATAGTTTTCAAATTCTTTTGCATACATAAACTCTAAAATTTTCATTTTTTTGTGATCAATATTTGCATTATCTTTTTCTTTACGAGAAAACTGGGAGAGTGGAAAACTCAAGTAAAAAAAAAAAATTGAACCACCAAAATGGAAATGCACAAATGCTGAGAGAGATAACTCCAAAAATTATATGTGACTTTTTAGGTCCACTTTTTGTAAAATAGTTAAACAATGGGCTGTTTTGTTCTAGTAAATACCCCCCTACACATTAACTTGAGAATTTAATTTTTTCTACTCCTTGAAATTTTTGGATCATTTGGTCATTTGCATCTTCAACATGTTTCTGACATGCATATCCTCCTCATTTAAAACATGTTATGATCAATTAGAAATCTCTTTCTTATAAAATTCCACCAAGCTATCTGGGCTTGTTCTAGTGGAATTTCCCCAACGTGGATAACAAAATTTTGGTGTTCATTTTTATTGTGTGAAAATAATTTTTTTCACTCACAATTATTATAGTTTTCAAATTCTTTTGCATACATAAATTCTAAAATTTTCATTTTGTTGTGATCTATATTTGCATTCTCTTTTTGTTTACGAGAAAACTGGGAGAGTGAAAAACTAAAGTTTGAAAAAAAATTTGAACATAAAAAATGGAAATACACATATGCTGAGAGAGATAATTCCAAAAAGTATCTGTAATTCTATAGGTCCGCTTTTTGTAAAATAGGCAAAAAGAGGGGGTTTTGGCTCCTGTAAATATCCCACCTCACATTAACTTGAGAATTTAATATTTTCCACTGTTTGAAAAATTTCGATCATTAGGTCATTTCCATATTCAACATATTTCTGGCATGCATATCCACCACATTTAAAACATGTTAGGATCAATTAGAAATCGCTTTCTTATAAAATTCCACCAAGCTATCTGGGGTTGTACAAGTGAAATTTCCCCAACGTGGATAACAAAACTTTGGTGTTCATTTTTAGTGTGTGAAAATAATTTTCTTCACTCACATTTATTATAGTTTTCAAATTCTTTTGCATACAAACCATAAAATTTTCATTTTGTTGTGATCTATATTTGCCTTATCTTTTTGTTTACGAGAAAATTGGGAGAGTGAAAAACTCAAGTTTGAAAAACAAAATTGAACATCCAAAAATGGAAATGCACAAATGTTGAGAGCGATAATTCCAAAAAATATCTATGATTTTTTAGGTCCGCTTTTTGTAAATAGGCCAAAAGTGGGTTGTTTGGCTCTGGTAAATATCCCACCGCACGTTAACTTGAGAATTTTATTTTTCTACTCCTAGAAATTTTTTGATCATTTGGTCATTTGAATCTTTAAAATGTTTCTGGCATGCATATCCACCACATTTAAAACATGTTAGGATCAAATATCCTAATATGTTAGGATCAAAAGTGGGTTGTTTGGCTCTGGTAAATATCCCACCGCACGTTAACTTGAGAATTTTATTTTTCTACTCCTAGAAATTTTTCAATCATTTGGTCATTTGAATCTTTAAAATGTTTCTGGCATGCATATCCACCATATTTAAAACATGTTAGGATCAATTAGAAATCTCTTTCATATAAAATTCCACCAAGCTATCTGGAGTTGTACTTGTGGAATTTCCCCAACGTGGATAACAAAACTTTGGAGTTAATTTTTAGTGCGTGAAAATAATTTTCTTCACTCACATTGATTATAGTTTTCAAATTCTTTTGCATACATAAACTCTAAAATTTTCATTTTGTTGTGATCTATGCTGAGAGAGACTATTCCAAAAAGTATCTGTGATTTATTAGGTCCGTTTTTTGTAAAATCGGCAAAAAGTGGATTGTTTGGCTCTGGTAAATATCCCACCGCACGTTAACTTGAGTATTTAGTTTTTTCTACTCGAAATTTTTTGATCATTAGGTCATTTGCATCTTCAACGTATTTCTGGCATGCATATCCACCACATTCAAAACATGTTAGGATCAGTTAGAATTCTTTTTTTTTATTAAATTCCACCAACCTTTCTAGGTAGTACTAGTAGAATTTCCTAAACGATGATAACAAAACCTTGGTGTTCATTTTTAGTGCATGAAAATAATTTTCTTCACTCACTTTTATTATAGTTTTCAAATTCTTTTGCTCACATAAACTCTAAAATTTTCATTTTGTTGTGATCTATATTTGCCTTATCTTATTGTTTACTAGAAAACTGGGACAGTGAAAAACTCAAGTTTGAAAAAAAAAAATTGAACATCCAAAAATGGAAACACATATGCTGAGAGCGGTAATTCCAAAAAGTATCTCTGATTTTTTAGGTCCGCTTTTTGTAAAAAAGGCAAAAAGTGGGTTGTTTTCCTCTGGTAAATATACCCCCGCACATTAACTTGAGAATTTAATATTTTCTACTCCTTGAAATTTTTGGATCATTAGGTCATTTGCATCTTCAACATGTTTCTAGCATCCATATCCTTCTCATTTAAAGCATGTTAGGATCAATTAGAAATCTCTTTCTTATAAAATTCCACCAAGCTATCTGGGGTTGTTCTAGTGGAATTTCCCCAACGTGGAAAACAAAACTTTGGTGTTCATTTTTAGTGCGTGAAAATAATTTTCTTCACTCACATTTATTATAGTTTTCAAATTCTTGGCATACATAAATTCAAAAAATTTTATTTTGTTGTGATCTATATTTGCATTATCTTTTTGTTTACAACAAAACTGGGAGGGTGACAAAATCAAGTTTAAAAAAAAATTGAACATCCAAAATTGAAATGCATAAATGCTAAGAGAGATAATTCCAAAAAGTATCTGTGATTTTTTACGTCCACTTTTTGTAAAAAAGGTAAACAGTGGGTTGTTTTGCTTTGGTAAATATCCCCCGGCACATTAACTTGAGAATTTAATTTTTTCTACTCCTTGAAATTTTTGGATCATTAGGCCATTTGCATCTTCAACATATTTCTGGCATGCATATCCTCCTCATTTAAAACATGTTAGGATCAAATAGAAATCTCTTTCTTATAAAATTCCACCAAGCTATCTGGGGTTGTTCTAGTGGAATTTCCCCAACGTGGATAACAAAACTTTGGTGTTCATTTTTAGTGCTTGAAAAGAATTTTCTTCACTCACATTTATTATAGTTTTCAAATTTGTGTGCATACATAAACTCTAAAATTTTGATTTTGTTTAGATCTATATTTGCCTTATCTTTTTGTTTAAGAGAAAACTAGGAGAGTGAAATACTCAAGTTTGAAAAAAAAAATGAACATCCAAAAATGGTAATGCACAAATGTTGAGTGAAATAAATCCAAAAAGCATCTGTGATTTTTTGGGTCCTATTTTTGTAAAATAGGCAAAACGTGGGTTGTTTGGCTCTGGTAAATATCCCACCGCACGTTAACTTGAGAATTTAATTTTTTCACTCTTTGAAATTTTTGGATCATTAAGTCATTTGCATATTCAACATGTTTCTGGCATGCATATCCACCACATTTAAAACATGTTAGGATCAATTAGAAATCTCTTTCTTATAAAATTCCACCAAATTATCTGGGGTTGTACTAGTGAAATTTCCCCAACGTGGATAACAAAACTTTGGTGTTCATTTTTAGTGCGTGAAAATAATTTTCTTCACTCACATTTATTATAGTTTTCAAATTCTTTTGTATACATAAACCTTAAAATTTTCATTTTGTTGTGATCGATATTTGCCATATCTATTTGTTTACGAGAAAATTGGGAGAGTGAAAAACTCAAGTTTGAACAAAAAAATTGAACATCCAAAATGGAAATGCACAAATGGTAAGAGACATAATTCCAAAAAGTATCTGTGATTATTTAGGTCCGCTTTTTGTAATATAGGCAAAAAGTGGGTTATTTGGCGATAGTAAATACCCCCCCGCACGTTAACTTGAGAATTTAATTTTTTCTACTCCTTGAAATTTTTGGTTCATTAGGTCATTTGCATCTTCAACATGTTTCATGCATGCATATCCACCTCATTTAAAAAATGTTAGGATCAATTAGAAATCTCTTTCTTACAAAATTCCACCAAGCTATGTGGGGTTGTACTAGTGGAATTTCCCCAACGTGGAGAACAAAACTTTGGTGTTCATTTTTAGTGCGTGAAAATAATTTTCTTCTGTCACATTTATTAGATATTTCAAATTCTTTTGCATACATAGACTCTAAAATTTCCATTTTGTTGTGTTCTTTATTTGTCTTATCTTTTTGTTTACAAGAAAACAGGGAGAGTGAAATACTCAAGTTGGAAAAAAAATTGAACATCCAAAAATGGAAATGCTCAAATGCTCAGAGCGATAATTCCAAAATGTATCTGTGATTTTTTAGGTCCACTTTTTGTAAAATAGGCAAAAAGTGGGTTGTTTGCATCTGGTAAATATCCCACCGCACGTTAACTTGAGAATTTAACTTTTCCTACTCCTTGAAATTTTTGGATGATTAGGTCATTTTCATCTTACAATTGTTTCTGGCATGCATATCCACCACGTTTAAAACATGTTAAGATCAATTAGAAATCTTTTTCTTATAAAATTCCACCAAGTTATCTGGGGTTGTACTTGTGGAATTTCCCCAACGTGGATAACAAAACTTTGGTGTTCAATTTTAGTGCATGAAAATAATTTTCTTCACTCACATTTATTATAGTCTTCAAATTCTTTTGCGTACATAAATTCTAAAATTTTCATTTTGTTGTGATCTATAATTTGCATTATCTTTTGGTTTACGAGAAAACTGGGAGAGTGAAAAACTCAAGTTTGAAAAAAAAAAATTGAAAATACAAAATGGAAATGCACAAATGTTGAGAGAGATAACTCCAAAATGTATCTGTGATTTTTTAGGTCCGCTTTTTGTAAAACAGGTAAACAGTGGGTTGTTTTGCACTGGTAAATAGCCCCCCGCACATTAACTTGAGAATTAAATTTTTTCTACTCCTTGAAATTTTTGGATCATTAGGTCATTTGCATCTTCAACATGTTTCTGGCATGCATATCCTCCTCATTTAAAACATGCTAGGATTAATTAGAAATCTCTTTCTTATAAAATTTCACCAAGCTATCTGGGGTTATTCTAGTGGAATTTCCCCAAAGTGGATAACAAAACTTTGGTGTTCATTTTTAGTACATGAAAATAATTTTCTTCACTCACATTTATTAAAGTTTTCAAATTTGATTGCGTACACAAACTCTAAAATTTTCATTTTGTTGTGATCTATATTTGCCTTATCTTTTTGTTTACGAGAAAACTGGGAGAGTGAAATAGTCAAGTCTAAAAAAAAAATTGAACATCCAATAATGGAAATGAACAAATGCTGAGTGAGATAAATCCAAAAAGCATCTGTGATTTTTTAGGTCCGCTTTTTGTAAAATTGGCAAAAAGTGGGTTGTTTTGCTCTGGTAAATATCCCACCGCATGTTAACTTGAGAATTTAATTTTTTCCACTCTTTGAAATTTTTGGATCATTAGGTCATTTGCATCTTCAACATGTTTCTGGCATGTACATCCACCACATTTAAAACATGTTCGGATATTTTAGAAATATCTTTCTTATAAAATTCCACCAAGCTATCGGAGTTGTACTAGTGGAATTTCCCCAACGTCGATAACAAAACTTTGGTGTTCATTTTAATGCGTGAAAATAATTTTCTTCACTCACATTTATTATAGTTTTCAAATTCTTTTGCATACATAAACTTTAAAATTTTCATTTTGTTGTGATCTATATTTGCCTGATATTTTTGTTTACAAGAAAATTGGGAGAGTGAAAAACTCAAGTTTGAAAAAAAAAATTGAACATCCAAAATTGAAATGCACAAATGCTGAGAGAGATAATTCCAAAAAGTATTTATGATTATTTAGGTCCACTTTTTGTAATATAGGCAAAAACTGGGTTGCTAGGCGATGGTGAATAAACCCCCCCCCCCCCCCCCCCCCCCAAGTTAACTTAAGAATTTAATTTTTTCTACTCCTTGAAATTTTTGGATCATTAGGTCATTTGCATCTTCAACATGTTTCTCACATGCATATCCACCACATTTAATACATGTTAGGATCAATTAGAAATCTCTTTCTTATAAAATTCCACCAAGCTATGTGGGGTTGTACTAGTGGAATTTCCCCAACGTGGAGAACCAAACTTTGGTGTTCATTTTTAGTGCGTGAAAATAATTTTCTTCTCTCACATTTATTATAGATTTCAAATTCTTTTGCATACATAAACTCTAAAATTTTTATTTTTTTGTGATCTATATTTGTCTTATCTTTTTCTTTACAAGAAAACTAGGAGAGTGAAAAACTCAAGTTTGAAAAAAAAAATTGAACATCCAAAATGGAAATGCACAAATGCTGAGAGAGATAATTCAAAAAAGTTTCTGCGATTTTTTAGGTCCACTTTTTGTAAATTAGGCAAAAATTAGGTTGTTTGGCTATTGTAAATATCCCACTGCACGTTAGCTTCAATATTTAATTTTTTTCACTCCATGAAATTTTTGGATCAATAGTTCATTTGCATCTTCAACTTGTTTGTGGCATGCATATCCACCACATTTAAAACATCTTAGGATCAATTAGAAACTTTCTTATTAAATTCCACCAAGCTATCTGGGGTTGTACTAGTGGAATTTCCCCAACGTGGATAACAAAACTTTGATGTTCATTTTTAGTGCGTTAAAATAACTTTCTTCACTCAGATTTATTATAGTTTTCAAATTCTTTTCCATACATAAACTCAAAAATTTTCATTTTGTTGTGATCTATATTTGCCTTATCTTTTTGTTTACGAGAAAACTGGGAGAGTGAAAAACTCAAGTTTGAAAAAAAAATTAAACATCCAAAATTGGAAATGCACTAATGCTGAGAGAGATAATTCCAAAAAGTATCTATGATTTTTTTGGTCTTATTATTTTAAAAAAAGGTAAAAAGTGGGTTGTTTGGCTCTGGTAAATATCCCACCGCTTGTTCACTTGAGAATTTAATTTTTTCTACTCCTTGATTTTTCTTTATTATTAGGTCATTTGCATCTTCAACATGTTTCTGGCCTGCGTATCCACCACATTTAAAACATGTTAGGATCAATTAGAAATCTCTTTCTTTTAAAATTCCACCAAGCTATCTGGGGTTGTACATGTGGAATTTCCAAAACAATGATAACAAAACCTTGGTGTTCGTTTTTAGTGTGTAAAAATAATTTTCTTCACTCACATTTATTATAGTTTGCAAATTTTTTTGCATACATAAACTCTAAAATTTTCATTTTGTTGTGATCTATATTTGCATTATCTTTTTGTTTACGAGAAAACTGGGAGAGTGAAAAACTCAAGTTTGAAAAAAATAATTGAACATCCAAAATGGAAATGCACAAATGCTGAGAGAGATAATTCCAAAAGGTTTCGGTGATTTTGTAGGTCCGCTTTTTGTAAAATAGGTAAACTGTGGGTCCTTTTGCTCTGGTAAATATCCCCCCGCACATTAACTTGAGAATTTAATTTTTTCTACTCGAAATTTTTGGATCATTAGGTCATTTGCATCTTCAACATGTTTCTGGGATGCATATCCTCCTCATTTAAAACATGTTAGGATCAATTAGAAATCTCTTTCTTATAAAATTTCTTCAAGCTATCTGGGGTTGTTCTAGTGGAATTTCCCCAACGTATAACAAAACTTTGGTGTTCATTTTTAGTGCATGAAAATAATTTTCTTCACTTACTTTTATTATAGTTTTCAAATTTGTTTGCATACATAAACTCTAAAATTTTCATTTTGTTGTGATCTGTATTTGCCTTATCTTTTTGTTTACGAGAAAACTGGGAGACTGAAATACTCAAGTTTGAAAAAAAAATTGAACATCCAAAAATGGAAATGCTCAAATACTGAGAGCGATAATTCCAAAATGTATCTGTGATTTTTTTGGTTAGCTTTTTGTAAAATTGGCAAAAAGTGGGTTGTTTGGCTTTGGTAAATATCCCACCACATGTTAACTTGAGAATTTAATTTTTTCTACTCCTTGAAATTTTTGGATCATTAGGTCATTTTCAACTTACAATTGTTTCTGGCATGCGTATCCACCACATTTAAAACATGTTAAGATCAATTAGAAATCTCTTTCTTATAAAATTCCACCAAGCTATCTGGGGTTGTACTAGGGGAATTTCCCACACGTAGATAACAACACTTTTGTATTCATTTTAAGTGCGTGAAAATAATTTTTTTCACTCAAACTTATTATAGTTTTCAAATTCTTTTGCGTACATAAACTCTAAAATTTTCATTTTGTTGTGATCTATATTGGCATTTCCTTTTTGCTTATGAGAAAACTGGGAGAGTGAAAACTCAAGTTTGAAAAAAAAAATTGAACATCCAATATTGAAATGCATAAATGCTGAGAGAGATAATTCCAAAAAGTATCTGTGATTTTTTAGGTCCTCTTTTTGTAAAATAGGCAAAAAGTGGGCTGTTTGGCTCTGGTAAATATCCCACCGCATGTTAACTTAAGAATTTAATTTTTTCTACTCCTTGAAATTTTTGGATCATTAGGTCATTTTCAACTTACAATTGTTTCTGGCATGCATATCCACCACATTTAAAACATGTTAAGATCAATTAGAAATCTCTTTCTTATAAAATTCCACCAAGCTATCTGGGGTTGTACTAGTGGAATTTCCCCCACGTAGATAACAACACTTTGGTGTTCATTTTAAGTGCGTGAAAATAATTTTCTTCACTCACACTTATTATAGTTTTCAAATTCTTTTGCGTACATAAACTCTAAAATTTTCATTTTGTTGTGATCTATATTTGCATTTCCTTTTTGCTTACAAGAAAACTGGGAGATGGAAAACTCAAGTTTGAAAAAAAAATTTGAACATCCAAAATTGAAATGCACAAATGCTGAGAGAGATAATTCCAAAAAGTATCTGTGATTTTTTAGGTCCTCTTTTTGTAAAATAGGCAAAAAGTGCTATGTTTGGCTCTTGTAAATATCCCACCGCACGTTAACTTGAGAATATAATTTTTTCTACTCGAAATTTTTGGATCTTTAGGTCATTTGCATCTTCAACATGTTTCTGGCATGGATATCCACCACATTTAAAACATGTTAGGATCAATTAGAAATCTCTTTCTTATAAAATTCGACCAAGCTATCCGGGGTTGTACGAGTGGAAATTCCCCCACGTGGATAACAAAACTTTGGTGTTAGTTTTAAGTGTGCGAAATTTATTCTTCACTCACATTTATTATAGTTTTCAAAATCTTTTGCATACATAAACTCTAATATTTTCATTTTGCGTTGAATTATATTTGCCTTATCTTTTTGTTTACGAGAAAACTGGGAGAGTGACAAAATCAAGTTTAAAAAAAAAAATTGAACATCCAAAATTGAAATGCACAAATGCTGAGAGAGATAATTCCAAAAAGTATCTGTGATTTTTTAGGTCATCTTTTTGTAAAATAGGCAAAAAGTGCTATGTTTGGCTCTTGTAAATATCCCACCGCACGGTAACTTGAGAATATAATTTTTTCTAGTCCTTGAAATTTTTGGATCTTTTGGTCATTTGCATCTTCAACATGTTTCTGGCATGGATATTCACCACATTTAAAATATGTTAGGATCAATTAGAAATCCCTTTCTTATAAAATTCCACCAAGCTATCTGGGGTCGTGCTAGTGGAATTTCCCCCATGTGGATAACAGAACTTTGGTGTTAGTTTTAAGTGCGTGAAAATAATTCTTCACACACATTTATTATAGTTTTCAAAATATTTTGCATACATAACCTCTAAAATTTTCATTTGGCGTTGAATTATATTTGCCTTATCTTTTTGTTTACGAGAAAACTGGGAGAGTGAAAAACTCAAGTTTGAAAAAAAAATTGAACATCCAAAATAGAAATGCACAAATGCTGAGAGATATAATTCAAAAAAGTAACTTTGATTTTTTTGGTCCTCTTTTTGTCAAATTGGCAAAAGGTTCTTTGTATGGCTCTGGTAAATATCCCACCGCACGTTAGCTTGAGAATTCAATTTTGTCTGCTCCTTGAAATTTTTGGATCATTAGGTCATTTGCATCTTCAACATGTTTTTGGCATGCATATCCACTACATTTAAAACATGTTAGTATCAATTAGAAATCTCTTTCTTATAAAATTCCACCAAGCTATCTGGGGTTGTTCTAGTGGAATTTCCCCAACGTGGATAACAAAACTTTGGTATTCATTTTTAGTGCAAGAAAATAATTTTCTTTATAGTTTTCAAATTTGTTTGCATACATAAACTCTAAAATTTTCATTTTGTTGTGATCTTTAGTTGCCTTATCTTTTTGTTTATGAGAAAACTGGGAGAGTAAAAAACTCAAGTTTGAAAAAAAAAATTGAACATCCAAAATGGAAATGCACAAATGCTGAGAGTGATAATTCAAAAAAGTAACTTTGATTTTTTAGGTCCGCTTTTTGTAAAATAGGCAAAAAAGTGCTTTGTTTGGCTCTGGTAAAAATCCCACCGCACATTAACTTGAGAATTTAATTTTTCTACTCCTTGAAATTTTTTGATCATTAGGTCATTTGCATCATCAACATGTGTCTGGTATGCATATCAACCACATTTAAAACATGATAGGATCAATTATAAATATCTTTCTAATAAAATTCCTCCAAGCTATCTGGGGTTCGATTACTGGAATTTCCCCAATGTTGATAACAAAACTTCGGTGTTCATTTTTAGTGCATGAAAAAAAAATTCTTCACTCACATTTAATATAGTTTTCAAATTCTTTTGCATACATAAACTCTAAAATTTTCATTTTGTTGTGATCTATATTTGCCTTATCTTTTTGTTTACGAGAAAACTGGGAGAGTGAAAAACTCAAGTTTGAAAAAGAAAATTGAACATCCAAATTGGAAATGCACATATGCTGAGCGAGATAATTCAAAAAGGTATCTTTTGATTTTTTACGTCCTCTTTTTTTAAAAATAGGCAAAAAGTGGGTTGTTTGGCTCTTGTAAATATCCCACCGCACGTTAACTTGAGAATTTAATTTATTCTAGGCCTTGAAATTTTTGGATCATTAGGTTATTTGCATCTTCAAAATGTTTCTGGCATGCATATCCACCACATTTAAAAACATGTAAGGATCATTTATAAATCTCTTTCTTATAAAATTCCACCAAGCTATCTGTGGTTGTACTAGTGGAATTTCCCCAACGTGGATAACAAAACTTTGGTGTTCATTTTTTGTGCGTGAAAATAATTTTCTTCTCTCACATTTATTATAGTTTTCAAATTATTTTGCATACATAAACTCTAAAATTTTAATTTTGTTCTTATCTATATTTGGCTTATCTTCTTTTTTAGGAGAAAAAAAGGAGAGTAACAAACTCAAGTTTGAAAAAAAAATTGATCATCCAAAATGGAAATGCAGCAATGCTGAGAGAGATAACTCCAAAAATTTTCTTTGATTTTTTAGGTCCTCTTTTATACAATAGGTAAAAAGTTCTTTGTTTGGCTCTGGTAAATATCCCACCTCACGTTAACTTGAGAATTTAATTTTTTCTTCTCCTTGAAATTTTTGGATCATTAGGTCATTTGCATCTTCAACATGTTTCTGGCATGCATATCCACCACATTTAAAACATGTTAGGATCAATTAGAAATCTCTTTCTTATAAAATTCCACCAAGCTATGTGGGTTGTACTAGTGGAATTTCCCCAACGTGGAAAACAAAACTTTGGTGTTCATTTTTACTGCGTGAAAATAATTTTCTTCTCTCAAATTTATTATTGTTTTCAAATTATTTTTGCTATATAAACTCTAAAATTTTCATTTTGTTGTGATCTATATTTGTCTTATCTTTTTGTTTACGAGAAAATAGGGAGAGTGACAAACTCAAGTTTGAAAAAAAAATTGATCATCCAAAATGGAAATGCAGCAATGCTGAGAGAGATAATTTGTTACGGTCCCGGATCTGACACATGGATTCTTTGGGAGGATCTGGAGTCTGCCACGGGTTACGGGTCTTCCAGGCATTACCGTAGGGGTAGTAGGAAGACATGGGGAAGGCGAAAACGAAGATCAAGCCAAAGGGAAGCTTGAAAACCCTAGAGCTCGTTGAGGAGAACTCTAAGCTTCTTTACGCTAGATTTAACCTAATTCTTAATACTTCAATCCTTTTTATTTTTCATTACTCTTACCCCTTAAATAGGGTTCACCCGGTTAGGGTTTACAATAAAATATTCCAAAAATACCCCTATAAATAAAATATTCCAAAAATGCCCCTATAAATAAAATATTCCAAAAATACCCCTATGACCTAAAACTGAAATAAAATAAAGTAAATTAAAGAAAACACTAAAATAATAATGTTATTGCGTGCATAACATTACACCCCCTTGGAAAACGAGCTTGTCCTCAAGCTCGGAAGTAGTGTCTGTATGCCGACGTCTTCACCGGTGCTGAAGTAGCATCCGCGAAAGCTATGACGCCCCCTCTGTTTGCCCCTTCTTTTTTTTTTTTTTTTTTTTTTTGGTGGGGGGGGGGGGGGGGGGGGGGGGGGGGGGGGGGGGGGAAGGGGGGGCCGGTCCGAGTTAACCTGGGTTGACCCGGTTCAGGAACCCGGTCCGGCTTGCGACTCAGCGGACCGGGCCGATTAAATTTTCCTAAGTTAGGAAAATTTAATCAGGAGTCGTCTTCTTCCTTCGGCGGCTCCCGAACTCTGCGGCCGGCGGTTCCGTTCCTCACGGCACTGACGATTACCGGCGACGTTCGTCTCCTTCCTCTCTCCCGGCACCGACGGAATCGCATGAATTTCCGGTGGCGAATCGCAGCCCATCGGGGCTTCGCCGCCTGGATAGTTTCCGAGACAGAGGGGTCTCGGAAACTTGTAAATCGTCGTTCCTCAGCCTCCCGGAACCGAGATCCCTTGCGGAAAAGTTGCTTATGGCGCCGACGAACTATTTTGCTTCGCCGGGTGGCGACGAGAAGCCCGTTGAGGCGTCGCCGCTTGGAATTTTTCCGAGACAGAGGGCTCTCGGGTAGTTTGCCGACGAACCCAAGGGAAGCGACTGGGTCGCCTGCTACGCCGGCGGCGAATCGCACCACTTGGAGGCGAATCGTAGCCCTTGGAGGCATATCGGAAGTTCTGCGCTTGCTCGGAGATTTCGAGTGCCATCGGAATTTCCGGTGCAGGCAATTTTGGAATTTCGGAATCTCCAAATTCCGATGTCGTCGCCGCTGGAGTTCCTGGCCGTTGGCCTTTCTGCTCGTCCAAAGCAGCAGCTGCCTCTTCTACGCATATGCCTACGCATATGCAGGAAATTTCAGGTCGTATGACCTTTTCTGTGGGAGCACGTGGCTCCATTGCCGAACATTCAATTGAAGCATCTAACCGTGCTCGTATTTCCTCCAATTCCTTACCCATAGCAACCCATCTTTCTTGGGATATAGAATAACCCATTGTGTTCCTACTCTGATACCAGTTGTTACGGTCCCGGATCTGACACATGGATTCTTTGGGAGGATCTGGAGTCTGCCACGGGTTACGGGTCTTCCAGGCATTACCGTAGGGGTAGTAGGAAGACATGGGGAAGACGAAAACGAAGATCAAGCCAAAGGGAAGCTTGAAAACCCTAGAGCTCGTTGAGGAGAACTCTAAGCCTCTTTACGCTAGATTTAACCTAATTCTTAATACTTCAATCCTTTTCCTTTTTCATTACTCTTACCCCTTAAATAGGGTTCACCCGGTTAGGGTTTACAATAAAATATTCCAAAAATACCCCTATAAATAAAATATTCCAAAAATACCCCTATAAATAAAATATTCCAAAAATACCCCTATGACCTAAAACTGAAATAAAATAAAGTAAATTAAAGAAAACACTAAAATAATAATGTTATTGCGTGCATAACATAATTCCAAAAAGTAAGTCTTATTTTTTTGGTCCGCTTTTGGTAAAATAGACAAAAAGTGGGTTGTTTGGCTCTGGTAAATTTCCCACTGCTTGTTAATTTGAGAATTTAATCTTTTTTACTCTTTGAAATTTTTGGATCATTAGGTCATTTGCATCTTCAAGATTTTTCTGGCATGCATATCCACCACATTTAAAACTTGCTAGGATCAATTAGAAACCTCTTTCTAATAAAATTCCACCAAGCTATCTGGGGTTGTACTAGTAGAATTTCCCCAACGTGGATAACAAAACTTTACTGTTCATTTTTAGTGCGTGAAAATAATTTTCTTCACTCACATTTATGATAGTTTTCTAATTCTTTTGCAAACAGAAACTCTAAAATTTTCATTTTGTTGTGATCAATATTTGCCTTATCTTATTATTTACGAGAAAACAGGGAGAGTGAAAAACTCAAGTTTGAAAAAAAAGTTGAACAACCAAAAATGGAAATGCACAAATGCTGAGAGAGATAATTTCAAAAAGTATATGTGATTTCATAGGTGCACGTTTTGTAAAATAGGCAAAAAAATAGGTTGTTTGGCTCTGGTAAATATCCCACCGCACGTTAATTTGAGAATTTAATTTTTTCTACTCCTTGAAATTTTTGGATCATTAGGTCATTTGCATCTTCAACATGTTTTTGGCATGCATATCCACCACATTTAAAAGATGTTAGGATCAATTAGAAATCTCTTTCTTATAAAATTCCACCAAGCTACGTGGGGTTGTACTAGTTGAATTTCCCCAACCTGGATAACAAAACTTTGGTGTTCATTTTTACTACGTGAAAATAATTTTATTCTCACACATTTATTATAGTTTTCAAATTTTTTTGCATATCCAAACTCTAAAATTTAAAGTTTGTTGTGATCTATAATTGTCTTATCTTTTTGTTTCCGAGAAAACTAGAAGAGTGAAGAACTCAAGTATGAACAAAAAATTGAACAAAGAAAATGGAAATGCACAAATGCTAAGAGAGATATTTCAAAAAAGTATCTGTTATTTTTTTGTCTGCTTTTTGTAAAATAGGCAAAAAGTTCTTTGTTTGGCTCTGGTAAATTCCCACCGCACGTTAACTTGAGAATATAATTTTTTCTACTCCTTGAAAATTTTGGATCATTAGGTCATTTGCATCATCAACATGTTTCTGGCATGCATATCCACCACATTTAAATTATGATAGGATCAATTATGAATATCTTTCTAATAAAATTCCACCAAGCTATCTGGGGTTGTATTCCTGGAATTTCCCATATGTGAATAACAAAACTTTGGTGTTCATTTTTAGGGCATGAAACTAATTTTCTTCACTCACATTTATTATAGTTTTCAAATTATTTTGCATACATAAACTCTAAAATTTTCATTTTGTTGTGATCTATATTTTCCTTATCTTTTTGTTTACGAGAAAACTGGGAGAGTGAAAACTCAAGTTTGAAAAAGAAAATTGAACATTCAAAATGGAAATGCACAATGCTAAGGGAGATAATTCAAAGTATCTGTGATTTTTATGTCCGCTTTTTGTAAAATAGGAACAAAATGGGTTGTTTGGCTCTGGTAATTTCCCACCGCACGTTAACTTGAGAATTTAATTTTTTCTACTCCTTGAAATTTTTCGATCATTAGGTCATTTGCAACTTTAACATGTTTCTGGCATGCATATCCACCACATTTAAAACATTTTAGGATCAATTAGAAATCTCTTTCTTATAAAATTCCACCAAGCTATCTAAGGTTGTACTAGTGCAAATTCCCCAACGTGGATAACAAAACTTTGGTGTTCATTTTTAGTGCGTGAAAATAATTTTCTTCTCTCACATTTATTAGAGTTTTCAAATTTTTTTGTATACATAAACTCTAAAATTTTAATTTTGTTGTGATCTATATTTGGCTTATCTTTTTGTTTAGGAGAAAATTGGGTGAGTGAAAAACTCATGTTTGAAAAAAAAATTGAACATTCAAAATGGAAAAGCACAAATGCTGAGAGAGATAATTCAAAAAAGTATCAAGGATTTTTTAGGTCTACTTTTTGTAAAATAGGCAAAAAGTGCATTGTTTGGCTCTGGTAAATATCCCATCGCACGTAAACTTGAGAATTTAATATTTTCTACTCCTTGAAATTTTTGGATCAGTAGGTCATTTGCATCTTCAATATGTTTCTGGCATACGTATCTGCCATTTTGAAAACATGTTAGGATCAATTAGAAATCTCTTTTTTTAAAATTCCACCAAGCTATTTGGGGTTGTACTAGTGGAATTTCCCCAACGACGATAAAAAAACTTTGGTGTTCATTTTTAGTGCGTCAAAATAATTTTCTTCACTCACATTTATTATAATTTTCAAATTCTTTTGCATACATGAACTTTTAAATTTTCATTTTGTTGGGATTTATATTTGACTTATGTTTTTGTTTACGAGAAAACTGGGAGAATGAAAAACTCATGTTTGAAAAAAAAAATTCAACTCAAAAAATGGAAATGAACAAATCCTGAGAGATATAATTCCAAAAAGTAACAGTGATTTTTTAGGTCCGCTTTTTGTAAAATAAACAAAAAGTGGGTTGTTTGGCTCTGGTAAATTTCCCACCGCTTGTTAACTTGAGAATTTAATTTTTTCTACCCTTTGAAATTGTTGGATCATTATGTCATTTGCATCTTCACGATGTTTTTGGCATGCATATCCACCACATTTAAAACATGTTAGGATCAATTAGAAATCTCTTTCTTATAAAATTCCACCAAGCTATCTAGGGTTGTCCTGGTGGAATTTCCCCAATGTGTAAATGCACAAATGCTGAGAGAGATAATTCAAAAAAGTATCTTTGATTTTTTAGGTCCTCTTGTTGTAAAATAGGAAAAAAGTACATTGTTTGGCTTAGGTAAATATCCCACCGCACATTAACATGAGAATTTAATTTTTTCTACTCCTTGAAATTTTTGCATCATTAGGTCATTTGCATCTTCAACATGATTCTGGCATGCGTATCCACCACATTTAAAACATGTTAGGATCAATTAGAAATCTCTTTCTTATAAAATTCCACCAAGCTATGTGGGGTTGTACTAGTGGAATTTCCCTAACGTGGATAACATAACTTTGGTGTTCATTTTTACTGCGTGAAAATAATTTTCTTCTCTCACATTTATTATAGTTTTCAAATTCTTTTGCCTATATAAACTCTAAAATTTTCATTTTGTTGTGATATATATTTGTCTTATCTTTTTATTCACGAGAAAACAGGGAGAGTGACAAACTCAAGTTTGAAAAAACAAAATTGATCATCCAATTTGGAAATATAGCAATACTGAGAGAGATAATTCCAAAAACTAACTCTGATTTTTTATGTCCACTTTTTGAAAAATAGACAAAAAGTGGGTTGTTTGGCTCTGATAAATTTCCCACTGCTTGTTAATTTGAGAATTTAATTTTTTTTACTCTTTGAAAATTTTGGATCATTAGGTCATTTGCATCTTCTAGATGTTTCTGGCATGCATATCCACCACATTTAAAACATGCTAGGATCAACTAGAAATCTCTTTCTTCTAAAATTCCACCATCCTATCTGGGGTTGTTCTAGTGGAATTTCCCCAACGTGGATAACAAAACTTTGGTGTTCATTTTTAGTGCATGAAAATAATTTTCTTTACTCACTTTTATTATAGTTTTCAAATTTTTTTGCATACATAAACTCTAAAAATTTTATTTTGTAGTGATCTATATTTGCCTTATCTTTTTGTTTACAAGAAAACTGGGAGAGTGAAAAACTCAAGTTTGAAAAAAAAAATGAACATCCAAAATGGAAATGCAAAAATGCGGAGAGAGATAATTCAAAAAAGTAACTTTGATTTTTTAGGTCCGCTTTTCTAAAATAGGCAAAAAGTGCTTTGTTTGGCTTTGGTAAATATCCCACCGCACGTTAACTTGAGAATTTAATTTTTTCTACTCCTTAAAATTTTTGGATCATTAGGTCATTTGCATCATCAACATGTTTCTGGCATGCATATCCACAATATTTAAAACATGATAGGATCAATTATAATTATCTTTCAAATAAAATTCCACCAAGCTATTTGGGGTTGTATTACTGGAATTTCCCCAATGTGGATAACAAAACTTTGGTGTTCATTTTTAGTGCGTGAAAATAATTTTCTTCACTCACTTTTATTATAGTTTTCAAATTGTTTTGCATACATAAAATCTAAAATTTTCATTTTGTTGTGATCTATATTTGCCTTATCTTTTTGTTTACGAGAAAACTGGGAGAGTGAAAAACTCAAGTTTGAAAAAGAAAATTTAACATCCAAATTGAAAATGCACAAATGCTGAGAGAGATAATTCAAAAAAGTATCTTTTGATTTTTTAGGTCCTCTTTTTGTAAATTAGGCAAAAAGTGCTTTTTTTGGCTCTGGTAAATATCCCACCGCACGTTAACATGAGAATTTAATTTATTCTACTCCTTGAAATTTTTGGATCATTAGGTTATTTGCATCTTCAAAATGTTTCTGGCATGCATATCCACCACATTTAAAACATGTAAGGATCAATTATGAATCTCTTTCTTATAAAATTCCACCAAGCTATCTGTGGTTGTACTAGTGGAATTTCCCCAACGTGGATAACAAAACTTTGGTGTTCATTTTTGTGCGTGAAAATAATTTTCTTCTCTCACATTGATTATAGTTTTCAAATTGTTTTGCATACATAAACTCTAAAATTTTAATTTTGTTCTGATCTATATTTGGCTTATCTTCTTTTTTAGGAGAAAACAAGGAGAGTGACAAACTCAAGTTTGAAAAAAAATATTGATCATCGAAAATGGAAATGCAGCAATGCTGAGAGAGATAATTCCAAAAAGTATCTTCGATTTTTTAGGTTCTCTTTTTTTAAAATAGGCAAAAAGTGCTTTGTTTGGCTCTGGTAAATATCCCACCTCACGTTAACTTGAGAATTTAATTTTTTCTACTCCTTGAAATTTTTGGATCATTAGGTCATTTGCATCTTCAACATGTTTCTGGCATGCATATCCACCACATTTAAAACATGTTAGGATCAATTAGAAATCTCTTTCTTATAAAATTCCACCAAGCTATGTTGGGTTGTTCTAGTGGAATTTCCCCAACGTGGAAAACAAAACTTTGGTGTTCATTTCTACTGCGTGAAAATAATTTTCTTCTGTCATATTTATTATTGTTTTCAAATTCTTTTATCTATAGAAACTCTAAAATTTTCATTTTGTTGTGATCTATATTTGTCTTATCTTTTTTTTTACGAGAAAATAGGGAGAGTGACAAACACAAGTTTGAAAAAAAAATTGTTCATCCAAAATGGAAATGCAGCAATGCTGATAGAGATAATTCCAAAAAGTAACTCTGATTTTTAGGTCCGCTTTTTGTAAAATAGACAAAAAGTGGCTTGTTTGGCTCAGATAAATTTCCGAGTACTTGTTAATTTGAGAATTTAATTTTTTTACTCTTTGAAATTTTTGGATCATTAGGTCATTTGTATCTTCATGATTTTTTTGGCATGCATATCCACCACATTTAAAACATGCTAGGATCAATTAGATATCTCTTTCTTATAAAATTCCACCAAGCTATCTGGGGTTGTACTAGTGGAATTTCCCCAACGTGGATAACAAAACTTTACTGTTCATTTTTAGTGCTTCAAAATAATTTTCTTCACTCACATTTATGATAGTTTTCTAATTCTTTTGCAAACATAAACTCTAAAAATTTCATTTTGTTGTGATCTATATTTGCCTTATCTTTTTATTTACATGAAAACTGGGAGAGTGAAAAACTCAAGTTTGAAAAAAAAAATTGAACATCCAAAATTGGAAATGCACATATGCTGATAGAGGTAATTCCAAAAAGTATGTGTGATTTCATAGGTCCGTTTTTTCTAAAATAGGCAAAAAGTGGGTTGTTTGGCTCTGGTAAATATCCCACCGCACGCTGACATGAGAATTTAATTTTTTTCTAGTCCTTGAAATTTTTGGATCATTAGATCATTTCCATCTTCAACATGCTTCTGGCATGCATATCTAGCACATTTAATACATGTTAGGAACAATTAGAAATCTCTTTCTTATAAAAGTCCACCAAGCTATTTGGGGTTGTACTAGTGGAATTTCCCCAACATGGATAATTCATTTTTAGTGCGTGAAAATAATTTTTTTCACTCAGATTTAATATAGTTGTCAAATTCTTTTGCATACATAAACTCTAAAATTTTCATTTTGTAGTGATCTATATTGGTCTTATCTTTTTGTTTACGAGAAAACTGGGAGAGTGAAAAACTCAAGTTTGAAAAAATAAATTGAACATCCAAAATGGAAATGCACAAAAGCTGAGAGAGATAATTCCAAAATGTATTTGTGATTTTTAAGGATAGGCAAAAAGTGGGTTGTTTGGCTCAGGTAAATATCCCACCGCACGTTAACTTGAGAATTTAATTTTTTCTACTCCTTGAAATTTTGGATAATTATGTCATTTGGATCTTCAGCATGTTTCTGGCATGCATATCCAAAACATTTAAAACATGTTAGGATCAATTAGAAATCTCTTTCTTATAAAATTCCACCTAGCTTTCTGGGGTTGTACTAGTGGAATTTTCCCAACGTGGATAACAAAACTTTGGTGTTTATTTTTAGTGCGTGAAATTAGTTTTCTTCACTCACATTTATTATTGTTTTCAAATTTTTTTGCATACATAAACTCTAAAATTTTCATTTTGGTATCATCTAAATTTGCCTTATCTGTTTGTTTACGAGAAAACTGGGAGAGTGAAAAACTCAAGTTTGAAAAAAAAAATGGAACATCCAAAATGGAAATGAACAAATGCTGAGAGAGATAATTCATAAAAGTATCTGTGATTTTTTAGCTCCGCTTTTTGTAAAATAGGGAAAAAGTGGGTTGTTTGTCTCTAGTAAACATCCCACCGCACGTTAACTTGAGAATTTAATTTTTTCTACTCATTGTTTCTGGCATGCATATCCAACACATTTTAAACATGTTAACTTATATTAAAAATCTCTTTCTTATAAAATTCCACCAAGCTATATGGGGTTGTACTAGTGGAATTTTCCCAACGTGGATAACAAAACATTGGTGTTCATTTTTAGTGCGGGAAAATAATTTTCTTCTCTTACATTTATTATAGTTTTCAAATTCTTTTTCATACATAATCTCTAAAATTTTCAATTTGTTGTGATCTATTTTTGCCTTATCTTTTGTTTACGAGAAAACTGGGAGAGTGCAAAACTCAACTTCGAAAAAAAAAATTGAGCATCCAAAATGAAAATGCACAAATGCTAAGAGAGATAATTCCAAAAAGTATTTGTGAATTTTTAGGTCCGCTTTTTGTAAAATAGGCCAAAAGTGGGTTGCTTGGCTCTGGTAAATATCCCACCGCACGTTAACTTGAGAATTTAATTTTTTCTACTCCTTGAAATTTTTGGATCATTAGGTCATTTGAATCTTCAACATGTTTCTGGCATGCATATCCACCACATTTAAAACATGTTAGGATCAATTAGAGATCTCTTTCTTATAAAATTCTGCCAAGCTATCTGGGGTTGTACTAATGGAATTTCCTCAACGTGGATAACAAAACTTTGGTGTTCATTTTTAGTGCATAAAAAAAGTTTTCTTCAGTCACATTTATTATAGTTTTGAAATTCTTTTGCATTCATAAACTCTTAAATTTTCATTTTGTTGTGATCTATATTTTGCCTTATCTCTTTGTTTACAAGAAAATTCGGAGAGTAAAAACCTCAAGTTTGAAAAAAAAAATTGAACATCCAAAATGGAAATGCCCAAGTGCTGAGTGAGGTAATTCCAAAAAGTATCTGTGATTTTTTAGGTCCATTTTTGTAAATTAGGCAAAAAGTGGTTTGTTTGGCTCTGGTAAATAACCCACCGCACATTAACTCCAGAATTTTTTTTTTTCTACTCATTGAAATTTTAGGATCATTAGGTCATTTGCATCTTCAACATGTTTCTCGCATGCATATCCAACACATTTAAAACATGTTAGCATCAACAAGAAATCACTTTCTTATAAAATTCAACCAAGGTATCTGGGGTTATACTAGTGGAATTTCTCCAACGTTGATAATAAAACTTTGATGTTCATTTTTAGTACATGAAAATAATTTTCTTCACTCTCATTTATTTTAGTTTTCAAATTCTTTTGCATACATAAACTCTAAAATTTTCATTTTGTTGTGATCTATATTTGGCTTATCTTTTTGTCTACGAAAAAACTGGGAGTGTGAAAAACTCAAGTTTGAAAAAAAAATTGAACATCCAAAATGGAAATGCACAAATCCTGAGATAGATAATTCCAAAAAGTAACTATGATTTTTTAGGTCTGTTTTTGTAAAATAAGCAAAAAGTGGGTTGTTTGGCTCTGGTAAATATCCAACCGCATGTTAACTTGAGAATTTAATTTTTTTTACTCTTTGAAATTTTTGGATCATTAGGTCATTTGCATCTTCAAGATGTTTCTGGCATTCATCTTCACCACATTTAAAACAAGTTAGGATCAATTAGAAATCTCTTTCTTTTAAAATTTCACCAAGCTATCTAGGGTTGTACTAGTGGAATTTCCCCAACTTGGATAACAAAACATTGGTGTTCATTTTTAGTGCGTGAAAATAATTTTCTTCACTCACATTTATGATAGTTTTCAAATTCTTTTGCATACATAAACTCTAAAATTTTCATTTTTTTGTGATCTATATTTGCCTTATCTTTTTGTTTACGAGAAAACTGGGAGAGTGAAAAACTCAAGTTTTTAAAAAAAATTGAACATCCAAAATTGAAAATGCACAAATGCTGAGAGAGTTAATTCCAAAAAGTTTATATGATTTTTTTGGTCGGGTTTTTTATAAAATAGGCAAAAAGTGGGTTGTTTTGCTCTGGTAAATATCCCACCGCACCTTAACGTGAGAATTTAATTTTTTCTACTCCTTGAAAATTTTGGATCATTAGGTCATTTTAATCTTCAACATGTTTCTAGCATGCATATCCACCACATTTTGAACATGTTAGGATCAATCAGAGATCTCTTTCTTATGAAATTCAACCAAGCTATCTGGGGTTGTACTAGTGCAATTGCCCCAACGTAGATAACAAAACTTTGGTGTTCATTTTTAGAGCATGAAAATAATATTCTTCACTCACATTTATTATAGTTTTGAAATTATTTTGCACATGTAAGCTCTTAAATTTTCATTTTGTTGTGATCTATATTTGCCTTATCTTTTTGTTTACGAGAAAACTGGGAGAGTGAAAAACTCAAGTTTGAAAAAAAAATTGAACATCCAAAATTGAAAATGCACAAATGCTGAGAGAGTTAATTCCAAAAACTATATATGATTTTTTTGGTCTGCTTTTTTGTAAAATAGGCAAAAAGTGGGTTGTTTTGCTCTAGTAAATATCCCACCGCACCTTAACGTGAGAATTTAATTTTTTCTACTCCTAGAAAATTTTGGATCATTAGGTCAGTTGCATCTTCAACATGTTTCTGGCATGCATATCCACCACATTTAAAATATGTTAGGATCAATCTGAGATCATTTTGTTATGAAATTCCACCAAGCTATCTGGGGTTGTACTAGTGGAATTTCCCCAACGTGGATAACAAAACTTTGGTGTTCATTTATAGTACATGAAAATAATTTTCTTCACTCACTTTTATTATAGTTTTCAAATTCTTTTGCATACATAAACTCTAAACTTTTCATTTTTTTTTATCTATATTTGCCTTATCTTTTTGTTTACGAGAAAACTGGGAGAGAGAAAAATTCAAGTTTGAAAAAAAAAATTAATAATCCAAAATTGAAAATGGACAAATGTTGAGAGAGATAATTCCGAAAGGTATATATGATTTTTTAGGTCCGCTTTTTTGTAAAATAGGCAAAAAAGGGTTGTTTTGCTCTGAAAAATATCCCACTGCACCTTAACTTGAGAATTTAATTTTTTCTACTCCTTGAAAGTTTTGGATCATTTGGTCATTTGCATCTTCAACATGTTTTTGGCATGCATATTCACCACATTTAAACATGTTAGGATCAATTAGACATCTCTTTTTTTTATAAAATTCCACCAAGCAATTTGTGGTTCTACTAGTGGAATTTCCAAACGTTGATAACCAAACTTTGGTATTCATTTTTAGTGTGTGAAAATAATTTTCTTCACTCACATTTATTAAAGTTTTCAAATTCTTTTGGATACATAAACTCTAAAATTTTCATTTTGTTGTGATCTATATTTGACTTATCTTTTTGTTTACGAAAAAACTGGGAGAGAGAAAAACTCAAGTTTGAAAAAAAAAATTGAACTTCCAAAATGGAAATGCACAAATGCTGAGAGAGATAATTCAAATAAGTATCTGGGATTTTTTAGGTCCGCTTTTTGTAAAATAGGCAAAAAGAGGGTTCTTTGGCTCTGGTAAATATCCCACCGCACGTTAACTTGTGCATTTAATTTTTTCTACTCCTTGAAATTTTTGGATCATTAGATCATTTGAATTTTCAACATTCTTCTGGCATGCATATCCACCACATTTAAAATATGTTAGGATCAATTAGATATCTTTGTTATAAAATTCCACCAAGCTATTTGGGCTTGTACTTGTGGAATTTCCCCAACGTGGATAACAAAACTTTGGTGTTAATTTTTAGTGCGTTAAAATAATTTTTTTCACTCAGATTTATTATAGTTGTCAAATTCTTTTGCATACATAACCTCTAAAATTTTCATTTCGTTGTGATCTATATTTGACTTATCTTTTTGATTATGAGCAAACTGGGAGAGTGAAAAACTCAAGTTTGAAAAAATAAATTGAACTTCCAAAATGGAAATGTACAAAAGCTGAGAGAGATAATTCCAAAATGTATTTACGATTTTTATGGATAGGCAAAAAGTGGGTTGTTTGGCTCTAGTAAATATCCCACCGCGCATTAACTTGAGAATTTAATTTTTTCTTCTCCTTGAAATTTTTGGATAATTATGTCATTTGGATCTTCAACATGTTTCTGGCATGCATATCCACCACATTTAAAACATGTTAGGATCAATTAGAAATCTCTTTCTTATAAAATTCCACCAAGCTATCAGGGGTTGTACTAGTGGAATTTCCCCAACGTGGATAAAAAAACTTTGGTGTTCATTTTTAGTGCGTGAAAATAATTTTCTTCACTCACATTTATTATATTTTTCAAATTTTTTGCATACATAAACTCTAAAATTTTCATTTTGATTTGATATATATTTGCCTTATCTTTTTGTTAACGAGAAAATTGGGAGAGTGAAAAACTCAAGTTTGAAAAAAAAATTGAACATCCAAAATGGAAATGAACAAATGCTGAAAGAGATAATTCCAAAAAGTATCTATGATTTTTTAGCTCCGCTTCTAGTAAAATAGGAAAAAAGTGGGTTATTTGGCTCTAGTAAACTTCCCACCGCACGTTAACTTGAGAATTTAATTTTTTCAACTCCTTGAAATTTTTGGATCAGTAGGTCAATTGCATCTTACAATTGTTTCTAGCATGCATATCCACCATATTTAAAACATGTTAAGATCAATTAGAAATCTCTTTCTTATAAAATTCCACCAAGCTATCTGGGGTTGTACTAGTGGAATTTCACCAACGTCCATAACAAAACTTTGGTGTTCATTTTTAGTGCGTGAAAATAATTTTCTTCTCTTACATTTTTTATAGTTTTCAAACTCTTTTGCATACATAAGCTCTAAAATTTTTATTTTTTTATCGATATTTGCCTTATCTTTTATTTACGAGAAAACTGGAAGAGTGAAAAACTCAAGTATGAAAAAAAAAAAATTGAGCAACCAAAATGAAAATGCACAAATGCTAAGAGAGATAATTCCAAAAAGTATCTGTGATTTTTTAGGTCCTCTTTTTTTAAAATAGGCCAAAAGTGGGTTGTTTGGCTCTGGTAAATATCCCACCGCACGTTAACCTGAGAATTAAATTTTTTCTACTCCTTGAAATTTTTGGATCATTAGGTCATTTGAATCTTCAACATGTTTTTGGCATGCATATCCACCACATTTAGAACATGTTAGGATCAATCAGAGATCTCTTTCTTATAAAATTCAACCAAACTATTTGGGGTTGTACTAGTGGAATTTCCCCAACGTGGATAACAAAACTTTGGTGTTCATTTTTAGAGCATGAAAATAATATTCTTCACTCACATTTATTATAGTTTTGAAATTATTTTGCACATGTAAACGCTTAAATTTTCATTTTGTTGTGATCTATATTTGCCATATCTTTTTGTTTACGAGAAAACTGGGAGAGAGAAAAACTCTCAAGTTTGAAAAAAAAATTGAACATCCAAAATTGAAAATGCACAAATGCTAAGAGAGTTAATTCAAAAAAGTATATATGATTTTTTTGGTCTGCTTTTTTGTAAAATAGGCAAAAAGTGGGTTGTTTTGCTCTGGTAAATATCCCACCGCACCTTAACGTGAGAATTTAATTTTTTGTACTGCTTGAAAATTTTGGATCATTAGGTCATTTGCATCTTCAACATGTTTCTGGCATGCATATCCACCACATTTAAAACATGTTAGGATCAATCTGAGATCATTTTGTTATGAAATTCCACCAAGCTATCAGGGGATGTACTAGTTGAATTTCCCCAACGTGGATAACAAAACTTTGGTGTTCATCTTTAGTGCGTGAAAATAATTTTCTTCACTCACATTTATTATAGTTTTCAAATTCTTTTGCATTCATAAACTCTAAAATTTTCATATTTTTGTGAGGTATATTTGCCTTATCATTTTTTTTACGTGAAAACTGGGAGAGTGAAAAACTCAAGTTTGAAAAACAAAATTGAACATCAAAAATGGAAATGCAAAAATGCTGAGTGAGATAATTCCAAAAAGTATTTGTGATTTTTTAGGTCTGGTTTTTGTAAAATAGGCAAAAAGTGGGTTGTTTGGCTCCGGTAAATAACCCACTGCATATTTACTTGAGAATTTAATTTTTTCTACTCTTTGAAATTTTGGGATCATTAGGTCATTTTCATCTTCAAAAAATTTCTGGCATGCACATCCACCACATTTAAAACATGTTAGGATCAATTAGAAATATCTTTCTTATAAAATTCCACAAAGCTATTTGGGGCTGTACAAGTCGAATTTCCCGAACGTGGATAACAAAACTTTGATGTTCTTTATTAGTGTGTGAAAATAATTTTATTCACTGACATTTATTATAGTTTTTAAATTCTTTTGCATACATAAACTCTAAAATTTTCATTTTGATGTGATCTATATTTGCCTTATCTTTGTGTTTACGAGAAAACTGGGAGAGTGAAAAACTCAAGTTTGAAAAAAAAATTGAACATCCAAAATTGAAAATGCACAAATGCTAAGAGTGTTAATTCCAAAAAGTATCTGTGATTTCTTAGGTCCGCTTTATGTAAAATAGGCAAAAAGTGGGTTGTTTAGCTCTGGCAAATATCCCACCGCACGTTAACTTGAGAATTTAATTTTTTCTACTCCTTGAAATTTTTGGATCATTTGGTCATTTGCATCTTCAACATTTTCTAGCATGCATATCCACCACATTTAAAACATGTTATGATCAATTAGAAATCTCTTTCTTATAAAATTCCACCAAGCTATATGGGTTTGTACTAGTGGAATTTCTCCATCGTGGATAACAAAACTTTGGTGTTCATTTTTAGTGCATGAAAATAATTTTCTTCACTCACATTTATTATAGTTTTCAAATTTTTTTGCATACATCAACTCTAAAATTTTCATTTTGTTGCGATCTATATTTACCTTATCTTTTTGTTTACGTGAAAACTAGGAGAGTGAAAAACTCAAGTTTCAAAAAAAAAATTGAACATCCAAAATTGAAAATGCACAAATGCTGAGAGAGATAATTCCCAAAAGTATATATGATTTTTTAGGTCCACTTTTTTGTAAAATAGGCAAAAAGTGGGTTGTTTTGCTCTCGTAAATATCCCACCACACCTTAACAGTAGAATTTAATTTTTTCTACTCCTTGAAAATTTTTGATCATTAGGTCATTTGCATCTTCAACATGTTTCGTGCATGCATATCCACCACATTTAAAACATGTTAGGTTCAATTAGAAATCACTTTCTTTTAAAATTCCACAAAGCTATCAGGGGTTGTACTGGTGGAATTACCCCAACGTGGATAACAAAACTTTGGTGTTCATTTTTATTGCATGAAAATAATTTTCTTCACTCACATTTATTATAGTTTTCAAAAAAAATTTCATACATAAACTCTGAAATTTTCATTTTGTTGTGATCTATATTTGCCCTATCAGTTTGTTTACGAGAAAACTAGGAGAGTGAAAAACTCAACTTTGAAAAAAAAAATTGAACATCCAAAATGGAATAAAAAAAATGCTGAGAGAGATAATTCCAAAAAATATCTATGCTTTTTTAGCTCCGCTTTTTGTAAAAAAGGCAAAAATTGGGTTGTTTAGCTCTAGTAAACATCCCACCACACATTAACTTGAGAATTTAATTTTTTCTACTCCTTGAAATTTTTGGATCATTAGGTCATTTGCATCTTACAATTGCTTCTGGCATGCATATCCACCACATTTAAAACATGTTAAGATCAATTAGATATCTCCTTCTTATAAAATTCCACCAAGCTATCTGGGGTTGTACTAGTGGAATTTCCCCAACGTGGATAACAAAACTTTGGTGTTCATTTTTAGTGTGCGAAAATAATTTTCTTATTAAAGTTTTCAAATTCTTTTGCATACATAAGCTCTAAAATTTTCATTTTTTTGTAATCTATATTTTCCTTATCTTTTTGTTTAAAAGAAAACTGGGAGAGTGAAAAACTCAAGCTTGAAAAAAAAAATTGAGCATCCAAAATGGAAATGCACAAATGCAAAGAGAGATAATTCCAAAAAGTATCTGTGAGTTTTTAGGTCCGGTTTATGTAAAATAGGCCAAAAGTGGGTTGTTTGGCTCTGGTAAATATCCCACCGCACGTTAACTTGAGAATTAAATTTTTTCTACTCCTTAAAATATTTGGATCATTAGGTCATTTGAATCTTCAACATGTTTCTGGCATGCACATCCACCACATTTAAAACATGTTAGGATCAATTAAAAATCACTATCTTATAAAATTCCACCAAGCTATATGGGGTTGTACTAGTGGAATTTCCCCAACATGGATAACAAAACTTCGGTGTTCATTTTTAGTGCATGAAAATAATTTTCTTATTAAAGTTTTCAAATTCTTTTGCATACATAAGCTCTAAAATTTTCATTTTTTTGTAATCTATATTTTCCTTATCTTTTTGTTTAAAAGAAAACTAGGAGAGTGAAAAACTCACGCTTGAAAAAAAAAATTGAGCATCCAAAATGGAAATGCACAAATGCAAAGAGATAATTCCAAAAAGTATCTGTGAGTTTTTAGGTCCGCTTTTTGTAAAATAGGCCAAAAGTGGGTTGTTTGGCTTTGGTAAATATCCCACCGCACGTTAACTTGAGAATTAAATTTTTTCTACTCCTTAAAATATTTGGATCATTAGGTCATTTGAATCTTCAACATGTTTCTGGCATGCACATCCACCACATTTAAAACATGTTAGGATCAAATAGAAATCACTATCTTATAAAATTCCACCAAGCTATATGGGGTTGTACTAGTGGAATTTCCCCAACGTGGATAACAAAACTTCTGTGTTCATTTTTAGTGCATGAAAATAATTTTCTTATTAAAGTTTTCAAATTCTTTTGCATACATAAGCTCTAAAATTTTCATTTTTTTGTAATCTATATTTTCCTTATCTTTTTGTTTAAAAGAAAACTGGGAGAGTGAAAAACTCAAGCTTGAAAAAAAAAAATTGAGCATCCAAAATGGAAATGCACAAATGCAAAGAGAGATAATTCCAAAAAGTATATGTGAGTTTTTATGTCCGCTTTTTGTAAAATAGGCCAAAAGTGGGTTGTTTGGCTCTGGTAAATATCCCACCGCACGTTAACTTGAGAATTAAATTTTTTCTACTCCTTAAAATATTTGGATCATTAGGTCATTTGAATCTTCAACATGTTTCTGGCATGCACATCCACCACATTTAAAACATGTTAGGATCAATTAGAAATCACTATCTTATAAAATTCCACCAAGCTATATGGGGTTGTACTAGTGGAATTTCCCCAACGTGGATAACAAAACTTTGGTGTTCATTTTTAGTGCGTGAAATTATTTTTCTTCTCTCACATTTATTATAGTTTTCAAATTCTTTTGCATACATCAACTCTAAAATTTTCATATTTTTCCGATGTATATTAACCTTATCATTTTTTTACATGAAAACTGGGAGAGTGAAAAACTCAAATTTGAAAAAAAAAATAGAACATCCAAAATATAAATTGCACAAATGCTGATAGAGATAATTCCAAAAAGTATATATGATATTTTAGGTCCGCTTTTTTGTAAAATAGGAAAAAAGTGGGTTGTTTTGCTCTGGTAAATATCCCACTGCACCTTAACTTGAGAAATTAATTTTTTCTACTTGAAAATTTTGGATCATTAGGTCATTTGCATCTTCAACATGTTTTTAGTATGCATATCCACCACATTTAAAATATGTTAGGATCAATTAGAAATCACTTTCTGATAAAATTCCACCAAGCTATTTGGGGTTGCACTAGTCGAATTTCCTCAACGTGGATAACAAAACTTCGGTGTTCATTTTTAGTGCGTGAAAATAATTTTCTTCACTCACATTTATTATAGTTTTCAAATTCTTTTGCATACATATCTCTAAAATTTTCTTATTTTTGTGAAGTATATTTGCCTTATCATTTTTTTTTTTCGTGAAAACTGGGAGAGTGAAACACTCAAGTTTGAAAAACAAAATTGAACATCCAAAATGGAAATGCACAAATCCTGAGAGAGATAAGTCCATAGAGTATTTGTGATTTTTTAGGTCCGCTTTTTGTAAAATAAACAAAAAGTGGGTTGTTTGGCTCTGGTAAATTTCCCACCACACGTTCACTTGGGAATTTAAATCTTTCTACTCCAAATTTTTGGATCATTAGGTCATTTTCTTCTTTAACATGTTTCTGGCATGCATATCCACCACATCTAAAACATGTTAGGCTCAAATAGAAATCTCTTTCTTATAAAATTCCACCAAGCTATCTGGGGTTGTACTAGTGGAATTTCCCCAACGTGGATAACAAAACTTTAATGTTCATTTTGAGTGCGTGAAAATAATTTTCTTCACTCTCATTTATTATAGTTTTCAAATTCTTTTGCATACATAAACGCTAAAATTTTCATTTTGTTGTGATCTATATTTGCCTTATCTTTTTGTTTACGCGAAAATAGGGAAAGTGAGAAACTCAAGTTTGAAAAAAAAATTGAACATCCAAAAATGGAAATGCTCAAATGCTGAGAGCGATAATTCCAAAAAGTATATGTGATTTTTTTGGTCCGCATTATGTAAAATAGGAAAAAAGTGGGTTGTTTGGCTCAGGTAAATATCCCATTGTACGTTAATTTGAGAATTTAATTTTTTCTAGTCCTTGACAGTTTATGATCATTTGGTCATTTGCATCTTCAACATGTTTATGGCATGCATATCCACCACATTTAAACATGTTAGGATCAATTAGAAATCTCTTTCTTATAAAATTCCACCGAGCAATTTGGGGTTGTACTAGTGGAATTTCCCCAACGTGGATAACAAAACTTAGGTGTTCATTTTTAGTGTGTAAAAATAATTTTCTTCACTCACATTTATGAAAGTTTCAAATTCTTTTGCATACATAAGCTCTAAAATTTTCATTTTGTTGTGATCTATATTTGCCTTATCTTTTTGTTTACGAGAAAACTAGGGGAGTGAAAACCTCAAGTTTGACAAAAATAAAATTGAACATCCAAAATGGAAATGCAGAAATGCTGAGTGAGATAATTCCAAAAAGTATCTGTGATTTTTTAGGTCCGCTTTTTCTAAAATAGGCAAAAAGTGGGTGGTTTGGCTCTGGTAAATAACCCACCACACATTAACTTGAGAATTTAATTTTTTCTACTCTTTGAAATTTTTGGATCATTAGGACATTTGCATCTTCAACATGTTTCTGGCATACACATCAACCACATTTAAAACATGTTAGGATCAATTAGAAATCTCTTTCTTATAAAATTCCACCTAGCAATATGGGGTTATACTAGTGGAATTTCCCTAATGTGGAGAACAAAACTTTGGTGTTCATTTTTAGTGCGTGAAAATAATTTTCTTCACTCACATTTATGATAGTTTTCAAATTCTTTTGCATACATAAACTCTAAAAATTTTATTTTGTTGTGATCTATTTTGGCTTATCTTTTTGTTTACGAGAAAACTGGGAGTGTGAAAAACTCAAGTTTGAAAAAAAAAATTGAACATCCAAAATTGAAATGCACAAATGCTGAGAGAGACAATTCAACTATGTATCTGTGATTTTTTAGGTCCACTTTTTGTAAAATAGGCAAAAAGTGGGAAGTTTGGCTCTGGTAAATATCCCACCGCACATTAACTTGAGAATTTAACTTTTTGTACTCCTTGAAATTTTTGGATCATTAGGTCATTGGAATCTTCAACATGTTTCTGGCATGCATATCCACCACATTTAAAACATGTTAGGATCAATTAGAAATCTCTTTCTTATAAAATTCGACCAAGCTATCTGGGGTTGTACTAGTGAAATTTCCCCAACGTGGATAAAAACACTTTGGTGTTCATTTTTAGTGTGTGAAAATAATTTTCTTCATTCACATTTATTATAGTTTTCAAATTTTTTTGCATACGTCAACTCTAAAATTTTCATTTTGTTGTGATCTATATTTGCCTTATCTTTTTTTTTACGAGAAAACTGGGAGAGAGAAAAACTCAAATTTGAAAAAAAAATTGATCATCCAAAAGTAAAAATGCACAAATTCTGAGAGAGATAATTCAAAAAAGTACATATGTTTGTTTAGTTCCGCTTTTTTGTAAAATAGGCAAAAAGTGGGTTGTTTTGCTCTGGTAAATATCCCACCGCACGTTAACTTGAGAATTTAATTTTTTGTACTCCTTGAAATTTTTGGATCATTAGATCATTTGGATCTTCAACGTGCTTCTGGCATATATATCCACCACATTTAAAACATGTTAGGATCAATTAGAAATCTCTTTCTTATAAAATTCCACCAAGCTATTTGGGGTTGTACTAGTGGAATTTCCCTAACATGGATAACATAACTTTGGTGTTCATTTTTAGTGCGTGAAAATAATTTTTTTCACTCAGATTTATTATAGTTGTTAAATTCTTTCGCATACATAAACTCTAAAATTTTCATTTTGTTGTGATCTATATATGTCTTATCTTTTTGTTTAGGAGAAAACTGAGAGAGTGAAAATCTCATGTTTGAAGAAATAAATTGAACATCCAAAAGGGAAATGCACAAAAGCTAAGAGAGATAATTCCAAAATGAACTTGTGATTTTTAAGGATAGGCAAAAAGTGGGTTGTTTGGCTCTGGTTAATATCCCACAGCATGTTAACTTGAGAATTTAATTTTTTCTACTCCTAGAAATTTTTGGATAATTATATCATTTGGATCTTCAACATGTTTCTGGCATGCATGTCCACCACATTTAAAACATGTTAGGATCAATTAGAAATCTATTTCTTATAAAATTCCACCAAGCTATCTGGTGTTGTATTAGTGGAATTTCCCCAACGTGGATAACAAACTTTGGTGTTCATTTTTAGTGCGTGAAAATAATTTTCTTCACTCACTTTTATTATAGTTTTCAAATTTTTTTTCATATATAAACTCTAAAATTTTCATTTTGTTGTGATCTATATTTGCCTTATATGTTTGTTTACGAGAAAACTGGGAGAGTGAAAAATTCAAGTTTGAAAAAAAATTTGAACATCCAAAATGGAAATGAACAAATACTGAGAGAAATAATTCCAAAAAGTATCTATGATTTTTTAGCTCCTCTTTTGGTAAAATAGGCAAAAAGTGGGTTGTTTGGCTCTAGTAAACATCCCACCGCACGTGAACTTGAAAATATAATTTTTTTCTACTCGAAATTTTTGGATCATTAGGTCATTTGCATCTTACAATTGTTTCTTGAATGCATATCTACCACATTTAAAACATGTTAAGATCAATTAGAAATCTCTTTCTTATAAAATTCCCCCAAGCTATCTGGGGTTGTACTAGTGGAATTTCCCCAACGTGGATAACAAAACTTTGGTGTTCAATTTTAGTACGTGAAAATAATTTTCTTCTCTTACATTTATTATAGTTTTCAAATTCTTTTGCATACATAAGCTCTAAAATTTTCATTTTTTGTAATCTATATTTTCCTTTTCTTTCGTTAATGAGAAAACTGGGAGACTGAAAAACTCAAGTTTGAAAAAAAAAATTGAGCATCCAAAATGGAAATGCACAAATACTAAGAGTGATAATTCCAAAAAGTATCTGTGATTTTTTAGGTCCGCTTTTTGTAAGATAAGCAAAAAGTGGGTTGTTTGGCTCTGGTAAATTTCCCACCGCACGTTAACTTGAGAATTTATATCTTTCTACTCCTTGAAATTTTTGGATCATTAGGTCATTTGCATCTTCAACATGTTTCTGGCATGCATATCCACCACATTTAAAACATGTTAGGATCAACTAGAAATCTCTTTCTTATAAAATTCCACCAAGCTATCTGGGGTTGTACTAGTGGAATTTCCCCAACGTGGATTACAAAACTTTTATGTTCATTTTGAGTGTGTGAAAATAATTTTCTTCACTCTCATTTATTATAGTTTTCAAATTCTTTTGCATACATAAACTCTAAAAATTTTATTTTGTTGTGATCTATATTTGCCTTATCTTTTTTTTTTACGAGAAAACAGGGAAAGTGAAAAACTCAAGTTTGAAAAAAAAATTGAACATCCAAAAGTGGAAATGCTCAAATGCTGATAGCGATAATACCAAAAAGTATCTGTGATTTTTTTGGTCCGCTTTTTTTAAAATAGGAAAAAAGTGGGTTGTTTGGCTCAGGTAAATATCCCTCTATCCATTAATTTGAGAATTTAATTTTTTCTACTCCTTGAAAGTTTTGGATCATTTAGTCATTTGCATCTTCAACATGTTTCTGGCATGCATATCCACCACATTTAAACATCTTAGGCTCAAATAGAAATCTCTTTCTTATAAAATTCCACCAAGCAATTTGGGGTTGTACTAGTGGAATTTCCCCAACATGGATAACAAAACTTTGGTGTTCATTTTTAGTGCGTGAAAATAATTTTCTTCACTCACATTTATTATAGTTTTCAAATTCTTTTGCATGCATAAGCTCTTAAATTTTCATTTTGTTGTGATCTATATTTGCCTTATCATTTTGTTTACGAGAAAACAGGGGAGTGAAAAGCTCAAGTTTGAAAAAAAAATTGAACATCCAAAATGGAAATGCACAAATGCTGAGTGAGATAATTCCAAAAACTATCTGTGATTTTTTAGGTCTGCTTTTTTGTTAAATAGGCAAAAAGTGGGTTGTTTTGCTCTGGTAAATATCCCACCGCACCTTAACTTGAGAAATTTTTTTTTTCTACTCCTTGAGAATTTTCTATCATTAGGTGATTTGCATATTCAACACGTTTCTGGCATGCATATCCACCACATTTAAAACATGTTAGGATATATTAGAAATCACTTTCTTTTAAAATTCCACTAAGCTATCTAGGGTTGTACTAGTGGAATTTCCCCAACGTGGATTACAAAACTTCGGTGTTCATTTTTAGTGCGTGAAAATAATTTTCTTCTCTCACATTTATGAAAGTTTTCAAATTCTTTTGCATACATTAACTCTAAAATTTTCATATTTTTGTGATGTATATTTGCTTTATCATTTTTTTTTACGAGAAAACTGGGAGAGTGAAAAACTCAAGTTTGAAAAACAAAATTGAAGATCCAAAATGGAAATGAAAAAATGCTGAGAGAGATAATTCCAAAAATTATCTATGATTTTTTAGGTCCGCTTTTTATCAAATAAGCAAAAGGTGGGTTGTTTGGCTTTGTTAAATTTCCCACCACACGATAACTTGAGAATTTAAATCTTTCTACTCCTTAAAATTTTTGGATCATTAGGTCATTTGCATCTTCAACATGTTTGTGGCATGCATATCCACCACATTTAAAGCATGTTCGGATCAACTAGAAATCTCTTTCTTATAAAATTCTACCAAGCTATCTGGGGTTGTACTAGTGGAATTTCCCTAACGTTGATAACAAAACTTTGATGTTCATTTTTAGTGCGTGAAAATAATTTTCTTCACTCTCATTTATTATAGTTTTCAAATTCTTTTGCATACATAAACTCTAAAAAATTTATTTTGTTGTGATCTATATTTGCCTTATCTTTTTTTTTACGAGAAAACAGGGAAAGTGAAAACTCAAGTTAGATAAAAAAATTGAACATCCAAAAATGGAAATGCTCAAATGCTGAGAGCGATAAGTCCAAAAAGTATCTGTGATTTTTTTGGTCCGCTTTTTCTAAAATAAGCCAAAAGTGGGTTGTTTGGCTCAAGTAAATATCCCACTGTACGTTAATTTGAGAATTTAATTTTTTCTACTCCTCGAAAGTTTTGGATCATTTGGTCATTTGCATCTTCAACATGTTTCTGGCATGCATATCCACCACATTTAAACATGTTAGGATCAATTAGAAATGTCTTTCTTATAAAATTCCACCAAGCAATTTGCGGTTGTACTAGTGGAATTTCCTCAACGTGGATAACGAAACTTTGATATTCATTTTTAGTGCATGAAAATAATTTTCTTCACTCACATATATTATAGTTTTCAAATTCTTTTGCATACATAAGATCTAAAATTTTTATTTTGTTGTGATCTATATTTTTCTTATCTTTTTGTTTACGAGAAAACTCAGGGAGTGAAAACCTCAAGTTTGAAAAACAAAATTGAACATCCAAAATGGAAATGCACAAATGCTGAGTGAGATAATTCCAAAAAGTATCTATGATTTTTTAGGTCCGCTTTTCGTAAAATAGGTAAAAAGTGGGTTGTTTGGTTCTGGTAAATAACCCACCGCACATTAACTTGAGAATTTAATTTTTTCTACTCTTTGAAATTTTGGGATCATTAGGTCATTTGAATCTTCAACATGTTTCTGGCATGCATATCCACCACATTTAAAACATGTTAGGATCAATTAGAGATCTCTTTCTTATAAAATTCCACCAAGCTATCTGGGGTTGTACTAGTGGAATTTCCCCAACGTGGATAACAAAACTTTGGTGTTCATTTATAGTGCATGAAAATAATTTTCTTCACTCTCATTTACTATAGTTTTGAAATTTATTTGCATACATAAACTCTTAAATTTTCATTTTGTTGTGATCTATATTTGCCTTATCTTTTTGTTTACGAGGAAACTGGGAGAGTGAAAACCTCAAGTTTGAAAAAAAAATTTGAACATCCAAAATGGAAATTCCCAAATGCTGAGTTAGATAATTCCAAAAAGTATCTGTGATTTTTTAGATCCGCTTTTTTTAAAATAGGCAAAAAGTGGGTTTTTGGGCTCTGGTAAATAACCCACCGCACATTAACTCAAGAATTCAATTTTTTCTACGCTTTGAAATTTTTGGATTATTAGGTCATTTTCTTCTTCAACATGTTTCTGGCATTCATATCCACCACATTTAAAACATTTTAGGATCAATTAGAAATCTCTTTCTTTCAAAATTCCACCAAGCTATCTGGGGTTGTACTAGTGGAATTTCCCCAACGTGGATAACAAAACTTTGGTGTTCATTTTTAGTGCGTGAGAATAATTTTCTTCACTCACATGTATTATAGTTTTGAAATTCTTTTTCATACATAAACTCTAAAATTTTCATTTTGTTGTGATCTATATTTGTCTTATGTTTTTGTTTACGAGAATACAAGGAGTGTGAAAAACACAAGTTTGAAAAAAAAAAATTGAACATCCAAAATGGAAAGGCCCAAATGCTCAGTTAGATAATTCCAAAAAGTATCTGTGATTTTTGAGATCCGCTTTTTGTAAAATAGGGAAAAAGTGGGTTGTTTGGCTCTGGTAAATAACCCACTGCACATTAACTCGAGAATTTAATTTTTTCTACGCTTTCAATTTTTTTTTTATTATTACGTCATTTGCATCTTCAACATGTTTCTGGCATGCATATCCATCACATTAAAAACAAGTTAGGATCAATTAGAAATCTCTTTCCTATAAAATTCCACCAAGCTATTTGGGGTTGTACTAGTGGAATTTCCCCAATGTGGATAGCAAAATATTGGTGTTCATTTTTAGTGCGTGAAAATAATTTTCTTCACTCACATTTATGATAGTTTTCAAATTCTTTTGCATACATAAACTCTAAAATTTTCATTTTGTTGTGATCTATATTTTCCTTATCTTTTTGTATAAGAGAAAATTGGGAGAGTGAAAAACTCAAGTTTGAAAAAAAAAATTGAACATGCAAAATGGAAATGCACAAATGCTAAGAGAGATAATTCCAAAAAGTATCGATGATTTCTTAGATCCAATTTTTGTAAAATAGGGAAAAAGTGGGTTGTTTAGGTCTGGTAAATATCCCTCCGCACGTTAACTTGAGAATTTAATTTTTTCTACTCCTTGAAATTTTTGGATTATTAGGTCATTTGCATCTTCAACATATTTCTGGCATGTATATCCACCACATTTAAAACATGTTAGGATCAATTAGAAATCTCTTTCTTATAAAATCCACCAAGCTATTTGGGGTTGTACTAGTGGAATTTCCCTAACCTGGATAACAAAACTTTGGTGTTCATTTTTAGTGCGTGAAAATAATATTTTTCACTCAGATTTATTATAGTTGTTAAATTCTTTTGCATACATGAACTCTAAAATTTTCATTTTGTTGTGATCTATATTTGCGTTATCTTTTTGTTTACGAGAAAACTGGGAGAGAGAAAAACTCAAGTTTGAAAAAAAAATTGAACATCCAAAAGTGAAAATGCACAAATGCTGAGAGATTTAATTCCAAAAAGTATATACGATTTTTTAGGTCCGTTTTTTTGTAAAATAGACAAAAAGTTGGTTGTTTTGTTCTAGTAAATATCCCACCGCACATTAACTTGAGAATTTAATTTTTTCTAGTCCTTGAAATTTTTGGATCATTAGATCATTTGCATCTTCAACATGCTTCTGGCATGCATATCCACCACATTTAAAACATGTTAGGATCAATTAGAAATCTCTTTCTTATAAAATTCCACCAAGCTATTTGGGGTTGTACTAGTGGTATTTCCCTAACGTGGATATCAAAACTTTGGTGTTCATTTTTAGTGCATGAAAATAATTTTTTTCACTCAGATTTATTATAGTTGTTAAATTCTTTTGCATACAGAAACTCTAAAATTTTCATTTTGTTGTGATCTATATATGTCTTATCTTTTTGTTTATGAGAAAACTGGGAGAGTGCCAAACTCAAGTTTGAAAAAATAAATTGAACATCCAAAATGGAAATGCACAAAAGCTAAGAGAGATAATTCAGAAATGTACTTGTGATTTTTTAGGATACGCAAAAAGTTGGTTGTTTGGCTCTGGTTAATATCCCACCGCACGTTAACTTGAGAATTTAATTTTTTCTATTCCTTGAAATTTTTGGATAATTATGACATTTGGATCTTCTACATGTTTCTGGCATGCATATCCACCACATTTAAAACATGTTAGGATCAATTAGAAATCTCCTTCTTATAAAATTCCACCAAGTTATCTGGTGTTGTACTAGTGGAATTTCCCCAATGTGGATAACAAAACTTTGGTGTTCATTTTTAGTGCGTGAAAATAATTTTCTTCACTCACATTTATTATAGTTTTAAATTTTTTTTGCATACATAAACTCTAAAATTTTCAGTTTGTTGTGATCTATATTTGCCTTATATGTTTGTTTACGAGAAAACTGGGAGAGTGAAAAACTCAAGTTTGAAAAAAAAATTGAACATCCAAAATGGAAATGAACAAATACTGAGAGAGATAATTCCAAAAAGTATCTATGATTTTTTAGCTCGGCTTTTTTTAAAATAGGCAAAAAGTGGGTTGTTTGGCTCTAGTAAACATCCCACCGCACGTTAACTTTAGAATATAATTTTTTCTACTATAAATTTTTGGATCATTAGGTCATTTGCATCTTACAATTGTTTCTTGCATGCATATCCACCACATTTTAAACATGTTTAGATCAACTAGAAATCTCTTTCATATAAAATTCCACCAAGCTATCTGGGGTTGTACTAGCGGAATTTCCCCAACATGGATAACAAAACATTGATGTTCATTTTTAGTGCGTGAAAATAATTTTCTTCACTCTCATTTATTATAGTTTTCAAATTCTTTTGCATGTATAAACTCTAAAAATTTTATTTCGTTGTGATCTATATTTGCCTTATCTATTTGTTTACGAGAAAAAAGGGAAAGCGAAAAACTCAAGTTCGAAAAAAAAATTGAACATCCAAAAATGGAAATGGTCAAATGCTGAGAACGATACTTCCAAAAGGTATCTGTGATTTTTTTGGTCCGCTTTTTGTAAAATTGGCAAAAAGTGGGTTGTTTGGCTCAGGTAAATATCCCCCTGTACATTAATTTGAGAATTTTATTTTTTCTACTCCTTGAAAGTTTTGGATCATTTGGTCATTTGCATCTTCAACATGTTTCTGGCATGCATATCCACCACATTTAAACATGTTTGGATCAAGTAGAGATCTCTTTCTTATAAAATTCCACAAAGCAATTTGGGGTTGTACTAATGGAATTTCCCCAACGTGGATAACAAAACATTGGAGTTTATTTTTAGTGCGTGAAAAAAAAATTCTTCACTCACATTTATTATAGTTTTAAAATTCTTTTGCATACATAGGCTCTCAAATTTTCATTTTGTTGTGATCTATATTTGCCTTATCTTTTTGTTTACGAGAAAACTAGGGGAGTGAAACCCTCAAGTTTGAAAAAAAAAATTGAACATCCAAAATGGAAATGCACAAATGCTGAGTGAGATAATTCCAAAAAGTATATGTGATTTTTTAGGTTAGGTTTTTTGTTAAATAGGCTCTGGTAAATATCTCACCACACTTTAACTTGAGAATTTATTTTTTTCTACTCCTTGAAAATTTAGGATCATTAGGTCATTTGCATCTTCAACATGGTTTTGGCAGGTATATCCACCACATTTAAAACATGTTAGGATCAATTGGAAATCACTTTCTTATAAAATTCCACCAAGCTATCTGGGGTTGTACTAGTGGAATTTCCCCAGCGTGGATAAGAAAACTTCTGTGTTCATTTTTAGTGCGTGAAAATAATTTTCTTCACTCACATTTATTAAAGTTTTCAAATTCTTTTGCATACATAAACTCTAAAATTTTCATATTTTTGTGATGTATATTTGCCTTATCATTTTTTTTACGTGAAAACTGGGAGGGTGAAAAACTCAAGTTTGAAAAATAAAATTGAACATCCAAAATGGAAATGCACAAATGCTGAGAGAGATAACTTCAAAAAGTATCTATGATTTTTTAGGTCCGCTATTTGTAAAAGAAGCAAAAAGTGGGTTGTTTGGCTCTGGTAAATTTCCCACTACACGTTAACTAGAGAATTTAAATCTTTCTACTCCTTGAAATTTTTGGATCATTAGGTCATTTGCATCTTCAACATGTTTCTGGCATGCATATCCACTACATTTAAAGCATTTTAGGATCAACGAGAAATCTCTTTCTTATAAAATTCAACCAAGCTATTTGGGGTTGTACTAGTGGAATTTCCCCAACAATGATAACAAAACTTTGATGTTCATTTTTAGTGCGTGAAAATAATTTTCTTCCCTCTCATTTATTATAGTTTTCAAATTCTTTAGCAAACATAAACTCTAAAAATTTTATTTTGTTGTGATCTATATTTCTCTTATCTTTTTGTTTACGAGAAAACAGGGAAAGTGAAAAACTCATGTTTGAAAAAAAAGTTGAACATCCAAAAATGGAAATGCTCAAATGCTGAGAGCGATAATTCCAAAAAAGATATGTGATTTTTTTGGTCCGCTTTTTGAAAAATAGGCCAAAAGTGGGTTGTTTGGCTCAGGTAAATATCCCACTTTACGTTAATTTGAGAATTTAATTTTTGTACTCCTTGAAAGATTTGGATCATTTGGTCATTTGCATCTTCAACATGTTTCTGGCATGCATATCCACCACATTTAAACATGTTAGGATCAATAAGAAATGTCTTTCTTATAAAATTCCACCAACCAATTTGCGGTTGTACTAGTGGAATTTCCTCAACGTGGATAGCGAAACTTTGGTGTTCATTGTTAGTGCGTGTAAATAATTTTCTTCAGTCACATTTATTATAGTTTTCAAATTCTTTTGCATACATAAGCTCTAAAATTTTCAATTTGTTGTGATCTATATTTGCCTTATCTTTTTGTTTACGAGAAAACTGGGGGAGTGAAACCCTCAAGTTAGAAAAAAAATATTGAACATCCAAAATGGAAATGGACAAATGCTGAGTGAGATAATTCCAAAAAGTATCTATGATTTTTTAGGTCCGTTTTTTGTAAAATAGGCAAAAAGTGGGTTGTTGGGCTCTGGTAAATAACCCACTGCACTTTAACTTGAGAAATTAATTTTTTCTACTCTTTGAAATTTTGGGATCATTAGGTCATTTGCATCTTCAACATGTTTCTGGCATGCACATCCACCACATTTAAAATATGTTAGGATCAATTAGAAATCTCTTTCTTATAAAATTTCACCAAGCTATATGGGGTTGTACTAGTGGAATTTCCCCAACGTGGATAACAAAACTTTGGTGTTTATTTTTAGTGCGTGAAAATAATTTCCTTCACTCACATATATTATAGTTTTCAAATTCTTTTGCATACATAAACTCTTAAATTTTCATTTTGTTGTGATCTATATTTGCCATATCTTTTTTTTACAAGAAAATAGGGAGACTGAAAACCTCAAGTTTGAAAAAAAAAATTGAACATCCAAAATAGAAATTCCAAAATGCTGAGTTAGATAATTCAAAAAATTATCTGTGATTTTTTAGGTCCACTTTTTGTAAAATAGGCAAAAAGTGGGTTGTTTGGCTCAGGTAAATAACCCACAACACATTAACTCTAGAATTTAATTTTTTCTACGCTTTGAAATTTTTGGATTATTAGGTCATTTGCATCTTCAACATGTTTCTGGCATGCATATCCACCACATTTAAGACATGTTAGGATCAATTAGAGATCTCTTTCTTATAAAATTCCACCAAGCTATCTGGGGCGGTACTAATGGAAATTCCCCAACGTGGATAACAAAACTTTTGTGTTCATTTTTAGTGCAAGAAAATAATTTTCTTCACTCACATTTATTATAGTTTTGAAATTCTTTTGCATACATAAACTCTTAAATTTTCATTTTGTTGTGATCTATATTTGCCATATCTTTTTGTTTACAAGAAAACTTGGAGAGTGAAAACCTCAAGTTTGAAACAAAAAATTGAGCATCCAAAATGGAAATTCCAAAATGCCGAGTTTGATAATTCCAAAAAGTATCTGTGATTTTTTAGGTCCGCTTTTTGTAAAATAGGCAAAAAGTGGGTTGTTTGGCTCTGGTAAATATCCCACCGCACATTAACTCGAGAATTTAATTTTTTGTACGCTTTGAAATTTTTGGATTATAAGGTCATTTGCATCTTCATCATGTTTCTAGCATGCATATCCACCACATTTAAAACATGTTAGATCAGTTAGAGATCTCTTTCTTATAAAATTCCACCAAGCTTTCTGGGGTGGTACTAATGGAATTTCCCCAACGTGGATAACAAAACTTTTGTGTTCATTTTTAGTGCATGAAAATAATTTTCTTCACTCACCTTTATTATAGTTTTGAAATTCTTTTGCATACATAAACTCTTAAATTTTCATTTCTGGCATGCATATCCACCTAATTTAAAAATAGTTAGGATCAATTGGAGATCTCTTTCTAATAAAATTCCACCAAGCTATCTGGGGTTGTACTAGTGGAATTTCCCCAACGTGGATAACAAAATATTGGTGTTCATTTTTAGTGCGTGAAAATAATTTTCTTCACTCACATTTAGGATAGTTTTCAAATTCTTTTGCATATATAAACTCTAAAATTTTCATTTTGTTGTGATCTATATTTTCCTTTTCTTTTTGTATAAGTGAAAATTGGGAGAGTAAAAAACTAAGTTTAAAAAAAAAATTGAATATACAAAATGGTAATGCACAAATGCTGAGAGAGATAATTCCAAAAACTATCTGTGATTTCTTAGGTCCGCTTTTTGTAAAATAGGAAAAAAGTGGGTTGTTTAGGTCTGGTAAATATCCCTCCGCACGTTAACTTCAGAATTTAATTTTTTCTACTCCTTGAAATTTTTGGATTATTAGGTCATTTGCATCTTCAACATATTTCAGGCATGCATATCCACCACATTTAAAACATGTTAGGATCAATTAGAAAACTCTTTCCTATAGAATTCCACCAAGCTATCTGGGGTTGTACTAGTGGAATTTCACCAACGTGGAAAACAAAACTTTGAAGTTCATTTTTAGGGCGTGAAAATAATTTTCTGCACTCACATTTATTATAGTTTTTAAATTCTTTTGCATACATAAACTATAAAATTTTCATTTTGTTGTGATCTATATTTGCCTTATCTTTTTGTTTACGAGAAAATTGGGAGAGCAAAAAACTCAAGTTTGAAAAAAAAAATTGAACATCCAAAATGGAAATGCACAAATGCTAAGAGAGATAATTCAAATTAAGTATCTGTGATTTTTAGGTCCGTTTTTCGTAAAATAGGCAAAAAGTGGGTTGTTTGGCTCAGGTAAATATCCCACCACACGTTAACTTGAGAATTTAATTTTTTCTACTTCTTGAAATTTTTGGATCATTAGATCATTTGCATCTTCAACATGCTGCTAGCATGCATATCCACCACATTGAAAACATGTTAGTATCAATTAGAAATCTCTTTCTTATAAAATTCCACCAAACTATTTGGGGTTGTACTAGTGGAATTTCCCCAACGTGGATAACAAAACTTTGGTGTTCATTTTTAGTGCGTCAAAATAATTTTTTTCACTCAGATTTGTTATATTAGTCAAATTCTTTTGCATAAATAATTTCTAAAATTTTCATTTTGTTGTGATCTATATTTCTCTTATCTTTTCGTTAACGAGAAAATTGAGAGAGAGAAAAAAGCAAGTTTGAAAAAATAAATTGAACATACAAAATGGAAATGCACAAAAGCTGAGAGAGATAATTCCAAAATGTACTTGTGATTTTTAAGGATAGGCAAAAAATGGGTTGTTTTGCTCTAGTAAATATCCCACCGCACGTTAACTTGAGAATTTAATTTTTTCTACTCAAACTTTTTGGATAATTATGTCATTTGGATCTTCAACATGTTTCTGGCATGCATATCCATCCCATTTAAAACATGATAGGATCAATTAGAAATCTCTTTCTTATAAAATTCCACCAAGCTATCTGGGGTTGTACTAGTGGAATTTCGCCAACGTGGATAACAAAACTTTGGTGTTCATTTTTAGTACGTGAAAATAATTTTCTTCACTCACATTTTTTAAAGTTTTCAAATTTTTTTGCATACATAAACTCTGAAATTTTCATTTTGTTGTGATCTATATTTGCCTTATCTGTTTGTTTACGAGAAAATTGGGAGAGTGAAAAACTCAAGTTTGAAAAAAAAAATTGAACATCTAAAATGGAAATGAACAAATGCTGAGAGAGATAATTCCCAAAAGTATGTATGATTTTCTAGCTCCGCATTTTGTAAAATAGGCAAATAGTGGGTTGTTTGGCTCTAGTAAACATCCCACCGCACGTTAACTTGAGGATATAATTTTTGCTACTCTTTGAAATTTTTGGATCATTAGGTCATTTGCATCTTTAACATGTTTCTAGCATGCATATCCACCACATTTAAAACATGTGAGGATATTTTAGAAATCTCTTTCTAATAAAATTCCACCAATCTATATGGGGTTGTACTAGTGGAATTTCCCCAACGTGGATAACAAAACTTTGGTGTTCTTTTTTAGTACGTGAAAATAATTTTATTCTCTTACATTTATTATGGTTTTCAAATACTTTTTCATACAAAAGCTCTAAAATTTTCATTTTCTTGTGATCTCTATTTTCTTATCTTTTGTTTACGAGAAAACAGGTAGAGAGAAAAACTCAAATTTGAAAAAAAAAAAATTGAGCATCCAAATTGGAAATGCACAATTGCAAAGAGAGATAATTCCAAAAAGTATCTGTGATTTTTTAGGTCTGCTTTTTGTAAAATAGGCCAAAAGCGGGTTGTTTGTCTCTGGTAAATATCACACCGCACGTTAACTTGAGAATTTAATTTTTTCTACTCCTTGAAATTTTTGGAACATTAGGCCATTTGAATCTTTAACATGTTTCTGGCATGCATATCCACCACATTTAAAACATATTAGGATCAATTAGAGATCTCTTTCATATAAAATTCCACCAAGCTATCTGGGGTTGTACTACCGGAATTTCCCCAACGTGGATAACAAAACTTTGGTGTTCATTTTTAGTGCATGAAATTAATTTTCTTCACTTACATTTATTATAGTTTTGAAATTATTTTGCATACATAAACTCTGAAATTTTCACTTTGTTGTGATCTATATTTGCCTTATCTTTTTGTTTACGAGAAAACTTGGGGAGTAAAAACCTCAGGTTTGCAAAAAAAATTGAACATCCAAAATGGAAATGCACAAATGCTGAGTGAGATAATTCCAAAAAGTATAAGTGATTTTTTAGGTCTGCTTTTTGTAAAATAGGCAAAAAGTGGGTTGTTTGGCTCTGGTAAATAACTTACCGCACATTAACTTTGGAATTTAATTTTTTCTACTCTTTCAAAATTTTGGATCATTAGGTCATTTGAATCTTCAACATGTTTCTGGCATGCACATCCACCACATTTAAAACATTTTAGGATCAATTAGAAATCTCTTTCTTATCAAATTCCACCAAGCTATCTTGGGTTGTACTAGTGGAATTTCCCCAACATGGATAACAAAACTTTGGTGTTCATTTTTTGGGCGTGAAAATAATTTTCTTCACTCACATTTATTATAGTTTTTAAATTCTTTTGCAAAAGATAAACTTAAAAATTTTCATTTTGTTATGATCTATATTTGCCTTATCCTTTTGTTTACGAGAAAACTGCAAGAGTGAAAAACTCAAGTTTGAAAAAAAAAATTGAACAGGCAAAATGGAAATGCACAAATGCTAAGAGAGATAGTTCAAATAAGTATCGGTGATTTCTTAGGTCCGCTTTTTGTAAAATAGGAAAAAAGTGGGTTGTTTAGGTCTTGTAAATATCCCTCCGCACGTTAACTTCAGAATTTAATTTTTTCTACTCCTTGAAATTTTTGGATTATTAGGTCATTTGCATCTTCAACATATTTCTGGCATGCATATCCACCACATTTAAAACATGTTAGGATCAATTAGAAATCTTTTTCTTATAAAATTTCACCAAGCTATTTGGTGTTGTACTAGTGGAATTTCCCTAACGTGGATAACAAAACTTTGGTGTTCATTTTTAGTGCGTGAAAATAACTTTTTTCACTCAGATTTATTATAGTTGTTAAATTCAGTTGCATACATCAACTCTAAAATTTTCATTTTTTTGTGATCTATATTTGCATTATCTTTTTGTTTACGAGAAAACTGGGAGAGTGAAAAACTCAAGTTTGAAAAAAAAATTGAACATCCAAAAGTTAAAATGCACAAATGCTGAGTGAGATAATTCCAAAATGTATATATGATTTTTTAGGTCCGCTCTTTTGTAAAATAGGCAAAAAGTGGGTTGTTTTGCTCTGGTAAATATCCCACCGCACGTTAACTTGAGAATTGAATTTTTTCTACTCCTTGAAATTTTTGGATCATTAGATCATTTGCATCTTCAACAAGCTTCTAGAACGCATATCCACCACATTTAAAACATGTTAGGATCAATTAGAAATCTCTTTCTTATAATATTCCACCAAGCTATCCTGGGTTGTACTAGTGGAATTTTCCCAATGTGGATAACAAAACATCGGTGCTCATTTTTAGTGCGTGAAAATAATTTTCTTCACTCAAATTTATGATTGTTTTCAAATTCATTTGCATACATAAACTCTAAAATTTTCATTTTGTTGTGATCTATATTTTCCTTATCTTTTTGTTTACGAGAAAATTGGGAGAGAGAAAAACACAAGTTTGAAAAAAAAAATTGAACATCCAAAATGGAAATGCACAAATACTGAGAGAGATAATTCCAAAAAGTATTTGTAATTTTTTAGTTCCGGTTTTTGTAAAATAGGCAAAAAGTGGGTTGTTTAGCTCTGGTAAATATCCCACCGCACGTTAACTTGAGAATTTAATTTTTTCTACTCCTTGAAATTTTTGGATCATTTGGTCATTTGCATCATCAACATATTTTCGGCATGCATATCCACCACATTTAAAACATGTTAGGATCAATTAGAAATCTCTTTCTTATAAAATTCCACCAAGCTATCTGGGGCTGTACTAGTGGAATTTCCCCAATTTGGATAACAAAACTTTGGTGTTCATTTTTAGTGCGTGAAAATAATTTTCTGCACTCACATTTATGATAGTTTTCAAATTCATTTGCATACATAAACTCTAAAATTTTCATTTTGTTGTGATCTATATTTTCCTTATCTTTTTGTTTACGAGAAAATTGGGAGAGAGAAAAACAAAAGTTTGGAAAAAAAATTGAACATCCAAAATGGAAATGCACAAATGCTGAGAGAGATAATTCCAAAAAGTATCTATAATTTTTTAGTTCCGGTTTTTGTAAAATAGGCAAAAAGTTGGTTGTTTAGCTCTGGTAAATATCCCACCGCACGTTAACAAGAGAATTTAATTTTTTCTACTCCTTGAAATTTTTGGATCATTTGGTCATTTGCTTCTTCAACATATTTCTGGCATGCATATCCACCACATTTAAAATATGTTAGGATCAATTAGAAATCTCTTTCTTATAAAATTCCACCAAGCTATCTGGGGTTGTACTAGTGGAATTTCCCCAATTTGGATAACAAAACTTTGGTGTTCATTTTTAGTGCGTGAAAATAATTTTCTTCACTCTCGTTTATTATAGTTTTCAAATTCTTTTGCATACATAAACTCTAAAATTTTCATATTTTTGTGTTGTATATTTGCCTTATCATTTTTTTACGTGAAAACAGGAGGAGTGAGAAGCTCAAGTTTGAAAAAAAAAAAAATTGAACATCCAAAATTGAAAATACACAAATGCTGAGTGAGATAATTCCAAAAAGTATATATGATTTTTTAGGTCCGCTTTTTTGTTAAATTGGCAAAAAGTGGGTTGAGAATTTAACTTGAGAATTTAATTTTTTCTACTCGAAAATTTTGGATCATTAGGTCATTTGCATCTTCAACTTTTTTCTGGCATGCATATCCACCACATTTAAAACATGTTAGGATCAATTAGAAATCACTTTCTTATAAAATTCCACCCAGCTATTTGGGGACAAACTAGTGGAATTTCCCCAATGTGGATTACAAAACTTCGGTGTTCATTTTTTGTGCGTGAAAAAAAATTTCTTCACTCACATTTATTATAGTTTTCAAATTCTTTTGCATACATAAACTCTAAAATTTTCATATTTTTGTGATGCATATTTGCCTTATCATTTTTTTTTATGTGAAAACTGGGAGAGTGAAAAACTCAAGTTTGAAAAACAAAATTGAACATCCAAAATGGAAATCCACAAATGCTAAGAGAGATAACTCCAAAAATTTATCTGAGAGTTTTTAGGTCCACTTTTTGTATAATAGGCCAAAAGAGGGTTGTTTGGCTCTGGTAAATATCCCACCGCACGTTAACTTGAGAATTAAATTTTTTCTACTCCTTGAAATTTTTGGATCATTAGGTCATTTGAATCTTCAACATGTTTCTGGCATGCATATCCACCACATTTAAAATATGTTCGGATCAATTAAAGATCTCTTTCTTATAAAATTCCACCAAGTTATCTGGGGTTGTACTAGTGGAATTTCCCCAACGTGGATAACAAAACTTTAACGTTCATTTTTAGTGCATAAAAATAATTTTCTTCACTCACATTTATTATAGTTTGGAAATTCTTTTTCATATTAAATTTTAATTTTTTTGTGATCTATATTTGCCTTATCTTTTTGTTTATGAGAAAATTGGGAGAGTGAAAACCTCAAGTTTGAAAAAAAAAATTGAACATCCAAAATGGAAAAGCCAAAATGCTGAGTTTGATAATTCTAAACAGTATCTGTGATTTTTTAGGTCCACTTTTTGTAAAATAGGCAAAAAGTGGGTTGTTTGGCTCTGGTAAATAACCCACCGTACATTAACTCGTGAATTTAATTTTTTCTACGCTTTGAAATTTTTGGATTCTTAGGTCATTTGCATCTTTAACATGTTTCTGGCATGCATATCCACCACATTTATAACATGTTTGGATCAATTAGAAATCTCTTTCTTATAAAATTCCACCAAGCTATCTGGGGTTGTACTAGTGGAATTTCCCCAACGTGGATAACAAAACTTTGGTGTTCGTTTTTAGTGTGTGAAAATAATTTTCTTCACTCACATTTACTATAGTTTTTAAATTCTTTTGCACACATAAAATCTAAAATATTCATTTTGTTGTGATCTATATTTGCCTTATCTTTTTGTTTTCGAGAAAACTGGGACAGTGAAAAACTAAAGTTTGAAAAAAGAAATTGAACATCCAAAATGGAAATGCACAAATGCTGAGAGAGATAATTCAAATATGTATCTGTGATTTTTTAGTACGCTTTTTGTAAAATAGGTAAAAAGTGGGTTGTTCGGCTCTGGTAAATATCCCACCGCACGTTAACTTGAGAATTTAATTTTTTCTACTCCTTGAAATTTTTGGATCATTAGATCATTTGCATCTTCAACATGCTTCTGGCATGCATATCCACCACATTTAAAACATCTTAGGATCAATTAGAAATATCTTTCTTATGAAATTCCACTAACCTATTTGTGGTTATACTAGTGGAATTTCCTAACGTGGATAAGAAAACTTTGGTGTTCATTTTAGTGCGTGAAAATAATTTTTTTCACTCAGATTTATTATAGTTGTCAAATTCTTTTGCATACATAAACTCTAAAATTTTCAATTTGTTGTGATCTATATTTGTCTTATCTCTTTCTTTATGAGAAAACTGGGAGAGTGAAAAACTCAAGTTTGAAAAAATAAATTGAACATCCAAAATGGAAATACACAAAAGATGTGAGAGATAATTCCAAAATGTACTTGTGATTTTTAAGGATAGGCAAAAAGGGGGTTGTTTGGCTCTGGTAAATATCCCACCGCACGTTAACTTGAGAATTTAATTTTTTCTACTCCTTGAAATCTTTGGATAATTATGTCTTTTGGATCTTCAACATGTTTCTGGCATGCATATCCACCACATTTAAAACATGTTAGGATCAATTAGAAATCTCTTTCTTATAAAATTCGACCAAGCTATCTGGGGTTGTACTAGTGGAATTTCCCTAACGTGGATAACAAAACTTTGGTGTTCATTTTTAGTGCGTGAAAATAATTTTCTTCACTCACATTTATTATACTTTTCAAATTTTTTTGCATACATAAACTCTAAAATTTTCATTTGGTTGTGATCTATATTTGCCTTATCTGTTTGTTTACGAGAAAACAGGGAGAGTGAAAAACTCAAGTTTGAAAAAAAAAATTGAACTCCCAAAATAGAAATGAACAAAATGTTGAGAGAGATAATTCCAAAATGTGTCTATGATTTTTTTGTACAACTTTTTGTAAAATAGGGAAAAAGTGGGTTGATTGGCTCTTGTAAACATCCCACCTCACGTTAACTTGAGAATATAATTTTTTCTACTCGAAATTTTTGGATCATTAGGTCGTTTGCATCTTCCAATTGTTTCTGGCATGCATATCCACCACATTTAAAACATGTTAAGATCAATTAGAAATTTCTTTCTTATAAAATTCCACCAAGCTATCTGAGGTTGTACTTGTGGTATTTCCCCAACGTAGATAACAAAACTTTTGAGTTCATTTTTAGTGCGTGAAAATAATTTTGTTCTTTTATATTTATTATAGTTTTCAAATTCTTTTTTGCATACATAAGCTCTAAAATTTTTATTTTTTTGTGATCTATATTTGCCTTATCTTTTGTTTTAGAGAAAACTGGGAGAGTGAAAAACTCAAGTTTGAAAAAAGAAAAATTGAGCATCCAAAATGGAAATGAACAAATGCAAAGAGAGATAATTCCAAAAAGTATCTGTGAGTTTTTAGGTCTGCTTTTTGTATAATAGGCCAAAAGAGGGTTGTTTGGCTCTGGTAAATATCCCACCTCACGTTAACTTGAGAATTAAATTTTTTCTACTCCTTGAAATTTTTGGATCATTAGGTCATTTGAATCTTCAACATGTTTTTGGCATGCATATCCACCACATTTAAAACATGTTTGGATCAATTAAAGATCTTTTTCTTATAAAATTCCACCAAGCTATCTGGGGTTGTACTAGTGGAATTTCCCCAATGTGGATAACAATACTTTGGTGTTCATTTTTAGTGCGTGAAAATAATTTTCTTCACTCACATTTACTATAGTTTTCAATTTTTTTTGCATACATAAACTCTAAAATTTTCATTTGGTTGTGATCTATATTTGCCTTATCTGTTTGTTTACGAGAAAACATGGAGAGTGAAAAACTCAAGTAAAAAAAAAAAAATTGAACTTCCAAAATGGAAATGAACAAAATGGTGAGAGAGATAATTCCAAAAAGTATCTGTGATTTTTTAGCCCAGCTTTTTGTAAAATAGGCCAAAAGTGGGTTGTTTGGCTCTAGTAAACATCCCACGGCACATTAACTTGAGAATATAATTTTTTCTACTCGAAATTTTTGGATCATTAGGTCATTTGCATCTTACAATTGTTTCTGGCATGCTTATCGACCACATTTAAAACATGTTAAGATCAATTAGAAATCTCTCTCTTATAGAATTCCACCAAGCTATCTTGGGTTGTACTAGTGGAATTTCCCCAACGTGGATAACAAAATTTGGTGTTCATTTTTAGTGTGCGAAAATAATTTTCTTCTCTTACATTTATTATAGTTTTCAAATTTTTTTGCATACATTACCTCTAAAATTTTCATTTTTTTGTAATCTATATTTTCCTTATCTTTTGATTGCGAGAAAACTGGGAGAGTGAAAAACTCAAGTTTGAAAAAAAAAAATTGAGCATCCAAAATGAAAATGCACAAATGCAAAGAGAGATAATTCCAAAAAGTATCTGTGAGTTTTTAGGTCCGCTTTTTGTAAAATAGGGCAAAAGTGGGTAGTTTGGCTCTGGTAAATACCCCACCGCACTTTAACTTGAGAATTAAATTTTTTCTACTCCTTGAAATATTTGGATCATTAGGTCATTTGAATCTTCAACATGTTTCTGGCAGGCACATCCACCACATTTAAAAAAATGTTAGGATCAATTAGAAATCACTATCTTATAAAATTCCACCAAGCTATATGGGGTTGTACTAGTGGAATTTCCCCAACGTGGATAACAAAACTTCGGTGTTCATTTTTAGTGCGTGAAAATAATTTTCTTCTCCCACATTTATTATAGTCTTCAAATTCTTTTGCATACATTAACTCTAAAATTTTCATATTTTTCTGATGTATATTTACCTTATCATTTTTTTTACATGAAAACTGCGAGAGTGAAAAACTCAAGTTTGAAAAAATAAACAGAACATCCAAAATATAAAATGCACAAATACTGATAGAGATAATTCCAAAAAGTATATATGATTTTTTAGGTCCGTTTTTTTGTAAAATAGGAAAAAAGTGGGTTGTTTTGCTCTGGGAAATATCCCACTGCACCTTAACTTGAGATTTTAATTTTTTCTACTCGAAAATTTTGGCTCATTAGGTCATTTGCATCTTCAACATGTTTTTAGTATGGATATCCACTACATTTAAAACATGTTAGGATCAATTAGAAATCACTTTCTTATAAAATTCCACCAAGCTATTTGGGGTTGTACTAGTCGAATTTCCTCAACGTGGATAACAAAACTTCGGTGTTCATTTTCAGTGCGTGAAAATAATTTTCTTCACTCACATTTTTTATAGTTTTCAAATTCTTTTGCATACATTAACTCTAAATTTTTCATATTTTTGTGATGTATATTTGTTTTATCATTTTTTTTTTTGTGAAAACTGGGAGAGTGAAAAACTCAAGTTTGAAAAACAAAATTGAACATCCAAAATGGAAATGCAAAAATCCTGAGAGAGATAATTCCAAAAAGTATTTGTGATTTTTTAGGTCCGCTTTTTGTAAAATAAACAAAAAGTGGGTCGTTTGGCTCTTGTAAATTTCCCACCACACGTTAACTAGAGAATTTAAATCTTTCTACTCCTTGAAATTTTTGTATCATTAGGTCATTTTCTTCTTCAACATGTTTCTGGCATGCATATCCACCACATCTAAAACATGTTAGGATCAAATAGAAATCTCTTTCTTATAAAATTCCACCAAGCTATCTGGGGTTGTACTAGTGGAATTTCCCCAACGTGGATAACAAAACTTTGATGTTCATTTTGAGTGCGTGAAAGTAATTTTCTTCACTCTCATTTATTATAGTTTTCAAATTCTTTTGCATACATAAACTCTAAAATTTTTATTTTGTTGTGATCAATATTTGCCTTATCTTTTTGTTTACACGAAAACAGGGAAAGTGAAAAACTCAAGTTTGAAAAAAAAATTGAACATCCAAAATGGAAATGCTCAAATGTTGAGAGCGATAATTCCAAAAAGTATCTGTGATTTTTTTGGTCTGCATTATGTAAAATACCAAAAAAGTGGGTGGTTTGGCTCAGGTAAATATCCCACTGTACGTTAATTTGAGAATTTAATTTTTTCTACTCCATGAAAGTTTTGGATCATTTGGTCAATTGCATCTTCAACATGTTTCTGGCATGCATATCCACCACATTTAAACATGTTAGGATCAATTAGAAATCTCTTTCTTATAAAACTCCACCAAGCAATTTGTGGTAGAACTAGTGGAATTTCCCCAATGTGGATAACAAAACTTTGGTGTTCATTTTTAGTGCGTAAAAATAATTTTCTTCACTCACATTTATGATAGTTTTCAAATTCTTTTGCATACATAAGCTCTAAAATTTTCATTTTGTTGTGATCTATATTTGCCTTATCTTTTTGTTTACGAGAAAACTAGGGGAGTAAAAACGTCAAGTTTGAAAAAAAAAAATTGAACATCCAAAATGGAAATGCACAAATGCTGAGTGAGATAATTCCAAAAAATATCTGTGATTTTTTAGGTCTGCTTTTTCTAAAATAGGCAAAAAGTGGGTTGTTTGGCTCTGGTAAATAACCCACCGCACATTAACTTGAGAATTTAATTTTTTCTACTCTTTGAAATTTTTAGATCAATAGGTCATTTGCATCTTCAACATGTTTCTGGCCTGCACATCAACCACATTTAAAACATGTTAGGATAAATTAGAAATCTCTTTCTTATAAAATTCCACCAAGCTATCTGGGGTTGTACTAGTGGAATTTCCCTAACGTGGATAACAAAACTTTGGTGTTCATTTTTAGTGCGTGAAAATAATTTTCTTCACTCACATTTATTATAGTTTTGAAATTCTTTTGCATACATAAACTCTAAAATTTTCATTTTGTTGTGATCTATTTTGGCTTATCTTTTTTTTTCCGAGAAAACTTGGAGTGTGAAAAACTCAAGTTTGAAAAAAAAAATTGAACATCCAAAATGGAAATGCACAAATGCTGAGAGAGATAATTCAACTATGTATCTGTGATTTTTTAGGTCCGCTTTTTGTAAAATAGGCAAAAAGTGGGTTGTTTGACTCTGGTAAATATCCCACCGCACATTAACTTGAGAATTTAACTTTTTGTACTTCTTGAAATTTTTGGATCATTAGGTCATTTGAATCTTCAACATGTTTCTGGCATGCATATCCACCACATTCAAAACACGCTAGGATCAATTAGAAATCTCTTTCTTATAAAATTCCACCAAGCTATCTGGGGTTGTACTAGTGGAATTTCCCCAACGTGGATAACAACACTTTGGTGTTCATTTTTAGTGTGTGAAAAAAATTTTCTTCACTCACATTTATTATAGTTTTCAAATTCTTTAGCATATATAAACTCTAAAATTTTCATTTTGTTGTGATCTATATTTGCCTTATCTTTTTGTTTACGAGAAAACAGGGAGAGAGAAAAACTCAAGTTTGAAAAAAAAGTTGAACATCCAAAAGTAAAAATGCACAAATGCTGAGAGAGATAATTCAAAAAAGTACATATGTTTTTTTAGGTCCACTTTTTTTTAAAATAGGCAAAAAGTGGGTTGTTTTGCTCTAGTAAATATCCTACCGCACGTTAACCTGAGAATTTAATTTTTTCTACTCCTTGAAATTTTTGGATCATTAGATCATTTGGATCTTCAACATGCTTCTGGGATGCATATCCACCACATTTAAAACATGTTAGGATGAATTAGAAATCTCTTTCTTATAAAATTCCACGAAGCTATTTGGGGTTGTACTATTGGAATTTCCCTTACATGGATAACAAAACTTTGGTGTTCATTTTTAGTGTGTGAAAATAATTTTTTTCACTCAGATTTATTATAGTTGTTAAATTATTTTCCATACATAAACACTAAAATTTTCATTTTGTTGTGATCTGTAGATGTCTTATCTTTTTGTTTACGAGAAAACTAGGAGAGTAAAAAACTCAATTTTGAAAGAAAAAAAATTGAGCATCCAAATTGGAAAAGGACAAATACTGAGAGAGATAATTCCAAAAAGTATCTATGATTTTTTAGCTCCGCTTTTTGTAAAATAGGCAAAAAGTGGGTTGTTTGGCTTTAGTAAACACCCCACCGCACGTTAACTTGGGAATATAATTTTTTCTACTCCTTGAAATTTTTGGTTCATTAGGTCATTTGCATCTTAAAATTGTTTCTGGCATGCATATCCTCCACATTTAAAACATGTTAAGATCAATTAGAAATCTCTTTCTTATAAAATTCCACCCACCTATCTGGGGTTGTACTTGTGGAATTTCCCCAATGTGGACAACAAAACTTCGGTGTTCAATTTTCGTGCATGAAAATAATTTTCTTCTCTTACATGTATTATAGTTTTCAAATTGTTTTGCATACATAAGCTCTAAAATTTTAATGTTTTTGTAATCTATATTTTCCTTATCTTTTTTTAACGAGAAAACTGGGAGAGTGAAAAACTCAAGTTTGAAAAACAAAATTGAGCATCCAAAATGGAAATGCACAAATGCTAAGAGAGATAATTCAAATAAGTATCGGGGATTTCTTAGGTCCACTTTTTTTAAATTAAGAAAAAAGTGGGTTGTTTTGGTCTGGTAAATATCCCTCCGCACGTTAACTTGAGAATTTAATTTTTTCTACTCCTTGAAAATTTTGGATTATTAGGTCATTTGCTTCTTCAACATATTTCTGGCATGCATATCCACCACATTTAAAACATGTTAGGATCAATTAGAAATCTCTTTCTTATAAAATTCCACCAAGCTATTTGGGGTTGTACTAGTGGAGTTTCCCTAACGAGGATAACAAAACTTTGGTGTTCATTTTTAGTGCGTGAAAATAACTTTCTTTACTCACATTTATTGTAGTTGTTAAATTCTTTTGCATACATGAACTCTAAAATTTTCATTTTGTTGTGATCTATATTTGCATTATCTTTTTGTTTACGAGAAAACTGGGGAGAGAAAAACTCAAGTTTGAAAAATAAATTGAACATCCAAACATTTATTATAGTTTGGAAATTCTTTTGCATACTTAAATTTTAATTTTTTTGTGATCTATATTTGCCTTATCTTTTTGTTTATGAGAAAATTGGGAGTGTGAAAAACACAAGTCTGAAAAAAAAAATTGAACATCCAAAATGGAAATGCACAAATCCTGAGGGAGATAATTCCAAAAACTAACTACGATTTTTTTGGTCTGTTTTTGTAAAATAGACAAAAAGTGGGTTGTTTGGCTCTGGTAAATAACCCACCTCACATTAACTCGAGAATTTTATTTTTTCTACTCTTTGAAAATTTTGGATTATTAGGTCATTTGCATCTTCAACATGTTTCTGGCATGCATATTCCCCACATTTAAAACATGTTAGGATCAATTAGAAATCACTTTCTTATAAAATTCAGCCAAGCTATCTGGGGTTGTACTAGTGGAATTTCCCCAACGTGGATAACAAAACTTCGGTGTTCATTTTTAGTGCGTGAAGATAATTTTGTTCACTCACATTTATAATGGTTTTCAAATTCTATTTCATAAACACTAAAATTTTCATTTTGTTGTGATGTAAATTGGGCTTATCGTTTTGTTTACGAGAAAACTGGGACTGTGAAAAATTCAAGTTTGAAAAAAAAATTGAACATCCAAAATGGAAATGCACAAATCGTGAGAGAGATAATTCCAAAATGTAACTATGAATTTTTAGGTCTGTTTTTGTAAAATAGACAAAAAGTGGGTTGTTTGGCTCTGGTAAATGTCCAACCGTTTGTTAACTTGAGAATTTAATTTTTTCTACTCTTTGAAATTTTTGGATCATTAGGTCATTTGCATCTTCAAGATGTTTCTAGCATGCATATCCACGACATTTAAAACATGTTCGGATCAATTAGAGATCTCTTTCTTATAAAATTCCACCAAGCATTCTGGGGTTGTACTAGTGGAATTTCCCCAACGTGGATAACAAAACAATAGTGTTCATTTTCTTCACTCACATTTATTATATTTTTGAAATTCTTTTGCATACTTAAACTCTTAAATTTTCATTTTTTTGTGATCTATATTTGCCTTATCTTTTTGTTTACGAGAAAATTGGGAGAGTGAAAACCTCAAGTTTGAAAAAAAAAATTGAACATCGAAAATGGAAATGCCCAAATGCTGAGTTAGATAATTCCAAAAAGTATCAGTGATTTTTTTGGTCCGCTTTTTGCAAAATACGCAAAAAGTGGGTTGTTTGGCTCAAGTAAATATCACACTGTACGTTAATTTAAGAATTTAATTTTTTCCTCTCCTTGAAAGTTTTGGATCATTTGGTCATTTGCATCTTCAACATGTTTCTGGCATGCATATCCACCACATTTAAACATGTTAGGATCAATTACAAATCTCTTTCTTATAAAATTCCACCAAGCAATTTGGGGTTGTACTAGTGGAATTTCCCCAACATGGATAACAAAATTTTGGTTTTCATTTTTAGCGCGTGAGAATAATTTTCTTCACTCACATTTATTAAATTTTTGAAATTCTTTTGCATACATAAACTCTAAAATTTTCATTTTTTTGTGATCTATATTTGGCTTATATTTTTGTTTACGAGAAAACTGAGAGTGTGAAAAACTCAAGCCAGAAAAAAAAATTGAACATCCAAAATGGAAATGCACAAATCCTTAGGGAGATAATTCCAAAAATTAACTAAGAATTTTTAGGTCAGTTTTTTTAAAATAGACAAAAAGTGGGTTGTTTGGCTCTGGTAAATAACCCACCGCACATTAACTCGAGAATTTAATTTTTTCTACTCTCTGAAAATTTTGGATTATTAGGTCATTTGCATCTTCAACAAGTTTCTGGCATGCATATCCCCCACCTTTAAAAAATGTTAGGATCAATTAGAAATCACTTTCTTATAAAATTCCACCAAGCTATCTGGGGTTGTACTAGTGGAATTTCCCCAACGTAGATAACAAAACTTCGGTGTTCATTTTTAGTGCGTGAAAATAATTTTCTTCACTCACATTTATTATAGTTTTCAGATTCTATTGCATCAAATCTAAAATTTTCATTTTTTTGTGATGTAAATTTGGCTTATCTTTTTGTTTACGAGAAAACTGGGACTGTGAAAAATTCAAGTTTGAAAAAAAAAATGAACATCCAAAATGGAAATGCACAAATCCTGAGAGAGATAATTCCAAAATGTAACTATGATTTTTTACGTCTGTTTTTGTAAAATAGACAAAAAGTGGGTTGTTTGGCTCTGGTAAATGTCCAACCGCATGTTAACTTGAGAATTTAATTTTTTCTACTCTTTGAAATTTTTGGATCATTAGGTCATTTGCATCTTCAAGATGTTTCTAGCATGCATATCCACGACATTTAAAACAAGTTAGGATCAATTAGAAATCACTTTCTTATAAAATTCCACCAATCTATCTGGGGTTGTACTAGTGGAATTTCCCCAACATGGATAATAAAAATTCGGTGTTCATTTTTAGTGAGTGAAAATAATTTTCTTCACTCACATTTATTATAGTTTTCCAATTCTTTTGTATACACAAACTCTAAAATTTTCATATTTTTGTGATGTATATTTGCCTTATCATTTTTTTTATGAGAAAACTGGGACAGTCAAAAACTCAAGTTTGAAAAACAAAATTGAACATCCAAAATGGTATTGCACACATGCTGAGAGAGATAATTCCAAAAAGTATCTATGATTTTTTTTGTCCGATTTTGTAAAATAAGCAAAAAGTGGGTTGTTTGGCTCTGGTTATTTTCCCACCACACGTTAACTTGAGAATTTAAATCTTTCTACTCCTTGAAATTGTTGGATCATTAGGTCATTTGCATCTTCAACATGTTTCTGGCATGCATATCCACCACATTTAAAACATGTTAGGATCAACTAGAAATCTCTTTCTTATAAAATTCCACCAAGCGATCTGGGGTTGTACTAGTGGAATTTCCCCAACGTGGTTAAAAAAACTTTGATGTTCATTTTTAGTGCGTGAGAATAATTTTCTTCACTCTCACCTATTATAGTTTTCAAATTCTTTTGCATACATAAACTCTAAAAATTTTATTTTGTTTTGATCTACATCTGCCATATCTTTTTGTTTACGAGAAAACAGGGAATGTGAAAAACTCAAGTTTGAAAAAAAAATTGAACATCCTAAAATGGAAATGCTCAAATGATGAGAGCGATAATTTCAAAAAATATCTATGTTTTTTTTGGTCCGCTTTTTGTGAAATAGGAAAAAAGTGGGTTGTATGGCTCAAGTAAATATCACACTGTACGTTAATTTGAGAACTTAATTTTTTCTTCTCCTTGAAATTTTGGATCATTTGATCATTTGCATCTTCAACATATTTCTGGCATGCATACCACCACATTTAAACATGTTAGGATCAATTAGAAATCTCTTTCTTATAAAATTCCACCAAGCAATTTGGGGTTGTACTAGTGGAATTTCCCCAACATGGATAACAAAACTTTGGTGTTCATTTTTAGTGCGTGAGAATAATTTTCTTCACTCACATTTATTATAGTTTTGAAATTCTTTTGCATACATAAACTCTAAAATTTTCATTTTGTTGTGATCTATATTTGGCATATCTTTTTGTTTACGAGAAAACTGAGAGTGTGAAAAACTCAAGTTTGAAAAAAAAAATTGAACATCCAAAATGGAAATGCACAAATCCTGAGGGAGATAATTCCAAAAAGTAACTACGATTTTTTAGGTCTGTTCTTGTAAAATAGACAAAAAGTGGGTTGTTTGGCTCAGGTAAATATCCAACCGCAAATTAACTTGAGAATTTAATTTTTTCTACTCTTTGAAATTTTTGGATCATTAGGTCATTTCAATCTTCAAGATGTTTCTGGCACTCATATCCACCACATTTAAAACAAGGATCAATTAGAAATCACTTTCTTATAAAATTTCACCAAGCTATCTGGGGTTGTATTAGTGGAATTTTACCAACATAGATAACAAAATATTGGTGTTCATTTTTAGAGCGTGAAAATAATTTTCTTCACTCACATTTATTATAGTTTGGAAATTCTTTTGCATACTTAAATTTTAATTTTTTTTGTGATCTATATTTGCCTTATCTTTTTGTTTATGAGAAAATTGGGAGAGTGAAAACCTCAAGTTTGAAAAAAAAAATTGAACATCCAAAATGGAAATGCCCAAATGCTGAGTTAGATAATTCTAAAAAGTATCTGTGATTTTTTAGGTCCGCTTTCTGTAAAATAGGCAAAAAGTGGGTTGTTGGCTCTGGTAAAAACCCACCGCACATTAACTCGTGAATTTAATTTTTTCTACGCTTTGAAAGTTTTGGATTATTAGGTCATTTGCATCTTCAACATGTTTCTGGCATGCATATCCACCACATTTAAAACATGTTTGGATCAATTAGAAATCTCTTTCTTATAAAATTCCACCAAGCTATCTGGGGTTGTACTAGTGGAATTTCCCAAACGTGGATAACAAAACTTTGGTGTTCTTTTTTAATGCATGAGAATAATTTTCTTCACTCACAGGTATTATAGTTTTGAAATTCTTTGCTTACATAAACTCTAAAATTTACATTTTGTTGTGATCTATATTTGGCTTATCTTTTTGTTTACGAGAAAACTGGGAGTGTGAAAAACTCAAGTTTGAAAAAAAAATGGAGCATCCAAAATGGAAATGCACAAATCTTGAGGGAGATAATTCTAAAAAATAACTACAATGTTTTAGGTCTTTTTTTGTAAAATAGACAAAAAGTGGGTTGTTTGGCTCTGGTAAATATCCAACCGCATGTTAAGAATTGAATTTTTTCTACTCTATGAAATTTTTGGATGATTAGGTCATTTGCATCTTCAAGATGTTTCTGGCATGCATATCCACCACATTTAAAACATGTTCGGATCAATTAGATATCTCTTTCTTATAAAATTCCACCAAGATATTTGGGGTTGTACTAGTGGAATTTCCCCAACGTGGATAACAAAACTTTAGTGTTCATTTTTAGTGCATGAAAAAAATTTTCTTCACTCACATTTATTTTAGTTTTGAAATTCTTTTGCATACATAAACTCTTAAATTTTCATTTTTTTTGTGACCTATATTTTCCTTATCTTTTTGTTTACGAGAAAATTGGGAGAATGAAAACCTCAAGTTTGAAAAAAAAATTGAACATCGAAAATGGAAATGCCTAAATTCTGAGTTAGATAATTCCAAAAAGTATCTGTGATTTTTTTGGTCCGCTTTTTTTAAAATAGGCAAAAAGTGGGTTGTTTGGCTCGAGTAAATATCACACTGTACGTTAATTTGAGAATTTAATTTTTTCTTCTTCTTGAAAGTTTTGGATCATTTGGTTATTTGCATCTTCAACATATTTCTGGCAAGCATATCCACCACATTTAAACATGTTAGGATCAATTACAAATCTCTTTCTTATAAAATTCCACCAAGCAATTTGGGGTTGTACTAGTGGAATTTCCCCAACATGGATAACAAAACTTTGGTGTTCATTTTTTGTGCGTGAGAATAATTTTCTTCACTCACATTTAATATAGTTTTGAAATTCTTTTGCATACATAAACTCTAAAATTTTCATTTTTTTGTGATCTATATTTGGCTTATCTTTTTGTTTACGAGAAAACTGGGAGTGTGAAAAACTCAAGTTTGAAAAAAAAAATTGAACATCCAAAATGGAAATGCACAAATCCTGAGGGAGATAATTCCAAAAAGTAACTACGATGTTTTAGGTCTGTTTTTGTAAAATAGACAAAAAGTGGGTTGTTTGGCTCTGGAAAAAAACCAACCGCACATTAACTCGAAAATTTAATTTTTTCTTCTCTCTGAAAATTTTGGATTATTAGGTCATTTGCATCTTCAACATATTTCTGGGATGCATTTCCCTCACATTTAAAACATGTTAGGATCAATTAGAAATCACTTTCTTATAAAATTCCACCAAGCTATTTGGGGTGGTACTAGTGGAATTTCCCCAACGTGGATAACAAAACTTCGGTGTTCATTTTTAGTGCGTGAAAATAATTTTCTTTACTCACATTTATTATAGTTTTCAAATTATTTTGCATAAACTCTAAAATTTTCATTTTGTTGTGATGTAAATTTGGCTTATCTTTTTGTTTACAAGAAAGCTGGGACTGTGAAAAACTCAAGTTTGAAAAAAAAAATTGAACATCCAAAATGGAAAAGCACAAATACTGAAAGAGATAATTCCAAAATGTTACTAAGATTTTTTAGGTCTGTTTTTGTAAAATAGACAAAAAGTGGGTTGTTTGGCTCTTGTAAATAACCCACACACATTAACTCGAGAATTTAATTTTTTCTACTCTCTAAAAATTTTGGATTATTAGGTCATTTGCATCTTCAACATGTTTCTGGCATGCATATCCCCCACATTTAAAACATGTTAGGATTAATTAGAAATCACTTTCTTATAAAATTCTACCAAGCTATCTGGGGTTGTATTAGTGGAATTTCCCCAACGTAGATAACAAAATACTGGTGTTCATTTTTAGTGCGTGAAAATAATTTTCTTCACTCACATTTATGACAGTTTTCAAATTCTTTTGCATACATAAACTCTAAAATTTTCTTTTTGTTGTTATCTATATTTTCTTGATCTTTTTGTATAAGAGAAAATTGGGAGAGTGAAAAACTCAAGTTTGAAAAAAAAAATTGAACATATAAAATAGAAATTCACAAATGCTGAGAGAGATACTTCCAAAAAGTATCTGTGATTTCTTAGGTCCGCTTTTTGCAAAATAGGAAAAAAGTGGGCTGTTTAGCTCTGGTAAATATCCCACCGCACGTTAACTTGAGCATTTAATTTTTTCTACTCCTTGAAATTTTTGGATTATTAGGTCATTTGTGTCTTCAACATGTTTTTTGCATGCAAAATCACCACATTTAAACATGTTAGGATCAATTAGAAATCTCTTTCCTATAAATTCCACCAAGCAATTTGGGGTTGTACAAGTGGAATTTCCCCAACGTGGATAACAAAACTTTGGTGTTCACTTTAAAATAATTTTCTTCTCTTATATTTATTATAGTTTTCAAATTCTTTTGCATACATAAGCTCTAAAATTTTCATTTTTTTGTGATCTATATTTGCCTTATCTTTTGTTTAAGAGAAAACTGGATGAGTGAAAAACTCAAGTTTGAAAAAAAAAATTGAGCATCAAAAATGGAAATGAACAAATGCTAAGAGAGATAATTCCAAAAAGTATCTGTGAGTTTTTAGGTCCGCTTTTTGTATAATAGGCCAAAAGCGGGTTGTTTGGCTCTGGTAAATATCCCACCGCACGTTAACTTGAGAATTAAATTTTTTCTACTCGAAATTTTTGGATCATTAGGTCATTTGAATCTTCAAAATGTTTTTCGCATGCATATCCACCACATTTAATACATGTTCGGATCAATTAGAGATCTCTTTCTGATAAAATTCCACCAAGTTATCTGGGGTTGTACTAGTGGAATTTCCCCAACGTATATAACCAAACTTTAGTGTTCATTTTTAGTGCTTGAAAATAATTTTCTTCACTCACATTTATTATAGTTTGGAAATTCTTTTGCATACTTAAATTTTAATTTTTTTGTGATCTATATTTGCCTTATCTTTTTGTTTATGAGAAAATTGGGAGTGTGAAAAACACAAGTCTGAAAAAAAAAAATTGAACATCCAAAATGGAAATGCACAAATCCTGAGGGTGATAATTCCAAAAACTAACTACGATTTTTTTGGTCTGTTTTTGTAAAATAGACAAAAAGTGGGTTGTTTGGCTCTGGTAAATAACCCACCGCATATTAACTCAAGAATTTAATTTTTTCTACTCTCTGAAAATTTTGGATTATTAGGTCATTTGCATCTTCAACATGTTTCTGGCATGCATATCCCCCACATTTAAAACATGTTAGGATCAATTAGAAATCACTTTCTTATAAAATTCAGCCAAGCTATCTGGGGTTGTACTAGTGGAATTTCCCCAACGTGGATAACAAAACTTCGGTGTTCATTTTTAGTGCGTGAAGATAATTTTCTTCACTCAAATTTATTATGGTTTTCAAATTCTTTTTCATAAACACTAAAATTTTCATTTTGTTGTGATGTAAATTGGGCTTATCGTTTTGTTTACGAGAAAACTGGGACTGTGAAAAACTCAAGTTTGAAAAAAAAAATTGAACATCCAAAATGGAAATGTACAAATCGTGAGAGAGATAATTCCAAAATGTAACTATGAATTTTTGGGTCTGTTTTTGTAAAATAGACAAAAAGTGGGTTGTTTGGCTTTGGTAAATGTCCAACCGCATGTTAACTTGAGAATTTAATTTTTTCTACTCTTTGAAATTTTTGGATCATTAGGTCATTTGCATCTTCAAGATGTTTCTAGCATGCATATCCACGACATTTAAAACATGTTCGGATCAATTAGAGATATCTTTCTTATAAAATTCCACCAAGCTATCTGGGGTTGTACTAGTGGAATTTCCCCAACGTGGATAACAAAACTTTAGTCTTCATTTTTAGTGCATGAAAATAATTTTATTCACTCACATTTATTATAGTTTTGAAATTCTTTTGCATACTTAAACTCTTAAATTTTCATTTTTTTGTTATCTATATTTGCCTTATCTTCTTGTTTACGAGAAAATTGGGAGAGTGAAAACCTCAAGTTTGAAAAAAAAAATTGAACATCGAAAATGGAAATGCCCAAATGCTGAGTTAGATAATTCCAAAAAGTATCTGTGATTTGTCTGGTCCGCTTTTTGTAAAATAGGCAAAAAGTGGGTTGTTTGGCTCAAGTAAATATCACACTGTACGTTAATTTGAGAATTTAATTTTTTCTTCATCTTGAAAGTTTTGGATCATTTAGTCATTTGCATCTTCAACATGTTTCTGGCATGCATATCCACCACATTTAAACATGTTAGGATCAATTACAAATCTCTTTCTTATAAAATTCCACCAAGCAATTTGGGGTTGTACTTGTTGAATTTCCCCAACATGGATTACAAAACTTTGGTTTTCATTTTTAGCGCGTGAGAATAATTTTTTTCACTCACATTTATTATATTTTTGAAATTCTTTTGCATACATAAACTCTAAAATTTTCATTTAGTTGTGATCTATATTTGGCTTATATTTTTGTTTACGAGAAAACTGAGTGTGTGAAAAACTCAAGTCTGAAAAAAAAAAATTGAACATCCAAAATGGAAATGCACAAATCCTGAGGGAGATAATTCCAAAAAGTTACTACGATTTTTTAGTTCTATTTTTGTAAAATTGAAAAAAAGTGGGTTGTTTGGCTCTGGTAAATAACCCACCGCACATTAACTCGAGAATTTAATTTTTTCTACTCTCTGAAAATTTTGGATTATTAGGTCATTTGCATCTTCAACAAGTTTTGGGCATGCATATCCCCCACATTTAAAACATGTTAGGATCAATTAGAAATCACTTTCTTATAAAATTCCACCAAGCTATCTGGGGTTGTACTAGTGGAATTTCCCCAACGTGGATAACAAAACTTCGGTGTTCATTTTTAGTGCGTGAAAATAATTTTCTTCACTCACATTTATTATAGTTTTCAAATTCTATTGCATAAACTCTAAAATTTTCATTTTGTTGTGATGTAAATTTGGCTTATCTTTTTGTTTACGAGAAAACTGGGACTGTGAAAAATTCAAGTTTGAAAAAAAATTGAACATCCAAAATGGAAATGCACAAATCCTGAGAGAGATAATTCCAAAATGTAACTATGATTTTTTATGTCTATTTTTGTAAAATAGACAAAAAGTGGGTTGTTTGGCTCTGGTAAATGTCCAACCACATGTTAACTTGAGAATTTAATTTTTTCTACTCTTTGAAATTTTTGGATCATTAGGTCATTTGCATCTTCAAGATGTTTCTAGCATGCATATCCATGACATTTAAAACAAGTTAGGATCAATTAGAAATCACTTTCTTATAAAATTCTACCAATCTATCTGGGGTTGTACTAGTGGAATTTCCCCAACGTGGATAATAAAACTTCGGTGTTCATTTTTAGTGCATGAAAATAATTTTCTTCACTCACATTTATTATAGTTTTCCAATTCTTTTGCATACACAAACTCGAAAATTTTCATATTTTTGTGATGTATATTTGCCTTATCATTTTTTTAATGAGAAACTTGGAGAGTCAAAAACTCAAGTTTGAAAAACAAAGTTGAACATCCAAAATGGTAATGCACAAATGCTGAGAGAGATAATTCCAAAAAGTATCTGTGATTTTTTTTGTCCGCTTTTTGTAAAATAAGCAAAAAGTGGGTTATTTGGCTCTGGTTATTTTCCCACCACACGTTAACTTGAGAATTTAAATCTTTCTTCTCCTTGAAATTTTTGGATCATTAGGTCATTTGCATCTTCAACATGTTTCTGGCATGCATATCCACCACATTTAAAACATGTTAGGATCAACTAGAAATCTTTTTCTTATAAAATTCCAACAAAATATCTGGGGTTGTACTAGTGGAATTTCCCCAACGTGGTTAAAAAAACTTTGATGTTCTTTTTTAGTGCGTAAGAATAATTTTCTTCACTCTCACCTATTATAGTTTTCAAATTCTTTTGCATAGATAAACTCTAAAAATTTTATTTTGTTGTGATCTACATTTGCCTTATCTTTTTGTTTACGAGAATACAGGGAATGTGAAAAACTCAAGTTTGAAAAAAAAATTGAACATCCAAAAGTGGAAATGCTCAAATGCTGAGAGCGATAATTTCAAAAAGTATCTGTGTTTTTTTTGGTCCGCTTTTTGTGAAATAGGAAAAAAGTGGGTTGTATGGCTCAAGTAAATATCACACTGTACGTTAATTTGAGAATTTAATTTTTTCTTCTCCTTGAAATTTTGGATCATTTGGTCATTTGCATCTTCAACATATTTCTGGCATGCATACCACCACATTTAAACATGTTAGGATAAATTAGAAATCTTTTTCTTATAAAATTCCACCAAGCAATTTGGGGTTGTACTAGTGGAATTTCCCCAACATGGATAACAAAACTTTGGTGTTCATTTTTGGTGCGTGAGAATAATTTTCTTCACTCACATTTATTATAGTTTTGAAATTCTTGTGCATACATCAACTCTAAAATTTTCATTTTGTTGTGATCTATATTTGGCTTATCTTTTTGTTTACGAGAAAACTGAGAGTGTGAAAAACTCAAGTTTGAAAAAAAAAAATTGAACATCCAAAATGGAAATGCACAAATCTTGAGGGAAATAATTCCAAAAAGTAACTACGATTTTTTAGGTCTGTTTTTATAAAATAGACAAAAAGTGGGTTGTTTGGCTCTGGTAAATATTCAACCGCATGTTAACTTGAGAATTTAATTTTTTCTATTCTTTGAAATTTTTGGATCATTAGGTCATTTGCATCTTCAAGATGTTTCTGGCACTCATATCCACCACATTTAAAACAAGTAAGGATCAATTAGAAATCTCTTTCTTATAAAATTCCACCAAGCTATCTGGGGTTGTATTAGTGGAATTTTCCCAACGTAGATAACAAAATATTGGTGTTCATTTTTAGTGCGTGAAATTAATTTTCTTCACTCACATTTATGACAGTTTTCAAATTCTTTTGCATACATAAACTCTAAAATTTTCATTTTGTTGTGATCTATATTTTCCTTATCTTTTTGTTTAAGAGAAAATTGGGAGAGTGAAAAACTCAAGTTTGAAAAAAAAAATTGAACATGCAAAATAGAAATTCACAAATGCTGAGAGAGATACTTCCAAAAAGTATCTGTTATTTCTTGGGTCCGCTTTTTTCAAAATAGAAAAAAGTGGGTTGTTTATCTCTGGTAAATATCCCACCGCACGTTAACTTGAGAATTTAATTTTTTCTACTCCTTCAAATTTTTGGATTATTAGGTCATTTGCGTCTTCAACATGTTTCTTGCATGTATAATCACCACATTTAAACATGTTAGGATCAATTAGAAATCTCTTTCCTATAAAATTCCACCAAGCAATTTGGGGTTGTACAAGTGGAATTTCCCCAACGTGGATAACAAAACTTTGGTGTTCATTTTTAGTGCGTGAAAATAATTTTCTTCACTTATATTTATTATAGTTTTCAAATTCTTTTGCATACATAAGCTCTAAAATTTTCATTTTTTTGTGATCTATATTTGCCTCATCTTTTGTTTAAGAGAAAACTGGGAGAGTGAAAAACTCAAGTTTGAAAAAAAAATTGAGCATCCAAAATGGAAATGAACAAATGCTAAGAGAGATAATTCCAAAAAGTATCTGTGAGTTTTTAGGTCCGCTTTTTGTTTAATAGGCCAAAAGAGGGTTGTTGGCTCTTGTAAATATCCCACTGCACGTTAACTTGAGAATTAAATGTTTTCTACTCAAAATTTTTGGATCATTAGGTCATTTGAATCTTCAAAATAATTCTGGCATGCATATCCACCACATTTAAAACATGTTCGGATCAATTCGAGATCCCTTTCTTATAAAATTCCACCAAGTTATCTGGGGTTGTACTAGTGGAATTTCCCCAACGTGTATAACAAAACTTTAGTGTTCATTTTTAGTGCATGAAAATAATTTTCTTCACTCACATTTATTATAGTTTGGAAATTCTTTTGCATACTTAAATTTTAATTTTTTTGTGATCTATATTTGCCTTATCTTTTTGTTTCTGAGAAAATTGGGAGAGTGAAAACCTCAAGTTTGAAAAAAAAAATTGAACATCCAAAATGGAAATGTCCAAATGCTGAGTTAGATAATTCTAAAAAGTATCTGTGATTTTTTAGGTCCGCATTTTGTAAAATAGGCAAAAAGTGGGTTGTTTGGCTCTGGTAAATAACCCACCGCACATTAACTCGTGAATTTAATTTTTTCTACGCTCTAAAATTTTTGGATTATTAGGTCATTTGCATCTTCAACATGTTTCTGGCATGCATATCCCCCACATTTAAAATATGTTAGGATCAATTAAAATCTCTTTCTTATAAAATTCCTCCAAGCTATCTGGGGTTGTACTAGTGGAATTTCCCCAACGTGGCTAACAAAACTTTAGTGTTCATTTTTAGTGCATGAAAAAAATTTTCTTCACTCATATTTATTTTATTTTTTAAATTCTTTTGCATACATAAACTCTTAAATTTTCATTTTTTTGTGAAGTATATTTTCCTTATCTTTTTGTTTACGAGAAAATTGGAAGAATGAAAACCTCAAGTTTGAAAAAAAAAATTGAACATCGAAAATGGAAATGCCCAAATGCTGAGTTAGATAATTCCAAAAAGTATCTGTGATTTTTTTGGTCCATTTTTTTAAAAATAGGCAAAAAGTGGGTTATTTGGCGCGAGTAAATATCACACTGTACGTTAATTTGAGAATTTTTTTTTTTTTCTCTTTGAAAGTTTTGGATCATTTGGTCATTTGCATCTTCAACATGTTTCTGGCATGCATATCCACCACATTTAGGATCAATTAGAAATCTCTTTCTTATAAAATTCCACCAAGCAATTTGTGGTTGTACTAGTGGAATTTCCCCAAGATGGATAACAAAACTTTGGTGTTCATTTTTTGTCCGTGAGAATAATTTTCTTCACTCACATTTATTATAGTTTTGAAATTCTTTTGCATATATAAACTCTAAAATTTTCATTTTTTTGTGATCTATATTTGGCTTATCTTTTTGTTTACGAGAAAACTGGGAGTGTGAAAAACTCAAGTTTCAAAAAAAAAATTGAACATCCAAAATGGAAATGCACAAATCCTGAGGGAGATAATTCCAAAAAGTAACTACGATTTTTTAGGTCTGTTTTTGTAAAATAGACAAAAAGTGGGTTGTTTGGCTCTGGTAAATAACCAACCGCACATTAACTCAAAAATTTAATTTTTTCTACTCTCTGAAAATTTTTGATTATTAGGTCATTTGCATCTTCAACATATTTCTGGGATGCATTTCCCCCACATTTAAAACATGTTAGGATCAATTAGAAATCACTTTCTTATAAAATTCCACCAAGCTATTTGGGGTGGTACTAGTGGAATTTCCCCAACGTGGATAACAAAACTTCGGTGTTCGTTTTTAGTGCGTAAAAATAATTTTCTTTACTCACATTTATTATAGTTTTCAAATTCTTTGCATAAACTCTAAAACTTTCATTTTGTTGTAATGTAAATTTGACTTATCTTTTTGTTTACGAGAAAACTTGGACTGTGAGAAACTCAAGTTTGAAAAAAAAAATTGAACATCCAAAATGGAAAAGAACAAATACTGAAAGAGATAATTCCAAAATGTTACTAAGATTTTTTAGGTCTGTTTTTGTAAAATAGACAAAAAGTGGGTTGTTTGGCTCTGGTAAATGTCCAACCGCATGTCAACTTGAGAATTTAATTTTTTCTATTCTTTTAAATTTTTGGATCATTAGGTTATTTGCTTCTTCAAGATGTTTCTAGCATGCTTATCCATGACATTTAAAACAATTTAGGATCAATTAGAAATCACTTTCTTATAAAATTTCACCAATCTATCTGGGGTTGTACTAGTGGAATTTCCCCAACGTGGATAACAAAACCTCGGTGTTCATTTTTAGTGCATGAAAATAATTTTTTTCACTCACATTTATTATTGTTTTCCAATTCTTTTGCATACACAAACTCTAAAATTTTCATATTTTTGGGATGTATATTTGCCTTCTCATTTTTTTTTATGAGAAAACCGGGAGAGTCAAAAACTCAAGTTTGAAAAAAAAATTGAACATCCAAAATGGAAATGCACAAATACTGAGAGAGATAATTCCAAAAAGTATTTGTGATTTGTTTTGTCCACTTTTTGTAAAATAAGCAAAAAGTGGGTTGTTTAGCTCTGGTTATTTTCCCACCACACGTTTACTTGAGAATTTAAATCTTTCTACTCCTTGAAATTTTTGGATCATTAGGTCATTTGCATCTTCAACATGTTTTTGGCATGCATATCCACCACATTTAAAACATGTTAGGATCAACTAGAAATCTCTTTCTTATAAAATTCCACCAAGCTATCTGGGGTTGTACTAATGGAATTTTCCCAACATGGATAACAAAACTTTGATGTTCATTTTTAGTGCGTGAAAATAATTTTCTGCACTCTCACTTATTATAGTTTTCAAATTCTTTTGCATACATAAACTCTAAAAATTTTATTTTGTTTTGATCTACATTTGCCTTATCTTTTTGTTTACGAGAAAAGAGGGAAAGTGAAAAACTCAAGTTTGAAAAAAAAATTGAACATCCAAAAATGGAAATGCTCAAATGCTGAGAGCGATAATTCCAAAAAGTATCTGTGATTTTTTTTGTCTGCTTTTTGTAAAATAGGCAAAAAGTGGGTTTTTTAGCTAAAGTAAATATCACACTGTACGTTAATTTGAGAATTTAATTTTTTCTTCTCCTTCAAAGTTTTGGATCATTTGGTCATTTGCATCTTCAACATATTTCTGGCATGCATATCCACCATATTTAAACATGTTAGGATCAATTAGAAATCTCTTTCTTATAAAATTCCACCAAGAAATTTGGGGTTGTACTAGTGGAATTTCCCCAACATGGATAAAAAAACTTTGGTGTTCATTTTTAGTGCGTGAGAATAATTTTCTTCACTCACATTTATTATAGTTTTGAAATTCTTTTGCATACATAAACACTAAAATTTTCATTTTGTTGTGATCTATATTTGTCTTATCTTTTTGTTTACAAGAAAACTGGGAGTGTGAAAACTCAAGTTTGAAAAAAAAAAATTGAACATCCAAAATGGAAATGCACAAATCCTGAGGGAGATAATTCCAAAAAGTAACTATGATTTTTTAGGTCTGTTTTTGTAAAATAGACAAAAAGTGGGTTGTTTGGCACTCGTAAATATCCAACCGCATGTTAACTTGAGAATTTAATTTTTCTACTCTTTGAAATTTTGGGATCATTAGGTCATTTGCATCTTCAAGATGTTTCTGGCACTCATATCCACCAAATTTAAAACAAGTTAGGATCAATTAGAAATCTCTTTCTTATAAAATTCCACCAAGCTTTCTGGGGTTGTACTAGTGGAATTTCCCCAACGTGGATAACAAAACTTTGGTGTTCTTTTTTAGTGTGTGAGAATAATTTTCTTCACTCACATGTATGTTTTGAAATTCTTTTGCTTACATAAACTCTAAAATTTTCATTTTGTTGTGATCTATATTTGGGTTATCTTTTTGTTTACGAGAAAACTTGGAGTGTGAAAAACTCAAGTTTGAAAAAATAATTGAACATCCAAAATGGAAATGCACAAATCTTGAGGGAGATAATTCCAAAAAGTAACTACAATGTTTTAGGTCTTTTTTTGTAAAATAGACAAAAAGTGGGTTGTTTGGTTCTGGTAAATATCCAACCGCATGTTAAGAATTGAATTTTTTCTACTCTATGAAATTTTTGGATGATTAGGTCATTTGCATCTTCAAGATGTTTCTGGCATGCGTATCCACCACATTTAAAACATGTTCGGATCAATTAGAGATCTCTTTCCTATAAAATTCCACCAAGCTATCTGGGGTTGTACTAATGGAATTTCCCCAATGTGGATAACAAAACTTTAGTGTTCATTTTTAGTGCATGAAAATGATTTTCTTCACTCACATTTATTATAGTTTTGAAATTCTTTTGCATTCATAAACTCTTAAATTTTCTTTTTTTTGTGAACTATATTTGCCTTATCTTTTTGTTTACGAGAAAATTGGGAGAGTGAAATCCTCAAGTTTGGAGAAAAAAAATTGAACATCGAAATTGGAAATGCCTAAATGCTGAGTTAGATAATTCCAAAAAGTATCTGTGATTTTTTTAGTCCGCTTTTTGTAAAATAGGCAAAAAGTGGGTTGTTTGGCTCGAGTAAATATCACATTGTACATTACTTTGACAATTTAATTTTTTCTTCTCCTCGAAAGTTTTGGATCATTTGGTGATTTGCATCTACAACATGTTTCTGGCATGCATATCCACCACATTTAAACATGTTAGGATCAATTAGAAATCTCTTTCTTCTAAAAATTCCACCAAGCAATTTGGGGTTGTACTAGTGGAATTTCCCCAACATGGATAACAAAACTTTGGTGTTCATTTTTAGTACGTGAGAATAATTTTCTTCACTCACATTTATTATAGTTTTGATATTCTTTTGCTTACATAAACTCTAAAATTTTCATTTTTTTGTGATCTATATTTGGCTTATCTTTTTGTTTATGAGAAAACTGGGAGTATGAATACTCAAGTTTGAAAAACAAAATTGAACAAAATGGAAATGCACAAATGCTGAGAGAGATAATTCCAAAAAGTATCTGTGATTTTTTTTGTTCACTTTTTGTAAAATAAGCAAAAAGTGGGTTGTTTGGCTTTGGTTATTTTCCCACCACACGTTAACTTGAGAATTTAAATCTTTCTACTCCTTGAAATGTTTGGATCATTAGGTCATTTGCATCTTCAACATGTTTCTGGCATGCATATCCACCACATTTAAAACATGTTAGGATCAACTAGAATTCTCTTTCTTATAAAATTCCACAAAGCTATTTGGGGTTGTACTAGTGGAATTTCCCCAACATGGATAACAAAACTTTGATGTTCATTTTTAGTGTGTGAAAATAATTTTCTTCACTCTCACTTATTATAGTTTTCAAATTCTTTTGCATACATAAACTCTAAAAATTTTATTTTTTTGTGATCTACATTTGGCTTCTTTTTGTTTACGAGAAAACACGGAATGTGAAAAACTCAAGTTTGAAAAAAAAATTGAACATCCAAAAATGGAAATGCTCAAATGCTGAGAGTGATAATTCCAAAAAGTAGCTGGGATTTTTTTGTTCCGCTTTTTTTAAAATAGGTAAATAGTGGGTTTTTTGGCTGAAGTAAATATCACACTGTACGTTAATTTGAGAATTTAATTTTTTCTTCTCCTTGAAAGTTTTGGATGATTTGGTCATTTGCATCTTCAACATATTTCTGGCATGCATATCCACCACATTTAAAACATGTTAGGATCAACTAGAAATCTCTTTCTTATAAAATTCCACCAAGCTATCTGGGGTTGTACAAGTGGAATTTCCCCAACATGGATAACAAAACTTTGCTGTTCATTTTTAGTGCGTGAAAATAATTTTCTTAACTCTCACTTATTATAGTTTTCAAATTCTTTTGCATACATAAACTCTAAAAATTTTATTTTGTTGTGATCTACATTTGCCTTATCTTTTTGTTTACGAGAAAACAGGGAATGTGAAAAACTCAAGTTTGAAAAAAAAATTGAACATCCAAAAATGGAAATGCTCAAATGCTGAGAGCGATAATTCCAAAAAGTATCTGGGATTTTTTTGGTCCCCTTTTTTTAAAATAGGTAAAAAGTGGGTTCTTTGGCTGAAGTAAATATCACATTGTACGTTAATTTGAGAATTTAATTTTTTCTTCTCCTTGAATTTTTGGATCATTTGGTCATTTGCATCTTCAACGTATTTCTGGCATGCATATCCACCATATTTAAACATGTTAGGATCAGTTAGAAATCTCTTTCTTATAAAAATCCACCAAGCAATTTGGGGTTGTACTAGTGGAATTTCCCCAACATGGATAACAAAACTTTGGTGTTCATTTTTAGTGCATGAGAATAATTTTCTTCACTCACATTTATTATAGTTTTGAAATTCTTTTGCATACATAAACACTAAAATTTTCATTTTTTTGTGATCGATATTTGGCTTATCTTTTTGTTTACGAGAAAACTAGGAGTGTGAAAAACTCAAGTTTGAAAAAAAAAATTGAACATCCAAAATGGAAATGCACAAATTCTGTGGGAGATAATTCCAAAAAGTAACTACGATTTTTTAGGTCTTTTTTTGTGAAATAGACAAAAAGTGGGTTGTTTGGCTCTCGTAAATATCCAACCGCATGTTAACTTGAGAATTTAATTTTTTCTACTCTTTGAAATTTTTGGATCATTAGGTCATTTTCATCTTCAAGACGTTTCTGGCACGCATATCCACCACATTTAAAACAAGTTGGGATAAATTAGAAATCTCTTTCTTATAAAATTCCACCAAGCTATCTGGGGTTGTATTAGTGGAATTTCCCCAACGTAGATAACAAAATATTGGTATTCATTTTAAGTCCGGGAAAATAATTTTCTTCACTCACATTTATGATAGTTTTCAAATTCTTTTGCATACATAAACTCTAAAATTTTCATTTTGTTGTGATCTATATTTTCCTTATCTTTTTGTTTGAGAAAAAAATGGGAGAGTGAAAAACTCAAGTTTGAAAAAAAAAATTGAACATGCAAAATAGAAATTCACAAATGTTGAGAGATACTTCCAAAAAGTATCTGTGATTTCTTAGGTCCGCTTTTTGCAAAATAGGAAAAAAGTGGGTTGTTTAGCTCAAGTAAATATCACATTGTACGTTAATTTGAGAATTTAATTTTTTCTACTCCTTGAAATTTTTTGATTCTTAGGTCATTTGCATCTTCAACATGTTCCTGGCATGCAAATCTACCACATTTAAAACATGTTAGGATCAATTAAAATCTCTTTCTTATAAAATTCCACCAAGCTATCTGGGGTTGTACTGGTGGAATTTCCCCAACGTGGATAACAAAACTTTGGTGTACATTTTTAGTGCGTGAAAATAATTTTTTTCACTCACATTCATTATAGTTTTTAAATTCTTTTGCATAAATAAACTCTAAAATTTTCATTTTGTTGTGATCTAGATTTGCCTTATCTTTTTGTTTACGAGAAAACTGGGAGAGTGAAAAACTCAAGTTCGAAAAAAAAATTGAACATCCAAAATGGAAATGCACAAATGCTGAGAGAGATAATTCAAATAAGTATCTGTGATTTTTTAGGTCCGTTTTTTGTAAAATAGGCAAAAAGGGGGTTGTTTGGCTCTGGTAAATAACCCACCGCACATTAGCTCGAGAATATAATTTTTTCTACTCTCTGAAATTTTTGGATTATTAGGTCATTTGCATCTTCAACATGTTTTTGGCATGCATATCCCCCACATTTAAAACATGTTTGGATCAATTAGAAATCTCTTTCTTATAAAATTCCACCAAGCTATCTGGTGTTGTACTAGTGGAATTTCCCCAACGTGGATAACAAAATTTTGGTGTTCATTTTTAGTGCGTGAGAATAATTTTCTTCACTCACATGTATTATAGTTTTGATATTCTTTTGCAAACATAAACTCTAAAATTTTCATTTTGTTGTGATCTATATTTGGCTTATCTTTTTGTTTACGAGAAAACTAGGAGTGTGAAAAACTCAAGTTTGAAAAAAAAAATTGAACATCCAAAATGGAAATGCACAAATCCTGAGGGAGATAATTCCAAAAAGTAACTACGATTTTTTAGGTCTATTTTTGTAAAATAGAGCAAAAGTGGGTTGTTTGGCTCTCGTAAATATCCAACCGCAGGTTAACTTGGGAATTTAATTTTTTCTACTCTTTGAAATTTTTTGATCATTAGGTCATTTGCATCTTCAAGACGTTTCTGGCACGCATATCCACCACATTTAAAACAAGTTAGGATCAATTAGACATCTCTTTCTTATAAAATTCCACCAAGCTATCTGGGGTTGTACTAGTGGAATTTCCCCAACGTGGATAACAAAATATTGGAGTTCATTTTTAGTGCGTGAAAATAATTTTCTTCACTCACATTTATGATAGTTTTCAAATTCTTTTGCATACATAAACTCTAAAATTTTCATTTTGTTGCGATCTATATTTTCCTTATCTTTTTGTTTAAGAGAAAATTGGGAGAGTGAAAAACTCAAGTTTGAAAAAAAAAATTGAATATGCAAAATGGAAATACTCAAATGCTAAGAGAGATAATTCCAAAAATTATATGTGATTTCTTAGGTCCGCTTTTTGTAAAATAGGCAAAAAGTGGGTTGTTTAGCTCTAGTAAATATCCCACCGTATGTTAACTTGAGAATTTAATTTTTTCTACTCCTTGAAATTTTGGGATTATTAGGTCATTTGCATCTTCAAGATATTTTTGGCATGCATATCCACCACATTTAAAACATGTTAGGATCAATTAGAAATCTCTTTGTTATAAAATTCCACCAAGCTATCTGGGGTTGTACCAGAGGAATTTCGCCAACGTGGATAACAAAACTTTGGCATTCATTTTTAGTGCGTGAAAATAATTTTCTTCACTCACATTTATTATAGTTTTTAAATTCTTTTGCATACATAAACTCTAAAATTTTCATTTTTTTGTGATTTATATTTGCCTTATCTTTTTGTTTACGAGAAAACTAGGAGAGTGAAAAACTCAAGTTTGAAAAAAAAAATGAACATCAAAAATGGAAATGCACAGATGCTGAGAGAGATAATTCAAATAAGTATCTGTGATTTTTTAGGTCCGCTTTTTGTAAAATAGGCCATAAGTGGGTTGTTTGGCTCTGGTAAATATCCCACCACACGTTAACTTGAGAATTAAATTTTTTCTACTCCTTGAAAATTTTGGATCATTAGGTCATTTGAATCTTCAACATGTTTCTGGCATGCATATCCACCACATTTAAAACATGTTAGGATCAATTAGAGATCTCTTTCTTATTAAATTTCACAAGGTTATCATGGGTTGTACTAGTGGAATTTCCCCAAGATGGATAACAAAACTTTGGTGTTCATTTTTAGTGCATGAAAATAATTTTCTTCTCTCACATTTATTATAGTTTTTAAATTATTTTGCATACTTATGCTCTTAAATTTTCATTTTGTTGTGATCTATATTTGCCATATCTTTTTGTTTACCAGAAAACTGGAAGAGTGAAAAAGACAAGTTTGAAAAAAAAAATTGAACATCCAAAATGGAAACGCCCAAATGCTGAGTGAGATAATTCCAAAAAGTATCTATGATTTTTTAGGTCCGCTTTTTGTGAAATAGGCAAAAAGTGGGTTGTTTGGCTCTGGTAAATAATCCACCGCACATTAACTCAAGAGTTTAATTTGTTCTACTCTTTGAAATTTTTGGATCATTAGGTCATTTGCATCTTCAACATGTTTCTAGCATGCATATCCACGACATTTAAAACATGTTACGATCATTTAGAAATATCTTTCTTATAAAATTCCCCCAAGCTATCTCGGGTTGTACTAGTGGAATTTCCCCAACGTGGATAAAAAAACTTTGGGGTTCATTTTTTGTGTGTGAGAATAATTTTCTTCACTCACATTTATTATAGTTTTGAAATTCTTTTGCATACATAAACTCTAAAATTTTCTTTTTGTTCTGATGTAAATTTGGCTTATCTTTTTGTTTACGAGAAAATTGACAGAGTGAAAAACTCAAGTTTGAAAAAAAAATTGAACATCCAAAATGGAAATGCACAAATCCTAAGAGAGATAATTCCAAAATGTAACTATGATTTTTAGGTCTGTTTTTGTAAAATAGACAAAAAGTGGGTTGTTTGGCTTTGGTAAATGTCCAACCGCATGTTAACTTGAGAATTTAATTTTTTCTACTCATTGAAATTTTTGGATCATTAGGTCATTTGCATCTTCAAGGTGTTTCTAGCATGCATATCCACCACATTTAAAACAAGTTAGGATCAATTAGAAATCACTTTCTTATAAAATTCCACCAAGCTATCTGGTGTTGTACTTGTGGAATTTCCCCAACGTGGATAAAAAAACTTCGGAGTTCATTTTAGTATTATTTTCTTCACTTACATTTATTATATTTTTCAAATTCTTTTGCATACATAAACTCTAAAGTTTTAATATTTTTGTGATATACATTTGCCTTATCATTTTTTTATGAGAAAACTGGGAGAGTGAAAAACTCAAGTTTGAAAAACAAAATTGAACATCCAAAATGGAAATGCACAAATGTTGAGAGAGATAATTCCAAAAAGTATCTATGATTGTTTAGGTCCGCTTTTTGTAAAATAGGCAAATAGTGGGTTGTTCTGCTCTAGTAAATAATCCACCACACATTAACTCGAGAATTTTTTTTTTCTACTCTTTGAAATTTTTGGATCATTAGGTCATTTGCATCTTCAACATGTTTCTGGCATGGATATCCACCACATTTAAACATGTTAGGATCAATTAGAAATCTCTTTCTTATAAAGTTCTACCAAGAAATTTGGGGTTATACTAGTGGAATTTCCCCAACGTGGATAACAAAACTTTGGTGTTCATTTTTAGTACGTGAAAATAATTTTCATCACTCACATTTATTATAGTTTTCAAATTCTTTTGCATACATAAATTCTAAAATTTTCATTTTGTTGTTATCTATATTTGCCTTATCTTTTTGTTTACGAGAAAACTGGGAGAGTGAAAAACCCAAGTTCAAAAAATAAAATTGAACATCCAAAATTGAAAATGCACAAATGTTGAGAGAGATAATTCCAAAAAGTATATATGATTTTTTAGGTCCGCTTTTTTGTATAATAGGCAAAAATTGGGTTGTTTTGCTCTAGTTAATATCCCACATCACCTTAACTTGAGAATTTAATTTTTTCTACTCCTTGAAAATTTTGGATCATTAGGTCATTTGCATCTTCAACTTGTTTCTGGCATGCATATCCACCACATTTAAAACATGCTAGGATCAATTAGAAATCACTTTCTTTTAAAATTCCACCAAGCTATCTGGGGTTGTACTAGTGGAATTTCCCCAACGTGGATGACAAAACTTTGGTGTTCATTTTTATTGCGTGAAAATAATTTTTGTCACTCACATTTATTATAGTTTTCAAATTCTTTTGCATACATAAACTCTAAAATTTTCATTTTGTTGTTATCTCTATTTGCCTTATCTTTTTGTTTACGAGAAAACTAGGAGAGTGAAAAACTCAAGTTTGAAAAAAAAAATTGAACATCCAAAATTGAAAATGCACAAATGTTGAGAGAGATAATTCCAAAAAGTATCTATGATTGTTTAGGTCCGCTTTTTGTAAAATAGGCAAATAGTGGGTTGCTCGGCTCTAGTAAATAATCCACCACACATTAACTCGAGAATTTTTTTTTTTCTACTCTTTGAAATTTTTGGATCATTAGGTCATTTGCATCTTCAACATGTTTCTGGCATGGATATCCACCACATTTAAACATGTTAGGATCAATTAGAAATCTCTTTCTTATAAAGTTCTACCAAGAAATTTGGGGTTATACTAGTGGAATTTCCCCAATGTGGAAAACAAAACTTTGGTGTTCAAATTTAGTGCGTGAAAAAAATTTTCTTCACTCACATTTATTACAGTTTTCAAATTCTTTTGCATACATAAACTCTAAAATTTTCATTTTGTTGTGATCTATATTTTTGCTTTATCTTTTTGTTTACAAGAAAACTGGGAGGGTTAAAAACTCAAGTTCAAAAAAAAAAATTGAACATCCAAAATGGAAATGCACAAATGCTGCGAGAGATAATTCAAAAAATTATCTGTGATTTTTTAGGACCGCTTTTTGTAAAATACGCAAAAATTGGGTTGTTTGGCTCTTGTAAATATCCGACCGCACATTAACTTGAGAATTTAACTTTTTGTACTCCTTGAAATTTTTGGATCATTAAGTCATTTGCATCTTCAACATGTTTCTAGCATGCATATCCTGCACCTTTAAAACTTTTTAAGATCAAATAGAAATCTCTTTCTTATAAAATTCCACCAAGCTATATGGGGTTGTACTAGTGGAATTTCCCCAACGTAGATAACAAAACTTTGGTGTTCATTTTTAGTGCGTGAAAATAATTTTCTTCACTCACATTTATTATAGTTTTCAATTTCTTTTGCATACATAAACTCTAAAATTTCATTTTGTTGTGATCTATATTCGCCTTATCTTTTTGTTTAAGAGAAAACTGGGAGCGCAAAAAACTCAAGTTTGAAAAAAAAAAATTGAACATCCAAAAATGGAAATGTACAAATGCTGAGAGCGATTCATCCAAAAATTATCTATGATTTTTTAGGTCCGCTATTTGTAAAATAGGCAAAAAGTGGGTTGTTTGGCTCTGGTAAATATCCCACTGCACGTTAACTTGAGAATTTAATTTTTCCACTCCTAGAAATTTTTCGATCATTAGGTCATTTGCATCTTCAACATGTTTCTGGTATGCATATCCACCACATTTAAAACATGTTAGGAACAATTAGAAATCTCTATCTTATAAAATTTCTCCAAGCTATCTGGGGTTGTACTTGTGGAATTTCCCCAACGTGGATAACAATACTTTGGTGTCCATTTTTAGTGTGTGAAAATAATTTTCTTCACTCACATTTATTATAGTTTTCAAATTCTTTTGCATACATAAACTCTAAAATTTTCATTTTGTTGTGATCAATATTTGCATTATCTTTTTGTTTACGAGAAAACTGGGAGAGTGAAAAACTCAAGTTTGAAAAAAAAAATTGAACATCCAAAATAGAAAAGTACAAATGCTGAGAGAGATAATTGCAAAAAGTATCTGTGATTTTTTTGGTCCGCTTTTTGTAAAATAGGCAAACAGTGAGTTGTTTGGCTCTGGTAAATATCCCCTTGCACATTAACTTGAGAAATTAATTTTTTCTACTCCTTTGAAAATTTTGGATCATTAGGTCATTTGCATCTTCAACATGTTTCTGGCATGAATATCCACCACATTTAAAACATGTTAGGATCAATTAGAAATCTCTTTCTTATAAAATTCCACCAAGCTATTTGGGGTTGTACTACTAGAATTTCCCAAACGTGGATAACGAAATTTTGGTGTTCATTTTTAGTGCTTGAAAATAATTTTCTTCACTCACATTTATAAAAGTTTTCAAATTCTTTTGCATACATAAACTCTAAAATTTTCATTTTGTTGTGATCTACAGATGTCTTATCTTTTTGTTTACAAGAAAACTGGGAAAGTGAAAAACTCAAGTTTGAAAAAAAAAATTTAACATCCAAAATGGAAATGCACAAAAGCTGAGAGATATAATTCGAATATGTATCTGTGATTTTTAAGGATAGGCAAAAAGTGGGTTGTTTGGCTTTGGTATATATCCCACCGCACGTTAACTTGAGAATTTAATTTTTTCAACTCCTTCAAATTTTTGGATAATTATGTCATTTGCATCTTCAACTTGTTTCTGGCATGCATATTCACCACATTTAAAACAGGCTACGATCAATTAGAAATCTCTTTCTTATAAAATTCCACCATGCTATCTGGGGTTGTACTCGTGGAATTTCCCCAATGTGGAAAACAAAACTTTGGTGTTCATATTTAGTGCGTGAAAAAAATTTTCTTCACTCACATTTATTACAGTTTTCAAATTCTTTTGCATACATAAACTCTAAAATTTTCATTTTGTTGTGATCTATATTTTTGCTTTATCTTTTTGTTTACAAGAAAACTGGGAGGGTTAAAAACTCAAGTTCAAAAAAAAAATTGAACATCCAAAATGGAAATGCACAAATGCTGCGAGAGATAATTCAAAAAATTATCTGTGATTTTTTAGGACCGCTTTTTGTAAAATACGCAAAAATTGGGTTGTTTGGCTCTTGTAAATATCCGACCGCACATTAACTTGAGAATTTAACTTTTTGTACTCCTTGAAATTTTTGGATCATTAAGTCATTTGCATCTTCAACATGTTTCTGGCATGCATATCCACCACATTTAAAACATGTTATGATAATTTTGAGATCACTTTCTTATAAAATTCCACCAAGCTATCTGGGGTTGTACTAGTGGAATTTCCCCAACATGGATAACAAAACTTTGGTGTTTATTTTTAATGCATAAAAATAATTTTCTTCACTCACTTTTGTTATAGTTTTCAAATTCTTTTGCATACATAAACTCTTAAATTTTTATTTTGTTGTGATCTATATTTGCCTTATCTTTTAGTTTACAAGCAAATTGGGAGAGTGAAAACCTCAAGTTCGAAAAAAAAAATTGAACATTCAAAATGGAAATGCACAAATGCTGAGAGAGATAATTCCAACAAGTATCTATGATTTTTTAGGTTCGCTTATTGTAAGATAGGAAAAAATTGGTCGTTGGCTATGGTAAATATCCCACCGCACGTTAACTTGAGAATTTAATTTTTTCTTCTTGTTGAAATTTTCTGATCATTAGGTCATTTGCATCTTCAACATGTTTCTGGCATGATTATACACCACATTCAAAACATGTTAAGATCAATTAGAAATCTCTTTTTTATAATAATCTACCATGCTATTTGGGGTTGTACTGGTGGAATTTCTCAAACGATGATAACAAAACACTGGTGTTCATTTTTAGTGCGTGAAAATAATTTTCTTCACTCACATTTATTATAGTTTTCAAATTCTTTGCAAACACAAACTCTAAAATTTTCATTTTTTTGTGATCTATATTTGCTTTATCTTTTTGTTTACGAGAATACTGGGAGTGTGAAAACTCAAGTTTGAAAAAAAAATTGAACTTTCAAAAATAGAAATGCACAAATGCTGAGAGAGATAATTCCAAAAAGTATCTATGATTTTTTAGGTCCGCTTTTTGTAAAATAGGCAAAAAAGTGGGTTGTTTGGCCCTGGTAAATATCCCCCCGCACGTTAACTTGAGAATTTAATTTTTCTACTCCTAGAAATTTTTGGATCATTAGCTCATTTGCATCTGCAACATGTTTCTGGCATGCATATCCACCACATTTAAAACATGTTAGGATCAATTAGAAATCTCTTTCTTATACAATTCCACCAAGCTATCTGGGGTTATACATGTGGAATTTCCCTAACGTGGATAACCATACTTTGGTGTTCATTTTTAGTGCGGGAAAATAATTTTGTTCACTCACATTTATTATAGTTTTCAAATTCTTTTGCATACATAAACACTAAATTTTTTATTTTGTTGTGATCTATATTTGCATTATCTTTTTGTTTACGAGAAAACTGGGAGAGAGAAAATCTCAAGTTTGAAAAAAAATTCAATATCCAAAATAGAAATAAAGAAATGCAGAGAGAGATAATTGCAAAAAGTATCTATGATTTTTTAGGTCCGCGTTTTGTAAAATAGGCAAACAGTGGGTTGTTTGGCTCAAGTAAATATTCCCCCGCACATTAACTTGAGAATTTATTTTTTTTACTCAAAATTTTTGGATCTTTAGGTCATTTGCATCTTCAGCATGTTTCTGGCATGCATATCCTCCTCATTTAAAACATGTTAGGTTCAATTAGAAATATCTTTCTTATAAAATTCCACCAAGCTATTTGGGGCTTTTCTAGTGGAATTTCCTCCAACGTGGATAACAAAACTTTTGTGTTCATTTTTAGTGTAGGAAAATAATTTTCTTCACTCACATTTATTATAGATTTCAAATTTGTTTGCCTACGTAAACTCTAAAATTTTCATTTTGTTGTGATCTATATTTTCCTTATCTTTTTGTTTACGAGAAAACTGGGACAGTGAAAAACACAAGTTTGAAAAAAAAAATTGAGCATCCAAAAATGGAAATGCTCAAATGCTGAAAGCGATAATTCATAAATGTATCTGTGATTTTTTAGGTCCGCTTTTTGTAAAATAGGAAAAAGTGGGTTGTTTGGGTTTGGTGAATATCCCACGGCACGTTAACTTCAGAATTTAATTTTTTCTACTCCTTGAAATTTGAGATCATTAGGTCATTTGCATCTTCAACTAGTTTGTGGCATGCATATCCACCACGTTTCAAACATGTTAGGATCAATTAGAAATCTCTTTCGTATAAAATTCTACCAAGCTATTTGAGGTTGTACTAGTGGAATTTCCCCAATGTGGATAACTAAACTTTGGTGTTCATTTTTAGTGCTTGAAAATAATTTTCTTCACTCACTTTTATAATAGTTTTCAAATTCTTTTGCATACATAAACTCTAAAATTTTCAATTTGTTGTGATCTATATTTGTCTTATCTTTTTGTTTACGAGAAAACTGGGAGAGTGAAAAAACTCAAGTTTGAAAAAAAAATTGAACATCCAAAATGGAAATGCACAAATGCTGAGAGAGATAATTCCAAAATGTATCTGGGGTTTTTAAGTATAGGCAAAAACCGGGTTGTTTGGCTCTAGTAAATATCCCACCACACGTTAACTTGAGAATTTAATTATTTCTACTCCTTGAAAGTTTTGAATAATTATGTCATTTGCATCTTCAACATGTTTCTGGCATGCATATCCACAACATTTAAAACATGTTAGGATCAATTAGAAATCTATTTCTTATAAAATTCCACCAAGCTATCTGGGGTTGTACTTGTGGAATTTTCCCAACATGGAAAACAAAACTTTGGTGTTCATTTTTAGTGCGTGAAAATAATTTTCTTCACTCACTTTTATAATAGTTTTCAAATTCTTTTGCATACATAAACTCTAAAATTTTCATTTTGTTGTGATCTATATTTGTCTTATCTTTTTGTTTACGAGAAAACTGGGAGAGTGAAAAAACTCAAGTTTGAAAAAAAAATTGAACATCCAAAATGGAAATGCACAAATGCTGAGAGAGATAATTCCAAAATGTATCTCGGGTTTTTAAGGATAGGCAAAAAGCGGGTTGTTTGGCTCTAGTAAATATCCCACCACACGTTAACTTGAGAATTTAATTATTTCTACTCCTTGAAAGTTTTGAATAATTATGTCATTTGCATCTTCAACATGTTTCTGGCATGCATATCCACCACATTTAAAACATGTTAGGATCAATTAGAAATCTCTTTCTTATAAAATTCCACCAAGCTATTTGGGGTTGTACTTGTGGAATTTCCCCAACATGGAAAACAAAACTTTGGTTTTCATTTTTAGTGCGTGAAAATAATTTTCTTCACTCACATTTATTATCGTTTTCAAATTCTTTTGCATACATAAACTCTAAAAATTTCATTTTGTTGTGATCTTTATTTTCTTTATCTTTTTGTTTACGAGAAAACTGGGAAAGTGAAAAACTCAAGTTTGAAAAAAAAATTGAACATCCAAAAATGGAAATGCTCAAATGCCAAGAGCGGCAATTCCAAAAAGTATCTGTGATTTTTTAGGTCCGTTTTTTGTAAATTAGGCAAAAAGTGGGTTGTTTGGCACTGGTAAATATCCCACCCCATGTTTACTTGAGAATTAAATTATTTCTACTCCTTGAAATTTTTGGATCATTAGGTCATTTGCATCTTCAACATGTTTCTGGCATTCTTATCCACCGCATTTAAAACATGTTAGGATCAATTTGAGATCACTTTCTTATAAAATTCCACCAAGCTATCTGGGGTTGTACTAGTGGAATTTGCCCAACATGGATAACAAAACTTTGGTGTTTATTTTTAGTGCGAGAAAATAATTTTCTTCACTCACATTTATTATAGTTTCAAAATTCTTTTGCACACATAAACTCTTAAATTTTCATTTTGTTGTGATCTATATTGGCCTTATCTTTTTGTTTACAAGAAAACAGGGAGAGTGAAAACCTCATGTTTGAAAAAAAAATTGAACATCCAAAATGAAAATGCACAAATGCTGAGAGTGATAAATCCAAAAAGTATCTGTGATTTTTTAGGTTCGCTTTGTTTAAAATAGGCAAAAAGTGGGTTGTTGGCTCTGGTAAATTTCCCAAAACATGTTAACCTGAGAATTAAATTTTTTGTACTCCTTGAAATTTTTGGATCATTAGGTCATTTGCATCTTCAACATGTTTCTGGCATGCATATCCTCCACATTCAAAACATGTTAGGATCAATTAGAAATCTCTTTTTTATAAAATTCCACCAAGCCATTTGGGTTTGTACTAGTGGTATTTCCCAAAAGATGATAACAAAACTTTGATGTTCATTTTTATTGCGTGAAAATAATTTTCTTCACTCACATTTGTTATAGTTTTCAAATTATTTAGCATGCATAAACTCCAAAATTTTCATTTTGTTGTGATCTATATTTGCCTTAACGTTTTGTTTACGAGAAAACTGGGAGAGTGAAAAACTCAAGTTTGAAAAAAAAAATTGAACATCCAAAAATGGAAATGCACAAATGCTAAGATAGATAATTCCAAAAAGTATCTATGATGTTTTAGGTCCGCTTTTTGTAAAATAGGCAAAAAGTGGGTTGTTTGGCTCTAGTAAATATCCCACCGCACGTTAACTTGAGAATTTAATTTTTTCTACTCCTAGAAATTTTTGGATCATTAGGTCATTTGCATCTTCAACATGTTTCTGGCATGCATATCCACCACATTTAAAACATGTTAGGATTAATTTTAGATTACTTTCTGATAAAATTGCACCAAGCTATCTGGGGTTGTACAAGTGGAATTTCCGCAACTTGGATAACAAAACTTTGGTGTATATTTTTAGTGCGTGAAAATATTTTTTTTCTCTCGCATTTATTATAGTTTTCAAATTCTTTTGCATACATAAACTCTTAAATTTTCAGTTTGTTGTGACCTATATTTGACTTATCTTTTTGTTAACGAGAAAACAGGGCGAGTGAAAAACTCAAGTTTGAAAAAAAAAATTGAACATCCAAAATGTAAATGCACAAATGCTAAGAGAGATAATTCCAAAAAGTATCTGTGATTTTTTAGGTCCTCTTTTTGTAAAATAGGCAAAAAGTTGGCTGTTTGGCTCTAGTAAATATCCCACCGCACGTTAACTTGAGAATTTAATTTTTCGTACTCGAAATTTTTGGATCATTAGGTCATTTGCATTTTCAACATGTTTCTGGCATGCATATCCACCACATTTAAACATGTTAGGATCAATTAGAAATCTCTTTCTTATAAAATTCCACCAAGCAATTTGGGGTTGTACTAGTGTAATGTCCCCAACGTGGATAACAAAACTTTGGTGTTCATTTTTAGTGCGTGAAAATAATTTTCTTCACTCGCATTTATTATAGTTTTCAAATTCTTTTGCATACATAAACTCTTAAATTTTTATTTTGTTGTGATCTATATTTGCCTTATCTTTTTGTTAACGAGAAAACAAGGAGAGTAAAAACCTCATGTTTGAAAAAAAAAATTGAACATCTAAAATGGAATTGTACAAATGCTGATAGAGATAATTCCAAAAAGTATCTGTGATTTTTTAGGTTCGCTTTTTTTAAAATAGGCCAAAAGTGGGTTGTTGGCTCTGGTAAATTTCCCACAGCACGTTAACTTGAGAATTAAATTTTTTCTACTCCAAAAAATGTTTAGATCATTAGGTCATTTGCATCTTCAACATGTTTCTGGCATGCATATCCACCACATTCAAAACATGTTAGGATCAATTAGAAATCTCTTTTTTATAAAATTCCACCAAGCTATTTGGCGTTGTACTAGTGGAATTTCCCAAACGATGATAACGAAACTTTGGTGTTCATTTTTAGTGCAAGAAAATAATTTTCTTCACTCACATTTGTTATAGTTTTCAAATACTTTTGCATGCATAAACTCTAAAATTTTCATTTTGTTGTGATCTATATTTGCCTTATCTTTTTGTTAACGAGAAAAATGTGAGAGTGAAAAACTCAAGTTTGAAAAAAAAAAATGAACATCCAAAAAATGGAAATGCACAAATGCTAAGAGTGATAAATCCGAAAAGTATCTATGATTATTTAGGTCTGCTTTTTGTAAAATAGGCAAAAAGTGGGTTATTTGGCTCTGGTAAATATCCCACCACACGTTAACTTGAGAATTTAATTTTTCTACTCCTAGAAATTTTCGATCATTAGGTCATTTGCATCTTCAACATGTTTTTGGCATACAAATCCACCACATTAAAAACATGTTAGGATGAATTAGAAATCTCTTTGTTATAAAATTCCACCAAGCTATCTAGGGTTGTACTTGTGGAATTTCCCCAACGTGGATAACAAAACTTTGGTGTTCATTTTTAGTGCGTGAAAATAATTTTCTTCACTCTCATTTATTATAGTTTTCAAATTCTTTTGCATACATAAACTCTAAAAATTTCATTTTGTTGTGATCTTTATTTGCCTTATCTTTTTTTTTACGAGAAAACTGGGACAGATAAAAACTCAAGTTTGAAAAAAAAATTCAACCTCCAAAAATGGAAATGCTCAAATGCTGAGGGCGATCATTCGAAAAAGTATCTGTAATTTTTTAGGTCCGATTTTTGTAAAATAGGCAAAAAGTGGGTTGTTTGGATCTGGGAAATAACACACCACACGTAAACTTGAGAATTTATTTTTTCCACTCCTTGAAATTTTTGGATCAATAGGACATTTGCATCTTCAACATGTTTTTGGCATCCATATCCACCACATTTAAACATGTTAGGCAATTAGAAATCTTTTTCCTATAAAATTCCACCAAGCAATTTGGGGTTGTACTAGTGGAATTTCCCCAACGTGGTTAACAAAACTTTGGTGTTCATTTTTAGTGCGTGAAAATATTTTTTTTCTCTCGCATTTATTATAGTTTTCAAATTCTTTTCCATACATAAGCTCTAAAATTTTCATTTTGTTGTGATCTATATTTGCCTTATTTTCTTGTTTACGAGAAAACTGAGGGAGTGAAAACTCAATTTTGAAAAAAAAAATTGAACATCCAAAATTGAAATGCACAAATGCTATGATAATTCCAAAAAGTATCTGTGATTTTTTAGGTCCGCTAATTGTAAAATAGGCAAAAAGTTGGTTGTTTGGCTCTGGAAAATATCCCACCGAACCATAACTTGAGAATTTAATTTTTTATACTCCTTGAAATTTTTTGATCATTAGGTCATTTGTATTTTCAACCTATTTCTGGCATGCATATCCACCACATTCAAAACATGTTAGGATAAATTTGAGATCACTTTCTTATAAAATTCCACCAAGCTTTCTGGGGTTGTACTACTGGAATTTCCCCAACATGGATAACAAAACTTTGGTGTTTATTTTTAGTGCGTGAAAATAATTTTCTTCACTCACATTTATTATAGTTTTCAAATTCTTTTTTATATATAAAATCATAAATTTTTATTTTGTTGTGATGTATATTTGCCTTATCTTTTTGTTTACGAGAAAACAGGGAGAGTGAAAACCTCATGTTTGAAAAAAAAAATTGAACATGCTAAATGGAAATGCACAAATGCCGAGAGAGATAATTCCAAAAAGTATCTGAGATTTTTTAGGTCCGCTTTTTTTAAAAGAGGAAAAAAGTGGGTTGTTGGCTCTGGTAAATATCCCACAGCACATTAACTTGAGAAATATATTTTTTCTACTCCTTGAAATTTTTGGATCATTAGGTCATTTGCATCTTCAACATGTTTATGGCATGCATATCCACCACATTCAAAACATGTTAGGATCAATTACAAATCTCTTTTTTATAAAATTCCACCAAGCTATTTGGGGTTGTACTAGTGGAATTTCCCAAACGATGATAACAAAACTTTGGTGTTCATTTTTAGTGCGTGAAAATAATTTTCTTCACTCACATTTATTATAGTTTTCAAATTCTTTTGCATGCATAAACTCTAAAATTTTCATATTGTTGTGATCTATATTTCCCTTATCTTTTTGTTTATGAGAAAATTGGGAGAGTGAAAAACTCAACTTTGAAAAAAAAAATTGAACATCCAAAAATGGAAATGCACAAATGCCGAGAGCGACAATTCTGAAAAGTATCTATGATTTTTTAGGTCTGCTTTTTGTAAAATAGGCAAAAAGCGGGTTGTTTGGCTCTAGTAAATATCCCACCACACGTTAACTTGAGAATATAATTTTTCTACTCCTAGAAATTTTTCGATCATTAGGTCATTTGCATCTTCAACTTGTTTCTTGCATGCATAGCAACCACATTTAAACATGCTCGGATCAATTAGAAATCTCATGTTTATAAAATTCTACGAAGCAATTTGAGGTTGTACTAGTGGAATTTCCCCAACGTGGATAAAAAAATTTTGGTGTTCATTTTTAGTGCATGAAAATAATTTTCTTCACTCACATTTATTATAATTTTCAAATTCTTTTGCATATACATAAGCTCTAAAATTTTCATTTTGTTGTGATCTATATTTGCCTTATCTTTTTATTTACGAGAAAACAGGGAGAGCAAAAAACTCAAGTTTGAAAAAAAAAATTGAACATCCAAAATGGAAATGCACAAATGCTAAGAGAGGTAATTCCAAAAACTGTCTGTGATTTTTTAGGTCCGCTTTTTGTAAAATAGGCAAAAAGTGGGTTGTTTGGCTCTAGTAAATAGCCAATGTCACATTAACTTAAGAATTTAATTTTTTCTACTCCTTGAAATTTTTGGATCATTAGGTCATTTGCATCTTCAACATGTTTCTGGCTTGCACATCCACCATATTTAAAACATGTTAGGATTAATTTTAGATCACTTTCTTATAAAATTGCACCAACCTATCTGGGGTTGTACTAGTGGAATTTCCCCAACATGGATAACAAAACTTTGGTGTTTATTGTTAGTGCGTGAAAATAATATTCTTCACTCACATTTATTATAGTTTTCAAATTCTTTTGCATACATAAACCCTTAAATTTTCATTTTGTTGTGATCTATATTTGACTTATCTTTTTGTTAAAGAGAAAACAGGGATAGTGAAAAACTCAAGTTTGAAAAAAAAAAATTGAACATCCAAAATGGAAATGTACAAACGCTAAGAGAGATAATTCCAAAAAGTATCTGTGATTTTTTAGGTACGCTTTTTGTAAAATAGGCAAAATGTTGGTTGTTTGGCTCTAGTAAATATCCCACCGTACGTTAACTTGAGAATTTAATTTTTTATACTCCTTGAAATTTTTGGATCATTAGGTCATTTGCATCTTCAACATGTTTCTGGCATGCATATCCACCATATTTAAAACATGTTAGGATCAATTTGAGATCACTTTATTATAAAATTCCACCAAGCTATCTGTAGTTGTACTAGTGGAATTTCATCAGCATGGATAACAAAACTTTGGTGTTTATTTTTAGTGCTTGAAAATAACTTTCTTCACTCACATTTATTATAGTTTTCAAATTCCTTTGCATACATAAAGTCTTCAAATTTTCATTTTGTTTTGATCTATATTTGCCTTATCTTTTTGTTTACGAGAAAACAGGGAGAGTGAAAACCTCATGTTTGAAAAAAAAATTGAACAACCAAAATAGAAATGCAAAAATAAGGAGAGAGATATTTCCCAAAAGTGTCTGTGATTTTTTAGGTCCGCTTTTTGTAAAAAAGGCAAAAAGTGGGTTGTTGGCTCTGGAAAATTTCCTACAGCACGTTAACTTGAGAATTAAATTTTTTCTACTCCTTGAAATGTTTGGATCATTAGGTCATTTGCATCTTCAACATGTTTCTGGCATGCATATCCACCACATTCAAAACATGTTAGGATCAATTAGAAATCTCTTTTTTTATAAAATTCCACCAAGCTATTTGGGGTTGTACTAGTGGAATTTCCCAAACGATGATAACAAAACTTTGGTGTTCATTTTTAGTGCGTGAAAATAATTTTCTTCTCTCACATTTATTATAGTTTTCAAATTCTTTTGCATGCATAAACTCTAAAATTTTCATTTTGTTGTGATCTACATTTGCCTTATTTTTTGTTTACGAGAAAACTGGGTGAGAGAAAAACTCAAGTTCGAAAAAAAAAATTGAACATCCAAAAATGGAAATGCACAAATGCTGAGAGCGATAAATCCGAAAAGTATCTATGATTTTTTAGGTCCGAGTTTTTTAAAATAGGCAAAAAGTGGGTTGTTATGCTCTGGTAAATATCCGACCACACATTAACTTGAGAATTTAATGTTTCTACTCGAAATTTTTTGATCATTAGGTCATTTGCATCTTCAACATGTTTCTGGCATGCATATCTACCACATTAAAAACATGTTAGGATGAATTAGAAATCTCTTTCTTATAAAATTCCACCAAGCTATCTGAGGCTGTACTTGTGGAATTTCCCCAACGTGGATAACAAAACTTTGGTGTTCATTTTAGTGCGTGAAAATAATTTTCTTCACTCTCATTTATTAGAGTTTCCAAATTCTTTTGCTTACATAAACTATAAAAAATTCATTTTGTTGTGATCTTTATTTGCCTTATCTTTTTGTTTACGAGAAAACTGGGAAAGTGAAAAACTCAAATTTGAAAAAAAAATTGAACATCCAAAAATTGAAATGCTCAAATGCTGAGAGTGATAATTCCAAAAAGTATCAGTGATTTTTTAGGTCCAATTTTTTTAAAATAGGCAAAAAGTGGGTTGTTTGTCTCTTGTAAATATCCCACCACACGTTAACTTGAGCATTTAATTTTCTCTACTCCTTGAAATTTTTTGATCATTAGGTCATTTGCATCGTCAACATGTTTCAGGCATGCATATCCACCCCATTTAAAACATGTTAGGACCAATTTGAGATCACTTTCTTATAAAATTCCACAAGCTATCTGGGGTTGTACTAGCGGAATTTCCCCAAAATGGATAACAAAACTTTGGTGTTTATTTTTAGTGCGTGAAAAGAATTTTCATCACTCACATTTATTATACTTTTCAAATTCTTTTGCATTCATAAACTCTTAAATTTTCATTTTGTTGTGATCTATATTTGCCTTATCTTTTTGTTTACGAGAAAACAGGGAGAGTGAAAACCTCATGTTTGAAAAAAAAATTTATCATCCAAAATAGAAATGCACAAATGCTGAGAGAGATAATTCCAAAAAGTATCAGTGATTTCTTAGGTTCTTTTTTCGTAAAATAGGCAAAAAGTGGGTTGTTGGCACTGGTAAATTTCCCACAACACGTTAACTTGAGAATTAAATTTTCTCTACTCCTTGAAATTTTTTTATCATTAGGTCATTTGCATCTTCAACATGTTTCTAGCATGCCTATCGAGCACATTCAAAACATGTTAGGATCAATCAGAAATCTCTTTTTTATAAAATTCCACCAAGCTATTTGTGAATGTACAAGTGGAATTTCCCGAACGTTGACAACAAAACTTTGGTGTTCATTTTTAGTGCGTGAAAATACTTTTCTTCACTCACATATTTTATAGTTTTCAAATTCTTTTGCATGCATAAACTCTAAAATTTTCATTTTGTTGTGATCTATATTTGCCATATCTTTTTGTTTACGAGAAAACTGGGTGAGTGAAAAACTCAAGTTTGAAAAAAAAAATTGAACATTGAAAAATGGAAATGCACAAAAGCTGAGAGCGATAATTCCGAAAAGTATCTATGATTTTTTAGGTCCGCTTTTTGTAAAATAGGCAAAAACCGGGTTGTTTGGCTCTTGTAAAAATCCCACCTCACGTTAACTTGAGAATTTAATTTTTCTACTCCTAGAAATTTTTGGATCATTAGGTCATTTGCATCTTCAACATGTTTCTGGCATGCATATCAACCACATTTAAACATGTTAGTTTCAATTAGAAATCTCTTTCTTATAAAATTCCACCAAGCAATCTGGGGTTGTACTAGTGGTATTTCCCCAATGTGGATACCAAAACTTTGGTGTTCATTTTTAGTGCATGAAAATAATATTCTTCACTGACATTTATTATAGTTTTAAAATTCTTTGGCTTATACATATACTCTAAAATTTTCATTTTGTCTTGATCTATATTTGCCTAATTTTTGTTTACGAGAAAACTGGGAGAGCGAAAAACTCAAGTTTGAAAAAAAAAATTCAACATCAAAAATGGAAATGCACAAATGCTAAGAGAGATAATTCAAATAAGTATCTGTGATTTTTTAGGTCCGCTTTTTGTAAAATAGGCAAAAAGTGGGTTGTTGGCTCTGGTAAATAACCCACCGCACGTTAACTTGAGATTTTAATTTTTTCTACTCCTTGAAATTTTTGGATCAATAGGTCATTTGCATCTTCAACATGTTTCTGGCATGCATATCAACCACATTTAAAACATGTTAGGAATAATTTTAGATCAATTTCTTATAAAATTGAACCAAGCTATCTGGGGTATTACTAGTGGAAATTCCCCAACATGGATAACAAAACTTTGGTGATTATTTTTAGTGCGTGAAAATAATTTTCTTCACTGAAATTTATTATAGTTTTCAAATTCTTTTGCATGCATAAACTCTATAATTATGATTTTGTTGTGATCTATATTTGACTTATCTTTGTGTTTATGAGAAAACAGGGAGATTGAAAACCTCAAGTTTAAAAAAAAAAATTGAACATCCAAAATGGAAATGCACAAATGCTGAGAGAGATAATTCCAAAAAGTATCTGTGATTTTTTCAGTTCGATTTTTGTAAAATAGGGAAAAAGTGGGTTGCTAGCTCTAGTAAATTTCCCACTGCACATTCACTTGGGAATTAAATTTTTTCTACTCCTTGAAATTTTTGGATCATTAGGTCATTTGCATATTCAACATGTTTCTGGCATGCATATCCACCATATTCAAAAACATGTTAGGATCAATTAGAAATTTCTTTTTTATAAAATTCCACCAATCTATTTGGGGTTGTACTAGTGTAATTTCCCAAACGATGATAACAAAACTATGGTGTTCATTTTTAGTGCGTGAAAATAATTTTCTTCACTCACATTTATTATAGTTTTCATATTCTTTTGCATGCATAAACTCTAAAATTTTCATTTTGTTGTGATCTATATTTGCCTTATCTTTTTGTTTACAAGAAAACTGGGAGAGTGAAAAACTCAAGTTTGAAAAAAAAAATGAACATCCAAAAATTGAAATGCACAAATGATGACAACGATAATTCCGAAAAGTATCTATGATGTGTTAGGTCTGCTTTTTTAAAATAGGCAAAATCCAGGTTATTTGGCTCTGGTAATTATCCCACCGCACGTTAACTTGTGAATTTAATTTTTCTACTCCTCGAAATTTTTCGATCATTAGGTCATTTGCATCTTCAACATGTTTCTGGCTTGCATATCAACCACATTTTAACATGTTAGGATCAATTAGAAATCTCTATCTTATAAAATTTAACCAAGCAATTTGGGGTTGTACTCGTGGAATTTCCCCAACGTGGATAGCAAAACGTTGGTGTTCATTTTTTAGCTTGAAAATAATTTTCTTCACTCACATTTATTATAGTTCTCAAATTATTTTGCATATACAAAAGCTCTAAAATTATCACTTTGTTGTGATCTATATTAGCCTTATATTTTTGTTTACGAGAAAACTGGGAGAGTAAAAAACTCAAGTTTGAAAAAAAAAATTGAACATCCAAAAATGGAAATGCTCAAATGCTAAGAGTGATAATTCCGAAAAGTATCTATGATGTTTTGGTCTGATTTTTGTAAAATAGGCAAAAAGCGGGTTGTTTGGTTCTGGTAAATATCCCACCGCACGTTAACTTCAGAATTTAATTTTCTACTCCTAGAAATTTTTCGATCATTACGTCATTTGCATCTTCATCATGTTTCTGGCATGCATATCCACCACATTTAAACATGTTAAGATCAATTCAAAATCTTTTTCTTATAAAATTCCACCAAGCAATTTGGGGTTGAACTAGTGGAATTTCCCCAACGTGGATAACAAAACTTTGGTATTTATTTTCAGTGCGTGAAAATAATTTTCTTCACTCACATTTATTATAGTTTTCAAATTCTTTTGCATACATAAGCTGTTAAATTTTGATTTTGTTGTTATCTATATTTGCCTTATCTTTTTGTTTACGAGAAAATAGGGAGAGTGAAAACCTCATGTTTGAAAAAAAAAATTGAAAATCCAAAATTGAAATGCACAAATGCTGAGAGAGATAATTCCAAAAAGTATCTATGATTTTTTAGGTTCTCTTTTCGTAAAACAGGCAAAAAGTGGGTTGTTGGCTCTGGTAAATTTCCCACAGCATGTTAACTTGAGAATTAAATTTTTTCTACTCCTTGAAATCTTTGGATCATTAGGTCATTTGCATCTTTGACATGTTTCTGGCATGCATATCCACCACATTCAAAACATGTTAGGATCAATTAGAAATCTCTTTTTTATAAAATTCCACCATGCTATTTGGGGTTGTTCTAGTGGAATTTCCCAAATGATGATAATAAAACTTTGGTGTTCATTTTTAGTGCGTGAAAATAATTTTCTTCACTCAAATATACTATAGTTTTCAAATTTTTTTGCATGCATAAACTCTAAAATTTTCATTTTGTTGTGATCTATATTTGCCTTATCCTTTTGTTTACGAGAAAACAGAGAGAGTGAAAACCTCAAGTTTGAAAAAAAAAATTGAACATCCAAAATGGAAATGCACAAATGCTTAGAGAGATAATTCCAAAAAGTATCTATGATTTTTTAGGTTTTCTTTTTGTAAAATAGAAAAAAAGTGGGTTGTTGGCTCTGGTAAATTTCCTACAGCACGTTAACTTGAGAATTAAATTTTTTCTACTCCATGAAATTTTTTGATCATTAGGTCATTTGCATCTTCAACATGTTTCTGGCATGCATATCCACCACATTCAAAATAGGTTAGAATGAATTAGAAATCTCTTTTTTATAAAATTCCACCAAGCTATTTGGGGTTGTACTAGTGGAATTTCCCAAACGATGTTAACAAAACAATGGTGTTCATTTTTAGTGCGTGAAAATAATTTTCTTCACTCACATTTATTATAGATTTCAAATTCTTTTGCAAGCATAATCTCTAAAATTTTCATTTTGTTGTGATCTATATTTGCCTTATCTTTTTGTTTACGAGAAAACTGGGAGAGTGAAAAACTCCAGTTTGAAAAAAAAAATTGAACATCCAAAAATGGAAATGCACAAATGCTGAGAGCGATAATTCTGAAAGGTATCTATGATTTTTTAGGTGCGCTTTTTGTAAAATAGGCTAAAAGCAGGTTGTTTGGCTCTGGTAAATATCCCACCGCACGTTAACTTGAGAAGTTAATTTTTCTACTCCTAGAAATTTTTTGATCGTTAGGTCATTTGCATCTTCAACTTGTTTCTAGATTGCATATCTACCACATTTAAACATGTTAGGATTAATTAGAAATCTCTTTCTTATAAAATTCCACCAAGCAATTTGGGGTTGCACTTGTGGAATTTCCCCAACGTGGATTACAAAACTTTGGTGTTCATTTTTAGCATGTGAAAATAATTTTCTTCACTGACTTTGGTTCTAGTTTTCAAATTCTTTTCCATATACATAAGTGCCAAAATTTTCATTTTGTAGTGATCTATATTTGCCTTATCTTTTTGTTTACGAGAAAACTGGGAGAGCGAAAAACTCAAGTTTGAAAAAAAAATTCAACATCAAAAATAGAAATGCACAAATGCTAAGAGAGATAATTCAAAAAAGTATCTGTGATTTTTTAGGTCCGCTTTTTGTAAAATAGGCAAAAAGTTGGTTGTTGGCTCTGGTAAATAACCCACCGCACGTTAACTTGAGATTTTAATTTTTTCTCCTCGAAATTTTTGGATCAATAGGTCATTTGCATCTTCAACATGTTTCTGGCATGCATATCAACCACATTTAAAACATGTTAGGATTAATTTTAGCTCACTTTCTTATAAAATTGCACCAAGCTAGCTGGGATTGTTCTAGTGGAATTTCCCCACCATGGATAAAGAAACTTTGGTGTTTATTTTTAGTGCATGAAAATAATTTTCTTCACTCACATTTATTATAGTATTCAAATTCTTTTGCATACATAAACTCTTAAATTTTTATTTTGTTGTGATCTATATTTGTCTTAACTTTTTGTTTACGAGAAAACTGGGAGAGAGAAAAACTCAAGTTTGAAAAAAAAAATTGAACATCCAAAAAGGAAATGCACAAATGCTAAGAGAGATAATTCCAAAACTATCTGTGATTTTTTAGGTCCGCTTTTTGTAAAATAGGCAAAAAGTTGGTGGTTTGGCTCTCGTAAATATCCCACCACACATTAACTTGAAAATTTAATTTTTATACTCCTTGAAATTTTTAGATCATAAGGTCATTTGCATCTTCAACATGTTTCTGGCATTCATATCCTCCACATTTAAAATATGTTAGGATCAATTTGAAATCACTTTCTTATAAAATTCCACCAAGCTATCTGGGGTTGTACTAGTCAAATTTCCCCAACAAGGACAACAAAACTTTGGTGTTTATTTTTAGTGCATGAAAATAATTTTCTTCTCTCACATTTATTATAGTTTTCAAATTCTTTTGCATACATAAACTCTTAAATTTTCATTTTGTTCTGATCTATATTTGCCTTATCTTTTTGTTTACGAGAAAACAGGGAGAGTGAAAACCTCATGTTTGAAAAAAAAAATTGAACATCCAAAGTGGAAATGCACTAATGCTGAGAGAGATAATTCCAAAATGTATCTATGATTTTTTAGGTTCGCTTTTTGTAAAATAGGCAAAAAGTTGGTTGTTGGCTTCCGTAAATTTACCACAGCACGTTAACTTGAGAATTAAATTTTTTCTACTACTTCAAATGTTAGGATCATTAGGTCATTAGCATCTTCAACATGTTTCTGGCATGCATATCCACCACATTCAAAACATTTTAGGATCAATTAGAAATCTCTTTTTTATAAAATTCCACCAAGCTATTTGGGGTTGTACTAGTGGAATTTCCCAAACGATGATAACAAAACTTTGTTGTTTTTTTTTAGTGCGTGAAAATAATTTTTCTTCACTCACATTTACTATAGTTTTCAAATTCTTTTGCATACATAAACTCTAAAATTTTCATTTTGTTGTGATATTTATTTGCCTTATCTTTTTGTTTACGAGAAAACTGGGACAGTGAAAAACTCAAGTTTGAAAAAAAAATTGAACATCCAAAAATGGAAATGCTCAAATGTTGAGAGCGATAATTCCAAAAAGTATGTTTGATTTTTTAGGTCCGATTTTCGTAAAATAGGCAAAAAGGGGTTGTTTGGCTTTGGTAAATATCCCACCGCACGTTAACTTGAGAATTTAATTTTTTATACTCCTTTAAATTATTTGATCATTAGGTCATTTGCTTCTTCAACATGTTTCTGGCATGTATATCCACCACTTTTAAAACAAGTTAGGATCAATTTGAGATCACTTTCTTATAAAATTCCACCAACCTATCTGGGGTTGCACTAGTGGAATTATCCCAACATGGATAACAAAACTTCGGTGTTTTTTTTTAGTGCATGAAAATAATTTTCTTCACTCACATTTATTATAGTTTTGAAATTCTTTTGCATACATAAACTCTTTAATTTTTAATTTGTTAGATTTAATATTTGCCTTATCTTTTTTTTTACGAGAAAACAGGGAGAGTGAAAACCTTATGTTTGAAAAAAAAATTGAACAACCAAAATGGAAATGCACAAATGCTGAGAGAGCTAATTCAAAAAAGTATCTGTGATTTTTTAGGTTCGGTTTTTGTAAAATAAGCAAAAAGTGGGTTGTTGGCTGTGGTAAATTTCCCATAGCCAGTTAACTTGAAAATTAAATTTTTTCTACTCCTTGAAATTTTTGTATCATTAGGTCATTTGCATCATCAACATGTTTCTAGCATGCATATCCACCACATTCAAAACATGTTAGGATCAATTAGAAATCTCTTTTTTATAAAATTTTACCAAGCAATTGGGGTGGTACTAGTGGAATTTCCCCAACGTGGATAACAAAACTTTGGTGTTCATTTTCAGTGTGTGAAAATAATTTTTTTCACTCACATTTATTATAGTTTTAAAATTCTTTTTCATATACAAAAGCTCTAAAATTTTCATTTTGTTGTGATCTATATTTGCCTTATATTTTTGTTTACGAGAAAACTGGGAGAGTGAAAAACTCAAGTTTGGAAAAAAAAAATTGAACATCGAAAAATGGAAATGCACAAATGCTGAGAGCAATAATTCCAAAAAGTATCATTGATTTTTTAGGTCCACTTTTTGTAAAATAGGCAAAAAGTGGGTTGTTTGGCTCTGGTAAATAACCCACCGCACGTTAACTTGAGAATTTAATTTTTCTACTCCTAGAAATTTTTCGATCATTAGGTTATTTGCATCTTCAACATGTTTCTGGCATGCATATCAACCACCTTTAAACATGTTAGGATCAATTAGAAATCTCTTTCTTATAAAATTCCACCAAGCAATTTGGGGTTGTACTAGTGGTATTGCCCCAACCTGGATAAAAAAAACTTTGGTGTTCATTTTTAGTGCGTGAAAATAATTTTCTTCACTGACATTTATTATAGTTTTCAAATTCTTTGGCACATACATAAGCTCTAAAATTTTCATTGTGTTATGATCTATATTTGCCTTATCTTTTTTTCTTACATGAAAACTGGGAGAGTGAAAAACTCAAGTTTGAAAAAAACAATTGAACATCCAAAATGGAAATGCACAAATGCAAAGAGAGATAATTCCAAAAAGTATCTGTGATTTTTTAAGTCCACTTTTTGTAAAATAAGCAAAAAGTGGGTTGTTTGGCTTTGGTAAATATCCCACCGCACGTTAACTTATGAATTTAATTTTTTCTACTCCTTGAAATTTTTGGATCATTAGGTCATTTGCATCATCAACATGTTTCTGGCATGCATATCCACCACATCAAAAACATGTTAGGATTAAATTTAGATCACTTTCTTATAAAATTGCACCAAGCTATCTGTAGTGGTACTAGTGGAATTTCCCCAACATGGATAACAAAACTTTGGTGTTTATTTTCAGTGCGTGAAAATAATTTTCTTCTCTCACAGTTATTATAGTTTTCAAATTCTTTTGCATATATAAACTCTTAAATTTTCATTTTTTTGTGATCTATATTTGCGTTACCTTTTTGTTTACGAGAAAACAGGGAGGGCGAAAACCTCAAGTTTGAAAAAAAAAATTGAAGATCCAAAATGGGAATGCACAAATGCTGAGAGAGATAATTCCAAAAAGTATCTGTGATTTTTTAGGTTCGGTTTTTTTAAAATAGGCAAAAAGTGGGTTGTTGGCTCTGGCAAATTTCCCACAGCACGTTAACATGAGAATTAATTTTTTCTACTCCTGGAAATTTTTAGATTATTAGGTCATTTCCATCTGCAACATCTTTCCGGCATACATATCCACCATTTTCAAAACATGTTAGAATCAATTAGAAATATTTTTTTATAAAATTCCACCAATCTATTTGGGGTTGTACTAGTGGAATTTCCCAAACGATGATAACAAAACTTTGGTGTTCATTTTTAGTGCGTGAAAATAATTTTCTTCACTCACATTTATTATAGTTTCCAAATTCTTTTGTATGCATAAACTCTAAAATTTTCATTTTTTTGTGATCTATATTTGCCTTATCTTTTTATTTACGAGAAAACTGGGAGAGTGAAAAACACATGTTTGAAAAAAAAAATTGAACATCCAAAAATGGAAATGCACAAATGCTGAGAGCGATAATTCCGAAAAGTATCTTTGATTTTGTAGGTCCGCTTTTTGTAAAAAGGCAAAAAGTGGGTTGTTTGGCTCTGGTAAATATTCCACCGCTTGTTAACTTGTGAATTTAATTTATCTACTCCTAGAAACTTTTCCATCATTAGGTCATTTGCATCTTCAACATGTTTCTGGCATGCATATCGACCACATTTAAACCTGTTAGGATCAATTAGAATCTCTTTCTTATAAAATTCCACAAAGAAATTTGGGCTTGTACTAGTGGAATTTCCCCAACGTGGATAACAAAACTTTGGTGTTCATTTTTAGTGCATGAAAATAATTTTCTTCACTCACATTTATAATAGTTTTCAAATTCTTTTGCATATACAAAAGCTCTAAAATTTTCAATTTGTTGTGATCTATATTTGCCTTATCTTTTTGTTTACGAGAAAACTGGGAGAGTGAAAAATTCAAGTTTGAAAAAAAAAATTGAACATTCAAAATTGGAAATGCACAAATGATGAGAGCGATAATTCCGAAATGTATCTATGATTTTTTAGGTCCGCTTTTTTAAAATGGGCAAAAAGCTGGTTGTTTGGCTCTGATAAATATCCCACCGCACGTTAACTTGAGAATTTAATTTTTCTACTCCTAGAAATTTTTGGATCATTCGGTCATTTACATCTTCAACATGTTTCTGGCATGCATATCAACCACATTTAAACATGTAAGGATCAATTAGAAATCTCTTTCTTATAAAATTCTACCAAGCAATTTGGGGTTGTACTAGTGGAATTTCCCAACGTGGATAACAAACCTTTGGTGTTCATTTTTAGTCCGTGAAAATAATTTTCTTCACTCACATTTATTATAGTTTTCAAATTCTTTTGCATATACATAAGCTCTAAAATTTTCAATTTGTAGTGATCTATATTTGCCTTATCTTTTTGTTTACGAGAAAACTAGGACAGTGAAAAACTCAAGTTTGAAAAAAAAAAATTGAACATCCAAAATGGAAATGCACAAATGCTAAGAGAGATAATTCCAAAAAGTATATGTGATTTTTCAGGTCCGCTTTTTGTAAAATAAGCAAAAAGTGGGTTGTTTGGCTGTGGTAAATATCCCACCGCATGTTAACTTGAGAATTTAATTTTTTCTACTCCTTGAAATTTTTGGATCATTAGGTAATTTGCATCTTCAACATGTTTCTGGCATGCGTATCCACTACATTTAAAACATGTTAGGATTAATTTTAGAACACTTTCTTATACAATTGCACCAATCTATCTGGGGATGTACTAGTGGAATTTCCCCAACATGCATAAAAAAACTTTGGTGTTTATTTTTAGTGCGTGAAAATAATTTTCTTCACTCACATTTATTATAATTTTCAAATTATTTTGCATACATAAACTCTTAAATTTTTATTTTTTTGTGATCTATATTTGCCTTTACTTTTTGTTTACGAGAAAACAGGGAGAGTGAAAACCTTAAGTTTGAAAAAAAAATTGAACATCCCAAATGGAAATGCACAAATGCTGAGAGAGATAATTCAAAATAGTATCTGTGATTTTTTAGGTTCGCTTTTTGTAAAATAGGCAAAAATTGGTTTGTTGGCTCTGAAAAATTTCCCACATCACGTTAACTTGAGAATTAAATTTTTTCTACTCCTTCAAATTTTTGGATCACTAAGTCATTTGCATCTTCAACTTGTTTCTGGCATGCATATCCACCACATTCAAAACAGGTTAGGATCAATTAGAAATCTCTTTTTAAAAAAATTCCACCAAGCTATTTGGGGTTGTTCTAGTGGAATTTCCCAAATGATGATAACAAAACTTTGGTGCTCATTATTAGTGTGTGAAAATAATTTTCTTCAGTCACATTTATTATAGTTTTCAAATTCTTTTGCAAGCATAAACTCTAAAATTTTCATTTTGTTGTGATCTATATTTGCCTTATCTTTTTGTTTACGAGAAAACTGGGAGCGAGAAAAACTCATGTTTGAAAAAAAAAATTGAACATCCAAAAATGGAAATGCACAAATGCTGAGAGCGATAATTCCGAAAAGTATCTATGATTTTTTTTATCCGAATTTTGTAAAATAGGCAAAAAGCATGTTGTTTGGCTATGGTAAATATCCCACCGCACATTAACTTGTGAATATAATTTTTCGACTTCTAGAAATTTTTCCATCAATAGGTCATTTGCATCTTCAACATGTTTCTGGCATGCATATCAACCACATTTAAACATGTTAAGATCTATTAGAAATCTCTTTCTGATAAAATTCCACCAAGAAATTTGGGGTTGTACAAGTGGAATTTTCCCAACGTGGATAACAAAACTTTGGTGTTCATTTTTAGTGCGTGAAAATAATTTTCTTCACTCACATTTATTATAGTTTTTGAATTCTTTTGCATACATAAGCTCTAAAATTTTCATTTTGTTGTGATCTATATTTGCCTTATCTTTTTGTTTACGAGAAAACTGGGAAAGTGAAAAACTCTAGTTTGAAAAAAAACAGTTGAACATCCAAAATGGAAATGCACAAATGCTAAGAGAGATAATTCCAAAAAGTATATGTGACTTTTTAGATCCGCTTTTCATAAAATAGGCAAAAAGTGGGTTGTTTGGCTCTGGTAAATATCCCACTGTACGTTAACTTCAGAATTTAATTTTTTTACTCCTTGAAATTTTTGGATCATTAGGTCATTTGTTTCTTCAACATGTTTCTGGCATGCATATCCACCACATTTAAACATGTTAGGATCAATTAGAAATCTTTTTTCGATAAAATTCCACCAAGAAATTTGGGGTTGTACAAGTGGAATTTTTCCAACGTGGAAAACAAAACTATGGTGTTCATTTTTAGTGCGTGAAAATAATTTTCTTCACTCACATTTATTATAGTTTTCAAAATTTTTTGCATATACAAAAGCTCTAAAATTTCCATTTTGTTGTGATCTATATTTGCCTTATATTTTTGTTTACGAGAAAACTGGGAGAGTGAAAAACTCAAGTTTGAAAAAAAAAATGAACATCCAAAAATGGAAATGCACAAATGATGAGAGCGATAATTCCGAAAAGTATCTATGATTTTTTAGGTCCGCTTTTTTTAAAATAGGCAAAAAGCTGGTTATTTGGCTCTGGTAAATATCCCACCGCACATTAACTTGAGAATTTTATTTTTCTGCTCCTAGAAATTTTTGGATCATTAGGTCATTTGCATCTTCAACATGTTTCTGACATGCATATCAACCACATTTAAACATATTAGGATCAATTAGAAATCTCTTTCTTATAAATTCCACCAAGCAATTTGGGGTTGTACTTGTGGAATTTCCCAACATAGATAACAAAACTTTGGTGTACATTTTTAGTGTGTGAAAATAATTTTCTTCACTCACATTTATTATAGTTTTTGAATTCTTTTGCATATATAAGCTCTAAAATTTTCATTTTGCTGTGATCTATATTTGCCTTATCTTTTTGTTTACGAGAAAACTGGGAGAGTGAAAAACTCTAGTTTGAAAAAAAAAAATTGAACATCCAAAATGGAAATGCACAAATGCTAAGACAGATAATTCCAAAATGTATCTGTGATTTTTTAGGTCCACTTTTTGTAAAATAGGCATAAAGTGGGTTGTGTTGCTCTGGTAAATATCCCACCACACGTTAACTTGAGAATTTAATTTTTTCTACTCCTTGAAATTTTTGGATCATTAGGTCATTTGCATCTTCAACATGTTTCAGGCATGCATATCCACCACATTTAAAACATGTTAGGATTAATTTTAGATCACTTTCTTATACAATTGCACCAAGTTATCTAGGGTTGTACTAGTGGAATTTCCCCAACATGGATAACAAAACTTTGGTGTTTATTTTTAGTGCGTGAAAATAAACTTCTTCACTCACATTTATTATTTTTTCAAACTCTTTTGCATACATAAACTCTTCAATATTCATTTTGTTATGATCTATATTTGCCTTAACTTTTTGTTTTACGAGAAAAAAGGGAGAGTGAAAACCTCAAGTTTGAAAAAAAAATTGAACATCCCAAATGGAAATGCACAAATGCTGAGAGAGATAATTCCAAAAAGTTCTATGATTTTTTAGGTTCGCTTTTTGTAAAATAGGCAAAAAGTGCGTTGCTGGTTCTGGTAAATTTCCCAAATCACGTTAACTTGAGAATTAAATTTTTTTTACTCGAAAATTTTCAATCATTAGGTCATTTGCATCTTCAACATGTTTCTGGCATGCATATCCACCACATTCAAAACAGGTCAGGATCAATTAGAAATCTCTTTTTTAAAAAATACCACCAAGCTATTTGGGGTTGTACTAGTGGAATTTCCCAAACGATGATAACAAAACTTTGTTGTTCATTTTTAGTGGGTGAAAATAATTTTCTTCACTCACATTTATTATAGTTTTCAAATTCTTTTGCATGCATAAACTCTAAAATTTTAATTTTGTTGTGATCTATATTTGCCTTATCTTTTGGTTTACGAGAAAACTGGGAGAGTGAAAAACTCAAGGTTGAAAAAAAAAATTGAACATCCAAAAATGGAAACGCACAAATGCTGAGAGCGATAATTCCAAAAAGTATCTATGATTTTTTAGGTCTGCTTTTTGTAAAATAGGCAAAAAGCGCATTATTTGGCTTTGGTAAATATCCCACCGCACGTTAACATAGGAATTTAATTTTTCTACTCCTAGAAATTTTTCGATCATTAGGTCATTTGCATCTTCAACATGTTTCTGGCATGCAAAGCAACCACATTTAAACATGTTCGGATCAATTACAAATCTTTCTTATAAAATTCCACCAAGCAATTTGGGGTTGTACTAGTGGAATTTCCCCAACCTGGATAACGAAACTTTGGTGTTCATTTTTGTGTGCATGAAAATAATTTTCTTCTCTCACATTTATTATAATTTTCAAATTCTTTTGAATATACATATGCTCTAACATTTTTATTTTGTTGTGATCTATATATGCCTTATCTTTTTGTTTACGAGAAAACTTGGTGAGTGAAAAACTCTAGTTTGAAAAAAAACATTGAACATCCAAAATGGAAATGCACAAATGTTAAGAGAGATAATTCCAAAAAGTATCTGTGATTTTTTAGGTCCGCTTTTCTTAAATTAGGCAAAAAGGGGGTTGTTTGGCTCTGGGAAATATCTCACGGCACGTTAACTTCAGAATTTAATTTTTCTACTCCTAGAAATTTATTTATCATTAGGTCATTTGTATCTTCAACATGTTTCTTGCATGCATATCCACCACATTAAAAAGATGTTAGGATCAATTAGAAATCTTTTTCATATAAAATTTCACCATGCTATCTGGGGTTGTACTTGTGGAATTTCCCCAACGTGGATAACAAAACTTTATTGTTCATTTTTAGTGCGTGAAAATAATTTCTTCACTCTCATTTATTATAGTTTTCAAATTCTTTTGCATACATAAACTCTAAAAATTTCTTTATGTTGTGATCTTTATTTGCCTTATCTTTTTGTTTACGAGAAAACTGGGAAAGTGAAAAACTCATGTTTGAAAAAAAATTGAACATCCAAAAATGGAAATGCTCAAATGCTGAGAGCGATAATTCCAAAAAGTATTTTTGATTTTTTAGGTCCGATTTTTGTAAAATAGGCAAAGAGTGGGTTGTTTGGCTCTAGTAAATATCCCACCACACGTCAACTTGAGAATTTATTTTTTTCTACTCCTTGAAAATTTTGGATCATTAGGTCATTTGCATCTTCAACATGTTTCTGGCATGCATATCCACCACATTTAAACAAGTTCGGATCAATTAGAAATCTCTTTCCTATAAAATTCCACCAAGCAATTTGGGGTTGTAATAGTGGAATTTCCCCAACGTGGATAACAAAACTTTGGTGTTCATTTTTACTGCATGAAAATAATTTTCTTCTCTCACATTTATTATAGTTTTCGAATTCTTTTGCATACATAAGCTCTAAAATTTTCATTTTGTTGTGAGTTATCTTTGCCTCATCTTTTTGTTTACTAGAAAACTGGGAGAGTGAAAATCTCATGTTTGACAAAAGAAATTGAACATCCAAAATGGAAATGCACAAATGCTAAGAGAGATCATTCCAAAAAGTATCTGTGATTTTTTAGGTCCGATTTTTGTAAAATAGGCAAAAAGTGGGTTGTTAGGCTCTGGTAAATATCCCACCGCACGTTAACTTAAGAATTTAATGTTTTCTACTCCTTGAAATTTTTGGATCATTAGGTCATTTTCATCTTCAACATGTTTCTGGCATGCATATCCACCACATATAAAACATGTTAGGATAAATTTTAGATCACTTTCTTATAAAATTGCACCAAGCTATCTGGGGTTGTACTAGTGGAATTTCCCCAACGTGGTTAACAAAACTTTGGTGTTCATTTTTAGTGCATGAAAATAATTTTCTTCACTCTCATTTACTATAGTTTTCAAATTCTTTTGCATACATAAACTAAAAATTTCATTTTGTTGTGATCTTTATTTGCCATATCTTTTTGTTTCCGAGAAAACTGGGACAGTGAAAAACTCAAATTTGAAAAAAAAATTGAACATCCAAAAATGGAAATGCTCAAATGCTGAGAGCAATAATTCCAAAAAGTATCTATGATTTTTTAGGTCCAATTTTTGTAAAATAGGCAAAAAGTGGGTTGTTTGGCTCTGGTAAATATCCCACCACACGTTAACTTTAGAATTTAATTTTTTCGACTCCTTGAAATTTTTTGATCATTTGCTTAGTTGCATCTTCAACATGTTTCTGTCATGCACATCCACCACATTTAAACATGTTAGGATCAATTAGAAATCTCTTTCCTATAAAATTCCACCAAGCAATTTGGGGTTGTAATAATGGAATTTCCCCAACGTGGATAACAAAACTTTGGTGTTCATTTTTAGTGCGTGAAAAAATTTCCTTCACTAACATTTATTATAGTTTTCAAATTCTTTTGCATACATAAGCTCTAAAATTTTCATTTTGTTGTGATCTAAATTTGCCTTATCTTTTTGTTTACGAGAAAACTGGGAGCGTGAAAAACTCAAGTTTGAAAAAACAATATTGGACATCCAATATGGAAATACACAAATGCTAAAAGAGATAATTCCAAAAAGTATCTGTGATTTTATAGGTCCACTTTTTGTAAAATAGGCAAAAAGTGGGTTGTTTGGCTCTAGTAAATATCCCACCGCTCGTTAACTTGAGAATTTAAAGTTTTCTTCTCCTTGAAATTTTTGGATCTTTAGGTCATTTGCATCTTCAACATGTTTCTGGCATGCATATCCACCACATTTAAAACATGTTAGGATTAATTTAGATAACTTTGTTATAAAATTGCATCAAGCTATCAGGGCTTGTACTAGGGGAATTTCCCCAACAAGGATAACAAAACTTTGCTGTTTATTTTTAGTGTATGAAAATAATTTTCTTCACTCACATTTATTATACTTTTCAAATTCTTTTGCATACATAAACTCTTAAATTTTCATTTTGTTGTGATTTAGATTTGTCTTATCTTTTTGTTTACGAGAAAACAGGAAGAGTGAAAACCTCAAGTTTGAAAAAAAAATTGAACATCCAAAATGGAAATGCACAAATGCTGAGAGTGATAATTCCAAAAAGTATCTGTGATTTTTTAGGTTCTCTTTTTCTAAAATAGGGAAAAAGTGGGTTGTTGGCTCTAGTAAATTTCCCACAACACATTAACTTGAGAATTAAATTTTTTCTACTCCTTGAAAATTTTAGATCATTAGGTCATTTGCATCTTCAACATCTTTCTGGCATGCATATCCACCACATTCAAAATATGTTAGGTTCAATTAGAATTCTCTTATTTAAAAAATTCCACCAATCTATTTGGGGTTGTACTATTGGAATTTCCCAAACGATGATAACAAAACTTTGGTGTTCATTTTTAGTGCATGAAAATAATTTTCTTCACTCACGTTTATAATAGTTTTCAAATTCTTTTGCATGCATAAACTCTAAAATTTTCATTTTTTGGTGATTTATATTTGCCTTATCTTTTTGTTTACGAGAAAACTAGGAGAGAGAAAAACTCAAGTTTGAAAAAAAAAATTGAACATCCAAAAATGGAAATGCACAAATGCTGAGAGCGGTAATTTCGAAAAGTTTATTTGATTTTTTAGGTCCGCTTTTTGTAAAATAGGCAAAAAGCGGGTTATTTGGCTCTGGTAAATATCCCACCGCACATTAACTTGTGAATTTAATTTTTCTACTCCTAAAATTTTTTGATCGTTAGCTCATTTTCATCTTCAACATATTTCTGGCATGCATATCAACCACATTTAAACATGTTAAAATCAATTAGAAATCTCTTTCTTATAAAATTCTACCAAGCAATTTGGGGTTGTACTAGTGGAGTTTCCCCAACGTGGATAACAAAACTTTGGTGTTCATTATTAGTGCGTGAAAATAATTTTCTTCACTCACATTTATTATAGTTTTCAAATTCTTTTGCATATACAAAAGCTCTAAAATTTTCATTTTGTTGTGATCTATATTTGCCTTATCTTTTTGTTTACGCGAAAACTGGGAGAGTGACAACCTCAAGTTTGAAAAAAAAAATTGAACATCCCAAATGGAAATGCACAAATGCTGAGAGCGATGATTCCAAAAAGTATCTGTGATTTTTTAGGTTCGCTTTTTGTAAAATATGCAAAAAGTGGGTTGTTTGGCTCATGCAAATATCCCAACGCACATTAACTTGAGAATTTAATTTTTTCCACTCCTTGAAATTTATGGACCATTAGGTCATTTGCATCTTCAACATGTTTCTGGCAAGCATATCCGCCACATTTAAAACATGTTAGGATTAATTTAAGATCACTTTCTTATAAAATTGCACCAAGCTATCTGGTGTTGTACTAGTGGAATTTCACCAACGTGGATAACAAAACTTTGGTGTTCATTTTTAGTGCATGAAAATAATTTTCTTCACTCACATTTATTATAGTTTTCAAATTCTTTTGCATATACAAAAGCACTAAAATTTTAATTTTGTTGTGATCTATATTTGCCATATCTTTTTGTTTACGAGAAAACTGCGAGAGTGAAAAACTCAAGTTTGAAAAAAAAAATTGAACATCCAAAAACGGAAATGCACAAATGCTGAGAGTGATAATTCCGAACAGGATCTATGATTTTTTTGTCCACTTTTTATAAAATAGGCATAAAGCGGGTTGTTTGGCTCTGGTAAATATCCCACCACACGTTAACTTGAGAAGTTAATTTTTTCTACTCCTTGAAATTTTTTTGATCATTAGCTCATTTGCATCTTCAACATGTTTCTGGCATGCATATCAACCACATTTAAACATGTTAGGATCAATTAGAAATCTCTTTCTTATAAAATTCATCCAAGCAATTTGGGGTTGTACTAGTGGAATTTCCCCAACGTGGATAACAAAACTTTGGTGTTCATTATTAGTGCGTGAAAATAATTTTCTTCACTCACATTTATTATAGTTTTCAAATTCTTTTGCATATACAAAAGCTCTAAAATTTTCATTTTGTTGTGATCTACATTTGCCTTATCTTTTTGTTTACGAGAAAACAGGGAGAGTGAATACGCCCAGCTTGAAAAAAAAAATTGAACATCCCAAATGGAAATGCAGAAACACTGAGAGAGATAATTCCAAAAAGTATCAGTGATTTTTTAGGTTCGGTTTTTGAAAAATAGGCAACAAGTGGGTTGTTGGCTCTGGTAAATTTCCTACTGCAAGTTAACTTGAGAATTAAATTTTTTCTACTCCATGAAATTTTTGGATCATTAAGTCATTTGCATCTTCAACATGTTTCTGGCATGCATATCCACCACATTCAAAATAGGTTAGGATCAATTAGAAATCTCTTTTTAAAAAAATTCCACCAAGCTATCTGGGGTTGTACTAGTGGAATTTCCCAAACGTGGATACCAAAACTTTGGTGTTCATTTTTAGTGCGTGAAAATAATTTTCTTCACTCACATTTATTATAGTTTTCAAATTCTTTTGCATATAAAAAAGCTCTAAAATTTCATTTTGTTGTGATCTATATTTGCCTTATCTTTTTGTTTAGGTGAAAACTGGGAGAGTGAAAAACTCAAGTTTGAAAAAAAAATTGAACATCCAAAAACGGAAATGCACAAATGCTGAGAGCGATAATTCCGAAAAGTATCTATGATTTTTTAGGTCCACTTTTTGTAAAATAGGCAAAAAGCGGTTTATTTGGCTCTGGTAAATATCCCATCGCATAACTTGAGAGTTTAATTTTTCTACTCCTAGAAATTTTTTGATCATTACGTCATTTGCATCTTCAACATGTTTCTGGCATGCATATTAACTACATTTAAACATGTTAGGATCAATTAGAAATCTATTTCTTAAAAAATTCCACCAAGCAATTATGGGTTGTACTTGTGGAATTTCCCCAACGTGGATAACAAAACTTTGGTGTTCATTTTTAGTGCATGAAAATAATTTTATTCACTAACATTTATTATAGTTTTCAAATTCTTTTGCATATACATAAGCTCTAAAATTTTCATTTTGTTGTGATCTATATTTGCCTTCGAGAAAACTGGGAGAGTGAAAAACTCAAGTTTGAAAAAAAAAATTGAACATCCAAAATGGAAATGCACAAATGCAAAGAGAGATAATTCCTAAAAGTATTTGTGATTTTTTAGGTCCGATTTTTTTAAAATAGGCAAAAAGTGGGTTGTTTGGCTCTGGAAAATATCCCACTGCACGTTAAATTGAGAATTAAATTTTTTCAGCTCCTTAAAATTTTTGGATCATTAGGTCATTTGCATCTTCAACATGTTTCTGGCATGCATATCCACCACATTTAAAACATGTTAGGATTAATTTTAGATCACTTTCTTATAAAATTGCACCAAGCTATCTGGGGTTGTACTAGTGGAATTTCACCAACGTGGATAACAAAACTTTGGTGTTCATTTTTAGTGCATGAAAATAATTTTCTTCACTCACATTTATTATAGTTTTCAAATTCTTTTGCATATACAAAAGCACTAAAATTTTCATTTTGTTGTGATCTATATTTGTCTTATCTTTTTGTTTACGAGAAAACTAGGAGAGTGAAAAACTCAAGTTTGAAAAAAAAAATTGAACATCCAAAATGGAAATGCACAAATGCAAAGAGAGATAATTACAAAAATTATTTGTGATTTTCTAGGTCCGCTTTTTGTAAAATAGGCAAAAAGTGGGTTGTTTGGCTTTGGTAAATATCCCACCGCATGTTAACTTGAGAATTTAATTTTATCTACTTCTTGAAATTTAGGGATCGTTAGGTCATTTGCATCTTCAACATGTTTCTGGCATGCATATCCACCACATTTAAAACATGTTAGAATTAATTTTAGATCACTTTCTTTTAAAATTGCACCCAGCAATCTCTGGTTGTACTAGTGGAATTTCCCCAACATGGATAACAAAACTTTGGTGTTTATTTTTGGTGCGTGAAAATAATTTTCTTCACTCACATTTAGTATAGTTTTCAAATTCTTTTGCATACATAAACTCTTAAATTTTCATTTTGTTGTGATCTATATTTGCCTTATCTTTTTGTTTACGAGAAAACAGGAAGAGTGAAAACCTCAAGTTTGAAAAAAAAAATTAACATCCAAAATGGAAATGCACAAATTCTAAGAGAGATTATTCCAAAAAGTATCTATGATTTTTTAGGTTCGCTTTTTGTAAAATAGGGAAAAAGTGGGTTGTTGGCTCTGGTAAATTTCCCACAGCACGTTAACTTGGGAATTAAATTTTTTCTACACCTTGAAATTTTTGGATCATTATGTCATTTGCTTCTTCAACATGTTTCTGGCATTAATATCCACCACATTAAAAATAGGTTAGGATCAATTAGAAAAAAATTCCACCAAGCTATTTGGGGTTGTACTAGTTGAATTTCCCAAACGATGATAACAAAACTTTGGTGTTCATTTTTAGTGCGTGAAAATAACTTTCTGCACTCAAATTTATTATAGTTTTCAAATTATTTTCCATGCAGAATATCTAAAATTTTCATTTTGTTGTGATCTATATTTGCCTTATCTTTTTGTTTACGAGAAAACTGGGACAGTGCAAAACTCAAGTTTGAAAAAAAAAATTGAACAACCAAAAATGGAAATGCACAAATGCTCAGAGGGATAATTCTGGAAAGTTTCTATGATTTTTTAGGCCCGCGTTTTGTAAAATAGGCAAAAAGCAGGTTGTTTGGCTCTGATAAATATCCCAACGAACGTTAACTTGAGAATTTAATTTTTCTACCCCTAGAAATTTTTCGATCATTACGTCATTTGTATCTTCAACATGTTTCTGGCATGCATATCGACCACATTAAAAACATGTTAGGATGAATTAGAAATCTTTTTCGTATAAAATTCCACCAAGCTATATGGGGTTGTACTTGTGGAATTTCCCCAACATGGATAACAAAACTTTGGTGTTCATTTTTAGTGCGTGAAAATAATTTTCTTCACTCTCATTTATTATAGTTTGCAAATTCTTTTGCATACATCAACTCTAAAAATTTCATTTTGTTGTGATCTACATTTGCCTTATCTTTTTGTTTACAAGAAAATTAGGAAAGTGAAAAACTCTTGTTTGAAAAAAAAATTGAACATCCAAAAATGGAAATGCTCAAATGCTGAGAGCGATAATTCCAAAAAGTATATGTGATCTTTTAGGTCTGATTTTTGTAAAATGGGCAAAAAGTGGGTTGTTTTGCTCTGGTAAATATCCAACCACATGTTAACTTGAGAATTTAATTTTTTCTACTCCTTTAAATTTTTGGATCATTAGGCCATTTGCATCTTCAACATGTTTCTGGCATGCATATCCACCACATTTAAACACGTTACGATCAATTAGAAATCTCTTTCTTATAAAATTCCACCAAGCAATTTGGGGTTGAACTAGTGGAATTTCCCCAACGTGGATAACAAAACTTTGGTGTTTATTTTTAGTGCGTGAAAATAATTTTCTTCACTCACATTTATTATAGTTTTTGAATTCTTTTGCATATATAAGCTCTAAAATTTTCATTTTGTTGTGATCTATATTGCCTTATCTTTTTGTTTACGAGAAAACTGGGAGAGTGGAAAACTCAAGTATGAAAAAAAAAATTGAACATCCAAAGTGGAAAAGCACAAATGCTAAGAGAGATAATTCCAAAAAGTATCTGTGATTTTTTAGGTCTACTTTTTCTAAAATAGGCAAAAAGTGGGTTGTTTGGCTCTGGTAAATATCCCACCGCACGTTAACTTGAGAATTTAATTTTTTATACTCCTTGAAAATTTTCGATCATTAGGTCATTTGCATTTTCAACATATTTCTGGCGTGCATATCCACCACATTTAAAACATGTTAGGATCAATTTGAGATCACTTTCTTATAAAATTCCACCAAGCTGTCTGGGGTTGCACTAGTGGAATTTCCTCAACATGGATAACAAAACTTTGGTGTTTATTAGTGCGTTAAAATAATTTTCTTCACTCACATTTATTATAGTTTTCAAATTATTTTGCATACATAAACTTTTAAATTTTCATTTTTTTGTGATCTATATTTGCCTTATCTTTTTGTTTACGAGAAAACTGGGAGAGTGAAAAACTCAAGTTTGAAAAAAAAATTGTACATCAAAAAATGGAAATGAACAAATGCTGAGAACGATAATTCTGAAAAGTATCTATGATTTTTTAGGTCCTCTTTTTGTAAAAAAGGCAAAAATCGGGTTGTTTGGCTCTGGTAAATATCCCACCGCACGTTGACTTTAGAATTTAATTTTTCTACTCCTCAAAATTTTTGGATCATTTGCATCTTCAACTTGTTTCTGGCATGCATATCAACCACATTTAAACATGTTGGGATCAATTAGAAATCTCTTTCTTATAAAATTCCACCAAGCAATTTGGGGTTGTATTAGTGGAATTTCCCCAACGTGGATAACAAAACTTTGGTGTTTATTTTTAGTGCGTGAAAAGAATTTTCTTCACTCACATTTATTATAGTTTTTAAGTTCTTTTGCATACATAAGCTCTAAAATTTTCATTTTTTTGTGATCTATATTTGCCTTATCTTATTGTTTACGAAAAAACTGGGAGAGTGAAAAGCTCAAGTTTCAAAAAAAAATTGAACATCAAAAAATGGAAATGCACAAATGTTGACAGCGATAATCCTAAAAAGTAACTATGATTTTTTAGGTCCGCTTTTTGTAAAAAAGGCAAAAATCGGGTTGTTTGGCTCTGGTAAATATCCTACCGCACGTTTAATTGAGAATTTAATTTTTCTACTCAGAGAAATTTTTCGATCATTGGATCATTTGCTTCTTCAACATGTTTCAGGCATGCATATCCACCACATTCAAAACCTGTCAGGATCAATTTGAAATGTCTTTTTTATAAAATTCCACCAAGCTATTTGGGGTTATACTAGTAGAATTTCCCAAATGATGATAACAAAACTTTGGTGTTCATTTTTAGTGCATGAAAATAATTTTCTTCACTCACATTAATTATAGTTTTAAAATTCTTTTGCATGCATAAACTCTAAAATTTTCATTTTGTTGTGATCTACATTTGCCTTATCTTTTTGTTTACAAGAAAGATGGGAGAGTGAAAAACTCAAGTTTGAAACAAAAATTGAACATCCAAAAATGGAAATGCACAAATGCTGAGAGCGATAATTCCGAAAAGTATCTATGATTTTTCAGGTCCGCTTTTTGTAAAATAGGCAAAAAAAGGGTTGTTTGGCCCAAGTAAACATATCCCACGGCACAATTAACTTGAGAATTTAATATTTCTACTCCTAAAAATTTTTCGATCATTAGATCATTTGCATCTTCAACATGTTTCTGGCATGCATATCAACCACATTTAAACATGTTAGGATCAATTAGAAATCTCATTCTTATAAAATTCCACCAAACAATTTGGTTTTGTACTAGTGGAATTTCCCCAACGTGGATAACAAAACTTTGGTGTTTAGTTTTTAGTGCGTGAAAATAATTTTCTTCACTCACATTTATTATAGTTTTCGAATTCTTTTGCATACATAAGCTCTAAAATTTTCATTTTGTTGTCATCTATATTTGCCTTATATTTTTTTTTTACGAGAAAACTGGGAGAGTGAAAAACTCAAGTACGAAAAAAAAAATTGAACATCCAAAATGGAAATGCACAAATGCTAAGAGAGATAATTCAAAAAAGTATCTGAGATTTTTTAGGTTCGCTTTGTCTAAAATAGGCAAAAAGTGGGTAGTTTGGCTCAGGTAAATATCCCACCGCACGTTAACTTGAGAATATAATTTTTTATACTCCTTGAAAATTTTCGATCATTAGGTCATTTGCATCTTCAACATGTTTCTGGCGTGCATATCCACCACATTTAAAACATGTTAGGATCAATTTGAGATCACTTTCTTATAAAATTCCACCAAGCTATCTGGGGTTGTACTAGTGGAATTTCCTCAACATGGATAACAAAACTTTGGTGTTTATTTTTAGTGTGTGAAAATAATTTTCTTCACTCACATTTGTTATAGTTTTCAAATTCTTTTGCATACATAAACTCTTAAATTTTCATTTTGTTGTGATCTATATTTGCCTTATCTTTTTGTTTATGAGAAAACTGGGAGAGTGAAAAACTCAAGTTTGTAAAAAAAAATTGAACATCCAAATATGGAAATGCACAAATGCTGACATCGATAATTCTGAAAACCATCTATGATTTTTTAGGTCCGCTTTTTTAAAAAAAGGCAAAAATCGGGTTGTTTGGCTCTGGTAAATATCCCACCGCACGTTGACTTGAGAATTTAATTTTTCTACTCCTAGAAATTTTTGGATCATTTACATCTTCAACTTGTTTCCGGCATGCATATCAACCACATTTAAACATGTTAGGATCAATTAGAAATATGTTTCTTATAAAAATTCCACCAAGCAATTTGGGGTTGTACAAGTGGAATTTCCCCAACGTGGATAACAAAACTTTGGTGTTTATTTTTAGTGCGTGAAAATAATTTTCTTCACTCAATATTTATTAAAGTTTTTGAATTCTTATGCATACATAAGCTCCAAAATTTTTATTTTGTTGTGATCTATATTTACCTTATCTTTTTGTTTACGAGAAAACTGGGAGGGTGAAAAACTCAAGTATGAAAAAAAAAATTGAACATCCAAAATGGAAATGCACAAATGCGAAGTGAGATAATTCCAAAAAGTATCTATGATTTTTTAGGTCCACTTTTTCTAAAATAGGCAAAAACTGGGGGTTTTGGCTCTGGTAAATATCCCACCGCACGTTAACTTGAGAATTTAATTTTTAATTCTCCTTGAAATTTTTTGGATCATTAGGTCATTTGCATCTTCAACATGTTTCTGGCATGCGTATTTACCACATTTAAAACATGTTAGGATCAATTTGAGATCACTTTCTTATAAAATTCCACCAAGCTATCGGGGGTTGTACTAGTGGAATTTCGTCAACATGGATAACAAAACTATGGTTTATATTTTTAGTGCATGAAAATAATTTTCTTCACTCACATTTATTATAGTTTTCAAATTCTTTTGCATACGTAAACTCTTAAATTTTCATTTTGTTGTGATCTATATTTGCCTTATCTTTTTGTTTACGAGAAAACTGGGAGAGTGAAAAACTCGAGTTTCAAAAAAAAAAATTGAACATCCAAAAATGGAAATGTACAAATGCTTAGAGCGATAATTCTGAAAAGTATCTATGATTTTTTAGGTCCGCTTTTTTAAAAAAAGGCAAAAATCGGGTTGTTTGGCTCTGGTAACAATCCCATAGCACGTTGACTTGAGAATTTAATTTTTCTACTCCTAGAAATTTTTCGATCATTATTTGCATCTTCAACATGTTTCTGGCATGCATATCCACCACATTCAAAATATGTTAGGATCAATTAGAAATCTCTTTTTTATAAAATTCCACCAAGCTATTTGGGGTTGTACTAGTAGAATTTCCAAAACGATGATAACAAAACTTTGGTTTTCATTTTTAGTGCATGAAAATAATTTTCTTCACTCACATTTATTATAGTTTTCAAATTCTTTGGCACGTATAAACTCTAAAATTTTCCTTTTGTTGTGATCTATATTTGCCTTATCTTTTTTATTACAAGAAAACTGGGAGAGTGTAAAACTGAAGTTTGAAAAAAAAAATTTGAACACCCAAAAATGGAAATGCGCAAATGCTGAGAGCAATAATTCCGAAAAGTATCTATGATTTTTTAGATCTGCTTTTTGTAAAGTAGGCAAAAAGCGGGTTGTTTGGCTCTGGTTAATATCCCACCGCATGTTAACTTGAGAATTTAATTTCTCTACTCCTAGAAATTTTTTGATCATTAGGTCATTTGCATCTTCAACATGTTTCTGGCATGCATACCAACCACTTTTAAACATGTTAGGATCAATTAGAAATCTCTTTCTTATGTAATTACACCAAGCAATTGGGGGTTGTACTAGTGGAATTTCCCCAACGTGGATAACAAAACTTTTGTGTTCATTTTTAGTGCATGAAAATAATTTTCTTCACTCACATTTATTATAGTTTTCAAATTCTTTTGCATATACATAAGCTCTAAAATTTTCATTTTGTTGTGATCTTTATTTGCCTTGTCTTTTTGTTTAAATGAAAACTGGGAAACTGAAAAAATCAAGTTTGAAAAAAAATTGAACATCCAAAAATGGAAATGCTCAAATGCTGATAGCGATAATTCCAAAAAGTGGTTGTAATTTTTTAGGTCCGATTTTTTTAAAATAGGCAAAAAGTGGGTTGTTTGGCTCTGGTAAATATCCCACCACACGTCAACTTGAGAATTTAATTTTTTATACTCCTAGAAATTTTTCGATCATTAGGTCATTTGCATATTCAACATGTTTCTGGCATGCATATCCACCACATTAAAAACATGTTAGGATGAATTACAAATCTTTTTCTTATAAAATTCCACCAAGCTATATGTGGCTGTACTTGTGAAATTTCCCCAACGTGGATCACAAAACTTTGGTGTTCATTTTTAGTGTGTGAAAATAATTTTCTTCACTCTCATTTATTATAGTTTTCAAATTCTTTTGCATACATAAACTCTAAAAATTTCATTTTGTTTCGATCTTTATTTGCCTTATCTTTTTTTTTACGAGAAAACTAGGAGAGTGAAAAACTCAAGTTTGAAATAAAAAATTGAACACCCAAAAAGGAAATGCACAAATGATAAAAGATATAATTTCAAAAAGTATATGTGATTTTTTAGGTCCGCTTTTTGTAAAATAGGGAAAAAGTGGGTTGTTTGGCTCTGGAAAATATCCCACCGCATGTTAACTTGAGAATTTAATTTTTTGTACTCCTTGAAATTTTTGGATCATTAGGTCATTTCATCTTCAACATGTTTCTGGCATGCATATCCACCACATTTAAAACATGTTAGGATCAATTTGAGATCTTATAAAATTCCACCAAGCTATCTAGGGTTGTACTAGTGGAATTTCCCCAACATGGATAAGAAAACTTTGGAGTTTATTTTTAGTGCGTGAAAATAATTTTTTTCTCTCACATTTATTATAGTATTCAAATTCTTTTGCATACATAAACTCTTAAATTTTCATTTTGTTGTGATCTATATTTGCCTTATCTTTTTGTTTACGAGAAAACAGGGAGAGTGAAAACCTCATGTTTGAAAAAAAAAATTGAACATCCAAAATGGAAATGCACAAATGCTGAGAGAGATAATACCAAAAAGTATCTGCATTTTTTTGGGTTCGCATTTTGTTAAATAGGCAAAAAGTGGGTTGTTGGTTCTGGTAAATTTCCCACAACACGTTAACTTGAGAATTTAATTTTTCTACTCGTAGAAAATTTTTGACCATTAGGTCATTTGCATATTCAACCTGTTTCTAGCATGCATATCAACCACATTTAAACATGTTAGGATCAATTAGAAATCTCTTTCTTATAAAATTCCACCAAGCAATTTTGGGTTGTACTAGTGGTATTTCCCCAACATGGATAACAAAACTTTGTTGTTCATTTTTAGTGCGTGAAAATAATTTTCTTCACTCACATTTATTATTGTTTTCAAATTCTTTCGCATATACATAAGCTCTAAAATTTTCATTTTGTTGTGATCTATATTTGCATCATCTTTTTGTTTACGAGAAAACTGGGAGAGTGAAAAACTCAAGTTTGAAAAAAAAAATTGAACAACCAAAATCGAAATGCACAAATTGTAAGAGAGATAATTCCAAAAAGTATCTGTGATTTTTTAGGTCCGTTTTTTTAAAATAGGCAAAAAGTGGGTTGTTTGGCTTTGGTAAATATCCCACCGCATGTTAACTTGAGAATTTAATTTTGTCTACTGCTTGAAATTTTTGGATCGTTAGGTCATTTGCATCTTCAACATGTTTCTGGCATGCATATCCACCACATTTAAAACATGTTAGAATTAATTTTAGATCACTTTCTTTTAAAATTGCACCAAGCAATCTAGGTTTGTACTAGTGGAATTTCCCCAACATGGATAACAAAACTTTGGTGTTTATTTTTAGTGCGTGAAAATAATTTTCTTCACTCATATTTTGTATAGTTTTCAAATTATTTTGCATACATAAACTCTTAAATTTTCATTTTGTTGTGATCTATATTTGCCTTATCTTTTTGTTTACGAGAAAACAAGAGGAGTGAAAACCTCAAGTTTGAAAAAAAAATTTAACATCCAAAATGGAAATGCACAAATGCTAAGAGAGATTATTCCAAAAAGTATCTGTGATTTTTTTTGTTCGCTTTTTGTAAAATAGGGAAAAAGTGGGTTGTTGGCTCTGGTAAATTTCCCACAGCACGTTAACTTGAGAATTAAATTTTTTCTACTCCTTGAAATTTTTGGATCATTAGGTCATTTGCATCTTCAACATGTTTCTGGCATGCATATCAACCACATTTAAACATGTTAGGATCAATTAGAAATCTCTTTTTTATAAAATTCCACCAAGCTATTTGGGGTTGTACTAGTGGAATTTCCCAAATGATGATAACAAAACTTTGGTGTTCATTTTTAGTGCGTGAAATAATTTTCTTCACTCACATTTATTATAGTTTTCAAATTCTTTTGCATGCATAAACTCTAAAATTTTGATTTTGTTGTGATCTATATTTGCCTTATCTTTTTGTTTACGAGAAAAGTGGGAGAGTGAAAAACTCAAGTTTGAAAAAAAAATTGAACATCCAAAAATGGAAATGCACAAATCCTGAGAGTGATAATTCCGAAAAGTATCTATGATTTTTTATTTCCGGTTTTTGTAAAATACACAAAAACCGTTTTGTTTGGCTCTAGTAAATATCCCACCGCACATTAACTTGAGAATTTAATTTTTCTACTCCTAGAAAATTTTTGATCATTACGTCATTTGCATCTTCAACATGTTTCTGGCATGCATATCAACCACATTTAAACATGTTAGTATCAATTAGAAATCTCTTTCTATAAAATTCCACCAAGCAATTTAGGGTTGTACTAGTGGAATTTCCCCAACTTGGATAACAAAACTTTGGTGTTCATTTTTAGTGCGTGAGAATAATTTTCTTCAATCACATTTATTATAGTTTTCAAATTCTTTTGTATACATAAACTCTTAAATTTTCATTTTGTTGTGATCTATATTTGCCTTATCTTTTTGTTTACGAGGAAACAGGAAGAGTGAAGAGCTCAAGTTTGAAAAAAAAAATCAACATCCAAAATGGCAATGCACAAATGCTCAGAGAGATAATTTCAAAAAGTATCTATGATTTTTTAGGTTCACTTTTTCTAAAATAGGGAAAAAGTGGGTTTGTGGCTCTGGAAAATTTCCCACAGCATGTTAACTTGAGAATTAATTTTTTTCTACTCCTTCAAATTTTTTGATCATTAGGTCATTTGCATCTTCAACATGTTCTGGCATGCATATCCACCACATTCAAAAAATATTAGGATCAATTAGAAATCTCTTTTTTATAAAATTCCACCAAGCTATTTGGGGTTGTACTAGTGGAATTTCCCAAATGATGATAACAAAACTTTGGTGTTCATTTTTAGTGCGTGAAAATAATTTTATTTACTCAGATTTATTATAGTTTTCAAATTCTTTTGCATGCATAAACTCTAAAATTTTCACTTTGTTGTGATCTATATTTGCCTTTTCTTTTTGTTTACGAGAAAACTGGGAGAGTGAAAAACTCAAGTTTGAAAAAAAAAATTGAATATCAAAAAATGGAAATACACAAATGCTGAGAGCGATAATTCCGAAAAGTATCTATGGTTTTTTACGTCATCTTTTTGTAAAATAGGCAAAAAAGGGGTTGTTTGTCTCTGGGAAATATTTCACCGCACGTTAACTTGAGAATTTAATTTTTCTACTCCTAGAAATTTTTTGATCATTAGGTCATTTGTATCTTCAACATGTTTCTGGCATGCATATCCACCACATTAAAAAGATGTTAGGATCAATTAGAAATCTTTTTCTTATAAAATTCCACCAAGCTATCTAGGGCTGAAAATTTCCCCAACGTGGATAACAAAACTTTAGTGTTCATTTTTAGTGCGTGAAAATAATTTCTTCACTCTCATTTATTATAGTTTTCAAATTCTTTTGCATACATAAACTCTAAAAATTTCTTTATGTTGTGACCTTTATTTGCCTTATCATTTTGTTTACGAGAAAACTGGGAAAGTGAAACACTCATGTTTGAAAAAAAAATTGAACATCCAAAAATGGAAATGCTCAAATGCGGAGAGCGATAATTCCAAAAAGTATTTGTGATTTTTTAGGTCCGATTTTTGTAAAATAGGCAAAAAGTGGGTTGTTTGGCTTTAGTAAATATCCCACCACACGTCAACTTGAGAATTTAATTTTTTCTACTCCTTGAAAATTTTGGATCATTAGGTCATTTGCATTTTCAACATGTTTCTGGCATGCATATCCACCACATTTAAACATGTTTGGATCAATTGGAAATCTCTTTCCTAAAAAATTCCACCAAGCAATTTGGGGTTGTAATAGTGGAATTTCCCCAACGTCGATAACAAAACTTTGGTGTTCATTTTTAGTGCGTGAAAATAATTTTGTTCACTCACATTTATTATAGTTTTCGAATTCTTTTGCATACATAAGCTCTAAAATTTTCATTTTGTTGTGAGCAATATTTGCCTTATTTTTTTGTTTACTAGAAAACTAGGAGAGTGAAAAACTCAAGTTTGAAAAAAGAAATTGAACATCCAAAATGGAAATGCACAAATGCTAAGAGAGATCATTCCAAAACGTATCTGTGATTTTTTAGGTCCGCTTTTTGTAAAATAGGCAAAAAGTGGGTTGTTTGGCTCTGGTAATTATCCCACCGCACGTTAATTTAAGAATTTAATGTTTTCTACTCCTTGAAAATTTTGGATCATTAGGTCATTTTCATCTTCAGCATGTTTCTGGCCTGCATATCCACCACATATAAAACATGTTACGATAAATTTTAGATCACTTTCTTATAAAATTGCACCCAGCTATCTGGGGTTGTACTAGTGGAATTTCCCCAACGTGGATAACAAAACTTTGGTGTTCATTTTTAGTCCATGAAAATAATTTTCTTCACTCACATTTATTATAGTTTTCAAATTCTTTTGCATATACAAAAGTACTAAAATTTTCATTTTCTTGTGATCTATATTTGCCTTATCTTTTTGTTTACGAAAAAACTGCGAGAGTGAAAAACTCAAGTTTGAAAAAAAAAATTGAACATCCAAAAATTGAAATGCACAAATGCTGAGAGCGATAATTCCAAAAAGTTTCTTTGATTTTTTAGGTCCAATTTTTGAAAAATAGGCAAAAAGCGGGTTGTTTGGCTCTGGTAAATATCCTACCACACGTTAACTTGAGAAGTAAATTTTTTCTACTCCTTGAAATTTTTGGATCATTTGGTCATTTGCATCTTCAACATGTTTCTGGCATGCACATCCACCACATTTAAACATGTTAGGATCAATTAGAAATCTCTTTCCTATAAAATTCCACCAAGCAATTTGGGGTTGTAATAGTGGAATTTCCCCAACTTGGATAACAAAACTTTGGTGTTCATTTTTAGTGCGTGAAAATAATTTCCTTCACTCACATTTATTATAGTTTTCGAATTTTTTTGCATACATAAGCTCTAAAATTTTCATTTTGTTGTGATCTAAATTTGTCTTATCTTTTTGTTTACGAGAAAACTGGGAGAGTGAAAAACTCAAGTTTGAAAAAAAATATTGGACATCTAAAATGGAAATGCCCAAATGCTAAAAGAGGTAATTCCAAAAAGTATCTTTGATTTCATAGGTCCACTTTTTGTAAAATTGGCAAAAAGTGGGTTGGTTGGCTCTGGTAAATATCCCACCGCACGTTAACATGAGACTTTAACGTTTTCTACTCCAAATTTTTGGATCATTAGGTCATTTGCATCTTCAACATGTTTCTGGCATGCATATCCACCACATTTAAAACATGTTAGGATTAATTTTGATCACTCTGTTATAAATTTGCACCAAGCTATCTGGGGTTGTACTAGTGGAATTTCCCCAACAAGGATAACAAAACTTGGGTGTTTATTTTTAGTGCATGAAAATAATTTTCTTCACTCACATTTATTATACTTTTCAAATTCTTTTGCATACATAAACTCTTAAATTTTGTTGTGATCTAGATTTGCCTTATATTTTTGTTTACGAGAAAACAGGAAGAGTGAAAACCTCAAGTTTGAAGAAAAAATTGTACATCCAAAATGGAAATGCACAATGCTGAGAGTGATATTTCCAAAAAGTATCTGTGATTTTTTAGGTTCGCTTTTTCTAAAATAGGGAAAAAGAGGGTTGTTGGCTCTGGTAAATTTCCCACAGCACATTAACTTGAGAATTAAATTTTTTCTACTCCATGAAAATTTTAGATCATTAGGTCATTTGCATCTTCAACATGTTTCTGGCATGCATATCCACCACATTCAAAACATGTTAGGTTCAATTAGAAACCTCTTATTTACAAAATTCCACCAATCTATTTGGGGTTGTACTAGTGGAACTTCCCAAACGATGATAACAAAACTTTGGTGTTCATTTTTAGTGCATGAAAATAATTTTCTTCACACACGTTTATTATAGTTTTCAAATTCTTTTGCATGCATAAACTCTAAAATTTTCATTTTGTTGTGATCTATATTTGCCATATCTTTTTGTTTACGAGAAATCTGGGAGAGAGAAAAACTCAAGTTTGAAAAAAAAAATTGAACATCCAAAAATGGAATGCACAAATGCTGAGAGCGATAATTCTGAAAAGTATATTTGATTTTTAGGTCCGCTTTTTGTAAAATAGGCCAAAAGTGGGTTATTTGGCTCTGGTAAATATCCTACCGCACGTTAACTTGTGAATTTAATTTTTCTACTCGTTAAAATTTTTTGATCATTACGTCATTTGCATCTTCAACATGTTTCTGGCATGCATATCAACCACATTTAAACATTTTAGGATCAATTAGAAATCTCTTTCTTATAAAATTCCACCAAGCAATTTGGGGTTGTACTAGTGGAATTTCCCCAACGTGGATAACAAAACTTTGGTGATCATTATTAGTGCGTGAAAATAATTTTCTTCACTCACATTTATTATAGTTTTCAAATTGTTTTGCATATACAAAAGCTCTAAAATTTTAATTTTGTTGTGATCTATATTTTGCCTTATCTTTTTGTTTACGCGAAAACTGCGAGAGTGAAAACCTCAAGTTTGAAAAAAAAATTTGAACATCCCAAATGGAAATGTACAAATGCTGAGAGCGATGATTCCAAAAAGTATCAGTGATTTTTTAGGTTCGCTTTTTGTAAAATATGCAAAAAGTGGGTTGTTTGGCTCAGGTAAAGTGGGATATTTACCTAAGCCAAACAATCCACCGCACGTTAACTTGAGAATATAATTTTTCCAATCCTTAAAATTTTTGGACCATTAGGTCATTTGCATCTTCAACATGTTTCTGGCATGCATATCGACCACATTTAAAACATGTTAGGATTAATTTTAGATCACTTTCTTATAAAATTGCACCAAGCTATCTGGGGTTGTACTAGTGGAATTTCACCAACGTGGATAACAAAACTTTGGTGTTAATTTTTAGTGCATGAAAATAATTTTCTTCACTCACATTTATTATAGTTTTCAAATTCTTTTGCATATACAAAAGCACTAAAATTTTCATTTTGTTGTGATCTAAATTTGCCTTATCTTTTTGTTTACGAGAAAATTGCAAGAGTGAAAAACTCAAGTTTGAAAAAAAAAATTGAACATCCAAAAATGGAAATTCACAAATGCTGAGAGCGATAATTCCGAAAAGTTTCTATGATTTTTTAGGTCCGTTTTTTGTAAAATTGGCAAAAAGCGGTTTGTTTGGCTCAGGTAAATATCCCACCGCACGTTAACTTGAGAATTTTATTTTTCTACTCCTTGAAATTTTTTGATCATTAGGTCATTTGCATCTTCAACATGTTTCTGGCATGCATATCCACCACATTTAAAACATGTTAGGATTAATTTTAGATCACTTTCTTATAAAATTGCACCAAGCTATCTGGGGTTGTACTAGTGGAATTTCCCCAACATGGATAACAAAACTTTGGTGTTCATTTTTCGTGCATGAAAATAATTTTCTTCACTCACATTTATTATAGTTTTCAAATTCTTTTGCACACATATAAGCTGTAAAATTTTCATTTTGTTGTGATCTATATTTGCCTGATCTTTTTGTTTACGAGAAAACTGGGAGAGCGAAAAACTCAAATTTGAAAAAAAAAATTGAACATCCAAATTGGAAATGTACAAATGCTAAGAGAGATAATTCTGAAATGTATTTGTGATTTTTTAGGTCCGATTTTTGTAAAATAGGAAAAAAGTGGGTTGTTTGGCTCTAGTAAATATCCCACCGCACGTTAAGTTGAGAATTTAATTTTTTCTACTCGAAATTTTTGGATCATTAGGTAATTTGCATCTTCAACATGTTTCCGGCATGCAAATCCACCACATTTAAAACATGTTTGGATTAATTTTAGATCACTTTCTTTTAAAATTGCACCAAGCTATCTGGTGTTGTACTAGTGGAATTTCCCCAACATAGATAACAAAACTTTGGTGTTTATTTTTAGTGCGTGAAAATAACTTTCTTCACGCACATTTATTATACTTTTCAAATTCTTTTGTGTACATAAACTCTTAAATTTTCATTTTGTTGTGATCTATATTTGCCTTATCTTTTTGTTCACGAGAAAACAGGGAGAGTGAAAACCTCAAGTTTGAAAAAAAAAATTGAACATCCCAAATGGAAATCCCGAAATGCACAGAGAGATAATTCCAAAAAGTATCAGTGATTTTTTAGGTTCGGTTTTTGAAAACTAGGCAACAAGTGGGTTGTTGGCTCTGGTAAATTTCCCACAGCAAGTTAACTTGAGAATTAAATTTTTTCTACTCCTTGAAATTTTTGGATCATTAAGTTATTTGCAACTTCAACATGTTTCTGGCATGCATATCCACCACATTCAAAATAGGTTAGGATCAATTAGAAATCTCTTTTTAAAAAAATTCCACCAAGCTATCTGGGGTTGTACTAGTGGAATTTCCCCAACGTGGATAACAATACTTTGGTGTTCATTTTTAGTGCGAGAAAATAATTTTCTTCACTCACATTTATTATAGTTTTCAAATTCTTTTGCATACACATAAGCTGTAAAATTTTCATTTTGTTGTGATCTATATTTGCCTGATCTTTTTGTTTACAAGAAAACTGGGAGAGTGAAAAACTCAAATTTGAAAAAAAAATTGAACATCCAAATTGGAAATGCACAAATGCTAAGAGAGATAATTCTGAAATGTATTTGTGATGTTTTAGGTCCGATTTTTTTAAAATAGGAAAAAAGTGGGTTGTTTGGCTCTAGTATATATCCCACCTCACGTTAAGTTGAGAATTTAATTTTTTCTACTCAAAATTTTTGGATCATTAGGTCGTTTGCATTTTCAACATGTTTCCGGCATGCAAATCCACCACATTTAAAACATGTTAGGATTAATTTTAGATCACTTTCTTTTAAAATTTCACCAAGCTATCTGGTGTTGTACTAGTGGAATTTCCCCAACTTGGATAACAAAACTTTGGTGTTTATTTTTAGCGCGTGAAAATAATTTTCTTCACGCACATTTATTATACTTTTCAAATTCTTTTGCGTCCATAAACTCTTAAATTTTCATTTTGTTGTGATCTATATTTGCCTTATCTTTTTGTTTACGAGAAAACAGGGATAGTGAAAACCTCAAGTTTGAAAAAAAAAATTGAACATCCCAAATGGAAATGCAGAAATGCTGAGAGAGATAATTCCAAAAAGTATCAGTGATTTTTTAGATTCGGTTTTTGAAAAATAGGCAACAAGTGGGTTGTTGGCTCTGGTAAATTTCCCACAGCAAGTTAACTTGAGAATTAAATTTTTTCTACTCCTTGAAATTTTTGGATCATTAAGTCATTTGCATCTTCAACATGTTTCTGGCATGCATATCCACCACATTCAAAATAGGTTAGGATCAATTAGAAATCTCTTTTTTAAAAAATTCCACCAAGCTATCTGGGGTTGTACTAGTGGAATTTCCCCAACGTGGATAACAAAGTGCGAGAAAATAATTTTCTTCACTCACATTTATTATTGTTTTATAATTCTTTTGCATATACAAAAGCTCTAAAATTTTCATTTTGATGTGATCTATATTTTCCTTTTCTTTTTGTTTAGGAGAAAACAGGGAGAGTGAAAAACTCAAGTTTGAAAAAAAAATTGTACATCCAAAAATTGAAATGCACGAATGCCGAGAGCGATAATTCCGAAAAGTATCTACGATTTTTTAGGTCCACTTTTTGTAAAATAGGCAAAAAGCGGGCTATTTGGCTCTGGTAAATGTCCCACCGCATGTTAACTTGAGAATTTAATTTTTCTACTCCTAGAAATTTTTCGATCATTACGTCATTTGCATCTTCAACATGTTTCTGGCATGTATATCAACCACATTTAAACATGTTAGGATCAATTAGAAATCTCTTTCTTATAAAATTCCACCAAGCAATTTGGGGTTGTACTTGTGGAATTTCCCCAACGTGGATAACAAAACTTTGGTGTTAATTTTTAGTGCGTGAAAATAATTTTATTCACTCACATTTATTATAGTTTTCAAATTCTTTTGCATATACATAAGCTCTAAAATTTTCATTGTGTTGTGATCTATATTAGCCTTCGAGAAAACTGGGAGAGTGAAAAACTCAAGTTTGAAAAAAAAAATTGAACATCCAAGATGGAAATGCACAAATGCAAAGAGAGATAATTCCAAAAAGTATTTGTGATTTTTTAGGTCTGCTTTTTGTAAAATAGGGAAAAAGTGGGTTGTTTGGCTCTGGTAATTATCCCACCGCACGTTAACTTGAGAATTAAATTTTTTCTACTCCTTGAAATTTTTGGATCATAAGGTCATTTGCATCTTTAACATGTTTCTGGCATGCATATCCACCACATTTAAAACATGTTAGGATTAATTTTAGATCACTTTCTTATAAAAGTGCACCAAGCTATCGGAGGTTGTACTAGTGGAATTTCACCAACGTGGATAACAAAACTTTGGTGTTCATTTTTAGTGCATGAAAATAATTTTCTTCACTCACATTTATTGTAGTTTTCAAATTCTTTTGCATACACAAAAGCACTAAAATTTTAATTTTGTTGTTATCTATATTTGCCTTATCTTTTAGTTTACGAGAAAACTGCGAGAGTGAAAAACTCAAGTTTGAAAAAAAAAAATTGAACATCCTAAAATGGAAATGCACAAATGCTGAGAGCGATAATTCCAAAAAGTTTCTTTGATTTTTTAGGTCCTCTTTTTGTAAAGTAGGCATAAAGCGGGTTGTTTGGCTCTGGTAAATATCCCACCAAACGTTAACTTGAGAAGTTAATTTTTTCTACTCCTTGAAATTTTTGGATCATTAGGTCATTTGCATCTTCAACATGTTTCTGGCACGCATATCCACCACATTTTAACATGTTAGGATCAATTAGAAATATCTTTGTCATAAAATTCCACCGAGCAATTTGCGGTTGTACTTGTGGAATTTCCCCAATGTGGATAACAAAACTTTGGTGTTTATTTTTAGTGCATGAAAATAATTTCCTTCACTCACATTTATTATAGTTTTCGAATTCTTTTGCATTCATAAGCTCTAAAATTTTCATTTTGTTGTGATCCAAATTTGCCTTATCTTTTTGTTTACGAGAAAACTGGGAGAGTGAAAAACTCAAGTTTGAAAAAAAATATTGGACATCCAAAGTGGAAATGCACAAATGCTAAAAGAGGTAATTCCAAAAAGTATCTGTGATTTTATAGGTCCACTTTTTGTAAAATAGGCAAAAAGTGGGTTGTTTGGCTCTGGTAAATATCCCACCGCACGTTAACTTGAGAATTTAACGTTTTCTACTCCTTGAAATTTTTGGATCATTAGGTCATTTGCATCTTTAACATGTTTCTGGCATGCATATCCACCACATTTATAACATGTTAGGATTAAATTAGATCACTTTATTATAAAATTGCACCAAGCTATCTGGGGTTGTACTAGTGGAATTTCTCCAACAAGGATAACAAAACTTTGGTGTTTATTTTTAGTGCATGAAAATAATTTTCTTCACTCTCATTTATTATACTTTTCAAATTCTTTTGCATACATAAACTCTTAAATTTTCATTTTGTTGTGATCTAGATTTGCCTTATCTTTTTGTTTACGAGAAAACAGGAAGAGTGAAAACCTCAAGTTTGAAAAAAAAATTGAACATCCAAAATGGAAATGCACAAATGGTGAGAGTGATAATTCCAAAAAGTATCTGTGATTTTTTTGGTTCGCTTTTTCTAAAAGAGGAAAAAAGTGGGTTGTTGGCTCTGGTAAATTTCCCACAGCACAATAACTTGAGAATTAAATATTTTCTACTCCATGAAAATTTTAGATCATTAGGTCATTTGCATCTTCAACATGTTTCTGGCATGCATATCCACCACATTTAAAACATGTTAGGTTCAATTAGAAATCTCCTATTTATAAAATTCCACCAATCTATTTGGGGTGGTACTAGTGGAATTTCCAAAACGATGATAACAAAACTTTGGTGTTCATTTTTAGTGCATGAAAATAACTTTCTTCACACATGTTTATTATAGTGTTCAAATTCTTTTGCATGCATAAACTCTAAAATTTTCATTTTGTTGTGATCTGTATTTGCCTTATCTTTTTGTTTACGACAAAACTGGGAGAGAGAAAAACTCAAGTTTGAAAAAAAAAACTGAACATCCAAAAATGGAAATGCACAAATGCTGAGTGCGATAATTCTGAAAAGTATATTTGATTTTTAGGTCCGCTTTTTGTAAAATAGGCAAAAAGTTGGTTATTTGGCTCTAGTAATTATCCCACCGCACGTTAACTTGTGAATTTAATTTTTCTACTGCTTAAAATTTTTTGATCATTAGGTCATTTGCATTTTCAACATGTTTCTGGCATGCATATCAACCATATTTAGACATGTAAGGATCAATTAGAAATCTCTTTCTTATAAAATTCCACCAAGCAATTTGGGGTTGTACTAGTGGAATTTCCCCGACGTGGATAACAAAACTTTGGTGTTCATTATTAGTGCGTGAAAATAATTTTCTTCACTCACATTTATTATAGTTTTCAAATTATTTTGCATATACAAAAGCTCTAAAATTTTCATTTTGTTGTGATCTATATTTGCCTTATCTTTTTGTTTACGAGAAAACTGCGAGAGTGAAAACCTCAAGTTTGAAAAAAAAAATTGAACATCCCAAATGGAAATGCACAAATGCTGAGAGCGATGATTCCAAAAAGTATCAGTGATTTTTTAGGTTCGGTTTTTGTAAAATATGCAAAAAGTGGATTGTTTGGCTCAGGTAAATATCCCACCGCACTTTAACTTGAGAATATAATTTTTTCCAGTCCTTGAAATTTTTGGACCATTAGGTCATTTGCATCTTCAACATGTTTCTGGCATGCATATCCACCACATTTAAAACATGCCAGGATTAATTTTAGATCACTTTCTTATAAAATTGCACCAAGCTATCTCGGGTTGTACTAGTGGAATTTCACCAACGTGGTTAACAAAACTTTGGTGTTCATTTTTAGTGCATGAAAATAATTTTCTTCACTCACATTTATTATAGTTTTCAAATTATTTTGCATATACAAATGCACTAAAATTTTCATTTTGTTGTGATCTATATTCGCCTTATCTTTTTGTTTACGAGAAAACTGCTAGAGTGAAAAACTCATGTTTGAAAAAATAAAATTGAACATCCAAAAATTGAAATGCACAAATGCTGAGAACGATGATTCCAAAAAGTATCTGTGATTTTTTAGGTCTGTTTTTTTGTAAAATTGGCAAAAAGCGGATTGTTTGGCTCAGGTAAATATCCCACCGCAAGTTAACTTGAGAAATTAATTTTTCTACTCCTTGAAATTTTTCGATCATTAGGTCATTTGCATCTTCAACATGTTTCTGGCATGCATATCCACCACATTTAAAACATCTTAGGATTAATTTTTGATCACTTTCTTATAATATTGCACCAAGCTATCTGGGGTTTTACTAGTGGAATTTCACCGACGTGGATAACAAAACTTTGGTGTTCATTTTTCGTGCATGAAAATAATTTTCTTCACTCACATTTATTATAGTTTTCAAATTCTTTTGCATACACATGAGCTGTAAAATTTTCATTTTGTTGTGATCTATATTTGCCTGATTTTTTTGTTTACGAGAAAACTGGGAGAGTGAAAAACTCAAATTTGAAAAAAAAAATTGAACATCCAAATTGGAAATGCACAAATGCTAAGAGAGATAATTCTGAAATGAATTTGTGATTTTTTAGGTCCGATTTTTGTAAAATAGGAAAAAAGTGGGTCATTTCAGAATTTAATTTTTCTACTCCTTGAAATATTTGGATCATTAGGTCATTTGCATCTTCAACATGTTTCCGGCATGCAAATCCACCACATTTAAAACATGTTAGGATTAATTTTAGATCACTTTATTTTAAAATTGCATCAAGCTATCTGGTGTTGTACTAGTGGAATTTTCCCACCATGGATAACAAAACTTTGGTGTTTATTTTTAGTGCGTGAAAATAATTTTCTTCACGCACATTTATTATACTTTTCAAATTCTTTTGCGTACATAAACTCTTAAATTTTCATTTTGTTGTGATCTATATTTGCCTTATCTTTTTGTTTACGAGAAAACAGGGAGAGTGAAAACCTCAAGTTTGAAAAAAAAAAATTGAACTTCCAAATGGAAATGCAAAAATGCTGAGAGAGATAATTCCAAAAATTATCAGTGATTTTTTAGGTTCGGTTTTTGAAAAATAGGCAACAAGTGGGTTGTTGGCTCTGGTAAATTTCCCACAGCAAGTTAACTTGAGAATTAAATTTTTTCTACTCCTTGAAATTTTTGGATCATTAAGTCATTTGCAACTTCAACATGTTTCTGGCATGCATATCCACCACATTCAAAATAGGTTAGGATCAATTCGAAATCTCTTTTTTAAAAAATTCCACCAAGCTATCTGGGGTTGTACTAGTGGAATTTCCCCAAGATGGATAACAAAACTTTGGTGTTCATTTTTAGTGTGTGAAAATAATTTTCTTCACTCACATTTATTATTGTTTTCAAATTCTTTTGCATATACAAAAGCTCTAAAATTTTCATTTTCATGTGATCTATATTTTCCTTTTCTTTTTGTTTTGGAGAAAAGAGGGAGAGTGAAAAACTCAAGTTTGAAAAAAAAATTGAACATCCAAAACTTTAAATGCACAAATGCTGAGAGCAATAATTCCGAAAAGTATCTATCATTTTCTAGGTTCACTTTTTGTAAAATAGGCAAAAAGCGGGTTATTTGGCTCTGGTATATATCCCACCGCATGTTAACATGAGAATTTAATTTTTCTACTCCTAGAAATTTTTCGATCATTACGTCATTTGAATCTTCAACATGTTTCTAGCATGTATATCAACCACATTTAAACATGTTAGGATCAATTAGAAATCTCTTTCTTATAAAATTCCACCAAGCAATTTGGGGTTGTACTTGTGGAATTTCCCCAACGTGGATAACAAAACTTTGGTGTTCATTTTTAGTGCGTGAAAATAATTTTATTCACTCACATTTATTTTAGTTTTCAAATTCTTTTGGATATACATAAGCTCTAAAATTTTCATTGTGTTGTGATCTAAATTAGCCTTCGAGAAAACTGGGAGTGTGAAAAACTCAAGTTTGAAAAAAAAAATTGAGCATCCAAGATGGAAATGCACAAATGCAAAGAGAGATAATTCCAAAAAGTATTTGTGATTTTTTAGGTCTGCTTTTTGTAAAATAGGCAAAAAGTGGGTTGTTTGGCTCTGGTAAATATCCCACCGCACGTTAACTTGAGAATTAAATTTTTTCTACTCCTTGAAATTTTTGGATCATAAGGTCATTTGCATCTTCAACATGTTTCTGGCATGCATATCCACCACATTTAAAACATGTTAGGATTAATTTTAGATCACTTTCTTATAAAAGTGCACCAAGCTATCGGGGGTTGTACTAGTGGAATTTCACCAACGTGGATAACAAAACTTTGGACAAAACTTTGGAGTTCATTTTTAGTGCAAGAATATAATTTTCTTCACTCACATTTATTATAGTTTTCAAATTCTTTTGCATACACAAAAGCACTAAAATTTGATTTTGTTGTGATCTAAATTTGCCTTATCTTTTTGTTTACGAGAAACTCAAGTTTCTTTGATTTTTTAGGTCCTCTTTTTGTAAAATAGGCATAAAACAGGTGTTTTGGCTCTGGTAAATATCCCACCAAACGTTAACTTGAGAAGTTAATTTTTTCTACTCCTTGAAATTTTTGGATCATTAGGTCATATGCATCTTCAACATGTTTCAGGCATGCATATCCACCACATTTAAACATGTTAGGATCAATTAGAAATATCTTTGTTATAAAATTCCACCAAGCAATTTGCGGTTGTACTAGTGGAATTTCCCCAATGTGGATAACAAAACTTTGGTGTTCATTTTTAGTGCATGAAAATAATTTCCTTCAGTCATATTTATTATAGTTTTCGAATTCTTTTGCATACATAAGCTCTAAAATTTTTATTTTGTTGTGATCTAAATTTGCCTTATCTTTTTGTTTACGAGAAAACTGGGAGAGTGAAAAACTCAAGTTTGAAAAAAAACATTGGACATCCAAAATAGAAATGTACAAATGCTAAAAGAGGTAATTCCAAAAAGTATCTGTGATTTTATAGGTCCACTTTTTGTAAAATAGGCAAAAAGTGGGTTGTTTGGCTCTGGTAAATATCCCACCGCACGTTAACTTGAGAATTTAACGTTTTCTACTCCTTCAAATTTTTGGATCATTAGGTCATTTGCATCTTCAACATGTTTCTGGCATGCATATCCACCACATTTATAACATGTTAGGATTAAATTAGATCACTTTATTATAAAATTGCACCAAGCTATCTGGGGTTGTACTAGTGGAATTTCCCCAACAAGGATAACAAAACTTTGGTGTTTATTTTTAGTGCATAAAAATAATTTTCTTCACTCACATTTATTATACTTTTCAAATTCTTTTGCATACATAAACTCTTAAATTTTCATTTTGTTGTGATCTAGATTTGCCTTATCTTTTTGTTTACGAGAAAACAGGAAGAGTGAAAACCTCAAGTTTGAAAAAAGAATTGAACATCCAAAATGGAAATGCACAAATGCTGAGAGTGACAATTCCAAAAAGTATCTGTGATTTTTTAGGTTCGCTTTTTCTAAAATAGGGAAAAAGTGGGTTGTTGGCTCTGGTAAATTTACCAGAACACATTAACTTGAGAATTAAATTTTTTCTACTCCATGAAAATTTTAGATCATTAGGTCATTTGCATCTTCAACATGTTTCTGGCATGCATATCCACCACATTCAAAACATGTTAGGTTCAATTAGAAATCTCTTATTAATAAAATTCCACCAATCTATTTGGGGTTGTACTAGTAGAATTTCCCAAACGATGATAACAAAACTTTGGTGTTCATTTTTAGTGCATGAAAATAATTTTCTTCACACACGTTGATTATAGTTTTCAAAATCTTTTGCATGCATAAACTCTAAAATTTTCATTTTGTTGTGATCTGTATTTGCCTTATCTTTTTGTTTACGAGAAAATTGGGAGAGAGAAAAACTCAAGTTTGAAAAAACAAATTGAACATCCAAAAATGGAAATGCACAAAAGCTAAGAGCGATAATTCCGAAAAGTATATTTGATTTTTTAGGTCCGCTTTTTGTAAAATAGGCAAAAAGTGGGTTATTTGGCTCTGGTAATTATCCCACCGCACGTTAACTTGTGAATTTAATTTTTGTACTCCTAAAATTTTTTTGATCATTAGGTCATTTGCATCTTCAACATGTCTCTAGCATGCATATCAACCACATTTAAACATGTTAGGGTCAATTAGAAATCTCTTTCTTATAAAATTCCACCAAGCAATTTGGGGTTGTACTAGTGGAATTTCCCCAACGTGGATAACAAAACTTTGGTGTTCATTATTAGTGCGTGAAAATAATTTTCTTCACTCACATTTATTATAGTTTTCAAATTCTTTTGCATATACAAAAGCTCTAAAATTTTCATTTTGTTGTGATCTATATTTGCCTTATCTTTTTGAGTGAAAACCTCAAGTTTGAAAAAAAAATTGAACGTCCCAAATGGAAATGCACAAATGCTGAGAGCGATGATTCCAAAAAGTATCTGTGATTTTTTAGGTTCGCTTTTTGTAAAATATGCAAAAAGTGGGTTGTTTGGCTCAGGTAAATATCCCACCGCACGTTAACTTGAGAATTTAATTTTTTCCAGTCCTTGAAATTTTTGGACCATTAGGTCATTTGCATCTACAACATGTTTCTGGCATGCATATCCACCATATTTAAAACATGTTGGGATTAATTTTAGATCACTTTCTTATAAAATTGCACCAAGCTATCTGGGGTTGTCCAAGTGGAATTTTACCAACGTGGATAACAAAACTTTGGTGTTCATTTTTAGTGCATGAAAATAATTTTCTTCACTCACATTTATTATAGTTTTCAAATTCTTTTGCATATACAAAAGCACTAAAATTTTCATTTTGTTGTGATCTCTATTTGCCTTATCTTTTTGTTTACCACAAAATTGCTAGAGTGAGAAACTCAAGTTTGAAAAAAAAAATTGAACATCCAAAAGTGGAAATGCACAAATACTGAGAGTGATAATTCCAAAAAGTATATATGATTTTTTAGGTCCGTTTTTTTTTTTAAAATAGGCATAAAGCGGGTTGTTTGGCTCTGGTAAATATCCCACCACACGTTAACTTGATAAGTTAATTTTTTCTACTCCTTGAATTTTTTAGATCATTAGGTCATTTGCATCTTCAACATGTTTCTGGCATGCATATCCACCACATTCAAAACATATTAGGATCAATTAGAAATTTCTTTTTTATAAAATTCTACCAAGATATTTGGGGTTGTACTAGTTGAATTTCCCAAAGGATGATAACAAATCTTTGGTGTTCATTTTTAGTGCGGGAAAATATATAGTTTTAAAATTCTTTTGCATGCATAAACACTAAAATTTTCATTTTGTTGTGATCTACATTTGCCTTATCTTTTTGTTTACAAGAAAGATGTGAGAGAGAAAAACTCAAGTTTGAAAAAAAAAAATTGAACATCCAACAATGGAAATGCACAAATGCTGAGAGCGATAATTTTGAAAAGTATCTATGATTTTTTAGGTCCGTTTTTTGTAAAATTGGCAAAAAGCGGGTTGTTTGGATCTGGTAAATATCCCACCGCACGTTAACTTGAGAATTTAATTTTTCTATTCCAAGAAATTTTTCGATCATTAGGTCATTTGCATCTTCAACATGTTACTGGCATGCATATCAACCACATTTAAACATGTTAGGATCAATTAGAAATCTCTTTCTTACAAAATTCCACCAAGCAATTTGGGGTTGTAGTAGTGGTATTTCCCCAACGTGGATAACAAAACTTTAGTGTTCATTTTAAGTGCGTGAAAATAGTTTTCTTCACTCACATTTATTATAGTTTTCAAATTCTTTTGCATACACATAAGCTGTAAAATTTTCATTTTGTTGTGATCTATATTTGCAAGATCTTTTTGTTTACGAGAAAACTGGGAGAGTGAAAAACTCATATTTGAAAAAAAAATTGAACATCCAAATTGGAAATGCACAAATCCTCAGACAGATAATTCTGAAATGTTTTTTGTGATTTTTTAGGTCCGATTTTTGTAAAATAGGAAAAAAGTGGGTTGTTTGGCTCTAGTAAATATCCCACCGCACGTTAAGATGAGAATTTAATTTTTTCTACTCCTTGAAATTTTTGGATCATTAGGTCATTTGCATCTTCAACATGTTTCTGGCATGCAAATCCACCACATTTAAAACATGTTAGGATTAATTTTAGATCACTTTCTTTTAAAATTGCACCAAGCTATCTGGTGTTGTACTAGTGGAATTTCCCCAACATGGATAACAAAACTTTGGTGTTTATTTTTAGTGCCTGAAAATAATTTTCTTCACGCACATTTATTATACTTTTCAAATTCTTTTGCATACATAAACTCTTAAATTTTTATTTTATTGTGATCTATATTTGCCTTATCTTTTTGTTTACGAGAAAACAGGGAGAGTGAAAACCTCAAGTTTGAAAAAAAAAAATGAACATCTCAAATGGAAATGCAAAAATGCTGAGAGAGATAATTCCAAAAAGTATCAGTGATTTTTTAGGTTCGGTTTTTGAAAAAAAGGCAACAAGTGGGTTGTTGGCTCTGGTAAATTTCCAACAGCAAGTTAACTTGAAAATTAAATTTTTTCTACTCCTTGAAATTTTTGGATCATTAAGTCATTTGCATCTTCAACATGTTTCTGGCATGCATATCCACCACATTCAAAATAGGTTAGGATCAATTAGAAATCTCTTTTTAAAAAAATTCCACCAAGCTATCTGGGGTTGTACTAGTGGAATTTCCCCAACGTGGATAACAAAACTTTGGTGTTTATTTTTAGTGCGAGAAAATATTTTTTTCACTCACATTTATTATAGTTTTCAAATTCTTTTGCATATACAAAAGCTCTAAAATTTTCATTTTGTTGTGATCTATATTTTCCTTATCTTTTTGTTTAGAAGAAAACTGGGAGATTGAAAAACTCAAGTTTGAAAAAAAAATTGAACATCCAAAAAAAGAAATGCACAAATGCTGAGAGCGATAATTCCAAAAAGTATCTATTATTTTTTAGGTCAACTTTTTTTAAAATAGGCAAAAAGCGGGTTATTTGGCTCATGTAAATATCCCACCGCACGTTAACTTGAGAATTCAATTTTGCTACTCCTAGAAATTTTTTGATCATTACGTCATTTGCATCTTCAACATGTTTTTGGCATGTATATCAACCACATTTAAACATGTTAGGATCAATTAGAAATCTCTTTCTTATAAAATTCCACCAAGCAATTTGGGGTTGTATTTGTGGAATTTCCCCAACATGGATAACAAAACTTTGGTGTGCATTTTTAGTGCGTGAAAATAATTTTATTCACTCACATTTATTATAGTTTTCAAATTCTTTTGCATATACATAAGCTGTAAAATTTTCATTTTGTTGTGATCTATATTAGCCTTCGAGAAAACTGGGAGAGTGAAAAACTCAAGTTTGAAAAATAAAATTGAATATCCAAGATGGAAATGCACAAATGCAAAGAGAGATAATCCCAAAAAGTATTTGTGATTTTTTTGGTCTGCTTTTTTGTAAAATAGGCAAAAACTGGGTTGTTTGGCTCTGGTAAATATCCCACCGCACGTTAACTTGAGAATTAAATTTTTTCTACTCCTTGAAATTTTTGGTTCATTAGGTCATTTGCATCTTCAACATGTTTCTGGCATGCATATCCACCACTTTTAAAACATGTTACGATTAATTTTAGATCACTTTCTTATAAAATTGCACCAAACTATCTGGGGTTGTACGAGTGGAATTTCCCCAACGTGGATAACAAAACTTTGGTGTTAATTATTAGTGCGTGAAAATAATTTTTTTCACTCACATTTATTACAGTTTTCAAATTCTTTTGCATATACAAAAGCTCTAAAATTTTCATTTTGTTGTGATCTATATTTGCATTATCTTTTTGAGTGAAAACCTCAAGTTTGAAAAAAAAAATTGAACATCCCAAATGGAAATGCACAAATGCTGAGAGCGATGATTCCAAAAAGTATCTGTGATTTTTTAGGTTCGCCTTTTGTAAAATATGCAAAAAGTGGGTTGTTTGGCTCAGGTAAATATCCCACCGCACGTTAACTTGAGAATTTAATTTTTTCCAGTCTTTGAAATTTTTGGACCATTAGGTCATTTGCATCTTCAACATGTTTCTGGCATGCATATCCACCACATTTAAAATATGATAGGATTAATTTTAGATCACTTTCTTATAAAATTGCACCAAGCTATCTGGGGTTGTACTAGTGGAATTTCACCAACGTGGATAACAAAACTTAGGTGTTCATTTTTAGTGCATGAAAATAATTTTCTTCACTCACATTTATTATAGTTTTCAAATTCTTTTGCATATACAAAAGCACTAAAATTTTCATTTTGTTGTGATCTATATTTGCCTTATCTTTTTGTTTACCACAAAACTGCTAGAGTGAAAAACTCAAGTTTGAAAAAGAAAAAAAATTGAACATCCAAAAATGGAAATGCACTGCTAGAGTGAAAAACTCAAGTTTGAAAAAAAAAAATTGAACATCCAAAAATGGAAATGCACAAATGCTGAGAGCGAAAATTCCGAAGAGTATCTATGATTTTTTAGGTCCATTTTTTGTAAAATACGCACAAAGCGGGTTGATTGGCTCTGGTAAATTTCCCACCACACGTTAACTTGATAAGTTAATTTTTTCTAGTCCTTGAAATTTTTGGATCATTAGGACATTTGCATCTTTAACATGTTTCTGGCATGCATATCAACCACATTTAAACATGTTAGGATCAATTGGAAATCTCTTTCTTATAAAATTCCATCAAGCAATTTGGGGTTGTAGTAGTGGTATTTCCCCATCGTGGATAACAAAACTTTAGTGTTCATTTTAAGTGAATGAAAATAGTTTTCTTCACTCACATTTATGATTGTTTTCAAATTCTTTTGCATACACATAAGCTGTAAAATTTTCATTTTGTTGTGATCTATATTTGCCAGATCTTTTTGTTTACGAGAAAACTGGGAGAGTGAAAAACTCAAATTTGAAAAAAAAAATTAAACAACCAAATTGGAAATGCACAAATGCTCAGACAGATAATTCCAAAATGTATTTGTGATTTTTTAGGTCCGATTTTTGTAAAATAGGAAAAAAGTGGGTTGTTTGGCTCTAGTAAATATCCCACCGCACGTTAAGATGAGAATTTAATTTTTTATATTCCTTGAAATTTTTGGATCATTAGGTCATTTGCATCTTCAACATGTTTCTGGCATGGAAATCCACCACATTTAAAACATGTTAGGATTAATTTTAGATCACTTTCTTTTAAAATTGCACCAAGCTATCTTAGTGTTGTACTAGTGGAATTTCCCCAACATGGATAACAAAACTTTGGTGTTTATTTTTAGTGCGTGAAAATAATTTTCTTCATACACATTTATTATACTTTTCAAATTCTTTTGCATACATAAACTCTTAAATTTTTATTTTGTTGCCATCTATATTTGCCTTACCTTTTTCTTTACGAGGAAACAGGGAGAGTGAAAACCTCAAGTTTGAAAAAAATAATTGAACATCCCAAATGGAAATGCAGAAATGCTGAGAGAGATAATTCCAAAAGTATCAGTGATTTTTTAGGTTCGGTTTTTGAAAAATAGGCAATAAGTGGGTTGTTGGCTCTGGTAAATTTCCAACAACAAGTTAACTTGAGAATTAAATTTTTTCTACTCCTTGAAATTTTTGGATCATTAAGTCATTTGCATTTTCAACATGTTTCTGGCATGCATATCCACCACATTCAAAATTGCTTAGGATCAATTAGAAATCTCTTTTTTAACAAATTCCACCAAGCTATCTGGGGTTGTACTAGTGGAATTTCCCCAACGTGGATAACAAAACTTTGGTGTTCATTTTTTGTGCGAGAAAATAATTTTCTTCACTCACATTTATAATAGTATTCAAATTCTTTTGCATATACAAAAGCTCTAAAATTTTCATTTTGGTTTGATCTATATTTTCCCTATCTTTTTATTTAGGAGAAAACTAGGAGAGTGAAACACTGAAGTTTGAAAAAAAAATTGAACTTCCAAAAACAGAAATGCACAAATGGTGAGAGCGATAATTTCGAAAAGTATCTATGATTTTTTAGGTCCACTTTTTGTAAAATAGGCAAAAAGCGGGTTATTTGGCTCTGGTAAATATCCCACCGCACGTTATCTTGAGAATTTAATTTTTCTACTCCTAGAAATTTTTTGATCATTACGTCATTTGCATCTTCAACATGTTTCTAGCATGTATATCAACCACATTTAAACATGTTAGGATCAATTAGAAATCTCTTTCTTATCAAATTCCACCAAGCAATTTGGGGTTGTACTTGTGGAATTTCCCCAACGTGGATAACAAAACTTTGGTGTGCATTTTTAGTACGTGAAAATAATTTTATTCACACACATTTATTATAGTTTTCAAATTCTTTTGCATATACATAGGCTCTAAAATTTTCATTTTGTTGTGATCTATATTAGCCTTCGAGAAAACTGGGAGAGTGAAAAACTCAAGTTTGAAAAATAAAATTGAACATCCAAGATGGAAATGCACAAATGCAAAGAGAGATAATTCCAAAAAGTATTTGTGATTTTTTAGGTCTGCTTTTTGTAAAATAGGCAAAAAGTGGGTTGTTTTGCTCAGGTAAATATCCCACCGCACGTTAACTTGAGAATTAAATTTTTTCAACTCCTTGAAATTTTAGGATCATTAGGTCATTTGCATCTTCAACATGTTTCTGGCATGCATATCCACCACATTTAAAACATGTTAGGATTAATTTTAGATCACTTTCTTATGAAATTGCACCAAACTATCTGGGGTTGTACTAGTGGAATTTCCCCAACGTGGATAACAAAACTTTGGTGTTCATTTTTAGTGCATGAAAATAATTTTCTTCACTCACATTTATTATAGTTTTCAAATTCTTTTGCATATACAAAAGCACTAAAATTTTCATTTTGTTGTGATCTATATTTGCCTTATCTTTTTGTTTACCACAAAACTGCTAGAGTGAAAAACTCAAGTTTGAAAAAAAAATAAAAATTGAACATCCAAAATTGGAGATGCACAAATGCTGAGAGCGATAATTCCAGAAAAGTATCTATGATTTTTTAGGTCCGTTTTTTGTAAAATAGGCATAAAGCGGGTTGTTTGGCTCTGGTAAATATCCCACCACACGTTAACTTGATAAGTTAATTTTTTCTACTCGTTGAAATTTTTAAATCATTAGGTCATTTGCATCTTCAACATGTTTCTGGCATGCATATCCACCACATTCAAAACATATTAGGATCAATTAGAAATCTCTTTTTTATAAAATTCTACCAAGCTATTTGGGGTTGTACTAGTAGAATTTCCCAAAGGATGATAACAAATCTTTGGTGTTCATTTTTAGTGCGGGAAAATATATAGTTTTAAAATTCTTTTGCATGCATAAACACTAAAATTTTCATTTTGCTGTGATCTACATTTGCCTTATTTTTTTGTTTACAAGAAAGATGGGAGAGAGAAAAACTCAAGTTTGAAAAAAAAAATTTGTACATCCAAGAATGGAAATGCACAAATGCAGAGAGCGATAATTTCGAAAAGTATCTATGATTTTTTAGGTCCGATTTTTGTAAAATTGGCAAAAATCGGGTTGTTTGGCTCTAGTAAATATCCCACCGCACGTTAACTTGAGAATTTAATTTTTCTACTCCTAGAAATTTTTGGATCATTAGGTCATTTGCATCTTCAACATGTTACTGGCATGCATATCAACCACATTTAAACATGTTAGGATCAATTAGAAATCTCTTTCTTATAAAATTCACCAAGCAATTTGGGGTTGTAGTAGTGGTATTTCCCCATCATGGATAACAAAACTTTAGTGTTCATTTTAAGTGCGTGAAAATAGTTTTCTTCACTCACATTTATTATAGTTTTCAAATTCTGTTGCATACACATAAGCTGTAAAATTTTCATTTTGTTGTGATCTATATTTGTCAGATCTTTTTGTTTACGAGAAAAATAGGAGAGTGAAAAACTCTAATTTGAAAAAAAAAATTGAACATCCAAATTGGAAATGCACAAATGCTCAGACAGATAATTCCGAAATGTATTTGTGATTTTTTAGGTCCGATTTTTGTAAAATAGGAAAAAAGTGGGTTGTTTGGCTCTAGTCAATATCCCACCGCACGTTAAGATGAGAATTTAATTTTTTCTATTCCTTGAAATTTTTGGATCATTAGGTCATTTGCATCTTCAACATGTTTCTGGAATGGAAATCCACCACATTTAAAACATGTTAGGATTAATTTTAGATCACTTTCTTTTACAATTGCACCAAGCTATCTGGTGTTGTACTAGTGGAATTTCCCCAACATGGATAACAAAACTTTGGTGTTTATTTTTAGTGCGTGAAAATAATTTTCTTCATGCACATTTATTATACTTTTCAAATTCTTTTGCATACATAAACTCTTAAATTTTTATTTTGTTGCCATCTATATTTGCCTTACTTTTTTGTTTACGAGAAAAAAGGGAGAGTGAAAACCTCAAGTTTGAAAAAAAAAAAATTGAACATCCCAAATGGAAACGCAGAAATGCTGAGAGAGATAATTCCAAAAAGTATCAGTGATTTTTTAGGTTCGGTTTTTGAAAAATAGGCAACAAGTGGGTTGTTGGCTCTGGTAAATTTCCAACAGCAAGTTAACTTGAGAATTAAATTTTTTCTACTCCTTGAAATTTTTGGATCATTAAGTCATTTGCAGTCAACATGTTTCTGGCATGCATATCCACCACATTCAAAATAGGTTAGGATCAATTAGAAATCTCTTTTTTAAAAAAATTCCACCAAGCTATTTGGGGTTGTACTAGTGGAATTTCCCCAACGTGGATAACAAAACTTTGGTGTTCATTTTTAGTGCGAGAAAATAATTTTCTTCACTCACATTTATAATAGTTTTCAAATTCTTTTGCATATACAAAAGCTCTAAAATTTTCATTTTGTTGTGATCTATTTTTTCCTTATCTTTTTATTTAGGAGAAAACTGGGAGAGTGAAAAACTCAAGTTTGAAAAAAAAAATTGAACATCCAAAACTTTGGTGTTCATTTATAATTTGCACAAATGGTGAGCGCAATAATTTCGAAAGTATCTATGATTTTTTAGATCCACTTTTTGTAAAATAGGCAAAAAGCGGGTTATTTGGCTCTGGTAAATATCCCACCGCATGTTATCTTGAGAATTTAATTTTTCTACTCCTAGAAATTTTTCGATCATTACGTCATTTGCATCTTCAACATGTTTCTGGCATGTATATCAACCACATTTAAACATGTTAGGATCAATTAGAAATCTCTTTCTTATCAAATTCCACCAAGCAATTTGGGGTTGTACTTGTGGAATTTCCCCAACGTGGATAACAAAACTTTGGTGTGCATTTTTAGAGCGTGAAAATAATTTTATTCACTCACATTTATTATAGTTTTCAAATTATTTTGCATATACATAAGCTCTAAAATTTTCATTTTGTTGTGATCTATATGCCTTCGAGAAAACTGGAAGAGTGAAAAACTCAAGTTTGAAAAATAAAATTGAACATCCAAGATGGAAATGCACAAATGCAAAGAGAGATAATTCCAAAAAGTATTTGTGATTTTTTAGGTCTGCTTTATGTAAAATAGGCAAAAAGTGGGTTGTTTGGCTCTGGTAAATATCCCACCGCACGTTAACTTGAGAATTAAATTTTTTCAACTCCTTGAAATTTTTGGATCATTAGGTCATTTGCATCTTCAACATGTTTTTGGCATGCATATCCACCACATTTAAAACATGTTAGGATCAATTTTAGATCACTTTCTTATAAAATTGCACCAAACAATCTGGGGTTGTACTAGTGGAATTTTCCCGACGTGGATAACAAAACTTTGGTGTTCATTATTAGTGCATGAAAATAATTTTCTTCACTCACATTTATTATAGTTTTCAAATTCTTTTGCATATACAAAAGCTCTAAAATTTTCATTTTGTTGTGATCTATATTTGCCTTATCTTTTTGAGTGAAAACCTCAAGTTTGAAAAAAAAAATTGAACATCCCAAATGGAAATGGACAAATGCTGAGAGCGATGATTCCAAAAAGTATCTGTGATTTTTTAGGTTCGCTTTTTGTAAAATATGCAAAAAGTGGGTTGTTTGGCTCAGGTAAATATCCCACCGCACGTTAACTTGAGAATTTAATTTTTTCCAGTCCTTGAAATTTTTGGACCATTAGGTCATTTGCAACTTCAACATGTTTCTGGCATGCATATCCACCACATTTAAAACATGTTAGGATTAATTTTAGATCACTTTCTTATAAAATTGCACCAAGCTATCTGGGGTTGTACTAGTGGAATTTCACCAACGTGGATAACAAAACTTAGGTGTTCATTTTTAGTGCATGAAAATAATTTTCTTCACTCACATTTATTATAGTTTTCAAATTCTTTTGCATATACAAAAGCACTAAAATTTTCATTTTGTTGTGATCTATATTTCCCTTATCTTTTTGTTTACCACAAAACTGCTGGAGTGAAAAACTCAAGTTTGAAAAAGGAAAAAATTGAACATCCAAAATTGGAGATGCACAAATGCTGAGAGCGATAATTCCGAAAAGTATGTATGATTTTTTAGGTACATTTTTTGTAAAATAGGCATAAAGCTGGTTGTTTGGCTCTGGTAAATATCCCACCACACGTTAACTTGATAAGTTAACTTTTTCTACTCCTTGAAATTTTTAAATCATTAGGTCATTTGCATCTTCAACATGTTTTTGGCATGCATATCCACCACATTCAAAACATATTAGGATCAATTAGAAATCTCTTTTTTATAAAATTCTACCAAGCTATTTGGGGTTGTACTAGTAGAATTTCCCAAAGGATGATAACAAATCTTTGGTGTTCATTTTTAGTGCGGGAAAATATATAGTTTTAAAATTCTTTTGCATGCATAAACACTAAAATTTTCATTTTGTTGTGATCTACATTTGCCTTATTTTTTTGTTTACAAGAAAGATGGGAGAGAGAAAAACTCAAGTTTGAAAAAAAAAATTGTACATCCAAGAATGGAAATGCACAAATGTAGAGAGCGATAATTTCGAAAAGTATCTATGATTTTTTAGGTCCGCTTTTTGTAAAATTGGCCAAAAGCGGGTTGTTTGGCTCTGGTTAATATCCCACCGCACGTTAACTTGAGAATTTAATTTTTCTACTCCTAGAAATTTTTCGATCATTAGGTCATTTGCATCTTCAACATGTTACTGGCATGCATATCAACCACATTTAAACATGTTAGGATCAATTAGAAATCTCTTTCTTATAAAATTCCACCAACCAATTTGGGGTTGTAGTAGTGGTATTTCCCCAATGTGGATAACAAAATTTTAGTGTTCATTTTAAGTGCATGAAAATAGTTTTCTTCACTCACATTTATTATAGTTTTCAAATTCTGTTGCATACACATAATCTCTAAAATTTTCATTTTGTTGTGATCTATATTTGCCAGATCTTTTTGTTTACGAGAAAACTGGGAGAGTGAAAAACTCAAATTTGAAAAAAAAATTGAACATCCGAATTGGAAATGCACAAATGCTCAGACAGATAATTCCGAAATGTATTTGTGATTTTTTAGGTCCGATTTTTGTAAAATAGGAAAAAAGTGGGTTGTTTGGCTCTAGTAAATATCCCACCGCACGTTAAGATGAGAATTTAATTTTTCTACTCCTTGAAATTTTTGGATCATTAGGTCATTTGCATCTTCAACATGTTTCTGGCAAGCAAATCCACCACATTTAAAACATGTTAGGATTAATTTTAGATCACTTTCTTTTAAAATTGCACCAAGCTATCTGGTGTTGTACTAGTGGAATTTCCCCAACATTGATAACAAAACTTTGGTGTTTATTTTTAGTGCGTGAAAAAATTTTCTTCACGCACATTTATTATACTTTTCAAATTCTTTTGCATACATAAACTCTTAAATTTTTATTTTGTTGCATCTATATTTGCCTTATCTTTTTGTTTACGAGAAAACAGGGAGAATGAAAACCTCAAGTTTGAAAAAAAAATTGAACATCCCAAATGGAAATGTAGAAATGCTGAGAGAGATAATTCCAAAAAGTATCAGTGATTTTTTAGGTTCGGTTTTTGAAAAATAGGCAACAAGTGGGTTGTTGGCTCTGGTAAATTTCCAACAACAAGTTAACTTGAGAATTAAATTTTTTCTACTCCTTGAAATTTTTGGATCATTAAGTCATTTGCATCTTCAACATGTTTCTGGTATGCATATCCACCACATTCAAAATAGGTTAGGATAAATTACAAATCTCTTTTCTAAACAATTCCACCAAGCTATCTGGGGTTGTACTAGTGGAATTTCCCCAACGTGGATAACAAAACTTTGGTGTTCATTTTTAGTGCGAGAAAATAATTTCCTTCACTCACATTTATTATAGTTTTAAAATTGTTTTGCATATACAAAAGCTCTAAAATTTTCATTTTGTTGTGATCTATATTTTCCTTATCTTTTTGTTTTGGAGAAAACTGGGAGAGTGAAAAACTCAAGTTTGAAAAAAAAAATGAACATCCAAAAACAGAAATGCACAAATACTGAGAGCGATAATTCCGAAAAGTATCTATGATTTTTTAGGTCCACTTTTCTTAAAATAGGCAGAAAGCGGGTTATTTGGCTCGGCTAAATATCCCACCCCACGTTAACTTGAGAATTTAATTTTTCTACTCCTAGAAATTTTTTGATCATTACGTCATTTGCATCTTCAACATGTTTCTGGCATGTATATCAACCACATTTAAACATGTTAGGATCAATTAGAAATCTCTTTCTTATAAAATTCCACCAAGCAATTTGGGGTTGTACTTGTGGAATTTCCCCAACGTGGATAACAAAACTTTGGTGTGCATTTTTAGTGCGTGAAAATAATTTTATTCGCTCACATTTATTATAGTTTTCAAATTCTTTTGCATATACATAAGCTCTAAAATTTTCATTTTGTTGTGATCTATATTAGCCTTCGAGAAAACTGGGAGAGTGAAAAACTCAAGTTGGAAAAATAAAATTGAACATCCAAGATGGAAATGCACAAATGCAAAGAGAGATAATTCCAAATAGTTTTTGTGATTTTTTAGGTCTGCTTTTTGTAAAATAGGCAAAAAGTGGGTTGTTTGGCTCTGGTAAATATCCCACCGCACGTTAACTTGAGAATTAAATTTTTTCTACTCCTTGAAATTTTTGGATCATTAGGTCATTTGCATCTTCAACATGTTTCTGCCATGCATATCCACCACATTTAAAACATGTTAGGATTAATTTTAGATCACTTTCTTATAAAATTGCACCAAACTATCTGGGGTTGTACTAGTGGAATTTCCCCAACGTGGATAACATAACTTTGGTGTTCATTATTAGTGCCTGAAAATAATTTTCTTCACTCACATTTATTATAGTTTTCAAATTCTTTTGCATATTCAAAAGCACTAAAATTTTCATTTGTTGTGATCTATATTTGCCTTATCTTTTTCTTTACGAGAAAACTACGAGAGTGAAAAACTCAAGTTTGAAAAAAAAAAATTGAACATCCAAAAACGGAAATGCACAAATGCTGAGAGCGATAATTCCAAAAAGTTTCTTTGATTTTTTAGGTCCTCTTTTTGTAAAATAGGCATAACGCGGGTTTTTTGGCTCTGGTAAATATCCCACCAAACGTTAACTTGAGAAGTTAATTTTTTCTACTCCTTAAAATTTTTGGATCATTAGGTCATTTTCATCTTCAACATGTTTCTTGCATGCATATCCACCACATTCAAAACATATTAGGATTAATTAGAAATCTCTTTTTTATAAAATTCCACCAAGCTATTTGGGGTTGTACTAGTAGAATTTTCCAAACGATGATAACAAATCATTGGTGTTCATTTTTAGTGCGGGAAAATATATAGTTTTAAAATTCTTTTGCATGCATAAACACTAAAATTTTCATTTTGTTGTGATCTACATTTGCCTTATCTTTTTTTTTACAAGAAAGATGGGAGAGCGAAAAACTCAAGTTTGAAAAAAAAAAATTGAACATCCAAGAATGGAAATGCACAAATGCTGAGAGCGATAATTTTGAAAAGTATCTATGATTTTTTAGGTCCGCTTTTTGTAAAATTGGCAAATAGCGGGTTGTTTGGCTCTGGTAAATATCCCACCGCACGTTAACTTGAGAATTTAATTTTTCTACTCCTAGAAATTTTTCAATCATTAGGTTATTTGCATCTTCAACATGTTACTGGCCTGCATTTCAACCACATTTAAACATGTTAGGATCAATTAGAAATCTCTTTCTTATAAAATTCCACCAAGCAATTTGGGGTTGTACTAGTGGTATTTCCCTAACGTGGATAACAAAACTTTGGTGTTCATTTTAAGTGCGTGAAAATAGTTTTCTTCACTCACATTTATCATAGTTTTCAAATTCTTTTGCATACACATAAGCTGTAAAATTTTCATTTTGTTGTGATCTATATTTGCCTAATCTTTTTGTTTACGAGAAAACTGGGAGAGTGAAAAACTCAAATTTGAAAAACAAAATTGAACATCCAAATTGGAAATGCACAAATGCTAAGAGAGATAATTCCGAAATGTATTTGTGATTTTTTAGGTCCGATTTTTGTAAAATAAGAAAAAAGTGGGTTGTTTGGCTCTAGTAAATATCCCACCGCATGTTAAGTTGAGAATTTAATTTTTTCTACTCCTTGAAATTTTTGGATCATTAGGTCATTTGCATCTTCAACATGTTTCTGGCATGCATATCCACCACATTTAAAACATGTTAGGATTAATTTTAGATCACTTTCTTTTAAAATTGCACCAAGCTATCTGGTGTTGTACTAGTGGAATTTCCCCACATTGGATAATACAACTTTGGTGTTTATTTTTAGAGCGTGAAAACTTTTAAATTTTCATTTTGTTGTGATCTATATTTTACCTTATCTTTTTGTTTACCAGAAAACAGGGAGAGTGAAAACCTCAAGTTTGGAAAAAAAGATTGAACATCACAAATGGAAATGCAGAAACACTGAGAGAGATAATTCCAAAAAGTATCAGTGATTTTTTAGGTTCGGTTTTTGAAAAATAGGCAACAAGTGGGTTGTTGGCTCTCGTAAATTTCCCACAACAAGTTAACTTGAGAGTTAAATTTTTTCTACTCCTTGAAATATTTGGATCATTAAGTCATTTGCATCTTCAACATGTTTCTGGCATGCATATCCACCACATTCAAAATAGGTTAGGATCAATTAGAAATCTCTTTTTTAAAAAATTCCACCAAGCTATCTATGGTTGTACTAGTGGAATTTCCCCAACGTGGATAACAAAACTTTGGTGTTCATTTTTAGTGCGTGAAAATAATTTTCTTCACTCACGTTTATTATATTTTTAAAATTCTTTTGCATATACAAAAGCTCTAAAATTTTCATTTTGTTGTGATCTATATTTGCCTTATCTTTTTGTTTAGGAGAAAACTGGGAGAGTGAAAAACTCAAGCTTGAAAAAAAAAATTGAACATCCAAAAAAAGAAATGCACAAATGCCGAGAGCGATAATTCTGAATAGTATCTATGATTTTTTAGGTCCACTATTTGTAAAATAGGCAAAAAGCGGTTATTTGGGTCTGGTAAATATCCCTCCGCACGTTAACTTGAGAATTTAATTTTTCTATTCCAAGAAATTTTTCAATCATTACGTCATTTGCATCTTCAACATGTTTCTGGCATGCATATCAACCACATTTAAACATGTTAGGATCAATTAGAAATCTCTTTCTTATAAAATTCCGCCAAGCAATTTGGGGTTGTACTTGTGGAATTTCCCCAACGTGGATAACAAAACTTTGGTTTTAATTTTTAGTGCGTGAAAATAATTTTATTCACTCACATTTATTATAGTTTTGAAATTATTTTGCATATACATAAGCTCTAAAATTTTCATTTTGTTGTGATCTATATTTGCCTTCGAGAAAACTGGGAGAGTGAAAAACTCAAGTTTGAAAAAAAAAATTGAACATCCAAAATGGAAATGCACAAATGCAAAGAGAGATAATTCCAAAAAGTATTTGTGATCTTTTAGGTCCGCTTTTTGTAAAATAGGCAAAAAGTGGGTTGTTTGGCTCATGTAAATATCCCACCGCACGTTAACTTGAGAATTTAATATTTTCTACTCAATGAAATTTTTGGATCATTAGGTCATTTGCATCTTCAACATGTTTCTGGTATGCATATCCACCACATTAAAAACATGTTAGGATTAATTTTAGATCACTTTCTTATAAAATTGCACCAAGCTATCTGGGGTTGTACTAGTAGAATTTCACCAACGTGGATAACAAAACTTTGGTGTTCCTTTTTAGTGCATGAAAATAATTTTCTTCACTCACATTTATTATAGTTTTCAAATTCTTTTGCATATAAAAAAGTGCTAAAATTTTCATTTTGTTGTGATCTATATTTGCCTTATCTTTTTGTTTACGAGAAAACTGCGAGAGTGAAAAACTCAAGCTTGAAAAAAAAAAATTGAACATCCAAAATGGAAATGCACAAATGGAAAGAGAGATAATTCCAAAAAGTATTTGTGATTTTTTTGGTCCGCTTTTTGTAAAATAGGCAAAAAGTGGGTTGTTTGGCTCTGGTAAATATCCCACTGTACGTTAACTTGAGAATTTAATTTTTTCAACTCCTTGAAATTTTTGGATCAGTAGGTCATTTGCATCTTCAAAATGTTTCTGGCATGCATATCCACCACATTTAAAACATGTTAGGATTAATTTTAGATCACTTTCTTATAAAATTGTACCAAGCTATCTGTGGTTGTACTATTGGAATTTCCCCAACATGTATAACAAAACTTTGGTGTTTATTTTTAGTACGTGAAAATAATTTTCTTTACTCACATTTATTATAGTTTTCAAATCTTTTGCATGCATAAAATCTTAAATTTTTATTTTGTTGTGATCTATATTTGCCTTATCATTTTGTTTATGAGAAAACAGGGAGAGTGAAAACCTCAAGTTCGAAAAAAAAATTGAACATCCCAAATGGAAATGTACAAATGCTCAGAGAGATAATTCCAAAAAGTATCTGTGATTTTTTAGGTTCGCTTTTTGTAAAATAAGCAAAAAGTGGGTTGTTGGCTCTGCTAAATTTCCCATTGCACGTTAACTTGAGAATTAAATTTTTTCTACACCTTGAAATTTTTGGATCTTTATGTCATTTGCATCTTCAACATGTTTCTGGCATTCATATCAACCACATTAAAAATAGGTTAGGATCAATTAGAAATCTCTTTTTTAAAAAATTCCACCAAGCTATTTGGGGTTGTACAAGAGGAATTTCCCAAACGATGAAAACAAAACTTTGGTGTTCATTTTTAGTGCGTGAAAATATCTTTCTTCACTCACATTTATTATAGTTTTCAAATTCTTTTGCATGCATAATATCTAAAATTTTTATTTTGTTGTGATCTATATTTTCCTTAACTTTTTGTTTACGAGAAAACTGGGAGAGTGAAAAACTCAAGTTTGAAAAAAAAAAATTGAACAACCACAAATGCTGAGAGCGATAATTCCGGAAAGTTTCTATGATTTTTTAGGTCCGCTTTTTGTAAAATAGGCAAAAAGCGGGTTGTTTGGCTCTGATAAATATCCCATCGCACGTTAACTTGAGAAGTTAATTTTTCTACTCCTAGAAATTTTTCAATCATTAGGTCATTTCTATCTTCAACATGTTTCTGGCATGCATATCAACAACATTAAAAACATGTTAGGATGAATTAGAAATCTTTTTCTTATGAAATTCCTCCAAACTATATGGGGTTGTACTTATGGAATTTCCCCAACGTGGATAACAAAACATTGGTGTTCATTTTTAGTGCGTGAAAATAATTTTCTTCTCTCTCATTTGTTATAGTTTTCAAATTCTTTTGCTTACATAAACTCTCAAATTTCATTTTGTTGTGATCTTTATTTGCCTTCTCTTTTTGTTTACAAGAAAACAGGGAAAGTGAAAAACCCAAGTTTGAAAAAAAAAATGAACATCCAAAAATGGAAATTCTCAAATGCTAAGAACGATAATTTCAAAAAGTATTTGTGATATTTTTGGTCCAATTTTTGTAAAATAGGTAAAAATTTGGTTGTTTGGCACTGGCAAATATCCCACCACACGTTAACTTGAGAATTTAATTTTTTCTACTCCTTGAAATTTTTGGATCATTAGGTCATTTGCATCTTCAACATGTTTCTGGCATGCATATCCACCACATTTAAACATGTTAGGATCAATTAGAAATCTCTTTCCTATAAAATTCGACCAAGCAATTTGGGGTTGTACTAGTGGAATTTCCCCAACGTGGATAACAAAACTTGGGTGTTCATTTTTAGTGCGTGAAAATAATTTTATTCACTCACATTTATTATAGTTTTCAAATTATTTTGCATATACATAAGCTCTAAAATTTTCAATTTGTTGTGATCTATATTTGCCTTCGAGAAAATTGGGAGACTGAAAAACTCAAGTTTGAAAAACAAAATTGAACATCCAAAATGGAAATGCACAAATGCAAAAGTGATAATTCCAAAAAGTATTTGTGATTTTTTCGGTCCGCTTTTTGTAAAATAGGCAAAAAGTGGGTTGTTTGGCTCTGGGAAATATCCCACCACACGTTAACTTGAGAATTAAATTTTTTCTACTCATTGAAATATTTGGATCATTAGGTCATTTGTATCTTCAACATGTTTCTGGCATGCATATCCACCACATTTAAAACATGTTAGGATTAATTTTAGATTTCTTTCTTATAAAATTTCACAAAGCTATCTGGGGTTGTACTAGTGGAATTTCACCAACGTGGATAACAAAACTTTGGTGTTCATTTTTAGTGTATGAAAATAATTTTCTTCACTCACATTTATTATAGTTTTCAAATTCTTTTGCATATACAAAAAGCACTAAAGTTTTCATTTTGTTGTGATCTATATTTGCCTTATCTTTTTGTTTACGAGAAAACTGCGAGAGTGAAAAACTCAAGTTTGAAAAAAAAAATTGAACATCCAAAATGGAAATGCACAAATGCAAAGAGAGATAATTCCAAAAATTATTTGTGATTTTTTAGGTCCGCTTTTTGTAAAATAGGCAAAAAGTGGGTTGTTTGGCCCTGGTAAATATCCCACCGCATGTTAACTTGAGAATTAAATTTTTTCAACTCCTTGAAATTTTTGGATCAGTAGGTCATTTGCATCTTCAACATGTTTCTGGCATGCATATCCACCACATTTAAAACATGTTAGGATTAATTTTAGATCACTTTCTTATAAAATTGCACCAAGATATCTGTGGTTGTACTAGTGGAATTTCCCCAACATGGATAACAAACCTTTGGTGTTTATTTTTTGTGCGTGAAAATAATTTTCTTTACTCACATTTATTATACTTTTCAAATTCTTTTGCATACAATCTTAAATTTTCATTTTTTTGTGATCTATATTTGCCTTATCATTTTGTTTATGAGAAAACAGGGAGAGTGAAAACCTTAAGTTCGAAAAAAAAATTGAACATCCCAAATGGAAATGCACAAATGCTTAGAGAGATAATTCCAAAAAGTATCTGTGATTTTTTAGGCTCGCTTTTTGTAAAATAGGCAAAAAGTGGGTTGTTGGCTCTGGTAAATTTCCCATAGCACGTTAACTTGAGAATTAAATTTTTTCTACACCTTGAAATTTTTTGATCATTATGTCATTTGCATCTTCAACATGTTTCTGGCATTCATATCAACCACATTAAAAATAGGTTAGGATCAATTAGAAATCTCTTTTTTTAAAAATTCCACCAAGCTATTTGGGGTTGTACTAGTGGAATTTCCCAAACAATGATAACAAAACTTTGGTGTTCATTTTTAGTGCGTGAAAATAACTTTCTTCACTCACATTTATTATAGTTTTCAAATTCTTTTGCATGCAAAATCTCTAAAATTTTCATTTTGTTGTGATCTATATTTGCCTTATCTTTTTGTTTACGCGAAAACTAGGAGAGTGAAAAACTCAAGTTTGAAAAAAAAATTGAACAACCAAAAATGGAAATGCACAAATGCTGAGAGCGATCTTTTCGGAAAGTGTCTATGATTTTTTAGGTCCGCTTTTTGTAAAATAGACAAAAAGAGGGTTGTTTGGCTCTGATAAATATCCCATCGCACGTTAACTTGAGAATTCAAATTTTCTACTCCTAGAATTTTTTCGATCATTAGGTCATTTGTATCTTCAACATGTTTCTGGCATGCATATCAACCACATTAAAAACATGTTAGGATGAATTAGAAATCTTTTTCTTATAAAATTCCACCATGCTATATGGGGTTGTACTTATGGAATTTCCCCAACGTGGATAACAAAACATTGGTGTTCATTTTTAGAGCGTGAAAATAATTTTCTTCTCTCTCATTTATTATAGTTTTCAAATTCTTTTGCATACATAAACTCTCAAATTTCATTTTGTTGTGATCTTTATTTGCCTTATCTTTTTGTTTATAAGAAAACAGGGAAAGTGAAAAACCCAAGTTTGAAAAAAAAATTTAACATCCAAAAATGAAAATTCTCAAATGCTAAGAACGATAATTTCAAAAAGTATTAGTGATCTTTTAGGTCCAATTTTTGTAAAATAGGTAAAAAGTTGGTTGTTTTGCTCTGGCAAATATCCCACCACACGTTAACTTCAGAATTTAATTTTTTCTACTCCTTGAAATTTTTGGATCATTAGGTCATTTGCATCTTCAACATGTTTCTAGCATGCATATCCACCACATTTAAACATGTTAGGATCAATTATAAATCTCTTTCCTATAAAATTCCACCAAGCAATTTGGGGTTGTACTAGTGGAATTTCCCCAACGTGGATAACAAAACTTTGGTGTTTATTTTTAGTGCGTGAAAATAATTTTCTTCACTCACATTTATTATAGTTTTCGAATTCTTTTGCATAGATAAGCTCTAAAATTTTCATTTTTTTGTGATCTATATTTGCCTTATCTTTTTGTTTACGAGAAAACTGGGAGAGTGAAAAACTCAAATTTGAAAAAAACAATTGAACATCCCAAATGGAAATGCACAAAGGCGAAGAGAGATAATTCGAAAAAGTATTTGTGATTTTTTAGGTCCGCTTTTGCAAAATAGGCAAAAAGTGGGTTGTTTGGTTCTGGTAAATATCCCACCGCACGTTAACTTGAGAATCTAATTTTTTATACTCCTTGAAATTTTTGGATCATTAGGTCATTTGCATCTTCAACATTTTTCTGGCATGCATATCCACCACATTTAAAACATGTTAGGATCAATTTGAGATCACTTTCTTACAAAATTCCACCAAGCTATCTGGGGTTGTACTAATGGAATTTCCCCAACATGGATAACAATACTTTGGTGTTTATTTTTAGTGTGTGAAAATAATTTTCTTCACTCACATTTATTATACTTTTCAAATTCTTTTGCATACATAAACTCTTAAATGTTCATTTTGTTGTGATCTATATTTGCCTTATCTTTTTGCTTACGAGAAAACTGGGAGAGTGAAAACCAAGAGTTTGAAAAAAAATTGTACATCTCAAATGGAAATGCACAAATGCTGAGAGAGACAATTCCAAAAAGTACCTATGATTTTTTAGATTCGCTTTTCGTAAAATAGGCAAAAAGTGGGTTGTTGGCTCTGGTAATTTTCCCACAGCACGTAAACTTGAGAATTATATTTTTTCTACTCCTTGAAATTTTTGGATCTTTAGGTCATTTGCATCTTCAACATGTTTCTGGCATGCATATCCACCACGTTCAAAATAGGATAGGATCAATTAGAATTCACGTTTTTAAAGAATTCCACCAAGCTATTTTGGGTTGTACTAGTGGAATTTCCCAAACGACGATAACAAAACTTTGGTGTTCTTTTTTAGTGCGTGAAAATAATTTTCTCACTCGCATTTGTTATAGTTTTCAAATTCTTTTCCATGCATAATCTCTAAAATTTTCATTTTGTTGTGATCCATATTGGCCTTATCTTTTTGTTTACGAGAAAACTGGGAGAGTGAAAAACTCAAGTTTGAAAAAAAAAATTGAACATCCAAAAATGGAAATGCACAAATGCTGAGAGCAATAATTCCGAAAAGTATATGTGATATTTTAGGTCCGCTTTTTTTAAAATAGGCAAAAAGCGGGTTGTTTGGCTCTGGTAAATATCCCACCGCATGTTAACTTGAGAATTTATTTTCTCTACACCTAGAAATTTTTCGATCATTAGGTCATTTGTATCTTCAACATGTTTCTGGCATGCATATCGACCACATTAAAAACATGTTAGGATGAATTAGAAATCTTTTTCGTATAAAATTCCACCAAGCTATATGGGGTTGTACTTGTGGAATTTCCCCAACGTGGATTACAAAACTTTGGTGTTCATTTTTAGTGCGTGAAAATAATTTTCTTCACTCTCATTTATTATAGTTTTCAAATTATTTTGCATAAATAAACTCTAAAAATTTCATTTTGTTGTGATCTTTATTTGCCTTATCTTTTTCTTTACAAGAAAACTGGCAAAGTGAAAAACTCTAGTTTGAAAAAAAAAAATTGAACATCGGAAAATGGAAATGCTCAAATGCTGAGAGCGATAATTCCAAAAAGTATATGTGATCTTTAAGGTCCAATTTTTGTAAAATGGGCAAAAAGTGGGCTGTTTAGCTCTGGTAAATATCCAACCACACGTTAACTTGAGAATTTAATTTTTTCTACTCCTTTAAAATTTTGGATCATTAGGTCATTTGCATCTTCAACATGTTTCTGGCATGCATATCCACCACATTTAAACATATTAGGATCAATTAGAAATCTCTTTCCTATAAAATTCCACCAAGCAATTTGGGGTTGAACTAGTGGAATTTCCCAAACGTGGATAACAAAACTTTGGTGTTTATTTTTAGTGCGTGAAAATAATTTTCTTCACTCACATTTATTATAGTTTTCGAATTCTTTTGCATACATAAGCTCTAAAATTTTCATTTTGTTGTGATCTATATTTCCATATCTTTTTGTTTACGAGAAAACTGGGAAAGTGGAAAACTCAAGTACGAAAAAAAAAATTGAACATCCAAAGTGGAAATGCACAAATACAGAGAGAGATAATTCCAAAAATTATCTGTGATTTTTTAGGTCCACTTTTTCTAAAATAGGCAAAAAGTGGGTTGTTTGGCTCTGGTAAATATCCCACCGCACGTTAACTTGAGAATTTAATTTTTTATACTCCTTGAAAATTTTGGATCATTAGGTCATTTGCATCTTCAACATGTTTCTGGCGTGCATATCCACCACATTTAAAACATGTTAGGATCAATTTGAGATCACTTTCTTATAAAATTTACCAAGCTATCTTGGGTTGTACTAGTGGAATTTCCTCAACATGGATAACAAAACTTTGGTGTTTATTTTTAGTGCGTTAAAATAATTTTCTTCACTCACATTTATTATAGTTTTCAAATTCTTTTGCATACATAAACTTTTAAATTTTCATTTTGTTGTGATCTATATTTGCCTTATCTTTTTGTTTACGAGAAAACTGGGACAGAGAAAAACTCAAGTTTAAAGAAAAAATTGAACATCAAAAAATGGAAATGCACAAATGCTGAGAGCTACAATTCTGAAAAGTATCTATGATTTTTTAGGTCCGCTTTTTGTAAAAAAGGCAAAAATTGGGTTGTTTGGCTCTGGTAAATATCCCACCGCACGTTGACTTGAGAATTTAATTTTTCTACTCCTAGAAATTTTTGGATCATTTGCATCTTCAACTTGTTTCTCGCATGCTTATCAACCACATTTAAACATGTTGGGTTCAATTAGAAATCTCTTTCTTATAAAATTCCACCAAACAATTTGGGGTTGTACTAGTGGAATTTCCCTAACGTGGATAACAAAACTTTGGTGTTTATTTTTAGTGCGTGAAAATAATTTTCTTCACTCACATTTATTATAGTTTTCAAATTCTTTTGCAAACATAAGCTCTAAAATTTTTATTTTGTTGTGATCTATATTTGCCATATCTTTTTGTTTACGAGAAAACTGGGAGACTGAAAAACTCAAGTATGAGAAAAAAAATTGAACATCCAAAATGGAAATGCACAAATGCTAAGAGAGATAATTCCAAAAAGTATCTGTGATTTTTTGGGGCCGCTTTTTCTAAAATAGGCAAAAAGTGGGTTGTTTGGCTCTGGTAAATATCCCACCGCACGTTAACTTGAGAATTTAATTTTTTATACTCCTTGAAATTTTTGGATCATTAGGTCATTTGCACCTTCAACATGTTTGTGGCATGCATATCCACCACATTTAAAACATGTTAGGATCAATTTGAGATCACTTTCATATAAAATTCCACCAAGCTATCTGGGTTTGTACTAGTGGAATTTCCTCAACATGGATAACAAAACTATGGTTTTAATTTTTACTGCATGAAAATAATTTTCTTCACTCACATTTATTATAGTTTTCAAATTCTTTAGCATACATAAACTCTTAAATTTTCATTTTGTTGTGATCTATATTTGCCTTATCATTTTGTTTACAAAAAAAATGGGAGAGTAAAAAACTCATGTTTGAAAAAAAAATTGAACATCAAAAAATGGAAATGCACAAATGCTGAGAGCGATAATTCTGAAAAGTATCTATGATTTTTTAGGTCCGCTTTTTGTTAAAAAGGCAAAAATCGGGTTGTTTGGCTCTGGTAAATATCCTACCGCATGTTGACTTGAGAATATAATTTTTCTACTCCCAAAAATTTTTTGATCATTAGATCATTTGCATCTTCAACATGTTTCTGGCATGCATATCCACCACATTCAAAACCTGTCAGGATCAATTTGAAATCTCTTTTTTATAAAATTCCACCATGCTATTTGGGGTTGTACTAGTACAATTTCCCAAACGATGATAACAAAACTTTGGTGTTCATTTTTAGTGCATGAAAATAATTTTCTTCGCTCACATTTATTATAGTTTTAAAATTCTTTTGCATGCATAAACTCTAAAATTTTCATTTTGTTGTGATCTGCATTTGCCTTATCTTTTTTTTTACAAGAAAGATGGGAGAGTGAAAAACTCAAGTTTGAAACAAAAATTGAACATCCAAAAATGGAAATGCACAAATGCTGAGAGCAATAATTCCGAAAAGTATCTATGATTTTTTAGGTCCGCTTTTTGTAAAATAGGCAAAAAGCAGGTTGTTTGGACCAGGTAAATATATCCCACCGCACGTTAACTTGAGAACTTAATTTTTCTACTCCTAGAAATTTTTCGATCATTAGATCATTTGCATCTTCAACATGTTTCTGGCATGAATATCCACCACATTTAAACATGTTAGGATCAATTAGAAATTTCTTTGTTATAAAATTCCACCAAGCAATTTGGGGTTGTACTAGTGGAATTTCCCCAACATGGATAACAAAACTTTGGTCTTATTTTTTAGTGTGAGAAAATAATTTTCTTCACTCACATTTATTATAGTTTTTGAATTCTTTTGCATACATAAGCTCTAAAATTTTCATTTTGTTGTGATCTATATTTGCCTTATATTTTTGTTTACGAGAAAACTGGGAGAGTGAAAAACTCAAGTACGAAAAAAAAAATTGAACATCCAAAATGGAAATGCACAAATGCTAAGAGAGATAATACAAAAAAGTATCTGAGATTTTTTAGGTCCGCTTTGTCTAAAATAGGCAAAAAGTGGGTTGTTTGGCTCTGGTAAATATCCCATCGCACATTAACTTGAGAATTTAATTTTTTAAACTCTTTGAAAATTTTGGATCATTAGGTCATTTGCATCTACAACATGTTTTTGGCGTGCATATCCACCACATTTAAAACATGTTAGGATCAATTTGAGATCACTTTCTTATAAAATTCCACCAAGCTATCTGGGGTTGTACTAGTGGAATTTCCTCAACATGGATAACAAGACTTTGGTGTTTATTTTTAGTGCGTGAAAATAATTTTCTTCACTTACATTTATTATAGTTTTCAAAATCTTTTGCATACATAAAATCTTAAATTTTCATTTTGTTGTGATCTATGTTTGCCTTATCTTTTTGTTTACGAGAAAACTGGGAGAGTGAAAAACTCAAGTTTGAAAAAAAAAATTGAACATCCAAAAATGGAAATGCACAAATGCTGAGTGCGATAATTCTGAAAAGCATCTATGATTTTTTAGGTCCGCTTTTTGTAAAAAAGGCAAAAATCGGGTTGTTTGGCTCTGGCAAATATCCCACCGCACGTTGACTTGAGAATTTAATTTTTCTACTCCTAGAAATTTTTGGATCATTTGCATCTTCAACTTGTTTCTCTCATGCATATCAACCACATTTAAACATGTTAGGATCAATTAGAAATGTCTTTCTTATAAAAATTCCACCAAGCAATTTGGGGTTGTACTAGTGGAATTTCCCCAACGTGGATAACAAAACTTTGGTGTTTATTTTTAGTGCTTGAAAATAATTTTCTTCACTCACATTTATTATAGTTTTCGAATTCTTTTGCATACATAAGCTCTAAAATTTTTATTTTGTTGTGATCTATATTTACCTTATCTTTTGTTTACGAGAAAACTGGGAGGGTGAAAAACTCAAGTATGAAGAAAAAAAATTGTCCATCCAAAACGGAAATACACAAATGCTAAGAGAGATAATTCCAAAAAGTATCTGTGATTTTTTAGGTCGCTTTTTCTAAAATAGGTAAAAAGTGGGTTGTTTGGCTCTGGTAAATATCCCACCACACATTAACTTGAGAATTCAATTTTTTATACTCCTTGAAATTTTTGGATCATTAGGTCATTTGCATCTTCATCATGTTTCTGGCATGCATATCCACCACATTTAAAACATGTTAGGATCAATTTGATATCACTTTCTTATAAAATTCCACCAAGCTATCGGGGGTTGTACTAGTGGAATTTCCTCAACATGGATAAAAAAACTATGGTTTATATTTTTAGTGCATGAAAATAATTTTCTTCACTCACATTTATTATAGTTTTCAAATTCTTTTGCATACGTAAACTCTTAAATTTTCATTTTGTTGTGATCTATATTTCCCTTATGTTTTTGTTTACGAGAAAACCGGGAGAGTGAAAAACTCAAGTTTCAAAAAAAAAATTGAACATCCAAAAATGCAAATGTACAAATGCTTAGAGCGATAATTCCGAAAAGTGTCTATGATTTTTTATGTCCGCTTTTTGTAAAAAAGGCAAAAATCGGGTTGTTTGGCTCTGGTAAAAATCCCATCACACGTTGACTTGAGAATTTAATTTTTCTACTCCTAGAAATTTTTTGATCATTATTTGTATCTTCAACATGTTTCTGGCATGCATATCCACCACATTCAAAATATGTTAGGATCAATTAGAAATCTCTTTTTTATAAAATTCCACCAAGCTATTTGGGGTTGTACTAGTAGAATTTCCAAAACGATGACAGCAAAACTTTGGTTTTCATTTTTAGTGCATGAAAATAATTTTCTTCACTCATATTTATTATAGTTTTCAAATTCTTTGGCACGCATAAACTCTAAAATTTTCATTTTGTTGTGATCTATATTTGCCTTATCTTTTTGTTTACGAGAAAACTGAAAGAGTGTAAAACTCAAGTTTAAAAAAAAAAATTGAACATCCAAAAATGGAAATGCACAAATGCTGAGAGCAAATATTTCAAAAAGTATCTATGATTTTTTAGGTCTACTTTTTGTAAAATAGGCAAAAATCGGGTTGTTTGGCTCTGGTAAATATCCCACCGCATGTTAACTTGAGAATTTAATTTCTCTACTCTTAGAAATTTTTGGATCATTAGGTCATTTGCATCTTCAACATGTTTCTGGCATGCATATCAACCACTTTTAAACATGTTAGGATCAAATAGAAATCTCTTTCTTATATCATTCCACCAAGCAATTTGGGGTTGTACTAGTGGAATTTCCCCAACGTGGATAACAAAACTTTGGTGTTCATTTTTAGTGCGTGAAAATAATTTTCTTCACTCACATTTATTATAGTTTTCAAATTCTTTTGCATTTACATAAGCTCTAAAATTTTCATTTTGTTGTGATAGTTATTTGCCTTGTCTTTTTGTTTACATGAAAATTGGGAAAGTGAAAAACTCAAGTTAGATAAAAAATTGAACATCCAAAAATGGAAATGCTCAAATGCTCATAGCGATAATTCCAAAAAGTGTTTGTAATTTTTTAGGTCCGATTTTCTTAAAATAGGCAAAAAGTGGGTTGTTTGGCTCTGGTAAATATCCCACCACATGTCAACTTGAGAATTTAATTTTTTCTAGTCCTAGAAATTTTTTGATCATTAGGTCATTTGCATCTTCAACATGTTTCTGGCATGCATATCCACCACATTTAAACATGTTAGGATCAATTAGAAATATCTTTGTTATAAAATTCCACCAAGCAATTTGGGGTTGTACTAGTGGAATTTCCCCAACATGGATAACAAAACTTTGGTGTTATTTTTTAGTGCGTGAAAATACTTTTCTTCACTCACATTTATTATATATTTTGAATTCTTTTGCATACATAAGCTCTAAAATTTTCATTTTGTTGTTATCTATATTTGCTTTTTCTTTTTGTTTACGAGAAAACTAGGAGAGTGAAAAACTCAAGTTTGAAAAAAAAAATTGAACACCCAAGAAGGAAATGCACAAATGATAAAAGATATAATTTCAAAAAGTATCTGTGATTTTTTAGGTCCGCTTTTTGTAAAATAGGCAAAAAGTGGGTTGTTTGGCTCTGGTAAATATCCCACCGCACGTTAACTTGAGAATTTAATTGTTTGTTCTCAAAAATTTTGGATCATTAGGTCATTTCATCTTCAACATGTTTCTGGCATACATATCCACCACATTTAAAACATGTTAGGATCAATTTGAGATCACTTTCTTATAAAATTCCACCAAGCTATCTAGGGTTGTACTAGTGAAATTTCCCCAACATGGATAACAAAACTTTGGTGTTTATTTTTAGTGCGTGAAAATAATTTTTTTCACTCACATTTATTATATTATTCAAATTCTTTTGCATACATAAACTCTTAAATTTTCATTTTGTTGTGATCTATATATGCCATATCTTTTTTTTTACGAGAAAACTGGGAGAGTGAAAACCTCATGTTTGAAAAAAAAATTGAACATCCAAAATGGAAATGCACAAATGCTGAGAGAGATAATACCAAAAAGTATCTGAGATTTTTATGGTTCGCTTTTTGTTAAATAGGCAAAAAGTGGGTTGGTTGTTCTGGTAAATTTCCCACAGCATGTTAACTTAAGAATTTAATTTTTCTACTCCTAGAAATTTTTTGACCATTACGTCATTTGCATCTTCAACCTGTTTCTAGCAGGCATATCAACCACATTTAAACATATTAGGATCAATAAGAAATCTCTTTCTAATAAAATTCCACCAAGCAATTTGGGGTTGTACTAGTGGTATTTCCCCAACGTGGATAACAAAACTTTGTTGTTCATTTTTAGTGCGTGAAAATAATTTTCTTCACTCACATTTATTATAGTTTTCAAATTCTTTTGCATATACATAAGTTCTAAAATTTTTATTTTGTTGTGATCTATATTTGCGTTATCTTTTTGTTTACGAGAAAACTGGGAGAGTGAAAAACTCAAGTTTGAAAAAAAAAAATTGAACAACCAAAATCGAAATGCACAAATTGTAAGAGAGATAATTCCAAAAAGTATCTGTGATTTTTTAGGTCCGCTTTTTTTAAAAAAGGCAAAAAGTGGGTAGTTTGGCTTTGGTAAATATCCCACAGCATGTTAACTTGAGAATTTAATTTTTTCTACTGCTTGAAATTTTTGGATCGTTAGGTCATTTGCATATTCAACATGTTTCTAGCATGCATATCAACCACATTTAAAACATGTTAGAATTAATTTTAGATCACTTTTTTTTAAAATTGCACCAAGCAATCTAGGGTTGTACTAGTGGAATAACCCCAACATGGATAACAAAACTTTGGTGTTTATTTTTAGAACGTGAAAATAATTTTCTTCACTCACATTTAGTATAGTTTTCAAATTCTTTTGCATACAGAAACTCTTAAATTTTCATTTTGTTGTGATCTATATTTGCCTTATCTTTTTGTTTACGAGAAAACAGGAAGAGTGAAAACCTCAAGTTTGAAAAAAAAATTGAACATCCAAAATGGAAATGCACAAATGCTGAGAGAGATTATTCTAAAAAGTATCTGTGATTTTTTAGGTTCACTTTTTGTAAAATAGGGAAAAAGTGGGTTGTTGGCTCTGGTAAATTTCCGACAACACGTTAACTTGAGAATTAAATTTTTTCTACTCCTTTAAATTTTTGGATCATTAGGTCATTTGTATCTTCAACATGTTTCTGGCATGCATATCAACCAAATTTAAACAAGTTAGTATCAATTAGAAATCTCTATTTTATAAAATTCCACCTAGCTATTTGGGGTTGTACTAGTGGAATTTCCCAAACGATTATAACAAAACTTTGGTGTTCATTTTTAGTGCGTGAAATAATTTTATTCACTCACATTTATTATCGTTTTCAAATTCTTTTGCATGCATAAACTCTAAAATTTTTATTTTGTTGTGATCTATATTTGCCTTATCTTTTTGTTTACGAGAAAACTGGGAGAGAGAAAAACTCAAGTTTGAAAAAAAAATTGAACATCCAAAAGTGGAAATGCACAAATGCTGAGAGTGATAATTCCAAAAAGTATCAATGATTTTTTAGCTCCGGTTTTTGTAAAATAGTCAAAAACCATTTTGTTTGGCTCTAGTAAATATCCCACCGCACATTAACTTGAGAATTTAATTTTTCTACTCCTAGAAATTTTTTGATCATTACGTCATTTGCATCTTCAACATGTTTCTGGCATGTATATCAACCACATTTAAACATGTTAGGATCAATTAGAAATCTCTTTCTTATAAAATTCCACCAAGCAATTTGGGGTTGTACTAGTGGAATTTCCCCTACTTGGATAACAAAACATTGGTGTTTATTTTTAGTGCGTGAAAATAATTTTCTTCACTCACATTTATTATAGTTTTCAAATTCTTTTGTATACATAAACTCTTAAATTTTCATTTTGTTGTGATCTATATTTGCCTTATCTTTTTGTTTACGAGAAAACAGGAAGAGTGAAAACCTTAAGTTTGAAAAAAAAAATTCAACATCCAAAATGGCAATGCACAAATGCTCAGAATGATAATTCCAAAAAGTAGATGTTATTTTTTAGGTTCGCTTTTTCTAAAAAAGGGAAAAAGAGGGTTTGTGGCTCTGGAAAATTTCCCACAGTTAACTTGAGAATTAATTTTTTTCTACTCCTTGAAATTTTTAGATCATTAGGTCATTTGCATCTTCAACATGTTTCAGGCATGCATATCCACCACATTCAAAACATGTTAGGATCAATTAGAAATCTCTTTTTTATAAAATTCCAACAAGCTATTTGGGGTTGTACTAGTGGAATTTCTCAAACGATGATAACAAAACTTTGGTGTTCATTTTTAGTGTGTGAAAATAATTTTATTTACTCACATTTATTATAGTTTTCAAATTCTTTTTCATGCATAAAATCTAAAATTTTCATTTTGTTGTGATCTATATTTGTCTTTTCTTTTTGTTTACGAGAAAACTGGGAGAGTGAAAAACTCAAGTTTGAAAAAAAAAATTGAATATCCAAAAATGGAAATGCACAAATGCTAAGAGCGATAATTCCGAAAAGTATCTATGGTTTTTTACGTCCTCTTTTTGTACAATAGGCAAAAAGTGGGTTGTTTGGCTCTGGTAAATATCCCACCGCACGTTAACTTGAAAATTTAATTTTTCTACTCCGAGAAATTTTTCGATAATTACGTCATTTGCTTGTTCAACATGTTTCTAGCATGCATATCAACAGCATTTAAACATGTTAGGATCAATTAGAAATCTCTTTCTTATAAAATTCCACCAAGCAATTTGGGATGGTAGAAGTGGAATTTACCCAACGTGGATAAATAATCTTTGGTGTTCATTTTTAGTGCGTGAAAATAACTTTCTTCACTTGCATTTATTATAATTTTCAAATTCTTTTGCATATACATAAGCTCTAAAATTTTCATTTTGTTGTGATCGATATTTGCCTTATCTTTTTGTTTATGAGAAAACTGGGAGAGTGAAAAACTCAAGTTTGAAAAAAAAATTGAACATCCAGAATGGAATTGCACAAATACTAAGAGATATAATTCCAAAAAGTATCTATGATTTTTTAGGTCCGTTTTTCCTAAAATAGGCAAAAAGTGGGTTGTTTGGCTCTGGTAAATATCCCAACGGACGTTAACTTGAGAATTTAATTTTTTCTACACCTTGAAAATTTTGGATCATTAGGTCATTTGCATCTTCAACATGCTTCTGGAATGCATATTCACCACATTTAAAACATGTTAGGATTAATTTTAGATCACTTTCTTAAAAAATTGCACCAAGCTATCTGGGGTTGTACTAGTGGAATTTCCCCAACATGGATAGAAAAACTTTGGTGTTTATTTTTAGTGCGTGAAAATAATTTTCTTCACTCACATTTATTATAGATTTCAAAATCTTTTGCATACATAAACTCTTAAAATTTCATTTAGTTGTGATCTATATTTGCCTTATCTTTTTGTTTACGAGAAAATAGGGAGAGTGAAAACCTCAAGTTTGAAAAAAAAAAATTGAACTGCCAAAATGAAAATGTACAAATGTTGAGAGAGATAATTCCAAAAAGTATCTGTGATTTTTTAGGTTCGCTTTTTGTAAAATAGGAAAAAAGTGGGTTGTTGGCTCTCGTAAATTTCCCACATCACGTTAACTTGAGAATTAAATTTTTTCTACTCCTTGAAATTTTCAGATCATTAGGTCATTTCCATCTTCAACATTTTTCTGGCATGCATATCCACCACATTCAAAACATGTTAGGATTAATTAGAAATCTCTTTTTTATAAAATTCCACCAAGCTATTTGGGGTTGTACTAGTAGAATTTCCCAAACGATGATAACAAAACTTTGGTGTTCATTTTTAGTGAGTGAAATAATTTTCTTCATTCACATTTGTTATAGTTTTCAAATTCTTTTGCATGCATAAACTCTAAAATTTTCATTTTGTTGTGATCTATATTTGCCTTATTTTCTTTACGAGAAAACAGAGAGAGTGAAAGACTCAAGTTTGAAAAAAAAAAATTGAACATCCAAAAATGGAAATGCACAAATGCTATGAGCGATAATTCCAAAAAGTATCTATGATTTTTTAGGTCTGCTTTTTGCAAAAAATGCAAAAAGCGTTTTGTTTGGCTCAGGTAAATATCCCACCGCACGTTAACTTGAGAATTTAATTTCTCTACTCCTAGAAATTTTTTGATCATTAGGTCATTTGCATCTTCAACATGTTTCTGGCATGCATCAACCACATTTAAACATGTTAGGATTAATTAGAAATCTCTTTCTTATAAAATTCCACCATGCAATTTGGGGTTGTACTAGTGGAATTTCCCCAACGTGGATAACAAAACTTTGGTGTTCATTTTTAGTGCGTGAAAATAATTTTTTCACTCACATTTATTATAGTTTTCAAATTCGTTTGCTTATACATAAGCTCTAAAATTTTAATTTTATTGTGATCTATATTTACCTTATCTTTTTGTTTACGAAAAAACTGGGAGAGTGAAAAACGCAAGTTTGAAAAAAAAATTGAACATCCAAAATGGAAATGCACAAATGCTAAGAGAGATAATTCCAAAAATTATCTGTGATTTTTTGGGTCCGCTTTTTCTAAAATAGGCTAAAAGTGGCTTGTTTGGCTCTGGAAAATACCCACCGCACGTTAACTGGAGAATTTAATTTTTTCTACTCCTTGAAATTTTTGGTTCATTTGGTCATTTGCATCTTCAAGATGTTTCTGGCATGCATATCCACCACATTTAAAACATGTTAGGTTTAATTTTAGACCACATTCTTATAAAATTGCACCAAGCTATCTAGGGTTGTACTAGTGAAATTTTCCCAACATGGATAACAAAACTTTGGTGTTTATTTTAAGTGCGTGAAAATAATTTTCTTCACTCGTATTTATTATACTTTTCAAATTCTTTTGCATACACAAACTATTAAATTTTCATTTTGTTGTGTCTATATTTGCATTATCTTTTTGTTTACGAGAAATCAGGGAGAGTGAAAACCTCAAGTTTGAAAAAAAAAATTGAACATCCCAAATGGAAATGCACAAATGCTGAGAGAGATAATTCCAAAACGTATCTGTGATTTTTTAGGTTTGATTTTTTTAAAATAGACAAAAAGTGGTTTGTTGGCTCTGGTAAATTTCCCACACAAAGTTTACTTGAGAATTAAATTTTTTCTAATTGAATTTTTTGGATCATTAGGTCATTTGCATCTTCAACATGTTTCTGGCATGCATATCCACCACATTCAAAACAGGTTAGGATCAATTAGAAATCTCTTTTTTATAAAATTCAACCAAGCTATTTGGGGTTGTACTAGTGGAATTTCCCAAACGATGATAACAAAACTTTGGTGTTCATTTTTAGTGCGTGAAAATAATTTTCTTCACTCACATTTATTATAGTTGTCAAATTCATTTGCATGCATAATCTCTAAAATTTTCATTTTCTTGTGATCTATCTTTGCCTTATCTTTTTTTTTACGAGAAAACTGCAAGAGTGAAAAACTCAAGTTTGAAAAAAATAATTGAACATCCAAAAATGGAAATGCACAAATGCTGAGAGCGATAATTCGAAAAAGTATCTATGATTTTTTAGGTCCACTTTTTGTAAAATAGACAAAAAACGGGTTGTTTGGCTCTGGTAAATATCCCACTGCACCTTGGGATTTTAATTTTTCTTCTCCTAGAAATTTTTCGATCATTAGGTCATTTGTATCTTCAACATGTTTCTGGCATGCATATCCACCACATTAAAAACATGTTAGGATGAATTAGAAATCTTTTTTTTATAAAATTCCACCAAGCTATCTGGAGCAGTACTTGTGGAATTTCCCCAAAGTGGATAACCAAACATTGGTGTTCATTTTTAGTGCTTGAAAAGTATTTTCTTCACTCTCATTTATTATAGTTTTCAAATTCTTTTGCATACATAAACTCTAAAAATTTCATTTTGTTGTGATCTTTATTTGCATTATCTTTTTGTTTACGAGAAAATTGGGAAAGTGAAAAACTAAACTTTGAAAAAAAAATTGAACATCCAAAAAAGGAAATGCTCAAATGCTGAGAGTGATAAATCCAAAAAGTGTCTGTGATTTTTTAGGTCCGATTTTTGTAAAATAGGCAAAAAGTTGGTTGTTTGGCTCTGGTAAATATCCCACCACAAGTTAACTTGAGAATTTAATTTTTTCTACTCCTTGAATTTTTTGGATCATTAGGTCATTCGCATCTTCAACATGTTTCTGGCTTGCATATCCACCACATTTAAACATGTTAGGACCAATTAGAAATCTCTTTCCAATAAAATTCTACCAAGCAATTTGGGGTTGTACTAGTGGAATTTCCCCAACGTGGATAACAAAACTTTGGTGTTCATTTTTATTGCGTGGAAATCATTTTCTTCACTCTCATTTATTATAGTTTTCGAATTTTTTTGCATACAAAAGCGAAAATGTTTTCATTTTGTTATGATCTATATTTGCCTTATCTTTTCGTTTACGAGAAAACTGGGAGAGAGAAAAACTCAAATTTGAAAAAAAAATTGAACATCCAAAATGGAAATGCGCAAATGCTAAGAGAGATAATTCCAAAAAGTATCTATGATTTTTTATGTCCGCTTTTTGTAAAATAGGAAAAAAGTGGGTTGTTTGGCTTTGGTAAATATCCCACCGCACGTTAACTTGAGAATTTAATTTTTTATACTCCTAGAAATTTTTAGATCATTAGGTCATTTGCGTCTTCAACATGTTTCTGGCATGCATATCCACCACATTTAAAACATGTTAGGATTAATTTTAGATCTCTTTCTTTTAAAATTGCACCAAGCTATCTGGGGTTCTACTAGTGGAATTTCCCCAACATGGATAACAAAACTTTGGTGTTTATTTTTAGTGCATGAAAATAATTTTCTTCACTCACTTTCATTATAGTTTTCAAATTCTTTTGCATACATAAACTCTTACATTTTCATTTTTTTGTGATCTATATTTGCCTTATCTTTTTGTTTACGAGAAAACTGGGTGAGTGAAAACCTCAAATATGAAAAAAAAAATTGAACATCCAAAATGGAAATGCACAAATGCTAGGAGAGATAATTCCAAAAAGTATCTGTGATTTTTTAGGTTCGCTTTTTGTAAAATAGGGAAAAAGTGGGTTGTTGGCACAACATGTTAACTTGAGAATTAAATTTTTTCTACTCCTTGAAATTTTTGGATCATCTGGTCGTTTGCATCTTCCACTTGTTTCTGGCATGCATATCCACCACATTCAAAATAGGTTAGGATCAATTAGAAATCTCTTTTTTATAAAATTCCAGCAAGCTATTTGGGGTTGTACTAGTGGAATTTCCCAAACGATGATAACAAAATTTTGTTGTTCATTTTTAGTGCGTGAAAATAATTTTCTTCACTCACATTTATTATAGTTTTCAAATTCTTTTGCATGCATAAACTCTAAAATTTTCATTTTGTTCTGATCTATATTTGCCTTATCTTTTTTTTTACGAGAAAACTAGGACAGTGAAAAGCTCAAGTTTGAAAAAAAAAATTGAGCATCCAACAATGGAAATGCACAAATGCTGAGAGCGATAATTTCGAAAAGTAGGCAAAAAGCGGGTTGTTTGCCTCCTGTAAATATCCCACCGCACGTTGACTTGAGAATTTAATTTTTCTACTCCTAGAAATTTTTCGATCATTAGGTCATTTGCATCTTCAACATGTTTCTGGCATGCATATCCACCACATTAAACACATGTTAGGATCAATTAGAAATCTCTTTCATATAAAATTCCACCAAGCTATCTGGGGCTGTACTTGTGGAATTTCCCCAACGTGAATAACAAAACTTTGGTGTTCATTTTTAGTGGGTGAAAATTATTTTCTTCACTCTCATTTATTATAGTTTTCAAATTCTTTTGCTTACATAAACTCTAAAAACCTCATTTTCTTGTGATCTTTATTTTCCTTATCTTTTGTTTACGAGAAAACTGGGACAGTGAAAAACTCAAGTTTAAAAAAAAACTTGAACATCCAAAAATGGAAATGCTCAAATGCTGAGAGCGATAATTCCAAAAAGTATATGTGATTTTTTAGGTTCAATTTTTGTAAAATAGGCAAAAGTGGGTTGTTCGGCTCTAGAAAATATCCCACCACACATTAACTTGAGAATTTAATTTTTTCTACTCGAAATTTTTGGATCATTAGGTCATTTGCATCTTCAACATGTTTCTGGCATGCTTATCCACCACATTTAAACATGTTAGGATCAATTAGAAACCTCTTTCCTACAAAATTCCACCAAGCAATTTGGGGTTGTACTAGTGGAATTTCCCCAACGTGGATAACAAAAATTTGGTGTTCATTTTCAGTGTGTGAAAATAATTTTCTTCACTCACATTTATTATAGTTTTCGAATTCTTTTCCATACATAAGCTCTAAAATTTTCATTTTGTTGTGATCTATATTTGCCTTATCTTTTTGTTTACGAGAAAACTAGGAGAGTGAAAAACTCAAGTTTGAAAAAAAAAAATTGAACATCCTAAAAGGAAATGCACAAATGGTAAGAGAGATAATTCCAAAAAGTATCTATGATTTTTTAGGTCCGCTTTTTTTAAAATAGGCAAAAAGTTGGTTGTTTGGCTCTAGTAAAATATCCCACCGCACGTTAACTTGAGAATTTAATTTTTTATACTTTTATACTACTTGAAATTTTTGGATCATTAGGTCATTCACATCTTTAACATGTTTCTGGCATAAATATCCATGACATTTACAACATGTTAGGATCAATTTGAGATCACTTTCTTATAAAATTCCACCAAGCTATCTGGGGTTGTACTAGTTGAATTTCACCAACATGGATAACAAAACTTTGGTGTTTATTTTTTGTTCGTGAAAATAATTTTCTTCACTCATTTATTATAGTTTTCAAATTCTTTTGCATACATAAACTCATAAAATTTCATTTTTTTGTGATCTATATTTGCGTTATCTTTTTTATTACGAGAAAACAGGGAGGGTGAAAACCTCATGTTTGAAAAAAAAAATTGAACATCCAAAATGGAAATGCACAAATTCTGAGAGAGATAATTCCAAAAAGTATCTGTGAAGTTTTAGGTTCACTTTTTGTAAAATAGGCAAAAAGTGGGTTGTTGGCTCTAGTAAATTTCCCACAGGATGTTAACTTGAGAATTAAATTGTTTCTACTCCTTGAATTTTTTGGATCGTTAAGTCATTTGCATCTTCCACATGTTTATGTCATGCATATCCACCAAATTCGAAACAAGTTAGGATCAATTAGAAATATCTTTTTAAAAAAATTCCACCAAGCTATTTGGGGTTGTACTACTGGAATTTCCCAAACGATGATAACAAAACTTTGGTGTTCATTTTTAGTGAGTGAAAATAATTTTCTTCACTCACATTTGTCATAGTTTTCAAATTCTATTGCATGCATAAACTCTAAAATTTTCATTTTGTTCTGATCTATATTTGCCTTATCTTTTTGTTTACGAGAAAACTAGGAGAGATATAAACTCAAGTTTGGAAAAAAAAATTGAACATCGAAAAATGGACATGCACAAATGCTGAGAGTGATAATTCCGAAAAGTATCAATGATTTTTTAGGCCCGCTTTTTGTAAAATTGGCAAAAAGCAGGTTGTTTGGCTGTGGTAAATATCCCACCGCACGTTAACTTGAGAATTTAATGTTTCTACTCCTAGAAATTTTTCGATCATTAGATCATTTGCATCTTCAACATGTTTCTGGCATGCATATCCACCACATTAAAAACATGTTAGGATGAATTAGAAATCTCTTTCTTATAAAATTCCACCAAGCTATCTGGGGTTGTACTTGTGGAATTTCCCCAACATGGATAACAAAACTTTGGTGTTCATTTCTTGTGCGTGAAAATAATTTTCTTCACTTACTTTTATTATAGTTTTCAAATTCTTTTGCATGCATAAACTCTAAAATTTTCATTTTGTTGTGATCAATATTTGTCTTATCTTTTTGTTTACAAGAAAACTGGGAGAGTGAAAAACTCAAGTTTGAAAAAAAAAATTGAACATCCAAAAATGGAATTGCACAAATGCTGAGAGCTATAATTTCGTAAAGTATCTATGATATTTTAGGTCCGCTTTTGTAAAATATGCAAAAAGCGGGTTGTTTGGCTCTCTGGTAAATATCCTAGCGCACGTTAACTTGAGAATTTAATTTTTCTACTCCTAGAAATTTTTTGATCATTAGGTAATTTGCATCTTCAACATGTTTCTGGCATGCATATAAACCACATTTAAATATGTTAGGATCAATTAGAAATCTCTTTCTTATAAAATTCCACCAAGCAATTTGGGTTTGTACTAGTGGAATTTCCCCAACGTGGATAACAAAACTTTGGTGTTCATTTTTAGTGCGTGAAAATAATTTTCTTCACACACATTTATTATAGTTTTCAAATTCTTTTGCATATACATAAGCTCTAAAATTTTCATTTTGTTGTGATATATTTTTGCCTTATCTTTTTGTTTACGAGAATACTGGGAGAGTGAAAAACTCAAGTTTGAAAAAAAAATTAAACTTCCAAAATGGAAATGCACAAATGCTAAGAGAGATAATTCCAAAAAGTATCGGTGATTTTTTAGGTCCACTTTTTGTAAAATAGGCAAAAATCAGGTTGTTTGGCTTTGGTAAATATATCCCCGCACGTTAACTTGAAAATTTAATTTTTCTACTCCTAGAAATTTTTTGATCATTTGGTCATTTGCATTTTCAACATGTTTCTGGGATGCATATCCACCACATTAAAAACATGTTAGGATGAATTAGAAATCTCTTTCTTATAAAATTCCACCAAGCTATCTGGGGTTGTACTTGTGGAATTTCCCCAACGTGGATAACAAAACTTTGGTGATCAATTTTAGTTCGTGAAAACGATTTTATTCACTCTCATTTATTATAGTTTACAAATTCTTTTGCATATATAAAGTCTAAAAATTTCTTTTTGTTGTGATCTTTATTTGGCTTATCTTTTTGTTTACGAGAAAACTGGGACAGTGAAAAACTCAAGTTTGAAAAAAAAATTGAACACCCAAAAATGGAAATGCTCAAATGCTGAGAGCGATAATTCCAAAAAGTATCTATCATTTTTTAGGTCCGATTTTTGTAAAATGGGCAAAAAGTGGGTTGTTTGGCTCTGGTAAATATCCCACCACACGTTAACTTCAGAATTTAATTTTTTCTACTCCATGAAATTTTTGGATCATTAGGTCATTTGCATCTTCAACATGTTTCTGGCATGTATATCCACCACATTTAAACATGTTAGGATCAATTAGAAATCTCTTCCCTATAAAATTCCACCAAGCAATTCAGGGTTATACTAGTGGAATTTCCCCAACGTGGATAACAAAACTTTGGTGTTCATTTTTAGTGCGTGAAAATAATTTTCTTCACTCATATTTATTATAGTTTTTTAATTCTTTTGCAAATATAAGCTCTAAAATTTTCATTTTGATGTGATCTATATTTTCCTTATCTTTTTGTTTACGAGAAAACTGGGAGAGTGAAAAACTCAAGTTTGAAAAAAAAAATTGAACATCCAACAATGGAAATGCACAAATGCTGAGAGCTACAATTTTGAAAAGTATCTATAATTTTTTAGGTCTGCTTTTTCTATAATAGGCAAAAAGCGGGTTGATTGGCTCTGGTAAATTTCCCACCGCATGTTAACTTGAGAATTTAATTTTTCTACTCCAAGAAATTTTTTGATCATTAGGTTATTTGCATCTTCAACATGTTTCTGGCATGCATATCAACCACATTTAAACATGTTAGGATCAATTAGAAATCTCTTTTTTATAAAATTCCACCAAGCAATTTGGGGTTGTACTTGTGGAATTTCCCCAACATGGATAACCAAACTTTGGTGTTCATTTTTAGTGCGTGAAAATAATTTTCTTCACTCACATTTATTATAGTTTTCAAATTCTTTTGCATATACATAAGCTCTAAAATTTTCATTTTGTTGTGATCTATATTTGTCTTATCTTTTTGTTTACAAGAAAACTAGGAGAGTGAAAAACTGAAGTTTGAAAAAAAAAATTGAACATCCAAAATGGAAATGCACAAATGCTAAGAGAGGTAATTCCAAAAAGTATCTGTGATTTTTGAGGTCCGCTTTTTGTAAAATAGGCAAAAATCGGGTTGTTTGGCTCTGGTAAATATCCCACCTCACGTTAACTTGAGAATTTAATTTTTTCTACTCAAAATTTTTGGATCATTAGGTCATTTGCATCTTCAACATGTTTCTGGCATGCATATCCACCACATTTAAAACATGTTAGGATTAATTTTAGATCACTTTATTATAAAATTGGCCCAAGCTATCAGGGGTGGTACTAGTGGAATTTCCCCAACATGGACAACAAAACTTTGGTGTTTATTTTTAGTGCGTGAAAATAATTTTCTACACTCACATTTATTATAGTTTTCAAATTCTTTTGCATACATAAACTCTTAAATTTTCAATTTTGTTGCGATCTATATTTGCCTTATCTTTTTGTTTACGAGAAAAAAGGAAGAGTGAAAACCTCAAGTTTGAAAAAAAAAATTGAACATCCAAAATGGAAATGCACAAATGCTGAGAGAGATAATTCCCAAAAGTATTTGTGATTTTTTATGTTCACTTTTTGTAAAATAGGGAAAAAGTGGGTTGTTGGCTCTGTTAAATTTCCCACAGCACGTTAAAGTGAGAATTAAATTTTTTCTATTCCTTGAAATTTTTGGATGATTAGGTCATTTGCATCTTCAACTTGTTTGTGGCATGCATATCCACCACATTCAAAACAGGTTAGGATCAATTAGAAATCTTTTTTTTATAAAATTCCATCAAGCTATTTGGGGTCGTACTAGTGGAATTTCCCAAATGATGATAACAAAACTTTGGTGTTCATTTTTAGTGCGTGAAAATAATTTTCTTCACTCACATTTATTATAGTTTTCAAATTCTTTTGCATGCATAATATCTAAAATTTTCATTTTGTTGTGATCTATATTTGCCTTATCTTTATGTTTACGCGAAAACTGGGAAAGTGAAAAACTCAAGTTTGAAAAAAAAATTGAACATCCAAAAATGGAATTGCTCAAATGCTGAGAGCGATAATTCCCAAAAGTATCTGTGATTTTTTAGATCCGATTTTTGTAAAATAGGCAAAAAGTGGGTTGTTTGGCTCCAGTAAATATCCCACCACACGTTAACTTGAGAATTTAATTTTTTTATACTCCTTGAAATATTTTGATCATTAAGTCATTTGCATCTTCAACATGTTTCTGGCATGCATATCCACCACATTTAAAACATGTTAGGATCAATTTGAGATCACTTTCTTATAAAATTCCAACAAGCTATCTGGGGTTGTACTAGTGGAATTTCCCCAACATGGACAACAAAACTTTGGTGTTTATTTTTTGTGCGTGAAAATAATTTTTTTCACTCACATTTATTATATTTATCAAATTCTTTTGCATACATAAACTCATAAATTTTTATTTTGTTGTGATCTATACTTGCCTTATCTTTTTGTTTACGCGAAAACAGGGAGAGTGAAAACCTCAAGTTTGAAAAAAAAAATTGATCATCCAAAAATGGAAATGCACAAATGCTAAGGGCGATAATTCCGAAAAGTATCTATGATTTTTTAGGTCCACTTTTTGTAAAATAGGCAAAAAGGGGGTTGTTTGGCTTAGGTTAATATCCCATCGCACGTTAACTTGAGATTTAATTTTTCTACTCCATGAAATTTTTCGATCATTAAGCCATTTGCATCTTCAACATGTTTCTGGCATGCATATCCACCACATTAAAAACTTGTTAGGATGAATTAGAAATCTTTTTCTTATAAAATTCCACCAAACTATCTGGGGCTGTACTTGTGGTAATTCCCCAACGTGGATTACAAAACTTTGGTGTTCTTTTTTAGTACGTTAAAATAATTTTCTTCACTCTCATTTATTATAGTTTTCAAATTATTTTGCATACATAAATTCTAAAATTTCATTTTGTTTACGAGAAAACTGGGACACTGAAAAACTCAAGTTTGAAAAAAAAATTGAACATCCAAAAATGGAAATGCTCAAATGCTGACAGTGATAATTCCAAAAAGTATCTGTGATTTTTTAGGTCCGATTTTTGTAAAATAGGCAAAAAGTGGGTTGTTTGGCTCTGGTAAATATCCCACCACACGTTAACTTGAGAATTTAATTTTTTCTTCTCCTTGAAATTTTTGGATCATTAGGTCATTTGCATCTTCAACATGTTTCTGGCATGCATGTCCACCACATTTAAACATGTTAGGATCAATTAGAAATCTCTTTCCTATAAAATTCCACCAAGCACTTTGGGTTTGTACTAGTTGAATTTCCCCAACGTGGATAACAAAACTTTGGTGCTCGTTTTTAGTATGTGAAAATAATTTTCTTCACTAACATTTATTATAGTTTTCGAATTCTTTTGCATACATAAGCTCTAAAATTTTTATTTTGTTGTGATCTATATTTTCCTTAGCTTTTTGTTTACGAGAAAACTGGGAGAGTGAAAAACTCAAGTTTGAAAAAAAAATTGAACATCGAAAATTGAAATCCACAAATGCTAAGAGAGATAATTCGAAAAAGTATCTTTGATTTTTTAGGTCCGCTTTTTGTAAAATAGGAAAAAGTGGGTTGTTTGGCTCTGGTAAATATCCCACTGCACATTAACTTGAGAATTTAATTTTTTAAACTCCATGAAATTTTTGGATCATTAGGTCATTTGCATCTTCAACATGTTTCTGGCATGCATATCCACCACATTTAAATCATGTTAGGATCAATTTGAGATCACTTTCTCATAAAATTCCACCAAGCTATCTGGGGTTGTACTAGTGGAATTTCCCAAACGATGACAACAAAACTTTGGTGTTCATTTTTAGTGCGTGAAAAGAATTTTCTTCACTCATATTTATTATAGTTGTCAAATTCTCTTGCATGCATAAACTCTAAAAGTTTCATTTTTTTGTGATCTTTATTTGCCTTATCTTTTTGTTTACGAGAAAACTGAGAGAGAGAAAAACTCAAGTTTGAAAAAAAAATTTAACATCTAAAAATGGAAATGCACAAATGCTGAGAGCGATAATTCCGAAAAGTAGTAATGATTTTTTAGGTCCGCTTTTTGTAAAAAAGGCAAAAAGTGTTTTGTTTGGCTCTGGTAAAAATCCCACCGCACGTTAACTTGAGAATTTAATTTCTCAACTCCTAGAAATTTTTCAATCATTAGTTCATTTGCATCTTCAACATGTTTCTGGCATGCATATCAACCACATTTGAACAAGTTAGGATCTTAGAAATCTCTTTCTTATAAAATTCCACCAAGAAATTTCGGGTTGTACTAGTGGAATTTCCCCAACGTGGATAACAAAACTTTGGTGTGCATTTTTAGTGCATGAAAATAATTTTCTTCACTCACATTTATTATTGTTTTCGAATTCTTTTGCATACATAAGCTCTAAAATTTTCATTTTGTTGTGATCTATATTTGCCTTATCTTTTTGTTTACGAGAAAACTGGGAGAGTGAAAAAGTCAAGTTTGAAAAAAAAAATTGAACATCCAAAATGGAAATGCACAAATGCTAAGAGAGATAATTCCAAAAAGTAGAAGTAATTTTTTAGGTCCGCTTTTTGTAAAATAGGCAAAAAGTGGGTTGTTTGGGTCTGGTAAATATCCCACCGCACGTTAACTTGAGAATTTAATCTTTTCTACACCTAGAAATTTTTTGATCATTAGGTCATTTGCATCTTCAACATATTTCTGGCATTCATATCCACTACATTAAAAACATGTTAGGATGAATTAGAAATCTCTTTCTTATAAAATTCCACCACGTAATTTGGGGTTGTACTAGTGGAATTTCCCCAACGTGGATAACAAAACTTTGGTGTTCATTTTTAGTGCGTGAAAATAATTTTCTTCACTCACATTTATTATAGTTTTCAAATTCTTTTGAATATACATAAGCTCTAAAATTTTCATTTTGTTGTGATCTATATTTGCCTTATCTTTTTGTTTACGAGAAAACTGGGAGAGTGAAAAACTCAAGTTTGAAAAAAAACAATTGAACATCCAAAATGGAAATGTACAAATGCTAAGAGAGATAATTCCAAAAAGTATCTATTATTTTTTAGGTCCACTTTTTGTAAAATAGGCAAAAAGCGGGTTGTTTGGCTCTGGTAAATATCTCATCGCACATTAACTTCAGAATTTAATTTTTTCTACTCTTTGAAATTTTTTGATCATTAGGTCATTTGCATCTTCAACATGTTTCTGGCATGCATATCCACCACATTTAAACATGTTAGGATCAATTAGAAATCTCTTTCCTATAAAATTCCACCAAGTAATTTGGGGTTGTACTAGTGGAATTTCCTCTGCATGGATAACAAAAGTTTGGTGTTTATTTTTCGAGCTTGAAAATAATTTTCTTCACTCATATTTATTACAGTTTAAAAATTCTTTTGCATACCTAAACTCTTAAATTTTCATTTTTTTGTGATATCTATTTGCCTTATCTTATTCTTTACGAGAAAACATAGAGAGTGAAAACCTCATGTTCGAAAAAAAAATTGAACATCCAAAATGGAAATGCACAAATGCCGAGACAGATAATTCCAAAAAGTAGTTGTGGTTTTTTAGGTTCGCTTTTTGTAAAATAGGCATAAAGGGGGTTGTTGGCTCTGGTAAATTTCCCACGGCACGTTAACTTGAGAATTTAATTTTTTCTACTCCTTGAAATTTTTTGATCATTAGGTCATTTGCTTCTTCAACTTGTTTCTGGCATGCATATCCACCACATTCAAAAATAAGTTAGGATCAATCAGAAATCTCTTTTTTATAAAATTCCACCAAGCTATTTGGGGTTGTACTAGTGGAATTTCCCCAACGATGATAACAAAACTTTGGTGTTCATTTTTAGTGCGTGAAAATAATTTTCTTCACTCACATTTATTACAGTTTTCAAATTCTTTTGCATGCATAATCTCTAAAATTTTCATTTTGTTGTGATCTATATTTGCCTTATCTTTTTGTTTGCGAGAAAACTGGGAGAGCGAAAAACTCAAGTTTGAAAAAAAAATTTAACATCCAAAAATGGAAATGCACAAATGCTGAGAGCGATAATTCCAAACAGTATCTATGATTTTTTAGGTGCGCTTTTTATTAAATAGGCAAAAAGCGGATTGTTTGGCTCTGGTGAATATCCCATCGCACGTTAACTTGAGAATTTAATTTTTCTACTCCTAGAAATTTTTCGATCATTAGGTCATTTGCAGCTTCAACATATTTCTGGCATGCATCCACCACATTAAAAACATGTTAGGATGAATTAGAAATCTTTTTCTTATAAAATTCCACCAAGCTATATGGGGCTGTACTTAAGGAATTTCCCCAACGTGGATAACAAAACTTTGGTATTCATTTGTAGTGCGTGAAAATAATTTTCTTCACTCTCTTTTATTATAGTTTTCAAATTCTTTTGCATACATAAACTCTAAAAATTTCATTTTGTTGTGATCTTTATTTGCCTTATCTTTTTGTTTACGAGAAAACTGGGAAAGTGAAAAACTCAAGTTTGAAAAAAAATTGAACATCCAAAAATGCAAATGCTAAAATGCTGAGATCGATAATTCCAAATAGTATCTGTGATTTTTTAGGTCTGATTTTCTTAAAATAGGGAAAAAGTGGGTTGTTTGGCTCTGCTACATATCCCACTACATGTTAACTTCAGAATTTAATTTTTTCTACTCTTTGAAATTTTAGGATCATTAGGTCATTTGCATCTTCAACATGTTTCTGGCATGCATATCCACCACATTTAAACATGTTAGGATCAATTAGAAATCTCTTTCCTATAAAATTCCACCAAGCAATTTGGGGTTGTACTAGTGGAATTTCCCCAACGTGGATAACAAAACTTTGGTGTTCATTTTTAGTGCGTGAAAGTAATTTTCTTCACTCACATTTATTAGAGTTTTTGAATTTTTTTGCATACATAAGCTTTAAAATTTTCATTTTGTTGTGATCTATATTTGCCTTATCTTTCTGTTTAAGAGAAAACTGGGAGAGTGAAAAACTCAAGTTTGAAAAAAAAAAATGAACATCCAAAATGGAACTGCACAAATGCTAAGAGAGATAATTCGTAAAAATATTTGTGATTTTTTAGGTCCGCTTTTTGGAATATAGGCAAAAAGTGGGTTGTTTGGTTCTGGTAAATATCCCACCGCACGTTAACTTGAGAATTTAATTTTTTCTACTCCTTGAAATTTTTGGATCATTAGGTCATTTGCATCTTCAACATGTTTCTGGCATGCATATCCACCACATTCAAAACAGGTTAGGATCAATAAGAAATCTCTTTTTTATAAAATTCCACTGAGCTATTTGGGGTAGTACTAGTGGAATTTCCCAAACGATGATAACAAAACTTTGGTGTTCGTTTTCAGTGCGTGAAAATATTTTTCTTCACTCACATTTATTATAGTTTTCAAATTCTTTTGCATGCATAATCTCTAAAATTTTCATTTTGTTGTGATCTATATTTGCCTTATCTTTTTGTTTACTAGAAAACTGGGAGAGTGAAAAACTCAAGTTTAAAAAAAGAAATTGAACATCCAAAAATGGAAATGCACAAATGCTGAGAGCGATAATTCCGAAAAGTATCTATGATTTTATAGGTCCGCTTTTTGTAAAATAGGCAAAAAGCTGGTTGTTTGGCTCTGGTAAATATCCCACCGCACGTTAACTTGAGAATTTAATTTTTCTACTCCTAGAAATTTTCTGATCATTAGGTCATTTGCAGCTTCAACATGTTTCTTGCATGCATATCCACCACATTAAAAACATGTTAGGATGAATTAGAAATTTTTTTCTTATAAAATTCCACCTAGCTATCTGGGGCTGTACTTGTGGAATTTCCCCAACGTGGATATCAAAACTTTGGTATTCATTTTTAGTGCGTGAAAATAATTTTCTTCACTCTCTTTTACTATAGTTCTTAAATTCTTTTGCATACATAAACTCTAAAAATTTCATTTTGTTGTGATCTTTATTTGCCTTATCTTTTTGTTTACGAGAAAACTGGGAAAGTAAAAAACTCAAGTTTGAAAAAAAAATTGAACATCCAAAAATGGAAATGCTAAAATGCTGAGATCGATAATTCCAAATAGTATCTATGATATCTTAGGTCCGATTTTTGTAAAATAGGGAAAAAGTGGGTTGTTTGGCTCTGGTAAATATCCCACCACACGTTATCCTCATAATTTAATTTTTTCTACTCTTTGAAATTTTTGGATCATTTGGTCATTTGAATCTTCAACATGTTTCTAGCATGAATATCCACCACATTTAAACATGTTAGGATCAATAAGAAATCTCTTTCCTACAAAATTCCACCAAGCAATTTGTCGTTGTACTAGTGGAATTTCCCCAACGTGCATAACAAAACTTTGGTGTTCATTTTTAGTGCGTGAAAATAATTTTCTTCACTCATATTCATTATAGTTTTTGAATTCTTTTGCATACATAAACTTTAAAATTTTTATTTTGTTGTGATCAATATTTGCCTTATCTTTTTGTTTACGAGAAAACAGGGAGAGTGAAAGACTCAAGTTTGAAAAAAAAAAATGAACATCCGAAATGGAACTGTACAAATGCTAAGAGAGATAATTCCAAAAAATATCTGTGATTTTTTAGGTCCACTTTTTGAAAACTAGGCAAAAAGTGGGTTGTTTGATTCTGGTAAATATCCCACCGCACGTTAACTTGAGAATTTAATTTTTTTGACTCCTTGAAATTTTTGGATAATTAGGCCATTTGCATCTTCAACATGTTTCTTGCATGCATATCCACCACATTTAAAACATGTTATGATCAATTTGAGATCACTTTCTTATAAAATTCCACCAAGCTATCTGGAGTAGTACTAGTAGAATTTCCCCAACATGGATAACCAAACTTTGGTGTTTATTTTTAGTGCGTGAAAATAATTTTCTTCACTCACATTTATTATAGTTTTCTAATTCATTTGCATACATAAACTCTTAAATTTTCAGTTTGTTGTGATGTATATTTGCCTTATCTTTTTGTTTACGTGAAAACAGGGAGAGTGAAAACGTCAAGTTTCAAAATAAAAATTGAACATCCAAAATGGAAATGCACAAATGCTGAGAGAGATAATTCCAAAAACTATCTGTGATTTTTTAGGTTCGCTTTTTGTAAAATACGCAAAAAAGAGGGTTGTTGGCTCTGGTACATTTCCCACAACACGTAAACTTGAGAATTAAATTTTTTCTACTCCTACAAATTTTTGGATCATTAGGTCATTTGCATCTTCAACATGTTTCTTGCACGCATATCCACCACATTCAAAACATGTTAGGATCAATTAGAAATCTCTTTTTATAAAATTCCATCTAGCTATTTGGGGTTCTGCTAGTGGAATTTCCAAAACAATGATAACAAAACTTTGGTGTTCATTTTTAGTGCGTGAAATTAATTTTCTTCACTCACATTTATTATAGTTTTCGAATTCTTTTGCAGACATAAACTCTAAAAATTTCATTTTGCTTTGATCTTTATTTACCTTATCTTTTTGTTTACGAGAAGACTGGGAAACTGAAAAACTTAAGTTTGAAAAAGAAATTGAACTTCCAAAATGGAGATGCACAAATGCTAAGAGATATAATTCCAAAATGTATACGTGATTTTTTAGGTCCGCTTTTTGTTAAATAGGCAAAAGGTGGGTTGTTTGGCTCTGGCAAATATCCCACTGCACGTTAACTTGAGAATTTAATTTTTTCTACTCCATGAAATTTTTGGATCATTAGGTCATTTCCATCTTCAACATGTTTCTGGCATGCATATCCACCACATTTAAAACATGTTAGGATCAATTTGAGATCACTTTCTTATAAATTCCACCAAGCTATCTGGGGTTCTTCTAGTGGAATTTCCCCAACATGAATAACAAAACTTTGGTGTTTAGTTTTAGAGCATGAAAATAATTTTCTTCACTCACATTAATTATAGTTTTCAAATTCTTTTTCATACATAAACTCTTAAATTTTCATTTGTTGTGATATATATTTGCATTGTCTTTTTGTTTACGAGAAAACATGGAGAGTGAAAACCTCATGTTTGAAAAAAATATTGAACATCCAAACTGGAAATGTACAAAGGCCGAGAGAGATAATTCCAAAAAGTATCTGTGATTTTTTAGGTTCACTTTTTGTAAAATATGCAAAAAGTGGGTTGTTGGCTCTGGTAAATTTCCCACAGCACGTTAAATTGAGAATTAAATTTTTTCTACTCCTTGAAATTTTTTTGTCATTAGGTCATTTGCTTCTTCAACATGTTTCTGGCATGCATATCCAACACATTCAAAATAGGTTTGGATCAATTAGAAATCTCTTTTTTTATAAAATTTCACCAAGCTATTTAGGGTTGTACAAGTGGAATTTCCCAAACGATGATAACAAAACTTTTGTGTTCATTTTTAGTGCGTGAAAATAATTTTCTTCACTCACATTTATTATAGTTTCCAAATTCTCTTGCATGCATAATCTCTAAAATTTTCATTTTGTTGTGATCTATATTTGCCTTATATTTTTGTTTACGAGAAAACAGGGAGAGCGAAAAACTCAAGTTTGAAAAAAAAAATTGAACATCCAAAAATGGAAAAGCTGAAATGGTGAGAACGATAATTGCGAAAAGTATCTATGATTTTTTAGGTCCGCTTTTTGTAAAATAGGCAAAAAGCGGGTTGTTTGGCTCTGGTAAATATCCCACCGCACGTTAACTTCCGAATTTTATTTTTCTACTCCTAGAAATTTTTCGATCATTAGGTCATTTGCATCTTCAACATGTTTTAGGCATGCATATCCACCACATTAAAAACATGTTAGGATGAATTAGAAATCTTTTTCTTATAAAATTCCACCAAGCTATCTGGGGCTGTAGTTGTGGAATTTCCCCAATGTGGATAACAAAACTTTGGTGTTCATTTTTAGTGCGTGAAAATAATTTTCTTCACTCTCATTTATTATTGTTTTCAAATTCTTTTGCATACATCAACTCTAAAAATTTCAGTTTGTTCTGATCTTTATTTGCCATATCTTTTTGTTGACGAGAAAACTGGGAAAGTGAAAAACTCAAGTTTTAAAAAAAAATTGAACATCCAAAAATGGAAATTCTCAAATGTTGAGAGCGATAATTCCAAGAAGTATTTGTGCTTTTTTAGGTCCGCTTTTTGTAAAATATTCAAAAATCGGGTTGTTTGGCTCTTGTAAATATCTCACCGCACGTTAACTTGAGAATTTAATTTTTCTTCTCCTAGAAATTTTTCGATCATTAGGTCATTTGCATCTTCAACATGTTTCTGGCATGCATTTTCACCACATTAAAAAGATGTTAGGATGAATTAGAAATCTTTATCTTATAAAATTCCACCAAGCTATCTGGGGTTGTACTTGTGGAATTTCCCGAACGTGAATAAAAAAACTTTAGAGTTCATTTTAGAGCGTGAAAATAATTTTCTTCACTCTCATTTATTATAGTTTTCAAATTCTTTTGCATACATAAACTCAAAAAATTTCATTTTGTTGTGATCTATATTTGCCTTATCTTTTTGTTTATGAGAAAACTGGGAAAGTGAAAAACTCAAGTTTAAAAAGAAAAATTGAACATCCATAAATGGAAATGCTCAAATGCTGAGAGCGATAATTCCAAGAAGTATCTGTGTTTTTTTAGGTTCGCTTTTTGTAAAATAGGCAAAAAGCGGGCTGTTTGGCTCTGGTATCCCACCGCACGTTAACTTGAGAAGTTAATTTTTCTTCTCCTAGAAATTTTTCGATCATTTGGTCATTTTCATCTTCAACATGTTTCTGGCATGGATATCCACCACATTAAAAACATGTTAGGATGAATTAGAAATCTTTTTCTTATAAAATTCCACCAAGCTATCTGGGGCAGCACTTGTGGAATTTCCCCAACGTGGATAAAACAACTTTGGTATTCATTTTTAGTGCATAAAAGTAATTTTCTTCACTCACATTTACTATAGTTTTCAAATTCTTTTGCATACATAAAGTCTAAAAATTTCATTTTGTTGTGATCTTTATTTGCCTCATCTTTTTGTTTACGAAGAAACTGGGAAAGTGTAAAAACTCAAGTTTGAAAAAATAATTGAACATCCAAAAATGGAAATGCTAAAATGCTGAGAGCGATAATTCCAAAAAGTATCTATGATTTTTTAGGTCTAATTTTTGTAAAATTTGCAAAAAGTGGGTTGTTTGGCTCCGGTAAATATCCCACCACACGTTAACTTGAGAATTTAGTTTTTCTACTCCTAGAAATTTTTGGATCATTAGGTTATTTGCATCCCCAACAAGTTTCTGGCATGCATATCCACCACATTAAAAACATGTTAGGATGAATTAGAAATCTTTTTCTTATAAAATTCCACCAAGCTATCTGGGGCTGTACTTGTGGAATTTCCCCAACGTCGATAACGAAACTTTGGAGTTCATTTTTAGTGCGTGAAAATATATTTCTTCACTCTCATTTATTATAGTTTTCAAATTCTTTTGCATACATCAACTCTAAAACTTTCATTTTGTTGAAATCTTTATTTGCCTTATCATTTTGTTTAAGTGAAAACTGGGAAAGTGAAAAACTCAAGTTTGAAAAAAAAAATTGGACATCCAAAAATGGAAATGCTCAAATTCTGAGAGCGATAATTCCAAAAATTATCTTTGATTTTTTAGGTCCGATTTTTGTAATATAGGCAAAAAGTGGGTTGTTTGGTTCTGGTAAATATCCCACTACACGTTAACTTGAGAATTTAATTTTTTCTACTCCTTAAAATTTTTGGATCATTAGGTCATTTGCATCTTGTACGTGTTTCTGGCATGCATATCCACCACATTTAAACATGTGAGGATCAATTAGAAATCTCTTTCTTATAAAATTCCACAAGGCAATTTGGGGTTGTACTAGTGGAATTTCCCCAACTGGATAACAAAACTTTGGTGTTCATTTCTAGTGCGTGAAAATAATTTTCTTCACTCACATTTATTATAGTTTTCAAATTCTTTTGCATACATAACCTCTAAAATTTTCATTTTGTTGTGATCTATATTTGCCTTATCTTTTTGTTTACGAGCAAACTGGGAGAGTGAAAAACTCAAGTTTGAAAAAAAAATTGATAATCCAAAATGGAAATGCACAAATGCTAAGAGAGATAATTCAAAAAAGTATCTGTGATTTTTTAGGTCCGCTTTTTGTAAAATAGGCAAAAAGTGGGTTGTTTGGCTCTGCTAAATATCCCACCGCACGTTAACTTGAGAATTTAATTTCTTCTACTCCTTGAATTTTTTGGATCATTAGGTCATTTGCATCTTCAACATGTTTCTGGCATGCATATCCACCACATTTAAAACATGTTAGGATCAATTTGAGATCACTTTCTTATAAAATTCCACCAAGCTATGTTGTACTAGTGGAATTTCCCCAACATGGATAAAAAAACTTTTGTGTTTATTTTTGGAGCGTAAAAATAATTTTCTTCACTCACATTTATTATAGATTTAAATTCTTTTGCATACATAAGCTCTAAAATTTTCATTTTGCTGTGATCTATATTTGCCTTATCTGTTTGTTTACGAGAAAATTGGGAGAGTGAAAAACTCAAGTTTGAAAAAGAAAATTGAACAACCAAAATGGAAATGCACAAATGCTAAGAGATATAATTCGAAAAAGTATCTATGATTTTCTAGGTCCGCTTTTTTAAAATAGGCAAAAAGTTGTTTGTTTGGCTCTGGTAAATATCCCACCGCAAGTTATCTTGAGAATTTAATTTTTTCTACTCCTTGAAATTTTTGATCATTAGGTCATTTGCGTCTTCAACATGTTTCTGGCATGCATATCCACCACATTCAAAACATGTTAGGATCAATTAGAATTCTCTTTTTTATAAAATTCCACCAAGCTATTTGGGGTTGTACAAGTAGAATTTCCGAAACGATGATAACAAAACTTTGGTGTTTATTTTTAGTGCGTGAAAATAATTTTCTTCCCTCATATTTATTATAGTTTTCAAATTCTTTTGCATGCATAATCTCTAAAATTTTCATTTTGTTGTGAACTATATTTTCCTTATCTTTTTGTTTACGAGAAAACTGGGATAGTGAAAAACTCAAGTTTGAAAAAAAAATTGAACATCCAAGAATGGAAATGCACAAATGCTGAGAGCGATAACTCCGAAAAGTATCTATGATTTTTTAGGTCCGCTTTTTGTAAAATAGGCAAAAAGCGGGATGTTTGGCTCTGGTTAATATCCCACCGGACGTTAACTTGAGTATTTAATTTTTCCACTCCTAGAAATTTTTCGATCATTAGGTCATTTGCATCGTCAACATGTTTCTGGCATGCATATCCACCACATTAAAAACATGTTAGGATGAATTAGAAATCTTTTTCTTATAAAATTCCTCCAAGCTATCTGGGCTATACTTGTGGAATTTCCCAAACGTGCATAACATAACATTGGTGTTCATTTTTAGTGCGTGAAAATAATTTTCTTCACTCTCATTTATTATAGTTTTCTAATTCTTCTGCATACATCAACTCTAAAAATTTTATATAGTTGTGATCTTTATTTGCCTTATCTTTTTGTTTACGAGAAAACTGGGAAAGTGAAAAACTCAAGTTTGAAAAAAAAAATTGAACATCCAAAAATGGAAATGCTCAAATGCTGAGAACGATAATTCCAAAAAGTATATGTGATTTTTTAGGTCCGATTTTTGTAAAATAGGCAAAAAGCGGGTTGTTTGCCTCTGGTAAATATCCCACCGCATGTTAACATGAGAATTTACTTCTTACTACTCGAAATTTTTGGATCATTAGGTCATTTGCATCTTCAACATGTTTCTGGCATGCATATCCACCACATTTAAACATTTTAGGAGCTATTAGAAATCTCGTTCTTATAAAATTCCACTAAGCAATTTGGAGTTGTACTAGTGGAATTTTCCCAACGTGGATAACAAAACTTTGGTGTTCATTTTTAGTGCGTGAAAATGATTTTCTTCACTCACATTTATTATAGTTTTCAAAGTCTTTTGCATACATAAGCTCTAAACTTTTCATTTTGTTGTGATCAATATTTGCCTTATCTTTTTGTTTACGAGAAAACTGGGAGAGTGAAAAACTTAAGTTTGAGAGAGAAAATTGAACATCCAAAATGGAAATGCACAAATGCTAAGAGAGATAATTTGAAAAAGTATCTGTGATTTTTTAGGTCCGCTTTTTGTAAAATAGGCATAAAGTGGTTTGTTTGGCTCTGGTAAATAACCCGCCACACGTTAACTTGGGAATTTAATTTTTTCTACTCCTTGAAATTTTTGGATCATTAGGTCATTTGCATCTTCGACATGTTTCTAGCATGCATATCCACCACATTTAAAACATGTTAGGGTCAATTTGAGATCACTTTCTTATTAAATTCCACCAAGCTATCTGGGGTTATACTAGTGGAATTTCCCCAACATGGATAACAAAACTTTGGTGTTTATTTTTAATGTGTGAAAATAATTTTCTTCACTCACATTTATAATAGTTTTCAAATTCTTTTGGATACATAAACTCTTAAAATTTCATTTTATTGTGATCTATATTTGCCTTATCTTTTTTTTTACGAGAAAACAGGGAGAGTGAAAACCACATGTTTGAAAAAAAAAGTTGAACATCTAAAATGGAAAAGTACAAATGCAGAGAGAGATAATTCCAAAGAGTAGCTGTGATTTTTTAGGTTCACTTTTTGAAAAATAGGTAAAAACAGGGTTGTTGGCTCTGGTAAATTTCCCACAGCACGTTAACTTGAGAATTAAATTTTTTCTACTCCTTGAAATTTTTTGATCATTAGGTCATTTCCATCTTCAACATGTTTCTGGCATGCATATCCACCACATTAAAAACATGTTAGGATGAATTAGAAATCTTTTTCTTATAAAATTCCACCAACCTATATGGGGCTGTACTTGTGGAATTTCCCCAACGTGGATAACAAAACTTTGGTGTTCATTTTTAGTGCGTGAAAGTAATTTTCTTCACTCTCATTTATTATAGTTTTCAAATTCTTTGGCATACTTAAGCTCTATATTTTTAATTTTGTTGTGACCTATATTTGCCTTATCTTTTTGTTAACGAGAAAACTGGGAGAGTGAAAAACTCAAGTTTGAAAAAAAAGATAGAACTTCCAAAAATGGAAATGCACAAATGCTGAGAGCAATAATTCCGAAAAGTATCTATGATTTTTTAGGTCCGCTTTTTATAAAATAGGCAAAAAGCGAGTTGTTTGGCTCTGGTAAATATCCCACCGCAAGTTAACATGAGAATTTAATTTTTCTACTCCTAGAAATTTTTCGATCATTAGGTCCTTTGCATCTTGAACATGTTTCTGGCATGCATATCCACCACATTAAAACTTGTTAGGACGAATTAGAAATCTTTTTTGTTAGAAAATTCCACCAAGCTATCTGGGGTTGTACTTGTGGAATTTCGCCAACGTGGATAACAAAACTTTGGTGTTCATTTTTAGTGCGTGAAAATAATTTTCTTCACTCTCATTTATTATAGTTTTCAAATTCTTTTGCATATATAAACTCTATAAATTTCATTTTGTTGTGAACTTTATTTGCCTTTTCTTTTTGTTTACGAGAAAAATATGAAAATGAAAAACTCAAGTATGAAAAAAGAATTGAACATCCAAAAATGGAAATGCTCAAATGCTGAGAGCGATAATTCTAAAAAGTATCTGTGATTTTTGAGGTCTGATTTTTGTAAAATCGGCAAAAAGTGGGTTGTTTGGCTCTGGTAAATATGCCACCGCACGTTAACTTGAGAATTTAATTTTTTCTACTCATTGAATTTTTTGGATCATTAGGTCATTTGCATCTTCAACATGTTTCTGACATGCATATCCACCACATTTAAACATGTTAGGATCAATTAGAAATCCCTTTCTTATAAAATTCCACCAAGCAATTTGGGGTTGTAGTAGTGGAATTTCTCCAACGTGGATAACAAAACTTTGGTGTTCATTTTTAGTGCGTGAAAATAATTTTCTTCACTCACATTTATTATAGTTTTCAAATTCTTTTGCATACATAAGCTCTAAATTTTTAATTTTGTTGTGATCTACATTTTCCTTATCTTTTTGTATACGAGAAAACTGGGAGAGTGAAAAACTCAAGTTTGAAAAAGAAAATTGAACACCCAAAATGGAAATGCACAAATGCTAAGAGAGATAATTCAAAAAAGTATCAGTGATTTTTTAGGTCCGCTTTTTCTAAAATAGGAAAAAAGGGGGTTTTTTGGCCCTAGTAACTATCCCGCTGCACGTTAACTTGAGAATTTAATTTTTTCTACTCCATGAATTTTTTTTGATCATTAGGTCATTTGCATCTTCAACATATTTCTGGCATGCATATCCACCACATTTAAAACATGTTAGGATCAATTTGAGATCACTTTCTTATAAAATTCCACGAAGCTATCTGGAGTTGTACTAGTGGAATTACCCCAACATAGATAACAAAACATTGGTGTTTATTTTTAGTGCATGAAAATAATTTTATTCACTCACATTTATTATAATTTTCAAATTATTTTGCGGATATAAACTCTTAAATTTTCTTTTTGTTGTGATCTATATTTGCCCAATCTTTTTGTTTACGAGAAAACAGGGAGAGTGAAAACCTCAAGTTTGAAAAAAAAAGTTGAACATCCAAAATGGAAAAGCACAAATGCAGAGAGAGATAATTCCAAAAAGTATCTATGATTTTTTAGGTTCGCTTTTTGTAAAATAAGGAAAAAGTGGGTTGTTGACTCTGGCAAATTTCCCACAGCACGTTAACTTGAGAATTAAATTTTTTCTACTCCTTGAAATTTTTGGATCATTAGGTCATTTGCATCTTCAACATGTTTCTAGCATGCATATCCACCACATTAAAAACATGTTAGGAGGAATTAGAAATCTTTTTCTTATAAAATTCCACCAACCTATCTGGGGCTATACTTGTGGAATTTCCCCAACGTGGATAACAAAACTTTGGTGTTCATTTTTAGTGCGTGAAAATAATTTTCTTCACTCTCATTTATTATAGTTTTCAAATTCTTTTGCATGCATAAACTCTAAAATTTTCATTTTGTTGTGATCTATATTTGCCTGATCTTTTTGTTTACGAGAAAACTGTGAGAGTGAAAAACTCAAGTTTGAAAAAAAAAATTGAACATCAAAAAATGGAAATTCAAAAATGCTGACAGCGATAATTCCAAAATGTATCTATGATTTTTTAGGTCCGCTTTTTGTAAAATAGGCAAAAAGCAGGTTGTTTGGCTCTCGTAAATATCCCACAGCACGTTAAGTTCAGAATTTAATTTTTCTACTCCTAGAAATTTTTCGATAATTAGGTCATTTGCATCTTCAACAAGTTTCTGGCATCCTTATCCACCACATTACAAGCATCTTAGGTTGAAATAGAAAGTTTTTTCTTATAAAATTCCACCAAGCTATCTGGGGCTATACTTGTTCAATTTCCCCAATGTGGATAACAAAACTTTGGTGTTCATTTTTAGTGGGTGAAAATAATTTTATTCACTCTTATTTATTATAGTTTTCAAATTCTTCTGCATACATCAACTCCAAAAATTTCATTTTGTTGTCATCTTTATTTGCCTTATCTTTTTGTTTACAAGAAAACTGGGAAAGTGAAAAAATCAAGTTTGAAGAAAAAATTGAACTTCCAAAAATGGAAATGCTCAAATTCCGCGAGCAATAATTCCAAAAAGTATCTGTGATTGTTTACATCCGATTTTTGTAATATAGGCAAAAAGTGGGTAGTTTGGCTCTGGTAAATATCCCACCGCACGTTAACTTGAGAATTTAATTTTTTCAACTCGTTGAAATTTTTGGATCATTAGGTCATTAGCATCTTATACATGTTTCTGGCATGCATATCCACCACATTTAAACATGTTAGGATCAATAAGAAATCTCTTTCTTATAAAATTCCAAAAGGCAATTTGGGGTTGTACTAGTGGAATTTCCCCAACGTGGATAACAAAACTTTGGTGTTCATTTTTAGTGCGTGAAAATAATTTTCTTCACTCACACTTATTATAGTTTTCAAATTCTTTTGCATACATAAGCTCTAAAATTTTCATTTTGTTGTGATCTTTATTTGTCTTATCTTTTTATTTAAGAGAAAACTGGGAGAGTGAAAAACTCAAGTTTGAAAAAAAAATTGAACATCCACAATAGAAATGCACAAATGCTAACAGAGATAATTGCAAAAAGTATCTGTGATTTTTTAGGTTCGCATTTTGTAAAATAGGCAAAAAGAGGGTTGTTTGGCTTTGGTAAATATCCCACCGCATGTAAACTTGAGAATTTAATTTTTTCTACTCCCTAAAATTTTTGGATCATTAGGTCATTTGTATCTTCAACATGCTTCTGGCATGCATATCCACCACATTTAAAACATGATATGATCAATTTGAGATCACTTTCTTATAAAATTCCACCAGGCTATCTGGGGTTGTACTAGTGGAATTTCCCTAACATGGATAACAAAACTTTGGTATTTTTTTAGAGCGTGAAAATAATTTTCCTCACTTACATTTATTATAGTTTTCAAATTATTTTGCATACATAAACTCTTAAATTTTCATTTTTTTGTGATCTATATTTGCCTTATCTTTTTGTTTACGAGAAAACAGGGAGAGTGAAAACCTCGTGTGTGAAAAAAAAATTGAACATCCAAAATGGAAATGCACATATGCTGAGTGAGATAATTCCAAAAAGTATCTGTGATTTTTTAGGTTCGGTTTTTGTGAAATAGGCAAAAAGTGGGTTGTTTGCTCTGGTAAATTTCCCACAGCACGTTAACTTGACAATTAAATTTTTTCAACTCCTTGAAATTTTTGGATCGTTAGGTCATTTGCATCTTCAACATGTTTCTGGCATGCATATCCACCACATTCAAAACAGGTTATAATCAATTAGAAATTTCTTTTTTATAAAATTCTGCCAAGCTATTTGGTGTGGAATTTCTGAAACAATGAAAACAAAACTTTGGTGTTAATTTTTAGTGCATGAAAATAATTTTCTTCACTCACATTTATTAAAGTTTTCAAATTCTTTTGCGTGCATATTCTCTAAATTTTTCATTTTGTTGTGATCTTTATTTGCCTTATCTTTTTGTTTACGAGAAAAATGGGAGAGAGAAAAACTTGTGTTTGAAAAAAAAAATTGAACATCCAAAAATGGAAATGCACAAATGCTGAGAGAGACAATTCCGAAAAGTATCTATGATTTTGTAGGTCCGTATTTTAAAAAATAGGAAAAAAGCAGGTTGTTTGGCTCTGGTAAATATCCCAACGCACGTTAACTTGAGAATTTAATTTTTCTACTCCTAGAAATTTTTCGATCATTAGGTCATTTGCCTCTTCAACTTGTTTCTGGCATGGATATCCACGACATTAGCAACATGTTAGGATGAATTAGAAATCTTTTTCTTATAAAATTCCACCAAGCATTCTGGGGCTGTAATTGTGGAATTTCCCCAACGTGGATAACAAAACTTTACTGTTCTTTTTTAGCGCGTGAAAATAATTTTCTTTACTCTCATTTATTATAGTTTTCAAATTCTTTTGAAATCATAAACTCTAAAAATTTCATTTTGTTGTGATCTATATTTGCCTTATCTTTTTGTTTACGAGGAAACTGGGAAAGTGAAAAACTCAAGTTTGAAAAAAAAAATTGAACATCCAAAAATGGAAATGCTCAAATGCTGAGAGCGATAATTCAAAAATGTATATGTGATTTTTTAGGTCCGCTCTTTGTAAAATAGGCAAAAAGTGGGTTATTTGGCTCTGGTAAATATCCCACCCCACGTTAAATTGAGAATTTAATTTTTCTACTCCCAGAAATTTTTCGATCATTAGGTCATTTGCATCTACAACATGTTTCTTGCATCCATATCCACCACATTAATAACATTTTAGGATAAATTACAAATCTTTTTCTTATAAAATTCCACCAAGCTATCTGGGGTTGTACTTGTGGAATTTCCCCAACGTGGATAACAAAGCTTTGGTGTTCATTTTTAGAGCATGAAAATAATTTTCTTCACTCTCATTTATTATGGTTTTCAAATTCTTTTGCATGCATAATCTCTAAAATTTTCATTTTGTTATGATCTATATTTGCCTTATCTTTTTGTTTACGAGAAAACTGGGAGAGTGAAAAACTCAAGTCTGAAGAAAAAATTGAACATCCAAAAATGGAAATGCAAAAATGCTGAGAGCGATAATTCCGAAAAGTATCTATGCTTTTTTAGGTCCGTTATTTGTAAAATAGGCAAAAATCAGGTTGTTTGGCTCTAGTAAATATCCCACAGCACGTTAACTTGAGAATTTAATTTTTCTACTCCGAGAAATTTTTCGAACATTAGGTCATTTGCATATGCAACATGTTTCTGGCATGCATATCCACCACATTAAAAATATGTTAGGATGAATTAGAAATCTTTTTCTTCTACAATTCCACCAAGCTATCTGGGGTTGTACTTGTGGAATTTCCCCAACATGGATAACAAAACTTTAGTGTTCATTTTTGGTGCGTGAAAATAATTTTCTTCACTCTCATTTATTATAGTTTTCAAATTCTTTTGCATACATAAACTCTTAAAATTTCATTTTGTTGTGATCTATATTTGCCTTATCTTTTTGTTTACGAGAAAACTGGGAAAGTGAAAAACTCAAGTTTAAAAAAAAAATTGAACATCCAAAACTGGAAATGCTTAAATGCTAAGAGCGATAATACCAAGAAGTATATGTGATTTTTTTGGTCCGTTTTTTTAAAAATAGGCAAAAAGTGGGTTGTTTGGCTCTGGTAAATATCCCACCGCACGTTAACTTGAGAATTTAATTTTTCTTCTCCTAGAAATTTTTTGATCATTAGGTCATTTGCATCTTCAACATGTTTCTGGCATGCATATCCACAACAATAAAAACATGTTTGGATGAATTAGAAATCTTTTTCTTATAAAATTCCACCAAGCTATCTGGGGCTGTACTTGTGGAATTTCCACAACGTGGATAAAAAAACTTTGGTAAACATTTTTAGTGCATGAAAATAATTTTCTTCACTCACATTTATTATAGTTTTCAAATTCTTTTGCATACATAAACTCTAAAAATTTCATTTTGTTGTGATCTTTATTTGCCTTATCTTTTTTGTTTACGAGAAAACTGGGAAAGTGAAAAACTCAAGTTTGAAAAAATAATTGAACATCCAAAAATGGAAATGCCAAAATGCTGAGAGCGATAATTCCAAAAAGTATCTGTGATTTTTTAGGTCCAATTTTTGTAAAATAGGCAAAAAGTGGGTTGTTTGGCTCGGGTAAATATCACACCACACGTTAACTTGAGAATTTAATTTTTTCTACTCCTTGAAATTTTTGGATCATTAGGTCATTTGCATCTTCAACATGTTTCTGGCATGCATATCCACCACATTTAAACATGTTAGGATCAATTAGAAATCTCTTTCCTATAAAATTTCACCAAGCAATTTGAGGTTGTACTAGTGGAATTTCCCCTACGTGGATAACAAAACTTTGGTGTTCATTTTTAGCGCGTGAAAATAATTTTGTTCACTCTCATTTATTATAGTTTTCGAATTCTTTTGCATACATAAACTCTTAAAATTTCTTTTTGTTGTGATCTATATTTTCCTTTTTTTTGTGATCTATATTTGACTTATCTTTTTGTTTCCGAAAAAACTGGGAGAAAGAAAAACACAAGTTTCAAAAAAAATATTTAACTTCGAAAATGGAAATGCACAATTTCTAAGAGAGCTAATTCGAAAAAGTATCTGTGATTTTTTAGGACCGCTTTTTGTAAAATACGCAAAAAGTGGGTTATTGGCTCTCGTAAGTTTCCCACAGCTCGTTAACTTGAGAATTAAATTTTTTCTACTCCTTGAAATTTTTGGATCATTAGGTCATTTGCATCTTCAACATTTTTCTAGCATGCATATCGAACACATTCAAAACATGTTAGGATTAATGAGAAATCTCTTTTTTATAAAATTCCACCAAGCTATTTGGGGTTGTACTTGTGGAATTTCCCTAACGATGATAACAAAACTTTGGTGTTCATTTTTAGTGCGTGAAAATAATTTTCTTCACTCACATTTATTATAGTTTTCAAATTCTTTTGCATGCAAAATATCTAAAATTTTCATTTTGTTGTGATCTATATTTGCCTTATCTTTTTGTTTACGAGAAAACTAGGAGAGTGAAAAACTCAAGTTTGAAAAAAAAAATTGAACATCCAAAAATGGAAATGCACAAATGCTGAGAGCGATAATTCGAAAAAGTATCTATGATTTTTTAGGTCCGCTTTTTGTAAAATAGGCAAAAATCGGGTTGTTTGGCTCTAGTAAATATCCCACCGCACGTTAACTTGAGAATTTAATTTTTCTACTCCTAGAAATTTTTTGATCATTAGGTCATTTGCATCTTCAACATGTTTCTAGCATGCATATCCACCACATTAAAAACATGTTAGGATGAATTAGAAATCTTTTTCTTATAAAATTCCACCAAGCTATCTCGGGTTGTACTTGTGGAATTTCCCCAACGTGGATAACAAAATATTAGTGATCATTATTAGTGCGTGAAAATAATTACCTTCACTCTCATTTATTATAGTTTTCAAATTCTTTTGCATACATAAACTCTAAAAATTTTATTTTGTTGTGATCTATATTCGCATTATCTTTTTGTTTACGAGAAAACTGGGAAAGTGAAAAACTCAAGTTTAAAAAAAAAATTGAACATCCAAAAATGGAAATGCTCAAATGTTGAGAGCGATAATTCCAAGAAGTATATGTGAGTTTTTAGGTTCACTTTTTGTAAAATAGGCAAAAAGCGGGTTGTTTGGCTCAGGTAAATAACCCACCGCACGTTAACCTTAGAATTTAATTTTTCTTCTCCTAGAAAATTTTTGATCATTAGGTCATTTGCATCTTCAAAATGCTTCTGGCATGCATATCCACCACATTAAAAACATGTTAGGATGAATTAGAAATCTTTTTCTTATAAAATTCCACCAAGCAATCTGGGGTTGTACTTGTGGAATTTCCCCAACGTGGATAACAAAACTTTGGTATTCATTTTTAGTGCATGAAAATAATTTTCTTCACTCACATTTATTATAGTTTTAAATTCATTTGCAAACATAAACTCTAAAAATTTCATTTTGTTGTGATCTTTATTTGCCTTATCATTTTGTTTACGGGAAAACTGGGAAAGTGAAAAGCTCATGTTTGAAAAAATAATTCAACATCCACAAATGGAAATGCTAAAATGCTGAGAGCAATAATTCCAAAAAGTACCTGTGATTTTTTAGGTCCGATTTTTGTAAAATAGGCAAAAAGTGGGTTGTTTGGTTCTAGTGAATATCCCACATCAAGTTAACTTGAGAATTTAATTTTTTCGACTCCATGAAATTTTTAGATCATTAGGTCATTTGCATCTTCAACATGTTTCAGGCATGCATATCCACCACATTTAAAACATGTTAGGATCAATTTGAGATCACGTTTTTATAAAATTCCACCCAGCTATCTGGGGTTGTACTAGTAGAATTTCCCCCACATGGAAAACAAAACTTTGGTGTTTATTTTTAGTGCGTGAAAATAATTTTCTTCACTCATATTTATTATAGTTTACAAATTCTTTTGCATACATAAACTCTTAAAATTTATTTTTGTTGTGATCTATATTTTCCTTATTTTTTTGTTTACAAGAAAACAATGAGAGTGAAAACGTCAAGTTTGAAAAAAGAAATTGAACATCCAAAATGGAAATGTACAAATGCTAAGAGAGATAATTCGAAAAAGTATCTGTGAATTTTTAGGTCCACTTTTTGTAAAATAGGCAAAAAGTGGGTTGTTGGCACTCGTAAATTTCCCACAGCACGTTAACTTGAGAATTAAATTTTTTCTACTCCTTGAAATTTTTGGATCATTAGGTCATTTCCATCTTCAACATGTTTCTAGCATGCATATCCAACACATTCAAAACATGTTAGGATCAATTAGAAATCTCTTTTTTATAAAATTCCACCAAGCTATTTGGGGTTGTACTTGTGGAATTTCCCTAACGATGATAAAAAAACTTTGGTGTTCATTTTTAGTGCGTAAAAATAATTTTCTTCACTCACATTTATTATAGTTTTCAAATTCTTTTGCATGCATAATCTCTATAATTTTCATTTTGTTGTGATCTATATTTGCCTTATCTTTTTGTTTACGAGAAAACTAGGAGAGTGAAAAACTCAAGTTTGAAAAAAAAATTGAACATCCAAAAATGGAAATGCACAAATGCTGAGAGCGATAATTCCGAAAAGTATCTATGATTTTTTAGGTCCGCTTTTTGTAAAATAGGCAAAAATCGAGTTGTTTGGCTCTAGTAAATATCCCACCGCACGTTAACTTGAGAATTTAATTTTTCTACTCCTAGAAATTTTTCGATCATTAGGTCATTTGCATCTTCAACATGTTTCTAGCATGCATATCCACCACATTAAAAACATGTTAGGATGAATTAGAAATCTTTTTCTTATAAAATTCCACCAAGCTATCTCGGGCTGTACTTGTGGAATTTCCCCTACATGGATAACAAAACTTTAGTGTTCATTTTTAGTGCGTGAAAATAATTATCTTCACTCTCATTTATTATAGTTTTCAAATTCTTTTGCATACATAAACTCTAAAAATTTCATTTTTTTGTGATCTATATTTGCCTTATCTTTTTTACGAGAAAACTGGGAAAGTGAAAAACTCAAGTTTAAAAAAAAAATTGAACATCCAAAAATGGAAATGCTCAAATGCTGAGAGCGATAATTCCAAGAAGTATATGTGAGTTTTTAGGTTCGCTTTTTGTAAAATAGGCAAAAAGCGGGTTGTTTGGCTCTGGTAAATATCCCACCGCACCTTAACTTGAGAATTTAATTTTTTTTCTCCTAGAAATGTTTCGATCATTAGGTCATTTGCATCTTCAAAATGTTTCAGGCATGCACATCCACCACATTAAAAACATGTTAGGATGAATTAGAAATCTTTTTCTTATAAAATTCCACTAAGCTATCTGGGGCTGTACTTTTGGAATTTCCCCAACGTGGATAACAAAACTTTGCTATTAATTTTTAGTGCATGAAAATAATTTTCGTCACACACATTTATTATAGTTTTCAAATTCTTTTCCATACATAAACTCTAAAAATTTCATTTTGTTGTGATCTTTATTTGCCTTATCATTTTGTTTACGAGAAAACTGGGAAAGAGAAAAACTCAAGTTTGAAAAAATAATTGAACATCCAAAAATGGAAATGCTAAAAGGCTGAGAGCGATAATTCCAAAAAGTATCTGTGATTTTTTAGGTCTGATTTTTGTAAAATAAGAAAAAAGTGGGTTGTTTGGCTCTGGTAAATATCCCACCACACGTTAACTTGAGAATTTAATTTTTTCTCCTCGTTGAAATTTTTGGATCATTAGTTCATTTACATCTTCAACATGTTTCTGGCATGCATATCTACCACATTTAAACTTGTTAGGATCAATTAGAAATCTCTTTCCTATAAAATTTCACTAAGCAATTTGGGGTTGTACTCGTGGAATTTCCCCTACGTGGATAACAAAACTTTAGTGTTCGTTTTTAGTGCGTGAAAATAATTTTCTTCACTCTCATTGATTATAGTTTTCGAATTCTTTTGCATACATAAGCTCTAAAATTTTCATTTTGTTGCGATCTATATTTGACTTATCTTTTTGTTTACGAGAAAACTAGGAGAAAGAAAAACTCAAGTTTGAAAAAAAAAATTGAACATCCAAAATGGAAATGCTCAAATGCTAAGAGAGATAATTCCAAAACGCATCTATGATTTTTTAGGTCCGCTTTTTTGTAAAATAGGCAAAAAGTGCGTTGTTTGGTTATGGTAAATATCCCACAGCAAGTTAACTTGAGAATTTAATTTTTTCTACTCCTTGAAATTTTTGGATCATTAGGTCATTTACATCTTCAACATGTTTCAGGCATGCATATCCACCACATTTAAAACATGTTAGGATCAATTTGAGATCACGTTCTTATAAAATTCCACCAAGCTATCTGGGGTTGTACTAGTAGAATTTCCCCAACATGGATAACAAAACTTTGGTGTTTATTTTTAGTCCGTGAAAATAATTTTCTTCACTCACATTTATTATAGTTTACAAATTCTTTTGCATACATAAACTCTTAAATTTTTATTTTGTTGTGATCTATATTTCCCTTATCTCTTTGTTTACAAGAAAACAGGGAGTGTGAAAACGTCAAGTTTGAAAAACAAAATTGAACATCCAAAATGAAAATGCACAAATGCTGAGAGAGATAATTCCAAAAAGTATCTATAATTTTTTAGCTTCACTTTTTGTAAAATAGGCAAAAAGTGGGTTGTTGGCTCTGGTAAATTTCCCACAGCACGAAAACTTGAGAATTAAATTTTTTCTACTCCTAGAAATTTTTGGATCATTAGGTCATTTGCATCTTCAACAAGTTTCTAGCACACATATCCACCACATTCAAAACATGTTAGGATCAATTAGAAATATCTTTTTTATAAAATTCCACCAAGCTATTTGGGGTTGTACAAGCGGAATTTCCCAAACGATGATAACAAAACTTTGGTGTTCATTTTTAGTGCATGAGACTAATTTTCTTCTCTCACATTTATTATAGTTTTCAAATTCTTTCGCATGCATAAACTCTAAAATTGTCATTTTGTTATGATCTATATTTGCCTGATCTTTTTGTTTACGAGAAAATTGGGAGAGAGAAAAACTCGAAGTTTGAAAAAAAAAATTGAACATCCAAAAATGGAAATGTACAAATGCTGAGAGTGATAATTCCAAAAAGTATCTTTGATTTTTTAGGTTCGCTTTTTGTAAAATAGGCAAAAAGCAGGTTGTTTGGCTCTAGTAAATATCCCACCGCACGTTAACTTGAGAATTTAATTTTTCTACTCCAAGAAATTTTTCAATCATTAGGTCATTTGCATCTTCAACAAGTTTCTGGCATGCATATCCACCACATTAAAAACATGTTAGGATGAATTAGAAATCTTTTTCTTATAAAATTCCACCAAGCTATCTGGGGCTGTACTTGTGGAATTTCACCAATGTGGATAACAAAACTTTGGTGTTCTTTTTTAGTGTGTGAAAATAAATTTCTTCACTCTCATTTATTATAGTTTTCCAATTCTTTTGCATACATCAACTCTAAAAATTTCATTTTGTTGTGATCTTTATTTGCCTTATCTTTTTGTTTACGAGAAAACTGGGAAAGTGAAAAACTCAAGTTTGAAAAAAAAATTGAACATCCAAAAATGGAAATGCTCAAATTCTGAGAGCGATAATTCCAAAAAGTATCTGTGATTTTTTAGGCCCCATTTTTGTAATATAGGCAAAAAGTGGGTTGTTTGGCTCTGGTAAATATCCCACCGCACGTTAACTTGAGAATTTAATTTTTTCAACTCCTTGAAATTTTTTGATCATTAGGTCATTTGCATCTTATACATGTTTCTGGCATGCATATCCACCACATTTAAACATGTTAGGATCAATTAGAAATCTCTTTCTTATAAAATTCCACAAGGCAATTTGGGGTTGTACTAGTGGAATTTCCCCAACGTGGAGAACAAAAATTTGGTGTACATTTTTAGTGCGTGAAAATAATTTTCTTCATACACATTTATTATAGTTTTGAAATTCATTTTCATACATAAGCTCTAAAATTTTCATTTTGTTTTGATCTATATTTGCCTTATCTTTTTGTTTATGAGAAAACTGGGAGAGTGAAAAACTCAAGTTTGAAAAAAAAAATTGAACATCCAAAATGGAATTGCAGAAATGCTAAGAGAGATAATTTGAAAAATTTTCCGTGATTTTTTAGGTCCATTTTTTGTAACATAGGCAAAAAGTGGGTTGTTTGGCTCTGGTAAATATCCCACCGCACATTAACTTGAGAATTTAATTTTTTCTACTCCTTGAAATTTTTGGATCATTAGGTCATTTGCATCTTCAACAGGTTTTTGGCATGCATATCCACCACATTTAAAACATGTTAGGATCAATTTGAGATCACTTTCTTATAAAATTCCACCAAGCTATGTTGTACTAGTGGAATTTCCCCAACATGGATAACAGAACTTTTGTGTTTATTTTTAGAGCGTAAAAATAATTTTCTTCACTCACATTTTTTAAGTTTTCAAATTCTTTTGCATACATAAGCTCTAGAATTTTAATTTTGTTGTGATCTATATTTGCCTTATGTTTTTGTTTACGAGAAACCTGGGAGAGTGAAAAACTCAAGTTTGAAAACGAAAATTGAACATCCAAAATGGAAATGCACAAATGCTAAGAGAGATAATTCGAAAAAGTATGTATGATTTTTTAGGTCCGGTTTTTGTAAAATAGGCAAAAAGTGGTTTGTTTGGCTCAGGTAAATATCCCGCCGCACGTTATCTTGAGAATTTAATATTTTCTACTCCTTGAAATTTTTTGATCATTAGGTCATTTGCATCTTCAACATGTTTCTGGCATGCATATCCACCACATTCAGAACATGTTAGGATCAATTAGAAATCTCTTTTTTATAAAATTCTACCAAGCTATTTGGGGTTGTACTAATAGAATTTCCCAAACAATGATAACAAAATTTTTGTGTTCATTTTTAGCGCGTGAAAATAATTTCCTTCACTCACATTTATTATAGTTTTCTAATTCTTTTGAAGCATTAATCTCTAAAATTTTCATTTTGTTTTGATCTATATTTGCCTTATCTTTTTGTTTACGAGAAAATTGGGAGAGTGATAAACTCAAGTTTGAAAAAAAAAATTGAACATCCAAAAATGGAAATGCACAAATGTTGAGAGCGATAATTCCGAAAAGTATCTATGATTTTTTAGGTCCGCTTTTTGTAAAATAGGCAAAAAGCGGGTTGTTTGGCTCTAGTAAAAATCCTACCGCACGTTAACTTGAGAATTTAATTTTTCCACACCAAGAAATTTTTCGATCATTAGGTCATTTGCATCTTCAACATGTTTCTAGCATGCATATCCATCACATTAAAAACATGTTAGGATGAATTAGAAATCTTTTTCATATAAAATTCCACCAAGCTATCTGGGGCTATACTTGTTGAATTTCCCCAACGTAGATAACAAAACATTGGTGTTCATTTTAAGTGCGTGAAAATAATTTTCTTCACTCTCATTTTTTATAGTTTTCAAATTCTTCTGCATACATAAACTCTAAAAATTTCATTTTGTTGTGATCTTTGTTTGCCTTATCTTTTTGTTTACGAGAAAAATGGGAAAGTGAAAAAGTCAAGTTTAAAAAAAAAAATTGAACATCCAAAAATGGAAATGCTCAAATGCTGTGAACGATAATTCCAAAAAGCATCTGTGATTTTTTCAGTCCGATATTTGTAAAATAGGCAAAAAGTGGGTTGTTTGGCTCTGGTAAATATCCCACCGCACGTTAACTTGAGAATTTAATTCTTTCTACTCCTTGAAATTTTTGGATCATTAGGTCATTTGCATCTTCAACATGTTTCTGGCATGCATATCCACCATATTTAAACATGTTAGGAGCCATTAGAAATCTCTTTCTTATAAAATTCCAACAAGCAATTTGGGGAGGTACTAGTGGAATTTTCCCAACGTGGATAACAAAACTTTGGTGTCCATTTTTAGTGCGTGAAAATGATTTTCTTCACACACATTTATTATAGTTTTCAAAGTCTTTTGCATACATAAGCTCTAAACTTTTCATTTTGTTGTGATCTATATTTGCCTTATCTTTTTGTTTACTTGAAAACTGGGAGAGTGAAAAACTCAAAGTTTGAAAAAGAAAATTGAACAACCAAAATGGAAATGCACAAATGCTAAGAGAGAAAATTCAAAAAAGTATCAGTGTTTTTTTCGGTCCGCTTTTTGTAAAATGAGGAAAAAGTGGTTTGTTTGGCTCTGGTAAATATCCCGCCGCTCGTTAACTTGAGAATTTAATTTTTTCTACTCAAAATTTTTGGATCATTAGGTCATTTGCATCTTCAACATATTTCTGGCATGCATATCCACCACATTTATAATATGTTAGGATAAATACGAGATCACTTTCTTATTAAATTCCACCAAGCTATCTGGGGTTGTACTAGTGGAATTTCCCCAACATGGATAACAAAACTTTGGTGTTTATTTTTTCTGCGTGAAAATAATTTTCTTCACTCACATTTATAATAGTTTTCAAATTATTTTTCATACATAAACTCTTAAATTTTCATTTTGTTGTGATCTATATTTGCCTTATCTTTTTGTTTACGAGAAAACAGGGAGAGTGAAAACCTCATGTTTGAAAAAAAAAATTGAACATCCAAAATGGAAATGCACAAATGCTGAGAGAGATAATTCCAAAAAATATCTGTGTTTTTTTAGGTCCGCTTTTGTAAAATAGGCCAAAAGTGGGTTGTTGGCTCTAGTAAATTTCCCACAACACGTTAACTCTAGAATTACATTTTTTCTACTCCTTGAAATTTTTGGATCATTAGGTCATTTGCATCTTCAACATGTTTCTGGCATGCATATTCACCACATTCAAAACATATCAGGATCAATTAGAAATCTCTTTTTTATAAAATTCCACCAAGCTATTTGGGGTTGTACTAGAGGAATTTCCTGTACAATGATAACAAAACTTTGCTGTTTATTTTTAGTGTGTGAAAATAATTTTCTTCACTCACATTTATTATAGTTTTCAAATTCTTCTGCATGCATAAACTCTAAAATTTTCATTTTCTTGTGATCTATATTTGCCTTATATTTTTGCTTACGAGAAAACTAGGAGAGTGAAAAACTCAAGTTTGAAAAAAGAAATTGAACATCCAAAAATGGAAATATACAAATGCTGAGAGCGATAATTCAAAAAAGTATCTATGATTTTTTAGGTCCGCTGTTTGTAAAATAGGCAAAAAGCAAGTTGTTTGGCTCTCGTAAAAATCCCACCGCACGTTAACTTCTGAATTTAATTTTTCTAGTCCTAGAAATTTTTTGATAATTAGGTCATTTGCATCTTCAACGTGTTTCTGGCATGCATATCCAACATTTTTAAACATGTTAGGATCAATTAGAAATCTCTTTCTTATTAAATTCCACAAGGCAATTTGGGGTTGTACTAGTAGAATTTCCCCAAAGTGGATAACAAAACTTTGGTGTTCATTTTTAGTGCGTGAAAATAATTTTCTTCACTCACATTTATTAAAGTTTTCAAATTCTTTTGCATACATAAGCTCTAAAATTTTCATTTTGTTGTGATCTTTATTTGCCTTATCTTTTTATTTACAAGAAAACTGGGAGAGCTAAAAACTCAAGTTTAAAAAAAAATTGAACATCCAAAATGGGAATGCACAAATGCTAAGAGAGATAATTGAAAAAAGTATCTTTGATTTTTTAGGTCCGCTTTTTGTAAAATAGGCTAAAAGAGGGTTGTTTGGCTCTGGTAAATATCCCACCGCACGTAAACTTGAGAATTTAATTTTTTCTACTCCCTGAAATTTTTGGATCATTAGCTCATTTGCATCTTCAACATGCTTCTGGCATGCATATCCACCACATTTAAAACATGTTAGGATCAATTTGAGATCACTTTTGTATAAAATTCCACCAAGCAATCTGGGGTTGTACTAGTGGAATTTCGCCAACATGGATAACAAACCTTTGGTGTTTATTTTTTGAGCGTGAACATAATTTTCCTCACTCACATTTATTATATTTTTCAAATTCTTTGGCATACATAAACTCTTAAATTTTCATTTTGTTCTGATCTTTATTTGCCTTATCTTTTTGTTTACGAGAAAACAGGGAGAGTGAAAACCTCATGTTTGAAAAAAAAAATTGAACATCCAAAATGGAAATGCACAAATGCTAAGAGAGATAATTCAAAAAATTATCTGTGATTTTTTAGGTTCGCTTTTTATAAAATAGGCAAAAAGTGGGTTGTTGGCTCTAGTAAATTTCCCACAGCACGTTACCTCTAGAATTAAATTTTTTTTACTCCATGAAATTTTTGGATCATTAGGTCATTTGCATCTTCAACATGCTTCTGGCATGCATTTCCATCACATTCAAAAAATGTTAGGATCAATTAGAAATCTCTTTTTTATAAAATTCCACCTATCTATTTGGGGTTGTACTAGTGGAATTTCCCAAATGATAATAACAAAACTTTGGTGTTCATTTTTAGTGCATGAAATTTTTTTTCTTCACTCACATTTATTATATTTTTCAAATTCTTTTGCATGCATAAACTCTAACATTTTCATTTTTTTGTGATCTATATTTGCCTTATCTTTTTGTTTACTAGAAAACTGGGAAAATGAAAAACTCTAGTTTGAAAAAAAAATTGAACATCCAAAAATGGAAATGCTCAAATTCTGAGAGTGGTAATTCCAAAAAGCATCTTTGATTTTTTAGGTCCGATTTTAATTAAATGGGCAAAAAGTGGGTTGTTTGGCTCTGATAAATATCCCACCGCACGTTAACTTGAGAATTTAATTTTTTCTACTCCTTGAAATTTTTGGATCATTAGGTCATTTGCATCTTCAACATGTTTCTGGCATGCATATCCACCACATTTAAACATTTAAGGATCAATTAGAAATCTATTTCCTATAAAATTCCACCAAGCAATATGGGGTTGTACTAGTGGAATTTCCCCAACGTGGATTACAAAACTTTGGTATTCATTTTTAGCGCGTGAAAATAATTTTCTTCACTCACATTTTGTAAAATAGGCAAAAAGTGGGTTGTTTGGCTCTGCTAAATATCCCACCGCTCGTTAACTTGAGAATTTAATTTTTTCTACTCGAAATTTTAGGGTAATTAGGTCATTTGCATCTTCAACTTGTTTCTAGCATGCTTATCCACCACATTTAAAACATGTTAGGATCAATTTGAGATCACTTTTTTAGTGCGTGAAAATAATTTTCTTCACTCACATTTATTAAAGTTTTCAAATTCTTTTGCATGCATAAACTCTTACATTTTAATTTTGTTGTGATCTATATTTGCCTTATCTTTTTGTTTACGAGAAAATAGGGAGAGTGAAAACCTCATGTTTGAAATAAAAATTTAACATCCAAAATGGAAATGCACAAATGGTGAGAGAGATAATTCCAAAAAGTATCTGAGATTTTTTAGGTTCGCTTTTTGTAAAATAGGCAAAAAGTGGGTTGTTGGCACTAGTAAATTTCCCACTGCACGTTAACTTGAGAATTAAATTTTTTCTACTCCTTGAAATTTTTGGATCATTAGGTCATTTGCATCTTTAACATGTTTCCGGCATGCATATCCACCACATTCAAAATATGTTAAGATCAATTAGAAATCTCTTTTTTATAAAATTCCAGCAAGCTATTTGGGGTTGTACTAGTGGAATTTCCCAAACGATGATAACAAAACTTTGGTGTTCATTTTTAGTGTGTGAAAATAATTTTCTTCACTCACATATATTATAGTTTCATTTTGTTGTGATCTATATTTGGCTTATCTTTTTTTTTATGAGAAAACTAGGAGAGTGAAAAACTCTAGTTTGAAAAAAAATATTGAACATCCAAAAATGGAAATGCACAAATGCTGAGTGCGATAATTCCAAAAAGTATCTTTGATTTTTTAGGTCCGCTTTTTGTAAAATAGGCAAAAAGCGGGTTGCTTGGCTATGGTAAATATTCCACCGCACGTTAACTTGAGAATTTATTTTTCTACTCCTAGAAATATTTTGATTATTAGGTCATTTCCTTCATTAACATGTTTCTGGCACGCATATCCACCACATTAAAACATGTTAGGAAGAATTAGAAATTTTTTTCTTATAAAATTCCACCAAGCTATCTGCGGCAGTACTTGTGGAATTTCCCCAACGTGGATAAAAAAACTTTGGTGTTCATTTTTAGTGTATGAAAATAAATTTCTTTACTCACATATTTTATAGTTTTCATTTTGTTGTGATCTATATTTGCCTTATCTTTTTGTTTACGAGAAAACTGGGAGAGTGAAAAACTCAAGTTTGAAAAAAAAAAATTGAACATCCAAAAATGGAAATGCACAATGCTAAGAGCGATAATTCCGAAATGTATCTATGAGTTTTTAGGTTCGATTTAGTAAAATAGGCAAAAAGCTGGTTGTTTGGCTAAGGTAAATATCCCACCGCACGTTAACTTGAAAATTTAATTTTTCTACTCCGAGAAATTTTTCAATGATTAGGTCATTTGCATCTTCAACATGTTTCTGGCACGCATATCCACCACATTAAAAACATGTTAGGATGAATTATAAATCTTTTTCTTATAAAATTCCACCAAGTTATTTGGGGCTGTACTTGTGGAATTTCCCCAACGTGGATAACAAAACATTGGTGTTCATTTTCAGTGCGTGAAAAGAATTTTCTTCTCTCTCATTTATTATAGTTTTCAAATTCATTTGCATACATAAACTCTAAATATTTCATTTTGCTGCGATCTTTATTTGCCTTATCTTTTTGTTTACGAGAAAAATGGGAAAGTGAAAAACTCAAGTTTGAAAAAAAAATTGAACATCCAAAAATGGAAATGCTCAAATACTGAGAGCGATAATTCGAAACGTATCTGTTATTTTTTTGGTCCGTTCATTTAAGATAGGAAAAAAGTGTGTTGTTTGGCTCTGGTAAATATCCCACTGCACGTTAACATGAAAATTTAATTTTTTCTACTCGACATTTTTGGATCATTAGGTCATTTGCATCTTCAACATGTTTCTGGCATGCATATCCACCACATTTAAACATGTTAGGAGTAATTAGAAATCTCTTTCTTATAAAATTCCACCAAGAAATTTTGGGTTGTACTAGTGGAATTACCCCAACGTGGATAACAAAACTTTGGTGTTCCTTTTTAGTGGTTGAAAATAATTTTTTTCACTCACATTTATTATAGTTTTCAAATTCTTTTGCATACATAAGCTCTAAAATTTTGTTTTTGTTGTGATCTATATTTGCCTTATCCTTTTGTTTACAAGAAAACTGGAAGAGTGAAAAACTCTAGTTTGAAAAAAAAATTGAACAAATCAAAATGGAAATGCACAAATGCTAAGACAGATTATTAAAAAAAGTATCTGTGATTTTTTAGGTCCGCTTTTTGTAAAATAAGCAAAAAGTGGGTTGTTTGGCACTGGTAAATATCCCACCGCACGTTAACTTGAGAATTTAATTTTTTCTACTCCTTGAAATTTTTTGATTATTAGGTCGTTTGCAGCTTCAACATGTTTCTTGCATGCATATCCACCACATTTAAAACATGTTAGAATCAATTTGAGATCACTTTCTTGTAAAATTCCACCAAGCTATCTTGGGTTGTACAAGTGGAATTTCCCCAACTTGGATAACAAAACTTTGGTGTTTATTTTTAGTGCGTGAAAATAATTTTCTTCACTCACATTTTTTATAGTTTTCAAATTCTTTTGCATACATAAACATTTAAATTTTCATTTTGTTGTGATCAATATTTGCCTTATCTTTTTGTTTACGAGAAAACAGGGAGAGTGAAAACCTCATGTTTGAAAAAAAAATTGAACATCCAAAATGGAAATGCATAAATGCCGAGAGAGATAATTCCAAAAAGTATCTGTGACTCTTTAGGTTCAATTTATGTAAAATAGGCAAAATGTGGGTTGTTGGCTCTGGTAAATTTCCCACAGCACGTTAACTTGAGAATTAATTTTTTTCTACTCTTTGAAATTTTTTTATCATTAGGTCATTTGCATCTTCAACATGTTTCTGGCATGCATATCCACCACATTCAAAATATGTTAGGATCAATTAGAAATCTCTTTTTTATAAAATTCCACCCAGCTATTTGGGGTTGTACTAGTGGAATTTCCCAAACGATGATAACAAAACTTTGGTGTTCATTTTTAGTGTGTGAAAATAATTTTCTTCACTCACACATATTATAGTTTTTATTTTGTTGTGATCTATATTTGCCTTATCTTGTTTTTTACGAGAAAATTGGGAGAGTGAAAAACTCTAGTTTGAAAAAAAAAATTGAACATTCAAAAATGGAAATGTAAAAATGCTGAGAACGATAATTCCGAAAAGTATCTATGCGTTTTTAGGTCCGCTTTTTGTAAAATAGGCAAAAAGCGGGTTGTTTGCTTTTGGTAAATATCCCACCACACGTTAACTTGAGAATTTAATTTTTGTACTCCTAGAAATTTTTCGATCATTAGTCATTTGCATCTTCAACATGTTTTTGGCACGCATATCCACCACATTAAAAACATGTTAGGATGAATTAGAAATCTTTTTCTTATAAAATTCCACCAAGCTATCTGGGGGTGTACTTGTGGAATTTCCCCAGCGTGGATAACAAAACTTTGGTGTTCATTTTTAGTGCGTGAAAAAAAAAATTTTCACTCTCATTTGTTATAGTTTTCAAATTCTTTTGCACCTCTAAAAATTTCATTTTGTTGCGATCTTAATTTGCCTTATCTTTTTGTTTACGAGAAAATTGGGAAAGTGAAAAACTCAAGTTTGAAAAAAAAAAAATTTAACATCCAAAAATGGAAATGCTCAAATGCTGAGAGCGATAATTCCAAAAAGTATCTGTGATTTTTTAGGTCTGATTTTTGTAAAATAGGCAAAAAGTGGGTTGTTTGGCTCAGGTAAATATCCCACCGCACGTTAACTTGAAAATTTAATTTTTTCTACTCCTTGAATTTTTTGGATCATTAGGTCATTTGCATCTTATACATGTTTTTGGCATGCATATCCACCATATTTAAACATGTTAGGATCAATTAGAAATCTTTTTCTTATAAAATTCCACAAGGCAATTTGGAGTTCCACTTGTGGAATTTTCCCAACGTGGATAACAAAACTTTTGTGTTCATTTTTAGTGCATGAAAATAATTTTCTTCACTCTTATTTATTATAATTTTCAAATTCTATTGCATACATAAACTCTAAAAATTTCATTTTGTTGTGATGTTTATTTGCCTTATCTTTTTTTTACGAGAAAACTGGGAAAGTGAAAAACTCAAGTTTGAAAAAAAACTTGAACATCCAAAAATGGAAATGCTCAAATGCTGAGAGCAATAATTTAAAAAATTATCTGTGATTTTTTAGCTCCGATTTTTGTAAAATAGGCAAAAAGTGGGTTGTTTGGCTCTGGTAAATATCCCACCGCACGTTAACTTGAGAATTTAATTTTTTCTACTCCTTGAAATTTTTGGATCATTAGGTCATTTGCATCTTCTACATGTTTCTGGCATGCATATCCACCACATTTAAACATTTTTGGATCAATTAGAAATCTCTTTCTTATAAAATTCCACCAAGAAATTTGGGGTTGTACCAGTGAAATTTCTCCTACGTGGATAACAAAACTTTGGTGTTCATTTTTAGTGCGTCAAAATAATTTTCTTCACTCACATTTATTATAGTTTTCAAATTCTTTTGCATACATAAGCTCTAAAATTTTCATTTTGTTGTGATCTATATTTGCCTTATCTTTTTGTTTACGAGAAAACTGGGAGAGTGAAAAACTCATGTTTCGAGAGGAAAATTGAACATCCAAAATGGAAATGCACAAATGCAAAGAGAGATAATTTGAAAAAGTATCTTTGATTTTTGAGGTCCGCTTTTTGTAAAAAAGGCAAAAAGTGGGTTGTTTGGCTCTGGTAAATATCCTACCGCACGTTATCTTGAGAATTTAATTTTTTCTACTCCTAGAAATGTTTGGATCATTAGGTCATTTCCATCCTCAACATGTTTCTTGCATGCATATCCACCACATTTAAAACAAGTTAGGATCAATTTGAGATCACTTTTTTATAAAATTCCACCAAGCTTTCTGGGGTTGTACTAGTGGAATTTCCCCAACATGGATAACAAAACTTTGGTGTTTATTTTTGGAGAGTGAAAATAATTTTCTTCACTCACATTTATTATATTTTTTAAATTCTTTTGCATACATAAACTCTAAAATTTGCAATTTGTTGTGATCTATATTTGCCTTATCTCTTTGTTTACGAAAAAACAGGAAGAGTGAAAACCTCATGTTTGAAAAAAAAAAATTGAACATCCAAAATGGAAATGCACAAATGCTATGAGAGATAATTCCAAAAAGTATCTGTGATTTTTTAGGTTCGCTTTTTGTAAAATAGGCAAAAAGTGGGTTGTTGGCTCTGGTAAATTTCCCACAGCACGTTAACTTGAGAATTAAATTTTTTCTATCTTGAAATTTTTGGATCATTAGGTCATTTGCATCTTCAACATGTTTCTGGCATGCATTTCCACCACATTAAAAACATGTTAGGATCAATTAGAAATCTCTTTTGTATAAAATTCCACCAAGCTATTTAGGGTTGTAGTAGTGGAATTTCCCAAACGATGATAACAAAACTTTGGTGTTCATTTTTAGTGCGTGAAAATAATTTTCTTCACTCACATTTATTATAGTTTTCAAATTCTTTTGCATGCATAAACTCTAAAATTTTCATTTTGTTGTGATCTATATTTGCCTTATCTTTTTGTTTACGAGAAAACTGGAATAGTGAAAAACTCAAGTTTGAAAAAAAAAATTCAACATCCAAAAAATTGAAATGCACAAATGCTGAGAGCGATAATTTCAAAAAGTATCTATAAATTTTTAGGTCCGCTTTTCGTAAAATAGGCAAAAAGCGGGTAGTTTGGCTCTGGTAATTTTATCCCACCGCACATTAACATGAGAATTTAATTTTTCTACTCCTAGAAATTTTTCGATCATTAGGTCATTTACATCTTCAACATGTTTCTGGCTTGCATATCCACCACATTAAAAACATGATAGGATGAATTATAAATCTTTTTCTTATAAAATTTCACCAAGCTATTTGGGGTTGTACTTGTGGAATTTCCCCAACGTGGATAATAAAACTTTGGGGTTCATTTTTAGAGCGTGAAAATAATTTTCTTCACTCTCATTTATTACAGATTTCAAATTCTTTTGCATACATAAACTAAAAATTTCATTTTGTTGCGATCTTCATTTGCCTTACCTTTTTGTTTACGAGAAAACTGGGAAAGTGAAAAACTCAAGTTTGAAAAAACAATTGAACATCCAAAAATGGAAATGCACAAATGCAGAGAGAGATAATTCCGAAAAGTATCTATGAGTTTTTAGGTTCGCTTTTAGTAAAATAGGAAAAAAGCTGGTTGTTTGGCTAAGGTAAATATCCCACCGCACGTTAACTTGAAAATTTAATTTTTCTACTCCGAGAAATTTTTCAATGATTAGGTCATTTGCATCTTCAACATGTTTCTGGCATGCATATCCACCACATTAAAAACATGTTAGGATGAATTATAAATCTTTTTCTTATAAAATTCCACCAAGTTATCTGGGGCTGTACTTGTGGAATTTCCCCAACGTGGATAACAAAACATTGGTGTTCATTTTCAGTGCGTGAAAAGAATTTTCTTCTCTCTCATTTATTATAGTTTTCAAATTCTTTTGCATACATAAACTCTAAATATTTCATTTTGCTGTGATCTTTATTTGCCTTATCTTTTTGTTTACGAGAAAACTGGGAAAGTGAAAAACTCATATTTGAAAAAAAAAAATAAACATCCAAAAATGGAAATGCTCAAATACTGAGAGCGATAATTCCAAAAAGTATCTGTTATTTTTTTGGTCCGTTTATTTATGATAGGCAAAAAGTGTGTTGTTTGGCTCTGGTAAATATCCCACCTCACGTTAACTTGAAAATTTAATTTTTTCTACTCCTTGAATTTTTTGGATCATTAGGTCATTTGCATCTTCAACATGTTTCTGGCATGCATATCCACCACATTTAAACATGTTAGGATTAATTAGAAATCTCTTTCTTATAAAATTCCACCAAGCAATTTTGGGTTGTACTAGTGGAATTTCCCCAACGTGGACAACAAAACTTTGGTGTTCCTTTTTAGTGGGTGAAAATAATTTTATTCACTCACATTTATTATAGTTTTCAAATTCTTTTGCATACATAAGCTCTAAAAATTTGTTTTTGTTGTGATCTATATTTGCCTTATCCTTTTGTTTACGAGAAAACTGGGAGAGTGAAAAACTCTAGTTTGAAAAAAAAATTGAACAAATCAAAATGGAAATACACAAATGCTAAGAGAGATTATTAAAAAAAGTATCTGTGATTTTTTAGGTCCGCTTTTTGTAAAATAAGCAAAAAGTGGGTTGTTTGGCACTGGTAAATATCCCACCGCACGTTAACTTGAGAATTTAAGTTTTTCTACTCCTTGAAATTTTTTGATTATTAGGTCATTTGCAGCTTCAACATGTTTCTTGCATGCATATCCACCACATTTAAAACATGTTAGAATCAATTTGAGATCACTTTCTTGTAAAATTCCACCAAGCTATCTTGGGTTGTACAAGTGGAATTTCCCCAACTTGGATAACAAAACTTTGGTGTTTATTTTTAGTGCGTGAAAATAATTTTCTTCACTCACATTTTTTATAGTTTTCAAATTCTTTTGCATACATAAACATTTAAATTTTCATTTTGTTGTGATCAATATTTGCCTTATCTTTTTGTTTACGAGAAAACAGGGAGAGAGAAAACCTCATGTTTGAAAAAAAAATTGAACATCCAAAATGGAAATGCACAAATGCTGAGAGAGATAATTCCAAAAAGTATCTGTGACTTTTTAGGTTCGCTTTATGTAAAATAGGCAAAATGTGGGCTGTTGGCTCTGGTAAATTTCCCACAGCACGTTAACTTGAGAATTAATTTTTTTCTACTCTTTGAAACTTTTTTATCATTAGGTCATTTGCATCTTCAACATGTTTCTGGCATGCATATCCGCCACATTCAAAATATGTTAGGATCAATTAGAAATCTCTTTTTTATAAAATTCCACCAAGCTATTTGGGGTTGTACTAGTGGAATTTCCCAAACGATGATAACAAAACATTGGTGTTCATTTTTAGTGTGTGAAAATAATTTTCTTCACTCACACATATTATAGTTTTTATTTTGTTGTGACCTATATTTGCCTTATCGTTTTTTTTTACGAGAAAACTGGGAGAGTGAAAAACTCTAGTTTGAAAAAAAAATTGAACATTCAAAAATGGAAATGTAAAAATGCTGAGAACGAAAATTCCGAAAAGTATCTATGCGTTTTTAGGTCCGCTTTTTGTTAAATAGGCAAAAAGCGGGTTGTTTGCTTATGGTAAATATCCCACCACACGTTAACTTGAGAATTTAATTTTTGTACTCCTAGAAATTTTTCGATCATTAGTCATTTGCATCTTCAACATGTTTCTGGCACGCATATCCACCACATTAAAAATATGTTAGCCTGAATTAGAAATCTTTTTCTTATAAAATTCCTCTAAGCTATCTGGGGGTGTACTTGTGGAATTTCCCCAGCGTGGATAACAAAACTTTGGTGTTCATTTTTAGTGCGTGAAAATAATTTTCTTCACTCTCATTTGTTATAGTTTTCAAATTCTTTTGCACCTCTAAAAATTTCATTTTGTTGCGATCTTAATTTGCCTTATCTTTTTGTTTACGAGAAAATTGGGAAAGAGAAAAACTGAAGTTTGAAAAAAAAAATTGAACATCCAAAAATGGAAATGCTCAAATGCTGAGAGCGATAATTCCAAAAATATTTGTGATTTTGTAGGTCCAATTTTTGTAAAATAGGCAAAAAGTGGGTTGTTTGGCTCAGGTAAATATCCCACCGCACGTTAACTTGAAAATTTAATTTTTTCTTCTCCTTGAATTTTTTGGATCATTAGGTCATTTGCATCTTATACATGTTTTTGGCATGCATATCCACCATGTTTAAACATGTTAGGATCAATTAGAAATCTTTTTCTTATAAAATTCCACAAGGCAATTTGGGGTTCCACTTGTGGAATTTTCCCAACGTGGATAACAAAACTTTTGTGTTCATTTTTAGTGCAAGAAAATAATTTTCTTCACTCTTATTTATTATAATTTTCAAATTCTATTGCATACATAAACTCTAAAAATCTCATTTTGTTGTAATGTTTATTTGCCTTATCTTTTTTTTTACGAGAAAACTGGGAAAGTGAAAAACTCAAGTTTGAAAAAAAACTTGAACATCCAAAAATGGAAATGCTCAAATGCTGAGAGCGATAATTCAAAAAATTATCTGTGATTTTTTAGCTCCGATTTTTGTAAAATAGGCAAAAAGTGGGTTGTTTGGCTATGGTAAATATCCCACCGCACGTTAACTTGAGAATTTAATTTTTTCTACTCCTTGGAAATTTTGGATCATTAGGTCATTTGCATCTTCTACATGTTTCTGGCATGCATATCCACCACATTTAAATATTTTTGGATCAATTAGAAATCTCTTTCTTATAAAATTCCACCAAGAAATTTGGGGTTGTACTAGTGAAATTTCTCCTACGTGGATAACAAAACTTTGGTGTTCATTTTTAGTGCGTCAAAATAATTTTCTTCACTCACATTTATTATAGTTTTAAAATTCTTTTGCATACATAAGCTCTAAAATTTTCATTTTGTTGTGATCTATATTTGCCTTATCTTTTTGTTTACGAGAAAACTGGGAGAGTGAAAAACTCATGTTTCAAAAGGAAAATTGAACATCCAAAATGAAAATGCACAAATGCAAAGAGAGATAATTCGAAAAAGTATCTTTGATTTTTGAGGTCCGCTTTTTGTAAAAAAGGCAAAAAGTGGGTTGTTTGGCTCTGGTAAATATCCTACCGCACGTTATCTTGAGAATTTAATTTTTTCTACTCCTAGAAATTTTTGGATCATTAGGTCATTTCCATCCTCAACATGTTTCTTGCATGCATATCCACCACATTTAAAACATGTTAGGATCAATTTGAGATCACTTTTTTATAAAATTCCACCAAGCTATCTGGGGTTGTACTAGTGGAATTTCCCCAACATGGATAACAAAACTTTGGTGTTTATTTTTAGAGCGTGAAAATAATTTTCTTCACTCACATTTATTATATTTTTTAAATTCTTTTGCATACATAAACTCTAAAATTTGCAATTTGTTGTAATCTATATTTGCCTTATCTTTTTGTTTACGGGAAAAACAGGGAGAGTGAAAACCACATGTTTGAAAAAAAAATATTGAACATCCAAAATGGAAATGCACAAATGCTATGAGAGATAATTCCAAAAAGTATCTGTGATTTTTTAGGTTCGCTTTTTGTAAAATAGGCAAAAAGTGGGTTGTTGGCTCTGGTAAATTTCCCACAGCACGTTAACTTGAGAATTAAATTTTTTCTATCTTGAAATTTTTGGATCATTAGGTCATTTGCATCTTCAACATGTTTCTGGCATGCATTTCCACCACATTAAAAACATGTTAGAATCAATTAGAAATCTCTTTTGTATAAAATTCCACCAAGCTATTTAGGGTTGTAGTAGTGGAATTTCCCAAACGATGATAACAAAACTTTGGTGTTCATTTTTAGTGCGTGAAAATAATTTTCTTCACTCACATTTATTATAGTTTTCAAATTCTTTTGCATGCATAAACTCTAAAATTTTCATTTTGTTGTGATCTATATTTGCCTTATCTTTTTGTTTACGAGAAAACTGGAATAGTGAAAAACTCAAGTTTGAAAAAAAAATTCAACATCCAAAAAATGGAAATGCACAAATGCTGAGAGCGATAATTTCGAAAAGTATCTATAAATTTTTAGGTCCGCTTTTCGTCAAATAGGCAAAAAGCGGGTAGTTTGGCTCTGGTAAATATCCCACCGCACATTAACATGAGAATTTAATTTTTCTACTCCTAGAAATTTTTCGATCATTAGGTCATTTACATCTTCAACATGTTTCTGGCTTGCATATCCACCACATTAAAAACATGATAGGATGAATTATAAATCTTTTTCTTATAAAATTCCACCAAGCTATTTGGGGTTGTACTTGTGGAATTTCCCCAACGTGGATAACAAAACTTTGGGGTTCATTTTTAGAGCGTGAAAATAATTTTCTTCACTCTCATTTATTATAGATTTCAAATTCTTTTGCATACATAAACTAAAAATTTCATTTTGTTGCGATCTTCATTTGCCTTACCTTTTTGTTTACGAGAAAACTGGGAAAGTGAAAAACTCAAGTTTCAAAAAAAAATTGAACATCCAAAAATGGAAATGCACAAATGCAGAGAGAGATCATTCCAAAAAGTATCTATGAGTTTTTAGGTTCGCTTTTAGTAAAATAGGCAAAAAGCTGGTTGTTTGGCTAAGGTAAATATCCCACAGCACGTTAACTTGAAAATTTAATTTTTCTACTCCGAGAAATTTTTCAATGATTAGGTCATTTGCATCTTCAACATGATTCTGGCACACATATCCACCACATTAAAAACATGTTAGGATGAATTATAAATCTTTTTCTTATAAAATTCCACCAAGTTATCTGGGGCTGTACTTGTGGAATTTCCCCAACGTGGATAACAAAACATTGGTGTTCATTTTCAGTGCATGAAAAGAATTTTCTTCTCTCTCATTTATTGTAGTTTTCAAATTCTTTTGCATACATAAACTCTAAATATTTCATTTTGCTGCGATCTTTATTTGCCTTATCTTTTTGTTTACGAGAAAACTGGGAAAGTGAAAAACTCAAGTTTGAAAAAAAAAAATGAACATCCAAAAATGGAAATGCTCAAATACTGAGAGCGATAATTCCAAAAAGTATCTGTTATTTTTTTGGTCCGTTTATTTAAGATAGGCAAAAAGTGTGTTGTTTGGCTCTGGTAAATATCCCACCGCACGTTAACTTGAAAATTTAATTTTTTCTACTCCTTGAAATTTTTGGATCATTAGGTCATTTGCATCTTCAACATGTTTCTGGCATGCATATCCACCACATTTAAACATGTTAGGATTAATTAGAAATCTCTTTCTTATAAAATTCCACCAAGCAATTTTGGGTTGTACTAGTGGAATTTCCCCAACGTGGACAACAAAACTTTGGTATTCCTTTTTAGTGGGTGAAAATAATTTTATTCACTCACATTTATTATAGTTTTCAAATTCTTTTGCATACATAAGCTCTAAAAATTTGTTTTTGTTGTGATCTATATTTGCCTTATCCTTTTGTTTACGAGAAAACTGGGTGAGTGAAAAACTCTAGTTTGAAAAAAAAAATTGAACAAATCAAAATGGAAATGTACAAATGCTAAGAGAGATTATTACAAAAAGTATCTGTAATTTTTTAGGTCCGCTTTTTGTAAAATAAGCAAAAAGTGGGTTGTTTGGCACTGGTAAATATCCCACCGCACGTTAACTTGAGAATTTAATTTTTTCTACTCCTTGAATTTTTTTGATTATTAGGTCATTTGCAGCTTCAACATGTTTCTTGCATGCATATCCACCACATTTAAAACATGTTAGAATCAATTTGAGATCACTTTCTTGTAAAATTCCACCAAGCTATCTTGGGTTGTACAAGTGGAATTTCCCCAACTTGGATAACAAAACTTTGGTGTTTATTTTTAGTGCTTGAAAATAATTTTCTTCACTCACATTTTTTATAGTTTTCAAATTCTTTTGCATACATAAACATTTAAATTTTCATTTTGTTGTGATCAATATTTGCCTTATCTTTTTGTTTACGAGAAAACAGGGAGAGAGAAAACCTCATGTTTGAAAAAAAAATTGAACATCCAAAATGGAAATGCACAAATGCTGAGAGAGATAATTCCAAAAAGTATCTGTGACTTTTTAGGTTCGCTTTATGTAAAATAGGCAAAATGTGGGTTGTTGGCTCTGGTAAATTTCCCACAGCACGTTAACTTGAGAATTAATTTTTTTCTACTCTTTGAAACTTTTTTATCATTAGGTCATTTGCATCTTCAACATGTTTCTGGCATGCATATCCACCACATTCAAAATATGTTAGGATCAATTAGAAATCTCTTTTTTATAAAATTCCACCAAGCTATTTGGGGTTGTACTAGTGGAATTTCCCAAACGATGATAACAAAACTTTGGTGTTCATTTTTAGTGTGTGAAAATAATTTTCTTCACTCACACATATTATAGTTTTTATTTTGTTGTGACCTATATTTGCCTTATCTTTTTTTTTACGAGAAAACTGGGAGAGTGAAAAACTCTAGTTTGAAAAAAAAAATGAACATTCAAAAATGGAAATGTAAAAATGCTGAGAACGATAATTCCGAAAAGTATCTATGCGTTTTTAGGTCCGCTTTTTGTAAAATAGGCAAAAAGCGGGTTGTTTGCTTGTGGTAAATATCCCACCACACGTTAACTTGAGAATTTAATTTTTGTACTCCTAGAAATTTTTCGATCATTAGTCATTTGCATCTTCAACATGTTTCTGGCACGCATATCCACCACATTAAAAACATGTTAGCCTGAATTAGAAATCTTTTTGTTATAAAATTCCTCTAAGCTATCTGGGGGTGTACTTGTGGAATTTCCCCAGCGTGGATAACAAAACTTTGGTGTTCATTTTTAGTGCGTGAAAATAATTTTCTTCACTCTCATTTGTTATAGTTTTCAAATTCTTTTGCATACATAAACAAAAAATTTCATTTTGTTGCGATCTTCATTTGCCTTACCTTTTTGTTTACGAGAAAACTGGGAAAGTGAAAAACTCAAGTTTGAAAAAAAAATTGAACATCGAAAAATGGAAATGCTCAAATGTTGAGAACGATAATTCCAAAAACTATCTGTTATTTTATAGGTCCGATTTTTGTAAAATAGGCAAAAAGTGGGTTGTTTGGCTCTGGTAAATATCCCACCGCACGTTAACTACAAAATTTAATTGTTTCATCTCCTTGAAATTTTTGGATCATTAGGTCGTTTGCATCTTCAACATGTTTCTGGCATGCATATCCACCACATTTAAAGATGTTAGGATCAATTAGAAATCTCTTTCTTATAAAATTCCACCAAGCAATTTTGGGTTGTACTAGTTGAATTTCCCCAACGTGGATAACAAAACTTTGGTGTTCATTTTTAGTGCAAGAAAATAATTTTCTTCACTCTTATTTATTATAATTTTCAAATTCTATTGCATACATATGCTCTAAAATTTTCATTTTGTTGTGATCTATATTTGCCTAATCTTTTTGTTTACGAGAAAACTAGGAGAGTGAAAAAATCAAGTTTGAAAAAAAAATTGAACATCCAAAAAGGAAATGCACAAATGCTAAGAGAGATAATTCAGATAAGTATCTATGATTTTTTAGGTCCAATTTTTGTAAAATAAGCAAAAAGTGGGTTGTTTGGCTCTGGTAAATATCCAACCGCACGTTAAGTTGATAATTTACTTTTTTTTACTCCTTGAAATTTTGTGATCATTAGGTCATTTGCATCTTCAACATGTTTCTTGCATGCATATCCACCACATTTAAAACATGTTAGGATCAATTTGAGATGACTTTCTTGTAAAATTCCACCAAGCTATCTGAGGTTGTACTAGTGGAATTTCCCCAACATGGATAACAAAACTTTGGTGTTTATTTTTAGTGCATGAAAATAATTTTCTTCACTCACATTTATTATAGTTTTCAAATTCTTTTTCATACATAAACTCTTAAATTTTCATTTTGTTGTGATCTATATTTGCCTTTTGTTTTTGTTTATGAGAAAACAGGGAGAATGAAAACCTCATGTTTGAAAAAAAAAATTGAACATCCAAAATGGAAATACACAAATGCTGAGAGAGATAATTCCAAAAAAGTATCTGTGATTTTTTAGGTTCGCTTTTTGTAAAATAGGCAAAAAGTGGGTGGTTGGCTCTGGTAAATTTCCCACAGCACGTTAACTTGAGAATTAAATTTTTTCTACCCTTTGAAATTTTTGGATCATTAGGTCATTTGCATCTTGAACATGTTTCTGGCATACAAATCCACCACTTTCAACACATGTTAGGATTAATTAGAAATCTCTTTTTTATTAAATTCCACCAAGCTATTTGGGGTTGTACTAGTGGAATTTCCCAAACGATGATAACAAAACATTGGTGTTCATTTTCAGTGCGTAAAAATATTTTTCTTCACTCACATTTATTATAGTTTTCAAATTCTTTTGCATGCATAAACTCTAAAATTTTCATTTTGTTGTGATCTATATTTGCCTTATCTTTTTGTTTACGAGAAAACTGGGAGAGTGAAAAACACAAATTTGAAAAAAAAATTTGAACATCCAAAAATAGAAATGCACAAATGCTGAGAGCGATAATTCCAAAAATTATCTATGATTTTTTAGGTCCGCTTTTTGTTAAATTGGCTAAAAGGGGGTTGTTTGGCTCTAGTAAATATCCCACCGCACGTTTACTTGAGAATTTAACATTTCTACTCCTAGAATTTTTTCCATCATTAGGTCATTTGCATCTTGAACATGTTTCTGGCATACAAATCCACTACATTAAAAACATGTTAAGATGAATTAGAAATCTTTTTCTTTAAAATTCCACCAAGCTATCTGGGGCTGTACCGGTGGAATTTCACCAACGTGGATAACAAAACTTTGGTGTTCATTTTTAGTGCGTGAAATTAATTTTCTTCAATCTCATTTATTATCGTTTTCAAATTCTTTTGCATACATACACTCTAAAAATTTCATTTTCTTGTGATCTTTATTTGCCTTATCTTTTTGTTTACGAGAAAACACGGAAAGTGAAAAACTCAATTTTGAAAAAAAAATTGAACATCCAAAAATGGAATTGCTCAAATGCTGAGAGCGATAATTCCAAAAAGTATCTATGATTTTTTAGGTTCGATTTTTGTAAAATAGGCTAAAAGTGGGTTGTTTGGCTCTGGTAAAAATCCCACCGCACGTTAACTTGAGATTTTAATTTTTTCTACTCCTTGAAAATTTTGGATCATTAAGTCATTTGCATCTTCAACATTTTCTGGCATGCATATCCACCACATTTAAACATGTTAGGATCAATTAGAAATCTCTTTCTTATAAAATTCCACTAAGCAATTTGGTGTTGTTCTAGTGGAATTTCCCCAACGTGGATAACAAAACTTTGGTGTTCATTTTTAGTGCGTGAAAATAATTTTCTTTCTTAACATTTATTATAGTTTTCAAATTCTTTTGCATACATAAGCTCTAAAATTTTCATTTTGTTGTGATCTATATTTGCCTTATCTTTTTTTTTACGAGAAAACTGGGAGAGTGAAAAACTCAAGTTTAAAAACAAAAATTGAACATCCAAAATGGAAATGCACAAATGCTAAGTGAGATAATTATAAAAAGTATATGTGATTTTTTAGGTCCGCTTTTATTAAAATAGGCAAAAAGTGGGTTGTTTGGCTCTGGTAAATATCCCATCGCATGTTAACTTGAGAATTTAATTTTTTCTACTCCTTAAAATTTTTGGATCATTAGGTCATTTGCATCATCAACATGTTTCTGGCATGCATATCCACCACATTTAAAACATGTTAGGATCAATTTGAGATCACTTTCTTATAAAATTCCACCAAGCAATCTAGGGTGTACTAGTGGAATTCCCCAACATGGATAACAAAACTTTGGTGTTTATTTTTAATGCGTGAAAATAATTTTCTTCACTGAAATTTATTATAGTTTTCAAATTCTTTTGCAAACATAAACTCTTAAATTTTCATTTTGTTGTGATCTATATTTGCCTTATATTTTTTTTTACGAGAAAACAAGGAGAGTGAAAACCTCATGTTTGAAAAAAAAATTGAAGATCAAAAATGGAAATGCACAAATGCTGAGAGTGATCATTCCAAAAACTATCTGTTATTTTTTAGGTTCGCTTTTTGTAAAATGGGCAAAAAGTGGGTTGTTGGCTCTGGTAAATTTCCCACAGCACGTTAACTTGAGAATTAAATTTTTTCTACTCTTTGAAAATTTTGGATCATTAGGTCATTTGCATCTTCAACAAATTTCTAGCATGCATATCCACCACATTCAAAATATGTTAGGATCGATTAGAAATCTCTTTTTTATAAAATTCCACCAAGCTATTTGGGGTTGTACTAGTGGAAGCCAAACGATCATAACAAAACTTTGGTGTTAATTTTTATTGCGTGAAAATAATTTTCTTCACTCACATTTATTATAGTTTTCAAATTCTTTTGCATGCATAAACTCTAAAATTTTCATTTTTTTCTAATCTATATTGGGCTTATCTTTTTGTTTACGTGAAAACTGGGAGAGTGAAAAACTCAAGTTTGAAAAAAAAATTGAACATCCAAAAATGGAAATGCACAAATGCTAAGAGCAATAATTCCGAAAAGTATCTATGATTTTTTAGGTCCACTTTTTTTAAAATATGCAAAAAGGGGGTTGTTTGGCTCTGGTAAATATCCCACCGCACGATAATATGAGAATTTAATTTTTCGACTCCTAGAAATTTTTCGATCATTAGGTCATTTGCATCTTCAACATGTTGCTGGCATGCATATCCACCACATTAAAAACATGTTAGGATGAATTATAAATCTTTTTCTTATAAAATTCCACCTAGCTATCTGGGGCTGTACTTGTGGAATTTCCCCAACGTGGATAACAAAACTTTTTGTGTTCATTTTTAATGCATGAAAATATTTTTCTTCACTCCCATTTATTATAGTTTTCAAATTATTTTTTATACATAAACTCTAAAAAATTCATTTTGTTGTGATCTTTATTTGCATTATCTTTTTGTTTACGAGAAAACAAGGAAAGTGAGAAACTCAAGTTTGAAAAAAAAACGAACATCCAAAAATGGAAATGCTCAAATGCTGAGCGCGATAATTCCAAAAAGTATCTATGATTTTTTACGTTCGATTTTTGCAACATAGGAAAAAAGTGGGTTGTATGGCTATGGTAAATATCCCACTGAACGTTAACTCAAGAATTAAAATTTTTCTACTCCTTGAAATTTTTGAATCATTAGGTCATTTGCATCTTCAACATGTTTCTGGCATGCATATCCACCACATTTAAACATGTTAGGATCAATTAGAAATCTCTTTCTAATAAAATTCCCCCAAGCAATTTGGGGTTGTACTAGTGGAATTTCCCCAACGTGGATAACAAAACTTTGGTGTTCATTTTTAGTGCGTGAAAATAATTTTCTTCACTCACATTTATTATATTTTTCAAATTCTTTTGCATATATAAGCTCTAAAAATTTCATTTTGTTGTGATCTTTATTAGCCTTATCTTTTTGTTTACGAGAAATCAAGGAAATTGAGAAACTCAAGTTTGAAAAAAAAACCGAACATCCAAAAATGGAAATGCTCAAATGCTGAGCGCGATAATTCCAAAAAGTATCTGTGATTTTTTACGTTCAATTTTTGCAACATAGGAAAAAAGTGGGTTGTTTGGCTCTGGTAAATATTCCACTGCACGTTAACTCAAGAATTTAAATTTTTCTACTCCTTGAAATTTTTGAATCATTAGGTCATTTGCATCTTCAACATGTTTCTGGCATGCATATCCACCACATTTAAACATGGTAGGATCAATTAGAAATCTCTTTCTAATAAAATTCCACCAAGCAATTTGGGGTTGTACTAGTGGAATTTCCCCAACGTGGATAACAAAACTTTGGTGTTCATTTTTAGTGCGTCAAAATAATTTTATTCACTCACATTTATTATATTTTTCAAATTCTTTTGCATATATAAGCTCCAAAATTTTTATTTTGTTGAGATCTATATTTGCCTTATCTTTTTGTTTACGAGAAAACAGGGAGAGTAGAAAACTTAAGTTTGAAAAAAAAAATTGAACATCCAAAATGGAAATGCACAAATGCCAAGAGAGATAATTCCAAAAAGTATCTGTGATTTTTGAGGTCCAATTTTTGTAAAATAGGCAAAAAGTGGGTTGTTTGGCTCTGGTAATTATCCCATTGCACGTTAACTTGGGAATTTAATTTTTTCTACTCCTTGAAATTTTTGGATCATTAGGTCATTTGCATTTTCAACATGTTTCTGGCATGCATATCCACCACATTTAAAACATGTTAGGATCAAATTGAGATCTTTTCTTATTAAATTCCACCAAGCTATCTGGGGTTGCAGTAGTGGAATTTCCCCAACATGGATAACAAAACTTTGGTGTTTATTTTTAGTGCGTGAAAATAATTTTCTTCACGCACATTTATTATACTTTTCAAATTCTTTTGCTTACATAAAATCTTAAATTTTCATTTTGTTGTGATCTATATTTGCCTTATCTTTTTGTTTACGAGAAAATAGGGAGAGTGAAAACCTCTTGTCTGAAAAAATAAATTGAACATCCAAAATGGAAATGCACAAATGCTGAGAGAGATAATTCCAAAAAGTATCTGTGATTTTTTAGGTTCTCTTTTTGTAAAATAGGCAAAAAGTGGATTGTTGGCTTTGGTAAATTTCCCATAGCACGTTAACTTGAGAATTAAATATTTTCTACTCCATGAAATTTTTGGCTCTGGTAAATTTCCCACAGCGCGTTAACTTGAGAATTAAATTTTTTCTACTCCTAGAAATATTTGGATCATTAGGTCATTTGCATCTTCAACATGTTTCTTGCAAGCATATCCACCACATTCAAAACATGTTAGGATCGATTAGAAATCTTTTTTTTTATAAAATTCCACCAAGCTATTTGGGGTTATACTAGTGGAATTTCCCAAACGATCACAACAAAACTTTGGTGTTCTTTTTTAGTGCGTGAAAATAATTTTCTTCCCTCACATTTATTATAGTTTTCAAATTCTTTTGCATGCATAAACTCTAAAATTTTCATTATGTTGTGATATTTATTTGCCTTATCTTTTTGTTTACGGGAAAACAGGGAAAGAGAAAACCTCAAGATTGAAAAAAAAAATTGGACATCCAAATTGGAAATGCACAAATGCTGAGAGAGATAATTCACAAAAGGATCTGTGATTTTTTAGGTTTGATTTTTGTAAAATAGGAAAAAAGTGGGTTGTTGGCTTTGGTAATTTTCCCACATTAATTTGAGAATTTAATTTTTTTCTACTCCTTGAAACTTTTGGATCATTAGGTCATTTGCATCTTCAACATGTTTCTGGCATGCATATCCACCACATTCAAAACATGTTAGGATCAATTAGAAATCGATTTTTTATAAAATTCCACCAAGCTATTTTGGGTTGTACGAGTGGAATTTCCCAAACGATGATAACAAAACTTTGGTGTTCATTTTTAGTGCATGAAAATAATTTTCTTCACTCACATTTATTATAGTTTTCAAATTCTTATGCATACATAAACTATTAAATTTTCATTTTGTTGTGATCTCTATTTTACCTTATCTTTTTGTTTCCGAGAAAATAGGGAGAGTGAAAACCTCATGTTTGAACAAAAAAATTGAACATCCAAAAATGGAAATGCTCAAATGCTGAGAGCGATAATTCCGAAAAGTATCTATGATTTTTTAGGTCCGCTTTCTGTAAAATAGGCAAAAAGCAGGTTGTTTGGCTCTGGTAAATATCCCACCACACGTTAACTTGAGAATTTAATTTTTCTACTCCTAGAAATTTTTGGATCATTAGGTCATTTGCATCTTCAACATGTTTCTGGCCTGCATATCCACCACATTAAAAACATGTTAGGATCAATTAGAAATCTTTTTCTTATAAAATTCCACCAAGCTATCTGGGGTTATACTTGTGGAATTTCCCGAACGTGGATAACAAAACCTTGGTGTTCATTTTTAGTGCATGAAAATAATTTTCTTCACTCACATTTATTATAGTTTTCAAATTCTTTTGCAGACATAAACATTCCAATTTTCATTTTGTTGTGATCTATTTTTGCATTATCTTTTTTGTTTACGAGAAAACAGAGAGAGTGAAAAACTCATAGTTTGAAAAAAAAAATTGAACATCAAAAAATGGAAATGCACAAATGCTGAGAGAGATAATTCCAAAAATTATTTGTATTTTTTAGGACCGCTATTTGTAAAATAGGCAAAAAGTGGGTTGTTTGGCTCTGGTAAATATCCCACCGCACGTTAACTTGCGAATTTAATTTTTTCTTCTCCTTAAATTTTTTGGATCATTAGGTCATTTGCATCTTCAAGATGTTTCTGGCATGCAGATCCTCCTCATTTAAAACAAGTTGAGATCAATTAGAAATCTTTTTCTTATAGAATTCCACCAATCTATCTGGGGTTGTTCTAGTGGAATTTCCCCAATGTGGATAAAAAAACTTTGATTTTCATTTTTAGTGCGTGAAAATAATTTTCTTCACTCACATTAATTGTTGTTTTCAAATTATTTTGCATAAATAAACACTTAAATTTTCATTTTGTTGTGATCTATATTTGCCTTATCTTTTTTTTTTACGAGAAAATTGGGAGACTGAAAAACACAAGTTTGAAAAAATAATTGAACATCCAAAAATGGAAATGCTCAAATGCTGAGAGCGATAATTCCAAAAAGTATATGTGATTTTTTAGGTCCGATTTTTTTAAAATAGGGTAAAAGTGGGTTGTTTGGCTCTGGTAAATATCCCACCGCACGTTAACTTGAGAATTTAATTTTTTCTACTCCTTGAAATTTTTAGATCATTAGGTCATTGGCATCTTCAACATGTCTCTGGCATGCATATCCACCACATTTAAACATGTTAGGATCAATTAGAAATCTCTTTCTTATAAAATTCCACCAAGCAATTTGGGGTTGTACTAGTGGAATTTCCCCAACGTGAATAACAAAACTTTGGTGTTCATTTTTACTGCGAGAAAATAATTTTTTTCACTAACATTTATTATAGTTTTCAAATTCTTTTGCATACATAAGCTCTTAAATTTTCATTTTGTTCTGATCTATATTTCCCTTATCTTTTTTTTTTACGAGAAATCTGGGAGAGTGGAAAACTCAAGTTTGAAAAAAAAAATTGAACATCCAAAATGGAAATGCACAAATTCTAAGAGAGATAATTCTAAAAAGTATCTGTGATTTTTTAGGTCCACTTTTTGTAAAATAGGCAAAAAGTGGGTTGTTTGGCTCTGGTAAATATCCCACCGCACGTTAACTTGAGAATTTAATTTTTTCTACTCCTTGAAATTTTTGGATCATTAGGTCATTTGCATCTTCAACATGTTTCTGGCATGCATATCCACTACATTTAAAACATGTTAGGATCAATTTGAGATCACTTTCTTATAAAATTCCACCAAGCTATCTGGGGTTGTTCTAATGGAATTTCCCAAACATGGATAACAAAACTTTGGTGTTTATTTTTAATGCCTGAAAATAATTTTATTCACTCACATTTATTATAGTTTTCAAATTCTTTTTCATACATAAACTCTTAAATTTTCATTTTGTTGTGATCTATATTTGCCTTATCTTTTTATTTACGAGGAAACAGGGAGAGTGAAAAACCTCAAGTTTGAAAAAAAAAATTGAACATCCAAAATTGAAATGCACAAATGCTGAGAGTGATAATTCCAAAAAGTATCTGTGATTTTTTAGATTCTCTTTTTGTAAAATAGGCAAAAAGTGGGTTGTTGGCTCTGGTAAATTTCCCACAGCGCGTTGACTTGAGAATTAAATTTTTTCTACTCCTTGAAATTTTCTAATCATTAGGTCATTTGTATGTTCAACATGTTTCTGGCATGCATATCCACCACATTCAAAACATGTTAGGATCGATTAGAAATCTCTTTTTTATGAAATTCCACCAAGCTATTTGGGGTTGTACTAGTGGAATTTCCCAAACGATCATAACAAAACTTTGGTGTTCATTTTTTGTGCGTGAAAATAATTTTCTTCACTCACATTTATTATAGTTTTCAAATTCTTTTGCAAGCATAAACTCTAAAATTTTCATTTTGTTGTGATCTATATTTGCCTTATCATTTTGTTTACGAGCGAAACTGGGAGAGTGAAAAACTCAAGTTTGAAACAAAAAATTGAACATCCAAAAATGGAAATTCACAAATGCTGAGAGCGATAATTCTGAAAAGTATCTATGATTTTTTAGGTCTGCTTTTTGTAAAATAGGCAAAAAGCGTGTTGTTTGGCTCTGTTAAATATCCCTCTGCACGTTAACTTGAGAATTTCATTTTTCTACTCCTAGAAATTTTTGGATCATTAGGTCATTTGCATCTTCAACATGTTTCTGGCATGCATATCCACCACATTAAAAACATGTTAGGATCGATTAGAAATCTTTTTTTTATAAAATTCTACCAAGCTATCTGGGGTTGTACTTGTGGAATTTCCCAAACGTGGATAACAAAACCTTGGTGTTCATTTTTAGTGCATGAAAATAATTTTCTTCACTCACATTTATTATAATTTTCAAATTCTTTTGCATACATAAACTTTAAAATTTTCATTTTGTTGTGATCTATATTTGCATTATCTTTTTTGTTTACGAGAAAACTGAGAGAGTGAAAAACTCATAGTTTGAAAAAAAAAATTGAACATCAAAAAATGGAAATGCACAAATGCTGAGAGAGATAATTCCAAAAAGTATTTGTGATTTTTTAGGACCGCTTTTTGTAAAATAGGCAAAAAGTGGGTTGTTTGCCTCTGGTAAATATCCCACCGCACGTTAACTTGAGAATTTAATTTTTTCTGCTCCTTGAAATTTTTGGATCATTAGGTCATTTGCATCTTCAACATGTTTTTGGCATGCATATCCTCCTCATTTAAAACATGTTGAGATCAATTAGAAATCTCTTTCTTATAGAATTCCACCAAGCTATCTTGGGTTGTTCTAGTGGAATTTCCCCAATGTGGATAACAAAACTTTGATTTTCATTTTTAGTGCGTGAAAATAATTTTCTTCACTCACATTAATTGATGTTTTCAAATTCTTTTGTTGTGATCTATATTTGCCTTATCTTTTTGTTTACGAGAAAACTCGGAGAGTGAAAAACACAAGTTTGAAAAAAAAATTGAACATCCAAAAATGGAAATGCAAAAATGCTAAGAGCGATAATTCCGAAAAGTATCTATGATTTTCTAGGTCCGCGTTTTGTAAAATAGGCACAAAGCAGGTTGTTTGGCTCTGGTAAATATCCCACCGCACGTTAATTTGAGAATTTAATTTTTCTACTACTAGAAATTTTTCTATCATTAGGTCATTTGCATCTTCAACATATTTCTGGCATGCATATCCACCACATTAAATACATGTTAGGATGAATTATAAATCTTTTTCTTATAAAATTCCACCAAGCTATCTAGGGTTGTACTTGTGGAATTTCCCAACGTGGATAACAAAACATTTGTGTTCATTTCTAGTGCGTGAAAATAATTTTCTTCACTCTCATTTATTATAGTTTTCAAATTCTTTTTTATACATAAACTCTAAAAATTTCATTTTGTTGTGATCTTTATATGCCTTATCTTTTTTGTTTACGAGAAAACTGGGAAAGTGAGAAACTCAAGTTTGAAAAAAAAATTGAACATCCAAAACTGGTAATGCTCAAATGCTGAGAGCGATAATTCCAAAAAGTATCTATGATTTTTTTGGTCCGATTTTTGTAAAATAGGAAAACAGTGGGTTGTTTGGCTCTGCTAAATATCCCACCGCACGTTAACTTGAGAATTTAATTTTTTCTACTCCTTGAAATTTTTGGATCATTAGGTCATTTGCATCTTCAACATGATTATGGCATGCATATCCACCACATTTAAACATGTTAGGATCTATTAGAAATCTCTTTCTAATAAAATTCCCCCAAGCAATTTGGGGTTGTACTAGTGGAATTTCCCCAACGTGGATAACAAATCTTTGGTGTTCATTTTTAGTGCATGAAAATAATTTTCTTCACTCACATTTATTATAGTTCTCAAATTCTTTTGCATACATAAGCTCTAATATTTTCATTTTGTTGTGATCTATATTTGCCTTATGTTTTTGTTTACGAGAAAACTGGGAAAGTCAGAAACTCAAGTTTGAAAAAAAAATGAACATCCAAAAATGGAAATGGTCAAATGCTGAGAGCGATAATTCCAAAAAGTATCTGTGATTTTTTAGGTCCGACTTTTATAAAATAAGCAAAAAGTGGGTTGTTTGGCTCTTGTAAATATCCCACCGGACGTTAACTTGAGAATTGAATTTTTTCTACTCGTTGAAATTTTTGGATCATTAGGTCATTTGCATCTTTAACATGTTTCTGGCATGCATATCCACCACATTTAAACATGTTAGGATCAATTTGAAATCTCTTTCGTATAAAATTTCACCAAGCAATTCGGGGTTGTCCAAGTGGAATTTCCCCAAGGTTGATAGCAAAACTTTGGTGTTCATTTTTAGTGCGTGAAAATAACTTTCTTCACTCACATTTATCATAGTTTTCAAATTCTTTTGCATACATAAGATCTAAAATTTTCATTTTGCAGTGATCTATATTGCCTTATCTTTTTGTTTACGAGAAAACTGGGAGAGTGAAAAACTCAAGTTTGAAAAAAAAAATTGAACATCCAAAATGCAAATGCACAAATGCTAAGAGAGATAATTCATAAAATTATATGTGATTTTTTAGGCCCGCTTTTTTTTTAAAATAGTCAAAAAGTGGGTTGTTTGGCTCTGGTAAATATCCCACCGCACATTAACTTGAAAATTTAATTTTTTCTTCTCCTTGAAATTTTTCGGTCATTAGGTCATTTGCATCTTTAACGTGTTTCTGGCATGCGTATCCACCACATTTAAAACATGTTACGATCAATTTGGGATTAGTTTCTTATAAAATTCCACCAAGCTATCTGGGGTTGTACTAGTGGAATTTCCCCAACATGGATAACAAAACTTTGGTGTTTATTGTTTGTGCATGAAAATAATTTTCTTCACTCACATTTATTACAGTTTTTAAATTCTTTTGCATATATAAACTCTTAAATTTTCATTGTATTGTGATCTATATTTGCCTTATCTTTCTTTTTACATGAAAACAGGGGGAGTGAAAAGCTCATGTTTGAAAAAAAAAATTGAACATCCATAATGAAATGCACAAATGCTGAGAGAGATAATTCCAAAAAGTATCTGTGATTTTTTAGGTTCGCTTTTGTAAAATAGGCAAAAAGTGGGTTGTTGGCTCTGGTAAATTTCCCATAGCACGTTAATTTGAGAATTAAATTTTTTCTACTCCTTGAAATTTTTGGATCATTAGGTCATTTGCATCTTCAACATGTTACTGTCATGCATATCCACCACATTTTAAACGTGTTAGGATCCATTTGAGATCACTTTCTTATCAAATTCCACCAAGCTATCTGAGGTTGTACTAGTGGAATTTCCCCAACATGGATAACAGAACCTTTGTGTTTATTTTTAAAGAGTGAAAATAATTTTCTTCACTGACATTTACTATAGTTTTCAAATTCTTTTGGATACATCAAATTTTAAATTTTCATTTTGTTGTGATCTATATTTGCCTTATCTTTTTGTTTACGAGAAAACTGGGAGAGAAAAAAACTCAAGTTTGAAAAAAAAATTGAACATCAAAAAATGGAAATGCACAAATGTTGAGAGCGATAATTCTGAAAAGTATCTATGATTTTTTAGGTATGCTTTTTTTAAAATAGGCAAAAAGCTGGTTGTTGGCTCTGCAAAATTTCCCTCAGCATGTTCACTTGAGAATTAAATTTTTTCTACTACTTGGAATTTTTGGATCATAAGGTCATTTGCATCTTGAACATGTTTCTGGCTTGCATATCCACCACATTTAAAACATGTTAGGATCAATTAGAAATCTCTTTTTTATAAAAGTCCACCAAGCTATTTGGGGTTGTAGAAGTGGAATTTCCAAAACGATGATAACAAAACTTCGGTGTTCATTTTTAGTGCGTGAAAATAATTTTCTTCACTCACATTTATTATAGTTTTCAAATTCTTTTGCATGCATAAACTCTATAATTTTCATTTTGTTGTGATCTATATTTGCCTTATCTTTTTGTTTACGAGAAAACTGCGAGAGTGAAAAACTCTAGTTTGAAAAAAAAAATTGAACATCCAAAAATAGAAATGCACAAATAAAATAGGCAAAAAGTGGGTTGTTGTTTGGCTCTGGTAAATATCCCACCGCACGTTTACTTGAGAATTTAATTTTTTCTACTCCTTGAAATTTTTGGATCATTTGGTCATTTGCATCTTCAACAAGTTTCTGGCATGCATATCCACCACATTTAAAACAAGTTAGGATCCATTTGAGATCACTTTTTTTAAAATACCACCAAGCTATCTGCGGTTGTACTAGTGGAATTTCCCCAAAATGGATAACAAAACCTTGGTCTTTTTTTTTTAGGGCGTGAAAAGAATTTTCTTCACTGACATTTATTACAGTTTTCAAGTTCTTTTGCATACATAAACTTTTAAATTTTAATTTTGTTGTGATCTATATTTAACTTATCTTTTTGTTTACGAGAAAACAAGGAGAGCGAAAAACTTCATGTTTGAAAAAAAAATTGAACATCAAAAAATGGAAACGCAGAAATGCTGAGAGCGATAATTCCGAAAAGTATCTGTGATTTTTTAGGTCCGCTTTTTGTAAAATACGCAAAAAGCGAGTTGTTTGGCTCTGGTTAATATCCCACCGCACGTTACCTTGAGAATTTAATTTTTCTTCTCCTCGAAATGTTTCGATCATTAGGTCATTTGTATCTTCAACATGTTTCTTGCATGCATATCCACCACATTAAAAACATGATAGGATGAATTAGAAATCTTTTTCTTATAAAATTCCACCAAGCTATCTTGGGTTGTTCTTGTGGAATTTCCCCAACGTGGATAACTAAACTTTGGTGTTCATTTTTAGTGCGTGAAAATAATTTTCTTCACTCTCATTTATTATAGTTTTCAAATTCTTTTGCATACTTAAAATCTAAAAATTTCATTTTGTTGTGATCTTTATTTGCCTTATCTTTTTGTTTAAGAGAAAACTGGGAAAATGAAAACTCAAGTTTGAAAAAAAAAATGAACATCCAAAAATGGAAATGCTCAAATGCTGAGAGCGATAATTCCAAAAAGTATCTGTGATTTTTTAGGTCCGATTTTTACGTAATAGGCAAAAAGTGGGTTGTTTGGCTCTTGTAAATATCCCACCGGAGGTTAACTTGAGAATTTAATTTTTTCTACTCCTTGAAATTTTTGGATCATTAGGTCATTTGCATCTTCAACATGTTTCTGGCTTGCATATCCACCACATTTAAACATGTTAGGATCAATTAGAAGTCTCTTTCGTATAAAATTTCACCAAGCAATTCGGGGTTGTCCTAGTGGAATTTCCCCAACGTGGATAACAAAACTTTGGTGTTCATTTTTAGTGCGTGAAAATAATCTTCTTCACTCACATTTATCATAGTTTTCAAATTATTTTGCATACATAAGATCTAAAATTTTCATTTTGTTGTGATCTATATTTGCCTTATCTTTTTGTTTACGAGAAAACTGGGAGAGTGAAAAACTCAAGTTTGAAAAAAAAAATTGAACATCCAAAATGCAAATGCACAAATGCTAAGAGAGATAATTCATAAAATTATATGTGATTTTTTAGGCCCGCTTTTTTGTAAAATAGGCAAAAAGTGGGTTGTTTCGCTCTGGTAAATATCCCACCGCACATTAACTTGAAAATTTAATTTTATCTACTCGAAATTTTTCGATCATTAGGTCATTTGCATCTTTAACGTGTTTCTGGCATGCATATCCACCACATTTAAAACATGTTAGGATCAATTTGGGATTACTTTCTTATAAAATTCCACCAAGCTATCTGGGGTTGTACTAGTGGAATTTCCCCAACATGGATAACAAAACTTTGGTGTTTATTTTTTGTGCGTGAAAATAATTTTCTTCACTCACATTTATTACAGTTTTTAAATTCTTTTGCATACATAAACTCTTAAATTTTCATTGTGTTGTGATCTATATTTACCTTATCTTTCTTTTTACATGAAAACAGGGAGAGTGAAAAGCTCATGTTTGAAAAAAAAAATTGAACATCCATAATGAAATGCACAAATGCTGAGAGAGATAATTCCAAAAAGTATCTGTGATTTTGTAAAATAGGCAAGAAGTGGGTTGTTGGCTCTGGTAAATTTCCCACAGCACGTTAATTTGAGAATTAAATTTTTTCTACTCCTTGAAATTTTTGGATCATTAGGTCATTTGCATCTTCAACATGTTACTGTCATGCATATCCACCACATTTAAAACGTGTTAGGATCCATTTGAGATCACTTTCTTATCAAATTCCACCATGCTATCTGAGGTTGTACTAGTGGAATTTCCCCAACATGGATAACAAAACCTTTGTGTTTATTTTTAGAGAGTGAAAATAATTTTCTTCACTGACATTTACTATAGTTTTCAAATTCTTTTGGATACATAAATTTTTAAATTTTCATTTTTTTGTGTTCTATATTTGCCTTATCTTTTTGTTTACGAGAAAACTGGGAGAGAGGAAAACTCAAGTTTGAAAAAAAAATTGAACATCAAAAAATGGAAATGCACAAATGTTGAGAGCGATAATTCTGAAAAGTATCTATGATTTTTTAGGTATGCTTTTTTTAAAATAGGCAAAAAGCTGGTTGTTGGCTCTGCAAAATTTCCCTCAGCACGTTCACTTGAGAATTAAATTTTTTCTACTACTTGGAATTTTTGGATCATAAGGTCATTTGCATCTTGAACATGTTTCTGGCTTGCATATCCACCACATTTAAAACATGTTAGGATCAATTAGAAATCTCTTTTTTATAAAAGTCCACCAAGCTATTTGGGGTTGTAGAAGTGGAATTTCCAAAACGATGATAACAAAACTTCTGTGCTCATTTTTAGTGCGTGAAAATAATTTTCTTCACTCACATTTATTATAGTTTTCAAATTCTTTTGCATGCATAAACTCTATAATTTTCATTTTGTTGTGATCTATATTTGCCTTATCTTTTTGTTTACGAGAAAACTGGGAGAGTGAAAAACTCTAGTTTGAAAAAAAAATTGAACATCCAAAAATAGAAATGCACAAATAAAATAGGCAAAAAGTGGGTTGTTTGGCTCTGGTAAATATCCCACCGCACGTTTACTTGAGAATTTAATTTTTTCTACTCCTTGAAATTTTTGGATCATTAGGTCATTTGCATCTTCAACAAGTTTCTGGCATGCATATCCACCACATTTAAAAAAAGTTAGGATCCATTTGAGATCACTTTTTTTAAAATCCCACCAAGCTATATGCGGTTGTACTAGTGGAATTTCCCCAAAATGGATAACAAAACCTTGGTCTTTTTTTTTAGAGCGTGAAAAGAATTTTCTTCACTAACATTTATTATAGTTTTCAAATTCTTTTGCACACATAAACTTTTAAATTTTAATTTTGTTGTGATCTATATTTAACTTATCTTTTTGTTTACGAGAAAACAAGGAGAGCAAAAAATTTCATGTTTGAAAAAAAAATTGAACATCAAAAAATGGAAACGCAGAAATGCTGAGATCGATAATTCCGAAAAGTATCTGTGATTTTTTAGGTCCGCTTTTTGTAAAATACGCAAAAAAGTGAGTTGTTTGGCTCTGGTTAATATCCCACCGCACGTTACCTTGAGAATTTAATTTTTCTTCTCCTCGAAATGTTTTGATCATTAGGTCATTTGTATCTTCAACATGTTTCTTGCATGCATATCCACCACATTAAAAACATGATAGAATGAATTAGAAATCTTTTTCTTATAAAATTCCACCAAGCTATCTTGGGTTGTTCTTGTGGAATTTCCCCAACGTGGATAACAAAACTTTGGTGTTCATTTTTAGTGCGTGAAAATAATTTTCTTCACTCTCATTTATTATAGTTTTCAAATTCTTTTGCATACATAAAATCTAAAAATTTCATTTTGTGTGATTTTTATTTGCCTTATCTTTTTGTTTACGAGAAAAATGGGAAAATGAAAACTCAAGTTTGAAAAAAAAAATGAACATCCAAAAATGGAAATGCTCAAATGCTGAGAGCGATAATTCCAAAAAGTATCTGTGATTTTTTAGGTCCGATTTTTATAAAATAGGCAAAAAGTGGGTTGTTTGGCTCTTGTAAATATCCCACCGGAGGTTAACTTGAGAATTTAATTTTTTCTACTCCTTGAAATTTTTGGATCATTAGGTCATTTGCATCTTCAACATGTTTCTGGCTTGCATATCCACCACATTTAAACATGTTAGGATCAATTAGAAGTCTCTTTCGTATAAAATTTCACCAAGCAATTCGGGGTTGTCCTAGTGGAATTTCCCCAACGTGGATAACAAAACTTTGGTGTTCATTTTTAGTGCGTGAAAATAATCTTCTTCACTCACATTTATCATAGTTTTCAAATTCTTTTGCATACATAAGATCTAAAATTTTCATTTTGTTGTGATCTATATTTGCCTTATCTTTTTGTTTACGAGAAAACTGGGAGAGTGAAAAACTCAAGTTTGAAAAAAAAAATTGAACATCCAAAATGCAAATGCACAAATGCTAAGAGAGAGAATTCATAAAATTATATGTGATTTTTTAGGCCCGCTTTTTTGTAAAATACGCAAAAAGTGGGTTGTTTGGCTCTGGTAAATATCCCACCGCACATTAACTTGAAAATTTAATTTTATCTACTCGAAATTTTTCGATCATTAGGTCATTTGCATCTTTAACGTGTTTCTGGCATGCATATCCACCACATTTAAAACATGTTTGGATCAATTTGGGATTACTTTCTTATAAAATTCCACCAAGATATCTGGGGTTGTACTAGTGGAATTTCCCCAACATGGATAACAAAACTTTGGTGTTTATTTTTAGTGCGTGAAAATAATTTTCTTCACTCACATTTATTATAGTTTTCAAATTCTTTTGCATACATAAACTCCTAAATTTTCATTGTGTTGTGATCTATATTTGCCTTATCTTTTTTTTTACATGAAAACAGGGAGAGTGAAAAGCTCATGTTTGAAAAAAAAAATTGAACATCCATAATGAAATGCACAAATGCTGAGAGAAATAATTCCAAAAAGTATCTGTGATTTTTTAGGTTCGCTTTTGTAAAATAGGCAAAAAGTGGGTTGTTGGCTCTGGTAAATTTCCCACAGCAAGTTAATTTGAGAATTAAATTTTTTCTACTCGAAATTTTTGGATCATTAGGTCATTTGCATCTTCAACATGTTTCTGTCATGCTTATCCACCACATTTAAAACGTGTTAGGATCCATTTGAGATCACTTTCTTATCAAATACCACCAAGCTATTTGAGGTTGTACTAGTGGAATTTCCCCAACATGGATAACAAAACCTTTGTGTTTATTTTTAGAGCGTGAAAATAATTTTATTCACTGACATTTACTATAGGTTTCAAATTCTTTGGCATACATAAAGTTTTAAATTTTCATTTTGTTGTGATCTATATTTGCCTTATCTTTCTGTTTACGAGAAAACTGGGAGAGAGAAAAACTCAAGTTTGAAAAAAAAATTGAACATAAAAAAATTGAAATGCACAAATGCAAAGAGCGATAATTCTGAAAAGTATCTATGATTTTTTAGGTAAGCTTTTTTTAAAATAGGCAAAAAGCTGGTTGTTGGCTCTGGTAAATTTCCCTCAGCACGTTAACTTGAGAATTATATTTTTTCTACTACTTGGAATTTTTGGATCATTAGGTCATTTGCATCTTCAACATGTTTCTGGCTTGCATATCCACCACATTCAAAACATGTTAGGATCAATTAGAAATCTCTTTTTTATAAAATTCCACCAAGCTATTTGGGGTTGTAGTAGTGGAATTTCCAAAACGATGATAACAACACTTCGGTGTTCATTTTTAGTTCGTGAAAATAATTTTCTTCACTCACATTTATTATAGTTTTCAAATTCTTTTGCATGCATAAACTCTAAAATTTTCATTTTGTTGTGATCTATATTTGCCTTATCTTTTTGTTTACGAGAAAACTAGGAGAGTGAAAAACTCTAGTTTGAAAAAAAAAATGAACATCCAAAAATAGAAATGGAAAAATAAAATAGGCAAAAAGTGGGTTGTTTGGCTCTGGTAAATATCCCACTGCACGTTTACTTGAGAATTTAATTTTTTCTACTCCTTGAAATTTTTGGATCATTAGGTCATTTGCATCTTCAAAAAGTTTCTGGCATGCATATCCACCACATTTAAAACAAGTTAGGATCCATTTGAGATCACGTTTTTTAAAATTCCACCAAGCTATCTGCGGTTGTACTAGTGGAATTTCCTCAAAATGGATAGCAAAACCTTGGTCTTTTTTTTTAGAGCGTGAAAATAATTTTCTTCATTGACATTTATTATAGTTTTCAAATTCTTTTGCATACATAAACTTTTAAATTTTAATTTTGATGTGATCTATATTTAACTTATCTTTTTGTTTACGAGAAAACAAGGAGAGCGAAAAACCTCATGTTTGAAAAAAAAATTGAACATCAAAAAATGGAAATGCAGAAATGCTGAGAGTGATAATTCCGAAAAGTATCTATGATTTTTTCGGTCTGCTTTTTGTAAAATAGGCAAAAAGCGGGTTGTTGGGCTCTGGTAAATTTCCCACCACACGTTACCTTGAGAATTTAATTTTTCTACTCCTAGAAATTTTTCTATCATTAGGTCATTTGTATCTTCAACATGTTTCTTGCATGCATATCCACCACATTAAAAACATGATAGGATGAATTAGAAATCTTTTTCTTAAAAAATTCCACCAAGCTATCTGGGGTTGTTCTTGTGGAATTTCCCCAACGTGGATAACAAAACTTTGGTGTTCATTTTTAGTGCGTGAAAATAATTTTCTTCACTCTCATTTATTATAGATTTCAAATTCTTTTGCATACAAAAACTCTAAAAATTTCATTTTGTTGTGATCTTTATTTGCCTTATCTTTTTGTTTACGAGAAAACTAGGAAAATGAAAAACTCAAGTTTGAAAAAAAAATTGAACATCCAAAAATGGAAATGCTCAAATGCTGAGAGCGATAATTCCAAAAAGTATCTGTGATTTTTTAGGTCTGATTTTAATAAAATAGGCAAAAGGTGGGTTGTTTGGCTCTTGTAAATATCCCACCGGACGTTAACTTGAGAATTTAATTTTTTCTCCTCCTTGAAATTTTTGGATGATTAGGTCATTTGCATCTTCAACATGTTTCTGGCATGCATATCCCCCATATTTAAACATGTTAGGATCAATTAGAAATCTCTTTCGTATAAAATTTCACCAAGCAATTCGGGGTTGTCCTAGTGGAATTTCCCCAACGTGGATAACAAAACTTTGGTGTTCATTTTTAGTGCGTGAAAATAATTTTCTTCACTCACATTTATCATAATTTTCAAATTCTTTTGCATACATAAGATCTAAAATTTTCATTTTGTTGTGATCTATATTTGCCTTATCTTTTTGTTTACGAGAAAACTGGGAGAGTGAAAAACTCAAGTTTGAAAAAAAAAATTGAACATCCAAAACGCAAATGCACAAATGCTAAGAGAGATAATTCAAAAAAGTATATGTGATTTTTTAGGTCCGCTTTTTTGTAAAATAGGCAAAAAGTGGGTTGTTTGGCTCTGGTAAATATCCCACCGCACATTAACTTGAAAATTTAATTTTTTCTACTCGAAATTTTTCGATCATTAGGTCATTTTCTTCTTTAATGTGTTTCTGGCATGCATATCCACCACATTTAAAACATGTTAGGATCAATTTGGGATTACTTTCTTATAAAATTCCACCAAGCTATCTGGGGTTGTACTAGTGGAATTTCCCCATTATGGTTAACAAAACTTTGGTGTTTATTTTTAGTGTGTGAAAATAATTTTCTTAACTCAAATTTATTATAGTTTTCTAATTCTTTTGCATACATAAACTCTTAAATTTTCATTGTGTTGTGATCTATATTTGCGTTATCTTTTTTTCTTACATGAAAACAGGGAGAGTGAAAACCTCATGGTTGAAAAAAAAAAAATTGATCATCCATAATGAAATGCACAAATGCTGAGAGAGATAATTCAAAAAAGTATCTGTGATTTTTTAGGTTCGCTTTTGTAAAATAGGCAAAAAGTGGGTTGTTGGCGCTGGTAAATTTCCCACAGCACGTTAACTTGAGAATTAAATTTTTTCTACTCCTTGAAATTTTCCGATCATTAGGTCATTTGCATCTTCAACATGTTTCTGTCATGCATATCCACCACATTTAAAACGTGTTAGGATCCTTTTGAGGTCACTTTCTTATCAAATTCCACCAAGCTATCTGAGGTTGTACTAGTGGAATTTCCCCAACATGCATAACAAAACCTTTGTGTTTATTTTTAGAGCGTGAAAATAATTTTCTTCCATGACATTTACTATAGTTTTCAAATTCTTTTGCATACAAAAAGTTTTAAATTTTCATTTTGTTGTGATCTATATTTGCCTTATCTTTTTGTTTACGAGAAAACTGGGAGAGAGAAAAACTCAAGTTTGACAAAAAAAAATTGAACATCAAAAAATGGAAATGCACAAATGCTGAGAGCGATAATTCTGAAAAGTATCTATGATTTTTTTGTTATGCTTTTTTTAAAATAGGCAAAAAGCTGGGTGTCGGCTCTGGTAAATTTCCCTCAGCACGTTAACTTGAGAATTAAATTTTTTCTACTACTTGAAATTTTTGGATCATTAGGTCATTTGCATCTTCAACAAGTTTCTGGCATGCATATCCACCACATTTAAAACAAGTTAGGATCCATTTGAGATCACGTTTTTTAAAATTCCACCAAGCTATCTGCGGTTGTACTAGTGGAATTTCCCCAAAACTGATAGCAAAACCTTGGTCTTTTTTTTTACAGCGTGAAAATAATTTTCTTCACTAACATTTATTATAGTTTTCAAATTTTTTTGCATACATAAACTTTGAAATTTTAGTTTTGTTGTGATCTATATTTAACTTATCTTTTTGTTTACGAGAAAACAAGGAGAGCAAAAAACTTCATGTTTGAAAAAAAAATTGAACATCAAAAAATGGAAAAGTAGAAATGCTGAGAGCGATAATTCCGAAAAGTATCTATGATTTTTTAGGTTCGCTTTTTGTAAAATAGGCAAAAAGCGGGTTGTTTGGCTTTGGTAAATATCCCACCGCACGTTACCTTGAGAATTTAATTTTTCTACACCTAGAAATTTTTCGATCATTAGGTCATTTGCATCTTCAACATGTTTCTTGCATGCATATCCACCACATTAAAAACATGATAGGATGAATTAGAAATCTTTTTCTTATAAAATTCCACCAAGCTATCTGGGGTTGTTCTTGTGGAATTTCCCCAACGTGGATAACAAAACTTTGGTGTTCATTTTTAGTGCGTGAAAATAATTTTCTTCACTCTCATTTATTATAGTTTTCAAATTCTTTTGCATACATAAACTCTAAAAATTTCATTTTGTTGTGATCTTTATTTGCCTTATCTTTTTGTTTACGAGAAAAGTAGGAAAATGAAAAACTCAAGTTTGAAAAAAAAATTGAACATCCAAAAATGGAAATGCTCAAATGCTGAGAGCGATAATTCCAAAAAGTATTTGTGATTTTTTAGGTCTGATTTTTATAAAATAGGCAAAAAGTGGGTTGTTGGCACTGGTAAATATCCCACCGCACATTTACTTGAGAATTTAATTTTTTCTACTCCTTGAAATTTTTGCATCATTAGGTCATTTGCATCTTCAACAAGTTTCTGTCATGCATATCCACCACATTTAAAACAAGTTAGGATCCATTTGAGATCACTTTTTTTAAAATTCCACCAAGCTATTTGCGGTTGTACTAGTGGAATTTCCCCAAAACTGATAGCAAAACCTTGGTCTTTTTTTTTAGAGCGTGAAAATAATTTTCTTCACTAACATTTATTATAATTTCCAAATTTTTTTGCAAACATAAACTTTGAAATTTTAATTTTGTTGTGATCTATATTTAACTTATCTTTTTGTTTACGAGAAAACAAGGAGAGCGAAAAACCTCATGTTTGAAAAAAAAATTGAACATCAAAAAATGGACATGCAGAAATGCTGAGAACGATAATTCCGAAAAGTATCTATGATTTTTTAGGTCCGCTTTTTGTAAAATAGGCAAAAAGCGGGTAGTTTGGCTCTGGTAAATATCCCACCGCACGTTACCTTGAGAATTTAATAGTTCTACACCTAGAAATTTTTCGATCATTAGGTCATTTGCATCTTCAACATGTTTCTTGCATGCATATCCACCACATTAAAAACATGTTAGGATGAATTAGAAATCTTTTTCTTATAAAATTCCACCAAGCTATCTGGGGTTGTTCTTGTGGAATTTCCCCAACGTGGATAACAAAACTTTGGTGTTCATTTTTAGTGCGTGAAAATAATTTTCTTCACTCTCATTTATTATAGTTTTCAACTTCTTTTGCATACATAAGATCTAAAATTTTCATTTTGTTGTGATCTATATTAGCCTTATCTTTTTGTTTACGAGAAAACTGGGAGAGTGAAAAACTCAAGTTTGAAAAAAAAAAATTGAACATCCAAAATGCAAATGCACAAATGCTAAGAGAGATAATTCAAAAAAGTATATGTGAATTTTTAGGTCCACTTTTTTGTAAAATAGGCAAAAAGTGGGTTGTTTGGCTCTGGTAAATATCCCACCGCACATTAACTTGAAAATTTAATTTTTTCTACTCCTTGAAATTTTTCGATCATTAGGTCATTTTCATCTTTAACGTGTTTCTGGCATGCATATCCACCACATTTAAAACATGTTAGGATCAATTTGGGATTACTTTCTTATAAAATTCCACCAAGCTATCTGGGGTTGTACTAGTGGAATTTCCCCAACAAGGATAACAAAACTTTGGTGTTTATTTTTAGTGCGTGAAAATAATTTTCTTAACTCACATTTATTATAGTTTTCAAATTCTTTTGCTTACATAAACTCTTAAATTTTCGTTGTGTTGTGATCTATATTTGCCTTATCTTTTTTTTTTACATGAAAACAGGGAGAGTGAAAACCTCATGTTTGAAAAAAAAAAATTGAACATCCATAATGAAATGCACAAATGCTGAGAGAGATAATTCCAAAAAGTATCTGTGATTTTTTAGGTTCGCTTTTGTAAAATAGGCAAAAAGTGGGTTGTTGGCTCTGGTAAATTTCCCACAGCACGTTAACATGAGAATTAAATTTTTTCTACTCGAAATTTTTGGATCATTAGGTCATTTGCATCTTCAACATTTTCTGTCATGCATATCCACCACATTTAAAACGTGTTAGGATCCATTTGAGATCACTTTCTTATAAATTCCACCAAGCTATCTGAGGTTGTACTAGTGGAATTTCCCCAACATGGATAACAAAACCTTTGTGTTTATTTTTAGGGTGTGAAAATAATTTTCTTTACTGACATTTACTATAGTTTTCAAATTCTTTTGCATACATAAATTTTTAAATTTTCATTTTTTTGTGATCTATATTTGCCTTATCTTTTTGTTTACGAGAAAACTGGGAGAGAGAAAAACTCAAGTTTGAAAAAAAAAATTGAACATCAAAAAATGGAAATGCACAAATGCTGAGAGCGATAATTCTAAAAAGTATCTATGATTTTTTAGGTATGCTTTTTTTTTAAATAGGCAAAAAGCTGGTTGTTGGCTCTGGTAAATTTCCCTCAGCACGTTAACTTGAGAATTAAATTTTTTCTACTACTTGAAATTTTTGGATCATTAGGTCATTTGCATCTTCAACATGTTTTTGGCTTGCATATCCACCACATTCAAAACATGTTAGGATCAATTAGAAATCTCTTTTTTATAAAATTCCTCAAAGCTATTTGGGGTTGTAGTAGTGGAATTTCCCAAACGATGATAACAAAACTTCGGTGTTCATTTTTAGTGCGTGAAAATAATTTTCTTCACTCACATTTATTATAGTTTTCAAATTATTTTGCATGCATAAACTCTATAATTTTCATTTTGTTGTGATCTATATTTGCCTTATCTTTTTGTTTACGAGAAAACTGGGAGAGTGAAAAACTCTAGTTTGAAAAAAAAAATTGAACATCCAAAAATAGAAATGCACAAATAAAATATGCAAAAAGTGGGTTGTTTGGCTCTGGTAAATATCCCACCGCACGTTTACTTGAGAATTTAATTTTTTCTACTCCTTGAAATTTTTGGATCATTAGGTCATTTGCATCTTCAACAAGTTTCTAGCATGCATATCCACCACATTTAAAATAAGTTAGGATCCATTTGAGATCACTTTTTTTAAAATTCCACCAAGCTATCTGCGGTTGTACTAGTGGAATTTCCCCAAAATGGATAACAAAACCTTGGTCTTTTTTTTTAGAGCGTGAAAATAATTTTCTTCACTGACATTTATTATAGTTTTCAAATTCTTTTGCGTACATAACCTTTTAAATTTTAATTTTTTTGTGATCTATATTTAACTTATCTTTTTGTTTACGAGAAAACAAGGAGAGCTAAAAACCTCATGTTTGAAAAAAAAATTGAACATCAAAAAATGGAAATGCAGAAATGCTGAGAGCGATAATTCCGAAAAGTATCTATGATTTTTTAGGTCCGCATTTTGTAAAATAGGCAAAAAGTGGGTTGTTTGGCTCTGGTAAATATCCCACCGCACGTTACCTTGAGAATTTAATTTTTCTTCTCCTAGAAATTTTTCGATCATTAGGTCATTTGTGTCTTCAACATGATTTTGGCATGCATATCCACCACATTAAAAACATGATAGGATGAAATAGAAATCTTTTTCTAATAAAATTCCACCATGCTATCTGGGGTTGTTCTTGTGGAATTTCCCCAACGTGGATAACAGAACTTTGGTGTTCATTTTTAGTGCGTGAAAATAATTTTCTTCACTCTCATTTATTATAGTTTTCAAATTCTTTTGCCTACATAAACTCTAAAAATTTCATTTTGTTGTGATCTTTATTTGCCTTATCTTTTTGTTTACATGAAAACTGAGAAAAAGAAAAACTCAAGTTTGAAAAAAAAATTGAACATCCAAAAATGGAAATGCTCAAATGCTGAGAGCGATAATTCCAAAAAGTATCTGCGATTTTTTAGGTCCGATTTTTATAAAATAGGGAAAAAGTGGGTTGTTTGGCTCTTGTAAATAACCCACCGGACGTTAACTTGAGAATTTAATTTTTTCTACTCCTTGAAATTTTTGGATCATTAGGTCATTTGCATCTTCAACATGTTTCTGGCATGCATATCCACCACATTTAAACATGTTAGGATCAATTAGAAATATCTTGCGAATAAAATTTCACCAAGCAATTCGGGGTTGTCCCAGTGGAATTTCCCCAACGTGGATAACAAAACTTTGGTGTTCATTTTTAGTGCGTGAAAATAATTTTCTTCACTCACATTTATCATAGTTTTCCAATTCTTTTGCATACATAAGATCTAAAATTTTCATTTTGTTGTGATCTATATTTGCCTTACCTTTTTGTTTACGAGAAAACTGGGAGAATGAAAAACTCAAGTTTGAAAAAAAAAATTGAACATCCAAAATGCAAATGCACAAATACTAAGAGAGATAATTCATAAAATTATATGTGATTTTTTAAGCCCGCTTCTTTGTAAAGTAGGCAAAAAGTGGGTTGTTTGGCTCTGGTAAATATCCCACCGCACATTAACTTGAAAATTTAATTTTTTCTACTCCTTGAAATTTTTCGATCATTAGGTCATTTGCATCTTTAACGTGTTTCTGGCATGCATATCCACCACATTTAAAACATGTTAGGATCAATTTGGGATTACTTTCTTATAAAATTCCACCAAGCTATCTGGGGTTGTACTAGTGGAATTTCCCCAACATGGATAACAAAACTTTGGTGTTTATTTTTAGTGCGTGAAAATAATTTTCTTCACTCACATTTATTATAGTTTTCAAATTCTTTTGCATACATAAACTCTTAAATTTTCATTGTGTTGTGATCAATATTTGCCTTAAATTTTTTTTTACATGAAAACTGAGAGAGTGAAAACCTCATGTTTGAAAAAAAAATTGAACATCCATAATGAAATGCACAAATGCTGAGAGAGATAATTCCAAAAAGTATCTGTGATTTTTTAGGTTCGCTTTTTTAAAATAGGCAAAAAGTGGGTTGTTGGCTATGGTAAATTTCCCACAGCACGTTAATTTGAGGATTAAATTTTTTCTACTCCTTGAAATTTTTGGATCATTAGGTAATTGGCATCTTCAACATGTTTCTGTCATGCATATCCACCACATTTAAAACGTGTTAGGATCCATTTGAGATCACTTTCTTATCAAATTCCACCAAGCTATCTGAGGTTGTACTAGTGGAATTTCCCCAACATAGATAACAAAACCTTTGTGTTGATTTTTAGAGCGTGAAAATAATTTTTTCACTGACATTTACTATAGTTTTCAAATTCTTTTGCATACATAAAGTTTTAAATTTTCATTTTGTTGTCATCTATATTTTCCTTATCTTTTTGTTTAGGAGAAAAATGGAAGAGAGAAAAACTCAAGTTTGAAAAAAAAAAAATTGAACATCAAAAAATGGAAATGCAGAAATGCTGAGATCGATAATTCTGAAAAGTATCTATGATTTTTTAGGTATGCTTTTTTTAAAATAGGCAAAAAGCTGGTTGTTGGCTCTGGTAAATTTCCCTCAGCACGTTAACTTGAGAATTAAAATTTTTCTACTAGAAATTTTTGGATCATTAGGTCATTTGCATCTTCAACATGTTTCCGGCATGCATATCCACCACATTCAAAACATGTTAGGATCAATTAGAAATCTCTTTTTTATAAAATTCCACCAAGCTATTTGGGGTTGTAGTAGTGGAATTTCCCAAACGATGATAACAAAACTTCGGTGTTCATTTTTAGTGTGTGAAAATAATTTTTTTCACTCACATTTATTATAGTTTTCAAATTCTTTTGCATGCATAAACACTATAATTTTCATTTTGTTGTGATCTATATTTGCCTTATCTTTTTGTTTACGAGAAAACTGGGAGAGTGAAAAACTCTAGTTTGAAAAAAAAAATTGAACATCCAAAAATAGAAATGCCCAAATAAAATAGGCAAAAAGTGGGTTGTTTGGCTCTGGTAAATATCCCACCGCACGTTTACTTGAGAATTTAATTTTTTCTACTCCTTGAAATTTTTGGATCATTAGGTCATTTGCATCTTCAACAAGTTTCTGCCATGCATATCCACCACATTTAAAACAAGTTAGGATCCATTTGAGATCACTTTTTTTAAAATTCCACCAAGCTATATGCTGTTGTACTAGTGGAATTTCTCCAAAAGGGATAGCAAAACCTTGGTCTTTTTTTTTAGAGCGTGAAAATAATTTTCTTCACTGACATTTATTATAGTTTTCAAATTCTTTTGCATACATAAACTTTTAAATTTTAATTTAATGTGATCTATATTTAACTTATCTTTTTGTTTACTAGAAAACAAGGAGAGCGAAAAACCTCATGTTTGAAAAAAAATTGAACATAAAAAAATGGAAATGCAGAAACGCTGAGAGCGATAATTCCGAAATGTATCTATGATTTTTTAGGTCCGCTTTTTTTAAAATAGGCAAAAAGCGCGTTGTTTGGCTCAGGTAAATATCCGACCGCACATTACCTTGAAAATTTAATTTTTCGACTCCAAAAATTTTTTCGATCATTAGGTCATTTGTATCTTCAACATGTTTCTTGCATGCATATCCACCACATTAAACACATGATAGGATGAATTAGAAATATTTTTCTTATAAAATTCCACCAAGCTATCTGGGGTTGTTCTTGTGGAATTTCCCCAACGTGGATAACAAAACTTTGGTGTTCATTTTTAGTGCGTGAAAATAATTTTCTTCTCTCTCATTTATTATAGTTTTCAAATTCTTTTGCATACATAAACTCTAAAAATTTCATTTTGTTGTGATCTTTATTTGCCTAATCTTTTTGTTTACGAGAAAACTGGGAGAGTGAAAAACTCAACTTTGAAAAAAAAATTTAACTTCCAAAAATGGAAATGCTCAAATGCTGAGAGCGATAATTGCAAAAAGTATCTGTGATTTTTTAGGTCTGATTTTTATAAAATAGGCAAAAAGTGGGTTGTTTGGCTCTTGTAAATATCCCACCGGATGTTAACTTCAGAAATTAATTTTTTCTACTCCTTGAAATTTTTGGATAATTAGGTCATTTACATCTTCAACATGTTTCTGGCATGCATATCCACCACATTTAAACATGTTAGGATCAATTAGAAATCTCTTTCGTATAAAATTTTACCAAGCAATTCGGGGTTGTCCTAGTGGAATTTCCCCAACGTGGATAACAAAACTTTGGTGTTCATTTTTAGTGCGTGAAAATAATTTTCTTCACTCACATTTATCATAGTTTTCAAATTCTTTTGCATACAAAAGATCTAAAATTTTCATTTTGTTGTGATCTATATTTTCCTTATCATTTTGTTTTCGAGAAAACAGGGAGAGTGATAAACTCAAGTTTGAAAAAAAAAATTGAACATCCAAAATGCTAATGCACAAATGCTAAGAGAGATAATTCAAAAAAGTATATGTGATTTTTTAGGGCCGCTTTTTTGTAAAATAGGCAAAAAGTGGGTTGTTTGGCTCTGCTAAATATCCCACCGCACATTAACTTGAAAATTTAATTTTTTCTACTACTTGAAATTTTTCGATCATTAGGTCATTTTCATCTTTAACGTGTTTCTGGCATGCATATCCACCACATTTAAAACATGTCAGGATCAATTTGGGATTACTTTCTTATAAAATTCCACCAAGCTATCTGGGGTTGTACTAGTGGAATTTCCCCAACGTGGATAACAAAACTTTGGTGTTTATTTTCTGTGCGTGAAAATAATTTTCTTAACTCACATTTATTATAGTTTTCAAATTCTTTTGCATATATAAACTCTTAAATTTTCATTGTGTTGTGATCTATATTTGCCTTATCTTTTTTTTTACATGAAAACAGGGAGAGTGAAAACCTCATGTTTGAAAAAAAAAATTGAACATCCATAATGAAATGAACAAATGCTGAGAGAGATAATTCCAAAAAGTATCTGTGATTTTTTAGGTTCGCTTTTGTAAAATAGGCAAAAAGCTGGTTGTTGGCTCTGGTAAATTTCCCTCAGCACGTTAACTTGAGAATTAAATTTTTTCTACTCCTTGAAATTTTTGGATCACTAGGTCATTTGCATCTTCAACAAGTTTTTGGCATGCATATCCACCACATTTAAAACAAGTTAGGATCCATTTGAGATCACTTTTTTTAAAATTCCACCAAGCTATCTGCGGCTGTACTAGTGGAATTACCCCAAAACTGATAGCAAAACCTTGGTCTTTTTTTTTAGCGTGAAAATAATTTTCTTCACTAACATTTATTATAGTTTTCAAATTTTTTTGCATACATAAACTTTTAAATTTTAATTTTGTTGTGATCTATATTTAATTTATCTTTTTGTTTACGGGAAAACAAGGAGAGCGAAAAACCTCATGATTGAAAAAAAAATTGAACATCAAAAAATGGAAATGCAGAAATGCTGAGAGCGATAATTTCGAAAAGTATCTATGATTTTTTTGGTCCGCTTTTTGTAAAATAGGCAAATAGCTGGTTGTTTGGCTCTGGTAAATATCCCACCGCACGTCACCGTGAGAATTTAATTTTTCTACTCCTAGAAATTTTTCGATCACTAGGTCATTTGCATCTTCAACATGTTTCTTGCATGCATATCCACCACATTAAAAACATGATAGGATGAATTATAAATCTTTTTCTTATAAAATTCCACCAAGCTATCTGGGGTTGTTCTTGTGGAATTTCCCCAAAGTGGATAACAAAACTTTGGTGTTCATTTTTAGTGCGTGAAAATAATTTTCTTCACTCTCATTTATTATAGTTTTCAACTTCTTTTGCATACATAAGATCTAAAATTTTCATTTTGTTGTGATCTATATTAGCCTTATTTTTTTTTACGAGAAAACTGGGAGAATGAAAAACTCAAGTTTGAAAAAAAAAATTGAACATCCAAAATGCAAATGCACAAATGCTAAGAGAGATAATTCAAAAAATTATATGTGATTTTTTAGGTCCGCTTTTTTGTAAAATAGGCAAAAAGTGGGTTGTTTGGCTCTGGTAAAAAACCCACCGCACCTTAACTTGAAAATATAATTTTTTCTACTCTTTGAAATTTTTTGATCATTAGGTCATTTTCATCTTTAAAGTGTTTTTGGCATGCATATCCACCACATTTAAAACATGTTAGGATCAATTTGGGATTACTTTCTTATAAAATTCCACCAAGCTATCTGGGGTTGTACTAGTGGAATTTCCCCAACATGGATAATAAAATTATGGTGTTTATTTTTAATGCGTGAAAATAATTTTCTTAACTCACATTTATTATAGTTTTCAAAGTCTTTTGCATTCATAAACTCTTAAATTTTCATTGTGTTGTGATCTATATTTGCTTTATCTTTTTTTTTTACATGAAAACAGGGAGAGTGAAAACCTCATGTTTGAAAAAAAAAATTGAACATCCATAATGAAATGCACAAATGCTGAGAGAGATAATTCCAAAATGTATCTGTGATTTTTTAGGTTCGCTTTTGTAAAATAGGCAAAAAGTGGGTTGTTGGCTCTGATAAATTTCCCACAACACGTTAACTTGAGAATTAAATTTTTTCTACTCCTTGAAATTTTTGGATCATTAGGTCATTTGCATCTTCAACATGTTTCTGTCATGCATATCCACCACATTTAAAACGTGTTAGGATCCATTTGAGATCACTTTCTTATCAAATTCCACCAAGCTATCTGAGGTTGTACTAGTGGAATTTCCCCAAGATGGATAACAAAACCTTTGTGTTTATTTTTAGTGCGTGAAAATAATTTTCTTCACTGACATTTACTATAGTTTTCAAATTCTTTTGCATACATAAAGTTTTAAATTTTCATTTTGTTGTGATATATATTTGCCTTATCTTTTTGTTTACGAGAAAACTGGGAGAGAGAAAAACTCAAGTATGAAAAAAAAAAATTGAACATCAAAAAATGGAAATGCACAAATGTTGAGAGCGATAATTCTGAAAAGTATCTCTGATTTTTTAGGTATGCTTTTTTTAAAATAGGCAAAAAGCTGGTTGTTGGCTCTGGTAAATTTCCCTTAGCACGTTAACTTGAGAATTAAATTTTTTCTACTACTTGAAATTTTTGGATCATTAGGTCATTTGCATCTTCAACATGTTTTTGGCATGCATATCCACCACATTCAAAACATGTTAGGATCAATTAGAAATCTCTTTTTTATAAAATTCCACCAAGCTATTTGGGGTTGTAGTAGTGGAATTTCCCAAACGATGATAACAAAACTTCGGTGTTCATTTTTAGTGCGTGAAAATAATTTTCTTCACTCACATTTATTATAGTTTTCAAATTCTTTTGCATGCATAAACTCTATAATTTTCATTTTGTTGTGATCTATATTTGCCTTATCTTTTTGTTTACGAGAAAACTGGGAGAGTGAAAAACTCTAGTTTGAAAAAAAAAATTGAACATCCCAAAATAGAAATGCACAAATAAAATAGGGAAAAAGTGGGTTGTTTGGCTATGGTAAATATCCCACCGCACGTTTACTTGAGAATTTAATTTTTTCTACTCCTTGAAATTTTTGGATTATTAGGTCATTTGCATCTTCAGCAAGTTTCTGGCATGCATATCCACCACATTTAAAACAAGTTACGATCCATTTTAGATCATTTTTTTTAAAATTCCACCAAGCTATCTGCGGTTGTACTAGTGGAATTTCCCCAAAACTGATAGCAAAACCTTGGTCTTTTTTTTTAGAGCGTGAAAATAATTTTCTTCACTGACATTTATTATAGTTTTCAAATTCTTTTGCATACATAAACTTTTAAATTTTAATTTTGATGTGATCTATATTTAGCTTATCTTGTTGTTTACGAGAAAACAAGGAGAGCGAAAAACCTCATGTTTGAAAAAAAAAATTGAACATAAAAAAATGGAAATGTAGAAATGCTGAGAGCCATAATTCCAAAAAGTATCTATGATTTTTTAGGTCCGCTTTTTGTAAAATAGGCAAAAAGCGGGTTGTTTGGCTCTGGTAAATATCCCACCGCACGTTACCTTAAGAATTTAATTTTTCTACTCCTATAAATTTTTCGATCATTAGGTCATTTGTATCTTCAACATGTTTCTTGCATGCATATCCACCACATTAAAAACATGATAGGAAGAATTAGAAATAGTTTTCTTATAAAATTCCACCAAGCTATCTGGGGTTGTTCTTGTGGAATTTCCCCAACGTGGGTAACAAAACTTTGGTGTTCATTTTTAGTGCGTGAAAATAATTTTCTTCACTCTCATTTATTATAGTTTTCAAATTCGTTTGCATACGTAAACTCTAAAACTTTCATTTTGTTGTGATCTTTATTTGCCTTATCTTTTTGTTTACGAGAAAACTGGGAAAATTAAAAACTCAAGTTTGAAAAAAAAATTTAACATCCAAAAATGGAAATGCTCAAATGCTGAGAGCGATAATTCCAAAAAGTATCTGTGATTTTTTAGGTCCGATTTTTATGAAATAGGCAAAAAGTGGGTTGTTTGGCACTTGTAAATATCCCACCGGACGTTAACTTGAGAATTTAATTTTTTCTACTCGAAATTTTTGGATGATTAGGTCATTTGCATCTTCAACATGTTTCTGGCATGCATATCCACCACATTTAAACATGTTAGGATCAATTAGAAATCTCTTTCGTATAAAATTTCACCAAGCAATTCGGGGTTGTCCTAGTGGAATTTCCCCAACGTGGATAACAAAACTTTTGTGTTCATTTTTAGTGCGTGAAAATAATTTTCTTAACTTACATTTATTATAGTTTTCAAATTCTTTTGCAAACATAAACTCTTAAATTTTCATTGTGTTGTGATCTATATTTGCCTTATCTTTTTTTTTTACATGAAAACAGGGAGAGTGAAAACCTCATGTTTAAAAAAAAAAAAATTGAACATCCATAATGAAATGCACAAATGCTGAGAGAGATAATTCCAAAAAGTATCTGTGATTTTTTAGGTTCGCTTTTGTAAAATAGGCAAAAAGTGGGTTGTTGGCTCTGGTAAATTTCCCACAGCACGTTAACTTGAGAATTAAATTTTTTCTACTCCTTGAAATTTTTGGATCATTAGGTCATTTGCTTCTTCAACTTGTTTCTGTCATGCATATCCACCACATTTAAAACGTGTTAGGATCCATTTGAGATCACTTTCTTATCAAATTCCACCAAGCTATATGAGGTTGTACTAGTGGAATTTCCCCAACATGGATAACAAAACCTTTGTGTTTATTTTAGAGAGTGAAAATAATTTTCTTCACTGACATTTACTATAGTTTTCAAATTCTTTTGCATACATAAAGTTTTAAATTTTCATTTTGTTGTGATTTATATTTGCCTTATCTTTTTGTTTACGAGAAAACTGTGAGAGAGAAAAACTCAAGTTTGAAAAAAAAAAATTGAACATCAAAAAATGGAAATGCACAAATGCTGAGAGCGATAATTCTGAAAAGTATCTATGATTTTTTAGGTATGCTTTTTTTAAAATAGGCAAAAAGCTGGTTGTTGGCTCTGGTAAATTTCCCTCAGCACGTTAACTTGAGAATTAAATTTTTTCTACTACTTGAAATTTTTGGATCATTAGGTCATTTGCATCTTCAACATGTTTCTGGCATGCATATCCACCACATTCAAAACATGTTAGGATCAATTAGAAATCTCTTTTTTATAAAATTCCACCAAGCTATTTGGGGTTGTAGTAGTGGAATTTCCAGAACGATGATAACAAAACTTTGGTGTTCATTTTTAGTGCGTGAAAATAATTTTCTTCACTCACATTTATTATAGTTTTCAAATTATTTTGCATGCATAAACTCTATAATTTTCAATTTTTTGTGATCTATATTTGCCTTATCTTTTTGTTTACGAGAAAACTGGGAGAGTGAAAAACTCAAGTTTGAAAAAAAAATTTGGCCATCCAAAATGGAAATGCACAAATGCTGAGACCGATAATTCCAAAAAGTATCTATGATTTTTTAGGTCCGATTTTTTTAAAATAGGCAAAAAGTGGGTTGTTTGGCTCGGGTAAATATCCCAGCACACGTTAACTTGAGAATTTAATTTTTTGTACTCCTTGAAATTTTTGGTTCATTAGGTCATTTGCATCTTTAACATGTTTCTTGCATGCATATCCACCACATTAAAAACAAGTTAGGATGAATTAGAAATCTTTTTCTTATAAAATTCAACAAAGCTATCTTGGGCTGTACTTGTGGAATTTCCCGAACGTGGATAACAAAACTTTCGTATTCATTTTTAGTGCGTGAAAATAATTTTCTTCACTTTCATTTATTATAGTTTTTATATTCTTTTGCATACATATACTCTAAAAATTCCATTTTGTTGTGATCTTAATTTGCCTTATCTTTTTGTTTACAAGAAAACTAGGAAGGTGAAAAACTCAAGTTTGAAAAAAAAATTGAACATCCAAAAATGAAAATGCTCAAATGTTGAGAGCGATAATTCCAAAAAGTATCTGTGATTTTTTAGGTCCGATTTTTTTAAAATAGGCAAAAAGTGGGTTGTTTGGCTCGGGTAAATATCCCACCACACGTTAACTTGAGAATTTAATTTTTTGTACTCCTTGAAATTTTTGGTTCATTAGGTCATTTGCATCTTTAACATGTTTCTTGCATGCATATCCACCACATTTAAACATGTTAGGATCATTTAGAAATATCTTTCTCATAAAATTCCACCAAGTAATTTGGGGTTGTACTAGTGGAATTTCCCCAACGTGCATAACAAAACATTGGTGTTCATTTTTAGTGCGCGAAAATAAATTTCTTCACTCACATTTATTATAGTTTTCAAATTCTTTTGCATGCATAAACTCTAAAATTTTCATTTTTTTTTTGTGATCTATATTTGCCTTATCATTTTGTTTACGAGAAAACTAGGAGAGTGAAAAACTCAAATTTGAAAAAAAAATTGAACATCCAAAAATGGAAATGCACAAATGCTGAGAGCGATGATTCCAAAAAGTATCTGTGATTTTTTAGGTCCACTTTTTGTAAAATAGGTAAAAAGTGGGTTGTTTGGCTATGGTAAATATCCCACCGCACGTTAACTTGAGAATTTAATTTTTTCTACTCCTTGAAATTTTTGGATCATTAGGTCATTTGAATCTTCAATATGTTTCTCGCAGGCATATCCACCACATTTAAAACATGTTAGGATCAATTTGAGATCACTTTCTTATAAAATTCCACCAAGCTATCTGGGGTTGTACTAGTGGAATTTCCCCAACATGGATAACAAAAATTTGGTGTTTATTTTTAGTGTGTGAAAATAATTTTCTTCACTCACATTTATTATAATTTTCAAATTCTTTTGCTTACATAAACTCTTAAATTTTCATTTTGTTGTGATCTATATTTGCCTTATCTTTTTGTTTACGAGAAAAAAGGGTGTGTAAAAACCTCATGTTTGAAAAAAAAATTGAACATCCAAAATGGAAATGCACAAATGCTGAGAGAGATAATTCAGAAAAGAATCTGTGATTTTTTAGGTTCGGTTTTTGTAAATTAGGCAAAAAGTGGGTTGTTGGCTCTGGTAAATTTCCCATAGCACGTTAACTTGAGAATTAAATTTTTTCTACTCGAAATTTTTGGATCAATAGGTCATTTGCATCTTCAACATGTTTCTGGCATGCATATCCACCACATTCAATACATGTTAGGATCAATTAGAAATATCTTTTTTATAAAATTCCACCAAGCTATTTGGGGTTGTACTAGTGGAATTTCCCAAACAATGATAACAAAACTTTGGTGTTCATTTTTAGTGTGTGAAAATAATTTTCTTCACTCACATTTATTATAGTTTTCAACTTCTTTTGCATGCATAAACTCTAAAATTTTAATTTTGTTGTGATCTATATTTGCCTTATCTTTTTGTCTGGGATAGTGAAAAACTCAAGTTTGAAAAAAAAAATTGAACATCCAAAAATGGAAATGCTCCAATGCTGAGAGCGATAATTCCAAAAAGTATCTATGATTTTTTAGGTCCGATTTTTATAATATGGGCAAAAAGTCGGTTGTTTGGGTCAGGTAAATATCCCACCGCACGTTAACTTGGGAATTTAATTTTTTTTACTCCTTTAAATTTTTTGATCATTAGGTCATTCGCAACTTCAACATGTTTCTGGCATGCATATCCACCACATTTAAACATGTTAGGATCAATTAGAAATCTCTTTCATATAAAATTCCACCAAGCAAATTTGGGTTGTACTAGTGGAATTTCCCCAAGGTGGATAACAAAACTTTGGTGTTCATTTTTAGTACGTGAAAATAGTTTTCTTCACTCACATATATAATAGTTTTCAAATTCTTTTGCATACATAAGCTCTAATATTTTCATTTTGTTGTGATCTATATTTGCCTTATCTTTTTGTTTACGAGAAAACTGGGAGAGTGAAAAACTCATGTTTGAAAAAAAAAATTGAACATCCAAAAGGGAAATGCACAAATGCTAAAAGAGATAATTCCAAAAAGTATCTATGATTTTTTAGGTCTTCTTTTTGTAAAATTGGCAAAAAGTGGGTTGTTTGGCTTTGGTAAATTTCCCACCGCACGTTAAGTTGAAAATTTAATTTTTTCTACTCGTTGAAATTTTTGGTTCATTAGGTCATTTGCATCTTCAATATGTTTCTGGCATGCATATCTATCACATTTAAAACATGGAAGGATTAATTTTCGATCACTTTCTTATAAAATTGCAGCAAGCTATCTAGGGTTGTACTAGTGAAATTTCCCCATCATGGATAACAAAACTTTGGTGTTTATTTTTAGTGCGTGAAAATAATTTTCTTTACTCACTTTTATTATAGTTTTCAAATTCTTTTGCTTACATAAACACTTAAAATTTCATTTTGTTGTGATCTATATTTGCCTTATCTTTTTGTTCACGAGAAAACTGGGAGAGTGAAAACCTCAAGTTTGAAGAAAAAAAATTGAACATCCAAAATGGAATTGCACAAATGCTGAGAGAGATAATTCCAAAAAGTATCTATGATTTTTTAGGTTCGCTTTTTGTAAAATTGGCAAAAAGTGGGTTGTTGGCTCTAGTAAATTTCCCACAGCACGTTAACTTGAGAATTAAATTTTTTCTACTCCTTGAAATTTTTGGATCATTAGGTCATTTGCATTTTCAACATGTTTCTGGCTTGCATATCCACCACATTCAAAACATGTTAGGATCAATTAGAAATCTCTTGTTTACAAAATTCCACCAAGCTATTTGGGGTTGTACTAGTGGAATCTCCCAAACGATGATAACAAAACTTTGGTGTTCATTTTTAGTGCGTGAAAATAATTTTCTTTAGTCACATTTATCATAATTTTCAAATTATTTTGCATGCATAAAATCTATAATTTTTATATTGTTGTGATCTATATTTGCCTTATCTTTTTGTTTTCGAGAAACTGGAAGAGTGAAAAACTCAAGTTTGAAAAAAAAAATTGAACATCCAAAAATTGAAATGGACAAATGCTGAGAGCGATTATTCCGAAAAATATCTATGATTTTTTCGAACCGCTTTTTTTAAAATAGGGAAAAAGCGGGTTGTTTGGATCTAATAAATATCCCACCACACGTTAACTTGAGAATTTAATTTGTCTACTCCTAGAAATTTTTCGATCATTAGGTCATTTGCATCTTAAACTTGTTTCTGGCATGAATATCCACCACATTAAAAACATGTTAGGATGAATTAGAAATCCTTTTCTTATAAAATTCCACTAAGCTATCTGGGGCTGTACTTGTGGAATTTCCCCAATGTGGATAACAAAACTTTGGTGTTCATTTTGAGTGCGTGAAAATAATTTTCTTCACTATCATTTATTATTGTTTTCAAATTCTTTTGCATACATAAACTCTAAAAATTTCATTTTGTTGTAATCTTTATTTGCCTTATCTTTTTGTTTAAGAGAAAACTGGGAAAGTGAAAAACTCAAGTTTGAAAAAAAAATTGAACATCCAAAAATAGAAATGCTCAAATGCTGAGAGCGATAATTCCAAAAAGTATCTGTGATTTTTTAGGTCCGGTTTTTTTAAAATAGGCAAAGAGTGGGTTGTTTGGCTCTTGTAAATGTCCTACAGGACGTTAACTTGAGAATTTAATTTTTTCTACTCGAAATTTTTGGGTCATTAGGTCATTTGCATCTTCAACATATTTCTGGCATGCATATCCACCACATTTAAACATGTTAGGATCAATTAGAAATGTCTTTCGTATAAAATTCCTCCAAGCAATTTGGGGTTGTCTTAGTGGAATTTCCCCAACGTGGATAACAAAACTTTGGTGTTCATTTTTAGTGCGTGAAAATAATTTTCTTCACTCACATTTATCATAGTTTTCAAATTCTTTTGCATACATAAGCTCTAAAATTTTCATTTTGTTGTGATCTATATTTGCCATATCTTTTTTTTTACGAGAAAACAGGGAGAGTGAAAACATCATGTTTGAAAAAAAAAAATTGAACATCATAAATGGAAATGCACAAATGCTGAGAGAGATAATTGCAAAAAGTATCTGTGATTTTTTAGGTTCTCTTTTGTTAAATAGGCAAAAAGTGGGTTGTTGGCTCTGGTAAATTTCCCACAGCATGTTAACTTGAGAATTAAATTTTTTCTACTACTTGAAATTTTTGGATCATTAGGTCATTTGCATCTTCAACATGTTTCTGGCATGCATATCCACCACATTCAAAATATGTTAGGATCAATTAGAAATCTCTTTTTTATAAAATTCCACCAAGCTATTTGAGGTTTTAGTAGTGGAATTTCCAGAACGATGATAACAAAACTTCGGTGTTCATTTTTAGTGCGTGAAAATAATTTTCTTCACTCACATTTATTATAGTTTTCAAATTCTTTTGCATGCATAAACTCTATAATTTTCAATTTTTTGTGATCTATATTTGCCTTATCTTTTTGTTTACGAGAAAACTGGGAGAGTGAAAAACTCAAGTTTGAAAAAAAATTTGGCCATCCAAAAATGGAAATGCACAAATGCTGAGACCGATAATTCCAAAAAGTATATGTGATTTTTAAGGTCCGCTTTTTTTAAAATAGGCAAAAATTGGGTTGTTTTGCTCTTGTAAATATCGCACCGCACGTTAACTTGAAATTTTAATTTTTTCTACTCCTTGAAATTTTGGATTATTAGGTCATTTGCATCTTCAACATGTTTTTGGCAGGCATATCCACCACATTTAAAACATGTTAGGATCAATTTGAGATCACTTTCTTATAAAATTCCACCAAGCTATCTGGGTTTGTACTAGTGGAATTTCCCCAACATGGATAACAAAACTTTGGTGTTTATTTTTAGTGCGTGAAATTAATTTTCTTCAGTCAAATTTATTATATTTTTCAAATTCTTTTGCCTTCATAAACACTTAAATTTTCATTTTGTTGTGATCTATATTTGCCTTATATTTTTCTTTACGAGAAAACAGGGAGAGTGAAAACCTCATGTTTGAAAAAAAAAATGAACATCCAAAATGGAAATGCACAAATGCTGAGAGAGATAATTCCAAAAAGTATCTGTGATTTTTTAGGTTCGATTTTTTTAAAATAGGCAAAAAGTGGGTTGTTGGCTCTGGTAAATTTCCCACAGCACGTGAACTTGAGAATTTAATTTTTTCTACTCGAAATTTTTGGATCATTAGGTCAATTGCATCTTCAACATATTTCAGGCATGTATTTCCACCACATTCAAAACATGTTAGGATCAATTAGAAATCTCTTTTTTTTAAAATTCCACCAAGCTATTTGGGGTTGTACTGGTGGAATTTCCCAAACGATAATAACAAAACTTTGGTATTCATTTTTAGTGCGTGAAAATAATTTTCTTCACTCACATTTATTATAGTTTTCAAATTCTTTTGTATGCATAAACTCTAAAAAAAATTTTTGTTGTGTTCTATTTTTGCAATATCTTTTTGTTTACGAGAAAACTGGGAGAGTGAAAAACTCAAGTTTGAAAAAAAAATTGAACATCCAAAAATGGAAATGCACAAATGCAGAGTGCGATAATTCCAAAAAGTATTTGTGATTTTTTAGATTCGATTTTTTTAAAATAGGCAAAAAGTGGGTTGTTGGCTCTAGTAAATTTCCCACAGCACGTGAACTTGAGAATTTAATTTTTTCTACTCCTTGAAATTTTTGGATCATTAGGTCAATTGCATCTTCAACATGTTTCTGGCATGCATTTCCACCACATTCAAAACATGTTAGGATCAATTAGAAATATCTTTTTAATAAAATTCCACCAAGCTATTTGGGGTTGTACTGGTGGAATTTCCCAAACGATAATAACAAAACTTTGGTGTTCATTTTTAGTGCGTGAAAATAATTTTCTTCACTCACATTTATTATAGTTTTCAAATTCTTTTGTATTCATAATCTCTAAAAAAATTTTGTGTTGTGTTCTATTTTTGCAATATCTTTTTGTTTACGAGAAAACTGGGAGAGTGAAAAACTCAAGTTTGAAAAAAAAATTTGAGCATCCAAAAATGGAAATGCACAAAAGCTGAGTGCGAAAATTCCGAAAAGTATCTATGATTTTTTAGGTCCGCTTTTTGTAAAATTGGCAAAAAGCGGGTTGTTTGGCATTGGTAAATATCCCACCGCACGTTAACTTGAGAATTTAATTTTTCTACTCCTAGAAACTTTTCGATCATTAGGTCATTTGTATCTTCAACATGTTTTTGGCATGCATATGCACCACATTCAAAACATGTTAGGATGAATTAGAAATCTTTTTCTTATAAAATTCCACCAAGCTATCTGGGGCAGTACTTGTGGAATTTCCCCAATATGGATAACAAAACTTTGGTGTTCATTTTGAGTGCATAAATATAATTTTCGTCACTCTCGCTTATTATAGTTTTCAAATTCTATTGCATACATAAACTCTAAAAATTTCATTTTGTTGTGATCTTTATTTGCCTTATCTTTTTGTTTACGAGAAAAATGGGAAAGTTAAAAACTCAACTTTGAAAAAAGAATTGAACATCCAAAAATGGAAATGCTCAAATGCTGAGAGCGATAACTCCAAAAAGTATCTGTGATTTTTTAAGTCCGATTTTTTTAAAATAGGGAAAAAGTGGGTTGTTTGGCTCTGGTAAATATCCCACCGCACGTTAACTTGAGAATTTAATTTTTTCTAGTCCTTGATATTTTGGATCATTAGGTCATTTGCATCTTGAACAGGTTTATTGCATGCATATCCACCACATTTAAACATGTTAGGATCAATTAGAAACATCTTTGTTATAAAATTCCACCATGCAATTTGGGGTTGTACTAGTGGAATTTCCCCAACGTGGATAACAAAATTTTGGTGTTCATTTTTAGTGCATGAATATAATTTTCTTCACTCACATTTATTATGGTTTTCAAATTCTTTCGCATGCACAAACTCTAAAATTTTAATTTTGTTGTGATCTATATTTGCCTTATATTTTTGTTTACGAGAAAACTAGGTTAGTGAAAAACTCAAGTTTGAAAAAAAAAATTGAACATCAAAAAATTGAAATGCATAAATGCTGAGAGCGATAATTCCAAATAGTATCTGTGATTTATAGGTCCGCTTTTTGTAAAATAGGCATAAAGTGGGTTGTTTGGCTCTGGTAAATATCCCACCGCACGTTAACTTAAGAATTTAATCTTTTCTACTCTTTGTAATTTTTGGATCATTAGGTCATTTGCATCTTCACCATGTTTCTGGCATGCATATCCACCACATTTAAAACATGTTAGCATCAATTTGAGATCACATTCTTATAAAATTCGACCAAGGTATCTGGTGTAGTACTAGTGGAATTTCCCCAACATGGATAACAAAACATTGGTGATTATTATTAGTGCGTGAAAATAATTTTCTTCACGCACATTTATTATAGTTTTAAAATTCTTTTGCATACATAAACTCTTAAATTTTCATTATGTTGTGATCTATATTTTCCTTATCTTTTTGTTTACGAGAAAATTAGGAAAGTGAAAAACTCTCAAGTTTGAAAAAAAAATTGAACATCCAAAAATGGAAATGTTCAAATGGTGAGAGCGATAATTCCAAAAAGTATTTATGGTTTTTTAGGTCCGATTTTTGTACAATAGGTAAAAAGTAGGTTGTTTGGCTCTGGTAAATATCCCACCGCACATAAACTTGAGAATTTAATTTTTTCTACTTATTGAAATTTTTGGATCATTAGGTCATTTGCATCTTCAACATGTTTTTGGCATGCATATCCACCACATTTAAACATGTTACGATCAATGAGAAGTTTTTTTCTTATAAAATTCCACCATGCAATTTGGGGTTGTACTAGTGAATTTTCCCAACGTGAATAACAAAACATTGGTGTTCATTTTTAGTGCCTGAAAATAATTTTCTTCACTCACATTTATTATAGTTTTCAAATTCTTTTGCGTACATAAGCTCTAAAATTTTAATTTTGTTGTGATCTATATTTTCCTTATCTTTTTGTTTACGAGAAAACTGGGAGAGTGAAAAACTCAAGTTTGAAAAAAAAAATTGAACATCCAAAATGGAAATGTACAAATTCTAAGAGAGATAATTCCAAAAAGTATCTGTGATTTTTTAGGTCCGCTTTTTTTAAAATAGGCAAAAAGTAGGTTGTATGGCTCTGGTAAATATCCCACCATACGTTAACTTGAGAATTTAATTTTTTCTACTCCTTGAAATTTTTGGATCATTACGTCATTTGCATCATCAACATGTTTCTGGCATGCATATCCACCACATTTAAAACATGTTAGGATCAATTTGAGATCACTTTCTTATAAAATTCCACCAAGTTATCTGGGGTTGTACTAGTGGAATTTCCCCAGCTTGGATAACAAAACTTTGGTGTTTATTTTTAGTGCGTGAAAATAATTTTCTTCACTCACATTTATTATAGTTTTCAAATTATTTTGCATACATAAACTCTTAAATTTTCATTTTGTTGTGATCTATATTTGCCTTATCTTTTTGTTTACGAGAAAACTGGGAGAGTGAAAAACTCAAATTTAAAACAAAAAATTTAACATCCAAAAATGGAAATGCACAAATGTTGAGAGCGATAATTCCGAGAAGTATCTATGTTTTTTTAGGTCCGCTTTTTTTAAAAGAGGCAAATGGCGGGTTGTTTGGCTCTGGTAAATATCCCACTTCACGTTAACTTGAGAATTTAATTTTTCTACTCCTAGAAATTTTTCAATCATTAGGTCATTTGCATCTTCAACATGTTTTTGGCATGCATATCCACCACATTAAAAACAAGTTAGGATGAATTAGAAATCTTTTTCTTATAAAATTCAACAAAGCTATCTTGGGCTGTACTTGTGGAATTTCCCGAATGTGGATAACAAAACTTTCGTATTCATTTTTAGTGCGTGAAAATAATTTTCTTCACTTTCATTTATTATAGTTTTCATATTCTTTTGCATACATATACTCTAAAAATTCCATTTTGTTGTGATCTTAATTTGCCTTATCTTTTTGTTTACAAGAAAACTAGGAAAGTGAAAAACTCAAGTTTGAAAAGAAAATTGAACATCCAAAAATGGAAATGCTCAAATGCTGAGAGCGATAATTCCAAAAAGTATCTGTGATTTTTTAGGTCCGATTTTTTTAAAATAGGCAAAAAGTGGGTTGTTTGGCTCGGGTAAATATCCCAACACACGTTAACTTGAGAATTTAATTTTTTGTACTCCTTGAAATTTTTGGTTCATTAGGTCATTTGCATCTTTAACATGTTTCTTGCATGCATATCCACCACATTTAAACATGTTAGGATCAATTAGAAATATCTTTCTCATAAAATTCCACCAAGTAAATTGGGGTTGTACTAGTGGAATTTCCCCAACGTGCATAACAAAACTTTGGTATTCATTTTTAGTGCGTGAAAATAAATTTTTCACTCACATTTATTATAGTTTTCAAATTCTTTTGCATGCATAAACTCTAAAATTTTCATTTTTTGTTGTGATCTATATTTGCCTTATCATTTTGTTTAAGAGAAAACTAGGGGAGTTAAAAACTCAAATTTGAAAAAAAAATTGAACATCCAAAAATGGAAATACACAAATGCTGAGAGTGATGATTCCAAAAAGTATCTGTGATTTTTTAGGTCCACTTTTTGTAAAATAGGTAAAAAGTGGGTTGTTTGGCTATGGTAAATATCCCACCGCACGTTAACTTGAGAATTTAATTTTTTCTACTCCTTGAAATTTTTGGATCATTAGGTCATTTGAGTCTTCAATATGTTTCTCGCAAGCATATCCACCACATTTAAAACATGTTAGGATCAATTTCAGATCACTTTCTTATAAAATTCCACCAAGCTATTTGGGGTTGTACTAGTTGAATTTCCCCAACATGGATAACAAAAAATTGGTGTTTATTTTTAGTGCGTGAAAATAATTTTCTTCACTCACATTTATTATAATTTTCAAATTCTTTTGCTTACATAAACTCTTAAATTTTCATTTTGTTGTGATCTATATTTGCCTTATCTTTTTGTTTACGAGAAAAAAGGGTGAGAAAAAACCTCATGTTTGAAAAAAAAATTGAACATCCAAAATGGAAATGCACAAATGTTGAGAGAGATAATTCAAAAAAGAATCTGTGATTTTTTAGGTTCGGTTTTTGTAAATTAGGCAAAAAGTGGGTTGTTGGCTCTGGTAAATTTCCCATAGCACGTTAACTTGAGAATTAAATTTTTTCTACTCGAAATTTTTGGATCAATAGGTCATTTGCATCTTCAACATGTTTCTGGCATGCATATCCACCACATTCAATACATGTTAGGATCAATTAGAAATATCTTTTTTATAAAATTCCACCAAGCTATTTGGGGTTGTACTAGTGGAATTTCCCAAACCATGATAACAAAACTTTGGTGTTCATTTTTAGTGCGTGAAAATAATTTTCTTCACTCACATTTATTATAGTTTTCAAATTCTTTTGCATGCATAAACTCTAAAATTTTAATTTTGTTGTGATCTATATTTGCCTTATCTTTTTGTCTGGGATAGTGAAAAACTCAAGTTTGAAAAAAAAAATTGAACATCCAAAAATGGAAATGCTCCAATGCTGAGAGCGATAATTCCAAAAAGTATCTATGATTTTTTAGGTCCGATTTTTGTAATATAGGCAAAAAGTCGGTTGTTTGGGTCAGGTAAATATCCCACCGCACGTTAACTTGGGAATTTAATTTTTTTTACTCCTTGAAATTTTTGGATCATTAGGTCATTCGCAACTTCAACATGTTTCTGGCATGCATATCCACCACATTTAAACATGTTAGGATCAATTAGAAATCTCTTTCGTATAAAATTCTACCAAGCAAATTTGGGTTGTACTAGTGGAATTTCCCCAACGTGGATAACTAAACTTTGGTGTTCATTTTTAGTACGTGAAAATAGTTTTCTTCACTCACATATATAATAGTTTTCAAATTCTTTTGCATACATAAGCTCTAAAATTTTCATTTTGTTGTGATCTATATTTGCCTTATCTTTTTGTTTACGAGAAAACTGGGAGAGTGAAAAACTCAAGTTTGAAAAAAAAATTGAACATCCAAAAGGGAAATGCACAAATGCTAAGAGAGATAATTCCAAAAAGTATCTATGATTTTTTAGGTCTGCTTTTCGTAAAATTGGATAAAATTGGGTTGTTTGGCTCTGGTAAATATCCCACCGCACGTTAAGTTGAAAATTTAATTTTTTCTACTCGTTGAAAGTTTTGGATCATTAGGTCATTTACATCTTCAATATGTTTCTGGCATGCATCTCTACCACATTTAAAACATGGTAGGATTAATTTTCGATCACTTTCTTATAAAATTGCAGCAAGCTATCTAGGGTTGTACTAGTGAAATTTCCCCATCATGGATAACAAAACTTTGGTGTTTATTTTTAGTGTGTGAAAATAATTTTCTTTACTCACTTTTATTATAGTTTTCAAATTCTTTTTGCTTACATAAACACTTAAAATTTCATTTTGTTGTGATCGATATTTGCCTTATCTTTTTGTTTACGAGAAAACTGGGAGAGTGAAAACCTCAAGTTTGAAGAAAAAAAATTGAACACCCAAAATGGAATTGCACAAATGCTGAGAGAGATAATTCCAAAAAGTATCTATGATTTTTTAGGTTCGGTTTTTGTAAAACAGGGAAAATGTGGGTTGTTGGCTCTTGTAAATTTCCCATAGCACGTTAACTTGAGAATTACTTTTTTTCTACTCGTTGAAATTTTTGGATCATTAGGTCATTTGCATCTTCAACATGTTTCTGGCATGCATATCCACCACATTCAAAATAGGTTAGGATAAATTAGAAATCTCTTTTTTGAAAAATTCCACCAAGCTATTTGGGGTTGTACTAATGGAATTTCCCCAACATGGATAACAAAACTTTGGTGTTTATTTTTAGTGCGTGAAAATAATTTTCTTCACTCACATTTATTATAGTTTTCAAATTCTTTTGCATACATAAACTCTTAAATTTTCATGTTGTTGTGATCTATATTTGGCTTATCTTTTTCTTTATGAGAAAACAGGGAGAGGGAAAACCTCTTGTTTGGAAAAAAAATTGAACATCCAATATGGAAATGCACAAATGCTGAGAGAGATAATTCCAAAAAGTATCTGTGATTTTTTAGGTTCGCTTTTTGTAAAATTGGCAAAAAGTGGGTTGTTGGCTCTAGTAAATTTCCCACAGCACGTTAACTTGAGAATTAAATTTTTTCTACTCCTTGAAATTTTTGGATCATTAGGTCATTTGCATCTTCAACATGTTTCTGGCATGCATATCCACCACATTCAAAACATGTTAGGATCAATTAGAAATCTCTTGTTTATAAAATTCCACCAAGCTATTTGGGGTTGTACTAGTGGAATCTCCCAAACGATGATAACAAAACTTTGGTGTTCATTTTTAGTGCGTGAAAATAATTTTCTTTAGTCACATTTATCATAGTTTTCAAATTATTTTGCATGCATAAAATCTATAATTTTTATATTGTTGTGATCTATATTTGCCTTATCTTTTTGTTTTCGAGAAACTGGAAGAGTGAAAAACTCAAGTTTGAAAAAAAAAATTGAACATCCAAAAATTGAAATGGGCAAATGCTGAGAGCGATTATTCCAAAAAATATCTATGATTTTTTCGAACCGCTTTTTTTAAAATAGGGAAAAAGCGTGTTGTTTGGATCTAATAAATATCCCACCATACGTTAACTTGAGAATTTAATTTTTCTACTCCTAGAAATTTTTCGATCATTAGGTCATTTGCATCTTAAACTTGTTTCTGGCATGAATATCCACCACATTAAAAACATGTTAGGATGAATTAGAAATATTTTTCTTATAAAATTCCACTAAGCTATCTGGGGCTGTACTTGTGGAATTTCCCCAATGTGGATAACAAAACTTTGGTGTTCATTTTGAGTGCGTGAAAATAATTTTCTTCACTATCATTTATTATTGTTTTCAAATTCTTTTGCATACATAAACTCTAAAAATTTCATTTTGTGGTGATCTTTATTTGCCTTATCTTTTTGTTTAAGAGAAAACTGGGAAAGTGAAAAACTCAAGTTTGAAAAAAAAATTGAACATCCAAAAATAGAAATGCTCAAATGCTGAGAGCGATAATTCCAAAAAGTATCTGTGATTTTTTAGGTCCGGTTTTTATAAAATAGGCAAAGAGTGGGTTGTTTGGCTCTTGTAAATGTCCTACCGGACGTTAACTTGAGAATTTAATTTTTTCTACTCCTTGAAATTTTTGGGTCATTAGGTCATTTGCATCTTCAACATATTTCGGGCATGCATATCCACCACATTTAAACATGTTAGGATCAATTAGAAATGTCTTTCGTATAAAATTCCTCCAAGCAATTTGGGGTTGTCTTAGTGGAATTTCCCCAATGTGGATAACAAAACTTTGGTGTTCATTTTTAGTGCGTGAAAATAATTTTCTTCACTCACATTTATCATAGTTTTCAAATTCCTTTGCATACATAAGCTCTAAAATTTTCATTTTTTTGTGATCTATATTTGCCATATCTTTTTTTTTTACGAGAAAACAGGGAGAGTGAAAACATCATGTTTGAAAAAAAAATTTGAACATCCAAAATGGAAATGCACAAATGCTGAGAGAGATAATTGCAAAAAGTATCTGTGATTTTTTAGGTTCTCTTTTGTTAAATAGGCAAAAAGTGGGTTGTTGGCTCTGGTAAATTTCCCACAGCACGTTAACTTGAGAATTAAATTTTTTCTACTCCTTGAAATTTTTGGATCATTAGGTCATTTGCATCTTCAACATATTTCTGGCATGCATATCCACCACATTCAAAACATGTTAGGATCAATTAGAAATCTCTTTTTTATAAAATTCCACCAAGCGATTTGGGGTTGTACTAGTGGAATTTCCCAAACGATGATAACAACACTTTGGTGTTCATTTTTAGTGCGTGAAAATAATTTTCTTCACTCTCATTTATTATAGTTTTCAAATTCTTTTGCATGCATAAACTCTAAATTTTTCATTTTGTTGTGATCTATATTTGCGTTATCTTTTTCTTTACGAGAAAACTGGGATAGTGAAAAACTCAAGTTTGAAAAAAAAAATTGAACATCCAAAAATGGAAATGCTCCAATGCTGAGAGCGATAATTCCAAAAAGTATCTGTGATTTTTTAGGTCCGATTTTTGTAATATAGGCAAAAAGTGGGTTGTTTGGGTCTGGTAAATATCCCACCGCACATTAACTTGGTAATTTAATTTTTTTTACTCCTTGAAATTTTTGGATCATTAGGTCATTTGCATCTTCAACATGTTTCTAGCTTGCATATCCACTACATTTAAACATGTTAGGATCAATTAGAAATCTCTTTCGTATAAAATTCCACCAAGCAAATTGGGGTTGTACTAGTGGAATTTCCCCAACGTGGATGACAAAAACTTTGGTGTTCATTTTTAGTGCGTGAAAATAGTTTTCTTCACTCACATATATTATAGTTTTCAAATTCTTTTGCATACATAAGCTCTAAAATTTTCATTTTGTTGTGATCTTTATTTGCCTTACCTTTTGTTTACGAGAAAACTGGGAGAGAGAAAAACTCAAGTTTGAAAAAAAAAAATTGAACATCCAAAATGGAAATGCACAAATGCTAAGAGAGATAATTTCAAAAAGTATCTATGATTTTTTAGGTCCATTTTGTAAAATAGGCAAAAAGTGGGTTGTTTGGCTCCAGTAAATATCCCACCGCACGTTAACTTGAAAATTTAATTTTTTCTACTCCTTGAAATTTTTGGATCATTAGGTCATTTGCATTTTCAACATGTTTCTGGCATGCATATCTACCACATTTCAAACATGTTAGGATTAATTTTTGATCACTTTATTATAAAATTGCAGCAAGCTATCTAGGGTTGTACTAGTGGAATTTCCCCAACGTGGATAACAAAACTTTGGTGGTTATTTTTAGTGCGTGAAAATAATTTTCTTCACTCACTTTTATTATAATTTTCAAATTCTTTTGCTTACATAAACTCTTAAAATTTCATTTTGTTGTGATCTACATTTGCCTTATCTTTTTGTTTACGAGAAAACTGGGAGAGTGAAAACCTCAAGTTTGAAAAAAAAAATTGATCATCCAAAATGGAATTGCACAAATGCTAAGAGAGATAATTCCAAAAAGTATCTGTGATTTTTAAGGTTCGCTTTTTGTAAAATAGGGAAAAAGTGGGTTGTTGGCTCTTGTAAATTTCCCACAGCACGTTAACTTGAGAATTAATTTCGTTGAAATTTTTGGATCATTAGGTCATTTCCATCTTCAACATGTTTCTGGCATGCATATCCACCACATTCAAAACAGGTTAGGATCAATTAGAAATCTCTTTTTTATAAAATTCCACCAAGCTATTTGGGGTTGTACTAGTGGAATTTCCCAAACGATGATAACAAAACTTTGGTGTTCATTTTTAATGCGTCAAAATAATTTTCTTCACTCACATTTGTTATAGTTTTCAAATTATTTTGCATGCATAATATCTAAAATTTTCATTTTGTTGTGATCTATATTTGCGTTATCTTTTTGTTTACGAGAAAACTGGGAGAACGAAAAACTCTAGTTTGAAAAAAAAAATTGTGCATCCAAAATGGAAATGCACAAATGCTAAGAGAGATAATTCCAAAAAGTATCTGTGAGTTTTTAGGTCCGCTTTTTGTAAAATATGCCAAAAGTGGGTTGTTTGGCTCTGGTAAATATCCCACCGCACGTTAACTTGAGAATTAAATTTTTTCTACTCCTTAAAATTTTTGGATCATTAGGTCATTTGAATCTTCAACATGTTTCTGACATACATATCCACCACATTTAAAACATGTTAGGATCAATTAGAAATCACTTTCTTATAAAACTCCACCAAGCTATTCTGGGTTGTACTAGTGGAATTTCCCCAACAAGCTATTCTGGGTTGTACTAGTGGAATTTCCCCAACGTGGATAACAAAACTTCGGTGTTCATTTTTAGTGCGTGAAAATAATTTTCTTCACTCACATTTATTATAGTTTTCAAATTATTTTGCATACATAAACTCTAAAATTTTCATATTTTTGTGATGTATATTTGCCTTATCATTTTTTTTTTTACATGAAAACTGGGAGAGTGAAAAACTCAAGTTTGAAAAAAAAAATTGAACATCCAAAATTGAAAATGCACAAATGCTAAGAGATATAATTCCAAAAAGTATATATGATTTTTAAGGTCCGCTTTTTTGTAAAATAGGCAAAATGTGGGTTGTTTTGCTCCGGTAAATATCCCACTGCACGTTAACTTGAGAATTTAATTTTTTCTACTCTTTGAAATTTTTGGATCATTAGGTCATTTGCATCTTCAACATGTTTCTGGCATGCATATCTATTTAAAACATGTTAGCATCAATTAGAAATCACTTTCTTATAAAATTCCACAAAGCTATTTGGGGTTGTACTAGTGGAATTTCCTCAACGTGGATAACAAAACTTCGTTGTTCATTTTTAGTGCGTGAAAATAATTTTCTTCACTCACATTTATTATAGTTTTCAAATTATTTTGCATACATAAACTCTAAAATTTTCTTATTTTTATGATGTATATTTGCCTTATCATTTTTTTTCGTGAAAGCTGGGAGAGTGAAAAACTCAAGTTTTAAAAAAAAAATTGAACATTCAAAATGGAAATGCACAAATGCTGGGAGAGATAATTCCAAAAAGTATCTATGATATTTTAGGGCCGTTTTTTCTAAAATAAGCAAAAAGTGGGTTGTTTGGCTCTGGTAAATTTCCCACCACATGTTAACTTGAGAATTTAAATCTTTCTACTCCTTGAAATTTTTGGATCATTAGGTCATTTTCTTCTTCAACATGTTTCTGGCATGCATATCCACCACATTTAAAACATGTTAGGATCAACTAGAAATCTCTTTCTTATAAAATTCCACCAAGCAATCTAGGGTTGTACTAGTGGAATTTCGCCAACGTAGATAAAAAAACTTTGATGTTCATTTTAAGTGCGTGAAAATAATTTTCTTCACTATCATTTATTATAGATTTCAAATTCTTTTGCATACATAAACTCTAAAAAATTTATTTTGATGTGATCTATATTTGCCTTATCTTTTGTTTACGACAAAGCAGGGAAAGTGAAAAACTAATGTTCGAAAAAAAAATAAACATCCAAAAATGGAAATGCTCAAATGCTGAGAGCGATAATTCCAAAAAGTATCTGCGATTTTTTTGGTCCGCTTTTTGTAAAATTGGAAAAAAGTGGGTTGTTTGGCTCAAGTAAATATCCCACTGTACGTTAATTTGAGAATTTAATTTTTTCTACTCCTAGGAAGTTTTGGATCATTTGGTCATTTGCATCTTCAACATGTTTCTGGCATGCATATCCACCACATTTAAACATGTTAGGATCAATTAGAAATCTCTTTCTTACAAAATTCCACCAAGCAATTTGGGGTTGTACTAGTGGAATTTCCCCAACGTGGATAACAAAACTTTGGTGTTCATTTATAGTGCGTAAAAATAATTTTCTTCACTCACATTTATTATAGTTTTCAAATTTTTTTGCATACATAAGCTCTAAAATTTTTATTTTGTTGTGATCAATATTTGCCTTAACTTTTTGTTCACGAGAAAACTGGGGGAGTGAAAACCTTAAGTTTGAAAAAAATATTTAACATCCAAAAATGGGAATACTCAAATGCTGATAGCGATAATTCCAAAAAGTATATGTGATGTTTTAGGTCCGATTTTTGTAAAATAGGCAAAAAGTGGGTTGTTTGGCTGGTAAATATCCCACCGCACGTTAACTTGAGAATTGAATTTTTTCTACTTCTTGAAATTTTTGGATCATTAGGTCAGTTGCATCTTCAACATGTTTCTAGCATGCATATCCACCACATTTAAAACATGTTAGGATAAATTTGACATCACTTTCTTATAAAATTCCACCAAGCTATCTGGGCTTGTACTAGTGGAATTTCGCCAACATGGATGACAAAACTTTGCTGTTTATTTTTTGTGCGTGAAAATAACCTTTTTCATTCACATTTATTGTAGTTTTCAAATTATTTTGCATACATAAACTCTTAAATTTTCATTTTGTTGTGATCTATATTTGCCTAATCTTTTTGTATACGAGAAAACAGGGAGAGTGAAAACCTCATGTTTGAAAAAAAAATTGAACATCCAAAATGGAAATGCACAAATGCTGAGAGAGATAATTCCAAAAAGTATCTGTGATTTTTTAGGTTCGCTTTGGTAAAATAGACAAAAAGGGGGTTGTTGGCTCTGGTAAATTTCTCACAGCACGTTAACTTGAGAATTAAATTTTTTCTACTCCTTGAAATTTTCTGATCATTAGGTCATTTGCATCTTCAACATGTTTCTGGCATGCATATCCACCACATTCAAAACATGTTTGGATCAATTAGAAATCGCTTTTTTATAAAATTCCACCAAGCTATTTGGGGTTGTACTAGTGGAATTTCCCAAACGATGAAAACAAAACTTTGGTGTTCATTTTTAGTGCGTGAAAATAATTTTCTTCACTCACATTTATTATAGTTTTCAAATTCTTTTGCATGCATAAACTCAAAAATTTTCATTTTGCTGTGATATATATTTTCCTTATGTTTTTGTTTATGAGAAAACTGGGAGACTGAAAAACTCAAGTTTGAAAAAAAAAATTGAACATCCAAAAATGGAAATGGTCAAATCCTGAGAGCGATAATTCCAAAAAGTATCTGTTATTTATTAGGTTCGCTTTTGTAAAATAGGCAAAAAGTGGGTTGTTTGGCTTTGGTAAATATCCCACCGCACGTTAACTTGAGAATTTAATTTTTTCAACTCCTTGAAATTTTTGGATCATTAGATCATTTACATCTTCAACATGTTTCTAGCATGCATATCCACCACATTTAAACATGCTAGGATCAATTAGAAATCTCTTTTGTATAAAATTTCACCAAGCAAATTGGGTTGTACTAGTGGAATTTCCCCAACGTGGATAACAAAACTTTGGTGTTCATTTTTAGTGCTCGAAAATAGTTTTCTTCACTCTCATTTATTATAGTTTTCAAATTCTTTTGCATACATAAGCTCTAAAATTTTCTTTTTGTTGTGATCTATATTTGCCTTATCTTTTTGTTTATGAGAAAACTGGAAGAGAGAAAAACTCAAGTTTGAAAAAAAAAATTGAACATCGAAAATGGAAATGCACAAATGCTAAGAGAGATAATTCCAAAAAGTATCTGTGATTTTTTTGGTCCGCTTTTTGTAAAATAGGCAAAAATTGGGTTGTTTGGCTCTAGTAAATATCCCACCACACGTTAACTTGAAAATTTAATTTTTTCTACTCCTTGAAATTTTTGGATCATTAGGTCATTTGCATCTTCAACTTGTTTCTGGCCTGCATATCCACCACATTTAAAACATGTTAGGATCATTTTGAGATCACTTTCTTATAAAATTCCACCAAGCTATCTGGGGTTGTACTAGTGGAATTTCCCCAACATGGATAACAAAACTTTGGTGTTTATTTTTAGTGCGTAAAAATAATTTTCTTCACTCACATTTATTATAGTTTTCAAATTCTTTTGCATACATAAGCTCTAAAATTTTCATTTTGTTGTGATCTATATTTGCCTTATCTTTTTGTTTACGACAAAACAGGGAAATTGAAAAACTCATGTTTGAAAAAAAACTGAACATCCAAAAATTGAAATTTTTTGGTCCGCTTTTTGTAAAATTGGAAAAACGTGGGTAGTTTGGCTCAGGTAAAAATCCCACTGTACGTTAATTTGAGAATATAATTTTTTCTGCTCCTAGAAAGTTTGGGATCATTTGGTCATTTGCATCTTCAACATGTTTTTGGCATGCATATCCACCACATTTAAACATGTTAGGATCAATTACAAATCTCTTTCTTATAAAATTTCACCAAGCAATTTGGGGTTGTACTAGTGGAATTTCCCCAATGTGGATAACAAAACATTGGTGTTCATTTTTAGTGCGTGAAAATAATTTTCTTCACTCACATTTATTATAGTTTTCAAATTCTTTTGCATACATAAACTCTAAAATTTCTATTTTGTTGTGATCAATATTTGCCTTAACTTTTTGTTAACGAGAAAACTGGGGGAGTGAAAACCTCAAGTTTGAAAAAAAAATTTAACATCCAAAAATGGGAGTGCTCAAATGCTGAGAGCGATAATTCAAAAAAGTATCTGTGATTTTTTAGGTCCGATTTTTATAAAATAGGCAAAGAGTGGGTTGTTTGGCTGGTAAATATCCCACCGCACGTTAACTTGAGAATTTAATTTTTTCTACTCCTTAAAAATTTTGGATCATTAGATCATTTGCATCTTCAACATGTTTCTGGCATGCATATCCACCACATTTAAAAAATGTTAGGATAAATTTGAGATCACTTTCTTTTAAAATTCCACCAAGCTATCTGGGTTTGTACTCGTGGAATTTCGCCAACATGGATGACAAAACTTTGGTGTTTATTTTTAGTGCGTGAAAATAACTTCTTTCATTCACGTTTATTATAGTTTTCAAATTATTTTGCATACATAAACTCTTAAATTTTCATTTTGTTGTGATCTATATTTGCCTAATCTTTTTGTTTACAAGAAAACAGGGAGAGTGAAAACCTCATGTTTGAAAAAAAAAATTGAACATCCAAAATGGATATGCACAAATGCTGAGAGAGATAATTCCAAAAAGTATCTGTGATTTTTTAGGTTCGCTGTTGTAAAATAGGCAAAAAGTGGGTTGTTGGCTCTAGTAAATTTCCCACAGCACGTTAACTTGAGAATTAAATTTTTTCTACTCCTTGAAATTTTCTAATCATTAGGTCATTTGCATCTTCAACATGTTTCTGGCATGCATGTCCACCACATTCAAAACATGTTAGGATCAATTAGAAATCGCTTTTTTATAAAATTCCACCAAGCTATTTGGGGTTGTACTAGTGGAATTTCCCAAACGGTGATAACAAAACTTTGGTGTTCATTTTTAGTGCGTGAAAATAATTTTCTTCACTCACATTTATTATAGTTTTCAAATTCTTTTGCATGCATAAACTCTAAAATTTTCATTTTGTTGTGATCTATATTTGCCTTATCCTTTTGTTTACGAGAAAACTGGGAGAGTGAAAAACTCAAGTTTGAAAAAAAAAATTGAACATCCAAAAATGGAAATGCTCAAATGCTGATAGCGATAATTCCAAAAAGTATCTACAATTTTTTTGGTCCGATTTTTGTAATATAGGCAAAAAGTGGGTTGTTTGGCTCTGGTAAATATCCCACCCCACGTTAATTTAAGAATTTAATTTTTTCAACTCCTTGAAATTTTTGGATCATTAGGTCACTTACATCTTCAATATGTTTATGGGATGCATATCCAACACATTTAAACATGCTGGGATCAATTACAAATCTCTTTTGTATAAAATTCCACCAAGCAAATTAGGGTTGTACTAGTGGAATTTCCCCAACGTGGATAACAAAACATTGGTGTTCATTTTTCGTGCGTAAAAATAATTTTCTTCACTCACATTTATTATAGTTTTCAAATTCTTTTGCATACATAAGCTCTAAAATTTTTATTTTGTTGTGATCAATATTTGCCTTAACTTTTTGTTCACGAGAAAACTGGGGGAGTGGAAACCTTAAGTTTGAAACAAATATTTAACATCCAAAAATGGGAATGCTCAAATGCTGATAGCGATAATTCCAAAAAGTATATGTGATGTTTTAGGTCCGATTTTTGTAAAATAGGCAAAAACTGAGTTGTTTGGCTGGTAAATATCCCATCGCACGTTAACTTGAGAATTTAATTTTTCCTACTCCTAAAAATTTTTGGATCATTAGATCATTTGCATCTTCAACATGTTTATGGCATGTATATCCACCACATTTAAAAAATGTTAGGATAAATTTGAGATCACTTTCTTTTAAAATTCCACCAAGCTATTTGGGGTTGTACTCGTGGAATTTCGCCAACATGGATGACAAAACTTTGGTGTTTATTTTTAGTGCGTGAAAATAACTTTCTTCACTCACATTTATTATAGTTTTCAAATTCTTTTGCATACATAAACTCTTAAATTTTTATTTTGTTGTGATCTATATTTGCCTAATCTTTTTGTTTACGAGAAAGCAAGGAGAGTGAAAACCTCATGTTTGAAAAAAAAAATTGTACATCCAAAATGGAAATGCACAAATGCTGAGAGAGATAATTGCAAAAAGTATCTGTGATTTTTTAGGTTCGCTTTTGTAAAATAGGCAAAAAGTGGGTTGTTGGCTCTAGTAAATTTCCAACAGCACGTTAACTTGAGAATTAAATTTTTTCTTCTCCTTGAAATTTTTGGATCATTAGGTCATTTGCATCTTCAACATGTTTCTGGCACGCATATCCACCACATTCAAAACATGTTAGGATCAATTAGAAATCGTTTTTTTATAAAATTCCACCTAGCTATTTGGGGTTGTACTAGTGGAATTTCCCAAACGGTGATAACAAAACTTTGGTGTTCATTTTTAGTGCGTGAAAATAATTTTCTTCACTCACATTTATTTTAGTTTTCAAATTCTTTTGCATGCATAAACTCTAAAATTTTCATTTTGCTGTGATCTATATTTGCCTTATCTTTTTGTTTACAAGAAAACTAGGAGAGCGAAAAACTCAAGTTTGAAAAAAAAAATTGAACATCCAAAAATGGAAATGCTCAAATGCTGAGAGTTATAATTCCAAAAAGCATCTGCAATTTTTTTGGTCCGATTTTTGTAATATAGGCAAAAAGTGGGTTGTTTGGCTCTGGTAAATATCCCACCCCACGTTAATTTAAGAATTTAATTGTTTCAACTCCTTGACATTTTTAGATCATTAGGTCACTTACATCTTCAACATGTTTCTAGGATGCATATCCAACACATTTAAACATGCTGGGATCAATTACAAATCTCTTTTGTATAAAATTCCACCAAGCAAATTAGGGTTGTACTAGTGGAATTTCCCCAACGTGGATAACAAAACTTTGGTGTTCATTTTTTGTGCGTAAAAATAATTTTCTTCACTCACATTTATTATAGTTTTCAAATTCTTTTGCATACATAAGCTCAAAAATTTTTATTTTGTTGTGATCAATATTTGGCTTAACTTTTTGTTCACGAGAAAACTGGGGGAGTGAAAACCTTAAGTTTGAAAAAAATATTTAACATCCAAAAATGGGAATGCTCAAATGCTGAGAGCGATAATTCCAAAAAATATTTGTGATGTTTTAGGTCCGATTTTTGTAAAATAGACAAAAAAGTGGGTTGTTTGGCTGGTAAATATCCCACCGCACGTTAACTTGAGAATTTAATTTTTTCTACTCCTTGAAATTTTTGGATCATTACGTCATTTGCCTCTTCAACATGTTTCTATCATGCATATCCACCACATTTAAAACATGTTAGGATAAATTTGAGATCACTTTCTTTTAAAATTCCACCAAGCTATCTGGGCTTGTACTAGTGGAATTTCGCCAACATGGATGACAAAACTTTGGTGTTTATTTTTAGTGCGTGAAAATAACTTCTTTCATTCACGTTTATTATAGTTTTCAAATTATTTTGCATACATAAACTCTTAAATTTTCATTTTGTTGTGATCTATATTTGCCTAATCTTTTTGTTTACGAGAAAACAGGGAGAGTGAAAACCTCATGTTTGAAAAAAAAAATTGAACATCCAAAATGGAAATGCACAAATGCTCAGAGAGATAATTCCAAAAAGTATCTGTGATTTTTTAGGTTCGTTTTGGTAAAATAGGCAAAAAGTGGGTTGTTGGCTCTGGTAAATTTCTCACAGCACGTTAACTTGAGAATTAAATTTTTTCTTCTCCTTGAAATTTTTGGATCATTAGGTCATTTGCATCTTCAACATGTTTCTGGCACGCATATCCACCACATTCAAAACATGTTAGGATCAATTAGAAATCGTTTTTTTATAAAATTCCACCAAGCTATTTGGGGTTGTACTAGTGAAATTTCCCAAACGGTGATAACAAAACTTTGGTGTTCATTTTTAGTGCGTGAAAATAATTTTCTTCACTCACATTTATTTTAGTTTTCAAATTTTTTTGCATGCATAAACTCTAAAATTTTCATTTTTCTGTGATCTATATTTGCCTTATCTTTTTGTTTACGAGAAAACTAGGAGAGCGAAAAACTCAAGTTTGAAAAAAAAAATTGAACATCCAAAAATGGAAATGCTCAAATGCTGAGAGCGATAATTCCAAAAAGCATCTGCAATTTTTTTGGACCGATTTTTGTAATATAGGCAAAAAGTGGGTTGTTTGGCTCTGGTAAATATCCCACCCCACGTTAATTTAAGAATTTAATTGTTTCAACTCCTTGAAATTTTTGGATCATTAGGTCACTTACATCTTCAACATGTTTCTGGGATGCATATCCAACACATTTAAACATGCTGGGATCAATTACAAATCTCTTTTGTATAAAATTCCACCAAGCAAATTAGGGTTGTACTAGTGGAATTTCCCCAACGTGGATTACAAAACTTTGGTGTTCATTTTTTGTGCGTAAAAATAATTTTCTTCACTCACATTTATTATAGTTTTCAAATTCTTTTGCATACATACGCTCAAAAATTTTTATTTTGTTGTGATCAATATTTGCCTTAACTTTTTGTTCACGAGAAAACTTGGGGAGTGAAAACCTTAAGTTTGAAAAAAATATTTAACATCCAAAAATGGGAATGCTCAAATGCTGATAGCGATAATTCCAAAAAGTATATGTGATGTTTTAGGTCCGATTTTTGTAAAATAGACAAAAAGTGGGTTGTTTGGCTAGTAAATATCCCACTGCACGTTAACTTGAGAATTTAATTTTTTCTACTGCTTGAAATTTTTGGATCATTAGGTCATTTGCATCTTCAACTTGTTTCTGGCCTGCATATCCACCAGATTTAAAACATGTTAGGATCATTTTGAGATCACTTTCTTATAAAATTCCACCAAGCTATCTGGGGTTGTACTAGTGGAATTTCCCCAACATGGATAACAAAACTTTGGTGTTTTATTTTAGTGAGTGAAAATAATTTTCTTCACTCACATTTATTATAGTTTTCAAATTCTTTTGCAGAGCAAAACTCATAAATTTTCATTTTGTTGTAATCTATATTTGCCTTATCCTTTTGTTTATGAGAAAATAGGGAGAGTGAAAACCTCATGTTTGAAAGTAAAAATTGAACATCCAAAAATGGAAATGTACAAATGCTGAGAGCGATAATTCCAAAAAGTATCTGTCATTTTTTAGGTCCGATTTTTGTAATATAGGCAAAAATTGGGTTGTGTGGTTCTGGTAAATATCCCACCGCTGGTTAACTTGAGAATTTAATTTTTTCTACTCCTTGAAAATTTTGGATCATTAGGTTATTTGCATCTTCAACATGTTTCTAGCATGCATATCCACCACATTCAAAACATGTCAGGATCAATTAGAAATCTCTTTTTTACAAAATTCCACCAAGCTATTTGGGGTTGTACTAGTTGAATTTCCCAAACGATGATAACAAAACTTTGGTGTTCATTTTTAGTGCGTGAAAATAAGTTTCTTCACTCACAATTAATATAGTTTTCAAATTCTTTTCCATGCCTAAACTCTAAAATTTTTATTTTGTTGTGATCTATATTTGCCTTATCTTTTTGTTTACGAGAAAACTGGGAGAGTGAAAAATTCAAGTTTGAGAAAAAAAATTGAACATCCAAAAATGGAAATGCAGAAATGCTGAGAGCGAGAATTCTGAAAAGTATCTATGATTTTTCGGGTCCGGTTTTTGTAAAATAGGCAAAAAGCGGGTTGTTTGGCTCTAGTAAATATCCCACCGCACGTTAACTTGAGAATTTAATTTTTCTACTCCTAGAAAATTTTCAATCATTAGGTCATTTGCATCTTCAACATGTTTTTGGCATGCATATCCACCACACTAAAAACATGTTAGGATGAATTTGAAATATTTTTCTTATAAAATTCTACCAAGCTATCTGGGGTTGTACTTGTTGAATTCCCCCAACATGGATAACAAAACTTTGGTGTTCATTTTTAGTGCGTGGAAATAATTTTCTTCACTCTCATTTATTATAGTTTTCAAATTCTTTTGTACATAAACTCTAAAAATTTCATTTTGTTGTGATCTTTATTTGCCTTATCTTTTTGTTTACGAGAAAACTGGGGAAGTGAAAAACTCAAGTTAAAAAAAAAAATTGAACATCCAAAAATGGAAATGCTCAAATGCTGAGAGCGATAATTCCAAAAAGTATCTATGATTTTTTAGGTCCAATTTTTCTAAAATAGGCAAAAAGCGGGTTGTTTGGCTCTGGTAAATATCCCACTGCACGTTAACTTGAGAATTTAATTTTTTCTACTCGAAATTTTTGGATCATTAGGTCATTTACATCTTCAACATGTTTCTGGCATGCATATCCACCACATTTAAACATGTTAGGATAGATTAGAAATCTCTTTCTGATAAAATTCCACCATGCAATTAGGGGTTACAACTAGTGGAATTTCCCCAACGTGGATACCAAAACTTTGGTGTTAATTTTTAGTGCGTGAAAATAATTTTATTCACTCACATTTATTATAGGTTTCAAACACTTTTGCATGGATAAACTCTAAAATTTTCATTTTGTTGTGATCTATATTTGCCTTATCTTTTTGTTTACAAGATAACTGGGAGAGCGAAAAACTCAAGTTTGAGAAAAAAAATTTAAACATCCAAAAATAGAAATGCAGAAATGCTGAGAGCGATAATTCTGAAAAGTATCTGTGATTTTTTAGGTCCGCTTTTTGTAAAATAGGCAAAAAGCGGGTTGTTTGTCTCTGGTAAATATCCAACCGCACGTTAACTTGAGAATTTAATTTTTTCTACTCCTTGAAATTTTTGGATCATTAGGTCATTTGCATCTTCAACATGTTTCTGGCATGCATATCCACCACATTTAAAACATGTTAGGATCAATTTGAGTCACTTTCTTATAAAATTCCACCAGGCTATCTGGGGTTGTACTAGTGGAATTTCCCCAATATGGATAACAAAACCTTGGTGTTTATTTTTAGAGCGTGAAAATAATTTTATTCACTGACATTTATTATAGTTTTCAAATTCTTTTGCATACATAAACTTTTAAATTTTCATTTTGTTGTGATCTATATTTAATTTATCTTTTTGTTCACGAGAAAACTGGGAGAGTGGAAACCTCATGTTTGAAAAAAAATTGAACATCCAAAAATTGAAATGCACAAATGCTGAGAGCGATAATTCCGAAAAGTATCTTTGATTTTTAGCTCCACTTTTTGGAAAATAGGCAAAAAGCAGGTTGTTTGGCTCTGGTAAATATCCCACCGCACGTCAACTTGAGAATTTAATTTTTCTATTCCAAGAAATTTTCGATCATTAGGTCATTTGTATCTTCAACATGTTTCTTGTCTGCATATCCAACACATTAAAAACATGTTAGGAAGAATTAGAAATCTTTTTCTCATAAAATTTCACCAAGCTATCTGGGACTGTTCTTGTGGAATTTCCCCAACGTGGATAACAAAACTTTGGTGTTCATTTTTAGTACATGAAAATAATTTTCTTCACACTCATTTATTATAGTTTTCAAATTCTTTTGCATACATAAATTCTAAAAATTTCATTTTGTTGTGATCTTTATTTGCCTTATCTTTTTGTTTACGAGAAAACTAGGAAAGTGAAAAACTCTTCTTTGAAAAAAAAATTGAACATCCAAAAATGGAAATGCTCAAATGCTGAGAGCAATAATTCCAAAAAGTATTTGTGATTTTTTAGGTCCGATTTTTGTAAAATAGGCAAAAAGTGGGTTGTTTAGCTCTGGTAAATATACCACCGCACGTTAACTTGAGAATTTAATTTTTTATACTCCTTGAAAATTTTGGATCATTAGGTCATTGGCATCTTCAACATGTTTCTGGCATGCATATCCCCCACATTTAAACATGTTATGATCAATTAGAAATCTCTTTCGTATAAAATTCCACCAAGTAATTTGGGGTAGTACTAGTGGAATTTCCCCAATGTGGATAAAGAAACTTTGGTGTTCATTTTTAGTGCGTAAATTTTTTTTTTCTCAACTCACATTTATTATAGTTTTCAAATTCTTTTGCATACATAAGCTCTAAAATTTTCATTTTGTTGTGATCTATATTTGCCTTATCTTTTTGTTTGCAAGAAAACTGGGAGAGTGAAAAACTCAAGTTTGAAAAAAAAAATTGAACATCCAAAATGGAAATGCACAAATGCTAAGAGAGATAATTCCAAAAAGTATCTGTGATTTTTTAGGTCCGCTTTTTGTAAAATAGGCAAAAAGTGGGTTGTTTGGCTCTGGTAAATATCCCACCGCACGTTAACTTGAAAATTTATTTTTTTCTACTCCATGAAATTTTTGGATCATTAGGTTATTTGAATCTTCAACATGTTTCTGGCATGCATATCCACCACATTTAAAACATGTTAGGATCAATTTGATATCACTTTCTTATAAAATTCCACCAATCTATCACGGGTTGTACTAGTGGAATTTCCCCAACATGAGTAACAAAACTTTGGTGTTTATTTTTAGTGCGTGAAAATAATTTTCTTCACTCACATTTATTATAGTTTTCAAATTCTTTTGCATACATAAGCTCTAAAATTTTCATTTCGTTGTGATCTATATTTGCCTTATCTTTTTGTTTACGACAAAACAAGGAAATTGAAAAACTCATGTTTGAAAAAAAAATAGAACATCCAAAAATTGAAATTTTTTGGTCCGCTTTTTGTAAAATTGGAAAAAAGTGGGTAGTTTGGCTCAAGTAAATATCCCACTGTACGTTAATTTGAGAATTTAATTTTTTCTACTCCTAGAAAGTTTTGGATCATTTGGTCATTTGCATCTTCAACATGTTTCTGGCATGCATATCCACCACATTTAAACATGTTAGGATCAATTAGAAATCTCTTTCTTATAAAATTCCACCAAGCAATTTGGGGTTGTACTAGTGGAATTTCCCCGATGTGGATAACAAAACTTTGGTGTTCATTTTTAGTGCGTGAAAATAATTTTCTTCACTCACATTTATTATAGTTTTCAAATTCTTTTGCATACATAAGCTCTAAAATTTTTATTTTGTTGTGATCAATATTTGCCTTAACTTTTTGTTAACGAGAAAACTGGGGGAGTGAAAACCTCAAGTTTGAAAAAAAACTTTAACATCCAAAAATGGGAATGCTCAAATGCTGAGAGCAATAATTCCAAAAAGTATCTGTGATTTTTAAGGTCCGATTTTTGTAAAATGGGCAAAAAGTGGGTTGTTTGGCTGGTAAATATCCCACCGCACGTTATCTTGAGAATTTAATTTTTTCTACTCCTAAAATTTTTTGGATCATTAGATCATTTGCATCTTCAACATGTTTTTGGCATGCATATCCACCACATTTAAAAAATGTTAGGATAAATTTGAGATCACTTTCTTTTAAAATTCCACCAAGCTATCTGGGGTTGTACTCGTGGAATTTCGCCAACATGGATGACAAAACTTTGGTGTTTATTTTTAGTGCGTGAAAATAACTTTCTTCACTCACATTTATTATAGTTTTCAAATTCTTCTGCATACATAAACTCTTAAATTTTCATTTTGTTGTGATCTATATTTGCCTAATCTTTTTGTTTACGAGAAAACAGGGAGAGTGAAAACCTCATGTTTGAAAAAAAAAATTGAACATCCAAAATGGAAATGCACAAATGGTGAGAGAGATAATTCCAAAAAGTATCTGTGATTTTTTAGGTTCGCTTTTGTAAAATAGGCAAAAAGTGGGTTGTTGGCTCTAGTAAATTTCCCACAGCACGTTAACTTGAGAATTAAATTTTTTCTACTCCTTGAAATTTTTTGATCATTAGGTCATTTGCATCTTCAACATGTTTCTGGGATGCATATCCACCACATTCAAAACATGTTAGGATCAATTAGAAATCACTTTTTTATAAAATTCCACCAAGCTATTTGGGGTTGTACTACCCAAACGGCGATAACAAAACTTTGGTGTTCATTTTTAGTGCGTGGAAATAATTTTCTTCACTCACATTTATTATAGTTTTCAAATTCTTTTGCATGCATAAACTCTAAAATTTTCATTTTGCTGTGATCTATATTTGCCTTATCTTTTTGTTTACGAGAAAACTGGGAGAGTGAAAAACTCAAGTTTGAAAAAAAAAATTGAACATCCAAAAATGGTAATGCTCAAATGCTGAGAGAGATAATTTCAAAAAGTATCTGTAATTTTTTTGGTCCGATTTTGTAATATAGGCAAAAAGTGGGTTGTTTGGCTCTGGTAAATATCCCACCCCACGTTAATTTAAGAATTTAATTTTTTCAACTCCTTGAAATTTTTAGATCATTATGTCACTTACATCTTCAACATGTTTCTGGGATGCATATCCAACACATTTAAACATGCTGGGATCAATTACAAATCTCTTTTGTATATAATTCCACCAAGCAAATTAGGGTTGTACTAGTGGAATTTCCCCAGCGTGGATAACAAAACTTTGGTGTTCATTTTTAGTGCGTGAAAATAATTTTCTTCACTTACATTTATTATAGTTTTCAAATTCTTTTGCATGCATAAACTCTAAAATTTTCATTTTGCTGTGATCTATATTTGCCTTATCTTTTTGTTTACGAGAAAACTGGGAGAGTGAAAAACTCAAGTTTGAAAAAAAAAATTGAACATCCAAAAATGGAAATGCTCAAATGCTGAGAGCGATAATTCCAAAAAATATCTGTAATTTTTTTGGTCCGATTTTTGTAATATAGGCAAAAAGTGGGTTGTTTGGCTCTGGTAAATATCCCACCCCACGTTAATTTAAGAATTTAATTTGTTCAACTCCTTGAAATTTTTGGATCATTAGGTCACTTACATCTTCAACATTTCTGGGATGCATATCCAACACATTTAAACATGCTGGGATCAATTACAAATCTCTTTTGTATAAAATTCCACCAAGCAAATTAGGGTTGTACTAGTGGAATTTCCCCAACGTGGATAACAAAAATTTGGCGTTCATTTTTAGTGCGTGAAAATAATTTTCTTCACTCACATTTATTATAGTTTTCAAATTCTTTTGCATGCATAAACTCTAAAATTTTCATTTTGCTGTGATCTATATTTGCCTTAACTTTTTGTTTACGAGAAAACTGGGAGAGTGAAAAACTCAAGTTTGAAAAAAAAAATTGAACATCCATAAATGGAAATGCTCAAATGCTGCGAGCGATAATTCCAAAAAGTATCTGTTATTTTTTTTGTCCGATTTTGTAATATAGGCAAAAAGTGGGTTGTTTGGCTCTGGTAAATATCCCACCGCACGTTAACTTAAGAATTTAATTTTTTCAACTCCTTGAAATTTTTGGATCATTAGGTCATTTACATCTTCAACATGTTTCTGGGATGCATATCCACCACATTTAAACATGCTAGGATCAATTACAAATCTTTTTTGTATAAAATTCCACCAAGCAAATTGGGGTTGTACTAGTGGAATTTCCCCAACGTGGATAACAAAACTTTGGTGTTCATTTTTAGTGCGTGAAAATAGTTTTCTTCACTCACATTTTTTATAGTTTTCAAAATCTTTTGCATACATAAGCTCTAAAATTTTCTTTTTGTTGTGGTCTATATTTGCTTATCTTTTTGTTTACGAGAAAACTGGGAGAGTGAAAAACTCAAGTTTGAAAAAAAAAATTGAACATCGAAAATGGAAATGCACAAATGCTAAGAGAGATAGTTCCAAAAAGTATTTGTGATTTTTTAGGTCCGGTTTTTGTAAAATAGACAAAAAGTGGGTTGTTTGGCTCTAGTAAATATCCCAGCATACTTTAACTTGAAAATTTAATTTTTTCTACTCCTTGAAATTTTTGGATCATTAGGTCATTTGCATCAAGCTATCTGGAGTTGTAATAGTGGAATTTCCCCAACATGGATAACAAAACTTTGGTGTTTATTTTTAGTGCGTGAAAATAATTTTCTTCACTCACATTTATTATAGTTTTCAAATTCTTTTGCATACCAAAACTCTTAAATTTTCATTTCGTTGTGATCTATATTTGCCTTATCTTTTTGTTTACGAGAAAACAGGGAGAGTGAAAACCTCATGTTTGAAAATAAAAATTGAACATCCAAAATGGAAATGTACAAATGCTGAGAGAGATAATTCCAGAAAGTATCTATGATTTTTTATGTTTGCTTTTGTAAAATAGGCAAAACGTGAGTTGTTGGCTCTGGTAAATTTCCCACAGCTCGTTAACTTGAGAATTAAATTTTTTCTACTCCTTGAAACTTTTGGATGATTAGGTCATTTGCATCCTCAACATGTTTCTGCCATGCATATCCACCACATTCAAATCATGTTAGGATCAATTAGAAATCTCTTTTTTATAAAATTCCACCAAGTTATTTGGAGTTGTACTAGTGGAATTTCACAAACGATGATCACAAAAATTTGGTGTTCATTTTTAGCGCATGAAAATAATTTTCTTCACTCACATTTATTATAGTTTTCAAATTCTTTTGCATGCTTAAACTCTAAAATTTTCATTTTGTTGTGATATATATTTGCCTTGTCTTTTTGTTTACGAGAAAACTGGGAGAGTGAAAACCTCAAGTTTGACAAAAAAAAATTGAACATCCAAAAATGGAAATGGGCAAATGGTGAGTGCGATAATTCCAAAAAGTATTTGTGATTTTTTAGGTCCCTTTTTTGTAATATAGGCAAAAATTGGGTTGTTTGGTTCTGGTAAATATCCCACCACTTGTTAACTTGAGAATTTAATTTTTTCAACTCCTTGAAATTTTTGGATCATTTGGTTATTTGCATCTTCAACTTGTTTCTGGCATGCATATCCACCACATTCAAAACATGTCAGGATCAATTAGAAATCTCTTTTTTATAAAATTCTACCAAGCTATTTGGGGTTGTACTAGTGGAATTTCCCAAACGATGATAACAAAACATTGGTGTTCATTTTTAGTGCGTGAAAATAATTTTCTTCACTCACATTTATTATAGTTTTCAAATTCTTTTCCTTGCATAAACTCTAAAATTTTCATTTTGTTGTGATCTATATTTGCCTTATCTTTTTGTTTACGAGAAAACTGGGAGAGTGAAAAACTCAAGTATGAGAAAAAAAATTAAACATCCAAAAATGGAAATGCAGAAATGCTGAGAGCGATAATTCGGAAAAGTATCTATGATTTTTCAGGTCCGCTTTTTGTAAAATCGGCAAAAAGCGGGTTGTTTGGCTCTAGTAAATATCCCACCGCACGTTAACTTGAGAATTTAATTTTTCTACTCCTAAAATTTTTTCGATCATTAGGTCATTTGCATCTTCAACATGTTTCTGGAATGAATATCCACCACATTAAAAACATGTTAGGATGAATTTGAAATATTTTTCTTATAAAATTCTTCTAAGCTATCTGTGGCTGTACTTGTTGAATTTCCCCAACATGGATAACAAAACTTTGGTGTTCATTTTTAGTGCATGAAAATAATTTTCTTTACGCTCATTTATTATAGTTTTCAAATTCTTTTGTACATAAATTCTAAAAATTTCATTTTGTTGTGATCTTTCTTTGCCTTATCTTTTTGTTTACGAGAAAACTGGGAAAGTGAAAAACTCAAGTTTGAAAAAAAAATTGAACATCCAAAAATGGAAATGCTCAAATGCTGAGAACGATAATTTCAAAAAGTATCTGTGATTTTTTAGGTCCAATTTTTGTAAAATAGGCAAAAAGTGGGTTGTTAGGCTCTGGTAAATATCCCACCGCACGTTAACTTCAGAATTTAATTTTTTCTACTCCTTGAAATTTTTGGATCATTAGGTCATTTACATCTTCAACATGTTTCTGGCATCCATATCCACTACATTTAAACATGTTAGGATAGATTAGAAATCTCTTTCTTATAAAATTCCACCATGCAATTAGGGGTTGTACTTGTGGAATTTCCCAAACGTGGATAACAAAACTTTGGTGTTCATTTTTAGTGCGTGAAAATAATTTTCTTCACTCTCATTTATTATAGGTTTCAAATTCTTTTGCAAACATAAACTTTAAAAATTTCATTTTGTTGTGATCTTTATTTGCCTTATCTTTTTGTTTACGAGAAAACTGGGAAAGTGAAAAACTCAAGTTAGAAAAAAAAATTGAACATCCAAAAATAGGAATGCTCAAATGCTGAGAGCGATAATTCCAAAAATTATTTGTGATTTTTTAGGTCCGCTTTTTGTAAAATAGACAAAAAGTGGGTTGTTTGGCTCTGGTAAATATCCCACCGCACGTTAACTTGAGAATTTAATTTTTTATACTCGAAATTTTTGGATCATTAGGTCATTGGCATCTTCAACATGTTTCTGGCATGCATATCCACCACATTTAAACATGTTAGGATCAATTAGAAATCTCTTTCGTATAAAATTCCACCAAGTAATTTGGGGTTGTACTAGTGGAATTTCCCCAATTTGGATAAAGAAACTTTGGTGTTCATTTTTAGTGCGTGAAAAAAAATTTCTCAACTCACATTTATTATAGTCTTCAAATTCTTTTGCATACATAAGCTCTAAAATTTTCATTTTGTTGTGATCTATATTTGCCTTATCTTTTTGTTTACGAGAAAACTGGGAGAGTGAAAAAGTCAAGTTTGAAAAAAAAAAAATTGAACATCCAAAATGGAAATGCACAAATGCTAACAGGGATAATTCCAAAAAGTATTTGTGACTTTTTAATTCTGCTTTTTGTAAAATAGGCAAAAAGTGGGTTGTTTGGCTCTGATAAATATCCCACCTCACGTTAACTTGAAAATTTATTTTTTTCTACTCCATGAAATTTTTGGATCATTAGGTCATTTGCATCTTCAACACGTTTCTGGCATGCATATCCACCACATTTAAAACATGTTAGGATCAATTTGATATCACTTTCTTATAAAATTCCACAAAGCTATCTCGGGTTGTACTAGTGGAATTTCCCCAACATGGATAACAAAACTTTGGTGTTTATTTTTAGTGCGTGAAAATAATTTTCTTCATTCACATTTATTATTGTTTTCAAATTCATTTGCATACATACGCTCTAAAATTTTCATTTTGTTGTGATCTATATTTGCCTTATCTTTTTGTTAATGAGAAAACTGGGAGAGTGAAAAACTCAAGTTTGAAAAAAAACATTGAACATCCAAAATGGAAATGCACAAATGCTAAGAGAGATAATTCCAAAAAGTATCTGTGATTTTTTAGGTCCGCTTTTTGTAAAAATGGAAAAAGTGGGTTGTTTGGCTCTGGTAAATATCCCACCGCACATTAACTTGAAAATTTAATTTTTCTAGCCCTTGAAATTTTTGGATCATTAGGTCATTTGCATCTTCAACATATTTCAGGCATGCATATCCACCACATTTAAAACTTGTTAGGATCAATTTGATATCACATTCTTATAAAATTCCACCAAGCTATCTCGGGTTGTACTAGTGGAATTTCCACAACGTGGAAAACAAAACCTTGGTGTTCATTTTTAGTGCGTGAAAATAGTTTTCTTCACTCACATTTATTTTAGTTTTCAAATTCTTTTGCATACATAAGTTCTAAAAATTTTTTTTTTTTGTGATCTATATTTGCCTTATCTTTTTGTTTACGTGAAAACTGGGAGAGTGAAAAACTCAAGTTTGAAAAAAAAAATTGAACATTCAAAATGGAAATGCACAAATGTTAAGAGAGATAATTCCAAAAAGTATCTGTGATTTTTTAGGTCTGCTTTTTGTAATATAGGCAAAAAGTGGGTTGTTTGGCTCTGGTAAATATCCCACCGCACTTTAACTTGAAAATTTAATTTTTTCTACTGCTTGAAATTTTTGGATCATTAGGTCATTTGCATCTTCAACATGTTTCTGGCATGCATATCCACCACATTCAAAACATGTTAGGATCAATTTGAGATCACTTTCTTACAAAAGTCCACCAAGTTATCAGGGGTTGTACAAGTGGAATTTCCCCAACATGGATAACAAAACTTTAGTGTTTATTTTGAGTGCGTGAAAATAATTTTCTTCACTCATATTTATTATAGTTTTCAAATTCTTTTGCATATATAAACTATTAAATTTTCATTTTGTTGTCATCTATATTTGCCTTAACTTTTAGTTTACGAGAAAACAGGGAGAGTGAAAACCTCATGTTTGAAATAAAAAATTGAACATCCAAAATGGAAATGCACAAATGCTCAGGGAGATAATTCCAAAAAGTTTATGTGATTTTTTAGGTTCGCTTTTTTAAAATAGGCAAAAAGTGGGTTGTTGGCTTTGGTAAATTTCCCACAGCACGATAACTTGAGAATTAAATTTTTTCTACTCCTTGAGATTTTTGGATCATTAGGTCATTTGCATCTTCAACATGTTTGTAGCATGCATATCCACCACATTCAAAACATGTTAGGATCAATTAGAAATCTCTTTTTTATAAAATTCCACCAAACTATTTGGGGTTGTACTAGTGGAATTTCCCAAACGATGACAACAAAACTTTGGTGTTCATTTTTAGTGCGTGAAAAAAATTTTCTTCACTCACATTTATTATAGTTTTCAAATTCTTTTGCATGCATAAACTCTAAAATTTTCATTTTGTTGTGATCTATATTTGCCTTATCTTTTTGTTTACGAGAAAACTGGGAGAGTGAAAAACTGAAGTTTGAAAAAAAAAATTGAACAACCAAAAATGGAAATGCACAAATGCAGAGAGCGATAATTCCGAAAAATATCCATGATTTTTTAGCCATGCTTTTTTTAAAATAGACAAAAAGTGGGTTGTTTGGCTCTCGTAAATATCCCACTGCACGTGAACTTGAGAATTTAATTTTTTCTACTCCTTGAAATTTTTGGATAATTAGGTCATCTGCATCTTCAACATGTTTCTGGCATGCATATCCACCAAATTTAAAACATGTTAGGATCAATTTGAGATCACTTTCTTATAAAATTCCACCAAGATATCTGGTTTTGTACTACTGGAATTTCCCCAACATGGATAACAAAACTTTGGTGTTTATTTTTAGTGCGTGAAAATAATTTTCTTCACTCACATTTATTATACTTTTCAAATTCTTTTGCATACATAAACTCTTAAAATTTCATTTTGTTGTGATCTATATTTGCCTTACCTTTTTGTTTACGAGAAAACAGGGAGAGTGAAAACCTCATGTTTGAAAAAAAAATTGAACATCCAAAATGGAAATGCACAAATGCTGAGAGAGATAATTCCAAAAAGTATAGGTGATTTTTTAGGTTCGTTTTTGTAAAATAGGCAAAAAGTGGGTGGTTGGATCTGATAAATTTCCCATAGCACGTTAACTTGAGAATTAAATTTTTCTACTTCTGGAAATTTTTGGATCATTAGGTCATTTGCATCTTCAACATGTTTCTGACATGCATATCCACCACATTCAAAACATGTTAGGATCAATTAGAAATCTCTTTTTTATAAAATTCCACCAATCTATTTGGGGTTGTAGTAGTGGATTTTCCCAAACGATGATGACAAAACTTTGGTGTTCATTTTTAGTGCGTGAAAATAATTTTCTTCACTCACATTTATTATAGTTTTCAAATTCTTTTGCATGCATAAACTCTAAAATTTTCATTTTGTTGAGATCTATATTTTCCTTATCTTTTTGTTTACGAGAAAACAGGAAGAGTGAAAAACTCAAGTTTGAAAAAAAAATTGAACATCCAAAAATGGAAATGCCCAAATGCTGAGAGCGATAATTCCAAAAATTATATGTGATTTTTTAGGTACGCTTTTTGTAAAATAGGCAAAAATTGGGTTGTTTGGCTCTGGTAAATATCCCGCCACACGTTAACTTGAAATTTTAATTTTTTCTACTCCTTGAAATTTTGGATTATTGGGTCATTTGCATCTTCAACATATTTTTGGCAGGCATATCCACCACATTTAAAACATGTTAGGATCAATTTGAGATCACTTTCTTATAAAATTCCACCACGGTATCTGGGTTTGTACTAGTGGAATTTCCCCAACATGGATAACTAAACTTTGGTGTTTATTTTTAATGCGTGAAAATAATTTTCTTCACTCAATTTTATTATAGTTTTCAAATTCTTTTGCATACATAAACTCTTAAATTTTCATTTTGTTGTGATCTATATTTGCCTTATCTTTTTCTTCACGAGAAAACAGGGAGAGTGAAAACCTCATGTTTGAAAAAAAAATTGAACATCCAAAATGGAAATGCACAAATGCTGAGAGAGATAATTCCAAAAAGTATCTGTGATTTTTTAGGTTCGCTTTTTTTAAAATAGGCAAAAAGTGTGTTGTTGGCTTTGGTAAATTTTCCACAGCACGTGAACTTGAGAATTTAATTTTTTCTACTCAAAATTTTTGGATCATTAGGTCAATTGCATCTTCAATATGTTTCTGGCATGCATATCCACCACATTCAAAACATGTTAGGATCAATTAGAAATCTCTTTTTTATAAAATTTCACCATGCTATTTGGGGTTATACTAGTGGAATTCCCAAACGATAATAACTAAACTTTGGTGTTCATTTTTAGTGGGTGAAAATAATTTTCTTCACTCACATTTATTATAGCTTTCAAATTCATTTGTATGCATAAACTCTAAAAATTTCATTTGTTGTGATCTATATTTGCCTTATCTTTTTGTTTACGAGAAAACTTGGAGAGTGAAAAACTCAAGTTTGAAAAAAAAATTGAACATCCAAAAATGGAAATGCACAAATGCTGAGAGCGATAATTCCGAAAAGTATCTATGATTTTTTAGGTCCGCTTTTTGTAAAATAGGCAAAAAACGAGTTGTTTGGCTCAGGTAAATATCCCACCGCACGTTAACTTGAGAATTTAATTTTTCTACTCCTAGAAATTTTTTGATCATTAGGTCATTTAGATCTTCAACATGTTTCTGGCATGCATATCCCCCACATTAAAAACATGTTATGATGAATTAGAAATCTTTTTCTTATAAAATTCCACCAAGCTATCTGGGGCTGTACTTGTGGAATTTCCCCAATATGGATAACAAAATTTTGGTGTTTATTTTTAGTGCGTAAAAATAATTTTTGTCACTCTCACATATTATAGTTTTCAAATTCTTTTGCATACATAAACTCTAAAAATTTCATTTTTTTGTGATCTTTATTTGCCTTATCTTTTTGTTTACGAGAAAACTGGGAAAGTGAAAAACTCAAGTTTGAAAAAAAAATTGAACATCCAAAAATGGAAATGCTCAAATGCTGAGAACGATAATTTCAAAAAGTATCTGTGATTTTTTAGGTCCAATTTTTGTAAAATAGGCAAAAAGTGGGTTGTTAGGCTCTCGTAAATATCCCACCGCACGTTAACTTGAGAATTTAATTTTTTCTACTCCTTGAAATTTTTGGATCATTAGGTCATTTGCATCTTCAACAGGTTTCTTGCATGCATATCCACCACATTTAAACATGTTACGATCAATTAGAAATCTCATTCGTATAAAATTCCACCAAGCAATTTGGGGTTGTAATAGTGGAATTTCCCCAATATGGATAACAAAACTTTGGGGTTTACTTTTAGTGCGTGAAAATAATTTTCTTCACTCACATTTATTATAGTTTTCAAATTCTATTGTATACATAAACTCTTAAATTTTCATTTTGTTGTGATCTATATTTGCCTTATCTTTTTCTTTACGAGAAAACATGGAGAGTGAAAACCTCATGTTTGAAAAAAAAATTAAACATCCAATAATGGAAATGGAAAAATGCCGAGAGCGATAATTCCAAAAATTATCTGTGATTTTTTAGGTCCGCTTTTTGTAAAATAGGCAAAAAGTGGGTTGTTTGGCTCTGGTAAATATCCTACCGCAGGTTAACTTGACAATTTAATTTTTTCTACACTTTGAAAATTTTGGATCGTTAGGTCATTTGCATCTTCAACATGTTTCTGGCATGCATATCCACCATATTTTAAATATGTTAGGATCAATTTGAGATCACTTTCTTATAAAATTCCACCAAGCTATCTGGGGTTGTACTAGTGGAATTTCCCCAACATGGATAACAAAATTTGGTGTTTCTTTTTAGTCCGTGAAAATAATTTTCTTCACTCACATTTATTATAGTTTTTCAAATTCTTTTGCATACATAAACTCTTAAATTTTCATTTTTTTGTGATCTATATTTGCCTTATCTTTTTGTTTACGAGAAAACAGGGAGAGTGAAAACCTCAGGTTTGAAAAAAAAAGTTGAACATCCAAAATGGAAATGCACAAATGCTGAGAGAGATAATTCCAAAAAGTATTTGTGATTTTTTAGGTTCGCTTTTTGTAAAATAGGCAAAAAGTGGGTTGTTGGCTCTGGTAAATTTCCCACAGCACGTTAACTTGGGAATTAATTTTTTCTTCTGCATGAAATTTTTGGATCATTAGGTCATTTGCATCTTCATTATGTTTCTGGCATGCATATCCACCACATTCAAAACATGTTAGGATCAATTAGAAATCTCTTTCTTATAAAATTTCACCAAGCAATTTTGGGTTGTACTAGTGGAATTTCCCCAACGTGGATAACAAAACTTTGGTGTTCATTTTTTGTGCGTGAAAATAATTTTCTTCACTCACATTTATTATAGTTTTGAAATTCCTTGCATGCATAAACTCTAAAATTTTCATTTTGTTGTGATCTATATTTGCCTTATCTTTTTGTTTACGAGAAAACTAGGAGAGTCAAAAACTCAAGTATGAAAAAAAAATTGAACATCCAAAAATGGAAATGCACAAATGCTGAGAGCGATAATTCCGAAAAGTATCCATGATTTTATAGGTCCACTTTTTTTAAAATAGGAAAAAAGCGGGTTGTTTTGCTCTGGTAAATATCCCACCGCACGTTACCTTGAGAATTTAATTTTTTCTACTCCTTGAAATTTTTGGATCATTAGGTCATTTTCACCTTCATGTTTCTGGCATGCATATCCACCACATTTAAATATGTTAGGATCAATTAGAAATATCTTTGTTATAAAATTCCACCAACCAATTTGGTGTAGTACTAGTGGATTTTCCCCAACGTGGATAACAAAACTTTGGTGTTCATTTTTAGTGCGTGAAAATAATTTTCTTCACTCACATTTATTATGGTTTTTAAATTCTTTTGCATGCACAAACTCTAAAATTTTAATTTTGTTGTGATCTATATTTGCCTTATTTTTTTGTTTACGAGAAAACTGGGTGAGTGAAAAACTCAAGTTTGAAAACAAAAAATTTAACATCAAAAAATGGAAATGCACAAATGATGAGAGCGATAATTCCAAATAGTATCTGTGATTTTTAGATCCACTTTTTTAAAAATAGGCAAAAAGTGGGTTGTTTGGTTCTGGTAAATATCCCACCGCACGTTTACTTGAGAATTCAATCTTTTCTACTCTTTGAAATTTTTGGTTCATTAGGTCATTTGCATCTTCAACATGTTTCTGGCATGCATATCCACCACATTTAAAACATGTTAGCATCAATTTGAGATCACATTCTTATAAAATTCCACCGAGCTATATGGGGTAGTACTAGTGGAATTTCCCCAACATGGATAACAAAACATTGGTGATTATTATTAGTGCGTGAAAAAAATTTTCTTCACTCACATTTATTATAGTTTTAAAATTCTTTTGCATGCATAAACTCTTAAATTTTCATTTTGTTGTGATCTATATTTGCCTTATCTTTTTGTTTACGAGAAAACGGGAAGAGTTAAAACCTCATGTTTGAAAAAAAAAATTGAACATCCAAAAATAGAAATGCACAAATGCTGATAGCGATAATTCAAAAAATATCTGTGATTTTTTTCGTCCGCTTTTTGTAAAATAGGAAAAAAGTGGGTTGTTTGGCTCAGGTAAATATTCCACCGCACATTAACTTGAGAATTTAATTTTTTCTACTCCTTGAAAATTTTGGATCATTAGGGCATTTTCACCTTCATGTTTCTGGCATGCATATCCACCACATTTAAACATGTTAGGATCAATTAGAAATATCTTTGTTATAAAATTCCACCAAGCAATTTGGGGTTGTACTAGTGGATTTTCCCCAACGTGGATAACAAAACTTTTGTGTTCATTTTTAGTGCGTGAAAATAATTTTCTTCACTCACATTTATTATAGTTTTCAAATTCTTTTGCATGCATAAACTCTCAAACTTTAATTTTGTTGTGATCTCTATTTGCCTTATCTTTTTATTTACGAGAAAACCGGGAAAATGAAAAACTCAAGTTTGAAAAAAAAAATTGAACATCTAAAAACGGAAATGCACTAATGCTGAGAGCGATAATTCCAAAAAGTATCTATGATTTTTAGGTCCGCTTTTTTTAAAATAGGAAAAAGCAGGTTATTTGGCTCTGGTAAATATCCCACCGCACGTTAACTTGAGAATTTAATTTTTCTACTCCTAGAAATTTTTCGATCATTAGGTCATTTGCATCTTCAACATGTTTTTGGCATGCATATCCACCACATTAAAAACGTGTTAGTATGAATTAGAAATTTTTTTCTTATAAAATTCAACTAAGCTATCTAGGGCTGTACTTGTGGAATTTCCCGAACGTGGATAACAAAACTTTGGTGTTCATTTTTAGTGCGTGAAAATAATTTTCTTCACTCTCATTTATTATGGTTTTCATATTCTTTTGCATACATATACTCTAAAAATTCCATTTTGTTGTGATCTGAATTTGGCTGATCTTTTTGTTTACAAGAAAAATGGGAAAGTGAAAAACTCAAGTTTGAAAAAAAATTGAACATCCAAAAATGGAAATGCCCAAATGCTGAGAGCGATAATTCCAAAAAGTATCTGTGATTTTTTAGGTCCGATTTTTTAAAATAGGCAAAAAGTGGGTTGTTTGGCTCGGGTAAATATCCCACCACACGATAACTTGAGAATTTAATTTTTTCTACTGCTTGAAATTTTTGGATCATTAGGTCATTTGCATCTTCAAGATGTTTCTGGCATGCATATCCACCACATTTAAAACATGTTAGGATCAATTTGAGATCACTTTCTTATAAAATTCCACCAAGCTATCTGGGGTTGTACTAGTGGAATTTCCCCAACATGGATAACAAAACTTTAGTGTTTATTTTTAGTGCGTGAAAATAATTTTCTTCACTCACATTTATTATAGTTTTCAAATTCTTTTGCATACATAAACTCTGAAATTTTCATGTTGTTGTGATCTATATTTGCCTTATCTTTTTGTTTACAAGAAAACAAGGAGAGGGAAAACCTCAAGTTTGAAAAATAAAATGAACATCCAAAATGGAAATGCACAAATGCTGAGAGAGATAATTCTAAAAACTATCTGTGATTTTTTAGGTTCGCTTTTTGTAAAATAGGCAAAAAGTGGGTTGTTGGCTCTTGTAAATTTCCCACTGCACGTTAAGTTGAGAATTAAATTTTTTCTACTCCTTGAAATTTTTGGATCATTAGGTCATATGCATCTTCAACATGTTTCTGGCATGCATATCCACCACATTCAAAACATGTTAGGATCAATTAGAAATCTCTTATTTATAAAATTCCACCAAGCTATTTCGGGTTGTACTAGTGGAATTTCCCAAACAATGATAACAAAACTTTGGTGTTCATTTTTAGTGCGTGAAAATAATTTTCTTTAGTCACATTTATCATAGTGTTCAAATTCTTTTGCATGCATAAACTCTAAACTTTTTATATTGTTGTGATCTATATTTGCCTTATCTTTTTGTTTACGAGAAAACTGGGAGAGCGAAAAACTCAAGTTTGAAAAAAAAAATTGAACATCCAAAAATGGAAATGCACAAATGCTGAGAGCGATAATTCTGAAAAATATCTATGATTTTTTAGGACCGATTTTTTTAATATAGGGAAAAAGCGGGTTGTTTGGCTCTAGTAAATATCCCACTGCATGTTAACTTGAGAATTTAATTTTTCTACTCCTAGAAATTTTTCGATCATTAGGTCATTTGCATCTTAAACTTGTTTCTGGCATGAATATACACCACATTAAAAACATGTTAGAATGAATTAGAAATCATTTTCTTATAAAATTCCACCAAGCTATCTGGGGTTGTACTTGAGGAATTTCCCCAACGTGGATAACAAAACTTTGGTGTTCCTTTTTAGTGCGTGAAAATAATTTTCTTCACTCTCATTTATTATAGTTTTCAAATTCTTTTGCATACATAAACTCTAAAAATTTCATTTTTTTGTGATCAATATTTTCCTTATCTTTTTGTTTACGAGAAAACAGGGAGAGTGAAAAACTCAAGTTTGAAAAAGAAATTGAACATCCAAAAATGGAAATGCACAAATGTTGAGACCGATAATTCCAAAAAGTATCTGTGAATTTTTTAGGTCTGCTTTTTGTAAAATAGGCAAAAAGTGGGTTGTCCGGCTCCAGTAAATATCCCACCGCACGTTAACTAGAGAATTTAATTGTTTCTACTCTTTGAAATTTTTGGATCATTAGGTCATTTGCATCTTCTACATGTTTCTGGCATGCATATCCACCACATTTAAAACATGTTAGGATCAATTTGAGATCATTCCACCAAGCTATCTGGGGTTGTGCTAGTGGAATTTCCCCAACATGGATAAAAAAACTTTGATGTTTATTTTTAGTGCGTGAAAATAATTTTTTTCACTCACATTTATTATAGTTTTCAAATTCTGTTGCATAAATAAACTCTTAAATTTTCATTTTGTTGTGATCTATATTTTCCTTATCTTTTTGTTTACGAGAAAACAGGGAGAGTGAAAACCTCATGTTTGAAAAAAAAATTGAACATCCAAAAGGAAATGCACAAATGCTGAGAGAAGATAATTCCAAAAGGTATCTGTGATTTTTCAGGTTCGCATTTTGTAAAATAGGCAAAAAGTGGTTTGTTGGCACTGGTAAATTTCCCACCGCACGTTAACTTGAGAATTTAATTTTTTCTACTCCATAAAATTTTTGGATCATTAGGTCATTTGCATCTTCAACATGTTTCTGGCATCCATATCCACCACATTCAAAACATATTAGGATCAATTAGAAGTCTCCATTTTATAAAATTCCACCAAACAATTTGGGGTTGTACTAGAGGAATTTCCCAAACGATGATAACAAAACTTTGGTGTTCATTTTTAGTGCGTGAAAATAATTTTCTTCACTCACATTTATTATTGTTTTCATATTCTTTTGCATACATAAACTCTAAAATTTTCATTTTGTTGTGATCTATATTTTCCTTATCCTTTTGTTTACGAGAAAACAGGAGAGTGAAAACCTCATGTTTGAAAAAAAAATTGATCATCCAAATGGCAATGCACAAATGCTGTGAGAAGATAATTCCAAAAAGTATCTATGATTTTTTAGGTTCGCTTTTTGTAAAATAGGCAAAAAGTGGGTTGTTTGGCTCTAGTAAATATCCCACCGCACGTTAACTTGAGAAATTAATTTTTCTACTCCTATAAATTTTTCGATCATGAGGTCATTTGCATCTTCAACATGTTTCTAGCATGCATATCCACCACATTAAAAACATGTTAGCATGAATTACAAATCTTTTTTTTATAAAATTCCACCAAACTATCTGGGGCTGTACTTGTGGAATTTCCCCAATGTGGATAACAAAACTTTTGTGTTTATTTTTAGTGCGTGAAAATAATTTTCTTCACTCAAATTTATTATAGTTTTCAAATTCGTTTGCATGCATAAACTGTAAAATTTTCATTTTGTTGTGATCTATATTGGCCTTATCTTTTTGTTTACAAGAAAACTGGGAGAGTGAAAAACTGAAGTTTGAAATAAAAATTTAACATCTAAAAATGGAAATGTACAAATGCTAAGAGCAATAATTCCAAAAGGTATCTGTGATTTTTTAGGTCCACTTTTTGTAAAATAGGCAAAAAGTGGGTTCTTTGGCTCTGGTCAATATCCCACCGCACGTTTACTTGAGAATTTAATTTTTTCTACTCCTTGAAAGTTTTGGATCATTAGGTCATTTGCAACTTCAACATGTTTCTGGCATGCATATCCACCACATTTAAAACATGTTAGGATCAATTAGAAATATCTTTCTTATAAAATTCCACTAAGCAATTTGGGGTTGTACAAGTGGAATTTCCCCAACGTGGATAACCAAACTTTGGTGTTCATTTTTAGTGCGTGAAAATAATTTTCTTCACACACATTTATTATAGTTTTTAAATTCTTTTGCATACATAAACTCTTATATTTTCATTTTGTTGTGATCTATATTTGCCTAATCTTTTTGTTTACGAGAAAACTTCGAGAGTGAAAACCTCATGTTTGAAAAAAAAAAAATGAACATCCAAAATGGAAATGCACAAATGCTGAGACAGATAATTCCAAAATGTATCTATGATTTTTTAGGTTCGCTTTTTGTAAAATAGGCAAAAAGTGGGTTGTTGGCTCTGGTAAATTTCCCACAGCACGTTAACTTGAGAATTAAATTTTTTCTATTCTTAAAATTATTGGATCATTAGGTCATTTGCACCTTCAACATTTTTCTCGCATGCATATCCACCACATTAGAAACATGTTAAGATGAATTAGAAATCTTTTTTTTATTAAATTCCACCAAGCTATCTGGGGCTATACTTTAGGAATTTCCCCAACGTGGGTAACAAAACTTTCGTGTTCATTTTTAGTGCATGAAAATAATTTTCTTCACTCTCATTTATTATAGTTTTTATATTCTTTTGCATACATATACTCTAAAAATTTCATTTTGTTGTGATCTTTATTTGCCTTATCTTTTTGTTTACAAGAAAACTGGGAAAGTGAAAAACTCAAGTTTGAAAAAAAAATTGAACATCCAAAAATGGAAATGCTCAAACGCAGAGAGCGATAATTCCAAAACGTATCATTGATTTTTTAGGTCCGATTTTTTTAAAATAGGCAAAAAGTGGGTTGTTTGGCTCGGGGAAATATCCCACCACACGTTAACTTTAGAATTTAATTTTTTCTACTCCTTGAAATTTTTGGATCATTAGGTCATTTGCATCTTCAACATGTCTCTGGCATGCATATCCACCACATTTAAACATGTTAGGATCAATTAGAAATATCCTTTTTATAAAATTCCACCAAGCAATTTGGGGTTGTACAAGTGGAATTTCCCCAACGTGGATAACAAAACTTTGGTGTTCATTTTTAGTGCGTGAAAATAATTTTCTTCATTCACATTTATTATAGTTTTCAAATACTTTTTCATGTGTAAACTCTAAATTTTTCATTTTGTTGTGATCTATATTTGCCTTATCTTTTTGTTTTCGAGAAAACTGGGAGAGTGAAAAATTCAAGTTTGAAAAAACAAATTTCACATCCAAAAATATAAATGCACAAATGCTGAGCTCGATAATACCAAAAAATATCTATGATTTTTTAGGTCCTCTTTTTTTTAAAATAAGCAAAAAGCGGGTTGTTTGGCTCTGGTCAATATCCCACCACACGTTTACTTTAGAATTTAATTTTTCTACTCCAAGAAATTTTTTGATCATTAGGTCATTTGCATCTTCAACATGTTTCTGGCACGCATATCCACCACATTAAAAACATGTTAGGATGAATTAGAAATCTTTTTCTTATAAAATTCCACCAAGCTATCTCGAGCTGTACTTGTGGAATTTCCCCTACGTGGATAATAAAACTTTGGTGTTCATATTTAGTGCGTGAAAATAATTTTCTTCACTCTCATTTATTATAGTTTTCAAATTCATTTGCTTACATAAACTCTAAAAAATTCATTTGTTTGAGATCTTTATTTGCCTTATCTTTTTGTTTACGAGAAAACTGGGAAAGTGGAAAACTCAAGTTTGAAAAAAAAAATGAACATGCAAAAATGGAAATACTCAAATGCTGAGAGCGATAATTCCAAAAAGGGTTCGTGATTTTTTAGGTTCGATTTTTGTAAAATAGGCAAAAAGTGGGTTGTTTGGCTCTGGTAATTATACCACCGCACGTTAACTTGAGAATTTAATTTTTTCGACTCCTTGAAATTTTTGGATCATTAGGTCATTTGCATCTTCAACATGTTTCTTGTATGCATATCCACCACATTTAAACATGTTAGGATCAATTATAAATATCTTTTTATATAAAATTCCACCAAGCAATTTGGGGTTGTACTAGTGGAATTTCCCCAACGTGGATAACAAAACTTTGGTGTTCATTTTGAGTGCGTGAAAATAATTTTCTGCACTCACATTTATTATAGTTTTCAAATTCTTTTGCATGCATAAACTATAAAATTTTCATTTTGTTGTGATCTTTATTTGCCTTATCTTTTTTTTTTAAGAGAAAACTGGGTGAGTGAAAAACTGAAGTTTGAAAAAAAAAATTGAACATCCAAAAATGGAAATGCACAAATGTTGAGGGCGATAATTCCAAAAAGTATCTATGACTTTTTCGGTCCACTTTTTGTAAAATAGGCAAAAAGTGGGTTCTTTGGCTCTGGTCAATATCCCACCGCACGTTTACTTGAGAATTTAATTTTTTCTACTCCTTGAAATTTTTGGATCATTAGGTCATTTGCAACTTCAACATGTTTCTGGCATGCATATCCACCACATTTCAAACATGTTAGGATCAATTAGAAATATCTTTCTTATAAAATTCCACCAAGCAATTTGGGGTTGTACTAGTGGAATTTCCCCAACGTGGATAACAAAACTTTTGTGTTCATTTTTAGTGCGTAAAAATAATTTTCTTCACTCACATTTATTATAGTTTTCAAATTCTTTTGCATACATAAACACTTAAATTTTCATTTTTGTTGTGATTTATATTTGCCTAATCTTTTTGTTTACGAGAAAACAGGGAGAGGGATAACCTCAAGTTTGAAAAAAATTTGAACATCCAAAATGGAAATGCACAAATGCTGAGAGAGATAATTCCAAAAAGTATCTGTGAATTTTTAGATTCATTTTTGTGAAATAGGCAAAAAGTGGGTTGTTGGCTCTAGTAAATTTCCCACAGCACGTTAACTTGAGAATTAAATTTTTTCGGTTCGTTGAAATTATTGGATCATTAGGTCATTTGCATCTTCAACATTTTTCTGGCATGCATATCCACCACATTCAAAACATGTTAGGACCAATTAGAAATCTCTTTTTTATAAAATTCCACCAAGCTATTTGGGGTTGTACTAGTGGAATTTCGCAAACGATGATAACAAAACTTTGGTGTTCATTTTTAGTGCGTGAAAATAATTTTTTTCACTCACATTTTTTATTGTTTTCAAATTCTTTTGCATACATAAACTTTAAAATTTTCTTTTTGTTGTAATCTAAATTTGCCTTATCTTTTTGTTTACGAGAAAACTGGGAGAGTGAAAAACACAAGTTTGAAAAAAAAAATTGAACATCCAAAAAGAGAAATGCACAAATGCTGACAGCGATAATTCCAAAAAATATCTATCATTTTTTAGGTCCGCTTTTTTTAAAATAGGCAAAAAGCGGGTTATTTGGCTCTGGTAAATATCCCACCACACGTTAACTTGAGAATTTAATTTTTCTACTCCTAGAATTTTTTCGATCATTAGGTCATTTGCATCTTCAACATGTTTCTGGTATGCATATCTACCACAATAAAAACATGTTAGGATGAATTAGAAATCTTTTTCTTATAAAATTCTACCAAGATATCTGGGGCTGCACTTGTGGAATTTCTCCAACGTGGATAACAAAACTTTGGTGTTCATTTTAAGTGCATGAAAATAATTTTCTTCACTCTCATTTATTATTTTTTTCATATTCTTTTGCATATATATACTCTAAAAATTTCATTTTGTTGTGATCTTTATTTGCCTTATCTTTTTGTTTACAAGAAAACTGGGAAAGAGAAATACTCAAGTTTGAAAAAAAAATTGAACATCCAAAAATGGAAAAGCTCAAATGCTGAGAGCGATAATTCCATAAAGTATCTATGATTTTTTAGATCCGATTTTTGTAAAATAGGGGAAAAGTGGGTGGTTTGGCTCGGGTAAATATCCAACCGCACGTTAACTTTAGAATTTAATTTTTTCTACTCCTTGAAATTTTTGGAACATTAGGTCATGCGCATCTTCAACATGTCTCTGGCATGCATATCCACCACATTTAAACATGTTAGGATCAATTAGAAATATCTTTCTTATAAAATTCCACCAAGCAATTTGGGGTTGTACTTGTGGAATTTCAAATAATTTTCATTTTTAGGTCCGCTTATGTAAAATAGCCAAAAAAAGGGTTGTTTGGCTCTGGTAAATATCCCACCGCACGTTAACTTGAGAATTTAATTTTTTCTACTCTTTGAAATTTTTGGATCATTAGGTCATTTGCATCTTCAACTTGTTTCTGGCATCCATATCCACCTTTTTTAAAACAAATTAGGATGAATTTGAGATCACTTTCTTATAAAATTTCACCAAGCTGTCTGGAGTTGTACCAGTGGAATTTCCCCAACATGGATAAAAAACTTTGGTGTTTATTTTTAGTGCGTGAAAATAATTTTCTTCATTCATATTTATTATAGTTTTCAAATTCTTTTCCATAAATAAACTCTTAAATTTTCATTTTGTGGTGATCTATATTTGCCTTATCTTTTTCTTTATGAGAAAACTGGGAGAGTGAAAACCTCATGTTTGAAAAAAAAATTGAACATCCAAAAATGGAAATGCAAAAATGCTGAGAGCGATAATTCCAAAAAGTATCTGTGATTTTTTAGGTCCGCTTTTTTTAAAATAGGCAAAAAGTGGGTTGTTTGGCTATAGTAAATATCCCACCGCACGTTAACCTGAGAATTTAATTTTTTCTACTCCTTGAAATTTTTGGATCATTAGGTCATTTTCATCTTCAACATGTTTCTGGCATACATATCCACGACATTTAAAACATGTTATGATCAATTTGAGATCACTTTCTTATAAAATTCCACCAAGCTATCTGGGGTTGTACTAGTGGAATTTCCCCAACATGGATAAAAAAACTTTGGTGTTTATTTTTAGTGCGTGAAAATAATTTTCTTCATTCCCATTTATTATAGTTTTCAAATTCTTTTGCATACATAAACTCTTAAATTTTTATTTTGTTGTGATCTATATTTGCTTATCTTTTTATTTACGAGAAAACAGGGTGAGTGAAAACCTCATGTTTGAAAAAAAAAAATGAACATCTAAAATGGAAATTCCCAAATGCTGAGAGAGAAAATTCCAAAAAGTATATGTGATTTTTTAGGTACGCTTTTTGTAAAATCGGCAAAAAGTGGGTTGTTGGCTCCGGTAAATTTCCCACCGCACGTTAACTTGATAATATAATTTTTTCTACTCCTTGAAATTTTTGGATCATTAGGTCATTTGCATCTTCAACATGTTTCTGGCATGTATATTCACCACATTCAAAACATGTTAGGAACAATTAGAAATCTCTTTTTTATAAAATTCCACCAAACAATTTGGGGTTGTACTTGTGGAATTTCCCAAACGATGATAACAAAACTTTGGTGTTCATTTTTAGTGCGTGAAAATAATTTTCTTCACTCACATTTTTTATTGTTTTCAAATTCTTTTGCATGCATAAACTCTAAAATTTTCATTTTGTTGTGATCTATATTTGCCTTATCTTTTTGTTTACGAGAAAATTGGGAGAGTGAGAAACTCAAGTTTGAAACAAAAAATTGAACATCCAAAAATGGAAATGCACAAATGCTAAGCGCGATAATTCCGAGAAGTATCTATGTTTTTTTAGGTCCTCTTTTTTTAAAATAGGCAAAAATCGGGTTGTTTGGCTCAAGTAAATATCCCACCACACGTTAACTTGAGAATTTAATTTTTCTACTCCTAGAAATTTTTCGATCATTAGGTCATTTGCCTCTTCAACATGTTTCTGGCATGCATATCCACCACATTTAAACATGTTAGGATCAATTAGAAATATCTTTCTTATAAATTTCCACCAAGCAATTTGGGGTTGTACTAGTGAAATTTCCCCAACGTGCATAACAAAACTTTGGTGTTCATTTGTAGTGCGTGAAAATAATTTTCGTCACTCACATTTATTATAGTTTTCAAATTTTTTTGCATGCATAAACTCTAAAATTTTTATTTTTTTGTGATCTATATTTGCCTTATCTTTTTGTTTACGAGAAAACTGGGAAAGTGAAAAACTCAAGTTTAAAAAAAAATTGAACATCCAAAAATGGAAATGCAGAAATGTAGACAGCGACAATTTCGAAAAGTATCTTTGATTTTTTAGGTCCGTTTTTTTTAAAATAGGCAAAAAATGGGTTGTTTGGCTCTGGTAAATATTGCACCGCACGTTAACTTGAGAATTTAATTTTCCTACTCCTAGAAATTTTTCGATCATTAGGTCATTTGCATCTTCAACATGTTTCTGGCATGCATATCCATGACATTAAAAACATGTTAGGATTAATTACTAATCTTTTTCTTATCAAATTCCAGCAAGCTATTTGGGGTTGTACTTGTGGAATTTCCCCAACGTGGATAACAAAACTTTGGAGTTCATTTTTTAGTGCATGAAAATAATTTTCTTCACTCTCATTTGTTATAGTTTTCAAATTCTTTAGCATGCATAAACTCTAAAAATTTCATTTTGTTGTGTTCTTTATTTGCCTTATCTTTTTGTTTACGAGAAAACAAGGAACGTGAATAACTCAAGTTTCAAAAAAAAATTGAACATCCAAAAATGGAAATGCTCAAATGCTGAGAGAGATAATCCCAAAAAGTATCAGGGATTTTTTAGGTCCGACTTTTGTAAAATAGGCAAAAAGTGGATTTTTTAGCTCTAGTAAATATCCCACAACACGTTAAATTGAGAATTTATTTTTTTCAACTCATTGAAATTTTTGGATCATTAGGTCATTTGCATCTTCAACATGTTTTTGGCATGCATATCCACCACATTTAAACATGTTAGGATCAATTAGAAATATCTTTGTTATAAAATTCTACCAAGCAATTTGAGGATGTATTAGTGGAATTTCCCTAATGTGGATAACAAAACTTTGGTGTTCATTTTTAGTGATTGAAAATAATTTTCATCACTCACATTTATTTTAGTTTTCAAATTCTTTTGCATGCATAAACTCTAAAATTTTAATTTTGTTGTGATCTATATTTTCCTTATCATTTTGTTTACAAGAAACTGGGAGAGTGAAAAACTCTAGTTTGAAAGAAAAAAATAGAACATCCAAAAATGGAAATGCACAAATGCTGAGAGCAATAATTTCAAAAAGTATCTGTGATTTTTTAGGTCCGCTTTTTGTAAAATAGGCAAAAAGTGGGTTGTTTGGCTCTGGTAAATTTCCCACCGCACGTGAACTTGAGAATTTAATTTTTTCTACTCCTTGAAATTTTTGGATCATTAGGTCATTTGCATCTTCAACATGTTTCTGGCATGTAAATCCTCCACATTCAAAACATGTTAGGATCAATTAGAAATCTCTTTTTTATAAAATTCCACCAAACAATTTGGGGTTGTACTAGTGGAATTTCCCAAACGATGATAACAAAACTTTTGTGTTCATTTTTAGTGCGTGAAAATAATTTTCTTCAATCACATTTTTTATTGTTTTCAAATTCTTTTGCATGCATAAAGTCTAAAATTTTCATTTTGTTGTGATCTATATCTGCCTTATCTTTTTGTTTATGAGAAAATTGGGAGAGTGAAAAACTCAAGTTTGAAACAAAAATTTGAACATCCAAAAATTGAAATGCACAAATGCTGAGAGCGATAATTCCGACAAGTATCTATGTTTTTTTAGGTCCACTTTTTTTAAAAAAGGTAAAAAGCGGGTTGTTAGGCTCTGGTAAATATCCCACCGCACGTTGACTTAATTTTTCAACTCCTAGAAATTTTTCGATCATTAGGTCATTTGCCTCTTCAACATGTTTCTGGAATGCATATCCACCACATTTAAACTTGTTAGGATCATTAGAAATATCTTTCTTATAAAATTCCACCATGCAATTTGGAGTTGTACTAGTGGAATTTCCTCAACGTGGATAACAAAACTCTGGTCTTCATTTTTAGTGCGTGAAAATAATTTTCTTCACTCACATTTATTTTAGTTTTCAAATTCTTTTGCATGCATAAACTCTAAAAATTTTATTTGGTTGTCATCTATATTTGCCTTATCTTTTTGTTTACGAGAAAATTGGGAAAGTGAAAAACTCAAGTTTGAAAATAAAATTGAACAACCAAAAATGGAAATGCATAATTGCAGACAGCGACAATTCTGAAAAGTATCTATGATTTTTTTGGTCCGCTTTTTTTAAAATAGACAAAAAATGGGTTGTTTAGCTCTGGTAAATATCCCACCCCACGTTAACTTGAGAATTTAATTTTTTACTTCTAGAAATTTTTTGATCATTTGGACATTTGCATCTTTAACATGTTTCTTGCATGCATATCCACCACATTAAAAACTTGTTAGGATGAATTACAAATCTTTTTCTTATAAAATTCCAGCAAGCTATTTGGGGTTGTACTTGTGGAATTTCCCCAACGTGGATAACAAAACTTTGGTGTTCATTTTCAGTGCGTGAAAATAATTTTCTTCTATCTTATTGGGCATAGTTTTCAAATTATTTTGCATAGATAAACTCTAAACATTTCATTTTGTTGTGATCTTTATTTGCCTTATCTTTTTTTTTGCGAGAAAACAGGGAACGTGAAAAACTCAAGTTTGAAAAAAAAATTGAACGTCCAAAAATGGAAATGCTCAAAAGCTGAGAGCGATAATCCCAAAAAGTATTTGGGATTTTTTAGGGCCGACTTTTGTAAAATAGGCAAAAAGTGGATTGTTTGGCTCTAGTAAATATCCCACAGCACATTAACTTGAGAATTTAATTTTTTCTACTCCTTGAAATTTTTGGATCATTTGGTCATTTGCATCTTCAACATGTTTCTGGCATGCATATCCACCACATTTAAACATGTTAGGATCAATTAGAAATATCTTTGTTATAAAATTCCACCAAGCAATTTGGGGTTGTAGTAGTGGAATTTCCCCAATGTGGATAACAAAACTTTGGTGTTCATTTTTAGTGTGTGAAAATAATTTTTTGCACTCACATTTATTTTAGTTTTCAATTTTTTTTGCATCCATAAACTCTAAAATTTTAATTATGTTGTGAACTATATTTGCCTTATCTTTTTGTTTACGAGAAAACTGGGAGAGTGAAAAACTCTAGCTTGAAAAAAAATATGAACATCCAAAAATGGAAATGCACAAATGCTGAGAGTGACAATTCCAAAAAGTATCTATGATTTTTCAGGTCCGCTTGTTGTAAAATAGACAAAAAGTGGGTTGTTTGGCTCGGGTAAATATCCCACCGCACGTTAACTTGAGAATTTAATTTTTTCTACTCTTCCTAATTTTTGGATCATTAGGACATTTGCATCTTCAACATGTTTCTTGCATGCATATCCACCACATTTAAAACATGTTAGGATCAATTTGAGATCACTTTCTTACAAAATTCCACCAAAGTATCTGGGGTTGTACTTGTGGAATTTCCCCAACATGGATAAAAAAACTTTGGTGTTTATTTTTAGTGTGTGAAAATAATTTTTTCATTGACATTTATTATAGTTTTCAAATTCTTTTGCATAAATAAACTCTTAAATTTTCATTTTGTTGTGATCTATATTTGTCTTATCTTTTTGTTTACGAGAAAACAGGGAGAGTGAAAACCTCATGTTTGAAAAAAAAAATTGAACATCCAAAATGGAAATGCCCAATTGCTGAGAGATATAATTCCAAAAAGTATCTTTGATTTTTTAGGTTTTCTTTTTGTAAAAAAGACAAAAAGTGGGTTGTTGGCTCCAGTAAATTTCCCACCCCACGTTAACTCGAGAATTTAATTTTTTCTACTCCTTGAAATTTTTGGATCATTAGGTCATTTGCATCTTCAACATGTTTCTGGCATGTATATCCACCACATTCAAAACATGTTAGGATCAATTAGAAATCTCTTTTTTATAAAATTCCACCAAACAATTTGGGGTTGTACAAGTGGAATTTCCCAAACAATGATAACAAAACTTTGGTGTTCATTTTTAGTGCGTGAAAATAATTTTCTTCACTCACATTTTTTATTGTTTTCAAATAATTTTGCATGTATAAACTCTAAAATTTTCATTTTGTTGTGATCTATATTTGCCTTATCTTTTTGTTGACGAGAAAACTGGGAGAGTTAAAAACTCAAGTTTGAAAAAAAAAATTGAACAACCAAAAATGGAAATGGACAAATGCTGAGTGCAATAATTCTGAGAAGTATCTATGTTTTTTTAGGTCCGCTTTTTTTAAAATAGGCAAAAAGCGGGTTGTTTGGCTCTGGTAAATATCCCACTGGAGGTTAACTTGAGAATTTAAATTTTCTACTTCTAGAAATTTTTCGATCATTAGGTCATTTGCCTCTTCAACATGTTTCTGGCATGCATATCCACCCCATTTAAACATGTTAGGATCAATTAGAAATATCTTTGTTATAAAATTCTACAAAGCAATTTGGGGTTGTATTAGTGGAATTTCCCCAACGTGCATAACAAAACTTTGGTGTACATTTGTAGTGCGTGAAAATAATTTTCTTCACTCACATTTATTATAGTTTTCAAATTCTTTTGCATGCATAAACTCTAAATTTTTTATTTTGTTGTGATCAATATTTGCCTTATCTTTTTGTTTACGAGAAAACCAGGAACGTGAAAATCTCAAGTTTGACAAAAAAATTGAACATCCAAAAATGGAAATTGTCAAATGCTAAGAGCGATAATCCCTAAAAGTATCTGGGATTGATTAGGTCCGACTTTTGTAAAATAGGCAAAAAGTGGATTGTTTGGCTCTAGTAAATATCCCACAGCACGTTAACTTGAGAATTTAATTTTGTTCACGCCTAGAAATTTTTGGAACATTAGGTCATTTGCATCTTCAACATGTTTCTGGCATGCATATCTACCACATTTAAACATGTTAGGATCAATTAGAAATATCTTTGTTATAAAATTCCACCAAGCAATTTGGGGTTGTACTAGTGGAATTTCCCCAAACGATGATAACAAAACTTTGGTGTTCATTTTTAGTGCGTGAAAATAATTTTCTTCACTCACATTTTTTATTGTTTTCAAATTGTTTTGCATGCATAAACTCTAAAATTTTCATTTTGTTGTGATCTATATTTGCCTTATCTTTTTGTTTACAAGAAAATTGGGAGAGTGAAAAACTCAAGTTTGAAACAAAAATTTGAACATCCAAAAATTGAAATGCAGAAATGCTGAGAGCGATAATTCCATGAACTATCTATGATTTTTTATATCCGCTTTTTTTAAAATAGACAAAAAATGGGTTGTTAAGGTCTGGTAAATATCCCACCGCACGTTAACTTGAGAATTTAATTTTTCTACTCCTAGAAATTTTTCGATCATTAGGTCATTTGCCTCTTCAACATGTTTCTGGAATGCATATCCACCACATTTAAACTTGTTAGGATCAATTAGAAATATCTTTCTTATAAAATTTCACCAAGCAATTTGGGGTTGTACTAGTGGAATTTCCCCAACGTGGATAACAAAACTTTGGTGATCATTTTTAGTGCATGAAAATAATTTTCTTCATTCACATTTATTATAGTTTTGAAATTCTTTTGCATGCATAAACTCTAAAATTTTTATTTGGTTGTGATCTATATTTGCCTTATCTTTTTGTTTACGAGAAAACAGGGAGACTGAAAAACTCAAGTTAGAAAATAAAATTGAACATCCAAAAATGGCAATGCACAATTGCAGAAAGTGACAATTTCAAAAAGTATCTATGATTATTTAGGTCCGCTCTTTTTAAAATAGGCAAAAATGGGTTGTTTGGCTCTGGTAAATATCCCACCGCACGTTAAATTGAGAATTTAATTTTTATACTCCTAAAAATTTTTCGATCATTTGGTCCTTTGCATCTTCAACATGATTCTTGCATGCATATCCACCACATTAAAAACTTGTTAGGATGAATTACAAATTTGTTTCTTATAAAATTCCAGCTAGCAATTTGGGGTTGTACGTGTGGAATTTCCCCAATGTGGATAACAAAACTTTTGTGTTCATTTTCAGTCAGTGAAAATAATTTTCTTCACTCTCATTTTCTATAGTTTTAAATTCTTTTGCATACATAAAGTCTAAAAATTTCATTTTGTTGTGTTCTTTATTTGCCTTATCTTTTTGTTTACGAGAAAACATGGTAAGTGAAAAACACAAGTTTGAAAAACAAATTGAACAGCCAAAAATGGAAATGCTCAAATGTTGAGAGCGATAATCCCAAAAAGTATCTGGGATTTTTTAGGTCCGACTTTTGTAAAATAGGCAAAAAGTCTATTGTTTGGCTCTAGCAAATATCCCACAGCACGTTAACTTGAGAATTAAACTTTTTCTAGTCCTTGAAATTTTTGAATCATTAGGTCATTTGCATCTTGAACATGTTTCCGGCATGCATACCCATAACATTTAAACATGTTAAGATCAATTAAAAATATATTTGTTATAAAATTCCACCAAGCAATTTGGGGTTGTACTAGTGGAATTTCCCCAATGTGGATAACAAAACTTTGGTGTTCATTTTTAGTGTGTGAAAATAATTTTCTTCACTCACATTTATTTTAGTTTTCAAATTCTTTTGCATGCATAAAATCTAAAATTTTAATTTTTTTGTGATCTATATTTGCCTTATCTTTTTGTTTACGAGAAAACGGGGTGAGTGAAAAACTGTAGTTTGAAAAAATAAATTGAACATCCAAAAATGGAAATGCACAAATGTTGAGAGCGATAATTCCAAAAAGCATTTGTGATTTTTTATGTCCGCTTTTTGTAAAATAGGCAAAAAGTGGGTCGTTTGGTTCTGGTAAATATCCCACCGCACGTTAACTTGAGAATTTAATTTTTTCTACTGCTTGAAATTTTTGGATCATTAGGTCATTTGCATCTTCAACATGTTTCTGGCATGCATATCCACCACATTTAAAACATGTTAGGATCAATTTGAGATCACTTTCTTATAAAATTCCACCAAGCTATCTGGGGTTGAACTAGTGGAATTTCCCCAACATGGATAAAAAAACATTGGTGTTTATTTTTAGTGCGTGAAAATAATTTTCTTCTTTCCCATTTATTATAGTTTTCAAATTCTTTTGCAGACATAAACTCTTAAATTTTCATTTTGTTGTGATCTATATTTGCCTTATCTTTTTGTTTACGAGAAAACAGGGAGAGTGAAAACCTCATGTTTGAAAAAAAAAATGAACATCTAAAATGGAAATGCCCAAATGCAGAGAGAGATAAATCCAAAAAATATCTGTGATTTTTTAGGTAGGCTTTTTGTAAAATAGGCAAAAAGTGGGTTGTTGGCTCAAGTAAATTTCCCACCGCACGTTAACTTGAGAATTTAATTTTTTCTACTCCTTGAAATTTTTGGATCATTAGGTCATTTGCATCTTCAACATGTTTCTGGCATGTATATCCACCACATTCAAAACATGTTAGTATCAATTAGAAATCTCTTTTTTATAAAATTCCACCAAACAATTTGGGGTTATACTAGTGGAATTTCCCAAACGATGATAACAAAATTTTGGTGTTCATTTTTAGTGCGTGAAAATAATTTTCTGCACTCACATTTTTTATTGTTTTCAAATTCTTTTGCATGCATAAACTCTAAAATTTTCATTTTGTTGTGATCTATATTTGCCTTATCTTTTTGTTTACGAGAAAACTGGGAGAGTGAAAAACTCAAGTTTGAAACAAAAAATTGAACATCAAAATGGAAATGCACAAATGCTGAGCGCAATAATTCCGAGAAGTATCTATGTTTTTTGAGGTCTGCTTTTTTTAAAATAGGCAAAAAGTGGGTTGTTTGGCTCTGGTAAATATCCCACCGCACGTTAACTTGAGAATTTAATTTTTCTACCCCTAGAAATTTTTGGATCATTAGGTCATTTGCATCTTCAACATGTTTCTGGCATGCATATCCACCACATTTAAACATGTTTGGATCAATTAGAAATATCTTTCTTATAAAATTCCACCAAGCAATTTGGGGTTGTACTAGTGGAATTTCTCCAACGTGCTTAACAAAACTTTGGTGTTCATTTGTAGTGCGTGAAAATAATTTTCTTCAATCACATTTATTATAGTTTACAAATTATTTTGCATGCATAAACTCTAAAATTTTTATTTTGTTGTGATCTATATTTGCCTTATCTTTTTGTTTACGAGAAAACTGGGAAAGTGAAAAACTCAAGTTTGAAAAAAAAATTGAACATCCAAAAATTGAAATGCAGAAATGTAGACAGCGACAATTCCAAAAAGTATCTATGATTTTTTAGGTCCTCTTTTTTTAAAATAGGCAAAAAAATAGGTTGTTTGGCTCTGGTAAATATCCTACCACACGTTAACTTGAGAATTTAATTTTTCTACTCCTAGAAATTTTTCGATCATTAGGTCTTTTGCATCTTCAACATGTTTCTGGCATGCATATAAACCACATTAAAAACATGTTAGGATTAATTACAAATATTTTTCTTATAAAATTCCAGCAAGCTATTTGAGGTTGTACTTGTGGAATTTCCCCAACGTGGATAACAAAACTTTGGAGTTCATTTTTTAGTGCATTAAAATAATTTTCTTCTATCTCATTTGTTATAGTTTTCAAATTCTTTTGCATACATAAACTCTAAAAATTTTATTTTGTTGTGATCTTTATTTGCCTTATCTTTTTGTTTACGAGAAAACATGGAACGTGAATAACTCAACTTTGAAAAAAAAATTGGACATCCAAAAATGGAAATGCTCAAATGCTGAGAGCGATAATCCCAAAAAGTATTTGGGATTTTTTAGGTCCAACTTTTGTAAAATAAGCAAAAAGTGGATTGTTTGGCTCTAGTAAATATCCCACAACACATTAACTTGAGAATTTAATTTTTTCTACTCCTTGAATTATTTGGATCATTTGGTCATTTGCATCTTCAACATGTTTCTGGCATGCATATCCACCACATTTAAACATGTTAGGATCAATTAGAAATATCTTTGTTATAAAATTCCACCAAGCAATTTGGGGTTGTAGTAGTGGAATTTCCCCAATGTGGATAACAAAACTTTGGTGTTCATTTTTAGTGTGTAAAAATAATTTTTTGCACTCACATTTATTTTAGTTTTCAAATTCTTTTGCATCCATAAACTCTAAAATTTTAATTATGTTGTGATCTATATTTGCCTTATCTTTTTGGTTACGAGAAAACTGGGTGAGTGAAAAACACTAGTTTGAAAAAAAAATTGAACATCCAAAAATGGAAATGCACAAATGCTGAGAGTGATAATTCCAAAAAGTATCTGTGATTTTTCAGGTCCGCTTTTTGTAAAATAGGCAAAAAGTGGGTTGTTTGGCTCGGGTAAATATCCCAGCGCACGTTAACTTGAGAATTTAATTTTTTCTACTCTTTGAAATTTTTGGATCATTAGGTCATTTGCATCTTCAACATGTTTCTTGCATGCATATCCACCACATTTAAAACATGTTAGGATCAATTTGAGATCACTTTCTTACAAAATTCCACCAAGCTATCTAGGGTTGTACTAGTGCAATTTCCCCAACATCGATAAAAAAACTTTGGTGTTTATTTTTGTGCGTGAAAATAATTTTCTTCATTCAAATTTATTATAGTTTTCAAATTATTTTGCATAAATAAACTCTTAAATTTTCATTTTGTTGTGATTTATATTTGCCTTATCTTTTTGTTTACGAGAAAACAGGGAGAGTGAAAACCTCATGTTTGAAAAAAAAAATTGAACATCCAAAATGGAAATGCCCAAATGCTGAGAGAGATAATTCCAAAAAGTATCTTTGATTTTTTAGGTTCGCTATTTGTAAAATAGGCAAAAAGTGGGTTTTGGCTCCGGTAAATTTCCCACCGCACGTAATCTTGAGAATTTAATTTTGTCTACTCCTTGAAATTTTTGGATCATTAGGTCATTTGCATCTTCAACATGTTTCTGGCATGTAAATCCACTACATTCAAAACATGTTAGGATCAATTAGAAATCTCTTTTTTATAAAATTTCACCAAACAATTTGGGGTTGTACTAGTGGAATTTCCCAAACGATGATAACAAAACTTTGGTGTTCATTTTTAGTGCAGGAAAATAATTTTCTTCATTCACATTTATTATAGTTATGAAATTCTATTGCATGCATAAACTATAAAATTTTTATTTTGATGTGATCTATATTTGCCTTATTTTTTTGTTTACGAGAAAACTGGGAGACTGAAAAACTCAAGTTAGAAAATAAAGTTGAACATCCAAAAATGGCAATGCACAATTGCAGAAAGAGACAATTCTGAAAAGTATCTATGATTATTTAGGTCCGCTTTTTTTAAAATAGGAAAAAAATGGGTTGTTTGGCTCTGGTAAATATCCCACCGCATTAACTTGAGAATTTAACTTTTTCTACTCCTTGAAATTTTTGGATCATTAGGTCATTTGCATCTTCAACATGTTTCTGGCATGCATATCCACAACATTTAAACATGTTAGGATCAATTAAAAATATCTTTGTTATAAAATTCTAGCAAGCAATTTGGGGTTGTACTAGTGGAATTTCCCCAATGTGGATAACAAAACTTTGGTGTTCATTTTTAGTGTGTGAAAATAATTTTCTTCACTCACATTTATTATAGTTTTCAAATTCTTTTGCATGTATAAACTCTAAAATTTTAATTTTTTTGTGATCTATATTTGCCTTATCTTTTTGTTTACGAGAAAACGGGGTGAGTGAAAAACTGTAGTTTGAAAAAATAAATTGAACATCCAAAAATGGAAATGCACAAATGCTGAGAGTGATAATTCCAAAAAGTATCTGTGAATTTTTAGGTCCGCTTTTTGTAAAATAGGCAAAAAGTGGGTTGTTTGGTTCTGGTAAATATCCCACCGCATGTTAACTTGAGAATTTAATTTTTTCTACTGCTTGAAATTTTTGGATCATTAGGTCATTTGCATCTTCAACATGTTTCTAGCATGCATATCCACCACATTTAAAACATATTAGGATCAATTTGAGATCACTTTCTTATAAAATTCCACCAAGCTATCTGGGGTTGTACTGGTGGAATTTCCCCAACATGGATAAAAAAACATTGGTGTTTATTTTTAGTGCGTGAAAATAATTTTTTGCTTTCACAATTATTATAGTTTTCAAATTCTTTTGGAAACATAAACTCTTAAATTTTTATTTTGTTGTGATCTATATTTGCCTTATCTTTTAATTTACGAGAAAACAGGGAGAGTGAAAACCTCATGTTTGAAAAAAAAAATGAACATCTAAAATGGAAATGCCCAAATGCAGAGAGAGATAAATCCAAAAAGTATCTGTGATTTTTAAGGTAGGCTTTTTGTAAAATAGGCAAAAAGTGGGTTGTTGGCTCCAGTAAATTTCCCACCGCACGTTCACTTGAGAATTTAATTTTTTCTACTCCTTGAAATTTTTGGATCATTAGGTCATTTGCATCTTCAACATGTTTCTGGCATGTATAACCACCACATTCAAAACATGTTAGTATCAATTAGAAATCTCTTTTTTATAAAATTCCACCAAACAATTTGGGGTTATACTAGTGGAATTTCCCAAACGATGATAACAAAACTTTGGTGTTAATTTTTAGTGCGTGAAAATAATTTTCTTCACTCACATTTTTTATTGTTTTCAAATTATTTTGCATGCATAAACTCTAAAATTTTCATTTTGTCGCGATCTATATTTGCCTTATCTTTTTGTTTACGAGAAAACAGGGAGAGTGAAAAACTCAAGTTTGAAACAAAAAATTGAACATCAAAATGGAAATGAACAAATGCTGAACGCGATAATTCTGAGAAGTATCTATGTTTTTTGAGGTCTGCTTTTTTTAAAATAGGCAAAAAGCGGGTTGTTTGGCTCTTGTTAATATCCCACCGCACGTTAACTTGAGAATTTAATTTTTCTACCCCCAGAAATTTTTCGATCATTAGGTCATTTGCCTCTTCAACATGTTTCTGGCATGCATATCCACCACATTTAAACATGTTTGGATCAATTAGAAATATCTTTCTTATAAAATTCCACCAAGCAATTTGGGGTTGTACTAGTGGAATTTCCCCAACGTGCATAACAAAACTTTGGTGTTCATTTGTAGTGCGTGAAAATAATTTTCTTCACTCACATTTATTATAGTTTTCAAATTCTTTTGCATGCATAAACTCTAAAATTTTTATTTTGTATTGATCTATATTTGCCTTTTCTTTTTGTTTACGAGAAAACTGGGAAAGTGAAAAACTCAAGTTTGAAAAAAAAATTGAACATCCAAAAATGGAAATGCAGAAATCTAGACAGCGACAATTCCGAAAAGTATCTATGATTTTTTAGGTGTGCTTTTTTTAAAGTAGACAAAAAATGGGTTGTTTGGCTCTGGTAAATATCCCACCGCACGTTAACTTGAGAATTTAATTTTTCTACTCCTAGAAATTTTTCGATCATTAGGTCATTTGCATCTTCAACATGTTTCTGGCATGCATATCCACCACATTAAAAGCATGTTAGGTTTAATTACAAATCTTTTTCTAATAAAATTCCAGCAAGCTATTTGGTGCTGTACTTGTGGAATTTCCCCAACGTGGATAACAAAACTTTGGAGTTCATTTTTCAGTGCATGAAAATAATTTTCTTCACCCTCATTTGTTATAGTTTTCAAACTCTTTAGCATACATAAACTCTAAAAATTTTATTTTGTTGTGATCTTTATTTGCCTTATCTTTTTGTTAACAAGAAAACAAGGAACGTGAATAACTCAAGTTTGAAAAAAAATTGAACATCCAAAAATGGAAATGCTCAAATTCTGAGAGCGATAATCCCAAAAAGTATCAGGGATATTTTAGGTCCGACTTTTGTAAAATAGGCAAAACGTGGATTTTATGGGCTGTATTAAATATCCCACAACACGTTAAATTGAGAATTTATTTTTTTCAACTCCTTGAAATTTTTGGATCATTAGGTCATTTGCATATTCAACATGTTTCTGGCATGCATATCCACCACATTTAAACATGTTAGGATCAATTAGAAATATCTTTGTTATAAAATTCCACCAAACAATTTGAGGTTGTATTAGTGGAATTTCCCTAATGTGGATAACAAAACTTTGGTGTTCATTTTTAGCGTGTGAAAATAATTTTCATTACTCACATTTATTTTAGTTTTCAAATTCTTTTGCATACATAAACTCTAAAATTTTAATTTTGCAGTGATCTATATTTGCCTTATGATTTTGTTTACAAGAAAACTAGGAGAGTGAAAAACTCTAGTTTGAAAAAAAAAATAGAACATCCAAAAATGGATATGCACAAATGCTGAGAGCGATAATTCCAAAAAGTATCTGTGATTTTTTAGGTCCGCTTTTTGTAAAATAGGCAAAAAGTGGGTTGTTTGGCTCTGGTAAATTTCCCACCAAACATTAACTTGAGAATTTGATTTTTTCTACTCCTTGAAATTTTTGGATCATTAGGTCATTTGCATCTTCAAAATGTTCTGACATGTAAATCCACCACATTCAAAACATGTTAGGATCAATTAGAAATCTCTTTTTTATAAAATTCCACCAAACAATTTGGGGTTGTACTAGTGGAATTTCCCAAACGATGATAAAAAAACTTTGGTGTTCATTTTTAGTGCGTGAAAATAATTTTCTTCCCTCACATTTTTTATTGTTTTCAAATTCTTTTGCATGCATAAACTCTAAAATTTTCATTTTGTTGTGATCGATATTTGCCTTATCTTTTTGTTTACGAGAAAATTGGGAGTGTGAAAAACTCAAGTTTGAAACAAAAATTTGAACATCCAAAAATGGAAATGCACAAATGCTGAGAGCGATAATTCCGAGAAGTATCTATGTTTTTTTAGGTCCACTTTTTTTAGAAAAGGTAAAAAGCGGGTTGTTAGGCTCTGGTAAATATCCCACCGCACATTAACTTAATTTTTCTACTCCTAGAAAATTTTCAATCATTAGGTCATTTGCCTCTTCAACATGTTTCTGGAATGCATATCCACCACATTTAAACTTGTTAGGATCAATTAGAAATATCTTTCTTATAAAATTCCACCATGCAATTTGGGGTTGTACTAGTGGAATTTCCCCAACGTGGATAACAAAACTTTGGTCTTCATTTTTAGTGCGTGAAAATAATTTTCTTCAATCACATTTATTTTAGTTTTCAAATTCTTTTGCATGCATAAACTCAAAAATTTTTATTTGGTTGTCATCTATATTTACCTTATCTTTTTGTTTACGAGAAAACTGGGAAAGTGAAAAACTCAAGTTTGAAAATAAAATTGAACAACAAAAATTGGAATGCACAATTGCAGACAGCGACAATTCCGAAAAGTATCTATGATTTTGTAGGTCCGCTTTTTTTAAAATAGACAAAAAATGGGTTGTTTAGCTCTGGTAAATATCCCACCCCACGTTAACTTTAGAATTTATTTTTTCTATTCCTAGAAATTTTTTGATCATTTGGACATTTGCATCTTTAACATGTTTCTTGCATGCATATCCACCACATTAAAAACTTGTTAGGATGAATTACAAATCTTTTTCTTATAAAATTCCAGCAAGCTATTTGGGGCTGTACTTGTGGAATTTCCCCAACGTGGATAACAAAACTTTGGTGTTCATTTTCAGTGCGTGAAAATAATTTTCTTCACTCTGATTTGTTATAGTTTTCAAATTCTTTTGCATACATAAACTCTAAAAATTTCATTTTGTTGTGATCTTTATTTGCCTTATCTTTTTGTTTACGAGAAAACATGGAAAGAGAAAAACACAAGTTTGAAAAAAAAATTGAACATCCAAAAATGGAAATGCTCAAATGTTGAGAGCGATAATCCCAAAAAGTATATGGGATTTTTTAGGTCCAAGTTTTGTAAATAAGGCAAAATATGGATTGTTTGGCTCTAGTAAATATCCCACAACACGTTAACTTGAGAATTTAATTTTTTCTACCCCTTGAAATTTTTGGATCATTAGGTCATTTGCATCTTCAACATGTTTCTGGCATGCATATCCACAACATTTAAACATGTTAGGATCAACTAAAAATATCTTTGTTATAAAATTCCACCAAGCAATTTGGGGTTGTCCTAGTGGAATTTCCCCAATATGGATAACAAAACTCACGTGTTCATTTTTAGTGTGTTAAAATAATTTTCTTCACTCACATTTATTTTAGTTTTCAAATTCTTTTGCATGCATAAACTCAAAAATTTTAATTTTTTTGTGATCTATATTTGCCTTATCTTTTTGTTTACGAGAAAACTGGGTGAGTGAAAAACTCTAGTTTGAAAAACAAAATTGAACATCCAAAAATGGAAATGCACAAATGCTGAGAGCGATAATTCCAAAAAGTATCTGTGATTTTTTAGGTCCGCTTTCTGTAAAAAAGGCAAAAAGTGGGTTGTTTGGCTATAGTAAATATCCCACCACACGTTAACTTGAGAATTTAATTTTTTCTACTCCTTGAAATTTTTGGATCATTAGGTCATTTGCATCTTCAACATGTTTCTGGCATGCATATCCACCACATTTAAAACATGTTAGGATCAATTTGAGAGCACTTTCTTATAAAATTCCACCAAGCTATCTGGGGTTGTACTAGTGGAATTTCCCCAACATGGATAAAAAAACTTTGGTGTTTATTTTTAGTGCATGAAAATAATTTTCTTCATTCCCATTTATTATAGTTTTCAAATTCTTTTGCATACATAAACTCTTAAATTTTCATTTTGTTGTGATCTATATTTTGCCTTTTCTTTTTGTCTACGAGAAAACAGGGTGACTGAAAACCTCATGTTTGAAAAAAAAAATGAACATCCAAAATGGAAATGCCCAAATGCTGAGAGAGATAATTCCAAAAAGTATATGTGATTTTTTAGGTACGCTTTTTTTAAAATAGGCAAAAAGTGGGTTGTTGGCTCCTGTAAATTTCCCACCGCACGTTAACTTGAGAATTAAATTTTTTCTACTCCTTGAAATTTTTGGATCATTAGGTCATTTGCATCTTCAACATGTTTCTGGCATGTATATCCACCACATTGAAAACATGTTAGGATCAATTAGAAATATCTTTTTTATAAAATTCCACCAAAGAATTTGGGGTTGTACTAGTGGAATTTCCCAAACGATGATAACAAAACTTTGGTGTTCATCTTTAGTGCATGAAAATAATTTTCTTAACTCACATTTTTTATCGTTTCCAAATTCTGTTGCATGCATAAACTCTAAAATTTTCATTTCGTTGTGATCTATATTTGCCTTATCTTTTTGTTTACGAGAAAACTGGGAGAGTGAAAAGCTCTAGTTTGAAAAAAAAATTGAATATCCAAAAATGGAAATGCACAAATGCTGAGAGCGATAATTCCAAAAAGTATCTGTGTTTTTTTAGGTCCGCTTATGTAAAATAGGCAAAAAAAGGGTTGTTTGGCTCTGGTAAATATCCCACCGCACGTAAACTTGAGAATTTAATTTTTTCTACTCTTTGAAATTTTTGGATCATTAGGTCATTTGCATCTTCAACATGTTTGTGGCATGGCTATCCACCATTTTTAAAACATATTAGGATCAATTTGAGATCACTTTCTTATAAAATTCCACCAAGCTATCTGGGGTTGTACTAGTGGAATTTCCCCAACATGGATAAAAAACTTTGGTATTTATTTTTAGTGCGTGAAAATAATTTTCTTCATTCACATTTATTATAGTTTTCAAATTCTTTTGCATAAATAAACTCTTAAATTTTCATTTTGTGGTGATCTATATTTGCCATATCTTTTTCTTTACGAGAAAACTGGGAGAGTGAAAACCTCATGTTTGAAAAAAAAATTGAACATCCAAAAATGGAAATGCAAAAATGTTGAGAGCGATAATTCCAAAAAACATCTGTGATATTTTAGGTCCGCTTTTTGTAAAATAGGCAAAAAGTGGGTTGTTTGGCTACAGTAAATATCCCACCGCACGTTAACTTGCGAATTTAATTTTTTCTACTCGAAATTTTTGGATCATTAGGTCATTTGCATCTTCAACATGTTTCTGGCATGCATATCCACCACATTTAAAACATGTTAGGATCAATTTGAGATCACTTTCTTATAAAATTCCACCAAGCTATCTGGGGTTGTACTAGTGGAATTTCCCCAACATGGATAAAAAAACTTTGGTGTTTATTTTTAATGCGTGAAAATAATTTTCTTCATTCCCATTTATTAGGATTATTATATAATACCTTAAGAGATTATTGTGCAATATCATAGGAATTTATAGGTACATATTGTTCTTGGTAATAATAGCATTAGAATTATTTGGATATTTTATATTTCTCCCAGAACAATTAGATAATCTTTTTGCCTCTGTTATATTCTTATTCCTTAATATTTTAGCCAGAATCATAGATAGAACCTTAGATACATGATTTTTATCTTAATAGCTTTAACAATAGTCTTCTGTAATTTAGTTATCTTTAGATTTGTCTGTTTTATCTTATCTTTATATTCATACAGAAGATTTGTAGAGACTCCTAGCAAATATTTATACCTGGAGGACAAGTAATTTGAAGAACCCTAATAATTCACCTCTAAATACTCTAGATTAAAGCAGATTAAAGTAGTGACCCTCCGAATTTTTATCTAGAGGGAGGGAGGGGAGGGAGGGAGGCTAAGTGTTCTGACAGAACATTAAAAGACCGAAGCGTTTTAGGAACTACCTTCTGGCTAAGTGTTCTGACAGAAAGACAGAAGCGTTTTAGGAACTACCTTCTGGAACTTTTTACATCTACCTTTTCCTTCTCTTACGATTGCTTTCATGCTTATACTTTTCATAATATTAGGCGTCGTTCTTGTTACCTTAATACTTAGTGCTTTTATTGTGTGTTGAGTATTTTTCGTTTTTGGGTATATTTACTACTTTATTTTAAGATGTTATTACAGAAAGGTATATAAGGCTTGAAACAACTGGGTGAGGGCTAAGCCCTGACAAACGCCTCTGCCTCAGCTGAGCCAAGCGTTGCTCTCGGTTGTCACAACGCCGCTGTACCTTTTTATGTATATTTCGTTAATTAATAAGATAATAAAAAAAATTTTGAGATTTGTTTTGCGAATATTACCTATATATTACTTATACTTATGATTGTTATATAATACCTTGAGAGATTATTGTGCATTATCATAGGAACTTATAGCTACATATTGTTCTTGGTAGTAATAGCATTAGAATTATATGGATATTTTATATTTCTCCCAAAACAATTAGATAATCTCTTAGCCTTTGATAGATTCTTATTCCTTAATATTTTAGCGTGAATCATAGATAGAACCTTAGATACATGATTTTTATCTTTATAGCTTTAACAATAGTCTTCTGTAATTTGGTTATCTTTAGTTTTGTCTATTCTGTAATTTGGTTATCTTTAGTTTTGTCTATTTTACCTTATCTTTATATTCATACAGAATATTTCAAGAGACTCCTAGGCAAATATTTATACCTTGAAGACAAGTAATTAGAAGAACCCTAAATAATTAACCTCTAAATACTACAGATTAAAGCAGATTAAAGCAGATTAAAGAAGTACCCCTCGGCAGGGAGGGAGGGAGAGAGGCTAAGTGTTCTGTCTGACAGAACATTAAAAGACAGAAGCGTTTTCAGAACTACCTTCTGGAAGTTTTTACAACTATCTTTTCCTTCTCTTACGATTGCTTTAATGCTTATACTTTTCATAATATTAGGCATCGTTCTTGTTAGCTTAATACTTACTGCTTTTATTGTGTGTTGTGTATTTTCGTTTTTGTTCATATTTACAACTTTATTTTAAGACGTTATTACAGAAACCTATATCAGGATGGAAACTACTGGGTGAGGTCTAAGCCTTGACAAATGCCTCTGCCTCAGCTGAGCCAAGCGTTGCTCTCGGTTGTCACAACACCGTTGTACCTTTTTATGTATATTTGGTTAATTAATAAGATAATAAAACAGTTTTTGAGATTTATTTTGCGAATATTACCTATATATTACGTATACTTAGGATTATTATATAATACCTTAAGAGATTATTGTGAAATATCATAGGAACCTATAGCTACATATTGTTCTTGGTAATAATAGCATTAGAATTATTTGGATATTTTATATTTCTCCCAGAACAAGTAGATAATATTTTAGCCTCTAAAATATTCTTATTCCTTAATATTTTATCCCGAATCATAGAAAGAACCTTAGGTACATGATTTTTATCTGTATAGCATTAACAATTGTCTTCTGTAATTTAGTTATCTTTAGGTTTGTCTGTCTTACCTTATCTTTATATTCATACAGAAGATTTGTAGAGACTCCTAGGCGAATATTTATACCTAGAAGACAAGTAATTAGAAGAACCCCAATTCATTCACCTCTAAATACTCCAGATAGAGGTAGATTAAATTAGTACCCCTCAGGAGGGTGGGAGGGAGGGAGGCTAAGTGTTCTGTTTTACAGAACATTAAAAGACAAGCGTTTTAGGAACTACCTTCTGGAAGTTTTTATAACTATCTTTTCCTTCTCTTACGATTTCTTTCATGCTTATACTTTTCATAATATTAGGCATCGTTCTTGTTACCTTAATACTTACTACTTTTATTGTGTGTTGAGTATTTTCGTTTTTGTTCATATTTACTAATTTATTTTAAGATGTTATTATAGATAGGTATATAAGGCTGCAAACTACTTGGTAAGGGCTAAGCCCTGAAAAACGCCTCTGCCTCAGTTAAGCCAAGCATTTCTTTCGGTTGAGACAACGCCGTTGTACCTTTTTATGTATATTTGGTTAATTAATAAGATAATAAAACAGCTTTTGAGATTTGTTTTGCGAATATTACCTATATATCACTTATACTTAGGAGTATTATATAATACCTTAAGAGATTATTGTGCAATATCATAGGAACTTATAGCTACATATTGTTCTTGGTAATAATAGCATTAGAATTAATTGGATATTTAATATTTCTCCCAGAACAAGTAGATAATTTTTTAGCCTCTGATATATTCTTATTCCTTAATATTTTAGCCTGGATCATAGATAGAACGTTAGATACATGATTTTTATCTTTATAGCTTTAACAATAGTCTTCTGTAATTTAGTTATCTTTAGTTTTGTTTGTTTTACCTTGTCTTTATATTCATACAAAAAATTTGTAGAGCCTCCTAGGAAAATATTTATACCTAGAAGACAAGTAATTAGAAAAACCCCAAATAATTTACCTCTAAATACTCCAGATTAAAGCAGTACCCCTCCAAATTGGTTTCTAGGGGGAGGGAGGGAAGCTAAGTGTTCTGACAGAACATTAAAACACAGAAGCGTTTTAGGAACTACCTTCTGGCTAAGTCTTTTGACAGAACATTAAAAGACAGAAGCGTTTTAGGAACTACCTTCTGAAAGTTTTTGCAACTATCTTTTCCTTCTCTTACGATTGCTTTCATGCTTATACTTTTCATAATATGAGGCATCGTTCTTGTTACCTTAATACTTACTGCTTTTATATTGTATTGAGTATCTTCTTTTGTGTTCATATTTACTACTTTATTTTAAGACGTTATTATAGAAAGGTATATAAGGCTGGAAACTACTGGGTGAGGGGTAAGCCCTGACAAACGCCTCGGCCTGAGTTGAGCCAAGTGTTGCTCACGGTTGTCACAACGCTGATGTACCTTTTTATGTATATTTGGTTAATTAATAAGATAATAAAACAGCTTTTGAGATTTGTTTTGCGAATATTACCTATCTATTACTTATACTTAGGATTATTATATAATACCTTAAGAGATTATTGTGTAATATCATAGGAACTTATAACTACATATTGTTCTTGGTAATAATAGCATTAGAATTATTTGGATATTTTATATTTCTCCCAAAACAAGTCAATAATTTTTTAGCCTCTGAAATATTCTTATTCCTTAATATTTTATCCAGAATCATAGATAGAACCTTAGATACGTGATTTTTATTTGTATAGCTTTAACAATAGTCTTCTGTAATTTAGTTATCTTTAGGTTTGTCTGTTTTACCTGATCTTTATATTCATACAAAAGATTTGTAGAGACTCCTAGGAAAATATTTATACCTAGAACACAAGTAATTAGAAAAAGCCCATATAATTCACCTCTAAATACTCCAGATTAAAGCAGATTCAAGTAGTACCCCTCCGAATTGGAATCTAGAGGGTGGGGAGGGAGGGAGGGAGGGAGGCTAAGTGTTCCGACAGAACATTAAAAGACAGAAGCGTTTTAGGAACTACCTTCGGGCTAAGTGTTCTGACAGAACATTAAAAGACAGTAGCGTTTTAGGAACTTCCTTCTGGAAGTTTTTACAACTATCTTTTCCTTCTCTTACGATTGCTTTCATGCTTATACTTTTCACAATATTAGGCATCGTTCTTGTTACCTTAATACTTACTGCTTTTATTGTGTGTTGAGTATTTTCGTTTTTGTTCATATTTGTTACTTTATTTTAAGACGTTATTACAGAAAGGTAAATAAGGCTGGAAACTACTGGGTGAGGGCTAAGCCCTTACTAATGCCTCTATCTCAGTTGAGCCAAGCGTTGCTCTCGGTTGTCACAATGCCGTTGTACCTTTTTATGTATATTTGGTTAATTAATAAGATAATAAAACAGTTTTTGAGATTTGTTTTACGTATATTACCTATTTATTACTTATAATTAGGATTATTATATAATACCTGAAGAGATTATTGTGCAATATCATAGGAACTTACAGCTACATATTGTTCTTGGTAATAATAACATTAGAATTAATTGGATATTTTATATTTCTCTCAGATCAAGTAGATAATCTTTTAGCCTCTGATATATTCTTATTCCTTAATATTTTAGCTAGAATCATAGATAGAACCTTAGATACATGATTTTTATCTTTATAGCTTTAACAATAGTCTTCTGTAATTTAGTTATCTTTGGTTTTGTTTGTTTTAGCTTATCTTTATATTCATACAGAAGATTTTTAGAGACTCCTAGGCAAATATTTATACCTAGAAGACAAGTAATTAGAAGAACCCCAATTAATTCACCTCTAAATACTCCAGATAAAAGCAGATTAAAGTAGAACCCCTATGGAGGGAGGGAGGGAGAGAGGGAGGCTAAGTGTTCTGTTTTACAGAACATTAAATGACAGAAGCGTTTTAGGAACTACCTTCTGGAAGTTTTTATAAATATCGTTTCCTTCTCTTACGTTAGCTTTCATGCTTATACTTTTCAGAATATTAGGCATCGTTCTTGTTACCTTAATACTTACTGCTTTTATTGTGTGTTGAGTATTTTCGTTTTTGTTCGTATTTACTACTTTATTTTAAGAGGTTATTGTAGATAGGTATTTAAGGCTGGAAACTACTGGGAGAGGGCTAAGCCCTGACAAACGCTTCTGCCTCATTTGAGCCGAGCGTTGCTCTCGGTTGCTATACCTTTTTATGTATATTTGGTTAATTAATAAGATAATAAAATATTTTTTGAGATTTGTTTTGCGAGTATTACCTATATATTACTTATACTTAGGATTATTATATAATACCTTAAGAGATTATTGTGGAATACCATAGGAACTTATAGCTCCATATTGTTCTTGGTAATAATAGCATTTGAATTATTTGGATATTTTATATTTCTCCTAGAACAATTAGATTATCTTTTAGCCTCTGATATATTCTAATTCCTTAATATTTTAGCCTGAATCATAGACAGAACCTTAGATACGTGATTTTTATCTTTATAGCTTTAACAATAGTCTTCTATAATTTACTTATCTTTAGTTTTGTCTGTTTTACCTTATCTATTTATTCATACAGAAGATATGTAGAGACTCCTAGGCAAATATTTATACCTAGAAGACAAGTAATTAGAAAAACCCCAAATAATTCACCTCTAAATACTCCAGATTAAAGCAGATTAAAGTAGTACCCCTCCAAATTGGTTTCTAGGGGGAGGGAGGGAGGGAGGGAGGGAGGCTAAGTGTTCCGACAGAACATTAAAAGACATAAGCGTTTTTGGAACTACCTTCTGGCTAAGTGTTCTGACAGAACATTAAAAGACAGAAGCGATTTAGGAACTACCTTCTGGAAGTTTTTACAGCAATCATTTCCTTCTCTTACGATTGCTTTCATGCTTATACTTTTCATAATATTAGGCATCGTTCTTGTTACCTTAATACTTACTGCTTTTATTGTGTGTTGAGTATTTTCGTTTTTGTTCATATTTACTACTTTATTTTAAGACGTTATTACAGAAAGGTATATAAGGCTGGACACTACTGGATGAGGGCTAAGCCCTGACTAACGCCTCTGCCTCAGTTAAGCCAAGCGTTGCTCTCCGTTGTCATAATGCCGTTGTACCTTTTTATGTATATTTGGTTAATTAATAAGATAATAAAACAGTTTTTCAGATTTGTTTTGCGTATATTACCTATATATTACTTATACTTAGGATTATATTATAATACCTTAAGAGATTATTGGGCAATATCATAGGAGCTTATAGCTACCTATTGTGCTTGGTAATAATAGCATTAAAATTATTTAGATATTTTATATTTCTCGCAGAACAATTAGATAATCTTTTAGCCTCTGATATATTCTTATTCCTTAATATTTTAGCTAGAATCATAGATAGAACCTTAGATACATGATTTTTATCTTTATAGCTTTAACAATAGTCTTCTATAATTTAGTTATCTTTAGTTTTGTTTGTTTTAGCTTATCTTTATATTCATACAGAAGATTTGTAGAGACTCCTAGGCAAATATTTATACCTAGAAGACAAGTAATTAGAAGAACCCCAATTAATTCACCTCAAAATACTCCAGATAAAAGCATATTAAAGTAGAACCCTCGGGACGGAGGGAGGGAGAGAGGGAGGCTAAGTGTTCTGTTTTACAGATCATTAAAAGACAGAAGCGTTTTAGGAACTACCTTCTGGAAGTTTTTATAACTATCGTTTCCTTCTCTTACGATTACTTTCATGCTTATACTTTTCATAATATTAGGCATCGTTCTTGTTACCTTAATACTTACTGCTTTTATTGTGTGTTGAGTATTTTTGTTTTTGTTCGTATTTACTATTTTATTTTAAGATGTTATTGTAGATAGGTATATAAGGCTGGAAACTACTGGGTGAGGGGTAAGCCCTGACAAACGCTTCTGCCTCATTTGAGACGAGCGTTGCTCTCGGTTGACACAACGCCGCTATACCTTTTTATGTATATTTGGTTAATTAATAAGATAATAAAACATTTTTTGAGATTTGTTTTGCGAGTATTACCTATATATTACTTATACTTAGGATTATTATATAATACCTTAAGAGATTATTGTAGAATATCATAGGAACTTATAGCTCCATATTGTTCTTGGTAATAATAGCATTAGAATTATTTGGATATTCTATATTTCTCCCAGAACAATTAGATAATCTTTTAGCCCCTGATATATTCTAATTCCTTAATATTTTAGCCTGAATCATAGATAGAACCTTAGATACGTGATTTTAATCTTTATAGCTTTAAAAATAGTCTCCTATAATTTAGTTATCTTTAGTTTTGTCTGTTTTACCTTATCTATTTATTCATACAGAAGATTTGTAGAGACTCCTAGGCAAATATTTATACCTAGAAGACAAGTAATTAGAAAAACCCCAATTAATTCACCTCTAAATACTCCAGATTAAAGCAAATTCAAGTAGTACCCCTCCGAATTGGTTTCTAGGGGGAGGGGGGGAGGGAGGGAGGGAGGCTAAGTGTTCTGACAGGACATTAAAACACATAAGCGTTTTAGGAACTACCTTCTGGCTAAGTGTTCTGATAGAACATAAAAAGAAGGAAGTGTTTTAGGAACTACATTCTGGAATTTTTTATAACTATCTTTTCCTTCTCTTACGATTGCTTTCATGCTTATACTTTCATAATATTAGGCATCGTTCTTGTTACCTTAATACTTACTGCTTTTATTGTGTGTTGAGTATTTTCGTTTTTGTTCATATTTACTACTTTATTTTAAGACGTTATTACAGAAAGGAATAGAAGGCTGGATACTACTGGGTGAGGGCTAACCCCTGACAAACGCCTCTGCCACAGTTGAGCCAAGCGTTGGTCTAGGATGTCACAACACCGCTGCACCTTTTTATGTATATTTGGTTAATTAATATGATAATAAAACAGGTTTTGAGATTTTTTTTGCGAATATTACCTATATATTACTTATACTTAGGATTATTATATAATACCTTAAGAGATTATTGTGCAATATGATAGGAACTGATAGCTACATATTTTTCTTGGTAATAATAGCATTAGAATTATTTGGGTATTTTATATTTCTCCCAGAGCAAGTAGATAATCTTTTAGCCTCTCATATATTCTTATGCCTTATTATTTTAGCCTGAATCATAGATAGAACGTTAGATACATGATTTTTATCTTTATAGTTTTAACAATAGTCTTCTGTAATTTAGTTATCTTTAGTTTTGTCTATTTTACCTTATCTTTATATTCATACAGAAGATTTGTAGAGACTCTTAGGCAAATATTTATACCTAGAAGACAAGTAATTAGAAAAATCAAATAATTCACCTCTAAATACTCCAGATTAAAGCAGATTAAAGTAGTACCCCTCCGAATTGGTTTCTAGGGGGAGGGAGGGAGGGAGGGAGGGAGGGGGGGAGGCTAAGTGTTCTAACAGAACATTAAAACACAGAAGCGTTTTAGGAACTACCTTCTGGTTAAGTGTTCTGACAGAACATTAAAAGACAGAAGCGTTTTAGGAACTACCTTCTTGAAGTTTTTACAACTATCTTTTCCTTCTCTTACGATTGCTTTCATGCTTATACTTTTCATAATATTAGGCATCGTTCTTTTTACCTTAATACTTTCTGCTTTTATTGTGTGTTGAGTATTTTCGTTTTTGTTCATATTTACTACTTTATTTTAAGAAGTTATTACAGAAAGGTATATAAGGCTGGAAACTACTGGATGAGGGCTAAGCCCTGACTAACACCTCTGCCTCAGTTAAGCCAAGCGTTGCTCTCCGTTGTCACAATGCCGTTGTACCTTTTTATGTATATTTGGTTAATTAATAAGATAATAAAACAGTTTTTCAGATTTGTTTTGCGTATATTACCTATATATTACTTATACTTAGGATTATTATATAATATCTTAAGAGATTATTTTGCAATATCATAGGAGCTTATAGCTACCTATTGTGCTTGGTAATAATAGCATTAAAATTATTTAGATATTTTATATTTCTCGCAGAACAATTAGATAATCTTTTAGCCTCTGATATATTCTTATTCCTTAATATTTTAGCTAGAATGATAGATAGAACCTTAGATACATGATTTTTTTCTTTATAGCTTTAACAATAGTCTTCTATAATTTAGTTATCTTTAGTTTTGTTCGTTTTAGCTTATCTTTATATTCATACAGAAGATTTGTAGAGACTCTTAGGCAAATATTTATACCTAGAAGACAAGTAATTAGAAGAACCCCAATTAATTCACTTCTAAATACTCCAGATAAAAGAAAATTAAAGTAGAACCTTTATGGAGGGAGGGAGGGAGAGAGGGAGGCTAAGTGTTCTGTTTTACAGAACATTAAAAGACAGAAGCGTTTTAGGAACTACCTTCTGGAAGTTTTTATAACTATCGTTTCCTTCTCTTACGTTTGCTTTCATGCTTATACTTTTCATAATATTAGGCATCGTTCTTGTTACCTTAATACTTACTGCTTTTATTGTGTGTTGAGTATTTTCGTTTTTGTTCGTATTTACTACTTTATTTTAAGATGTTATTGTAGATAGGTATTTAAGGCTGGAAACTACTGGGAGAGGGCTAAGCCCTGACAAACGCTTCTGCCTCATTTGAGCCGAGCGTTGCTCTCGGTTGACACAACGCCGCTATACCTTTTTATGTATATTTGGTTAATTAATAAGATAATAAAACATTTTTTGAGATTTGTTTTGCGAGTATTACCTATATATTACTTATACTTAGGATTATTATATAATACCTTAAGAGATTATTGTGGAATATCATAGGAACTTATAGCTCCATATTGTTCTTGGTAATAATAGCATTAGAATTATTTGGATATTCTATATTTCTCCCAGAACAATTAGATAATCTTTTAGCCCCTGATATATTCTAATTCCTTAATATTTTAGCCTGAATCATAGATAGAACCTTAGATACGTGATTTTTATCTTTATAGCTTTAACAATAGTCTCCTATAATTTAGTTATCTTCAGTTTTGTCTGTTTTACCTTATCTATTTATTCATACAGAAGATTTGTAGAGACTCCTAGGCAAATATTTATACCTAGAAGACAAGTAATTAGAAAAACCCCAAATAATTCACCTCTAAATACTCCAGATTAAAGCAGATTCAAGTAGTACCCCTCCGAATTGGTTTCTAGGTGGAGGGAGGGATGGAGGGAGGGAGGCTAAGTGTTCTGACAGAACATTAAAACACAGAAGCGTTTTAGGAACTACCTTCTGGCTAAGTGTTCTGATAGAACATAAAAAGACGGAAGCGTTTTAGGAACTACTTTCTGGAAGTTTTTATAACTATCTTTTCCTTCTCTTACAATTGCTTTCATGCTTATACTTTCATAATATTAGGCAACGTTCTTGTTACGTTAATACTTACGGCTTTTATTGTGTGTTGAGTATTTTCATTTTTGTTCATATTTACTACTTTATTTTAAGACGTTATTACAGAAAGGAATATAAGGCTGGATACGACTGGGTGAGGGCTAAGCCCTGACAAACGCCTCTGCCTCATTTGAGCCAAGTGTTGCTCTAGGTTGTCACAACACCGCTGTACCTTTTTATGTATATTTGGTTAATTAATATGATAATAAAACAGGTTTTGAGATTTGTTTTGCGAATATTACCTATATATTACTTATACTTAGGATTATTATATAATACCTTTAAGAGATTATTGTGCAATATGATAGGAAATTATAGCTACATATTGTTCTTGGTAATAATAGCATTAGAATTATTTGGATATTTTATATTTCTCCCAGAGCAAGTAGATAATCTTTTAGCCTATGATATATTCTTATTCCTTAATATTTTAGCCTGAATCATAGATAGCACGCGAGATACATGATTTTTATCTTTATAGTTTTAACAATAGTCTTCTGTAATTTAGTTATCTTTAGTTTTGTCTGTTTTACCTTATCTTTATATTCATACAGAAGATTTGTAGAGACTCTTAGGCAAATATTTATACCTAGAAGACAAGTAATTAGAAAAACCCCAAATAATTCACCTCTAAATACTCCAGATTAAAGCAGATTAAAGTAGTACCCCTTCGAATTGGTTTCTAAGGGGAGGGAGGGAGGGAGGGAGGGAGGGAGAGAGGCTAAGTGTTCTAACAGAACATTAAAACACAGAAGCGTTTTAGGAACTACCTTCTGGCTAAGTGTTCTGACAAAACATTAAAAGACAGAAGCGTTTTAGGAACTACCTTCTTGAAGTTTTTACAACTATCTTTTCCTTCTCTTACGATTGCTTTCATGCTTATACTTTTCATAATATTAGGCATCGTTCTTTTTACCTTAATACTTTCTGCTTTTATTGTGTGTTGAGTATTTTCGTTTTTGTTCATATTTGCTACTTTATTTTAAGACGTTATTACAGAAAGGTATATAAGGCTGGAAACTACTGGGTGAGGGCTAAGCCTTGACAAACGCCTCTGCCTCAGTTGAGCCAAGCGTTGCTCTCGGTTGTCACAACGCCGCTGTACCGTTTTATGTATATTTGGTTAATTAATAAGATAATAAAACAGTTTTTGAGATTTGTTTTGCGAATATTACCTATATATTACTTATACTTAGGATTATTATATATTACCTTAAAAGATTATTGTGCAATATCATAGGAACTTATAGCTACATATTGTTTTTGGTAATAATAGCATTAGAATTATTTGGATATTTTATATTTCTCCCAGAACAAGTAGATAATTTTTATCCTCTGAAATATTCTTATTCCTTAATATTTTATCATGAATCATAGATAGAACCTTAGATACGTGATTTTTATCTGTATAGCTTTAAAATTAGTCTTCTGTAATTTAGTTATCTTTAGGTTTGTCTATGTTACCCTAATTTTGTATTCATACAGAAGATTTGTAGAGACTCCTAGGCAAATATTTATATCTAGAAGAGAAGTAATTAGAAAAACCCCATATAATTCACCTCTAAATACTCCAAATTAAAGCAGATTAAAGTAGTACCCCTCCAAATTGGTCTCTAGAGGAAGGGGAGGGAGGGAGGGAGGGAGGGAGGGAGGGAGGCTAAGTCTTCCGACAGAACATTAAAAGACAGAAGCGTTTTAGGAACTACCTCTGGCTAAGTTTTCTGACAGAACATTAAAAGACAAAAGCGTTTTTGGAACTTCCGTCTGGAAGTTTTTATAACTATCTTTTCCTACTCTTACGATTGCTTTCATGCTTATACCATTCATAACATTAGGCATCGTTGTTGTTACCTTATTACTTACTGCTTTTATTGTGTGTTGAGTATTTTCGTTTTTGTTCATATTTACTATTTTATTTTAAGACGTTATTACAGAAAGGTATATGAGGCTGGAAACTACTGGGTGAGGGCTAAGCCTTGACTAACGCCTCTGCCTCAGTTGAGCCAAGCGTTGCTCTCGGTTGTCACAATGCCGCTGTCCCTTTTTATGTATATTTGGTTAATTAATAAGATAATAAAACAGTTTTTCAGATTTGTTTTGCGTATATTACCTATATATTACTTATACTTAGGATTATTATAGAATAACTTAAGAGATTATTGTGCAATATCATAGGAACTTTTAGCTACATATTGTTCTTGGTAATAATAGCATTAGAATTATTTGGATATTCTATATTTCTCTTAGAACAAGTAGATAATCTTTTAGCTCTGATATATTCTTATTCCTTAATATTTTAGCCAGAATCATAGATAGAACCTTAGATACAAGATTTTTATCTTTATAGCTTTAACAATAGTCTTCTATAATTTAGTTATCTTTAGTTTTGTTTGTTTTACCTTATCTTTATATTCATACAGAAGATTTGTAGAGACTCCTAGGCAATTATTTATACCTAGAAGACAAGTAATTAGAAGAACCCCAATTAATTCACCTCTAAATACTCCAGATAAAAGCAGATTAAAGTAGTACCCCTTGGGAGGGAGGGTGGGAGGCTAAAGGTTTTGTTTTACAGAACATTAAAAGACAGAAGCGTTTTAGGAACTACCTTCTGGAAGTTTTTATAACTTTCTTTTCCTTCTCTTACGATTGCTTTCATGCTTATACTTTTCATAATATTAGGCATTGTTCTTGTTACGTTAATACTTATAGCTTTTATTGTGTGTTGAGTATTTTCGTTTTTGTTCAAATTTACTACTTTATTTTAAGATGTTATTATAGATAGGTATATAAGGCTGAAAACTACTGGGTGAGGGCTAAGCCCAGACAAACGCCTCTGCCTCATTTGAGCCAAGCGTTGCTCTCGGTTGACACAACGCCGCTGTACCTTTTTATGTATATTTGGTTAATTAATAAGATAATAAAACTGTTTTTGAGATTTGTTTTGCGAGTATTACCTATATATTACTTATACTTAGGATTATTATATAATACCTTAAGAGATTATTGTGCAATATCATAGGAACTTATAGCTACATATTGTTCTTGCTAATAATAGCATTAGAATTATTTGGATATTTTATATTTCTCCTAGAGCAAGTAGATAATCTTTTAGCCTCTGATATATTCTTATTCCTTAATATTTTAGCCTGAATCATAGATAGAACGTTAAATACATGATTTTTATCTTTATAGCTTTAACAATAGTCTTCTGTAATTTAGTTATCTTTAGTTTTGTCTGTTGTACCTTATCTTTATATTCATACAGAGGATTTGTAGAGACTCCAAGGCAAATATTTATACCTAGAAGACAAGTAATTTGAAAACCCCCAAATAATTCACCTCTAAATACTCCAGATTAAAGCAGATTAAAGTCGTACCCCTCCGAATTTGTTTCTAGGGGGAGGGAGGGAGGGAGGGAGGGAGGTTAAGTGTTCTGACAAAACATTAAAAGACAGAAGTGTTTTAGGAACTACCTTCTGGCAAAGTGTTCTAACAGAAAATTAAAAGACAGAAGCGTTTTAGGAACTACCTTCCTGAAGTTTTTATAACTATCTTTTCCTTATCTTACGATTGCTTTCATGCTTATACTTTTCATAACATTAGGCATCGTTCTTGTAACCTTAATACTTACTGCTTTTATTGTGTGTTGAGTATTTTCGTTTTTGTTCATATTTACTACTTTATTTTAACACGTTATTACAGAAAGGTATATAAGGCTGGAAACTATTGGGTGGGGGCTAAGCCCTGACAAACACCTCTGCCTCAATTGAGCCAAGCGTTGGTCTCGATGGTCACAACGCCGTTGTACCTTTTTATGTATATTTTGGTTAATTAATGAGATAATAAAACAGTTTTTTAGATTTGTTTTGCGAATATTACCTATATATTACTTATACTTAGGATTATTATATAACACCTTAAGAGATTATTGTGCAATATCTTAGGAACTTATAGCTACATATTGTTCTTGGTAATAATAGCATTAGAATTATTTGGATATTTTATATTTCTCCCAGAACAAATAGATAATTTTTTAGCCTCCGAAATATTCTTATTCCTTAATATTTTATCCTGAATCATAGATAGAACCTTAGATACGTGATTTTTATCTGTATAGCTTTAACAATAGTCTTCTGTAATTTAGTTATCTTTAGGTTTGTCTGTTTTACCCTATCTTTATATTCATACAGAAGATTTGTAGAGACTCCTTGGCAAATATTTATACCTAGAACACAAGTAATTAGAAAAACCCATATAATTCACCTCTAAATACTCTAGATTAAAGCAGATTAAAGAAGTACCCCCTCCGAATTGGTATCTAGAGGGAGGGGAGGGGAGGGAGGGAGGGAGGGAGGGAGGCAGGCTAAGTGTTCCGACAGAACATTAAAAGACAGAAGCGTTTTTGGAACTACCTTCTGGCTAAGTGTTCTGACAGAACATTAAAAGACAGAAGCGTTTTAGGAACTACCTTCTGGAAGTTTTTACAGCAATCTTTTCCTTCTCTTACGATTGCTTTCATGCTTATACTTTTCATAATATTAGGCATCGTTCTTGTTACCTTAATTCTTACTGCTTTTATTGTGTGTTGAGTATTTTTGTTTTTGTTCATATTTACTTCTTTATTTTAAGACGTTATTACAGAAAGGTATATAAGGCTGGAAACTACTGGTTGAGGGCTAAGCCCTGACTAACGCCTCTGCCTCAGTTGAGCCAAGCGTTTCTCTCGGTTGTCACAATGTCGTTGTACTTTTTTATGTATATTTGGTTAATTAATAAGATAATAAAACAGTTTTTCAGATTTGTTTTGCGTATATTACCTATATATTGCTTATACTTAGGATTATAATATAATACCTTAAAAAGATTATTGTGCAATATCATAGGAGCTTATAGCTACATATTGTGCTTGGTAATAATAGCATTAAAATTATTTGGATATTTTATATTTCTCGCAGAACAATTAGATAATCTTTTATACTCTGATATATTCTTATTCCTTAATATTTTAGCCTGAATCATAGATGGAACCTTAGATACATGATTTTTATCTTTATAGCTTTAACAATAGTCTTCTGTAATTTAGTTATCTTTAGTTTTGTTTGTTTTACCTTATCTATATATTCATACAGAAGATTTTTAGGGACTCTTAGGAAAAAATTTATACCTAGAAGACAAGTAATTAGAAAAACCCCAAATAATTCACCTCTAAATACTCCAGATTAAAGCAGATTAAAGAAGTACCCCTTGGCAGGGAGGGAGGGGGGGAGGCTAAGTGTTCTATCTGACAGAACATTAAAAGACAGAAGCGTTTTACGAACTACCTTCTGAAAGTTTTTACAACTATCTTTTCCTTCTCTTACGATTCCTTTCATGCTTATACTTTTCAAAATATTAGGCATCGTTCATGTTACCTTTATACTTGTTGCTTTTATTGCGTGTTGAGTATTTTCGTTTTTGTTCATATTTACTACTTTATTTTAAGACGTTATTACAGAAAGGTATATAAGGCTGGAAACTACTGGGTGAGGGCTAAGCCCTAACAAACGCCTCGTCCTAGTTGAGACAAGCGCTGCTCTCGGATGTCTCAACGCCACTGTACCTTTTTATGTATATTTGGTTAATTAATAAGATAATAAAACAGTTTTTGAGATTTGTTTTGCGAATATTACCTATATATTACTTATACTTAGGATTATTATATAATACCATAAAAGATTATTGTGCAATATCATAGGAACTTATCACTACATATTGTTCTTGGTAATAATAGCATTAGAATTATTTGGATATTTTATATTTCTCTCATAACATGTAGATAATCTTTTAGCCTCTGATATATTCTTATTCCTTAATATTTTAGCCTGAATCATAGATAGAACCTTAGATACATGATTTTTATCTTTATAGCTTTATCAATAATCTTCTGTAATTTAGGTATCTTTAGTTTTGTTTGTTTTACCTTTTCTTTATATTCTTATAGAAGATTTGTAGAGACTCCTAGGCAAATATTTATACTTAGAAGACAAGTAATTAGAAGAACCCCAATTAATTCACCTCTGAATACTCCAGATAAAAGCAAATTAAAGTAGTACCCCTTGGGAGGGAGGGAGGGAGGGAGGGAGGGAGGGAGGCAGGCTAAGTGTTCTGTTTTACAGAACATTAAAAGACTGAAGCGTTTTAGGAACTACCTTCTGGAAGTTTTTATAACTATCTTTTCCTTCTCTTACGATTGCTTTCATGTTTATACTTTTCATAATATTAGGCATCATTCTTGTTACCTTAATACTTACTGCTGTTATTGTGTGTTGAGTATTTTCGTTTTTGTTCATATTTACTACTTTATTTTAAGACGTTATTACAGAAAGGTATATAAGGCTGGAAACTACTGGGTGAGGACTAAGCCTTGACAAACGCCAATGCCTCATTTGAGCCAAGCGTTGCTCTCGGCTGTATCTTTTTATGTATATTTATGTTAATTAATAAGATAATAAAATAATTTTTGAGATTTGTTTTGCTAATATTACCTATATATTATTTATACTTACGATTATTATATAATACCTTAAGAGATTATTGTGCAACATCATAGGAACTTATAGCTACATACTGTTCTTGGTAATAATAGCATTAGAATTATTTGGATACTTTATATTTCTCTCAGAACAAGTAGATAATCTTTTAGCCTCTGATATATTCTTATTCCTTAGATACATGATTTTTATCTTTATTGCTTTAACAATAGTCTTCTGTAATTGAGTTATCTTTAGTTTTGTTTGTTTTACCTTATATTTTTATTCATACAGAAGATTTGTAGAGACTCCTAGGCAAATAATTATACCTAGAAGACAAGTAATTAGAAGAACCCCAATTAATTCGCCTCTAAATACTCCAGATAAAAGCAGATTAAAGTAGTACCCCTCGGGAGGGAGGGACGGAGGGAGGCCAAGTGTTCTGTTTGACAGAACATTAAAAGACAGAAGCATTTTAGGAACTTCCTTCTGGAAGTTTTTACAACTATCTTTTCCTTCTCTTACGATTGCTTTCATGCTTATATTTTTATAATATTAGGCATCATTCTTGTTACCTTAATACTTACTGCTTTTATTGTGTGTTGAGCATTTTCGTTTTTGTTCATATTTACTACTTTATTTTAAGACGTTATTATAGAAAGGTATAATAGGCTGGAAACTACAGGCTGAGGGCTAAGCTCTGACTAACGCCTCTGCCTCAGTTGAGCCAAGCGTTGCTCTCGGTTGTCAAAATGCCGTTGTACCTTTTTATGTATATTTGGTTAATTAATAAGATAATAAAACAGTTTTTGAGATTTGTTTTGCGAATATTACCTATATATTACTTATACTTAGGATTATTATATAATACCTTAAGAGATTATTGTGCAATATCATAGGAACTTATAGCTACACATTGTTCTTGGTAATTATAGCATTAGAATTATTTGGATATTTTATATTTCTCCCAGAACAATTAGATAATCTTTTAGCCTCTGATATATTCTAACTCCTTAATATTTTAGCCTGAATCATAGATAGAACCTTAGATACGTGATTTTTATCTTTATAGCTTTGGCAATAGTCTCCTATAATTTAGTTATCTTTAGTTTTGTCTGTTTTACCTTATCTTTATATTCATACAGAAGATTTGTAGAGACTCCTAGGCAAATATTTATACCTAGAGGACAAGTAATTAGAAGAACCCCAAATAATTCACCTCTAAATACTCCAGATTAAAGCAGATTAAAGTAGTAACCTTCCGAATTGGTATCTTGAGGGAGGGAGGGAGGGAGGGAGGCTAAGTGTTCTGATAGGACATTAAATGACAGAAGCGTTTTAGGAACTACCTTCTGGCTAAGTGTTCTGACACAACATTAAAAGACAGAAGCGTTTTAGGAACTACTTTCTGGAAGTTTTTACAACTATCTTTTTCTTCTCTTAAGATTGCTTTCATGCTTATACTTTTCATAATATTACGCATCGTTCTTGTTACCTTAATACTTACTGCTTTTATTGTGTGTTGAGTATTTTCGTTTTTGTTCATATTTACTACTTTATTTTAAGACGTTATTACAGAATGGTATATAAGGCTGGAAACTACTTGGTGAGGGCTAAGCCCTGACAAACGCCTCTGTCTCAGTTGAGCCAAGCGTTGCTCTCGGTTGTCACAACACCGCTGTACCTTTTTATATATATTTGGTTAATTAATAAGATAATAAAACAGTTTTTGAGATTTGTTTTGCGAGTATTACCTATATATTGCTTATACTTAGGATTATAATATAATACCTTAAAAAGATTATTGTGCAATATCATAGGAGCTTATAGCTACATATTGTGCTTGGTAATAATAGCATTAAAATTATTTGGATATTTTATATTTCTCGCAGAACAATTAGATAATCTTTTATACTCTGATATATTCTTATTCCTTAATATTTTAGCCTGAATCATAGATGGAACCTTAGATACATGATTTTTATCTTTATAGCTTTAACAATAGTCTTCTGTAATTTAGTTATCTTTAGTTTTGTTTGTTTTACCTTATCTATATATTCATACAGAAGATTTTTAGGGACTCTTAGGAAAAAATTTATACCTAGAAGACAAGTAATTAGAAAAACCCCAAATAATTCACCTCTAAATACTCCAGATTAAAGCAGATTAAAGAAGTACCCCTCGGCAGGGAGGGAGGGAGGGGGGGAGGCTAAGTGTTCTATCTGACAGAACATTAAAAGACAGAAGCGTTTTACGAACTACCTTCTGAAAGTTTTTACAACTATCTTTTCCTTCTCTTACGATTCCTTTCATGCTTATACTTTTCAAAATATTAGGCATCGTTCATGTTACCTTTATACTTGTTGCTTTTATTGCGTGTTGAGTATTTTCGTTTTTGTTCATATTTACTACTTTATTTTAAGACGTTATTACAGAAAGGTATATAAGGCTGGAAACTACTGGGTGAGGGCTAAGCCCTAACAAACGCCTCGTCCTAGTTGAGACAAGCGCTGCTCTCGGATGTCTCAACGCCACTGTACCTTTTTATGTATATTTGGTTAATTAATAAGATAATAAAACAGTTTTTGAGATTTGTTTTGCGAATATTACCTATATATTACTTATACTTAGGATTATTATATAATACCATAAAAGATTATTGTGCAATATCATAGGAACTTATCACTACATATTGTTCTTGGTAATAATAGCATTAGAATTATTTGGATATTTTATATTTCTCTCATAACATGTAGATAATCTTTTAGCCTCTGATATATTCTTATTCCTTAATATTTTAGCCTGAATCATAGATAGAACCTTAGATACATGATTTTTATCTTTATAGCTTTATCAATAATCTTCTGTAATTTAGGTATCTTTAGTTTTGTTTGTTTTACCTTTTCTTTATATTCTTATAGAAGATTTGTAGAGACTCCTAGGCAAATATTTATACTTAGAAGACAAGTAATTAGAAGAACCCCAATTAATTCACCTCTGAATACTCCAGATAAAAGCAAATTAAAGTAGTACCCCTTGGGAGGGAGGGAGGGAGGGAGGGAGGCAGGCTAAGTGTTCTGTTTTACAGAACATTAAAAGACTGAAGCGTTTTAGGAACTACCTTCTGGAAGTTTTTATAACTATCTTTTCCTTCTCTTACGATTGCTTTCATGTTTATACTTTTCATAATATTAGGCATCATTCTTGTTACCTTAATACTTACTGCTGTTATTGTGTGTTGAGTATTTTCGTTTTTTTTCATATTTACTACTTTATTTTAAGACGTTATTACAGAAAGGTATATAAGGCTGGAAACTACTGGGTGAGGGCTAAGCCTTGACAAACGCCAATGCCTCATTTGAGCCAAGCGTTGCTCTCGGCTGTATCTTTTTATGTATATTTATGTTAATTAATAAGATAATAAAATAATTTTTGAGATTTGTTTTGCTAATATTACCTATATATTATTTATACTTACGATTATTATATAATACCTTAAGAGATTATTGTGCAACATCATAGGAACTTATAGCTACATACTGTTCTTGGTAGTAATAGCATTAGAATTATTTGGATACTTTATATTTCTCTCAGAACAAGTAGATAATCTTTTAGCCTCTGATATATTCTTATTCCTTAGATACATGATTTTTATCTTTATTGCTTTAACAATAGTCTTCTGTAATTGAGTTATCTTTAGTTTTGTTTGTTTTACCTTATATTTTTATTCATACAGAAGATTTGTAGAGACTCCTAGGCAAATAATTATACCTAGAAGACAAGTAATTAGAAGAACCCCAATTAATTCGCCTCTAAATACTCCAGATAAAAGCAGATTAAAGTAGTACCCCTCGGGAGGGAGGGACGGAGGGAGGCCAAGTGTTCTGTTTGACAGAACATTAAAAGACAGAAGCATTTTAGGAACTTCCTTCTGGAAGTTTTTACAACTATCTTTTCCTTCTCTTACGATTGCTTTCATGCTTATACTTTTATAATATTAGGCATCATTCTTGTTACCTTAATACTTACTGCTTTTATTGTGTGTTGAGCATTTTCGTTTTTGTTCATATTTACTACTTTATTTTAAGACGTTATTATAGAAAGGTATAATAGGCTGGAAACTACAGGCTGAGGGCTAAGCTCTGACTAACGCCTCTACCTCAGTTGAGCCAAGCGTTGCTCTCGGTTGTCAAAATGCCGTTGTACCTTTTTATGTATATTTGGTTAATTAATAAGATAATAAAACAGTTTTTGAGATTTGTTTTGCGAATATTACCTATATATTACTTATACTTAGGATTATTATATAATACCTTAAGAGATTATTGTGCAATATCATAGGAACTTATAGCTACACATTGTTCTTGGTAATTATAGCATTAGAATTATTTGGATATTTTATATTTCTCCCAGAACAATTAGATAATCTTTTAGCCTCTGATATATTCTAACTCCTTAATATTTTAGCCTGAATCATAGATAGAACCTTAGATACGTGATTTTTATCTTTATAGCTTTGGCAATAGTCTCCTATAATTTAGTTATCTTTAGTTTTGTCTGTTTTACCTTATCTTTATATTCATACAGAAGATTTGTAGAGACTCCTAGGCAAATATTTATACCTAGAGGACAAGTAATTAGAAGAACCCCAAATAATTCACCTCTAAATACTCCAGATTAAAGCAGATTAAAGTAGTAACCTTCCGAATTGGTATCTTGAGGGAGGGAGGGAGGGAGGGAGGCTAAGTGTTCTGATAGGACATTAAATGACAGAAGCGTTTTAGGAACTACCTTCTGGCTAAGTGTTCTGACACAACATTAAATGACAGAAGCGTTTTAGGAACTACTTTCTGGAAGTTTTTACAACTATCTTTTTCTTCTCTTAAGATTGCTTTCATGCTTATACTTTTCATAATATTACGCATCGTTCTTGTTACCTTAATACTTACTGCTTTTATTGTGTGTTGAGTATTTTCGTTTTTGTTCATATTTACTACTTTATTTTAAGACGTTATTACAGAATGGTATATAAGGCTGGAAACTACTTGGTGAGGGCTAAGCCCTGACAAACGCCTCTGTCTCAGTTGAGCCAAGCGTTGCTCTCGGTTGTCACAACACCGCTGTACCTTTTTATATATATTTGGTTAATTAATAAGATAATAAAACAGTTTTTGAGATTTGTTTTGCGAGTATTACCTATATATTGCTTATATTTAGGATTATTATATAATACCTTAAGAGATTATTATGCAATATCATAGGAACTTATAGCTACATATTGTTCTTGGTAATAATAGGATTAGAATTATTTGGATATTTTATATTTCTCCCAGAACAAGTAGATAATCTTTTAGCCTCTGATATATTCTTATTCCTTAATATTTTTGCCTGAATCATAGATACAACCTTAGATACATGATTTTTATGTTTATTGCTTTAACAATAGTCTTCTATAATTTAGTTATCTTTAGTTTTGTTTGTTTTACCTTATCTTTATATCCATGTTTGATGTCTTCCTCTTTTCCATGCACAAGATATATCTGGTTCTGTTTTCCTTATAGGTAGACTTATTCTTTCAACTAAAATCTATCATTAATTTTTTTCTAATAAAATCTTTTTCATTATTGAAAAAATGGCCTGTACCCCTTATTGCTGGATGCTCTCTGTTTAAAAAAGTTGAGTGTTTTCATTGTTCTTTTCCCATTGATGTTCATTAGTCATATGCATGCAACTTATTGTGAGGGATAAATCTGGAGAGTCATTCCTTGTTTTTCTATTCGTATTTTTGAAAATTTCTGCTTTGAATCTAGGATTGTCTTTATCCCTCACTATGAAAAGTATATGTTAATTCTATTAATTATGTCTTGTGAAACCATAATGGCTGGAAATGAGCTAAATGTTGCCAATTGAAAGAATTGGTTTTTCAATGGTTGATTATCGGTTTCTTGGAAAAGCACTGGTCACAATTTTTTTGGATACTTCCTTTTACCAGGTAATAACATGTTCTTTTCCTTGGGTGGAGTGTTTCCTCTCAAGGGCGACAATAAGGGCCTGGAAGAATATCTTGTTTCAATTTACCTTTCTAAATTTTGTTTTCTTAAAATTGACTGTACTAATTGCATTAGTATTTATAAACATTCGTTTATTGGTTATGTGGCTCCAAAATTGACTGCATTAGTGACTATCAGCATTTGTTTATTAGATTGGTTTTTACATTTTTGTCTGGTCCTCCTGATTATGGAGCCAGTCAATTAGATACAAGGCGTTATGGTGAGCAATATGCCAGTAAAGGAGAGGATGCAGACTGTGCACTGCTTCCTGAGCAGACACCCTTCTACAAAGAACTGGTAAATTGCCTTATGCCTCTATATACACCCAAGTGCTGAAATGGTTGAGTTTTGTAGAATCTACAGATCTTTGGAAAAATAACCCATGATGACTTTGCACAGGCAGCTGTTGTTGTTCAATCGGGGGTTGTGTGAACATATTTGCTGTTACCAATGAATATACAGACTTAGCTTCATTAAAATTCCTTAGCATCGAGAGTGGCGGCTCACTGTTTCTGTACTCTAATACTGATGACTCTACACTTCCTCAGGACATGTAAGTTGATTGGCTTATATCCATCATTTTGAGAAATCATACTTTTTTTCTTTTTTGTTGTGAATGAACGTGGAATCACTTTTTTTGAATGATTGAAGAATGACATTTTTTTTGAAACGATGTAGAATGACATTAACTGTTCATCTGCATTGAAGAGTAAAATTCACTCTTAATTACTCAAAAAATATTTTTTTAATAGGGATCATTTTTTTTAAAATCAATTTTGGTGAGACGATTTGGCCTGCTCATTCATTCATGGGGTGCCATACTGTGTAAAGATCATGCTTGTAATGTTAGAGCTTAGGTGTTGCATGGGTTCAGTTATGCAGTGGAAAGTTGAATTTAATTACCTGTGTCGGCCTAGTTCCGTCCTTGGGATAACCCACACTAGTCATCCTCCCTTGCATACAAATAGTTGGCACACAATAAACCTTTTCTCATATACACAAATCTGTCTACATACAAGATATTCGAGCACTCCTTTGAGTCTCCATGTCAATGTCTGATTGATTGGCACTCATCCAGCCCCCCTATATATAGTTGGGGAAATTGCTGGCCACATGCCCCTTCGAATGGTCATGTGCTTCTTGGCGCATGCCTCCTCATGTACAACCGCCCCAGCTAACACCCCATGGCCCATGTGACTAGAAACCGTTTAGCAACCATTATAAGCCAAATTTTGATGGTAGCACCTTTGGGAACAGGGGTTTGGATGGTTTTGGCGGGGTGATTTTTTATTCGGGCGGCACTGCCATACTCTCTTACTGTGGCCCTCTTGGAATTGCTGACTCGACCATTGCTGAGCTCTCTGGTCTCCTTCACGGCTTGTGTATTTTTAAGGATCGCTTTAGTGGTCTCCTTATCATGGAGGGAGACTCCAAGGTCGTCATCGGATGGTGCTCCACCTCATCCTTCCCCCTGTGGCGTCACTGGCAGATTTTTCTTGATATTTTGGATATTGTATCCACCATTTCTTGTACTTTGTCTCATATACTTAGATCAGCCATTTCGGTTGTTGATTTGTGTGCCTAGGTCCCCCCTTCAATCTCTTATTGTTAGGGAAGGTCTCCCTTGATGTATCTTCCCTTTCTTTGAAATAAGTTTATCATCATTAAAAAAAAAAGTTGGCTGCCACTAATCTGACTTGCCTCCATGCCTTGGTGTTCAGGCACTAGTCCGTATGTGCCCAGCCTATACGTGCAGTGCCTAGGGGTGGCATCGAGTCGAGTCGAGCCGAGTTTGAATCTGCATATGTTCAAGCTAGGCTTGATTTAAATACTTCGAACTCAAGCTAGAGCAGAGCCCAGCCTTAATCTGAAAATTGGAATTGAGTTTGAGCAGGGTTCAAGCTCCAACCTACATTTAAAACTTTGCATAAAATATAAGTCAAATAAACTGTGCATAAAATTATGCATAAATTTTACTTAAAATTGGGCATGACCTTTGTACATAAACTCTGCACAAAATTGTCTATAAACTCTGCATAAAATTGTTTATAAACACTGCATAATATTATGCCAATGTGACTTATATAAAAACATGACCTATATACAAAATGTGACTTTTATATACATTTCCCACTCTCTTGAGCCTAGCCAAACTCGAACCTGTATATGTTTGAGCTTTGCTTGATTTGAATACTTTGAACTTGAGTTCGAGCTCAAGCCTAGCTTTGAGACTAAAATTGGAATCGAGCTCAAGCCCAAGAATTTTAACCAAATTTGAGCTCAAGCTCGAGTCGGGTTTGAACTTTAACCTACATTTAAAACTTTACATAAAATACATATTTAATATTAAGTTCAAAGAATCCTAAAAGTATGGAAAAAAAATAGAGATAATCTTGCATATCAGAGTTATTAAGAAACGAAATATGACTAGATCTATAACTCATAAAGGATCTCAAAATAATATGTATTGCATAAATTCTGTACTACATTGCATGGAGAGAATAAGGATGAAGGAGATCAAATTTGAGAAATGAGCTTACTTGTGGCTGACACATATTCCGTGACTTTCGTCTGCAATGCCTAAATGCAGTTGTGCGATAAAGAGATTAAAAGCGCTGAAGATGGAACATGGCGGAAATAGGATGAGGAAGGACTGAAATACGAAACTTCCCTAAAAATTTGAGCATGCATATTACTTGTGATTGGTAATATGCATGCTCTCTTTTCTTTACTTTTCCATTTTCCTTGTGCATCCAAATAAGAGAAACCACATTTTTCTTTTTTTTTCTCTCTTATTTTTCATGGGCATCCAAACAAGAGAATCGATCTTTTAGTCCCATTCCTCTTCTTGGGAAAATCTTCCTCAACGTCCGTCATTTCTGAATAATTGGTGCGCCCAACACTGTCAATAATATCATATGGTTTGACATTGTGCACAGCCCCTTTAGGGAAAAACCTCACGGAAGGGAGCCAGTCCTGGTTATGAAAAAGCTGAGTCTCATCCCGCTCCGACCACATATCGTAACCTCCAGAAAACTGAGACTTGTTAGCCAAAGCCTTCAATTGCTCGTCTGCTTTGATGGAAAAGAGAGTTGGGGCTCGCTCAGCAACCTCCCACGGTCGCTCAAGCTCAGAAACTGCGGCTCTAAGTTCCGCCCTCTGCCTCATTTCGTAAATCTGGCACTCACGGCAAAGACGGGCCTTTAGGAGCTGTTTGGCTTTTTTGGCCTGCATCCGCTTCCACTGCCATTTCGAGACTCCGCCGAGGTAGGTACAAGGCCCCCCACCCAGTTTTTCACGAGGTCAGATGAGCCTAAACTCACTTAGGCTAGCAGAAGTCCAACTCCTGTGATGGCCTACCTTCAATTCGTCAAAGGTAGTACAACCTCTCACCCCTTAGATCAACGTTGCAAACTCCTTCCTCTCAAATGAAGCACGAGGAATGAAAAGATAGAAAGACAATGGAATGGGAACACAAAGTAACCTTGTATTAATACTAGAGAAGATTACAAGGAGTGGTCGTCCAAGGTGAAAGGCCAACACTCTACAAAAACTCTCCCTCTCGTCTATGCTGAATGAATCTACAAGGGTTGAATGCCTTGGTATTTATAGGCTTCAACCCCTCCCTTCTCTCATGCTTCCGTCCAATGAGAGCAGAGATCGTCCCTTATCAAATCTCCTTGATTTGATCTTCCATTCAAATCCCTTGATTTTCTCCTTTTTATTAAAATTCGTTTTACCATTGTTATTTTCTTTAGACACTTTGTTAGCCAAATCATTCTTTCTCTCATATTCGGTTAACTTTTTAGCAGTAGATAAAGCCGAAGCTAATGGACATAAGCCAACAAGAAAGGAAAAGAGTCGATCTTCATCTGACATATAGGAGATACAAAGCATAAGGGAAGTGAAGGATTGTACATACTCTCTAATGGTGCCTTTCTGCGTCAATGCACGAAGTTCCTTCCTTGCTTGGTACTCGACATCTTCCGAAAAGAACTGCCTGCGCAGCTCCCTCTTGAAATCGACCCAAGTGTGGATGGGGTCCTCTCCCTCTTGCTCATCTCCCATGCGTCTTCTCCACCAGAGAATAGCATCATCAGATAAGAACATAGCAGCAATACTAACCTTAGCGCTCTCGTCCAACAGCTTGCTTGTATGAAAATACTGCTCCACTTGCCATAGAAAATTATCTATGACTTGTTGCATCTCTCTTTCCAGTGAAAGACTGGCTCACGCACCTTGGAAGGGATCGACCAGTCACACACAACCTCCACCTTCTTGCTGTCCATCCATATCCGTCATCCCCCTATCCAATGTCCAAGAAAGGACACCTCTTGCAACCCAAAGGAGCACTTCTCCTCCTTGACAAACAGCTGATTATTTCTCAACGTTTCGAACACCTTTCGAAGGTGTTTCTTGTGCTCGTCCATACTCTTGTTGTACACCACGATGTCATCCAAATAAACAACGACAAACTTGTCCAAGTATTCAGAAAATACCTCGCTCATGAGACTGCAAAATGTTGCAGGTGCATTGGTTAGGCCAAAGGGCATAACCATGAATTTGTAAGCCCCATATCTGGTTACACAAGTAGTCTTCCCCTCGTCTCCTACAGCAATCCTGACTTGGTAATAACCACTTCGAAAATTCAATTTGGAGAAAACTTGCGGCTCTTTCAACTGATCATAGAGATCTGCAATAAGAAGAATAGGGTACTTATTCTTTATAGTTACCTTGTTGAGCGCCCTAAAATCGATGCACCGTCTCATACTTCTATCCTTCTTAGTCTGAAACAGTATAGGGGCCCCATAAGGTGCTTTGCTTGGCCTTATGAACCCAGCGTCCAACAGCTCATTGAGTTGTCTTCGCAGTTCATCCAGCTCTTTGGGCGCCATTCGGTATGGTGCTTGTGCTGGCTTTCTTGCTCCGGGCTCAAGCTCTATGTGATGGTCCACCCCTCTCCTAGGTGGTAACCTCGTTGGAAGTTATTCAAGCATGACATCTCTATATTCATGCAGTACGGCTTGTATCTCTTTAGGGGTAGGCATGACCTCTACCTGCTCTATAGCACTAATAAAAGCAATGTAAGTAGAGCGGCCCTGCTTAAGACCTTTCTTAAGCTGGAGGGCTGATAGCTTTAAGTCTTGTTTTGTTATATCTTTGTTGTCAAGTTCAGAAATAGTACAAGGACTTTGCTCGTCCATAATCCCACTACCCCAACATGCGGCATTACAAATGCCTTACAAACAGTGAAAAAATCCATTCCCAAAATCACTTTGAAATCATCCATGACAACAATAGTAAAATTTAGAAATCCAACCCACTTGCCTATCTCCACCGGGACGTTCTTGGCAATGCCTTGGACTTCACGTGCATCAGAATTTACAGCTTTCATTTTGCTCCCATCTTTCTCTCCTCGTATATTTAGGCGCCTAGCCTCCTCCGAAAGGAAGTTGTGGGTGGCGCTAGTGTCCACCACTGCTCTAAAAGTATGTCCAGCAAGTGTTAGAGAGATAAAAAGAAGTTCTCTTAAGGGTCTTACCAGAAGTGGAGCAGCCTTCTCCTCCTTTGAACGGACAACAGCATGGAGAAGTGTTAAGGAGCGCAACCTAGGCTCAATCCCTCCATTGTTCACCTTAGTTTGAGCAGCATTGAGGAACCTCTTTCTAAGACAATCCCTCGCATATGAAAAAATGGACCCTATTCCTCTTATTGCAGATCTCTTTGATCAGTTGAAAGAGGCGCAAGTTTTCTCCAAATTGGGTTTTCGAAGTGGTTATTACCAAGGCCGGATTGCTGAAGGAGACGAGGGGAAGACTACTTGTGTAACCAGATATGGGGCTTACGATTTCGTGGTTATGCCCTTTGGCCTAACCAATGCACCTGCAACATTTTTCACTCTCATGAGAGAGGTATTTTCCGAATACGTGGACAAGTTTGTCGTTGTTTATTTGGATAACATTGTGGTGTACAACAAGAGTATGGACGAGCACAAGAAACACCTTCGAAACGTTGAGAAATAATTAGTTGTATGTCAAGGAGAAGAAGTGCTCCTTTGGGTTGCAAGAGGTGTCCTTTCATGGACATTGGATAGGGGGTGGGGGACAGATATGGATGGACAGCAAGAAGGTGGAGGTTTTGCGTGACTGGTCGATCCCTTCCAAGGTGATTGAGCTTAGGACTTCCATGGTCTTGCAAATTATTATAGGATTCCACAAAGCAATTTGGGCTTGTACTAGTGGAATTTACCCAATGTGCATAACAAAACTTTGGTGTTCATTTTTAATGCGTGAAAATAATTTTCTTCACTCATATTTATTATAGTTTTCAAATTCTTTTGCATGCATAAACTCTAAAATTTTTATTTTGTTGTGATCTATATTTTCCTTTTCTTTTTGTTTACGAGAAAACTAGGAGAGTGAAAAACTCAAGTTTGAAAAAAAAATTGAACATCCAAAAATGGAAATGTAGAAATGTAGACAGCGACAATTCCAAAAAGTATCTATGATTTTTTAGATCCGCTTTTTTTAAAATAGGCAAAAAATGGGTTGTTTGGCTCTGGTAAATATCCCACCGCACGTTAACTTGAGAATTTAATTTTTCTACTCCTAGAAATTTTTCAATCATTAGGTCATTTGCATCTTCAACATGTTTCTGGCATGCATATCCACCACATTAAAAATATGTTAGGATTAATTACAAATCTTTTTCTTATAAAATTCCAGCAAGCTATTTGGGACTGTACTTGTGGAATTTCCCCAACGTGGATAACAAAACTTTGGTGTTCATTTTTCAGTGCATGAAAATAATTTTCTTCACTCTCATTTGTTATAGTTTTCAAATTCTTTAGCATACATAAACTCTAAAAATTTCATTTTGTTGTGATCTTTATTTGCCTTATCTTTTTGTTTATGAGAAAACAAGGAACGTGAATAACTCAAGTTTGAAAAAAAAATTGAACATCCGAAAATAGAAATGCTCAAATGCTGAGAGCGATAATCCCAAAAAGTATCTGGGATTTTTTAGGTCAGACTTTTATAAAATAGGATAAAAGTGGATTTTTTGGCTCTAGTAAATATCCCCCAATACGTTAAATTGAGAATTTAATTTTTTCAACTCCTTGAAATTTTTGGATCATTAGGTCATTTGCATCTTCAACATGTTTCTGGCATGCATATCCACCACATTTAAACATGTTAGGATCAATTAGAAATATCTTTGTTATAAAATTCCACCAAGCAATTTGAGGTTGTATTAGTGGAATTTCCCTAATGTGGATAACAAAACTTTGGTATTCATTTTTAGTGTGTGAAAATAATTTTCATCACTCAGATTTATTTTAGTTTTCAAATTCTTTTGCATGCATAAACTCTAAAATTTCAATTTTGTTGTGATCTATATTTGCCTTTTCTTTTTGTTTACAAGAAAACTGGGAGAGTGAAAAACTCTAGTTTGAAAAAAAATATTGAACATCCAAAAATGGAAATGCACAAATGCTGAGAGCGATAATTCCAAAAAGTATCTATGATTTTTTAGGTTCGCTTTTTGTAAAATAGGCAAAAAGTGGGTTGTTTGGCTTCGGTAAATTTCCCACCGCACGTTAACTTGAGAATTTAATTTTTTCTACTCCTTGAAATTTTTGGATCATTAGGTCATTTGCATATTCAACATGTTTCTGGCATGTAAATCCACCACATTCAAAACATGTTAGTATCAATTAGAAATCTCTTTTTAATAAAATTCCACCAAACAATTTGGGGTTGTACTAGTGGAATTTCCCAAACGATGATAACAAAACTTTGGTGTTCATTTTTAGTACGTGAAAATAATTTTCTTCACTCACGTTTTTTTATTGTTTTCAAATTCTTTTGCATGCATAAACTCTAAAATTTTCATTTTGTTGTGATCTATATTTGCCTTATCTTTTTGTTTACGAGAAAATTGGGAGAGTGAAAAACTCTAGTTTGAAAAAAAATATTGAACATCCAAAAATGGAAATGCACAAATGCTGAGAGCGATAATTCCAAAAAGTATCTATGATTTTTTAGGTTCGCTTTTTGTAAAATAGGCAAAAAGTGGGTTGTTTGGCTCTCTGGTAAATATCCCACCGCACGTTAACTTGAGAATTTAATATTTCTACTGCTAGAAATTTTTTCGATCATTTGGTCATTTGCATCTTTAACATGTTTCTTGCATGCATATCCACCACATTAAAAACCTTTTAGGATGAATTACAAATCTTTTTCTTATAAAATTCCTGCAAGTTATTTGGGGTTGTACTTGTGGAATTTCCCCAGTGTGGATAACAAAACTTTGTTGTTCATTTTCAGTGCGTGAAAATAATTTTCTTCACTCTCATTTGTTATAGTTTTCAAATTATTTTGCATACATAAACTCTAAAAATTTCATTTTGTTGTGATCTTTATTTGCCTTATCTTTTTGTTTACGAGAAAACATGGAAAGTGAAAAACACAAGTTTAAAAAAAAAATTGAACATCCAAAAATGGAAATGCTCAAATGCTGAGAGCGACAATCCAAAAAAGTATCTGGGATTATTTAGGTCCGACTTTTGTAAAATTGGCAAAAAGTGGTTTGTTTGGTTCTAGTAAATATCCCACAGCACGTTAACTTGAGAATTTAATTTTTTCTACTACTTGAAATTTTTGCATCATTAGGTCATTCGCATCTTCAACATGTTTCTGGCATGCATATTCACAACATTTAAACATGTTAGGATCAATTAAAAATATATTTGTTATAAAATTCCACCAAGCAATTTGGGGTTGTACTAGTGGAATTTCCCCAATGTGGATAACAAAACTTTGGCGTTCATTTTTAGTGTGTTAAAATAATTTTCTTCACTCACATTTATTTTAGTTTTCAAATTATTTTGCATGCATAAACTCTAAAATTTTAATTTTGTTGTGATCTATATTTGCCTTATCTTTTTGTTTACGAGAAAACTGGGTGAGTGAAAAACTCTAGTTTGAAAAACAAAATTAAACATAAAAAAATGGAAATGCACAAATGCAGAGAGCGATAATTCCAAAAAGTATCTGTGATTTTTTTGAAATTTTCTAGTCTTTGAAATTTTTCTAGGTCATTTGCATCTTCAAGATGTTTCTGGCATGTATATCCACCACATTCAAAACATGTTCGGATCAATTAGAAACGTCTTTTTTATAAAATTCCACCAAACAATTTGAGGTTGTACTAGTGGAATTTTCCAAACGATGATAACAAAACTTTGATGTTCATTTTTAGTGCGTGAAAATAATTTTCTTCTCTCATATTTTTTATTGTTTTCAAATTCTTTAGCACGCATAAACTCTAAAATTTTCATTTTTTTGTGATCTATATTTGTCTTATCTTTTTGTTTACGAGAAAACTGGGAGAGTGAAAAACTCAAGTTTAAAAAAAAAAATTGAACATCCAAAAATGGAAATGCACAAATGCTGAGAGCAATCATTCCGAAAAGTATCTATGATTTTTTAGGTCTGATTTTTTTAAAATAGGAAAAAAGCGGGTTGTTTGGCTCTGGTAAATATCCAACCGCACGTTAACTTGAGAATTTAAGTTTTCTACTCCAAGAAATTTTTCGATCATTAGGTCATTTGCATCTTTAACATGTTTTTTGAATGCATATCCACCACATTAAAAACTTGTTAGGATGAATTAGAAATCTTTTTCTTATAAAATTCCACCAAGCTATCTGAGGCTGTACTTGTGGAATTTTTCCAACGTGGATAAAAAAACTTTGGTGTTCATTTTTAGTGCGTGAAAGTAATTTTTTTCACTCTCATTTATTATAATTTTCAAATTATTTTGCATACATATACTCTAAAAATTCCATTTTGTTGTGATCTTTATTTGCCTTATCTTTTTGTTTAAAATAAGATTGGGAAAGTGAAAAACTCAAGTTTGAAAAAAAAATTGAACATCCAAAACTGGAAATGCTCAAATACTGAGAGCGATAATTCCAAAAAGTATCTGTGATTTTTTAGGTCCAATTTTTTTAAAATAGGCCAAAAGTGGGTTGTTTGGCTCTCGTAAATATCCCACCGCACGTGAACTTGAGAATTTAATTTTTTCTACTCCTTGAAATTTTTGGATCATTAGGTCATTTGCATCTTCAACATGTTTCTGGCATGTATATCCACCACATTTAAACATGTTTGGATCAATTAGAAATCTCTTTCTTATAAAATTCCACCAAACAATTTGGGTTGTACTAGTGGAATTTCCCCAACATGGATAACAAAACTTTGGTGTTGATTTTTAGTGCGTGAAAATAATTTTCTTCACTCACATTTATTATAGTTTTCAAATTCTTTTGCATACAAAAAGTCTAAAATTTTAAATTTGTTGTGATCTATATTTGCCTTATCTTTTTGTTTACGAGAAAACTAGGAGAGAGAAAAACTCAAGTTTGAAAAAAAAATTGAACATCCAAAATGGAAATGCACAAATGCTAAGAAAGATAATTCCAAAAAGTATCTGTGATTTTTTTGGTCCGCTTTTTGTAAAATAGGCAAAAAGTGGGTTGTTTGGCTTTGGTAAATATCCCACCGCACGTTAACTTGAGAATTTCATTTTTTCTACTCCATGAAATTTTTGGATCATTAGGTCATTTGCATCTTCAACATGTATCTGACATGCATATCCACCACATTTAAAACATGTTAGGATCAATTTGAGATCACTTTCTTATAAAATTCCACCAAGATATCTGGGGTTGTACTAGTGGAATTTCCCCAACATGGATAACAAAACTTTGGTGTATATTTTTAGTGCGTGAAAATAATTTTCTTCACTCACATTTATTGTAGTTTTCAAATTCTTTTGCTTGCTTAAACTCTAAAATTTTCATTTTGCTGTGATCTATATTTGCCTTATCTTTTTGTTTACGAGAAAACTGGGAGAGTGAAAAACTCAAGTTTGAAAAAAAAAATTGAACATCCAAAAATGGAAATGCACCAATGCTGAGAGCGATAATTCCAAAAAGTATCTATGATTTTTTAGGTCCACTTTTTGTAAAATAGATAAAAGATGGTTGTTTAGCTCTGGTAAATATCCCACCGCTCGTTAACTTGAGAATTTAATTTCTCTACTCCGAGAAATTTTTGGATCATTAGGTCATTTGCCTCTTCAACATGTTTCTGGCATGCATATTCACCACATTTAAACATGTTAGGATCAATTAGAAATCTCTTTCTTATAAAATTCCACCAACCAATTTGGGGTTGTACTAGTAGAAATTCCCCAACGTGGATAACAAAACTTTGGTGTTCATTTTTTAGTGTGAGAAAATAATTTTCTTCACTCACACCTTTTATTGTTTTCAATTTTTTTTGCTTACATAAGCTCTTAAATTTTCATTTTGTTGTGAACTATATTTTCCTTATCTTTTTGTTTACGAGAAAACTGGGATAGTGAAAAACTCAAGTTTGAAAAAAAAAATTGAACATCCAAGAATGGAAATGCACAAATGCTGAGAGCGATAACTCCGAAAAGTATCTATGATTTTTTAGGTCCGCTTTTTGTAAAATAGGCAAAAAGCGGGATGTTTGGCTCTGGTTAATATCCCACCAGACGTTAACTTGAGAATTTAATTTTTCCACTCCTAGAAATTTTTCGATCATTAGGTCATTTGCATCGTCAACATGTTTCTGGCATGCATATCCACCACATTAAAAACATGTTAGGATGAATTAGAAATCTTTTTCTTATAAAATTCCTCCAAGCTATCTGGGCTATACTTGTGGAATTTCCCAAACGTGCATAACATAACATTGGTGTTCATTTTTAGTGCGTGAAAATAATTTTCTTCACTCTCATTTATTATAGTTTTCTAATTCTTCTGCATACATCAACTCTAAAAATTTCATATAGTTGTGATCTTTATTTGCCTTATCTTTTTGTTTACGAGAAAACTGGGAAAGTGAAAAACTCAAGTTTGAAAAAAAAAATTGAACATCCAAAAATGGAAATGCTCAAATGCTGAGAACGATAATTCCAAAAAGTATATGTGATTTTTTAGGTCCGATTTTTGTAAAATAGGCAAAAAGTGGGTTGTTTGCCTCGTGTAAATATCCCACCTCACGTTAACTTGCGAATTTACTTCTTTCTACTCAAAATTTTTGGATCATTAGGTCATTTGCATCTTCAACATGTTTCTGGCATGCATATCCACCACATTTAAACATTTTAGGAGCTATTAGAAATCTCTTTCTTATAAAATTCCACTAAGCAATTTGGAGTTGTACTAGTGGAATTTTTCCAACGTGGATAACAAAACTTTGGTGTTCATTTTTAGTGCGTGAAAATGATTTTCTTCACTCACATTTATTATAGTTTTCAAAGTCTTTTGCATACATAAGCTCTAAACTTTTCATTTTGTTGTGATCAATATTTGCCTTATCTTTTTGTTTACGAGAAAACTGGGAGAGTGAAAAACTCAAGTTTGAGAGAGAAAATTGAACATCCAAAATGGAAATGCACAAATGCTAAGAGAGATAATTCGAAAAAGTATCTGTGATTTTTTAGGTCCGCTTTTTGTAAAATAGGCATAAAGAGGTTTGTTTGGCTCTGGTAAATATCCCGCCGCACGTTAACTTGGGAATTTAATTTTTTCTACTCCATGAAATTTTTGGATCATTAGGTTATTTGCATCTTCGACATGTTTCTAGCATGCATATCCACCACATTTAAAACATGCTAGGGTCAATTTGAGATCACTTTCTTATTAAATTCCACCAAGCTATCTGGGGTTATACTAGTGGAATTTCCCCAACATGGATAACAAAACTTTGGTGTTTATTTTTAATGTGTGAAAATAATTTTCTTCACTCACATTTATAATAGTTTTCAAATTCTTTTGGATACATAAACTCTTAAAATTTCATTTTGTTGTGATCTATATTTGCCTTATCTTTTTTTTTACGAGAAAACAGGGAGAGTGAAAACCTCATGTTTGAAAAAAAAAGTTGAACATCCAAAATGGAAAAGTACAAATGCAGAGAGAGATAATTCCAAAGAGTAGCTGTGATTTTTTCGGTTCAATTTTTGAAAAATAAGGAAAAACAAGGTTGTTGGCTCTGGTAAATTTCCCACAGCACGTTAACTTGAGAATTAAATTTTTTCTACTCCTTGAAATTTTTGGATCATTAGGTCATTTCCATCTTCAACATGTTTCTGGCATGCATATCCACCACATTAAAAACATGTTAGGATGAATTAGAAATCTTTTTCTTATAAAATTCCACCAACCTATATGGGGCTGTACTTGTGGAATTTCCCCAACGTGGATAACAAAACTTTGGTGTTCATTTTTAGTGCGTGAAAGTAATTTTCTTCACTCTCATTTATTATAGTTTTCAAATTCTTTGGCATACTTAAGCTCTATATTTTTAATTTTGTTGTGATCTATATTTGCCTTATCTTTTTGTTAACGAGAAAACTGGGAGAGTGAAAAACTCAAGTTTGAAAAAAAAGATAGAACTTCCAAAAATGGAAATGCACAAATGCTGAGAGCGATAATTCCAAAAAGTATCTATGATTTTTTAGGTCCGCTTTTTATAAAATAGGCAAAAAGCGAGTTGTTTGGCTCTGGTAAATATCCCACCGCACGTTAACATGAGAATTTAATTTTTCTACTCCTAGAAATTTTTTGATCATTAGGTCCTTTGCATCTTGAACATGTTTATGGCATGCATATCCACCACATTAAAACTTGTTAGGACGAATTAGAAATCTTTTTTCTTAGAAAATTCCACCAAGCTATCTGGGGTTGTACTTGTGGAATTTCGCCACCGTGGATAACAAAACTTTGGTGTTCATTTTTAGTGCGTGAAAATAATTTTCTTCACTCTCATTTATTATAGTTTTCAAATTCTTTTGCATATATAAACTCTAAAAATTTCATTTTGTTGTGAACTTTATTTGCCTTTTCTTTTTGTTTACGAGAAAAATATGAAAATGAAAAACTCAAGTATGAAAAAAGAATTGAACATCCAAAAATGGAAATGCTCAAATGCTGAGAGCGATAATTCTAAAAAGTACCTGTGATTTTTGAGGTCTGATTTTTGTAAAATCGGCAAAAAGTGGGTTGTTTGGCTCTGGTAAATATGCCACCGCACGTTAACTTGAGAATTTAATTTTTTCTACTCATTGAAATTTTTGGATCATTAAGTCATTTGCATCTTCAACATGTTTCTGACATGCATATCCACCACATTTAAACATGTTAGGATCAATTAGAAATCCCTTTCTTATAAAATTCCACCAAGCAATTTGGGGTTGTAGTAGTGGAATTTCCCCAACGTGGATAACAAAACTTTGGTGTTCATTTTTAGTGCGTGAAAATAATTTTCTTCACTCACATTTATTATAGTTTTCAAATTCTTTTGCATACATAAGCTCTAAATTTTTAATTTTGTTGTGATCTACATTTTCCTTATCTTTTTGTATACGAGAAAACTGGGAGAGTGAAAAACTCAAGTTTGAAAAAGAAAATTGAACACCCAAAATGGAAATGCACAAATGCTAAGAGAGATAATTCAAAAAAGTATCAGTGATTTTTTAGGTCCGCTTTTTCTAAAATAGGAAAAAAGTGGGTTTTTTGGCCCTAGTAACTATCCCGCTGCACGTTAACTTGAGAATTTAATTTTTTCTACTCCATGAATTTTTTTTGATCATTAGGTCATTTGCATCTTCAACATATTTCTGGCATGCATATCCACCACATTTAAAACATGTTAGGATCAATTTGAGATCACTTTCTTACAAAATTCCACGAAGCTATCTAGAGTTGTACTAGTGGAATTACCCCAACATGGATAACAAAACATTGGTGTTTATTTTTAGTGCGTGAAAATAATTTTATTCACTCACATTTATTATAATTTTCAAATTATTTTGCGGATATAAACTCTTAAACTTTCTTTTTGTTGTGATCTATATTTGCCCAATCTTTTTGTTTACGAGAAAACAGGGAGAGTGAAAACCTCAAGTTTGAAAAAAAGAGTTGAACATCCAAAATGGAAAAGCACAAATGCAGAGAGAGATAATTCCAAAAAGTATCTATGATTTTTTAGGTTTGCTTTTTGTAAAATAAGGAAAAAGTGGGTTGTTGACTCTGGTAAATTTCCCATAGCACGTTAACTTGAGAATTAAATTTTTTCTACTCCTTGAAATTTTTGGATCATTAGGTCATTTGCATCTTCAACATGTTTCTGGCATGCATATCCACCACATTAAAAACATGTTAGGAGGAATTAGAAATCTTTTTCTTATAAAATTCCACCAACCTATCTGGGGCTATACTTGTGGAATTTCCCCAACGTGGATAACAAAACTTTGGTGTTCATTTTTAGTGCGTGAAAATAATTTTCTTCACTCTCATTTATTATAGTTTTCAAATTCTTTTGCATGCATAAACTCTAAAATTTTCATTTTGTTGTGATCTATATTTGCCTGATCTTTTTGTTTACGAGAAAACTGTGAGAGTGAAAAACTCAAGTTTGAAAAAAAAAATTGAACATCAAAAAATGGAAATTCAAAAATGCTGACAGCGATAATTCCAAAATGTATCTATGATTTTTTAGGTTCGCTTTTTGTAAAATAGGCAAAAAGCAGGTTGTTTGGCTCTCGTAAATATCCCACAGCACGTTAAGTTCAGAATTTAATTTTTCTACTCCTAGAAATTTTTTGATAATTAGGTCATTTGCATCTTCAATAAGTTTCTTGCATCCTTATCCACCACATTAAAAGCATCTTAGGATGAATTAGAAATTTTTTTCTTATAAAATTCCACCAAGCTATCTGGAGCTATACTTGTTCAATTTCCCCAATGTGGATAACAAAACTTTGGTGTTCATTTTTAGTGGGTGAAAATAATTTTATTCACTCTCATTTATTATAGTTTTCAAATTCTTCTGCATACATCAACTCCAAAAATTTCATTTTGTTGTCATCTTTATTTGCCTTATCTTTTTGTTTACAAGAAAACTGGGAAAGTGAAAAAATCAAGTTTGAAGAAAAAATTGAACTTCCAAAAATGGAAATGCTCAAATTCCGCGAGCGATAATTCCAAAAAGTATCTGTGATTGTTTACATCCGATTTTTGTAATATAGGCAAAAAGTGGGTTGTTTGGCTCTGGTAAATATCCCACCGCACGTTAACTTGAGAATTTAATTTTTTTAACTCGTTGAAATTTTTGGATCATTAGGTCATTAGCATCTTATACATGTTTCTGGCATGCATATCCACCACATTTAAACATGTTAGGATCAATTAGAAATCTCTTTCTTATAAAATTCCAAAAGGCAATTTGGGGTTGTACTAGTGGAATTTCCCCAACGTGGATAACAAAACTTTGGTGTTCATTTTTAGTGCGTGAAAATAATTTTCTTCACTCACACTTATTATAGTTTTCAAATTCTTTTGCATACATAAGCTCTAAAATTTTCATTTTGTTGTGATCTTTATTTGTCTTATCTTTTTATTTAAGAGAAAACTGGGAGAGTGAAAAACTCAACTTTGAAAAAAAAATTGAACATCCAAAATGGAAATGCTCAAATGCTAAGAGAGATAATTCCAAAACGCATCTGTGATTTTTTAGGTCCGCTTTTTTGTAAAATAGGCAAAAAGTGGGTTGTTTGGTTATGGTAAATATCCCACAACAAGTTAACATGAGAATTTAATTTTTTCTACTCCTTGAAATTTTTGGATCATTAGGTCATTTACATCTTCAACATGTTTCAGGCATGCATATCCACCACATTTAAAACATGTTAGGATCAATTTGAGATCACGTTCTTATAAAATTCCACCAAGCTATCTGGGGTTGTACTAGTAGAATTTCCCCAACATGGATAACAAAACTTTGGTGTTTATTTTTAGTCCATAAAAATAATTTTATTCACTCACATTTATTATAGTTTACAAATTCCTTTGCACACATAAACACTTAAATTTTTATTTTGTTGTGATCTATATTTCCCTTATCTTTTTGTTTACAAGAAAACAGGGAGTGTGAAAACGTCAAGTTTGAAAAACAAAATTGAACATCCAAAATGAAAATGCACAAATGCTGAGAGAGATAATTCCAAAAAGTATCTGTAATTTTTTAGGTTCACTTTTTGTAAAATAGGCAAAAAGTGGGTTGTTGGCTCTGGTAAATTTCCCACAGCACGAAAACTTGAGAATTAAATATTTTCTACTCCTAGAAATTTTTGGATCATTAGTCATTTGCATCATCAACAAGTTTCTAGCACGCATATCCACCACATTCAAAACATGTTAGGATCAATTAGAAATATCTTTTTTATAAAATTCCACCAAGCTATTTGGGGTTGTACAAGTGGAATTTCCCAAACGATGATAACAAAACTTTGGTGTTCATTTTTAGTGCATGAGACTAATTTTCTTCTCTCACATTTATTATAGTTTTCAAATTCTTTCGCATGCATAAACTCTAAAATTGTCATTTTGTTCTGATCTATATTTGCCTGATCTTTTTGTGTACGAGAAAATTGGGAGAGAGAAAAACTCGAAGTTTGAAAAAAAAAAATTGAACATCCAAAAATGGAAATGTACAAATGCTGAGAGTGATAATTCCAAAAAGTATATTTGATTTTTTAGGTTCGCCTTTTGTAAAATAGGAAAAAAGCAAGTTGTTTGGCTTTAGTAAATATCCCACCGCACGTTAACTTGAGAATTTAATTTTTCTACACCTAGAAATTTTTCGATCATTAGGTCATTTGCATCTTCAACAATTTTCTGGCATGCATATCCACCACATTAAAAACATGTTAGGTTGAACTAGAAATCTTTTTCTTATAATATTCCACCAAGCTATCTGGGGCTGTACTTGTGGAATTTCCCCAACGTGGATAACAAAACTTTGGTGTTCAATTTTTAGTGCGTGAAAATAATTTTCTTCACTCTCATTTATTATAGTTTTCAAATTCTTTTGCATACATAAACTCTAAAAATTTCTTTTTGTTGTGATTTTTATTTGCCTTATCTTTTTGTTTACGAGAAAACTAGGAAAGTGAAAAACTCAAGTTTGAAAAAAAAATTGAACATCCAAAATGGAAATGCACAAAAGCTAAGAGAGATAATTCCAAAAAGCATCTATGATTTTTTAGGTCCGCGTTTTGTAAAATAGGCAAAAAGTGGGTTGTTTGGCTCAGGTAAATATCCCACCGCACGTTAACTTGAGAATTTAATTTTTTCTAATCCATGAAATTTTTTGATCATTAGGTCATTTGCATCTTCAACATGTTTCTGGCATGCATATCCACCACATTTAAAACATATTGGGATCAATTTGACATCACTTTCTAATAAAATTCCACCAAGCTATCTGGGGTTGTACTAGTAGAATTTCCCCAACAAGGATAACAAAACTTTGGTGTTTATTTTTAGTGCATGAAAATAATTTTTTTCACTCACATTTATTATAGTTTTCAAATTCTTTTGCATACATAAACACTTAAATTTTCATTTTGTGGTAATTTATATTTACCTTACCTTTTTGTTTACGAGAAAACAAGGACAGTGAAAACCTCAAGTTTGAAAAAAAAATTGAACATCCAAAATGGAAATGCACAAATACTGAGCGATATAATTCCAAAAAGTATCGGTGATTTTTTAGGTTCGCTTTTTTTAAAATATGCAAAAAGTGGGTTGTTGGCTTAGGTAAATTTCCCACCGCACGTTAACTTAAGAATTTAATTTTGTTTACTCCTTGAAATTTTTGGATCATTAGGTCATTTGCATCTTCAACATGTTTCTGGCATGCATATCCACCACATTCAAAACATGTTAGGATCAATTTGAAATCTCTTTATTATAAAATTCCACCAAACAATTTGGGGTTGTAATAGTGGAATTCCCAAACTATGATAACAAAACTTTGGTGTTCATTTTTAGAGCATCAAAATAATTTTCTTCACTCTCATTTATTATAGTTTTCAAATTCTTTTGCATACATAAACTCTAAAAAATTCATTTTGTTGTGATCTTTATTTGCCTTATCTTTTTTTATACGAGAAAACTGGAAAATGAAAAACTCATGTTTGAAAAAAAAATTGAGCACCCAAAAATGGAAATGCTCAAATGTTGAGAACAATAATACATAAAAGTATCTGTGATTTTTTAGATCCGATTTTTTTAAAATAGGCAAAAAGTGGGTTGTTTGGCTCTGGTAAATATCCCACCGCACGTTAACTTGAGAATTTAATTTTTTCTACTCCTTGAAATTTTTGGATCATGAGGTCATTTGCATCTTAGACATGTTTCTGGCATGCATATCCACCACAGTTAAACATGTTAGGATCAATTAGAAATCTCTTTCTTATAAAATTCCACCAAGCAATTTGGGGTTGTACTAGTGGAATTTCCCCAACGTGGATAACAAAACTGTGGTGTTCATTTTTAGTGTGTGAAAATAATTTTCTTCACTCAAATTTATTATAGTTTTCAAATTCTTTTGCATACATAAGCTCTAAAATTTTATGTTTGTTGTGATCTATATTTGCCTTATCTCTTTGTTTATGAGAAAACTGGGAGAGTGAAAAACTCAAGTTTGAAAAAAAAAATTGAACATCCAAAAATGAAAATGCACAAATGCTGAGAGCGATAATTCCTAAAATTATGTATGATTTTTTAGGTCCACTTTTTGTAAAATAGGCAAAAAGCGGGTTGTTTGGCTCTGGTAAATATCCCACCGTACGTTAACTTGAGAATTTAATTTTTCTACTCCTAGATATTTTTCGATCGTTAGGTCATTTGCATCTTCAACATGTTTCTGGCATGCATATCCACCACATTAAAAACATGTTAGGTTGAACTAGAAATCTTTTTCTTATAAAATTCCACCATGCTATCTGAGGCTGTACTTGTGGAATTTCCCCAATGTGGATAACAAAACTTTGGTGTTCCGTTTTTAGTGTGTGAAAATAATTTGCTTCACTCTCATTTATTATAGTTTTCAAATTCTTGTGCCTACATAAACTCTAAAAATTTCTTTTTTTTGTGATCTTTATTTGCCTTATCATTTTGTTTACGAGAAAACTGGAAAAGTGAAAAACTCAAGTTTGAAAAAAAAATTGAACATCCAAAATGGAAATGCACAAATGCTAAGAGAGATAATTCCAAAAAGCATATGTGATTTTCTAGTTCCGCGTTTTGTAAAATAGGCAAAAAGTGTGTTGTTTGGCTCTGGTAAATATCCCACCGCACATTAACTTGAGAATTTAATTTTTTCTACTCCATGAAATTTTTGGATCATTAGGTCATTTGCATCTTCAGCATGTTTCTGGCATGCATATCCACCACATTTAAAACATGTTGGGATCAATTTGACATCACTTTCTAATAAAATTCCACCAAGCTATCTGGGGTTGTGCTAGTGGAATTTCCCCAACATGGATAACAAAACTTTGGTGTTTATTTTTAGTGCGTGAAAATAATTTTTTTCACTCACATTTATTATACTTTTCGAATTCTTTTGCGTTCATAAACACTTAAATTTTCATTTTGTTGTGATCTATATTTGCCTTACCTATTTTTTTTACGAGAAAACAAGTACAGTGAAAACCTCATGTTTGAAAAAAAAATTTGAACATCCAAAATGGAAATGCACAAATGTTGAGAGAGATAATTCCAAAAAGTATCTGTGATTTTTTAGGTTCGCTTTTTGTAAAATAGGCAAAAAGTGGGTTGTTGGCTCAAGTAAATTTCTCACCTCACGTTAACTTTAGAATTTAATTTTTTCTACTCCTTGAAATTTTTGGATCATTAGGTTATTTGCATTTTCAACATGTTTCTGGCATGCATATCCACCTCATTCAAAACATGTTAGGATCAATTAGAAATCTCTTTATTATAAAATTCCACTAAACAATTTGGGGTTGTACTAGTGGAATTTCCCAAACAATGATAACAAAACTTTGGTGTTCATTTTTAGTGGGTGAAAATAATTTTCATCACCCACATTTATTATAGTTTTCAAATTCTTTTGCATACATAAGCTATAAATTTTAATTTTGTTGTGATCTATATTTGCCTTATCTTTTTGTTTACGATAAAACTGGGAGAGTGAAAAACTCAAGTTTGAAAAAAAAAATTGAACATCCAAAAATGGAAATGCACAAATGCTGAGAGCGATAATTCCGAAAAGTATCTATGATTTTTTAGGTCCGCTTTTTGTTAAATATGTAAAAAGCGGGTTGTTTGGCTCTGGTAAATATCCCACCGCACGTTAACTTGGGAATTTAATTTTTCTACTCCTAGAAAATTTTCGATCATTAGGTCATTTGCATCTTCAACATGTTTCTGGCATGCATATCCACCACATTAAAAACATGTTAGGTTGAACTAGAAATCTTTTTCTTATAAAATTCCACAAAGCTATCTGGGGCTGTACTTCTGGAATTTCCCCAACGTGGATAACAAAACTTTGGTGTTCAGTTTTTAGTGGGTGAAAATAATTTTCTTCACTCTCATTTATTAAAGTTTTCCAATTCTTTTGCATACATAAACTCTAAAAATTTCATTTTGTTGTGAGCTTTATTTGCCTTAACTTTTTGTATACGAGAAAACTAGGAAAATGAAAAAGTCATGTTTGAAAAAAAAAATTGAGCACCCAAAAATGGAAATGCTCAAATGTCGAGAACAATAATTTAGAAAAGTATCTGTGATTTTTTAGGTCCGATTTTTGTAAAATAGGCAAAAAGTGGGTTGTTTGGCTCTAGTAAATATCCTACCGCACGTTAACTTGAGAGTTTAATGTTATCTACTCCTTGAAATTTTTGGATCATTAGGTCATTTGCATCTTCAACATGTTTCTGGCATGCATATCCACCACATTTAAACATGTTAGGATCAATTAGAAATCTCTTTCTTATAAAATTCCACCAAGCAATTTGGGGTTGTACAAGTGGAATTTCCCCAACGTGGATAACAAAACTTTGGTGTTCATTTTTAGTGTGTGAAAATAATTTTCTTCACTCACATTTATTATAGTTTTCAAATTCTTTTGCATATATAAGCTCTAAAATTTTAATTTTGTTGTAATCTATATTTGCCTTGTCTTTTTGTTTACGAGAAAACTGGCAGAGTGAAAAACTCAAGTTTGAAAAAACAAATTGAACATCCAAAATGGAAATGCACAAATGCTAATGGAGATAATTCCAAAAAGCATCTGTGATTTTTTAGGTCCGGTTTGTGTAAAATAGGCAAAAAGTGGGTTGTTTGGTTCTGGTAAATATCACACCGCCTGTTAACTTGAGAATTAATTTTTTTCTACTCCTTGAAATTTTTGGATCATTAGCTCATTTGTATCTTAAATATGTTTCTGGCATGCATATTCACCACTTTTAAAACATGTTAGGATGAATTTGAGATCTCTTTGTTATAAAATTCCACCAAACTATCTGGGGTTGAACTAGTGGAATTTCCCCAACATGGATAACAAAACTTTGGTGTTTATTTTTAGTGCGTGAAAATATTTTTCTTCACTCACATTTATTATAGTTTTCAAATTCTTTTGCATATATAAGCTCTAAAATTTTAATTTCGTTGTGATCTCTATTTGCCTTGTCTTTATGTTTACGAGAAAACTGGCAGAGTGAAAAACTCAAGTTTGAAAAAACAAATATAACATCCAAAATGGAAATGCACAAATGCTAAGAGAGATAATTCCAAAAAGAATATGTGATTTTTTAGGTCCGCTTTGTGTAAAATAGGCAAAAAGTGAGTTGTTTGGCTCTGGTAAATATCACACCGCACGTTAACTTGAGAATTTAATTTTTTCTACTCCTTGAAATTTTTGGATCATTAGGTCATTTGCATCTTAAATATTTTTCTGGCATGCATATCCACCACTTTTAAAACATGTTAGGATCAATTTGAGATCACTTTGTTATAAAATTCCACCAAACTATCTGGGGTTGAACTAGTGGAATTTCCCCAACATGGACAACAAAACTTTGGTGTTTATTTTTAGTGCGCGAAAATAATTTTCTTCACTCACATTTATTATAGTTTTCAAATTCTTTTGCATATATAAACTCTTAAATTTTCATTTTGTTGTGATCTATATTTGCCTTATCTTTTTGTTTACGAGAAAAGTGGGAAAGTGAAAAACTCATGTTTGAAAAAAAAATTGAACATCCAAAAATGGAAATGCACAAATGCTGAGAGCGTTAATTCCTAAAAGTATCTATGATTTTTTAGGTGCGCTTTTTGTAAAATAGGCAAAAAGCGGGTTGTTTGGCTCTAGTAAATTTCCCACCACACGTTAACTTGAGAATTTAATTTTTCTACTCCTAGAAATTTTTCGATCATTAGGTCATTTGCATCTTCAACATGTTTCTGGCATGCATATCCACCATATTAAAAACATGTTAAGTTGAAATAGAAATCTTTTTCTTATAAAATTCCACCAAGCTCTCTGGGGCTGTACTTGTGAAATTTCCCCAATGTGGATAACAAAATTTTGGTGTTTAGTTTTTAGTGCATGAAAATAATTTTCTTCACTCTCATTTATTATAGTTTTCAAATTCTTTTGCATACATAAACTCTAAAAATTTCTTTTTGTTGTGATCTTTATTTGCCTTATCTTTTTGTTTACGAGAAAACTGGGAAAGTGAAAAACTCAAGTTTGAAAACAAATTGAACATCCAAAATGGAAATGCACAAATGCTAAGAGAGATGATTCCAAAAAGCATCTATGATTTTTTAGGTCCGCGTATTGTAAAATAGGCAAAAAGTGGGTTGTTTGGCTTAGATAAATATCCCACCGCACGTTAACTTGAGAATTTAATTTTCTCTACTAAATGAAATTTTTGGATCATTAAGTCATTTGCATCTTCGACATGTTTCTGGCATGCATATCCACCACATTTAAAACATGTTGGGATCAATTTGACATCACTTTCTAATAAAATTCCACCAAACTATCTGGGGTTGTACTTGTAGAATTTCCCCAACATGGACAACAAAACTTTGGTGTTTATTGTTAATGCGTGAAAATAATTTTTTTCACTCACATTTATTATAGTTTTCGAATTCTTTTGCATACATAAACACTTAAATTTTCATTTTGTTGTGATATATATTTGCCTTACCCTTTTGTTTACGAGAAAACAAGGATAGTGAAAACCTCATGTTTGAAAAAAAAAATTGAACATCCAAAATGGAAATGCACAAATGCTGAGAGAGATAATTCATAAAAGTATCTGTGATTTTTTAGGTTCGCTTTTTGTAAAATAGACAAAAAGTGGGTTGTTGGCTCTGGTAAATTTCCCACCGGACGTTAACTTGAGAATTTAATTTTTTCTACTCCTTGAAATTTTTGGATCATTAGGTCATTTGCATCTTCAACATGTTTCTGGCATGCATTTCCACCACATTCAAAACATGTTAGGATCAATTAGAAATCACTTTATTGTAAAATTCCACCAAACAATTTGGGGTTGTACTACTGGAATTTCCCAAACAATGATAACAAAAATTTGGTGTTCATTTTTAGTGCGTCAAAATAATTTCCTTCACACTCATTTATTATAGTTTTCAAATTCTTTTGCATACATAAACTCTAAAAATTTCATTTCGTTGTGATCTTTATTTGCCCAATCTTTTTGTATACGAGAAAACTGGGAAAATGAAAAAGTATGTTTGAAAAAAAAATTGAGCACCCAAAAAATGAATTGCTCAAATGTTGAGAACAATAATTCAGAAACATATCTATGATTTTTTAGGTCATATTTTTGTAAAATAGGCAAAAACTGGGTTGCTTGGCTCTGGTAAATATCCCACCGCACGTTAAATTGAGAATTTAATTTTTTCTACTCCTTGATTTTTTTGGATCATTAGGTCATTTGCATCTTCAACATGTTTCTGGCATGAATATCCACCACATTTAAACATGTTAGGATCAATTAGAAATCTCTTTCTTATAAAATTCCACCAAGCAATTTGGGGTTGTACTAGTGGAATTTCCCTAACGTGGATAACAAAACTTTGGTCTTCATTTTTAGTGCTTGAAAATAATTTTCTTTACTCACATTTATTATAGTTTTCAAATTCTTTTGCATACATAAGCTCTAAAATTTTAATTTTGTAGTGATCTATATTTGTCTTTTCTTTTTGTTTACGAGAAAACTGAGAGAGTGAAAAATTCAAGTTAGAAAAAAAATATTGAACATCCAAAATGGAAATGCACAAATGCTAAGAGAGATAATTCCAAAAAGCTCTGTGATTTTTTAGGTCCGCTTTTTGTAAAATAGGGAAAAAGTGGGTTGTTTGGCTCTGGTAAATATCCCACCGCACGTTAACTTGAGAATTTAATTTTTTCTACTCCTTAAAATTTTTGGATCATTAGGTGATTTGCATGTTAAACATGTTTCTGGCATGCATATCCACCACATTTAAAACATGTTAGGATCAATTTGAGATCACTTTCTTATAAAATTCCACCAACCTATCTGGGGTTGTACTAGTGGAATTTCCCCAACATGGATTACAAAACTTTTGTGTTTACTTTTAGTGCGTGAAAATAATTTTCTTCACTCACATTTATTATAGTTTTCAAATTCTTTTGCATATATAAACTCTTAAATTGTCATTTTGTTGTGATCTATATTTGCCTTATCTTTTTGTTTACTAGAAAATAGTGAGAGTGATAACCTCATGTTTGAAAACAAAATATTGAACATCCAAAATGGAAATGCACAAATGCTGAGAGAGATAATTCCAAAAAGTATCTTTGATTTCTTAGGTTCGCTTTTTGTAAAATAGGCAAAAAGTGGGTTTTGGCTCTTGTAAATTTCCCACCACATGTTAACTTGAGAATTTACTTTTTCCTAGTCCTTGAAATTTTTGGATCCTTAGGTCATTTGCATCTTCAACATGTTTCTGGCATTCATATCCACCACATTCAAAACATGTTAGGGTCAATTAGAAATCTCTTTTTTATAAAATTCCACCAAGCTGTTTGGGGTAGTACTAGTGGAATTTCCCAAACGATGATGACAAAACTTTGGTGTTCATTTTTTGTGCGTGAAAATAATTTTCTTCACTCACATTTATTATACTTTTTGAAATTCTTTTGCATGTATAAACACTAAAATTTTCATTTTGTTGTGATCTATATTTGCCTTATCTTTTTGTTTACGAGAAAACTGGGAGAGTGAAAAACTCAAGTTTGAAAAAAAAAATTGAACATCCAAAAATGGAAATACACAAATACTGAGAGCGATAATTCAAAAAAGTAACTATGATTTTTTAGGTCCGCTTTTGTAAAATAGGCAAAAAGCGGGTTGTTTGCCTCTGGTAAATATCACACAGCACGTTAACTTGAGAATTTAATTTTTCTACTCCTAGAAATTTTTGGATCATTAGGTCATTTGCATCTTCAACATGTTTTTGGCATGCATATCCACCACATTAAAAACATGTTAGGTTGAACTAGAAATCTTTTTCTTATAAAATTCCACCAAGCTATCTGGGGCTGTACTTGTGGAATTTCCCCAACGTGGATAACAAAACTTTGGTGTTCAGTTTTTAGTGCGTGAAAATAATTTTCTTCACTCTCATTTATTATAGTTTTCAAATTCTTTAGCATACAGAAACTCTAAAAATTTCATTTTGTTGTGATCTTTCTTTGCCTTATCTTTTTGTTTACGAGAAAACTGGGAAAGTGAAAACTCAAGTTTGAAAAAAAAATTTAAAATCCAAAAATGGAATTGCTCAAATGCTGAGAGCGATAATTCAAAGAACTATGTGTGATTTTTTAGGTCCGATTTTTGTATAATAGGCAAAGAGTGGGTTAATTGGCTCTGGTAAATATCCCACCGCACGTTAACTTGAGAATTTAATTTTTTCTACTCCTTGAAATTTTTGGATCATTAGGTCATTTGCATCTTCAACATGTTTCTGGCATGCATATCCACCACATTTAAACATGTTAGGATCAATTACAAATCTCTTTCTTATAAAATTCCACCAAGCAATTTGTGGTTGTACTAGTGGAATTTCCCCAACGTGGATAACAAAACTTTGGTGTTTATTTTTAGTGCGTGAAAATAATTTTCTTCACTCACTTTTATTATTGTTTTCAAATTATTTTGCATACATAAGCTCTAAAATTTTAATTTTCTTGTGATCTATATTTTTGCCGTATCTTTTTGTTTACGAGAAAACTGGGAGAGTGAAGACCTCATGTTTTAAAAAAAAAATTGAACATCCAAAATGGAAATGTACAAATTCTGAGAGAGATAATTCCAAAAAGTATCTGTTTTTTTTAGGTTCACTTTTTGTAAAATAGGCAAAAAGTGGGTTGTTGGCTCTGGTAAATTTCCCACAGCACGTTAACTTGAGAATTTAATTTTTTGTACTCCTTGAAATTTTTGGATCATTAGGTCATTTGCATCTTCATCATGTTTCTGGCATTCATATCCACCACATTCAAAACATGTTAGGATCAATTAGAAATCTCTTTTTTATAAAATTCCACCAAGCTATTTTGGGTTGTACTAGTGGAATTTCCAAAACGATGATAACAAAACTTTGGTTTTCATTTTTAGTGCGTGAAAATAATTTTCTTCACTCACATTTATTATAGTTTTCAAATTCTTTTGCATGCATAAACTCTAAAATTTTTATTTTGTTGTGATCTATATTTGCCTTATCTTTTTGTTTACGAGAAAACTGGAAGAGTGAAAAACTCAAGTTTGAAAAAAAAATTGAACATCCAAAAATGGAAATGCACAAATGCTGAGAGGGATAATTCTGAAAAGTATCTATGATATTTTAGGTCCGCTTTTTGTAAAATAAAGAAAAAGCGGGTTGTTTGGCTCAGGTAAATATCCCACCGCACATTAACTTGAGAATTTAATTTTTCTACTCCTTGAAATTTTTCGATCAGTAGGTCATTTGCATCTTCAACATGTTTCTGGCATGCATATCCACCACATTAAAAACATGTTAGGATGACTTAGAAATCTTTTTCTTATAAAATTCCACCAAGCTATCTGGGGTTGTGCTTGTGGAATTTCCCCACCGTGGATAAATAAACTTTGGTGTTCATTTTCAGTGCGTGAAAATAATTTTCTTCACTCTCATTTATTAAAGTTTTCAAATTCTTTTGCATACATATACTCTAAAAATTTCATTTTATTGTGATCTTTATTTGCCTTATCTTTTTGTTTACGAGAAAACTGGGAAAGTGAATAACTCAAGTTTGAAAAAAAAATGTACATCCAAAAATGGAAATACTCAAATGCTGAGAGCCATAAATCCAAAAAGTATCTATGATTTTTTAGGTCCGATTTTTATAAAATAGGAAAAAAGTGGGTTGTTTGGCTCTGGTAAATATCCCACCGCACGTTAACTTGAGAATTTAATTTTTTCTACTCCTTGAAATTTTTGGATCATTAGGTCATTTGCATTTTCAACATGTATTTGGCATGCATATCCACCACATTTAAAACATGTTAGGATCAATTTGAGATCACTTTCTTATAAAATTCCACCAAGCTATCAGAGGTTGTACTAGTGGAATTTCCCCAACATGTATAACACAACTTTGGTGTTTATTTTTAGCGCGTTAAAATAATTATCTTCACTCACATTTATTATAGTTTTCAAATTCTTTGCCATACATAAAATCTTCAATTTTTATTTTGTTGTGATCTATATTTTTCTTTTTTTATCTTTTTGTTTACGAGAAAACAGGGAGAGAGTAAACCTCATGTTTGAAAAAAAAAATTGAACATCCAAAATGGAAATGCACAAATGCTGAGAGAGATAATTCCGAAAAGTATCTGTGATTTTTTAGGTTCTCTTTTTGTAAAATAGGGAAAAAGTGGGTTGTTTGCTCTGGTAAATTTCCCACCACACGTTAACTTGAGAATTTAATTTTTCTACTCCTTCAAATTTTTTGATCAATAGGTCATTTGCATCTTCAACGTGTTTCTAGCATGCATATATACCACTTTAAAAACATGTTAGGATGAATTAGAAATATTTTTCATATAAAGTTCCACCAAGCTATCTGGAGTTGTACTTATGGAATTTCCCCAACGTGGAAAATAATACTTTGGTGTTCATTTTCAGTGCGTGAAAATAATTTTTTTTACTCTCATTTATTATAGTTTTCAAATTATTTTGCATATATAAACTCTAAAAATTTCATTTTGTTGTGATCTTTATTTGCCTTATCTTTTTGTTTAAGAGAAAACTGGGAAAGTGAAAAACTCAAATTTAAAAAAAAAATTGAACATCCAAAAATCGAAATGCTCAAATGCTGAGAGCGATAATTCCAAAAAGTAACTGTGATTTTTTAGGTCCGATTTTTGTAAATTAGGCAAAAAGTGGGTTGTATGGCCCCGGTAAATATTCCCCCGCACGTTAACTTGAGAATTTAATTTTTTCTACTCCGTGAAATTTTTGGATTATTAGGTCATTTGCATCTTCAACTTGTTTCTGGCATGCATATCCACCACATTTAAACATGTTAGGATCAATTAGAAATCTCTTTCTTATAAAATTTCACCAAACAATTTGGGGTTGTACTAGTGGAATCTCCCCAACGTGGATAACAAAACTTTGGTGTTCATTTTTAGTGCGTGAAAATAATTTTCTTCACTCCCAATTATTATAGTTTTCAAATTCTTTTGCATATATAAGCTCTAAAATTGTATTTTTGTAGTGATCTATATTTTCCTTGTCTTTTTGTTTACAAGAAAACTGGGAGAGAGAAAACTAAAGTTTGAAAAAAAAAATTGAACATCCAAAATTTAAATGCACAAATGCTAATAGAGATAATTCCAAAATGTATCCATGATTTTATAGGTCCACTTTTTGTAAAATAGGCAAAAAGTGGGTTGTTTGGCTCTGGTAAATATCCCAACGCACGTTAACTTGAGAATTTAATTTTTTCTACACCTTGAAATTTTTGAATCATTAGGTCATTTGCATCTTCAACATGTTTTTGGCATGCATATCCACTACATTTAAAACTTGTTAGGATCAATTTGAGATCACTTTCTTATAAACTTCCACCAAGCTTTCTGGGGTTGTACTAGTGGAATTTTCCCAACATGGATAACAAAACTTTGGTGTTTATTTTTAGTGCGTGAAAATAATTTTCTTCACTCACATTTATTATAGATTTCAAATTCTTTTGCATACAAAAACTCTTAAATTTTCATTTTGTTGTGATCTATATTTGCCTTATCTTTTTGTTGACGAGAAAACAAGGAGAGTGAAAACCACATGTCTGAAAAAAATAATTGAACATCCAAAATGGAAATGCACAAATGCTGAGAGAGATAATTCCAAAAAGTATCTATGATTTTTTAGGTTCGCTTTTTGTAAAATTAGCAAAAAGTGAGTTGTTGGCTCTAGTAAATTTCCCACGACACGTTAACTTGAGAATTTAATTTTTTGCACTCCTTGAAATTTTTGGATCATTAGGTCATTTGCATCTTCAGCATGTTTCTGGCATGTATATCCACCACATTCAAAACATGTTAGGATCAATTAGAAATCTCTTTTTTATAAAATTTCACCAAGCTATTTGGGGTTGTACTAGTGGAATTTCCCAAACGATGATAACAAAACTTTGGAGTTCATTTTTAGTGCGTGAAAATAATTTTCTTCACTCACATTTACTATAGTTTTCAAATTCTTTTGCAAGCATAAACTCCAAAATTTTCATTTTTTTGTGATCTATATTTGCCTTATCTTTTTGTTTACGAGAAAACTGGGAGAGTGAAAAACTCAAGTTTGAAAAAAAAAATTGAACATCCAAAAATGGAAATGTACAAATGCTGAGAGCGATAATTCCGAAAAGTATCTATGAATTTTTAGGTCCGCATTTTGTCAAATAGGCAAAAAGCGGGTTGTTTGGCTCTGGTAAATATCCCACAGCACCTTAACTTTGAGAATTTAATTTTTTTACTCCTAGAAATTTTTCGATCATTAGGTCATTTGCATCTTCAACATATTTCTGGCATGCATATCCACTACATTAAAAACATGTTAGGATGAATTAGAAATCTTTTTCTTATAAAATTCCACCAAGCCATTCGGAGCTGTACTTGTGGAATTTCCCCAACGTGGATAACAAAACTTTGGTGTTCCTTTTTAATGCGTGAAATTAATTTTCTTCACTGTCATTTATTAGAGTTTTCAAATTATTTTGCACACATAAACTCTAAAAATTTCATTTTGTTGTGATCTTTATTTGCCTTATCTTCTTGTTTACGAGAAAACTGGGAAAGTGAAAAACTCAAGTTTGAAAAAAAAATTGAACATCCAAAACCGGAAATGCTCAAATACTGAGAGCGATAATTCCAAAAAGTATTTGTGATTTTTTAGGTCCAATGTTTTTAAAATAGAAAAAAAGTGGGTTGTTTGGCTCTCGTAAATATCCCACCGCACGTTAACTTGAGAATTTAATTTTTTCTACTCCTTCAAAGTTTTGGATCATTAGGTCATTTGCATCTTCAACATGTTTCTGGCATGTATATCCATGACATTTAAACATGTTTGGATCAATTACAAATCTCTTTCTTATAAAATTCCACCAAACAATTTGGGGTTGTACTAGTGGAATTTCCCCAACGTGGATAACAAAACTTTGGTGTTCATTTTTAGTGTGTGAAAATAATTTTCTTCACTCACATTTATTATAGTTTTCAAATTCTTTTCCATACAAAAAGTCTAAAATTTTCAATTTGTTGTGATCTATATTTTCCTTATCTTTTTGTTTACGAGAAAACTGGGAGAGTGAAAAACTCAAGTTTGAAAAAAAAATTGAACATCCAAAATGGAAATGCACAAATGCTAAGAAAGATAATTCCAAAATGTATCTGTGATTTTTTTGGTAAAATAGGCAAAAAGTGGGTTGTTTGGCTCTGGTAAATATCCCACCGCACGTTAACTTGAGAATTTCATTTTTTCTACTCCATGAAATTTTTGGATCATTAGGTCATTTGCATCTTCAACATGTATCTGACATGCATATCCACCACATTTAAAACATGTTAGGATCAATTTGAGATCACTTTCTTATAAAATTCCACCAAGATATCTGGGGTTGTACTAGTGGAATTTCCCCAACATGGATAACAAAACTTTGGTGTATATTTTTAGTGCGTGAAAATAATTTTCTTCACTCACATTTATTGTAGTTTTCAAATTCTTTTGCTTGCTTAAACTCTAAAATTTTCATTTTGCTGTGATCTATATTTGCCTTATCTTTTTGTTTACGAGAAAACTGGGAGAGTGAAAAACTCAAGTTTGAAAAAAAAAATTGAACATCCAAAAATGGAAATGCACCAATGCTGAGTGCGATAATTCCAAAAAGTATCTATGATTTTTTAGGTCCGCTTTTTGTAAAATAGATAAAAGATGGTTGTTTGCCTCTGGTAAATATCCCACCGCACGTTAACTTGAGAATTTAATTTCTCTACTCCGAGAAATTTTTTGATCATTTGGTCATTTGCCTCTTCAACATGTTTCTGGCATGCATATTCACCACATTTAAACATGTTAGGATCAATTAGAAATCTCTTTCTTATAAAATTCCACCAAGCAATTTGGGGTTGTACTAGTAGAATTTCCCCAACGTGGATAACAAAACTTTGGTGTTCATTTTTAGTGTGAGAAAATAATTTTCTTCACTCACATTTATTATACTTTTCAAATTTTTTTGCTTACATAAGCTATTAAATTTTAATTTTGTTGTGATCTATATTAGCCTTATCTATTTGTTTACGAGAAAACTGGGAGAGGGAAAAACTCAAGTTTGAAAAAAAAAAGTGAACACCCAAAATAGAAATGCACAAATGCTAAGAGAGATAATTCTGAAAAGTATCTTTGATTTTTTAGGTCCCCTTTTTGTAAAATAGGCAAAAAGTGGGTTGTTTGGCTCTGGTAATCCCACCGCACGTTAACTTCTGAATTTCATTTTTTCTACTCCTTGAAATTTTTGGATCATTAGGTCATTTGCATCTTCAACATGTTTCTGGTATGCATATCCACCACATTTAAACATGTTAGGATCAAATAGAAATCTCTTTCTTATAAAATTTCACCAAGCAATTTGGGGTTGTACAAGTGGAATTTCCCCAACGTGGAGAACAAAACTTTGGTGTTCATTTTTAGTCTGTGAAAATAATTATCTTCACTCACATTTAATATAGTTTTCAAATTATTTTGCATACATAAGCTCTAAAATTTTAATTTTGTTGTGATCTATATTTGCCTTATCTTTTTTTTTTACGAGAAAACTGGAAAAGTGAAAAACTCAAGTTTGAAAAAAAAATTGAACATCCAAAAACGGAAATCCTCAAATGCTGAGAGCGATAATTCCAAAAAGTATATGTGATTTTTTAGGCCCGATTTTTGTAAAATATGAAAAAACTGGGTTGTTTGGCTCTCGTAAATATCCCACCGCACGTTAACTTGAGAATTTAATTTTTTCTACTCCATGAAATTTTTGGATCAATAGGTCATTTGCATCTTTAACATGTTTCTGGCATGCATATTCACCACATTTAAACATGTTAGGATCAATTAGAAATCTCTTTTTTATACAATTGCACCAAGCTATTTGGGGTTGTACTAGTGAAATTTCCCAAACGATGATAACAAAACTTTGGTGTTCATTTTTAGTGTGAGAAAATAATTTTCTTCACTCACATTTATTATTGTTTTCAAATTTTTTTGCTTACATAAGCTCTTAAATTTTAATTTTGTCATGATCTATATTAGCCGTATCTTTTTATTTACGAGAAAACTGGGAGAGGGAAAAACTCAAGTTTGAAAAAAAAAAGTGAACACCCAAAATGGAAAAGCACAAATGCTAAGAGAGATAATTCTGAAAAGTATCTTTGATTTTTTAGGTCCACTTTTTGTAAAATAAGCAAAAAGTGGGTTGTTTGGCTCTGGTAATCCCACCACACGTTAACTTGTGAATTTAATTTTTTCTTCTCCTTGAAATTTTTGGATCATTAGGTCATTTTAATCTTCAACATATTTGTGGTATGCATATCCACCACATTTAAACATGTTAGGATCAATTAGAAATCTTTTTCTTATAAAATTCCACCAAGCAATTTGGGGTTGTACTAGTGGAATTTCCCCAACGAGGATAACAAAACTTAGGTGTTCATTTTTAGTGCATGAAAATAATTTTCTTCACTCACATTTAATATAGTTTTCAAATACTTTTGCATACATAAGCTCTAAAATTTTAATTTTGTTGTCATCTATATTTGCCTTATCTTTTTGTTTACGAGAAAACTGGGAGAGTGAAAAAGTCAAGTTTGAAAAAAAAAAAAATTCAACATCCAAAATGGAAATGGACAAATGCTAAGAGAGATAATTCCAAAAAGTATCTTTGATTTTTTAGGTCCGCTTTTTGTAAAATAGGCAAAAAGTGGGTTGTTCGGCTCTGGTAAATATCCCACCGCAAGTTAAATTGAGAATTTAATTTTTTCTACCCGAAATTTTTGGATCATTAGGTCATTTGCATCTTCATCATGTTTCTAGCATGCGTATCAACCACATATAAAACATGTTAGGATAAAATTGAGATTATTTTCTTATAAAATTCCACCAAGCTATCTGGGGTTATTCTAGTGGAATTTCCCAAATGATGATAACAAAACTTTGGTGTTCATTTTTAGTGTGTGAAAATAATTTTCTTCACTCACATTAATTATAGTTTTAAAATTCTTTTGCATGTATAAAATCTAAAAATTTCATTTTGTTGTGATCTATATTTGGCTTATCCTTTTGTTTACGAGAAAACTGGGAGAGTGAAAAACTCAAGTTTGAAAACAAAATTGAACATCCAAAAATGGAAATGCTCAAATGCTGAGAGCGATAATTCCAAAAAGTATCTGTGATTTTTTAGGTCCAATTTTTGTAAAAAAGGTAAAAAGTGTGTTGTTTGGCTTTGGTAAATATCCCACTGCACGTTAACTTGAGAATTTAATTTTTTCTACCCCTTGAAATTTTGGGATCATTAGATCATTTGCATCTTCAATATGTTTCTAGCATGCTTATCCACCACATTTAAACATGTTAGGATCAATTAGAAATCTCTTTCTTATAAAGTTCCACCAAGCAATTTGGGGTTGTACTAGTGGAATTTCCCCAACGTGGATAACAAAACTTTGGTGTTCATTTTTAGTGCGTGAAAATAATTTTCTTCACTGACATTTATTATAGTTTTCAAATTCTTTTGCATACATAAAGCTCTAAAATTTTAATTTTGTTGTGATCTATATTTGCCTAGTCTTTTTTTTTACGAGAAAACTTGGAGAGTGAAAAACTCAAGTTTGAAAAAAAAAAATTGAACATCCAAAATGGAAATGCACAAATGCTAAGAAAGATAATTCCAAAAAGTATCTATGATTTTTTAGGTCCGCTTTTTGTAAAATAGGCAAAAAGTGGGTTGTTTGGTTCTGGTAAATATCCCACCACACGTTAACTTGAGAATTTATTTTTTTCTACTCCTTGAATTTTTTGGATCATTAGGTAATTTGCATCTTCAACATGTTTCTGGGATGCATATCCACCACATTTAAACATGTTAGGATCAATTAGACATCTCTTTCTTATAAAATTCCACCAAGCAATTTGGGGTTGTACTAGTGGAATTTCCCCAACGTGGATAACAAAACTATGGTGTTCATTTTTAGTTCGTGAAAATAATTTTCTTCACTCACATTTATTATAGTTTTCAAATTCTTTTGCACACATAAACTCTAAAATTTTAATTTTGTTGTGATCTATATTTGCCATATCTTTTTGTTTACGAGAAAACTTGGGGAGTGAAAAACTCAAGTTTGAAAAAAAAAATGATCCAAAATGGAAATGTTTAAATGCTAAGAGAGATAATTCCAAAAACTATCTGTGAATTTTTAGGTCGGCTTTTTTTAAAATAGGCAAAAAGTGGGTTGTTTGGCTCTAGTAAATATCCCACCACACTTTAACTTGAGAATTTCATTTTTTCTACTCCTTGAAATTATTTGATCATTAGGTCATTTGCGTCTTCAACTTGTTTCTGGCATGCATATCCACCACAATTAAACAAGTTATGATCAATTAGAAATTTCTTTCTTTTAAAATTCTACCAAGCAATTTGAGGTTGTACTAGTGGAATTTCCCCAACGTCCATAACAAAATTTGGTGTTCATTTTTAGTGCGTGAAAATACGTTTCTTCACTCACATTTATTATAGTTTTCAAATTCTTTTGCATACATAAGCTCTAAAATTTTAATTATGTTGTGATCTATATTTGCCTTGAATTTTTGTTTACGAGAAAACTGGGAGAGTGAAAAACTCAAGTATGAAAAAAAAAATTGAACATCCAAAATGGAAATGCACACATGCTAAGAGAGATAATTCCAAAAAGTATCTGTGATTTGGAGTTGTACTAGTGGAATTTCCCAAACGATGATAACAAAACATTGGTGTTCATTTTTAGTGCGTAAAAATAATTTTCTTCACTCATATTTATTATAGTTTTCAAATTCTTTTGCATACATAAACTCTAAAATTTTCATTTTTTTGTGATCTATATTTGCCTTATCTTTTTATTTACGAGAAAACTGGGAGAGTGAAAAATTCTAGTTTGAAAAAAAAATTGAACATGCAAAAATGGAAATGCACAAATGCTGAGTGCGATAATTCCGAAAAGTATCTATGATTTTTTAGGACCACTTTTAGTAAAATAGGCAAAAAGCGGGTTGTTTGGCTCTAGTAAATATCCCACCGCAAGTTAACTTGAGAATTTAATTTTTCTACTCTTAGAAATTTTTCGATCATTAGGTCATTTGCATCTTCAACGGGTTTCTGGCATGCATATCCACTACATTTAAACATGTTAGGATCAATTAGAAATCTCTTTCTTATAAAATTCCACAGAGCAATTTGGGGTTGTACTAGTGGAATTTCCCCAATGTGGATAACAAAACTTTGGTGTTCATTTTTAGTGTGTGAAAATAATTTTCTTCACTAACATTTATTATGGTTTTCAAATTCTTTTGCATACATAAGCCCTAAAATTTTAATTTTGTTGTGATCTATATTTGCCTTATCTTTTTGTTTAAGAGAAAATAGGGAGAGTGAAAAACTCAAGTTTGAAAAAAAAAATTGAACATCCAAAATGGAAAAGCACAAATCTTGAGAGCGATAATTCCGAAAAGTAATTATGATTTGTTTGGTCCACTTTTTGTAAAATAGTCAAAAAGCGGGTTGTTTGGCTCTAGTAAATATCCCACTGCACGTTAACTTGAGAATTTAATTTTTCTACTCCTATAAATTTTTCGATCATTAGGTCATTTGCATCTTCAACATGTTTCTGACATGCATATCCACCACATTAAAAACTCTTTAGGATGAATTAGAAATCTTTTTCTTATAAAATTCCACCAAGCTATCTGGGGCTGTAGTTGTGGAATTTTCCCAATGTGGATAACAAAACTTTGGTAGTCATTTTTAGTGCGTGAAAATAATTTTCTTCACTCTCATTTGTTATATTTTTCAAATTCTTTTGCATACATAAACTCTAAAAATTTCATTTTCTTGTGATCTTTATTTGCCTTATCTTTTTATTTACGAGAAAACTGGGAAAGAGAAAACCTCAAGTTTGAAAAAAAAATTGAACATCCAAAAATGGAAATGGTCAAATGCTGAGAGCGATATTTCCAAAAAGTATCTGCGATTTTTTAGGTCTGATTTTTGTAAAATAGGCAAAAGGTGGGTTGTTTGGCTCTGGTAAATATCCGACCGCATGTTAACTTGAGAATTTAATTTTTTCTACTCCTTGAAAGTTTTGGATCATTAGGTCATTTGCATCTTCAACATATTTCTGGCATGCATATCCACCACATTTAAACATGTTAGGATCAATTAGAAATATCTTTCTTATAAAATTTCACCAAGCAATTTTGGGTTGTACTAGTAGAATTTCTCCAACGTGGATAACAAAACTTTGGCGTACATTTTTATTCCATGAAAGTAATTTTCTTTTCTCACATTTATTATAGTTTTCTAATTCTTTTGCATACATAAGCTCTAAAATTTTAATTTTTTTGTGATCTATATTTGCCTTATCTTTTTATTTACGAGAAAACTGGGAGAGTGAAAAAGTCAAGTTTGAAAAAAAAAAAATTGAACTTCGAAAATGGAAATGCGCAAATGCTAAGAGAGATAATTCCAAAAAGTATCTGTGATTTTTTAGGTCCGCTTTTTGTAAAATACGCAAAAAGTGGGTTGTTTGGCTCTGGTAAATATCCCACCGCAAGTTAACTTGAAAATTTAATTTTTTCTACTCGAAATTTTTGGATCATTAGGTCATTTACATCTGGAACATGTTTCAAGCATGCATATCCACCACATTTAAAACATGTTAGGATCAATTTGAGATCACTTTCTTATAAAATTCCACCAAGTAATCTCGGGTTGTACTAGTGGAATCTCCCAAACGATGATAACAAAATTGTGGTGTTCATTTTTAGGGGGTGAAAATAATTTTCTTCACTCACATTTATTGTAGTTTTCAAATTCTTTTGCATGCATAAACTCTAAAATTTTCATTTTGTTGTGATCTATATTTGCCTTATCTTTTTGTTTACGAGAAAACTGAGAGAGTGAATAACTCAAGTTTGAAAAAAAAAATTGAACATCCAAAAATGGAAATGGACAAATGTTGAGAGCGATAATTCCGAAAAGTATTTATGATTTAGGTCCACTTTTTTTAAAATAGGCAAAAAGCGGGTTGTTTGGCTCTGGTAAATATCCCACCGCACGTTAACTTGAGAATTTAATTTTTCTACACCTACAAATTTTTCGATCATTAGGTCATTTGCATCTTCAACTTGTTTCTTGCATGCATATCCACCACATTAAAAACATGTTTGGATGAAAAATAATATTTTTCTCATAAAATTCCACCAAGCTATCTTGGGCTGTACTTGTAGAATTTCCCCAACGTGGATAACAAAACTTTAGTGTTCATTTTTAGTGAGCGAAAATAATGTTCTTCACACTCATTTGTTATAATTTTAAAATTCTTTTGCATAGATAAACACTAAAAATTTTATTTTGTTGTGATCTTTAGTTGCCTTATCTTTTTGTTTACGAGAAAACAGGGAAAGTGAAACCTCAAGTTTGAAAAAAAATTGAACATCAAAAAATGGAAATGCACCAATGCTGAGAGCGATAATTCCAAAAAGTATCTATGATTTTTTAGGTCCACTTTTTGTAAAATAGGCAAAAACCGGGTTGTTTGCCTCTGGTAAATATCCAACCGCACGTTAAGATGTTAGGATGAATTAGAAATCTTTTTCTTATAAAATTCCACCAAGCTATCTTGGGCTGTACTTGTGGAATTTCCCCAACGTGGTAAACAAAACTTTGGTGTTCATTATTAGTGAGTGAAAGATATTTTCTTTACTCTCAATTGTTATAGTTTTCAAATTATTTTGCATACATAAACTCTAAAAAATTCATTTTGTTGTGATCTTTATTTGCTTTATCTTTTTGTTTACGAGAAAACTCGGAAAGCGAAAAACTCAAGTTTGAAAAAAAAATTGAACATCAAAAAACGGAAATGCTCAAATGCTAAGAGCGATAATTCCAAAAAGTATCTGTGATTTTTTAGGTCCGATTTTTGTAAAATTGGAAAAAAGTGGGTTGTTTGGCTCGGGTAAATATCCCACCGCACGTTAACTTGAGAATTTAATTTTTTCTACTCGAAATTTTTGGATCATTTGGTCATTTGCATCTTCAACATGTTTCTGGCATGCATATCCACCACATTTAAACATGTTAGGATCAATTAGAAATCTCTTTCTTATAAAATTCCACCAAGCAATTTGGGGTTGTACTAGTAGAATCTCCCCAACGTGGATAACAAAACTTTGGTGTTCATTTTTAGTGTGTGAAAATAATTTTCTTCACTCACATTTATTATAGTTTTCAAATTTTTTTGCTTACATAAGCTCTTAAATTTTAATTTTGTTGTGATCTATATTAGCCTTATCTTTATGTTTACGAGAAAACAGGGAGAGGGAAAAACTCAAGTTTGAATAAAAAAAAGTGAACACCCAAAATGGAAATGCACAAATGCTAAGAGAGATAATTCCAAAAAGTATCTTTGATTTTTTAGGTCCACTTTTTGTAAAATAGGCAAAAAGTGGGTTGTTTGGCTATGGTAAATATCCCACTGCACGTTAACTCTTGAATTTAATTTTTTCTACTCGAAATTTTTGGATCATTAGGTCATTTGCATCTTCAACAAGTTTTTGGCATGCATATCCACCAACTTTAAAACTTTTTAGGTTCAATTTGAGATCACTTTCTTATAAAATTCCACCAAGCTATCTGGGGTTGTACTAGTGGAATTTCCCCAACATGGATAATAAAAATTTGGTGTATATTTTTAGTGCGTGAAAATAATTTTCTTCACTGACATTTATTATAGTTTCCAAATTCTTTTGCATACACAAACTCTTAAATTTTCATTTTGTTGTCATCTATATGTGCCATATCTTTTTGTTTACGAGAAAACATGGAGAGTGAAAACTTCATGTTTGAAAAAAAAAATTGAACATCCAAAATGGAAATGCACAAATTCTGAGAGAGATAATTCCAAAAAGTATCTGTGATTTTTTAGGTTCGCTTTTTGTAAAATAGGCAAAAAGGGGGTTGTTGGCTCTGGTAAATTTCCCACAGAACGTTAACTTGAGAATTTAATTTTTTGTACTCCTTGAAATTTTTGGATCATTAGGTCATTTGCATCTTCAACATGTTTCTGGCATGAATATCCACCACATTCAAAACATGTTAGGATCTATTAGAAATCTCTTTTTTATAAAATTCCACCAAGCTATTTGGGGTTGTACTAGTGGAATTTCCCAAACGATGATAACAAAACTTTGGTGTTCATTTTTAGTGTATGAAAATAATTTTCTTCACTAACATTTATTATAGTTTTCAAATTCTTTTGCATGCATTAACTCTAAAATTTTCATTTTGTTGTGATCTACATTTGGCTTATCCTTATGTTTACGAGAAAATTGGGAGAGTGAAAAACTCAAGTTTGAAAAAAAATTTGAACATCCAAAAATGGAAATGCTCAAATGCTGAGAGCAATAATTCCAAAAAGTATCTGTGATTTTTTCTGTCCAATTTTTGTAAAATAGGCAAAAAGTGTGTTGTTTGGCTCTTGTAAATATCCCACTGCAAGTTAACTTCATAATTTAATTTTTTCTACTCCTTGAAATTTTTGGATCATTAGGTCATCTGCATCTTCAATATGTTTCTGGCATGCTTATCCACCACATTTAAACATGTTAGGATCAATTAGAAATCTCTTTCGTATAAAATTCCACCAAGCAATTTGGGGTTGAACTAGTGGAATTTCCCCATCGTGGATAACAAAACTTTGATGTTCATTTTTTGTGCGTGAAAATAATTTTCTTCACTCACATTTATAATAGTTTTGAAATTCTTTTGCATACATAAAGCTCTAAAATACTAATCTTGTTGTTATCTATATTTGCCTTGTCTTTTTGTTTACGAGAAAACTGGGAGAGTGAAAAACTCAAGTTTGAAAAAAAAATTTGAACATCCAAAATGGAAATGCACAAATGCCAGGAAAGATAATTCCAAAATGTATCTATGATTTTTTAGTTCCGCTTTTTGTAAAATACCCAAAAAGAGGGTTGTTTGGCTCTGGTAAATATCCCACCGCACGTTAACTTGAGAATTTATTTTTTTCTACTCCGTGAAATTTTTGGATCATTAGGTCATTTGCATCTTCAACATGTTTCTGGCATGCATATCCACCACATTTAAACATGTTAGGATCAATTAGAAATCGCTTTCTTATAAAATTCAACCAAGCAATTTGGGGTTGTACAAGTGGAATTTCCCCAACGTGGATAACAAAAATATGGTCATCATTTTTAGTGCGTGAAAATAATTTTCTTCACTCACATTTATTATAGTTTTTAAATTCTTTTGCATACATAAACTCTAAAATTTTCATTTTGTTGTGATCTATATTTGCCTTATCTTTTTGTTTACGAGAAAACTGGGGAAGTGAAAAACTCAAGTTTGAAAAAAAAAATTGAACATCCAAAATGGAAATGGTCAAATGCTCAGAGAGATAATTCCAAAAAGTATCTGTGAATTTTTAGGTCCGCTTTTTGTAAAATACGCAAAAAGTGGGTTGTTTGGATCTCGTAAATATCCCACCGCACGTTAACTTGAAAATTTAATTTTTTCTACTCCTTGAATTTTTTTATCATTAGGTCATTTGCATCTTCAACATGTTTCTGCCATGCATATCCACCACAATTAAACAAGTTATGATCAATTAGAAATCATTTTCTTTTAAAAATCCACCAAGCAATTTGAGGTTGTACTAGTGGAATTTCCCCAACGTGGATAACAAAATTTGGTGTTCATTTTTAGTGCGTGAAAGTAATTTTCTTCACTCACATTTATTGTAGTTTTCAAATTCTTTTGCATACATAAGCTCTAAAATTTTATTTTTGATGTGATCTATATTTGCCTTATCTTTTTGTTTACGAGAAAACTGGGAGAGTGAAAAACTCAAGTTTGAAAAAAAAAATGGAACATCCAAAAATGGAAATGCACAAATGCTGAGGGCTATAATTCCGAAAAGTATTTATAATTTTTTAGGTCCGTTTTTTTGTAAAAAAGGCAAAAAGCGGGTTGTTTGGCTTTGGTAAATATCCCACCGCACGTTAACTTGAGAATTTAATTTTTCTGCTCCTAGAAATTTTTGGATCATTCGGTCATTTGCATCTTCAACAGGTTCTTGGCATTCATATCCACAACATTTAAACATATTAGGATCAATTAGAAATCTCCTTTTTATAAATTTCCACCAAGTAATTTGGGGTTGTACAAGTGGAATTTCTCCAACGTGGACAACAAAACTTTGGTGTTCATTTTTAGTGCATGAAAATAATTTTCTTCACTCACATTTATTATGGTTTTCAAATTCTTTTGCATACATAAGCTCTAAAATTTTAATTTTGTTGTGATCTATATTTGCCTTATCTTTTTGTTTACGAGAAAACTGGGAGAGTGAAAAACTCAAGTTTGAAAAAAAAAATGAACATCCAAAATGGAAAAACACAAATGCTGAGACCGATAATTCCGAAAAGTATCTATGATTTTTTTGGTCCGCTTTTTGTAAAATAGGCAAAAAGCGGGGTTTTTGGCTCTTGTAAATATCCCACCGCATGTTAACTTGAGAATTTAAGTTTTCTACTCCTTGAAATTTTTCGATCATTAGGTCATTTGCATCTTCAACATGTTTCTGGCATGCATATCCACCACATTAAAAACATGTTAGGATGAATTAGAAATCTTTTTCTTATAAAATTCCATCAAGCTATCTGGGGCTGTACTTGTAGAATTTCCCCAACGTGGATAACAAAAGTTTGGTGTTCATTTTTTGTGCGTGAAAATAATTTTCTTCACTCTCATTTGTTTTAGTTTTCAAATTCTTTTGCATACATAAACTCTAAAAATTTTATTTTGTTGTGATCATTACTTGCCTTATCTTTTGTTTACAAGAAAATTGGGAAAGTGAAAAACTCAAGTTTGAAAAAATAATTGAACATCCAAAAATGGAAATGCTCAAATGCTGAGAGCGAAAATTCCAAAAAGTATCTGTGATTTTTTAGGTCCGATTTTTGTAAAATAGGCAAAAAGTGGGTTGTTTGGCTCTGGTAAATAATCCAACACATGTTTTCTTGAGAATTTAATTTTTTCTTCTCCTTGAAATTTTTGGATCATTAGGTCATTTGCATCTTCAACATTTTTCTGGCATCCATATCCACCACATTAAAACATATTAGGATCAATTAGAAATCTATTTCTTGTAAAATTCCACAAAGCAATTTGGGGTGGTACTAGTGGAATTTCCCCTACGTGGATAAAAAAACTTTGGTGTTCATTTTTGTACGTGAAAATAATTTTATTCACTCACATTTATTATAGTTTTCAAATTCTTTTGCCGACATAAGCTTTAAAATTTAAATTTTGTTGTGAATTATATTTGCCTTATCTTTTTGTTTACGAGAAAACTGGGAGAGTGAAAAAACTCAAGTTTGAAAAAAAAATTGAACATCCAAAATGGAAATGTACAAATGCTAATAAAGATAATTCCAAAAATTATCTGTGATTTTTTAGGTCCGCTTTTATAAAATACGCAAAAAATTGGTTGATTGGCTCTGGTAAATATCCCACCGCACATTAACTTGAGAATTTAATTTTTTCTACTCTTTTGAAATTTTTGGATCATTAGGTCATTTGCATCTTCAACATGTTTCTGGCATACATATCCACCACATTTAAACATGTTAGGATCAATTAGACATCTCTTTCTTATAAAATTCCTCCAAGCAATTTGGGGTTGTACTAGTGGAATTTCCCCAACGTGGATAACAAAACTTTGAAGTTCATTTTTAGTGCGTGAAATTAATTTTATTCACTCACATTTATTATAGTTTTCAAATTCAATTGTATACATAAGCCCTAAAATTTAAATTTTGTTGTGATCTATATTTGCCTTATCTTTTTTTCACGAGAAAACTAGGAGAGTGAAAAACTCAAGTTTGAAAAAAAAATTGAACATCCAAAATGGAAATGCACGAATGCTAAGAGAGATAATTCCAAAAAGTATCTGTGATTTTTTAGTTCCGCTTTTTGTAAAATAGGCAAAAAGTGGGTTGTTTGGCTTTGGTAAATAACCCACCGCACGTTAACTTGAGAATTTAATTTTTTCTACTCCTTGAAATTTTATGATCATTAGGTCATTTGCATCTTCAACATGTTTCTGGCATGCTTATCCACCACATTTAAACATGTTAGGATCAATTAGACATCTCTTTCTTATAAAATTCCACCAAGCAATTTGGGGTTGTACTAGTGGAATTTCCCCAACGTGGATAACAAAACTTTGGTGTTCATTTTTCGTGCATGAAATTTATTTTCTTCACTCACATTTATTGTAGTTTTCAAATTCTTTTGCATACATAAGCTCTAAAATTTTAATTTTTTTGTGATCTATATTTTCCTTATCTTTTTATTTACGAGAAAACTGGGGGAGTAAAAAACTCAAGTTTGAACAAAAAATTGAACATCCAAAATGGAAATGCACAAATACTAAGAGAGATAATTCAAAAAAGTATTTGTGATTTTTTAGGACCGCTATTTGTCAAATAGGCAAAAAGTGGGTTGTTTGGCTCTGGAAAATATCCCACCGCATGTTAACTTGAGAATTTAATTTTTTCTACTCCTTGAAATTTTTTGTTCATTAGGTCATTTGCGTTTTCAACATCTTTCTGGCATGCATATCCACAACATTTAAAACATGTTACGATGAATTTGAGATCACTTTCATTTAAAATTCCACGAAGCTATCTGGGGTTGTACTAGTTGAATTTCCGCAACCTGGATAACAAAACTTTGGTGTTTATTTTTAGTACGAGAAAATAATTTTCTTCACTCACATTTATTAAAGTTTTCAAATTTTTTTGCATCCATAAACTCTTAAATTTTCATTTTGTTGTGATCTATATTTGCCTTATCTTTTTGTTAACGAGAAAACTGGGAGAGTGAAAACCTCTTGTTTGAAAAAAAAATTGAACATCCAAAATGGAAATGCACAAACGCTAAGAGAGATAATTCCAAAAAGTATCTGTGATTTTTTAGGTCCGTTTTTTGTAAAAAAGGAAAAAAATGGGTTGTTTGGCTTTGGTAAATATCCCACCGCACGTTAACTTGAGAATTTAAATTTTCTACTCCTAGAAATTTTTGGATCATTCGGTCATTTGCATCTTCAACAGGTTTCTGGCATGCATATCAACAATATTTAAACATGTTAGGATCAATTAGAAATCTCTTTCTTATAAAAGTCCACCAAGCAATTTGGGGTTGTACTTGTGGAATTTCTCCAACGTGGACAACAAAACATTGGTGTTCATTTTTAGTGCATGAAAATAATTTTCTTCACTCACATTTATTATGGTTTTCAAATTCTTTTGCATACATAAGCTCTAAAATTTTAATTTTGTTGTGTTCTATATTTGCCTTATCTTTTTGTTTACGAGAAAACTGGGAGAGTTAAAAACTCAAGTTTGAAAAAAAAATTGAACATCCAAAATGGAAATGCACAAATGTTGAGAGCGATAATTTCAAAAAGTATCTATGATTTTTTGGTCCGTTTTTTGTAAAATAGGCAAAAAGCGGGTTGTTTGGCTCTGTTAAATATCCCACCGCACGTTAACTTGAGAATTTAAGTTTTCTACTCCTTGAAATTTTTGATCATTAGGTCATTTCCATCTTCAACATGTTTCTGCAATGCATATCCAACACATTAAAAAAATGTTAGGATGAATTAGAAATCTTTTTCTTATAAAATTCCACCAAGCTATCTGTGGCTGTACTTGTGGAATTTCCCCAACGTGGATAACAAAAGTTTGGTGTTCGTTTTTAGTGCGTGAAAATAATTTTCTTCACTCTCATTTGTTATAGTTTTCAAATACTTTTGCATACATAAACTCTAAAAATTTCATTTTGTTGTGATCTTTACTTGCCTTATCTTTTTTTTTACGAGAAAATTGGGAAAGTGAAAAACTCAAGTTTGAAAAAAAAATTAAACATCCAAAAATGGAAATGCTCAAATGCTAAGAGCAAAAATTCCAAAAAGTATCTTTGATTTTTTAGCTCCAATTTTTGTAAAATAGGAAAAAAGTGGGTTGTTTGACTCTGGTAAATAATAAAACACACGTTTTCTTGAGAATTTAATTTTTTCTCCTCCTTGAAATTTTTGGATCATTAGGTCATTTGCATCTTCAACATATTTCTGGCATGCATATCCACCACGTTTAAACATGCTAGGATCAATTAGAAATCTCTTTCTTGTAAAATTCCACCAAGCAATTTGGGGTGGTACTAGTGGAATTTCCCCAACGTGGATAACAAAACTTTGGTGTTCATTTTTTGTGCATGAAAATAATTTTCTTCACTCACATTTATAATAGTTTTCAAATTCTTTTGCATACATAAGCTCTAAAATATTAATTTTGTTGTGATCTGTATTTGCCTTTTCTTTTTGTTTACGAGAAAACTGGGAGAGTGAAAAACACAAGTTTGAAAAAAAAAGTTGAACATCCAAAATGGAAATGCACAAATGCTAAGAGAGATAATTCCAAAAAGTATCTGTGATTTTTTAGGTCCTCTTTTTGTAAAATTCGCAAAAAAATTGGTTGATTGGCTCTGGTAAATATCCCACCGCACGTTAACTTGAGAATTTAATTTTTTCTACTCCTTGAAATTTTTGGATCATTAGGTCATTTGCATCTTCAACATGTTTCTGGCATGCATATCCACCACATTTAAACATGTTAGGATCAATTAGACATCTCTTTCTTATAAAATTCCACCAAGCAATTTGGGGTTGTACTAGTGGAATTTCCCCAACGTGGATAACAAAACTTTGGAGTTCATTTTTAGTGCATGAAATTAATTTTCTTCACTCACATTTATTGTAGTTTTCAAATTCTTTTCCATACATAAGCCCTAAAATTTTAATTTTGTTGTGATCTATATTTGCCTTATCCTTTTGTTTACGAGAAAACTGCGAGAGTGAAAAACTCAAGTTTGAAAAAAAAATTGAACATCCAAAATGGAAATGCTCAAATGCTAAGAGAGATAATTCCAAAAATTATCTGTGATTTTTTAGATCGGCTTTTTGTAAAATAGGCAAAAAGTGGGTTGTTTGGCTCTGGTAAATAACCCACCGCACGTTAACTTGAGAATTTAATTTTTTCTACTCCTTGAAATTTTTGGATCATTAGGTTAGTTGCATCTTCAACATGTTTCTGGCATGCATATCCACAACATTTAAACATGTTAGGATCAATTAGAAATCTCTTTCTTTTAAAATTCCACCAATTAATTTGAGGTTGTACTTGTAAAATTTCCCCAACATGGATAACTAAATTTGGGGTTCATTTTTAGTGCGTGAAAATAATTTTCTTCACTCACATTTATTATAGTTTTCAAATTCTTTTGCATACATAAGCTCTAAAATTTTAATTTTGTTGTGATCTACATTTGCCTTGTCTTTTTGTTTACGAGAAAAATGGGAGAGTGAAAAACACAAGTTTGAAAAAAAAAGTTGAACATCCAAAATGGAAATGCACAAATGCTAAGAGAGATAATTCCAAAAAGTATCTGTGATTTTTTAGGTCCACTTTTTGTAAAATAGACTAAAAGTTGGTTGTTTGGCCATGGTAAATATCCTACCGCATGTTAACTTGCGAATTTAATTTTTTCTACTTCTTGAATTTTTTGAATCATTAGGTCATTTGCATCTTCAAGAAGTTTCTAGCATGCATGTCCAAGACATTTAAAACATGTTAGGATCAATTTGAGATCACTTTCTTATAAAATTCCACCATGCTATCTGGGGTTGTACTAGTGGAATTTCCACAACCTCGATAACAAAACTTTGGTGTTTATTTTTAGTGCTTCAAAATATTTTTTTTCGCTCACATTTATTATTGTTTTCTAATTCTTTTGCATACATAAACTCTTAAATTTTTATTTTGTTGTGATCTACATTTGCCTTATATTTTTGTTTACGAGAAAACTAAGAGAGTGAAAACCTCATGTTTGAAAAAAAATTGAACATCCAAAATGGAAATGCACAAATGCTGAGAGAGATAATTCCAAAAAGTATCTGTGATTTTTTAGGTTCGTTTTTTGTAAAATAAGCAAAAAGTGGGTTGTTGGCTCTAGTAAATTTCCCACAGCACGTTAACTTGAAAATTTAATTTTTTCTACTCCTTCAAATTTTTGGTTCATTAGGCCATTTGCATCTTCAATATGTTTCTGGCATGCGTATCCACCACATTAAAACATGTTAGGATCAATTAGAAATCTCTTTTTTATAAAATTCCACCAAGCAATTTGGGGTTGTACTATTGGAATTTTCTTCATTGACATTTATTATAGTTTCCAAATTCTTTTGCATACACAAACTCTTAAATTTTCATTTTGTTGTGATCTATATGTGCCATATCTATTTGTTTACGAGAAAACAGGGAAAGTGAAAACTTCATGTTTGAAAAAAAAAAATTGAACATCCAAAATGGAAATGCACAAATGCTGAGAGAGATAATTCCAAAAAGTATCTGTGATTCTTTAGGTTCGCTTTTTGTAAAATAGGCAAAAAGTCGGTTGTTCGCTCTGGTAAATTTCCCACAGCACGTTAACTTGAGAATTTAATTTTTTCTACTCCTTGAAAATTTTGGATCATTAGGTCATTTGCATCTTCAACATGTTTCTGGCATGAATATCCATCACATTCAAAACATGTTAGGATCAATTAGAAATCTCTTTTTTATAAAATTCCACCATGCAATTTAGGGTTGTACTAGTGAAATTTCCCAAACGATGATAACTAAACTTTGGTGATAATTTTTAGTGCGTGAAAATAATTTTCTTCACTCACATTTATTATAGTTTTCAAATTCCTGTGCATACATAAACTTTAAAATTTTTATTTTGTTGTGATCTATATTTGCCTTATCTTTATGTTTACGAGAAAACTGGGTGAGTGAAAAAATCAAGTTTAAAAAAAAAAAGTTGCACATCCAAAAATGGAAATGCACAAATGCTGATAGCGATAATTCCGAAAAGTATGAATGATTTTTTAGGTACGCTTTTTGTAAAATAGGCAAAAAGCTGGTTATTTGGCTCTTGTCAATATCCCACCGCACGTTAACTTGAGAATTTAATTTTTCTACTCTTAGAAATTTTTGGATCATTAGGTCATTTGCATCTTCAACAGGTTTCTGGCATGCATATCCACTATATTTAGGCATGTTAGGATCAATTAGAAATCTCTTTCTTATAAAATTCCATCAAGCAATTTGGGGTTGTACCAGTGGAATTTTCCCAACCTGGATAACAAAACTTTGGTGTTCATCTTTAGTGCGTGAAAATAATTTTCTTCACTCACATTTATTATGGTTTTCAAATTATTTTGCATACATAAGCTGTAAAATTTTCATTTTGTTGTGATCTATATTTGTCTTATCTTTTTGTTTATGAGAAAACTGGGAGAGAGAAAAACTCAAGTTTGAAAAAAAAAAATTGAACATCCAAAATGAAATGCAAATATGCTAAGAGAGATAATTCCAAAGAGTATCTGTGATTTTTTAACTCCGCTTTTTGTAAAATAGGCAAAAAGTTGGTTGTTTGGCTCTGGAAAATATCCCACCGCTCGTTAACTTTAGAATTTAATTTTTTCTACTCCGTGAAATTTTTGGATCATTAGGTCATTTGCATCTTCAACATGTTTCTGGCAAGCATATCCACATTTAAAACATGTTACGATGAATTTGAGATCCCTTTCTTATAAAATTCCACCAAGCTATCTGGGGTTGTACTAGTGGAATTTCCGCAACCTGGATAACAAAACATTGGTGTTTATTTTTAGTGCGTGAAAATAATTTTCTTCACTCACATTTATTATAGGTTTCAAATTATTTTGCATACATAAACTCTTAGATTTTTATTTTGTTGTGATCTATATTTGACTTATCTTTTTGTTTACGAGAAAACTGGGAGAGTGAAAACCTCATGTTTGAAAAAAAAATTGAACATCCAAAATTGAAATGCACAAATGCTGAGAGAGATAATTCCAAAAAGTATCTGTGATTTTCTAGGTTCGCTTTTTTTTAAAATAGACAAAAAGTGGGTTGTTGGCTTTGGTAAATTTCCAACAGCACTTTAACTTGAGAATTTAATTTTTTCTACTCCTTGAAATTTTAGGATCATTAGGACATTTGCATCTTCAATATGTTTCTGGCATGCGTATCCACCACATTTAAACATGTTAGGATCAATTAGAAATCTCTTTCTTATAAAATTCCACCAAGCAATTTGGGGTTGTACTAGTGGAATTTCCCCAACGTGGATAACAAAAATTTGATGTTCATTTTGAGTGCGTGAAAATAATTTTAATCTTTCACATTTATTATAGTTTTCAAATTCTTTTGCATAAATAAGCTCTAAAATTTTAATTTTGTTGTGATCTATATTTGCCTTATCTTTTTGTTCACGAGAAAACTGGGAGAGAGAAAAACTCAAGTTTGAAAAAAAAATTGAACATCCAAAAAAGAAAATGCACAAATGCTGAGAGCGATAATTCCGAAAAGTATCTATGATTTTTTAGGTCCTCTTTTTTTAAAATAGACAAAAAGCGGGTTGTTGGCACTGGTAAATTTCCCACCGCACGTTAACTTGAGAATTTAATTTTTCTACTCCTACAAATTTTTGGATGATTAGGTCATTTGCATCTTTAACATGTTTCAGGCATGCATATCCACCACATTTAAACATGTTAAGATCAATTAGAAATCACTTTCTTATAAAATTCCACCAAGCAATTTGGGGTTGTACTAGTGGAATTTCCCCAACGTGGATAACAAAACTTTGGTGTTCATTTTTAGTGCGTGAAAATAAGTTTTTTCACTCGCATTTATTATTGTTTTAATATTCTTTTGCATACATAAGCTCTAAAATTTTAATTTTTTTGTGATCTATATTTGCCTTATCTTTTTGTTTACAAGAAATCTGGTAGAGTGAAAAACTCAAGTTTGAAAAAAAAAAATTGAACATCCAAAATGGAAATGCACAAATGCTAAGAGAGATAATTCCAAAAAGTATCTGTGACTTTTTAGGTCCGCATTTTATAAAATAGGCAAAAAGTGGGTTGTTTGGCTCTGGTAAATATCCCACCGCACGTTAAGTTGAGAATTTAATTTTTTCAACTCCTTGAAATTTTATGATCATTAGGTCATTTGCATCTTCAACATGTTTCTGGCATGCATATCCACCACATTTAATACATGTTAGGATCAATTTGAGATCACTTTCTTATAAAATTCCACCAAGCTATCTGGGGTTGTACTAGTGGAATTTCCCCCACCTGGATAACAAAACTTTGGTGTTTACTTTTAGTGCGTGAAAATAATTTTCTTCCCTCACATTTAATATAGTTTTCAAATTATTTTGCATACATAAACTTTTAAATTTTCATTATGTTGTGATCTATATTTGCCTTATCTTTTTGTTTATGGGAAAACAGGGAAAGTTAAAACCTCAAGATTGAAAAACAAAATTGAGCATCCAAAATGGAAATGCACAAATGCTGATTGAGATAATTCCAAAAAGTATCTCTGAATTTTTAGGTTTGATTTTTGTAAAATAGGCAAAAAGTGGGATGTTGGCTTTGGTAATTTTCCCACATTAACTTGAGAATTTAATTTTTTTCTACTCCTTGAAACTTCGGGATCATTAGGTCATTTTCATCTTCAACATGTTTCTGGCATGCATATCCTCCACATTCAAAACATGTTAGGATCAATTAGAAATCTCTTTTTTATAAAATTCCACCAAGCTATTTAGGGTTTTACTAGTGGAATTTCCCAAACGATGATAACAAAAATTTGGTGTTCATTTTTAGTGCGTGAAAATAATTTTCTTCACTCACATTTATTATAGTTTTCAAATTCTTTTGCATCCATAAACTTTAAAAAATTCATTTTGTTGTGATCTATATTTTCATTATCTTTGTTGTTTACGAGAAAACTGAGAGAGTGAAAAAGTGATAGTTTGAAAAAAAAAAAATTGAACATCAAAAAATGAAAATGCACAAATGCTAAGAGAGATAATTCCAAAAAGTATTTGTGATTTTTTAGGACCGTTTTTTGTAAAATAGGCGAAAAGTGGATTGTTTGGCTCTGGCAAATATCCCACCGCACGTTAACTTGAGAATTAAATTTTTTCTACTCCTTGAAATTTTTGGATCATTAGGTCATTTGCATCTTCAACATGTTTCTGGCATGCAGATCCTCTTCATTTAAAACATGTTGAGATCAATTAGAAATCTCTTTCTTATAGAATTCCACCAAGCTATCTGGGGTTCTTCTAGTGGAATTTTCCCAATGTGGATAACAAAACTTTGATTTTCATTTTTAGTGCATGGAAATAATTTTCTTCACTCACATTAATTTTTGTTTTCAAATTCTTTTTCATAACTAAACTCTTAAATTTTCATTTTGTTGTGATCTATATTTGCCTTATCTTTTTGTTTATGAGAAAACTGGGAGAGTGAAAAACTCAAATTTGAAAAAAAAATTGAATATCCGAAAATGGAAATGCACAAATGCTGAGAGCAATAATTCTGAAAAGTATCTATGATTTTTTAGGTCCGCTTTTTGTAATATAGGCAAAAAGTGGGTTTTTGGGCTCTGGTAAATATCCCACCGCACGTTAACTTGTGAATTTAATTTTTTCTACTCCTTGAAATTTTTGGATCATTAGGTCATTTTCATCTTCAACATGTTTCTAGCATGCATATCCACCTCATTTAAAACATGTTAGGATCAATTTGAGATCACTTTCTTATAAAATTCCACCAAGCTATCTGGGGTTGTACAAGTGGAATTTCCCCAACGTGGATAACAAAACTATGGTGTTTATTTTTTGTGCGTGAAAATAATTTTCTTCACTCACATTTATGATAGTTTTCAAATTCTTTTCCATATATAAACTCTTAAATTTTCATTTTGTTGTGATCTATATTTGCTTTATCTTTTTTTTTACGAGAAAATTGGGAGAGTGAAAACCTCATGTTTGAAAAAAGAATTGAACATCCAAAATGGAAAAGTAAAAATGCTGAGAGAGATAATTCCAAAAAGTATCTGTGATTTTTTAAATTCGCTTTTTTTAAAATAGGCAAAAAGTGGGTTGTTGGCTCTGGTAAATTTCCCATAGCATGTTAACGTGAGAATTTAATTTTTTCTACTCCTTGAAACTTTTGGATCATTAGGTCATTTGCATCTTCAACATGTTTCAGGCATGCATATCCACCACATTCAAAACATGTTAGGATCAATTAGAAAGCTCTTTTTTATAAAATTTCACCAAGCTAATTGGGGTTGTACTAGTTGAATTTCCCAAACAATGATAACAAAACTTTTGTTTTCATTTTTAGTGTGTGAAAATAATTTTCTTCACTCAAATTTATTGTAGTTTTCAAATTCCTTTGCATGCATAAACTCTAAAAATTTCATTTTGTTGTGATCTACATTATCCTTATCTTTTCGTTTACGAGAAAACTGGGAGAGTGAAAAACTCAAGTTTGAAAGAAAAAAATTGAACATCCAAAAATGGAAATGCACAAATTCTGAGAGCGATAATTCCGAAAAGTATCAATGATTTTTAGGTCCGCTTTTTGTAAAATACGCAAAAAGCGGGTTGTTTGGCTTTCGAAAATATCCCACCGCATGTTAACTTGAGAATTTAATTTTTCTACTCCTAGAAATTTTTGATGATTAGGTCATTTGCATCTTCAACATGTTTCTGGGATGCATATCCACCACATTTAAACATGTTAGGATCAATTAGAAATCCCTTTCTTATAAAATTCCACCAAGCAATTTGGGGTTGTACAAGTGGAATTTCCCCAACGTCGATAACAAAACTTTGGTGTTCATTTTTAGTGTGTGAAAATAATTTTTTTCACTCATGTTTAATATAATTTTCATATTCTTTTGCATACAGAAGCTCTAAAATTTTAATTTTGTTGTGATATATATTTGTCTTATCTTTTTGTTTACAAGAAAACTGGGAGAGTGAAAAACTCAAGTTTGAAAAAAAAAATTGAGCATCCAAAATGGAAATGCACAAATGCTAAGAGAGATAATTCCAAAAAGTATCTGTGATTTTTTAGGTTTGCTTTTTGAAAAATAGGCAAAAAGAGGTTTGTTGGCTCTTGTAAATTTCCCACAGCACGTAAACTTGAGAATTTAATTATTTCAACTCCTTGAAATTTTTGAATCATTAGGTCATTTGCATCTTCAACATGTTTCTGGCATGCACATCCACCACATTCAAAACATGTTAGGTTCAATTAGAAATCTCTTTTTTTATAAAATTCCTCCAAGCAATTTGGGGTCGTACTAGTGGAATTTCCCAAACAATGATAACAAAACTTCGGGGTTAATTTTAAGTGCGTGAAAATAATTTTCTTCACTCACATTTATTATAGTTTTCAAATTCTTTTGCATGCATAAACTCTAAAATTTTCATTTTGTTGTGATCTATATTTGCATTATCTTTTTTGTTTACGAGAAAACTAAGAGAGTGAAAAACTCATAGTTTGAAAAAAAAAATTGAACATCAAAAAATGGAAATGCACAAATGCCAAGAGAGATAATTCCAAAAAGTATTATTGATTTTTTAGGACCGCTTTTTGTAAAATAGGCAAAAAGTGGATTGTTTGGCTCTGGTAAATATCCCACCGCACATTAACTTCGGAATTTAATTTTTTCTACTCCTTGAACTTTTTGGATCATTAGGTCTTTTGCATCTTCAACATGTTTCTGGCATGCAGATCCTCTTCAATTAAAACATGTTGAGATCAATTAGAAATCTCTTTCTTATAGAATTCCACCACGCTATCTGGGGTTCTTCTAGTGGAATTTTCCCAATGTGGTTAACAAAACTTTGATTTTCATTTTTAGTGCGAGAAAATAATTTTCTTTACTCCCATTAATTGTTGGTTTCAAATTCTTTTGCATAAAAAACTCTTAAATTTTCATTTTGTTGTGATCTATATTTGCCTTATCTTTTTGTTTATGAGAAAACTGGGAGAGTGAAAAACTCAAGTTTGAAAAAAAAAAATTGAACATCCAAAAATGGAAATGCACATATGCTGAGAGCGATAATTCCAAAAAGTATCTAAGAGTTTTTAGGTATGTTTTTAGTAAAATAGGCAAAAAGCGGGTTGTTTCGCTCTGGTAAATATCCCATCGCATGTTAACTTGAGAATTTAATTTTTCTACTCCTAGATATTTTTGATCATTAGGTCATTTTCATCTTCAACAAGTTTCTGGCATGCATATCCACCACATTTAAACATGTTAGGATCAATTAGAAATCCCTTTCTTATAAAATTCTACCAAGCAATTTGGGGTTGTACTAGTGGAATTTCCCCAATGAGGATAACAAAAGTTTGGTGTTCATTTTTAGTGCATGAAAATAATTTTCTTCACTCATATTTATTATGGTTTTCAAATTCTTTTGCATACATAAGCTCTAAAATTTTAATTTTTTTGTGATCTATATTTGCCTTATTACGAGAAAACTGGGAGAGTGAAAAACCCAAGTTTGAAAAAAAAAATTGAACATTCGATATGGAAATGCACAAATGTTGAGAGCTATAATTCCTAAAAGTATCTATGATTTTTTTTGTCCATTTTTTGTAAAATAGGCAAAAAGCGGGTTGTTTGGCTCTGGTAAATATCCCACCGCACATTAACTTGAGAATTTAATTTTTCTAATCCTAGAAATTTTTCGATCATTAGGTCATTTGCATCTTCAACATGTTTATGGCATGCATATCCACCACATTAAAAACATGTTAGGATGAATTAGAAATATTTTTCTAATAAAATTCCACCAAGCTATCCGGGACTGTACTTGTGGAATTTCCCCAACGTGGATAACAAAACTTTGGGGTTCATTTTTAGTGCGTAAAAATAATTTTCTTCACTCTCATTTGTTATAGTTTTCAAATTCTTTTGCATACATAAACTCTAAAAATTTCATTTTGTTGTAATCTTTATTTGCCTTATCTTTTTGTTTACAAGAAAACTGGGAAAGTGAACAACTCAAGTTTGAAAAAAAGATTAAACATTCAAAAATGGAAATGCTCAAATGCTGAGAGCGATAATTCCAAAAAGTATCTGTGATTTTTTAGGTCCGATTTTTTTAAAATAGGCAAAAAGTGTGTTGTTTGTCTCTAGTAAATATCCCACTGCACGTTAAATTGAGAATTTAATTTTTTCTACTCCATGAAATTTTTGGATCATTAGGTCATTTGCATCTTCAATATGTTCCTGGCATGCGTATCCACCACATTCACACATGTTAGGATTAATTAGAAATCTCTTTCTTATAAAATTCCACCAAGCAATTTGGGGTTGTACTAGTGGAATTTCCCCAACGTGGATAACAAAACATTGGTGTTCATTTTTAGTGCATGAAAATAACTTTCTTCACGCACATTCATTATAGTTTTCAAATTTTTTTGCATACATAAAGCTCTAAAATTTTAATTTTGTTGTGATCTTTATTTGCCTTATCTTTTTGTTTACAAGAAAACTGGGAAAGTGAAAAACTCAAGTTTGAAAAAAAAATTGAACATCCAAAAATGGAAATGCTCAAATGCTGAGAGCGATAATTCCAAAAAGTATCTTTGATTTTTTAGGTCCGAATTTTGTAAAATAGGCAAAAAGTGGGTTGTTTGGCTCTGGTAAATATCCCACCGCAAGTTAACTTGAGAATTTAATTTTTTCTACTTTTGGAATTGTTTGGATCATTAGGTCAATTGCATCTTTAACATGTTTCTGGCATGCATATCCACCACATTTAAACATGTTAGGATCAATTAGAAATATCTTTGTTCTAAAATTTCACCAAGCAATTTGAGGTTGTACTAGTGGAATTTTGCCAACCTGGATAACAAAACTTTGGTGTTCATTTTTAGTGCGTGAAAATAATTTTCTTCACTCACATTTATTATGGTTTTCAAATTCTTTTGCATGCATAAACTGTTAAAATTTCCTTTTGTTGTGATCCATATTAACCTTATCTTTTTGTTTACGAGAAAACTGGGAGAGTGAAAAACTCAAGTTTGAAAAAAAAAATTGAACATCCAAAGTGGAAATGCACAAATGCTCAGAAAGATAATTCAAAAAAGTATATGTGATTTTTTAGGTCCGCATTTTGTAAAATAGGCAAAAAGTGCGTTGTTTGGCTCTAGTTAATATCCCACCGCATGTTAGCTTGAGAAGTTAATTTTTTCTACTCCTTGAAAATTTTGGATCATTAGGTCATTTGCATCTTCAATATGTTTCTGGCATGCGTATCCACCACATTAAAACATGTTAAGATCAATTAGAAATCTCTTTTTTATAAAATTCCACCAAACCATTTGGGGTTGTACTAGTGGAATTTCCCAAACGATGATAAAAAAACCTTGGTGTTAATTTTTAGTGCGTAAAAATAATTTTTTCACTCACATTTATTATAGTTTTCAAATTCTTTTGCATGCATAAACTCTAAAATTTTTATTTTTTTGTGATCTATATTTGCCTTATCTTTTTGTTTACGAGAAAACTGGGAGAGTGAAAAACTAAAGTTTGAAAAAAAAATGGAACATCCAAAAATGGAAATTCACAAATGCAAAGAGTGATAATTCCGAAAAGTATCTATGATTTTTTAGGTCCGTTTTTTGAAAAAAAGGCAAAAAGCGGGTTGTTTGGCTCTGGTAAATATCCCACCGCACGTTAACTTGATAATTTAATTTTTCTACTCCTAGAAATTTTTGGATCATTAGGTCATTTGCATCTTCAATAGGTTTCTTGCATTCTTATCCACTACATTTAAACATGTTAGGATCAATTCGAAATCTCTTTCTTATAAAATTCCAACAAGCAATTTGGGGTTGTACTAGTGGAATTTCCCCAACGTGGATAACAAAACTTTGGTGTTCATTTTTAGCACTTGAAAATAATTTTCTTCACTCACATTTATTATGGTTTTCAAATTCTTTTGCATACATAAGCTCTAAAATTTTAATTTTGTTGTGATCTACATTTGCCTTCTCTTTTTGTTTACGAGAAAACTAGGAGAGTGAAAAACTCAAGTTTGAAAAAAAAATGAACATAAAAAATGGAAATGCACAAATGCTGAGAGCAATAATTCCGAAAAGTATCTATGATTTTTTTGGTCCACTTTTTGTAAAATAGGCAAAAAGCGGATTGTATGGCTCTGGTAAATATCCCACTGAACGTTAACTTGAGAATTTCAATTTTTTACTCCTAGAAATTTTTCGATCATTAGGTCATTTGCATCTTTAACATGTTTCTGGCATGCATATCCACCACATTAAAAACATGCTAGGATAAATTAGAAATCTATTTCTTATAAAATTCCACCAAGCTATCTAGGGCTGTACTTGTGGAATTTCCCCAATGTGGATAACAAAACTTTGGTGTTCATTTTTAGTGCATGAAAATAATTTTCTTCACTCCCATTTGTTATAGTTTTCAAATTCTTTTGCATACATAAACTCTAAAAATTTCATTTTTTTGTGATCTTTACTTGCCTTATCTTTTTTATTACGAGAAAACTGGGAAAGTGAAAAACTCAAGTTTGAAAAAAAAATTGAACATCCAAAAATGGAAATGTTCAAATGCTGAGAGCGATAATTCCAAAATGTATCTGTGATTTTTTAGGTCCGATTTTTGTAAAATTGGAAAAAATTGGGTTGTTTGGCTCTCATAAATATCCCACCGCACGTTAACTTGAGAATTTAATTTTTTCTACTCCTTGAAATTTTTGGATCATTAGGTCATTTGCAACTTCAACATGTTTATGGCATGCATATCCACCACATTTAAACATGCTAGGATCAATTAGACATCTCTTTCTTATAAAATTCCACCAAGCAATTTGGGGTTGTACTAGTGGAATTTCCCCAACGTGGATAACAAAACTTTGGTGTTCATTTTTAGTGCATGAAATTAATTTTCTTCACTCACATTTATTGTAGTTTTCAAATTCTTTTGCATATATAAGCTCTAAAATTTTAATTTTGTTGTTATCTATATTTGTCTTTTCTTTTTGTTTACAAGAAAACTGGGAGAGTGAAAAACTCAAGTTTGAAATGCACAAATGCTAAGAGAGATAATTCCAAAAAGTATCTGTGATTTTTTAATTCTGTTTTTTGTAAAATAGGCAAAGAGTGGGTTGTTTGGCTCTGGTAAATAACCCACCGCACGTTAACTTGAGAATTTATTTTTTTCTACTCGAAATTTTTTGATCATTATGTCAATTGCATCTTCAACATGTTTCTTGCATGCATATCCACCACATTTAAACATGTTAGGATCAATTAGAAATCTCTTTCTATTAAAATTCCACCAAGCAATTTGAGGTTGTACTAGTGGAATTTCCCCAACATGGGTAACAAAATTTGGGGTTCATTTTTAGTGCGTGAAAATAATTTTCTTCACTCACATTTATTATAGTTTTCAAATTCTTTTGCATACATAAGCTCTAAAATTTTAATTTTGTTGTGATCTATATTTGCCTTGTCCTTTTGTTTACAAGAAAAATGGGAGAGTGAAAAACACAAGTTTGAAAAAAAAAATTGAACATCCAAAATGGAAATGCACAAATGCTAAGAGAAATAATTCTAAAAAGTATCTGTGATTTTTTAGGTCCGCTTTTTGTAAAATAGGCAAAAAGTGGGTCGTTTGGCTCTGGTAAATATCCCACCGCACGTTAACTAGAGAATTTAATTTTTTGTACTCCTTGAAATTTTTGGATAATTAGGTCATTTGCGGTTTCAACATGTTTCTGGCATGCACATTTAAAACATGTTAGGATCAATTTGAGATCACTTTCTTATAAAATTCCACCAGGCTTTCTGGGGTTGTACTAGTGGAACTTCCCCAACCTGGATAACAAAACTTTGGTGTTTATTCTTAGTGCTTGAAAATAATTTTCTTCACTCATATTTATTATTGTTTTCAAATTATTTTGCATACAAAAACTCTTAAATTTTCATTTTTTTGTGATCTACATTTGCCTTATCTTTTTGTTTATGAGAAAACTGGGAGAGTAAAAACCTCATGTTTGAAAAAAAAATTGAACATCCAAAATGGAAATGTACAAATGCTGAGAGAGATAATTCCAAAAAGTATCTGGGATTTTTTAGGTTTGCTTTTTGTAAAATAGGCAAAAAGTGAGTTGTTGGCTCTGTTAAATTTCCCACAGCTCGTTAACTTGAGAATTAAATTTTTTCTACTCCTTGAAATTTTTGGATCATTAGGTCATTTGCATCTTCAACATATTTCTGGCTTGCATATCCACCACATTCAAAACATGTTAGGATCGATTAGAAATCTCTTTTTTATAAAATTCCACCAAGCAATTTGGTTTGTACTAGTGGAATTTCCCAAATGATGATATCAAAACTTTGCTGTTAATTTTTAGTTCGTTACAATAATTTTCTTCACTCACATTTATTATAGTTTTCAAATTCTTTTGCATGCATAAACTCTAAAATTTTCATTTTGTTGTGATTTATATTTGCCATATCTTTTTGTTTACGAGAAAACTTAGAGAGTGAAAAACTCAAGTTTGAAAAAAAAAATTTGAACATCCAAAAATGGAAATGCACAACTGCTGAGAGAGATAATTCCGAAAAGTAACTATGATTTTTTAGGTCCTCTTTTTGTAAAATAGGCAAAAAGCGGGTTAACTTTTTGTAAATATCCCACCGCACGTTAACTTCAGAATTTAATTTTTCTACTCCTAGAAATTTTTGGATCATTAGGTCATTTGCATCTTCAATAGGTTTCTGACATGCATATCCACTACATTTAAGCATGTTAGGATCAATTAGAAATCTCTTTCTTATAAAATTCCACCAAGCAATTTGGGGTTGTACTAGTGGAATTTTCTCAACCTGGATAACAAAACTTTGGTGTTCATTTTTAGTGCGTTAAAATAATTTTCTTCACTCACATTTATTATGGTTTTCAAATTCTTTTGCATACATAAGCTGCCAAATTTCCCTTTTGTTGTGATTTATATTTGCCTTATCTTTTTGTTTACGAGAAAACTGGGAGAGTGAAAAACTCAAGTTTGAAAAAAAAAATTGAACATCCAAAATGGAAATGCACATATGCTAAGAGAGATAATTCCAAAAATTTTCTGTCATTTTTTAAGTCCGCTTTTTGTAAAATAGGCAAAAAGTGGCTTGTTTGGCTCTGGCAAATATCCCACCACACGTTAACTTTAGAATTTAATTTTTTCTACTCCTTCAAATATTTGGATCATTAGGTCATTTGCATCTTCAACATGTTTCTGGCATGCATATCCACCACATTTAAAACATGTTAGCATCAATTTGAGATCACTTTCTTATAAAATTCCATCGAGCTATCTGGTGTTGTACTACTGGAATTTCTGCAACCTGGTTAACAAAACTTTGGTGTTTATTTATAGTGCGTGAAAATAATTTTCTTCACTCACATTTATTATATTTTTCAAATTCTTTTGCATAAATAAACTCTTAAATTTTCATTTTGTTTTGACTATATTTGCCTTATCTTTTTGTTTACGAGAAAACTGGGAGAGTGAAAACCTCATGTTTGAAAAAAAAATTGAACATCCAAAATGGAAATGCACAAATGCTGAGAGCGATAATTCCAAAAAGTTTCTATGATTTTTTAGGTTCGCTTTTTGTAAAATAGGCAAAAAGTGGGTTGTTGGCTCTGGTAAATTTCCCACAGCACGTTAACTTGAGCATTTAATTTTTCCTACTCCTTGAAATTTTTGGATCATTAGGTCATTTGCATCTTCAACATATTTCTGGCATGCATATCCACCACATTTAAATATATTAGGATCAATTAGACATCTCTTTCTTATAAAATTCCTCCAAGCAATTTGGGGTTGTACTAGTGGAATTTCCCCAACGTGGATAACAAAACTTTGGTGTTCATTTTTAGTGCGTGAAAATAATTTTCTTCACTCACATTTATTATAGTTTTCAAATTCTTTTGCATAAATAAGATCTAAAAAATGAATTTTTTTGTGATCTATATTTGCCATATCTTTTTGTTTACTGGGAGAGTGAAAAACTCAAGTTCGAAAAAAAAAATTGAACATCCAAAATGGAAATACACAAATGCAAAGAAAGATAATTCTGAAAAGTATCTGTGATTTTTTAGGTCCTCTTTTTGTAAAATAGGCAAAAAGTGGGTTGTTTGCCTCTGGTAAATATCCCACCGGACGTCAACTTGAGAATTTAATTTTTTCTACTCCTTGAAATTTTTTGATCATTGGGTCATTTGCATCTTCAACTTGTTTCTGGCATGCATATCCACCACATTAAACATGTTTGGAGCAATTAGAAATCTTTTTCTTTTAAAATTCCACCAACCAATTTGAGGTTGTATTATTGGAATTTCCTCAACGTGGATAACCAAATTTGGTGCTCATTTTTAGTGCGTGAAAATAATTTTCTTCACTCACATTTATTATAGTTTTCAATTTCTTTTGCATACATAAGCTATAAAATTTTAATTTTTTTGTGATCTATATTTGCCTTGTCTTTTTATTTATGAGAAAACTAGGAGAGTGAAAAACTCAAGTTTGAAAAAAAAAATTGAACATCCAAAATGGAAATGCACAAATGCTAAGAAAGATAATTCCAAAAAGTATCTGTGATTGTTTAGGTCCTCTTTTTGAAAAATAGGCAAAAAGTGGGTTGTTTGCCTATGGTAAATATCCCACTGGACGTCAACTTGAGAATTTAATTTTTTCTACTCCTTGAAATTTTTTGATCATTAGGTCATTTGCATCTTCAACTTGTTTCTGGCATGTATATCCACCACATTTAAACATGTTAGGAGCAATTAGAAATCTTTTTCTTTTAAAATTCCACCAAGCAATTTGAGGTTGTATTATTGGAATTTCCCCAACGTGGATAACAAAATTTGGTGTTCATTTTTAGTGTGTGAAAATAATTTTCTTCACTCACATTTATTATAGTTTTCAATTTCTTTTGCAAACATAAGCTCTAAAATTTTAATTTTGTTGTGATCTATATTTGCCTTGTCTTTTTATTTACGAGAAAACTGGGAGAGCGAAAAACTCAAGTTTGAAAAAAAAATTGAACATCCAAAATGGAAATGCACAAATGCTAAGAAAGACAATTCCAAAAAGTATATGTGATTTTTTAGGTCCTCTTTTTGTAAAATAGGCAAAAAGTGGGTTGTTTGCCTCTGGTAAATATCCCACCGGACGTCAACTTGAGAATTTAATTTTTTCTACTCCTTGAAATTTTTTGATCATTAGGTCATTTGCATCTTCAACATGTTTCTGGCATGCATATCCACCACATTTAAACATGTTAGGAGCAATTAGAAATCTTTTTCTTTTAAAATTCCACCAAGCAATTTGAGGTTGTATTATTGGAATTTCCCCAACGTGGATAACAAAATTTGGTGTTCATTTTTAGTGCGTGAAAATAATTTTCTTCACTCACATTTATTATAGTTTTCAATTTCTTTTGCATACATAAGCTCTAAAATTTTAATTTTGTTGTGATCTATATTTGCCTTGTCTTTTTATTTACGAGAAAACTGGGAGAGTGAAAAACTCTAGTTTGAAAAAAAAAATTGAACATCCAAAATGTAAATGCACAAATGCTAAGAAAGATAATTCCAAAAAGTATGTATGATTTTTTAGGCCCTCTTTTTGTAAAATAGGCAAAAAGTGGGTTGTTTGCCTCTGGTAAATATCCCAGCGGATGTCAACTTGAGAATTTAATTTTTTCTACTCCTTGAAATTTTTTGATCATTAGGTCATTTGCATCTTCAACTTGTTTCTGGCATGCATATCCACCACATTTAAACATGTTAGGAGCAATTAGAAATCTTTTTCTTTTAAAATTCCACCAAGCAATTTGAGATTGTATTATTGGAATTTCCCCAACGTGGATAACAAAATTTGGTGTTCATTTTTAGTGTGTGAAAATAATTTTCTTCACTCACATTTATTATAGTTTTCAATTTCTTTTGCATACATAAGCTCTAAAATTTTAATTTTGTTGTGATCTATATTTGCCTTGTCTTTTTATTTACGAGAAAACTGGGAGAGTGAAAAACTCAAGTTTGAAAAAAAAATTGAACATCTGAAATGGAAATGCACAAATGCAAAGAAAGATAATTCCAAAAAGTATCTGTGATTTTTTAGGTCCTCTTTTTGTAAAATAGGCAAAAAGTTGGTTGTTTGCCTTTGGTAGATATCCCACAGCACGTCAACTTGAGAATTTAATTTTTTCTACACCTTGAAATTTTTGAATCATTAGGTCATTTGCATTTTCAACAAGTTTCTAGCAAGCATATCCACCACATTTAAAACATGTTAGGATCAATTTGAGATCACTTTCTTATAAAATTTCACCTTGCTATTTGGGGTTGTACTAGTAGAATTTCCCCAACCTGGATAACAAAACTTTGGTGTTTATTTTAGTGCTTGAAAATAATTTTCTTCACTCACATTTATTATTGTGATCGATATTTGCCTTATCTTTTTGTTTACGAGAAAACTGGGAGAGTGAAAACCTCATGTTTGAAATAAAAAATTGAACATCCAAAATGGAAATGCACAAATACTGTGAGAGATAATTCCAAAAAGTATCTGTGATTTTTTAGGTTCGCTTTTTTTAAAATAGGCAAAAACTGGGTTGTTGGCTCTGGTAAATTTCCCACAGCACGTTAACTTGAGAATTTAATTTTTTCTACTCCTTAAAACTTTTGGATCATTTGGTCATTTGCATCTTCAACATGTTTCTGGCATGCATATCCACCACATTCAAAACATGTTAGGATCAATTTGAAATCTCTTTTTTATAAAATTCCACCAAGCTATTTGGGGTTGTACTAAAGGAATTTCCCAAACGATGATAACAAAACTTTGGTGTTCATTTTTAGTGCGTGAAAATAATTTTCTTGACCCACATTTATTGTAGTTTTCAAATTCTTTTGCATGCATAAACTCTAAAAATTTACTTTTGTTGTGATCTATATTTTCCTTATCTTTTCGTTTACAAGAAAACTGGGAGAGTGAAAAACTCAAGTTTGAAAAAAAAAAATTGCACATCCAAAAACTGAAATGCACAAATGCTGAGAGCGATAATTCCGAAAAGTATCTATGATTTTTTAGGTCCGCTTTTTTTAGAATAGGCAAAAAGCGGGCTGTTTGGCTTTGGTAAATATCCCACCGCACGTTAACTTGAGAATTTAATTTTTCTACTCCAAAAAATTTTATGATTATTAGGTCATTTGCATCTTCAACATGTTTCTGGCATGCATATCCACCACATTTAAACATGTTAGGTTCAATTAGAAATCACTTTCTTATAAAATTCCACCAAGCAATTTGGGGTTGTACTAGTGGAATTTCCCCAACGTAGATAACAAAACTTTGGTGTTCATTTTTAGTGCGTGAAAATATTTTTTTTCACTCACATTTATTATAGTTTTCAAATTCTTTTGCATACATAAGCTCTAATTTTTAATTTTGTTGTGATCTATATTTACCTTAACTTTTTGTTTACGGGAAAAATGGGAGAGTGAAAAACTCAAGTTCGAAAAAAAAATTGGACATCCAAAATGGAAATGCACAAATTCTAAGAGTGATAATTCCAAAAAGTATCTATGATTTTTTAGGTCCGCTTTTTGTAAAATAATCAAAAAGTGGGTTGTTTGGCTTTGGTAAATATCCTACCGCTTGTTAACTTGAGAATTTAATTTTTTCAACTCCTTGAAATTTTTGGATCATTAGGTCATTTGCATCTTCAACATGTTTCTGGCAAGCATATCCGCCAGATTTAAAACATGTTAGGGTCAATTTGAGATCACTTTCTTATAAAACTCCACCAAGCTATCTGGGGTTGTACTAGTGGAATTTCCCCCACCAGGATAAAAAAACTTTGGTGTTTATTTTTAGTGCGTGAAAATAATTTTCTTCACTCACAGTTAATATAGTTTTCAAATTCCTTTGCATACATAAACTTTTCAATTTTCATTTTGTTGTGATCTATATTTGCCTTATCTTTTTGTTTACAAGAAAATAGGGAAAGTGAAAACCTCAAGATTGAAAAAAAAAAATTGAACATCCAAAATGGGAATGCACAAATGCTGAGAGAGATAATTCCAAAAAGTATCTGTGATTTTTTAGGTTCGATTTTTGTAAAATAGGCAAAAAGTGGGTTGTTGGCTTTGGTAATTTTACCGCAGCACGTTAACTTGAGAATTTAATTTTTTCTACTCCTTGAAACTTTTGGATCATTAGGTCATTTGCATCTTCAACATGTTTCTGGCATGCATATCTACCACATTCAAAACATGTTAGGATCAATTTGAAATCTCTTTTTTATAAAATTCCACCAAGCTATTTGTGGTTGTACTTGTGGAATTTCCCGAACGTGGATAACAAAACCTTGGTGTACATTTTTAGTGCGTGAAAATAATTTTCTTCATTCACATTTATTATAGTTTTCAAATTCTTTTGCATACATAAAATTTGAAATTTCCATTTTGTTGTGATCTATATTTGGATTTTCTTTGTTATTTATGAGAAAACTGAGAGAGCGAAAAACTCATAGTTTGAAAAAAAAAATTGATCATAAAAAAATGAAAATGCACAAATGCTGAGAGAGATAATTCCAAAAAGTATTTGTGATTTTTTAGGTCCGCTTTTTGTAAAATAGGCAAAAAGTGGGTTGTTTGGCTCTGGTAAATGTCCCACCGCACGTTAACTTGAGAATTTAATTTTTTCTACTCCTTGAAATTTTTCGAACATTAGGTCATTTGCATCTTCAACATATTTCTGGCATGCAGATCCTCCTCATTTAAAACATGTTCAGATCAATTAAATATCTCTTTCTTATAAAATTCCACTAAGCTATCTGGGGTTGTTCTAGTGGAATTTCCCGAATTTCATTTTCATTTTTAGTGCGTGAAAATAATTTTTTCACTCACATTAACTATTGTTTTCAAATTATTTTGCATAAATAAACTCTTAAATTTTTATTTTGTTGTGATCTATATTTGCCTTATCTTTTTGTTTAAGAGAAAACTGGGAGAGTGAAAAACTCAAGTTTGAAAAAGAAATTGAATATCCAAAAATGGAAATGCACAAATGCTGAGTGTAATAATTCTGAAAAGTATCTATGATTTTTTAGGTCCGCTTTTTGTAATATAGGGAAAAGTGGGTTGTTTGTCTCTGGTAAATATCCCACGCACGTTAACTTGAGAATTTAATTTTTTCTACTCCATGAAATTTTTGGATCATTTGGTCATTTGCATCCTCAACATGTTTCTGGCATGCATATCCACCTCATTTAAAGCATGTTAGGATCAATTTGAGATCACTTTCTTATAAAATTCCACCAAGCTATCTGGGGTTGTACTAGTGGAATTTCCCCAACCTGGATAACAAAACTTTGGTGTTTATTTTTAGTGCGTGAAAATAATTTTCTTCATGCACATTTAATATAGTTTTCAAATTCTTTTGCATACATAAACTCTTAAATTTTCATTTTGTTGTGATCCATATATGCCTTATCTTTTTGTTTACGAGAAAACTGGGAGAGTGAAAACCTCATGTTTGAAAAAAACATTGAACATCCAAAATGGAAATGCAAAAATGCTGAGAGAGATAATTCCAAAAAGTATCTGTGATTTTTTAGGTTCGCCATTTTTAAAATAGGCAAAAAGTGGGTTGTTGGCTCTGGTAAATTTCCCACAGCACGTTAACTTGAGAATTTAACTATTTCTACTCCTTGAAACTTTTGGATCATTAGGTCATTTGCATCTTCAACATGTTTCAGCCATGCATATCTACCACATTCAAAACATGTTAGGATCAATTAGAAATCTCTTTTTTATAAAATTCCACCAAGCTATTTGGGGTTGTACTAGTGGAATTTCCCAAACGATTATAACAAAACTTTGGTTTTCATTTTTAGTGCGTGGAAATAATTTTCTTCACTCACATTTATTATAGTTTTCAAATTCTTTTGCATGCATAAACTCTAAAAATTTCATTTTTTTGTGATCTATATTATCCTTATCTTTTCGTTTACGAGAAAACTGGGAGACTGAAAAACTCATGTTTACAAAAAAAAATTGAACATCCAAAAATGGAAATGCACATATGCTGAGAGTGATAATTCCGAAAAGTATCTATGATTTTTTAGGTTCGTTTTAGTAAAATAGGCAAAAAGCGGGTTGTTTGGCTATGCTAAATATCCTACCGCACATTAACTTGAGAATTTAATTTTTCTACTTCTAGAAATTTTTGGATCATTTGGTCATTTGCATCTTCAACAAGTTTCTAGCATGCATATCCACTACATTTAAACATGTTAGGATCAATTAGAAATCTCTTTCTTATAAAATTCCACCAAGCAATTTGGGGTTGTACTAGTGGAATTTCCCCAACGAGGATAACAGAACTTTGGTGTTCATTTTTTGTGCATGAAAATAATTTTCTTCACTCACATTTATTATTGTTTTCAAATTCTTTTGCATACATAAGCTCTAAAATTTTAATTTTGTTGTGATCTATATTTGTGTTATCTTTTTGTTTACGAGAAAACTTGGAGAGTGAAAAACTCAAGTTTGAAAAAAAAATTGAACATCCAAAATGGAAATGCACAAATGTTGAGAGCGATAATTCCGAAAAGTATCTATAATTTTTTTGGTCCGTTTTTTCTAAAATAGCCAAAATGCGGGTTGTTTGGCTCAGGTAAATATCCCATTGCACGTTAACTTGAGAATTTAATTTTTTTACTCCTAGAAATTTTTCGATCATGAGGCCTTTTGCATCTACAACATGTTTCTGGCATGCATATCCACCACATTAAAAACATGTTGGGATGAATTAGAAATCTTTTTCTTATAAAATTCCACCAAGCTATCTGGGGCTATACTTGTGGAATTTTCCCAACGTGGATAACAAAACTTTGGTGTTCATTTTTAGTGCGTGAAAATAATTTTCTTCACTCTCATTTTTTATAGTTTTCAAATCCTTTTGCATACATAAACTCTAAAAATTTCATTTTGTTGTGATCTTTATTTGCCTTATCCTTTTGTTTACGAGAAAACTTGGAAAGTGAAAACTCAAGTTTGAAAAAAAAATTGAACATTCAAAAATTGAAATGCTTAAATGCTGAGAACGATAATTCCAAAAAGTATCTGTGATTTTTCGGGTACGATTTTTGTAAAATAGGCAAAAAGTATGTTGTTTGGCTTTGGTAAATATCCCATCGCACGTTAGCTTGAAAATTTAATTTTTTCTACTCCTTGAAATTTTTGGATCATTAGGTCATTTGCATCTTCAATATGTTTCTAGCATGCATATCCACCACATTTAAACATGGTAGGATCAATTAGAAATATCTTTCTTCTTAAATTCCACCAAGCAATTTGGGTTTATACTAGTTGAATTTTCCCAACGTGAATAACAAAACTTTGGTGTTCATTTTTAGTGCGTGAAAATAATTTTCTTCACTCACATTTGTTATACTTTTCAAATTCTTTTGCATACATAAAGCTCTAAAATTTTAATTTTGTTGTGATCTATATTTGCCTTATCTTTTTGTTTACGAGAAAACTAGGAGAGTGAAAAACTCAAGTTTGAAAAAAAAAATTGAACATCCAAAATGGAAATGCACAAATGTTAAGAAAGATAATTCCAAAAAGTATCTGGGATTTTTTAGGTCCGCTTTTTGTAAAATTGGCAAAAAGTAGGTTGTTTGGCTCTAGTAAATATCCCACCGCACGTTAACTTGAGAATTTAATTTTTTTCTACTCCTTGAAATTTTTGGATCATTAGGTCATTTGCATCTTCAACATGTTTCTGGCATGCATATCCACCACATGTAAACATGTTAGGATTAATAAGACATCTCTTTCTTATAAAATTCCACAAAGCAATTTGGGGTTGTACTATTGGAATTTCCCCAACGTGGATATCAAAACTTTGGTGTTCATTTTTAGTGCGTGAAAATAATTTTCTTCACTCACATTTATTATAGTTTTCAAATTCTTTTGCGTACATCAGCTCTAAAATTTTAATTTTGTTATGATCTATATTTGCCTTATCTTTTTGTTTACAAGAAAAATGGGAGGGTGAAAAACTCAAGTTCGAAAAAAAAAATTGAACATCCAAAATGGAAATGCACAAATGCTAAGAGAGAAAATTCCAAAAAGTATCTGTGATTTTTTAGGCCAGTTTTTGTAAAATAGGCAAAAAGTAGGTTGTTTGGCTCTGGTAAATATCCCACCGCACGTTAACTTGAGAATTTAATTTTTTCAACTCCTTGAAATTTTTTGATCATTTGGTCATTTGCATCTTCAACATGTTTCTGGCATACATATCCACCACATTTAAACATGTTAGGATCAATTAGAAATTTTTTTCTTGTAAAATTCAACCAAGCAATTTGAGGTTGTACTAGTGGAATTCTCCCAACTTGGATAATAAAACTTTGGTGTTCATTTTTAGTGCGTGAAAATAATTTTCTTCATTCACATTTATTATGGTTTTCAAATTCTTTTGCATGCATAAACTCTAAAATTTTCATTTTGTTGTGATCTATATTTTCCTGAACTTTTTGTTTACGAGAAAACTGGGAGAGTGAAAAACTCAACTTTGAAAAAAAAAATGAATATCCAAAAATGGAAATGAACAAATACTGAGAGCAATAATTCCGAAAAGTATCTATGATTTTTTAGGTCCACTTTTTGTAAAATAGGCAAAAAGGGGGTTGTTTGGCTTTTGTAAATATCCCACCGCACGCAAACTTCAGAATCTAATTTTTGTACTCCTAGAAATTTTGGGATCATTAGGTCATTTGCATCTTCAACAAGTTTCTGGCATGCATACCCACTACATTTAAACATGTTAGGATCAATTAGAAATCTCTTTCTTATAAAATTCCACCAAGCAATTTGGGGTGTTACTAGTGGAATTTGCCTAACCTGGATAACAAAACTTTAGTGATCATTTTTAGTGCGTGAAAATAATTTTTTTCACTCACATTTGTTATGGTTTTCAAATTCTTTTGCATACATAAGCTGTAAAATTTTAATTTTGTTGTGATCTTTATTTGCCTTATCTTTTTGTTTACGAGAAAATTGGGAGAGAACAAACTCAAGTTTGAAAAAAAAATTGAACATCCAAAATGGAAATGCACAAATGCTAAGAGCGATAAATCCAAAAAGTATCTGTGATTTTTTAAGTCCGCTTTTTTTTAAAATAGGCAAAAAGTGGGTTGTTTGGCTCTAATAAATATCCCACCGCACGTTAACTTGAGAATTTAATTTTTTCTACTCCTTGAAATATTTGGATCATTAGGTCATTTGCGTCTTCAACCTGTTTTTGGCATGCATATCCACCACATTTAAAACATGTTAGGATCAATTTGAGATCACTATCATATAAAATTCCACCAAGCTAACTAGGGTTGTACTAGTGGAATTTCCGCAACCTGGATAACAAAACTTTCGTGTTTATTTTTAGTGCGTGAAAATAATTTTCTTCACTCACATTTATTATAGTTTTCAAATTCTTTTGCATACATAAACTCATAAATTTTCATTTTGTTTTGATCTATATTTGCCTTATCTTTTTGTTAACGAGAAAACAGGGAGAGTGAAAAACTCATGTTTGAAAAAAAAATTGAACATCCAAAAAGGAAATGCACAAATGCTGAGAGAGATAATTCCAAAAAGTATCTGTGATTTTTTAGGTTCGCTTTTTGTAAACTAGCCAAAAAGTGGGTTGTTAGCTTTGGTAAATTTCCCACAGCACGTTAACTTGAGAATTTAATTTTTTCTACTCCTTGAAATTTTTGGATCATTAGGTCATTTGCATCTGCAAAATGTTTCTGGCATGCGTATCCACCACATTAAAACATGTTAGGATCAATTAGAAATCTCTTTTTTGTAAAATTCCACCAAGCAATTTGGGGTTGTACTAGTGGAATTTCCCAAACGATGGTAACAAAACTTTGGTGTTAATTTTTAGTGCGTGAAAATAATTTTCTTCACTCACATTTATTATAGTTTTCAAATTATTTTGCTTGCAGAAACTCTAAAATTTTATTTTTTTGTGATCTATATTTGCCTTATCTTTTGGTTTACGAGAAAACTGGGAGAGTAAAAAACTCAAGTTTGAAAAAAAAATGGAACATCCAAAAATTGAAATGCACAAATGCTGACAGCGATAATTCCGAAAAGTATCTATGATTTTTTACGTCCGTTTTTTGTAAAAAAGGCAAAAAGCGGGTTGTTTGGCTCTGGTAAATATCCCACCGCACGTTAACTTGAGAATTTAATTTTTCTACTCCAAGAAATTTTTGGATCATTAGGTCATTTGCATCTTCAACAGTTTTCTGGCATGCATATCCACTACATTTAAACATGTTAGGATCAATTAGAAATATCTTTCTTATAAAATTCCACTAAGCAATTTGGGGTTGTACTAGTGGAATTTCCCCAACCTACATAACAAAAATTTGGTGTTCATTTTTAGTGCATGAAAATAATTTTCTTCACTTACATTTATTATGGTTTTCAAATTCTTTTGCATACGTAAGGTCTAAAATTTTAATTTTTTTGTGATCTACATTTGCCTTATCTTTTTGTTTACGAGAAAACTGGGAGAGTGAAAAACTCAAGTTTGAAAAAAAAAATGAACATCCACAATGCAAATGCACAAATGCTGAGAGCGATAATTCCGAAAAGTATCTATGATTTTTTTTTCCTCTTTTTGTAAAATAGGCAAAAAGCTGGTTGTATGGTTCTGGTAAATATCCCACTGCATGTTAACTTGAGAATTTAATTTTTCTACTCCTAGAAATATTTCGATCATTAGGTCATTTTCATCTTCAACATGCATTGGCATGCATATCCACCACATTAAAAACATGTTAGGATGAATTAGAAATCTTTTTCTTATAAAATTCCACCAAGCTATCTGGGGCTGTACTTATGGAATTTCCCCAACGTGGATAACAAAACTTTGGTGTTCATTTTTAGTGCGTGAAAATAATTTTCTTCACTCTCATTTGTTATAGTTTTCAAATTATTTTGCTTAAGTAAACTCTAAAAATTTCATTTTGTTGTGATGTTTATTTGCCTTATCTTTTTTTTACGAGAAAACTGGGAAAGTGAAAAACTCAAGTTTGAAAAAAAAATTGAACATCCAAAATTGGAAATACTCAAATGCTGAGAGCGATAATTCCAAAAAGTATCTGTGATTTTTTAGGTCCGATTTTTGTAAAATAGGCAAAAAGTCTGTTGTTTGGCTCTGGTAAATATCCCACCGCACGTTAACTTGAGAATTTAATTTTTTCTACTACTTGAAATTTTTATATAATTAGGTCATTTGCATCTTCAACATGTTTCTGCCATGCATATCCACCACATTTAAACATGTTAGGGGCAATTAGAAATCTCTTTCTTTTAAAATTCCACCAAGCAATTTGAGGTTGTACTTGTGGACTTTTCCCAACCTGGATAACAAAACTTTGATGTTCATTTTTAGTGCATGAAAATAATTTTATTCACTCATATTTATGATGGTTTTCAAATTCTTTTGCATGCATAAACTCTAAAATTTTAATTTTGTTGTGATCTATATTTGCCTTTTCTTATTGTTTACGAGAAAACTGGGAGAGTGAAAAACTCAAGCTTGAAAAAAAAAATTGAACATCCAAAAATGGAAATGCACAAATGCCGAGAACGATAATTCCGAAAAGTATGTATGATTTTTTTGGTCCGCTTTTTGTAAAATAGGCAAAAAGGGGGTTGTTTGGCTTTTGTAAATATCCCACCGCACGTTAACTTGAGAATCTAATTTTTCTACTCCTAGAAATTTTTGGATCATTAGGTCATTTGCATCTTCAACAGGTTTTTGGCATGCATATCCACTATATTTAAACATGTTAGGATCAATTCGAAATCTCTTTCTGATAAAATTCCACCAAGCAATTTGGGTTGTACTAGTGGAATTTTCCCAACCTGGATAACAAAAATTTGGTGTTCACTTTTAGTGCGTGAAAATAATTTTCTTCACTCACATTTATTATGGTTTTCAAATTCTTTTGCAAACATAAGCCGTAAAATTTTAATTTTGTTGTGATCTATATTTGCCTTATATTTATCTTTACGAGAAAACTGGGAGAGTGAAAAACTCAAGTTTGAAAAAAAAAAATTGAACATCCAAAATGGAAATGCACAAATGCTAAGAGAGATAATTCCAAAAAGTATCTGTGATTTTTTAAGTCCGCTTTTTGTAAATTAGGCAAAAAGTGGGTTGTTTGGCTCTATTAAATATCCCACCGCACGTTAACTTGAGAATTTAATTTTTTCTACTCGAAATTTTTGGATCATTAGGTCATTTGCGTCTTCAACATGTTTATGGCATGCATATCCACCATATTTAAAACATGTTAGGATCAATTCGAGATCACTTTCATATAAAATTCCACCAAGCTATCTGGGGTTGTACTAGTGGAATTTTCGCAACCTGGATAAAAAAACTTTGGTGTTTATTTTTAGTGCGTGAAAATAATTTTCTTCACTCACATTTATTATAGTTTTCAACTTCTTTTTCATAAATAAACTCTTAAAGTTTCATTTTGTTGTGATCTATATTTGCCTTATCATTTTGTTAACGAGAAAACAGGGAGAGTGAAGACCTCATGTTTGAAAAAAAAATTGAACATCCAAAATGGAAATGCACAAATGCTGAGAGAGATAATTCCAAAAAGTATCTGTGATTTTTTAGGTTCTCCTTTTGTAAAATAGGCAAAAAGTGGGTTGTTGGCTCTGGTAAATTTCCCACAGCATGTTAACTTGAGAATTTAATTTTTTCTAGTCCTTGAAATTTTTGGATCATTAGGTCATTTGCAGCTTCAAAATGTTTCTGGCATGCGTATCCACCACATTAAAACATGTTAGGATCAATTAGAAATCTCTTTTTTGTAAAATTCCACCAAGCAATTTGGGGTTGTACTAGTGGAATTTCCCAAACGATGGTAACAAAACTTTGGTGTTAATTTTTAGTGCGTGAAAATAATTTTCTTCACTCACATTTATTATAGTTTTCAAATTATTTTGCTTGCAGAGACTCTAAAATTTTATTTTTTTGTGATCTATATTTGCCTTATCTTTTGGTTTACGAGAAAACTGGGAGAGTAAAAAACTCAAGTTTGAAAAAAAAATGGAACATCCAAAAATTGAAATGCACAAATGCTGACAGCGATAATTCCAAAAAGTATCTATGATTTTTTACGTCCGTTTTTTGTAAAAAAGGCAAAAAGCGGGTTGTTTGGCTCTGGTAAATATCCCACCGCACGTTAACTTGAGAATTTAATTTTTCTACTCCAAGAAATTTTTGGATCATTAGGTCATTTGCATCTTCAACAGTTTTCTGGCATGCATATCCACTACATTTAAACATGTTAGGATCAATTAGAAATATCTTTCTTATAAAATTCCACTAAGCAATTTGGGGTTGTACTAGTGGAATTTCCCCAACCTACATAACAAAAATTTGGTGTTCATTTTTAGTGCATGAAAATAATTTTCTTCACTTACATTTATTATGGTTTTCAAATTCTTTTGCATACGTAAGGTCTAAAATTTTAATTTTTTTGTGATCTACATTTGCCTTATCTTTTTGTTTACGAGAAAACTGGGAGAGTGAAAAACTCAAGTTTGAAAAAAAAAATGAACATCCACAATGCAAATGCACAAATGCTGAGAGCGATAATTCCGAAAAGTATCTATGATTTTTTTTTCCTCTTTTTGTAAAATAGGCAAAAAGCTGGTTGTATGGTTCTGGTAAATATCCCACTGCATGTTAACTTGAGAATTTAATTTTTCTACTCCTAGAAATATTTCGATCATTAGGTCATTTTCATCTTCAACATGCATTGGCATGCATATCCACCACATTAAAAACATGTTAGGATGAATTAGAAATCTTTTTCTTATAAAATTCCACCAAGCTATCTGGGGCTGTACTTATGGAATTTCCCCAACGTGGATAACAAAACTTTGGTGTTCATTTTTAGTGCGTGAAAATAATTTTCTTCACTCTCATTTGTTATAGTTTTCAAATTATTTTGCTTACGTAAACTCTAAAAATTTCATTTTGTTGTGATGTTTATTTGCCTTATCTTTTTTTTACGAGAAAACTGGGAAAGTGAAAAACTCAAGTTTGAAAAAAAAATTGAACATCCAAAATTGGAAATACTCAAATGCTGAGAGCGATAATTCCAAAAAGTATCTGTGATTTTTTAGGTCCGATTTTTGTAAAATAGGCAAAAAGTCTGTTGTTTGGCTCTGGTAAATATCCCACCGCACGTTAACTTGAGAATTTAATTTTTTCTACTACTTGAAATTTTTATATAATTAGGTCATTTGCATCTTCAACATGTTTCTGCCATGCATATCCACCACATTTAAACATGTTAGGGGCAATTAGAAATCTCTTTCTTTTAAAATTCCACCAAGCAATTTGAGGTTGTACTTGTGGACTTTTCCCAACCTGGATAACAAAACTTTGATGTTCATTTTTAGTGCATGAAAATAATTTTATTCACTCATATTTATGATGGTTTTCAAATTCTTTTGCATGCATAAACTCTAAAATTTTAATTTTGTTGTGATCTATATTTGCCTTTTCTTATTGTTTACGAGAAAACTGGGAGAGTGAAAAACTCAAGCTTGAAAAAAAAAATTGAACATCCAAAAATGGAAATGCACAAATGCTGAGAACGATAATTCCGAAAAGTATGTATGATTTTTTTGGTCCGCTTTTTGTAAAATAGGCAAAAAGGGGGTTGTTTGGCTTTTGTAAATATCCCACCGCACGTTAACTTGAGAATCTAATTTTTCTACTCCTAGAAATTTTTGGATCATTAGGTCATTTGCATCTTCAACAGGTTTTTGGCATGCATATCCACTATATTTAAACATGTTAGGATCAATTCGAAATCTCTTTCTGATAAAATTCCACCAAGCAATTTGGGTTGTACTAGTGGAATTTTCCCAACCTGGATAACAAAAATTTGGTGTTCACTTTTAGTGCGTGAAAATAATTTTCTTCACTCACATTTATTATGGTTTTCAAATTCTTTTGCAAACATAAGCCGTAAAATTTTAATTTTGTTGTGATCTATATTTGCCTTATATTTATCTTTACGAGAAAACTGGGAGAGTGAAAAACTCAAGTTTGAAAAAAAAAAATTGAACATCCAAAATGGAAATGCACAAATGCTAAGAGAGATAATTCCAAAAAGTATCTGTGATTTTTTAAGTCCACTTTTTGTAAATTAGGCAAAAAGTGGGTTGTTTGGCTCTATTAAATATCCCACCGCACGTTAACTTGAGAATTTAATTTTTTCTACTCGAAATTTTTGGATCATTAGGTCATTTGCGTCTTCAACATGTTTATGGCATGCACATCCACCATATTTAAAACATGTTAGGATCAATTCGAGATCACTTTCATATAAAATTCCACCAAGCTATCTGGGGTTGTACTAGTGGAATTTTCGCAACCTGGATAAAAAAACTTTGGTGTTTATTTTTAGTGCGTGAAAATAATTTTCTTCACTCACATTTATTATAGTTTTCAACTTCTTTTTCATAAATAAACTCTTAAAGTTTCATTTTGTTGTGATCTATATTTGCCTTATCATTTTGTTAACGAGAAAACAGGGAGAGTGAAGACCTCATGTTTGAAAAAAAAAATGAACATCCAAAATGGAAATGCACAAATGCTGAGAGAGATAATTCCAAAAAGTATCTGTGATTTTTTAGGTTCTCCTTTTGTAAAATAGGCAAAAAGTGGGTTGTTGGCTCTGGTAAATTTCCCACAGCATGTTAACTTGAGAATTTAATTTTTTCTAGTCCTTGAAATTTTTGGATCATTAGGTCATTTGCAGCTTCAATATGTTTCTGGCATGCGTATCCACCACATTAAAACTTGTTAGGCTCAATTAAAAATCCCTTTTTTATAAAATTCCACCAAGCAATTTGGGGTTGAACTAGTGGAATTTCCCAAACGATCATAACAAAACTTTGGTGTTAATTTTAGTGCGTGAAAATAATTTTCTTCACTCACATTTATTATAGTTTTCAAATTCTTTTGCATGCATAAACTCTAAAATTTTTATTTTGTTGCGATCAATATTTGCCTTATCTTTTTGTTTACGAGATAACTGGGAGAGTGAAAAACTTAAGTTTGAAAAAAAAATGGAACATCCAAAAATAGAAATGCACAAACGCTGAGAGGGATAATTCTGAAAAGTATCTTTGATTTTTTAGGTCCATTTTTTGTAAAAAATGCAAAAAGCGGGTTGTTTGGCTCTGGTAAATATCCCACCGCACGTTAACTTGAGAATATAATTTTTCTACTCCTAGAAATTTTTGGATCATTAGGTCATTTGCATCTTCAACAGGTTTCTGGCATGCATATCCACTACATTTAAACATGTTAGGATCAATTAGAAAATTCTTTCTTATAAAATTCCACCAAGCAATTTGGGGTTGTACTAGTGGACTTTCCCCAACGTGGATAACAAAACTTTGGTGTTCATTTTTAGTGCATGATAATAATTTTCTTCACTCACATTTATTATGGTTTTCAAATTCTTTTGCATACATAAGCTCAAAAATTTTAATTTTGTTGTGATCTACATTTGCCTTATGTTTTTGTTTACGAGAAAACAGGGAGAGTGAAAAACTCATGTTTGAAAAAAAAAATGAACATCCAAAATGAAAATGCACAAATGCTGAGAGCGAAAATTCCGAAAAGTATCTATGATTTTTTTAGTCCGCTTTTTGTAAAATAGGCAAAAAATGGGTGGTTTGGCTCTGGTAAATATCCCACTGCACGTTAACTTGAGAATTTAATTTTTCTACTCCTAGAAATTTTTCGATCATTAGGTCATTTGCATCTTCAACATGTTTCTAGCATGCATATCCACCACATTAAAAACATGTTAGGATGAATTAGAAATCTATTTCTTATAAAATTCCACCAAGCTATCTAGGGTTGTACTTGTGGAATTTGCCCAACGTGGATAACAAAACTTTGTGCTCATTTTTAGTGCGTGAAAATAATTTTCTTCACTCTCATTTGTTATTGTTTTCAAATTCTTTTGTATACATAAACCCTAAAAATTTCATTTTGTGGTGATCTTTACTTGCCTAATCTTTTTTGTTTACGAGAAAACTAGGAAAGAGAAAACTCAAGTTTGAAAAAAAAATTGAACATCAAAAAATGGAAATGCTCAAATGCTGATAGCGATAATTCCAAAAAGTATCTGTGATTTTTTAGGTCCGATTTTTGTAAAATAGGCAAAAAGTGGGTTGTTTGGCTCTGGTAAATAGTCCACCCCACGTTTACTTGAGAATTTAATTTATCTTCTCCATGAAATTTTTGGATCATTAGGACATTTGCATCTTCAACATATTTCTAGCATGCATATCTACCACATTTAAACATGTTAGGATCAATTAGAAATCTCTTTCTTATAAAACTCCACCAAGCAATTTGGGGTGGTACTAGTGGAATTTCCCCAACGTGGATAACATAACTTTGGTGTTCATTTTTTGTGTGTGAAAATAATTTTCTATGCTCACATTTATAATAGTTTTCAAATTCTTTTGCATACATAAGTGCTAAAATTTTAATTTTGTTGTGATCTATATTTGCCTTTTCTTTTTGTTTACGAGAAAACTGGGAGAGTGAAAAACTCAAGTTTGAAAAAAAAAAAAATTGAACATCCAAAATGGAAATGCACAAATGCTAAGAAAGATAATTCCAAAAAGTATTTGTGATTTTTTAGGTCCGCTTTTTGTAAAATAGGCAAAAATTTGGTTGTTTGGCTCTGGTAAATATCCCACCGCACGTTAACTTGAGAATTTAGTTTTTTGTACTCAAAATTTTTGGATCATTAGGTCATTTGCATCTTCAACATGTTTCTGGCATGCATATCCACCACATTTAAACATGTTAGGATCAATTAGACATTTCTTTCTTATAAAATTCCACCAAGCAATTTGGGGTTGTACTACTGGAATTTCCCCAATGTGGATAACAAACCTTTGGTGTTCATTTTTAGTGCGTGAAATTAATTCTCTTCACACAAATTTATTGTAGTTTTCAAATTCTTTTGCATACATAAGCTCTAAAATTTTTATTTTGTTGTGATCTATATTTGCCTCATCTTTTTTTTTACGAGAAAACTGGAGAGTGAAAAACTCAAGTTTGAAAAAGAAATTGAACATCAAAAATGGAAATGCACAAATGCTAAGAGACATAATTCCAAAAATTATCTGTGATTTTTTAGGTCTGTTTTTTGTAAAATAGGCAAAAAGTGGGTTGTTTGGCTCTGGTAATTACCCACCGCACGTTAACTTGAGAATTTAATTTTTTCTACTCGAAATTTTTTTATCATTAGGTCATTTGCATCTTCAACATGTTTCTGGCATGCATATCCACCACATTTAAACATGTTAGGATCAATTAGCAATCTCTTTCTTTTAAAATTCCACCAAGCAATTTGAGGTTGTACTAGTGGAATTTGCCCAACATGGATAACAAAATTTTGGGTTCATTTTTAGTGCGTGAAAATAATTTTATTCACTCACATTTATTATAGTTTTCAAATTCTTTTGCATACATAAGCTCTAAAATTTTAATTTTGTTGTGATCAATTCTTGCCTTGTCTTTTTGTTTACGGGAAAACTGGGACAGTGAAAAACTAAAGTTTGAAAAAAAAAATTGAACATCCAAAATGGAAATGCACAAATGCTAAGAGAGATAATTCCAAAAAGTATCTGTGATTTTTTAGGTCCATTTTTGTAAAATAGGCAAAAAGTGGGCTGTTTGGCTCTTGTAAATATCCCACCACACGTTAACTTGAGAATTTAATTTTTTCTACTTCTTGAAAATTTTGAATCATTAGGTCATTTGCATCTTCAAGAAGTTTCTGGCATGCAGATCCACTACATTTTAAACATGTTAGGATCAATTTGAGATCACTTTCTTATAAAATTCCACCAAGCTTTCTGGGGTTGTACTAGTGGAATTTCCCCAACCTGGATAACAAAACTTGGGTGATTATTTTTTGTGCTTGAAAATAATTTTCTTCACTCACATTAATTATTGTTTTCAAATTCTTTTTCATACAAAAACTCTTAAATTTTCATTTTGTTGTGATCTACATTTGCCTTATCTTTTTGTTTACGAGAAAATTGGGAGAGTGAAAACCTCATGTTTGAAAAAAAAATTGAACATCCAAAATGGAAATGCACAAATGCTGAGAGAGAAAATTCCAAAAAGTATCTGTGCTTTTTTAGGTTCGCTTTTTGTAAAATAGGCAAAAAGTGGGTTGTTGGCTCTGGTAAATTTCCCACAGCACGTTAACTTGAGAATTTAATTTTTTCTACTCCTTGAAATTTTTGGATCATTAGGTCATTTGCATCTTCAACATGTTTCTGGCATGCATATCCACCACATTTAAAACATGTTAGGATCAATTTGTGATCACTTTCTTATAAAATTCCACCAAGCTATCTGGGGTTGAACTAGTGGAATTTCCGCAAGCTGGTTAACAAAACTTTGGTGTTTATTTTTAGTGCGTGAAAATAATTTTCTTCACTCACATTTATTATAGTTTTCAAATACGTTTGCATACATAAAGCTCTAAAATTTTAATTTTGTTGTGATTTATATTTGCCTTATCTTTTTGTTTACGAGAAAACTAGGAGAGTGAAAAACTCAAGTTTGAAAAAAAAAACTGAACATCCAAAATGGAAATGCACAAATGTTAAGAAAGATAATTCCAAAAAGTATCTGTGAATTTTTTGGTCCGCTGTTTGTAAAATAGGCAAAAAGTGGGTTGTTTGGCTCTGGTAAATATCCCACCACACGTTAACTTGAGAATTTAATTTTTTCTACTCCTTGAAATTTTTGGATCATTAGGTCATTGCCATCTTCATCATGTTTCTAGCATGCATATCCACCACATTTAAATATGTTAGGATCAATTAGACATCTCTTTCTTAGAAAATTCCACCAAGCAATTTGGGGTTGTACTTGTGGAATTTACCCAACGTGGATAACAAAACTTTGGTGTTCATTTTCAGTGCGTGAAAATAATTTTTTTTACTCACATTTATTATAGTTTTCAAATTCTTTTGCATACATAATCTCTAAAATTTTAATTTTGTTCTGATCGATATTTGCCTTATCATTTTGTTTACGAGAAAACTGGGAGAGTGAAAACCTCATGTTTGAAAAAAAAATTGAACATCCAAAATGCTATGAGAGATAATTCAAAAAAGTATCTCTGATTTTTAAGGTTCGCTTTTTGTAAAATAGGAAAAAAGTGGGTTGTTGGCTCTTGTAAATTTCCCACAGCACGTTAACTTGAGAATTTAATTTTCTCTACTCCTTGAAACTTTTGGATCATTAGGTCATTTGCATCTTCAACATGTTTCAGGCATGCATATCCACCACATTTAAAACATGTAAGGATTAATTTTAGATCACTTTCTTATACAATTGCACCAAGCTATCTGGGGTTGTACTAGTGGAATTTCCCCAACATGGATAAGAAAACTTTTGTGTTTATTTTTAGTGCGTGAAAATAAATTTCTTCACTCACATTTATTATTTTTTTCAAATTCTTTTGCATACATAAACTCTTAAATTTTCATTTTGTTATGAAAACCTCAAGATTGAAAAAAAAAAATTGAACATCCAAAATGGAAATGCACAAATTCTGTGAGCGATAATTCCGAAAGGTATCTATGATTTTTTAGGTCCGCCTTTTGTTAAATAGGCAAAAAGCGTGTTGTTTGGCTCTGGTAAATATCCCACCGCACGTTAACTTGAGAATTTAATTTTTCTATTCCTAGAAATTTTTGGATCATTTTGTCATTTGCATCTTCAACATGTTTCTGGCATGCATATCCACCACATTAAAAACATGTTAGGATGAATTAGAAATATTTTTCTTATAAAATTCCAACAAGCTATCTTGGGCTGTACTTGTGGAATTTCCCCAACGTGGAAAACAAAACTTTTGTGTTCATTTGTAGTACGTGAAAATAATTTTCTTCACTCTCATTTATTATAGTTTTCAAATTCTTTTGCATACATAAACTCTAAAAATTTCTTTTTGTTGTGATCTTTATTTGCCTTACCTTTTTGTTTACGAGAAAACAGGGAAAGTGAAAAACTCAAGTTTGAAAAAAAATTGAACATCCAAAAATGGAAATGCTCAAAGTCTGAGAGCGATAATTCCAAAAAGTATCAGTGACTTTTTAGGTCCGATTTTTGTTAAATAGGCAAAATACGTGTTGTTTGGCTCTGGAAAATATCCCACCGCACGTTACCTTGAGAATTTAATTTGTTCTACACCTTGAAATTTTTGGATCATTAGGTCTTTTGCATGTTCAACATGTTTCTGGCATGGATATCCACCACATTTAAACATGTTAAGATCAATTAGAAATCTCTTTCTTATAAAATTCCACCAAGCAATTTGGGGTTGTACTAGTGGAATGTCCCCAACGTGGATAACAAAACTTTGGTGTTCATTTTTAGTGCGTGAAAATAATTTTCTTCACTCACATTTATTATGGTTTTCAAATTCTTTTGCATACATAAGCTCTAAAATTTTTATTTTGTTGTGATCTATATTTGCCTTATCTTTTTGTTTACGAGAAAACTAGGAAAAACTCTAGGTTGAAAAAAAAAATTGAACATCCCAAATGGAAATGTACAAATGCTAAGAGAGATGATTCCAAAAAGTATCTGTGATTTTTTCGGTCTGTTTTTTGTAAAATAGGCAAAAAGTGGGTTGTTTGGCTCAGGTAAATATCCCACCCCACGTTAACTTGAGAATTTAATTTTTTCTACTTCTTGAAATTTTTGGATCATTAGGTCATGCATATCCACCACATTTAAACATGTTAGGATCAATTTCAGATCACTTTCTAATAAAATTCCACCAAGCTATCTGGGGTTGTACTAGTGGAATTTCGCCAACATGGATAACAAAACTTTGGTGTTTATTTTTAGTGCGTGAAAATAATTTTATTCACACACGTTTATTATAGTTTTCAAATTCTTTTGCATACATAGACTCTTAAATTTTCATTTTGTTGTGATCTATATTTGCCTTATCTTTTTGTTTACGAGAAAACAGGGAGAGTGAAAACCTCATGATTGAAAAAAAAATTGAACATCCAAAATGGAAATGCACAAATGCTAAGAGAGATAATTCAAAAAAGTATCTATGATTTTTTAAGTTTGATTTTTTTAAAATAGGCAAAAAGTGGGTTGTTGGCTGCGATAAATTTCCCACAGCACGTTAACTTGAGAATTTAATTTTTTCTTCTCCTTGAAACTTTTGGATCAATAGTTCATTTGCATTTTCAACATTTTTCTGGAATGCATATCCACCACATTCAAAACATGTTAGGATCAATTAGAAATCTCTTTTTTATAAAATTCCACCAAGCTATTTGGGGTTGTACAAGTGGAATTTCCCGAACGATGATAACAAAACTTTAGTGATCAGTTCTAGTGCGGGAAAATACATTTCTTCACTCAAATTTATTATATCTTTCAAATTCCATTGCATGCATAAACTCTAAAATTTTCAATTTGTTGGGATCTATATTTGTCTTATCTTTTTGTTTACGAGAAAACTAGGAGAGAGAAAAACTCAAGTTTGAAAAAAAAATTGAACATCCAAAATGGAAATACACAAATGCTAAGAGAGATAATTCCAAAAAGTATCTGTGATTTTTTAGGTCCTCTTTTTTTAAAATAGGCTGACAGCGGGTTGTTTGGCTCTGGTAAATATCCCACCGCACGTTAACTTGAGAATTTAATTTTTCTACTCCTAGAAATTTTTCGATCATTAGGTCATTTGCAACTTCAACCTGTTTCTGTCATGCATATCTACCACATTAAAAAGATGTTAGGATGAATTAGAAATCTTTTTCTTATAAAATTCCACAAAGCTATATGGGGATGTACTTGTGGAATTTCCCCAACGAGGATAACAAAACTTTGGTGTTCATTTTTAGTGCGTGAAAATATTTTTCTTCACTCACATTTACTACAGTTTTCAAATTCGTTTGCATCCAAAAACTCTAAAAGTTTCTTTTTGTTGTGATCTTTATTTGCCTTATCATTTTGTTTACGAGAAAACTGGGAAAGTGAAAAACTCAAGTTTGAAAATAAAAATGAACTTCCAACAATGGAAATGATCAAATGTTAAGAGCGATAATTCCAAAAAGTATTTGTGATTTTTTAGGTCCGATTTTTGTAAAATGGGCAAAAAGTGGGTTGTTTGGCTCTGGTAAATATCCCACCGCACGTTAACTTGAGAATTTAATTTTTTCTGCTCCTTGAAATTTTTGGATCATTAGGTCATTTGCATCTTACAATTGTTTTTGTCATGCACATCCACCACATTTAAAACATGTTAAGATCAATTAGAAATATCTTTCTTATAAAATTCCACCAAGCTATATGGGGTTGTACTAATGGAATTTCCCCCAGTGGGTAACAAAACTTTGGTGTTCATTTTTAGTGCGTGAAAATAATTCTCTTCACTCACATTTATTATAGTTTTCAAATTCTTTTGCATACATAGGCTCTAAAATTTTCATTTTGTTGTGATTTATATTTGCCTTATATTTAAGTTTATGAGAAAACTGGGAGAGTGAAAAACTCAAGTTTGAAAAAAAAATTGAACATCCAAAATGGAAATGCACAAAATGCTAAGTGAGATAATTCCAAAGAGTATCTATGATTTTTTGGGTCCGCTTTTTATAAAATAGGCAAAAAGCGGGTTGTTTGGCTCTGGTAAATATCCCACCGCACGTTAACTTGACAATTTAATTTTTTTACTCCTAGAAATTTTTGGATCATTAGGTCATTTGCATCTTCAACATGTTTCTAGCATGGATATCCACCACATTAAAAACATGTTAGGATGAATTAGAAATCTTTTTCTTATAAAATTCCACCAAGCTATCTGGGGTTGTACTTGTGGAATTTCCCCAACGTGGATAACAAAACTTTGGTGTTCATTTTTAGTGCGGGAAAATACTTTTCTTCACTCACATTTATTATAGTTTTCAAATTCCTTTGCATGCATAAACTCTAGAATTTTCAATTTGTTGTGCTCTATATTTGCCTTATCTTTTTGTTTACGAGAAAACTGGGAAGTGAAATACTCAAGTTTGAAAAAAAAAGTTGAACATCTAAAATTGAAATACACAAATGCTAAGAGAGATAATTCCAAAAAGTATCTGTGATTTTTTAGGTCTGCTTTTTGTAAAATAGGCAAAAAGATGGTGGTTTGGCTCTTGTAAATATCCTACTGCACGTTAACTTGAGAATTTAATTTTTCTACTCCAAGAAATTTTTCGATCATTAGGTCATTTGCAACTTCAACATGTTTTTGGAATGCTTATCCACCACATTAAAAACATGTTACGATGAATTAGAAATATTTTTCTTATAAAATTCCACAAAGCTATCTGGGGATGTACTTGTGGAATTTCCCCAACGAGGAAAACAAAACATTGGTGTTCATTTTTAGTGCGTGAAAATATTTTTCTTCACTCACATTTATTATAGTTTTCAAATTCTTTTGCATCCATAAACTCTAAAAATTTCATTTTGTTGTGATCTTTATTTGCCTTATCTTTTTGTTTACGAGAAAACTGGGAAAGTGAAAAACTCAAGTTTGAAAATAAAAATTGAACTTCTAAAAATGGAAATGCTCAAATGCTGAGAGCGATAATTCCAAAATGTATTTGTGATTTTTTAGGTCCGATTTTTGTAAAATGGGCAAAAAGTGGGTTGTTTGGCTCTGGTAAATGTCCCACCGCACGTTAACTTTAGGGGTTGTACTTGTGGAATTTCCAAAACTAGGATAAAAAAACTTTGGTGTTCATTTTTAGTGTGTGAATATAATTTTCTTCACTTACATTTATTATAGTTTTCAAATTCTTTTGCATGTATAAACTCTAAAATTTTCATTTTGTTGTGATCTATATTTGCCTTATCTTTTTGTTTACGAGAAAACTGGGAGAATGAAAAACTCAAGTTTGAAAAAAAAATTGAACATCCAAAAATGGAAATGCACAAATGCTTAAAGCAATAATTCCGAAAAGTATCTATGATTTTTTAGGTCCCTTTTTGTAATATAAGCAAAAAGCGTGTTGTTTGGCTCTAATAAATATCCCACCGCACATTAACTTGAGAATTTAATTTTTCTACTCCTAGAAATATTTGGATCATTAGGTCGTTTGCATCTTCAACATGTCTCTGGCATGCAAATCCACCACATTAAAAACATGTTAGGATGAATTAGTAATCTTTTTCTTATAAAATTCCACCAAGCAATCTGGGGCTGTACTTGTGGAATTTCCCCAACGTGGAAAAAAAACTTTGGTGTTCATTTTTAGTGCATGAAAATAATTTTCTTCACTCTCATTTATTATAGTTTTCAAATTCTTTTGCATACTTAAACTCTAAAAATTTCATTTTGTTGTCATCTTTATTTTCCTTATCTTTTTGTTTACAAGAAAACTAGGAGAGTGAAAAACTCATAGTTTGAAAAAAAAAATGGAACACCAAAAAATGGAAATGCACAAATGCTGAGAGAGATAATTCCTAAAAGTATCTGTGATTTTTTCGGTGCGGTTTTTGTAAAATAGGCCAAAAGTGGGTTGTTGGCTCTGGTAAATTTCCCACAGCACGTTAACTTGAGAATTTAATTTTTTCTACTCCTTGAAATTTTTGGATCATTAGGTCATTTGCATCTTCAACATGTTTCTAGCATGCATATCCACCACATTCAAAACTTGTTATGATCAATTAGAAATCTTTTTTTTATAAAATTCCACCAAGCTATTTGGGGTTGTACTAGTGGAATTTCCCAAACAATGATAAGAAAACATTGGTGTTCATTTTTAGTGCGAGAATATTATTTTCTTAACTCACATTTACTATAGTTTTCAAATTCTTTTGCATGCATAAACTCTAAAATTTTCATTTTTTTGTGATCTATATTTGCCTTATCTTTTTGTTTACGAGAATTCTGGGAGAGTAAAAGACTCAAGCTGGAAAAAAAAATGAACATCCAAAAATGGAAATGCACAAATGCTGAGAGCGATAATTCTGAAAAGTATGTATGATTGTTTACGTCCACTTTTTGTAAAATAGGCAAAAAGCAGGTTGTTTGGCTCTAGTAAATATCCCACCGCACGTTAACTTGAGAATTTAATTTTTCTACTCCTAGAAATTTTTCGATGATTAGGTCATTTGCATCTTCAACATGTTTCTGGCATGCATATCCACCACATTAAAAACATGTTAGGATCAATTAGAAATCTTTTTCTTGTAAAATTCCACCAAGCTATCTGGGATTCTACTTGTGGAATTTCCCGAACATGGATAACAAAATTTTTGTGTTCATTTTTAGTGCATGAAAATAATTTTCTTCACTCACATCTATTATAGTTTTCAAATTCTTTTGCATACTTAAACTTTAAAATTTTTATTTTTTTGTGTTCTATATTTGCATTATCTTTTTGTTTACGAGAAAACTAGGAGTGTGAAAAACTCATAGTTTGAAAAAAAAAATTGAAATTCAAAAAATGGAAATGCACAAATGTTGAGAGCGATAATTCCAAAAAGTATCTGTGATTTTTTAGGTCCGATTTTTGTAAAATAGGCAAAATGTGGGTTGTTTGGCTCTGGTAAATATCCCACCGCACGTTAATTTGAGAATTTAATTTTTTCTACTCCTTGAAATTTTTGGATCATTAGGTCATTTTCATCTGCAACATGTTTCTAGCATGCATATCCACCATATTTAAACATGTTAGGATCAATTAGAAATCTCTTACTTATAAAATTCCACCAAGCAATTTGGGGTTATACTAGTGGAATTTCCCCAACGTGGATAACAAAAGTATTCATTTTCAGTGCGTGAAAATAATTTTCTTCACTCACATTTATTATAGTTTTCAAATTCTTTTGCATACATCAGCTCTAAAATTTTCATTTTGTTGTGATCTATATTTGCCTTATCTTTTTGTTTTCGAGAAAATTGGGACAGTGAAAAACTCAAGTTTGAAAACAAAAATTGAACACCCAAAATGGTAATGCACAAATGCTGAGAGAGATAATTCCAAAAATTATTTGTGATTTTTTAGGTGCGGTTTTTTTAAAATATGCAAAAAGTGGGTTGTTGGCGCTGGTAAATTTCCCACAGCACATTAACTTGAGAATTTAATTTTTTCTAGTCCTTGAAATTTTTGGATCATTAGGTCATTTGCATCTTCAACATGTTTCTGGCATGCATATCCACCACATTCAAAACATGTTATGATCAATTAGAAATCTCTTTTTTATAAAATTCCACCAAGCTATTTGGGGTTGTACTAGTGGAATTTCCTAAACGTGGATAACAAAACTTTGGTGTTCATTTTTAGTGCGTGAAAATAATTTTCTTCACTCACATTTATTATAGTTTTCAAATTCCTGTGCATACATAAACTTTAAAATTTTTATTTTGTTGTGATCTATATTTGCATTATCTTTTTGTTTACGAGAAAACAGGTAGAGTGAAAAACTGATAGTTTGAAAAAAAAATTTGAACGTCAAAAAATGGAAATCCACAAATGCTGAGAGAGATAATTCCAAAAAGTATCCATGATGTTTTTGGTCCGCTTTTTGGAAAATACTCAAACAGTGGGTTGTTTGGCTCTGGTAATTATCCCCCCGCACATTAACTTGAGAAATTAATTTTTTCTACTCCTTGAAATTTCTGGATCATTAGGTAATTTGCATCTCCAACATGTTTCTGGCATGCAAATCGTCCTCATTTAAAACATGTTAAGATCAATTAGAATTCTCTTTCTTATAAAATTCCACCAAGCTATCTGAGGTTGTTCTAGTGGAATTTCCTCAATGTCGATAACAAAGCTTTGATATACATTTTTAGTGCGTGAAAATAATTTTCATCACTCACATTTATTATTGTTTTCAAATTCTTTTTGCATAAATAAACTCATAAATTTTCATTTTTTTGAGATCTATATTTGCCTTATCTTTCTTTTTACGAGAAAACTGGGAGAGAGAGAAAAACACAAGTTTGAAAAAAAAAATTGAACATCTAAAATGGAAATGCACAAAAGCTGGGAGAGATAATTCCAAAATGTATCTATGATTTTTAAGGATAGGCAAAAAGAAGGTTCTTTGGCTTTGGTAAATATCCCACCGCATGTTAACTTGAGAATATAATTTTTTCTACTCGATTTTTTTTGATAATTATGTCATTTGCATCTTCAACATTGTCCTGACATACATATCCACCACATTTAAAACATGTTAGGATCAATTAAAAATCTCTTTCTTATAAAATTCCACCAAGCTATCTGGGGTTGTACTAGTAGAATTTCCCCAACGTGGATAACAAAACTTTGGTGTTCATTTTTAGTGCGTGAAAATAATTTTCTTCACTCACATTTATTATAGTTTTCATATTCTTTTGCATACATAAACTCTAAAATTTTCATTTTGTTGTGATCTATATTTGCATTATCTGTTTGTTTACGATAAAACTGGAAGAGCTAAAAACTCAAGTTTGAAAAAAAAAATTGAACATCCAAAATGGAAATGCACAAATGCTGAGAGAGAAAATTCCAAAAAAGTATCAGTGATTTTCTAGCTCCATTTTTTGTAAAATAGGCAAAAAATGGGTTGTTTGGCTCTAGTAAATATCCCTCCGCACGTTAACTTGAGAATTTAATTTTTTCTACTCGAAATTTTTGGATCATTAGTTCATTTGGATCTTACAATTTTTTTTGTCATGCATATCCACCACATTTAAAACATGTTAAGATCAATTAGAAATCTCTTTCTTATAAAATTCCACCAAGCTAAATGGGGTTGTACTAATGGAATTTCCCCAATGTGGATAACAAAACTTTGGTGTTCATTTTTAGTGCGTGAAAATAATTTTCTTCACTCACATTTATTATAGTTTTCAAATTCTTTTGCATACATCAGCTCTAAAATTTTCATTTAGTTGTGATCTATATTTGCCTTATCTTTTTGTTTACGAGAAAATTGGGAGAGTGAAAAACACAACTTTGAAAAAAAAATTGAACATCCAAAATGGAAGTGCACAAATGCAAAGATAGATAATTCCAAAAAGAATCTATGATTTTTTAGGTCCGTTTTTTGTAAAATAGGCAAAAAGTGGGTTGTTTGGCTCTGGTAAATATCCCACCGCACGTTAACTTGAGAATTAAATTTTTTATACTCCTTCAAATTTTTTGATCATTAGGTCATTTGCATCTTCAACATGTTTTTGGCATGCATATCCACTACATTAAAAACCTGTTAGGATCAATTAGAGATCACTTTCTTATAAAATTCCACCAAGCAATCTTGGCTTGTACTAGTGGAATTTCCCAAACGTGGATAACCAAACTTTGGTGTTCATTTTCCATGGGTGAAAATAATTTTCTTCTCTCACATTTATTATAGTTTTGAAATTCTTTTGCATACATAAACTCTTAAATTTTCATATTTTTGTGACCTATATTTGCCTTATCTTTTTGTTTACGACAAAACTGGGAGAGCGAAAACCTCAAATTTGAAAAAAAAAATTGAACATCCCAAATGGAAATCCAAAAATGCTGAGTGAGATAATTCCAAAAAGTATCTGTGATTTTTTAGGTCCGCTTTTTGTGAGATAGGCAAAAAGTGGGTTGTTTGGCTCTGGTAAATAACCCACCGCACATTAACTTGAGAATTTAATTTTTTTTACTCTTTGATATTTTCTGATCAGTAGGCCATTTGCATCTTCCACAAATTTCTGGCATATCCCCCACATTTAAAACATGTTAGGATCAATTAGAAATCTCTTTCTTATAAAATTCCACCAAGATATCTGGGGTTGTACTAGTGGAATTTCCCCAACGTTGATAACAAAACTTTGGTGTTCATTTTTAGTGCGTGAAAATAATTTTCATCACTCACATTTATTATAGTTTTCAAATTCTTTAGCATACATAAACTCTAAAATTTTCATTTTGTTGTGATCAATATTTGCCTTATCTTTTTGTTTATGAGAAAACTAAGAGAGTGAAAAACTCAAGTTCGAAAAAAAAAATTGAACATCCAAAATGGAAATGCTCAAATGCTAATAGAGATAATTCCAATAAGTATCTGTGATTTTTTAGGTCCGCTTTTTGTAAAATAGGTAAAAAGTGGGTTGTTTGGTTCTTGTAAATATCCCACCGCACGATAACTAGATAATTTAATTTTTTATACTCCTTGAAATTTTTGGATAATTATGTCATTTGGATCATCAACATGTTTTAGGCATGCATATCCACCACATTTAAAACATGTTAGGATCAATTAGAAATCTCTTTCTTATAAAATTCCACCAAGCTATCTGGGGTTGTACTAGTGGAATTTCCCCAACGTGGATAACAAAACTTTGGTGTTCATCTTTAGTGCTTGAAAATAATTTTCTTCACTCACATTTATTATAGTTTTCAAATTCGTTTGCATACATCACCTCTAAAATTTTCATTTTGTTGTGAGCTATATTTGCATTATCTTTTTGTTTACGAGAAAACCGGGAGAGTGAAAAACTCAAGTTAGAAAAAAAAATTGAACATCCAAAACGGAAATGCACAAATGCTGAGAGAGATAAATCCAAAAAGTATCTGTGATTTTTTATGTCTGCTTTTAGTAAAATAGGCAAAAAGTGGGTTGTTTGGCTCTGGTAAATATCCCACTGCACATTAACTTGAGAATTTAATTTTTTCTACTCCTTGAAATTTTTTTGATAATTAAGTCATTTGCATCTTCAACATATTTTTGGCATACATATCCACCACATTTAAAACATGTTAGGATCTATTAGAAATCTCTTTCTTATAAAATTCCACCAAGCTATCTGGGGTTGTACTTGTGGAATTTCCCCAACGTGGATAACAAAACTTTGGTGTTCATTTTTAGTGTGTGAAAGTAATTTTCTTCACTCACATTTATTATTGTTTTCAAATTCTTTAGCGTACATAAACTCTAAAATTTTCATTTTGTTGTGATCAATATTTGCCTGATCTTTTTGTTTAAGAGAAAACTAAGAGAGTGAAAAACTCAAGTTTGAAAAAAAAAATTGAACATCCAAAATGGAAATGCACAAATGCTGAGAGAGATAATTCCAATAAGTATCTGTGATTTTTTCGGTCCGCTTTTTGTAAAATAGGCAAAAAGTGGGTTGTTTGGTTCTTGTAAATATCCCACCGCACGATAACTAGAGAATTTAATTTTTTCTACTCCTAGAAATTTTTTGGATAATTATGTCATTTGGATCTTCAACATGTTTCAGGCATGCATATCCACCACATTTAAAACATGTTAGGATCAATTAGAAATCTCTTTCTTATAAAATTCCACCAAGCTATCTGGGGTTGTACTAGTGGAATTTCCCCAACGTGGATAACAAAACTTTGGTGTTAATTTTTAGTGCTTGAAAATAATTTTCTTCACTCACATTTATTATAGTTTTCAAATTCTTTTGCATACATCAGCTCTAAAATTTTAATTTTGTTGTGAGCTATATTTGCATTATCTTTTTGTTTACGAGAAAACTAGGAGAGTGAAAAACTCAAGTTTGAATAAAAAAATTGAACATCCAAAACGGAAATGCACAAATGCTGAGAGAGATAAATCCAAAAAGTATCTGTGATGTTTTTATGTCCAGTTTTTGTAAAATAGGCTAAAAGTGGGTTGTTTGGCTCTGGAAAATATCCCACTGCACGTTAACTTGAGAAATTAATTTTTTCTACTCCTTGAAATTTCTTTGATAATTAAGTCATTTGCATCTTCAACATATTTTTGGCATACATATCCACCACATTTAAAACATGTTAGGATCAATTAAAAATCTCTTTCTTATAAAATTCCACCAAGCTATCTGGGGTTGTACTAGTGGAATTTCCCCAACGTGGATAACAAAACTTTGGTGTTCATTTTTAGTGCCTTGAAATAATTTTCTCCACTCACATTTATTATAGTTTTCAAATTCTTTTGCATACATAAACTCTAAAATTTTCATTTTGTTGCGATCAATATTTGCCTTATCTTTTTGTTTACGAGAAAACTAAGAGAGTGAACAACCCAAGTTTGAAAAAAAAAATTGAACATCCAAAATGGAAATGCACAAATGTTGAGATACATAATTCCAATAAGTGTCTGTGATTTTTATGTCCGCTCTTTGTAAAAAAGGCAAAAAGTGGGTTGTTTGGTATTTGTAAATATCCCACCGCACGATAACTAGAGAATTTAATTTTTTTTACTCCTTGAAATTTTTTGATAATTATGTCATTTGGATCTTCAACATGTTTCAGGCATGCATATCCACCACTTTTAAAACATGTTAGGATCAATTAGAAATCTCTTTCTTATAAAATTCCACCAAGCTATCTGGGGTTGTACTAGTTGAATTTCCCCAACGTGGATAACAAAACTTTGGTGTTCATTTTTAGTGCGTGAAAATAATTTTCTTCACTCATATTTATTATAGTTTTCAAATTCTTTTCCATACATCAGCTCTAAAATTTTCATTTTGTTGTGATCTATATTTGCATTATCTTTGTGTTTACGAGAAAACAAGGAGAGTGAAAAACTCAAGTTTGAAAAAAAAATTGAACATCCAAAACGGAAATGCACAAATGTTGAGAGAGATAAATCCAAAAAGTATCGGTGATTTTTTATGTCCACTTATTGTAAAATAGGCAAAAAGTGGGTTGTTTGGCTCTGGTAAATATCCCATTGCACGTTAACTTCAAAATTTAATTTTTTCTACTCCTTGAAATTTTTTTGATAATTAAGTCATTTGCATCTTCCACATATTTTTTGCATACATATCCACCACATTTAAAACATGTTAGGATCAATTAAAAATCTCTTTCTTATAAAATTCCACCAAGCTATCTGGGGTTGTACTAGTGGAATTTCCCCAACGTGGATAACAAAACATTGGTGTTCATTTTTAGTGCCTTAAAATAATTTTCTTCACTCACATTGATTATAGTTTTCAAATTCTTTTGCATACATAAACGCTGAAATTTTCATTTTGTTGTGATCAATATTTGCCTTATCTTTTTGTTTACGAGAAAACTAAGAGAGTGAAAAACTCAAGTTTGAAAAAAAAAATTGAACATCCAGAACGTAAATGCACAAATGCTGAGAGAGATAATTCAAAAATGTATCTGTGATTTTTTAGGTCGGTTTTTGTAAAATAGGCAAAAAGTGGGTTGTTTGGTTCTTGTATATATCCCACCGCACGATAACTAGAGAATTTAATTTTTTCTACTCCTTGAAATTTTTTGATAATTATGTCATTTGGATCTTCAACATGTTTCAGGCATGCATATCCACCACATTTAAAACATGTTTGGATCAATTAGAAATCTCTTCCTTATAAAATTCCACCAAGCTATCTGGGGTTGTACTAGTGGAATTTCCCCAACGTGGATAATAAAACTTTGGTGTTCATTTTTAGTGCGTGAAAATAATTTTCTTCACTCACATTTATTGTAGTTTTTAAATTCTTTTGCATACATCAGCTCTAAAATTATCATTTTGTTGTGATCTATATTTGCATTATCTTATTATTTACGAGAAAACTGGGAGAGTGAAAAACTCAAGTTTGAACCAAAAAATTGAACATCCAAAACGGAAATGCACAAATGTTGAGAGAGATAAATCCAAAAAGTATCTGTGATTTTTTATGTCCGCTTATTGTAAAATAGGCAAAAAGTGGGTTGTTTGGCTCTGGAAAATATCCCACTGCACGTTAACTTGAGAATTTAATTTTTTCCACTCCTTGAAATTTTTTTGATAATTAAGTCATTTGCATCTTCAACATATTTTTGTCATACATATCCACCACATTTAAAACATGTTTGGATCAATTAGAAATCTCTTTCTTATAAAATTCCACCAATCTGTCTGGGGATGTACTAGTGGAATTTCCCCAACGTGGATAACAAAACTTTGGTGTTCATTTTTAGTGCCTTAAAATAATTTTCTTCACTCACATTTATTATAGTTTTCAAGTTATTTTGCGTACATAAAGGCTAAAATTTTCATTTTGTTGTGATCACTATTTTCCTTATCTTTTTGTTTAAGAGAAAACTAAGAGAGTGAAAAACTCAAGTTTGAAAAAAAAAATTGAACATCCAAAATGGAAATGCACAAATGCTGAGTGAGATAATTCCAATAAGTATCTGTGATTTTTTAGGTCCGCTTTTTGTAAAATATGCAAAAAATGGGTTGTTTGGTTCTTGTAAATATCCCACCGCACAATCATTAGAGAATTTAATTTTTACTACTCCTTGAAATTTTTGGATAATTATGTCATTTGGATGTTCAACATGTTTCAGGTATGCATATCCACCACATTTAAAACATGTTAGGATCAATTAGAAATCTCTTTCTTATAAAATTCCACCAAGCTATCTGGGGTTGTACTAGTGGAATTTCCCCAACGTGGATAACAAAACTTTGGTGTTCATTTTTAGTGCGTGAAAATAATTTTCTTCACTCACATTTATTATAGTTTTCAAATTCTTTTGTATACATCAGCTCTAAAATTTTCATTTTGTTGTGATCTATATTTACATTATCTTTTTGTTTACGAGAAAACTGGGAGAGTGAAAAACTCAAGTTTGAAAAAAAAAATTGAACATCCAAAACGGAAATGCACAAATGCTGAGAGAGATAAATCCAAAAAGTATCTGTGATTTTTTATGTCTGCCTATTTTAAAATAGGCAAAAAGTGGGTCGTTTGGCTCTGGTAAATATCCCACCGCACGTTAACTTGAGAATTTAATTTTTTGTACTCCTTGAAATTTTTGGATAATTATGTTATTTGGATCTTCAACATGTTTCAGGCATGCATATCCACCACATTTAAAACATGTTAGGATCAATTAGAAATCTCTTTCTTATAAAATTCCACCAAGCTATTTGGGGTTGTACTAGTGGAATTTCCCCAACGTGGATAACAAAATTTTGGTGTTCTTTTGTAGTGCTTGAAAATAATTTTCTTCACTCACTTTTATTATAGTTTTCAATTTATTTTTCATACATTAACACTAAAATTTTCATTTTGTTGTGATCTATATTTATCTTATCTTTTTGTTTATGAGAAAACTGGGAGAGTGAAAAAATCAAGTCTGAAAAAATAAATTGAACATCCAAAATGGAAAAGCATAAAAGCTAAGAGTGATAATTCAAAAATGTATCTGTGATTTTTAAGGATAGGCAAAAAGTGGGTTGTTTGGCTCTGGTAAATATCCCACCGCATGTTAACTTGAGAATTTAATTTTTTGTACTCCTTGAAATTTTTGTATAATTATGTCATTTGGATCTTCAACATGTTTCAAGCATGCATATCCACCACATTTAGAACATGTTAGGATCAATTAAAAATCTCTTTCTTATAAAATTCCACCAATCTGTATTGGGATGTACTAGTGGAATTTCCCCAACGTGGATAACAAAACTTTGGGGTTCATTTTTAGTGCCCTAAAATAATTTTCTTCACTCACATTTATTATAGTTTTCAAATTCTTTTGCATACATAAACTCTAAAATTTTCATTTTGTTGTGATCAATATTTGCATTATCTTTTTGTTTACGAGAAAATTAAGAGAGTGAAAAACTCAAGTTTGAAAAAAAAAATTGAACATCCAAAATGGAATTGCACAAATGCTGAGAGCGATAATTCATTTATGTATCTGTGATTATTTAGGTCAACTTTTTTTGAAATAGGCAAAAAGTGGGTTGTTTGGCTCTGGTAAATATCCCACCGCACGTTAACTTGAGAATTTAATTTTTTGTACTCCTTGAAATTTTAGGATAATTATGTCATTTGGATCTTCAACATGTTTCAGGCATGCATATCCACCACATTTAAAACATGTTAGGATCAATTAGAAATCTCTTTCTTATGAAATTCCACCAAGCTATTTGGGGTTGTACTAGTGGAATTTCCCCAACGTGCACAACAAAATTTTGGTGTTCATTTTTAGTGCTTGAAAATAATTTTCTTCACTCACTTTTATTATAGTTTTCAATTTCTTTTGCATACTTAAACTCTAAAATTTTCATTTTGTTGTGATCTATATTTGTCTTATCTTTTTGTTTACGAGAAAACTGGGAGAGTGAAAAAATCAAGTCTGAAAAAATAAATTGAACATCCAAAATGGAAAAGCATAAAAGCTAAGAGAGATAATTCAAAAATGTATCTGTGATTTTTAAGGATAGGAAAAAAGTGGGTTGTTTGGCTCTGGTAAATATCCCACCGCATGTTAACTTGAGAATTTAATTTTTTGTACTCCTTGAAATTTTTGTATAATTATGTCATTTGGATCTTCAACATGTTTCAGGCATGCATATCCACCACATTTAGAACATGTTAGGATCAATAAGAAATCTCTTTCTTATAAAATTCCACCAATCTGTATTGGGTTGTACTAGTGGAATTTCCCCAACCTGGATAACAAAACTTTGGTGTTCATTTTAAGTGCCTTAAAATAATTTTCTTCACTCTCTTTTATTATAGTTTTCAAATTATTTTGCATACACAAACTCTAAAATTTTCATTTTGTTGTGATCAATATTTGCCTTATCTTTTTGTTTACGAGAAAACTAAGAGAGTGAAAAAAAAAATTGAACATCCATAATGGAAATGGACAAATGCTTAGAGAGATAATTCCAATACGTATCTGTAATTGTTTAGGTCCGCTTTTTGTAAAAAAGGCAAAAAGTGGGTTGTTTAGTTTTTCTAAATATCCCACCGCACGATAACTAGAGAATTTAATTTTTTCTAGTCCTTGAAATTTTTGGATAATTATGTGATTTGGATCTTCAACATGTTTCAGGCATGCATATCCACCACATTTAAAACATGTTAGGATCAATTAGAAATCTCTTTCTTATAAAATACCACCAAGCTATCTGGGGTTGTACTAGTGGAATTTCCTCAACGTGGATAACAAAACTTTGGTGTTCATTTTTAGTGCGTGAAAATAATTTTCTTCACTCACATTTATTATAGTTTTCAAATTCTTTTGCATACATCAGCACTAAAATTTTCATTTTGTTGTGATCTATATTTGCATTATCTTTTTGTTTACGAGAAAACTGGGAGAGTGAAAAACTCAAGTTTGAAAAAAAAAATTGAACATCCAAAACGGAAAAGCACAAATGTTGAGAGAGATAAATCCGAAAAATATCTGTGATTATTTATGTCCGCTTATTGTAAAATAGGGAAAAAGTGGGTTGTTTGGCTCTGGTAAATATCCCACCGCACGTTAACTTGAGAATTTAATTTTTTGTACTCGATTTTTTTGGATAATTATATCATTTGGATCTTCAACATGTTTCAGGCATGCATATCCACCACATTTAAAACATGTTAGGATCAATTAGAAATCTCTTTCTTATAAAATTCCACCAATCTATCTGGGGTTATACTAGTGGAATTTCCCCAGCGTGGATAACAAAACTTTGGTGTTCATTTTTAGTGCGTGAAAATAATTTTCTTCACTCACATTTATTATAGTTTTCAAATTCTTTTGCATACATCATCTCTAAAATTTTCATTTTGTTCTGATCTATATTTGCTATTATCTTTTTGTTTACGAGCAAACTGGGAGAGAGAAAAACTCAAGTTTGAAAAAAAAAATTGAACATCCAAAACAGAAATGCACAAATGCTGAGAGAGAGAAATAAAAAAAGTATCTGTGATTTTTTATGTCCGCTTATTGTAAAATAGGCAAAAAGTGGGTTGTTTGGCTCTGGTAAATATCCCACTGCACGTTAACTTGAGAATTTATTTTTTCTACTCCTTGAAATTTGTTTGATAATTAAGTCATTTGCATCTTCGACATATTTTTGGCATACATATCCACCACATTTAAAACATGTTAGGATCAATTAAAAATCTCTTTCTTATAAAATTCCACCAAGCTATATGTGGTTGTACTAGTGGAATTTCCCCAACGTGGATAACAAAACTTTCGTGTTCATTTTTAGTGCCTTCAAATAATTTTCTTAACTCACATTTATTATAGTTTTCAAATTCTTTTGCATACATAAATGCTAAAATTTTCATTTTGTTGTGATCAATATTGGCCTTATCTTTTTGTTTACGAGAAATGTAAGAGAGTGAAAAACTCAAGTATGAAAAAAAAATTGAACATCCAAAATGGAAATGCACAAATGCTGAGAGAGATAGTTCCAATAAGTATCTATGATTTTTTAGGTCCGCTTTTTTTAAAATAGGCAAAAAGTGGGTTGTTTGGTTCTTGTAAATATTCCACCGCATGATAACTAGAGAATATAATGTTTTTTACTCCTTGAAATTTTGGGATAATTATGTCATTTGGATCTTCAACTTGTTTCAGGCATCCATATCCACCAAATTTAAAACATGTTAGGATCAATTAGAAATCTCTTTCTTATAAAATTCCACCAAGTTATCTGGGGTTGTACTAGTGGAATTTCCCCAACGTGGATAACAAAACTTTGGTGTTCATTTTTTGTGCGTGAAAATAATTTTCTTCACACACATTTATTACAGTTTTCAATTTCTTTTGCATACATCTGCTCTAAAATTTTCATTTTGTTGTGATCCTTATTTGCATTATCTTTTTGTTTACGAGAAAACTGGGAGAGTGAAAAACTCAAGTTTGAAAAAAAAAATTGAACATCCAAAACGGAAATGCACCAATGCTGAGAGAGATAAATCCAAAGAGTATCTGTGATTTTTTATGTCCGCTTATTGTAAAATAGGCGAAAAGTGGGTTGTTTGGCTCTGGTAAATATCCTACTGCACGTTAACTTGAGAATTTAATTTTTTCTACTCCTTGAATTTTTTTTGATAATTAAGTCATTTGCAACTTCAACATATTTTTGGCATACATATCCACCACATTTAAAACATGTGAGGATCAATTAAAAATCTCTTTCTTTTAAAATTCCACCAAGCTATCTGGGGTTGTACTAATGGAATTTCCCCAACGTGGATAAAAAAACTTTGTTGTTCATTTTTAGTGCCTTAAAATAATTTTCTTCACTCACATTTATTATAGTTTTCAAATTCTTTTGCATACATAAACACTAAAATTTTCATTTTGTTGTGATCAATATTTGCCTTATCTTTTTGTTTACGAGGAAACTAAGAGAGTGAAAAACTCAAGTTTGAAAAAAAAAATTGAACATCCAAAATGGAAATGCTCAAATGCTGAGAGAGATAATTCCAATAAGTATCTGTGATTTTTTAGGTCCGCTTTTTGTAAAATAGGCAAAAAGTGGGTTGTTTGGTTCTTGTAAATATCCCACCTCACGATAACTAGAGAATTTAATTTTTTCTACTCCTTGAAATTTTTGGATAATTATGTCATTTGGATCTTCAACATGTTTCAGGCATGCATATCCACCACATTTAAAACATGTTAGGATCAATTAGAAATCTCTTTCTTATAAAATTCCACCAAGCTATCTGGGGTTGTACTAGTGGAATTTCCCCAACGTGGATAACAAAACTTTGGTGGTCATTTTTAGTGCTTGAAAATAATTTTCTTTCCTCACTTTTATTATGTTTTCAATTTCTTTTGCATACATAATCTCTAAAATTTTCATTTTTTTGTGATCTATATTTGTCTTATCTTTTTGTTTACGAGAAAACTGGGAGAGTGAAAAAATCAAGTCTGAAAAAATAAATTGAACATCCAAAATGGAAATGCATAAAAGCTAAGAGAGCTAATTCCAAAATGTATCTGTGATTTTTAAGGATAGGCAAAAAGTGGGTTGATTGGCTCTGGTAAATATCCCACCGCATGTTAACTTGAGAATTTAATTTTTTGCACTCCTTGAAATTTTTGTATAATTATGTCATTTGGATCTTCAACATGTTTCAGGCATGCATATCCACCACATTTAGAACATATTAGGATCAATTAGAAATCTCTTTCTTATAAAATTCCACCAATCTGTCTGGGGTTGTACTTGTGGAATTTCCCCAACGTGGATAACAAACCTATGGTGTTCATTTTTAGTGCCTTAAAATAATTTTCTTCACTCACATTTATTATAGTTTTCAAATTCTTTTGCATACACAAACTCTCAAATTTTCATTTTGTTGTGATCAATATTTGCCTTATCTTTTTGTTTACAAGAAAACTAAGAGAGTGAAAAACTCAAGTTTGAAAAAAAAAGTTGAACATCCATAATGGAAATGCACAAATGCTGATAGAGATAATTCTAATTTGTATCTGTGATTGTTTAGGTCCGTTTTTTGTAAAATAGGCAAAAAGTGGGTTGTTTGGTTTTTCTAAATATCACACCGCAAGATAACTAGAGAATTTAATTTTTTCTAGTCTTGAAATTTTTGGATAATTATGTCATTTGGATCTTCAACATGTTTCAGGCATGCATTTCCACCACATTTAAAACATGTTAGGATCAATTAGAAATATCTTTCTTATAAAATTCCACCAAGCTATCTGGGGTTGTACTAGTGGAATTTCCCCAACGTGGATAACAAAACTTTGGTTTTCATTTTTAGTGCGTGAAAATAATTTTCTTCACTCACATTTATTATAGTTTTCAAATTCTTTTGCATACATCAGCTCTAAAATTTTCATTTTGTTGTGATCTATATTTGCATTATCTTTTCGTTTATGAGAAAACTGGGAGAGTGAAAAACTCAAGTTTGAAAAAAAAATTGAACATCCAAAACGGAAATGCACAAATGCTCAGAGAGATAAATTCAAAAAGTATCTGTGATTTTTTATGTCCGCTTATTGTAAAATAGGCAAAAAGTGGGTTGTTTGGCTTTGGTAAATATCCCACTGCACGTTAACTTGGGAATTTAATTTTTTCTACTCGAAATTTTTTTGATAATTAAGTCATTTGCATCTTCAACATATTTTTGGCATACATATCCACCACATTTAAAACATGTTAGGATCAATTAAAAATCTCTTTCTTATAAAATTCCACCAATCTATCTGGGGTTGTACTAGTGGAATTTCCCCAACGTGGATAACAAAACTTTGGTGTTCATTTTTACTGCCTTAAAACAATTTTCTTCACTCACATTTAATATAGTTTTCAAATTCTTTTGCATACATAAACGCTAAAATTTTCATTCTGTAGTGATCAATATTTGCCTTATCTTTTTGTTTACGACAAAACTAAGAGAGTGAAAAACTCAAGTTCGAAAAAAAAAATTGAACATCCAAAATGGAAATGCACAAATGCTGAGAGAGATAATTCCAATAAGTATCTGTGATTTTTTAGGTCCGCTTTTTGTAAAATAGGCAAAAAGTGGGTTCTTTGGTTCTAGTAAATATCCCACCGCACGATAACTAGAGAATTTAATTTTTTCTACTCCCTGAAATTTTTGGATAATTATGTCATTTGGATCTTCAACATATTTCAGGCATGCATATCCATCACATTTAAAACATGTTAGGATCAATTAGAAATCTCTTTCTTATAAAATTCCACCAAGCTATCTGGGGTTGTACTAGTGGAATTTCCCCAACGTGGATAACAAAACTTTGGTGTTCATTTTTAGTACATGAAAATAATTTTCTTCACTCACATTTATTATAGTATTCAAATTCTTTTGCATACATCAGCTCTAAAATTTTCTTTTTGTTGTGATCTATATTTGCATTATCTTTTTGTTTATGAGAAAACTGGGAGAGTGAAAAACTCAAGTTTGAAAAGAAAAATTGAACATCCAAAACGGAAATGCACAAATGCTCAGAGAAATAAATCCAAAAAGTATCTGTGATTTTTGATGTCCGCTTATTGTAAAATAGGCAAAAAGTGGGTTGTTTGGCTCTGGTAAATATCCCACTGCACGTTAACTTGAGAATTTAATTTTTTCTACTCCTTGAAATTTTTTTGGTCATTTAGTCATTTGCATCTTCAACATATTTTTGGCATACATATCCACCACATTTAAAACATGTTAGGATCAATTAAAAATCTCTTTCTTATAAAGTTCCACCAAGCTATCTAGGGTTGTACTAGTGGAATTTCCCCAACGTGGATAACAAAACTTTGGTGTTCATTTTTATTTCGTGAAAATAATTTTCTTCACTCACATTTATTACAGTTTTCAAATTCTTTTGCATACATAAGCTTTAAAATTTTCATTTTGTTGTGATCAATATTTGCCTTATCTTTTTGTTTACGAGAAAACTAAGAGAGTGAAAAACTCAAATTTGTAAAAAAAAATTGAACATCCAAAATGGAATTGCACAAATGCTGAGAGAGATAATACATTTAAGTATCTATGATTATTTAGGTCCACTTTTTTTGAAATAGGCAATAAGTGGGTTGTTTGGCTCTGGTAAATATCCCACCGCACGTTAACTTCAGAATTTAATTTTTTGTACTCCTTGAAATTTTTGGATAATTATGTCATTTGGATCTTCAACATGTTTCAGGCATGCATATCCACCACATTTGAAACATGTTAGGATCAATTACAAATCTCTTTCTTATAAAATTCCACCAAGCTATTTGGGGTTGTACTAGTGGAATTTCCCCAACGTGGATAACAAAACTTTGGTGTTCATTTTTAGTGCTTGAAAATAATTTTCTTCACTCACTTTTATTATAGTTTTCAATTTCTTTTGCATACATAAACTCTAAAATTTTCATTTTGTTGTGATCTATATTAGTCTTATCTTTTAGTTTACGAGAAAACTGGGAGAGTGAAAAAATCAAGTCTCAAAAAATAAATTGAACATCCAAAATGGAAATGCATAAAAGCTAAGAGAGATAATTCCAAAATGTATCTGTTATTTTTAAGGATAGGCAAAAAGTGGGTTGTTTGGCTCTGGTAAATATCCTACCGCATGTTAACTTGAGATTTTAATTTTTTGTACTCCTTGAAATTTTTGTATAATTATGTCATTTGGACTTCAACATGTTTCAGGCATGCATATCCACCACATTTAGAACATTTTAGGATCAATTAGAAATATCTTTCTTATAAAATTCCACCAATCTCTCTGGGGTTGTACTAGTGGAATTTCCCCAACGTGGATAACAAAACTTTGGTGTTCAATTTTAGTGCCTTAAAATAATTTTCTTCACTCACATTGATTATAGTTTTCAAATTCTTTTGCATACATAAACTCTAAAATTTTCATTTTGTTGTGATCAATATTTGCCTTATCTTTTTGTTTACGAGAAAACTAAGAGAGTGAAAAACTCAAGTTTGAAAAAAAAATTGAACATCCAAAATGGAAATGCACAAATGCTGAGAGAGATAATTCCAATACGTATCTATGATTGTTTAGGTCCGCTTTTTGTAAAATAGGCAAAAAGTGGGTTGTTTGGTTTTTCTAAATATCCCACCGCACGATAACTAGAGAATTTAATTTTTTCTACTCCTTGAAATTTTTGGATAATTATGTCATTTGGATCTTCAACATGTTTCAGGCATGCATGTCCACCACATTTAAAATATGTTAGGATCAATTAGAAATCTCTTTCTTATAAAATTTCACCAATCTATCTGGGGTTTTACGTCTGATTTTTGTAAAATAGGCAAAAAGTGGGTTGTTTGGCTCTGGTAAATATCCCACTGTAGTTAACTTGAGAATTTAATTTTTTCTACTCCTTGAAATTTTGGGATCATTAGGTCATTTTACATCTTCAACATGTTTCTGGCATGCATATTTACCACATTTAAAACATGTTAGCATCAATTAGAAATCTTTTTCTTATAAAATTCCACCAAGCTATCAGGGGTTGTGCTATTGGAATTTCCCAAACGTGGATAAAAAAACTTTGGTCTTCATTTTTAGTGCCTGAACATAATTTTCTTCACTCGTATTTATTATAGTTTTCAAATTCTTTTGCATACATAAAATCTAAATTTTTTATTTTGTTGTGATCAATATTTGGCTTATATTTTTGTTTACGAGAAAACTAGGACAGTGAAAAACTCAAGTTTGAAAAAAAAATTTAACATCCAAATGGAAATTCAAAAATGTTGAGAGAGATAATTCCAAAAAGTATCTGTGATTTTTTACGTCTGCTTTTTGTAAAATAGGCAAAAAGTGGGTTGTTTGGCTCTTGTAAATATCCCCTTGCACGTTAACTTGAGATTTTAATTTTTTCTACTCCTTGAAATGTTTGGATCATTAGGTCATTTTACATCATCAACATCTTTCTGGCATGCATATCCACCACATTTAAAACATGTTTGGATCAATTAGAAATCTCTTTCTTATAAAATTCCACCAAGCTATTTGGGGTTATACTTTTCGAATTTCCCCAACGTGGATAACAAAACTTTAGTGTTAATTTTTAGTGCGTGAAAATAATTTTATTCTCTCACATTTATTATAGTTTTCAAATTCTTTAGCATACATAAACTCTAAAATTTTTGTTTTTTTGTGATCGCTATTTGCCTTATCTTTTAGTTTACGAGAAAACTGGGAGAGTGAAAAACTCAAGCTTGAAAAAAAAATTGAACATCCAAAATGGAAATGCACAAATGCTGAGAGAGATAATTCAGAAAATTATCTATCATTTTTTAGGTCCGTTTTTGTAAAATAGGTAAAAAGATGGTTTTTTGGATGTGGTAAATATCCCACCGCACGATGACTTGAGAATTTAATTTTTTCTACTCCTTGAAATTTTTGGATCATTCGGTCATTTGCATCTTCATTGTGTTTCTAGCATACATATCCACCACATTTAAAGCCTGTCAGGATCAATTAGAAATCTCTTTCTAGTAAAATTCCACCAAGCCATCTGGGGTTGTATTAGTGGAATTTCCCCAACGTGGATGACAAAACTTAGGTGTTCATTTTTAGTGCGTGAAAATAATTTTCTTCACTCGCATTTATTATAGTTTTCAAATTCTTTTGCATACATAAACTCTAAATTTTTTATTTTGTTGTGATCTATATTTGCCTTATCTTTTTGTTTACGAGAACAGTGGGAGAGTGAAAAACTCAAGTTTGAAAAAAAACATTGAACATCCAAAATGGAAATGCACAAATGATAAAAGAGATAATTCCAAAAAGTATCTATGATTTTTTAGGTCCACTTTTTTGTAAAATAGGAAAAAAGTGGGATATTTTGTTCAAGTAAATATCCCACCGCACGTTAATTTGAGAATTTAATTTTTTCTACTCCTTGAAATTTTTGGATCATTCCACTCTTTGCAACTTCAACATATTTCTGGCATGCATATCCACCACATTTAAAGCACGTTAGGATCAATTAGAAATCTCTTTCTTATAAAATTCCACCAAGCTATCAGGGGTTGTACTATTGGAATTTCCCAAACGTGGATAGCAAAACTTTGGCCTTTATTTTTAGTGCGTGAACATAATTTTCTTCACTCATATTTATTATAGTTTTCAAATTCTTTTGCATACAAAATCTAAAATTTTCATTTTGTTGTGATCTATATTTGGCTTATATTTTTGTTTACAAGAAAACTGGGAGAGTGAAAAACTCAAGTTTGAAAAAAAAAATTAACATCCAAAATGGAAATGCACAAATGCTGAGAGAGATAATTCAAAAAATTATTTTTGATTTTTTAGGTCCGCTTTTTTTAAAATAGGCAAAAAGTGCTTTGTTTGGCTTTGGTAAATATCCCACCGCACGTTAACTTGAGAATTTAATTTTTTCTACTCCTTGAAGTTTTTAGATCATTAGGTCATTTCCGTCTTCAACATGTTTCTGGCATGCATATCCACCACATTTAAAACATGTTTGGATCAATTATAAATCTCTTTCGTATAAAATTCCTCTAAGCTATCAAGGGTTGTACTACTGTAATTTCCCCAACGTGGATAACAAAACTTTGGTGTTCATTTTTACTGCATCAAAATAATTTTCTTCTCTCACATTTATTATAGTTTTCAAATTCTTTTGCATACATAAACTCTAAAATTTTCATTTTGTTGTGATCTATATTTGCCTTATCTTTTTGTTTACGAGAAAATTAGGAGAGTGAAAAACTCAAGTTTGAAAAAGAAAATTGAACATCCAAAATGGAAATGCACAAATGCTGAAAGAAATAATTCCAAAAAGTATCTATAATTTTTTAGGTCCGCTTTTTGTTAAATAGGAAAGAAGTGGGTTGTTTGGCTATGGTAAATATCCCACCGCACGTTAACTTGAGAATTTAATTTTTCTAATCCTTGAAATTTTTGGATCATTAGGTCATTTGCATCTTCAACATGTTTCTGGCATGCATATCCACCACATTTAAAACATGTTAGGATCAATTAGAAATATTTTTCTTATAAAATTCCACCAAGCTATCTGGGGTTGTACTAGTGGAATTTCCCCAATGTGGATAACAAAACTTTGGTCTTCATTTTTAGTGTGTGAAAATAATTTTTTTTCACTCACATTTATTATAGTTTTCAAATTATTTTACAAACATAAACACTAAAATTTTCATTTTGTTGTGATCTATATTTGCCTTATCTTTTTTTTTACAAGAAAACTGGGAGAGTGAAAAACTCAAGTTTGAAAAAAAAATTGAACATCCGAAATGGAAATGCACAAATGCTGAGAGAGATAATTCCAAAAAGTATCTGTGATTTTTTACATCCGCTTTTTGTAAAATAGGCAAAAAGTGGGTTGTTAGGCTCTGGTAAATATCCCACTGCACGTTAACTTGAGAATTTAATTTTTTCTACTCCTTGAAATTTTTGGATCATCAGGTCATTTTACATCTTCAACATGTTTCTGGCATGCATATCTACCACATTTAAAACATGTTAGGATCAATTATAAATCTATTTCTTATAAAATTCCACCAAGCTATCATGGGTTGTACTATTGGAATTTCCCAAACGTGGATAACAAAACTTTGGTCTTCATTTTTAGTGCGTGAACATAATTTTCTTCACTGATATTTATTATAGTTTTCAAATTCTTTTGCATACATAAAATCTAAAATTTTCATTTTGTTGTGATCAATATTTGGCTTATATTTTTGTTTACGAGAAAATTGGGAGACTGAAAACTCAAGTTTGAAAAAAAAAATTTAACTTCCAAAATGGAAAGGCACAAATGCTGAGAGAGATAATTCCAAAAAGTATCTGTGATTTTTTATGTCTGCTTTTTGTAAAATAGGCAAAAAGTGGGTTGTTTGGCTCTAGTAAATATCCCCTTGCACGTTAACTTGAGAATTTAATTTTTTCTACTCCTTGAAAATTTTGGATCATTAGGTAATTTTACATTCTTCAACATGTTTCTGGCCTGCATATCCACCACATTTAAAACATGTTTGGATCAATTAGAAATCTCTTTCTTATAAAATTCCACCAAGCTATCTGGGGTTATACTATTCGAATTTCCCCACCATGGATAACAAAACTTTGGTGTTCATTTTTAGCGCGTGAAAATAATTTTCTTCTCTCACATTTATTATAGTTTTCAAATTCTTTAGCATACATAAACTCTAAAATTTTCATTTTTTTGTGATCTATATTTGCCTTATCTTTTAGTTTACGAGAAAACTGGGAGAGTGAAAAACTCAAGTTTGAAAAAAAAAAATTGAACATCCAAAATGGAAATGCACAAATACTGAGAGAGATAATTTCAAAAAGTATATATCAATTTTTAGGTCCGCTTTTTGTAAAATAGGTAAAAAGAGGATTTTTTGGCTGTGGTAAATATCCCACCGCACGTTGTCTTGAGAATTTAATTTTTTCTACTCCTTGAAATTTTTGGATCATTAGTTCATTTGCATCTTCAACGTGTTTCTGGCATGCATATCCACCACATTTAAAGCATGTCAGGATCAATCAGAAATCTCTTTCTAGTAAAATTCCACCAAGCCATCTGGGGTTGTATTAGTGGAATTTCCCAACGTGGAAAACAAAATTTTGGTGTCCATTTTTAGTTCGAGAAAATAATTTTCTTCACTCACATTTATTATAGTTTTCAAATTCTTTTGCATACATAAACTCTAAAATTTTCATTTTGTTGTGATCTATATTTGCCTTATCTTTTTGTTTACCAGAAAACTGGGAGAGTGAAAAACTCAAGTTTGAAAAAAAAAATTGAACATCCAAAATGGAAATGCACAAATGCTGAGAGAGATAATTCCAAAAAGTATCTATGATTTTTTAGGTACGGTTTTTGTAAAATAGGAAAAAAGTGGGTTGTTTGGTTCTAGTAAATATCCCACCGCACGTTAACTTGAGAATTTAATTGTTTTTACTCCTTGAAATTTTTGGATCATTCGGCCATTTGCATCTTCAACATGTTTCTGGCATGCATATCCACCACATTTAAAGCACGTTAGGATCAATTAGAAATCTCTTTCTTATAAAATTCCACCAAGCTATCAGGGGTTGTTCTATTGGAATTTCCCAAACGTGGATAACAAAACTTTGGTCTTCATTTTTTGTGCATGAACATAATTTTCTTCACTCATATTTATTATAGTTTTCAAATTATTTTGCATACATAAAATCTTAAATTTTCATTTTGTTGTGATCAATATTTGGCTTATATTTTTGTTTACGAGAAAACTGGGAGAGTGAAAAAGTCAAGTTTGAAAAAAAAAAATTGAACATCCAAAATGGAAATGCACAAATGCTGCGAGAGATAATTTCAAAAAGTATCTATGATTTTTTAGGTCCGCTTTTTGTAAAATAGGCAAAAAGTGACAGAGACAACGATACAGCAGAATATGGTACCAAAATCACTATTGCCTGATAGGAACACAACGAGTCTCTAGCAGACTCAACAACCTAGACAACGGATGACAGGGTGAACCTAGGGATGAGGGCAGCGGGACTAGAATCCTAGGGATTTCTACCTACACACTAACTAGAGGCAGCGGAAAACAACGATGACTCGCACAATACTATTCCTACAGTCACACTTCGACAGTCCTATCATTTTACCATCATATTACTCCTGCTTCCTACCACATGTCACTACTATGTACTCGTTTGTGTCTATTTTATAGCTATCTTATAGGCCCAACATGACTTCTGCTGCTACTTAGAACTTCTTCGGGGTTTGACCCTATTCCTACTGGCTTACCACCACGTGGGCAATCCGTCAATGCGGTCCTCACGGTCTCCGGAGGGCCCTAAGCCGTTCCTATTAACTGTTGTGGCTCCATGGCTGCTGCAGCAAGGTAGAGCACAACTCCGTTTCATTTTCTACCTCGGAGCGTAGTCGAATAATTCCAAGTCTCTAGCTTTTGTCCTGTTTGGCACTATTTCGATACTATTTCTTTTTGATGAGTGAACAGTAAACACAAATAGTAACATGAATAGTAACCATGAATAGTAAAATTGAATAGTACTTTTGAATAGTAACTTTGGAACAGTAAAAAACAAACACTGTGGAGATCATATATATAAATGCGGAACATGAACAGTGATAACAAATACTGTACGAATCACAATATTACAAAAATACTGAAAATATAAAAACATTGTTCAAACTAAATAAAAAAAACTAAACACATACCCTTAAAAAAGGGAAAGAAAAACTACTTATCTACATAACTCCCGAAGTTACCGACTGTGCCACCGGTCGGTTCCCTTTTTTCTACTCAGCCATTACGGCTGTTAAGCACATACCTTGCTTTGAGGAACTTGCCAAAGGAAGATCGCCGGAAATCGTCTTCTTCTTCTCGAATGCTGGTTTTCGAATTAGCTAATGCTTCTCCATTTTTCGAATCCTCCAATTTTTGAATTTCTTAACCTCTAGAGGAGCTTCGAATTTATAGTTGAAGATCTTTCATTTCTTCCGCTTTTACCCTTAATTGAAAGGTGTGTGTTTAAAGACAAAGAGTAACTTTTGTCTTTTTGGCTGGTCATTTTTGCCCTTGCATTAGTACCTTTCGGCACCAAAAGCATGGGTAGAAATGTCTTTTCTGCTTGTGACATCATGATGATGATGTGCAGGAATCTTTTGTAGCCACCATTGTTGACTTGGTGTAGCCGCCGTTGATGACTTTTGTAGCCGCCTTTGCGGACTTTTTAGCTGCCTTTGCTGACTTTGATTTCATCGTGGGCCTTAATGGCTGCTGACTCCTCATTCGGACAGCTGCCTTTCTGTGCACAATCTACAGGTGTGCTCCTTTGGAAAAGTTTTCTAAGCCATCTGGCAGAAGCTTTCTTTGGTTGTTTTGCTGAAGGGGATATTTCCTCCAAGGAGTTTCTTCAGCATAGCTTCGAGACTGGTCTGGATAGATGCCAAAGTCTCTTTATAGCTTTTCGAGACGATCGTCAGTGGGATGGAGGTCTTGTAGACAAAGCTTTTCTTTTTCTGAATCAGCTGCTGGATGAGCTGTATCAGGTTCTTGAGCCCATGAATACGTCTGGTTGGCCAGACTGCTTCTGGGCATGGCTTGGTTTTTTGAACATGTCTGGGAGCATATTCCATCTTCGCGTCACCTTCTTTGATGCCTTCAAGTGTCACGACATAAATGCTTGGAAACATCTTTGTGTTAGTAATAATTTCAGCAATACAAAAAACAAAATGAAATCGAATTCCTTTACTCTTTGTTATGGAGATAAAACTTTTGCAAGCCTCCATAATCTCTTTTGGCATTTTTTCCAAAACTGATAAGTCGGTGGAGTGAAGTACCATCTGCTTTATGAATCCATACGAATAAAGCATGGATGCATATTTTGAGTCTATTTGATGACTCAGCTTCACTTGATTCCAACTGTTGCTGGACTTAGTGGTGAAGAAGGGAGTGTGCATCCCTTGTCCAATTTGTTCATTCCATCTCTGGAATTGAACAGTATGATCGGATTCGATCTTTGAATGAACGTTGTCCACCTTTTGAGGGCGTAGCGAGGGTTCCTCAGACATAATGTCCGAAAGCTTTAAAGGTTTAAATTTCTTTAAAAACTCAAACTCATTAAAATTTGTTTTATCTGGTTTATTTAGGCTTTCAACCTTGTAAACTCAGACGGGGTAACCAATTTTGCCTTGAATGATTTCTCATTACTAGACAAGTTTGTTTCCATCGGAGATGGGTTTGTTAAGACTTCCTTTTCAGTTTGAGACTGACAGATAGAAGTCCCTGATTCCGATTTCATAGAAATCATTAAGGTTTCCTTTCCAGCTCTAGACTGGCAGGTAGAAATTCCTGATTCCTCGATCTTCAAAGAAGACTAGGTTGTGATTTCCTTCTCATGCTTGGCATGACCGGTAGAAATCCCAGGTCGACATGTGTTTATCAAAACACTAAAGTCATCCGTCCGCTGATTAGTTGACGTTGTGGCTTCCTTTTCTCGCGATGGAGGTCTGGTAGAAGTCCTGGAGGAGCTTGGCATATCATGCCTTTTGGTGAGTTCTTTTAACTCTTCGGTTAATTCCTTAACCTTGAGTTGTAAGAGTTCTCCACTTAATCCATATCGGGGGCAATTCTCAAGTATGTCTCCTCGTTCAGAGAGAACTAAAAGACTATTGAATAGTGACTGTAGGTTTGAGAGCAATACCATGGGTGTGGCAATTGCTGCTGCTCGGTTCGTCAGGGTGCGGCAGAGGGGATCCATTTAACCTGTCTGTAACACAAGAAGTAGTAAGAGTATCAGGTTATTTATAATGTTCTCTATAAATGCATGATGCAGTAGCAGAGAAATTTTTCTACGACAATAGTTGGATAAAAAGCACCACGCTTGCTGCCGTGTTATATATCGGGAAGGCTAAAGCATAACCGAATATAATTGTTTAGGCAAAGGTTTGCCTGAAGAGTCACTCATGTTTTTTGAGTTTTCAGAAGAGGAAGACTCAGTTTCTAGATGAAGTTCATATACTTCATCTTCTAACTGGATGTCATCATAATGGATGATTTCCAATCCATTTTCTTTGGCTAGTAACATATAAGTACTGTACCGCCTTTGTTGTTTATCAGTTGGACAATCTTTTGCAAAATGTCCTTCTTTCTGGCATATCCAGCATTTGCATTTGCTTGGTGTTTCCCCTTTGGGAAATATGCATTTGACCCTTTACTGGATGTGGTAGGGCCAGAATTTGTTCTTTTTCTAAAGTATCTCTTTTTAGGAGTATACCTAGTTGTAGAACTTTTTTGTATCCTACATTTTTCCTCACGAAATTAGTTAGGATATTTTCTTTGCTTATGGGAGGTGGTTTTACAACCATAAGCTCCTACATTTTTGTTCTGGCTTGAACAACATAATGTTTGTTTATTTGCCTTACTACTTTTCTTTTGTAGTTTTTGGGCTTCGCAAAGATTTGCCAACATGTCTTGTACAAATCTGTGTCTTCTTCCTAAAGTGTCAAAGTTTTGGAAATTATCCATGGTTAAAGTACCAAATTCTGGATTATTTTGCCAATATTTTGTTATGTAGTCTTTTTCAGCTACACTTGCAAAAAGTTCTGGCAATTTTGCATAAAATATAGACAGATAAGGTTTCTGATCTTCTTTTTGTAGTGTATAGAAGTATCTTGTAAACTCGCAGTAATACTTCTCATAAAAACAAATGTTACAGATTTGTAACTTGTTTAATTTCTGAAGAGTTTCTAAACGTTTTCTTTGTTTAGTACTCTCATTGTAAGCTTCTAGGGTTGGATGTATTACTAGAAATTCTTTTGATATTTTAGCCACTAATCCTTTCAAGATATTGGCTATCGATATTGAGGTATTAGCTCATTTTTGGTCTTCGGGAAGGTTATCCCACCAATGAGCTCGTACCCTTGATGTTTCTGATTCAAAATGGTCGCTACCACGAAGCATTCAAAATCTTTTACCAAGATCATCTGCCTTTTTGTCTTTAGCCGAGTTGTCTTTTTTCTTGGTATTTTCTTCTGCAACTTTATTAGATTCCCAGGCCTCTGGTTCACTGTCGTGTTGCTCATGTTGTTTACTAGAGGAAGGTTTTTCCTCTTGAACATAATAGATCGGTTAGCGACCGAAAGTATTATATTCTGCGTAAACTTCATCATCGGTAGAGGATGATGCTTTGGAAGCGAACCTAAAAGCAGCTGGTGCTGGATCCTTTTTTCTTCTAGGTGCTATGCAAGGTGTTGCAAAGTACACTAGGTTTTTAAGCCATCCGGTGATGTCAGGAAGGCCTAATGGTAATGGAGTTTCCATATCCATTAAATAGAAAAAAACTCTGTCATAGAGATAATTCTTGAAGCTTCCTTTGAAGTCTTTTGATCATATACCGTAGTAGAATTTCTCTACAGGTTAATCTCCACCATTCATTTAGATATGCTCGATAAGCTATATCGGTTTCATTTACTGGTGTGAGAGTTTCTCTGGCTTGCCAATTTTTGTCTTTCATTGAGCGTACCAAACGAATTTGATCTAGTAGTCTTTCTCTACAGATCATTTTACAAAGCTATAAGGTTTAGCTTTTGTTTGATTTTCTTGATCTTGCATCTAAGGTTGTAGATGAGAGCAGTATATCTTTCTCGAAAATAGTAATACCATACCATTGCTGGGATTGTATTATCTTCTGGTTGAAGAGTATTTCTTTGGAGTAAAGCGAGGTCAAGGCTTTCTCTTTTTATTTTTAAACAATCTAAAAGTTTCTTTTTATAGATCATTCTGGTGTCCAAGGTGTAAAAGGTGTTTTATACCTTGATGGACCTAGAGAACCTAGACGTTTTTTTAATGCTAAGACTTCTGTTAAGAGTTCTTGCATTTTATCTTTGTTTAGATTATCTAAACTTTGTTTTAGTTCTGTTAATTCTTTGAAGAAAACAGGACTATTTCCATGGTCAATCTTTTCTAGAATACTTTCTAGGATGTTTTGACACTTTATTATTTCCCTATGTTTATGTTCATCATAGAGGAAATCTATTTTCTGTTGGAGACTTTCAACAGTTTTTTCAAACCTATTAAGGGTCTTACCATAAGACTCTAAGGTTTGATTGGAATTGGTGACGATGTCACTATTTCCTATTGGTGGACCTAAGGCTTTATAAAGGTTATGTGCCATCATCGATGTGAAGAGGAACATAAGCATTGGGCCTTGGATTTCCTATTCCTTCGAAACGGGAACTGTTTGAGGTTCTACTTGTTGAGGTAGAGGGCCTATCCTGTTCGATAGAAAAGCTGGATCTAGTGTTTGTGATCACTAGTTTTCCTTCTATCTCCTTTATGGTTTTTCGGGAGAGGCAAAGGTGTCTAGATGGCAAAGGTTGGACTACCCATTCTATTGGCCATGTTAACTCTCTGGGGTCGAGTTCTACTATGGTCAGATTTTCAGAATAACCAATGTTTTTGGCTAATTCTGTGAGTTTCTTTGAATATTTAATTGGAACCTTTCCAGTGTTGATTCCTTGGGCTACTATGCATACAAGTATGAGCATAACTCTTCTTCCTGGTTGAATTCCATTTTTCGACCAGTTGTCTGTATAGATTTTTAGGGATAAGGTATCTTGGATGTACTTGTCTTCTAAATCTATTTGCAGACTGGGCCATGTTGTAAAGGATACTGGGCCTAATCCTAAGTTAGCTCTAACTCCCCTGAGTAGGGCTTTTTCAAAATTATTCTTCACAGAGTTATCTACTATAGCTGCTATGAAGGGTAAATTCTGATTGATTCGTATTAAGGGATCTAATCCTATACGAACTAGTCCATAATGGACATATTTGAATCTTTTTAGCTTAGCTAAGTCAGATTGACTTAATAATCTATAGCAGAAGGTACCTGAGTTGGTATCCTGAATTTCTACAGATAGTTCCTTCTAGAAGACGAAGGGTTTCTTTTGGAACTCAATCCAATCTTTGTTGTAGACTTTAGTTATCCTAGGGATACTTATTGTCCACTTTTGTCCATCCTGCATAAGATTAGGATGTTCATCATATTCTCCCTGTGTTTCATGATGTACATGCACACTATTTTGGAAAGAAGTACATTCTATTCCCATTTGTTCAGACATTTAGGAATTTTAGATGAATTGAGGTCTCTTCTAATTTTTGGAACAAGATTTCAATCAGTCGTTCCAATTGATACAAAGTGATGAAAGGAGAGATGTGTTGTATAACCAGTTCTCTCAATTCCTCATTTTGAGTTAAGGCACATATGTCTCGTATAAGATGATCTCTAGTTGTTCCTTTATGAGCTTTTACAGAAGATATTTTGCGAATAACTTCCTGTAACTCCTTTTTACATGGTTTGTTGTTAACCATTTTAATTTTCGCTTCTCGGATAGGTTCTAAGATCCTAGAAGGATTTATTTCTTGATCTACATAGCTTTGTAGATCTGTAAGGAAACGTACTATTTCTTCAGTATTTCCTATTTTAAGTACCACAAGAAGGGCATTAATTCTTCTCTTGAGTTTCCGTACTTGTTCATTGACGTCAATCTCTATTCCTACGCAGAGGAAAGCAAAGTTTTCTGGGGTGTATTTTTCCCATCATCTTTTCATAAAGAAGCTGTGATGCATATCACCAACTAAATCCATTATATTGTTTAATTATTCTTATCATGTCATCCATGTGGATAGCCTATTATTGGACAAACATTTGTGTGTCCAGTTTTCAACATGGTGTCATAAGAAGGATCGTTGAGTTCCTTCTGACCTACCAGTTGGGGTCTTTGGTACATTAGTCCATTTTTAGTATACCAATGGTACGTGGGATGTGACCGGTACGGGTCGTAACTGTGCGGGAGTATGTATACCTAAACAGAAAGAATCAAAGTTAAGCTTTGACTTCTTTGAAAAATATAGGACAAGGTCTATTACTTGGCTCTGTAGGACGTCTAACCTACGCTCTGATACCAATTTAAAGTTGTTTGGCCTTGGTAAATATCCCACCGCACGTTAACTTGAGAATTTATTTTTTTCTACTCCTTGCAAATTTTGGATCATTAGGTCATTTGCATCTTGAACATGTTTCTAGCATGCATATCCACCACATTTAAAACATGTTAGGATCAATTAGAAATCTCTTTCTTCTAAAATTCCACCAAGCTATATGGGGTTGTACTAGTGGAATTTCCCCAATGTGGATAACAAAACTTTGGTGTTCATTTTTAATGCGTGAAAATAATTCTCTTCACTCACATTTATAATAGTTTTCAAATTCTTTTGCATACATAAACTCTAAAATTTTCATTTTGTTGTGATCTATATTTGCCTTACCTTTTGGTTTACAAGAAAATTGGGAGAGTGAAAAACTCAAGTTTGAAAAAAAAATTGAACATCCAAAATGGAAATGCATAAAATACAGAGAGTGATAATTCCAAAAATTATCTATGATTTTTTAGGTCAGCTTTTTGTAAAATAGGCAAAAAGTTGGTTGTTTGGCTCTGGTAAATATCCCACCGCACGTTAACTTGAGAATTTAATTTTTTGTACTCCGTGAAATTTTTGGATCATTAGGTCATTTGCATCTCAACATGTTTCTAGCATGCATATCCACCACATTGAAAACATGTTTGCATCAATTAGAAATCTCTTTCTTATAAAATTCCACCATGCTATCAGGGGTTGAACTAGTGGAATTTCCCCAACGTGGATAATAAAATTTTGGTTTTCATTTTTAGTGCATGAAAATAATTTTCTTCTCTTACATTTATTATAGTTTTGAAATTCTTTTGCATAAATAAAATCTAAAATTTTCATTTTGATGTGGTCTATTTTTGCCTTATCTTTTTGTTTATGAGAAAACTCGGAAAGTGAAAAACTCAAGTTTGGAAAAAAAAATTGAACATCCAAAATGGAAATGCACAAATGCTGAGAAAGATAATTCCAAAAAGTATCTGTGATTTTTTAGGTCCGCTTTTTGTTAAATAGGCAAAAAGTGGGTTGTTTGGCTCTGGTAAATATCCCACCGCATGTTAACCTTAGAATTTAATTTTTTCTACTCCTTGAAATTTTTAGATCATTAGGTCATTTGCATCTTCAACAAGTTTCTGGCATGCATATCCACAATATTTAAAACATATTAGGATCAATTAGAAATCTCTTTCTTATAAAATTCCATCAAGCTATCTGGGGTTGTACTAGCGGAATTTCCCCAACGTGGATAACAAAACTTTGGTGTTCATTTTTAGTGCGTGAAAATAACTTTCTTAACTCACATTTATTTTAATTTTCAAATACTTTTGCATACATAAACTCTAAAATATTCATTTTCTTGTGATCTATATATGCCTTATCTTTTTGTTTACGAGAAAACTGGGAGAGTGAAAAACTCAAGTTTGAAAAAAAAAATTGAACATCCAAAATGGAAATGCACAAATGCTGAGAGAGATAATTCCTAAAAAGTATATGTGATTTTTTAGGGCCACTTTTTGTAAAATAGGCAAAAAGTTAGTTGTTTGGCTCTGGTAAATATCCCCCTGCACGTTAACTTGAGAATTTAATTTTTTCTTCTCCTTGAAATTTTTGGATCATTAGGTCATTTGCCTCTTCAATTTGTTTTTGTCATGCATATCCACCACATTTAAAATATGTTAGGATCAATTAGAAATCTCTTTCATATAAAATTCCACCAAGCTATCTAAGTTTGTACTAGTGGAATTTCCCCAAGAACGTGGATAACAAAAATTTGGGGTTCATTTTTAGTGCGTGAAAATAATTTTCTTCACTCACATTTATTATAGTTTTCAAATTCTTTTGCATACATAAACTCTAAAATTCCCATTTTTTTGTGATCTATATTTGCCATATCTTTTTATTTACAAGAAATCTGGGAGAGTGAAAAACTCAAGTTTGAAAAAAAAAATTGAACATCCAAAATGGAAATGCACAAATGCTGAGAGAGATAATTCCAAAAAGTATCTACGATCTTTTAGGTCCGCTTTTTGTAAAATAGGCAAAAAGTGGGTTGTTTGCTCTGGTAAAAATCCCACCGCATGTTAACTTTGAGAATTTAATTTTTTTTGCTCATTGAAATTTTTGGATCTTTAGGTCATTTGCATCTTCAACATGTTTCTAACATGCATATCCACTACATTTAAAACATGTTAGGATCAATTAGAAATCTCTTGCTTATAATATTCCACCAAGCTATCTGGGGTGGTACTAGAGGAATTTCCCTAACGTGGATAACAAAACTTTGGAGTTCATTTTTAGTGCATGAAAATAATTTTCTTCACTCAAATTTATTATAGTTTTCTAATTATTTTGCATACATAAACTCCAAAATTTTCATTTTCTTGTGTTCTTTATTTGCCTTATCTTTTTGTTTACAAGAAAACTGGGAGAGTGAAAACCTCAAGTTTAAAAAAAAAAAATTAACATCCAAAATGGAAATGCACAAATGCTGTGAGTGATAATTCCAAAAAGTATCTATGATTTTTTAGGTCCGCGTTTTTGTAAAATAGGCAAAAAGTTGGATGTTTGGCTCTGGTAAATATCCCACCCCACATTAACTTGAGTATTTAATTTTTTCTACTCCGTGAAATTTTTGGATCATTAGGTCATTTGCATCTTCAATATGTTTCTGGCATGCATATCCACCACATTTAAAACAAGTTCGGATCAATTAGAAATCTCTTTCTTATAAAATTCCACCATGCTATAAGGGGCTGTACTTGTGGAATTTCCCCAACGTGGATAACAAAACTTTGGTTTTCATTTTTAGTGTGTGAAAATAATTTTCTTCTCACACATTTATTATAGTTTTCAAATTCTTTTGCATACATAAACTCTAAAATTTAATTTTTTTGTGGTCTATTTTAGCCTTATCTTTTTGTTTACGTGAAAACTGGGATAGTGAAAAACTCAAGTTTGAAAAAAAACTGAACATCCAAAATGGAAATGCCCAAATGCTGAGAAAGATAATTCCAAAAAGTATCGGTGATTTTTTAGGTCCTCTTTTTGTTAAATAGTTAAAAGGTGGGTTGTTTGGCTCTGGTAAATATCCCACCGCACGTTAACTTGAGAATTTAATTTTTTCTACTCCAAATTTTTAGATCATTAGGTCATTTGCCTCTTCAATTTGTTTCTGTCATGCATATCCACCACATTTAAAACATGTTAGGATCAATTAGAAACCTCTTTCTTATAAAATTCCACCAAGCTATCTAGGGTTGAACTAGTGGAATTTCCCCAACGTGGATAAAAAACCTTTGGTGTTGATTTTTGGTGCTTGAAAATAATTTTCTTCACTCACATTTATTATAGTTATCAAATTCTTTTGCATACATAAACTCTAAAATTTTCATTTTGTTGTGGTCTATTTTTGCCTTATCTTTTTGTTTACGAGAAAACTGGGATAGTGAAAAACCCAAGTTTGAAAAAAATATTGAACATCCAAAATGGAAATGCACAAATGCTGAGAAAGATAATTCCAAAAAGTATCTGTAATGTTTTAGGTCCGCTTTTTGTTAAATAGGCAAAAAAGTGGGTAGTTTGGCTCTGGTAAATATCCCATAGCACGTTAATTTGAGAATTTCTACTACTTGAAATTTTTGGATCATTAGGTCATTTGCATCTTCAACATGTTTCTGGTATGCAAATCCACCACATTTAAAACATGTAAGGGTCAATTAGAAATCTCTTTCTTATAAAATTCCACCAACCTATCTAGGGTTGTACTAGTGGAATTTCCCCAATGTGGATAACAAAACATTAGTGTTCATTTTTAGAGAGTGAAAATAATTTTCTTCACTCACATTTAATAAAGTTTTCAAATTCTTTTGCATCCAAAAACTCTAAAATTTTCATTTTGTTGTGATCTATATTTGCCTTATCTTTTTGTTTACAAGAAAACTGGGAGAGTGGAAAACTCAAATTTTGAAAAAGAAAATTGAACATCCAAAATGGAAATGCACAAATGCTGAGAGAGATAATTCCAAAAAGTATCTGTGATTTTTTAGGTCCGCTTTTTATAAAATAGGCAAAAAGTGGGTTGTTTGGCTCTTGTAAATATCCCACCGCACGTTAATTTGAGAATTTAATATTTTCTACTCTATAAAATTTTTGGATCATTAGCTCATTTGCATCTTCAACATGTTTTTGGCATGCATATCCACCACTTTTAAAACATGTTAGGATGAATTAGAAATCTCTTTCTTATAAAATTCCACCAAGCTATCTGGGGTTGTACGAGTGGAATTTCCCCAACGTGGATAACAAAACTTTGGTGTTCATTTTTGGATCATTATGTCATTTGCATCTTCAAAATGTTTCTGGCATGCACCTCCACCACATTTAAAACATGTTAGGATCAATTAGAAATCTCTTGCTTATAAAATTCCACCAAGATATCTGGGGTTGTACTAGAGGAATTTCTCTAAGGTGGATAATAAAACTTTGGATACCATTTTTAGTGCGTGAAAATAATTTTCTTCACTCAAATTTATTATAGATTTCTAATTATTTTGCATACATAAACTCCAAAATTTTCATTTTGTAGTGTTCTTTATTTGCCTTATCCTTTTGTTTACGAGAAAACTCGGAGAGCGAAAAACTCAAGTTTAAAAAAAAAATTAACATCCAAAATGGAAATGCACAAATGCTGAGAGTGATAATTCCGAAAAGTATCTATGATTATTTAGGTCCGCTTTTTGTAAAAATGGCAAAAAGTTGGTTGTTTGGCTCTGGTAAATATCCCACCCCACGTTAACTTGAGAATTTAATTTTTTCTACTCCGTGAAATTTTTGGATCATTAGGTCATTTGCATCTTCAACATGTTTCTGGCATGCATATCCGCCACATTTAAAAAAGGTTCGGATCAATTAGAAATCGCTTTCTTATAAAATTCCACCATGCTATCAGGGATTGTACTTGTGGAATTTCCCCAACGTGGATAACAAAACTTTGGTTTTCATTTTTAGTGTGTAAAAATAATTTTCTTCTCACACATTTATTATAGTTTTCAATTTCTTTTGTATACATAAACTCTAAAATTTTAATTTTTTTGTGGTCTATTTTTGCCTTATCTTTTTGTTTACGTGAAAACTGGGATACTGAAAAACTCAAGTTTGAAAAAAAATTGAACATCCAAAATGGAAATGCCCAAATGCTGAGAAAGATAATTCCAAAAAGTATCTGTGATTTTTTAGGTCCGTTGTTTGTTAAATAGTTAAAAGGTGGGCTGTTTGGCTTTGGTAAATATCCCACTGCAGGTTAACTTGAGAATTTAATTTTTTCTACTCCTTCAAATTTTTAGAACATTAGGTCATTTGCCTCTTCAATTTGTTTCTGTCATGAATATCCACCACATTTAAAACATGTTAGGATCAATTAGAAACCTCTTTCTTATAAAATTCCACCAAGCTATCTAGGGTTGAACTTGTGGAATTTCCCCAACGTGGATAAAAAAACTTTGGTGTTGATTTTTGGTGCTTGAAAATAATTTTCTTCACTCACATTTATAATAGTTATCAAATTCTTTTGCATACATAAACTCTAAAATTTTCATTTTGTTGTGGTCTATTTTTGCCTTATCTTTTTGTTTACGAGAAAACTGGGATAGTAAAAAACTCAAGTTTAAAAAAAATATTGAACATCCAAAATGGAAATGCACAAATGCTGAGAAAGATAATTCCAAAAAGTATCTGTGATTTTTTGGGTCCGCTTTTTGTTAAATAGGCAAAAAAGTGGGTAGTTTGGCTCTGGTAAATATCCCAACGCACGTTAATTTGAGAATTTCTACTCGAAATTTTTGGATCATTAGGTCATTTACATCTTCAACATGTTTCTGGTATGCATATCCACCACATTTAAAACATGTAAGGGTCAATTAGAAATCTCTTTCTTATAAAATTCCACCAACCTATCTAGGGTTGTACTAGTGGAATTTCCCCAATGTGGATAACAAAACATTAGTGTTCATTTTTAGAGAGTGAAAATAATTTTCTTCACTCACATTTAATAAAGTTTTCAAATTCTTTTGCATCCAAAAACTCTAAAATTTTCATTTTGTTGTGATCTATATTTGCCTTATCTTTTTGTTTACAAGAAAACTGGGAGAGTGGAAAACTCAAGTTTGAAAAAAAAAATTGAACATCCAAAATGGAAATGCACAAATGCTGAGAGAGATAATTCCAAAAAGTATCTGTGATTTTTTAGGTCCGCTTTTTATAAAATAGGCAAAAAGTGGGTTGTTTGGCTCTGGTAAATATCCCACCGCACGTTAATTTGAGAATTTAATATTTTCTACTCCATGAAATTTTTGGATCATTAGCTCATTTGCATCTTCCACATGTTTTTGGCATGCATATCCACCACTTTTAAAACATGCTAGGATGAATTAGAAATATCTTTCTTATAAAATTCCACCAAGCTATCTGGGGTTGTACTAGTGGAATTTCCCCAACGTGGATAATAAAACTTTGGTGTTCATTTTTGGATCATTATGTCATTTGCATCTTCAAAATGTTTCTGGCATGCACCTCCACCACATTTAAAACATTTTAGGATCAATTAGAAATATTTTTCATATAAAATTCCACCAAGCTATTAGGGGTTGTACTAGTGGTATTTCCCCAACGTGGATAACAAAACTTTGGGATTCATGTTTAGTGCATGAAAATAATTTTATTCACTCACATATAATATAGTTTTGAAATTATTTTCCCATACATAAGCTCTAAAATTTTCATTTTGTTGTGATCTATATTTGACTTATCTTTTTGTTTACGAGAAAACTGAAAGAGTGAAAAACTCAAGTTTGAAAAAAAATTTGAATATCCAAAATGGAAAAGCACAAATGCAGAGATAGATCATTCCAAAAAGTGTCTGTGAATTTTTAGGTCTGCTTTTTGTAAAATAGGCAAAAAGTGGATTTTTTTGGCTCTGGTAAATATCCCACCGCATGTTAACTTGAGAATTTAATTTTTTCAACTCCTTGAAATTTTTGGATCATTAGGTCATTTGCATCTTCAACATGTTTCTGGCTTGCATATCCACCACATTTAAAACATGTTAGGATCACATATAAATCTCTTTCTTATAAAATTCCACCAAGCTATTAGGGGTTGTACTAGTGGAATTTCCCCAACGTGGATAACAAAATTTTGGTGTTCATTTTTAGTGCGTGAAAATAATTTTTTTCACTCACATTTAATATAGTTGTCAAATTATTTTTGCATATATAAACTCTAAAATTTTTATTTTGTTGTGATCTATATTTGCCTTATCTTTTTGTTTACGAGAAAACATGGAGAGTGAAAAACTCAAGTTTGAAAAAAAAATTGAACATCCAAAATGGAAATGCACAAATGCTAAGAGAGATAATTCCAAAAAGTATCTGTGATTTTTTAGGTCCTTTGTTTGTAAAATAGGCAAAAAGTGCGTTGTTTGTCTCTTGAAAATATCCCATCGCACGTTTACTTGAGAATATAAAATTTTCTACTCCTTGAAATTTTTGGAAGATTAGGTCATTTGCATCTTCAACATGTTTCTGGCATGCATATCCACCACATTTAAAAAATGTTAAGATCAATTAGAAATCTCTTTCTTCTAAAATTCCACCAAGCAATCTGGGGTTGTACTAGTGGAATTTCCCCAACGTGGATAACAAAACTTTGGTGTTCAATTTTAGTGCGTGAAAATAATTTGTTTCACTCACATTTAATATAGTTTTCAAATTCTTTTTGCACACATAAACTCTAAAATTTTCATTTTGTTGTGATCAATAATTTCCTTATCTTTTTGTTTACGAGAAAATTGGGAGAGTGAAAAACTCAAGTTTGAAAAAAAACGTTGAACATCCAAAATGGAAATGCACAAATGCTGAGAGAGACAATTCCAAAAAAGTATATGTGATTTTTTAGGTCCGGTTTTTGTAAAATAGGCAAAAAGTGGGTTGTTTGGCTCTAGTAAATATACCACCGCATGTTCAATTGAGAATTTAATTTTTTCTACTCCTTGAAATTTTTGGATCATTAGGTCATTTGCATCTTCAATATGTTTCTGTCATGCATATCCACCACATTTAAAACATGTTAGGATCAATTAGAAATCTCTTTCTTATAAAATTCCACCAAGCTATCTAGGGTTGTACTAGTGGAATTTCGCCAACGTGGATAACAAAACTTTGGGGTTCATTTTTAGTGCGTGAAAATAATTTTCTTCACTCACATTTATTATAGTTTTCAAATTCTTTTGAATGCATAAACTCTAAAATTTTCATTTTGTTGTGATCTATATTTGCCTTATCTTTTTGTTTACGAGAAAACTGGGAGAGTGAAAAACTCAAGTTTGAAAAAAAAAAGTTGAACATTGAAATTGGAAATGCACAAATGCTGAGAGAGATAATTCCAAAAAGTATCTATGATATTTTAGGTCCGCTTTTTGTAAAATAGGCAAAAACTAGGTTGCTTGGCTCTGGTAAAAATCCAACCGCACGTTAACATGAGAATTTAATTTTTTCTACTCCTTCAAATATTTAGATCATTAGGTCATTTGCATCTTCAACATGTTTCTGGCATGCATATCGACGACATTTAAAACATGTTAGGATCAATTAGAAATCTTTTTCTTATAAAATTCCACCAAGCTATTAGGGGTCGTACTAAAGGAATTTTCCCAACGTGGAATACAAAACTTTTGTGTTCATTTTTAGTGCTTGAAAATAATTTTCTTCACTCACATTTATTATAGTTTTCAAATTCTTTTGCATACATAAGCTCTAAAATTTTCATTTTGTTGTGATTTATATTTGCCTTATCTTTTTTTTTTACGAGAAAACTGGGAGAGAGAAAAACTCATGTTTGAAAAAAAAAATTAACATCCAAAATAGAAATGCAGAAATGCTAAGAGAGATAATTCCAAAAGGTATCTATGATTTTTTAGGTCTTCTTTTTGTAAAATAGGCAAAAACTTGGTTGTTTGGCTCTGGTAAAAATCCAACCGCACGTTAACATGAGAATTTAATTTTTTCAACTCCTTGAAATTTTTGGATCATTAGGTCGTTTGCATCTTCAACATGTTTCTGGCATGCATATCCACCACATTTAAAACTTGTTAGGATCAATTAGAAATCTCTTTCCTATAAAATTCAATCACGCTATCTTGGGTTGTACTAGTAGAATTTTCCCAACGTGGATATCATAACTTTGGTTTTCATTTTTAGGGCATGAAAATAATTTTCTTCTCTCACATTTATTATAGTTTTCAAATTCTTTATGCATACATAAACTCTAAAATTGCCATTTTTTGAGACCAATATTTGCCTTATCTCTTTGTTTAGGAGAAAACTGGGAGAGTGAAAAACTCAAGTTTGAAAAAAAAATTGAACATCCAAAATGGGAATGCACAAATGCTGAGAAAGATATTTCCAAAAAGTATCTGTGATTTTTTAGGTCCGCTTTTTGTAAAAAAGGCCAAAAGTGGGTTGTTTGGCTCTGGTAAATATCCCACCGAACGTTGACTTGAGAATTTTAATTTTTTCTACTCGAAATTTTTGGATCATTAGGTCATTTGCATCTTCAACATGTTTCTGGCTTGCATGTCCACCACATTTAAAATGTGTTAGGATCAATTAGGAATCTCTTTCTTATAAAATTCTACCAATATATTTGGGGTTGTAGTAGTGGAATATCCCCAACGTGGATAACTAATCTTTGGTGTTCATTTTTAGTGGGTGAAAATAATTTTCTTCACTCACATTTATTATAGTTTTCAAATTCTTTTGCGTACATAAACTCTAAAATTTTCATTTTATTGTGATCTATATTTGTCTTATCTTTTTGTTTAAGAGAAAAGTGGGAGGGTGGAAAACTCAAGTTTGAAAAAAAAAATTGAATATCCAAATGGGAATGCAAAAATGTTGAGTGAGATAATTCAAAAAATTATCTGTGATTTTTTAAGTCTGCTTTTTGTAAAATAGGCAAAAAGTGGGTTCTTTGGCTTAAGTAAATATCCCACTGTACGTTAATTTGAGAATTTAATTTTTTCTACTCCTTGAAAGTTTTGGATCATTTGGATATTTTCATCTTCAACATGTTTCTAGCATGCATACCCACCACATTTAAAACATGTTAGGATTGATTAGAAATCTCTTTCTTATAAAATTCTACCAAGCTATCTGGGGTTGTACTAATGGAATTTCCTCAACGTGGATAAAAAAAATTTGGTGATCATTTTTGGTGCATGAAAATAATTTTCTTCACTCACATTTTTATAGTTTTCAAATTCTTTTCATTTTGTTGTGATCTATATTTGCCTTATCTTTTTGTTTACGAGAAAACTGGGATAGTGAAAAACTCAAGTTTGAAAAAAAAAAATTGAACATCCAAAATGGAAATGCACAAATGATGAGAGAGATAATTCCAAAAAGTATTTGTGATTTTTTAGGTCCGCATTTTGTAAAATAGGCAAAAAGTGGGTTTTTGGCTCTGGTAAATATCCCACCACACGTTAACATGAGAATTAAATATTTTCTACTCCTTGAAATTTTTGGATCATTAGGTCATTTGCATCTTCAATATGTTTCTGTCATGCATATCCACCACATTTAAAACATGTGAGGATCAATTAGAAATATCTTTCTTATAAAATTCCACCAAGCTCTCTTGGGTTGTACTAGTGGAATTTCCCCAACGTGGATAACAAAACTTTGGTGTTCATTTTTAGTGCGTGAAAATAATTTTATTCACTCACATTTATCATAGTTATAAAATTCTTTTGCATACAAAAACTCTAAAATTTTCATTTTGTTGTGGTCTATTTTTGCCTTATCTTTTTGTTTACGAGAAAATTGGGAAAGTGGAAAACTCAAGTTTGAAAACAAAATTGAACATCCAAAATGGAAATGCAAAATTGCTGAGAAAGATAATTCCAAAAAGTATCTATGATGTTTTAGGTCCGCTTTTTTTGAAATAGCCAAATAGTGGGTTGTTTGGCTTTGGTAAATATCCCACCACACGTTAACTTGAGAATTTAATTTTTTCAACTCCTTGAAATTTTTGGATCATTATATCATTTGCATCTTCAACATGTTTCTCTCATGCATATCCACCACATTTAAAACATGTTAGGATCAATTAGAAATCTCTTTCTTATAAAATTCCATCAAGCTATTAGGGGTTGTACTAGTGGAATTTCCCCAACGTGGATAAGAAAACTTTGGTGTTAATATTTAGAGCGTGAAAATAATTTTCTTCACTCAAATTTATTATAGTTTTCAAATTCTTTTGCATACATAAACTCTAAAATTTTCATTTTGTTGTGATGTATATTTGCCTTATCTTTTTTATTACAAGAAAACTAGGAGAGTGAAAAAACTCAAGTTTGAAAAAAAAATTGAACATCCTAAATGAAGAAGTACAAATGCTGAGAGAGATAATTCCAAAAAGTATATGTGATTTTTTAGGTAATTTTTTTGTTAAATAGGCAAACAGTGTGTTGTTTGGCTCTTGTAAGTATCCCACCGCAAGATAACTTGAGAATTTAATTTTTTCTACTCCTTGAAATTTTGGGATCATTAGGTCATTTGCATCTTCAACATGTTTCTGGCTTGCATATCCACCACATTTAAAACAAGCTTGGATCACATATAAATCTCTTTCTTATAAAATTCCACCAAGCAATTAGGGGTTGCACTAGTGGAATTTCCCCAACGTGGATAACAAAACTTTCGTGTTCATTTTTAGTGAGTGAAAGTAATTTTCTTCACTCACATTTATAATAGTTTTCAAATTCTTTTGCATACAAAAACTCAAAAATTTTCATTTTGTTGTGATCTATATTTGCCTTATCTTTTTGTTTACGAGAAAACTGGGAGAGTGAAAAAATTCAAGTTTGAAAAAAAATATTGAACATCCTAAATGGAAATGTACAAATGCTGAGAGAGATAATTCCAAAAAGTATCTGTCATTTTTTAGGTCATTTTTTTGTAAAATAGGCAAAAAGTGGGTTGTTTGGCTCTTGTAAATTTCCCACCACAAGTTAACTAGAGAATTTAATTTTTTCTACTCCTTGAAATTTTTGGATCATTAGGTCATTTGCATCTTCAACATGTTTCTGGCTTGCATATCCACTACATTTAAAACATGTTAGGATCACATAGAAATCTCTTTCTTATAAAATTCCACCAAGCTATTAGGGGTTGTACTAGTGGAATTTCCTCAACGTGGATAACAAAACTTTGGTGTTCATTTTTAGTGAATGAAAATTATTTTATTCACTCACATTAATTATAGTTTTCAAATTCTTTTTACATACATAAATTCTTAAATTTTCATTTTGTTGTGATCTATATTTGCCTTATCTTTTTTTTGTTTACGAGAAAACTGGGAGAGTGACAAACTCAAGTTTGAAAAAAAAAATTGAACATCCAAAATGGAAATGCGCAAATGCTGAGAGAGATAATTCAAAAAATTATATGTGATTTTTTTTTTTTTTTGTAAAAGTGGCAAAATGTGGTTGTGGGTTGTTTGGCCTTGGTAAATATCCCACCGCACGTTTACTTGAGAATTTAATTTTTTCTCCTCCTTGAAATTTTTGGATCATTAGGTCATTTCCATCTTCAACATGTTTCTGGCATGCATATCCACCACATTTAAGACATGTTAGGATAAATTAGAAATTTGTTTCTTATAAAATTCTACCAAGCTATTAGGGTTGTACTAGTGGAATTTCCCATAGTGGATAACAAAACATTGGTGTTCATTTTTAGTGCGTGAAAATAATTTTCTTCACTCATATTTATTATAGTTTTCAAATTCTTTTGTGCACATAAACTCTAATATTTTCCTTTTGTTGTGATCTATATTTGCCTTATCTTTTTGTTTACGAGAAAACAGTGACACAGAAAAACTCAAGTTTGAAAAAAAAATTGAACATCCATATTCGAAATGCACAAATTCTAAGAGAGATAATTCCAAAAACGTTTATGTGATTTCTTAGGTCCACCTTTTGTAAAATAGGCAAAAGTGGGTTCTTTGGCTATTGTAATTATCCCACCGCACGTTAACTTGAGAATTTAATTTTTTTCTACTCCTTGAAATTTTTGGATCATTAGGTCATTTGCTTGTTCAATTTGTTTCTATCATGCATATCCACCATATTTAAAACATGTTAGGATCAATTAGAAATGTCTTTCTTATAAAATTCCACCAAGCTATCTAGGGTTGTACTAGTGGAATTTCCCCAATGTGGATAAAAAAAGTTTGGTGTTCATTTTTAGTGTTTGACAATAATTTTCTTCACTCACATTTATTATAGTTATCAAATTTATTTTCATACGTAAATTCTAAAATTTTAATTTTGTAGTGGTTTATTTTTGCCTTATCTTTTTGTTTACGAAAAAATTGAGATAGTGAAAAACTCAAGTTTGAAAAAAATATTGAACATCCAAAATGGAAATGCAGAAATGCTGAGAAAGATAATTCCAAAAAGTATCTATGATGTTTTAGGTCTGCTTTTTGTTAAATAGGCAAAAAGTGGGTTGTTTGGCTCGGGTAAATATCCCACAACACGTTAACTTGAAAATTTAATTTTTTCTACTCCTTGAAATTTTTGGATCATTAGGTCATTTGCATCTTCAACATGTTTCTAGCATGCATATCCACCTCATTTAAAACATGTTAGGATCAATTAGAAATCTTTTTCTTCTAAAATTCCACCAAGCTATCTGGGGTTGTACTAGTCGAATTTCCCAAACGTGGATAACAAAACATTGGTGTTCATTTTTAGTGCGTGAAAATAATTTTGTTCACTCACATTTATTATAGTTTTCAAATTCTTTTGCATACATAAACTCTAAAATTTTCATTTTGTTATGATCTAAATTTGCATTATCTTTTTGTTTACGACAAAACTCTAGTTTGAAAAAAAAATTGAACAACAAAAATGAAAATGCAAAAATGCTGAGAGAGATAATTCCAAAAAGTATCTATGATTTTTTATGTCCACTTTTTGTAAAATAGGCAAAAAGTGGGTTGTTTGGCTCTGGTAGATATCCCACCGTACGTTAACATGAGAATTTCTACTCTTTGAAATTTTTGGATCATTAGGTCATTTGCTTCTTCATCTTGTTTCTAGTATGCATATCCACCACATTTAAAACATGTTAGGGTCAATTTGAAATCTCTTTCTTATAAAATTCCACCAACCTATCTAGGTTGTACTAGAGGAATTTCCCCAATGTGGATAACAAAACTTTAGTGTTCATTTTTAGAGCGTGAAAATAATTTTCTTCACTCACATTTATAAAAGTTTTCAAATTCTTTTGCATCCATGAATTCTAAAATTTTTATTTTGTTGTGATCTATATTTGCCTTATCTTTTTGTTGACAAGAAAACTGGGACAATGAAAAACTCAAGTTTGAAAAAAAATTGAACATCCAAAATGGAAATGCACAAATGTTGAGAGAGATAATTCCAAAAAGTATCTATGATTTTTTAGGTCCGCTTTTATTAAAATAGGCAAAAAGTGGGTTGTTTGGCTCTGGTAAATATCCCACCGCACGTTAACTTGAGCATTTAATATTTTCTACTCCTTGAAATTTTTGGATCATTAGATCATTTGCATCTTCAACATGTTTTTGGCATGCATATCCACCACTTTTAAAACTTGTGAGGATGAACTTGAAATCTCTTTCTAATAAAATTCCACCAAGCTATCTGGGGTTGTAGTAGTGGAATTTCCCCAACGTGGACAACAAAATTTTTGTGTTCATTTTTAGTGCATGAAAATAATTTTTTCACTCACATTTATTATAGTTTTAAAATTCTTTTGCATGTATAAACTCTTAAATTTTCATTTTTTTGTGATCTATATTTGTCTTATCTTTTGGTTTACGTGAAAACTGGGAGAGTGAAAAACTCAAGTTTGAAAAAAAAACCTTGAACATCCAGAATGGAAATGCACAAATGCTCAGAGAGATAATTCCAAAAAGTATCTGTGATTTTTTGGTCCATTTTATGTAAAATTGGCAAAACGTGGGTTCTTTGGCTCTGGTAAATATCACACTACACATTAACTTCAGAATTTAATATTTTCTACTCCTTGAAATTTTTGGATCATAAGGTCATTTGGATCTTCAACATGTCTTAGCATATCCACCACTTTCAAAACATGTTAGGATCAATTAGAAATCTTGTTCTTATAAAATTCCACCAAGTTATCTGGGGTTGTACTAGTGGTATTTTGTTGCGTTCCCGGGCCCTAGCTTGAGTTACACGACGGAGGGAAGGGTCACCTTGCTGTTTCAGAGTCGAATCTGGCCACCGAGACCTCCCGGGATGACCTATGGTGTCGATTTGAGGAGATGAAGGTCGGAAAGGTTTTTCGGAAAGTCGAAAAGGGATGAAGACAAACGTCGCCAGAGGAGGCCGGAGAGCGATTAGGGCTCGTCGCCGGGAGCCGTCACCGGGGCTTCCAGGGGAACGCCGACCCTGGTTCGAAGGGGAGAACTCAGATCCCGATTAATTTTCTTCCCGTTTTCATTCATTCTAAGGACCTTAAGTTAAGTCCGAAAATTCCAATTATTACAATTTTGCCCTACGGCTTCCCTATGCGTGACTGAAAATAATTTAAATTACAATTACGCCCAAGTCCCTTTTCTGGCCCCTAATTCCCATGCATCTTATGTCTAACTCAACTCACCTCGTCGCCTCTGGGTGACCCGTCCTTCTATCGAGTCCACAACATCACTCCCCCCCTTAAAAACGAGCTTGTCCGCAATCTCGAATGTGGGGTAAGCCTGCTGGAAAACATCAACGTCCTCCCACGTGGCGTTGCTGGCGTCGGAGTGGGTCCACTGAACTAACACCTCCCTACGGTGGGCATTCTGACGAGCATTTAAAATGTGGTGTGGCAGGAGGGATAACTGACCTTCTTCCATGGGTGGTAGAGATGGGGTGCGTGGATGATCACTGCCCTTGACGGGCTTGAGAAAGGACACATGGAAAACATTATGGATCCGCGCGTCTCGAGGAAGGTGGAGTTTGTAGGCTACCTCACCCACCCGCTGAGCGATGGCGAATGGCCCAAAATATTTGGGCGATAACTTGTGCCTGCCGCCTGCCATGGAGTACTGTCTGTAGTGCTGAAGTCGCAACCAAACCAAGTCACCAACGGGGTACTGAACATCTCGGTGGCCTTGATCATAATACTCCTTCATTTTGACATGGGCCTACCACAGACGAAGGTGAATAACCACGAGCAACTGATCCCTCTCTATCAGAGCAGCGTCAACTGCGTCCACTTTGGTGGACTCTGGAGTATATGAAAGGAGCTGAGGGGGGTCCCTGCCGTATACAACCCGGAACGGAGTCTCCTATAAAGCCGTGTGGAATGAGGTATTGTAAGCATATTCTGCCCAAGGAATGCAGTCCACCCACTAATGTGGACGATCGCCCACTAATCGTAGGTACATTTCAATGGTGCGGTTGAGAACCTCTGTCTGGCCATCAGACTGCGGGTGATAGGCGGAGGAAAAATTCAACTTGGTGCCGCATAGGTGGAATAAATCACGCCAGAATTGGCTAGTGAAAATGACGTCCCTGTTACTGACAATGGACTCAGGAATGCCATGGAGTCGCACAATGTGAGTAAAGAATGTTTTTGCTACGGAAGCTGCGGTGTGGGGTGTTCCAATGGAAGGAAGTGCCCATACTTAGAGAACCTGTCCACTACCACCAGAAGAACAGACTTGCCATATGACTTTGGAAGACCTTCAATAAAATCCAAGGAGATATCGGACCAAACCTGAGTAGGAAGCTGGAGGGGTTGGAGGACCCCGGCGGGGCTCAAATGCCCGGCCTTGTTGCGCTGGCAGACTGTGCACGCAGTGACATATGCAGTAACAGCTGACTTCAGACCATCCCAATAGAAATCCTTCCTGAGGCGGAAAAGAGTCTTCTGGATACCCTCATGGTAACTGTCATGATAAGCTGAGAGCACGGCAGCAATGAGAGGAGAGTCTGGGCTCAAGTAAATGTGGTGCCGGTAAGTAATAACCCCGTCACGAATGCGCCATGCAGAGGGCATGTGGCTTGCTGTGATTTTTTGGCTTAATGCTTGCAACTCGGAGACCGAACTTTGTTCGGCCTTGATCGTTTCCAGCAACGTAGGAGTGGGCTGGCTAATGGCATGCAAATGAGCGGAAGAATCAGCTCGATGGGAGAGAGCATCAGCAACTGTATTCAACCGGCCCGCTCAATGTTCCACAGTGAAGTCGAACCCCAGTAACTTACTGACCCATAACTGTTGTGGGGAGGTAGAAATACGTTGATCCAACATATATTTCAAACTATAATGGTCAGTGCGGATGGTAAAGTATCTCCCCCATAAATAAGGGCGCCAGTGGCGCACCGCCTTGGCTAGACCAATCAATTCTCTTTCATAGGCGGCCAGTTTATGTTGGTGTAGCGGAAGTTGTCGGCTGAAATAGGCGATTGGGTGGTTGGATTGTAGCAGAACCGCTCCTATGCCACTACCTGAGGCATCACATTCCACTATAAACATTTCCCAAAAATCGGGTAGCCGTAATACCGGTGCCGTCGCCAGTGTTGTTTTCAGATTCTGAAAGGCTGTGGCGGCCTCCGCAGTCCACTGGAAGGAGTTTCTACGCAGCAGATTGGTCAACGGTGCGGCGAGGGCTGCATAGTCCTGAATGAATTTGCGGTAATAGCCCGCTAAGCCCAGAAAACCCTGCAAAGCTGAAATGGTGCTTGGTACTGGCCACTGGGTAACCGCTGCAATTTTGTCTGGGTCCACTGTAACCCCGGCTGCTGTAATAAGATGTCCCAAATAAGTAACCTGTTGGCGGCCAAAGGTACACTTTGTTCTCTTCAAATAAAGGCGGTGAGCTCGAATAAGTTGAAAAACCTTTTGGAGGTGTTGCAAATGGTCTGGCCAGGACTTGCTGAATATGAGAATGTCATCAAAAAATACAAGAACAAATTTGCAGAGATAATCTGTAAATACCTCGTTCATCAATGCCTGGAATGTGGATGGGGCGTTAGATAGGCCAAATGGCATGACAAGAAAATCGAAGTGCCTGTGATGAGTACGGAAGGCTGTTTTCTGAATATCTGGATGAAACATATGGACTTGATGATACCCCGTGCGCAAATCTCACTTTGTGAAAAATTGGACCCCAAACAATTCATCTAACAATTCATCAACCACCGGAATAGGGAATTTGTCCTTGACCGTCTTGGAATTGAGTTCTCTATAATCCACGCAAAATCTCCAAGTCTGATCATGTTTCTTGACAAGGAGAACTGGAGATGAAAAAGGAGACGTACTCCTCCTGATGATTCCCTATTCTAGCATAAGCTTACATTGTCGCTAAATTTCATCCTTCTGTGAATGAGGGTAGCGATAGGGCCTCACTACTACCACCTCAGAGCCTGCCTTCAAACAAATCTTGTGGTCACATCTTCGCAGTGGAGGAAGTCCCGTAGGTTCCTGGAAAACATCCGAATAGTGCTCCAGTAAATCTTCGAATGACGCTGTCCAGGGGGGCTGTGTTTGGAGTAGATGCACTTGCAGGTGAAAATCTGCCTTGCTCCCCTGTAACTATAATTGTTTGGCTGCCCACTCAAAAGTCATGGTTAATGCGGTGAAGTCCCACCAGATTGGTCCCAAGGTTTGCAACCACTTAATGCCAAGAACCATATCAAAGCCAACTAATGGAATAATTAAAAATTCTGCTTCAAACTGAGTACCTTCCACAGAGAATAAGACAACCTTGCTGATTCCATAACTCGGAAGTCTCTCCCCATTGGCCACTGACACAGAGGTCATAGGGCGAGGCTGCACGTGCAATTGTAGTTGCTGGGCTGCACTACTGCTAATGAAGTTATGGGTGCTCCCGGAATCAACCAAACTGAGGAGAGGCTGATCATTGATGATGACGCGCAACTGCATAGTTTTAGTAGATTGGCCTGTTATCGCGTGTAGCGAAATTTCAGGCTCCGGTTCGTCCTCTACCTGTTCTGTGGAAATGGGCTCTTCCTCCTCATTATCTTCCCCTTCCAACCAAAATAGTTTCTGGCATTGATGGCCAAAGGTTTCTCATCACAGTTATAACACAACCCCCGTGATCTGTGGTCTTCCATTTCTGCTCTGGATAGTTTTTTAATAAATCCCGGCGTAGGCTGAGCAGCCTTAGGCACTGGAGAAGAGCCTGCACTGGTGCTGGATCGCCATGTGCTGCTAGGGGCCGACCTGTTATTTGACCAAGGTTTATGATTCTGGATTTTCTGTTTTGCCTCTAGAGTGCAGGCTAAGTTCATTGCTCGGGCTAAATCAGGGGGAGCGACTCAGTGATTCTGATAAACCAGCAGTAAATAACCCCACCTGTTGGTCCACCCGGACTATCTTACTGGCTCTGGCCAATTTTTCCTGAAACGCCTTCTGATACTGCTCTACTGTGCCTGTCTGGCGCAACAGGACTAGGTCCCCCAGTGGATTACTCTGCTCAGGCGGACCAAATCGAATCGTGCATGATTCCTTAAATTCCTCCCAGTCGATGTTCGTATTTTCCATTTCAAGTTGATGGCCCCATAGCTGGGCTTCATCTAGCATGTGGAATGTGGCTATTCGAACCTTCTCAGTTTCCGCCGTTCTTTGATGGGAGAAAAATTTCTCGCATCTGTATAACCAAATTAAGGGGTCCTCGGATCCCTTGAACATAGGAAAATCCAACTTAGTGTATCTAGGGATGGTCCCACCCCCAGACCCCGAGCTCACACCATTCTCTGTGTGATCACTGCGACCCATACAGTGGTCTCCCTGCCTTGCCACAGGGCTCCTCCTTTCTCCACGAGGAGTAGGGTTTCTTACCCCCAATAACTCATCGAGTTTTTCAGAAATCTGTTGGATTTGAGCATTTACCTGAGATCCTCTGCTGTCCATCAAAATTGCCAGACGTCCCTCGGTTTCGTCCTGGATCGCTTGAATCATGCTTTTGACGGTAGATACCCAATTTTGGCTATTCGACGGTTCTCCCATTTCGGCCTGCTCTGATACCAAGCTGTTGCGTTCCCGGGCCCTAGCTCGAGTTACACGATGGAGGGAAGGGTCACCTTGCTATTTCAGAGTCGAATCTGGCCACCGAGACCTCCCGGGACGACCTATGGTGTCGATTTGAGGAGATGAAGGTCGGGAAAGGTTTTTCGGAAAGTCGAAAAGGGATGAAGGAAGACAAACGTCGCCAGAGGAGGCCGGAGAGTGATTAGGGCTCGTCGTCGGGAGCCGTCACCGGGGGTTCCAGGGGAACGCCGACCCTGGTTCGAAGGGGAGAACTCAGATCCCGATTAATTTTCTTCCCGTTTTCATTCGTTCCACGGACCTTAAGTTAAGTCCAAAAATTCCAATTATTACAATTTTGCCCTACGGCTTCCCTATGCGTGACTGAAAATAATTTAAATTATAATTACGCCCAAGTCCCTTTTCTGGCCCCTAATTCCCATGCATCTTATGTCTGACTCAACTCACCTCGTCGCCTCTGGGTGACCCGTCTTGCTATCGAGTCCACAACATATTTCCCCAACGTGGACAACAAAACTTTGGTGTTCTTTTTTAGTGCATGAAAATAATTTGTTTCACTCACATAGAACATAGTTTTCAAATTATTTTTGCATATATAAACTCTAAAATTTTTATTTTGTTGTGATCTATATTTGCCTTATCTTTTTGTTTACGAGAGAACTTGGAGAGTAAAAAACTCAAGTTTGAAAAAAACAATTAACATCCAAAATGGAAATGGGCAAATGCTGAGAGAGATAATTCCAAAAAGTATCTATGATTTTTTAGGTCCGCTTTTTGTAAAATAGTCAAAAAGTGGGTTGTTTGGCTCTGGTAATTATCCAACCGCACGTAAACTTGAGAATTTAATTTTTCCTACTCCTTGAAATTTTTGGATCATTGGGACATTTGCATCTTCAACATGTGTATGGTATGCATTTCCATCACATTTAAAACATTTTAAGATCGATTAGAAATCTCTTTCTTTTAAAATTCCACCAAGCTATCTAGGGTTGCACTAGTGGAATTTCCCCAACTTGGATAACAAAACTTTGGTGTTCATTTTTAGTGCGTGAAAATAATTTTCTTCACTCACATTTATTATAGTTTTCAAATTCTTTTGCATGCATAAACTCTAAAATTTTCATTTTGTTGTGATCTATATTTGCCATATCTTTTTGTTTACGAGAAAACTAGGAGAGTGAAACACTCAAATTTGAAAAAAAAAATTGAACATCCAAAATGGAAATGCACAAATGCTAAGAGAGATAATTACAAAAAGTATCTATTCTTTTTTAGGTCTACTTCTTGTAAAATAGGCAAAAACTGGGTTGTTTGGCTCAAGTAAAAATCGAACCGCACGTTAACATGAGAATTTAATTTTTTCATCTGCTTAAAATTTTTGGATCATTAGGTCTTTTGCATCTTTAACATGTTTCTGGCATGCATATCCACCACATTTAAAACATGTTAGGATCAATTAGAAATCTCTTACCCAAAAAATTCCACCAAGCTATCTTGAGTTGTACTAGTAGAATTTCCCCAACGTGGATAACATAACTTTAGTGTTCATTTTTAGTGCGTGAAAATAATATTCTTCTCTCACATTTATTATAGTATTCAAATTCTTTTGCATACAGAAACTCTAAAATTTTCATTTTGTTGTGATCTATATTTGCCTTATCTTTTTGATTACTAGAAAACTGGGAGAGTGAAAAACTCAAGGTTGAAAAAAAAATTGAACATCCAAAATGGAAATGCACAAATGCTGAGAGAGATAATTCCAAAAAGTATCTATGATATTTTAGGTCCGTTTTTATTAAAATAGGCAAAAAGTGGGTTGTTTGGCTCTGGTAAAAACCCAATCGCACGTTAACATAAGAATTTAAATTTTTCTACTCGAATATTTTGATCATTAGGTCATTTTCATCTTGAACATGTTTCTGGCATGCATTTCCACCACATTTAAAACATGTTAGGATCAATTAGAAATCTCTTTCTTATAAAATTCCACCATGCTATCGGAGGTTGTACTCATGGAATTTCCCCAACGTGGATAACAAAACTTTGGTGTTCATTTTTAGTGCGTGAAAATTATTTTCTTCACACACATTTATTATAGTTTTCCAATTCTTTTGCAAACAAAAACTCTAAAATTTTAATTTTGTTCTGATATATATTTGCCTGATCTTTTTGTTTACGAGAAAACTGGGAGACTGAAAAAACTCAAGTTTGAAAAAAAAATTGAACATCCGAAATGGAAATGCACAAATGTTGAGAGAGATAATTCAAAAAAGTATCTGTGATTTTTTAGGTCCTTTTTTTGTAAAATAGGCAAAAAGTGGGTTGTTTGTCTCTTGAAAATATCCCACCGCACGTCAACTTGAGAATTAAAATTTTTCTACTCCTTGAAATTTTTGGATCATTAGGTCATTTGCATCTTCAAAATCTTTCTAGCATGCATATCCACCACATTTTAAACATGTTAGGATCAATTAGAAATCCCTTTCTTATAAAATTTCACTAAGCTATTTGGGGTTGTACTAGTGGAATTTCCCTAACGTGGATAACAAAACTTTGGTGTTCATTTTTAGTGCGTGAAAATATTTTTCTTCACTCACATTTATTATAGTTTTCAAATTCTTTTGCATACAAAAACTCTAAAATTTTCATTTTGTTGTGATCTATATTTACCTTATCTTTTTGTTTACGAGAAAACTGGGAGGGTATAAAAACTCAAGTTTGAAAAAAAAAATTAAACATCCAACATGGAAATGCACAAATATTGAGAGAGATAATTCCAAAAAGTAACTTTGATTTTATAGGTCCTTTTTTTTGTAAAATAGGCAAAAAGTGGGTTGTTTGGCTCTTGTAAAAATCCCAGCGCAAGTTAACTTGAGAATTTAATTTTTTCTACTCGAAAATTTTGAAGTATTAGGTCATTTACATCTTCAACATGATTCTGGCTTGCATATCCACCACATTTAAAACATGTAAGGATCACATAGAAATCTCTTTCTTATAAAATTCCACCAAGCTATTAGGGGTTGTACTAGTGGAATTTCCCCAACGTGGATAACAAAACTTTAGTGTTCATTTTTAGAGCATGAAAATAATTTGTTTCACTCACATTTAATATAGTTTTCAAATTATTTTTGCATATATAAACTCTAAAATTTTCATTTTTTTGTAATCGATATTTTCCTTTTCTTTTTGTTTACGAGAAAATTGGGACAATGAAAAACTCAAGTTTGAAAAAAAAATTGAACATTCAAAATGGAAATGGACACATGCAGAGAGAGATAATTCCAAAAAGTATCAGTGATTTTTTAGTCTACTATTTGTAAAATAGGCAAAAGTGGGTTGTTTAGCTCTTGTAAATATCCCACCGCACGTTAACTTGAGAATTCAATTTTTTCTACTCCTTGAAATTTTTGGATCATCAGGCCTTTTGCATCTTCAACATGTTTCTTGCTTGCATCTCCACCACATTTAAAACATGTATGGATCACGTAGAAATCTCTTTCTTATAAAATTCCACCAAGCTATTAGGGGTTGTACTAGTGGAATTTCCACCACGAGGATAACAAAACTTTGGTGTTCAATTTTAGTGCGTGAAAATAATTTGTTTCACTCACATTTAATATAGTTTTAAATTCTTTTTGCAAAATAGGCAAAAAGTGGGTTGTTTGGCACTTGTAAATATCCCACCGCACGTTAACTTGAGAATTTAATTTTTTCTACTCCTTGAAATTTTTGGATCATTTGGACATTTGCATCTTCTACATATTTCTGGCATGCTTATCCACCATATTTAAAACATGTTAGGATCAATTAGAAATCTCTTTCTTATAAAATTCCACAGAGCTATCTGGGGTTGTACTAGTGCAATTTCCCCAACGTAGATAACAAAACTTTGGTGTTCAATTTTAGTGCGTGAAAATAATTTTCTTCACTCACATTTATTATAGTTTTCATTTTGGTTTGCATACATAAACTCTAAAATTTTTATTTTGTTGCGATCTATATTTGCCTTATCTTTTTGTTTACGAGAAAACTGGGAGAGTGAAAAACACAAGTTTGAAAACAAAAATTGAACATCCAAAATGGAAATGCACAAATGCTGAGAGAGATAATTCCAAAAAGTATCTATGATTTTTTAGGTCCACTTTTTGTAAAATAGGCAAAAAGTGGGTTGTTTGGCTCTGGTAGATATCCCACCGCACGTTAACATGAGAATTTAAATTTTTCTACTCGAAATTTTTGGATCATTAGGTCATTTGCATATTCAACATGTTTCTGGCATGCATATATCCACCTCATTTAAAACATGTTAGGATCAATTAGAAATCTTTTTCATATAAAATTCCACCAAGCTATCAAGGGTTGTACTAGTGGAATTTCCAAACCGTAGATAACTAAAACTTTGGTGTTCATTTTTAGTGCATGAAAATAATTTTCTTCACTCACATTTATTATAGTTTTTAAAATCTTTTGCATACAAAAACTCTAAAATTTTTATTTTGTTGTGATCTATATTTGCCTATCTTTTTGTTTACGAGAAAATAGGGAGAGTGAAAAAACTCAACTTTGAAAAAAAAATTGAACATCCTAAATGGAAATGTACAAATGCTGAGAGAGATCATTCCAAAAAGTATCTGTGATTTTTTAGGTCCTTTTTTGGTAAAATAGGCAAAAAGTGGGTTGTTTCTCTCTTGTAAATATCCCACCGCAAGTGAACTTGAGAATTTAATTTTTTCCACTCCTTAAAATTTTTGGATCATTAGGTCATTTGCATCTTCAACATGTTTCTAGCATGCACATCCACCACATTTAAAACATGTAAGGATCAATTAAAAATATCTTTCTTATAAAATTCCACAAGCTATTAGGGATTGTACTAGTGCAATTTCCCCAACGTGGATAACAAAACTTTGGAGTTCATTTTTAGTGCGTGAAAATAATTTTATTCACTCATAATTAATATAGTTTTCAATTTATTTTTGCATACATGAACTCTAAAATTTTCATTTTGTTGTGATCTATATTTGCCTTATCTTTTTGTTTACGAGAAAACTAGGAGGGTAAAAAACTCAAGTTTGTAAAAAAAGATTGAACATCCAAAATGGAAAGCACATATGTAGAGAGAGAAAATTCCAAAAAGTATCTGTAATTTTTTAGGTGCGCTTTTTGTTAAATAGGCAAAAAGTGGGTTGTTTGGCTCTGGTAAATATCCCACCGCACGTTAACTTGAGTATTTAATTTTTTCTACTCCTTGAAATTTTTGGATCATTAGGTCATTTGCATCTTCAACATGTTTCTTGCATGCATATCCACCACATTTAAAACATGTTAGGATCACATAGAAATCTCTTTCTTATAAAATTCCATGAAGCTATAAGGGGTTGTACTAGTGGAATTTCCCCAGCGTGGATAACAAAACTTTGGTGTTCATTTTTAGGGTATGAAATTTTTTTTTCACTCACATTTAATATAGTTTTAAAGTAATTTTTATATATATAAACACTAAAATTTTCATTTTGTTGTAATCGAAATTTTCCTTTTCTTTTTCTTTACAAGAAAATTGGGACAATGAAAATCTCAAGTTTGAAAAAAAAAATTGAACATCCAAAATGGAAATGCACAAATGCAGAGAGAGATAATTCCAAAAAGTATCAGTGAATTTTAAGTCTGCTTTTTGTTAAATAGGAAAAAAGTGGGTTATTTGGATCTTGTAAATATCCCACCGCACGTTAACTTGAGAATTCAGTTTTTTCTACTCCATGAAATTTTGGATCATCAGGTCATTTGCATCTTCAACATGTTTCTGGCTTGCATCTCCACCACATTTAAAACATGTTAGGATCACATAGAAATCTCTTTCTTATAAAATTCCACCAAGCTATTCGGGGTTGTATTAGTGGAATTTCCCCAAAGTGGATAACAAAACTTTGGTGTTCATTTTTAGTGCGTGAAAATAATTTTATTCACTAACATTTAATATAGTTTTCAAATTATTTTTGTATACATCAACTCTAAAATTTTCATTTTGTTGTGACCTATATTTGCCTTATCTTTTTGTTTACGAGAAAACTAGGAGAGTAAAAACCTCAACTTTGTAAAAAAAGATTGAACATCCAAAATGAAAATGAGCATATGCAGAGAGAGATAATTCCAAAAAGTATCTGTGATTTTTTAGGTCCGCTTTTTGTAAAATAGGCAAAAAGTTGGTTGTTTGGCTCTTGTAAATATCCCACCGCACGTTAACTTGAGAATTTCATTTTTTCTACTCCTTAAAATTTTTGGATCATTAGGTCATTTGCATCTTCAACATGTTTCTGGCATGCACATCCACCACATTTAAAACAAGTTAGGATCAATTAGAAATCTCTTTCTTATAAAATTCCACCAAGCTATTAGGGGTTGTACTAGTGAAATTTCCCCAAAGCGGATAACAAACCTTTGGTGTTCATTTTTAGTGTGTGAAAATAATTTGTTTCACTCACATTTAATATAGTTTTCAAATTATTTTTTCATACATAAACTCTAAAATTTTCATTTTGTTGTGATCTATATTTGCCTTATCTTTTTTTTTACGAGAAAATTGGGAGAGTGAAAAACTCAAGTTTGAAAAAAAATTGAACATAAAAAATGGCAATGCACAAAAGCTGAGAGCGATAATTCAAAAAAGAATCTATGATTTTTTTGGTCCGCTTTTTATAAAATAGTCAAAAAGTGGGTTGTTTGGCTCTAGTAAATATCCTACCGCACATTAACTTGAGAATTTAATTTTTTCAACCCCTTCAAATTTTTTTATCATTAGGTCATTTGCATCTTCAACATGTGTCTGGTTTGCATATCCACCACATTTAAAACATGCTTGGATCACATATAAATCTCTTTCTTATAAAATTCCACCATGCAATTAGGGGTTGTACTAGTGGAATTTCCCCAATGTGGATAATAAAACTCTGGTGTTCATTTTTAGTGCGTGAAAGTAATTTTCTTTACTCACATTTATTATAGTTTGCAAATTCTTTTGCAAACAAAAACTCTAAAATTTTCATTTTGTTGTGATCCATATTTGCCTTATCTTTTTGTTTACGAAAAAACTAGGAGAGTGAAAAAACTCAAGTTTGAAAAAAAAAATTGAACATCCTAAATGGAAATGTACAAATGCTGAGAGACATAATTCCAAAAATCATGTGTGATTTTTGAGGTCATTTTTTTTGTAAATTAGGCAAAAAGTGGGTTGTTTGGCTCTTGTAAATATCCCATCGCAAGTTAACTTGAGAATTTAATTTTTTCTACTCCTTGAAATTTTTGGATCATTAAGTCATTTGCATCTTCAACATGTTTCTGGCTTGCATATCCACCACATTTAAAACATGTTAGGATCACATAGAAATCTCTTTCTTTTAAAATTCCACCAAGATATTAGGGGTTGTACTAGTGGAATTTCGTCAACGTGGATAACAAAACTTTGGTGTTCATTTTTAGTGAATAAAAATTATTTTATTCACTCACATTAATTATAGCTTTCAAATTTTTTTTGCATACATAAACTCTAAAATTTTTATTTTGTTGTGATCTATATTTGCCTTATCATTTTGTTTACGAGAAAACTTGGAGAGTGAAAAACTGAAGTTTGAAAAAAAAAAATAGAACATCCAAAATGGAAATGAACAAATGCTAAGAGAGATTATTCCAAAAAGTATACGTAATTTTATTTTTTTTTTTGTAAAATTTGCAAAAAGTGGGTTGTGGGTTGTTTGGCATTGGTAAATATCCCACCGCACGTTAACTTGAGAATTTAATTTTTTCTACTCGTTGGAATTTTTGGTTCATTAGGTCATTTCCATCTTCAACATGTTCCTGGCATGCACATCCACCACATTTAAAACATGTTAGGATAAATTAGAAATTTTTTTCTTATAAAATTCTACCAAGCTATTAGGGTTGTACTAGTGGAATTTCCCCAACGTGGATAGCAAAACATTGGTGTTCATTTTTAGTGCGTGAAAATAATTTTCTTCACTCACATTTATTATAGTTTTCAAATTCTTTTGTGCACATAAACTCTAATATTTTCATTTTGTTGTTATCTGTATTTGCCTTATCTTTTTGTTTACGAGGAAACTGGGAGAGAGAAAAACTCAAGTTTGAAAAAAAAAGTTGAACTTCCAAAAAGTATCTGTGATTTTTGAGGTCCGCTGTTTGAAAAAAAGGCAAAAATTGGGTTGTCGGGCTCTTGTAAATATCCTTCCGCACGTTAACTAGTGAATTTATTTTTTTCTACTCCTTGAAATTTTTCGATCATTAGGACATTTGCATATTCATCATGTTTGTAGCATGCATATCCACCACATTTAAAAAATTTTAGCATCAATTAGAAATCTCTTTCTTATAAAATTCCACAAAGGTATTAGGGGTTGTACTAGTGGAATTTCCCCAACGTGGATAACAAAACTTTTGTGTTCATTTTTAGTGCATGAAAATAATTTTCTTCACTCACATTTATTGTAGTTTCAAATTTTTTTTGCATATATAAACTCTAAAATTTTCATTTTGTTATGATCGATGTTTGCCTTATCTTTTTGTTTACGAGAAAACTGGGAGAGAGAAAAACTCAAATTAGAAAAAAAAAAATTTAACATGCAAAATGGAAATGTACAAATGCTGAGAGAGATAATTCCAAAAAGTATCTGTGATTTTTTGGGTCCGTTTTTTTTAAAATAGGTGCAAAGTGGATTGTTTGGCTCTGGTAAATATCCCACTGCACGTGAACTTGAGAATTTAATTTTTTCTACTCCGTGAAATTTTTCGATCATTAGGTCATTTGCATCTTCAACATGTTTCTGGCATGCATACCCACCATATTTAAAACATGTTTGGATCAATTAGAAATCTATTTCTAATAAAATACCACCAAGCTATAAGGGGTTGTACTAGTGGAATTTTCTCAATGTGAATAACAAAACTTTGGTATTCATTTTTAGTGCATGAAAATAATTTTCTTCACTCTAATTTATTATCTTTTTCAAATTATTTTGCATACATAAACCCTAAAATTTTCATTTTGTTGTGATCTTGATTTGCGTTATCTTTTTTTTATGAGAAAACTGGGAGAGTGAAAAACTCAAGTTTAAAAAAAAAAAATTTAGCATCCAAAATGGAAATGTACAAATGCTGAGAAAGATAATTCCAAAAGTATCTGTGATTTTTTGGGTCCGATTTTTTTAAAATAGGTGCAAAGTTGATTGTTTGGCTATGGTAAATATCCCACTGTACGTGAACTTGAGAATTTAATTTTTTCTACTCCTTGAAATTTTTGGATCATTAGGTCATTTGCATCTTCAACATGTTTCTGGCACGCATACCCCACACATTTAAAACATGTTTGGATCAATTAGAAATCTCTTTCTAATAAAATACCACCAAGCTATTAGGGGTTGTACTAGTGGAATTTTCCCAACGTGAATAACAAAACTTTGGTATTCATTTTTAGTGCGTGAAAATAATTTTCTTCACTCTAATTTATTATAGTTTTCAAATTATTTTGCATACATAAACCCCAAAATTTTCATTTTGTTGTGATCTATATTTGCGTTATCTTTCTGTTTACGAGAAAACTGGGAGATTGAAAAACTCAAGTTTAAAAAAAAAAATTTAACATCCAAAATGGAAATGCACAAGTGCTGAGAGTGACAATTCCAAAAATTTTCTATGATTTTTTAGGTCCGCTTTTTGTAAAATAGGCAAAAAGTTGGTTGTTTGGCTCCGATAAATATCCCACCGCACGTTAACTTGAGAATTTAATTTTTTCTACTCCTTGAAATTTTTGGATTATTAGGTCATTTGCATCTTCAACAAGTTTCTGGCATGCATATCCACCACATTTAAAACATATTAGGATCAATTAGAAATATCTTTCTTATAAAATTCCACCAAGCTATTAGGGGTCGTACTAGAGGAATTTCCCCTATGTGGATTACAAAACTTTGGTGTTCATTTTTAGTGCGTGAAAATAATTTTATTCACTCACATTTATTATAGTTTTCAAATTCTTTTGCATACATAAACTCTAAAATTTTCATTTTGTTGTCATCTATATTTGCCTTATCTTTTTGTTTACGAGAAAACTAGGAGAGTGAAACACTCAAGTTTGAAAAAAAAATTGAACATCCAAAATGGAAATGCACAAATGTTAAGAGAGATAATTCCAAAAAGTATCTATGATTTTTTAGGTCTACTTTTTGTAAAATAGGAAAAAACTAGGTTGTATGGCTCTGGTAAAAATCCAACCGCACGTTAACATGAGAATTTATTTTTTCAACTCCTTGAAATTTTTGGATCAATAGGTCGTTTGCATCTTCAACATGTGTCTGGCATGCATATCTACCACATTTAAAACATGTTAGGATCAATTAGAAATCTCTTACCCATAAAATTCCACCAAGCTATCTTGGGTTGTACTAGTAGAATTCCCCCAACGTGGATAACATAACTTTGGTGTTCATTTTTAGAGCGTGAAAATAATATTCTTCTCTCACATTTATTATAGTTTTTAAATCTTTTGCATACATAAACTCTAAAATTTGCATTTTGTGGTGATCTATATTTGCCTTTTCTTTTTGTTTACGAGAAAACTGGGATAGTGAAAAACTCAAGTTTGAAAAAAAAACTGAACATCCAAAATGGAAATGCACAAATGCAGAGAGAGATAATTCCAAAAAGTATCAGTGATTTTTAAGTCTGCTTTTTGTAAAATAGGCAAAAAGTGGGTTGTTTGGCTTTTGTAAATATCCCACCGCACGTTAACTTGAGAATTCTATTTTTTCTACTCGTTGAAATTTTAGGATCATCAGGTCATATGCATCTTCAACATGTTTCTGGCTTGCATCTCCACCATATTTAAAAGTTGTAAGGATCACATAGAAATCTCTTTCTTTTAAAATTCCACCAAGCTATTAGGGGATGTACTAGTGGAATTTCCCAAACGTGGATAACAAAACTTTATTGTTCATTTTTAGAGCGTGAAAATAATTTGTTCCATTCACATTTAATACAGTTTTCAAATTATTTTTGCATATATAAACTCTAAAAATTTCATTTTGTTGTAATCGATATTTTTCTTTTCTTTTTGTTTACGAGAAAATTGGGACAATGAAAAACTCAAGTTTGAAAAAAAAATTGAACATCAAAAATGGAAATGCACAAATCCAGAGAGAGATAATTCCAAAAAGTATCAGTGATTTTTAAGTCTGCTTTGGTAAAATAGGAAAAAAGTGGGTTGTTTGGCTCTTGTAAATATCCCATCGCACGTTAACTTGTGAATTCAATTTTTTTCTACTCCTTGAAATTTTTGGATCATCAGGTCATTTGCATCTTCAACATGTTTCTGGCTTGCATCTCCACCATATTTAAAACAGGTAAGGATCACATAGAAATCACTTTCTTATAAACTTCCACCAAGCAATTAGGGGTTCTACTAGTGGAATTTCCCCAACGAGGATAACAACACTTATGTCTTCACTTTAAGTGCATGAAAATAATTTGTTTCACTCACATTTAATATAGTTTTAAATTCTTTTTGCATACATAAATTCTAAAATTTTCATTTGTTGTGATCTATATTTGCCTTATCTGTTTGTTTACGAGAAAACTGGGAGAGTAAAAAACTCAAGTTTGAAAAAAAAAATTGAACATCCAAAATGGAAAAGCACAAATGCTGAGGGAGATAATTCCAAAAAGTATGTATGATTTTTTAGGTCCGGTTTTTGTAAAATAGGCTAAAAGTGGGTTGTTTGGCTCTTGTAAATATCCCACCGCACGTTAACTTAAGAATTTAATTTTTTCTACTCCTTGAAATTTTTGGATCATTAGGTCATTTGCATCTTCAACATGTTTCTGGCATGCATATCCACCACATTTAAAACATGTTAGGATCAAATAGAAATCTCTTTCTTTTAAAATTCCACCAAGCTATTAGGGGTCGTACTAGAGGAATTTCCCCAACGTGGATTACAAAACTTTGGTGTTCATTTTTAGTGCATGAAAATAATTTTATTCACTCACACTTATTATAGTTTTCAAATTCTTTTGCATACATAAACTCTAAAATTTTCATTTTGTTGTCATCTATATTTGCCTTATCTTTTTGTTTACGAGAAAACTTGCAGAGTGAAACACTCAAGTTTGAAAAAAAAAAATTGAACATCCAAAATGGAAATGCCCAAATGCTAAGAGAGATAATTCCTAAAGTATCTATGATTTTTTAGGTATAGTTTTTTTAAAATAGGCAAAAAATGGGTTGTATGGCTTTGGTAAAAATCCAACCGCACGTTAACATGAGAATTTATTTTTTCAACTCCTTGAAATTTTTGGATCATTAGGTCGTTTGCATCTTCAACATGTTTCTGGCATGCATATCCACCACATTTAAAACATGTTAGGATCAATTAGAAATCTCTTACCCATAAAATTCCACCAAGCTATCTTGAGTTGTACTAGTAGAATTCCCCCAACGTGGATAACATAACTTTGGTGTTCATTTTTAGTGCGTGAAAATAATATTCTTCTCTCACATTTATTATAGTTTTTAAATTCTTTTGCATACATAAACTCTAAAATTTTCATTTTGTTGTCATCTATATTTGCCTTTTCTTTTTGTTTACGAGAAAACTGGGATAGTGAAAAACTCAAGTTTGAAAAAGAAAATTGAACATCCAAAATGGAAATGCACAAATGCAGAGAGAGATAATTCCAAAATGTATCAGTGATTTTTAAGTCTGCTTTATGTAAAATAGGCAAAAAGTGGGTTGTTTCGCTCTTCTAAACATCCCGCCACACGTTTACTTGAGAATTCAATTTTTTCTACACCTTTAAATTTTTGGATCATCAGGTCATATGCGTCTTCAACATGTTTCTGGCTTGCATCACCACCACATTTAAAAGTTGTAAGGATCACATAGAAATCTCTTTCTTTTAAAATTCCACCAAGCTATTTGGGGTTGTACTAGTGGAATTTCCCCAACGTGGATAACAAACCTTTAGTATTCATTTTTAGAGCGTGAAAATAATTTGTTCCATTCACATTTAATATAGTTTTCAAATTATTTTTGCATATATAAACTCTAAAATTTTCTTTTTGTTGTAATCGATATTTTCCTTTTCTTTTTGTTTACAAGATAATTGGGACAATGAAAAACTCAAGTTTGAAAAAAAAATTGAACATCCAAAATGGAAATGCACAAATGCAGAGAGAGATAATTCCAAAAAATATCAGTGATTTTTAAGTCTGCTTTTGTAAAATAGGCAAAAAGTGGGTTGTTTGGCTCTTGTAAATATCCCACCGCACGTTAACTTGAGAATTCAATTTTTTCTACTTCTTGAAATTTCTGGATCATCATGTCATTTGCATCTTCAACATTTTCTGGCTTGCATCTCCACCATATTTAAAACATGTAAGGATCACATAGAAATCTCTTTCTTATAAAATTCCACCAAACTATTAGGGGTTGTACTAGTGGAATTTCCCCAACAAGGATAACAAAACTTATGTGTTCACTTTTAGTGCGTGAAAATAATTTTATTCACTCACATTTAATATAGTTTTCAAATTATTTTTGTATACAACAACTCTAAAATTTTCATTTTCTTGTGATCTATTTTTGCCTTATCTTTTTGTTTACGAGAAAACTAGGAGAGTAAAAACCTCAACTTTGTAAAAAAAGATTGAACATCCAAAATGGAAATGAGCATATGCAGAGAGAGATAATTCCAAAAAACATCTGTGATTTTTTAGGTCCGCTTTTTGTAAAATAGGCAAAAAGTTGGTTGTTTGGGTCTTGTAAATATCCCACCGCACGTTAACTTGAGAATTTAATTTTTTCTACTCCTTGAAAATTTTGGATCATTAGGTCATTTGCATCTTCAACATGTTTCTTGCTTGCATATCCACCACATTTAAAACATGCTTGGATCACATATAAATCTCTTTCTTATAAAATTCCACCATGCAATTAGGGGTTGTACTAGTGGAATTTCCCCAATGTGGATAACAAAACTTTGGTGTTCATTTTTAGTGCGTGAAAGTAATTTTCTTTACTCACATTTATTATAGTTTTCAAATTCTTTTGCAAACAAAAACTCTAAAATTTTCATTTTGCTGTGATCTATATTTGCCTTATTTTTTTGTTTACGTGAAAACTGGGAGAGTGAAAAAACTCAAGTTTGAAAAAAAAAATTGAACATCCAAAATGGAAAAGCACAAATGCTGAGGGAGATAATTCCAAAAAGTATGTATGATTTTTTAGGCCCGGTTTTTGTAAAATAGGCAAAAAGTGGGTTGTTTGGCTCTTGTAAATATCCCATCGCAAGTTAACTTGAGAATTTAATTTTTTCTACTCCTTCAAATTTTGGGATCATTAGGTCATTTGCATCTTCAACATGTTTCTGGCTTGCATATCCACCACATTTAAAACATGTTAGGATCACATAGAAATCTCTTTCTTTTAAAATTCCACCAAGATATAAGGGGTTGTACTAGTGGAATTTCCTCAACGTGGATAACAAAACTTTGGTGTTCATTTGTAGTGAATAAAAATTATTTTATTCACTCACATTAATTATAGCTTTCAAATTCTTTTTGCATACATAAACTCTAAAATTTTTATTTTGTTGTGATCTATATTTGCCTTATCTTTTTGTTTAGGAGAAAACTTGGAGAGTGAAAAACTCAAGTTTGAAAACAAAAAATAGAACATCCAAAATGGAAATGAACAAATGCTCTGAGAGATAATTCCAAAAAGTATACGTAATTTTTTTTTTTTTTTGTAAAATTTGCAAAAAGTGGGTTGTGGGTTGTTTGGCATTGGTAAATATCCCACCGCACTTTAACTTGAGAATTTAATTTTTTCTACTCATTGAAATTTTTGGTTCATTAGGTCATTTCCATTTTCAACATGTTCCTAGCATGCACATCCACCACATTTAAAACATGTTAGGATAAATTAGAAATTTGTTTCGTATAAAATTCTACCAAGCTATTGGGGTTGTACTAGTGGAATTTCCCCAATGTGGATAGCAAAACATTGGTGTTCATTTTTAGTGCGTGAAAATAATTTTCTTCACTCACATTTATTATAGTTTTCAAATTCTTTTGTGCACATAAACTCTAATATTTTCATTTTGTTGTTATCTATATTTGCCTTATCTTTTTGTTTACGAGAAAACTGGGAGAGTGAAAAACTCAAGTTAGAAAAAAAAAGTTGAACTTCCAAAAAGTATCTGTGATTTTTGAGGTCCGCTTTTTGAAAAAAAGGCAAAAATTGGGTTGTTTGGCTCTAGTAAATATCCTTCCGCACGTTAACTAGTGAATTTAATTTTTCTACTCCTTGAAATTTTTGGATCATTAGGACATTTGCATATTCATCATGTTTGTGGCATCCATATCCACCACATTTAAAAATTGTTAGCATCAATTAGAAATCTCTTTCTTATAAAATTCCACAAAGGTATTAGGGGTTGTACTAGTGGAATTTCCCCAACGTGGATAACAAAACTTTTGTGTTCATTTTTAGTGCATGAAAATAATTTTCTTCACTCACATTTATTGTTGTTTCAATTTTTTTTGCATATATAAACTCTAAAATTTTCATTTTGTTGTGATCTATGTTTGCCTTATCTTTTTTTTTACGAGAAAACTGGGAGAGAGAAAAACTCAAATTAAAAAAAAAATTAAACATGCAAAATGGAAATGTACAAATGCTGAGAGAGATAATTCTAAAAAGTATCTGTGATTTTTTTGGGTCCGTTTTTTTTAAAATAGGCGCAAAGTGGATTGTTTGGCTCTGGTAAATATCCCACTGCACGTGAACTTGAGAATTTAATTTTTTCTACTCCGTGAAATTTTCCATCATTAGGTCATTTGCATTTTCAACAAGTTTCTGGCATGCATACCCACCACATTTAAAACATGTTTGGATCAATTAGAAATCTATTTCTAATAAAATACCACCAAGCTATTAGGGGTTGTACAAGTGGAATTTTCCCAATGTGAATAACAAAACTTTGGTATTCATTTTTAGTGCATGAAAATAATTTTCTTCACTCTAATTTTTTATAGTTTTAAAATTATTTTGCATACATAAACCCTAAAATTTTCATTTTGTTGTGATCTCGATTTGCGTTATCTTTTTTTTACGAGAAAACCGGGAGAGTGAAAAACTCAAGTTTAAAATAAAAAAAATTTAACATCCAAAATGGATATGTACAAATGCTGAGAAAGATAATTCCAAAAGTATCTGTGATTTTTTGGGTCCACTTTTTTAAAATAGGTGCAAAGTGGATTGTTTGGCTATGGTAAATATCCCACTGCACGTGAACTTGAGAATTTAATTTTTTCTACTCCTTGAAATTTTTGGATCATTAGGTCATTTGCATCTTCAAAATGTTTCTGGCATGCATACCCAACACATTTAAAACATATTTGGATCAATTAGAAATCTCTTTCTAATAAAATACCACCAAGCTATTAGGGGTTGTACTAGTGGAATTTTCCCAACGTGAATAACAAAACTTTGGTATTCATTTTTAGTGCGTGAAAATAATTTTTTTCACTCTAATTTGTTGTAGTTTTAAAATTATTTTGCATACATAAACCCTAAAATTTTCATTTTGTTGTGATCTATATTTGCGTTATCTATCTTTTTACGAGAAAACTGGGAGAGTGAAAAACTCAAGTTTAAAAAAAAAATTTAACATCCAAAATGGAAATGTACAAATGCTGAGAGTGACAATTCCAGAATTTTTCTATGATTTTTTAGGTCCGCTTTTTGTAAAATAGGCAAAAAGTTGGTTGTTTGGCTCTGGTAAATATCCCACCGCACGTTAACTTGAAAATTTAATTTTTTCTACTCCTTGAAATTTTTGGATCATTAGGTCATTTGCATCTTCAACAAGTTTCTGGCATGCATATCCACCACATTTAAAATATGTTAGGATCAATTAGAAATCTCTTTCTTATAAAATTCCACCAAGTTATTAGGGGTCGTACTAGAGGAATTTCCCCTATGTGGATTACAAAACTTTGGTGTTCATTTTTAGTGCGTGAAAATAATTTTATTCACTCACATTTATTATAGTTTTCAAATTCTTTTGCATACATAAACTCTAAAATTTTCATTTTTGTTGTCATCTATATTTGCCTTATCTTTTTGTTTACGAGAAAACTAGCATAGTGAAACACCCAAGTTTGAAAAAATAAATTGAACATCCAAAATGGAATTGCACAAATGCTAAGAGAGATAATTCCAAAAAGTATCTATGATTTTTTAGGTCTACTTTTTGTAAAATAGGAAAAAATTGGGTTGTATGGCTCTGGTAAAAATCCAACCGCACGTTAACATGAGAATTTATTTTTTCAACTCCTTGAAATTTTTGGATCAATAGGTCGTTTGCATCTTCAACATGTTTCTGGCATGCATATCTACCACATTTAAAACATGTTAGGATCAATTAGAAATCTCTTACCTATAAAATTCCACCAAGCTATCTTGGGTTGTACTAGTAGAATTCCCCCAACGTGGATAACATAACTTTGGTGTTCATTTTTAGAGCGTGAAAATAATATTCTTCTCTCACATTTATTATAGTTTTTAAATCTTTTGCATACATAAACTCTAAAATTTGCATTTTGTTGTGATCTATATTTGCCTTTTCTTTTTGTTTACGAGAAAACTGGGATAGTGAAAAACTCAAGTTTGAAAAAAAAAATTGAACATCCAAAATGGAAATGCACAAATGCGGAGAGAGATAATTCCAAAAAGTATCAGTGATTTTTAAGTCTGCTTTTTGTAAAATAGGCAAAAAGTGGGTTGTTTGGCTCTTGTAAATATCCCACCGCACGTTAACTTGAGAAGTCAATTTTTTCTACTCCATGAAATTTTTTGTATCTTCAGGTCATATGCATCTTCAACATGTTTCTGGCTTGCATCTCCACCACATTTAAAAGTGTAAGGATCACATAGAAATCTCTTTCTTTTAAAATTCCACCAACCTATTAGGAGTTGTACTAGCGGAATTTCCCCAACGTGGATAACAAAACTTTATTGTTCATTTTTAGAGCGTGAAAATAATTTGTTCCATTCACATTTAATATAGTTATCAAATTATTTTTGTATATATAAACTCTAAAATTTTCATTTTGTTGTAATCGATATTTTCCTTTTGTTTTTGTTTACGAGAAAATTGGGACAATGAAAAACTCAAGTTTGAAAAAAAAAAATTGAACATCAAAAATGGAAATGCACAAATCCAGAGAGAGATAATTCCAAAAAGTATCAGTGATTTTTAAGTCTGCATTTGTAAAATAGGAAAAAAGTGGGTTGTTTGGCTCTTGTAAATATCCCACCGCAGGTTAACTTGAGAATTCAATTTTTTTCAACTCCTTGAAATTTTTGGATCATCAGGTCATTTGCATCTTCAACTTATTTCTGGCTTGCATCTCCACCATATTTAAAATATGTAAGGATCACATAGAAATCTCTTTGTTATAAACTTCCACCAAGCTATTAGGGGTTGTACTAGTGGAATTTCCCCAACTCAGGATAACAACACTTATGTGTTCACTTTAAGTGCGTGAAAATAATTTGTTTCACTCACATTTAATATAGTTTTAAATTCTTTTTGCATACATAAATTCTAAATTTTTCATTTGTTGTGATCTATATTTGCCTTATCTGTTTGTTTACGAGAAAATTGGGAGAGTAAAAAACTCAAGTTTAAAAAAAAAAATTGAACATCCAAAATGGAAAAGCACAAATGCTGAGGGAGATAATTCCAAAAAGTATGTATGATTTTTTATGTCCGGTTTTTTTAAAATAGGCAAAAAGTGGGTTGTTTGGCTCTTGCAAATATCCCACCGCACGTTAACTTGAGAATTTAATTTTTTCTACTCCTTGAAATTTTTGGATCATTAGGTCATTTGCATCTTCAACATGTTTCTGGCATGCATATCCACCACATTTAAAACATGTTAGGACCAATTAGAAATCTCATTCATATAAAATTCCACCAAGCTATTAGGGGTCGTACTAGTGGAATTTCATCAACGTGGATTACAAAACTTTGGTGTTCATTTTTAGTGCGTGAAAATAATTTTATTCACTCACATTTATTATAGTTTTCAAATTCTTTTGCATACATAAACTCTAAAATTTTCATTTTGTTGTCATCTATATTTGCCTTATCTTTTTGTTTACGAGAAAACTAGGAGAGTGAAACATTCAAGTTTGAAAAAAAAAAATTGAACATCCAAAATGGAAATGCACAAATGCTAAGAGAGTTAAAACTAAAGTATCTATGATTTTTTAGGTATAGTTTTTTTAAAATAGGCAAAAATGGGTTGTATGGCTTTGGTAAATAACCAACCGCTCGTTAACATGAGAATTTATTTTTTCAACTCTTTGAAATTTTTGGATCAATAGGTCGTTTGCATCTTCAACATGTTTCTGGCATGCATATCCACCACATTTAAAACATGTTAGGATCAATTAGAAATCTCTTACCCATAAAATTCCACCAAGCTTTCTTGAGTTGTACTAGTAGAATTCCCCCAACGTGGATAACATAACATTGGTGTTCATTTTTAGTGCGTGAAAATAATATTCTTCTCGCACATTTACTATAGTTTTTAAATTCTTTTGTATACATAAACTCTAAAATTTTCATTTTGTTGTGATCTATATTTGCCTTTTCTTTTCTTTTACGAGAAAACTGGGATAGTGAAAAACTCAAGTTTGAAAAAGAAAATTGAACATCCAAAATGGAAATGCACAAATGCAGAGAGAGATAATTCCAAAAAGTATCAGTGATTTTTAAGTCTGCTTTTTGTAAAATAGGCAAAAAGTGGGTTGTTTCTCTCTTGTAAATATCCCACCACACGTTAACTCTAGAATTCAATTTTTTCTACACCTTTAAATTTTTGGATCATCAGGTCATATGCCTCTTCAACATGTTTCTGGCTTGCATCACCACCACATTTAAAAGTTGTAAGGATCACATAGAAATCTCTTTCTTTTAAAATTCCACCAAGCTATTTGGGGTTGTACTAGTGGAATTTCCCCAACGTGGATAACAAAACTTTAGTGTTCATTTTTAGAGAGTGAAAATAATTTGTTCCACTCACATTTAATATAGTTTTCAAATTATTTTTGCATATATAAACTCTAAAATTTTCTTTTTGTTGTAATCGATATTTTCCTTTTCTTTTTGTTTACAAGAAAATTGGGACAATGAAAAACTCAAATTTGAAAAAAAATTGAACATCTAAAATGGAAATGCACAAATGCAGAGAGAGATAATTCCAAAAAGTATCAGTGATTTTTAAGTCTGCTTTTGTAAAATAGGCAAAAAGTGGGTTGTTTGGCTCATGTAAATATCCCACCGCACGTTAACTTGAGAATTCAATTTTTTCTACTCCTTGAAATTTTTGGATCATCAGGTCATTTGCATCTTCAACATGTTTCTGGCTTGCATCTCCACCATATTTAAAACATGTAAGGATCACATAGAAATCTCTTTCTTATAAAATTCCACCAAACTATTAGGGGTTGTACTAGTGGAATTTCCCCAACGTGGATAACAAAACTTATGTGTTCACTTTTAGTGCGTGAAAATAATTTTATTCACTCACATTTAATATAGTTTTTAAATTATTTTTGTATACATCAACTCTAAAATTTTCATTTTGTTGTGATCTATATTTGCCTTATCTTTTTGTTTACGAGAAAACTAGGAGAGTAAAAACCTGAACTTTGTAAAAAAAGATTGAACATCCAAAATGGAAATGAGCATATGCAGAGAGAGATAATTCTAAAAAGTATCTGTGATTTTTTATGTCCGCTTTTTGTAAAATAGGCAAAAAGTTGGTTGTTTGGGTCTTGTAAATATCCCACCGCACGTTAACTTGAGAATTTAATTTTTTCTACTCCTTAAAATTTTTGGATCATTAGGTCATTTGCATCTTCAACATGTTTCTGGCATGCACATCCACCACATTTAAAACATGTTAGGATCAATTAGAAATCTCTTTCTTATAAAATTCCACCAAGCTATTAGGGGTTGTACTAGTGGAATTTCCCAAAAAGCGGATAACAAACCTTTGGTGTTCTTTTTTAGTGTGTGAAAATAATTTGTTTCACTCACATTTAACATAGTTTTCAAATTTAATTTTTCATACATAAACTCTAAAATTTTCATTTTGTTGTGATCTATATTTGCCTTATCTTTTTTTTACGAGAAAACTAGGAGAGTGAAAAACTCAAGTTTGAAAAAAAATTGGACATAAAAAATGGCAATGCACGAAAGTTGAGAGCGATAATTCAAAAAAGAATCTATGATTTTTTTGGTCCGCTTTTTATAAAATAGTCAAAAAGTGGGTTGTTTGGCCCTAGTAAATATCCCACCGCACATTAACTTGAGAATTTAATTTTTTCTACTCCTTAAAATTTTTGGATCATTAGGTCATTTGCATCTTCAACATGTTTCTGGCATGCACATCCAGCACATTTAAAACATGTTAGGATCAATTAGAAATCTCTTACCCATAAAATTCCACCGAGCTATCTTGGGTTGTACTAGTAGAATTCCCCCAACATGGATAACATAACTTTGGTGTTCATTTTTAGAGCGTGAAAATAATATTCTTCTCTCAAATTTATTATAGTTTTTAAATCTTTTGCATACATAAACTCTAAAATTTGCATTATGTTGTGATCTACATTTGACTTTTCTTTTTGTTTACGAGAAAACTGGGATAGTGAAAAACTCAAGTTTGAAAAAAAAAATTGAACATCCAAAATGGAAATGCACAAATGCGGAGAGAGATAATTCCAAAAAGTATCAGTGATTTTTAAGTCTGCTTTTTGTAAAATAGGCAAAAAGTGGGTTGTTTGGCTCTTGTAAATATCCCACCGTACGTTAACTTGAGAAGTCAATTTTTTCTACTCCTTGAAATTTTTTGGATCATCAGGTCATATGCATCTTCAACATGTTTCTGGCTTGCATCTCCACCACATTTATAAGTGTAAGGATCACATAGAAATCTCTTTCTTTTAAAATTCCACTAACCTATTAGGGGTTGTACTAGCGGAATTTCCCCAACGTGGATAACAAAACTTTATTGTTCATTTTTAGAGCGTGAAAATAATTTGTTCCATTCACATTAAATATAGTTTTCAAATTATTTTTGCATATATAAACTCTAAAATTTTCATTTTGTTGTAATCGATATTTTCCTTTTCTTTTTGTTTACGAGAAAATTGGGACAATGAAAAACTCAAGTTTGAAAAAAAAAATTGAACATCAAAAATGGAAATGCACAAATCCAGAGAGAGATAATTCCAAAAACTATTAGTGATTTTTAAGTCTGCTTTTGTAAAATAGGAAAAAAGTGGGTTGTTTGGCTCTTGTAAATAACCCACTGCACGTTAACTTGAGAATTCAATTTTTTTCTACTCCTTGAAATTTTTGGATCATCAGGTCATTTGCATCTTCAACATGTTTCTGGCATGCATCTGCACCATATTTAAAATATGTAAGGATCACATAGAAATCTCTTTGTTATAAACTTCCACCAAGCTATTAGGGGTTGTACTAGTGGAATTTCCCCAACGAGGATAACAACACTTATGTGTTCACTTTAAGTGCGTGAAAATAATTTGTTTCACTCACATTTAATATAGTTTTAAATTCTTTTTGCATACATAAATTCTAAAATTTTCATTTGTTGTGATCTATATTTGCCTGATCTGTTTGTTTACGAGAAAACTGGGAGAGTAAAAAACTCAAGTTTGAAAAAAAAAAATTGAACATCCAAAATGGAAAAGCACAAATGCTGAGGGAGATAATTCCAAAAAGTATGTATGATTTTTTATGTCCGGTTTTTGTAAAATAGGCAAAAAGTGGGTTGTTTGGCTGTTATAAATATCCCACCGCACGTTAACTTGAGAATTTAATTTTTTCTACTCCTTGAAATTTTTGGATCATTAGGTCATTTGCATCTTCAACATGTTTCTGGCATGCATATCCACCACATTTAAAACATGTTAGGATCAATTAGAAATCTCTTTCTTATAAAATTCCACCAAGCTATTAGGGGTGTTACTAGAGGAATTTCCCCAACGTGGATTACAAAACTTTGTTATTCATTTTTAGTGCGTGAAAATAATTTTATTCACTCACATTTATTATAGTTTTCAAAATCTTTTGCATACATAAACTCTAAAATTTTCATTTTTTTGTCTTCTATATTTGCCTTATCTTTTTGTTTACGAGAAAACTAGGAGAGTGAAACACTCAAGTTTGAAAAAAAAAAATTGAACATCCAAAATGGAAATGCACAAATGCTAAGAGAGATAATTCCTAAAGTATCTATGATTTTTTAGGTATAGTTTTTTTAAAATAGGCAAAAATTGGGTTGTATGGCTTTGGTAAATATCCAACCGCACGTTAACATCAGAATTTATTTTTTCAACTCCTTGAAATTTTTGGATCAATAGGTCGTTTGCATCTTCAACATGTTTCTGGCATGCATGTCCACCACATTTAAAACATGTTAGGATCAATTAGAAATCTCTTACCCATAAAATTCCACCAAGCTATCTTGAGTTGTACTAGTAGAATTCCCCCAACGTGGATAACATAACTTTGGTGTTCATTTCTAGTGTGTGAAAATAATATTCTTCTCTCACATTTATTATAGTTTTTAAATTCTTTTTCATACATAAACTCTAAAATTTTCATTTTGTTGTGATCTATATTTGCCTTTTCTTTTTGTTTACGAGAAAACTGGGATAGTGAAAAACTCAAGTTTGAAAAAGAAAATTGAACATCCAAAATGGAAATGCACAAATGCAGAGAGAGATAATTCCAAAATTTCAGTGATTTTTAAGTCTGCTTTTTGTAAAATAGGCAAAAAGTGGGTTGTTTCGCTCTTGTAAATATTCCACCACACGTTAACTTGAGAATGCAATTTTTTCTACACCTTTAAATTTTTGGATCATCAGGTCATATGCATCTTCAACATGTTTCTGGCTTGCATCACCCCCACATTTAAAAGTTGTAAGGATCACATAGAAATCTCTTTCTTTTAAAATTCCACCAAGCTATTTGGGGTTGTACTAGTGGAATTTCCCCAACGTGGATAACAAAACTTTAGTGTTCATTTTTAGAGAGTGAAAATAATTCGTTCCACTCACATTAAATATAGTTTTCAAATTATTTTTGCATATATAAACTCTAAAATTTTCTTTTTGTTGTAATCGATATTTTCCTTTTCGTTTTGTTTACAAGAAAATTGGGACAATGAAAAACTCAAATTTGAAAAAAAAATTGAACATCCAAAATAGAAATGCAAAAATGCAGAGAGAGATAATTCCAAAAAGTATCAGTGATTTTTAAGTCTGCTTTTGTAAAATAGGCAAAAAGTGGGTTGTTTGGCTCTTGTAAATATTCCACTGCACGTTAACTTGAGAATTCAATTTTTTCTACTCCTTGAAATTTTTGGATCATCAGGTCATTTGCATCTTGAACATGTTTCTGGTTTGCGTCTCCACCATATTTAAAACATGTAAGGATCACATAGAAATTTCTTTCTTATAAAATTCCGCCAAACTATTAGGGGTTGTACTAGTGGAATATCCCCAACGTGGATAACAAAACTTATGTGTTCACTTTAAGTGCGTGAAAATAATTTTATTCACTCACATTTAATATAGTTTTCAAATTATTTTTGTATACATCAACTCTAAAATTTTCATTTTCTTGTGATCTATATTTGCCTTATCTTTTTGTTTACGAGAAAACTAGGAGAGTAAAAACTTCAACTTTGTAAAAAAAGATTGAACATCCAAAATGGAAATGAGCATATGCACAGAGAGATAATTCCAAAAAGTATCTGTGATTTTTTAGGTCCGCTTTTTGTAAAATAGGCAAAAAGTTGGTTGTTTGGCTTTTGTAAATATCCCACCGCACGTTAACTTGAGAATTTAATTTTTTGTACTCCTTAAAATTTTTGGATCATTAGGTTATTTGCATCTTCAACATGTTTCTGGCATGCACATCCACCACATTTAAAACATGTTAGGATCAATTAGAAATCTCTTTCTTATAAAATTCCACCAAGCTATTAGGGGTTGTACTAGTGGAATTTCCCCAAAGCGGATAACAAACCTTTGGTGTTCATTTTTAGTGTGTGAAAATAATTTGTTTCACTCACATTTAATGTAGTTTTCAAATTATTTTTTCATACATAAACTCTAAAATTTTCATTTTGTTGTGATCTATATTTGCCTTATCTTTTTTTTTACAAGAAAACTGGGAGAGTGAAAAACTCAAGTTTGAAAAAAAATTGAACATAAAAAATGGCAATGCACAAAAGCTGAGAGCGATAATTCCAAAAAGAATCTATGATTTTTTTGGTCCGCTTTTTATAAAATAGTCAAAAAGTGGGTTGTTTGCCTCTGGTAATTATCCCACCGCACATTAACTTGAGAATTTAATTTTTTCAACCCCTTCAAATTTTTTGATCATTAGGTCATTCGCATCTTCAACATGTTTCTGGCTTGCATATCCACCACATTTAAAACATGCTTGGATCACTTATAAATCTCTTTCTTATAAAATTCCACCAAGCAATTAGGGGTTGTACTAGTGGAATTTCCCCAATGTGGATAACAAAACGTTGGTGTTCATTTTTAGTGCGTGAAAGTAATTTTCTTTACTCACATTGATTATAGTTTTCAAATTCTTTTGCAAACAAAAACTCTAAAATTTTCATTTTGTTGTGATCTATATTTGCCTTATCTTTTTGTTTACGAGAAAACTGGGAGACTGAAAAAACTCAAGTTTGAAAAAAAAAATTGAACACCCTAAATGGAAATGTACAAATGCTGAGAGAGATAATTCCAAAACCCATGTGTGATTTTTTAGGTCATTTTTTCATAAAATAGGCAAAAAGTGGGTTGTTTGGCTCTTGTAAATATCCCATCGCAAGTTAACTTGAGAATTTAATTTTTTCTACTCCTTGAAATTTTTGGATCATTAGGTCATTTGCATCTTCAACATGTTTCTGGCTTGCATATCCACCACATTTAAAACATGTTAGGATCACATAGAAATCTCTTTCTTTTAAAATTCCACCAAGATATTAGGGGTTGTACAAGTGGAATTTCCTCAACGTGGATAACAAAACTTTGGTGTTCATTTTTAGTGAATAAAATTATTTTATTCACTCACATTAATTATAGCTTTCAAATTCTTTTTGCATACATAAACTCTAAAATTTTTATTTTGTTGTGATCTATATTTGCCTTATCTTTTTGTTTACGAGAAAACTTGGAGAGTGAAAAACTCAAGTTTGAAAAAAAAAAATAGAACATCCAAAATGGAAATGAACAAATGCTCTGAGAGATAATTCCAAAAAGTATACGTAATTTATTTATTTTTTGTAAAATTTGCAAAAAGTGGGTTGTGGGTTGTTTGGCATTGGTAAATATCCCACCGCACGTTAACTTGAGAATTTAATTTTTTCTACTCGTTGAAATTTTTGGTTCATTAGGTCATTTCCATCTTCAACATGTTCCTGGCATGCACATCCACCACATTTAAAACATGTTAGGATAAATTAGAAATTTGTTTCTTATAAAATTCTACCAAGCTATTAGGGTTGTACTAGTGGAATTTCCCCAACGTGGATAGCAAAACATTGGTGTTCATTTTTAGTGCGTGAAAATAATTTTCTTCACTCACATTTATTATAGTTTTCAAATTCTTTTGTGCACATAAACTCTAATATTTTTATTTTGTTATTATCTATATTTGCCTTATCTTTTTGTTTACGAGGAAACTGGGAGAGTGAAAAACTCAAGTTTGAAAAAAAAAGTTGAACTTCCAAAAAGTATCTGTGATTTTCGAGGTCCGCTTTTTGAAAAAAAGGCAAAAATTGGGTTGTTTGGCTCTTGTAAATATCCTTCCGCACGTTAACTAGTGAATTTAATTTTTTCTACTCCTTGAAATTTTTCGATCATTAGGACATTTGCATATTCATCATGTTTGTGGCATGCATATCGACCACATTTAAAAATTGTTAGCATCACTTAGAAATCTATTTCTTATAAAATTCCACAAAGGTATTAGGGGTTGTACTAGTGGAATTTCCCCAACGTGGATAACAAAACTTTTGTGTTCATTTTTAGTGCATGAAAATAATTTTCTTCACTCACATTTATTGTAGTTTCAATTTTTTTTTGCATTTATAAACTCTAAAATTTTCATTTTGTTGTGATCTATGTTTGCCTTATCTTTTTGTTTACGAGAAAACTGGAGAGAGAAAAACTCAAATTAGAAAAAAAAAATTGAACATGCAAAATGGAAATGTACAAATGCTGAGAGAGATAATTCCAAAAAGTATCTGTGATTTTTTGGGTCCGTTTTTTTTAAAATAGGTGCAAAGAGGATTGTTTCGCTCTGGTAAATATCCCACTGCACGTGAACTTGAGAATTTAATTTTTTCTACTCCGTGAAATTTTCGATCATTAGGTCATTTGCATCTTCAACATGTTTCTGGCATGCATACCCACAAAATTTAAAACATGTTTGCATCAATTAGAAATCAATTTCTAACAAAATACCACCAAGCTATTAGGGGTTGTACTAGTGGATTTTTCCCAATGTGAATAAAAAAACTTTGGTATTAATTTTTAGTACGTGAAAATAATTTACTTCACTCAAATTTATTATAGTTTTCAAATTATTTTGCATACATAAAACCTAAAATTGTCATTTTGTTGTGATCTCGATTTGCGTTATCTTTTTTTTATGAGAAAACCGGGAGAGAGAAAAACTCAAGTTTAAAAAAAAAAAAAATTTAACATCAAAAATGGAAATGTACAAATGCTGAGAAAGATAATTCTAAAAGTATCTGTGATTTTTTGGGTTCGCTTTTTTTAAAATAGGTGCAAAGTGGAATGTTTGGCTATGGTAAATATCCCACTGCACGTGAACTTGAGAATTTAATTTTTTCTACTCCATGAAATTTTTGGATCATTAGGTCATTTGCATGTTCAACATGTTTCTGGCACGCATACCCCACACATTTAAAACATGTTTGGATCAATTAGAAATCTCTTTCTAATAAAATACCACCAAGCTATTAGGGGTTGTACTAGTGGAATTTTCCCAACGTGAATAACAAAACTTTGGTATTCTTTTTTAGTGCGTGAAAATAATTTTATTCACTCTAATTTATTATAGTTTTCAAATTATTTTGCATCCATAAACCCTAAAATTTTCATTTTGTTGTGATCTATATTTGCGTTATCTTTCTTTTTACGAGAAAACTGGGAGAGTGAAAAACTCAAGTTTAAAAAAAAAAAATTTAACATCCAAAATGGAAATGCACAAATGCTGAGAGTGACAATTCCAGAATTTTTCTATGGTTTTTTAGGTCCACTTTTTGTAAAATAGGCAAAAAGTTGGTTGTTTGGCTGTGGTAAATATCCCACCGCACGTTAACTTGAGAATTAAATTTTTTCTACTCGAAATTTTAGGATCATTAGGTCATTTGCATCTTCAACAAGTTTCTGGCATGCATATCCACCACATTTAAAACATGTTAGGATCAATTAGAAATCTCTTTCTTATAAAATTTCACCAAGCTATTAGGGGTCGTACTAGAGGAATTTCCCCTATGTGGATTAGAAATCTTTGGTGTTCATTTTTAGTGCGTGAAAATAATTTTATTCACTCACATTTAATATAGTTTTCAAATTCTTTTGCATACTTAAACTTTAAAATTTTCATTTTGTTGTCATCTATATTTGCCTTATCTTTTTGTGTACGAGAAAAATAGGAGAGTCAAACACTCAAGTTTGAAAAAAAAAAATTGAACATCCAAAATGGAAATGCACAAATGCTAAGAGAGATAATTCCAAAAAGTATCTATGATTTTTTAGGTCTACTTTTTGTAAAATAGGAAACAACTGGGTTGTATGGCTCTGGTAAAAATCCAACCGCACGTTAACATGAGAATTTATTTTTTCAACTCTTTGAAATTTTTGGATCAATAGGTCGTTTGCATCTTCAACATGTTTCTGGCATGCATATCTACCACATTTAAAACATGTTATGATCAATTAGAAATCTCTTACCCATAAAATTCCACCAAGCTATCTTGGGTTGTACTAGTAGAATTCCCCCAACGTGGATAACATAACTTTGGTGTTCATTTTTAGAGCGTGAAAATAATATTCTTCTCTCACATTTATTATAGTTTTTAAATCTTTTGCATACATAAACTCTAAAATTTGCATTTTGTTGTGATCTATATTTGCCTTTTCTTTTTGTTTACGAGAAAACTGGGATAGTGAAAAACTCAAGTTTGAAAAAAAAATTGAACATCGAAAATGGAAATGCACAAATGCGGAGAGAGATAATTCCAAAAAGTATCAGTGATTTTTAAGTCTGCTTTTTGTAAAATAGGCAAAAAGTGGGTTGTTTGGCTCTTGTAAATATCCCACCGCACGTTAACTTGAGAATTCAATTTTTTCTACTCCTTGAAATTTTTGGATTATCAGGTCATATGCATCTTCAACATGTTTCTGGCTTGCATCTCCACCACATTTAAAATTTGTAAGGATCACATAGAAATCTCTTTCTTTTAAAATTCCACCAAGCTATTTGGGGTTGTACTAGTGGAATTTCCCCAACGTGGATAACAAAACTTTATTGTTCATTTTTAGAGCGTGAAAATAATTTGTTCCATTCACATTTAATATAGTTTTCATATTATTTTTGCATATATAAACTCTAAAATTTTCATTTTGTTGTAATCGATATTTTCCTTTTTTTTTTTGTTTACGAGAAAATTCGGACAATGAAAAACTCAAGTTTGAAAAAAAAAATTGAACATCAAAAATGGAAATCCACAAATCCAGAGAGAGATAATTCCAAAAAGTATAAGTGATTTTTAAGTCTGCTTTTGTAAAATAGGAAAAAAGTGGGTTGTTTGGCTCTTGTAAATAACCCACCGCACGTTAACTTGAGAATTCAATTTTTTTCTACTCCTTGAAATTTTTGGATCATCAGGTCATTTGCATCTTCAACATGTTTCATGCTTGCATCTCCACCATATTTAAAACATGTAAGGATCACATAGAAATCTCTTTGTTATAAACTTCCACCAAGCTATTAGGGGTTGTACTAGTGGAATTTCCCCAACGAGGATAACAACACATATGTGTTCACTTTAAGTGCATGAAAATAATTTGTTTCAGTCACATTTAATATAGTTTAAAATTCTTTTTGCATACATAAATTCTAAAATTTTCATTTGTTGTGATCTATATTTGCCTTATCTGTTTGTTTACGAGAAAAATGGGAGATTAAAAAACTCAAGTTTGAAAAAAAAATTGAACATCCAAAATGGAAAAGCACAAATGTTGAGGGAGATAATTCCAAAAAATATGTATGATTTTTTAGGTCCGGTTTTTGTAAAATAGGCAAAAAGTGGGGTGTTTGGCTCTTGTAAATATCCCACCGCACGTTAACTTGAGAATTTAATTTTTTCTACTCCTTGAAATTTTGGGATCATTAGGTCATTTGCATCTTCAACATGTTTTTGGCATGCATATCCACCACATTTAAAACATGATCATTTAGAAATTTCTTTCTTATAAAATTTCACCAAGCTATTAGGGGTCGTACTAGAGGAATTTCCCCAACGTGGATTACAAAACTTTGGTGTTCATTTTTAGTGCGTGAAAATAATTTTATTCACTCACATTTATTATAGTTTTCAAATTCTTTTGCATACATAAACTCTAAAATTTTCATTTTGTTGTCATCTATATTTGCCTTATCTTTTTGTTTACGAGAAAACTAGGAGAGTGAAACACTCAAGTTTGAAAAAAAAAAATTGAACATCCAAAATGGAAATGCACAAATGCTAAGAGAGATAATTCCTAAAGTATCTATGATTTTTTAGGTATAGTTTTTTTAAAATAGGCAAAAATTGGGTTGTATGGCTTTGGTAAAAATCCAACCGCACGTTAACATGAGAATTTATTTTTTCAACTCCTTGAAATTTTTGGATCATTAGGTCGTTTGCATCTTCAACATGTTTCTGGCATGCATATCCACCACATTTAAAACATGTTAGGATCAATTAGAAATCTCTTACCCATAAAATTCCACCAAGCTATCTTGAGTTGTACTAATAGAATTACCCCAACGTAGATAACATAACTTTGGTGTTCATTTTTAGTGCGTGAAAATAATATTCTTCTCTCACATTTATTATAGTTTTTAAATTATTTTGCATACATAAACTCTAAAATTTTCATTTTGTTGTGATCTATATTTGCCTTTTCTTTTTGTTTACGGGAAAACTGGGATAGTGAAAAACTTAAGTTTGAAAAAGAAAATTGAACATCCAAAATGGAAATGCACAAATGCAGAGAGAGATAATTCCAAAAAGTATCAGTGATTTTTAAGTCTGCTTTTTGTAAAATAGGCAAAAAGTGGGTTGTTTCGCTCTTGTAAATATCCCACCACACGTTAACTTGAGAATTCAATTTTTTCTACACCTTTAAATTTTTGGATCATCAGGTCATATGCATCTTCAACATGTTTCTGGCTTGCATCACCACCACATTTAAAAGTTCTAAGGATCACATAGAAATCTCTTTCTTTTAAAATTCTACCAAGCTATTTGGGGTTGTACTAGTGAAATTTCCCCAACGTGGATAACAAAACTTTAGTGTTCATTTTTAGAGCATGAAAATAATTTGTTTCACTCACTTTTAATATAGTTTTCAAATTATTTTTGCATATATAAAATCTAAAATTTTCTTTTTGTTGTAATCGATATTTTCCTTTTCTTTTTGTTTACAAGAAAATTGGGACAATGAAAAACTCAAGTTTGAAAAAAAAATTGAACATCCAAAATGGAAATGCACAAATGCAGAGAGAGATAATTCCAAAAAGTATCTGTGATTTTTAAGTCTGCTTTTGTAAAATAGTCAAAAAGTGGGTTGTTTGGCTCTTGTAAATATCCCACCGCACGTTAACTTGAGAATTCAATTTTTTCTACTCCTTGAAATTTTTGGATCATCAGGTCATTTGCATCTTCCACATGTTTCTGGCTTGCATCTCCACCATATTTAAAACATGTAAGGATCACATAGAAATTTCTTTCTTATAAAATTCCACCAAACGATTAGGGGTTGTACTAGTGGAATTTCCCCAACGAGGATAACAAAACTTATGTGTTCACTTTTAGTGCATGAAAATAATTTGTTTCACTCACATTTAATATAGTTTTAAATTCTTTTTGCAAACATAAATTCTAAAATTTTCATTTGATGTGATCTATATTTGCCTTATCTGTTTGTTTAAGAGAAAACTGGGATAGTAAAAAACTCAAGTTTGAAAAAAAAAATTGAACATCCAAAATGGAAAAGCACAAATGCTGAGGGAGATAATTCCAAAAAGTATGTATGATTTTTTAGGTCCGCTTTTGGAAAATAGGCAAAAAGTGGGTTGTTTGGCTATTGTAAATATCCCACCGCACATTAACTTCAAAATTTAATTTTTTCTACTCCTTGAAATTTTTGGATCATTAGGACATTTGCATCTTCAACATGTTTCTGGCATGCTTATCCACCATATTTAAAATATGTTAGGATCAATTAGAAATCTCTTTCTTATAAAATTCCACCAAGATATCTGGGGTTGTACTAGTGGAATTTCCCCAACGTAGATAACAAAACTTTGGTGTTCATTTTTAGTTCGTCAAAATAATTTTCTTCACTCACATTTATTATAGTTTTCAAATTCTTTTGCATACATAAACTTTAAAAATTTTATTTTGTTGTAATCAATATTTGCCTTATCTCTTTGTTTACGAGAAAACTGGGAGAGTGAAAAATTCAAGTTTAAAAAAAAAAATTGAACATCCAAAATGGAAATGCACAAATGCTGAGAGAGATAATTCCAAAAAGTATCTATAACTTTTTAGGTCCGCTTTTTGTAAAATAGGCAAAAAGTGGGTTGTTTGGCTCTAGTAGATATCCCACCGCACTTTAACATGAGAATTTATATTTTTCTACTCCTTAAAATTTTTGGATCATTAGGTCATTTGCATCTTCAACATGTTTCTGGCATGCATATCCACCACATTTAAAACATGTTAGGATCAATTAGAATTCCTTTTCTTATAAAATTCCACCAAGCTATCTAGGGTTGTACTAGTGGAATCTCCCCAACGTGGATAACAAAAACTTTGGTGTTCATTTTTAGTGCTTGCAAATAATTTTCTTCACGCACATATATTATTGTTTTTAAATTCTTTAGCATACAAAAACTCTAAAATTTTCATTTTGGTGTGATCTATATTTGCCTTATCTTTTTGTTTACGAGAAAACAGGAAGAGTGAAAAAACTCAAGTTTGAAAAAAGAAATTGAACATCCAAAATGGAAATGTACAAATGCTGAGAGAGATAATTCCAAAATGTATATGTGATTTTTTAGGTCCTTTTTTTGTTAGAATAGGAAAAAAGTGGGTTGTTTGGCTCTTGTAAATATCCCACTGCAAGTGAACTTGAGAATTTAATTTTTTCTACTCCTTAAAATTTTTGGATCATTAGGTCATTTGCATCTTCAACATGTTTCTGGCATGCACATCCACCTCATTTAAAACATGTAAGGATCAACTAAAAATCTCTTTCTTGTAAAATTCCACAAGCTATTAGGGGTTGTACTAGTGCAATTTCCCCAACGTGGATAACAAAACTTTGGTGTTCATTTTTAGTGCATGAAAATAATTTTATTCACTCACAATTAATACAGTTTTCAATTTATTTTTTCATACATGAACTCTAAAATTTTCAATTTGTTGTGATCTATATTTGCCTTATCTTTTTGTTAACGAGAAAACTAGGAGAGTAAAAAACTCAAGTTTGTAAAAATAGATTGAACATCGAAAATGGAAATGCACATATGCAGAGAGAGAAAATTCCAAAAAGTATCTGTGATATTTTAGGTGCGCTTTTTGTAAAATAGGCAAAAAGTGGGTTGTTTGGCTTTTGTAAATATCCCACCGCACATTGACTTGAGAGTTTAATTTTTGCTACTCCTAAAATTTTTGGATCATTAGGTCATTTGCATCTTCAACTTGTTTCTGGCTTGCATATCCACCGCATTTAAAACATGTTAGGATCACATAGAAATCTCTTTCTTATCAAATTCCACGAAGCTATAAGGGGTTGTACTAGTGGAATTTCCCCAACGAGGATAACAAAACTTTGGTGTTCATTTTTAGTGCGTGAAAATAATTTTTTTCACTCACATTTAATATAGTTTTCAAATTATTTTTGCATATATAAACACTTAAATTTTCATTTTGTTGTAATCGATATTTTCCTTATCTTTTTGTTCACGAGAAAATTGGGACAATGAAAAACTCAAGTTTGAAAAAAAAATTTGAACATCCAAAATGGAAATGCACAAATGCAGAGAGAGATAATTCCAAAGAGTATCAGTGATTTTTAAGTCAGCTTTTTGTAAAATAGGAAAAAAGTTGGTTTTTTGGCTCCTGTAAATATACCACCGCACGTTAACTTGAGAATACAATTTTTTCTACTCCTTGAAATTTTTCAATCATCAGGTCATTTGCATCTTCAACATGTTTCTGGCTTGCATATCCACCACATTTAAAACATCTTAGGATCACATAGAAATCTCTTTCTTATAAAATTCCACCAAGCTATTAGGGGTTCTACTAGTGGAATTTCCCCAACGTGGATAACAAAACTTTGGTGTTCATTTTTAGTGAGTGAAAATTATTTTATTCACTCACATTTAATATAGTTTTCAAATTATTTTTGTAAACATCAACTCTAAAATTTTCATTTTTTTGTGATCTATATTTGCCTTATCTTTTTCTTTACGAGAAAACTGGGAGAGTGAAAAACTCAAGTTTGAAAAAAAATGTTGAACATCCAAAATAAAAATGCACAAATGCTAAGAGAGATAATTCCAAAAAAAGTGTATGTGATTTTTTAGGTCCGCTTTTTGTAAAATAGGCAAAAAGTGGGTTGTTAGGCTCTGGTAAATATCCCACCGCACGTTAACTTGAAAATTTAATTTTTTCTAGTCCTTGAAATTTTTGGATCATTAGGTCATTTTCATCTTCAATTTGTTTTTGTCATGCAAATCCACCACATTTAAAACATGTTAGGATCAATAAGAAATCTCTTTCTTTTAAAATTCCACCAAGCTATCTAGGGTTGTACTAGTGGAATTTCCCCAACGTGGATAAGAAAACTTCGGTGTTCATTTTTAGTGCGTGAAAATAATTTTCTTCTCTCACATTTACTATAGTTTTCAAATTATTTTGCATACATAAACTCTAAAATTTTCATTTTGTTGTGATCTATATTTGCCTTTTCTTTTTTATTACGTGAAAACTAGGAGAGTAAAAAACTCAAGTTTGAAACAAAAAATTGAACATCTAAAATGGAAATGAACAAATGCTGAGAGAGATAATTCCAAAAAGTATGTATGATTTTTAAGGTCCGCTTTTTGTAAAATAGGCAAAAAGTGGGTTGTTTGGCTCTTGTAAATATCCCACCGCACGTTAACTTGAGAACTTAATTTTTTCTACTCCTTGAAATTTTTGGATCATTAGGTCATTTGCATCTTCAACATGTTTCTGGCATTCATATCCACCAGATTTAAAACATGTTAGGATCAATTAGAAATCTCTTTCTTAATAAATTCCACTAAGCTATCTGGGGTTGAACTAGTGGAATTTCCCCAACGTAGATAACAAAACTTTGGTGTTCATTTTTTGTGCGTGAAAATAATTTTCTTCACTCACATTTATTATAGTTTTTTAATTCTTTTGCATACATAAACTCTAAAATTTTCATTTTGTTGTGATCTATATTTGCCTTATCTTTTTGTTTAGGAGAAAACTGGGAGAGTGAAAAACTCAAGTTTGAAAACAAAAATTGAACATCCAAAACGGAAATGCACAAATGCTGAGAGAGACAATTCCAAAAAGTATCTATGATTTTTTAGGTCTGCTTTTTGTAGAATAGGCAAAAAGTGGGTTGTTTGGCTCTGGTAGATATCCTACCGCACGTTAACATGAGAATTTAAAATTTTCTAATCCTTGAAATTTTTGGATGAATAGGTCATTTGCATCTTCAACATGTTTTTGGCATGCATATCCACCACATTTAAAACATGTTACGATCAATTAGAAATCTCTTTCTTATAAAATTCCACCAAGGTATTTGGGGTTGTACTAGTGGAATTTCCCCAACGTGGATAACAAAACTTTGGTGTTCATTTTTAGTGCGTGAAAATAATTTTCTTCACTCATATTTATTATTGTTTTCAAATTCTTTTGCATGCAAAAACTCTAAAATTTTCATTTTGTTGTGATCTATATGTTTCTTATCTTTTTCTTTACGAGAAAACAGGTAGAGTAAAAAACCGAAGTTTGAAAAAAAAAAATGAACATTCAAAATGGAAATGTACAAATTCTGAGAGAGAAAATTCCAAAAACTATCTGTGATTTTTTAGGTTCATTTTTTGTAAAATAGGCAAAAAGTGGGTTGTTTGGCTCTTGTAAATATGCCACCGCAAGTTAACTTGAGAATTTAATTTTTTCAACTCCTTAAAATTTTTGGATCATTAGGTCATTTGCATCTTCAACATGTTTCTGGCATGCACATCCACCACATTTAAAACATGTTAGGATCAATTAGAAATCTCTTTCTTATAAAATTCCACCAAGCTATTAGGGCTTGTACTAGTGCAATTTCCCCAACGTGGATAACAAAACTTTGGTGTTCATTTTTACTCCGTAAAAATAATTTTATTCACTCACATTTAATACAGTTTTCCATTTATTTTTGCATACTTAAACTCTAAAATTTTTATTTTGTTGTGATCTATATTTGCTTTATCTTTTTGTTTACGAGAAAACTAGGTGAGTAAAAAACTCAAGTTTGTAAAAAAAGATTGAACATCCAAAATGGAAATGCACATAAGCAGAGAGAGATAATTCCAAAAAGTATCTGTGATTTTTTGGTCCGCTTTTTGTAAAATAGGCAAAAAGTGGGTTGTTTGGCTCAGGTAAATATCCCACCGCACGTTAACTTGAGAATTTAATTTTTTCTACTCCTTGAAATTTTGGGATCATTAGGTCATTTGCATCTTCAACATGTTTCTGGCTTGCATATATACCACATTTAAAACATGTTAGGATCACGTAGTAATCTCTTTCTTATAAAATTCCACCAAGCTATTAGGGCTTGTACTATTTGAATTTCCCCAACGTGGATAACAAAACTTTGGTGTTCATTTTTAGTGCATGAAATAATTTGTTTCACTCACATTTAATATATTTTTCAAATTATTTTTGCACATATAAGCTCTAAAATTTTCATTTTGTTGTAATGGATATTTTCCTTTTCTTTTTGTTTACAAGAAAATTGGGACAATGAAAAACTGAAGTTTGAAAAAAAAAATTGAACATCCAAAATGGAAATGCACAAATACAGAGAAAGATAATTCCAAAAAGTATCAGTGATTTTTAAGTCTGCTTTTTGTAAAATAGGCAAAAAGTGGGTTGTTTGGCTCTTGTAAATATCCCACCGCACGTTAACTTGAGAATTCAATTTTTTCTACTCCTTGAAATTTTTGGATCATCAGGTCATTTGCATCTTCAACATGTTTCTGGCTTGCATATCCACCACATTTAAAACTTGTAAGGATCACATAGAAATCTTTTTCTTATAAAATTCCACAAAGCTATTAGGGGTTGTACTAATGGAATTTCCCCAACGAGGATAACAAAACTTTGGTGTTCATTTTTAGTGCGTGAAAATAATTTTTTTCACTCACATTTAATATAGTTTTCAAATTCTTTTTGCATACATAAACTCTGAAATTTTCATTTTGTTGTGATCTATATTTCCCTTATCTTTTAGTTTACGAGAAAACAGGGAGAGTGAAAAACTCAAGTTTGAAAAAAAAAATTGAACATAAAAAATGGAATTGCACAAATGCTGGGAGAGATAATTCCAATAAGTATATGTGATTTTTTATTTCGGATTTTTGTAAAATTGGCAAAAAGTGGGTTGTTCGGCTCTTGTAAATATCCCACTGCACGTTAACTTGAGAATTTAATTTTTTCTACTCCTTGAAATTTTTGGATCATTAGGCCATTTGCATCTTCAACATGTTTCTGGCATGCATATCCACCACATTTAAAACATGTTAGGATCGATTAGAAATCTTTTTCTTATAAAATTCCACCAAGTTATTGGAGGTTGTTCTAGTGGAATTTCCCTAACGAGGATATCAAAACTTTGGTGTTCATTTTTAGTGCATGAAAATAATTTGTTTCACTCATATTTAATATAGTATTCAAATTCTTTTTGCATACTTAAACTCTAAAATTTTCATTTTGCAGTGATCATTATTTTCCTTATCTTTTTGTTTACGAGAAAATTGGGAGAGTGAAAAACTCAAGATTGAAAAAAAAAGTTTAACATCCAAAATGGAAATGCACAAATGCTGAGAGAGATAATTCCAAAGAATATATGTGATTTTTTAGGTCCGCTTTTTGTAAAATAGGCAAAAAGTGGGTTGTTTGAATCTGGTAAAAATCCAACCACACGTTAACATTAGAATTTAATTTTTTCAACTCCTTGAAATATTTGGATCATTAGGTGATTTGCATCTTCAACATGTTTCTAGCATGAAAATCCACCACATTTAAAACATGTTAGGATAAATTAGAAATCTCTTTCTTAAAAATTTCACCAAGGTATCTGTGGTTGTACTTGTGGAATTTCCCCAACGTGGATAACGAAACTTTGGTAATCATTTTTAGTGCATGAAAATAATTTTCTTCACTCACATATGTTATAGTTTTCAAATTCTTTTGCATACATAAACTCTAAAATTTTCATTTTGTTGTGATCTATATTTGCCTAATCTTTTTTTTTTCGAGAAAACTGGGAGAGAGAAAAACTCAAATTTGAAAAACAAAAATTGAACATCTAAATGGAAATGCACAAAATGCTAAGAGAGACAATTCCAAAAAATATCTATGATTTTTTAGGTCTGTTTTTGTAAAATAGGCAAAAAGTGAGTTGTTTGGCTCTGGTAAATATCCCACCGCACGTTAACATAAGAATTAAAATTTTCCTACTCCTTGAAAATTTTCTCTCATTAGGTCATTTGTATCTTCAACATGTTTCTGGCAATCATACCCACCACATTTAAAATATGTAAGGATCATTTAGAAATTTCTTTTTTATAAAATTCCACCATGCTATCTAGGGTTGTACTAGTGGAACTTCCCCAACATGGATAACAAAAATTTAGTGTTCATTTTTAGTGCAATGAAATAATTTTATTTACTCACATTTATTATAGTTTTCAAATTCTTTTGCATACAAAAACTCTAAAATTTTCATTTTGTTGTGAACTATATTTGCCTTATCTTTTTGTTTACGAGAAAACTGGGAGAGTGAAAAAACTCAAGTTTGAAAATAAAAATTTAACATCCGAAATGGAAATGCACAAATGCTGAGAGAGATAATTCCAAAAAGAATCTGTGATTTTTTAGGTCATTTTTTTGTAAAATAGGTAAAAAGCGGGTTGTCTGGCTCTTGTAAATATCCCACCGCAAGTTAACTTGAGAATTTAATTTTTTCTACTCCTTGAAATTTTTGGATCATTAGTTCATTTGCATCTTCAACATGTTTCTGGCATGCATATCCACCACATTTAAAACATGTTAGGATCAATTAGAAATCTCTTTCTTATAAAATTCCACCAAGCTATTAGGGGTTGTACTAGAGGAATTTCACCAACGTGGATAACAAAACTTTGGTGTTCATTTTTAGTGCGTGAAAATAATTTTCTTCACTCACATTTATTATAGTTTTCAAATTCATTTGCATATATGGTGATCTATATTTCCCTTATCTTTTTGTTTACGAGAAAACTGGGAGAGTGAAAAACTCATGTTTTTAAAAAAAAATTGAACATTCAAAATGGAAATGCACAAATGCTGAGAGAGATAATTCCAAAAAGTAACTTTGATTTTATAGGTCCACTTTTTTTAAAATAGGCAAAAACTGGGTTGTTTTCCCCTGCTAAATATCCCACCGCACGTTGACTTGAGAATTTTATTTTTTCTACTCCTTGAAATTTTTGGATCATCAGGTCATTTGCATCTTCTACATGTTTCTGGCATGCATATCCACCACATTTAAAACATGTTTGGATCAATTAGAAATCTCTTTATAATAAAATTCCACCAAGCTATTAAGGGTTGTACTAGTGGAATATCCCCAACGTGGATAACAAAACTTTGGTATTCATTTTTAGTGTGTGAAAATAATTTTCTTCTCTCACATTTATTATAGTTTTCAAATTCATTTGCATAAATAAACTCTACAATTTTCATTTTGTGGAGATCAATATTTCCCTTATCTTTTTGTTTACGAGAAAACTGGGAGAGTGAAAAACTCAAATTTGAAAAAAAAAATTGAACATCCAAAATGGAAATGCACAAATGCTGAGAGAGATAATTCCAAAAACTATCTATGATTTTTTAGGTTCACTTTTTGTAAATTAGGCAAAAAGTGAGTTGTTTGGCTCTTGTAAATATCCCGCCGCACGTTAACTTAAGAATTAAAAATTTTCTACTCGAAATATTTGGCTCATCAGGTCATTTGTATCTTCAACATGTTTCTGGCATGCATATCCACCACTTTTAAAACATGTAAGGATCATTTAGAAATTTCTTTCTTATAAAATTCCACCAAGCTATCTAGGGTTGTACTAGTGGAACTTCCCCAACGTGGATAACAAAACTTTTGTGTTCATTTTTAATGCAATGAAATAATGTTCTTGACTCACTTTTATTATAGTTTTCAAATTCTTTTGCATACAAAAACTCTTAAATTTTCATTTTGTTGTGAACTATATTTGCCTTATCTTTTTGTTTACGAGAAAACAGGGAGAGTGAAAAAACTCAAGTTTCAAAATAAAAATTGAACATCCTAAAATAGGCAAAAAATGTGTTGTTGGGCTCTGGTAAATATCCCACCGCACGTTACCTACAGAATTTAATTTTTTCTACTCCTTGAAATTTTTAGATCATTAGGACATTTGCATCTTCAATATGTTTCTGTCATGCATATCCACCACATTTAAAACATGTTAGGATCAATTAGAAGTCTCTTTCTTTTAAAATTCTACCAAGCTATCTAGGGTTGTACTAGTAGAATTTCCCCAACGTGGATAACAAAACTTTGGCGTCCATTTTTAGTGCATGAAAATAATTTTCTTCACTAACATTTATTATAGTTGTCAAATTCTTTTGCATAAATAAACTCTAAAATTTTCATTTTGTTGTGATCTATATTTGTCTTATCTTTTTGTTTACGAGAAAACTGGGAGAGTGAAAAACTCAAGTTTGAAAAAAAAATTGAACATCCAAAATGGAAATGCACAAATGGTGAGAGAGATAATTCCAAAAAGTATCTATGATTTTTTAGGTCCGCTTTTTGTAAAATAGGCTAAAAAGTGGGTTATTTGGCTCTAGTAAAAATCCAACCGCACGTTAACATGAGAATTTAATTTTTTCTACTCCTTGAAATTTTTGGATCATTAGGCCATTTGCATCTTCATCATGTTTCTGGCATGCATATCCATCACATTTAAAACATATTAGAATCATTTAGAAATCTCTTTCTTATAAAATTTCACCAAGCTTACTGGGGTTGTACTAGCGGAATTTTTCCAACGTGGATAACAAAATTTTTTTGTTCATTTTTAGTGCGTTAAAATAATTTTCTTCACTTACATTTATTAGAGTTTTCAAATTCCTTTGCATACATAAACTCTAAAATTTTTATTTTGTTGTGATCTATATTTGTCTTATCTTTATTTTTTACAAGAAAACTGGGAGAGTGAAAAACTCAAGTTTCAAAAAAAAAGATTGAACATCCAAAATGGAAATGCACAAATGCTGAGAAAGATAATTCCAAAAAGTATCTATGATTTTTTAGGTCCGCTTTTTGTAAAAAAGGCAAAAAGTGGTTTGTTTGGCTCTGGTAAATATCCCACTGCACGTTGACATGAGAATTAAAATTTTTCTACTCCTAGAAATTTTTGGATCATTAGGTCCTTTGTATCTTCAACATTTTTCTTGCATGCATATCCACCACATTTAAAACATGTAAGGATCAATTAGAAATTTCTTTCTTATAAAATTCCACCCAGCTATCTAGGTTTGTACATGTGGAATTTCCCCAACGTGGATAAAAAAACGTTGTTGTTCATTTTTAGTGCGTGGAAATAATTTTCTTCTCTCACATTTCTTTTAGTTTTCAAATTCTTTTGGATACAAAAACTCTAAAATTTTCATTTTGTTGTGAACTATATTTGCCTTATCTTTTTGTTGACGAGAAAACTGGGAATGTGAAAAAACTCAAGTTTGAAAAAAAAAATTGAACAACCTAAATGGAAATGCACAAATGCTGAGAGAGATAATTCATAAAAGTATCTATGATTTTTTAGGTCCTTTTTTTGTAAAAAAGGCAAAAAAAGGGTTGTTTGGCTCTTGTAAATATCCCACCCAAGTTAACTTGAGAATTTAATTTTTTCTACTCCTTGAAATTTTTGGATCATTAGGTCATTTGCATCTTCAACATGTATCTGGCATGCATATCCACCACATTCAAAACATGTTAGGATCAATTAGAAATCTCTTTCTTCTAAAATTCCACCAAGCTATTAGGGGCTGTACTAGAGGAATTTCCCCAACGTGGATAACAAAACTTTGGTGTCCATTTTTAGTGCGTGAAAATAATTTTCTTCACTCATATTTATTATAGCTTTCAAATTCTTTTGCATACATAAACTCTAAAATTTTCATTTTGTTTTGATTATATTTGCCTTATCTTTTTGTTTAGGAGAAAACGGGGAGAGTAAAAAACTTAAGTTTGAAAAAAAAAATTAAACATCCAAGATAGAAATGCACAAATGCTGAGAGACATAATTCCAAAAAGTATCTATGATTTTTTAGGTCCACTTTTTTTAAAATAGGCAAAAACTGGGTTGTTTGGCTCTGGTAAAAATCCAACCGCACGTTAACATGAGAATTTTAATTTTTCTACACTTTGAAATTTTTGAATCATTCCGTCATTTGCATCTTCAACATGTTTCTGGCATGCATATCCACCACATTTAAAACATGTTAGGATCAATTAGAAATCTCATTCTTATAAAATTCAACCAAGCTATCTGAGGTTGTACTAGTGGAATTTCCCAACGTGGATAAAAAAACTTTGGTGTTCAATTTCAGTGAATGAAAATAATTTGTTTCACTCATATTTAATATAGTTTTCATATTATTTTTGCATACATAAACTCTAAAATTTTCATTTTGTTGTGATCTATATTTGCCTTATCTTTTTGTTTACGAGAAACCTGGGAGTGCGAAAAACTCATGTTAAAAAAAAAAATTGAACATCCAAAATGGAAATGCACAAATGGTGAGAGAGATAATTCCAAAAAGTATCTTTGATTTTTTAGGTCCGCTTTTGGTAAAATAGTCAAAACGTGGGTTGTTTGGCTCAGGTAAATATCCCACCGCACGTTAACTTGAGAATTTAATTTTTTCTACTCTTTGAAATTTTTGGATCATTTTTTCATTTGCATCTTCAACAAGTTTCTGGCATGCATATCCACCACATTTAAAACATGTTAGGATCAATTAGAAATCTCTTTCTTATAAAATTCTACCAAGCTATTAGGGATTGTACTAGTGGAATTTCCCCAACGCGGATAACAAAATTTTAGTGCTCATTTTTAGTGCGTAAATATAATTTTCTTCACTCACATTTATTATAGTTTTCAAATTATTTTTGCATACATCAATTCTAAAATTTTCATTTTGTTTTAATCGATATTTTCCTTATCTTTTTGTTTTCGAGAAAACTGGGACAACGAAAAACTCAAGTTTGAAAAAGAAGTTGAACATCCAAAATGGAAATGTGCAAATTCAGAGAGAGATAATTCCAAAAAGTATCAGTGATTTTTTAGGACCGCTCTCTGTAAAATAGGCAAAAAGTGGTTTGTTTGCCTCTTGTAAATATCCCATCGCACATTAACTTGAGAATTTAATTTTTTCTACTCCTTGAAATTTTGGATCATTAGGTCATTAGCATCTTCAACATGTTTTTGGCTTGCATATCCACCACATTTAAAACATGTAAGGATCACAAAAAAATCTCTTTCTTATAAAATTCCACCAAGCTATTAGGGGTTGTACTAATGGAATTTCCCCAACGAGGATAACAAAACTTTGGTGTTCATTTTTAGTACGTGAAAATAATTTGTTTCACTCACATTTAATATAGTTTTAATATTATTTTTGCATACATAAACTCTAAAATTTTCATTTTGTTATGATCTCTATTTGTCTTATCTTTTTGTTTACAAGAAAACTGGGAGAGTGAAAAACTCAAGTTTGAAAAAAAAAGTTGAACATCCAAAATGGAAATGCACAAATGCTGAGAGAGATAATTCCAAAAAAGTATATGTGATTTTTTAGGTCCGATTTTTTTAAAATAGGCAAAAAGTGGTTTGTTTGGTTCTGGTAAATATCCCACCGCACGTTAACTTGGGAATTTTATTTTTTCTACTCCTTGAAATTTTTGGATCATTAGGTCATTTGCATATTCAATATGTTTTTGTCACGCTTATCCACCTCATTTAAAACATGTTAGGATCAATTAGAAATCTCTTTCTTTTAAAATTCCTCCAAGCTATCTAGGGTTGTACTAGTGGAATTTCCCCAACGTGGATAAAAAAACTTTGGTGTACATTTTAAGTGCGTGAAAAGAATTTTTTTTACTCACATTTATTATAGTTTTCAAATTCTTTTGCATTCATAAACTCTAAATTTTCATTTTGTTGTGATCTATATTTGCCTTATCTTTTTGTTTATGAGAAAACTGGGAGAGTAAAAACTCAACTTTAAAAACAAATTGCACATCCAAAAAGGAAATGCACAAATGCTGAGAGAGATAATTCCAAAAAGTATCTATGATTTTTTAGGTCCGCTTTTTGTAAAATAGGCAAAAAAAGGGTTGTTTGGCTCTGGTAAATATCCCACCGCACGTTAACTTGAGAATTTAATTTTTTCTACTCCTTGAAATTTTTGGATCATTAGGTCATTTGCATCTTCAATATGTTTCTGTCATGCATATCCACCACATTTAAAACATGTTAGGATCAATTAGAAGTCTCTTTCTTTTAAAATTCCACCAAGCTATCTAGGGTTGAACTAGTAGAATTTCCCCAACGTGGATAACAAAACTTTGGTGTCCATTTTTAGTGCATGAAAATAATTTTCTTCACTAACATTTATTATAGTTGTCAAATTCTATTGCATAAATAAACTCTAAAATTTTCATTTTGTTGTGATCTATATTTGCCTTATCTTTTTGTTTACGAGAAAACTGGGAGAGCGAAAAACTCAACTTTGAAAAAAAATTGAACATCCAAAATGGAAATGCAGAAATGCTGAGAGAGATAATTCCAAAAAGTATCTATGATTTTTTAAGTCTGCTTTTTGTAAGGCTAAAAAGTGGGTTGTTTGGCTCTAGTAAAAATCCAACCGCACGTTAACATGAGAATTTAATTTTTTCTACTCCTTGAAATTTTTGGATCATTAGGCCATTTGCATCTTCATCATGTTTCTGGCATGGATATCCATCACATTTAAAACATGTTAGAATCATTTAGAAATCTCTTTCTTATAAAATTTCACCAAGCTATCTGGGGTTGTACTAGCGGATTTTTCCCAACGTGGATAACAAAACTTTGTTGTTCATTTTTAGTGCGTGAAAGTAATTTTCTTCACTTACATTTATTAGAGTTTTCAAATTCCTTTGCATACATAAACTCTAAAATTTTTATTTTGTTGTGATCTATATTTGTCTTATCTTTTTTTTTAGGAGAAAACTGGGAGAGTGAAAAACTCAAGTTTCAAAAAAAAAAAATTGAACATCCAAAATGGAAATGCACAAATGTTGAGAAAGATAATTCCAAAAAGTATCTATGATTTTTTAGGTCTGCTTTTTGTAAAATAGGCAAAAAGTGGGTTGTTTGGCTCTGGTAAATATCCCACTGCACGTTGACATGAGAATTTAAATTTTTCTACTCCTTGAAATTTTTGGATCATTAGGTCCTTTGTATCTTCAACATTTTTCTGGCATGCATATCCACCACATTTAAAACATGTAAGGATCAATTAGAATTTCTTTCTTATAAAATTCCACCAAGCTATCTAGGTATGTACTAGTGGAATTTCCCCAACGTGGATAAAAAAACTTTGGTGTTCATTTTTAGTGCATGGAAATAATTTTCTTCTCTCACATTTCTTATAGTTTTCAAATTCTTTTGGATACAAAAACTCTAAAATTTTCATTTTGTTGTGAACTATATTTGCCTTATCTTTTTGTTGACGAGAAAACTAGGAATGTGAAAAAACTCAAGTTTGAAAAACAAAATTGTACAACCTAAATGGAAATGCACAAATGCTGAGAGAGATATTTCATAAAAGTATCTATGATTTTTTTGGTCTGCTTTTTGTAAAATAGGCAAAAAGTGGGTTGTTTGGCTCTGGTAAATATCCCACTGCACGTTGACATGAGAATTTAAATTTTTCTACTCCTTGAAATTTTTGGATCATTAGGTCATTTGCGTCTTCAACATGTTTCTGGCATGCATATCCACCACATTCAAAACATGTTAGGATCAATTAGAAATCTCTTTCTTATAAAATTCCACCAAGCTATTAGGGGTTGTACTAGAGGAATTTACCCAACGTGGATAACAAAACTTTGGTGTCCATTTTTAGTGCGTGAAAATAATTTTCTTCACTCACATTTATTATAGTTTTCAAATTCTTTTGCATACATAAACTCTAAAATTTTCATTTTGTTTTGATTATATTTGCCTTATCTTTTTGTTTAGGAGAAAATGGGGAGAGTGAAAAACTCAAGTTTGAAAAAAAAAATTGAACATCCAAAATGGAAATGCACAAATGCTGAGACACATAATTCCAAAAAGTATCTATGATTTTTTAGGTCCGCTTTTTGTAAAATAGGCAAAAACTGGGTTGTTTGGCTCTGGTAAAAATCCAACCGCACGTTAACATGAGAATTTTAATTTTTCTACACTTTGAAATTTTTGAATCATTAGGTCATTTGCATCTTCAACATGTTTCTGGCATGAATATCCACCACATTTAAAACATGTTAGGATCAATTAGAAATCTCTTTCTTATAAAATTCCACCAAGCTATCTGAGTTTGTACTAGTGGAATTTCCCCAATGTGGATAACAAAACATTGGAGTTCATTTTTTGTGAGTGAAAATAATTTTCTTCACTGACATTATTATAGTTTTCCAATTCTTTTGCAAACAAAAACTCTAAAATTTTCATTTTGTTGTGATCTATATTTGTCTTATCTTTTTGTTTTCAAGAAAACAAGGAGAGTGAAAAAATTAAAGTTTGCAAAAAAAAATTGAACATCCAAAATGGAAATGCACAAATGCTGAGAGAGATAATTCCAAAAAGTATCTATGATTTTTTTGGTCCTTTTTTTGTAAAATCGACAAAAAGTGGGTTGTTTGGCTCCTGTAAATATCCCATCGCACGTTAACTTGAAAATTTAATTTTTTCTACTCCTTGAAATTTTTGGATCATTAGGTCATTTGCATCTTCAACATGTTTCTAGCATGCATATCCCCCACATTTAAAACATGTTTGGATCAATTAGAAATCTCTTTCTAATAAAATTCCACCAAGCTATTAGGGATTGTACTAGTGGAATTTCCCCATAGTAAATAACAAAACTTTGGTATTCATTTTTAGTGCGTGAAAATAATTTTCTTCACTCAATTTTATTATAGTTTTCAAATTATGTTCCATACATAAACTCTAAAATTTTCGTTTTGTTGTGATCTATATTTGCCTTATCTTTTTGTTTACGTGGAAACCGGGGGAATGAAAAACTCAAGTTTGAAAAAAAAAGTTGACGACAAATGCTGAGCGAGGTAATTCCAAAAACTATATGTGATTTTTTAGGTCCGCTTTTTGTAAGATAGGCAAAAAGTGGGTTTTTTGGCTAAGTTAAATATCCCATCGCACATTAATTTCAGAATATAATTTTTTCTACTCCTTTAAATTTTTGGATCATTAGGTCATTTGCATCTTCAACCATTTTTTGGAATGCATAACCACCACATTTAAAACATATTAGGATCAATTAGAAATCTCTCTCATTTAAAATTCCACCAAGCTTTTCGGGGTTGTACTAGTGGAATTTCCTCAACGTGGATAACAAAACTTTGGTATTCATTTTTAGTGAATGAAATCTATTTTCTTCACTCACATTAATTATAGTTTTCAAATTCTTTTTGCATACAAAAACACTAAAATTTTCATTTTGTTGTGATCAATATTTGCCTTATCTTTTTGTTTATGACAAAACTGGGAGAGTGAAAAACTCAAGTTTGAAAAAAAAAATTGAACATCCAAAATGGAACTGCACAATTGCTGAGAGAGATAATTCCAAAAAGTATATGTATTTTTTATTTTGGTTTTTTGTAAAATTGGAAAAAAGTGGGTTGTTTGGCTCTGGTAAATATCCCACTCCATGTTAACTTGAGAATTTAATTTTTTCTACTCGAAATTTTGGGATCATTAGGTCATTTCCATCTTCAACATGTTTCTGGCATGCACATCCACCACCTTTAAAACATGTTAGGATCAATTAGAAATCTCTTTCTTATAAAATTCCACCAAGCTATTAGGAGTTGTACTAGTGGAATTTCCCCAACGTGGATAACAAAACTTTGGTGTTTATTTTTTGTGCGTGAAAATAATTTTATTCACTCACATTTAATATAGTTTTCAAATTGTTTTTGCATACATAAACTCTAAAATTTTTATTTTGTTTTGATCTATATTTGCCTTATCTTTTTGTTTACGAGGAAACAAGGGGAGTGAAAAACTCAAGTTTGAAAAAAAAAGTTCAACTTCATAAATATAAATACACAAATGCTGAGAGAGATATTTCCAAAAAGTATCTGAGATTTTTTAGGTCCTCTTTTTGAAAAATAGGCAAAACTTGGGTTGTTTGGCTCTGTTAAATATCCCACCCACATTAACTTGTGAATTTAAGTTTTTTCTACTCCTTGAAATTTTTCGATCATTAGGTCATTTTCAGATTCAACATGTTTGTGGCATGCATATCCACCACATTTAAAAATTTTTAGGATCAATTAGAAATCTCTTTCTTATAAATTCCACCAAGATATTAGGGGTTGTACTAGTGGAATTTCCCCAACGTGGATAACAAAACTTTTGTGTTCATTTTTAGTGGATGAAAATAATTTTCTACACTCACATTTATTATATTTTTCAATTTTTTTTTGCATACATAAACCCTAAAATTTTCATTTTGTTGTGATCTATGTTTGCCGTATCTTTTGTTTACGAGAAAACTGGGAGAGAGAAAAACTCAAGTTTGAGAAAAAAAATTGAACATCCAAAATGGAAATGCACAAATGTTGAGAGAGATAATTCCAAAAAGTATTTGTGACTTTTTAGGGCCGCTTTTTGAAAAATAGGCAAAAATTGGATTGTTTGGCTCTTTTAAAGATCCCACCGCACGTTAACTAGTGAATTTAATTTTTTTTACTCCTTGAAATTTTTCGATCATTAGGTCATTTGCACATTGAAAATGTTTCTGGCATGTATATCCACCAAATTTAAAAAATTTTAGGATCAATTAGAAAACTCTTTCTTATAAAATTCCACCAAAATATTAGGGGTTGTACTACTGGAATTTCCCTAACGTAGATAACAAAACTTTTGTGTTCATTTTTAGTGAATTTTCTTCACTCACATTTATTATAGTTTTCAAATTTTTTTTGCATACATAAACTTTAAAATTTTCATTTTGTTGTGATCTATGTTTGCCTTATCTTTTGTATACGAGAAAACTGGGAGAGTGAAAAACTCAAGTTTGAAAAAAGAAATTAAACATCCAAAATGGAAATGTACAAATGCTGAGAGAGATAATTCCAAAAAGTATCTGTGATTTTTTCTGTCCCCTTTTTTTAAAAGAGGCACAAAAAGTGGGTTGTTTGGCTCTGGTAAATATCCCACCGCACGTTAACTTGAGAATTTAATTTTTTCTACTCCTTGAAATTTTTGCATCATTAGGTCATTTGCATCTTCAACATGTTTTTGGCATGCATACCCACCACATTTAAAACATGTTTGGATCAATTCAAAATCTCTTTCTAATAAAATTCCTCCAAGCTATTAGGGTTGTACTAGTGGAATTTCCCCAACGTGGATAACAAAACATTGGTATTCATTTTTACTGCGTGAAAATAATTTTCTTCACTCACATTTATTATAGTTATCAAATTCTTTTCCATAGATAAACTCTAAAATTTTCATTTTGATGTGATCTATATTTGCCTTATCTTTTTGTTTACGTGGAAACCGGGAAAGTGAAAAACTCAAGTTTGGAAAAAAAAAAGTTGAACTTCCAAAATGGAAATGCACAAATGGTGAGGGAGATAATTCCAAAAAGTATCTGTGATTTTTTAGGTCCACTTTTTTTAAAATAGGCAAAAAGTGGGTTGTTTGGCTCTTTTAAATATCCCATCGCACGTTAATTTGAGAATTTAATTTTTTCTACTCGTTGAAATTTTGGATCATTAGGTCATTTGCATCTTCAACTTTTTTTTGGAATGCATATCTACCACATTTAAAACATGTTGAGATCAATTAGAAATCACTTTCGTATAAAATTCCACAGCTATTAGGGGTTGTACTAGTGGAATTTCGTCAACGTGGATAACAAAACTTTGGTGTTCATTTTTAGTGAATGAAAACTATTTTATTCACTCATATTAATTATAGTTTACAAATTCTTTTTGCATACATAAACTCCAAAATTTTCATTTTGTTGTGATCTATATTTGCCTTATCTTTTTGTTTACGATAAAACTGGGAGAGTGAAAAACTCAAGTTTGAAAAAAAAAAATTGAACATCCAAAATGGTAATGCACAATTGCTAAGGGAGATAATTCCAAAAAGTATATATGATTTTTTATTTTGGTTTTTTGTAAAATTGGCAAAAAGTGGGTTGTTTGGCTTTGGTAAATATGCCACCGTACGTTAACTTGAGAATTTAATTTTTTCTACTCCTTGAAAATTTTGGATCATTAGGTCATTTGTATCTTAAATATGTTTCTGTCATGCATATCCACCACATTTAAAACATGTTAGGATCAATTAGAAATCTCTTTCTCATAAAATTCCACCAAGCTATCTAGGTTGTACTAGTGGAATTTCCCCAACGTGGATAACAAAACTTTGGTGTTCATTTTTAGTGCGTGAAAATAATTTTCTTCCCTCACATTTATTATAGTTGTCAAATTCTTTTGCATGCATAAACCTTAAAATTTTCATTTTGTTGTAATCTATATTTGCCTTATCTTTTTGTTTACAAGAAAACTGGGAGAGTGAAAAACTCAAGTTTGAAAAAAAAAATTGAACATCCAAAATGGAAATGCACAAATTCTGACAGTAATAATTCCTAAAAGTAGCTATGGTTTTTTAGGTCCGTTTTATTGTAAAATAGGCAAAAAGTGGGTTGTTTGGATCTGGTAAAAATCCAACCGCACGTTAACATTAGAATTTATTTTTTTCTACTCCTTGAAATTTTTGGATCATTTGGTGATTTGCATCTTCAACATGTTTCTGGCATGCATATCCACCACATTTAAAACACGTTAGGATATATTAGAAATCTCTTTCTTATAAAATTTCACCAAGGTATCTGAGGTTGTACTAGTGGAATTTCCCCAACGTGGTTAATGAAACTTTGGTGTTCATTTTTAGTGCGTGAAAATAATTTTCTTCACTCACATTTGTTATAGTTTTCAAATTCTTTTGCGTACATAAACTCTAAAATTTTCATTTTGTTGTGATCTATATTTGCCTTATCTTTTTTTTTCGAGAAAACTGGGAGAGTGAAAAACACAAATTTGAAAAAAAAAATTGAACATCCAAAATGGAAATGCACAAATGCTGAGAGAGATAATTCCAAAAACTAACTTTGATTTTTTAGGTCCGCTTTTTTTAAAATAGGCAAAAAGTGAGTTGTTTGGCTCTGGTAAATATCCCAACGCACGTTAACATGAGAACTAAAATTTTTCTTCTCCTTGAAATTTTTGGATCATTAGGTCATTTGTATCTTCATAATGTTTCTGGCATGCATATCCACCACATTTAAAACATTTTGAGGATCAATTAGAAATTTCTTTCTTATAAAATTCCACCAAGCTATCTAGAGTTGTACTAGTGGAACTTCCGCAACGTGGATAAAAAAACTTTGGTGTTCATTTTTAGTGCAATGAAATAATTTTCTTCACTCACATTTATTATTTTTTTCAAATTCTTTTGCATACAAAAACTCTAAAATTTTCATTTTGCTGTGAACTATAATTGCCTTATCTTTTAGTTTACGAGAAAACTGGGAGAGTGAAAAAACTCAAGTTTGAAAAAAAAAATTGAACATCCTAAATGGAAATGCACAAATGTGGAGAGAGATAATTGCAAAAAGAATCTGTGATTTTTTAGGTCCTTTTTTTGTCAAATAGGTAAAAAGTGGGTTGTTTGGCTCTTCTAAATATCCCACCGCAAGTTAACTTGAGAATATAATTTTTTCTACTCCTTGAAATTTTTGGATCATTAGGTCATTTCCATCTTCAACAAGTTTCCGGCATGCCTATCCACCACATTTAAAACATGTTAGGATCAATTAGAAATCCCTTTCTTATAAAATTCCACCAAGCTATTATGGGTTGTACTAGAGGAATTTCCCCAACGTGGATAACAAAACTTTGGTGTTCATTTTTAGTGCGTCAAAATTTTTTTCTTCACTCACATTTATTATTGTTTTCAAATTCATTTTCATATGTAAACTCTAAAATTTTTATTTTGATGTGATCTATATTTCCCTTATCTTTTAGTTTACGAGAAAACTGGGAGAGTGAAAAACTCAAGTTTGAAAAAAAAATTGAACATTCAAAATGGAAATGCACAAATGCTGAGAGAGATAATTCCAAAAAGTAACTATGATTTTTTAGGTCAGATTTTTGTAAAATAGGAAAAAACTCGGTTGTTTGGCTCTGGTAAATATCCCACCGCACGTTAACTTGAGAATTTAATTTTTTCTACTCCTTGAAATTTTTGGATCATCAGGTCTTTTGCATCTTCAACATGTTTCTGGCATGCATATCCACCACATTTAAAACATGTTTGGATCAATTAGAAATCTCTTTATAATAAAATTAGGGGTTGTACTAGTGGAATATCCCCAACGTGGATAACAAAACTTTGGTATTCATTTTTAGTGCGTGAAAATAATTTTCTTCACTCACATATATTAAAGTTTTCAAAGTTTTTTCCATACATGAACTCTAAAATTTTCATTTTGTTGTGATCTATATTTTCCTTATCTTTTTGTTTACGTGGAAACCGAGAGAGTGAAAAACTCAAGTTCGAAAAAAAAATTGAACTTCCAAAATGGAAATGCACAAATGCTGAGAGAGATAATTCGTAAAAGTATCAGTGATTTTTTAAGTCCGGTTTTTGTAAAATAGGCAAAAAGTAGAATGTTTGGCTATGTTAAATATCCCATCGCATGTTAATTTGAGAATTTAATTTTTTCTACTCCTTGAAATTTTTGGATCATTAGGTCATTTGCATCTTCAACTTGTTTTTGGAATGCATGTCCACCACATTCAAAACATGTGAGGATCAATTAGAAATCTCTTTGTTATTAAATTCCACCAAGCTATTAGGCGTTGTACTACTGGAATTTCCTCAACGTGGATAACAAAACTTTGGTGTTCATTTTTAGTGAATGAATATTATTTTTTTCACTCACATTAATTATAGTTTTCAAATTCTTTTCCCATGCATAAACTCTAAAATTTCCATTTTGTTGTGATCTATATTTGCCTTATCTTTTTCTTTACGAGAAAACTGGGAGTGTAAAAAACTCAAGTTTGAAAAAAAAATTGAACATCCAAAATGGAAATGTACAAATGCTGAGAGGGATAATTCCAAAAAGTAACTATGCTTTTTTAGGTCCGCTTTTTGTAAAATAGGCAAAAAGTGGGTTGTTTGCCTCGCACGGTAACTTGAGAATTTAATTTTTTCTACTCCTTCAAATTTTTGGATCATTAGGTCATTTGCATCTTCAACATATTTCTGGCCTGCATATCCACCACATTTAAAACATGTTAGGATCATATAGAAATCTCTTTCTTATAAAATTCCACCAAGCTATCTAGGGTTGTACTAGTGAAATTTCCCCAACGTGGATAACAAAACTTTGGTGTTAATTTTTCATGCGTGAAAAGAATTTTCTTTACACACATTTATTATAGATTTCAAATTCTTTTGCATTCATAAACTCTAAATTTTCATTCTGTTGTGATCTATATTTGCCTTATCTTTTTGTTTATGAGAAAACAGGGAGAGAGAAAATCTCAAGTTTATAAAAAAATTGAACATCCAAAATGGAAATGCAAAAATGCTGAGAGAGATAATTCCAAAAAGTATCTATGATTTTTTAGGTCCGCTTTTTGTAAAATAGGCAAAAAATGGGTTGTTTGGCTCTGGTAAATATCCCTCCGCACGTTAACTTGAGAATTTAATTTATTCTACTCCTTGAAATTTTTGGATCATTTGGTCATTTGCATCTTAATATGTTTCTGTCATGCATATCCACCACATTTAAAACATGTTAGGATCAATTAGAAATCTCTTTCTTATAAAATTCCACCAAGCTATCTAGGGTTGTACTAGTAGAATTTCCCCAACGTGGATAACAAAACTTTGGTGTCCATTTTTAGTGCGTGAAAATAATTTTCTTCACTCACATTTATTATAGTTTTCAAATTATTTTGCATAAATAAACTCTAAAATTTTCATTTTGTTGTGATCTATATTTGCCTTATGTTTTTGTTTACGAGAAAACTAGGAGAGTGAAAAACTCAAGTTCGAAAAAAAAATTGAACATCCATAATGGAAATGCACAAATTCTGAGAGAGATAATTCCAAAAAGTATCTATGATTTTTTGGGTCCGCTTTTTGTAAAGTAGGCCAAAAAGTGGGTTGTTTGCCTCTAGTAAAAATCCAACCGCACGTTGACATGAGAATTTAATTTTTTCTACTCCATGAAATTTTTGGATCATTAGGCCATTTGCATCTTCATCATGTTTCTGGCATGCATATCCATCACATTTAAAACATGTTAGAATCATTTAGAAATCTCTTTCTTATAAAATTCCACCAAGCTGTCTGGGGTTGTACTAGCGGAATTTCCCCAACGTGGATAACATAACTTTGTTGTTCATTTTTAGTGCGTGAAAATAATTTTCTTCACTCACATTTATTAGAGTTTTCAAATTCTTTTGCATACATAAACTCTAAAATTTTTATTTTGTTGTGATCTATATTTGTCTTATCTTTTTGTTTACGAGAAAACTAGGAGAGTGAAAAACTCAAGTTTGAAAAAAAAATTGAACATCCAAAATGGAAATGCACAAATGCTGAGAAAGATAATTCCAAAAAGTATCTATGATTTTTTAGGTCCGCTTTTTGTAAAATAGGCAAAAAGGGAGTTCTTTGGCTCTGGCAAATATCCCACTGTACGTTAATATGAGAATTAAAAATTTTCTACTCGAAATTTTTGGATCATTAGGTCCTTTGTATCTTCAACATTTTTCGGGCATGCATATCCACCACATTTAAAACATGTAAGGATCAATTAGAAATTTCTTTCTTATAAAATTCCACCAAGCTATCTAGGTTTGTACTAGTGGAATTTCCCCAACGTGGATAACAAAACCTTGGTGTTCATTTTTAATGCGTGGAAATAATTTTCTTCTCTCACATTTCTTATAGTTTTCAAATTCTTTTGCATACAAAAACTTTAAAATTTTCAATTTGTTGTGAACTATATTTGCCTTATCTTTTTGTTGACGAGAAAACTGGGAATGTGAAAAACCTCAAGTTTGAAAAAAAAAATTGAACAACCTATATGGAAATGTACAAATGCTGAGTGAGATAATTCATAAATGTATCTATGATTTTTTAGGTCCTTTTTTTGTAAATTAGGCAAAAAAAGGGTTGTTCGGCTCTTCTAAATATCCCACCGCAAGTTAACTTGAGAATTTAATTTTTTCTACTCCTTGAAATTTTTGGATCATTAGGTCATTTGCATCTTGAACATGTTTCTGGCATGCATATCCACCACATTCAAAACATGTTAGGATCAATTAGAAATCACTTTCTTAAAAAATTCCACCAAGCTATTAGGGGTTGTACTGGAGGAATTTCCCCAACGTGGATAACAAAACTTTGGTGTCCATTTTTAGTGTGTGAAAATAATTTTCTTCACTCTCATTTATTAAAGTTTTCAAATTCTTTTGCATACATAAACTCTAAAATTTTCATTTTGTTTTGAATATATTTGCCTTATCTTTTTGTTTAGGAGAAAACTGGGAGAGTGAAAAACTCTAGTTTGAAAAAAAAAATTGAACATCCAAAATGGAAATGCACAAATGCTGAGAGACATAATTCCAAAAAGTACCTATGGTTTTTTAGTTCCGCTTTTTATAAAATAGGCAAAAACTGGGTTGTTTGGCTCTAGTAAAAATCCAACCACACGTTAACATGAGAATTTAAATTTTTCTACACTGAGAATTTTTGAATCATTGTCATTTGCATCTTCAACTTGTTTTTGGCATGCATATCCACCACTTTTAAGACATGTTAGGATCAATTAGAAATCTCTTTCCCATAAAATTCCAACAAGCTATCTTAGGTTGGTAGAATTTCCCCAACGTGGATAACATAACTTTGGTGTTCATTTTTAGTTCTTGAAAATAATTTTCATCTCTCACATTTATTATAGTTTTCAAAGTCTTTTGCATACATAAACTCTAAAATTTTCATTTTGTTGTGATCTCTATTTGCCTAATCTTTTTGTTTACGAGAAAACTGGGAGAGAGAAAAACCCAAGTTTGAAAAAAAAAATTGAACATCCAAAATGGAAATGCACAAATGCTGAGAGAGATAATTCCAAAAAGTATCTAAGTTTTTTTAGGTCCGCTTTTTGTAAAAAAGGCAAAAAGTTGGTTGTTTGGCTCTGGTAAAAATCTAACCTCACATCAACAAGAGAATTTTAATTTTTCTACACTTTGAAATTTTTGAATCATTAGGTCATTTGCATCTTCAACATGTTTCTGGCATGCATATCCACCACATTTAAAACATGTTAGGATCAATTAGAAATCTCTTTCTTATAAAATTCCACCAAGCTATCTGAGGTTGTACTAGTGGAATTTCCCCAACGTGGATAACAAAACGTTAGTGTTCATTTTTAGTGCGTGAAAACAATTTTCTTCACTGACATTTATTTTAGTTTTCCAATTCTTTTGCAAACAAAAACTCTCAAATTTTCATTATGTTGTGATCTATATTTGCCTTATCTTTTTGTTTACAAGAAAACAGGGAGAGTGAAAAAACTCAAGTTTGCAAAAAAAAAATTGAACATCCAAAATGGAAATGCACAAATGCTGAGAGAGATAATTCCAAAAAGTATCTGTGATTTTTTTCATTCTTTTTTTGTAAAGTCGGCCAAAAGTGGGTTGTTTGGCTCTTGTAAATATCCCACCGCACGTGAACTTGTGAATTTAATTTTTTCTACTCCTTCAAATTTTTGGATCATTAGGTCATTTGCATCTTCAACATGTTTCTGGCATGCTTATCCCCCACATTTAAAACATGTTTGGATCAATTAGAAATTTCTTTCTAATAAAATTCCACCAAGCTATTAGGGGTTGCACTAGTGGAATTTACCCATAGTAAATAACAAAACTTTGGTATTTTTTTTAGTGCGTGAAAATAATTTTCTTCACTCACATTTATTATAGTTTTCAGATTTTGTTCCATACATAAACTCTAAAATTTTCGTTTTGTTGTGATCTATATTTGCCTTATCTTTTTGTTTATGTGCAAACCGGGAGAGTGAAAAACTCAAGTTTGAAAAAAAAAGTTGAACTTCCAAAATGGAAATGCACAAATGCTGACAGAGATAATTCCAAAAAGTATCTGTGATTTTTTAGGTCTGCTTTTTGTTAGATAGGCAAAAAGTGGGTTGTTTGGCTAAGTTAAATATCCCATCGCATGTTAATTTGAGAATATAATTTTTTCTACTCCTTTAAATTTTTGGACCATTAGGTCATTTGCATCTTCAACTAGTTTTTGGAATGCATCACCACCACTTTTAAAACATGTTAGGATCAATTAGAAATCTCTTTCTTTTAAAATTCCACCGAGCGATTAGGGATTGTACTAGTGGAATTTCCTCAACGTGGATAACAAAACTTTGGTGTTCATTTTTAGTGAATGAAATCTGATTTATGCACTCACATTAATTATAGTTTTCAAATTCTTTTGGCATACATAAACTCTAAAATTTTCATTTTGTTGTGATCAATATTTGCCTTATCTTTTTGTTTACTAGAAAACTGGGAGAGTGAAAAACTCAAGTTTGAAAAAAAAAATTGAACATCCAAAATGGAAATGCACAATTGCTGAGAGAGATAATTCCAAAAAGTATATGTGATTTTTTATTTTGGTTTTTTGTAAAATTGGCAAAAAGTGGGTTGTTTGGCTCTCGTAAATATCCCACCACACGTTAACTTGAGAATTTAATTTTTTCTACTCGAAATTTTTGGATCATTAGGTCATTTCCATCTTCAACATGTTTCTGGCATGCACATCCACCACATTTACAACATGTTAGGATCAATTAGAAATCTCTTCCTTATAAAATTCCACCAAGCTATTAGGAGTTGTACTACTGGAATTTCCCCAACGTGGATAACAAAACTTTTGTGTTCATTTTTTGTGTGTGAAAATAATTTCATTCACTCACATTTAATATAGTTTTCAAATTGTTTTTGCATACATAAACTCTAAAATTTTCATTTTGTTGTGATCTATATTTGCCTTATCTTTTTGTTTACGAGGAAACAAGGAGTGAAAAACTCAAGTTTGAAAAAAAAAGTTGAACTTCATAAATAAAATACACAAATGCTGAGAGAGATAATTCCAAAAAGTATGTGAGATTTTTTAGTTCCACTTTTTGAAAAAAAGGAAAAAATTGGGTTGTTTGGCTCTATTAAATATCCAACCCACGTTAACTTGTGAATTTAATTTTTTCAACACCTTGAAATTTTTTGATCATTAGGTCATTTCACATTCAACATGTTTGTGGCATACATATCCATCACATTTAAAAATTGTTAGGATCAATTAGAAATCTCTTTCTTATAAATTCCACCAAGATATTAGGGGTTGTACTAGTGGAATTTCCCCAACGTGGATAACAAAACTTTTGTGTTCATTTTTAGTGCATGAAAATAATTTTATTCACTCACATTTATTTTAGTTTTCAATTTTTTTTTGCATACATAAACTCTAAAATTTTCATTTTGTTGTGATCTATGTTTGCCGTATCTTTGTTTACGAGAAAACTAGGAGAGAGAAAAACTCAAGTTTGAGAAAAAAAATTGAACATCCAAAATGGAAATGCACAAATGCTGAGAGAGATAATTCCAAAAAGTATCAGTGACTTTTTAGGTCCGCTTTTTGAAAAATAGGCAAAAATTGGGTTATTTGCCTCTGTTAAATATCCCACCGCACGTTAACTAGTGAATTTAATTTTTTTTACTCCTTGAAATTTTTTGGTCATTAGGACATTTGCACATTGAAAATGTTTGTGGCATGCATATCCACCACATTTAAAAATTGTTAGGATCAATTAGAAAACTCTTTCTTATAAAATTCCACCAAGGTATTAGGGGTTGTACTAGTGGAATTTTCCCAACGTGGATAACAAAACTTTTGTGTTCATTGTTAGTGCATGAAAATGATTTTCTTCACTCACATTTATTATGGTTTTCAAATTTTTTTTTGGATACATAAACTCTTAAATTTTTATTTGGTTGTGATCTATGTTTGCCTTATCTTTTGTTTACGAATAAACTGGGAGAGAGAAAAACTCAAGTTTGAAAAAAAAAAATTGAACATCCAAAATGGAAATGCACAAATGCTGAGAGTGATAATTTCAAAAAGTATTTGTGATTTTTTAGGTCCGCTTTTTGAATAATAGGCAAAAATTGGGTTGTTTGGCTCTGTTAAATATCCCACCGCACGTTAACTTGTGAATTTAATTTTTTCTACTCCTTGAAATTTTTCGATCATTAGGTCATTTGCATATTCAACATGTTTGTGGGATGCATATCCACCATATTTAAATATTGTTAGGATCAATTAGAAATCTCTTCCTTAATAAATTCCACCAAGGTATTAGGGGTTCTACTAGTGGAATTTCCCCAACGTGGATAACAAAACTTTTGTGCTCATTTTTAGTGCATGAAAATAATTTTCTTCACTCACATTTATGATAGTTTTCAATTTTTTTTTGCATACATAAACTCTAAAATTTTCATTTTTCTGTGATCTCTGCTTGCCTTATCTTTTGTTTACGAGAAAACTTGGAGAGAGGAAAACTCAAGTTTGAAAAAAACAATTGAACATCCACAATGGAAATGTACAAATGCTAAGAGAGATAATTCCAAAACGTATCAGTGATTTTTTGGGTCAGCTTTTTTTAAAATAGGCACAAAGTGGGTAGTTTGGCTCTGGTAAATATCCCACCGCACGTGAACTTGAGAATTTAATTTTTTCTACTCCTAGAAATTTTTGGATTATTAGGCCATTTGCAACTTCAACATGTTTGTGGCAAGCATACCCACTACATTTAAAACATGTTTGGATCAATTAGAAATCACTTTCTAATAAAATTCCACTAAGCTATTAGGGTTTGTACTAGTGGAATTTCCCCAACGTGGATAACAAAACTTTGGTATTCATTTTTTGTGCGTGAAAATAATTTTCTTCACTCACATTTATTATAATTTTCAAATTCTTTTCCATACATAAACTCTAAAATTTTCTTTTTGTTGTGATCTATTTTTGCCTTATCTTTTTGTTTACGTGGAAACCGGGAGAGTGAAAAACTCAAGTTTGAAAAAAAAAGTTGAACATCCAAAATGAAAATTCACAAATGCTGAGAGAGATAATTCCAAAAAGTATCTGTGATTTTTTAGGTCCGCTTTTTGCAAAATAGGCAAAAAGTGGGTTGTTTGGCTCTTTTAAATATCCCATCGCACGTTAATTTGAGAATTTAATTTTTTCTACTCCTTGAAATTTTTGGATCATTAGGTCATTTGCATCTTCAACATGTTTTTGGAATGCATATCCACCACATTTAAAACATGTTAAGATCAATTAGAAATCAATTTCTTATAAAATTCCACGCAGCTATTAGGGGTTGTACTAGTGGAATTTCCTCAATGTGTATAACAAAACTTTGGTGTTCATTTTTAGTGAATGAAAACTATTTTATTCACTCATATTAATTATAGTTTTCAAATTCATTTTGCATTAATAAACTCTAAAATTTTCATTTTGTTGTGATCTATATTTGCCTTATCTTTTTGTTTACGAGAAAACTGGGAGAGTGAGAAACTCAAGTTTGAAAAAAAAAATTGAACATCCATAATGGAAGTACACAATTGCTAAGGGAGATAATTCCAAAAAGTATAAGTGATTTTTTATTTTGGTTTTTTGTAAAATTGGCAAATTGTGGGTTGTTTGGCTCTGGTAAATATCCCATCGTACGTTAACTTGAGAATTTAATTTTTTCTACTCCTTGAAATTTTTGGATTATTAGGTCATTTCCATCTTCAAAATGTTTCTGGCATGCACATCCACCACATTTAAAACATGTTAGGATCAATTAGAAATCTCTTTCTTATAAAATTCCACCAAGCTATTAGGAATTGTACTAGTGGAATTTCCCCAACGTGGATAACAAAAATTTGGTGTTCATTTTTTGTGCGTGAAAATAATTTTATTCACTCCCATTTATTATAGTTTTCAAATTATTTATGCATACATAAACTATAAAATTTTCATTTTGTTGTGATCTATATTTGCCTTATCTTTTTGTTTACGAGGCAACAAGGAGAGTGAAACACTCAAGTTTGAAAAAAAAAATTGAACTTCCAAAATTGAAATGCACAAATGCTAAGAGAGATAATTCCAAAATGTATCTGTGATTTTTTAGGTCCGCTTTTTGAAAAATAGGCAAAAATTGGGTTGTTTGGCTCTGTTAAATATCCCACCGCACGTTAACTTGTGAATTTAATTTTTTCTACTCCTTGAAATTTTTTGGTCATTAGGTCATTTGCATATTCAACATGTTTGTGGCATGCATATCCACCACATTTAAAAATTGTTAGGATCAATTAGAAATCTCTTTCTTATAAAATTCCACCAAGGTATTAGGGGTTGTACTAGTGGAATTTCCCCAACGTGGATAACAAAACTTTTGTGTTCATTGTTAGTGCATGAAAATGATTTTCTTCACTCACATTTAATATAGTTTTCAATTTTTTTTTCATTGATAAAATCTTACATTTTCATTTTTTTGTGATCTATGTTTGCCTTATCTTTTGTTTACGAGAAAACGTGGAGAGAGTAAAACTCAAGTTTGAAAAAAAAATTGAACATCCAAAATGGAAATGTACAAATGCTGAGAGTGATAATTCCAAAAAGTATCTGTTATTTTTTTGGGTCCGCTTTTTTTGAAATAGGCACAAAGTGGGTTGTTTGGCTCTGGTAAATATTCCACCGCACGTGAACTTGAGAATTTAATTTTTTCTACTCCTTGAAATTCTTGGATCATTAGGTCATTTGCATCTTCAACATGTTTCTGGCAAGCATACCCACCACATTTAAAACAAGTTTGGATCAATTAGAAATCTCTTTCTAATAAAGTTCCACCAAGCTATTAGGGGTTCTACTAGTGAAATTTCCCCAACGTGGATAACAAAACTTTGGTATTCATTTTTAGTGCGTGAGTATAATTTTCTTCACTCACATTTAATATAGTTTTCAAATTATTTTTCATACATATACTCTAAAATTTTCATTTTGTGTTGATCTATATTTGCCTTATCTTATTGTTTACGAGAAAACTAGGAGAGTAAAAAACTCAAGTTTGAAAACAAAATTGAATATCAAAAATGGAAATCCACAAATGCTGAGCGAGATAATTCCAAAAAGTATTTGTGATTTTTTAGGTCCGCTTTTTGCAAAATAGGCAAAAAGTTGGTTGTTTGGCTTTGTTAAATATCCCATCGCACATTAATTTGAGAATTTAATTTTTTCAACTCGTTGAAATTTTTGGATCATTAGGACAATTGCATCTTCAAATTGTTTTTTGGAATGTATATCCACCACATTTGAAACATGTTAGGATCACATTGAAATCTCTTTCTTATCAAATTCCACCAACCTATTAGGGGTTGTACTAGTCGAATTTACCCAACGTGGATAACAAAACTTTGGTGTTCAATTAAAGTGCGTGAAAACAATTTGTTTCACTCACATTTAATATAGTTTTCAAATTATTTTTGCATACACAAACTATAAAATTTTTATTTTGTTGTGATATATATTTGCCTTATCTTTTTGTTTACGAGAAAACAGGGAGAGTAAAAAACTCAAGTTTGAAAAAAAAAATTGAACATCCAAAATGGAAATGCACAAATGCTGAGAGAGATAATTCCAAAATGAATATTTGATTTTTTCGGTCCGCTTTTTGTAAAATAGGCAAAAAGTGGGTTGTTTGGCTCTGGTAAATATCCCACTGCACGTTAACTTGAGAATTTAATTTTTCCCACTCCTTGAAATTTTTGGATCATTAGGTCATTAGCATCTTCAATATGTTTTTGTCATTCATTTTGTTGTGATCTATATTTGCCTTACCTTTTTGTTTAAGAGAAAACTGGGAGAGTGAAAAAACCTCAAGTTTGAAAAAAAAATTGAACTTCCTAAATGGAAATGTACAAATGCTGAGAAAGATAATTCTAAAAAGTATTTGTGATTTTTTAGGTCCTCTTTTTGTAAAATAGGCAAAAAGTGGGTTGTTTGGCTCTTTTAAATATCCCACCGTAGGTTCACTTGAGAATTTAATTTTTTCTACTCAAAATTTTTGGATCATTAGGTCATTGTCATCTTCAACATGTTTCTGGCATGCACATCCACCACATTTAAAACATGTTAGGATCAATTAGAAATCTCCTTCTTATAAAATTCCACCAAGCTATTAGGGGTTGTACTTGTGGAATTTCCCCAACGTGGATAACAAAACTTTGGTGTTCATTTTAAGTGCGTGACAATACTTTTTTCACTCAAATTTAATATAGTTTTCAAATTAATTTTGCATGCATAAACTCTAAAATTTTCATTTTGTTGTGATCTATATTTGCCTTATCTTTTTGTTTACGAGAAAACTGGGGGAGTAAAAAACTCAAGCTTCTAAAAAAAGATTGAACATCCAAAATGGAAATGCACATATGCAGACAGAGAAAATTCCAACAAGTATCTGTGATTTTTTTGGTCTGCTTTTTGTAAAATAGGCAAAAAGTGGATTGTTTGGCTCTGGTAAATATCCCACTGCATGTTAATTTTAGAATTTAATTTTTTCTATTCCTTTGAAATTTTTTGATCATTAGGTCATTTGCATCTTCCACATGTTTCAGGCTTGCATATCCACCACATTTAAAACAAGTTTGGATCACATAGAAATCTCTTTCATATAAAATTCCACCAAGCAATTAGGGGTTGTACTAGTGGAATTTTCCCAATGTGGATAACAAAACATTGGTGTTCATTTTTAGTGCGAGAAAATAATTTGTTTCACTCACATTTAATATAGTTTTAAAATTATTTTTGCATACATAAACTCTAAATTTTTCATTTTGTTGTGATCTATATTTGCCTTATCTTTTTGTTTACGAGAAAACAGGGAAAGTGAAAAACTCAAGTATGAAAAAAAAATTGAACTTCCAAAATGGAAATGCACAAATGCTAAGAGAGATAATTCCAAAAAGTATTTATAATTTTTTAGGTCCACTTTTTGAAAAATAGGCAAAAATTGGGTTGTTTGGCTCTGTAAAATATCCCACCGCACGTTAACTTGTGCAATTAATTTTTCTACTCCTGGAAATTTTTTGATCATTAGGTCATTTTCATATTCAACATGTCTGTGGCATGCATATCCACCACATTTAAAAATTGTTAGGATCAATTATAAATCTCTTTCTTATAAAATTCCACCAAGGTATTAGGGGTGGTACTAGAGGAATTTCCCCAATATGGATAACAAACTTTTGTGTTCATTTTTAGTGCGTGAAAATAATTTTCTTCTCTCACATTTATTATAGTTTTCAAATTTTTTTTGCAAACATAAACTCTAAAATTTTCATTTTCTTATGATCTATGTTTGCCTTATCTTTTTGTTTACGAGAAAAGTGGGAGAGAGAAAAACTCAAGTTTGAAAAAAAAAATGAACATCCAAAATGGAAATGTACAAATTCTGAGAGAGATAATTCCAAAAAGTATCTGTGATTTTTTGGGTCCGCTTTTTTTAAAATAGGCACAAAGTGGGTTGTTTGGCTCTGGTAAATATCCCACCGCACGAGAACTTGAGAATTTAATTTTTTCTTCTCCTTGAAATTTTTTGATCATTAGGTCATTTGAATCTTCAACATGTTTCTGGCATGCATACCCACCACATTTAAAAGATGTTTGGATCAATTAAAAATCTGTTTCTAATAAAATTCCACCAAGCTATTAGGGGTTGTATTAGTGGAATTTCCCCAACGTGGATAACAAAACTTTGGTATTCATTTTTAGTGCATGAAAATAATATTCTTCACTCACATTTATTATAGTTTTCAAATTCTTTTCCATACATAAACTCTAAAATTTTCATTTTGTTGTGATCTATATTTGCCTTATCTTTTTGTTTACGTTGAAACCGAGAGTGAAAAACTCAAGTTTGAAAAAAAAAGTTGAATTTCCAAAATGGAAATGCACAAATACTAAGAGAGATAATTCCAAAAAGTATCTGTGATTTTTTAGGTCCGCTTTTTGTAAAATAGGCAAAAAGTGGGTTGTCTGGCTCTGTTAAATATCCCATCGCACGTTAATTTGAGAATTTAATTTTTTCTACTCCTTTAAATTTTTGGATCATTAGGTCATTTGCATCTTCAACTTGTTTTTGGAATGCATATCCACCACATTTAAAACATGTTAGGATCAATTAGAAATCACTTTCTTATAAAATTCCTCAAAGCTATTAGGGGTTGTACTAGTGGAATTTACTCAATGTGGATAACAAAAATTTGGTGTTCATTTTTAGTGAAGGAAAATTATTTTATTCACTCACATTAATTAAAGTTTTCAAATTCTTTTTGTATACATAAAACTCTAAAATTTTCATTTTGTTGTGATCTATATTTGCCTTATCTTTTTGTTGACGAGAAAACTGGGAGAGAGAAAAACTCAAGTTTGAAAAAAAAAATTGAACATCCAAAATGGAAATGCAAAAATGATAAGAGAGATAATTCCAAAAACTATATATGATTTTTTGTTTTGGTTTATTTGTAAAATTGGCAAAAAGTGGGTTGTTTGGCTCTGGTAAATATCCCACCGCACGTTAACTTGAGAATTTAATTTTTTCTACTATTTGAAATTTTTGGATCATTAGGTCATTTCCATCTTCAACATGTTTCTGTCATACACATCCACCACATTTAAAACATGTTAGGATCAATTAGAAATCTCTTTTTTATAAAATTCCACCAAGCTATTAGGGGTTGTACTAGTCGAATTTCCCCAACGTGGATAACAAAACTTTGGTGTTCATTTTTAGTGCGTGAAAATAATTTTCTTCACTCACTTTTATTATAGTTTTCAAATTCTTTTGCGTACATAAACTCTAATATTTTCATTTTGTTGTGATCTATATTTGCCTTCTTTTTTTGTCTACGAGGAAACCAGGAGAGTGAAAAACTCAAGTTTGAGAAAAAAAGTTGAACTTCAAAAATGGAAATGCACAAATGCTAAGAGAGATAATTCCAAAATGTATCTGTGATTTTTTAGGTCCGCTTTTTGAAAAATAGGAAAAAATTGGGTTTTTTGGCTCTGTTAAATATCCCACCGCACGTTAACTTGTGAATTTAATTTTTTCTACTCCTTGAAATTTTTCGATCATTAGGTCATTTGCATATTCAACATGTTTGTGGCATGCATATCCATCACATTTAAAAAATTTTCGGATCAATTAAAAATCTCTTTCTTATAATATTCTACCAAGGTATTAAGGGTTGTACTAGTGGAATTTCCCCAACGTGGATAACAGAACTTTTGTGTTCTTTTTTAGTGCATGAAAATAATTTTCTTCACTCACATTTATTTTAGTTTTCAAATTTTTTTTTGCTTACATAAACTCTAAAATTTTCATTTTCTTGTGATCTATGTTTGCTTTATCTTTTGTTTACTAGAAAACTAGGAGAGAGAAAAATTCAAGTTTGAAAAAAAAATTAAACATCCAAAATGGAATTATACAAATGCTAAGAGAGATAATTCCAAAAAGTATCTGTGATTTTTTGGGTCCGCTTTTTTTTAAATAGGCACAAAGTGGGTTGTTTGGCTCTGGTAAATATCCCACCGAACGTGAACTCAAGAATTTAATTTTTTCTACTCCTTGAAATATTTGGATCATTAGGTCATTTGCATCTTCAACATGTTTTTGGCATGCATACCCACCACATTTAAAACATGTTTGGATCAATTAAAAATATCTTTCTAATAAAATTCCACCAAGCTATTAGGGGTTGTACTAGTGGAATTTCCCCAATGTGGATAACAAAACTTGGTATTCATTTTTAGAGCATGAAAATAATTTTCTTCACTCACATTTATTATAATTTTCAAATTCTTTTCTATACATAAACTCTAAAATTTTCATTTTGTTGTGATCAATATTTGCCTTATCTTTTTGTTTACGAGAAAACTGGGAGAGTGAAAAACTCAAGTTTGAAAAAAAAAATTGCACATCCAAAAGGGAAATGCACAATTGCCGAGAGAGATAATTCCAAAAATTATATGTGATTTTTTATTTTGGTTTTTTTTAAATAGGCAAAAAGTGGGTTGTTTTGCTCTGGTAAATAGCCCACCGCACGTTAACTAGAGAATTTAATTTTTTCAACAACTTGAAATTTTTGGATCATTAGGTCATTTCCATCTTCAACATGTTTTTTGCATTCACATCCACCACATTTAAAACATGTTAGGATCAATTAGAAATCTCTTTCTTATAAAATTCCACATAGCTATTAGGAGTTGTACTAGTGGAATTTCCCCTACGTGGATAACAAAACTTTGGTGTTCATTTTTTGTGCGTGAAAATAATTTAATATAGTTTTCAAAATATTTTTGCATATATAAACTCTAAAATTTTCATTTTGTTGTGATCTATATTTGCCTCATCTTTTTGTTTACGAGGAAACCAGGAGAGTGAAAAACTCAAGTTTGAAAACAAAAGTTGAACTTCCAAAATGGAAATGCACAAATGCTAAGGGAGATAATTCCAAAAAGTATATGTGATTTTTTCGGTCCGCTTTTTGAAAAATAGGCAAAAATTGGGTTGTTTGGCTAAGTTAAATATCCCACCACACGTTAACTTGTGAATTTAATTTTTTCTACTCCTTAAAATTTTTCGATCATTAGGTCATTTGCATATTCAACATGTTTGTGGCATGAATATCCACCACATTTAAAAATTGTTAGGATCAATTAGAAATCTCTTTCTTAAAAAATTCCACCAAGGTATTAGGGGTTGTAGTAGTGGAATTTCCCCAACGTAGATAACAAAAATTTTGTGTTCATTTTTAGGGCAAGAAAATAATTTTCTTCACTCACATTTATTATAGTTTTCAAATTTTTTTTGCATACATAAACTCTAAAATTTTCATTTTGTTGTGATCTATGTTTGCCTTATCTTTTGTTTACGAGAAAACAGAGAGAGACAAAAACTCAAGTTTGAAAAAAAAAAATTGAACATCCAAAATGGAAATGTACAAATGCCGAGAGAGATAATTCCAAAAAGTATCGGTGATTTTTTAGGTTTTTTTTTTTAAATAGGCACAAAGTGGGTTGTTTGGCTCTGGTAAATATCCCACCGCACGTGAACTTGAGAATTTAATTTTTTCTACTCCTTGAAATTTTTGGATCATTAGGTCATTTGCATCTTGAACATGTTTCTGGCATGCATACCCACCAAATTTAAAAGATGTTTGGATCAATTAGAAATCTCTTTCTAATCAAATTCCACCAAGCTATTAGGGGTTGTACTAGTGGAATTTCCCCAACGTGATTAACAAAACTTTGATATTCATTTTTAGTGCGTGAAAATAATTTGTTTCACTCACATTTATTATAGTTTTCAATTTCTTTACCATACATAAACTTTAAAATTTTATTTTTGTCGTGATCTATATTTACCTTATCTTTTTGTTTACGTGGAAACCGGGAGAGAGAAAAACTTAAGTTTGAAAAAAAAAATTTAAACTTCCAAAATGGAAATGCACAAATGCTGAGAGAGATAATTCCAAAAAGTATCTGTGATTTTTTAGGTCCGCTTTTTGTAAAATAGGCAAAAAGTGGGTAGTTTGGCTATGTTAAATATCCCATCGCACGTTAATTTGAGAATTTAATTTTTTCTGCTCCTTGAAATTTTTGGATCATTAGGTCATTTGCATCTTTAACTTGTTATTGGAATGCATATCCACCACATTTAAAACAAGTTAGGATCAATTAGAAATCTCTTTCTTATAAAATTCCACCAAGCTATTAGGGGTTGAACTAGTGGAATTTCCTCAACGTGGATAACAAAACTTTTGTGTTCATTTTTCATGAATGAAAACTATTTTGTTTACTCACATTAATTATAGTTTTCAAATTCTTTTTGCATACATAAACTCTAAAATTTTCATTTTGTTGTGATGTATATTTGCCTTATCTTTTTGTTTACGAGAAAACTGGGAGAGTGAAAAACTCAAGTTTGAAAAGACAAAAATTGAACATCCAAAATGGAGATGCACAATTGCTAAGAGAGAAAATTCCAAAAAGTATATGTGATTATTTATTTTGGTTTTTTGTAAAATAGGCAAAAAGTGGGTTGTTTGGCTCTAGTAAATAAATATCCCACCGCACATTAACTTGAGAATTTAATTTTTTCTTCTCCTTGAAATTTTTGGGTCATTAGGTCATTTCCATCTTCGACATGTTTCTGGCATGCGCATCCACCACGTTTAAAACACGTTAGGATCAATTAGAAATCTCTTTCTTATAAAATTCCACCAGGCTATTAGGTGTTGTACTCGTGAAATTTCGCCAACGTGGATAACAAAACTTTGGTGTTCATTTTTAGTGCGTAAAAATAATTTTATTCACTCACATTTAATAAAGTTTTCAAATTATTTTTGCATACATAAACTCTGAAATTTTCATATTTCTCTTATCTATATTTGCCTTATCTTTTTGTTTACGAGAAAGCTGGGAGAGTAAAAAACTCAAGTTTGTAAAAAAAGATTGAACATCCAAAATGGAAATGCACATATGCAGAGAGAGATAATTCAAAAAAGTATCTGTGATTTTTTAGGTCCACTTTTTGTAAGATAGGCAAAAAGTGGGTTGTTTGGCTCTGGTAAAAATCCCACCACACGTTAACTAGAGAATTTAATTTTTCTACTCCTTGAAATTTTTATATCATGAGGTCATTTGCATCTTTAACATGTTTCTAGTTTGCATATCCACCACATTGAAAACATGTTAGGATCACTTAGAAATCTCTTTCTTATAAAATTCCACCAATCTATTACGGGTTGTACTAGTGGAATTTCCAAAACGTGGATAACAAAACTTTGGAGTTCATTTTTAGTGCGTGAAAATAATTTGTTTCACTCACATTTAATATAGTTTTCAAATTATTTTTGCATACATAAACTCTAAAATGTTCATTTTGTTGTGATCTATATTTGCCTTATCTTTTTGTTTATGAGAAAACTGGGAGAGTGAAAAACTCAAGTTTGACAAAAAAAATTGAACATCCAAAATAGAAATGCACAAATGCTGAGAGCGATAATTCCAAAAAGTATATATGATTTTTTAGGTCTGCTTTTTGCAAAATAGTCAAAAAGTGGGTTGTTTGGCTCTGGTAAATATCCCACCACACATTAACTTGAGAATTTAATTTTTTCTACTCCTTGAAATTTTTGGATCATTTTGTCATTTGCATCTTCAACATGTTTCTGGCATGTATACCCACCACATTTAAAACATGTTAGGATCGAATAGAAATCTCTTTATTATAAAATTCCACCAAGCTATTAGGGGTAGTACTAGTGGAATTTCCCCAACCCGGATAACAAAACTTTAGTGTTCATTTTTAGTGCATAAAAATAATTTTCTTCACTCATATTTATTAAAATTTTCAAATTCTTTTTGCATACATAAATTCTAAAATTTTCATTTTGTTTTAATCGATATTTTCCTTATCTTTTTTATTACGAGAAAATAGGGAGAATGAAAAATTCAAGTTTGAAAAAAAAATTGAACATCCAAAATGGAAATGCACAAATGTAGAGAGATATAATTCTGGAAAGTATCAGTGATTTTTTAGGTCCGCTCTTTGTAAAATTGGCAAAAAGTGGGTTGTTTGGCTCTTGTAAATATCCCACCGCACTTTAACTTGAGAATTTAATTTTTTCTACTCCTTGAAATTTTGGATCATTAGGTCATTAGCATCTTCAACATGTTTCTGGCTTGCATATCCACGACATTTAAAACATGTAAGGATCACATGGAAATCTCTTTCTTAAAAAATTCCACCAAGCTATTAGGAGTTATACTAGTTGAATTACCCCAACGAGGATAACAAAACTTTGGTGTTCATTTTTAGTGCGTGAAAATAATTTGTTTCACTCACATTTAATATAGTTTTCAAATTATTTTTGCATACATAAACTCTAAAATTTTCATTTTGTTGTGATCAATATTTGCCTTATCTTTTTGTTCACAAGAAAACTGGGAGAATGAAAAACTTAGGTTTGAAAAAAAAAGTTGAACAACCAAAATGGAAATGCACAAATACGGAGAGATAATTCCGAAAAAGTATATGTGATTTTTTAGGTCCGCTTTTTGTAAAATAGGCAAAAAGTAGGTTGTTTGCCTCTGGTAAATATCCCACCGCACGTTAACTTGAGAATTTAATTTTTTTCTACTTCTTGAAATTTTTGGATTATTAGGTCATAGGAATCTTCAATAGGTTTTTGTCATGCATATCCACCACATTTAAAACATGTTAGGATCAAACAGAAATCTATTTCTGATAAAATTCCACCAAGCTATCTGGGGTTGTACTAGTGGAACCCCAACATGGATAAGAAAACATTGGTGCTCATTTTTAGTGCATGAAAATAATTTTCTTCACTCACATTTATTTTAGTTTTCAAATTCTTTTGCATACATAAACTCTAAAATTTTCATTTTGTTGTGATCTATATTTGCCTTATCTTTTTGTTTACGAGAAAACTGGGAGAATGAAAAACTCAAGTTTGAAAAAAAAATTGAACATCCAAAATGGAAATGCACAAATGTTGAGAGAGATAATTCCAAAAAGTATCTATGATTTTTTAGGTCTGATTTTTGTAAAATAGGCAAAAAGTGGGTTGTTTGGCTCATGTAGATATCCCACTGCACGTTAACATGAGAGTTTAAAATTTTCTCTACTCCTTGAAATTTTGGATCATTAGCTCATTTGCATCTTCAACATGTTTCTGGCATGCATATCCACCACATTTAAAACTTGTTACGATCAATTAGAAATCTCTTTCTTATAAAATTCCACCAAGCTCTCTAGGGTTGTACTAGTGGAATTTCCCCAACGTGGATAACAAAACTTTGGTGTTCATTTTTAGTGCGTGAAAATAATTTTATTCACTCACATTTAATATAGTTTTCAAAATATTTTTGCATACATAAACTCTAAAATTTTCATTTTGTTGTGATCTATATTTGCCTTATCTTTTTGTTTACGAGAAAACTGGGAGAGTAAGAAACTCAAGTTCGTAAAAAAAGATTGAACATCCAAAATGGAAATGCCCATATGCAAAGAGAGATAATTCCAAAAAGTACCTGTGATATTTTAAGTCCGCTTTTTGTAAAATAGGCAAAAAGTTGGTTGTTTGCCTCTGGTAAATATCCCATCGCACGTTAACTTGAGAATTTAATTTTTCTACTACTTGAAAGTTTTGGATCATTAGGTCATTTGCATCTTCAACATGTTTCTGGCTTGCGTATCCACCACATATAAAACATGTTAGGATGACATAGAAATCTCTTTCTTATAAAATTCCACCAAGCTATTAGCGGTTGTACTTGTGAAATTTCCCCAACGTGGATAACGAAACTTTGGTGTTCATTTTTAGTGCGTGAAAATAATTTGATTCACTCACATTTAATATAGTTTTCAAATTATTTTTGCATACATAAACTCTAAAATTTTGATTTTGTTGTGATCTATATTTGCCTTATCTTTTTGTTTACGAGAAAACTGGGAGAGTGAAAAACTCCAGTTTGAAAAAAAAAATGAAATCCAAAATGGAAATGCACAAATGCTGAGAGAGATAATTCCAAAAAGAATATGTGATTTTTTAGGTCCGGTTTTTGTAAAATTGGCAAAAAGTGGGTTGTTTGGCTCAGGTAAATATCCCACCGCACGTTAACTTGAGAATGTAATATTTTCTACTCCTTGAAATTTTTGGAACATTGGGTCATTTGCATCTTCAATATGTTTCTATCATGCATATGCACCACATTTAAAACATGTTAGGATCAATTAGAAATCTCTTTCTTATAAATATCCACCAAGCTATTTGGGGTTATACTAGTGGAATTTCCCTAACGTGGATAACAAAACTTTGGTGTTCATTTTTAGTGCGTGAAAATAATTTTCTTCACTAACATTTATTATACCTATCAAATTCTTTTGTTTACATACACTCTAAAATTTTCATGTTGTGTTGGTCTATTTTCGCCTTATCTTTTTGTTTACGAGAAAATTGGGATAGTGAAGAACTCAAGTTTGAAAAAAAAATTGAACATCCAAAATGGAAATGCACAAATGCTGAGAAAGATAATTCAAAAAGTATCTGTGATTTTTTAGGTCCAATTTTTGTGAAATAGGCAAAAATTGAGTTGTTTGGCTCTGGTAAATATCCCACCACACGTTAACTTGCGAATTAAATTTTTTGTACTCGAAATTTTTGGATCATTAGGTCATTTGCATCTTCAACATGTTTCTGGCATGCATATCCACCACATTTAAAACATGTTAGGATCAATTAGAAATCTCTTTCTTATAAAATTCCATCAAGCTATCTGGGGTTGTACTAGTGGAATTTACCCAACGTGGATAACAAAACTTTGGTGTTCATTTTTAGTGCGTGAAAAAAAAATTCTTCACTCACTAGAAATCTCTTTCTTATAAAATTTCACCAAGCTATTAGGGCTTGTACTAGTGGAATTTCCTCAATGTGGATAACAAAAATTTGGTGTTCATTTTTAGTGAATGAAAATTATTTTATTCACTCACATTAATTATAGTTTTAAAATTCTTTTTTCATACATAAACTCTAAAATTTTCATTTTGTTGTGATCTATATTTGCCTTATCTTTTTGTTTACGAGAAAACTGGGAGAGTGAAACACTCAAGTTTTGAAAAAAAAAAAATTGAACATCCAAAATGGAAATGTACAAGTGCTAAGAGAGATAATTCAAAAAATTATATGTGATTTTTTATTTTGGTTTTTTGTAAAATTGGCAAAAAGTGGGTTGTTTGGCTCTGATAAATATCCCACCGCACGTTAACTTGAGAATGTAATGTTTTCTACTCCTTGAAATTTTTGGAACATTGGGTCATTTGCATCTTCAACATGTTTCTAGCATGCACAACCACCACATTTAAAACATGTTAGGATCAATTAGAAATCTCTTTCTTATAAATATCCACCAAGCTATCTGGGGTTATACTAGTGGAATTTCCCTAATGTGGATAACAAAACTTTGGTGTTCATTTTTAGTGCGTGAAAATAATTTTCTTCACTAACATTTATTATACATATCAAATTCTTTTGTTTACATACACTCTAAAATTTTCATGTTGTGTTGGTCTATTTTCGCCTTATCTTTTTGTTTACGAGAAAATTGGGATAGTGAAGAACTCAAGTTTGAAAAAAAAATTGAACATCCAAAATGGAAATGCACAAATGCTGAGAAAGATAATTCAAAAAGTATCTGTGATTTTTTAGGTCCAATTTTTGTGAAATAGGCAAAAATTGGGTTGTTTGGCTCTGGTAAATATCCCACCACACGTTAACTTGCGAATTAAATATTTTGTACTCGAAATTTTTGGATCATTAGGTCATTTGCATCTTCAACATGTTTCTGGCATGCATATCCACCACATTTAAAACATGTTAGGATCAATTAGAAATCTCTTTCATATAAAATTCCATCAAGCTATCTGGGGTTGTACTAGTGGAATTTACCCAATGTGGATAACAAAACTTTGGTGTTCATTTTTAGTGCGTGAAAAAAAAATTCTTCACTCATTAGAAATCTCTTTCTTATAAAATTCCACCAAGCTATTAGGGCTTGTACTAGTGGAATTTCCTCAATGTGGATAACAAAAATTTGGTGTTCATTTTTGGTGAATGAAAATTATTTTATTCACTCACATTAATTATAGTTTTAAAATTCTTTTTTCATACATAAACTCTAAAATTTTCATTTTTTTGTGATCTATATTTGCCTTATCTTTTTGTTTACGAGAAAACTGGGAGAGTGAAAAACTCAAGTTTTGAAAAAAAAATTTGAACATCCAAAATGGAAATGTACAATTGCTCAGAGAGATAATTCAAAAAATTATATGTGATTTTTTATTTTGGTTTTTTGTAAAATTGGCAAAAAGTGGGTTGTTTGGCTCTGATAAATATCCCACCGCACGTTAACTTGAGAATTTAATTTTTTATACTTCTTGAAATTTTTGGGTCATTAGGTCATTTCCATCTTCAACATGTTTCTAGCATGCACAACCACCACATTTAAAACATGTTAGGATCAATTAGAAATCTCTTTCTTATAAAATTCCACCAAGCTATTAGGAGTTGTACTAGTGGAATTTCCCCAACGTGGATAACAAAACTTTGGTGTTCATTTTTAGTGCGTGAAAATAAATTTATTCACTCACATTTAATATAGTTTTCAAATTATTTTTGCATACATAAACTCTAAAATTTTCATTTTGTTGTGATCCATATTTGCCTTATATTTTTGTTTACGAGGAAACTAGGAGAGTGAAAAACTTAAATTTGAAAAAAAAAATTGAACTTCCAAAATGGAAATACACAAATGCTGAGAGAGATAATTCCAACAAGTATCTGTGATTTTTTAGGTCTGCTTTTTGAAAAATAGGCAAAAATTAGGTTGTTTGCCTCTGTTAAATATCCCACCGCACGTTAACTTGTGAATTTAATTTTTTCTACGTCTTGAAATTTTTCGATGATTAGGTCATTTGCATTTTCAACATGTTTATGGCATGCATATCCACTACATTTAAAAATTGTTCGGATCAGTTACAAATCTTTTTTTTATAAAATTCCACTAAGGTATTAGGGGTTGTACTAGTGGAATTTCCCCAACGTGGATAATAAAACTTTTGTGTTCATTTTTATTGCATGAAAATAATTTTCTTCACTCACATTTATTATAGTTTTCAAAATTTTTGTGCATACATAAACTCTAAAATTTTGATTTTGTTGTGATCTATATTGGCCTTATCTTTTTTTTACAGGAAAACTGGGAGAGACAAAAACTTAAGTTTGAAAAAAAAAATTGAACATCCAAAATGGAAATGTACAAATGCTGAGAGAGATAATTCGAAAAAGTATTTGTGATTTTTTGGGTCCACTTTTTTTAAAATAGGCACAAAGTGGGTTGTTTGGCTCTGGTAAATATCCCACCGCACGTGAACTTGAGAATTTAATTTTTTCTACTCCTTGAAATTTTTGGACAATTAGGTCATTTGCACCTTCAACATATTTCTTGCATGCATACCAACCACATTTAAAACATGTTTAGATCAATTAGAAATCTCTTTCTATTAAAATTCCACCACTCTATTAGGGGTTGTACTAGTGGAATTTCGCCAACGTGGATAACAAAACTTTGGTATTCATTTTTAGTGTGTGAAAATAATTTTCTTCACTCGCATTTATTATAGTTTTCAAATTATTTTCCATACATAAAATCTAAAATTTTTATTTTGTTGTGATCTATATTTTCCTTATTTTTTTGTTTACGTGGAAACCGGGAGAGTAAAAAACTCAAGTTTGAAAAAAATAGTTGAACTTCCAAAATGGAAATGCACAAATGCTGAAAGAGATAATTCCAAAAAGTATCTGTGATTTTCTAGGTCCGCTTTTTGTAAAATAGGCAAAAAGTGGGTTGTTTGGCTCTGTAAAATATCCCACCGCACGTTAAATTGTGAATTTAATTTTTTCTACGTCTTGAAATTTTTCGATCATTAGATCATTTGCATTTTCAACATGTTTGTGGCATGCATATCCACCACATTTAAAAATTGTTAGGATCAGTTAGAAATCTCTTTTTTATAAAATTCCACCAAGGTATTAGGGGTTGTACTAGTGGAATTTCCCCAACGTGGATAACAAAACTTTTGTGTTCATTTTTAGTGCATGAAAATAATTTTCTTCACTCCCATTTATTATAGTTTTCAAAAAAAATTTGCATACATAAACTCTAAAATTTTCATTTTGTTCTGATCTATGTTGGCCTTATCTTTTTTTTACTGGAAAACTGGGAGAGACAAAAACTTAAGTTTGAAAAAAAAAAATTGAACATCCAAAATGGAAATGTCCAAATGCTGAGAGAGATAATTCAAAAAAGTATTTGTGATTTTTTGGGTCCGCTTTTTTTAAAATAGGCACAAAATGGGTTGTTTGGCTCTGGTAAATATCCCACCGCACATGAACTTGAGAATTTAATTTTTTCTACTCCTTGAAATTTTTGGATCATTAGGTCATTTGCATCTCCAACATATTTCTTGCATGCATACCCACCACATTTAAAACATGTTTAGATCAATTAGAAATCTCTTTCTATTAAAATTCCACCACGCTATTAGGGGTTGTACTAGTGGAATTTCCCCAACGTGGATAACAAAACTTTGGTATTCATTTTTAGTGTGTGAAAATAATTTTCTTCACTCGCATTTATTCTAGTTTTCAAATTATTTTCCATACATAAAATCTAAAATTTTTATTTTGTTGTGATCTATATTTGCCTTATTTTTTTGTTTACGTGGAAACCGGGAGAGTAAAAAACTCAAGTTTGAAAAAAAAAGTTGAACTTCCAAAATGGAAATGCACAAATGCTGAGAGAGATAATTCCAAAATGTATCTGTGATTTTCTAGGTCCGCTTTTTGTAAAATAGGCAAAAAGTGGGTTGTTTGGCTCTGTAAAATATCCCACTGCACGTTAACTTGTGAAATTAATTTTTTCTACGTCTTGAAATTTTTCAATGATTAGGTCATTTGCATATTCAACATGTTTGTGGCATGCATATCCACCACATTTAAAAATCGTTAGGATCAGTTTGAAATCTCTTTTTTATAAAATTCCATCAAGGTATTAGGGGTTGTACTAGTGGAAGTTCCTCAATGTGGATAACAAAACTTTTGTGTTCATTTTTAGAGCATGAAAATAATTTTCTTCACTCAAATTTATTATAGTTTTCAAAAAATATTTGCATACATAAACTATAAAATTTTCATTTTGTTCTGATCTATGTTGGTCTTATCTTTTTTCTACCGGAAAACTGGGAGAGACAAAAATTTAAGTTTGAAAAAAAAAATTGAACATCCAAAATGGAAATGTTCAAATGCTGAGAGAGATAATTCAAAAAAGTATTTGTGATTTTTTGGGTCCGCTTTTTTTAAAATAGGCACAAAATGGGTTGTTTGGCTCTGGTAAATATCCCACCGCACATGAACTTGAGAATTTAATTTTTTCTACTCCTTGAAATTTTTGGATCATTAGGTCATTTGCATCTTCAACATATTTCTTGCATGCATACCCACCACATTTAAAACATGTTTAGATCAATTAGAAATCTCTTTCTATTAAAATTCCACCACGCTATTAGGGGTTGTACTAGTGGAATTTCCCCAACGTGGATAACAAAACTTTGGTATTCATTTTTAGTGTGTGAAAATAATTTTCTTCACTCGCATTTATTATAGTTTTCAAATTCTTTTCCATACATAAAATCTAAAATTTTCATTTTGTTGTGATCTATATTTGCCTTATTTTTTTGTTTACGTGGAAACCGGGAGAGTAAAAAACTCAAGTTTGAAAAAAAAAGTTGAACTTCCAAAATGGAAATGCACAAATGCTGAGAGAGATAATTCCAAAAAGTATCTGTGATTTTCTAGGTCCGCTTTTTGTAAAATAGGCAAAAAGTGGGTTGTTTGGCTCTGTAAAATATCCCACCGCACGTTAACTTGTGAATTTAATTTTTTCTACGTCTTGAAATTTTTCGATGATTAGGTCATTTGCATATTCAACATGTTTGTGGCATGCATATCCACCACATTTAAAAATCGTTAGGATCAGTTTGAAATCTCTTTTTTATAAAATTCCATCAAGGTATGAGGGGTTGTACTAGTGGAATTTCCTCAACGTGTATAACAAAACTTTTGTGTTCATTTTTAGAGCATGAAAATAATTTTCTTCACTCAAATTTATTATAGTTTTAAAATTTTTTTTGCATACATAAACTATAAAATTTGCATTTTGTTCTGATCTATGTTGGCCTTATCTTTATTTTACAAGAAAACTGGGAGAGACAAAAACTTAAGTTTGAAAAAAAAAAATTGAACATCCAAAATGGAAATGTAAAAATGCTGGGAGAGATAATTCGAAAAAGTATCTGTGATTTTTTGGGTCTGCTTTTTTTAAAATAAGCAAAAAGTGGGTTGTTCGGCTCTGGTAAATATCCCACCGCACGTGAACTTGAGAATTTAATTTTTTCTACACCTTGAAATTTTTGGATCATTAGGTCATTTGCATCTTCATCATATTTCTTGCATGCATACCAACCATACATAAAATCTAAAATTTTCATTTTGTTGTGATTTATATTTGCCTTATCATTTTGTTTACGTGGAAATCGGGAGAGTAAAAAACTCAAGTTTCAAAAAAACAGTTGAACTTCCTAAATGGAAATCCACAAATGCTGAGAGAGATAATTCCAAAAAGTATCTGTGATTTTCTAGGTCCGCTTCTTGTAAAATAGGCAAAAAGTGGGTTGTTTGGCTCTGTTAAATATCCTATCGCATGTTAATTTGAGAATTTAATTTTTTCTACCCCTTGAAATTTTTGGGTCATTAGGTCATTTGCATCTTAAATTTTTTTTGGAATGCATATCCACCACATTTAAAACATGTTAGGATCAATTCGAAATCTCTTTCTTATAAAATTCCACCAAGCTATTAGGGGTTGTGTCCTCAACATGGATAACAAAACTTTAGAGTTCATTTTTAGTGAATGAAAATTATTTTATTCACTCACATTAATTATAGTTTTCAAATTCTTTTTGCATACATAAACTCTAAAATTTTCATTTTGTTGTGATCATATTTGCCTTATCTTTTTGTTGACGAGAAAACTGGGAGAGTGAAAAACTCAAGTTTGAAAAAAAAAAAAATTGAACAGCCAAAATGGAAATGCACAATTGCTTAGAGAGATAATTCCAAAAAGTAAATGTGATTTTTTATTTTGGTTTTTTTTAAAATTGGCGAACAGTGTGTTGTTTGGCTCAAGAAAAAAAATCCCACCGCACGTTATCTTGAGAATTTAATTTTTTCTACTCCTTGAAATATTTGGATCATTAGGTCATTTCCATCTTCAACATGTTTCTGGCATGCACATCCACCACATTTTAAACATGTTAGGATCAATTAGAAATCTCTTTCATATAAAATTCCACCAAGCTATTAGGAGTTGTACTAGTGGAATTTCCCTAACGTGGATAACAAAACTTTGGTGTTCCTTTTTAGTGCGTGAAAATAATTTTATTCACTCTCATTTAATATAGTTTTCAAATTATTTTTGCTTACATAAACTCTAATATTTTTATTTTGTTGTGATCTATATTTTCCGTATCCATTTTTTTTACGAGAAAACAGGGAGAGTAAAAGACTGAAGTTGGTAAAAAAAGATTGAACATCCAAAATGGAAATGCACATATGCAGAGAAAGATAATTCCAAAAAGTATCTGTGATTTTTTAGGTCCGCTTTTTGTAAAATAGGCAAAAAGTGGGTTGTTTGGCTCTGGAAAATATCCCACCGCACGTTAACTTGAGAATTTAATTGTTTCTACTTCTTGAAATTTTTGGATCATTAGGTCATTTGCATCTTCAACATGTTTCTGGCTTCATATCCACCACATTTAAAACTTGTTAGGATCACATAGAAATCTCTTTCTTATAAAATTCCATCAAGCTATTAGGGGTTGTACTAGTGGAATTTCCCCAACGTGGATAACAAAAGTTTGGTGTTCATTTTTAGTGCGTGAAAATAATTTGTTTCACTCCGATTTAATATAGTTTGCTAATTATTTTTGCTTACATAAACTCAAAAATTTTTATTTTGTTGTGATCTATATTTTCCTTATCTTTTTGTTTACGAGAAAACTAGGAGAGTGAAAAACTCAAGTTTGAAAAAAAAAATTGAACTTCCAAAATGGAAATGCACAACTGCTGAGAGCGATAATTCCAAAAAGTATCTATGATTTTTTAGGTCCGCTTTTTTTAAAATAGTCAAAAAGTGGGTTGTTTGGCTCTGGTAAATATCCCACCGCACGTTAACTTGAGAATTTAATTTTTTCTGCTCGAAGTTTTTGGATCATTCTGTCATTTGCATCTTCAACATGTTTCTGGCATGCATATCCACCACATTTAAAACATGTTAGGATCGATTAGAAATCACTTTCTTATAAAATTCCACCAAGCTATACCCCAACACAGATAAATTCTAAAATTTTCATTTTGTTGTTATTGATATTTTCCTCATCTTTTTGTTTACGAAAATACTGGGACAATGAAAAACTCAAGTTTGAAAATAAAAATTGAACATCCAAAATGGAAACGCACAAATGCAGAGAGAGATAATTCCAAAAAGTATCAGTGATTTTTTACATCCGCTCTTACTAAAATAGGCAAAAATTGAGTTGTTTGGCTCTTGTAAATATCCCACCGCACGTTAACTTGAGAATTTAAGTTTTTCTACTCCTTGAAATTTTGGATTATTAGGTCACTAGCATCTTCAACATGTTTCGGACTTGCATATCCACCACATATAAAACATGTAAGGATCACATAGAAATCTCTTTCTTATAAAATTCCAGCAAGCTATTAGGGGTTGTACTAGTGGAATTTCCTTAACGAGGATAACAAAACTTTGGTGTTCATTTTTAGTGCGTGAAAATAATTTGTTTCACTCACATTTAATATAGTTTTCAAATTATTTTTGCACACATAAACTCTAAAATTTTTATTTTCTTGTGATCTATATTTGCTTTATCTTTTTGTTTACGAGAAAACTGGGGGAGTGAAAAACTCAAATTTGAAAAAAAAAGTTGTACATTCAAAATGGAAACGCACAAATGTTGAGAGAGATAATTCCAGAAAAGTATATGTGATTTTTTAGGTCCGCTTTTTGTAAAATAGGCAAAAAGTGGGTTGTTTGGCTCTGGTAAATATCCTACAGCACGTTAACTTGAGAATTTAATTTTTTCTACTCCTTGAAATTTTTCGATCATTAGGACATTTGCATCTTAAATATTTTTTTGTCATGCATATCCACCACATTTAAAATATGTTAGGATCAATTAGAAATCTCTTTCTTAAAAAATTCCACCAAGCTATCTAGGGTTGTACTAGTGGAATTTCCCCAACATGGATAACAAAACTTTAGTGTTCATTTTTAGTGCATGAAAATAATTTTCTTCACTCACATTTAATATAGTTTTCAAATTATTTTTGCATACATAAACTCTAAAATTTTCATTTTGTTGTGATCTATATTTACCTTATCTTTTTGTTTCCGAGAAAACTGCGAGTGTAAAAAACTCAAGTTTGTAAAAAAAGATTGAACATCCAAAATGGAAATGCACATATGCAGAGAGAGATAATTCCAAAAAGTATCTGCGATTTTTGAGGTCCGCTTATTGTAAAATAGGCAAAAATTGGGTTGTTTGGGTCTGATAAATATCACAATGCACGTGAATTTGAGAATTTAATTTTTTCTACTCCTCGAAATTTTTGGATCATTAGGTCATTTGCATCTTCAGCATGTTTCTTGCTTGCATATCCACCGCATTTAAAACATGTTAGGATCACATAGAAATCTCTTTCTTATAAAATTCCACCAAGCTATTAGGGGTTGTACTAGTGAAATTTCCCCAACGTGGATAACAAAACTTTGGTGTTCATTTTTAGTGTGTGAAAATAATTTGTTTCACTCACTTTTAATATAGTTTTCAAGTTATATTTGCATACATAAACTCTAAAATTTTCATTTTGTTGTGATCTACATTTGCCTTATCTTCTTGTTTACGAGAAAACTGGTAGTGTGAAAAACTCAAGTTTGAAAAAAAAATTTAACATCCAAAATGGAAATGCACAAATGCTGAGAGAGATAATTCCAATAAGTATCTATGATTTTTTAGGTCCTCTTTTTGCAAAATAGTCAAAAAGTGGTAAATAACCCACTACACGTTAACTTGAGAATTTAATTTTTTCTACTCCTTCAAATTTTTGGGTCATTAGGTCAAGTGCATCTTCAACATGTTTCTAGTATGCATATCCACCACATTTAAAACATGTTAGCATCAGATAGAAATCTCTTTCTTATAAAATTCCACCAAGCTATTAGGGGTTGTACTAGAGGAATTTCCCCAACAGGGATAACAAAACTTTGGTGTTCATTTTTAGAGCGTGAAAAAAATTTTATTCACTCACATTTAATATAAATTTTCAAATTATTTTGCTAACTTAAACTCTAAAATTTTTATTTTGTTGTGATCTATATTTGCCTTATCTTTTTGTTTACGAGAAAACTCGGAGAGTGAAAAACTCAAGTTTGAAAAAAAAAAATTGAACATCCAAAATGAAAATGCACCAATGCAAAGGGAGATAATTCCAAAAAGTATCTGTGATTTTTTAGGTCCGCTTTTTGTAAAAAAGGCAAAAAGTGGGTTGTTTGGCTCTGGTAAAAATCCAACCGCACGTTAACTTGAGAATTTAATTTTTTCTACTCCTTGAAATTTTTGGATCATTAGGTCATTTGCATCTTCAACATGTTTCTGAGTTGCATATCCACCACATTTAAAACATGTTAGGATCACATAGAAATTTCTTTCTTATAAAATTCCACCAAGCTATTAGGGGTTGTACTTGTGGAATTTCCGCAACGTGGATAACAAAACTTTGGTGTTCATATTTAGTGCGTGAAAATAGTTTGTTTCACTCAAATTTATTATAGTTTCAAATTCTTTTTGCATACATGAACTCTACAATTTTTATTTTGTTGTGATCTATATTTGCCTTATCTTTTTGTTTACAAGAAAACTAGGAGAGTGAAAAACTCAAGTTTGAAAAAAAAAATTTAACATCATAAATGGACATGCACAAATGCTAAGTGAGATAATTCCAAAAAAGTATCTATGATTTTTTAGGGCCGCTTTATTTAAAATAGTCAAAAAGTGGGTTGTTTAGCTCTGGTAAATATCCCACCGTACGTTAACTTGAGAATTTAATGTTTTCTACTCCTTGAAATTTTTGGATCATTAGGTCATTTGCATCTTCAACATGTTTCTGGCATGCTTATCCACCACATTTAAAACATGTTAGGATCACATAGAAATCTTTTTCTTATAAAATTCCACCAAGCTATTAGGGGTTGTACTAGTGGAATTTCCGCAACGTGGATAACAAAACTTTGGTGTTCATATTTAGTGCGTGAAAATAATTTGTTTCACTCACATTTATTATAGTTTTCAAATTCTTTTTGCATACATGAACTCTACAATTTTCATTTTGTTGTGATCTATATTTGCCTTATCTTTTTGTTTACGAGAAAACTGGGAGAGAGAAAAACTCAAGTTTGAAAAAAAAATTGAACATCCAAAATGGAAATGCACAAATTCTGAGAGAGATAATTCCAAAAAGTATCTATGATTTTTTTGGTCCGCTTTTTTTAAAATAGTCAAAAAGTGGGTTGTTTAGCTCTGGTAAATATCCCACCGCACGTTAACTTGAGAATTTAATTTTTTCTACTCCTTCAAATTTTTGGATCATTAGGTCATTTGCATCTTCAACTTGTTTCTGGCATGCTTATCCACCACATTTAAAACTTGTTTGGATCGATTAGAAATCTCTCTCTTATAAAATTCCCCAACGCGGATAACAAAACTTTAGTGTTCAATTTTAGTGCACAAAAATAATTTTCTTCTCTCACATTTGTTATAGTTTTCAACTTCTTTTTGCATACATAAACTCTAAAATTTTCATTTTGTTGTGGTCTATATTTTCCTTATCTTTTTGTTTACGAGAAAACTGGGAGAGTGAAAAACTGAAGTTTGAAAAAGAAATTGAACATCCAAAATGGACAGCCACTATTTCTGAGAGAGATAATTTCAAAAAGTATCTGTGATTTTTTAGGTCTTTTTTTGTAAAATAGGCAAAAAGTGGGTTGTTTGGCTCTAGTAAATATCCCACCGCACGTTAACTTGAGAATTTAATTTTTTCTAATCCTTGAAATTTTTAGATCATTAGGTCATTTGCAACTTCAACATGTGTCTGGCTTGCATATCCACCACATTTAAAACATGTTAGGATCAATTAGAAATCTCTTTTTATTTACGAGAAAACTAGGAAAGTGAAAAACTCAAGTTTGAAAAAAAAAATTGAACATCCAAAATGGAAATGCACAAATGCTGAGAGAGATAATTCCAAAAAGTATCTAAGATTTTTTAGGTCTGCTTTTTGTAAAATAGTCAAAAAGTGGGTTGTTTGGCTCTGGTAAATATCACACCCCACGTTAACTTGAGAATTAAATTTTTTCTACTCCTTGAAATTTTTGGATCATTAGGTCAGTTGCATCTTCAACAAGTTTATGGAATGCATATCCACCACATTTAAAACATGTTAGGATCGATTAGAAATCTCTTTATTATAAAACTCCACCTAGCTATTAGGGGTTGTACTAGTGGAATTTCCCCAACGTGGATAACAAAACATTAGTGTTCATTTTTAGTGCACAAAAATAAAATTCTTCAATTACATTTATTTCAGTTTTCAAATTCATTTTGCATTCATAAACTCTAAAATTTTCATTTTGTTGTAATCTTTATTTTTCTTATCTTTTTTATAACGAGAAAACAGGGAGAGAGAAAAACTCAAGTTTTAAAAAAAAATTGAACATCCAAAATGGAAATGCACAAATGTTGAGAGAGAAAATTCCAAAAAAGTATCTGTGATTTTTTAGGTCCGCTATTTGTAAAATAGGCAAAAAGTGGGTTGTTTGGCTCTGGTAAATATCCCACTGCACGTTAACTTGAGAATTTAATTTTTTCTACTCCTTGCATCTTCAACATGTTTCTTGCATGCATTTCCACCACATTTAAAACAAATTAGGATCAATTAGAAATCTCTTTCTTATAAAATTCCACCAAGTTATTAGGGGTTGTACTAGAGGAATTTCCCCAACGTGAACAACAAAACTTTGGTGTTCTTTTTTAGTGTCTGAAAATATTTTTTTTCACTCTCATTTATTTTAGTTTTCAAATTCTTTTGCATACTTAAAATCTAAAATTTTCATTTTGTTGTGATCTATATTTTCCTTATCTTTTTGGATACGAGAAAACTGGAACAACGAAAAACTCAAATTTGAAAAAAAAAAATTGAACGTCGAAAATGGAATTGCAAAAATGCTGAGAGAGATAATTCCAAAAAGTATCTTTGATTTTTTAGCTCCGCTTTTTGTAAAATAGGCAAAAAGTGGGTTGTTTGGTTCTAGTAAATATCCCACCGCACGTTAACTTGAGAATTTAATATTTTCTACTCCTTGAAATGTTTTGATCATTAGGTCATTTGCATCTTCAACATGTTTATGGCATGCATATCCACCATATTTAAAACATGTTAAGATCAATTAGGAATCTCTTTCATATAAAATTCCACCAAGCTATTAGGAGTTGTACTTGTAGAATTTCCCTAACGTGGATAACAAAACTTTGGTGTTCAATTTTAGCGCATGAAAATAATTTTCTTCACTCACATTTATTAAAGTTTTCAAATTCTTTTTGCATACATAAACTCTAAAATTTTCATTTTTTTGTGATCTATATTTGCCTTATCTTTTTGTTTACGAGAAAACTGGGAGAGAAAAACTCAAGTTTGAAAAAAACAATTTAACATCCAAAATGGAACTGCACAAATGCTGACAGAGATAAATTCCAAAATGTATCTGTAATTTTTTAGGTCTGCTTTTTGTAAAATATCCAAAAAGTAAGTTGTTTGGAATTCGTAAATATCCCACCGCACGTTAACTTGAGAATTTAATTTTTTCTACTCGCAATTTTTGTTACATTAGGTAATTTGAATCTTCAACAAGTTTCTGGCATGCATATCCACAACATTTAAAACATGTTAGGATCAATTAGAAATCTCTTTCTTAAAAAATTCCACCAAGCTATTAGGGGTTGTGCTAGTGGAATTTCGCAAACGTCGAAAACAAAATTTGGTGTTCATTTTTAGTGCGTGAAAATAATTTTCTTCACTAACATTTATAATAGTTTTCAAATTCTTTTTGCATACATAAACTCTAAAATTTTCATTTCGTTGTGATCTATATTTGCCTTATCTTTTTGTTTACGAGAAAACTGGGAGAGTGAAAAAATCAAGTTTGAAAAAAAAAATTGAACATCCAAAATGGAAATGCACAAATTCTGAGAGAGATAATTCCACAAATCAGTGATTTTTTAGGTCCGCTTTTTGTAAAATAGGCAAAAAGTGGGTTGTTTGGCTCTGATAAATATCCCACCGCTTGTTAACTTGAGAATTTATTTTTTTCTACGCATTGAAATTTTTGGATCATTAGGTCATTTGCATCTTCAACAAGTTTCTGGCATGCTCATCCACCACATTTAAAACTTGTTAGGATCAATTAGAAATCTCTTTCTTATAAAATTCCACTAAGCTATTAGGGGTTGTACTAGTGGAATTTCCCCAAAGTGGATAACAATACTTCGGTGTTTATTTTTAGTGCGTGAAACTAATTTTCTTCATTCACATTTATTATAGTTTTCAATGTATTTTTGCATGCATAAACTCTAAAATTTTCATTTTATTGTGATCTATATTTGCCTTATCTTTTTGTTTACGAGAAAACTGGGAGACTGAAAGACTCAAGTTTGAAAAATAAATTGAACTTCCAAAATGGAAATGCACAAATGTTCAGAGATATAATTCAAAACAGTATCTATGATTTTTTAAGTCTACTTTTTGAATAATAGCCAAATTTGGGTTGATGGCTCAGGTAAATATCCCACCGCACGTTAACATGAGAATTAAATTTTTTGTACTCCTTAAAATTTTTGGATCATTAGGTCATTTGCATCTTCAACATGTTTCATGAAACCATATCCATCACATTTAAAACTTGATAGGATCAATTAGAAATCTCTTTCTTATAAAATTCCTCCAGGCAATTAGGGGTTGTTCTTGTGGAATTTCCCTAACGAGGATAACAAAACTTTGGTGTTCTTTTTTAGTGCGTGAAAATAATTTTATTCACTCACATTTATTATAGTTTTCAATTTTTTTTCTTACATAAACTCTAAAATTTTTATTTTGTTGTGATCTATATTTGCCTTATCTTTTTTTAACAAGAAAACAGGCACAGTGAAAAACTCAAGTTTGAAAAAAAAAATTGAACATTCAAAATGGAAATGTACAAATGCTGAGGGAGATAATTTCAAACATTATCTGTGATTTTTTAGGTCCACTTTTTGTAAAATAGGCAAAAAGTCGGTTGTTTGGCTCAGGTAAATATCTCACCGCACCTTAACTTCAGAATTTAATTTTTTCTTCTCCTTGAAATTTTTGGATCATTAGGTCATTTGCATCTTCAACATTTTTGTAGCTTGCATATCCACCACATTTAAAACGTGTTAGGATCAATTGGAAATCTCTTTCTTATAAAATTCCACCAAGCTATTAGGGGTTGTACTAGTGGATATTCCCCAACGTGGATTACAAAACTTTTGTGTTCATTTTTAGTGTGTGAAAATAATTTTCTTCACTCACATTTATTATAGTTTTCAAATTCTTTTTGCATACATAAAATCTAAAAATTTCATTTTGTTGTGATCTATATATGCCTTATCTTTTGTTTACGAGAAAATTGGGAAAGTGAAAAACTCAAGTTTCAAAAAAAAAAATTGAACTTCCAAAATGGAAATGCACAAATGCTAAGAGAGATAATTCATAAAAGTATCTGTGATTTTTTAGGTCCGCTTTTTGTAAAATAGGCAAAAAGTGGGTTGTTTGGCTCTGGTAAATATCACACCGCACGTTAACTTGAGAATTTATTTTTTTCTACTCCTTGAAATATTTGGATCATTAGGTCATTTGCATCTTTGGTGTTCATTTTTAGGGCGTGAAAATAATTATCCTCTCTCACATTTATTATAGTTTTCAAATTCTTTTGCAAACATAAACTAATATTTTCATTTTGTTGTGATCTATATTTGCCTTATATTTTTGTTTACAAGAAAACTGGGAGAGGGAAAAACTCAAGTTTGAGAAAAAATTGAACATCCAAAATGGAAAAGTTCAAATGCTGAAAGAGATAATTCCAAAAAGTATCAGTGATTTTTTTGGTCCGCTTTTTGTAAAATAGGCAAAAAGAGGGTTGTTTGGTTCTGGTAAAATCCCACCGCACGTTAACTTGAGAATTTAATTTTTTCTACTCCTTGAAATTTTTGGATCATTAGGTCATTTGCATCTGCAACATGTTTTAGGCATGCCTATCCACCACATTTAAAACATGTCAGGATCAATTGGAAATCTCTTTCTTATAAAATTCCACCAAGCTATTAGGGGTTGTACTAGTGGAATTTCCCCAACTAGATAAAAAAACTTTGGTGCACATTTTTTGTTCGTGAAAATTATTTTCTTCACTCACATTTATTATAGTTTTCAAATTCTTCTGCATACATAAATTCTAAAATTTTCATTTTGTTGTGATCTATGTTAGCCTTATCTTTTTTTTAACGAGAAAATTGGGAGAGGGAAAAAGTCAAGTTCGAAAAAAAAAATTGAACATCCAAAATGGAAATGCACTAATGCTGAGAGCGATAATTCCAAAATGTATTTGTGATTTTTTATATCCGCTTTTTGAAAATAGGCAAAAAGTGGGTTGTTTGGCTCTGGTAAATATCCTACCGCATGTTAACTTGAGAATTTAATTTTTTTCTACTCCTTGAAATTTTTGGATCATTAGGTCATTTGCACCTTCAACATGTTTCTGGCATGCATATCCACCACATTTAAAACATGTTAGGATCAATTAAAAACCTCTTTCTTATAAAATTCCACCAAACTACTAGGGGTTGTACTAGTGGAATTTAACCAACATAGATAACAAAAGTTTGGTGTTCTTTTTTAATGCGGGAAAATAATTTTCTGCCCTCACATTTAGTTAAGTTTTCAAATTTTTTTGCATACATAAACCCTAAAATTTTCATTTTTTTGTGATCTATATTTGCCTTATCTTTTTGTTTACGAGAAAACTGGGAGAGTGAAAAACTCAAGTTTGAAAAAAAAAATTGAACATCCAAAATGGAAATGCTAAAATACTGAGAGACATAATTCCAAAAAGAATCTATGATTTTGAAGGTCCGCTTTTTGTAAAATAGGCAAAAAGTGGGTGTTTGGCTTAGGTAAATATCTGACCGCACGTTAACTTGAGAATTTAATTTTTTCCTACTCCTTGAAATTTTTGGATCATTACGTCATTTGCATCTTCAACAAGTTTCTGGCATGCATGTCAACCACATTTAAAACATGTTAGGATCAATTAGAAATCTCTTTCTTATAAAATTTTACCAATCTGTAAGGGGTTGTACTAGTGGAATTTCCCCAACTTGGATAAAAGAACTTTGGTTTTCATTTTTAGAACGTGAAAATAATTTTCTTCACTTACATTTATTATAGTTTTCAAATATTTTTGCAAACATAATCTCTAAAATTTTCATTTTGTTGTGATCTATATTTGCTTTATCTTTTTGTTTATGAGAAAACAAGGAGAGTGAAAATCACAAGTTTGACAAAAAAAAATTGAACATCCAAAATGGAAATAAACAAATGCTGAGAGAGATAATTCCAAAAAGTATCTGTGATTTTTTAGGTCTGCTTTTGGTAAAATAGGCCAAAAGAGGGTTCTTTGGCTATGGTAAATATCCCACCACACGTTAAGTTGAGAATTAATTTTTTTCTACTCCTTGAAATTTTTGGATCATTAGCTCATTTGCATCTTCAACATGCTTCTGACATGCATATCCACCACATTTAAAACATGTTAGGAGCAATTAGAATCTCTTTCTTATAAAATTCAGCCAAGCTATTAGGGGTTGTACTAGTGGAATTTCCCCATCGTGGATAACAAAACTTTAGTGTACATTTTTAGTGCATGAAAATAACTTTCATCACGCACATTTACTACAGTTTTGATGTTTTTTTGCATACATAAACTCAAAAATTTTCATTTTGGTGTCATCTATATTTGCCTTATCTTTTTGTTTACGAAAAAACTGGGAGAGTGAAAAACTCAAGTTTGAAAAGAAATATTGAACATCAAAAATGGAAATGCAAAAATGCTGAGTGAGATCATTCAAAAACGTTTCTGTGATTTTTTATGACCGCTTTTAGTTAAATAGGCTAGGAGTGGGTCAAACAGCTCAGGTAAATATCCCAACGCACGTTAACTTGAGAATTTAATTTTTTTCTACGCCTAGAAATTTTTGGATCATTAGGTCATTGGCATCTTACTCATGTTTCTAGCATGCATATCCACCACATTTAAAACATGTTCGATTCAATTAGAAATCGCTTTCTTATAAAATTCCACCAAGCTATTAGGGGTTGTACTAGTGGAACTTTCCCAACGTGGATAACAAAACTCTGGTTTTCATTTTTAATGCGTGAAAATAATTTTTTTCAGTCACATTTATTATAGTTTTAAAATTTTTTTGCATACACAAACTCTAAAATGTTCATTTTGTTGTGATCTATATTTGCCTTATCTTTTTCTTTACGAGAAAACTGGGAGAGTGAAAAACTCAAGTTTGAGAAAAAATTTGACCATCCAAAAAGGAAATGCACAAATGCTGAGACAGATAATTACAAAAAGTATCTGTGATTTTTTAGGTCCGCTTTTTGTAAAATAGGCAAAAAGTGGGTTCTTAGGCTTTGATAAATATCCCACCGCACGTTAACTTGAGAATTTAATTTTTTTCTACTCCTTGAAATTTTTGGTTCATTAGGTCATTTGCATCTTCAACATGTTTCTAGTATTCATATCCACCACATTTAAAACATGTTAGCATCAATTAGAAATCTCTTTCTTGTAAAATTCCACCAAGCTATTAGGGGTTGTACTAGTGGAATTTCCCCAACGTGGATAGCAAAACATTGCCATTCATTTTTAGTGCGTGAAAATAATTTTTTTTGCTCACATTTATTGTAGTTTTCAAATTTTTTGCATACATAAACTCTAACATTTTCATTTTTTTCTGATCTATATTTGCATTATGTTTTAGTTGACGAGAAAACTGGGAGAGTGAAAAATTCAAGTTTGAAAAAAAATATTTAACATCCAAAATGGAAATGCATAAATGCTGAGAGAGATAATTCCAAACAGTATTAGTGATTTTTTAGGTTCGCTTTTTGTAAAATAGGCAAAAAGTGGGTTGTTTGGCTCAGGTAAATATCCCACCGCACCTTAACTTGAGAATTTAATTTTTTCTACTGCTTGAAATTTTTTGGATCATTAGGTCATTTGCATCTTCAACATGTTTCTGGGATGCATATCCACCACATTTAAAACATGTTAGGATCAATTAGAAATCTCTTTCTTATAAAATTCTACCAAGCTATGTGGGGTTGTACTAGTGGATATTCCCCAACATGGATTACAAAACTTTGGTGTTCATTTTTAGTGCGTGAAAATAATTTTCTACACTCACATTTCTTATAGTTTTCAAATTCTTTTTGCATACATAAACTCTAAAATTTTCATTTTCTTGTGATCTATATTTTCCTTATCTTTTTTCTACGAGAAAATTGGGAAAGTGAAAAACTCAAGTTTGAAAAAAAAATTGAACAACTAAAATGGAAATGCACAAATTCTAAGAGAGATAATTTCAAAAAGTATCTGCAATTTTTTAGGTCTGCTTTTTGTAGTATAGGCAAAAAGTGTGTTGTTTGGCTATGGTAAATATCCCACCGCACGTTAACTTGAGAATTTAATTTTTTCTACTCCTTGAAATTTTTGGATAATTAGGTCATTTGCATCTTTGGTGTTCATTTTTAGTCCGTGATAATAATTTTCTTCACTCACATGTATTATAGTTTTCAAAATCTTTTGCATCCATAAACTGTAAAATTTTCATTTTGTTGTGATCTATATTTTCCATATCGTTTTGTTTACGAGAAAACTAGGAAAGTGAAAAACACAAGTTTGAAAAAAAAAATTGAACATCCAAAATGGAAAAGCACAAATGCTGTGACAGATAATTCCAAAAAGTATCAGTGATTTTTTAGGTCCGATTTTCTTAAAATAGCCAAAAAGTGGGTTGTTTGGCTCTGGTAAATATCCCACCGCATGTTAATATGAGAATTTAAGTTTTTCTACTCCTTGAAATTTTTGGATCATTAGGTTATTTGCATCTGCAACATGTTTCTGGCATGCATATCCACCACATTTAAAACATGTCAGGATCAATTGGAAATCTCTTTCTTATAAAATTCCACCAAACTATTAGGGGTTGTACTAGTGGAATTTCCCCAACTGGATAAAAAAACTTTGATGCTCATTTTTAGTTTGCAAAAATAATTTTCTTCTCTCACATTTATTAAAGTTTTCAAATTATTTTTCATACATAAACTCCAAAATTTTCATTTTGTTGTGATCTATTTTTGCCTTATCTTTTTGTTTACGAGAAAACTGGGAGAGTGAAAAACTCTAGTTTGAAAAAAAAAATTGAACATCCAAAATGGAAATGCTAAAATACTGAGAGACATAATTCCAAAAAGAATCTATGATTTTGAAGGTCCGTTTTTTGTAAAATAGGCAAAAAGTGGGTTGTTTGGCTCAGGTATATCCCACTGCACCTTAACTTGAGAGATTAATTTTTTCTTCTCCTTGAAATTTTTGGTTCATTAGGTGATTTGCATCTTCAACATGTTTCTGGCATACATATCCACCACATTTAAAACAAGTTAGGATCAATTAGAAATCTCTTTCTTATAAAATTCCACCAAGCTATTTGGGGTTGTACTGGTGGATATTCCCCAGCGTGGATTACAAAACTTTGGTGTTCATTTTTAGTCCGTGAAAATAATTTTCCTCACTCACATTTATTATAGTTTTCAAATTCTTTTTGCATACATAAACTCTAAAATTTTCATTTTGTTGTGATCTATATTTGCCTTATCTTTTGTTTACGAGAAAATTTGGAAATTGAAAACTCAAGTTTGAAAAAAAAATTGAACTTCCAAAATGGAAATGCACAAATGCTAAGAGAGATAATTCCAAAACGTATCAATGATTTTTAAGGTCCGCTTTTTGTAAAATAGGCAAAAAGTGGGATGTTTGGCTCGTGTAAATATCCCACCGCACGATAACTTGAGAATTTAATTTTTTCTACACTTTAAAATATTTGGATCATTAGGTCATTTGCATATTTGGTGTTCATTTTTAATGCATGAAAATAATATTCTTCAGTCACATTTATTTTAGTTTTCAAATTCTTTTGCATACACAAGCTCTAAAATTTTCATTTTGTTGTGATCTATATTTGCCTTATCTTTTTGTTTACGAGAAAACTGGGAGAGTGAAAAACTCAAGTTTGAAAAAAAAAATTGAACATCCAAAATGGAAAAGCACAAATGCTGTAAGAGATAATTCCAAAAAGTATCAGTGATTTTTTGGGTCCGTTTTTTGTAAAATAGGCAAAAAGTGGTTTGTTTGGCTCTGGTAGATATCCCACCGCACGTTTACTGGAGAATTTAATTTCTCTACTCCTTGAAATTTTTGGATCATTAGGTCATTTGCATCTTTGGTGTTCAATTTTAGTACGTGAAAATAATTTTCTTCACTCACATTTATTATAGTTTTCAAATTCTTTTGCATACATAAACTCTAAAATTTTCATTTTGTTGTGATCTATATTTGCCAAATCTTTTTGTTTACGAGAAAACTAGGAGAGTGAAAAACACAAGTTTGAAAAAAAAATTGAACATCCAAAATGGAAAAGCACAAATGCTGTGAGAGATAATTCCAAAAAGTATCAGTGATTTTTTAGGTCCGATTTTTGTAAAATTGGCAAAAAGTGTGTTGTTTGGCTCTGGTAAATATCCCATCGCACGTTAACATGAGAATTTAATTTTTTTCTACTCGAAATTTTTGGATCATTAGGTTATTTGCATATGCAACATGTTTCTAACATGCATATCCACCACATTTAAAACATGTCAGGATCAATTGGAAATCTCTTTCTTATAAAATTCCATCAAACTATTAGGGGTTGTACTAGTGGAATTTCCCCAACTAGATAAAAAAACTTTGGCGTTCATTTTTAGTTCGCAAAAATAAATTTCTTCTCTCTCATTTATTAAAGTTTTCAAATTCTTTTGCATACATAAACTCTAAATTTTTCATTTTGTTGTGATCTATATTTGCCTTATCTTTTTGTTTACGAGAAAACTGGGAGAGTGAAAAACTCAAGTTTGAAAAAAAAATTGAACATCGAAAATGGAAATTCACAATTGCTGAGAGTGATAATTCCAAAAAGTATTAGTGATTTTTTGGGTTCGCTTTTTGTAAACTAGGCAAATTGTGGGTTGTTTGGCTGTGGTAAATATCACACCGCACGTTAATTTGAGAATTTAATTTTTTATACTCGAAATTTTTGGATTATTAGGTCATTTGAATCTTCAACATGTTTCATGCAACCATATCCACCACATTTAAAACTTGATAGGATGAATTAGAAATCTTTTTCTTATAAAATTCCACCAAGCTATTAGGGCTTGTTCTAGTGGAATTTCCCCAACGAGGATAACAAAACTTTGGAGTTCATTTTTAGTGCGTGAAAATAATTTTCTTCTCTCACATTTATTATAGTTTTCAAATTTTTTTTTTACATAAACTCTAAAATTTTCATTTTGTTGTGATCAATATTTGCCTTATCTTTTTTTTTAAGAGAAAACAGGGAGAGTGAAAAACTCTAGGTTGAAAAAAAAATTGAACATCCAAAATGGAAATGCACAAATGCTGAGAGAGATAATTCCAAATAGTATCTGTAATTTCTTAGGTCCACTTTTTTTAAAATAGGCAAAAAGTGGGTTTTTTGGCTTAGGGAAATATCCCACCGCACCTTAACTTGAGCGATTAATTTTTTCTACTCCTTGAAATTTTTGGTTCATTAGGTGATTTGCATCTTTAACATGTTTCTGGCATACATATCCACAACATTTAAAACAAATTAGGATCAATTAGAAATCTCTTTCTTATAAAATTCCACCAAGCTATTTGGTGTTGTACTGGTGGATATTCCCCAACGTGGATTACAAAACTTTAGTGTTCATTTTTAGTGTGTGAAAATAATTTTCTTCACTCACATTTATTATAGTTTTCAAATTCTTTTTGCATACATAAACTCTAAAATTTTCATTTTGTTGTGATCTATATTTGCCTTATCTTTTGTTTACGAGAAAATTGGGAAAGTGAAAACTCAAGTTTGAAAAAAAAAATTGAACTTCCAAAATGGAAATGCACAAATCCTAAGAGGGATAATTCCAAAAAGTATCTATGATTTTTTAGGTCCGCTTTTTGTAAAATAGGCAAAAAGTGGGTTCTTTCGCTCGTGTAAAAATCCCACCACACGATAACTTGAGAATTTAAATTTTTCTACTCCTTGAAATATTTGGATGATTAGGTCATTTGCATCTTTGGTGTTCATTTTTAATGCGTGAAAATAATTTTCTTCAGTCACATTTATTATAGTTTTATAATTCTTTTGCATACACAAACTCTAAAATTTTCATTTTGTTATCATCTATATTTGCCTTACCTTTTTGTTTACAAGAAAACTGCGAGAGTGAAAAACTCAAGTTTTAAAAAGATAGAACATCCAAAATGGAAATGCACAAATGCTGTAAGAGATAATTCCAAAAAGTATCAGTGATTTTTTTGGTCCGCTTTTTGTAAAATAGGCAAAAAGTGGGTTGTTTGGCTCTGGTAAATATCCCACCGCTCCTTAACTTGAGAATTTAATTTTCTCTACTCCTTGAAATTTTTGGATCATTAGGTCAGTTGCATCTGCAACATGTTTATCTGTCATGCATATCCACCACATTTAAAAGATGTCAGGATCAATTAGAAATTTTTTTCTAATAAAATTCCACCAAGCTATTAGGGGTTGTATTAGTGGAATTTCCCCAACTGGTTAAAAAAACTTTGGTGTTCATTTTTAGTTCGTGATAATAATTTTCTTCACTCACATTTATTATAGTTTTCAAATTTTTTTGCATTCATAAATTCTAAAATTTTCATTTTGTTGTGATATATATTTGCCTTATCTTTTTGTTTACGAGAAAACTGGGAGAGTGAAAAACTCATGTTTGAAAAAAAAATTTGAACATCCAAAATGGAAATACACAAATGCTGAGAGAGATAATTCCAAAAAGTATCAGTGATTTTTTGGGTCCGCTTTTAGTAAAAAAGGGAAAAAGTGGGGCGTTTGGCTCTGGTAAATATCACACAGCACATTAACTTGAGAATTTAATTTTTTCTACTCGAAATTTTTGGATCATTAGGTCATTTGCATCTTCAGCATGTTTCATGCAAGCACATCCACCACATTTAAAACTTGATAGGATGAATTAGAAATATCTTTCTTATAAAATTCCACCAAGCTATTAGGGGTTGTTCTAGTGGAATTTCCCCAATGAGGATAACAAAACTTTGGAGTTCATTTTTAGTGCGTGAAAATAATTTTCTTCACTCACATTTATCATAGTTTTCAATTTTTTTTGCGTACATAAACTCTAAAATTTTCATTTTGTTGTGATCTATATTTGTCTCATGTTTTTTTTACGAGAAAACTTGTAGAGAGAAAAACACATGTTTGAAAAAAAAAATTTGAACATCCAAAATGGAAATGCACAAATGCTGAGAGAGATAATTCGTTAATGTATCTGTGATTTTTTATGTCCGCTTTTTGTAAAATAGGCAAAAAGTGGGTTGTTTGGCTCTAGTAAATATCTCACCGCACGTTAACTTTAGAATTTAACTTATTTATACTCGAAATTTTTGGATCATTAGGTCATTTGCATCTTCAACATGTTTCTGGCATGCATATGCACCACATGTAAAACAAGTTAGGATCAATTAAAAATCTCTTTTTATAAAATTCCACCAAGCTATTAGGGGTTGTACTAGTGGAATTTCCCCAACGTGGATAACAGAACTTTGGTGTTCTTTTTTAATGCGTGAAAATAATTTTCTGCACTCACATTTATTATAGTCTTTAAACTTTTTTGCATACATAAACTCTGAAATTTTCATTTTGTTCTGATCTATATGTGCCTTATCTTTTGGTTTACGAGTAAACTAGGAGAGTGAAAAACACAAGTTTGAAAAAAAAAAGTTGAACATCCAAAATGGAAATGCATAAATGCTGAGAGAGATAATTCCAAAAAGTATTTTTGCCTTTTTAGGTCCGCTTTTTGTAAAATAGGAAAAAAGTGGGTTGTTTGGCTTTGGTAAATATCCCACCGCACGTTAACTTGAGAATTTAATTTTTTTCTTCACCATGAAATTTTTGGATCATTAGGTCATTTGCTTGTTCAACATGTTTCTGGCATGCATATCCACCACATTTAAAACATGTTAGGATCGCTTAGAAATCTCTTTCTTATAAAATTCCACCAAGCTATTCGGGGTTGTACTAGTGGAATTTTCCCAACGTGGATAACAAAATTTTGGTATTCAATTTTAGTGCGCGAAAATAATTTTCTTCACTCACATTTATTATAGTTTTCAAATTTTTTTGCATACTTAAACTCTAAAATTTTCATTTTGTTGTGACCTACATTTGCATTATCTTTTTGTTGACGAGAAAACTGGGAGGGTGAAAAACTAAAGTTTGAAAAAAACAATTGAACATCCAAAATGAAAATGCACAAAATGCTGAGAGAGATAATTCCAAAAAGTATCTATGATTTTTTTGGTCCACTTTTTTTTAAAATAGGCAAAAAAGTGGGTTGTTTGGCTCTACTAAATATCCCACCGCACGTTAACTTGAGACTTTAATTTTTTTCTACTCCTAGAAATTTTTGGATCATTAGGTCATTTGCATCTTCAACATGTTTCTGGCATGCATATCCACCACATTTAAAACATGTTAGGATAAATTAGAAATATCTTTCTTATAAAATTCCACCTAGCTATTAGGGGTTGTACAAGTGGAATTTCCCCAACATGGATAACAAAACTTTGGTGTTCATTTTTAGTGCGTGAAAATAATTTTCTTCACTCACATTTACTATAGTTTTCAATTTTTTTTGCATACATAGACTCTAAAATTTTCATTTTGTTGTGATCTATATTTGCCTTATCTTTTTGTTTAAGGGAAAACGGGAGAGAAAAAACTCAAGTTTGAAAAAAAAAATTGAACGTCCAAAATGGAAATGCACAAATACTGAGAAAGATAATTCCAAAAAGAAACAGTGAATATCCCGTCGCACGTTACCTTGAGAATTTAATTTTCTTTAACTCCCATAAATTTTTGGATCATTAGGTCCTTTCCATCTTCAACATGTTTCTGGCTTGCATTTCCACCACATTTCAAACATGTTGGGATCAATAAGAAATCTCTTTCTTACAAAATTCCACCAAGCTATTAGGGGTTGTACTAGTGGAATTTCCCCAACGTGGATAACAAAACTTTGGTGTTCATTTTTATAGAGTGAAAATAATTTTCTTCACTCACATTTATTATAGTTTTCAAATTTTTTTGCATACATAAACTCTAAAATTTTCATTTTGTTCTGATCTATATTTGCCTAATCTTTTTGTTTACGACAAAACTAGGAGAATGAAAAACTCAAGTTTTAAAAAAAAATTGAACATCCAAAATGGAAATGCACAAATGCTGAGAGAGATAATTCCAAAAAGTATCTATGGTTTTTTAGGTCCGCTTTTTGTAAAATAGGCAAAAAGTGGGTTGTTTGGCTCTGGTAAATATCCCACCGCAAGTTAACTTGAGAATTTCATTTTTTTCTACTCCAAATTTTTGGATCATTAGGTCATTTCTATCTTCAACATGTTTCTGGCATGCATATCCACCACGTTTAAAACATGTTTGGATCAATTAGAAATCTCTTTCTTATAAAATTCCACCAAACAAACTAGTGGAATTTCCCCAACGTGGATAACAAAACTTTGGTGTTCATTTTTAGTGCATGAAAATAACTTTTTTCACTAACATTTATTATAGTTTTCAATTTTTTTGTCAAACAAAACTATAAAAGTTTCATTTTGTTATGATCTATATTTTCCTTATCTTTTTTGTTTACGTGAAAACTGGGAGAGTGAAAAACTCATGTTTGAAAAAAAAATTGAACATCGAAAAAGAAAATGCTCAAATGCTGAGAGAGATAATTCCAAAAAGTATCTACGATTTTTTCGGTCCGCTTTTTGTAAAATAGGCAAAAAGTGGGTTGTTTGGCTTTGATAACTATCCTACCGCACGTTAACTTGAGAATTTAATTTTTTTCTACTCTTTAAAATTTTTGGATCATTAGGTCATTTGTGTCTTCAACATGTTTTTTGGCATGCATATCCACCTCATTTAAAACCTGTTAGGATCAATTAGAAATCTCTTTCTTATAAAATTCCACCAAGCTATTAGGGGTTGTACTAGTGGAATTTCCCCAACGTGAATAACAAAACTTTGGTGTTCATTTTTATAGAGTGAAAATAATTTTCTTCACTCACATTTATTATAGTTTTCAAATTTTTTTGCATTCATAAACTCTAAAATTTTCATTTTGTTCTGATCTATATTTGCCTAATCTTTTTGTTTATGTGAAAACTAGGAGAATGAAAAACTCAAGTTTAAAAAAAAAAGTTGAACATCCAAAATGGAAATGCACAAATGCTGTGAGAGATAATTCCAAAAAGTATCTATGGTTTTTCAGGTCCGCTTCTTGTAAAATAGGCAAAAAGAGGGTTGTTTGGCTCTGGTAAATATCCCATCGCAAGTTAACTTGAGAATTTAATTTTTTTCTTCTCCTTCAAATTTTTGGATCATTAGGTCATTTGTATCTTCAACTTGTTTCTGGCATGCATATCCACCACCTTTAAAACATGTTTGGATCAATTAGAAATCTCTTTCTTATAAAATTCCACCAAACAAACTAGTGGAATTTCCCCAATGTGGATAACAAAACTTTGGTGTTCATTTTTAGTGCATGAAAATAACTTTGTTCACTCACATTTATTATAGTTTTCAATTTTTTTTGCATACAAAACTATAAAAGTTCCATTTTGTTGTGATCTATATTTACCTTATCTTTTTTGTTTACGAGAAAACTGGGAGAGTGAAAAAGTCATGTTTGAAAAAAAACAAAGGAACATCGAAAATGGAAATGCTCAAAGGCTGAGAGAGATAATTCCAAAAAGTATCTGTGATTTTTTCGGTGCGCTTTTTGTAAAATAGGCAAAAAGTGGGTTGTTTGGCTTTGATAACTATCCTACCGCACGTTAACTTGAGAATTTAATTTTTTTCTACTCCTTGAAAATTTTGGATCATTAGGTCATTTGTGCCTTCAACATGTTTCTGGCCTGCATATCCACCTCATTTAAAACCTGTTAGGATCAATTAGAAATCTCTTTCTTTTAAAATTCCACCAAGCTATTAGGGGTTGTACTAGTGGAATTTCACCAACGTGAATAACAAAACTTCGGTGTTCATTTTTAGAGGGTGAAAATAATTTTATTCAGTCACATTTATTATAGTTATCAAATTGTTTTGCATACAAAAACTCTAAAATTTTCATTTTTTTGTGATCTATATTTGCCTAATCTTTTTGTTTACAAGAAAACTAGGAGAGTGAAAAAATCAAGTTTAAAAAAAAAATTGAACATCCAAAATGGAAATGCACAAATGCTAAGAGAGATAATTCCAAAAAGTATCTATGGTTTTTTAGGTCCGCTTTTTGTAAAATAGGCAAAAAGTGGGTTGTTTGGCTCAAGTAAATATACACCGCAAGTTAACTTGAGACATTAATTTTTTTCTACTCTTTGAAATTTTTGGATCTTTAGGTCATTTGCATCTTCAACATGTTTTTGGCATGCATATCCACCACATTTAAAACATGTTAGGATCAATTAGAAATCTCTTTCTTATAAAATTCCACCAAGCTATTAGGGGTTGTACTAGTGAAATTTTCCCAACGTGGATAACAAAACTTTGGTGTTCATTTTTAGTGCATGAAAATAACTTTCTTCACTCACATTTATTATAGTTTTAAAATATTTTTCCATACATAAACTCTAAAATTTTCATTTTGTTGTGATCTATATTTGCCTTATCTTTATGTTTACGAGAAAACTGGGAGAGTGAAAAACTCATGTTTGAAACAACAAATTGAACATCCAAAAAGGAAATGCGCAAATGCTGAGAGAGATAATTCAGAAAATTATATGTATTTTTTTAGGTCCGCTTTTTGTAAAATAGGCAAAAAGTGGGTTCTTGGGTTTAGTAAATATCCCACCGCACTTGAACATGAGAATTTAATTTTTTTCTACTCCTTGAAATTTTTGGATCATTAGGTCATTTGCATCTTCAACATGTTTCTGGCATGCATATCCACCACTTTTAAAACTTGTTAGGATCAATTAGAAATCTCTTTCTTATGAAATTCCACCAAGCTATTAGAGGTTGTACTAGTGGAATTTCCCCAACGTCGATAACAAAACTTTGGTCTTCATTTTTAGTGCGTGAAAATAATTTTCTTCACTCACATTTATTATTGTTTTCAAATTTTTTTGCATACATAAACTCTAAAATTTTCATTTTGTTGTGATCTTTATTTGCCTTATCGTTTTATTTATGAGAAAACTGGGAGAGTGAAAAACTCAAGTTTGAAAAAAAAAATGAACATCCAAAATGGAAATGCACAAATGCTGAGAGAGATAATTCGAAAAAGTATCTGTGATATTTTTTGTCCGCTTTTTGTAAAATAGGCAAAAAGTGGGTTGTTTGGCTCTGGTAAATATCCCACTACAAGTTAACTTGATAATTTAATTTTTTTCCACTCCTTGAAATTTTTGGATCATTGGCTCATTTGCTTCTTCAACATGTTTCTGGCATGCATATCCACCACATTTAAAACATGTTAGGATCAATTAGAAATCTCTTTCTTAAAAAATTCCACCAAGCTATTAGGGGTTGTACAAGTGGAATTTTCCCATCGTGGATAACAAAACTTTGGTGTTCATTTTTAGTGCATGAGAATAATTTTCTACACTCACATTTATAATAGTTTTCAAATTTTTTTGGATACATAAACTCTAAATTTTTCATTTTGTTGTAATCTATATTTGCCTCATCTTTTTGTTTACGAGAAAACTTTGAGAGTTAAAAACTCAAGTTTTAAAAAAAATTGAATATCCAAAATGGAAATGCACAAATGCAGAGAGAGATAATTCCAAAAAGTATCTGTGATTTTTTAGGTCCGCTTTTTGTAAACTAGGGGAAAAGTGGGTTGTTTGGCGCTGGTAAATATCCCACCACACATTAACTTGAGAATTTTTTTTTTCAACTCCTTGAAATTTTTGGATCATTAGGTCATTTGCATCTTCAACATGTTTCCTACATTCATATCCACCACATTTAAAACATGTTAGGATCAATTAGAAATCTTTTTCTGATAAAATTCCACCACGCTATTAGGGGTTGTACTAGTGGAATTTCCCCAACGTGGATAACAAAACTTTGGTGTTCATTTTTTGTGCGTGAAAATAATTTTCTTCACTCCCATTTATTATAGTTTTCAAAAAGAATTTCATACATAAACTATAAAATTTTCATTTTGTTTTGATCTATATTTGACTTATCTTTTTGTTTACGAGAAAACTAGGAGAGCGAAAAGCTCAAGTTTGAAAAAAAAAATTGAACATCCAAAATGGAAATACACAAATGCTGAGAGAGGTAATTCCAAAAAGTATCTGTGGTTTTTTAGGTCCGCTTTTTGTAAAAGAGGCAAAAAGTGGGTTGTTTGGCTCTAGTAAATTATCCAACCGCAAGTTAACTTGAGAATTATATTTTTTTCTACTCCTTGAAATTTTTGGATCATTAGGTCATTTGCATCTTCAACATTTTCTGGCTTGTATATCCACCACATTTAAAACATGTTAGGATTAATTAGAAATCTCTTTCTTATAAAATTCCACCAAGCTATTTGGGGTTGTACTACTGGAATTTCCTCAACGTGGATAACAAAACTTTCGTGTTCATTTTTAGTGCGTGAAAATCATTTTCTTCGCTCTCATTTATTATAGTTATGAAATTTTTTTTATATACATAAACTCCAAAATTTTCATTTTGTTGTGATCTATATATGCCTTATCTTTTTGTTTACGAGAAAACTGGGAGAGTGGAAAAGTCAAGTTTGAAAAAAAAAATTGAACATCCAAAATGGAAATGCAAAAATGCTGAGAGAGATAATTCCAAAAAGTATCTATGATTTTTTAGGTCCGTTTTTTGTAAAATAGGCAAAAAGTGGGTTGTTTGGCTCTGATAAATATCCCACCGCACGTTAACTTGAGAATTTAATTTTTTTCTACTCCTTGAAATTTTTGGATCATTAGGTCATTTGCATCTTCAACATGTTTGTGGCATGCATATCCACCACATTTAAAACATGTTAGGATCAATTAGAAATCTCTTTCTTACAAAATTACACCAAGCTATTTGGGGTTGTACTAGTGGAATTTCCCCAATGTGGATAACAAAACTTTGGTGTTCATTTTTAGCGCGTGAAAATAACTTTCTTCACTCAAATTTATTATAGTTTGCAAATTTTTTTGCATACGTAAACTCTAAAATTTTCATTTTGTTGTGATCTATATTTGTCTTATCTTTTTGTTTAAGAGAAAGCTGGGAGGGTGAAAAACTCACGTTCGAAAAAAATAAATTGAACATCCAAAAAGAAAATGCACAAATGCAGAGAGAGATAATTCCAAAAAGTATATGTGATTTTTTAGGTCCGCTTTTTGTAAAATAGGCAAAAAGTGGGTTGTTTGGCTTTTGTAAATATCCCAGCGCACTTTAACTTGAAAATTTATTTTTTTTCTACGCCTTGAAAATTTTGGATCAATAGGTCATTTGCATCTTCAACATGTTTCTGGCATAGATAGCCATCTCATTTAAAACATGTTAGGATCAATTAAAATCTCTCTCTTATAAAATTCCATCAGGCTATTAGGGACTGTAATAGTGGAATTTCCCAACTATGGATAACAAAACTTTGGTGTTCATTTTTAGTCCGTGAAAATAATTTTCTTCACCCACATTTATTATAGTTTAAAATTTTTTTTACATACATAAAATCTAAAATTTTCATTTCATTGTGATCTATATTTGCCTAATCTTTTTGTTTACGAGAAAACTAGGTGAGCGAAAAACTCAAGTTTGAAAAAAAAATTTACCATCCAAAATGGAAATACACAAATGCTGAGAGAGATAATTCCAAAAAGTATCTGTGGTTTTTTAGGTCCGGTTTTTGTAAAATAGGCAAAAAGTTTGTTGTTGGGCTCTGGTAAATTTCCCCCCACAAGTTAACTTGAGAATTTAATTTTTTTCTACTCCTTAAAATTTTTGGATCATTAGGTCATTTGCATCCTCAACATGTTTATGGCATGCATATCCACCTCATTTAAAACTTTTTAGGATCAATTAGAAATCTCTTTCTTATAAAATTCCACTAAGCTATTAAGGGTTGTACTAGTGGAATTTTCCAAACGTGGATAACAAAACTTTGGAGTTCAGTTTTAGTGTGTGAAAATAATTTTCTTCACTCACATTTATTATAGTTTTCAAATTTTTTTGCATACATAAACTCTAAATTTTTCATTTTCTTGTGATCTATATTTGCCTTATCTTTTTGTTTATGAGAAAACTGGGCCAGTGAAAAACTCAAGTTTGAAAAAAAAAAATCGAACATCGAAAATGGAAATGCACAAATGCTGAGAGAGATAATTCCAAAAAGTATCTGTGATTTTTTAGGTCCGCTTTTTGTAAAATAGGCAAAAAGTGGGTTGTTTGGCTCTAGTAAATATACCACCACATGTTATCTGAATAACTTAATTTTTTCCTACTCCTTGAAATTTTTAGATCATTAGGTCATTTGCATCTTCAACATGTTTCTGGCACCCATATCCACCACATTTAAAACATGTAAGGATCAATTAGAATCTCTTTCTTATCAAATTCCACCAAGCTATTAGGGGTTGTACTAGAGGAATTTATCCAACGTGGATAACAAAACTTTGGTGTTCATTTTTAGTGCATGAAAACAATTTTCTTCTCTCTGATTATTATAGTTATCAAAATATTTTTGCATACATAAACTCTAAAATTTTCATTTTGTTGTGATCTATATATGCCTTATCTTTTTGTTTACGAGAAAACTGGGAGAGTGAAAAACACAAGTTTGAAAAAAAAATTGAACATCCAAAATGGAACTGCACACATGCTGAGAGAGATAATTCCAAAAAGTATCTGTGATTTTTTAGATCCACTTTTTTAAAATAGGCAAAACGTGGGTTGTTTGGCTTTGATAAATATCCCACCACACGTTAACTTGAGAATTTAATTTTTTTTCTACTCCTTGAAATTTTTGGATCATTAGGTCATTTGCATCTTGAATATTTTTCTGGCATGCACATCCACCACTTTTAAAACATGTTAGGATCAATTCAAAATCTCTTTCTTATAAAACTCCACCAAGCTATTAGGGGTTGTACTGGTGGAATTTCCCCAACGTGGATTACAAAATTTTGGTGTTCATTTTTAGTGCATGAATATAACTTTCTTCACTCACATTTATTATAGTTTTCAATTTTTTTTTCATACATAAACTCTAAAATTTTCATTTTGTTGTGATCAATATTTGCCTTATCTTTTTGTTTACGAGAAAACAGGGAGACTGAAAAACTCATGTTTGAAAGAAAAATAGTACTTGCAAAAAGGAAATGGGCAAATGTTGAGAGAGATAATTCCAAAAAGTATCTATGATTTTTTAGGTCCGCTTTTTTTAAAATAGGAAAAAAGTGGGTTGTTTGGCTTTTGTAAATATCCCACCGCACATTAACTTGAGAATTTAATTTTTTTCTACTCCTTAAAAATTTTGGATCATTAGGTCATTTGCATCCTCAACATGTTTATGGCATGCATATCCACCTCATTTAAAACTTGTTAGGATCAATTAGAAATCTCTTTCTTATAAAATTCCACTAAGCTATTAAGGGTTGTACTAGTGGAATTTTCCAAACGTGGATAACAAAACTTTGGAGTTCAGTTTTGGTGTGTGAAAATAATTTTCTTTACTCACATTTATTATAGTTTTCAAATTTTTTTGCATAGATAAACTCTAAAGTTTTCATTTTCTTGTGATCTATATTTGCCTTATCTTTTTGTTTATGAGAAAACTGGGACTGTGAAAAAATCAAGTTTGAAAAAAAAAATTGAACATCGAAAATGGAAATGCACAAATGCTGAGAGAGATAATTCCAAAAAGTATCTGTGTTTTTTAGGTCCGCTTTTTGTAAAATAGGCAAAAAGTGGGTTGTTTGGCTCTAGTAAATATACCACCGCATGTTAACTGAAGAACTTAATTTTTTTCTACTCCTTGAAATTTTTGGATCATTAGGTCATTTGCATCTTCAACATGTTTCTGGCACGCATATCCACCACATTTAAAACATGTAAGGATCAATTAGAATCTCTTTCTTATAAAATTCCACCAAGCTATTAGGGGTTGTACTAGAGGAATTTATCCAACGTGGATAACAAAACTTTGGTGTTCATTTTTAGTGCGTGAAAATAATTTTCTTCTCTCTGATTATTATAGTTATCAAAATATTTTTGCATACATAAACTCTAAAATTTTCATTTTGTTGTGATCTATATATGCCTTATCTTTTTGTTTACGAGAAAGCTGGGAGAGTGAAAAACACAAGTTTGAAAAAAGAATTGAACATCCAAAATGGAAATGCACACATGCTGAGAGAGATAATTCCAAAAAGTATCTGTGATTTTTTAGATCCACTTTTTTTAAAATAGGCAAAATGTGGGTTGTTTGGCTCTGATAAATATCCCACCGCACATTAACTTGAGAATTTAATTTTTTTCTACTCCTTGAAATTTTTGGATCATTAGGTCATTTGCATCTTGAACATGTTTCTGGCATGCATATCCACCACTTTCAAAACATGTTAGGATCAATTTGAAATCTCTTTCTTATAAAATTCCACCAAGCTATTAGGGGTTGTACTGGTGGAATTTCCCCAACGTTGATTACAAAACTTTGGTGTTCATTTTTAGTGCATGAAAATAACTTTCTTCACTTACATTTATTATAGTTTTCAAATTTTTTTACATACATAAACTCTAAAATTTTCATTTTGTTGTGATCTATATTTGCCTTATCTTTTTGTTTACGAGAAAGCTGGGAGACTGAAAAACTCATGTTTGAAAAAAAAAATGAACTTCCAAAATGGAAATGCGCAAATATTGAGAGAGATAATTCCAAAATGTATCTATGATTTTCAAGGTCCGATTTTTTTAAAATAGGCAAAAAGTGGGTTGTTTGGCTTTTTTAAATATCCCACCGCACGTTAACTTGAGAATTTAATTTTTTTCTACTCCTTGAAATTTTTGGATCATTAGGTCATTTGCATACTCAACATGTTTCTGGCATGCATATCCACCTCGTTTAAAACTTGTTAGGATCAATTAGAAATCTCTTTCTTATAAAATTCCACTAAGCTATGTGGGGTTGTACTAGTGGAATTTTCAAAACGTGGATAACAAAACTTTGGAGATCAGTTTTAGTGTGTGAAAATAATTTTCTTCACTCACATTTATTATAGTTTTCAAATTTTTTTGCATAGATAAACTCTTAATTTTTCATTTTCTTTTGATCTATATTTGCCTTATCTTTTTGTTTATGAGAAAACTGGGATTGTGAAAAACTCAAGTTTGAAAAAAAAATTTGAACATCGAAAATGGAAATGCACAAATGCTGAGAGAGATAATTCCAAAAAGTATATGTGATTTTTTAGGTCCGCTTTTTGTAAAATAGGCAAAAAGTGGGTTGTTTGGCTCTAGTAAATATACCACCGCAAGTTAACTGAAGAACTTAATTTTTTTCTACTCCTTGAAATTTTTGGATCTTTAGGTCATTTGCATCTTCAACATGTTTCTGGCATGCATATCCACCACATTTAAAACATGTTAGGATCAATTAGAATCTCTTTCTTATAAAATTCCACCAAGCTATTAGGGGTTGTACTAGAGGAATTTATCCAACGTGGATAACAAAACTTTGGTATTCATTTTTAGTGCGTGAAAACAATTTTCTTCTCTCTGATTATTATAGTTATCAAAATATTTTTGCATACATAAACTCTAAAATTTTCATTTTTTTGTGATCTATATATGCCTTATATTTTTGTTTACGAGAAAACTGGGAGAGTGAAAAACACAAGTTTGAAAAAAAAATTGAACATCCAAAATGGAAACGCACACATGCTGAGAGAGGTAATTCCAAAAAGTATATGTGATTTTTTAGGTCCACTTTTTTTATAATAGGCAAAAAGTGGGTTGTTTGGCTCTGATAAATATTCCACCGTACGTTAACTTGAGAATTTAATTTTTTTCTACTCCTTGAAATTTTTGGATCATTAGGTCATTTGCATCTTGAACATGTTTCTGGCATGCATATCCACCACTTTCAAAACATGTTAGGATCAATTCGAAATCTCTTTCTTATAAAATTCCACCAAGCTATTCGGGGTTGTATTGGTGGAATTTCCCCAACGTGGATTACAAAACTTTGGTGTTCATTTTTAGTGCGTGAAAATAACTTTCTTCACTCACATTTATTACAGTTTTCAAATTTTTTTACATACATAAACTCTAAAATTTTCATTTTGTTGTGATCTATATTTGCCTTTTTTTTAATTTACGAGAAAGCTGGGAGACTGGAAAACTCATGTTTGAAAAAGAAATTGAACTTCCAAAAAGGAAATGCGCAAATGTTGAGAGAGATAATTCCAAAAAGTATCTATGATTTTTTAGGTCCGCTTTTTGTAAAATAGACAAAAAGTGGGTTGTTTGGCTTTCGTAAATATCCCACTGCACGTTAACTTGAGAATTTATTTTTTTTCTACTCCTTGAAATTTTTGGATCATTAGGTCATTTGCATCTTCAACATGTTTCTGGCATGCATATCCACCTCATTTATAACTTGTTAGGATCAATTAGAAATCTCTTTCTTATAAAATTCCACTAAGCTATTAGGGTTGTACTAGTGGAATTTTCCAAACGTGGATAACAAAACATTGGAGTTCAGTTTTAGTGTGTGAAAATAATTTTCTTCACTCATATTTATTATAGTTTTCAAATTTTTTTGCATAGATAAACTCTTAAATTTTCATTTTCTTTTGATCTATATTTGCCTTAACTTTTTTTTTTATGAGAAAACTAGGACTGTGAAAAACTCAAGTTTGAAAAAAAAAATTGAACATCGAAAATGGAAATGCACAAATGCTGAGAGAGAGAATTCCAAAAAGAATCTCTGATTTTTTAGGTCCGCTTTTTGTAAAATAGGCAAAAAGTGGGTTGTTTGGCTCTAGTAAATAAACCACCGCATGTTAACTTAAGAACTTAATTTTTTTCTACTCGAAATTTTTGGATCATTAGGTCATTTGCATCTTCAACATGTTTCTGGTACGCATATCCACCACATTTAAAACATGTTAGGATCAATTAGAAATCTCTTTCTTACAAAATTCCACCAAGCTATAAGGGGTTGTACTGGTGGAATTTCCCCAACGTGGATAAGAAAAATTTGGTGTTAATTTTTAGTGCGTGAAAATAACTTTCTACACTCACATTTTTTATAGTTTTCAAAATTTTTTGCATACATAAACTCTAAAATTTTCATTTTGTTGTGATCTATATTTGCCTTATCATTTTGTTGACGAGAAAACTGGGAGAGTGAAAAACTCAAGTTTGAAAATAAAAAGTGAACATCCAAAATGGAAATGCACAAATGCAGAGTGAGATAATTCCAAAAATTATCTGTGAATTTTTATGTCCGCTTTTTGTAAACTAGGGGAAAAGTGGGTTGTTTGGCTCCGGTAAATATCCCATCGCACGTTAACTTGTGAATTAAATTTTTTTTCAACTCACTTGAAATTTTTGGATCGTAAGGTCATTTGCATCTTCAACATGTTTCTGGCATGCATATCCACCACATTCAAAACATGTTAGGATCAATTAGAAATATCTTTCTTATAAAAGTGGGTTTTTTGGCACTGGTAAATATCCCACTGCACGTTAACTTGAGAATTTTAATTTTTTCTACTCAAAATTTTTGGATCATTAGGTCATTTGCATCTACAACATGTTTCTGGCATGCATATCCACCACATTTAAAACATTTTAGGATCAATTAGGAATCTCTTTCTTATAAAATTCCACCAAGCTATATGGGGTTGTACTAGTGGAATTCCCAACGTGGAAAACAAAACTTTCGTGTTCATTTTTAGTGTGTGAAAATAATTTTATTCACTCTAATTTTTTAAAGTCTTCTAATTCTTTTGCATACTTAAACTCTAAAATTTTCATTTTGTTGTGATCTAATTGGCCTTATCTTTTTTTTTTATGTGAAAACTGGGAGAGTGAAAAACTCAAGTTTGAAAAAAAATATTGAACATCGAAAACTGAAATGCACAAATGCTGAGAGAGATAATTCCAAAAAGTATCTGTGAGTTTTTAGGTCCGCTTTTTGTAAAATAGGCAAAAAGTAGGTTGTTTGGCTCTGATAAATATCCCACCGCTCGTTAACTTGAGAATTTAATTTTTTGTACTCGAAATTTTTGGATCATTAGGTCACTTGCATCTTCAACATGTTTCTGGCATGCATATCCACCACATTTAAAAATTGTTAGGATCAATTAGAAATATCTTTCTTATAAAATTCCACCAAGCTATCTGGGGTTGTACTAGTGGAATTCCCCAACGTGGATAACAAAACTTTGGTGTTTACTTTTAGTGTGTGCAAATAATTTTATTCACTTTCATTTATTAAAGTTTTCAAATTGTTTTGCATACATAAACTCTAAATTTTCATTTTGTTGTGATCTCTATTTTGCCTTATATTTTTGTTTGCGAGAAAACTGAGAGAGTGAAAAACTATAGTTTGAATAAAAAATTGAACATCCAAAATGGAAATGCACAAATACTGAGAGAGATAATTTTGAAAAGTATCTGTGATTTTTTAGGTCCATTTTTTGTAAAATAGGCAAAAAGTCGTTTATTTGGCTCTGGTAAATAAGTAAACGCATGTTAACTTGAGAATTTAATTTTTTTCTACTCCATGAAATTTTTGGATCATTAGGTCCTTTGCTTCTTCAACATGTTTCTGGCATGCATTTCCACCACATTTAAAACATGTTAGGACCAATTAATATCTCTTTCATATAAAATTCAACCAAGCTATTAGGGGTTCTACCAGTGGAATTTCCCCAACGTGGACAACAAAACTTTGGTGTTCATTTTTAGTGCGTGAAAATAATTATCTCCACTCACATTTATTATAGTTTTCATATTTTTTGTGTACTTAAACTCTAAAATTTTTATTTTGTTGTGATCTATATGCCTTATCGTATTGTTTACGAGAAAACTGGGTGAGTGAAAAGCTCATGTTTGAAAAAAAAAATTGAACATCCAAAATGGAAATGCACAAATGTTGAGATAGATAATTCCAAAAATTATCTGTGATTTTTTAGGTCCGTTTTTTGTTCTATAGGCAAAAAGTGGGTTATTTGGCTCTGGTAAATATTCCACTGCACGTTAACTTGAGAATTTAATTTTTCTCTACTCCTTTAAATTTTTGGATCATTAGGTTATTTTAATCTACAACATGTTTCTGGCATGCATATCCACCACATTTAAAACATGTTAGGATCAATTAAAATCTCTTTCTTATAAAATTCCACCAAGCTATTAGGGGTTGTACTAGTGGAAATTCCCCAACGTAGATAACTAAACTTTGGTGTTCATTTTTAGTGCGTGAAAATAATTTTCTTTACTCACATTTATTATAGTTTTCTATTTTTTTTGCATACATAAGCTCTAAAATTTTCATTTTGTTGTGATCTTTATTTGCCTTATCATTTTTATTACGAGAAAACGGAGAGAGAGAAAAACTCAAGTTTGAAAAAAAATTTGAACATCCAAAATGGAAATGCACAAATGCTGAGAGAGATAATTCCAAAAAGTATCTTTGATTTTTTAGGTCCGCTTTTTGTAAAATAGGCAAAAAGGGGGTTGTTTGGCTCTAGCAAATATCCCACTGAACGTTAACTTGGGAATTTAATTTTTTTCTAAACCTTTAAATTTTTGGATCATTAGGTCATTTGCATCTTCAACATGTTTCTGCCATGCATATCCACCACATTTAAAATATGCTAGGCTCAATTAGAGATATCTTTCTTATAAAATTCCTCCAAGCTATTAGGGGCTGTACTAGCGGAATTTCCCCAACGTGGATAAAAAAAACTTTGGTGTTCATTTTTTGTTCGTGAAAATAATTTTCTTCACTCCCATTTATTATTGTTTTCAAATTTTTTTGCATACATTAACTCTAAAGTTTTCATTTTTTTGTGATCTATATTTGCCTTATGTTTTTGTTTACGAGAAAACTGGGAGAGTGAAAAACTCTAGTTTGAAAAAAAAAATTGAACATCCAAAATAGAAATGCCCAAATACAGAGAGAAATAATTCCAAAAAGTATCTATGATTTTTAAGGTCCGGTTATTGTAAAATAAGCAAAAATTTGGTTGTTTGGCACGTGAACTTGAGAATTTAATTTTTTTCTACTCGTTGAAATTTTGGGATCACTAGGTCACTTGCATCTTCAACATGTTTCTGGCATGCATATCCACCACATTTAAAACTTCTTAGGATCAATAAGAAATCTCTTTCTTATAAAATTCCACCAAGCTATTAGGGGTTGTACTAGTGGAATTTCCACAACGAGGATAACAAAACTTTTGTGTTCATTTTTAGTGAGTGAAAATAATTTTCTTCATTCATATTTATTATAGTTTTCAAATTTTTTTGCAGTCATAAACTCTAAAATTTTCATTTTTTTGTGATCTATATTTTGCCTTATCTTTTTGTTTACGAGAAACTGGGAGAGTTAAAAACTCAAGTTTGAAAAAAAAATTGAACATCCAAAATGGAAATGCACAAATGCTGAGAGAGATAATTCCAAAAAGTATCTTTGATTTTTTAGGTCCGCTTTTTATAAAATAGGCAAAAAGTGGGTTGTTTGGCTTTAGTGTTTGCACATTAACTTGAGAATTTAATTTTTTTCTACTCCTAGAAATTTTTGGATCATTAGATCCTTTGCATCTTCAACATGTTTCTGGTATGCATATCCACCACATTTAAAATTTATTAGGCTCAATTTAAAATCTCTTTCTTATAAAATTCCTCCAAGCTATTAGGGGTTGTACTAGAGGAATTTCCCCAACGTGGATAAAAAACCTTTTGGTTGTCATTTTTAGTGCGTGAAAATAATTTTCTAATTTTTTTGCATACATAAACTCTAAAGTTTTCATTTTGTTGTGATCTATATTTGCCTTATGTTTTTTTTTACGAGAAAATTGGGAGAGTGAAAAACTCTAGTTTGAAAAAAAAATTGAACATCCAATAAGGAAATGCACAAATGCTGAGATAAATAATTCCAAAAAGTATCAATCATTTTTTAGGTTCGGTTTTTGTAAAATAGGCAAAAATTGGGTTGTTTGGCTCTGGTAAATATCCCACCGCATGTTAACTTGAGAATTTAATTTTTTTCTACTCCTTGAAATTTTTGGATCATTAGGTCATTTGCATCTTCAACATGTTTCTGGCATGCATATCAACCTCATTTAAAACATGTTAGGATCAATTAGAAATCTCTTTCTTATAAAATTCCACCAAGCTATTAGGGGTTGTACTAGTGGAATTTTCCAAACGTGGATAAGACAACTTTGGAGTTCAGTTTTAGTGTGTGAAAAAAATTTTCTTCACTCACATTTATTATAGTTTTCAAATGTTTTTGGAAAGATAAACTCTAAATTTTTCATTTTGTTGTGATCTATATTTGCCTTATTTTTTGTTTGTGAGAAAACTGGGAGAGTGAAAAACTCAAGTTTTAAAATAAAAAGTGAACATCCAAAATGGAAATGCTCAAATCCAGAGTGAGATAATTCCAAAAAGTATATGTGATTTTTTAGGCCCACTTTTTATAAACTACGGGAAAAGTGGGTTGTTTGGCTCCGGTAAATATCCCACCGCACGTTGACTTGAGAATTTAATTTTTTTTCAACTCCTTGAAATTTTTGGATCATTAGGTCATTGCATCTTCAACATGTGTCTGGCACGGATATCCACCACATTTAAAACATGTTAGGATCATTTAGAAATCTCTTTCTTACAAAATTCCACCAAGCTATAAGGGGTTGTACTAGTGGAATTTCCCCGTCGTGGATAAGAAAACCTTGGTGTTAATTTTTAGTGCGTGAAAATAACTTTCTATACTCACATTATTATAGTTTTCAAATATTTTTGCATACATAAACTCTAAAATTTTCATTTTGTTGTGATCTATATTTGCCTTATCTTTTTGTTTACGAGAAAACTGGGAGAGTGAAAAACACAAGTTTGAAAAAAAAATTGAACATCCAAAATGGAAATGCACACATGCTGAGAGAGATAATTCCAAAAAGTATCTGTGATTTTTTAGATCCACTTTTTTTAAAATAGGCAAAATGTGGGTTGTTTGGCTCTGATAAATATCCCACCGCACGTTAACTTGAGAATTTAATTTTTTTCTATTCCTTGAAATTTTTGGATCATTAGGTCATTCGCATCTTCAACATGTTTCTTGCATCCATATCCATCACATTTAAAACATGCTAGGATCAATTAGAAATCTCTTTCTTATAAAATTCCACCAAGCTATTAGGGGTTGTACCAGTGGAATTTCCCCAACGTGGATAACAAAACTTTGGTGTTCATTTTTAGTGCGTGAAAATAATTTTCTTTACTCATATTTATTATAGTTTTCATATATTTTTACATACATAAACTCTAAAATTTTCATTTTTTTGTGATCTATATTTGCCTAATCTTTTTGTTTACGAGAAAACTAGGAGAGTGAAAAACTCAAATTTCAAAAAAAAAATTGTACATCCAAAATGGTAATACACAAATTCTGAGAGAGATAATTCCAATAAGTATCTGTGGTTTTTTAGGTCTACTTTTTGTAAAATAGGAAAAAAGTGGGTTGTTTTGCACCGTTAAATATCCCACCGCAAGTTAACTTGAGAATTTAATTTTTTTCTACTCGAAATTTTTGGATCATTAGGTCATTTGCATCTTCAACATGTTTCTGGCATGCATATCCACCATATTTAAAACATGTTAGGATCAATTAGAAATCTCTTTCTTATAAAATTCCACCAAGCTATTAGGGGTTGTACTACTGGAATTTTGAACTCTTGGATAACAAAACTTTGATGTTCATTTTTAGTGTCAAAATACTTTTCTTCACTCTCATTTATTGTAGTTCTCAAAATTTTTTGCATACAAAAATTGTCATTTTGTTGTGATCTATATTTCCCTTATGTTTTTGTTTACGAGAAAATTGCGAGAGTCAAAAACTCTTGTTTGAAAAACAAATTGAACATCCAAAATAGAAATGCACAAATGCTGAGAGTGATAATTACAAAAATTATCTATGATTTTTTAGGTCTGCTTTTTGTAAACTAGGGTAAAAGTGGGTTGTTTGGCTCTGGTAAATATCCCACCGCACGTTAACTTGAGAATTTAATTTTTTTCAACTCTTTGAAATTTTTGTATCATTAGGTATTTGCATCTTCAACATGTTTCTGGCATGCATATCCACCACATTTAAAACATGTTAGGATCAATTAGAAATCTCTTTCTAATAAAATTCCACCAAGCTATTAGGGGTTGTACTAGTCGAATTTCCCCAACGGGGATAAGTAAACTTTGGTGTTCATTTTTAGTGCGTGAAAATAATTTTCTTCGCTCTCATTTATTATAGTTTTCAAATGTTTTTTGCATACATAAACTCTAAAATTTTCATTTTGTTGTGATCTATATTTGCCATATCTTTTTGTTTACGAGAAAACTGAGAGAGAGAAAAACTCAAGTTTGAAAAAAAAATTAAACATCCAAAATGGAAATGCACAAATGCTGAGAGAGATAATTCCAAAAAGTATCTGTGATTTTTTAGGTCCGCTTTTTGTAATATGGGAAAAAAGTGGGTTGTTTGGCTCTGGTAAATATCCCACCGAACGATAACTTGAGAATTTAATTTTTTTTCTACTCCTTGAAATTTTTTGGATCATTAGGTCATTTGCATCTTCAACATATTTCTGCATGCATATCCACCACATTTAAAATATGTTTTGATCAATTAGAAATCTCTTTCTTATAAAATTCCATCAAGCTATCAAGGGTTGTACTAGTGGAATTTCCCCAACATGGATAACAAAACTTTGGAGTTCATTTTTAGTGCGTGAATATAATTTTCTTCACTCATATTAATTATAGTTTCTAAAATTTTTTGCATACATAAACTCTAAAATTTTCATTTTGTTGTGATCTATATTTGCCTTATCTGTTTGTTTACGAGAAAACTGACAGAGTGAAAAACTAATGTTTGAAAAAAAAAATTGAACATCCAGAATGGAAATGCACAAATGCAGAGAGACATAATTCCAAAAAGTATCGGGGATTTTTTAGGTCCGCTTTTTTTAAAATAGGCAAAAAGTGGGTTATTTGGCTCTGGTAAATATTCCACCGCACCATAACTTGAGAACTGAATTTTTTTCTACTCCTTGAAATTTTTGGATCATTAGGTTATTTTCATCTTCAACATGTTTCTGGCATGCATATCCACCACATTTAAAACATATTAGGATCAATTAGAAATCTCTTTCTTATATAATTCCACCAAACTATTAGGGGTTGTACTAGTGGAATTTCCCCAACGTGGATAAAAAAACTTTGCTGTTCATTTTTAGTGCATGAAAATAATTTTCTTCACTCCCATTTATTATTGTTTTCAAATTTTTTTGGTTACATAAACTATAAAATTTTCATTTAGTTGTGATCTATATTTGCCTTATGTTTTTGTTAACGAGAAAACTGGGAGAGTGAAAAACTCTAGTTTGAAAAAAAAAATTGAACATCCAAAATGGAAATGAAAAAATGCTAAGAGAGATAATTCCAAAAAGTATCTATGATTTTTAAGGTCCACTTTTTGTAAAATAGGCAAAAAGTGGGTTGTTTGGCTCTGGTAAACGCACGTTAACTTGAGAATTTAATTTTTTTTCTACTCCTTGAAATTTTTGGATCATAGGTCACTTGCATCTTCAAGATGTTTCTTGCATGCATATCCACCATAGTTAAAACTTCTTAGGATCAATTAGAAATCTCTTTCTTCTAAAATTCCAGCAAGCTATTAGGGGTTGTACTAGTGGAATTTCCCCAACGTGGAGAACAAAAATTTGGTGTTCATATTTAGTGCGTGAAAATAATTATCTCCACTCACATTTATTATAGTTTTCAATTTATTTTGCATACATAAACTCTAAAATTTTCATTTTGTTGTGATGTATATTTGCCATATCGTATTGTTTACGAGAAAACTGGGAGAGTGAAATGCACAAATGCTGAGAGAGATAATTCCAAAAATTATTTGTGATTTTTTAAGTCCGCTTTTTGTACAATAGCCAAAAAGTGGGTAATTTGTTTCTGGTAAATATTCCACCGCATGTTAACTTGAGAATTTAATTTTTTCTACTCCTTGAAATTTCTGGATCATTAGGTTATTTTCATCTTCAACATGTTTCTGGCATGCATATCCACCACATTTAAAACATGTTTGGATCAATTAGAAATATCTTTCTTATAACATTCCACAAAGCTGTTAGGCGTTGTACTAATGGAAATTCCCCAATGAGGACAACAAAACTTTGGTGTTCCTGTTTACTGCACGAAAATAATTTTCTTCACTCACATTTATTATAGTTTTCAAATATTTTTGCATCCATAAATTCTAAAATTTTCATTTTGTTGTGATCTTTATTATCTTATCTTTTTGATAACGAGAAAACTGGGAGAGAGAAAAACTCATGTTTGAAAAAAAAATTAAACATCCAAAATGGAAATGCACAAATGCTGAGAGAGATAATTCCAAAAAGTATCTGTGATTTTTTAGGTCCGCTTTTTGTAAAATTGGCAAAAAGTGGGTTGTTTAGCTCTAACAAATATCCCACCGCACGTTAACTTGAGAATTTAATTTTTTTCTACTCCTTGAAAATTTTGGATCATTAGGTCATTTGCATGTTCAACATGTTTCTTGCATGCATATCCACCACATTTAAAACATATTAGGATCAATTAGAAATCTCTTTCTTATAAAATTCCACCAGGCTATTAGGGGTTGTACGAGTGGAATTTCCCCAACATGGATAACAAAAATTTGGTGTTCATTTTTAGTGTCAAAATACTTTTCTTCACTCTCATTTATTGTAGTTATCAAATTTTTTTGCATACATAAACTCGAAAATTGTCATTTTGTTGTGATATATATTTACCTTATGTTTTTGTTTACGAGAAAATTGGGAGAGTGAAAAACTCATGTTTGAAAAAAAAAATTGAACATCCAAAATGGAAATGTACAAATGCTGAGAGTGATAATTAAAAAAATTATCGATGATTTTTTAGGTACGCTTTTTGTAAAATAGGGTAAAACTGGGTTGTTTGGCTCTGGTAAATATCCCATCGCACGTTAACTTGAGAATTTAATTTTTTTCAACTCTTTGAAATTTTTGAATCATTAGGTCATTTGCATCTTCAACATGTTTCTAGCATGCATATCCACCACATTTAAAACATGTTAGGATCAATTAGAAATCTCTTTCTTATAAAATTCCACCAAGCTATTAGGGGTTATACTAGTCAAATTTCCCCAACGTGGATAACAAAACTTTGGTGTTCATATTTAGTGCGTGAAAATAATTTTCTTCGCTCTCATTTATTATAGTTTTCAAATACTTTTTACATACATAAACTCTAAAATTTTCATTTTGTTGTGATCAATATTTGCCATATCTTTTTGTTTACGAGAAAACTGGGAGAGAGAAAAACTCAAGTTTGAAAAAAAAAAATTGAACATCCAAAATGGAAATGCACAAATGCTGGGAGAGATAATTCCGAAAAGTATCTGTGATTTTTTAGGTCCACTTTTTGTAATATGGGCAAAAAGTGGGTTGTTTGGCTCTGGTAAATATCCCACCGCACGATAACTTGAGAATTTAATTTTTTTTTCTACTCCTTGAAATTTTTGGATCATTAGGTCATTTGCATCTTCAACATATTTCTGCATGCATATCCACCAAATTTAAAACATGTTTGGATCAATTAGAAATCTCTTTCTTATAAAAGTCCATCAAGCTATTAGGGGTTGTACTAGTGGAATTTCCCCAACGTGGATAACAAAACTGTGGAGTTCATTTTTAGTGCGCGAAAATAATTTTCTTCACTCATATTTATTATAGTTTCTAAAAATTATTGCATACATAAACTCTAAAATTTTCATTTTTTTGTGATCTATATTTGCCTTATCTGTTTGTTTACGAGAAAACTGACAGAGTGAAAAACTCATGTTTGAAAAAAAAAATTTAACATCCAGAATGGAAATGCACAATTGCTGAGAGAGATAATTCCAAAAAGTATCGGTGATTTTTTAGGTCCGCATTTTTTAAAATAAGCAAAAAGTGGGTTATTTGGCTCTGGTAAATATTCCACTGCACCTTAACTTGAGAATTCAATTTTTTTCTACTCCTTGAAATTTTTGGATCATTAGGTTATTTTCATCTTCAACATGTTTCTGGCATGCATATCCACCACATTTAAAACATGTTAGGATCAAGTAGAAATCTCTTTCTTATAAAATTCCACCAAACTCTTAGGGGTTGTACTAGTGGAATTTCCCCAACGTGGATAAAAAAACTTTGCTGTTCATTTTTAGTGCGTGAAAATAATTTTCTTAACTCCTATTTACTATTGTTTTCAAAAATTTTTGCATACATAAACTATAAAATTTTCATTTTGTTGTGATCTATATTTGCCTTATGTTTTTGTTTACGAGAAAACTGGGAGAGTGAAAAACTCTAGTTTGAAAAAAAAATTGAACATACAAAATATAAATTCAAAAATGCTGAGAGAGATAATTCCAAAAAGTATCTATGATATTTTAGGTCCACTTTTTGTAAAATAGGCAAAAAGTCGGTTGTTTGGCTCTGGTAAACGCACGTTAACTTGAGAATTTAATTTTTGTTCCACTCCTTGCAATTTTTGGATCATTAGGTCACTTGCATCTTCAACATGTTTCTTGTATGCATATCCACAAAATTTAAAAATTCTTAGGATCAATTACAAATCTCTTTCTTATAAAATTCCACCAAGCTATTAGTGGTTGTACTGGTGGAATTTCCCCAACGTGGAGAACAAAACTTTGGTGTTCATATTTAGAGCGTGAAAATAATTACCTCCACTCACATTTATTATAGTTTTCAATTTTTTTTGCATACATAAACTCTAAAATTTTCATTTTGTTCTGATGTATAATTGCCTTATCGTATTGTTTACAAGAAAACTGGGAGAGTGAAATGCACAAATGCTGAGAGAGATGATTCCAAAAAGTATTTGTGATTTTTTAGGTCCTCTTTTTGTACAATAGGCAAAAAGTGGGTAATTTGTTTCTGGTAAATATTCCACCCCACGTTAACTTGAGAATTTAATTTTTTCTACTCGAAATTTTTGGATCATTAGGTTATTTTCATCTTCAACATGTTTTTGGTATGCATATCCACCACATTTAAAACATGTTAGGATCAATTAGAAATATCTTTCTTATAACATTCCACAAAGCTATTAGGGGTTGTACTAGTGGAAATTCCCCAACGAGGATAACAACTTTGGTGTTCCTATTTAGTGCATGAAAATAATTTTCTTCACTCACATTTATTATAGTTTTCAAATATTTTTGCATATTTAAACTCTAAAATTTTTATTTTGATGTGATCTTTATTTTCTTTATCTTTTTGATAACGGGAAAACTGGGAGAGAGAAAAACTCAAGTTTGAAAAAAAATTGAATATCCAAAATGGAAATGCACAAATGCTGAGAAAGATAATTCCAAAGAGTATCTGTGATTTTTTAGGTCCGCTTTTTGTAAAATTGGCAAAAAGTTGTTGTTTGGCTCTAGCAAATATCCCACCGCACATTAACTTGAAAATTTAATTTTTTTCTACTCCTTTAAAATTTTGGATCATTAGGTCATTTGTATCTTCAACATGTTTCTGGCATGCATATCCACCACATTCAAAACATGTTAGGATAAATTAGAAATATCTTTCTTATAAAAGTGGGTTGTTTGGCTCTGGTAAATATCCCACCGCCCGTTAACTTGGGAATCTTAATTTTTTCTACACCTTAAAATTTTTGGAACATTAGATCATTTGCATCTGCAACATGTTTCTGGCATGTATATCCACCACATTTAAAACATTTTAGGATCTATTACGAATCTCTTTCTTATAAAATTCGACCAAGCTATCTGGGGTTGTACAAGTGGAATTTCACAACGTGGATAACAAAACATTCGAGTTTATTTTTTCTGTGTGAAAATAATTTTATTCACTCTTTTATTAAATTTTTCAAATTCTTTTGCATACATAAACTCTAAAATTTTCATTTTGTTGTGATCTATATTTGCCTTATCTTTTTTTTTATGAGAAAACTGGGAGAGTGAAAAACTCAAGTTTGAAAAAAAAAATTGAACATAAAGAATGGAAATGCACGAATGCTGATAGAGTTAATTCCAAAAAGTATCTGTGATTTTTTAGGTCCGCTTTTTTTAAAATAGGAAAAAAGTGGGTTGTTTGGCTCTGATAAATATCCCACCGCTCGTTAACTTTAGAATTTAATTTTTTCTACTCCTTCAAATTTTAGGCTCATTAAGTGATTTGCATCTTCAACATGTTTCTAGCATGCATATTCACCACATTTAAAACATGTTAGGATCAATTAGAAATATCTTTCATATAAAATTCCACCAAGCTATCTGGGGTTGTACTAGTGGAATTCCCCAACGTGGATAACAAAACTTTGGTGTTCATTTTTAGTTTGTGAAAATAATTTTATTCACTTTCATTTATTAAAGTTTTCAAATTCTTTTGCATACATAAAATCTAAATTTTTCATTTTGTTGTGATCTATATTTGCCTTATTGTTTTTTTACGAGAAAACTGGGAGAGTGAAAAACTCAAGTTTGAAAAAAAAAATTGAACATCGAAAATGAAAATGCACAAATGCTGAGAGAGATAATTCCAAAAAGTATCTGTGATTTTTTAGGTCCGCTTTTTGTAAAATAGGCAAAAAGAGGGTTGTTTGGCTCTGATAAATATCCCACCTCCCGCTAACTTGAGAATTTAATTTTTTTCTACTCCTTGAGATTTTTGGATCATTAGGTCACTTGCATCTTCAACATGTTTCTAGCATGCATATCCACCACATTTAAAACTTCTTAGGATCAATGAGAAATCTCATTTTTATAAAATTCCACCAAGCTATTAGGGGTTATACTAGTGAAATTTCACTAACGAGAATAACAAAACTTTTGTGTTCATTTTTAGTGCGTGAAAATAATTTTCTTCACTCACATTTATTACAGTTTTCAAATTTTTTTGCTTACATAAACTCTAAAATTTTCATTTTTTTGTACTCTAAATTATGCCTTATCTTTTTGTTTACGAGAAAACTGAGAGAGTGAAAACCTATAGTTTGAAAAAAAAAATTGAACATCCAAAATGGAAATGCACAAATGCTGAGAGAGATAATTCCAAAAAGTATCTATGATTTTTTCGGTCCATTTTTTGTAAAATAGGCAAAAAGTGGGTTGTTTGGCTCTGGTAAATAAGTAAACGCACGTTAAATTGAGAATTTAATTTTATTCTACTCCTTGAAATTTTTGGATCATTAGGACCTTTGCATCTTCAACATGTTTCTGGCATGCATTTCCACCACATTTAAAACATGTTAGGACCAATTAATATCTCTTTCATATAATATTCCACCAAGCTATTAGGGGTTTTACTAGTGGAATTTCCCCAACGTGGAGAACAAAAATTTGGTATTCATTTTTAGTGCGAGAAAATAATTATCTCCACTCACATTTATTATAATTTTCAAATTTTTTTGCGTACTTAAATTCTAAAATTTTCATTTTGTTGAGATCTATATTTGCCTTATTGTATTGTTTAAGAGAAAATTGGGAGAGTGAAAAACTCATGTTTGAAAAAACAATTGAACATCCAAAATGGAAATGCACAAATGCTGAGAGAGATAATTCCAAAAAGTGTCTGTGATTTTTTAGGTCCGCTTTTTGTTCAATAGGCAAAAAGTGGGTTATTTGGCTTTGGTAAATATTCCACCGCATGTTAACTTGAGAATTTAATTTTTTTCTACTCCTTGAAATTTTTGGATCATTAGGCTATTTTCATCTTCAACATGTTTCTGGCATGCTTATCCACCACTTAAAAAACATGCTAGGATATTTTAGAAATCTCTTTCTTATAAAATTCCACCAAGCTATTAGGGGTTGTACTAGTGGAAATTCCCCAACGTGGATAACAAAACTTTGGTGTTCATTTTTAGTGCATCAAAATAATTTTCTTCACTCACATTTATTATAGTTTTCTATTTTTTTTGCTTACATAAACTCTAAAATTTTCATTTTGTTGTGATCTTTATCTGCCTTATCTTTTTTATTACAAGAAAACTGGGAGAGAGAAAAACTCAAGTTTGAAAAAAAAATTGAACATCCAAAATGGAAATGCACAAATGCTGAGAGAGATAATTCCAAAAAGTATCTGTGATTTTTTAGGACCGCTTTTTGTTAAAAAGGCAAAAAGTGGGTTGTTTGGCTCTAGCAAATATCCCACCGCATGTTAACTTGAGAAATTAATTTTTTTCTACTCCTTTAAATTTTTGGATCATTAGGTCATTTGCATCTTCAACATGTTTCTGGCATGCATATCCACCACATTTGAAATATGTTAGGCTCAATTAGAAATCTCTTTCTTATAAAATTCCTCCAAGCTATTAGGGGTTGTACTAGTGGAATTTCCCCAACGTGGATAAAAACACTTTGGTGTTCATTTTTAGTTCGTGAAAATAATTTTCTTCACTCCCATTTATTATTGTTTTCAAATTTTTTTGCATACATAAACTCTAAAATTTTTATTTTGTTGTGATCTATATTTGCCTTATGTTTTTATTTACGAGAAAACTGGGAGAGTGAAAAAACTCAAGTTTGAAAAAAAAAATTGAACATCCAAAATGGAAATGCACAAATGATGAGAGAGATAATTCCAAAAAGTATCTATGATTTTTTAGGTCTGCTTTTTGTAAAATATACAAAAAGTGGGTTGTTTGGCTCTGGTAAACGCACGTTAACTTGAGAATTTAATTATTTTCTACTCCTTGAAATTTTAGGATCATTAGGTCACTTGCATCTTCAACATGTTTCTAGCATGCATATCCACCACATTTAAAACTTCTTAGGATCAATAAGAAATCTCTTTCTTTTAAAATTCTACCAAGCTATTAGGGGTTGTACTAGTGGAATTTCCCCAACGAGGATAACAAAACTTTTGTTAGTGCATGAAAATAATTTTCTTCACTCATATTTATTGTCGTTTTCAAATATTTTTGAATTCAGAAATTCTAAAATTTTTATTTTGTTATGATCTATAATTTTCCTTATCTTTTTGTTTACGAGAAACAGGGAGAGTGATTTTCTGTAGTTTGAAAAATAAAATTGAACATCCAAAATGGAAATGCACAAATGCTGAGAGAGATAATTCCAAAAAGTATCAATGATTTTTTAGGTCCGCTTTTATAAAATAGGCAAAAAGTGGGTTGTTTGGCTCTAGTACACGTTAACTTGAGAATTAAATTTTTTCCTACTCCCTGAAATTTTTGGATCATTAGGTCCTTTGCATCTTCAACATGTTTCTGGCATGCATATCCACCACATTTAAAATATGTTAGGCTCAATTAGAAATCTCTTTCTTATGAAATTCCTCCAAGCTATTAGGGGTTGTACTAGTGGAATTTCCCCAACTTGGATAAAAAAATTTTGGTGTTCATTTTTAGTGCATGAAAATAATTTTCTTCACTCCCATTTATTATTGTTTTCAAATTTTTTTGCATCCATAAACTCTAAAATTTTCATTTTGTTGTGATCTATATTTGCCTTATGTTTTTGTTTACGAGAAAATTGGGAGAGTGAAAAACTCTTGTTTGAAAAAAAAAATTGAACATCAAAAAACGAAATGCACAAATGCAAAGAGAAATAATTCCAAAAACTATGAATCCTTTTTTAGGTCCGGTTTTTGTAAAATAGGCAAAAAATGGGTTGTTTGGCTCTAGTAAATATCCCACCGCACGTAAACTTGAGAATTTAATTTTTTTCTAGTCCTTGAAATTTATGGATCATTAGGTCATTTGAATCTTCAACATGTTTCTGGCTTGCATATCAACCACGTTTAAAACATGTTAGGATCAATTAAAAATCTGTTTCTTATAAAATTCCTCCAAGCTATTAGGGTTGTACTAGTGGAATTTCCCCAACGTGGATAAAAAAACTTTGGTGTTCATTTTTAGTGCATGAAAATAATTTTCTTCACTTCTATTTATTATTTTTTTCAAATTTTTTTGCATACATAAACTATAAAATTGTCATTTTGTTGTCATCTATATTTGCCTTATGTTTTTGTTGTTTACGACAAAACTGGGACAGTGAAAAACTCTAGTTATGAAAAAAAAAAATTGAACTTCCAAAAGTGAAATGCACAAATGCTGAGAGAAATAATTCCAAAAAGTATCTATGATTTTTTAGGTCCGCTTTTAGTAAAATAGGCAAAAAGTGGGTTGTTTGACTCTGGTAAATATCCCACCGCACGTTAACTTGAGAATTTAGTTTTTTTCTACTCCTTGAAATTTTTGGATCATTAGGTCACTTGCATCTTCAACATGTTTCTGGCATGCATATCCACCATATTTAATACTTCATAGGATCAATTAGAAATCTCTTTCTTACAAAATTCGACCAAGCTATTTGGGGTTGTACTAGAGGAATTTCCCCAATGAGGATAACAAAACTTTTTTGTTCATTTTTAGTGCGTGAAAATAATTTTCTTTGCTCACATTTATTATAGTTTTAAAATTATTTTGCTTACATAAACTCTAAAATTTTCATTTTCTTGTGATATATATTTTGCCTTATCTTTTTGTTTACGAGAAAACTGGGAGAGTGAAAAACTGTAGTTTGAAAAAAAAAATTGAACATCCAAAATGTAAATGCACAAATACTGAGAGGGATAATTCCAAAAAGTATCTATAATTTCTCAGGTCCGCTTTTTGTAAAATGGGCAAAAAGTGGGGGGTTTGGCTCTGGTAAGCGCACGTTAACTTGAGAATTTAATTTTTCTCTACTCCTTGAAATTTTTGGATCATTAGGACTATTGCATCTTCAACATGTTTCTGGCATGCATATCCACAACATTTCAAACATGTTAGGACTAATTAAAATATCTTTCATATAAAATTCCACCAAGCTATTAGGGGTTGTACTAGTGGAATTTCCCCAACGTGGAGAACAAAACTTTGGAGTTCATTTTTAGTGCATGAAAATAATTATCACCGCTCACATTTATTATTGTTTTCAATTTTTTTGCATCCATAAACTCTAAAATTTTCATTTTGTTGTGATCTATATTTGCCTTATCGTATTGTTTACGAGAAAACTGGGAGAGTGAAAAACTCATGTTTGAAAAAAAAAATTGAACATCCAAAATGGAAATGCACAAATGCTAAGAGAGATAATTCCAAAAAGTATTTGTGATTTTTTAGGTCCGCCTTTTGTACAATAGGCAAAAAGTGGGTTATTTGGTTCTGGTAAATATTCCACCGCACGTTAACTTGAGAATTTATTTTTTTCTACTCGAAATTTTTGGATCATTAGGTTATTTTCATCTCCAACATGTTTCTGGCATGCATATCCACAACATTTAAAACATGTTAGGATCAATTAGAAATATCTTTCTTATAAAATTCCTCCAAGCTATTAGGGGTTGTACTTGTGGAATTTCCCCAACGTGGATAAAAAAACTTTGCTGTTAATTTTTAGTGCATGAAAATAATTTTCTTCGCTCCCATTTATTATTTTTTTCAAATTTTTTTGCATACAAAAACTCTAAAATTTTCATTTTGTTGTGATCTATATTTGCCTTATGTTTTTGTTTACGAGAAAACTGGGAGAGTTAAAAACTTTAGTTTGAAAATAAAAATTGAACATCCAAAATGAAAATGCACGAATGCTAAGAGAAATAATTCCAAAAAGTAACTATGATTTTTTAGGTCCGGTTTTTGTAAAATAGGCAAAAATTGGGTTGTTTGGCTCTGGTAAATATATCACCGCACGTTAATTTGAGAATTTAATTTTTTCTACTCCCTCAAATTTTGGGATCATTAGGTCATTTGCATCTTCAACATGTTTCTTGCTTGCATATCGACCATATTTAAAACATGTGACGATCAATTAGAAATCTCTTTCTTATAAATTTCCTCCATGCTATTAGTTGTTGTACTACTTGAATTTCCCCAATGTGGATAAAAAAACTTTGGTGTTCATTTTTAGTGCGTGAAAATAATTTTCTTCATTCCCATTTATTATTGTTTTCAAATTTTTTTTCATACATAAACTATAAAATTTTCATTTTGTTGTGATCTATATTTGCCTTATGTTTTTGTTTACGAGAAAACTGGGAGAGTGAAAAACACTAGTTTGAAAAAAAAATTGAACGTCCAAAATGGAAATGCTCAAATGCTGAGAGAAATAATTCCAAAAAGTATCAATGATTTTTTAGGACTGCTCTTAGTAAAATTTCCAAAAAGTGGGTTGTTTGGCTCTGGTAAATATCCCACCGCACGTTAACTTCAGAATTTAATTTTTTTCTACTCCTTGAATTTTTGGGATCATTAGGTGACTTGCATCTTCAACATGTTTCTTGCATGCATATCCACCACATTTAAAACTTCTTAGGATCAACTAGAAATCTCTTTCTTATAAAATTCTACCAAGCTATTAGGGTTTGTACTTGTGAAATTTCCCCAACGAGGATAACAAAAATTTTGAGTTCATTTTTTGTGCGTGAAAATAATTTTCTTCAATCACATTTATTATAGTTTTCAAATTTTTTTTCTTACATAAAGTCTAAACATGTGAGGATCAATTAGAAATCTCTTTCTTATAAATTTCCTCCATGCTATTAGTGGTTGTACTAGTTGAATTTCCCCAATGTGGATAAAAAAACTTTGATGTTCATTTTTAGTGCGTGAAAATAATTTTCTTCACTCCCATTTATTATTGTTTTCAAATTTTTTTCATACATAAACTATAAAATTTTCATTTTGTTGTGATCTATATTTGCCTTATGTTTTTGTTTACGAGAAAACTGGGAGAGTGAAAAACTCTAGTTTGAAAAAAAAAAATGAACTTCGAAAATGGAAATGCACAAATGCTGAGAGAAATAATTCCAAAAAGTATCAATGATTTTTTAGGACCGCTCTTAGTAAAATTGCCAAAAAGTGGGTTGTTTGGCTCTGGTAAATATCCCACCGCACGTTAACTTGAGAATTTAATTTTTTTCTACTCCTTGAATTTTTGGGATCATTAGGTGACTTACATCTTCAACATGTTTCTTGCATGCATATCCACCACATTTAAAACTTCTTAGAATCAACTAGAAATCTCTTTCTTATAAAATTCCACAGAGCTATTAGGGGTTGTACTTGTGGAATTTCCACGACGAGAATAACAAAAATTTTGAGTTCATTTTTAGTGAGTGAAAATAATTTTCTTCAATCACATTTATTATAGTTTTCAAATTTTTTTGCTTAAATAAACTCTAAAATTTTCATTTTGTTGTGATCAATATTTTTGCATATCTTTTTGTTTACGAGAAAACTTGGAGAGTGAAAAACTCAAGTTGGATAATAAAAATTGAACATCAAAAATGGAAATGCACAAATGCTGAGAGAGATAATTCCAAAAAGTATCTATGATTTTTTAGGTCCGGTTTTTGTAAAATAGGCAAAAAGTGGGGTGTTAGGCTCTGGTAAACGCACGATAACTTGAGAATTTAATTTTTTTCTACTCCTTAAAATTTTTGGATCATTAGGACCATTGCATCTTCAACATGTTTCTGGCATGCATATCCACCACATTTAAAACATGTTAGGACCAATTAAAATCTCTTTCATATAAATTTCCACCTAGCTATTAGGGGTTGTACTAGTGGAATTTCCCCAATGTGGAGAACAAAACTTTGGTGTTCATTTTTAGTCCATGAAAATAATTATCTCCACTCACATTTATTATCATTTTCAATTTTTTTTGCTTACATAAACTCTAAAATTTTCATTTTGTTGTGATCTATATTTGCCTTATCATATTGTTTACGAGAAAACTGGGAGAGTGAAACACTCATGTTTGAAAAAAAAAATTGAACATTCAAAATGGAAATGCACAAATGCTGAGAGAGATAATTCCAAAAAGTATTTGTGATTTTTTAGGTCCGCTTTTTGTACAATAGGCAAAAAGTGGGTTGTTTGGCTCTAGCAAAAATCCCACCGCACGTTAACTTGAAAATTCAATTTTTTTCTAATCCTTTAAATTTTTGGATCATTAGGTCATTTCCGTCTTCAACATGTTTCTGGCATGCATATGCACCACATTCAAAACATGTTAGGATTCATTAGAAATATCTTTTGTATAAAATTCCACCAATCTATCTGGGGTTGTACTAGTGGAATTCCCCAACATGGATAACGAAACTTTGGTGTTCATTTTTAGTGCGTGAAAATAATTTTCTTCACTCACATTTATTATAGTTTTCAAATTTTTTTGCATACATAAACTCTAAAATTTTCATTTTGTTGTGATCTTTATACTCTAAAATTTTCATTTTGTTGTGATCTTTATTGGCCTTATCTTTTTTATTACGAGAAAACTGGGAGAGAGAAAAAACTCATGTTTGAAAAAAAAATTGAACATCCATAAAGGAAAAGCACAAATGCTGAGAGAGATAATTCCAAAAAGTATCTATGATTTTTTAGGTCCCCTTCTTGTAAATACGCGAAAATTGGGTTGTTTGGTTCTAGCAAAAATCCAACCGCACATTAACTTGAGAATTCAATTTTTTTCTACTCCTTTAAATTTTTGGAGCATTAGGTCATTTCCAACTTCAACATGTTTCTGGTATGCATATCCACCACATTCAAAACATCTTAGGATCAATTAGAAATATCTTTCGTATAAAATTCCACCAAGTTATATGGGGTTGTACTAGTGAAATTCCCCAACGTAGATAAAAAAACTTTGGTGTTCATTTTTAGTGTGTGAAAATAATTTAATTCACTCCCATTTATTAAAATTTTCAAATTCTTTTTCATACATAAACTCTAAAATTTTCATTTTGTTGTGATCTATATTTGCCTTATCTTTTTGTTTACGAGAAAACCGGGAGAGAGAAAAACTCAAGTTTGAAAAAAAATTGAACATCCAAAATGGAAATGCACAAATGCTGAGAGAGATAATTCAAAAAAGTATCTTTGATTTTTTAGGTGCTCTTTTTGTAGAATAGGCAAAAAGTGGGTTGTTTGACTCTGATAAATATCCCACAGCACGTTAGCTTGAGAATTTAATTTTTTCTACACCTTGAAATTTTTGGATCATTAGGTCATTTGAATCTTCAACATGTTGCTGGCATGCATATCCACCACATTTAAAACATGTTAGGATCAATTAGAAATCTCTTATTTATAAAATTCCACCAATCTATTTGGGGTTGTACATGTGGAATTTCCCCAACGTGCGTAACCAAACTTTGGTGTTCATTTTTAGTGCGTGAAATAATTATCTTAACTGACATTTATTATAGTTTTCAATTTTTTGCATACTTAAACTCTAAAATTTTCATTTTGTTGTGATCTATATATTTGCCTTATTTTTTTGTTTAAGAGAAAAAAGGGAGATTGAAAACTCAAGTTTGAAAAAAAATTGAACATCCAAAATGGAAATGCACAAATGTTGAGAGAAATAATTCCAAAAAATATGTGTGATTTTTTAGGTCCGCTTTTTGTAAAATAGGCAAAAAGTGGGTTGTTTGGCTCTGGTAAACATCCCACCGCACGTTAGCTTGAGAATTTAATTTTTTCTACTACTTGAAATTTTTGGATCATTAGGTCAATTGCATCTTCAACATGTTTCTGGCATGCATATCCACCACATTTAAAACATGTTAGGATCAATAAGAAATGTCTTTCTTATAAAATTACACCAAGTTATTAGGGGTTGTACTAGTAAAATTTTCCATACGTGGATCACAAAGCTTTGGTGTTCATTTTTAGTGCGTGTAATAATTTTCTTCACTCACATTTATTACAGTTTTCAAATTTTTTTGCATACATAAACTCTAAATTTTTTATTTTTATGTGATCTATATTTCGCTTATCTTTTTGTTTTCGAGAAAACTGGGAGAGTGAAAACTCTAGTTTGAAAAAAAATTTAACATTATAAATGGAAATGTAAAAATGTTGAGAGAGATAATTCCAAAAAGTATCTGTGATTTTTTAGGTCCGCTTTTTGTAAAATTGGTAAAAAGTGTGTTGTTTGGCTCTGGTAAACATCCACCGCATGTTAGCTTGAGAATTTAATTTTTTCTACTCCTTGAAATTTTTGTATCATTAGGTCATTAGGTAAGTTGCATCTTCAAAATGTTTCCAGCATGCATATCCACCACATTTAAAACATGTTAGGATAAACTAGAAATATCTTTCTTACAAAATTCCACCAAGCTATTAGGGGTTGTACTAGTGGAATTTCCCCAACGTGGATAACAAAACTTTAGAGTTCTTTTTAAGTGCATGAAATAATTTTCTTCACTCACATTTATTTTAGTTTACAAATTTTTTTCAATACATAAACTCAAGATTTTCATTTTGTAGTGATCTATATTTGCCTTATCTTTTTGTTTACGAGAAAACTAAGAGAGTGAAAACTCAAGTTTGAATAAAAATTGAACATCCAAAATGGATATGCGCAAATTCTTAGAGAGATGATTCCAAAAAGTATATGTGATTTTTTAGGTCTGCTTTTTTTAAAATATGAAAAAATTAGGTTGTTAGGCTCTGGTAAACATCCCACCGCATGTTAGCTTGAGAATTTAATTTTTTCTACTCCTTGAAATTTTTGGATCATTAGGTCTTTTGCATCTTCAACATGTTTCTAGCATGCATATCCACCACATTTAAAACGTGTTAGGATCAATTAGACATCTCTTTCTTATACAATTCCACCAAGCTATTAGGGGTTGTACTAGTGAAATTTCCCCAATGTGGATAACAAAACTTTGGTGTTCAGTTTTAGTGCGTGACATAATTTTCTTCAATCACATTTATTATATTTTTTTAAATTTTTTTTGCATACATAAACTCTAAAATTTTCATTTTGTTGTTATCTATATTTACCTTATCTTTTTGTTTATGAGAAAACTGGGTGAGAGAAAAATAAGTTTGAAAAAAAATTGAACATCCAGAATGGAACTGCAGAAATGCTGAGAGAGATAATTGACAAAAGTACCTATCATTTTTTAAGTCCGCTTTTTGTAAAATAGGCAAAAAGTTGGGTGTTTGACTCTGGTAAATATCCCACAACACGTAAGCTTGAGAATTTAATTTTTCCTACTCCTTGAAATTTTTGGATGATTAGGTCAATTGCAACTTCAACATGTTTCTGGCATGCATATCCACCACATTTAAAACTTGTTAGGATCAATTAGAAATCTCTAATTTGTAAAATGCCACCAAGCTATTTGGGGTTGTACAAGTGGAATTTCCCCAACATGGATATCAAAACATTGGTGTTCATTTTTAGTGCGTGAAATAATTTTCTTCACTCCCATTTATTATAGTTTTCAATTTTTTTTGCATACTTAAACTCTAAAATTTTCATTTTTATGTGATCTATATTTGCCATATCTTTTTGTTTTCGAGAAAACTGGGAGAGTGAAAACTCAAGTTTGAAATAAAATTTAACAATATAAATGGAAATGCAGAAATGCTGAGAGAGATAATTCCAAAAAGTATCAGTGATTTTTTATGTCCGCTTTTTGAAAAATATGCAAAAAGTGGGTTGTTTGGATTTGGTAAATATCCCACCGCATGTTAACTTGAGAATTTAATTTTTTTCTACTCCTTGAAATTTTTGGATCTTTAGGTCATTTGCATCTTCACCATTTTTTTGTCATGCATATCTACCTCATTTAAAACATGTTAGGATCAATAAGAAATCTCTTTCTTAGGGGTTGTACTAGTGGAATTTCACCAACGTGGATAACAAAACTTTGGTGTTTATTTTTAGTGTGTGAAAATAATTTTATTCACTCTCATTTATTAAATTTTTCAAATTTTTTTGGATATTAAACTCTAAAATTTTCATTTTGTTGTGATCTATATTTGCCTTATCTTTTTGTTTACGTGAAAACTGGGAGAGAGAAAAACTCAAGTTTGAAAAAAAAAAATTGAACATCCAAAATGGAAATGCACAAATGCTGAGAGAGATAATTCAAAAAAGTATCTTTTATTTTTTAGGTGCTCTTTTTGTAAAATAGGCAAAAAGTGGGTTGTTTGACTCTGGTAAATATCCCACAGCACGTTAGCTTGAGAATTTATTTTTTTCTAGCCCTTGAAAATTTTGGATCATTAGGTCATTTGCAACTTCAACATGCTTCTGGCATGCATTTCCACCACATTTAAAACATGTTAGGATCAATTAGAAATCTCTTATTTATAAAATTCCACCAACCTATTTGGGGTTGCACAAGTGAAATTTCACCAACGTGGATAACAAAACTTTGGTGTTCATTTTTAGTGCGTGAAGTAATTATCTTAACTGACATTTATTATAGTTTTCAATTTTTTTGCATACTTAAACTCTAAAATTTTCATTTTTTTGTAATTTATATATTTGCCTTATTTTTTTGTTGAAGAGAAAAAAGGGAGATTGAAAACTCAAGTTTGAAAAAAAATTGAACATCCAAAATGGAAATGCACAAATGCTGAGAGAAATAATTCCAAAAAATATGTGTGATTTTTTACGTCCGCTTTTTGTACAATAGGCAAAAAGTGGGTTGTTTGGCTCTGGTAAACATTCCACCACACGTTAGCTTGAGAATTTAATTTTTTCTACTACTTGAAATTTTTGGATCATTAGGTCAATTGCATCTTCAATATGTTTCTTGCATGCATATCCACCACATTTAAAACATGTTAGGATCAATAAGAAATGTCTTTCTTATTAAATTCCACCAAGTTATTAGGGGTTGTACTAGTAAAATTTTCCATACGTGGATAACAAAGCTTTGGTGTTCATTTTTAGTGTGTGAAATAATTTTCTTCACTCACATTTATTACAGTTTTCAAATTCTTTTGCATACATAAACTCTATAATTTTCATTTTATTGTGATCTATATTTGGCTTATCTTTTTGTTTTCGAGAAAACCGGGAGAGTGAAAACTCTAGTTTGAGAAAAAATTTAAGATTATAAAAGGAAATGCTCAAATGCTGAGAGAGAAAATTCCAAAAAGTATCTGTGATTTTTTAGGTCCAATTTTTGTAAAATTGGCGCAAAGTGTGTTGTTTGGCTCTGGTAAACATCCACCGCATGTTGGCTTGAGAATTTAATTTTTTCTACTCCTTGAAATTTTTGTATCATTAGGTCATTTGCATCTTCAACATGTTTCTTGCTTGCATATCGACCACATTTAAAACATGTTAGGATCAATTAGAAATCTCTTTCTTATAAATTTCCTCCATGCTATTAGTGGTTGTACTAGTTGAATTTCCCCAATGTGGATAAAAAAACTTTGGTTTTCATTTTTAGTGCGTGAAATTAATTTTCTTCACTCGCATTTATTTTTTTTTTTCAAATTTTTTTGCATACATAAACTTTAAAATTGTCATTTTGTTGTCATTTATATTTGCCTTATGTTTTTGTTTACGAGAAAACTGGGAGAGTGAAAAACTCTAGTTTGAAAAAAAAATTGAACTTCCAAAATGGAAATGCACAAATGCCGAGAGAAATAATTCCAAAAAGTATCTATGATTTTTTAGGTCCGCTTTTAGTAAAATAGGCAAAAAGTGGGTTGTTTGACTTTCGTAAATATCCCACCGCATGTTAACTTGAGAATTTAATTTTTTTCTACTCCTTGAAATTTTTGGATCATTAGGTCACTTGCATCTTCAACATGTTTCTCGCATGCATATCCACCATATTTAAAACTTCATAGGATCAATTAGAAATCTCTTTCTTACAAAATTCCACCAAGTTATTAGGGGTTGTACAAGTGGAATTTCCCCAACGAGGATAACAAAACCTTTGTGTTCATTTTTAGTGCGTGAAAATAATTTTCTTTACTCACATTTATTATAGTTTTCAAAATTTTTTGCTTTCATAAACTCTAAAATTTTCATTTTCTCGTGATCTATATTTTGCTTTATCTTTTTGTTTACGAGAAAATTGGGAGAATGAAAAACTCATGTTTGACAAAAAAAATTGAACATCCAAAATGGAAATGCACAAATGCTGAGAGAGATAATTCCAAAAAGTATCTATGATTTTTTATGTCCGCATTTTGTAAAATAGGAAAAAAGTGGGTTGTTTGGCTCTGGTAAATATCCCACCGACGTTAACGTGAGAAATTAATTTTTTCTACTCCTTGAAATTTTTGGATCATTAGGTCATTTGCATCTTCAACATGTTTCTGGCCTGCATATCCACCACATTTAAAATAGGTTAGGATTACATAGAAATCTCTTCCTTATAAAATTCCACCATGCTATTCGGGTTGTACTAGTGGAATTTCCCCAACGTGGATAACAAAACTTTGGTGTTCATTTTTAGTGCGTGAAAATAATTTTTTTCACTCACATTTAATATAGTTTTCAAATTCTTTTTGCATACATAAACTCTAAAATTTTCATTTATTTGTGATCTATATTTGCCTAATCTTTTTGTTTATGCGAAAAACAGGGAGAGCGAAAAACTCAAGTTTGAAAAAAAAAATTGAACATCCAAAATGGAAATGTACAAATGCTGAGAGAGATAAGTCCAAAAACTATCTATGATTTTTTAGGTCCGATTTTTGTAAAATAGTCAAAAAGTGGATTGTTTGGCTCTAGTAAATATCCCACCGCACGTTAACTTGAGAATTTAATTTTTTCTACTCCTTGAAATTTTTGGATCATTAGGTCATTTGCATCTTCAACATTTTTCTGGCATGCATATCCACCACATTTAAAACATGTTAGGATCGATTTGAAATCTCTTTCTTACCAACCTATTAGGGTTTGTACTAGTGGAATTTCCCCAACGCGGATAACGAAACTTTACTGTTCATTTTTAGTTTGCAAAAATAATTTTCTTCACACACATTTATTATAGTTTTCAAATTCTTTTTGCATACTTAAACTCTAAAATTTTCATTTTGTTGTAATCTATTTTTTCCTTATCTTTTTGTTTACGAGAAAACTAGGATAGTGAAAAACTCAAGTTTAAAAAAAAAAATGAACATCCAAAATGGAAATGCACAAATACTGAGAGAGATAATTCAAAAAAGTATCTGTGATTTTTTAGGTCCGCTATTTGTAAAATAGGCAAAAAAGTGGGTTGTTTGGCTCTGGTAAATATCCCACCGCACGTTAACTTGAGAATTTAATTTTTTCTACTCCATGAAATTTTTGGATCATTAGGTCATTTGCTCAACATGTTTTTGGCATGCATTTCCACCACATTTAAAACATGTTAGGACCAATTAGAAATCTCTTTCTTATAAAATTCCACCAAGCTATTAGGGGTTTTACTTGTGGAATTTCCACAATGTGGATAACAAAACTTTGGTGTTCTTTTTTAGTGCGTGAAAATAATTTTTTTACTCACATTTATTTTAGTTTTCAAATTCTTTTTACATAAACTCTAAAATTTTCATTTTCTTGTGATATCTATTTGCCTTATCTTTTGGTTTACGAGAAGACAAGGAGAGTGAAAATCTCAAGTTTGAAAAAAAAATGTAATATCCAAAATAGAAATGCACAAATGCTGAGAGACATAATTCCAAAAAGTATCTGTGACCTTTTAGGTTCGCTTTTTGTAAAATAGGCAAAAAGTGGATATTTTTGCTCATGTAAATATCCCACTGCACGTTCACTTGAGAATTTAATGTTTTCTACTCCTAGAAATATTTTGATCATTAGGTCATTTGCATCTTCAACATGTTTCTTGCATGCACATCCACCACATTTAAAAAATGTTAGGATCAATTAGAAATCTTTTTCTTATAAAATTCCACAAAGCTATTAGGGGTTGTACTAGTGGAATTTCCCAAACGTGGATAACAAAACTTCGGTGTTCATTTTTAATGAGTGAAAATAATTTTCTTCACTCACATTTATTATTGTTTTCTAATATTTTTTTCATACATTAGCTCTAAAATTTTCATTTTGTTGTGATCTATATTTGCCTTATCTTTTTGTTTATGAGAAAACTGGGACAACGAAAAACTCAAATTTGAAAAAAAAAATTAAACATCCAAAATGGAAATGCAAAAATGCTGAGAGAGATAATTCCAAAAAGTATATGTGATTTTTTAGGTCCGCTTTTTTTAAAATAGGAAAAAAGTGGGTTGTTTGGCTCTGGTAAATATCCCACCACACCTTAACTTGACAATTTATTTTTTTCTATTCCTTGAAATTTTTGGATCATTAGGTCATTTGCATCTTCAACGTTTTTCGGGCATGCATATCCACCAAATTTAAAACATGTTAAGATCAATTAGAAATCTCTTTCATATAAAATTCGACCAAGCTCTTAGGAGTTGTACTAGTGGAATTTCCCCAATGTGGATAACAAAAAATAGGTTACAATTTAAGTGCGTGAACTTAATTTTCTTCACTCAAATTTATTATAGTTTTCAAATTCTTTTTGCATACATAAACTCTAAAATTTTCATTTTGTTGTGATCTATATTTGCCTTATCTTTTTGTTTACGAGAAAACTGGGAGAGAGAGAAACTCAAGTTTGAAAAAAAAATTGAACATCAAAAATGGAAATGCACAAATGCTGAGAGAGATAAATTCCAAAAAGTATCTGTGATTTTATAGGTCCGCTTTTTGTAAAATAGGCAAAAAGTAGGTTGTTTGGCTTTGGTAAATTTCCCACCACACGTTAACATGAGAATTTAATTTTTTCTACTCGAAATTTTTGGATCATTAGGTCATTTACCTCTGCAACATGTTTCTGGCATGCATATCCAACACATTTAAAAGATGTTAGAATCAATTAGAAATCTTTTTCTTATGAAATTCCACCAAGCTATTTGGGGTTGTACTAGTGGATATTCCCCAACTTGGATTACAAAACTTTGGTGTTCATTTTTAGTGCTTGAAAATAATTTTCTTCGCTCACATTTATTATAGTTTTCAAATTCTTTTTGCATACATAAACTCTAAAATTTTCATTTTGTTGTGATCTTTATTTGCCCTATCTTTTGTTTATGAGAAATTAGGAAAGTGAAAAACTCAAGTTTGAAAAAAAAAAAATGAACATCCAAAATGGAAATGCACAAATGCTAAGAGAGATAATTCCAAAAAGTATCTGTGATTTTTTAGGTCCACTTTTTGAAAAATAGGCAAAAAGGGGGTTGTTTGGCTCGGGTAAATATCCCACCGCACGTTAACTTGAGAATTTAATTTTTTCTACTCGAAATTTTTGGATCATTAGGTCATTTGCTTCTTTGGTGTTCATTTTTAGTGTGTGAAAATAATTTTCTTCACTCACATATATTATAGTTTTCAAATTCTTTTGCATACATAAACTCTAAAATTTTCATTTTGTTGTGATTTATATTTGCCTTATCTATTTGTTTACGAGAAAACTGGCAGAGTGAAAAACTCAAGTTTGAAAAAACAAATTGAACATCCAAAATGGAAAAGCACAAATGCTATGAGAGATAATTCCAAAAAGTATCAGTGATTTTTTAGCTCCGCTTTTTTTAAAATAGGCAAAAAGTGGGTTGTTTAGCTCTCGTAAATATCCCAACGCATGTTAACTTGAGAATTTAATTTTTTCTACTCGAAATTTTTGGATCATTACGTCATTGGCATATGCAACATGTTTCTGGCATGCATATCCACCACGTTTAAAACATGTCAGGATCAATTAGAAATCTCTTTCTTATAAAATTCCACCAAGCTATTAGGGGTTGTACTAGTGGAATTTTCCCAACTGGATAAAAAAACTTTGGTGTTCATTTTTTCATTCGCGAAATTAATTTTCTGCACTCACATTTTTTATAGTTTTCAAATTCTTTTGCATACATAAACTTTAAAATTTTCATTTTGTTGTGATATTTATTTGCCTTATCTTTTTGTTTACGAGAAAATTGGGAGAGTGAAAAACTCAAGTTTGAAAAAAAATTGAACATCCAAAATGGAAATGCACAAATGCTGAGAGTGATAATTCCAAAAAGTATCAGTGATTTTTTGGGTCCACTTTTTGTAAAATAGGCAAAAAGTGGGTTGTTTGGCTGTGGTAAATATCACATCGCACGTTAACTTGAGAATTTAATTTTTTCTACTCCTTGAAATTTTTGGATCATTAGGTCATTTGCATCTTCAAAATGTTTCATGCAACCATATCCACCACATTTAAAACTTGATAGGATCAATTAGAAATCTCTTTCTTATAAAATTCCACCAAGCTATTAAGGGTTGTTCTAGTGGAATTTCCCCAATGATGATAACAAAACTTTGGTGTTCATTTTTAGTGTGTGAAAATAATTTTCTTCACTCAGATTTATTATAGTTTTTATATTTTTTTTCTTACATAAACTCTAAAATTTTCATTTTGTTGTGATCTATATTTGCCTTATCTTTTTTTTTTACGAGAAAACAGGGAGAGTGAAAAGCTCAAGTTTGAAAAAAAAAATTGAACATCCAAAATAGAAATGCACAAATGCTAAGAGAGACAATTTCAAACAGTATCTGTGATTTTTAAGGTCCGCTTTTTGGAAAATAGGCAAAAAGTGGATTGTTTGGCTCATGTAAATATCCCACTGCACCTTAACTTGATAATTTAATTTTTTTTACTCCTTGAAATTTTTGGATCATTAGGTCATTTGCCTCTGCCACATGTTTCTGGCATGTATATCCACCACATTTAAAAGATGTTAGGATAAATTAGAGATCTTTTTCTTATAAAATTTCACAAAGCTATTTGGGGTTGTACTAGTGGAAATTCCCCAACGTGGATTACAAAACTTTGGTGTTCATTTTTAGTGCATGAAAATAATTTTCTTCGCTCACATTTATTATAGTTTTCAAATTCTTTTTGCATACATAAACTCTAAAATTTTCATTTTGTTGTGATCTTTATTTGCCTTATCTTTTGTTTATGAGAAAATTAGGACAGTGAAAAACTCAAGTTTGAAAAAAAAAATTGAACATCCAAAATGGAAATGCACAAATGCTAAGAGAGATAATTCCAAAAAGTATATGTGATTTTTTAGGTCCACTTTTTGAAAAATACGCAAAAAGGGGGTTGTTTGGCTCTGGTAAATATCCCACTGCACGTTAACTTGAGAATTTAATTTTTTCTACTCCTTGAAATTTTTGGATCATTAGGTCATTTGCCTCTTTGGTGTTAATTTTTAGTGTGTGAAAATAATTTTCTTCACTCACATATATTTTAGTTTTCAAATTCTTTTGCATACATAAACTCTAAAATTTTCATTTTATTGTGATTTATATTTGCCTTATCTATTTGTTTATGAGAAAACTAGGAGAGCGAAAAACTCAAGTTTGAAAAAAAAATTGAACATCCAAAATGGAAAAGCACAAATGCTGTGAGAGATAATTCCAAAAAGTATCAGTGATTTTTTAGGTCCGCTTTTTTTAAAATAGGCAAAAAGTGGGTTGTTTACCTCTCGTAAATATCCCAACGCATGTTAACTTGAGAATTTAATTTTTTCTACTCCTTGAAAGTTTTGGATCATTAGGTGATTGGCATCTGCAACATGTTTTTGACATGCATATCCACCACGTTAAAAACATGTCAGGATCAATTAGAAATCTCTTTCTTATAAAATTCTACCAAGCTATTAGGGGTTGTACTAGTGGAATTTTCCCAACTGGATAAAAAAACTTTTGGTGTTCATTTTTAGTTCGAGAAAATAATTTTCTTCACTCACATTTTTTATAGTTTTCAAAAAAAATTTCTTACAAAAACTCTAAAATTTTCATTTTGTTGTGATCTATATTCTCCTTATCTTTTTTTTACAAGAAAATAGGGAGAGCGAAAAAATCAAGTTTGAAAAAAAAAATTGAACATCCAAAATGGAAATGCACAAATGCTGAGAGAGATAATTCCAAACAATATCTATGATTTTTTAGGTCCGCTTTTTTGTAAAATAGGCAAAAAGTGGGTTGTTTGGCTCAGGTAAATATCCCACCGCACCTTAACTTGAGAATTTAATTTTTTCTAGTCCTTGAAATTTTTGGATCATTAGGTCATTTGCATCTTTAACATGTTTCTGCCATGCATATCCATCACATTTAAAACATGTTAGGATCAATTAGAAATCTCTTTCTTATAAATTTCTACCAAGTTATTTGGGGTTGTACTAGTGGATATTCCCCAACGTGGATTACAAAAGTTTGGTGTTCATTTTTAGTGTGTGAGAATAAATTTCTGCACTCACATTTATTATAGTTTTCAAATTATTTTTGCATACATAAACTCTAAAATTTTCATTTTGTTGTGATCTATATTTGCCCTTTCTTTTGTTTACGAGAAAATTGGGAAAGTGAAAAACTCAAGTTTGAAAAAAAAAACTGAACTTCCAAAATGGAAATGCACAAATGCTAAGAGAGATAATTCCAAAATGTATTTATGATTTTTTAGGTCCGTTTTTTGTAAAATAGGCAAAAAGTGGGTTGTTTGGCTCTGGTAAATATCCCAACGCACGTTTACTTGAGAATTTAATTTTTTCTACTCCTTCAAATATTTGGATCATTAGGTCATTTGCATCTTTGGTGTTCATTTTTAGTGCATGAAAATAATTTTCATCACTCACATTTATTATAGTTTTCAAATTCTTTTGCATACATAAACTCTAAAATTTTCATTTTGTTGTGACCTATATTTGCCTTATCTTTTTGTTTACGAGAAAACTGGGAAAGAGAAAAACTCAAGTTTGAAAAAAAAAATTGAACATCCAAAATGGAAAAGCACAAATGCGGTAAGAAATAATTTCAAAAACAATCAGTGATTTTTTTCGTCCGCTTTTTGTAAAATAGGCAAAAAGTGGGTTGTTTGGCTCTAGTAAATATCCCACCGCACGTTAACTTGAGATCTTAATTTTTTCTAATCCTTGAAATTTTTGGATCATTAGGTCTTTTGCATCTATAACATGTTTTTGGCATGCATATCCACCACATTTAAAACATGTCAAGATCAATTTGAAATATCTTTCTTATAAAATTCCACCAAGCTATTAGGGATTGTACTAGTGGAATTTCCCCAACTGGATAAAAAAACATTGGTGTTCATTTTTAGTTCGTGAAAATAATTTTCTTCACTCACATTTATTATAGTTTTCAAATTCTTTTGCATACATAAATTCTAAAATTTTCATTTTGTTGAGATCCATATTTGTCTGATCTTTTTGTTTATGAGAAAAATGGGTGAGTGAAAAAGTCAAGTTTGAAAAAAAAAATTGAACATCCAAAATGGAGATGCACAAATGCTGAGAGAGATAATTCCACAAAGTATCAGTGATTTTTTCAGTCCGATTTTTGTAAAATAGGCAAAAATTGGGTTGTTTGGCTGTGGAAAATATCACACCACACCTTAAACTTGAGAATTTAATTTTTTCTACTCCTTGAAATTTTTGGATCATTAGGTCATTTGCATCTTCAGCATGTTTCATGCAAGCATATCCACCACATTTAAAACTTGATAGGATGAATAAGAAATCTCTCTCTTATAAAATTCCACCAAGCTATTAGGGGTTGTTCTTGTGGAATTTCCCCAACGAGGATAACAAAACTATGGTGTTCATTTTTAGTGTGTGAAAATAATTTTCTTCATTCACATTTATTAAAGTTTTCAATTTTTTTTTTTTTACATAAACTCTAAAATTTTCATTTTGTTGTGATCTATATTTGCCTTATCTTTTTTTTTACAAGAAAACTGGGTGAATGAAAAACTCAAGTTTGAAAAAAAATATTGAACATCCAAAATGGAAATGCACAAATACTGAGAGAGATAATTCCAAAAAGTATCTGTGATTTTTTTGGTCTGCTTTTTGTAAAATAGGCAAAAAGTGCTTAGTTTGGCTTTGGTAAATATCCCACCTCTCGTTAACTTGAGAATTTAATTTTTTCTACTCCTTGAAATTTTTGGATCATTAGGTCATTTACATCTTCAACATGATTTCGGCATGCATATCCACCACATTTAAAACATGTCAGGATCAACTAGAAATCTCTTTCTTAAAAAATTCCACCAAGCTATTGGGGGTTGTACTAGTGGAATTTCCCCAACGTGGATAACAAAACTTTGGTGTTCATTTTTAGAGCGTGAAAAGAATTTTCTTCACTCACATTTATTATAGTTTTCAAATTCTTTTGCATACTTAAACACAAAAATTTTCATTTTGTTGTGCTCTATATTTGTCTTATCTTTTTGTTTACGAGAAAACTGGGAGACTGAAAAACTCAAGTTTGAAATAAAAAATTGAACATCCAAAATGGAAATGCATAAATGCTGAGAGAGATAATTCCAAAATGTATCTGAGATTTTTTATGTCTGCTTTTGGTAAAATAGGCAAAAAGTGGGTTGTTTGGCTTTGGTAAATATCCCACCTCACGTTAACTTGAGGATTTAATATTTTTTTACTCCTTGAAATTTTTGGATCATTAGATCATTTGCATCTTCAACATGTTTCTGGCATGCAAATCCACCATATTTAAAACATGCTAGGATCAATTATAAATCTTTTTCTTATAAAATTTTAGCAAGCTATTTGGGGTTGTACTAGTGGAATTTCCCCAACGTTGATAACAAAAGTTGGGTGTTCTTTTTTAATGTGTGAAAATAATTTTCTTCACTCATATTTATTATAGTTTTCAATTTTTTTTTGCATACATGAACTCTAAAATTTTCATTTTGTTGTTGTCTCTATTTGCCTTATCTTTTTGTTACGAGAAAACTGGGAGAGTGAAAAACTTAAGTTTGAAAAAAAAAAATTGAACATTCAAAATGGAAATGCTCAAATGCTGAGAGACATAATTCCAAGAACTATCTATGATTTTTAAGGTCCGCTTTTTGTAAAATAGGCAAAAAGTGGGTTGTTTGGCTCTGGTAAATATCTCACCGCACGTTAACTTGAGAATTTAATTTTTTCCCACTCCTTGAAATTTTTGGATCATTAGGTCATTTGCATCTTCAACAAGTTTCTGGCATGCATATCCACCACTTTTAAAACATGTTAGGATCTATTAGAAATCTGTTTGTTATAAAATTTTACCAAACTATAAGGGGTTGTACTAGTGGAATTTCGCCAACGTGGATAACAGAACTTTGGTTTTCATTTTTAGTGCGGGAAAATAATTTTCTTCACTAACATTTATTATAGTTTTCAAATTTTTTTGCATACATAAACTCTAAAATTTTCATTTTGTTGTGATCTATATTTGCCTTATCTTTTTGTTTACGAGAAAACAAGGAGAGAGAAAAACCCAAGTTTGAAAAAAAAAAGAACATCCAAAATGGAAACGCACAAATTCTGAAAGAGATAATTCCAAAAAGTATCTGTGATTTTTTTGGTCTGCATTTGGTAAAATAGGCCCAAAGAGGGTTGTTTGGCTATGGTAAATATCCCACCACATGTTAAATTAAGAATTTAATTTTTTTCTACTCCTTGAAAATTTTGGATCATTAGCTCATTTGCATCTTCAACATACTTCTGACATGCATATCCACCACATTTATAACATGTTAGGATCAATTAGAATCTCTTTCTTATAAAATTCCACCAAGCAATTAGGGGTTGTACTAGTGGAATTTCCCCAATGTTGATAACAAAACTTTAGTGTACATTTTTAGTGCATGAAAATAACTTTCTTCCCGCACATTTATTATAGTTTTCAAAGTTTTTTGCATACATAAACTCTAAAATTTTCATTTTGCTCATTTGTTTCTTCAAAATGTTTCTGGCATGCATATCCACCACATTTAAAACATGTTAGGATCAATTAGAAATCTATTTCTTACAAAATTCCACTAAGCTATTAGGGGTTGTACAAGGGGAATTTCCCCAACGTGGATAACAAAACTTTGGTTTTCATTTTTCGTGTGTGAAAATAATATTCTACACTCATATTTATTATAGTTTTCAAATTTTTTTGCAAACATAAACTCTAAAATTTTCAATTTTTTTGAATCTATATTTGCCTAATCTTTTTTGTTTACTAGAAAGCAGGGAGAGTGAAAAACTCATGTCCGAAAAAACAATTGAGCATCCAAAAAGGAAATGCACAAATGCTAAGAGAGATAATTCCAAAAAGTATTTGTGATTTTTTAGGTCCGCTTTTTGTAAAATAAGCAAAAAGTGGGTTGTTTGGCGCTGGTAAATATCCCAGCGCACTTTAACTTGAGAATTTAATTTTTTTCTGCGCCTTGAAAATTTTGGATCATTAGGTTATTTGCATCTTCAACATGTTTCTGGCATGCATATCCACCTCATTTAAAACATGTTACGATCAATTAGAAATCTCTTTCTTATAAAACTCCACCAAGCTATTAGGTATTGTACTAGTGGAATTTCCCCAACGTGGATAACAAAACTTTGGTGTTCATTTTTAGTGCGTGAAAATAATTTTCTTCACTCACATTTATTATAGTTTTCAAATTTTTTTGCAAACATAAACTCTAAAATTTTCATTTTGTTGTGATCTATATTTTCCTAATCTTTTTGTTTACGAGAAAACTAGGAGAGTGCAAAACTAAAGTTTGAAAAAAAAAATTGAACATCCAAAATGGAATTACACAAATGCAAAGAGAGATAATTCCAAAAAGTATCTATGGTTTTTTAGGTCTACTTTTTGTAAAAGTGGTAAAAAGTGGGTTGTTTGGCTTTGGTTAATATCCCCCCGCAAGTTAACTTGAGAATATAATTTTTTTTCTACTCCTTGAAATTTTTGGATCATTTGGTCATTTGCATCTTCAACATTTTCTGACATGCATATCCACCACATTTAAAACATGTTAGGAGCAATTAGAAGTCTCTTTCTTATAAAATTCCACCAAGCTATTAGGGGTTGTACTAGTGGAATTTCCCAACCGTGGATAACAAAACTTTGGTGTTCATTTTTAGTGCGTGAAAATAATTTTCTTCACTCTCATTTATTTTAGTTATCAAAATATTTTTGCATACATAAACTCTAAAATTTTCATTTTTTTGTGATCTATATATGTCTTATCTTTTTGTTTCAGAGAAAATTGGGGAGTGAAAAAGTCAAGTTTGAAAAAAAAAATTGAACATCCAAAATGCAAATGCACAAATGCTGAGAGAGATAATTCAAAAATATATTTGTGTTTTTTTTGGTCCGCTTATTTTAAAATAGGCAAAAAGTGGATTGTTTGGCTCTGATAAATTTCCCACCGCACGTTATGTTGAGAATTTAATTTTTTTCTACTCCATATTTTTGGATCATTAGGTCATTTGCATCTTCAACATGTTTCTGGCACGCATATCCACCACATTTAAAACATGTTAGGATCAATTAGAAATCTCTTTGTTATAAAATTCCACCAAGCTATTAGGGGCTGTACTAGTGGAATTTCCCCAACGTGGATAATAAACTTTAGTGTTCATTTTTAGTGCATGAAAATAATTATCTCCACCCATATTTATTATAGTTTTCAATTTTTTTTGCATACATAAACTCTAAAATTTTTATTTTGTTGTGATCTATATTAGCCTTATCGTATTTTTTACGAGAAAAATGGGAGAGTGAAAAACTCATCTTTGAAAAAAAAAATTGAACATCCAAAATGGAAATGCACAAATGCTGAGAGAGATAATTCCAAAAAGTATTTGTGATTTTTTAGGTCTGCTTTTTTTGAAAAAGGCAAAAAGTGGGGTTTTTCCCTCTAATAAATATCCCACCACACGTTAAGTTGAGAATTTAATTTTTTTCTACTCCTTCATATATTTGGATCATTAGGTCATTTGCATCTTCAACATGTTTCTGGCATGCATATCCACCACATTTAAAACATGTTAGGATCAATTAGATATCTCTTTCTTATAAAATTCCACCAAGCTATTAGGGGCTGTACTAGTGGAATTTCCCCAACGTGGATAACAAAACTTTGGTGTTCATTTTTAGTGCATGAAAATAATTATCTCCACTCATATTTATTATAGTTTTCAAATTTTTTTGCATACATAAACTCTAACATTTTCATTTTGTTGTGATCTATATTAGCCTTATCGTATTTTTTACGAGAAAAATGGGAGAGTGAAAAACTCATGTTTGAAAAAAAACTTGAACATCCAAAATGGAAATGCACAAATGCTGAGAGAGATAATTCCAAAAAGTATCTGTGATTCTTTAGGTCCGCTTTTTGTACAATTGGCAAAAAGTGGGTTATTTGGCTCTGGTAAATATTCCACGGCACGTTAACTTGAGAATTTAATTTTTTTCTACTCCTTGAAATTTTTGGATCATTAGGTTATTTTCATCTCAACATGTTTCTGGCATGCATATCCACCGCATTTAAAACATGTTAGGATCAATTAGAAATCTCTTTCTTTTAAAATTCCACCAAGCTATTAGGGGTTGTACTAGTGGAATTTCCCCAACGTGGATAACAAAACTTTGGTGTTCATTTTAGGTGCGTGAAAATAATTCTCTTCACTCACATTTATTATAGTTTTCAAATTTTTTTTGCATACATAAACTCAAAAATTTTCATTTTGTTGTGATATTTATTTGCGTTATCTTTTTTATTAATTGAAAACTGGGAAAGAGAAATACTCAATTTTGAAAAAAAAAAAAGAACATCCAAAATGGAAATGCACAAATGCTGAGAGAGATAATTCCAAAAAGTATCTGTGACTTTTTAGGTCTGCTTTTTGTAAAATAGACAAAAAGTGGGTAGTTTGGCTCTAGCAAATAACCCACCACACGTTAACTTGAGAATTTAATTTTTTTCTACTCCTTTAAATTTTTGGATCATTAGGTCATTTGCATCTTCAACACATTTCTGGCATGCATATCTACCACATTTAAAATATGTTAGGATCAATTAGAAATCTCTTTCTTATAAAATTCCTCCAAGCTATTAGGAGTTGTACTAGTGGAATTTCCCCAATGTGGATAAAAAAACTTTGGTGTTCATTTTTAGTACTTGAAAATAATTTTCTTCACTCCTATTTATTATTGTTTTGAAATTTTTTTGCATACATAAACTCTAAAATTTCATTTTGTTGTGATCTATCTTTGCCTTATGTTTTCGTTTACGAGAAAACCGGGAGAGTGCAAAACTCTAGTTTGAAAAAAAAAAATTGAACATCCAAAATGGAAATGCACAAATGCAGAGAGAAATAATTCCAAAAAGTACCTATGATTTTTTAGGTCCACTTTTTGTAAAATTGGCAAAAAGTGGGTTGTTTGGGTCTGGTAAGTATCCCACAGCACGTTAACTTGAGAATTTAATTTTTTTCTAATCATTAAAATTTTTCAATCAATAAGTCATTTTCATGTTCAACATGTTTCTGGCATGCATATCCACCACATTGAAAACATGTTAGGATCAATTAAAAATCTCTTTCTTATAAAATTCCACCAAGCTATTAGGGGTTGTACTTAGTGGAATTTCCCCAACGTGGTTAACCAAACTTTGGTGTTCATTTTTAGTGCGTGAAAATAATTTTCTTCACTCACATTTATTATAGTTTTCAAATTTTTTTGCATACATAAACTCTACAATTTTTATTTTGTTGTGATCTTTATTTGCGTTATCTTTTTTATTACGAGAAAACTGGGAGAGAGAAAATCTCAAGTTTGAAAAAAAAAATTGAACATCCAAAATGGAAATGCACAAATGCTGAGAGAGATAATTCCAAAAAGTATCTGTGATTTTTTAGGTTAGCTTTTTGTAAAATAGGCAAAAAGTGGGTTGTTTGGCTCTAGCAAATATCCCACCACACGTTAAATCTCTTTCTTATAAAATTCCGCCAAGCTATTAGGGGTTGTCATAGTGGAATTTCCCCAACGTGGATAAAAAAACTTTGGTGTTCATTTTTAGTGCATGAAAATAATTTTCTTCACACCCATTTATTATTTTTTAAAATTTCTTTTTGCATACATAAAATCTAAAATTTTCATTTTGATGTGATCTATATTTGCCTTATCTTTTTGTTTACGAGAAAAATCGGAGAGTGAAAAACTCAAGTTTGAAAAAAAGAAATATAAAATCCAAAATGGAAATGCACAAATTCTGAGAAAGATAATTCAGAAAAGTATCAGTAATTTTTTAGGTCCGCTTTTTGTAAAATAAGTAAAAGTTGGTTGTTTGACTCATGTAAATATCCCACCGCACGTTAATTTGAGAATTTAATTTTTTTCTTCTCCTTGAAATTTTTGGATCATTAGGACATTTGCATCTGCAACATGTTTTTGGCATGCATATCCACCACATTTAAAACATGTTAGGATCAATTAGAAATCTCTTTCTTAAAAAATTCCACCAAGCTATTAGGGGTTGTACTAGTGGAATTTCCCTAATGTGGATAACAAAACTTTGGTGTTCATTATTAGTCCTTGAAAATAATTTTCTTCACACATATTTATTATAGTTTGAATAAAATTTTCATACATAAACTCTAAAATTTTCATTTTGTTGTGATCTATATTTGCCTTATCTTTTTGTTTACGAGAAAACTGGGAGAGTGAAAAACTCAGGTTTGAAAAAAAAATTGAACATCTAAAATGGAAATACACAAATGCTGAGAGAGATAATTCCAAAAAGTATCTGTGATTTTTTAGGTCCGCTCTTTGTAAAATAGGCAAAAAGTTGGTTGTTTGGCTCTGGTAAACATCCCACTGCACGTTAGCTTCAGAATTTAATTTTTTCTACTCCTCTAAATTTTTGGATCATTTGGTCAGTTGCATTTTCAACATGTTTCTAGCATACATATCCACCACATTTAAAACATGTTAGGATCAATTAGAAATCTCTTTCTTATAATATTCCACCAAGCTATTAGGGATTGTACTAGTGGAATTTTCCCAACGTGGATAACAAAACTTTAGAGTTCATTTTTAATGTGTGAAATAATTTTCTTCAATCACATTTATTATAGTTTTCAATTTTTTTTCAATACATAAACTCGAAAATTTTCATTTTGTTGTGATCTATATTTGCCTTGTCTTTTTGTTTGCAAGAAAACAAGGAGAGTGAAAACTCAAGTTTGATTAAAACTTGTACATCCAAAATGGTAATGCACAAATGCTGAGAGAGATAATTCCAAAAAGTATCTGTGATTTTTTAGGTCCGGTTTTTGTAAAATACGCCAAAAGTGGGTTGTTTGTCTCTGGTAAATATCCCACCACACGTTAACTTGTGAATTTTATTTTTTTCAACTCCTTGAAATTTTTGGATCATTAGGTCATTTGCTTCTTCAACATGTTTCTGGTATGCATTTCCACCACATTTAAAACATGCTAGGATAAATTAGAAATCTCTTTCTTATAAAATTCCCAAAAGCCATTAGGGGTTGTACTATTGGAATTTTCCCCACATGGGTAACAAAACTTAGGTGTTCATTTTTAGTGCATAAAAATAATTTTCTTCACTCACATTTATTATAGTTTTTAAATTTTTTTGCATACATAAAATCTAAAATTTTCATTTTGGTGTGATCTATATTTCCCTTATCTTTTTGTTTACGTGAAAACTGGGAGAGTGAAAAAATCAGGTTTGAAAAAAAAAATTGAACATCCAAAATGGAAATGTACAAATGTTGAGAGATAATTTCAAAAAGTATCTGGGATTTTTTAGGTCCACTTTTTGTAAAATAGGCAAAAAGTGGGGGGTTTTGGCTCTGGTAAATAGCCCACCGCATGTTAATTTGAGAATTTAATTTTTTTCTTCTCCTTGAAGTTTTTGGATCATTAGGACATTTGCATCTGCAACATGTTTCTGGCATGCATATCCACCACATTTAATACATGTTAGGATCAATTAGAAATCACTTTCTTATAAAATTCCACCAAGCTATTAGGGGTTGAACTAGTGGAATTTCCCCAACGTGGATAACAAAACTTTGGTGTTCATTTTTAGTGCGTGAAAATAATTTTCTTCATTCACATTTATTATAGTTTTCAAATTTTTTTGCATACATAAACTCTAAAACTTTCATTTTGTTGTGATCTATAAGTGCCTTATCTTTTTGTTTAAGAGAAAAAAAGGGAGATTGAAAACTCAAGTTTGAAAAAAATATAACATCCAAAATGGAACTGCACAAATGCTGAGAGAAATAATTCCAAAAAATATCTGTCAATTTTTAGGTCCGCTTTTTGTAAAATAGGCAAAATGTGGGTTGTTTGGTTCTAGTGAATATCCCACCGCACGTTAGCTTGAAAATTTTGATTTTTTCTATTACTTGAAAATTTTGGATCATTAGGTCATTTGCATCTTCAACATGTTTCTAGCATGCATATCCACCACATTTAAAACATGTTAGGATCAAATAGAAATGTCTTTCTTATAAAATTCCTCCAAGTTATTAGGGGTTGTAGTAGTAGAATTTCCCATACATGAATAACAAAGCTTTGATGTTCATTTTAAGTGCGTGAAATAATTTTCTTCACTCACATTTATTATAGTTTTCAAATTTTTTTGCATACATAAACTCTAAAATTTTCATTTTATTGTGATCTAAATTTTGCTTATCTTTTTGTTCGAGAAAACTGGGAGAGTGAAAACTCAAGTTTAAAAAAAAAATTACCAATATAAATGGAAATGCACAAATGCTGAGAGGGATAATTCCAAAAAGTATCTGTGATTTTTTAGGTCCGCTTTTTGTAAAATAGGCAAAAAGTGGGTTGTTTGGCTCTGGTAAACATCCACTGCACGTTAGCTTGTGAATTTAATTTTTTCTATTGCATTAAATTTTGGGATCATTAGGTCATTTGCATCTTCAACAAGTTTGTGGCATGCATATCCAACACATTTCAAACATGTTAGGATCAATTAGAAATCTCTTTCTTATAAAATTCCACCAAGCTATTAGGGGTTGTACTAGTTGAATTTCCCCAACGTGGATAACAAAACTTTGGTGTTCATTTTTAATGCGTGAAATAATTTTCTTCACTCACATTTATTATAGTTTTCAAATTTTTTTGCATACATAAACTCTAAAATTTTCATTTTGTTGTGATCTATATTTTCCTTATCTTTTTGTTTACGAGAAAACTGGGAGAGTGAAAACTCAAGTTTGAAAAAAATTGAACATCCAAATTAGAAATGGACAATTTCTGAGAGAGATAATTCCAAAAAGTATCTATGATTTTTTAGGTCCGCGTTTTGTAAAATAGGTTGTTTGGGTCTAGTAAATTTCCCACCTCACGTTAGCTTGAGAATTTAATTTTTTCTACTCCTTAAATTTTTTGGATCATTAGGTCATTTGCGTCTTCAACATGTTTTTGGCATGCATATCCACCACATTTAAAACATGTTTGGATCAATTAGAAATCTCTTTCTTTTAAAATTCCACCAAGCTATTAGAGGTATTACAAGTGGAATTTCCCCAACGTGGATAACTAAACTTTGGTGTTCATTTTTAGTGCGTGAAATAATTTTCTTCACTCACATTTATTATAGTTTTCAAATTTTTTTGCATACATAAACTCTAAAATTTTCATTTTTTTGTGATCTATATTTGCCTTATCTTTTTGTTTACGAGAAAACTGGGAGAGTGAAAACTTAAGTTTGTAAAAAAAATTGAACATCCAAAAAGGAAATGCAGAAATGCTGAGAGAGATAATTCCCAAATGTTCCTTTCATTTTTTAGGTCCTCTTTTTCTAAAATAGGCAAAAGTGGGTGGTTTGGCTCTAGTAAATATCCCACAGCACGTTAGCTTGAGAATTTAATTTTTTCTACTGATTGAAATTTTTGGATCAATAGGTCATTTGCATCTTCAACTTGTTTCTAGCATGCATATCCACCACATTTAAAACATGTTAGGATCAATTAGAAATCTCTTATTTATAAAATTCCACCTAGCTATTTGGGGTTGTACTATTGGAATTTCCCCAACGTGGATAACAAAACTTTGGTGATCATTTTTGTGCGTGAAATAATTTTCTTCACACACATTTGTTATAGTTTTCAAATATTTTTGCATACTCGAAAGTTTTCATTTTGTTGTGATCTATATTTACCTTATCTTTTTGTTTACGAGAAAACTGGAAGAGCGAAAAGTCAAATTTGAAAAAAAATAGAACATGCAAAATGGAAAGGCACAAATGCTGAGAGAGATAATTCCAAAAAGTATCAGTGAATTTTTAGGTCCGCTTTTTTAAAAATAGGCAAAAAGTGGGTTGTTTGGCTCTGGTAAATATCCCACCTCACGATAGCTTGAGAATTTTATTTTTTCTACTCCTTGAAATTTTTGGATCACTAGGTCATTTGCTTCTTTAACAAGTTTCTGGCATGCACATCCAACACATTTCAAACATGTTAGGATCAATTAGAAATCTCTTTCTTATAAAACTCCACCAAGCTATTAGGGGTTGTACTAGCGGAATTTCCCCAACGTGGATAACAAAACTTTGGTGTCCATTTTTAGTGCGTGAAATAATTTTCTTCACTCACATTTATTATAGTTTTCAAAAAAAAATTCATACATAAACTCTAAAATTTTCATTTTATCGTGAACTATATTTGCCTTAGCTTTTTGTTTACGAGAAAACTGGAAGGGTGAAAAACTCAAGTTTGAAAAAAACAAAATGAACATCCTAAATGGAAATGCACAAATGCTGAGAGAGATAATTCCAAAAAGTTTCTGTGATTTTTTAGGTATGCTTTTTGTTATATGGGCAAAAAGTGGGTTGTTTGGCTCTGGTAAATATCCCACCGCATGTTAACTTGAGAATTTAATTTTTTGCTACTCCTGAAAATTTTTGGATCATTAGGTCATTGGCATCTTCAACATGTTTCTGGCATGCATATCGTCCACATTAAAAACATGTTAGGATCAATTAGAAATCTTTTTCTTATAAAATTCCACCAAGCTATTAGGGGTTGTACTAGTGGAATTTCCCAAACGTGAATAAGAAAACTTTGGTGTTCATTTTTAGTGCGTGAAAATAGATTTCTACACTCACATTTATTATAGTTTTCAAAATTTTTTGCATACATAAACTCTACATTTTTCATTTTGTTGTGATCTTTATTTGCCATATCTTTTTGATTTCGAGAAAACGGGGAGAGAGAAAAACTAAAGTTTGAAAAAAAAAATTGAACATCCAAAATGGAAATGCACAAATGGTGAGAGGGATAATTCCAAAAAGTATCTATGATTTTTAAGGTCCGCTTTTTGTAAAATAGGCAAAAAGTGGGGTGTTTGGCTCAAGCAAATATCCCACCGCATGTTAACTTGAGAATTTAATTTTTTTCTTCTCCTTGAAATCTTTGGATCATTAGGTCATTTGCATCTTCAACATGTTTCTTGCATGCATATCCACCACATTTAAAACATGTTAGGATTAATTAGAAATCTCTTTCTTATAAAATTCCTCCAAGCTATTAGGGGTTGTACAGATGGAATTTCCCCAACGTGGATAAAAAAACTTTGGTGTTCATTTTTAGTGCGTGATAATAATTTTATTCACTCCCATTTATTATTGTTTTGAAATTTTTTTGCGTACATAAACTTTAAAATTTGCTTTTTGTTGTGATCTATATTTGCCTTATGTTTTTGTTTACGAGAAAACTAGGAGAGTGAAAAACTCTAGTTTGAAAAAAAATTGAACATCCAAAATGGAAATGCACAAATGCTGAGAGAAATAATTCCAAAAAGTATCTATGATTTTTTAGGTCCGCTTTTTGTAAAATAGGCAAAAAGTGGGTTGTTTGTCTCTGGTAAATATCCCACCGCAGGTTAACTAGAGAATTGAATATTTTTCTACTCCTTGAAATTTTTTGATCATTAGGTCGCTTGCATCTTCAACATGTTTTTGGCGTGCATATTAACCACATTTAAAACTTCTTAGGATCAATTAGAAATCACTTTCTAATAAAATTCCACCAAGCTATTAGGGGTGGTACTAGTGGAATTTCCCCAACATGGATAACAAAACTTTTGTGTTCATTTTTTGTGCTTGAAAATAATTTTCCTCACTCACATTTATTATATTTTTCAAAATTTTTTTCTTATATAAACTATTAAAATTTCATTTTGTTGTGATCTATATTTTGCCTTATCTTTTTGTTTACGAGAAAACTGGGGAAAGGAAATACTCAAGTTTGAAAAAATAATTGAACATCCGAAATGGAAATGCACAAATGCTAACAGAGATAATTCAAAAAAGTATCTATGATTTTTTAGGTCCGCTTATTGTAAAATAGGCAAAAAGTGGGTTGCTTGGCTCTGGTAAAAGCACGTTAACTTGAGAATTTAATGTTTTTCTACTCCTTCAAATTTTTGGATCATTAGGTCCTTTGCATCATCAACATCTTTCTGGCATGCATATCCACCACATTTAAAACATGTTTGGACAAATTAAAATCTCTTTCAGATAAAATTCCACCAATCTATTAGGGGTTGTACTAGTGGAATTTCCCCAACGTGGAGAACAAAACTTTGGTGTTCATTTTTAGTGCCCGAAAATAATTATCTCTACTCACATTTATTATAGTTTTCAAATTTTTTTGCGTACATAAACTCTAAAATTTTTATTTTGCTGTGATCTATATTTGCCTTATCGTATTGTTTATGAGAAAACTGGGAGAGTGAAAAACTCATGTTTGAAAAAAAAAATTGAACATCCAAAAAGGAAATGCACAAATACTGAGAGAGATAATTCCAGAAAGTATCTGTGATTTTTTAGGTCCACTTTTTGTACAATTGGCAAAAAGTGGGTTATTTGGCTCTGGTAAATATTCCACCACACGTTAACTTGAGAATTTAATTTTTTTCTACTCGTTGAAATTTTTGGATCATTAGGTTATTTTCATCTTCAACATGTTTTTGGCATGCATACCCACCACATTTAAAACATGTAAGGATCAACTAGAAATCTCTCTCTTATAAAATTCCACCAAGCTATTAGGGGTTGTTCTAGTGGAATTTCCCCAACGTGGATAACAAAACTTTCGTGTTCATTTTCAGTGCGTGAAAATAATTTTCTTCACCAACATTTATTATTGTTTTAAAATTTTTTTTCATACATAAACTCTAAAATTTTCATGTTGTCTTGATCTGTATTTGCTTTATCTTTTTAATTACGAGAAATCTGGGAGAGAGAAAAACTCAAGTATGAAAAAAAAAATCTAACATCCAAAATGGAAATGCACAAATACTGAGAGAGATAATTCAAAAAAGTATCTATTTTTTTTAGGTCCACTTTTTGTAAAATAGGCAAAAAGTGGGTTGTTTGGCTCTAGCAAATATCCCACCGCACTTTAACTTGAGAATTTCATTTTTTTCTACTCCTTGAAGTTTGTGGATCATTAGGTCATTTGCATCTTCAACATGTTTCTGGCATGCATATCCACCACATTTAAAACATGTAAGGATCAATTATAAATCTCTTTCTTATAAAATTCCTCCAAGCTATTAGGGGTTGTACTAGTGAAATTTCCCCATCGTGGATGAAATATCTTTGGTGTTCATTTTTTGTGCGTGAAATAATTTTTTTCACTCCGATTTAATATTGTTTTCAATTTTTTTCCCATACTTAAACTCTAAAATTTTCATTTTGTTATCATCTATATTTGCCTTATGTTTTTGTTTACGAGAAAACTGGGAGAGTGAAAAACTCTAGTTTGACAAAAAAAATTTAACATCGAAAATGGAAATGCACAAATGCAGAGAGAAATAATTCCAAAAAGTATCTATGATTTTTTAGGTCCGCTTTTTGTAAAATTCGCAAAAAGTGGGTTGTTTTGCTCATGTAAATATCCCACCGCACGTTAACTTGAGAATTTAATTTTTTTCGACTCCTTGAAATTTTTGGATCATTAGGTCACTTGCATCTTCAACATGTTTCTGGCATGCATATCCACCACATTTAAAATTTCTTTTGATCAATTAGAGATTTCTTTCTTATAAAATTCCACCAAGCTATTAGAGGTTGTACTAGTGGAATTTCCCCAACGAGGATAACAAAACTTTTGTGTTCATTTTTAGTGCGTGAAAATAATTATCTCCACTCACATTTTTTATAGTTTTCAAATTTTTTTGCATACATCAACTCTAAAATTTTTATTTTGTTGTCGTCTATATTTGCCTTATCTTTTTGTTTACGAGAAAACTGGGAGAGTGAAAAACACAAGTTTGAAAATAAAAATTGAATACCCAAAATGGAAATGCACAAATGCTGAAAGAGATAATTCCAAAAAGTATCTGTTATTTTTTAGGTCTGCTTTTTGTAAAATAGGCAAAAAGTGGGTTGTTTGTCCCTGGTAAATATCCCACCGCAGGTTAACTAGAGAATTTAATATTTTTCTACTCCTTGAAATTTTTTGATCATTAGGTCGCTTGCATCTTCAACATGTTTCTGGCGTGCATATCAACCACATTTAAAACTTCTTAGGATCAATTAGAAATCACTTTCTAATAAAATTCCACCAAGGTATTAGGGGTTGTACTAGTGGAATTTCCCCAACATGGAAAACAAAACTTTGGTGTTTATTTTTAGTGCGTGAAAATAATTTTCTACACTCATATTTATTTTAGTTTTCAAAATTTTTTGCATACATAAACTCTAAAATTTTTATTTTGTTGTGGTCTATATTTGCCTTATCTTTTTGTTTACGAGCAAACTGGGAGAGTGAAAAACAGAAGTTTGAAAATAAAAATTGAACATCCAAAATGAAAATGCAAAAATGCAGAGAGAGATAATTCCAAAAAATATCTGTGATTTTTTATGTCTGCTTTTTCTAAAATAACCAAAAAGTGGGTTGTTTGGCTTTGGTAAATATCCCACCGCAAGTTAACTTGAGAATTTAATTTTTTTTCTACGCCTTGAAATTTTTGGATCAGTAGGTCATTTGCATCTTCAATATGTTTTTGGCTTGCATATCCACCATATTTAAAACATGTTAGGATCAATTAGAAATCTCTTTCTTAATAAAATTCCACCAAGCTATAAGGGGTTGTACTAGTGGAATTTCCCCAACTCTGATAACAAAAATTTGTTGTTCATTTTTAGTGCATGAAAATAATTTTCTTCACTCACATTTATTATAGTTTTCAAATTTTTTAGCATACATAAACTCTAAAATTTTCATTTTGTTGTGATCTACATTTGCCATATCTTTTTGTTTATGAGAAAACTGGGAGAGTAAAATACACAAATTTGAAAAAAAAATTGAACATAAAAAATGGAAATGCACAAATGCTGAGAGAGATAATTCCAAAAAGTATCTATGATTTTTTAGCTGCGTTTTTTGTAAAAAAGGCTAAAAGTGGGTTGTTTGGCTCTGGAAAATATCCCTCCGCATGTTAACTTGAGAATTTCATTTTTTTTCTACTCCTTGAAATTTTTGGATCATTAGGTCATTTGCATGTTCAACATGTTTCTGGCATGCATATCCACAACATTTAAAACATGTAAGGATCAATTAGAAATCTTTTTCTTATAAAATTCCACCAAGCTATTAGAGGTTCAACTAGTGAAATTTCCACAACGTGGATAACAAAACTATGGTGTTCATTTTTAGTGCGTGAAACTAATTTTCTTCACTCACATTTATTTTAGTTTTCAAAATTTTTGGCATACATAAACTCTAAAATTTTCAATTTTGTTGTGGTATTTATTTGCCTTATCTTTTGGTAAACGAGAAAAGTAGTATAGTGAAAAACACAAGTTTGAAAAAAAAAATTGAACATCTAAAATGGAAATGCACAAATGCTGAGAGAGATAATTCCAAAAAGTATATGTGATTTTTTAGGTCCACTTTTTGTAAAATAGGCAAAAAGTGGGTGTTTGGCTTTTGTAAATATCCCACTGCACGTTAACTTGAGAATTTAATTTTTTTCTAATCATTGAAATATTTTTTCCACCACATTTAAAACATGTTAGAATCAAATAGAAATCTCTTTCTTATAAAATTCCACCACGCTATTAGGGGTTGAAGAAGTGGAATTTCCCCAACGTAGATAAAAAACTTTGGTTTTCATTTTTAGTGCATCAAAATAATTTTCTTCACTCCCATTTATTATTGTTTTCAAATTTTTTTGCATACATATACTCTAAAATTTTCATTTTGTTGTGATCTATATTTGCCTTATCTTTTTGTTTACAAGAAAACTGGGAGAATGAAAAACTCAATTTTGAAAAAAAAATTGAACTTCCAAAATGGAAATGCACAAATGCTGAGAGAGATAATTCGAAAAAGTATCAATGATTTTTTAGGTTCGATTTTTGTAAAATAGGAAAAAAGTGGGTTATTCGGCTCTGGTCAATATCCCACCGCACGTTAAGTTGAGAATTTAAATCTTTTCTACTCGAAATTTTTGGATCATTAGGTCATTTGCATCTTCAACATGTTACTCGCATGCATATCCACCACAATTAAAACATGTTAGAATCAATTAGAAATCTCTTTCTTATAAAATTCCACCAAGCTATTTGGGGTTGTACTAGTGGAATTTCCCCAACGTGGAGAACAAAACTTTGGTGTTCATTTTTAGTGCGTGAAAATAATTTTCTTCACCCACATTTATTATAGTTTTCAAATTTTTTTGCATTCATAAACTCTAAAATTTTCATTTTGTTGTTATCTATATTTGCCTTATCGTTTTGTTTACGAGAAACTAGGAGAGTGAAAAACTCAAGCTTGAAAAAAAAATTGAACGTCCAAAATAGAAATACACAAATGCTGAGAGAGAAAATTCCAAAAAGTATCTTTGACTTTTTGGTCCGATTTTTGTAAAATAGGCAAAAAGTGGGTTGTCTGGCTTTGATTAATATCCCACCGCATGTTAACTTGAGAATTATTTTTTTTTTCTACTCGAAATTTTTGGATCATTCGGTCATTTGCATCTTCAACATGTTTCTGGCATGCATATCCACTACATTTAAAACATGTTAGGATCATTAATAAATCCCTTTTTTATAAAATTCCACCAAGCTATTAGGGGTTGTACTAGTGGAATTTCCCCAACGTGGATAACAAAACTTTGGTGTTCATTTTTAGTGCGTGAAAATAATTTTCTTCACTCACATTTATTATAGTTTTCAAATTTTTTTGCATACATAAACTCTAAAATTTTCATTTTTTTGTGATCTATATTTGCCTTATCTTTTTGTTTACGAGAAAACTGGGAGAGTGAAAAACTCAAGTTTGAAAAAACATTGATAACAAAAAATGGAAATGCACAAATGCTGAGAGAGATAATTCCAAAAAGTATATGTGATTTTTTAGGTCCACTTTTTGTAAAATTGGCAAAAAGTGGGTTGTTTGGCTCTGGTAAATATCCCACTGCACGTTAACTTGAGAATTTAATTTTTTCTACTCTTTGAAATTTTTGGATCATTAGGTCATTTGCATCTTTAACATGTTTCTGGCATGCATATCCACCACATTTAAAACAAGTTAGGATCAAATATAAATCTCTTTCTTATAAAATTCCACCAAGCTATTCGGGGTTCAATTAGTGGAATTTCCCCAATGTGGATAACAAAACTTTTGTGTTTATTTTTAGTGCGTGAAAGTAATTTTCTTCACTCACATTTATTTTTGTTTTTAAAATTTTTTGCATACATAAACTCTAAAATTTTCTATTTGTTGTGGTGTATATTTGCCGTATCTTTTTGGTTACGAGAAAACTGGGAGAGTGAAAAACTCAAGTTTGAAAAAAAAAATTGAACATCCAAAATGGAAATGCACAAATGCTGAGAGAGATAATTCCAAAAATTATCTGTGATTTGTTAGGTCCGCTTTTTGCAAAATAGGCAAAAAGTGGGTTGTTTGGCTCTGGTAAATATCCCACCGCACGTTAACTTGAGAGTTTAATTTTTTTCAACTCCTGGAACTTTTTGGATCATTAGGTCATTTGGATCTTCAACATGTTTCTGATATGCATATCCATCACATTTAAAACATGTTAGGATCAATTAGAAATCTCTTCCTTATAAAATTCCACCAAACTATTAGGGGTGTTACTATTGGAATTTTCGCAACGTGGATAACAAAACTTTGTTGTTCATTTTTAGTGCGTGAAAATAATTTTCTTCACTCACATTTATTAAAGCTTTCAATCTTTTTTGCATATATAAACTCTAAAATTTTCATTTTGATGTGATCTATATTTGCCTTATCTTTTTCTTTATGAGAAAAATGGGAGAGAGAAAAACTCAAGTTTGAAAAAAAAAATTGAACATCCAAAATGGAAATACACAAATGCTGAGAGAGAAAATTCCAAAACGTATCTGTGATTTTTAAGGTCCGCTTTTTGTAAAATAGGCAAAACGTGGGTTGTTTGGCTCTAGTAAATGTCCCACCACACGTTAATTTGAGAATTTAATTTTTTTCTTCTCTTTGAAATTTTTGGATCATTAAGACATTTGCATCTGCAACATGTTTCTGGCATGCATATCCACCACATTTAAAACATCTAGGATCTATTAGAAATCTCTTTCTTATAAAATTCCACCAAGCTATTCGGGGTTGTACTGGTGGAATTTCCTTAACATGGATAACAAACCCTTGGTGTACATTTTTAGTGCGTGAGAATAATTTTCTTCACACACATTTATTATAGTTTTCAAATTTTTTTGCATACATAATCTCTAAAATTTTCATTTTGTAGTGATCTATATTGGCCTTATCTTTTTGTTTACGAGAAAACTGGGAGAGTGAAAAACTCAAGTTTGAAAAAAAAAGTTGAACATCCAAAATGGAAATTCACAAATGCTGAGAGAGATAATTCCAAAAAGTATCTGTGATTTTTTAGGTCCGGTCTTTGTAAAATAGGCAAAAAGTTGGTTGTTTGGCTCTGGTAAACATCCCACTGCATGTTTGCTTGAGAATTTAATTTTTTTTTCCTCCATTAAATTTTTGGATCATTTGATCAGTTGCGTTTTCAACAAGTTTCTAGCATGCATATCCACCATATTTAAAACATGTTAGGATCAATTAGAAATCTCTTTCTTATAATATTCCACCACGCTATTAGGGGTAGTACTATTGATTTTTCCCCAACGAGGATAACAAAACTTTAGAGTTCCTTTTTAATGCGTGAAATAATTTTCTTCACTCACATTTATTATAGTTTTCAATTTTTTTTCAATACATAAACTCAAAAATTTTCATTTTGTTGTGATCTATATTTGCCTTATCTTTTTGTTTACGAGAAAACAAGGAGATCAAAAACTCAAGTTTGAATAAAAATTGAACATCCAAAATGGAAATGCACAAATGCTGAGAGAGATAATTCCAAAAATTATCTGTGATTTTTTAGGTCCGCCTTTTGTAAAATAGGCTAAAAGCGGGTTGTTTTTCTCTGGTAAATATCCTAGTGCACGTTAATTTGTGAACGTAATTTTTTTCTTCTCCTTGAAATTTTTGGATCATTAGGACATTTGCATCTGTAACATGTTTCTGGCATGCATATCCACCACATTTAAAACATGTTAGGATCAATTAGAAATCTCTTTCTTATAAAATTCCACCAAGCTATTAGAGGTTGTACTAGTCGAATTTCCCTGACGTGGATAACAAAACTTTGGTGTTCATTTTTAGTGCGTGAAAATAATTTTCTTTACTCACATTTATTATAGTTTTCAAAGTTTTTTGCGTACATAAACTCTAAAATTTTCATTTTCTTGTGATCTATATTTGCCTTATCTTTTTGTTTACGAGAAAAATGGGAGAGAGAAAAACTCAAGTGTGAAAAAAAAGTTGAACATCCAAAATGGAAATGCACAAATGCTGAGAGAGATAATTCCAAAAGGTATTTGTGATTTTTTAGGTCCGCTCTTTGTAAAATAGGCAAAAAGTTGGTTGTTTGGCTCTGGTAAACATCCCATTGCACGTTTGCTTGAGAATTTAATTTTTTCTACTCCTTGAAATTGTTGGATCATTTGGTCAGTTGCATTTTCAACATGTTTCTATCATGCATATCCACCACATTTATAACATGTTAGGACCAATTATAAATCTCTTTCTTACAATATTCCACATGGCTATTAGGGGTTGTACTAGTGGAATTTCACCAACGTGGATAACAAAACTTTGGTGTTCATTTTTACTTCGTGAAAATAATTTTCTTAACTCACATTTATTATAGTTTTCAAATTTTTTTGCAAACATAAACTCTAAAATTTTCATGTTTGTGTGATCTATATTTGCCTTTTCTTTTTTGTTTACGAGAAAACTGGGAGAGTGAAAAACTCAAGCTTGAAAAACAAATTGAACATCCAAAATGATATTGCACAAATGCTGAGAGAGATAATTCCAAAAAGTATCTGTGATTTTTTAGGTCCGCTTTTTGTAAAATAGGCCAAAAGTGGGTTTTTTGGCTGTGGTAAACATCCCACCCCACGTTAACTTGAGAATTTAATTTTTTCTACTCCTTCAAATTTTTGTTTAATTAGGTCATTTGCATCTTCAACATGTGTCTAGCATGCTTATCCACCACATTTAAAACATGTTAGGATCAATTAGAAATCTCTTTCTTATAAAATTCCACCAAGCTATTAGGGGTTGTGCAAGTAGAATTTCCCCAACGGGACAAAAAAACTTTGGTGTTAATTTTTAGTGGCTGAAAGTAATTTTCTTCACTACCATTTATTATTGTTTTCAATTTTTTTTGCACACATAAACTCTTAAATTTTCATTTTGCTGTGATCTATATTTGCCATATCTTTTTGTTTATGAGAAAACTGGGAGAATGAAAAACTCAGGTTTGAAAAATAAAATTGAACATCCAAAATGGAAGTACACAAAAGCTGAGAGAGATAATTCCAAAAAGTATATATGATTTTGAAGGTCCATTTTTGTAAAATAGGAAAAAAGTGGGTTGCTTGGCTCTGGTAAATTTCCCACCGCACGTTTACTTGAGAATTTAATTTGTTTCTACTCCTTGAAAATTTTGGATCATTAGATCATTAGCATCTTCAACATGTTACTGGCATGCATATCCACCACATTTAAAACATGTTAGGATCAATTAGAAATCTTTCTTATAAAATTCCACCAAGCTATTAGGGGTTGTAGTAGTGGAATTTCCCCAACGTGGATAACAGAACTTTGGTGTTCATTTTTAGTGTCTGAAAATAATTTTCTTCACTCATATTTATTATAGTTTTCAAAATTTTTTTCATACATAAACTCTAAAATTTTCATTTTGTTGTGATCTATATTTGCCTTTTCTTTTTGTTTACGAGAAAACTAGGAGAGTGAAAAACTCAAGTTCGAAAAAAAAATTGAACAACCATTATGAAAATGCACAAATGCTGAGAGAGATAATTCCGAAAAGTATAAGTGATTTTTTAGGTATGGTTTCTGAAAAATAGGCAAAAAGTGGGTTGTTTGGCTCTAGTAAATATCCCACCGCACGTTAACTTGAGAATTTAATTTTTTTGTACTCCTTGAAATTTTGGATCTTTAGGTCATTTGCATCTTCAACATGTTTCTTGCATGCATATCCACCACATTTAAAACATGTTAGGATCAATTAAAAATCTCTTTCTTAGGGGTTGTACTAGTGGAATTTCACCAACGTGGATAACAAAACTTTGGTGTTCATTTTTTGTGTGTGAAAATAATTTTCTTCACACACATTTACTATAGTTTTCAAATTTTTTTGCATACATAAACTCTAAAATTTTCATTTTGTTGTGATCTATATTTGCCTTTTCTTTTTGTTTACAAGAAAACTGGGAGAGTGAAAAACTCAAGTTTGAAAAAAAAATTGAACATCCAAAATGATAATGCACAAATGCTGAGAGAGATAATTCCAAAAAGTATCAGTATGTTTTTAGGTCCGCGTTTTGGAAAATAGGCAATAACTGGGTTTTTTGGCCGTGGTAAATATCCCACCCCACGTTAACTTGAGAATTTGATTTTTTTCTACTCTAAATTTTTAGATGATTAGGTGATTTGCATCTTTACATTGCGTCTGGCATGCATATCCACCACATTTAAAACATGTTAGGATCAATTAGAAATCTCATTCTTATTAAATTCCACCAAGCTATTAGGGGTTGTACTAGTGGAATTTTTCCAACTTGGAAAACAAAACTTTGTTGTACATTTTTAGTGCATGAAAATAATTTTCTTCACTCACATTTAATATAGTTTTCAAATTTTTTTGCATACATAAACTCTAAAATATTTATATTGTTGTCATCTATATTTGCCTTATCTTTTTGTTTACGAGAAAACTGGGAGAGTGAAAAACTCATGTTTGAAAAAAATATTGAACATCCAAAATGGAAATGCACGAATGCTCAGAGAGATAATTCCAAAAAGTATTTGTGATTTTTTAGGACCGCATTTGGTAAAATAGGTAAAAAGCGGGTTGTTTGGCTCTGGTAAATATCCTACCACACATTAACTTGAGAATTTCATTTTTTTCTACTCCTTGAAATTTTTGGATCATTGGGTTATTTGCATCTTCAACATGTTTCTTACATGCATATCCACCACATTTAAAACATGTTAGGATCAATTAGAAATTTCTTTCTTATAAAACTCCACCAAGCTATTAGCGGTTGTACTAGAGGAATTTCACCAACGTGGAAAACAAAACTTTGGTGTTCATTTTTATTGTGTGAAACAATTTTCTTCTCTCACATTTATGTTTGTTTTCAAATTTTTTTGCATTCATAAACGCTAAAATTTTCATTTTGTGGTGATCTATATTTGCCTTATTTTTTTGTTTACGAGAAAACTGGGGAGTGAAAACCCAAGTTTGAAAAAAAATTGAACATCCAAAATGGAAATGCACAAATGCTAAGAGAGATAATTCCAAAAAGTATCTGTGATTTTTTAGGTCCGCTTTTTGTAAAATTGGCAAAAAGTGTGTTGTTTGGCTCTAGTAAACATCCCTCTGCACGTTGGCTTGAGAATTTAATTTTTTCTTCTCCTTGAAATTTTTGGATCATTAGGTCAGTTGCATTTTCAACATGTTTCTAGCATGCAGATCCACCACATTTAAAACATGTTAGGATCAATTAGAAAACTCTTTCTTATAAAATTCAACCAAGCTATTATGGGTTGTACTAGTAGAATTTCCACAACGTGGATAACAAAACTTTGGTGTTCATTTTTAGTGCGTCAAAATAATTTTCTTCACTCACATTTATTATTGTTTTCAAATTTTTTGCCATACATAAACTCTAAAATTTTCATTTTGTTGTGATCTATATTTGCCTTATCTTTTTGTTTACGAGAAAACTAGGAGAGTGAAAAACTCAAGTTTGAAAAAAAAAGTTAAACATCCAAAATGGAAATGCACAAATGCTGAGAGAGATAATTCCAAAAAGTATCTATGATTTTTTAGGTCCGATTTTATTAAAATAGGCAAAAAGTGGGTTGTTTGGGTCTAGCAAATATCCCACTGCACGTTAACTTTAGAATTTAATTTTTTTTCTACTCCTTCAAATATTTTGAGCATTAGGTCATTTGCTTCTTTACATTGCGTCCGGCATGCATATCCACCACATTTAAAACATGTTAGGATCAATTAGAAATCTCATTCTTATTAAATTCCACCAAGCTATTAGGGGTTGTACTAGTGGAATTTCCCCAACTTGGATAACAAAACTTTGTTGTTCATTTTTAGTGCATGAAAATAATTTTCTTCACTCACATTTAATATAGTTTTCAAATTTTTTTGCATACATAAACTCTAAAATATTTATATTGTTGTCATCTATATTTGCCTTATCTTTTTGTTTACGAGAAAACTGGGAGAGTGAAAAACTCAAGTTTGAAAAAAAAATTGAACATCCAAAATGGAAATGCACAAATGTTGAGAGAGATAATTCCAAAAAGTATCTGTGATTTTTTAGGTCCGCTTTTTGTAAAATTGGCACAAAGTGGGTGGTTTGGCTCTAGTAAACATCCCACTGCATGTTGGCTTGAGAATTTAATTTTTTCTTCTCCTTGAAATTTTTGGATCATTTGGTCAGTTGCATTTTCAACATGTTTCTAGCATGCAGATCCACCACATTTAAAACATGTTAGGATCAATTAGAAAACTCTTTCTTATAAAATTCCCCCAAGCTATTAGGGGTTGTACTAGTAGAATTTCCACAACGTGGATAACAAAACTTTGGTGTTCATTTTTAGTGCGTCAAAATAATTTTCTTCACTCACATTTATTATTGTTTTCAAATTTTTTGCCATACATAAACTCTAAAATTTTTATTTTGTTGTGATCTATATTTGCGTTATCTTTTTGTTTACGAGAAAACTAGGAGAGTGAAAAACTCAAGTTTGAAAAAAAAAGTTAAACATCCAAAATGGAAATGCACAAATGCTGAGAGAGATAATTCCAAAAAGTATCTATGATTTTTTAGGTCTGATTTTATTAAAATAGGCAAAAAGTGGGTTGTTTGGGTCTAGCAAATATCCCACAGCACGTTAACTTTAGAATTTAATTTTTTTTCTACTCCTTCAAATATTTTGAGCATTAAATCATTTGCTTCTTCAACATGTTTCAGGCAAGCATATCCAGCACATTTAAAACATGTTAGGATCAATTAGAAATCTCTTTCTTATAAAATTCCACCAAGCTATTAGGGGTTGTACTAGTGGAATTTTCACCAACGTGGAAAATAAAACTTTGGTGTTCATTTTAGAGCGTGATACAATTTTCTTCTCTCACATTTATTATAGTTTTCAAATTTTTTTGCATACATAAACTCTAAAATTTTCGTTTTGTTGTGATCTATATTTGCCTTATCTTTTTGTTTACGAGAAAATTGGGAGAGTGAAAACCCAAGTTTGAAAAAAAATTGAACATCCAAAATGGAAATGCACAAATGATGAGAGAGATAATTCCAAAAAGTATCTGTGATTTTTTAGGTCCGCTTTTTGTAAAATAGGCAAAAAGTGGGTGGTTTGGCTCTGGTAAACATCCCACAGCACGTTAGCTTGAGAATTTAATTTTTTTTACTCCTTGAAATTTTTGGATCATTTGGTTAGTCGCATTTTCAACATGTGTCTAGCATGCATATCCACCACAGTTAAAACATGTTTGGATCAATTAGAAATCTCTTTCTTATAATATTCCACCAAGCTATTAGGGGTTGTACTAGTGGAATTTCCCCAATGTGGATAACAAAACTTTAGAGTTCATTTTTAGTGCGTGAAATAATTTCTTCACTCACATTTATTATAGTTTTCAAAATTTTTTCAATAAATAAACTCAAAATTTTTCATTTTGTTGTGATCTATATTTGCCTTATCTTTTTGTTTTTGAGAAAACAAGGAGATTGAAAACTCAAGTTTGAATAAAAATTGAACATCCAAAATGGAAATGAACAAATGCTGAGAGCGATAATTCAAAAAAGTATCTTTGATTTTTTAGGTCTGCTTTTTGTAAAATAGGCAAAAAGTGGGTTGTTTGGCTCTGGTAAATATCCCACCGCACGTTAACTTGAGAATTTAATTATTTCTACTCCTTGAAAATTTTGGATCATTAGGTAATTTTCATCTTCAACACGTTTCTGGCGTGCATATCCACCACATTTCAAACATGTTAGGATCAATTAGAAATCTCTTATTTATAAAATCCCACTAAGCTATTTGTGGTTTTACTAGTGGAATTTCCCAACGTGGATAACTAAACTTTGGTGTTCATTTTTTGTGCATGAAATAATTATCTTCACTCAAATTTATTATAATTTTCAATTTTTTTTGCGTACTTAGACTCTAAAATTTTCATTTTGTTGTGATCTTTATTTGCCTTATCTTTTTGTTTCAGAGAAAAAAGGGAGATTAAAACTCAAGTTTGAAAAAAAATTGAACATCCAAAATGGAAATGCACAAATGCTGAGAGAAATAATTGTAAAAAATATCTGTGATTTTTTAAGTCTGCTTTTTGTAAAATAGGCAAAAAGTGGGTTGTTTGGCTTTGGTAAATATCCCACCGCACGTTAACTTGAGAATTTAATTTTTTTGTACTCCTTGAAATTTTGGATCTTTAGGTCATTTTCATCTTCAACATGTTTCTGGCATGCATATCCACCACATTTAAAACATGTTAGGATCAATTAGAAATGTCTTTCTCCTAAAATTGCACCAAGTTATTAGGGGTTGTACTAGTGGAATTTCCCATACGTGGATAACAAAGCTTTTGTGTTGATTTTTAGTATGTGAACTAGTTTTCTTCACTCACATTTATAATAGTTTTCAAATTTTTTTGTATACAAAAACTCTATAATTTTGATTTTATTGTGATCTATATTTGACTTATCTTTTTGTTTTCGAGAAAACTGGGAGAGTGAAAACTCAAGTTTGAAAAAAAATTTAACATTATAAATGGAAATACACAAATGCTGAGAGAGATAATTCCAAAAAGTATCTGTGATTTTTTAGGTCCGGTCTTTGTAAAATAGGCAAAAAGTTGGTTGTTTGGCTCTGGTAAACATCCCACTGCATGTTTGCTTGAGAATTTAATTTTTTTTTCCTCCTAGAAATTTTTGGATCATTTGATCAGTTGCGTTTTCAACAAGTTTCTAGCATGCATATCCACCACATTTAAAACATGTTAGGATCAATTAGAAATGTCTTTCTTATAATATTCCACCAAGCTATTAGGGGTAGTACTAGTGCAATTTCCCCAACGAGGATAACAAAACTTTAGAGTTCCTTTTTAATGCGTGAAATAATTTTCTTCACTCACATTTATTATAGTTTTCAAGTTTTTTTCAATACATAAACTTGAAAATTTTCATTTTGTTGTGATCTATATTTGCCTTATATTTTTGTTTACGAGAAAACAAGGAGATCGAAAACTCAAGTTTGAATAAAAATTGAACATCCAAAATGGAAATGCACAAATGCTGAGAGAGATAATTCCAAACATTATCTGTGATTTTTTAGGTCTGCCATTTGTAAAATAGGCTAAAAGTGGGTTGTTTGGCTCTGGTAAATATCCCAGTGCACGTTAATTTGTGAACGTAATTTTTTTCTTCTCCTTGAAATTTTTGGATCATTAGGACATTTGCATCTGTAACATGTTTCTGGCATGCATATCCACCTCTTTTAAAACATGTTAGGATCAATTAGAAATCTCTTTCTTATAAAATTCCACCAAGCTATTAGGGGTTGTACTAGTCGAATTTCCCTGACGTGGATAACAAAACTTTGGTGTTCATTTTTAGTGCGTGAAAATAATTTTCTTTACTCACATTTATTATAGTTTTCAAATTTTTTTGCGTATATAAACTCTAAAATTTTCATTTTGTTGTGATCTATATTTGCCTTATCTTTTTGTTTACGAGAAAAATGGGAGAGTGAAAAACTCAAGTGTGAAAAAAAAGTTGAACATCCAAAATGATAATGCACAAATGCTGAGAGAGATAATTCCAAGAAGTATCTGTTATTTTTTAGGTCCGCTTTTTGTAAAATAGGCAAAAAGTGGGTTTTTTGGCTTTGGTAAACATCCCACCCCACGTTAACTTGAGAATTTAATTTTTTTCTACTCCTTCAAATTTTTGTTTAATTAGGTCATTTGCATGTTCAACATGTGTCTAGCATGCTTATCCACCACATTTAAAACATGTTAGGATCAATTAGAAATCTCTTTCTTATAAAATACCACCAAGCTATTAGGGGTTGTGCAAGTAGAATTTCCCCAACGGGATAAAAAAACTTTGGTGTTAATTTTTAGTGGCTGAAAGTAATTTTCTTCACTACCATTTATTATTCTTTTCAAATTTTTTTGCATACATAAACTCTTAAATTTTCATTTTGTTGTGATCTATATTTGCCATATCTTTTTGTTTATGAGAAAACTGGGAGAATGAAAAATTCAAGTTTGAAAAAAAAAATTGAACATCCAAAATGGAAGTGCACAAAAGCTGAGAGAGATAATTACAAAAAGTATATATGATTTTTAAGGTCCGTTTTTTGTAAAATAGGTAAAAAGTGGGTTGCTTGGCTCTGGTAAAGTTCCCACTGCACGTTTACTTGAGAATTTAATTTGTTTCTACTCATTGAAATTTTTGGATCATTAGATCATTTGCATCTTCAACATGTTACTGGCATGCACATCCACCACATTTAAAACTTGTTAGGATCAATTAGAAATCTTTCTTATAAAATTCCACCAAGCTATTAGGGGTTGTAGTAGTGGAATTTCTCCAACGTGGATAACAAAACTTTGGTGTTCATTTTTAGTGTCTGAAAATAATTTTCTTCACTCACATTTATTAAAGTTTTCAAATTTTTTTGCATACATAAACTCTAAAATTTTCATTTTTTTGTGATCTATATTTGCCTTTTCTTTTTGTTTACGAGAAAACTATGAGAGTGAAAAACTCAAGCTTGAAAAAAAAATTGAACATCCATTATGAAAATGCACAAATGCTGAGAAAGATAATTCCGAAAAGTATAAGTGATTTTTTAGGTCTGCTTTCTGTAAAATAGGCAAAAAGTGGATTGTTTGGCTCTAGTAACATTCCCACCGCACGTTAACTTGAGAATTTAATTTTTTTGTACTCCTTGAAATTTTGGATCTTTAGGTCATTTGCATCTTCAACATGTTTCTTGCATGCATATCCACCACATTTAAAACATGTTAGGATCAATTAGAAATTTCTTTCTAAGGGGTTGTACTAGTGGAATTTCACCAACGTGGATAACAAAACTTTGGTGTTCATTTTTAGTGTGTGACAATAATTTTCTTCACACACATTTACTATAGTTTTCAAATTTTTTTGCATACATAAACTCTAAAATTTTAATTTCGTAGTGATCTATATTTGCCTTTTCTTTTTGTTTTCGAGAAAACTGGGAGAGTGAAAAACTCAAGTTTGAAAAAAAAATTGAACATCCAAAATGATAATGCACAAATGCTGAGAGAGATAATTCCAAAAAGTATCAGTATGTTTTTAGGTCCGCTTTTTGGAAAATAGGCAATAACAAGGTTTTTTTTGCCGTGGTAAATATCCCACCTCCCGTTAACTTGAGAATTTAATTTTTTTCTACTCTAAATTTTTAGATGATTAGGTCATTTGCATCTTTACATTGTGTCTGGCATGCATATCCACCACATTTAAAACAAGTTAGGATCAATTAGAAATCTCATTCTTATTAAATTCCACCAAGCTATTAGGGGTTGTACTAGTGGAATTTCCCCAACTTGGATAACAAAACTTTGTTGTTCATTTTTAGTGCATGAAAATAATTTTCTTCACTCACATTTAATATAGTTTTCAAATTTTTTTGCAAATATAAACTCTAAAATATTTATATTGTTCTCATCTATATTTGCCTTATCTTTTTGTTTACGAGAAAACAGGGAGATTGAAAAACTCTAGTTTGAAAAAAAAATTGAACATCCAAAATGGAAATGCGCGAATGCTCAGAGAGATAATTCCAAAAAGTATTGTGATTTTTTAGGACCGCTTTTAGTAAAATAGGTTAAAAGCGGGTTGTTTGGCTCTGGTAAATATCCTACCGCACATTAACTTGAGAATTTCATTTTTTTCTACTCGAAATTTTTGGATCATTGGGTTATTTGCATCTTCAACATGTTTCTTGCATGCATATCCACCACATTTAAAACATGTTAGGATCAATTAGAAATTTCTTTCTTATAAAATTCCACCAAGCTATTAGCGGTTGTACTAGAGGAATTTCCCCAACGTGGATAACAAAACTTTGGTGTTCATTTTTAGTGTATGAAAATAATTTTTTTCGTTTACATTTATTTTTGTTTTCATATTTTTTTGCATACATAAACTCTAAAATTTACATTTTGTTGTGATCTATATTTGCCTTATCTTTTTGTTTATGAGAAAACTAGGAGAGTGAAAAACTCAAGTTTGAAAAAAAAATTGAACATCCAAAATGCAAATACACAAATGCTCAGAGAGATAATTCCAAAAATTATATGTGATTTTTTAGGTCCGCTTTTTTTAAAATTGGCAAAAAGTGGGTTGTTTGGCTCTGGTAAATATCCCACCGCATGTTTACTTGAGAATTTAATTTTTTCTACTCCTTCAAATTTTTGGATCATTAGGTCATTTGCATCTTCAATAAGTTTCTGGCATGCATATCCACCACATTTAAAACATGTTAGGATCAATTAGAAATCTCTTTCTTATAAAATTCCACCAATCTATTAGGGGTTCAATTAGTGGAATTTCCCCAATGTGGATAACAAAACTTTGGTGTTCATTTTTAGTGCCAGAAAATAATTTTCTTCACTCACATTAATTTTAGTTTTCAAAATTTTTGGCATCCATAAAGTCTAAAATTTTCATTTTGTTGTCGTGTAAATTTGCCTTATCTTTTTGTTTACGAGAAAACTGGGAGAGTGAAAAACTCAAGTTTGGAAAAAAAAAATTGAACATCCAAAATGCAAATGCAAAAATGTTGAGAGAGATAATTCCGAAGTATCTCTGATTTTTTAAGTCTGCTTTTTGTAACATAGGCAAAAAGTGGGTTGTTTGGCTATGGTAAATATCCACCGCACGTTAACTTGATAATTTAATTTTTTTCTACTTCTTGAAATTTTTGGATCATTATGTCATTTGCATCTTCAACATGTTTCTAGCATGTATGTCCATCACATTTAAAACATGTTAGGATCAATTAGAAATGTCTTTCTTATAAAATTCCACCAAGCTATTAGGGGTTGTACTAGTGGAATTTCCTCAACTTGGATAACAAAACTTTGGTCTTCGTTTTTAGCGCGTGAAAATAATTTTCTTCACACACATTTATTATAGTTTTTAAATTTTTTTGCGTACATAAACTCAAAAATTTTCATTTTGTTGTGATCTTTATTTGCATTATATTTTTTCTTACGAAAAAAAGGAGAGATTGAAAAACTCAAATTTGAAAAAAAAATTTGAACATCCAAAATGGAAATGCACAAATACTCAGAGTAATAATTCCAAAAAGTATCTATGTTTTTTTAGGTCCGCTTTAAGTAAAATAGCCAAAAAGCGGGTTGTTTGGCCCTGATAAATATCCTACCGCACGTTAACTTGAGAATTTAATTTTTTTCTATTCCTCAAATTTTTTGGATCATTAGGTCATTTGCATCTTCAACATCTTTCTGGTAGTCATATCCACCTCATCTAAAACATGTTAGGATCAATTAGAAATCTCTTTCTTATAAAATTCCACCAAGCTATTAGTGGTTGTACTAGTGGAATTTCCCCAACGTGGATAACAAAACTTTGTTGTTCGTTTTTAGTGCATGAAAATAATTTTCTTCACTCACATTTGTTAAAGGTTTCAAATTTTTTTCCATAAATAAACTCTAAAATTTTCATTTTGTTGTGATCTTTATTTGCCCCATCTTTTTGTTTACGAGAAAACTGGGAGAGTGAAAAACTCAAGTTTGGAAAAACAAGTTGAACACCAAAAATGGAAATGCACAAATGCTGAGGGAGATAATTCCAAAGTGTATCTGGGATTTTTTAGGTCCGTTTTTTGTAAAATAGGCAAAAAGTGGGTTGTTTGGCTCTGGTAAATATCCCACTGCACGATAACTTGAGAATTTAATTTTTTTCTACGCCTTGAAATTTTTGGATCATTAGGTCAGTTGCATCTTCAACATGTTTCTGGCATGCATATCCCCCAAATTTAAAACATGTTAAGATCAATTAGAAATCTCTTTCTTATAAAATTTCACCAAGCTATTAGGGGTTGTAATATTGGAATTTTCACCAACGTGGAAAACAAAACTTTGGTGTTCATTTTTAGTGTGTGAAACAATTTTCTTCTCTCACATTTATGATAGTTTTCAAACTTTTTTGCATTCATAAACTCTAAAATTTTCATTTTGTTGTGATCTATATTTGCCTTATTTTTTTGTTTACGAGAAAACTGGGAGAGTGAAAACCCAAGTTTGAAAAAAAATTGAACAGCCAAAATGAAAATGCACAAATGCTAAGAGAGATAATTCCAAAAAGTATCTATGATTTTTTAGGTCCGCTTTTTGTAAAATTGGCAAAAAGTGTGTTGTTTGGCTCTGGTAAACTTCCCACTGCACGTTGGCTTGAGAATTTAATTTTTTCTTCTCCTTGAAATTTTTGGATCATTTGGTCAGTTGCATTTTCAACATGTTTCTAGCATGCAGATCCACCACATTTAAAACATGTTAGGATCAATTAGAAAACTCTTTCTTATAAAATTCCACCAAGCTATTAGGGGTTGTACTAGTAGAATTTCCACAACGTGGATAACAAAACTTTGGTGTTCATTTTTAGTGCATCAAAATAATTTTCTTCACTCACATTTATTATTGTTTTCAAATTTTTTGCCATACATAAACTCTAAAATTTTCATTTTTTTGTGATCTATATTTGCCTTATCTTTTTTTTTACGAGAAAACTAGGAGAGTGAAAAACTCAAGTTTGACAAAAAAAGTTAAACATCCAAAATGGAAATGCACAAATGCTGAGAGAGATAATTCCAAAAAGTATCTATGATTTTCTAGGTCCGATTTTATTAAAATAGGCAAAAGGTGGGTTGTTTGGGTCTAGTAAATATCCCACTGCACGTTAACTTTAGAATTTAATTTTTTTTTTACTCCTTCAAATATTTTGAGCATTAGGTCATTTGCTTCTTCAACATGTTTCAAGCATGCATATCCACCACATTTAAAACATGTTAGGATCAATTAGAAATCTTTTTCTTATAAAATTCCACCAAGCTATTAGGGGTTGTACTAGTGGAATTTTCACCAACGTGGAAAATAAAACTTTGGTGTTCATTTTTAGTGCGTGATACAATTTTCTTCTCTCACATTTATTATAGTTTTCAAATTTTTTTGCATACATAAACTCTAAAATTTTCATTTTGTTGTGATCTATATTTGCCTTATCTTTTTGTTTACGAGAAAATTGGGAGAGTGAAAACCCAAGTTTGAAAAAAAATTGAACATCCAAAATGGAAATGCACAAATGTTGAGAGAGATAATTCCAAAAAGTATCTGTGATTTTTTAGGTCCGCTTTTTGTAAAATAGGCAAAAAGTGGGTGGTTTGGCTCTGGTAAACATCCCACTGCATGTTAGCTTGAGAATTTAATTTTTTCTACTCCTTGAAATTTTTGGATCATTTGGTTAGTTGCATTTTCAACATGTGTCTAGCATGCATATCCACCACATTTAAAACATGTTTGGATCAATTAGAAATCTCTTTCTTATAATATTCCGCCAAGCTATTAGGGGTTGTACTAGTGGAATTTACCCAATGTGGATAACAAAACTTTAGAGTTCATTTTTAGTACGTGAAATAATTTCTTCACTCACATTTATTACAGTTTTCAAATTTTTTTCAATAAATAAACTCGAAAATTTTCATTTTGTTGTGATCTATATTTGCCTTATCTTTTTGTTTTTGAGAAAACAAGGAGATTGAAAACTCAAGTTTGAATAAAAATTGAACATCCAAAATGGAAATGAACAAATGCTGAGAGCGATAATTCAAAAAAGTATCTTTGATTTTTTAGGTCTGCTTTTTGTAAAATAGGCAAAAAGTGGGTTGTTTGGCTCTGGTAAATATCCCACCGCACGTTAACTTGAGAATTTAATTATTTCTACTCCTTGAAATTTTTGGATCATTAGGTCATTTGCATCTTCAACACGTTTCTGGCGTGCATATCCACCACATTTCAAACATGTTAGGATCAATTAGAAATCTCTTATTTATAAAATTCCACTAAGCTATTTGGGGTTGTACTAGTGGAATTTCCCAACGTGGATAACTAAACTTTGGTGTTCATTTTTTGTGCGTGAAATAATTATCTTCACTCACATTTATTATAGTTTTCAATTTTTTTTGCGTACTTAGACTCTAAAATTTTCATTTTGTTGTGATCTTTATTTGCCTTATCTTTTTGTTTAAGAGAAAAAAGGGAGATTAAAACTCAAGTTTGAAAAAAAATTGAACATCCAAAATGGAAATGCACAAATGCTGAGAGAAATATTTGTAAAAAATATCTGTGATTTTTTAGGTCCGCTTTTTGTAAAATAGGCAAAAAGTGGGTTGTTTGGCTTTGGTAAATATCCCACCGCACGTTAACTTGAGAATTTAATTTTTTTGTACTCCTTGAAATTTTGGATCTTTAGGTCATTTTCATCTTCAACATGTTTCTGGCATGCATATCCACCACATTTAAAACATGTTAGGATCAATTAGAAATGTCTTTCTCCTAAAATTCCACCAAGTTATTAGGGGTTGTACTAGTGGAATTTCCCATACGTGGATAACAAAGCTTTGGTGTTGATTTTTAGTGAGTGAACTAATTTTCTTCACTCACATTTATAATAGTTTTCAAATTTTTTTGCATACAGAAACTCTATAATTTTCATTTTATTGTGATCTATATTTGACTTATCTTTTTGTTTTCGAGAAAACTGGGAGAGTGAAAACTCAAGTTTGAAAAAAAATTTAACATTATAAATGGAAATACACAAATGCTGAGAGAGATAATTCCAAAAAGTATCTGTGATTTTTTAGGTCCATTTTTTTTAAAATAGGTAAAAAGTGGGTTGTTTGGCACTAGTAAACTTCCAACGCACGTTAGCCTGAGAATTTATTTTTTTCTATTCCTTGAAATTTTTGTATCATTAGGTCAGTTGCATCTTCAACATGTTTCTAGCATGCATATCGACCATATTTAAAACATGTTAGGATGAATTAAAAAAATCTTTCTTATAAAATTCCACCAAGCTATTTGGAGCTGTACTAGTGGAATTTGCTCAACGTGGATAAAAAAACTTTAGAGTTCATTTTTAGTGCGTGAAATAATTTTCTTCACTCACATTTATTTTAGTTTTCAAATTTTTTTCAATTCATAAAGTCAAAATTTTTATTCTGTAGTGATCTATATTTGCCTTATCTTTTTGTTTACGAGAAAACAAGGAGAGCGAAAACTCAGAATGGAAATTGAACATCCAGAATACAAATGCAGAAATGCTGAGAGAGATAATTCAAAAAAGTACCTTTCATTTTTTAGGTCCGCTTTTTGTAAAATAGGCAAAATGTGGGTTGTTTGGCTCTTGTAAATACCCCACAGTACGTTAGCTTGAGAATTTTATTTTTTCAACTCATTGAAATTTTATGATCATTAGGTCATTTGCATCTTCAACAGGTTTTAGTCATGCATATCCAACACATTTCAAACATGTTTGGATCAATTAGAAATCTCTTTATATTAAAATTCCACCAAGCTATTTGGGGTTGTACAAGTGGAATTTCCCCAACGTGGATAACAAAAGTTTGGTGTTCATTTTTAGTGCGTGAAATAATTTTCTTCACTCACATTTATTGTAGTTTTCAAATTTTTTTGCATACATAAACTATAAAATTTTGATTTTTTTGTGATCTATATTTGCCTTATCTTTTTGTTTACGAGCAAACTGGAAGAGTGAAAACTCAAGTTTGTAAAAAAATTGAACATCCAGAATTGAAATGCAAAAATGCTGAGAGAGATAATTCAAAAAAGTACCTTCCATTTTTTAGGGCCGCTTTTTGTAAAATAGGCAAAAAGTGGGTTGTTTTGCTCTAGTAAATATCCCACAACACGTTAGCTTGAGAATTTAATTTTTTCTACCCATTGAAATTTTTGGATCATTAGGTCATTTGCATCTTCAACTAGCTTCTGGCATGCATACCACAACATTTAAAACATGTTAGGATCAATTAGAAATCTCTTATTTATAAAATTCCACCAAGCTATTTGGGGTTGTACTAGTGGAATTTCCCCAATGTGGATAATAAAACTTTGGTGTTCATTTTTGTGCGTGAAATCATTTTCTTTACACATATTTGTTATAGTTTTAATTTTTTTTTTGCATAAATAAACTTGAAAATTTTCATTTTGTGTTGATCTATATTTGCCTTATCTTTTTGTTTATGAGAAAACTGGCAAAGTGAAAAACTCAATTTTCAAATAAAAAATTGAACATCCATAATGGAAATTCATAAAAGCTGAGAGAGATAATTCCCAAATGTAAAAGTGATTTTTTTGGTTTGCTTTTTGTAAAATAGGCAAAAAGAGCGTTGTTTGGCTCTGGTAAATATCCCACCGCACGTTAACTTGTGAATTTTATTTTTTTCTTCTCCTTGAAATTTTTTGATCTTTAGGTCATTTGCATCTTCAACATGTTTATGGCATGCCTATCCACCAAATTTAAAACATGTTTGGGTCAATTAGAAGTCTCTTTCTTAGGGGTTGTACATGTAGAATTTCACCAATGTGGATAACAAAACTTTGGTGTTCATTTTTAGTGTGTGAAAATAATTTTTTTCACTCACATTTATTATAGTTTTCAACTTTTTTTGCACACATAAACTCTAAAATTTTCATTTTGTTGTGATATATATTTTCCTTTTCTTTTTGTTTACGAGAAAACTGGGATAGGGGAAAACTCAAGTTTGAAAAAAAATTGAACATCCAAAATGATAATGCACAAATGCTGAGAGAGATAATTCCAAAAAGTATCAGTGATTTTTTAGGTCCGCTTTTTCCAAAATAGGCAAAAAGTGGGTTTTTCGGCTTTGGTAAATATCCCACCGCACGTTAACGTGAGAATTTAATTTTTTTCTACTCAAAATTTTTGGATCATTAAGTCATTTGCATCTTCAACATGTTACTGGCATGCATATCCATCACATTTAAAACATGTTAGGATCAATTAGAAATCTCTTTCTTATAAAATTCCACCAAACTATTAGGGGTTGTACTAGTGGAATTTCCCCAACGTGAAGAACAAAACATTGGTGTTCATTTTTAGTGCGTTAAAATAATTTTCTTCACTCACATATATTATAGTTTTCAAATTTTTTTTCATACATAAACTCTAAAATTTTCATTTTGTTGTGTTCTATATTTGCCTTATTGTTTTGTTTACGAGAAAACTGGGAGAATGAAAAACTCAAGTTTGAAAAAAAATTGAACATCCAAAATGGAAATGCACAAATGCTGAGAGAGATAATTTTCAAAGAATATCTCTGAGTTTTTAGGTCGGCTTTTTGTAAAATAGGCAAAAAGTGGATTGTTTTGCTCTCGTAAATATCCCACTGCACGTTAGCTTGACAATTTAATTTTTTTTACTCCTTGAAATTTTTGGATCATTAGGTCATTTGCATCTTCATCATGTTTCTGGCATGCATATCCACCACATTTAAAACATGTTAGGATCAATTAGAATTCTCTTATTTATAAAATTCTACCAAGCTATTTGGGGTTATACTAGTGGAATTTCCCCAACGTGGATAATAAAACTTTGGTGTTCATTTTTGCACGAGAAATAATTATCTTCTCACACATTTTTTATAGTTTTCAATTTTTTTTGCATGCATAAACACGAAAATTTTGATATTGTTGTGATCTATATTTGCCTTATCTTGTTCTTTTCGAGAAAACTGGGAGAGTGAAAACTCAAGTTTGATAAAAAATTGAACATCCAAAATAGAAATGGGCAAATGCTGAGAGAGATAATTCCAAAAAGTATCTATGATTTTTAAGGTCCGCTTTTTGTAAAATTGGCAAAAAGTGGGTTCTTTGGCTCTAGTAGATATCCCACCGCACGTTAGCTTGAGAATTTAATTTTTTCTACTCCTTGAAATTTTTGGATCATTAGGTCATTTGCATCTTCCACATGTTTCTGGCATGCATATCCACCACATTTAAAACATGTTTGGATCAATTAGAAATCTCTTTCTTTTAAAATTCCACCAAGCTATTAAGGGTTGTACAAGTGGAATTTCCCCAACGTGGATAACAAAACTTTGGTGTTCATTTTTAGTGCGTGAAATAATTTTTTTCACTTACATTTATTATAATTTTCAAATTTTTTTGCATACATAAACTCTAAAATTTTCATTTTTTTGTGATCTATATTTGCCTTATCTTTTTGTTTACGAGAAAAATGGGTGATTGAAAACTCAAGTTTGTAAAAAAAATTAAACATCGAGAATGGAAATGCAGAAATGCTGAGAGAGATAATTCAAAAAAGTACCTTTCATTTTTTAGGGCTGCTTTTTTGTAAAATAGGCAAAAGGTGCGTTCTTTGGCTCTGGTAAATATCCCACAACACGTTAGCTTGAGAATTTTATTTTTTTTACTCATTGAAATTTTTGGATCATTAGGTCATTTGCATCTTCAACTTTTTTCTGGCATGCATATCCACCACATTTAAAACTTGTTAGGATCAATTAGAAATCTCTTATTTATAAAATTCCACCAAGCTATTTGGGGTTGTACTAGTGGAATTTCCGCAACGTGGATAACAAAACTTTGGTGTTCATTTTTGTGCGTGAAATAATTTTCTTCACACACATTTTGTTATAGTTTTAAATTTTTTTTGCATACATAAACTTGAAAATTTTCATTTTGTTGTGATCTATATTTGCCTTATCTTTTTGTTTACGAGAAAACTGGGAGAATGAAAACTCAAGTTTGAAAAAAATTGAACATCCAAAATGGAAATGCACAAATGCTGAGAGAGATAAATTGAAAAAGTATCTGTGAGTTTTTAGGTCTGCTTTTTGAAAAATAGGTTAAAAGTGGGTAGTTTGGCTCTGGTAAATATCCCACCGTACGATAGCTTGAGAGATTTATTTTTTTTCTTCCTTGAAATTTTTGGATCATTAGGTCATTTGCATCTTTAACAAGTTTCTGGCATGCATATCCAACACATTTCAAACATGTTAGGATCAATTAGAAATCTCTTTGTTATAAAATTCCACCAAGCTATTAGGGGTTGTACTAGTAGAATTTCCCCACCATGGATAACAAAACTTTGGTGTTCATTTTTAGTGCGTGAAATAATTTTCTTCACTCACATTTACTATAGTTTTCAAATTTTTTCATACATAAACTCTAAAATTTTCATTTTGTTGTGAGCTATATTTTCCTTATCTTTTTCTTTACGAGAAAACTGGGAGAGTGAAAAGTCAAGTTTGAAAAAAAATTGAACATCCAAAATAGAAATGGATAAATGCTGAGAGAAAAAAATCATAAAATTATTTGTGATTTTTCAGGTCCGCTTTTTGTAAAATAGGCAAAAAGTGGGTTGTTTGGCTCAGGTAAATATCCCACCGCACGTTAGCTTGAGAATTTAATTTTTTCTACTCCCTGAAATTTTTGGATCATTAGGTCATTTGCATCTTCAACATGTTTCTGGCATGCATATCCACCACATTTAAAACATGTTTGAATCAATTAGAAATCTCTTTGTTTTAAAATTCCACCAAGCTATTAGGGGTTGTACAAGTGGAATTTCCCAAACGTGAATAACAAAACTTTGGTGTTCATTTTTAGTGTGTGAAATAATTTTTATCACTCACATTTATGAATGTTTTCAAATATTTTTGCATACATAAACTCTAAAATTTTCATTTTTTTGTGATCTATATTTGCCTTATATTTTTTTTTACGAGAAAACTGGTTGAGTTAAAAACTCAAGTTTGTAAAAAAATTGAACATCCAAAATAGAAATGCACAAATGCTGAGGGAGATAATTCCAAAAAGTATCTGTGAATTTTTAGGTCCGATTTTTGTTAAATATGCAAAAAGTGGATTGTTGGGCTCTGGTAAATATCCCACCGCACGTTAGCTTGAAAATTTAATTTTTTCTGCTGCTTGAAATTTTTGGATCATTAGGTCATTTGCATCTTCAACATGTTTGTGGCATACATATCCACCATATTTAAAACTTGTTAGGATCAATTAGAAATGTCTTTCTTATAAAATTCCACCAAGTTATTAGGGGTTGTACTAGTGGAATTTCCCCAACGTGGATAACAAAGTTTTGGTGTTCAATTTTAGTGCGTGAAATAATTTTCTTCACTCAATTTTATTATAGTTTTCAATTTTTTTTACATATATAAACTCTAAAATTTTCATTTTGTTGTGATCTATATTTGCCTTATCTTTTTGTTTACGAGAAAACTGGGAGAGTGAAAAACTCAAGTTTGAAAAAAAAAATTGAACATCCAAAATGGAAATGTACAAATGCTGAGAGAGATAATTCCAAAAAATAGCTGTGATTTTTTAGCTCTGCTCTTTGTAAAATAGGCAAAAAGTGGGTTGTTTGGCTCTGGTAAACATCCCGCCGCAAGTTAGCTCGAGAATTTAGTATTTTCTACTCGAAATTTTTGGATCATTAGGTCATTTGCATCTTCAACATGTTTCTGGCATGCATATCCACCACATTTAAAACATGTTAGGATCTTTTAGAAATCTCTTTCTTATAAAATTCCACCAAGCTATTTGGGGTTGTACTAGTGGAATTTCCCCAACGTGGATAACAAAAATTTTGCGCTCATTTTTAGTGCGAGAAAATAATTTTCTTCACTCACATTTATTATAGTTTTCAAATTTTTTCTGCATACATAAACTCTAAAATTTTCATTTTGTTGTGATCTATATTTGCCTTATTTTTTTTTTTTTATGAGAAAACTAGGTGAGTGAAAAACTTAAGTTTGAAAAAAAAATTGAACATCCAAAATCGAAATGCTAAAATGCTGAAAGATATAATTCCAGAAAGTATCTGTGATTTTTTAGGTCCGCTTTTTGTAATATAGGCAAAAAGAGGGTTGTTTGGCTCAGGTAAATATCCCACTGCTCGTTAACTTGACAATTTATTTTTTTCTACACCATTAAATTTTTGGATCATTAGGTCATTTGCATCTTCAACATGTTTCTGGCTTCCATATCCATCACATTTAAAACATGTTAGGATCTATTAGAAATCTCTTTGTTATAAAATTCCACCAAGCTATTAGGGGTTGTACTAGTGGAATTTCCCCAACTTGGATAACAAAACTTTGGTGTTCATTTTTAGTTCATGAAAATAATTTTCTTCACTCACATTTACTATAGTTTTCACATTTTTTTGCATACATAAACTCTAAAATATTTATTTTGTTGTGATCTATATTTGCCTTAACTTTTTGTTTACGAGAAAACTAGGAGAGTGGAAAACTCAAGTTTGAAAAAACGAAATTGAACATCCAAAATGGAAATGCACAAATGCTCAGAGAGATAATTCCAAAAAGTATCTATGATTTTTTAGGTCCGTTTTTTGTAAAATAGGCAAAATGTGGTTTGTTTGGCTTAGGTAAATATCCGACCGCACGTTAACTTGAGAATTTAATTTTTTTTCTACTCCTTGAAATTTTGGATAATTAGGTCATTTACAGCTTCAATATATTTCTGGCATGCATATCCACCACATTTAAAACATGTTAGGATCAATTAGAAATCTCTTTCTTATAAAATTTCACCAAGCTATTAGGGGTTGTACTAGTGGAAATTCCCCAATGTGGATAACAAAACTTTGGTGTTCATTTTTACTCTGTAAAAATATTTTTCTTCACTCACATTTATTATAGTTTTCATAATTTTTTGCATACATAAAATCTAAAATTTTTTTTTTTTGTGATCTATATTTGCCTTATCTTTTTGTTTATGAGAAAACTGGTAAAGTGAAAAACTCAATTTTGAAAAACAAAATTGAACATCCATAATGGAAATGCACAAAAGCTGAGAGAGATAATTCCAAAAAGTATAAATGATTTTTTATGTCCGCTTTTTGTAAAATAGGCAAAAAGTGGGTTGTTTGGCTCTCATAAATATCCCACCGCACGTTAACTTGAGAATTTTATTTTTTTCTACTCTTTGAAATTTTTGGATCTTTAGGTCATTTGCATCTACAACATGTTTCTGGCATGCATATCCACCACATTTAAAACATGTTAGGATCAATTAGAAACCTCTTTCTCAGGGGTTGTACTAGTGGAATTTCACCAACGTGGATAACAAAACTTTGGTGTTCATTTTTAGTGAGTGAAAATAATTTTTTTCACTGACATTTATTATAGTTTTCAATTTTTTTTCCACACATAAACTCTAAAATTTTCATTTTGTTGTGATCTTTATTTGCCTTTTCTTTTTGTTTATGAGAAAACTGGGAGAGTGAAAAACTGAAGTTTGAAAAAAAAATTGAACATCCAAAATTACAATGCACAAATGCTGAGAGAGATAATTCCAAAAAGTATCAGTGATTTTTTAGGTCCGCTTTTTGTAAAATAGGCAAAAAGTGCATTTTTTGGCTTTGGTAAATATCCCACTGCACGTTAACGTGAGAATTTAATTTTTTTCTACTCGAAATTTTTGGATCATTAAGTCATTTGCATCTTCAGCATGTTACTGGCATGCATATCCACCACATTTAAAACATGTTTGGATCAATTAGAAATCTCTTTCTTATAAAATTCCACAAAGCTATTAGCGGTTGTACTTGTGGAATTTCCCCAACTTGAAGAACAAAACATTGGTGTTCATTTTTAGTGCGTGAAAAAATTTTCTTCACTGACATATATTATAGTTTTTAAATTTTTTTTCATACATAAAAGCTAAAATTTTCATTTTGTTGCGTTCTATATTTGCCTTATAGTTTTCTTTACGAGAAAACTGGGAAAGTGAAAAACTCAAGCTTGAAAAAAAAAAATTGAACATCCAAAATGGAAATGCTCAAATGCTGAGAGAGATAATTCCAAAAAGTATATGTTATTTTTTAGGTCTGCTTTTTGTAAAATAGGTAAAAAGTCGGTTGTTTGGCTCTCATAAATATCCCATTGCACGTTAACTTGAGAATTTAATTTTTTTCTACTCCTTGAAATTTTTGAATCATTAGGCCATTTGCATCTTCAAAATATTTCTTGGATGCATATCTACCACATTTAAAACATGTTAGGATCATTTTGAAATCTCATTTTTATAAAACTCCACCAAGCTATTAGGGGTTGTACTAGTGGAATTACCACAAGGTGGATAACAAAACTTTGGTGTTCATTTTTAGTGCGTGAAAATAATTTTCTTCACTCACATTTATTATAGTTTTTAAATTTTTTTGCGTACAAAACTCTAAAATTTTCATTTTGTTGTGATCTATATTTGCCTAATGTTTTTGTTTACGAGAAAATAGGGAAAGTCAAAAACTCAAGTTTGAAAAAAAAATTGAACAACTAAAATGGAAATGCACAAATACTGATAGAGATAATTCCAAAAAGTATTTGTGACTTTTTAGGTCCGCCTTTTGTAAAATAGGCAAATAGTGGGTTTTTTGGCTCTAGAAAAATCCCACCGCACGTTAACTTGAGAATTTAATTTTTTTTCTACTCCTTGAAATTTTTGTATCATTAGGTCATTTGCATCTTCAACATGTTTCTGGCATTCATATGCACTACATTTAAAACATGTTAGGATCAATTAGAAATCTCTTTGTTATAAAATTCCACCAAGCTATTAGGGGTTGAACAAGTGGAATTTCCCCAACGTGGATAAAAAAAAATTTGGTGTTCATTTTTATGGCGTCAAAATGATTTTTTTCACCCGCATTTATTTTTGTTTTAAATTTTTTTTGCATACATAAACTCTAAAATTTTCATTTTGTTGTGATCTATATTTGCCTTATCTTTTATTTATATCTTTCTTATAAAATTCCACCAAGTTATTGGGGGTTGTATTAGTGGAATTTGCCCAACGTGGATAAAAAAACTTTAGAGTTCATTTTTAGTGCGTGAAATAATTTTCTTCACTCACATTTATTATAGTTTTTAAATTTTTAAACTCAAAAATTTTCATTTTGTTGTGATCTATATTTGCCTTAACTTTTTGTTTACGAGAAAACTAGGAGAGTGAAAACTCAAGTTTGAATAAAAATGGAACATCCAAAATGGAAATGCACAAATGCTCAGAGAGATAATTCCAAAAATTATCTTTAATTTTTAGGTCCATTTTTTGTAAAATAGGCAAAAAGTGGGGTTGTTAGGCTCTGGTAAACATCCCACCGCACGTTAGCTTGAGAATTTTATTTTTTCTACTGCTTAAATTTTTTGGATCATTAGGTCTTTTGCGTCTTCAACATGTTTCTGGCATGCATATCCACCACATTTTAAACATGTTAGGATCAATTAGACATCTCTTTCTTAAAAATTCCTCCTTGCTAATAGGGTTGTACTATTGGAATTTTCCCAACGTGGATAACAAAAATTTGGTGTTCATTTTTAGTGTGTCAAATAATTTTCTTCACTCACATTTATTATATTTTTCAAATTTTTTTTGCATACATAAACTCTAAAATTTTCATTTTATTGTTATCTATATTTGCCTTTTCTTTTTGTTTACAAGAAAACTGGGAGAGTGAAAACTCAAGTTTGAAAAACAATTGAACACCAGATTCGAAATGCAGAAATGCTGAGAGAGATAATTCAAAAAAGTACCTTTCATGTTTTAGGTCCGCATTTTGTAAAATAGGTAAAAAGTGGGTTGTTTGGCTCTAGTAAATATCCCACAGCACGTTAGCTTGAGAATTTAAATTTTTCTACTCATTGAAATTTTTGGATCATTAGTTCATTTGCATCTTCAACTTGTTTCTATCGAGCATATCCACCACTTTTAAAACATCTTAGGATCAATTAGAAATCTCTTATTTATAAAATTCCACCAAGTTATTTGGGGTTGTACTAGTGGCATTTCCCCAACGTGGATAACAAAACTTTCGTGTTCATTTTTATGGGTGAAATAATTTTCTTCACACATATTTGTTATAGTTTTTAAATTATTTTGCATACATAAACTCGAAATTTTTCATTTTGTTGTGATCTATATTTGCCTTATCTTTTTGTTTACGAGAAAACTGGGAGAGTGAACACTCAAGTTTGAAAAAAAATTGAACATCCAAAATGGAAATGCAAAAATGTTGAGAGAGATAATTCCGAAACGTATCTGTGAGTTTTTAGGTCCGCTTTTTGAAAAATAGGCTAAAAGTGGGTTGTTTGGCTTTAGTAAATATCCCACCGCATGATAGCTTGAGAATTTTATTTTTTCTACTCCTTGAAATTTTTGGATCATTAGGTCATTTGCATCTTCAATAAGTTTCTGGCATGCACATCCAACACATTTCAAACGTGTTAGGATCAATTAGAAATCTCTTTCTTATAAAATTCCACCAAGCTATTAGGGGTTGTACTAGTGGAATTTCCCCAATGTGGATAAAAAAACTTTGGTGTTCATTTTTAGTGCATGAAAATAATTTTTTCACTCGCATATATTATTGTTTTCAATTTTTTTTGCATACATAAACTCTAAAATTTTCATTTTGTTGTGATCTATATTTGCCTTATATTTTATTTTACGAGAAAACTGGGAGAGTGAAAAACTCAAGTTTGAAAAAAAACATTTAAAAACCCAAAATGGAAATGCACAAATGCTGAGAGGGATAATTCAAAAAAGTATATGAGATTTTTTAGGTCCTCTTTTTGTAAAATTGGCAAAAAGTGGGTTGTTTGGCTCCGGTAAATATCCCACCGCACGTTTACTTGAGAATTTAATTTTTTTCTACTCCTTCACATTTTTGGATCATTAGGTCATTTGCATCTTCAGCATGTTTCTGGCATGCATATCCACCAAATTTAAAACATGTTAGGATCAATTAGAAATCTCTTTCTTATAAAATTCCACCCAGCTTTTAGGGGTTCAATTTGTGGAATTCCCCCAATGTGGATAACAAAACTTTGGTATTCATTTTTAGTGCGTGAAAATAATTTTCTTCACTCACTTTTATTTTAGTTTTCAAAATTTTTTGCATACAAAAACTCTGAAATTTTCATTTTGTTGTGGTCTATATTTGCCTTTTCTTTTTGTTTACAAGAAAACTGGGAGAATGAAAGCTCAAGTTTGTAAAAAAATTGAACATCCAAAATGGAAATGCACAAATCCTGAGATAGATAATTCCAAAAACTATCTATGATTTTTTTGGTCTGCTTTTTGTAAAATAGGCAAAAAGTGGGTTGTTGGGCACTGGTAAATATCCCACCGCAAGTTAGCTTGAGAATTTAATTTTTCTACTCCTTGAAAGTTTTTGATCATTAGGTCATTTGCAACTTCAATCTGTTTCTGGCATGCATATCCACCACATTTAAAACATGTTAGGATCAATTAGAAATCTCTTATTTATAAAATTCAACGAAGCTATTTGGGGTTGTACTATTGGAATTTCCCCAACGTGGATAACAAAACTTTAGAGTTCATTTTTAGTGCATGAAATAATTTTCTTCACTCACATTTATTATAGTTTTCAAATTTTTAAACTCCAAAATTTTCTTTTTGTTGTGATCTATATTTGCCTTAACTTTTTGTTTACAGGAAAACTAGTAGAGTGAAAACTCAAGTTTGAATAAAAATGGAACATCCAAAATGGAAATGCACAAATGCTGAGAGAGACAATTCCAAAACGTATCTGTGATTTTTTAGGTCCGCTCTTTGTAAAATAGGTAAAAAGTGGGCTGTTAGGCTCTGGTAAACATCCCACCGCACATTAGCTTGAGAATTTTATTTTTTCTACTCAAAATTTTTGGATCATTTGGTCTTTTGCATCTTCAACATGTTTCTGGCATGCATATCCACCACATTTCAGACATGTTAGGATCAATTAGACATCTCTTTCTTAAAAATTCCTCCAAGCTAATTGGGGTTGTACTAGTGGAATTTTCCCAACGTGGATAACAAAAATTTGCTGTTCATTTTTAGTGCGTGAAATAATTTTCTTCACTCACATTTATTATATTTTTCAAATTTTTTTTGTATACATAAACTCTAAAATTTTCATTTTGTTGTTATCTATATTTGCCTTATCTTTTTGTTAGCGAGAAAACTGGGAGAGTGAAAACTCAAGTTTGAAAAACAATTGAATATCCAGAATGGAAATGCTGAAATGCTGAGAGAGATAATTTAAAAAAGTACCTTTCATGTTTTAGGTCCGCTTTTTGTAAAATAGGCAAAAAGTGGGTTGTTTGGCTCTGGAAAATATTCCATAGCACGTTAGCTAGAGAATTTAATTTTTTCTACTCATTGAAAATTTTGGAGCATTAGGTCATTTGAATCTTCATCATGTTTCTTTCAAGCATATCCACAACATTTAAAACATGTTAGGATCAATTAGAAATCTCTTATTTATAAAATTCCACCAAGCTATTTGGTGTTGTACTAGTGGAATTTCCCCAACTAGGATAACATGACTTTTGTGTTCATTTTTATGCGTGAAATAATTTTCTTCACACACATTTGTTATAGTTTTTAAATTTTTTTGCATCCATGAACTCAAAAATTTTCATTTTGTTGTGATCTATATTTGCCTTATCTTTTTGTTTACAAGAAAACTGAGAGACTGAAAACTCAAGTTTGAAAAAAAATTGAACATCCAAAATGGAAATGCACAAATGCTGACAGAGATAATTCCAAAAAGTATCTGTGAGTTTTTAGGTCCGCTTATTGAAAAATAGGCTAAAAGTGGGTTGTTTGGCTCTAGTAAGTATCCCACCGCACGATAGCTTGAGAATTTTATTTTTTCTACTCCATGAAATTTTTTGATCATTAGGTAATTTGCATCTTCAACAAGTTTCTAACATGCATATCCAATACATTTCAAACGTGTAAGGATCAATTAGAATTCTCTTTCTTATAAAATTCCACCAAGCTATTAGGGGTTGTACTAGTGGAATTTCCCCAACGTGGATAACAAAACTTTAGTGTTCATTTTTAGTGCGTGAAAATAATTTTCTTCACTCACATTTATTATAGCTTTCAAAATTTTTAGCATACATAAACTCTAAAATTTTCATTTTGATGTGATCTATATTTTCCTTATCTTTTTGTTTATGAGAAAACTAGGAGAGTGAAAACTCAAGTTTGAAAAAAAATTGTACATCCAAAATAGAAACGGACAAATGTTGAGAGAGGTAATTCCAAAAAGTATATGTGATTTTTTAGGTCCGCTAATTGTAAAATAGGTAAAAAGTGGGTTGTTTGGCTGTGGTAAATATCCCACCGCACGTTAGCTTGAGAATTTAATTTTTTCTCCTCGAAATTTTTGGATCATTAGGTCATTTTCATCTTCAACATGTTTCTGGCATGCATATCCACCACATTTAAAACATGTTTGGATCAATTAGAAATCTCTTTCTTTTAAAATTCCACCAAGCTATTTGGGGTTGTACAAGTGGAATTTCCCAACGTGGATAACAAAACTTTGGTGTTTATTTTTAGTGTGTGAAATAATTTTCTTCACTCACATTTATTATGTTTTCAAATTTTTTTGACTACATAAACTCTAAAATTTTCTCTTTTTTGTGATGAATATTTGCCTTATCTTTTTTGTTTACGAGAAAACTAGGAGAGTGAAAACTCAAGTTTGTAAAAAATTGAACATCCAAAATGGAAATGCACAAATGCTGAGAGAGATAATTCCAAAAAGTATCTGTGATTTTTTTGGTCTGCTTTTTGTAAAATAGGCAAAAAGTGGGTTGTTGGGCTCGGGTAAATATCCCACCGCACGTTAGCTTGAGAATTTATTTTTTTCCTTGAAATTTTTGGAACATTAGGTCATTTGCATCTTCAACATGTTTCTGGCATGCATATCCACCACATTTAAAACATGTTAGGATCAATTAGATATCTCTTTCTTATAAAATTCCACAAAGATATTTGGGGCTGTACTAGTGGAATTTCCCAAACGTGGATAACAAAACTTTGGTGTTCATTTTTAGTGCATGAAACAATTTTCTTCCCTCACATTTATTATATTTTTCAATATTGTTTTCCACACATAGACTCTAAAATTTTCATTTTGTTGTGATCAATATTTGCCTTATCTTTTCGTTTACGAGAAACTAGGAGAGTGAAAATTGAAGTTTGAAAAAAAATTGAACATCCAAAAAGGAAATGAACAAATGCTGAGAGAGATAATTCAGAAAAGTATCTGTGATTTTTTAGGTCCGCTTTTTGTAAAATAGGAAAAAAGTGGGTTGTTTGGCTCCGGTAAATATCCCATCGCTTGTTAACTTGAGAATTTAATTTTTTCTACTCCGTGAAATTTGTAGATCATTAGGTCATGTGCATCTTCAACATGTTTCTGGCATGCATATCCACCACATTTAAAACATGTTAGGATCAGTTAGAAATCTCTTTCTTATAAAATTCAACCAAGCTATTAGGGGTTGAACTGGTGGAGTTTCTCCAACGTCGATAACAAAACTTTGGTGTTCATTTTTCGTGCGTGAAATAATTTTCTTCACTCACATTTATTATAGTTTTCAAATTTTTTATCATACATAAACTCTAAAATCTTCATTTTGTTGTTATCTATATTTTCCTTGTCTTTTTGTTTACGAGAAAACTGGAAGAGTGAAAACTCAAGTTTGAAAAAAAATTGAACGTCCAAAATGGAAATTCACAAATGCAGAGAGAGATAATTCCAAAAAGTATATGTGATTTTTTAGGTCTGCTTTTTGTAAAATAGGCATTGAGAAGGTTATTTGGCTCTGGTAAATATCCCACCACACGTTAACTTGATAATTTAATTTTTTCTACTCCTTGAAACTTTTGGTTCATTAGGTCATTTGCATGTTCAACATTTTTTATGGCATGCATATCCACCACATTTAAAACATGTTAGGATCAATTAGAAATCTCTTTCTTTTAAAATTCCACCAAACTATTAGGGGTTGTACAGGTGGAATTTACCCAACATGGATTAGAAAACTTTGGTGTTCCTTTTTAGTGCATGAAATAATTTTCTTCACTCACATTTATTATAGATTTCAAAATTTTTTTGCGTACATAAACTCTAAAATTTTCATTTTGTTATGATTTTTATTTGCCTTATCTTTTTGTTTACGAGAAAACTGAGACAGTGAAAACTCAAGTTTGAAAAAAAATTAAACATCCAAAATGGAAATGCACAAATGCTGAGTGTGACAATTCAAAAAAGTACCTGTGATTTTTGGGTCCACTTTTGCAAAAATAGGCAAAAAGTGGGTCGTTTGGCTCTGATAAATATTCCACTGCACGTTAACTTGAGAATTTAATTTTTTCTACTCCTTGACATTTTTGGATCATTAGGTCATTTGCATCTTCAACATGTTTCTGGCATACATATCCACCACATTTAAAACAAGTTAGGATCAATTAGAAATCTCTTTCTTATAAAATTCCACCAAGCTATTAGGGGTTGTACTAGTGGAATTTCCCCAACGTGGATAACAAAACTTTGATGTTCATTTTTAGTGCATGAAATAGTTTTATTCACTCACATTTATTATAGTTTTCAAATTTTTTTTGCATACATAAACTCTAAAATTTTCATTTTGTTGTGATCTATATTTGCCTTATCTTTTTGTTTATGAGAAAACTGGGGGAGTGAAAACTCAAGTTTGAAAAAAAATTGAACATCCAAATTGGAAATGGAAAAATGCTGAGAGAGATAATTCCAAAAATTATCTATGATTTTATAGGGGTGCTTTTTGTAAAATAAGCAAAAAGTGGGTAGTTTGGCTGTGGTAAATATTCCACTGCACGTTGACTTGAGAATTTTATTTTTTCTACTCCTTGAAATTTTTGGATCATTAGGTAATTTGCATCTTCAACAGGTTTCTGGCATGCATATCCACCACATTTAAAATATGTTAGGATCAATTAGAAATATTTGTCTTATAAAATTCCACCAAGCTATTAGGGTTTGTCCTAGTTGAATTTCCCCAACGTGGATAACAAAACTTTTGTTTTCATTTTTAGTGCGTGAAATAATTTTCTTCACTCACATTTATTTTAGTTTTGAAATTTTTTTGCATACATAAACTCTGAAATTTTCATTTTGTTGTGTTCTATATTTGCCTTATCTTTTTGTGTACAAGAAAACTGGGAGAGTGAAAACTCAGGTTTGAAAAAGAATTGAAGTCCAACTTTTTGTAAAATAGGCAAAAAATGGCTTGTTGGCTCAAGTAAATATCCCACCGCAAGTTAATTTGAGAATTTAATTTTTTATACTCGGTAAAATTTTGGATAATTAGGTCATTTGCATCTTCAACATGTTTCTTGCATGCATATCCACCACGTTTAAAACATGTTAGGATCAATTACAAATCTCTCTTATAAAATTCCACAGAGGTATTAGGGGTTGTACTAGTGGAATTTCCCCATGTGGATAACAAAACTTTGGTGTTCATTTTTAGTGCATGAAATAATTTTCTTCACTCACATTTATTATAGTTTTCAAATTTTTTTGCATACATAAACTCTAAAATTTTCATTTTGTTGTGATCTATCTTTGCCTTATATTTTTGTTTATGAGAAAACTGGGAGATTGAAAACTCAATTTTGAAAAAAAATTGAACATCCAAATTAGAAATGCACAAATGCTGAGAGAGATAATTCCAAAAAGTATCTATGATTTTTTAGGTCCGCTTTTTAGTAAAATAGACAAAAAGTGGGTTGTTTGGCTCTGGTAAATAATCCACCGCACGTTTACTTGAGAATTTAATTTTTTCTACTCCTTGAAACTTTTGGATCATTAGGTCATTTGCATCTTCAACATGTTTCTAGCATGCATATCCACCACATTTAAAATATGTTAGGATCAATTAGAAATCTCTTTCTTATAAAATTCCACCAAGCTATTAGGGTTGTCCTAGTGGAATTTCCCCAACGTGCATAACAAAACTTTGGTTTTCATTTTTAGTGTGTGAAATAATTTTCTTCACTCACATTTATTATAGTTTTCAATTTTTTTTGCATACATAAACTCTAAAATTTTCATTTTGTTGTGTTCTATATTTGCCTTATCTTTTTGTGTACGAGAAAACTGGGAGAGTGAAAACTCAAGTTTGGAAAAAAATTGAACATCCAAAATGGAAATGCACAAATGCTGAGAGAGAAAATTCTGAAAAGCATCTGTGATTTTTTAGATCTGCTTTTTGTAAAATAGGCAAAAAGTGGGTTGTTGGCTCATGTAAATATCCCACCGAACGTTAATTTGAGAATTTAAATTTTTCTACTCATTGAAATTTTTGGATAATTAGGTCATTTGCATCTTCAAAATGTTTTTGGCATGCATATCCACCACATTTAAAACATGTTAGGATCAATTACAAATCTTTCTCTTCTAAAATTCCACAAACCTCTTAGGGGTTGTACTAGTTGAATTTCCCCAACGTGGATAACAAAACTTTGGTGTTCATTTTTAGTGCGTGAAATAATTTTCTACACTCACATTTATTATAGTTTTCAAATTTTTTTGCATACATAAACTCTAAAATTTTCATTTTGTTGTGATATATATTTGCCTTATCTTTTTGTTTACGAGAAAACTGGGTGAGTGAAAACTCAAGTTTGAAAAAAATTGAACATCCAAAATGGAAATGCACAAATGCTGAGAGAGATAATTCCAAAAAGTTTCTATGATTTCTTAGGTCAGCTTTTTGTAAAATAGGCAAAAAGTAGGTTGTTTGGCACAGGTAAATATCCGACTGCACGTTAACTTGAGAATCTAATTTTTTCTACTCCTTGAAATTTTTGGATCATTAGGTCATTTGCATCTTCGACATATTTATGGCATGCATATCCACCACATTTAAAAAATTTTAGGATCAATTTGATATGTCTTTCTTATAAAATTTCTCCATGCTATTAGGCATTGTACTAGTGAAATTTCCCCAACATGGATAACAAAACTTTGGTGTTCATTTTTAGTGCATGAAATTTTTTTCTTCACTCACATTTATTTTCGTTTTCAAATTTATTTGCATACATAAACTCTAAAATTGACATTTTGTTGTGATCTATATTTGCCTTATCTTTTTTTGTTTACGAGAAAACTAGCAGAGAGAAAACTCAAGTTTGAAAAAAAATGCTGAGAGAGATAATTCCAAAAAGTATCTGTGATTTTTAAGTTCCGCTTTTAGTAAAATGGGCAAAAAGTGGGTTGTTGGGCTCTGGTAAATATACCACCGCACGTTTACTTGGATCATTAGGTCATTTGCATCTTCAACATGTTTCTGGCATGCATATCCACCACATTTAAAATATGTTAGGATCAATTAGAAATCTCTTTCTTATAAAATTCCACCAAGCTATTAGGGGTTGTCCTAGTGGAATTTCCCCAATGTGGATAACAAAACTTTGGTTTTCATTTTTAGTGCGTGAAATAATTTTCTTCACTCACATTTATTATAGTTTTCAATTTTTTTGAATACATAAACTCTAAAATTTTCATTTTGTTGAGTTCTATTTTTGCCTTATCTTTTTGTGTACGAAAAAACTGGGAGAGTGAAAACTCAAGTTTGGAAAAAAATTGAACATCCAAAATGGAAATGCACAAATGTTGAGAGAGAAAATTCCAAAAAACATCAGTGATTTTTTAGGTCCGCTTTTTGTAAAAAAGGCAAAAAGTGGGTTGTTGGCTCATGTAAATATCCCACTGGACGTTAATTTGATAATTTAATTTTTTCTACTCGTTGAAATTTTTGGATTATTAGGTCATTTGCATCTTCAACATGTTTCTGGCATGCATATCCACCACATTTAAAACAAGTTAGGATCAATTACAAATCTTTCTCTTATAAATTCCACAAAGCTCTTAGGGGTTGAACTAGTTGAATTTCCCCAACGTGGATAACAAAACTATTGTGTTCATTTTTAGTGAGTGAAATAATTTTCTTCACTCACATTTATTATAGTTTTCAAATTTTTTTTCATATATAAACTCTAAAATTTTCATTTTTTTGTGATCTATATTTGCCTTAGCTTTTTGTTTACGAGAAAACTGGGAGAGTGAAAACTCAAGTTTGAAAAAAAATTGAACATCCAAAATGGAAATGCACAAATGTGAGACAGATAATTCCAAAAAGTTTCGGTGATTTTTTAGGTCTGCTTTTTGTAAAATAGGCAAAAAGTAGGTTGTTTGCAACAGGTAAATATCCGACTGCATGTTAACTTGAGAATCTAATTTTTTCTACTCCTTGAAATTTTTGGATCATTAAGTCATTTGCATCTTCGACATATTTTTGGCATGCATTTCCACCACATTTAAAACATTTTAGGATCAATTACATATCTCTCTCTTATAAAATTCCACAAAGCTATTAGGGGTTGTACTAGTGGAATTTCCCCAACGTGGATAACAAAACTTTGGTGTTCATTTTTAGTGCGTGAAATAATTTTCTTCATTCACATATTATAGTTTAATTTTTTTTTTCATACATGAATGATAGATGTCAGATTCTGACATGAGAACTAGGTTAATTATAATTGAATAACCCTTATAATTGTGTTATAGGTGGTTATTTATCGGTTTTCACTTGAAACGTGCATTTATTGAATTTGGTATTAATCACTGCTTATATTGCATATTTTTTCTCTCTTCAATGATATTTCATTGCTTTTAGGGTTTATTTCTTCCTGAAATGATTTTTATGGATTTAATTATGGAATTTCAGGAGAATTTTGTGTGGAGAAGAAGATATTTACAGAAAGGCCATTAGTGGGGAAGGTGATTTTTTAGGGCAAAAATCGTATTGAAAGCAGGGGAGCCGTGGACCGAAAATAGGGGAGAAACAGAGGAGCCACCGGCAAAAGGAGAGGAGAGCTCGAGAGAGTCTCCCTCCAACCACCGACCGTTCGGAGGGAAGACCCGAGAGGGCCCCCTTCGAACACCACTCATCACCGTCGTCCACCACCATCCGGCAACCGAGAACAGACTGAGGAGAGCTCGAGAGAGTCTCCATCGCGGCGAGTTCAACGCTGCCATTTTCTACTCGCCAGGCTGAGAGGTGACCAAAGAGGGCTCCTCCGGCGTCGATTACCCATTTCCGACCATTTCCGAAGATATTCTGACTCCGATCGAGACTCGAGAGAGCCGGTCCGATGACTTTGTCTCCATTCTGTCGAATGGTGTTTGTCACCTCCATCCGTGGGTTTCTATCCTTCTTCGCCGGCGTCGTCTCTACCTCCGGCCACTCGCTCTTGCAACCCGAAGCCATCAATTACTGGAAATTACTGCACCCGTGGCAACGAGCCATTTGCTGCCCGAGCAAGAGGAAGGAGAAGGGGAGTAATCCGGCATTTTTTAATTTAATTTTCTTATAGTTTGAACTTAGGTTTTGAATGTTTATTAAATTTGTTTTGAGAATTAATTTTTATCGAATATTTTTTTTCCAGAAAAAAAAAAAAACATGCTTAAGACTCCTATTGGGATGTCTCCATTTTGCCTAGTGTTCGACAAAGCATGTCATTTACCTGTTGAGCTTGAGCATAGAGCTTATTGGGCCTTTAAGGCTTTAAATATTGAGTTGGCTGAAGCGGGTGAGGAGAGGAAATTGCAATTGAATGAGTTGGAGGAGATACGTCATGATGCTTATGAGAATGCCAAACTGTACAAGGAGTGAACAAAGCTTTTACATGATAAATCTATTTTTCGTAAGTCTTTTACTGTTGGGCAGAATGTTTTACTTTATAACTCATGATTGCATTTGTTTCCAGGGAAGCTGAGATCTAGGTGGTCCGGTCCATTTGAGATTACACAGGTGTCTCCTCATGGCGCTGTTGAGATCCGCAATCACGGAGACGGGTCGGTCTTCAAAGTTAACTGTCAGAGGCACAAACCATCTCGTGAGAATGTCCCCACACCGGAGGAGGTGATGGTGATTTTTTTGAAGGAACCTGTCCTTTCATCTTGACTGGGTCAGAGTCTTGCTTACGACTATAACTTTAGCACATTGTGGGCAATCCCCACGTTTCTATCCCTTTGTACATTACAATTTTTATTTTTGGCTTATTCATTCTTATTGGGATAACCTTTGGTGTACTCTGGTCTTGATTGATTGGAGGTCCCCCGGCGATGCCGGCCCGTCATGGACTCTGAGTATTCTCTTGCCGGCTGAGTGCGTAAATGGTTCCGGTAGTCGATGACCAGACTTTTGGTCCCTAGTTTGAGAGGTCTGTACTCAAACAACCATTCTGGGATTGACCAGTTCGATCTTGAAGTATTGAATGAAAACCTTATGGTGAGTAACTCAAGGACTTGTGTTTAGTGCGTGATTCCTGCTGCCTTCAGTGGCCAGTCACACGGAGATTTCTTCAAAGTGTGATGTGGGATAGCGGATTCATCTACAGATGATTACCTATGGGTACGGCTGATACGAGTAAACCTTCTTCGAGGGAGACTATGTATCATTCCTGGTCTTTATTGACTCTTCGGTATTATTCCCACCTATGGATTTAGGAGCCCTGAGGGAGCTTAACCCTTACTCTGCTGGAGTATAACTAGCTAAGCTATGAGTCAACTGGAGTAGTAGCTACTAGATGAGAAGACTGGCACCAGAACCGACGTTAAGGCCAGAAATAAATCGTCTAGTAAATCAGATATTTTAGTGATTGTTAGTTGGTTTGTTTGAGGATGTGTCATGCTCTAGGTTTGATGGTGTTTGCTGATATCTCTTTTCCTTGCACTGTTTTGGCTTTGCTTTACTTCTTGTGTGCCAATGGAGCATGTGGTTTCCATGAGTTTTATTATTCTTTAGCTATTATTCCTTTTTGTAGTCGTTCTAGTGTTTTAATTTTTCCCCATTGAGGACAATGTCAGGTTTAGGTTTGGGGGGGGAAACGACTCTTTTATGTCTTAGCAATGAATTTCTTTTGATTTTTGTTCGTGGTTTTCAAATTACTCCTCTTAGTATGTGATGAACTTTAGTAGAGTTAAAATAAGTTGCTCAAATGTGTTTCAAATTTTTTTGTAAAACTGTGTAGAATCTGCCTATTAGAAATCTGATATCATTTGTTGTGATCCATGAGAATTCAGTGGGATAACTTACTATTGCATTAGACTTGGAACTTAGTTGCAAAAGAGAGCATGTAAATCTAGTGTTGATCTATGTTAGTTTGAATAGTCTTGTATACCTATTTGAACTCATTCTTTTTTATAACTCAGTGAAATTTTTTGTTGTAATATATGAATGCAAATGGAAATGCTCTTGCTTGCAAAAGACAGATGACCTCAGAAACAGCCTGGGCAAACCCAGGGACATGCACCGGAACAGTCTGTTACTTAAAAATATGTGCATGTACAGTGAAGACGAATAAAAAATGGTGGTAATACCAAAAGTATTCAGTGAAACAAAAATTATGCTAATAATATCAAAAATGCGCTGGTAATAGCGAAAAATGGGTTTAAATCTGGAAGCAATGAGTTGAAAGAAGTTGCAGGTCAAGATTGAAATTTGTATACTTCTTTTGTGAGATTGTTAGACAACAGGCTTACTCTACTATTTTCTCTTAATTGTGATGTGACCAGGATTTTATTGTTATTTGTTGCCTCTTTGTTTTGTTGAAGTAATTGCTTATGGGTCACATTGGTTCAGGTGGAGTAACAATGAGTGTATTTGGATTGATAATGTGCTATATTTTACACAGGTTTTCAAATTGAGCAGGGTTTCAAATGATTTTCAGATATTTTACGATACTAAGTGTTAGTCATATGCCAATGAGGAGTAAATTTTCTTCAGTTTTCTTTTTATAATGTTGATTTAGATGAATTTTGTTGGTAAATTCCAGGCAAACCCTCACGAGACACAACTCGTCCACTACTATAAAGTAGGGGTTTAACAGCTTGTTGCATGCGCTAAATGCAATCGTGTTCCCTATGAAAGTGGCATTTTGTTTTCCTAGGCTTAATTTTGGTTATGTTGTTGTTTTGCTAGGGACTAGCAAAGACTTAGGTTTGGGGGTGTGATAGATGTCAAATTTTGACATGAGAACTACGTTAATTATAATTGAATAACCCTTATAATTGTGTTATAGGTGGTTATTTATCGGTTTTCACTTGAAACGTGCATTTATTGAATTTGGCATTAATCACTGCTTATATTGCATATTTTTTCTCTCCTGAATGATATTTCATTGCTTTTAGGTTTATTTCTTCCAGAAATGATTTTTATGGATTTAATTAAGGAATTTTAGGAGAATTTTGTGTGGAGAAGAAGATATTTATGGAAATGCCATTAGTGGGGGAGGTGATTTTTAGGGCAAAAATCGTATTGAAAGCAGGGGAGCCGTGAAAGGGGGAGGACCATGGACCGAAAGCAGGGGAGAAACAGAGGAGCCACCGGCGAAAGGAGAGGAGAGCTCGAGAGAGTCTCCATTGCGGCGAGTTTGACGCTGCCATTTTCTGCTCGCCAAGCTGAGAGGTGACCTGAGAGGGCTCCTTCGGTGTCGATTACCCATTTCCGACCATTTCTGAAGCTATTCCGACTCTGACCGAGACTCGAGAGAGCCGGTCAGTGACTTCAGCTCCATTCCGTCGAACGCTGTTCGTCACCTCCATCTGTGGATTTCTATCCTTCTTCACCGGCTTCGTCTCTACCTCTGGCCACTCGCTCTTGCAACCCGAAGCCTTCAATTTCTTGAAATTGCAGCACCCGTGAGAACGAGCCATTTGCTGCCCGAGCGAGAGGAAAGAGAAGGGGAGTAATCCGGCATTTTGTAATCTAATTTTCCTATAGTTTGAACTTAGGTTTTGAATGTTTATTAAATTTGATTTGAGAATTAATATTATTGAATATTTTTTTTTTCGGAGATTTGATTAAATTAGTTAGTTAGGGTAGGATTGTAATTTAGGTTGGATTTTGGTATTTTAATCCAATTTCTGTCTTTCACTCTATGCGCCCCGAGAGGGGCTAGACGCAAGGATTGAGAAATTGGATTTGTGATTACTTGGTGCTAAAGAGAGGCACGAATCACGAAAAAATCAAGAGTTGATAATTTTAGCATCATCACAATAGGAAATTGATTCTCTGCATTCTATTGTAATCCGATCTCTGTCATTAACTCTAGGCGCCCGAGAGGGGCTAGACGCAAGGATTGAGAATCCGGATTCGTGGTTACGTTGCACTCGAGAGAGGCAAGAATCACGGTAAAATCCAGAGTTGACGTTTCCTATTGTGCAAGTAGTTAATTAGATTATTTCTTGATAATGTAGGATATAATTAGTGTTTAGTTCAGATTAATTCATCATATTTGGTTAGGCTAGTTGATTGAAGAATACACAAAATTCAGTCCTCCCTGTGGATATGACCCTCGCTTCCTGGTAGATTACATGAACGATTCGTATGCTTGCGAGGTATAAAAGCCAATGTAATTAAATTTCACATCAATAAACTCTAAAATTTTCATTTTGTTGTGATCAATATTTGCCTTATCTTTTTGTTTAAGAGAAAACTGGGAGAGTGAAAACTCAAGTTAGAAAAAAAATTGAACATCCAAAATGGAAATGCACAAATGCTAAGAGAGATAATTCTAAAAAGTATTTGTGATTTTTTAGGTCCGCTTTTTGTAAAATAGGAAAAAAGTGGGTTGTTTGGTTCTGGTAAATATCCCACAGCACGTTAACTTGAGAATTAAATTTTTTCTACTCCTTTAAATTTTTGGATCATTAGGTTATTTGCATCTTCAACATGTTTCTGGCATGCATATCCACCACATTTAAAAAATGTTAGGATCAATTAGAAATCTCTTTCTTATAAAATTCCACCAAGCTATTAGGGGTGGTACTAGTGGAATTTGCTCAACGTGGATAACAAAACTTTAGTGTTCATTTTTAGTGCGTGAAATAATTTTCTTCACTCACATTTATTAAACTTTTCAAATTTTTTTGCATACTTAATCTCTAAAATTTTCATTTTGTTGTGATCTATATTTGCCTTATCTTTTTGTTCACGAGAAAACTTGGAAAGTGAAAACTCAAGTTTGAGAAAACATTGAACATCCAAAATGGAAATGCACAAATGCTGAGAGAGATAATTCCAAAATGTATCTGTGATTTTTTAGGTCCTATTTTTGTAAAATAGGCAAAAAGTGGGTTGTTTGGCTCTGGTAAATATCCCACCGCACGTTAACTTGAGAATTTAACTTTTTTCTACTCCTTGAAAATTTCTAATCATTAGGTCATTTGCATCTTCAACATGTTTCATGCATGCATATCCACCACATTTAAAACATTTTAGGATCAGTTAGATATCTTTTTCTGATAAAATTCCACCAAGCTAATAGGGGTTGTACTAGTGGAATTTCCCAAACGTGGATAACAAAACTTTGGTGTTCATTTTTAGTGCGTGAAATAATTTTCTTCACTCACATTTATTATAGTTTTCAAAAAATTTTGCATACATAAAATCTAAAATTTTCATTTTGTTGTGATCTACATTTGTCTTAACTTTTTGTTTACAAGAAAACTGGGTGAGTGAAAACTCAAGTTTGAAAAAAAATTGAACATCCAAAATAGAAATGCACAAATGCTGAGAAAGATAATTCCAAAAAGTATCTGTGATTTTTTAGGTCCCGTTTTTGTAAAATAGGCAAAAAGTGGGTGGTTTGGCTCTAGTAATTATCCCACCACACGTTAACTTGAGAATTTAATTCTTTCTACTCCTTGAAAATTTTTGATCATTAAGTTATTTGCATCTTCAACATGTTTCTCGCGTGTATATCCACCACATTTAAGACATGTTAGGATCAATTAGAAATCTATTTCTAGTAAAATTCCACCAAGCTATTAGGGGTTGTACTAGTGGAATTTCCCAAACGTGGATAACAAAACTTTGGTGTTCATGTTTAGTGTGTGAAATAATTTTCTTCACTCACATTTATTATAGTTTTTAATTTTTTTCCATACATAATAAAATCTTAAATTTTCATTTTGTTGTGATCTATATTTGCCTTATCTTTCTGTTTACCAGAAAACATGGAGAGTGAAAACTCAAGTTTGAAAAAATTTTGAACATCCAAAATGGAAATGCACAAATGCTGAGAGAGATAATTTCAAAAAGTATCTGTGATTTTTTTGGTCCGCTTTTTGTAAAATGGGCAAAAAGTGGGTTGTTTGACTCTAGTAAATATCCCACAACACGTTGACTTGAGGATTTAATTTTTTCTACTCCTTGAAATTTTTGGATCATTAGGTCATTTGCTTCTTCAACATGTTTCTAGCAAGCATATCCACCATATTTAAAACATGTAAGAATCAATTAGAAATCTCTTTTTTATAAAATTCCACCAAGATATTAAGTGTTGTACTAGTGGAATTTCCCAAACGTGGATAAAAAAAGTTTGGTGTTCATTTTTAGTGCGTGAAATAATTTTCTTCACTCACATTTATTATAGTTTTGAAATTTTTTTGCATACATAAACTCTAAAATTTTCATTTTGTTGTGATCTATATTTTCCTTATCTTTTTTTTGTTACGAGAAAAATGGATGAGTGAAAGGTCAAGTTTGAAAAAAAATTGAACATCCAAAATGGAAATGCACAAATGCCTAGAGTGATAATTCCAGAAAGTATATGCGATTTTTTTAGGTCCGGTTTTTATAAAATAGGCAAAAAGTGGGTTGTTTGGCTCTCGTAAATATCCCACCGCACGTCAACTTGAGAATTTAATTTTTTCTACATCATGAAATTTTTGGATCATTAGGTCATTTGCACCTTCAACATGTTTCTGGCACGCATGTCCACCACATTTAAAACATGTTAGGATCAATTAGAAATCTCTTTCTTATAAAATTCCACCAAGCTATTAGGGGTTGTACTAGTGAAATTTCCCAAACGTGGATAACAAAACTTAGTGTTATTTTTTAGTGGGTGAAATAATTTTCTTCACTCACATTTATTATTGTTTTCAAATTTTTTTGCATACATAAACTCTAAAATTTTCATTTTGTTGTGAACTATATTTGCCTTATCTTTTTTATTACGAGAAAATAAGGATAGTGAAAACCCAAGTTTGCAAAAAAATTGAACATCCAAAATGGATATGAACAAATACTGTGTGAGATAATTCCAAAAAGTATCTTTGATTTTTTAGGTTCGCTTTTTGTAAAATATGCAAAAAGTTGGTTGTTTGGCTCAAGTAAATATCCCACAGCATGTTAAGTTGAGAATTTTATTTTTTCTACTTCAAATTTTTTGATCATTAGGACATTTGCATCTCCAACATGTTTCTGGCATGCATATCAACCACATTTAAAATATGTTAGGATCAATTAGAAATCTTTTTCTTATAAAATTCCACAAAGCTATTATGGGGTTGTACTAGTGGAATTTCCCCAACGTGGATAACAAAACTTTTGTTTTCATTTTTAGTGCGTGAAATAATTTTTTTCTCCCACATTTATTATAGTTTTCAATTTTATTTTCATACATAAACTCTAAAATTTTTATTTTGTTGTGATCTATATTTGCCTTATCTTTTTGTTTACGAGCAAAATGGGAGAGTGAAAACTCATGTTTGAAAAAAAATTGAACATCCAAAATGGAAATGCACAAATGTTGAGAGAGATAATTCCAAAAAGTATCTGTGATTTTTAGGTCAGCTTTTAGTAAAATAAGCAAAAAGTGGGTTGTTTGGTTCTGGTAAATATCCCACCGCACGTTAACTTGAGAATTTAATTTTTTCTACTCGAAATTTTTAGATCATTAGGTCATTTGCATCTTCAACATGTTTTTGGCGTGCATATTCACCACATTTAAAAGATGTTAGGATCAATTAGAAATCTCTTTCTTGTAAAATTCCACCTAGCTATTAGGGGTTGTACTAGTGGAATTTCCCCAACGTGGATAACAAAACTTTGGTGTTTATTTTTAGTGCGTGAAATAATTTTCTTAACTCACATTTATTAAAGTTTTAAAATTTTTTTACATACATAAACTCTAAAATTTTTATTTTCTTGTGATCTATAATTGCCTTATCTTTTTGTTTACGAGAAAACTGGGAGAGGGAAAACTAAAGTTTGAAAAAAAATTGAACATCCAAAATGGAAATGCACAAATACTGAGAGAGATAATTCATAAAATTATCTGTGATTTTTTAGGTCCGCTTTTCGTAAATTAGTCAAAAAGTGGGTTGTTTGGCTCTGGTAAATATCCCACCGCACTTTAACTTGGGAATTTAATTTATTCCACTCCATGAAATTTTAAGATCATTAGGTCATTTGCATCTTCAACATGTTTCTGGCATGCATATCCACCACATTTCAAACATGTTAGAATCAATTACAAATCTCTTTCTTAGTAAATTCCACCAAGCTATTAGGGGTTGTACTAGTGGAATTTCCCCAACGTGGATAACAAAACTTTGGTGTTCATTTTTAGTGCCTGAAATAATTTTCTTCACTCACATTTATTATAGTTTTCAAATTTTTTTTATACATAAACTCTTAAAATTTTATTTTGTTGTGATATATATTTGCCTTATCTTTTTGTTGACGAGAAAACTGGGAGAGTAACCACTCAAGTTTGAAAAAAAATTGAACAACCAAAATGGGAATGTAAAAATGCTGAGAAACATAATTCCAAAGTGTATCTGTGATTTTTTAGGTCCGCTTTTTGTAAAATATGCAAAATGTGGGTTGTTTCACTCTGGTAAATATCCCATCGCACGTTAAGTTGAGAATTTAATTTTTTCTACTCCATAAAATTTTTGGATCATTAGGTCATTTGCATCTTCAACATGTATCTTGAATTATTTTAGATCACAAGAAAATGAAAATTTCAGAGTTTATTATGTATGCATAAAAATTTGAAAACAATAATAAATGTGAGTGAAGAAAATTATTTCACGCACTAAAAATGAATACCAAAGTTTTGTTAGCCACGATTGGGAAATTCCAGTAGGACAACCCATAATAGATTGGAGGAATTTTATACGAATGAGATTTCTAATTGATCCTAACATGTTTTAAACGTGGTGGATATGCAAGCCAGAAACATCTTGAAGACGCAAATGACCTAATGATCCAAAAATTTCAAGGAGTAGAAAAAATTAAATTCTCAAGTTAACCTGCTGTGGGATATTTACCAGAGCCAAACAACCCAGTTTTTGCCTATTTTACAAAAATCGGACCAAAAAAATCATAGATAGTTTTTGGAATTGCATCTCTCAACATTTGTGCATTTCAATTTTGGATATTTAATTCTTTTTCAAACTTTATTTTTCTCTCTCCCTATTTTCTCGTAAACAAAAAGATAAGGCAAATATAGATCACAATTAAATGAAAATTTTAGAGTTTATTATGAATGCAAAAAAAATTGATAACTATATTAAATGTGAGTGAAGAAAATTATTTCAAGCACAAAAAATGAACACCAAAGTTTTGTGATCCACGTTTGGGAAATTCCACTAGTACAACCCCTAATTGCTTGGTGGAATTCTATAAGAAAAATATTTCTAATTGATCCTAACATGTTTTAAATGTGGTGGATATGCCTGCATGAAACATGTCGAAGATGCAAATTACCTAATGATCCAAAAATTTTATTGAGTAGAAAAAATTAAATTCTGAAGCTAACGTGCAGTGGGATATTTACCAGAGCCAAACAACCCACTTTTTGCATATTTTACAAAAAGGGGACCTAAAAAATCAAAGATACTGTTTGGAATTATATCTCTCAGCATTTGTGCATTTCCATTTTGGATGTTCAAATTTTTTTCAAACATGGGTTCGCACTCTCCCAGTTTTTTTCTAAACAAAAAGATAAGGCAAATATAGATCACAAAATAATTAAATCTTAAAGTTTTTGTATGCAAAATTTTTTGAAAACTATAATAAATGTGAGTGAAGAAAATTATTTCACGCACTAAAAATGAACGCCAAAGTTTTGTTAGCCACGTTTGGGACATTCCACTTGTACAACCCCAAATAACTTGGTGGAATTTTATAAGAAAGAGATTTCTAATTGATCCAAACATGTTTTAAATGTGGTGGATATGCATGCCAGAAACATGTTGAAGATGCAAATGACCTAATGACCCAAAAATTTCAAGGAGAAGAAAAAATTAAACTCTCAAGTTAACATGCGGTGGGATATTTACCAAAGCCAAACAACCCACTTTTTGCCTATTTTACAAAAAGTGGACCTAAAAAATCACAGATACTGTTTATTATTATCTCTCTCAGCAATTGTGCATTTCCATTTTGGATGTTCAATTTTTTTTCAAACTTGAGTTTTCTCTCTCCCAGTTTTCTCGTAAACAAAAAGATAAGGCAAATAAGGATCACAACAAAATGAAAATTTTAGAGTTTATTATGTATGCATAAAAATTTTAAAACTACAATAAATGTGATCGAAGAAAATTATTTAACGCACTAAAAATGGACACCAAAGTTTTGTTATCCACGTTTGGGAAATTCCACTAGGACAACCCCTAATAGCTTGGTGGAATTTTATAAGAAAGCGATTTCTAATTGATCCTAACTTGTTGTAAATATGGTGGATATGCATGCCAGAAACATGTTGAAGATGCAAATGACTTAATGATCCAAAAATTTTGAGGTGTAGAAAAAATTAAATTCTCAAGTTAACGTGTGATGGGATATTTACTAGAGCGAAACAACCCACGTTTTGCCTATTTTACAAAAAGCAGACCTGGAAAATCCCAGATACACTTTAGAATTATGTTTCTCAGCATTTTTACATTTCCATTTTGGTTGTTCAATTTTTTTTAAACTTGAGTGTTCACTCTCCCAGTTTTCTCGTCAACAAAAAGATAAGGCAAATATATATCACATAAAAATAAAAATTTTAGAGTTTATGTATAAAAAAAAATTTGAAAACTATAATAATTGTGAGTGAAGAAAATTATTTCATGCACTAAAAATGAATACCAAAGTTTTGTTATCCACGTTTGGGAAATTCCACTAGTACAACCCCTAATAGGTTGGTGGAATTTTATATGAAAGTGATTTCTAATTGATGCAAACATGTTTTAAATGTGGTGGATATGCATGCCAGAAACATGTTGAAGATGCAAATGACCTAATGATCCAAAAATTTCAAGGAGTAGAAAAAATTAAATTCTCAAGTTAACAAGCGGTGGCATATTTACCAAAGCCATACAACCCACTTTTTGCCTATTTTACAAAACGCGGACCTAAAAAATCCCAAATACTGTTCTTAATTATCTCTCTCAGCATTTGTGCATTTCCATTTTGTATGTTCAATTTTTTTTCAAACAAGGGTTTGCTCTTTCCCAGTTTTTTCATAAACAAAAAGATAAGGAAAATATAGATCGCAAAAAAATGAAAATTTTAGTGTTTATGTATGCAAAAAAATTTTAAAACAATAATAAATGTAAGTGAAGAAATTTTTTTCACACACTAAATATGAACACCTAAGTTTTGTTAGCCACGTTTGAGAAATTCCACAAGTACAACCCCTAATAGCTTGATGGAATTTTATAAGAAAGATATTTCTAATTGATCCTAACATGTTTTAAATGTTGTGGATATGCATGCTAGAAACATGTTGAAGATTCAAATGACCTAATGATCCAAAAATTTCGAGTAGAAAAAACTAAATTCCCAAGTTAACGTGCGGTGGGATATTTACTAGAGCCAAACAACCTACTTTTTGCCTATTTTACAAAAAGCAGACCTAAAAAATCAAAGATACTGTTTCGAATTATCTCTCTCAGCATTTGTACATTTCCATTTTGGATGTTCAATTTTTTTTCAAACATGGGTTTGCACTCTCCAAGTTTTTTCGTAAACAAAAAGTTAAGGAAATTATAGATCACACAAACATAAAAATTTTAGTGTTTATGTATGCAAGAAATTTCAAAACTATAATAAATGTAAGTGAAGAAAATTATTTCACGCACTAATAATGAACACCAAAGTTTTGTTAGGCACATTTGGGAAACTCCACTAGTACAACGCCTAATAACTTGGTGGAGTTTTATAAGAAAGAGATTTCTAATTGATCCTAACATGTTTTAAATGTGGTGGATATGCATTCCAGAAACATGTTGAAGATGAAAATGACCTAATGAAAATTTCAAGGTGTAGAAAAAATTTAATTTTGAAGTTAACGTGCGGTGGGATATTTACCAGAGCCAAACAACCCACTTTTTGCCTATTTTACAAAAAGTGGACCTAAAAAATTACAGATACTGTTTGGAAATATCTCTCTTAGCATTTGTGCATTCCCATTTTGGATGTTCAATTTTTTTTCAAAATTGAGTTCTCAGTGTCCCAGTTTTCTCGTAAACAAAAAGATAACGCAAATATAGATCACATCAAAATGATAATTTTAGAGTTTATGTATGCAAAAAAAATGAAAACTATAATAAATGTGTGTGAAGAAAATTATTTCACGCACTAAAAATGAACACCAAAGTTTTGTTATCCACGTTTGGAAAATTCCACTAGTACAACCCCTAATAGCTTGGTGGAATTTTATAAGAAAAAGATTTCTATTTGATCCTAATATGTTTTAAATGTGGTGGATATGCATGCCAGAAATATGTTGAAGATGTAAAAGACCTAATGTTCAAAAATTTTCAAAGAGTAGAAAAAATTAAATTCTCAAGTTAACGTGCGGTGGGATATTAACTAGAGCCAAACAACCCACTTTTTGCCTAATTTAAGAAAAATGGACCTAAAAAATCACATATACCTTTTAGAATTATCTCTCTCTACATCTGTGCATTTCCATTTTGGATGTTCAATTGTTTTTCAAACTTGAGTTTTCACCACCCCAGTTTTCTTGTAAACAAAAAGATAAGGCAAATATAGATCACAACAAAATGAAAATTTTAAAGTTTATGTATGCAAAAATATTTTTCAACTATAATAAATGTGAGTGAAGAAAATTATTTCACACTCTAAAAATGAACACCAAAGTTTTGTTATCCACGTTTGGGAAATTCCACTTGTACAACCCTTAATAGCATGGTGGAAATTAATAAGAAAGAGATTTCTAATTGATCCTAACATGTTTTAAATGTGGTGGATATGCATGCAAGAAACATGTTGAAGATGAAAATGACCTAATGATCCAAAAATTTGGAGTAGAAAAAATTAAATTCTCAAGTTAACGTGCTGTGGGATATTTACCAAGGCCAAACAACCCACCTTTTTCCTATTTTACAACAAGTGGAACTAAAAATCACTGATACTTTTTGTAATTATCTCTCTCTGCATTTCTGCATTTCCATTTTGGATGTTCAATTTTTTTTAAAACTTGAGTTTTAACTCTCCCAGTTTTCTTGTAAACAAAAAGATAAGGCAAATATAGATCACAAAAAAATGAAAATTTTATAGTTTATTATGTATGCAAAAAAATTTGAAAACTATAATAAATGTGAGTGAAGAAATTTATTTCATGCACTAAAAATTAAAACCAAAGTTTTGTTATCCACGTTTGGGAAATTCCACTAGTACAACCCCTAATAGCTAGGTGGAATTTTATAAAAAAGAGATTTCTAATTGATCCTAACATGTTTTCAATGTGGTGGATATGCATGCAATAAACATGTTGAAGATTCAAATGACCTAACGATCGAAAAATTTCAAGGAGTAGAAAAAATTAAATTCTCAAGTTAATGTGCAGTGGGATATTTACCAGTGCCAAACAACCCACTTTTTGCCTATTTTTAAAAAAGCGGACCTAAAAAATCACAGACACTTTTTGAAATTATCTCTCTCCGCATTTGTGCATTTCCATTTTTGATGTTCAATTTTTTTTTTAAAATTAAGTTTTCACTCTCCCTGTTTTCTCGTCAACAAAAAGATATGGCAAATATAGATCACAAGAAAATGAAAATATTAGAGTTTATTATGTCTGCAAAAAAACATTGAAAACTATAGTTAATGTGAGTGAAGAAAGTTATTTCACACACTAAAAATGAACACAAAGTTTTGTTATCTACGTTTGGGAAATCCCACTAGTACAACCCATAATATCTTGGTGGAATTTTATAAGAAAGAGATTTCTAATTGATCCTAACATGTTTTTAATGTGGTGCATATGCATGCAAGAAACATGTTGAAGATGCAAATGACCTAATGATCCAAAAATTTGAAGGAGTAGAAAAAAATAAATAATCAAGTTAACATGAGGTGGGATATTTACCTAAGCCAAAGAACCCACTTTTTGCCTATTTTACAAAAAGCGGATCTAAAAAATCATTGATACTTTTTGGATTTATCTCTCTCTGCATTTGTGCATTTCAATTTTGGATGTTCAATTTTGATGCCAACTTGAGTTTTCACTCTCCCTGTTTTCTCGTAAACAAAAAGATAAGGCAAATATATATCACAACAAAATGAAAATTTTAGATTTTATGAAGTATGCAAAAAAAATTGAAAACTAAAATAAATGTCAGTGAATAAATTTATTTCACGCACGAAAAATGAAAACCAATGTTTTGTTATCCAAGTTAGGGGAATTCCACTAGTACAACCCCTAGTAGCTTGGTGGAATTTTATAAGAAAAAGATTTCTAATTGATCCAAAAATGTTTTAAATGTTGTGGATATGCATGCCAAAAACATGTTGAAGATGCAAATGACCTATCGATCCAAAATTTCAAGAAGTAGAAAAAATTAATTTCACAAGTTAACGTGGGGGTGGGATATATACCAGAGTCAAACAACCCACTTTTCTCCAATTTTACAAAAAGGGGACATAAAAAATCACAGATACTTTTTGGAACTATCTCTGTCAGAATTTGTGTATTTCCATTTTGGATGTTCAATTTTTTTTCAAACTTGACTTTTCACTCTCCATGTTTTTGTTGTGGACTCAATAGCACACCGAGCCACACAACGAAGAAGACAACAACAACTCACTCAATAGGTTTTAATTCTTATATTTCTTTGAGTATGATTTATTTCTTATATTGTTTTAAGTAGGAGTTATTTCTTATATTGTTTTAAGTAGGACTTATTTCTAATTACTTTATATGTAAGGGCATTATGGGGAATTATTGTAACCCTAACCCTAAAACTCCTTGACGTGACCTATTTAAGGGAAGGTATGAATCAAATAGGTAAGCTTTGAGATTTTAGAATAACCTAGTCTAAACAGGTTGAGATCACCTCTTGATCTCGAGTTTAGGGTTTACTCCAAAAATCCAACCTATCCTTCACCCTCCATTGCCATCCATCTTCACCCAAATTCATCCCTCATCATCCATACTAAGAAAAGGAGCTTCCTGCCCCTTTTCTGAGCCCAAAGAGAGGATCTTCTCTCATCACCAGCGTCAACAAGAAGTTGGGTTCAATCCCCTCTTGACGAGTAGCAAAAGAGAAGTAATTCTGGTTCTTTCACGTGAAGGGTTAGAGCAACTCTTCTTGCTGGGAATTCATCACGAAAATGGAGCAAGGACAGCCATCAACGTGAGCCAAGGCTGCCCCATCAAGCTAGGTCTTCAAGTCCTAGAACGAGCTGCATCAAATCAGGGTTGAAACCCTGATTAACGTGAGCAAAACAGGTATTTCTCCATTCTTTCTCCACCTGAATTACTTCCATTCTAGCTATAACTTTAGCACTAGAATGAGATCATAAAAAGGGAGACTGATCACTGGTGGAAGAGTACCCAAAGAAGGGACCTTTAACCCTCCTTAACGAATCCAGCAACTCAGTACCAGTGCTGGATTCGCAACCCCCACACCGTGTTACTCGATCCATGACCCGGGACTGTAACAGTTTTCTCGTAAACAAAATAGTAAGGCAAATATCGATCACAACAAAATGAAAATTTTAGAGTTTATTATGTATGCATAAAAATTTGGAAACTATAATAAATGTGAGTGAAGAAAATTATTTAACACCAAAGTTTTGTTATCCACGTTTGGAAAATTCCACTTGTACAACCCCTAATAGCTTGGTGGTATTTGATATGAAAGAGATATCAAACTGATCCTAACATGTTATAAATGCGGTGGATATGCATGCTAGAAAAATGTTGAAGATGCAAATGACCTAATTATCAAAAAATTTAGAGTAGAAAAAATTAAATTCTCAAGTTAACGTGTGGTGGGATATTTACCAGAGCCAAACAACCCACTTTTTGCCTATTTTACAAAAACGCGGACTTAAAAAATCATAGATAATTTTTGGAATTATCTCTCTCAGCATTTGTGCATTTCTATTTTGGAATTTCAATTTTGTTTCAAACTTAAGTTTTCACTCTCCCAGTTCTCTCGTAAAAAAAAGATAAGGCAAATATAGATCAGAACAAGATGAAAATTTTAGAGTTTATAATGTATGCAAAAAAAATTTGAAAACTATAATAAATGTGAGTGAAGAAAATTTTTTCTCGCACTAAAAATGAACACCAAAGTTTTCTTATCCACGTTTAGAAAATCCACTAGTACAACCCCTAATAGCTTGATAGAATTTTATAAGAAAGAGATTTCTAATTGATCTTCACATGTTTTAAGTGTGGAGGATATGCATGCGAGAAACATGTTGAAGAAGCAAATGACCTATTGATCCAAAAATTTCTAGGAGTAGAAAAAATTAAATTCTCAAGTTAACGAGGTGGGATATTTACCAGAGCCAAACAACCCACTTTTTGCCTATTTTATAAAAAGCGAACCTAAAAAATCACAGATACTTTTTGGAATTATCTCCCTCAGCCTTTGTGCATTTAGAGTTTTAGATTTTGGATGTTCAATTTTTTTTCAAACTAGAGTTTTCACTCTCCCAGTTTTCTCGTAAACAAAAAGATAAGGCAAATATAGATCACAACAAGATGAAAATTTTAGAGTTTAATATGTATGCAAAAAAAAATTAAAACTATAATAAATGTGAGTGAAGAAAATTATTTCACACACTAAAAATAAACACCAAAGTTTTGTTATACCAGTTTGGGAAATCCCACTAGTACAACCCCTAATAGCTTAGTGGAATTTTATAAGAAAGAGATTTCTTATTGATCCTCACATGTTTTAAAAGTGGTGGATATGCATACCAGAAACATATTGAAGATGCAAATGACCTAATGATCCAGAAATTTCTTGGAGTAGAAAAACTTAAATTCTAGAGTTAACGAGTGGTCCGATATTTACTAGAGCCAAACAACCCAATTTTTGACTATTTTACAAAATGCAGACCTAAATAAACTCAGATTCTTTTTGGAATTATCTCTCTCAGCATTTGTGCATTTCCATTTTGGATGTTCAATTTTTTTTCATACTTGAGTTTTCTCTCTCCCAGTTTTCTCCTAAACAAAACGATATGGCAAATATTGATCACAACAAAATGAAATTTTAGAGTTTATTATTTATGCAAAAAAATTTGAAAACTATAATAAATGTGAGTAAAGAAAATTATTTCACGCACTGAAAATGAACACCAAAGTTTTGTTATCCACGTTTGGGAAATTCCACTAGTACAACCCCTAATATCTTGGTGGAATTTTATAAGAAAGAGATTTCTAATTGATCCTACCATGTTTTAAATGTGGTGGATATGCATCCCAGAAACATGTTGAAGATGCAAATGACCTAATCATCCAAAAATTTGAAGGAGTAGAGAAAAAAAAATTCTCAAGTTAACGTGCGGAGGGATATTTACCAGAGCCAAACAACCCTCTTTTTCCCTATTTTAAAAAAAGCGGATCTAAAAAATCACTGATACTTTTTGGAATTATCTCTCTCTGCATTTGTGCATTTCCATTTTGGATGTACAATTTTTATTCAAACTTGAGTTTTCACTCTCCCTATTTTCTCTTAAACAAAACGATAAGGCAAATATAGATCACAACAAAATGAAAGTTTTAGAGTTTATGTATGCAAAAAAAATTGAAAACTATAATAAATGTGAGTGAAGAAAATTACTTCACGCACTAAAAATGAATACCAAAGTTTTGTTATCCATATTTGGGAAATTCCACAAGTACAACCCCTAATGGCTTGGTGGAATTTTATACGAAAGAGATTTCTAATTTATCCTAACATGATTTAAATGTGGTGGATATGAATGCAGCAAACATGTTGAAGATGCAAATTACCTAATGATCCAAAAATTTCAAGGAGTAGAAAAAATTAAATTCTCAAGTTAACGTGCGGTGGGATATTGACCAGAGCCAAACAACCTACTTTTTGCCTATTTTACAAAAAGCGGACCTAAAAAATCACAGATAATTTTTGGAATCATCTCTCTCAGCAATTGTGCATTTAGATTTTTAGATTTTGGATGTTCAATTTTTTTTCAAACTTCAGTTTTCACTCGCCCTGTTTTCTCGTAAACAAAAAGATAACACAATTATAGAGTTAATTATGTATGCAAAAAATTTTGAAAACTATAATAAAAGTGAGTAAAGAAAATTATTTCACGCACTAAAAATGAACACCAAAGTTTTGTTATCCACGTTTGGGAAATTCCACTAGTACAACCCCTAATAGCTTGGTGGAATTTTATAAGAAAGAGATTTCTTATTGCTCCTAACATGTTTTAAATGTGGTGGATATGCATACCAAAAACATGTTGAAGATGCAAAAAATTTTGAAAACTATAATAAAAGTGAGTAAAGAAAATTATTTCACGCACTAAAAATGAACACCAAAGTTTTGTTATCCACGTTTGGGAAATTCCACTAGTACAACCCCTAATAGCTTGGTGGAATTTTATAAGAAAGAGATTTCTTATAGCTCATAACATGATTTAAATGTGGTGGATATGCATACCAAAAACATGTTGAAGATGCAAATGACCTAATGATCCAAAAATTTCAAGCAGAAGAAATAATTAAATTCTCAAGTTAATGTGCGGTGGGATATTTACCAAAGCTAAACTACCCACTTTTTGCCTATTTTAAAAAAAGCGGACCTAAAAAAACATAGGTACTTTTTGGAATTATCTCTCTCAGCATTTGTGCATTTCCATTTTGGATGTTCAAATTTTTTTCAAACTTGAGTTTTCACTCTCCCAGTTTTCTTGTAAACAAAAAGATAAGGCAATTATAGATCACAACATGATGAAATATTTATAGTTTAGTATATATGCAAAAAAATTTAAAAACTATAATAAATGTGAGTGAAGAAATTTATTTCACGCACTAAAAATTAAAACCAAAGTTTTGTTATCCACGTTTGGGAAATTCCACTAGTACAATCCCTAATGGTATGGTGGAATTTTAAAAGAAGGAGATTTCTAATTGATCCTAACATGTTTTAAATGTGGTGGATATGCATGCCAGAAAGCATGTTGAAGATGCAAATGACCTAACCATAAAAAAAATTCAAGTAGTAGAAAAAAATTAATTCTTAAGTTAACGTGCGGTGGGATATATACCAGAGCCAAACTACCCACTTTTTTCCAATTTTACAAAAAGGGAACCTAAAAAATCACAAATACTTTTTGGAATTATCTCTGTCAGCATTTGTACATTTCCATTTTGAATGTTCAATTTTTTTTCAAACATGAGTTTTCACTCTCCCAGTTTTCTCGTTAACAAAATAATAACGCAAATATAGATCACAACAAGATGAAAATTTTAGTGTTTATTATTATGTATGCAAAAATATTTTAAAAACTAAACTAAATGTGAGTGAAGAAAATTATTTAACGCAAAAAAAAAAATGAACACCAAAGTTTTGTTATCCACGTTTGAGAATTTCCACTTGTACAACCCCTAATCGCTTGGTGGTATTTTATAAGAAAGAGATATCTAATTGATCCTAACAATTTTTAAATGTGGTGGATTTGCATGCCAGAAACATGTTGAAGATGCAAATGAGCTAATGATCCAAATATTTCAAGGAGTAGAAAAAATTAAATTCTCAAGTTAACGTGGGAAGGGATATTCAACAAAGCCAAACAACCCAATTTTTGCCTATTTTAGAAAAAGCGGACTTAAAAAATCACAGATACTTTTTGGAATTATCTCTCTCAGTATTTGTGCATTTCCAAAATTGATGTTCAATTTTTTTTCAAACGACAGTTTTCACTCTCCCAATTTTCTCGTAAACAAAAAGATAAGGCAAATATAGATCACAATAAGATGAAAATTTTAGAGTTTATTAATTATGCAAAAAACTTTTGAAAACTATAATAAATGTGAGTGAAGAAAATTATTTCACGCACTAAAAATGAACACCAAAGTTTTGTTATCCACGTTTGGGAAATCCCACTAGTACAAGCCCTAATAGCTTAGTGAAATTTTATAATAAAGAGATTTCTAATTGATCCTCGCATGTTTTAAATGTGGTCGATATGCATGCCAGAAACTAGTTGAAGATACAAATGACCTAATGATCCAAAAATTTCTACGAGTAGAAAAAATTAAATTTTAGAGTTAATGAGCAGTGGGATATGTACCATAGGCAAACAACCCATTTTTTGACTAATTTACAAAAAGCAGACCTAAAAAAACACAGATACTTTTTGGAATTATCTCTCTCAGCATTTGTGCATTTCCATTTTGGATGTTCAATTTTTTTTCAAACTTGAGTTTTCACTCTCCCAGTTTTATTCTAAACCAAAAGATAAGGCAAATATAGATCACAAGAAAATTAAAATTTTAGTGTTTATGTATGCAAAAAAAATTAAAAACTGTAATAAATGTGAGTGAAGAAAATTATTTCACGCACTAAAAATGTACACCAAAGTATTGTTATCCACATTTGGGAAATTCCACTAGTAGAACCCCTAATAGCTTGGTGGAATTTTATACGAAAGAGATTTCTAATTGATTCTTACATATTTTAAATGTGGTGGATATGCATGCCACAAAGATGTTGAAGATGCAAATGACCTAATTATCCAAAAATTTCAAGGAGTAGAAAAAATTAAATTCTCAAGTAAACGTGCGGTGGGATATTTACCATAGCCAAACAACCCACTTTTTGCCAATTTTACAAAAAGCGGACCTAAAAAATCACAGATACTTTTTGGAATTATCTCTCACAGCATTTGTGCGTTTAGAATTTGAATGTCCAATTTTTTTCAAACTTGAGTTTTTACTCTCCCAGTTTTCTCGTAAACAAAAAGATAACACAAATATAGATCACAACAAAATGAAAATTTTAGAGTTTATTATGTATGCAAAAAAAATTGAAAACTTAATAAATGTGAGTGAAGAAAATTATTTCACGCACTAAAAATGAACACCAAAGTTTTTGTTATCGACGATTAGGAAATTCCACTAGTACAACCGCTAATAACTTGGTGGAATTTTATAAGAAAGAGATTTCTTATTGATCCTAACATGTTTTAAATGTAGTGGATATGCATGCCAGAAACATGTTGAAGATGCAAATGACCTAATGATCCAAAAATTTTGAGTAGAAAAAATTAATTTCTCAGGTCAACGTGCGGTGGGATATTTACCAAAGCGAAACAACCCACTTTTTGCCTATTTTACAAAAAGCGGACATAAAAATTCATAGAATTATCTCTCTCAGTATTTGTACATTTCCATTTTAGATGATCAATTTTTTTTCAAACTTGAGTTTTCACTCTCCCAATTTTCTCAGAAACAAAAAGATAAGCCAAATATAGATCACAACAAGATGAAAATTTAGAGTTTATTATGTATGTAAAAAAATTATAAAAATTTAAAAATGTTTGTGAAGAAAATTATTTCACACACTAAAAATGAACACTAAAGTTTTGTTATCCACGTTTCGGAAATCCCACTACAACAACCCCAATAGCTTGGTAGAATTTTATAAGAAAGAGATTTCTAATTGATCCTCACAAGTTTTAAATGTGGTGGATATGCATGCCAAAAACATGTCGAAGATGCAAATGACCTAATGATCCAAAAATTTCTAGAAGTAAAAAAAATTAAATTCTCAATTTAACGAGCGGTGGGATATTTACCAGAGCCAAACAACCGACTTTTTGACTATTTTTCAAAAAGCAAACCTAAAAACTCACAAATACGTTTTGGAATTATCTCTCTCAGAATTAGTGCATTACCATTTGGGATGTTCAATTTTTTTTCAAACTTGATTTTTCACTCTCCCAGTTTTCTCGTAAACAAAAAGATAAGGCAAATATAGATCACAACCAAATGAAAATTTTCCAGTTTATATAAGCAAAAAAAATTGAAAACTATAATAAATGTGAGTGAAGAAAATTATTTCACGCACTAAAAATGAACACCAAAGTTTTGTCATCCACGTTTCGGAAATTCCATTAGTACAACTCCTAATAGCTTGGTGGAATTTTATAAGAAAGAGATTTCTAATTGATCCTAACATATTTTAAATGTGATGGATAAGCATGCAAGAAATATGTTGAAGTTGCAAATGACCTAATGATCCAAAAATTTCAAGAAGTAGAAAATATTAAATTCTCTAGTTAACGTGCGGTGGGATATTTACCAGATCCAAACAACCCACTTTATGCCTATTTTACAAAAAGCGCACCTAAAAAATCACAGATACTTTTTGGAATTATCTCTCTCAGCATTTGTTCATTTCAATTTTTGATGTTCAATTTTTGTTAAAACATGAGTTTTCACTCTCCCAATTTTCTCGTAAACAAAAAGATAAGGCAAATATTGATCACAAAGAGATGAAAATTATAGAGTATGAACACCAAAGTTTTGCTATCCACGTTTGGGAAATCCCATTACTACAACCCCTAAGAGCTTGGTAGAATTTTATAAGAAAGAGATTTCTAATTGATCCTCACAAGTTTTAAATGTGGTGGATATCCATGCCAGAAACATGTTGAAGATGCAAATGACCTAATGATCCAAAAATATCTAGGAGTTAAAAAAATTAAATTCTCAAGTTAACGAGCGGTGGGATATTTACCAGAGCCAAACAACCCACTTTTTGACTATTTTTCAAAAAGCGGACCTGAAAACTCACATATACTTTTTGGAATTATCTCTTTCAGCATTAGTGCATTTCCATTTGGGATGTTCAATTTTTTTTCAAAGTTGAGTTTTCACTCTCCCAATTTTCTCGTAAACAAAAAGATAAGGCAAATATAGATCACAACCAAATGAAATTTTTCCAGTTTATATTAGAAAAAAAATTGAAAACTATAATAAATGTGAGTGAAGAAAATTAGTTCACGCACTAAAAATGAACCCCAAAGTTTTGTCATCCACGTTTCGGAAATTCCATTAGCACAACTCCTAATAGCTTGGTGGAATTTTATAAGAAAGAGATTTCTAATTGATCCTAACATATTTTAAATGTGGTGGATATGCATACAAGAAACATGTTGAAGTTGCAAATGACCTAATGATCCAAAAATTTCAAGAAGTAGGAAAAATTAAATTCTCTAGTTAACGTGCGGTGGGATATTTATCAGAGCCAAAACAACCCACTTTTGCCTATTTTACAAAAAGCAGACCTAAAAAATCACAGATACTTTTTGGAATTATCTCTCTTAGCATTTGTTCATTCCATTTTTGGATGTTCAATTTTTTTTAAAACTTGAGATTTCAGTCTCCCAGTTTTCTCGTAAACAAAAAGATAAGGCAAATATAGATCACAACAAAATAAAAATTTTTAAGTTTATTATGTATGCAAAAAAAACTTGAAAACTACAATAAATGTGAGTGAAGAAAATTATTTCACGGACTAAAAATGAACACCAAAGTTTTGTTATCCACGTTTGGGAAATCCCATTAGTAAACCCCATAATAGCATGGTGGAATTTTTTAAGAAAGAGATTTCTAATAGATCCTAACATGTTTTAAATGTGGTGGATATGCATGCCAGAATCTTGTTGAAGATGCAAATGACCTAATGATCCAAAAAATTTGAGTAGAAAAATTTAAAATTTTAAGTTAACATGCGGTGGGATATTTACCAGAACCAAACACCCCACTTTTTGCCTATTTTACAAAAAAGCGGTCCTAAAAAATCAATGAATTATCTCTCTCAGCATTTGTGCATGTCCATTTTGGTTCAATTTTTTTTCAAACTTGAGTTTTCACTCTCCCAGTTTTCTCGTAAACAAAAAGATAAGGCAAATATAGATCACAAGAAAATGAAAATTTTAGAGTTTATTATGTATGCAAAAATAATTTGAAAACCACAATAAATGTGAGTGAAGAAAATTATTTCATGCATTAAAATGAACACCAAAGGTTTTTTATCCACGTTTGGGAAATCCCACTAGTACAACCCCTAATAGCTTGGTGGAATTTTATAAGAAAGAGATTTCTAATTGATCCTCACAATTTTTAAATGTGGTTGATATGCATGCAAGAAACATGTTGAAGATGCAAATGACCTAAAGATCCTAAAATTTCAAAGAGTAGAAAAAATTAAATTATCAAGTTAACGTGCTGCGGGATATTTACCAGTGCCAAACAACCCACTTTTTGCCTATTTTATAGAAAGCAGACCTAAAAAAACACAGAAACTTTTTGGAATTATCTCTCTCAGCATTTGTGCATTTCCATTTTGGATGTTAAATTTTTTTTCAAACTTGAGTTTTCACTCTCCCAGTTTTCTCTTAAACAAAAAGATAAGGCAAAATATAGATCACAACAAAATGATGAAAATTTTAGAGTTTCTTATGTATGAAAAAAACAAATTTAAACTATAATAAATGTGAGTAAAGAAAATTATTTCACGTACTAAAAAATAATACCAAAGTTTTGTTATCCACGTTAGGGAAATCCCACTAGTACAACCCCTAATAGCTTGGTGGAATTTTACAAGAAAAAGGTTTCTAATTGATCCTAACAGGTTTTAAATGTGGATGATATGCATGCCAGAAACATGTTGAGGATGCAAATGACCTAATGATCCAAAAATTTCAAGGAGTTGAAAAAATTAAGTTCTCAAGTTAACGTGCTGTGGGATATTTACTAGAGCCAAACAACCCACTTTTTGCCTATTTTACAAAAAGTGGACCTAAAAAATCACTGCATTATCTCTCTCAGCATTTGTGCATTTCCATTTTGGATGTTCAATTTTTTTTCAAACTTGAGTTTTCACTCTCCTAGTTTTCTGGTAAACAAAAGGATAAGGCAAATAAATATCACAACAAAATGAAAATTTTAGAGTTTATTGTGTAAGCCAAAAAATTTGAAAACTATTATGAATGTGAGTGAAGAAAATTATTTCACGCACTAAAAAAGAACACCAAAGTTTTGTTATCCACGTTTCGAAAATCCTACTAGTACAACCCCTAATATCTTGGTGGAATTTTATAAGAATGTGATTTCTAATTGATCCTTAAAAGTTTTAAATGTGGTGGATATGCATGCGAGAAACATGTTGAAGATGCAAATGACCTAATGATCCAAAAATTTCTAGGAGTAGAAAAAATTAAATTCTCAAGTTAACGTGTGGTGGGATATTTACTAGAGCCAAACAACCCAATTTTTACCTATTTTACAAAAGCGGATCTAAAAAATCACAGAATTATCTGTCAGCATTTGTGCATTTCCAATTTGGATGTTCAATTTTTTTTCAAACTTGAGTTTTTACCCTACCAGTTTTCTCGTAAACAAAAAGAGAAGGAAAAAATAGATCACAACAAAATGAAAATTTTAGAGTTTATTATGTATGCAAGAAAATTTGAAAACTATAATAAATGTGAGTGAAGATAATTATTTCACGCACTAAAAATGAACACCAAAGTTTTGTTATCCACTTTTTGGAAATCCCACTAGTACAACCCCTAATAGCTTGGTGGAATTTTATAAAAAAGTGATTTCTAATTGATCGTAACATGGTTTAAATGTGGTGGATAAGCATGCCAGAAACATGTTGAAGATGCAAATGACCTAATGATCCAAAAATTTCAAGGAGTAGAAAAAAAAGAATTTTGAAGTTAATGTGCAGTGAGATATTTACCACAGCCAAATAACCCACTTTTTGCCTATTTTAAAAAAAGAGGACCTAAAAAATCACAGATACTGTTTGGAATTATCTCTCTCAACATTTGTGCATTTCCATTTTGGATGTTCAACTTTTTTTCAAAGTTGAGTTTTCACTCTTCCAGTTTTCTCGTAAACAAAAAGATAACGCAAATATAGATCACAAAAAAATGAAAATTTTAGTGTTTATGTATGCATAAAAATTTTAAGACTATAATAAATGTGAGTGAAGAAAATTATTTCACCCACTAAAAATGAACACCAAAGTTTTGTTATCGACGTTTGGGAAATTCCACTAGTACAACCACTAATAGCTGGGAGGAATTATATAAGAAAGAGATTTCTAATTGATCCAAAGATGTTTTAAATGTGGTGGATATGCATGCCGGAAACATGTTGAAGATGCAACTGACTTAATGATCCAAAAATTTCAAGGAGAAGAAAAAATTAAATTCTCAAGTTAACGTGCGTAGGGATATTAAACTGAGCCAAAAAACCCACTTTTTGCCTATTTTACAAAAACCGGACTTAAAAAATCATAGATACTTTTTGGAATTATCTCTCTCAGTATTTGTGCATTTCCATTTTGGATATTCAATTTTTTTTCAAACTTGACTTTTCGCTCTCCCACTTTTCTCGTAAACAAAAAGATAAGGCAAATATCGATCACAACAAGATGAAAATTTTAGAGTTTATTATGTATGAAAAAAAATTTGAAAACTATAATAAATGTGAGTGAAGAAATTTACTTCATGCACTAAAAATGGAAAACAAAGTTTTGTTATCCATGTTTGGGAAATTCCACTAGTGCAACCTCTAAATACTTGGTGGAATTTTATATGAAACAGATTTCTAATTGATCCTAACATGTTTTAAATGTGGTGGATATGCATACCAAAACATCTCAAAGATGCAAATGACCTAACTATCCAAAAATTTCAAGTAGTAGAAAAAATTAAATTCTCAAGTTAACGTGCGATGGGATATATACAAGAGCAAAAAAAACCCACTTTTTCCTATTTTACAAAAAGGGGACGTAAAAATTCACAAATACTTTTTGGAATTATCTCTGTCATCATTGTGCATTTCCATTTTGAATCTTCAATTTGTTTTCAAACTTCAGTTTTCACTCTCCCAGTTTTCTTGTAAACAAAATAATAAGGCAAATATAGATCACAAAAAAATGAAAATTTTAGAGTTTATTATGTATGGATAAAAATTTGAAAAATAAAATAAATGTGAGTGAGGAAAATTATTTAACGCACAAAAAATGAACACCAAAGTTTTGTTATCCACGTTTGGGAAATTCCACTTGTACAACCCCTAATAGCTTGGTAGTATTTTATAAGAAAGAGATATCTAGTTGATCCTAACATGTTTTAAATGTGGTGGATATGCATGCCAGAAACATGTTGAAGATGCAAAAGACCTAATGATCCAAAATTTTCGAGGAGTAGAAAAAATTAAATTCTCAAGTAAACGTGTGGTGGGATATTTACCAGAGCCAAACAACCCACTTTTTGCCTATTTTACAAAAAGTGGACGTAAAAAATCACAGAATTATCTCTCTTAGCATTTGTGCATTCCCATTTTGGAAGTTCAATTTTTTTTCAAACTTGAGTTTTCACTCTTCCAATTTTCTTGTAAACAAAAAGAGATGGCAAATATAGATCACAAGAAAATGAAAATTTTAGAGTTTATTAGGTATGCAAAAAAAATTTGAAAACTATAATAAATGTGAGTGAAGAAAATCATTTCACTCACTAAAAATGAACACCAAAGTTTTGTTATCCACGTTTGGGAAATCCCACTAGTACAACCCCTAAAAACTTGGTGGAATTTTATATGAAAGTGATTTCTTATTGATCCTAACATGTTTTAAATGTGGTGGATATGAATGCCATAAACATGTTGAAGATGCAAATGACCTAATGATCCAAAAATTTCAAGGAGTAGAAAAAATTAAATTTTTAAGTTAACGTGCGGTGGGATATTTACCAGAGCCAAACTACCCACTTTTTGCCTATTTTACAAAAAGCGGACCTAAAAAATCACTGAACTATCTCTCTTAGCAATTGTGCATTTCCATTTTGGATGTTCAATTTTTTTTCAAACTTGAGTTTTCTCTCTCCAAGTTTTCTTGTAAACAAAAAGATAAGGAAAATATAGATCACAAAAAATTAAACTTTTAGAGTTAATTATGTAAGAAAAAATTTAAAAACTTTAATAAATGTGAGTGAAGAAAATTATTTCACGCACTAAAATGAACACCAAAGTTTTATTTTCCACGTGGGAAATCCCACTAGTACAACCCCTATTAGCTTGGTGGAATTTTTAAAGAAAGTTATTTCTAATTGATCCTAACATGTTTTAAATGTGGTGGCTATGCATGCCAGAAACATGTTGAAGATGTGAATGATCTAATGATCCAAAAAATTCACGGAGTATAAAAAATTAAATTCTCATGTTGCGGTGAGATATTTACCAGAGCCAAACAACCCACTTTTTGCCTATTTTACAAAAAGCGGACCTAAAAAATCACAGAATTATCTCTTTCAGCATTTGTGCATTTCCATTTTGGTTATTCATTTTTTTTTCAAACTTGAGTTTTCACTCTCCCAGTTTTCTCGTAAACAAAAAGATATGGCAAATATGGATCACAACAAAATGAAAATTTTAGAGTTTATTATGTATGAATAAAAAATATGAAAACTATAATAAATATGAGTGAAGAAAAAATTTTCACGCACTAAAAAGTAACACAAAAGTTTTGTTATTCACGTTTGGGATATCCCACTAGTACAACCACTAATATCTTGGTGGAATTTAATAGGAAAGAGATTTATAATGGACCCTAACATGTTTTAAATGTGGTTGATATGCATGCCTGAAACTTGTTGAAGATGCAAATGACTTAACGATCCAAAAATTTCAAGGAGTAGAAAAAATTAAATTCTCAAGTTAACGTGCCGTGGGATATTTACCAGAGCCAAAAAACCCACTTTTTGCCAATTTTACCAAAAGGGGACCTTAAAAATCACAAATATTTTTTGCAATTATCTCTTCAAGATTTGTGCATTTCCATTTTGGATGTTCAATTTTTTTCAAACTTGAGTTTTCACTCTCTCAGTTTACTCGTAAACAAAATAATAAGGCAAATATAGATCACAACAAAATGAAAATTTTAGAGTTTATTATGTATGCATAAAAATTTGAAATTTATAATAAATGTTAGTGAAGAAAATTATTTAACGCACTAAAAATGAACACCCAAGTTTTTTTATCCACGTTTGGGAAATTCCACTTGTACAACCCCTAATAGCTTCATGGTATTTTATAAGAATGGGATTTCTAATTGATCCTAACATGTTTTAAATGTGGTGGATATGCATGCTAGAAACATGTTGAAGATGCAAATGACATATCGATCCAAAAATCTCCAGGAGTAGAAAAAATTTAATTCTCATGTTAATGTGCGGTGGGATATTTACCTTCACCAAACAACCCACTTTTTGCCTATTTTACAAAAAGCGGACTTAAAACATCAATGACACTTTTTGAAATTATCTCTGTTATTATTCGTGCATTTCCTTTTTGGATGTTCAATTTTTTTTAAAACTTGAGTTTTCACTCTCCCTGTTTTCTCGTAAACAAAAAGAAAACGCAAATATAGATCACAACAAAATGAAAATTTTAGAGTTTATTATGTATGCAAAAAAATTTGAAAACTATAAGAAAATGTCAGTCAAGAAAATTATTTCACGCACTAAAAATGAACACCAAAGTTTTGTTATCCATGTTTGGGAAATCCCACTAGTACAACCCCTAATAGCTTGGTGGAATTTTATAAGAAAGAGATTTCTGATTGATCCTCACATGTTTTAAATCTGTTGGACAAGCATGCCAGAAATATGTTGAAGATGCAAATGACCAAATGATCCAAAAATTTCTAGGAGTACAAAAATTTAAATTCTCAAGTTAACGAGCGGTAGGATATTTACCAGAGCCAAACAACCCACTTTTTGACTATTTTACAAAAGCAGACAAAAAAAAACACAGATACTTTTTGGAATTATCTCTCTCAGCATTTGTGCATTTCCATTTTGGATGTTCAATTTTTTTTCGAACTTCAGTTTTCACTCTCCCAGTTTTCTCGTAAACAAAAAGATAAGGCAAATATAGATCACAACAAAATGAAAATTTTAGAGTTTATGTATGCAAAAAAAATTGAAAACTATAGTAAATGTGAGTGAAGAAAATTATTTCACGCACTAAAAATGAACACCAAAGTTTTGTTATCCACGTTTGGGAAATTCCACCAGTACAACCGCTAATAGCTTGGTGGAATTTTATACGAAAGATATTTCTAATTGATCCTAACATGTTTTAAATGTGGTGGATATGCATGCCACAAACATGTTGAAGATGCAAATGACCTAATGATCCAAAAATTTCAAGGAGTAGAAAAAATTAAATTCTCAAATTAATGTGCGGTAGCATAATTACAAGAGCCAAACAACGCACTTTTTGCCTATTTTACCAAAAGCGGACCTAAAAAATCACAGATACTTTTTTGAATTATCTCTCTCAGCATTTGTGAATTTAGATTTTGGTTGTTCAATTTTTTTTCAAGCTTCAGTTTTCACTCTCCTTGTTTTCTCGTAAACAAAAAGATAAGGGAAATATAGATCACAACCAAATGAAAATTTTAGAGTTTATGTGAGCAAAAAAATTTGAAAACTATAATAAATGTGACTGAAATTTATTTTTTTCACACACTAAACATAAACACCAAAGTTTTGTCATCCACGTTAGGGAAATTCCACTAGTACAACCCCTAATAGCTTGGCGGAATTTTATAAGAAAGAGATTTCTATTTGATCCTAACATATTTTCAAGGTGGTGGATATGTGTGCCAGAAACATGTTAAAGATGCAAATGACCTAATGATCCAAAAATTTCAAGAAGTACAAAAAATTAAATTCTCTAGTTAACGTGCGCTGGGATATTTACCAAAGCCAAACAACTGACATTTTGCCTATTTTACAAAAAACGGACCTAAAAAATCACAAATACTTTTTGGAATTATATCTCTCAGCATTTGTGCATTTCAATTTAAGATGTTTAATATTTTTTCAAACTTCAGTTTTCTCACACCCAGTTTTCTCATAAGCAAAAAGATAAAGCAAATATAGATCAAAACAAAATGAAAATTTTAGAGATTATTATGTATGCAAAAAAAATTAAAAACAATAATAAATGATAGTGAATAAATTTATTTCACGCACTAAAAATGAACACCAAAGTTTTGTTATCCACGTTTGGGAAATGCTACTAGTACAACCTCTAATAGCTTGGTGGAATTTTTTAAGAAAGAGACTTCTAAATGATCCTAACATGTTTTAAATGTGGTGGATATGCATGCCGGAAACATGTTGAAAATTCAAATGAGCTTATGATCCAAAAATTTCGAGTAGAAAAAATTATATTCTCAAGTTAACTTGCCGTGGGATATTAACCAGAGCCAAAAAAATCTACTTTTTGCCTATTTTACAAAAAGTGGACCTAAAAAATCACAGAATTATCCCTCTCAGCATTTGTGCATTTCCATTTTGGATGTTCAATTTTTTTTCAAACTTGAGTTTTCACTCCCCATGTTTTTTCTTTTAAACAAAAAGATAAGGCAGATATAGATCACAACAAAATGAAAATTTTATAGTTTATTATGTATGCAAAAATAATTTGAAAACTATAATAAATGTGACTGAAGAAAATTATTTCACGCACTAAAAATGAACACCAAAGTTTTGTTATCCACGTTTGGGAAATCCCACTAGTACAACCCTTAATAGCTTGGTGGAATTTTATAAGAAAGAGATTTCTAATTGATCCTAACATGTTTTAAATGTGTTGGATATGCATGCCAGAAACTTGTTGAAGATGCAAATGACCTAATGATCCAAAAATTTCCAGTAGAAAAAATTAAATTCTCAAGTTAACGTGCGGTGGGATATTTACCAGAGCCAAACGACCCACTTTTTGCCTACTTTACAAAAGGCGGACCTAAGAAATCACAGATAATTTTTCGAATTCTCTCTCTCAGCATTTGCGCATTTCCATTTTGGATGTTCAATTTTTTTTCAAACTTGAGTTTTCACTACTTCTGTTTTCTCGTAAACAAAAAGATAAGGCAAACATAGATCACAACAAAATGAAAATTTTAGAGTTTATGTATGCAAAAAAAATTTGAAAACTATAATAAATGTGATTGATGAAAATTATTTCACTCACTAAAAATGAATACCAAAGTTTTGTTTTCCACTTTTGGGAAATTCCACTAAGCAACGCCTAATAGCTTTGCAAAATTTTATAAGAAAGAGATTTCTAATTGATCCTAACATGTTTTAAATGTGGTGGATATGCATACCAAAAACATGTTGAAGATGCAAATAACCTAATGGTCCAAAAATTTTAAGCAGTAGAAAATAAGGAATTCTCAAGTTAACGTATGGTGGGATATTTATTAGAGCCAAACAACCCACTTTTTGCCTATTTTACAAAAAGCGGACCTAAAAAATCACAGATACTTTTTGGAATTATCTCTCTCAGCATTTTTGCATTTCAATTTTAGATGTTCAATTTTTTTTCAAACTTGAGTTTTCTCTCTCCCAGTTTTCTCATAAGCAAAAAGATGAAGCAAATATAGATCACAACAAAATGAAAATTTTAGAGATTATTATGTATGCAAAAAAATTTAAAAACTATAATAAATGAGAGTGAAGAAATTTATTTCACGCACTAAAAATGAACACCAAAGTTTTGTTATCCACATTTGGGAAATCCAACTAGTACAACCCCTAATAGCTTGCTGGAATTTTTTAACAAAGAGATTTCTAATTGATCCTAACATGTTTTAAATGTGGTGGATATGCATGCGAGAAACTTGGTTAAAATTCAAATGACCTTATGATCCAAAAATTTCGAGTAGAAAAAATTATATTCTCAAGTTAACGTGCGGTGGGATATTTACTAGAGCCAAAACAATCCACTTTTTGCCTATTTTACAAAAAGTGGACCAAAAATATTACAAAATTATCTCTCTCAGCATGTGTGCATTTCCATTTTGGATGATCAGTTTTTTTTCAAACTTGAGTTTTCACTCCCCATGTTTTCTTGTAAACAAAAAGATAAGGCAAATATAGATCACAACAAAATGAAAATTTTATAGTTTATTATGTATGCAAAAATAATTTGAAAACTATAATAAATGTGAGTGAAGAAAATTATTTCACGCACTAAAAATGAACACCAATGTTTTGTTATCCACGTTTGGGAAATCCCACTAGTAAAACCCTTAATAGTTTTGTGGAATTTTATAAGAATGAGATTTCTAATTGATCGTAACATGTTTTAAATGTGGTGGATATGCATGCCAGAAACTTGTTGAAGATGCAAATGACCTAATGAGCCAAAAATTTCGAGTAGAAAAAATTAAATTCTCAAGTTAACGTGCGGTGGGATATTTACCAGAGCCAAACGACCCACTTTTTGCCTACTTTACAAAAGGCGGACCTAAGAAATCATAGATACTTTTTTGAATTCTCTCTCTCAGCATTTGCGCATTTCCATTTTGGATGTTCAATTTTTTTTCAAACTTGAGTTTTCTCGTAAAAAAAAAGATAAGGCAAACACTTATCACAACAAAATAAAAAATTTAGAGTTTATGTATGCAAAAAAATTTGAAAACTATAATAAATGTGAGTGATGCAAATTATTTCACACACTAAAAATGAATACCAAAGTTTTGTTTCCCACTTTTGAGAATTTCCACAAAGACAACCCCTAATGGCGTAGGAAAATTTTATAAGAAAGAGATTTCTAATTGATCGTAACATGTTTTAAATATGGTGGATATGCATGCCAGAAACATTGAAGATGCAAATAACCTAATGATCTAAAAATTTTAAGCAGTAGAAAATATTAAATTCTCAAGTTAACGTATGGTGGGATATTTATCAGTGCCAAACAACCCACTTTTTGCCTATTTAACAAATAGCGGACCTAAAAAATCAAAGATTCTTTTTGGAATTATCTCTCTCAGCATTTGTGCATTTCAATTTTCCATGTTCAACTGTTTTTTCAAACTTGAGTTTTCACTCTCCCAGTTTTCTTGTAAACAAAAAGATAAAGCAAATATAGACCACAACAAAATGAAAATTTTAGAGATTATTATGTATGCAAAAAAATTTAAAAACTATAATAAATGAGAGTTATGAAATTTATTTCACGCACTAAAAATGAACACCAAAGTTTTGTTATCCACGTTTGGGAAATCCCACTAGTACAACCCCTAATAGCTTGGTGGAATTTTTTAAGAAAGAGACTTCTAATTGATCCTAACATGTTTTAAATGTGGTTGATATGCATGCCAGAAACTTGTTGAAAATTCAAATGACCTTATGATCCAAAAATTTCCAGTAGAAAAAATTATATTCTCAAGTTAACGTGCGGTGGGATATTTACCAGAGCCAAAAAAATCCACTTTTTGCCTCTTTTACAAAAAGTGGACCTAAAAAATCACAGAATTATCTCTCTCAGCTTTTGTGCATTTCCATTTTGGATGTTCAGTTTTTTTTCAAACTTGAGTTTTCACTCTCCATGTTTTCTTGTAAACAAAAAGATAAGGCAAATATAGATCACAACAAAATGAAAATTTTATAGTTTATTATGTATGCAAAATTAATTTGAAAACTATAATAAATGTGAGTGAAGAAAATTATTTCACGCACTAAAAATGAACACCAAAGTTTTGTTATCCACGTTTGGGAAATCCCACTAGCACAACCCATAATAGCTTGGTGAAATTTTATAAGAAAGAGATTTTGAATTGATCCTAACATGTTTTAAATGTGGTGGATATGCATGCCAGAAAGTTGTTGAAGATGCAAATGACCTAATGATCCAAAATTTTGAGTAGAAAAAATTAAATTCTCAAGTTAACATGCGATGGGATATTTACCAGAGCCAAACGACCCACTTTTTGCCTACTTTAAAAAAGGCAGACCTAGGAAAGCACAGATACTTTTTTGAATTCCCTCTCTTGGCATTTGCGCATTTCCATTTTGGATGTTCAATTTTTTTCGAACTTGAGTTTTCATTCCCCTTGTTTTCCACTTTCGGGAAATTCCACTAAGACAATCCCCAATAGCTTAGCAAAATTTTATAAGAAAGAGATTTCTAATTGATCCTAACATGTTTTAAATGTGGTGGATATGCATGCCAGAAACATGGTGAAGATGCAAATAACCTAATGATCCAAAAATTTTAAGGAGTAGAAAATATTAAATTCTCAAGTTAACGTATGGTGGGAAATTTATCAGAGCCAAACAACCCACTTTTTGTCTATTTTAAAAAAAGTGGTAAAAAATCACAGATACTTTTTGGAAATATCTCTCTCAGCATTTGTGCATTTCAATTTTGCATGTTCAATTTTTTTTCAAACTTGAGTTTTCACTCTCCCAGTTTTCTTGTAAACAAAAAGATAAGGCAAATATAGATCACAACAAAATGAAAATTTTATAGTTTATTATGTATGCAAAAATAGTTTTAAAACTATATTAAAAGTGAGTGAAGAAAATTATTTCACGCACTTAAAATGAACACCAATGTTTTGTTATCCACGTTTGGGAAATCCCACTAGTACAACCCTTAATAGCTTGATGGAATTTTATAAGAAAGAGATTTCTAATTGATCCTAACATGTTTTACATGTGGTGGATATGCATGCCAGAAAACTTGTTGAAGATGCAAATGACTTAATGAACCAAAAATTTATAGTAGAAAAAATTAAATTCTCAAGTTAACGTCCGATGGGATATTTACCAGAGCCATACAACCCAATTTTTGCCTATTTTACAAAAGGTGGACTTAAGAAATCACAAATACTTTTTGGAATTCTATCTCTCAGCATTTGCGCATTTCCATTTTGGATGTTCAATTTTTTTTCAAACTTGAGTTTTCACTCCCCCAGTTTTCTCATAAACAAAAAGATAAGGCAAATATAGATCACAACAAAATGAAAATTTTAGAGTTTATGTATGCAAAAAAATTTGAAAACAATAATAAATGTGATGGATGAAAATTATTTCATGCACTAAAAATGAATACCAAAGTTTTGTTACCAACTTTTGGGAAATTCCACTAAGACGACCCCTAATAGCTTGACAAAATTTTCTAAGAAAGAGATTTCTAATTGATCCTAACATGTTTTAAATGTGGTGGATATGCATTGCAGAAACATGTTGAAGATGCAAATAACCTAATGATCCAAAAATTTCAAGGAGTAGAAAAAATTAAATTCTCAAGTTAACATGTGATGGGATATTTTCCAGAGCCAAACAACCCACTTTTTGCCTTGTTTGCAAAAAACTGACCAAAAAATCACAAATACTTTTTGGAATTATCTCTCTCAGCATCTGTTTATTTTCATTTTGGATGTTCAATTTTTTTTCAAACTTGAGTTTTCTCTCCCCCAGTTTTCTCGTAAACAAAAAGATTAGGCAAATATATAGATCACAACAAAATGAAAATTTTAGAGTTTATGAATGCAAAAAAATTGAAAACTATAATAAATGTGAGTGACAAAAATTATTTTACGCACTAAAAATGAACTCCAAATTTTTGTTATCCACTTTTGGGAAATTCCACTAGTACAACCCCTAATAGCTTGGTGGAATTTTATAAGAAGGAGTTTCTAATTGATCCTAAGATGTTTTAAATGTGGTGGATATGCATGCCAAAAACATGCCGAAGATGCAAATGACCTAATGATCCAAAAATTTCAAGGAGTAGAAAACATTAAATTCTCAAGTTAACGTGCGGTGGGATATTTACCAAAGCCAAACAACCCACTTTTTGCCTATTTTAAAAAAAGCGGACCTAAAAAATCACAGATACTTTTTAGAATCATCTCTCTCTGCATCTTTGCATTTCCATTTTGGATGTTCAATTTTTTTTCAAACTTGAGTTTTCACTCCCCTAGTTTTCTCGTAAACAAACAGATAAGGCAAATATAAATCACAACAAAATGAAAATTTTAGAGTTTAAGTATGCAAAAAAAATTTTAAAAAATTTAAAACTATACCAATTTAAAAACAGAGAGTCTGTAGCAGACTCAACAACGGAATACTGATACCAAAAGCACTATTGCTTTGATACCATTTTAAGACAACTCAAATCTCTAATAGACTTTAACACAGACACACAACGGATTATAAGGAGAACCTAGGGATGAGGGCAGCGGAACTAGAATCCTAAGGATTTCTACCTACACACTGGCTTCAGGTAGTGGAAAACAACGATGACCCACACAGTACTATTCCTATAGTCACACTTCGACAGTCCTATCATTTTACCATCATATCACTCCTGCTTCCTACCACATGTCACTGCTACGTACTCGTTTGTGTCTATTTTCATAGCTATCTGATAGGCCCAACATGACTTCTGCTGCTACTTAGAACTTCTTTGGGGTATTCCTGCCAGCTTACCACCACGTGGGCAATCCGTCAATGCGGTCCTCATGGTCTCCAGAGGGCCCCAAGCCGTTCCTATTAACCGTTGCGGCTCCATGGCTGCTTCAGCAGGGTAGAGCACAACTCCGTTTCGTTTTCTACCTCAGAGCGTAGCCGAATAATTCCAAGTCTCTGGCTTCTATTCTATTTGTCACTCTTTCGATACTATTTTCTTTTTGACGAGTGAACAGTAAACATGAATAGTAACCATGAATTATAAAAATGAACAGTACTTTTGAACAGTAACTTTGGAACAGTAAAAACAAACAATGTGGAGATCATATATATATGCGAAACATGAACAGTAATAACAATAACTGTACGAATCAAAATATTACAAACATGCAGAAAATATAAAAACATTGTTCAAACAAAATAAAACAAACTAAATACATACCCTTAAAAAAGGGAAAGAAAAACTACTTATCTACATAACTCTCGAAGTTACCGATTGTGCCACCGGTCGGTTCCCTCTTTTCTACTCAGCCATTATAGCTGTTACGCACATACCGTGCTTTGAGGAACTTGCCGGAGGAAGATCACCGAAAATCGCCTTCTTCGTCGAATGCTAGTTTTCGAATTAGCTATTGCTTCTCCGTTTTTCGAATGTCTTATCCTCTGGAGGAGCTTCAAATTTATAGCTGAAGATCTTTTATTTCTTTCTCTTTTACCCTTAATTGAAAGGTGTGTGTTTAAAGACAAAGGGTAAGTTTTGTCTTTTTTCTTGTCATTTTTGCCCTTGCATTATTACCTTTCGGCACAGAAAGTAGGGGTAGAAATGTCTTTTCTACTTGTGACATCATGATGATGATGAGCAGGAATCTTTTGTAGCCACCATTGTTGACTTGGTGTGGCCACCTTTGATGACTTTTGTAGCCGCCTTTGCGGACTTTTTAGCCGCCTTTGCTGACTTTGATTTCGTCTTGGGCCTTAATGGCTGCTGACTTGTTTGCTGTCATGGCTGCTGACTACTCATTAGGACAGTTGCCTTTCTGTGCACAATCTACAGGTGTGCTCCTTCGAAAAAGTCTTCTGGGCCATCTGGCAGAAGCTTTCCTTGGTTGTTTTGCTAAAGGGGATATTTCCTCTGAGGAGTTTCTTCAGCGTAGCTTCAAGACTAGTCTGGACATAGGCCGGAGTCTCTTTATAGCTTTTCGAGACGATCGTCAGTGAGACCGAGGTCTTGTAGACAAAGCTTTTCTTTTTCTGAATCAGCTGCTGGATGAGCTGTATCAGGTTCTTGAGCCCGTGAATACGCCTGGTTGGCCAGACTGCTTCTGGGCATGGCTTGGCTTTTGGAACATGTCTGGGATCATATTCTATCTTCGTGTCACCTTCTTTGATGCCTTCAAGTGTCATAACAGAAATGCTCGGAAACATCTTTGTGTCAGTAACAATTTCAGCAATACAGGAAACAAAATGAAGTCGAATTCCTTTACTCTTCGTTATGAAGATGAAACTTTTGCAAGCCTCCATAATCTCTTTTGGCATTTTCTCCAAAACTGATAAGTAGGTGGAGTGAAGTACCATCTATTTTATGAATCCATATGAATAAAGCATGGATGCATATTTTGAGTCTATTTCATGACTCAGCTTCACTTGATTCCAACTCTTGCTGGACTCAATGGTGAAGAAGGGTGTGTTCATCCCTTGTCCAATTTGTTCATTCCATTTCTGGAATTGAACAGTATGATCGGATTCGATCTTTGAATGAATGATGTCCACCTTTTGAGGGCGCAGCGAGGGTTCCTCAGACATAATGTCTGAAAGCTTTAAAGGTTTAAATTTCTTTAAAAACTCAAACTCATTAAAACTTGTTTTATCTGGTTTATTTAGGCTTTTCAACCTTGTAAACTCAGACGGGGTAACCAATTTTGTCCTGAATGATTTCTCATTACTAGACAAGTCCGTTTCCATCAAAGATGGGTCCGTTAAGACTTCCTTTTTAGCTCAAGACTGACAGGTAGAAGTCCCTGATTCCAATTTCATCAAAATCGTTAAGGTTTCCTTTCTAGCTCTAGACTAGCAGGTAGAAATCCCTGATTCCTCGATCTTCAAAGAAGACTGGGTTGTGATTTCCTTCTCATGCCTGGCATGACGGGTAGAAATCTCGGGTCGACCTGTGTTTATCAAAACACTAAAGTCATCCGTCTGCTGATTAGCTGATGTTGTGGTTTCCTTGTCTAGCGATGGAGATCTGGTAGAAGTCCTGGAGGAGCTTGGCATATCATGCCGTTGAGTGAGTTTTTTTAACTCTTCAGTTAATTCCTTAACCTTGAGTTGTAAGAGTTCTCCACTTAACCCGTATCGCGCACAATTCTCATGTATGTCTCCTCGTTTTGAAAGAACTAAAAGACTGTCGAATAGTAACTGTAGGGTTGAGAGCAATACCGTGAGTGTGGCAATTGCTACTGCTAGGTCCGTCAGGGTGCTACTGAGGGGATCCATTTTACCTGTCTCTAACACAAGAAAATTCTTCGAGTGGTAAGAGTAGCAGGTTCTTTATAAAATTCTCTATAAATGCATGGTCTAGTAGAAGAGAAATTTTGCTATGACAATGACAATAGTGGGATATAAATCACCACGCTTGCTGCCGTGTTATATATCGGGAAGGCGAAAGCATAACCGAATATAATAAATCTATTAGGCAAAGGTTGTGCCTGAAGAGTCACTCATATTTTCTGAGTTTTCAGAGGAGGAAGACTCAGTTTCTAGATGAAGTTCATATACTTCATCTTCTGACTGAATGTCATCATAATGGATGATTTCCAATCCATTTTCTTTGGCTAGTAAAATATAAGTACTGTACCGCAGTTGTTGTTTATCATTTGGACAATCTTTTGCAAAATGTCCTTCTTTCTGGCATATCCAGCATTTGTATTTTCTTGGGGGTTTCCCTTTTGGGCAATATGCATTTGACCCATTACTGGATGTGGTAGGGTCAGAATTTGTTCTATTTCTAAAGTATCTCTTTTTAGGAGTATACCTCGTTGTAGAACTTTTTTGTATCCTAAATTTTTTCTCACAAAATTTCTTAGAATATTTTCTTTACTTATGGGAGGTAGTTTTACAACCATAAGCTCCTACATTTTTGTTCTGGTTTGAACAACATAATGTTTTTTTATTTGCCTTACTACTTTTCTTTTGTAGTTTTTGGGCTTCACAAAGATTTGCCAACATGTCTTGTACAAATCTGTGTCTTCTTCCTAAAGTGTCAAAGTTTAGGAAATTATCCATGGTTAAAGTACCAAGTTCTGGATTATTTTGCCAATATTTTGTAATGTAGTCTTTTTCAGCTACATGTGCAAAAGGTTTTGGCAATTTTGCATAGAAGATAGACAGATAAGGTTTCTAATCTTCTTTTTTCAATTTATAGAAGTAACTTGCAAACTCGTAGTAATACTTCTCATAGAAACAAATGTTACAGATTTGTAACTTGTTCAATTTCTGAAGAGTTTCTAAACATTTTCTTTGTTTATTACGCTCATTGTAAGCTTCTAGGGTTGGATGTATTCCTAGAAATTCTTTTGATATCTGAGCCACCAATCCTTTCAAGATATTGGCAATCGATATTGAGGTATTAGCTCATTTTTTGTCTTCGGGAAGGTTGTCCCACCAATGAGCTACATTACCCTGTAAAGCATGGGTAAAGAAATTAAATGCTAACTCTTGGTTCCAAGATTCATGCATATTTGCAGCATTGCTCATGCTTCTTTCCCAATCTTTAAGGACTTTTTCTCCATCCTTGGGGCAATCGAGGTAAAATCCAAAAGGGTTTATGCTATCTATGTTTTGGTGTCCCTTAGTAGCATTTAAAGGATTGACATTTGTGTATTTTTTTCGAATACCTTTGTCCTCCCAAGGATATTTTGGAGTGGGAAAAACTTTCTCGTTCTTGCGGGTGAACAGCAGTACGGTTTCAGAAGTTATCTTGAAAGCTATCTTCCGTGTGGGTGTCTCCTACCCTTGATGTTTCTGCTTCAAAATGGTCACTACCACGAAGCATTCGAAATCTTTTACCAAGATCATCTACGTTTTTGTCTTTAGCAGAGTAGTCTGTTTTCTTGGTATTTTCTTCAGCAACTTCATCAGATTCCCATGCCTCTTATTGTTTACTAGAGGAAAGTTTTTCCTCTTGAACATATAAATGTGAGTGAAGAAAATTATTACACGCACTAAAAATGAACACCAAAGTTTTGTTATCCACGTTTGGGAAATTCCACTAGTACAACCCCTAATAGCTTGGAGGAATTTTATAAGAAAGAGATTTCTAATTGATCCAAACATGTTTTAAATGTGGTGGATATGCATGCTAGAAACATGTTGAAGATGCAAATGACCTAATGATCCTAAAATTTCAAGGAGTTGAAAAAATTAAATTCTCAAGTTAACTTGCGGTAGCACATTTACCAGAGCCAAACAACCCACTTTTTGCCTATTTTACAAAAAGCGGACCTAAAAAATCACAGATACTTTTTGGAATTATCTCTCTCAGCATTTGTGCATTTCCGTTTTGGATGTTCAACTTTTTTTCAAACTTGAGTTTTCACTCCCCCACTTTTCTCGTAAACAAAATGATAAGGCAAATACAGATCACTACAAAATGAAAATTTTAGAGTTTAAGTATGCAAAAAAAAAATTGAAAACTATACTAAATGTGAGTGAAGAAAATTATTTCACGCACTAAAAATGAACGCCAAAGTTTTGTTATCCACGTTTGGGAAATTCCTTTAGTACAACCCCTAATAGCTTGGTGGAATTTTATAAGAAAGAGATTTCTAATTGATTCTAACATTTTTAAATGTGGTGGATATGCATGCCAGAAACATGTTGAAGATGCAAATGACCTAATGATCCAAAAATTTCAAGGAGTAGAAAAAATTAAATTCTCAAGCTAACGTGCAGTAGTATATTTACCAGAGCCAAACAACCCACTTTTTGCCTATTTTACAAAAAGCAGACCTAAAAAATCACTGATACCTTTTGGAATTGCCTCTCTTAGCATTTGTGCATTTCCATTTTGGATGTTCAATTTTTTTTCAAACTTGAGTTTTCTCTCCCCCTAGTTTTCTCGTAAACAAAAAGATAAGGCGAATAAATATCAGAAAAAAATAAAAATTTTAGAGTTGATGTAAGCAAAAAATATTGAAAACTATACTAAATGTGAGTGAAGAAAATTATATCACGCACTAAAATTTAACACCAAAGTTTTGTTATCCACGTTTGGGAAATTCCACTAGTACAACCCCTAATTTCTTAGTGGAATTTTATAAGAAAGAGATTTCTAATTGATCCTAACAAGTTTTAAATGTGATGGAAGGCATGAAATTTGTTGAAGATGCAAATGACCTAATGAACCAAAAAATTTTAGGAGTAGAAAAAATTAAATTCTCGAGTTAACGTGTGGTGGGATATTTACCAGAGCCAAAAAACACACTTTTTTATTATTTTAAAAAAAAATAGACCTAAAAAATCACAGGTACTTTTTTGAATTGTCTCTCTCAGCTTTTGTGCATTTCCCTTTTGGATGTTAATTTTTTTGTCAAACTTGAGTTTTCACTTCCCCAGTTTTCTCGTAACCAAAAAGATAAGGCAAATATAGATCACAACAAAATGATAATTTCAGAGTTTATGTAAAAAAATTTGAAAACTATAAAAAATGTGAATGAAGAAAATTATTTCACGCTCTAAAAATGAACACCAAAGTTTTGTTATACACGTTTTGGAAATTCCACTTGTACAACCCCTAATAGCTTGGTGGAATTTTATAACAAAAACATCCTAAAATGTTTTAAATGTGGTGGACATGCATGCCAGAAACATGTTGAAGATGTAAATGTCCTAATGATCCAAAAATTTCGAGTAGAAGAAATTAAATTCTCAAGTTAAAGTGCGGTGGGATATTTACCAGAGCCAAACAACCCACTTTTTCCCTATTTTACAAAAACCGGACCTAAAAAATCACAAATACTTTTTTGGAATTATCTCTCTCAGCATTTGTGCATTTCCAATTTGGATGTTCAATTTTTTTTCAAACTTGAGTTTTCACCCTGCCAGTTTTCTTGTAAACAAAAAGATAAGGCAAATATAGATCACAACAAAATGTAAATTTTAGAGTTTATGTATGCAAAAGAATCTGAAATCTATAATAAATGTGAGTGAAGAAAATTATTTCACGCACATAAAAATTAACACCAAAGTTTTGTTATCCACGTTTGGGAAATTCCACTCGTACAACCCCTAATAGCTTGGTGGAATTTTATCAGAAAGAGATTTCTAATTGATCCTTACATGTTTTAAAAGTGGTGGATATGCATGCCAGAAACATGTTGAAGATGCAAATGACTTAATGATCAAAAATTTTGAAGGACTAGAAAAAATTAAATTCTCAAGTTAACGTGTGGTGGGATATTTACCAAAGCCAAACAACCCACTTTTTGCCTCTTTTACAAAAAGTGGACCTAAAAAATCACAGATACTTTTTGGAATTATATCTCTCAGCATTTCCACATTTCCATTTTGGGTGTTCAATGTTTTTTCAAACTTGAGTTTTCACTCTCCCAGTTTTCTCGTAAACAAAAAGATAAGGCAAATATAGATCACAACAAAATGAAAATTTAATAGTTTATGTATGCAAAAAAAATTGAAAACTATAATAAATGTGAGTGAACAAAATTATTTCACGCACTAAAACTGAACACCAATGTTTTGTTATCTACGTTTGGGAAATTCCATTAGTACAAACCCTAATAGCATGGTGGAATTTTATAAGAACGAGATTTCTAATTTATCGTAACATGTTTTAAATGTGGTGGATATGCATGCTAGAAACATGTTGAAGATGCAAATGACCTAATGATCCAAACATTTGAAGTAGAAAAAATTAAATTCTCAAGTTAACGTTCAGTGGGATATTTACCAAAGCCAAACAACCCACTTTTTGCCTATCATACAAAAAGCGGACCTAAAAAATAAGTGATTCTTTTTGGAATTATCTCTCTCAGCATTTGTGCGTTTCCATTTTGGATGTTCAATTATTTTTCAAACTTGAGTAGCACTCTCCCAGTTTTTTCGTAAAAAAAAAGATCAGGAAAATATAGATCACAACAAAATGAAAATTTTAGAGTTTATGTATGCAAAAATATTTGTAAACTATAATAAATGTGAGTGAAAAAAATTATTTCACCCACTAAAAATGAACACCAAAGTTTTTTTATCCACGTTTGGGAAATTCCACTAGTACAACCCCTAATAGCTTGGTGGAATTTTATAAGAAAGAGATTTCTATTTGATCCCGACATGTTTTAAATGTGGTGGATGTGCATGCAAGAAACATGTTGAAGATGCAAATGACCTAATGATCCAAAAATTTCAAGGAGTAGAAAAAATTAAATTTTCAAGTTAACGCCCGGTGGGATATTTATCAGAGCCAAACAACTCACTTTTTTGTCTATTTTACAAAAAGCGGACGAAAAAAATCACAGATATTTTTTGGAATTATCTCTCTCAGCATTTGTGCATTTCCATTTTGGATGTTCAATTTTTTTTCAAACTTGAGTTTTCACTCTCCCAGTTTTCCTATAAACAAAAAGATAAGGCAAATAAAGATCACAACAAAAAGAAAATTTTAGAGTTTATAAATGCAAAAAAAATTGAAAACTATAATAAATGTGAGTGCAGAAAATTATTTCACACACTAAAAATGAACACCAAAGTTTTGTTATCTTTGGGAAATTCCACTAGTACAACCCCTAAAAGTTTGGTGGAATTTTATAAGAAAGAGATTTCTAATTGATCCTAACATGTTTTAAATGTAGTGGATGTGCATGCTAGAAACATGGTTAGGATGCAAATGACCTAATGATCCAAAAATTTCAAGGAGTAAAAACAATTAAATTCTCAAGTTAATGTGCGGTAGGATATTTACTAGAGCGAAACAACCCACTTTTTGCCTATTTTACAAAAAGCGGACGTAAAAAATCACTGATAATTTTTGGAGTTATCTCTCTCAGCATTTGTGTATTTCCTTTTTGGACGTTTAATTTTTTTTCAAAATTGAGTTTTCACTCTCCCAGTTTTCACGTAGAAAAAAAATAAGGCAAATATATATCTCAACAAAATGAAAATTTTAGAGTGTATGTGTGAAGAAACACTTGAAAAATAAATGAAATGTGAATGAAGAAAATTATTTCACACACTAAAAATTAACACCAAAGTTTTGTTTTCCACGTTTTGGAAAATCACTGATACTTTTTGGAATTGTCTCTCACAGCATTTGTGCATTTCCTTTTTGGATGTTCAATTTGTTTTCAAACTTGAGTTTTCACTCCCCTAGTTTTCTCGTAAACAAAAAAATAAGGCAAATAAAGATCACAACAAAATAAAAATTTTAGAGTTTATGTATGCAAAAAAATTAGAAAACTAAACTAAATACGAGTGAAGAAAATTATTTAACGCACTAAAAATGAACACCAAAATTTTGTTATCCCCATTTGGGAAACTCCACTAGTACAACCCCTAATTGCTTGGTGGAAATATAAAAGAAAGATATTTCTAATTGATCCTAGAAATTTTTAAATGTGGTGGATATGCATGCTTGAAATTTGTTGAAGATGCAAATGACCTAATGATCCCAAAATTTTTATTAGTAGAAAAAAATTAAATTCTTCAGTTAAAGTGCGGTGGGATATTTACTAGAGCCAAATCACCCATTTTTTACCTATTTTAAAAAAGCGGACCTATAAAATCATAGATAATTTTTGCAATTGTCTCTCTCAACATTTGTGCATTTCCATTTTGGATATTCAATTTTTTTTCAAAATTGAGTTTTCACTCTCCCAGTTTTCTCGTAAACAAAAAGATAAGGAAAATATAGATCACAACAAAATGAAAATTTTTGAGTTTATGTATGCAAAAAAACTTGAAAACTATAATAAAGGTGAGAAAAGAAAATTATTTCACGCACTAAAAATGAACACCAAAGTTTTGTTATCCACGTTTGGGAAATTCCACTAGTACAATCCCAGATAGCTTGGTGGAATTTTATAAGAAAGAGATTGATAATTGATCCTAACATGTTCTAAATGTGGTGGATATGCATGCCAGAAACATGTTGCAGATGCAAATGACCTAATGATCCAAAAATTTCAAGGAGTAGAAAAAATTAAATTCTCAAGTTAACATGCGGTGGGATATTTACTAGAGCCAAAGAACCAACTTTTTGCCTATTTTACAAAAAGCGATAGATGCTTTTTGGAATTATCTCTCTCAGCATTTGTGCATTTCCTTTTTGGATGTTCAATTTTTTTTTCAAATATGAGCTTTCACTCTGCCAGTTTTCTCGTAAACAAAATGATAAGGCAACTATAGATACAAACAAAATGAAAATTTTAGAGTTTATTATGTATGAAAAAAAAATTGAAAACAATAATAAATGTGAGTGAAGAAAATTGTTTCACGAACTTAAAATAAACACCAAAGTTTTGTTATCCACGTTTGGGAAATTGCACTAGAACAACCCCTAATAGCTTGGTTGAATTCTATAAGAAAGAGATTTTTTATTGATCCTAACATGTTTTAAATATGGTGGATATGCATGGAAGAAACATACTGAAGATACAAATGACCTAATGAAAGAAAAATTTCAAGGAGTCGAAAAAATTAAATTCTCAAGTTAACGTGCGGTGGGATATTTACCTGAGCCAAAAAACCTACATTTTGCCTATTTTACAAAAAACGGACCTAAAAAATCACAGATACTATTATGAATCATCTCTCTCAGCATTTGTGCATTTCCATTTTGGATGTTCAATTTTTTTTTAAACTTAAATTTTCACACTCTTAGTTTTCTCGTAAACAAAAAGATAAGGCAAATATAAATCACAACAAAATCAAAATTTTAGAGTTTATTATGTATGCAAAAAAAATTGAAAACAATAATAAATGTGAGTGAAGAAAATTATTTCATACACTAAAAATGAACACCAAAGTTTTGTTATCCACGTTTGGGAAATTCCACTAGTACAACCCCTAATAGCTTGGTGGAATTTTATTAGAAAGAGATTTGTAATTGATCCTAACATGTTTTAAATGTAGTGGATATTCATGGCAAAAACATGTTGAAGATGCAAATGCCCTAATGATCGAAAAATTTCAAGGATTGAAAATATTAAATTCTCAAGTTAACGTACGGTGGGATATTTACCAGAGCCAAACAACCCACTTTTTGCCTATTTTACAAAAATCTGACCTAAAAAATCAAAGATACTTTCTGGAATTATCTCTCTCAGCATTTGTGCATTTTCATTTTAGATGTTCAATTTTTTTTCGAACTTGAGTTTTCTCTCTCCCATTTTTTCTCGTAAACAAAAAGATAAAGCAAATAATGATCACAACAAAATGAAAATTTGAGAGTTCATTATGTATGCAAAAAAAATTGAAAACTATAATAAATGAGAGTGAAGAAAATTATTTTACGCACTAAAAATGAGCACCAATGTTTTGATATCCACGTTAGGGAAATTCCACGAGTACAACCTCTAATAGCTTGGTGGAATTTTATAAGAAAGAGATTTCTAAATGATCCTAACATGTTTTAATTGTGGTAGACATGCATGCCAGAAACATGTTGACGATGCAAATAACCTAATGATCCAAAAATTTCAAAGAGCAAAATGATCAAAGATACTTTTTGGAATTAACCCTCTCAGTATTTTTTGCATTTCCATTTTGGATGTTCAATTTTTTTTTCAAACTTGACTTTTCGCTTTCCTAGTTTTCTCGTAAACAAAAAGATAAGGCAACTATAGATCACAACAAAATGAAAATGTTAGAGTATATTATGTATGCACAAAAATTTGAAAACTATAATAAATGTGAGTTAAGAAAATTATTTCACGCCTTAAAAATGAACACCAATGTTTTGTTATCCATGTTTGAGAAATATCACTGGTACAACCTCTAATAGCTTGGTGGAATTTTATAAGAAAGAGATTTCTAATTGATCCAAACATGTTTTAAATGTGGTGGATATGCATGCAAGGAACATGATGAAGAAGCAAATGACCTAATGATCCATAAATTTCAAGGAGTAGAAAAAATTAAATTCTCCAGTTAACGTGAGGTGGGATATTTACCAGAGCCAAACAACACACTTTTTGCCTATTGTGCAAAGAGCGGACCTAAAAAATCATAGATACTTTTTGGAATTATCTCTCTCAGCATTTGTGCATTTCCATTTCGGATGTTCAAGTATTTTCAAGCTTAAGTTTTCTCTATCCCAGTTTTCTCATAAACAAAAAGAAAAGGCAAATATAGATCACAACAAAATGAAAATTTTAGAGTTTTTCAAGTATGCAAAAAAAATTGAAAACCATAATATATGTGAGTGAAGAAAATTATTTCACGCACTAAAAACGAACACAAAAGTTTTGTTATTCACGTTTGGGAAATTCCACTAGCACAACCCCTAATAGTTTGGTGGAATTTTATAAGAAAGAGATTTCTAATTGATCCTAACATGTTTTAAGTGTATTGGATATGCATGCCAGAAACTTGTTGAAGATGCAAATGACGTAATGATCCAAAAATTTCAAGGAGTAAAAAAAACAAAATTCTCAAGTTAACGTGCGGTAGGATATTTACCAGAGCCAAACAACTCACTTTTCGCCTATTTTAAAAAAAGAGAACCTAAAAAATCACAGATTCTTTTTGGAATTAACTCTCTCAGTATTTGCGCATTTGCATTTTGGATGCTCAATTTTTCTTTTCGAACTCGAGTTTTCTCTGTCATTGTTTTCTCGTAAACAAAAAGATAAGGCAAATTTAGATCACAACAAAATGATAATTTTAGAGTTTATTATGTATGAAAAAAATTTTAAAACAATAATAAATGTGAGTGAAGAAACTTATTTCACACACTAAAAATGAACACCAAAGTTTTGTTATCCACGTTTAGGAAATTACGCTTGTAACACCCCTAATTGCTTGGTGGAATTTTATAAGAAAGAGATTTGTAATTGAAGCTAACATGTTTTAAATGTGGTGGATATGCATGCCAGAAACATGTTGAAGATGCGAATGACCTAATGATCCAAAAATTTCAAGGTGTAGAAAAAAATTAAATTCTCATGTTAATGTGCGGTGGATTATTTTACCTGAGATAAACAACCCACTTTTTGCTTATTTTACAAAAAGCGGTCCCAAAAAATCTCAAATACTTTTTTGAATTATCTCTCTCAGCAATTGTGCATTTCCATATTGGATGTTCAATTTTTTTTCAAACTTGAGTTTTCACTCGTCCAATTTTCTCTTAAACCAAAAGATTAGGCAAATACAGATCACAAAAAAATGAAAATTTTAGAGTTTATTATTTAAGAAAAAAAATTTGAAAACTATATTAAATGTGAGTGAAGAAAATTATTTGAAGCACTAAACATGAAAACCAAAGTTTTGTTATCAACGTTTGGGAAATTCCACTAGCATAACCCCTAATAGCTTGGGGGAATTTTATAAGAAAGAGATTTCTAATTTATCCTAACATGTTTTAAATGCGGTGGATAGGCATGCCAGAAACATGTTGAAGATGCAAATGACCTAATGATCCAAAAATTTCAAGGAGTAGAAAAAATTAAATTCTCAAGTTAACGTGCGGTGGGAAATTTACCACAGCCAAGCAATCCACTATTGCCTAATTTATAAAAAGCGGACCCAAAAAATCATAGACACTTTTTGGAATTATCTCTCTTAGTTTTTTTGCATTTCCATTTTGGATGTTTAATTTTTTTTCAAACTTGAGTTTTCACTCTCCCAGTTTTCTCGTAAACCAAAAGATTAGGCAAATATAGATCACAACAAAATAAAAATTTTAAAGTTTATTATTTTACCAAAAAAAATTGAAAACTATAAAATTAGTGAGTGAAGAAAATTATTTAACGCACTAAAAATGAACACCAAAGTTTTGTTATCCACATTTGGGAAAGCCCACTAGTACAACCCCTAATAGCTTGGAGGAATTTTATAAGAAAGAGATTTCTAATTGATCCCAACATGTTTTAAATGTGCTAGATATGCACGCCATAAACATGTTGAAGATCAAAATGGCCTAATGATCAAAAAATTTCAATGAGTAGAAAAAATTAAATACTCAAGTTAACGTGCGGTGGGATATTTACCAGAGTCAAACAACCCACTTTTTGCCTATTTTTCAAAAAGGGGACCGAAAAAATCACAGATACTTTTTGGAATTATCTCTTTTAGCATTTGTGCATTTCCATTTTGGATGTTCAATTTTTTTTCAAACTTGAGTTTTCACTCTCTCAGTTTTCTCGTAGACAAAAAGATAAGGCAAATATAGATCACTAGAAAATGAAAATTTTAGAGTTTATTATGTGTGCAAAAAAAATTGAAAACAATAATAAATGTGAGTGAAGAAAATTATTTCACGCACTAAAATTGAACACCAAAGTTTTGTTATCCACGTTTGGGAAATTCCACTAGTACAACACCTAGTAGCTTGGTGGAATTTTATAAGAAATAGATTTTTAATTGATCCTAGCATGTTTTAAATGTGGTAGATATGCATGCAAGAAACAAGTGGAAGATGCAAATGACCTAATGATAAAAAAATTTCAAGGAATAGAAAAAATTAAATTCTCAAGGTAACGTGCGGTGGGATATTTACCAGAGCCAAACAACCAACTTTTTTCATATTTTACAAAAAGAGGACCAAAAAAATCACAGATACTTCTTGGAATTATCTCTCTCTGCATTTGTGCATTTCCATTTTGGATGTTCAATTTTTTTTAGAACTTGAGTTTCACTCTCCAAGTTTTCTCGTAAACAAAAAGATAAGGCAAATATAGATCACAAAAAAATGAAAATTTTAGAGTTTATTATGTATGCAAAAAAATTTGAAAATATAATAAATGTAAGTGAAGAAAATTATTTCATGCACTAAAAATGAAAACCAAAGTTTTGTTATCCATGTTTGGGAAATTTCACTAGTACAACCCCAAATAGCTTCGTGGAATTTGATAAGAAAGAGATTTTTAATTGAACCTAACTTGTTTTAAATGTGGTGGATATGCATGCCATAAACATGTTGAAGATGCAAATGACCTAAGGATCCAAAAATTAAATTCTTAAGTTATGTGTGGTGGGATATTTACCAGAGCCTAGAAACCCACTTTTTGCCTATTTTAAAAAAAACAGACCTAAAAAATCATAGAGTTATCTCTCTCAACATTTGTGCATTTCCATTTTGGATGTTCGATTTTTTTTCATACTTGAATTTTCTCTCTCCTCGTTTTCTCATAAACAAAAGGATAAGGCAAATATAGATCACAACAAAATGAAAATTTTAGAGTTTTTTATGTCTACAAAAAAATTTGAAAACTATAACAAATGTGAGTGAAGAAAATTATTTCACGCACTAAAAATTAACACCAAAGTTTTATTATCCACGTTTTTGACTTTCCACTCATACAACCCCTAATAGCTTGGTAGAATTTTATAAGAAACAGATTTCTAATTGATCCTAACATGTTTTAAATGTGGTGGATATGCATGCCAGAAACAAGTTGATGTTGCAAATGACCTAATGATCCAAAAATTTCAAGGAGTAGAAAAAATTAAATTCTCAAATTAACGTGCGGTGGGATATTTACCAGAGCCAAACAACCCACTTTTTGCCTATTTTATAAAAAGCGGACCTAAAAAATCACAGATACTTTTTGGAATTATCTCTCTCGGCATTTGTGCATTTCCATTTTGGATGTTCAATTTTTTTTTCAAACTTGAGTTTTCACTCTCCCAGTTTTCTCATAAACAAAAAGATACGGCAAATATAGAAGACAACAAAATGAAAATTTTAGAGTTTATTATGTATGCAAATAAATTGAAAACTATAATAAATGTGAGAGAAGAAAATTATTTCACGCGCTAAAAATGAACACCCAAGTGTTGTTATCCACGTTTGGGAATTCCCACTAGTACTACCTCTAATAGCTTATTGGAATTTTATAAGAAAATGATTTCTAATTGATCCTAACATGTTTTAAATGTGGTGGATATGTATGCCAGAAACAAGTTGAAAGTGCAAATGATCTCATGATCCAGAAATTTGAAGGAGTAGAAAAACATAAATTCTCAAGTTAATTTGTGGTGGGATATTTACAGGAGCCAAACAAACCTCTTTTTCCCTATTTTAAAAAAAACGGACCTAAAAAATCCCAGAATTATCTCACTCAACATTTGTGCATTTCCATTTTGGATGTTCAATTTTTTTTCAAACTTGAGTTTTCACTCTCCCTATTTTCTCGTAAACAAAAAGATAAGGCAAATATAGATCACAACAAAATGAAAATTTTAGAGTTTATTTTGTATGCAAAAAAAATTGAAAACTATAACAAATGTGAGTGAAGAAAGTTATTTCACGCAATAAAAAGGAACACCAAAGTTTTGTTATCTACGTTTGGGAAATCCCACTTGTACAACCCCTATTAGCTTGGTGGAATTTTATAAGAAAGAAATTTCTAATTGATCCTAACATGATTTAAATGTGGTGGACATGCATGCTAAAAAAATGTTGAAGATGCAAATGACCTAATGATCCAAAAATTTCAAGGAGTAGAAAAAATTAAATTCTCAAGTTAACGTGAGGTGGGATATTTAATAGAGCCAAACAACCCACTTTTTGCCTATTTTACAAAAAGCGGAGGTGAAAAATCATAGATACTTTTTGGAATTATCTATCTCAGCATTTGTGCATTTTCATTTTGGATGTTCAATTTTTTTTCAAACTTGAGTTTTCAGTCTCCTAGTTTTCTCGTAAACAAAAAGATAAGGCAAAAATAGAACACAACAAAATGAAAATTTTAGAGTTGTATGCATGGAAATTTGTTTTAAAACTATATTAAATGTGAGTGAAGAAAATTATTTAATGTACTAAAAACGAACACCAAAGTTTTGTTATCCACATTTGGGAAATTCCACTAGTACAACCCCTAACAGCTTAGTAGAAATTTATAAGAAAGAGATTTATAATTGATCCTAACATGTTTTAATGTGGTAGATATTCATGCTAGAAACATGTTGAAGATGCAAATGACATAATGATCCAAAAATTTCTAGGAGTAGAAAAAATTAAATTCTCTAGTTAACGTGCGGTGGGATATTTACCGGAGCCAAACAACCCACTTTTTGCCTAATTTACAAAAAGCGGACCAAAAAAATCACATAGACTTTTTCGAATTATCTCTCTCAGCATTTGTACTGTTCAATTTTGGGTGTTCAATTTTTTTTCAAACTTGTGTTTTCACTCTCCAAGTTTTCTCGTAAAAAAAAGATAAGGCAAATATATATCACAACAAAATGAAAATTTTAGAGTTGTATGCATGCAAAAAAATTTGAAAACTATAATAAATGTGAGTGAAGAAAATTATTTCAATCACTAAAAATGAACACCAAAGTTTTGCTACCCACATTTGGGAAATTCCACAAGTACAACCATAAATAGCTTAGTGGAATTTTATAAGAAAGAGATTTCTACTTGATCCTAACATGTTTTAAATGTGGTGGATATGCATGCCAGAAACATGTTGAAGATGAAAATGACTTAATGATCCAAAAATTTCAAGGAGTAGAAAAAATTAAATTCTCTAGTTAATTTGCGGTGGGATATTTACCAGAGCCAAACAAACCACTTTTTGCCTATTTTACAAAAACCGGACAAAAAAATCACAAAAACGTGTTTGAATTATCTCTCTCAGAATTTGTGCATTTCCATTTTGGGTGTTCAATTTTTTTTCAAACTTCAGTTTTCACTCTCCTAGTTTTCTCGTAAACAAAAACATAAGGCAAATATAGATCTCAACAAAATGAAAATTTTAGAGTTGTACGCATGAAATTTTTTTTGAAAACTATAATAAATGTGAGTAAAAAAACAATTTCACGCTCTAAAAATGAACACCAAAGTTTTGTTATCCACGTTTGGAAAATTCCAGTTTTAAATGTGGTGGATATACATGCTAGAAACATGTTGAAGATGCAAATGACTTAATGATCCAACAATTTCAAGAAGAAGAAAAAATAAATTCTAAAGTTAATGTGAGGAGGGATATTTACCAGAGCCAAACAACCCACTTTTTGCCTATTTTACAAAAAGCGGACCTAAACAAATCACAGATACTTCTTGGAATTATCTCTCTCAGCATTTATGCATTTCCATTTCGAATGTTTAATTTTTTTTGAAAATTGAGTTTTATCTCTCACAGTTTTCTCGTAAACAAAGTGATAAGGAAAATATAGATCATAACAAAATCAAAATTTTACAGTGGTACGCATGCAAAAAAATTTGAAAACTATAATAAATGTGAGAGAAGAAAATTATTTCACTCAGTAAAAATGAACAACAAAGTTTTGTTATCCACGTTTGGGAAATTCCACTAGTACAACCCCTAATAGCTTGGTGGAATTTTATAAGAAAGAGATTTCTAATTGTTCCTAATATGTTTTAAATGTGGTGGATATGCATGCCAGAAACATGTTGAAGATGCAGATGACCAAATGATCCAAAAATTTCAAGGAGTAGAAAAAATAAAAATAAAATTCTCTAGTTAACGTACGGTGGGATATTAACCAGAGCCAAACAACCAACTTTTTGCCTATTTTACAAAAACCGGACCTAAAATATCACAGATACTTTTTGGAATAATCTCTCTCAGCATTTGTGCATTTCCATTTTGGGTGTTCAATATTTTTTTAAACTTGAGTTTTCTCTCTCCCTGTTTTCTCCTAAACAAAAAGATAAGGCAAATATAGATCACAACAAAATGAAAATTTTAGAGTTGTATCCATGCAAAAAAAAATTGAAAACTATAATAAATGTGAGTGAAGAAAATTATTTCATGCACTAAAAATGATCACCAAAGTTTTGTTATCCACGTTTGCGAAATTCCACTAGTTCAACCCCTAATAGCTTCGTGGAATTTTATAAGAAAGAGATTTCTTATTGATCCAAACATGATTTAAATGTGGTGGATATGCATGCTAGAGACATGTTGAAGATGCAAATGACCTAATGATCCAAAAATTTTAAGGAGAAGAAAAAATTAAATTCTCAAGTCAACATGCGGTGGGATATTTACTAGATCCGAACATCCCTCTTTTTGCCTATTTTACAAATAGCGGACCTAAAATTTCACAGATACTTTTTGGAATTATCTCTCTCAGCTTTTATGCATTTCCGTTTCAAATGTTTAATTTTTTTTGAAACTTGAGTTTGCATTCTCACAGTTTTCTCGTAAACAAAGTGATAAGGGAAATATAGATCGCAACAAAATGAAAATTTTAGAGTTGTATGCATGAAAAAAATTGAAAATTACAATAAATGTGAGTGAAGAAAATTATTTCACATACTGAAAATGAACTCCAAAGTTTTGTTATCCACGTTTAGGAAATTCCACTTGTACAACTCCTAATAGCGTGGTGGAATTATTAATAAATGATCCTAACATGTTTTAAATGTGGTGGATATGCATGCCAGAAACATGTTGAACATGCAAATGACCTAATAATCCAAAAATTTCAAGGAGTAGAAAAAATTAAATACCCAAGTTAACGTGTGGTGGTATATTTACCAAAGCCAACCAACCCACGTTTTACCTATTTTCAAAAAAAGCGGACCTAAAAAATCACATATAGTTTTTCGAATTATCTCTCTCAGCATTTGTGCATTTCAATTTTGGGTGTTCAATTTTTTTTCAAACTAGAGTTTTCACTCTCCTAGTTTTCTCGTAAACAAAAAGAAAAGGAAAATATAGATCACAACAAATTGAAAATTTTAGAGTTGTATGCATGCAAAAAAATTTGAAAACAATAATAAATGTGTGTGAAGAAAATTATTTCACGCACTAAAAATGAACACCAAAGTTTTGTTACCCACGTTTGGGAAATTCCACAAGTACAACCTCTAATAGCTTGTGGAATTTTATAAGAAAGAGATTTCTAATTCATCCTAACATTTTTTAAATGTGGTGGATATGCATGCCATAAACATGTTGAAGATGCAAATGACTTATTGATCCAAAAATTTCAAGGAGTAGAACAAATTAAATTCTCTAGTTAAAGTGCGGTGGGATATTTACCAAAGCCAAACAACCCACTTTTTGCCTATTTTACAAAAAGCGGACAAAAAAATCACAGAAACTTTTTGGAATTATCTCTCTCAGCATTTTTGCATTTCCATTTTTGGTGTTCAATTTTTTTTCAAACTTGAGTTTTCACTCTCCCAGTTTTCTCGTAAACCAAAAGATAAGGTTAATATAGATCTAAACAAAATGAAAATCTTAGAGTTGTATGCATGCAAAAAAATTCTACAACTATATTAAATGTGAGTGAAGAAAATTATTCTATGCACTAAAAATGAATTCCAAAGTTTTGTTATCCACGTTATGGAAATTCCACTAGTACAACCCCTACTAGCTTGGTGGAATTTTATAAGAAAGAGATTTCTAATTGATCCTAACATGTTTTAAATTTGGTGTATATGCGTGCCAGAAACATGTTGAAGATGCAAATGACTTAATGATCCAAAAATTTTAAGGAGTAGAAAAAATAGAATTCTCAAGTTAACGTGCGGTGGGATATTTACCAGACCCAAACAACCCACTTTTTGCCTATTTTATAAAAAGCGGACCTGAAAAATCACAGATACTTTTTGGAATTATCTCTCTCAGCATTTGTGCATTTCCTTTTTAGATGTTCAATTTTTTTCAAACTTGAGTTTTCACTCTCCCAGTTTTCTCGTAAAGAAAAAGATAAGGCAAATATAGATCACAACAAGATGAAAATTTTAGAGTTTATTATGTATGAAAAAAAAATTGAAAACCTTAATAAATGTGTGGGAAGAAAATTATTTCACACACTAAAAATGAACACGAAAGTTTTGTTATCCACGTTTGGGAAATTCCACAAGTACAACCCCTAATAGCTTGGTGGAATTTTATAAGAAAGAGGTTTCTAATTGATCCTAACATGTTTTAAATGTGGTGGATATGCATGCCAGAAACATGTTGAAGATGCAAATGACCTAATGATCCAAAAATTTCAAGGAGTAGAAAAAATTAAATTCTCAAGTTAAGGTGCAGTGGGATATTTACCAATGCTAAAAAACCCACTTTTTGCGTATTTTACATAAAGCGGACCTAAAAAATCACAGATACTTTTTGGAATTATCTCACTCAACTTTTGTGCATTTCCATTTTGGATGTTCATTTTTTTTTCAAACTTGAGTTTTCACTCTCCCAGTTTTCTTGTAATGAAAAAGATAAGGCAAATCTAGATCACAACAAAATGAAAATTTTAGAGTTTATTATGTATGCAAATAATTTTGAAAACTATAATAAATGTGAGAGAAGAAAATTATTTCATGCACTAAAAATGAACACCAAACTTTTGATATCCACGTTTGGGAAGTTCTACTAGTACAACCCCTAATAGCTTGATGGAATTTTATAAGAATGAGATTTCTAATTGATCCTAACATATTTTAAATGTGGTGGATATGCATGACAGAAACATGTTGAAGATGCAAATGACCTAATGATCCAAATATTTCAAGCAGTTGAAAAAAATTAAATTCTCAAGTTCACGTGCGATGGGATATTTACCAGAGCCAAACAACCTACTTTTTGCATATTTTACAAAAAGCGGAGCTAAAAAATCACAGATACTTTTTGGAATTATCTCTCTCAGCATTTGTGCATTTTGCATTTTGGATGTTCAATTTTTTTTCAAACTTGAGTTTTCTTTCTCCTAGTTTTCTCGGATATAAAAAGATAAGGCATATACAGATCAAAACAAAATGAAAATTTTAGAGATTATTATGTGTGCAAAAAAATTTGAAAACTAAGATAAATGTGAGTGAAGAAAATTATTTCACTCACTAAAAATGAACACCAAAATTTTGTTATCCACGTTTGGGAAATTCTACTAGTCCAACCCCTAATTGCTTGGTGGAATTTTATAAGAAAGGAATTTCTAATTGATCCTAACATGGTGGATATGCATGCCAGAAACATGTTGAAGATTAAAATAAAGTAATAATCCAAAAATTTCAAGGTGTAGAAAAAATTAAATTCTGAAGTAAACATGCGGTGGGATATTCACCAGAGCCAAACAACCCACTTTTTGGCTATATGACAAAAAGTGGACCTAAAAAATCCCAGATACTTTTTGGAATTTACTCTCTCTGCATTTATGCAATTCCATTTTGGATGTTCAATTTTTTTTCTAAATTGAGTTTTCACTCTCCCTTTTTTCACGTAAACAAAAAGATAAGGCAAATATAGATTACAACAAAATGAAAATTTTAGAGTTTATTTTGTTTGTAAAAAAAGTTGACAACAATAATAAATGTGAGTGAAGAACATTATTTCACGCACTAAAAATGAACATCAAAGTTTTGTTATCCACATATGGGAAATTTCACTAGTACAACCCTTAATAGCTTGGTGGAATTTTATGAGAAAGAGATTTCTAATTGATGCTAACATGTTTTAAATATGGTGGATATGCATGCCAGAAACATGTTGAAGATGCAAATGACCTAATGATCCAAAATTTTCAAGGAGTAGAAAAAATTAATTTCTCAAGTTAACGTGCGATGGGATATTTACCAAAGCCAAACCACCCACATTTTGACAATTTTACCAAAAGCGGACCTAAAAAATCACAGATACTTTTTTGAATTATCTCTGTACACACTTATGCTTTGCCATTTTGGATATTCTATTTTTTTTCAAACTTGAGTTTTCACTCTCCCAATTTTCTCGTAAACAAAAAGATAAGGCAAATATAGATCGCATTAAAATGAAAATTTTAGAGTTTATTATGTATGCAAAAAATTTTGAAAATTATAATAAATGTGAGTGAAGAAAATTATTTCACGCACTAAAAATGAACACCAATGTTTTGTTATCCATGTTTGTGAAATCCAACTAGTACAACACCTAATAGCTTGGTGGAATTTTATAAGAAAGAGATTTCAAATTGATCCTAACATGTTCTAAATGTCGTGGATATGCATGACAGAAACATGTTGAAGATGCAAATGACCTAATGATCCAAAAATATCAAGCAGTAGAAAAAATTAAATTTTCAAGTTAACATGCGGTGGGATATTTACCAGAGCCAAACAACCCACTTTTTGCCTATTTTACAAAAAGCAGACCTAAAAAATCACAGAATTATCCCTCTCAGCATTTGTGCATTTCCATTTTGGATGCTCAATTTTTTTCAAACTTGAGTTTTCACTCTCCCAGTTTTCTTGTAAACAAAAAAACTTGGCAAATATAGATCACAAAAAAATGAAAATTTAAAACTTAGTGTATGCAAAAAATTGAAAACTCTAAAAAATGTGAGTGAAGAAACTTATTTCACGCACTAAAAATGAACACCAAAGTTTCGTTATCCATGTTTGGGAAATTCCACTTGTACAACCCCTAATAATTTGGTGGAATTTTAGAAGAAAGAGATTTCTAATTGATCCTAACATGTTTTAAATGTGGTGGATATGCATGCCAGAAACATGTTGAAGATGAAAATGACATAATGATCGAAAAATTTCGAGTAAAAAAATTAAATTCTCAATTTAATGTGCGGTGGGATATTTACCAAAGCCAAACAACCCACTTTTTGCATATTTTACAAAAAAGCGGACCTAAAAAATCACAGATACTTTTTGGAATTATCTCTCTCAACATTTGGGAATTTAGATTTTGGTCGTTCAATTTTTTTTCAAACTTGAGTTTTCACTCTCCCAGTTTACACGGTAACAAAAAGATAAGGCAAATATAGATCACAACAAAATGAAAATTTTAGAGTTTATGTATGCAAAAAAATTTGAAAACTATAATAAATGTGAGTGAATAAAATTATTTCACGCACAAAAAATGAAGAGCAAAGATTTGTTTTCCACGTTTGGGAAATTCGACTAGTACAACCCCTAATAGCTTGGAGGAATTTTATAAGAAAGAGATTTCTAATTGATCCTAACATGTTTTAAATGTGGTGGAAATGCATGCCAGAAACATGTTGAAGATGAAAATGACCTAATGATTCAAAACTTTCAAGGAATAGAAAATATTAAATTCTCAAGTTAACATGCGGTGGGATATTTACCAGAGCCAAACAACCCTCGTTTTGCCTATTTTACAAAAAGCGGACCTAAAAAAATATAGATACTTTTTGGAATTATCTCTCTTAGCATTAGGGCATTTACATTTTTTATGTTCAATTTTTTTTCAAACATGAGTTTTCACTCTCCCAGTTTTCTCGTAAACGAAAAGATAAGGCAAATATAGATCACAACAAAATGAAAATTTTAGAGTGTATGTACGCAAAAAAATTGAAAACTATAATAAATGTGAGTGAAGAAGATTATTTCACGCACTTAAAATGAACACCAAAGTTTTGTTACCCACGTTTGGGAAATTCCACTAGTACAACCCCTAATAGCTTGGAGGAATTTTATAAAAAAGAGATTTCTAATTGATCCTAACATGTTTTAAATGTGGTGGATATGCATGCCAGAAACTTGTTGAAGATGCAAATGGCCTATTGATCCAAAAGATTCAAGGAGTAGAAAAAATTAAATTCTCAAGTTAACGTGTGGTGGGATATTTACCAGAGCCAAACAACGCTCGTTCTGCCTATTTTACAAAAAGCAGACCTAAAAAGTCACAGATTCTTTTTGGAATTATCTCTCTCAGCATTTGTGCATTTCCATTTTGGATGTTCAATTTTTTTTTGAACTTGAGTTTTCACTCCCCTAGTTTTCTCGTAAACAAAAAGATAAGGCAAATATAGATCACAATAAAATGAAAATTTTAGAGTTGTATGCAAAAAATTTGTAAACTATTAAAAATGTGAGTGAAGAAAATAATTTTACGCACTAAAAATCAACACCAAAGTTTTGTAATCCACGTTTGGGAAATTCCACTAGTACAACCCCTAATTGCTTGGTGGAATTTTATAAGAAACAGATTTCTAATTGATCCTAACATATTTTAAATGTGGTGGATATGCATGCCAGAAACATGTCGAAGATGCAATAGACCTAATGATCCAAAAATTACGAGGAATAGAAAAAATTAAATTCTCAAGTTAACGTACGGTGGGATATTTACCAGAGCCAAACAACCCACTTTTTCCTATTTTACAAAAAGCGGACCTAAAAAATCACAGATACTTTTTTTAATTATCTCTCTCAGCATTTGTGCATCTCCATTTTGGATGTTCAATATTTTTTCAAACTTGAGTTTTCACTCTCCCAGTTTTTTCGTAAACAAAAAATAAGGCAAATATAGATCACAACAAAATGAAAATTTTAGCATTGTATGCCTGCAAAAAAAATTTGAAAACTATAATAAATCTGTGTGAAGAAAATTATTTCACGCACTAAAAATGAACACCAAAGTTTTTTTATCAACGTTTGAGAAATTCCACTGGCACAATCCCTCATAGCTTTGTGGAATTTTATAAAAAGAAATTTCTAATCGATCCTAACATGTTTTAAAAGTGGTGGATATGCATGCGAGAAACATGTTGAAGTTGCAAATGACCTAATGAAAAAAAAAACGAGTAGAAAAAAAATTAAATTGTCAAGTTAACATGCGGTGGGATATTTACCAGAGCCAAACAACCCACGTTTTGCCTATTTTACAAAAAGTCGACAAAACAAATCACTGATACTTTTACGAATTATCTCTCTCAGCATTTGGGCATTTCAATTTTGGGTGTTCATTTTTTTTCAAAGTTGAGTTTTCGCTCTCCTAGGTTTCTCGTAAAAAAAAAAGACATGGCAAATATAGATCACAACAAAATGAAAATTTAAGACTTTGTGTATGCAAAAAAATTGAAAACTCCAATAAATGTGAGTGAAGAAAATTCTGTCACGCACTAAAAATCAACACCAAAGTTTCGTTATCCTTGTTTGGGAAATTCCACTAGTACAACCCCTAATAGTTTGGTGGAATTTTATAAGAAAGAGATTTCAAATTGATCCTAACATGTTTTCAATGTGGTGGATATGCATGCTAGAAACATGTTGAAGATGCAAATGACCTAATGATCGAAAAATTTCGAGTAGAAAAAATTAAATTCTCAACTTAATGTGCGGTGGGATATTTACCAAAGCCAAACAACCCACTTTTTGCCAATTTTACAAAAAGCGGACGTAAAAAATCACTGATATTTTTTTGAATTATCTCTCTCAACATTTGTGCATTTCAATTTTGGTCGTTCAATTTTTTTTCAAACTTGAGTTTTTACTCTCCCAATTTACACGTAAACAAAAAGATAAGGCAAATAAAGATCACAACAAAAAGAAAATTTTAGAGTTTACGTATGCAAAAAAATGTGAAAACTATAATAAATGTGAGTGAAGAAAATTATTTCACGCACAAAAAATGAACAACAAAGATTTGTTTTCCACGTTTGGGAAATTCGACTAGTACAACCCCTAATAGCTTGGTGAAATTTTATAAGAAAGTGATTTCTAATTGATCCTAACATGTTTTAAATGTGGTGGAGATGCATGCCAGAAACATGTTGAAGATGAAAATGACCTAATCATTCAAAATTTGAAGCAGTAGACAAAATTAAATTCTCAAGCTAACATATGGTGGGAAATTTACCTGAGCCTAACAACCCACTTTTTGCCTATTTTACAAAAAGTAGACCTAAAATATCAGAGACACTTTAAGGAATTATGTCTCTCAGCATTTGTGCATTTCCATTTTGGATGTTCAATTTTTTTTCAAACATGAGTTTTCACTCTCCCAATTTTCTCGTAAACAAAAAGATAAGGCAAATATAGATGACGACAAAATGAAAATTTTAGAGTTTTTGAATAACAAAAAAATTGAAAACTATAATAAATGTGACTAAAGAAAATTATTTCACGCACTAAAAATGAACCCCAAAGTTTCATTATCCAAGTGTGGGAAATTCGACTAGGACAACCCCTAATAGCTTGGTGGAGTTTTGTAAGAAAGAGATTTATAATTGATCCTAACATGTTTTAAATGTGGTGGATATGCATGCCAGAAACATGTTGAAGATGCAAATGACCTATTGATCCAAAATTTCAAGGAGTAGAAAAAATTAAATTCTCAAGTTAATGTGTGGTGGCATATTTATTTGAGCAAAAAACCCACTTTTTGCCTATTTCACAAAAAGCGGACCTAAAAAATCATAGATACTTTTTGGAATTATCTCTCTCAACATTTGTAGTTTTCAATTTTGGCCGTTCAATTTTTTTTCAAATTTGAGTTTTCACTCTCCCAGTTTACACGTTAACAAAAAGATATGGCAAATATAGATCACAAAAAAATGAAAATTTTAGTGTCTAGGTATGCAAAAAAATTCGAAAACTATAATAACTGTGAGTGAAGAAAATTATTTCACGCAAAAAAAATGAACAGCAAAGATTTGTTTTCCACGTATGGGAAATTCGACTAGTGCAACCCCTAATAGCTTGGTGCAATTTTATAAGAAAGATATTTCTAATTGATCCTAACATGTTTTAAATGTGATGGAGATGCATGCCAGAAACATGTTGAAGATGAAAATGACCTAATCATCAAAAAATTTGAAGCAGTAGAAAAAATTAAATTCTCGAGCAAACATACGGTGGGAAATTTACCTGAGCCTAACAACCCACTTTTTGCCTATTTTACAAAAAGCGGACCTAAAAAGTCACAGAGACTTTTTGGATATATGTCTCTGAGCATTTGTGCATTTCCATTTTGGATGTTCAATTTTTTTTCAAACTTGAGTTTTCGCTCTCCCAATTTTCTCGTTAACATAAAGATAAGGCAAATATCGAACACGACAAAATGAAAATTTTAGAGTTTTGTATGCCAAAAAATTTGAAAACTATAACAAATGTGACTGAAGAAAATTATTTCACGCACTAAAAATGAACCCCAAAGTTTCGTTATCCATGTTTGGGAAATTCGACTAGTACAACCCCTGGGAAATTCGACTAGTACAACCCCTAAAAGCTTGGTGGATTTTTATAAGAAAGAGATTTATAATTGATCCTAACATGTTTTAAATGTGGTGGATATGAATGCCAGAAACATGTTGAAGATGCAAATGACCTAATGATCCCAAAATTTCAAGTAGTAGAAAAAATTAAATTCTCAAGTTAACGTGCGGTGGGATTTTTACTAGAGCCAAACAACCCATTTTTTGCCTATTTTACAAAAAGCGGACCTTCAAAATTACATATACTTTTCTCAATTATCTCACTCAGCTTTTGTGCATTTCTATTTTGGACGTTCAATTTTTTTTCAAACAGGAATTTTCACTCTCCCAGTTTACTTGTAAACAAAAAGATAAGGCAAATATAGATCACAACAAAATGAAAATTTTAGACTTTATGTATGCAAAAAAAGTTGAAAGCAGTAAAAAATGTGAGTGAATAAAATTCTTTCACGAACAAAAAATGAACGCCAAAGTTTGTTATCGACGTTTGGGAAATTCCACTAGTACAACCCCTAATAGCTTGGTATAATTTTATAAGAAAGAGATTTCTAATTGATCCTAACAAGTTTTAAATGTGGTGGATATGCATGACAGAAACACGTTGAAGATGCAAATGACCTAATGATCCAAAAATTTCATGGAGTAGAAAAAATTAAATTTTCAAGTTAACGTGCAGTGGGATATTTACAAAGGCCAAACCACCCACTTTTTCCATATTTTAAAAAAAGGGGACATAAAAAATCACAGATACTTTTTGGAATTATCACTCTCAGCATTTGTGCATTTCCATTTTGGGTGATTAATATTTTTTCAAACTTGACTTTTAGATCTCCTAGTTTTCTTGTAAACAAAAAGATAAGGGAAATGTAGATCACAACAAAATGAAAATTTTGTGTTGTATGCATGCAAAAAATTTTGAAAACTATAATAAATGTGAGTGAAGAAAATTATTTCACGCACTAAAAATGAACACCAAAGTTTTGATATCCACGTGTGGGACATTCCACTCGTACAACCCCTAATAGCTTGGAAGAATTTTATAAGAAAGAGATTTCAAATTGATCCTAACATGTTTTAACTGTGGTTGAAATGCATGCCAGAAACATGTTGAAGATGCAAATGACCTAATGATCCAAAAATTTCAAGGAATAGAAAATATTAAATTCTCAAGTTAACGTGCGGTGGGATATTTACCAGAGCCAAACAACCCTCGTTTTGCCTATTTTACAAAAAGCGGATCTAAAAAATTACAAATACTTTTTGGAATTATCTCTCTTAGCATTTGTGCATTTCCATTTTATATGTTCAATTTTTTTTCAAACTTGAGTTTTAACTCTCCCAATTTTCTCGTAAAGGATAAGATAAGGCAAATATAGATCACAACAAAATGAAAATTTTAGAGTTTATGTATGCAAAAAAATTGAAAGCTATAATAAATGGAAGTGAAGAAAATTATTTCATGCACTTAAAATGAACACCAAAGTTTTGTTATCCACGTTTGGGAAATTTCACTAGTACAGCCCCTAATAGCCTGGAGGAATTTTATAAGAAAGAGATTTCTAATTGATCCTAACATGTTTTAAATGTGGTGGATATGCATGCCAGAAACTTGTTGAAGATGCAAATGACCTAATGATCCAAAAGTTTCAAGGAGTAAAAAAAATTAAATTCTCAAGTTAACGTGTGGTGGAATATTTACCAGAGCCAAACAACGCTCATTTTGCCTATTTTACAAAAAGCGGAGCTAAAAAATCACAGATACTTTTTGGAATTATCTCTCTTAGCATTTGTGCATTTCAATTTTGGATGTTCAATTTTTTTTCGAACTTGAGTTTTCACTCTCCTTGTGTTCTCATAAACAAAAAGATAAGGCAAATATAGATCACAACAAAATGAAAATTTGAGAGTTTAAGTATGCAAAAAATTTTGTAAACTATTAAAAATGTGAGTGAAGAAAATTATTTCATGCACTAAAAATGAACACCAAAGTTTTGTTATCCACGTTTGGGAAATTCCACTAGTACAACCCCTAATAGCTTGGTGGAATTTTATAAGAAACAGATTTCTAATTGATCCTAACATGTTTTAAATGTGGTGGATATGCATGCCAGAAACATGTTGAAGATGCAAATGACCTAATGATCCAAAAATTTCAAGGAGTAGAAAAAATTAAATTCTCAAGTTAACGCACGGTGGGATATTTACTAGAGCCAAACAACCCACTTTATCCTATTTTACAAAAAGCGGACCTAAAAAATCACAGATACTTTTTTGAATTATCTCTCTCAGTATTTCTGCATTTCCATTTTGGACGTTCAATATTTTTTCAAACTTGAGTTATCACTCTCCTAGTTTTCTCGTAAACAAAAAATAAGGCAAATATAGATCACAACATAATGAAAATTTTTGAGTTGTATGCCTACAAAAAAATTTGAAAACTATAATAAATCTGAGTGAAGAAAATTATTTCACTCACTAAAAATGAACACCTAAGTTTTGTTATCAACGTTTGGGAAATTCCACTAGTACGACCCCTAATAGCTTTGTGGAATTTTATAAGAAAGAGATTTCTATTTGATCCTAACATGTTTTAAAAGTGGTGGATATGCATGCCAGAAACATGTTGAAGATGCAAATGACCTAATGAAAAAAAAAAATCAAGGAGTAGAAAAAAATTAATTTCTCAAGTTAACATGCAGTGGGATATTTACCAGAGCCAAACAACCCACGTTTTGCTTACTTTAAAAAAAGTCGACATAAAAAATCACTGATACTTTTACGAATTATCTCTCTCATCATTTGGGCATTTCCATTTTGGATGTTCAATTTTTTCAAACTTGAGTTTTCGCTCTCCTAGTTTTCTCATAAATAAAAAGACATGGCAAATATAGATCACAACAAAATGAAAATTTAAGACTTTGTGTAAGTAAAAAAATTGAAAATTTTAATAAATGTAAGTGAAGAAAATTATTTCACACACTAAAAATGAACACCAAAGTTTTGTTATCCATGTTTGGGAAATTCCAATAGCACAACCCCTAATAGTTTGGTGGAATTTTACAAGAAAGAGATTTCTAATTGATCCTAACATGTTTTAAATGTGGTGGATATGCATGCCAGAAACATGTTGAAGATGCAAATGACCTAATGATCCAAAAATTTCGAGTAGAAAAAATTAAATTCTCAAGTTAATGTGTGGTGGGATATTTACCAAAGCCAAACAACCCACTTTTTGCCTATTTTACAAAAAGAGGACCTATAAAGTCACAGATACTTTTTGGAATTATCTCTCTCAACATTTGTGCATTTCAATTTTGGTCGTTCAATTTTTTTTCAAACTTGAGTTTTCACTCTCCCAGTTTACACAAAAACAAATAATAAGGCAAATATAGATCACAACAAAATGAATATTTAGAGTTTATGTGTGCAAAAAATTTGAAAACTATAATAAATGTGAGTGAAAAAAATTATTTCATGCACAAAAAATGAACAACAAAGATTTGTTTTCCACGTTTGGGAAATTCGACTAGTACAACCCCTAATAGCTTGGTGGAATTTTATAAAAAAGAGATTTCTAATTGATCCTAACATGTTTTAAATGTGGTGGAGATGCATGCTAGAAACATGTTGAAGATGAAAATGACTTAATCATTCAAAAATTTGGAGTAGAAAAAATTAAATTCTCAAACTAACATACGGTGGGAAATTTACTTGAGCCTAACAACCCCCTTTTTGCCTATTTTACAAAAAGAGGACCTAAAAAATCACAGATACTTTTAGGAATTATATCTCTCAGCATTTGTGCATTTCTATTTTGGATGTTCAATTTTTTTAAAACTTGAGTTTTCACTCTCCCAATTTTCTCGTAAACAAAAAGATAAGGCAAATATAGATCACGACAAAATGAAAATTTAAGAGTTTTTGCATGCCAAAAAATTTGAAAACTATAAGAAATGTGACAAAAGAAAATTATTTCATGCACTAAAAATGAACCCCAAAGTTTCATTTTCCACGTTTGGGAAATTCGACTAGTACAACCCCTAATAGCTTGGTGAATTTTTGTAAGAAAGAGATTCATAATTGATCCTAACATGTTTTAAATGTGGTCGATATGAATGCCAGAAACATGTTGAAGATGCAAATGACCTAGTGATCCCAAAATTTCAAGGAGTAGAAAAAATTAAATTCACAAGTTAACATGTGGTGGGATATTTACCAGAGCCAAGCAACCCATGTTTTGCCTATTTTACAAAAAGTGGACTTAATAAACCACAAATACTTTTTGGAATTATCTCTCTTGGCATTTTTATATTTCTATTTTGGACGTTCGATTTTTTTTCAAACTGGAGTTTTCACTCTCCCTGTTTAGTTTGGTGCAATTTTATAAGAAAGAGATTTCTAATTGATTCTAACATGTTTTAAATGTGGTGGAGATGCATGTCGGAAACATGTTGAAGATGAAAATGAACTAATCATCAAAAAAATTGGAGTAGAAAAAATTAAATTCTCAAACAAACATACGGTGGGAAATTTACCTGAGCCTAAAAACCCACTTTTCGCCTATTTTACAAAAATCAGACATAAAAAATCACATATACTTTTTGGAATTATGTCTCTCGGCATTTGTGCATTTCCATTTTGGATGTTCAATGTTTTTTCAAACTTGAGTTTTCACTCTCCCAATTTTCTCGTAAACAAAAAGATAAGGCAAATATAGATCACGACAAAATGAAAATTTTAGAGATTTTGTATGCCAAAAAATTTGAAAACTATAATAAATGTGACTGAAGAAAATTATTTCACGCACTAAAAATGCACCCCAATGTTTCATTATCCATGTTTGGGAAATTCGACTAGTACAACCCCTAAAAGCTTGGTGGATTTTTATAAGAAAGAGATTTATAATTGATCCTAACATGTTTTAAATGTGGTGGATATGAATGCCAGAAACATGTTGAAGATGCAAATGACCTAATGATCCCAAAATTTCTAGTAGAAAAAATTATATTCTCAAGTTAACATGTGGTGGGATATTTACGAGAGCCAAACAACCCATTTTTTGCCTATTTTACAAAATGCGGACCTAAAAAATCATAGATACTTTTTGGAATTATCTCTCTTAGCATTTGTACATTTCTATTTTGGCCATTCTTTTTTTTTTCAAACTGGAGTTTTCACTCTCCCAGTTTACTCGTGAACAAAAAGATAAGGCAAATATTGATCACAACAAAATGAAAATTTTAGAGTTTATGTATGCAAAAAAAGTTGAAAACTGTAAAAAATGTGAGTTAAGAAAATTATTTCACGAACAAAAAATGAACACCAAAGTTTTGTTATCGACGCTTGGGAAATACGACTAGTACAACCCCTATTAGCTTGGTGTAATTTTATAAGAAAGAGATTTCTAATTGATCCTAACATGTTTTAAATGTGGTGGATATGCATGCCAGAAACATGTTTAAGATGAAAATGACCTATTGATCCAAAAATTTCGAGTAGAAAAAATTAAATTCTCAAGTTAATGAGCGGTGGGATATTTATTTGAGCAAAAAACCCACTTTTTGCCTATTTCGCAAAAAGCGGACCTAAAAAATCACAGTTACTTTTTGGAATTATCTTTCTCAACATTTGTGCATTTCAATTTTGGTCGTTGAATTTTTTTTCAAACTTGAGTTTTCACTCTCCCAGTTTTCACGTTAACAAAAAGATAAGGCAAATATAGATCACAACAAAATGAAAATTTTAGAGTTTATCTATGCAAAAAAATTTGAAGACTATAATATATGTGAGTGAAGAAAATTATTTCATGCTCAAAAAATGAACTGCAAAGATTTGTTTTCCACGTTTGGGAAATTCGACGAGTACAAACCCTAATAGCTTGGTGCAATTTTATAAGAAAGAGATTTCTAATTGATCCTAACATGTTTTAAATGTGGTGGAGATGCATGCCAGAAATATGTTGAAGATGAAAATGATCTAATCATCAAAAAATTTGGAGTCGTAAAAATTAAATTCTCAAGCTAACATACGGTGGGAAATTTACCTGAGCCTAACAACCCACGTTTTACCTATTTTACAAAAAGCGGACCTAAAAAATCACAGATACTTTTAGGAATTATGTCTCTCAGTATTTGTGTATTTCCATTTTGGATGTTCAATTTTTTTCTCAAACTTGAGCTTTCACTCCCAATTTTCTCGTAAACAAACAGATAAGGCAAATATAAATCACAACAAAATGAAAATTTTAGAGTTTTTGTATGCCAAAAAATTTGAAAACTATAATAAATGTGTCTAAAGAAAATTATTTCATGCACTAAAAATGAACCCCAAAGTTACCTTATCCACGTTTGGGAAATTCGACTAGTACAACCCCTAATTGCTTGGTGCATTTTTGTAAGAAAGAGATTTATAATTGATCCTAACACATTTTAAATGTGGTGGATATGAGTGCCAGAAACATGTTGAAGATGCAAATGACCTAATGATCCCAAAATTTCTAGTAGAAAAAAATTAAATTCTCAAGTTAACGTGCGGTGGGATATTTACTACAGCCAAACAACCTATTTTTTGCCGATTTTACTAAACACGGACCTAAAAAATCATAGATACTTTTTGGAATTGTGTCTCTCAGCGTTTGTGCATTTATATTTTGGACGTTCAATTTTTTTTCAAATAGGAGTTTTCACTCTCACAATTTACTCGCAAATAAAAAGATAAGGCTAATATAGATCACAACAAAATGAAAATTTTAGAGTTTATGTATGCAAAAAAAGTTGAAAATTGTAAAATATGTGAGTGAAGAAAATTATTTCACGCACTTAAAATGAACACCAAAGTTTTGTTATCCACGTTTGGGAAATTCCACTAGTACAACGACTAATAGCTTGGAGGAATTTTATAAGAAAGAGATTTCTAATTGATCCTAACATGTTTTAAATGTGGTGGATATGCATGCCAGAAACTTGTTGAAGATGCAAATGACCTAATGATCCAAAAGTTTCAAGGACTAGAAAAAATTAAATTCTCAAGTTAACGCGTGGTGGGATATTAACCAGAGCCAAACAACGCTTGTTTTGCCTATTTTACAAAAACCGGACCTTAAAAATTACAGATACTTTTTGGAATTATCTCTTTTAGCATTAGTGCATTTCCATTTTGGATGTTCAATTTTTTTTCGAACTCGAGTTTTCACTCTCCTTGTTTTCTCGTAAACAAAAAGATAACGCAAATATAGATCACAACAAAATGAAAATTTTAGATTTTATGTATTCAAAAAAATTTGTAAACTATTAAAAATGTGAGTCAAGAAAATTATTTCACGCACTAAAAATGAACACCAAAGTTTTGTTAGCCACGTTTGTGAAATTCCACTAGTACAACCCCTAATAGCATGGTGGAATTTTATAAGAAACAGATTTCTAATTGATCCTGACACGTTTTAAATGTGGTGGATATGCATGCCAGATCAAAAAATTTCGAGTAGAAAAAATTAAATTCTCAAGTTAATGTGCAGTGGGATATTTACCAAAGCCAAACAACCCTCTTTTTGCCTATTTTACAAAAAGCGGACCTAAAAAATCACAAATACTTTTTGGAATTATCTCTCTCAACATTTGTGCATTTCAATTTTGCTCGTTCAATTTTTTTTCAAACTTGAGTTTTCACTCTCCCAGTTTACACGTAAACAAAAAGATAAGGCAAATGTAGATCACAACAAAATGAAAATTTTAGAGTTTATGTATGCAAAAAAATTTGAAAAATATAATAAATGTGAGTGAAGAAAATTATGTCATGCACAAAAAATGAACAATAAAGATTTGTTTTCCACGTTTGGGAAATTCGTCTAGTACAACCCCTAATAGCTTGGATGAATTTTATAAGAAAGTGATTTCTAATTGATCCTAACATGTTTTAAATGTGGTGCAGATGCATGGTAGAAACATGTTTAAGATGAAAATGACCTAATCATTCAGAAATTTGGAGTAGAAAAAATTAAATTCTCAAGCAAACATACGATGGAAAATTTACCTGAGCCTAACAACCCACTTTTTGCCTATTTTACAAAAAGCGGACCTAAAAAATTATAGATACTTTTAGGAATTATGTCTCTCAGCATTTGTACATTTCCATTTTGGATGTTCAATTTTTTTTCAAAATTGAGTTTTCACTCTCCCAATTTTCTCGTAAACAAAAAGATAAGGCAAATATAGATCACGGAAAAATCAGAATTTTGGAATTTTTGTATGCCAATAAAATTTGAAAACTATAATAAATAGGACTAAAGAAAATTATTTCACGCACTAAAAGTGAACCCCAAAGTTTTGTTATCCACGTTTGGGAAATTCGACTAGTACAACCCCAAATAGCTTGGTGCAATTTTTATAAGAAAGAGATTTCTAATTGATTCTAACATGCTTTAAATGTGGTGCAGCTGCATGCCAGAAACATGTTGAAGATGAAAATGTCCTAATCATAAAAAAATTTGAAGGAGAAGAAAAAATTAAATTCTCAAGCAAACGTATGGTGGGAAATTTACCTTAGCCTAACAACCCACTTTTTGCCTATTTTACAAAAAGCGGACATAAGAAATCAGAGATACTTTTTGGAATTATGTCTCTCAGCATTTGTGCATTTCCATTTTGGATGTTCAATGTTTTTTCAAACTTGAGTTTTCACTCTCCCAATTTTCTTGTAAACAAAAAGATAAGGCAAATATAGATCACGACAAAATGAAAATTTTATAGTTTTTGTATGCCAAAAAATTTGAAAACTATAATAAATGTGACTGAAGAAAATTATTTCACGCACTAAAAATGCACCCCAAAGTTTCGTTATCCACGTTTGGGAAATTCGACTAGTACAACCCCTAAAAGCTTGGTGGATTTTTATATAAAGAGATTTATAATTGATCCTAACAAGTTTTAAATGTGGTGGATATGCATGTCAGAAACATGTTGAAGATGCAAATCACCTAATGATCCAAAAATTTCGAGTAGAAAAAATTAAATTCTCAAGTTAACGTGCTGTGGGATATTTACCAAGGCCAAACAACCCACTTTTTTCATATTTTAAAAAAACCGACCTAAAAAATCACATATATTTTTTGGAATTATCACTCTCAGCATTTGTGCATTTCCATTTTGGGTGATTAATATTTTTTCAAACTTGGCTTTTCAATCTCCTTGTTTTCTTGTAAACAAAAAGATAAGGGAAATATAGATCACAAAAAATTAAAATTTTAGTGATGTATGCATGCAAAAAAATTTGAAAACTATATAAAATGTGAGTGAAGAAAATTATTTCACGCACTAAAAATGAACACCAAAGTTTTGTTATCCACGTTTGGGAAATTGCACTCGTACAACCCTAATAGCTTGGAGGAATTTTATAAGAAAGAGATTTCTAATTGATCCTTACATGTTTTAAATGTGGTGGAAATGCATGCAAGAAACATGTTGAAGATGCAAATGACCTAATTATCCAAAAATTTCAAGGAATAGAAAATATTAAACTCTCAAGTTAACGTGCGGTGGGATATTTACAAGACCCAAACAACCCTCGTTTTGCCTATTTTACAAAAAGCGGACCTAAAAAATTACAGATACTTTTTGGAATTATCTCTCTTAGCATTTGTGCATTTCCATTTTGGGTGTTCAATTTTTTTTCAAACTAGAGTGTTCACTCTCCTAGTTTTCTCGTAAACAAAAAGATAAGGCAAATATAGATCACAAAAAAATGAAAATTTTACAGTTTATCAAAGCAAAAAAATTGTCAAGTATTAAAAATGTGATTGAAGAAAATTATTTCACGCACTAAAAATGAACACCAACGTTTTGTTATCCACGTTTGGGAAATTCCACTAGTACAACCCCTAATAGCTTGGTGGAATTTTATAAGAAAGAGATTTCTAATTGATGCTAAGATGTTTTAAATGTGGTGGATATGAAAGCCAGAAAAATGTTGAAGATGCAAATGATCTAATGATCCCAAAATTTCAAGTAGTAGAAAAAATTAAATTCTCAAGTTAACGTGCGGTGGGATATTTACTAGAGCCAAATCACCCATGTTTTGCCTATTTTACAAAAAGCGGACCTAAAAAACCATAGATAGTTTTTGGAATTATCTATCTCAGCATTTGTGCATTTCTATTTTGGACTTTCAATTTTTTTTCAAACTAGAGTTTTCACTCTCCCAGTTTACTCGTAAACAAAAAGATAAGGCAAATATAGATCACAACAAAATGAAAATTTTAGAGTTTATGTATCCAAAAAAAGTTGAAAACTGTAAAAAAAGTGCGTGAAGAAAATTATTTCACGAACAAAAAATGAACACCAAAGTTTTGTTATCGACGTTTGGGAAATTCCACTAGTACAACCCCTAATAGCTTCGTGTAATTTTATATGAAAGAGATTTCTAATTGATCCTAACAAGTTTTAAATGTGGTGGATATGTATGCCAGAAACATGTTGAAGATGCAAATGACCTATTGATCCAAAAATTTTAAGGAGTAGAAAAAATTAAATTCTCAAGTTAATGTGCAGTGGGATATTTATTTGAGTAAAAAACCCACTTTTTGCCTATATCACAAGAAGCGGACCTAAAAAATCACAGATACTTTTTGGAATTATCTCTCTCAACATTTGTGCATTTCAATTTTGGTCGTTCAATTTTTTTTCAAATTTGAGTTTTCTTTCTCCCAGTTTACACGTTAAAAAAAAGATAAGGCAAATATAGATCACAACAAAATGAAAATTTTAGAGTTTATGTATGCAAAAATATTTGAAAACTATAATAAATGTGAGTGAAGAAAATTATTTCATGCACAAAAAATGAATAGCAAAGATTTGTTTTCCACGTTTGGGAAATTCGACTAGTGCAACCCCTAATAGCTTGGTGCAAGTTTTATAAGAAAGAGATTTCTAATTGATTCTAACATGCTTTAAATGTGGTGCAGATGCATGCCAGAAACATATTGAAGATGAAAATGACCTAATAAAGAAAAAATTAAATTCTCAAGCAAACATATGGTGGGAAATTTACCTTAGCCTAACAACCCACTTTTTGCCTATTTTACAAAAAGCGGACATAAGAAATCAGAGATACTTTTTGGAATTATGTCTCTCAGCATTTGTGCATTTCCATTTTGGATGTTCAATGTTTTTTCAAACTTGAGTTTTCACTCTCCCAATTTTCTCGTAAACAAAAAGATAAGGCAAATATAGATCACGACAAAATGAAAATTTTAGAGTTTTTGTATGCCAAAATATTTGAAAACTATAATAAATGTGACTGAAGAAAATTATTTCACGCACTAAAGATGCACCCCAAAGTTTCGTTATCCACGTTTGGGAAATTCGACTAGTACAACCCCTAAAAGCTTGGTGGATTTTTATAAGAAAGAGATTTTTAATTGATCCTAACATGTTTTAAATGTGGTCGATATGAATGCCAGAAACATGTTGAAGATGCAAATGACCTAATGATCCCAAAATTTCAAGGAGTAGAAAAATTAAATTCTCAAGTTAACGTGTGATGGGATATTTACTAGAGCCAACCAACCCATTTTTTGCCTATTTTACAAAAAGCGGACCTACAAAATCACAGATACTTTTTGGAAGTATCTCTCTCAGCATTTGTGCATTTCTATTTTGGATGTTCAATTTTTTTTCAAACTTGAGTTTTCACTCTCCCAGTTTACTCGTAAACAAAAAGATAAGGAAAATATAGATCACAAGAAAACGAAAATGTTGGAGTTTATGTATGCAAAAAAATTGAAAATTGTAAAAAATGTGAGTGAAGAAAATTATTGCACGAACAAAATATGAACACCAAAGTTTTGTTATCGACGTTTGGGAAATTCCACTAGTACAACCCCTAATAGCCTGGTGTAATTTTATAAGAAAGAGATTTCTAATTGATCCTAACAAGTTTTAAATATGGTGGATATGCATGCCAGAAACGTGTTGAAGATGCAAATCACCTAATGATCCAAAAATTTCAAGGCGTAGAAAAAATTAAATTCTCAAGTTAACGTGTTGTGGGATATTTACCAAGGCCAAACAACCCACTTTTTTTCATATTTGAAAAAAAACGGACCTAAAAAATCACATATACTTTTTGGAATTATCACTCTCAACATTTGTGCATTTCCATTTTGGGTGATTAATATTTTTTCAAACTTGGCTTTTCAATCTCCATGTTTTCTCATAAACAAAAAGATAAGGGAAATATAGATCACAACAAAATGAAAATTTTAGTGTTGTATGCATGTAAAAAAATTTGAAAACTATATTAAATGTGAGTGAAGAAAATTATTTCACGCAATAAAAATGAACACCAAAGTTTTGTTATCCACGTTTGGGAAATTCCACTCATACAACCCTAATAGCTTGGAGGAATTTTATAAGAAAGAGATTTCTAATTGATCCTTACATGTTTTACATGTGGTGGAAATGCATGTTAGAAACATGTTGAAGATGCAAATGACCTAATGATCCAAAAATTTCAAGGAATAGAAAATATTAAATTCTCAAGTTAACGTGCGGTGGGATATTTACCAGACCCAAACAACCCTTGTTTTGCCTATTTTACAAAAAGTGGACCTAAAAAATTACAGTTACTTTTTGGAATTATCTCTCTTAGTATTTGTGCATTTCCATTTTGGGTGTTCAATTTTTTTTCAAACTTGAGTGTTCACTCTCCTAGTTTTCTCGTAAACAAAAAGATAAGGCAAATATAGATCACAACAAAATGAAAATTTTAGGGTTTATATATGCAAAAAAAGTTGAAAACTATAAAAAATGTGATTGAAGAAAATTATTTCACGCACTAAAAGTGAACACCAAAGTTTTGTTATCGATGTTTGGGAAATACCACTAGTACAACCCCTAATAGCTTGGTATAATTTTATAAGAAAGAGATTTCTAATTGATCCTAACAAGGTTTAAATGCGGTGGATATGCATGCCAGAAACATGTTGAAGATGCAAATGACCTATTGATCCAAATATTTCAAGGAGTAGAAAAAATTAAATTCTCAACTTAATTTGCTGTGGGATATTTATTCTAGCAAAAAACCCACTTTTTGCCTATTTCACAAAATGAGGACCTAAAAAATCACAGATACTTTTCGGAATTATCTCTCTCTGCATTTGTGTATTTCCATTTTGGTTGTTCAATTTTTTTTCAAATTTGAGTTTTCACTCTCCCAGTTTTCTCGAAAACAAAAAGATAAAGCAAATATAGATCAGAACAAAATGAAAATTTTAAAGATAATGTATGCTTGCAAAAAAAAAATTAAAACTATAATAAATGTGAGTGAAGAAAATTATTTTACACACTAAAAATGAACAGCAAAGTTTTTTTATCCACATTTGGGAAATTCTACTAGTACAACCCCAAATAGCTTTGTGGAATTCTATAAGAAAACGATTTCTAATTGATCCTAACAGGTTTTAAATGTAGTGGATATGCATGACAGAAACATGCTGAAAATGCAAATGACCTAATGATCCAAAAATTTTCTAGTGTAGATAAAATTAAATTCTCAAATTAACGTGTGGTGGGATATTTACCAGAACCAAACAACCAACTTTTTGCCTTTTTTTTTAAAGCGGCATAAAAAATTACAGATACTTTTTGGAATTATCTCTCTCAGCATTTGTACATTTCCATTTTGGATGTTAAATTTTCTTTCATACTTGACTTTTCACTCTCGCAGTTTTCTCGTAAACAAAAAACATAAAGCAAATATAGATCACAACAAAATGAAAATTTTAGAGTTGTATGCATGCAAAAAAATTTGAAAACTACAATAAATGTGAGTGAAGAAAATTATTTCATGCACTAAAAATGAACACCAAAGCTTTTTTATCTATGTTTGGAAAATTCCACTATTACAACCCCTAATAGCTTAGTGGAATTTTATAAGAAAGAGATTTCCAATAGATCCTAACATTTTTTAAATGTGGTGGATACGCATGTCAGAAACTTGTGGAAGATGCCAATGACCTAATGATCTAAAAAATATCAAGGACTAGAAAAAATTAAGTTCTCAAGTTAACGTGTGGTGGGATATTTACCAGAGCCAAACAACCCACTTTTTGCCTATTTTACAAAAAGCGGACCTAAGAAATCACATACACTTTTTGGAATGATCTCTCTCAGCATTTGTGCATTTCAATTTTTGATGTTCAATTTTTTTTAAAACTTGAGTTTTTGTTCTCCCTGTTTTCTCGTTGACAAAACGACAAGGCAAATATAGATCACAACAAAATAAAAAATTTAGAGTAGTATGCATGCTAAATAATTTGAAAACTATAATAAATGTGGGTGAAGAAAATTATTTCATGCACTAAAAATGAACACCAAAGTTTAATTATCCACGTTTGGGAAATTCCACTAGTACAACCCCTAATAGCTTGGTGGAATTTTATAAGAAAGAGAGTTCTAATTGATCCTAACATGTTTTAAATGTGGTGGATATGCATGCATAAAACATGTTGAAGATGCAAATGAGCTAATGATCCAAAAATTTCAAGGAGTAGAAAAAATTAATTTCTCAAGATAGCGTGCGGTGGGATATTTACCAGGGCAAAACAACCCACTGTTTGCCTATTTTACAAAAAGTGGACCTAAAACATCACGGACACTTTTTGGAATTATCTCTCTCAGCATTTGTGCATTTCCATTTTGGATGTTCAATTTTTTTCAAACTTGAGTTTTTACTCTCCCAGTTTTCCCTTAAACAAAAAGATAAGGCAAATATAGATCACAAAAAAATGAAAATTTTAGACTTGTATGCATGCAAAAAAATTTGAAAACTATAATAAATGTGAGTGAAGAAAATTATTTCACGCACTAAAAATGAACACCCAAGTTTTCTTATCCACATTTTGGAAATTGCACTAGTACAACCACTAATATCTTGGTGGAATTTTATAAGAAAGATATTTCTAAAATATCCTAACATGTTTTAAATGTAGTGGATATACATGCTAGAAACAAGTTGAAGATGGAAATGACCTAATGATCCTAAAATTTCAAGGAGTAGAAAAAATTAAATTCTCAAGTAAACATGCGGTGGGATATTTACCAGAGCTAAACAACCCGTGTTTTGCCTATTTTACAAAAAAGTGGACCTAAAACATCACATATTCTTTTTAGGAATTATCTCTCTCAGCATTTGTGCATTTCCACTTTGGATGTTCAATTTTTTTCAAACTTGAGTTTTCACTCTCCCAGTTTTCTCGTCAACAAAAGATAAGGCAAATAAAGATCACAACAAAATTAAAATTTAAGAGTTATGTATGCAAAAAAATCTGAAAACTATATTAAATGTTAGAGAAGAAAATTATTTATGCACTAAAAATGAACACCAAAGTTTTGTTATCCACGTTTGGGCAATTCCACTAGTACAACCCCTATTAGCTTGGTGGATTTTTATAAGAAAAAAATTTATAATTGATCCTAACATGTTTTAAATGTGGGGGATATGCATGCCAGAAACTTGTTGAATGCAAATGACCTAAAGATCCAAAAATTTCAAGTAGTTGAAAAAATTAAATTCTCAAGTTAACATGCGGTGGGATATTTCCCAAAGCCAAACAACCCACATTATGCCTATTTTACAAAAATTGGACCTAAAAAATCACAGATACTTTTTGGAATTATCACTCTCAGCATTTGTGCATTTCCATTTTGGTTGTTCAATTTTTTTTCAGACTTGAGTTTTCACTCTCCTAGTTTTCTCGTAAACAAAAAGATAAGGCAAATATAGATCACCACAAAATGAAAATTTTAGAGTTTATATATGCAAAAAAATTTGTAAACTATTAAAAATGTGAGTGAAGAAAATTATTTCACGCACTAATAATGAACACCAAAGTTTTGTTATCCACGTTTGGAAAATTCCACTAGTACTACCCCTAATAGCTTGGAGGAATTTTATAAGAAAGAGATTTCTAAAATATCCTAACATGTTTAAATGTGGATGATATGCATGCCAAAAACATGTTGAAGACGGAAATGACCTAATGATCCAAAAATTTCATGGAGTAGAAAAAATTAAATTCTCAAGTTAATGTGCTGTGGGATATTTACCAGAGCCAAACAACCCACTTTTTGCCTATTTTACAAATAGCGGAACTAAAAAATACAAGAAAATTTTTGGAATTATCTCTCTTAGTATTTGTGCATTTCCATTTTGGATGTTAATTTTTTTTCAAACTTGAGTTTCTTTCCCCCAGTTTTCTCGTAAACAAAAAGATAAGGCAAATATAAATCACAACAAAATGAAAATTTTAGAGCTTATGAATGCATGCAAAAAGGTTTGAAAACTATAATAAATGTGAGTGACGAAAGTTATTTCATGAACTAAAAATGAACACCAAGTTTTTTTATGCACGTTTGGGAATTTCCACTAGTACAACCCCAAATACCTTGGTGGAATTTTAAAAGAAAGAGATTTCAAATTGATCCTAACATGTTTTAAATGTGGTGGATATGCATGCCAGAAACATGTTGTAGATGCAAATGACCTAATGATCCAAAAAAATTTAGGAGTAGAAAAAAATAAATTCTCAAGTTAACGTGTGGTGGGATATTTACCAGAGCTAAACAACCCACTTTTTGCCTATTTTACAAAAAGCAGACCTAAAAAATCAAAGATACTTTTTGCAATTATCTATCTCAGCATTTGTGCTTTTCCATTTTGGATGTTCAATTTTTATTCAAACTTGAGTTTTCACTCTCCTAGTTTTCTCTTAAACAAAAAGATAATGCAAATATAGATCACAACAAAATAAAAATTTTAGGGTTTATGTATACAAAAAATTTTGTAAACTATAATAAATTAGAGTGCAGAAAATTATTTCGCGCACTGAAAATGAACACCAAAGTTTTATTATCCACATTTGGAAAATTCCACTAGTACAATCCCAAATAGCTTTGTCGATTTTGATAAGAAAGAAATTTCTAAATGATCCTAACATGTTTTAAATGTGGGGGATATGCACGCCAGAAACATGTTGAAGATGCAAATGACCTAATGATACAAAAATTTCAAGGAGTAGAAAAAAAGAAATTCTCAAGTTAATGTGCGGTGGGATATTTACTTGAGCAAAACAACCACCTTTTTGCCTATTTCAAAAAAAGCAAACCTAAAAAATCACATATACTTTTTGAAATTATCTCTCTCAGAATTTGTGCATTTCCATTTTGGTTGTTCAATTTTTTTTCAAACTTGAGTTTTCACACTCCTAGTTTTCTCGTAAACAAAAAGATAAGGCAAATATAGATCACAACAAAATGAAAATTTTAAAGATTATGTACGCATGCAAACAAATTTGAAAACTATAATAAATGTGAGGGAAGATAATTATTTCACGCACTAAAAATGAACACCAAAGTTTTGTTATCCACGTTTGGGAAATTCCACTAGTACAACCCCTAATAGCATGGTGGAATTTTATAAGAAAGAGATTTCTAATTGATCCTAAGATGTTTTAAATGTGGTGGAGATGCATGCCAGAAACATGTTGAAGATGCAAAGGACCAATGATCCAAAAATTTCTAGGAGTAGAAAAAATTAAATTCTAAAGTTAACGTACGGTGGGATATTTACCAGAGCCAAACAACCCACTTTTTGACTATTTTCCTCAGCATTTGTGCATTTCCATTTTGGATGTTCAATTTTTTTTCAAACTTGAGTTTTCACTCTCCCAGTTTTCTCGTAATAAAAAAAATAAGGCAAATATAGATCATGACAAAATAAAAATTTTAGAGTTTATGTATGCAAAAAAAATTAGAAAACTATAATAAATGTGAGTGTAGAAAATTATTTCAGGCACTAAAAATGAACACCTAAGTTTTGTTATCCACGTTTGGGAAATTCCACTAGTACAACACTTAATATCTCGGTGGATTTTTATATGAAAGAGATTTATAATTGATCCTAACATGTTTTAAATGTGGTGGTTATGCATGCTAGAAACTTGATGAAGATGCAAATGACCTAATGATCCAAAAATTTCAAGTAGTAGAAAAAATTAAATTCTCAAGTTAACGTGTGGTGGGATAATTACCAGAGCCAAACAACCTACTTTTTGCCATTTTTACAAAAAGCGGACCTAAAAAATTATAGATACTTTTTCGAATTATCTCTCTCAGCATTTGTACATTTCCATTTTGGACGTTAAATTTTTTTTGAAACTGGAGTTTTCATTCTCCCTATTTACTCGTAAACAAAAAGATACGGAAAATATAGATCAAAACAAAATGAAAATTTTAGAGTTTATGTATACAAAAAAATTTGAAAACTACTATAACTGTGTGTGAAGAAAATTATTTCATAAACTAAAAATGAACACCAAAGTTTTGTTATCCACGTTTGGAAAATTCCACTAGTACAACTCCTACTGGCTTGGTGGAATTTTATAAGAAAGAGATTTCTAATTGATTCTAACATGTTTTAAATATAGTGGATATGCATGTCAGAAACATGTTGAAGATGCAAATGACCTAATGATAAAAAAAATTCAAGGAGAAGAAAAAATTAAATTCTAAAGTTAACGAGCGTTGCGATATTTACAAGAGCCAAACAACCCACGTTTTGCCTATTTTACAAAAAGCGGACCTAAAAAATCACAGATACTTTTCTGAATTATCTATCTCAGCATTTGTGCATTTCCATTTTGGATGTTCAATTTTTTTTCAAACTTGAGTTTTCACTCTCCTAGTTTTCTCGTAAACAAATAGATAAGACAAATATAGATCACAACAAAACGAAAATTTTAGAGTTTATGTAAGAAAAAACATTTGAAAACTATAATAAATGTGAGTGAAGAAAATTATTTCACGCACTAAAAATGAACACATAAGTTTTGTTACCCACGTTTGGGAAATTGCATTAGTACAACCACTAATAGCGTGGTGGAATTTTATAAGAAAGAGATTTCTAATTGATCCTAACATGGTTTAAATGTGGTGGATATGCATGCCAGAAACATGTTGAAGATGCAAATGACTTAATGATCCAAAAATTTCAATGAGTAGAAAAAATTAAATTCTCAAATTAACATGCGGTGGGATATTTACTAGAGCCAAACTACCCACTTTTTGCCTATTTTACAAAAAGCAGACCTAAAAAATCATAGATACTTTTTTTAATTATCTATCTTAGCATTTGTGCATTTTCATTTTGGATGTTCAATTTTTGTTCTAACTTGAGTTTTCACTCTCCTAGTTTTCTCATAAACAAAACGATAAGGCAAATATAGATCACAACAAAATGAAAATTTTAGAGTTTATGTATGCAAAAAAAAATTGAAAACTATAATAAATGTGAGTGAAGAAAATTATTTCACGCACTAAAAATGAACACCAATGTTTTGTTATCCATGTTTGGGAAATTCCACTAGTACAACCCCCACTGGCTTGGTGGACTTTTATAAGAAAGAGATTTCTAATTGAGCCAAACATGTTTTAAATGTGTTGGATATGCATGCACAAAACAAGTTGAAGATGCAAATGACCTAACGATTCAAAAATTTCAAGGAGTAGAAAAAAAAAATTCTCAAGTTAACGTGCGGTGGGATATTTACCATAGCCAAACCACCAACTGTTTGCCTACTTTACAAAAAGCAGACCTAAAAAATCAAAGATACTTTTTGGAATTATTTCTCTTAGCATTTGTGCATTTCCCTTTTGGATGTTCAATTTTTTTTCAAACTTGAGTTTTTACTATCCAAGTTTTCTCGTAAAAAAAAAGATAAAGCAAATATAGATCACAACAAAATGAAAATTTTAGAGTTGTATGCATGCAAAAAAATTTGAAAACTATAGTAAATGTGAGTAAATAAAATTATTTCATGCAGTAAAAATGAACACCAAAGTTTTGTTACCCACATTTGGGAAATTCCATTAGTACAACCACTAATAGCTTGGTGGAATTTTATAAGAAAGAGATTTCTAATTGATCCTAACATGTTTTAAATGTGGTGGATATGCATGCCAGAAACATGTTGAAGATGCAAATGACCTAATGATCTAAAAATTTCAAGGAGTAGAAAAAATTAAATTCTCAAATTAACGTGCGGTGGGATATTTACTAGAGCAAAACTACCCACTTTTTGCCTATTTTACAAAAAGCGGACCTAAAAAATAACAGATATTTTTTTGGAATTATCTATCTTAGCATTTGTGCATTTTCATTTTGGTTGTTCAATTTTTTTTCAAACTTAAGTTTTCACTCTCCTAGTTTTCTCGTAAACAAAAAGATAAGGCAAATATAGATCACAACAAAATGAAAATTTAAGAGTTTATGTATGCAAAAAAATTGAAAAAAATAATAAATGTGAATGAAGAAAATTATTTCACGCACTAAAAATGAACACCAAAGTTTTGTTATCCACGTTTGGGAAGTTCCACTAGTACAACCCCTACTAGCTTGGTGGAATTTTATAAGAAAAAGATTTCTAATTGATCCTAACATGTTTTAAATGTAGTGGATATGCATGTTAGTAACATGTTGAAGATGCAAATGACGTTAAGAACCAAAACTTTCAATGAGTAGAAAATATTAAATTCTAAAGTTAACGGGCGGTGGGATATTTACGAGAGCCAAGCTACCCACTATTTGCCTATTTTACAAAAAGCGGACCTAAAAAATCACACATACTTTTTGGATTTATCTCTCTCAGCATTTGTGCATTTCCATTTTGGATGTTCAATTTGTTTTCAAACTTGAGTTTTTACTGTCCAAGTTTTCTCATAAACAAAAAGATAAGGCAAATATAGATCACAAGAAAATGAAAATTTTAGAGCTGTATGCATGCAAAAAAATTTGAAAACTATAATAAATGTGAGTGAAGGAAATTATTTCACGCACTAAAAATGAACACCAAAGTTTTGTTACCCACGTTTGGGAAATTGCATTAGTACAACCACTAATAGCTTGGTGGAATTTTATAAGAAAAAAATTTCTAATTTATTCAAATATGTTTTAAATGTGGTGGATATGCATGCCAGAAACATGTTGAAGGTGCAAATGAACTAATGATCTAAAAATTTCAAGGAGTAGAAAAAATTAAATTCTCAAGTTAACCTGTAGTGGGATATTTACAAGAGCCAAACATCCCACTTTTTACCTATTTTACAAAAAGCAGACTTAAAAAATCCCAGATTCTTTTTTGAATTATCTCTCTCAGCATTTGTGCATTTCCATTTTTTATGATCAATTTTTTTTCAAACTTGAGTTTTCTCGCTCCCAGTTTTCTCGTAAACAAAACGATAAGGCAAATATAGATCACAAAAAAATCAAAATTTTAGAGTTGTATGTATGCAAACAAATTTGAAAACTATAATAAATGTGAGTGAATAAAATTATCTCATGCACTAAAAATGAACACCAAAGTTTTGTAATCCACGTGTGGGAAATTCCACTAGTACAACCCCTAATAGCTTGGTGGAATTTTATAAGAAAGAGAGTTCTAATTGATCCTAACATGTTTTAAATGTGGTGGATATGCAAGCATAAAACATGTTGAAGATGCAATTGACCTAATGATCCAAAAATTTCAAGAAGTTGAAAAAAATAAATTCTCAAGTTAACGTGCGGTGGGATATTTATCAGAGTCAAACAACCCACTGTTTGCCTATTTTACAAAAAGCGGACCTAAAAAGTCACAGATACTTTTTGAAATTATCTCTCTCAGCATTTGTCCATTTCCATTTTGGATGTTGAATTTTTTTTCAAACATTAGTTTTACTCTCCTAGTTTTCTGGTAAACAAAAAGATAAGGCAAATATAGATCACCACAAAATGAAAATTTTAGAGTTTATGTATGCATGAAAAAAAAATTAAAAACTATAATAAATGTGAGTGAAGAAAATTATTTCATGCACTAAAAATGAACACCAAAGTTTTGTTATCCTTGTTTGGGAAATTCCACTAGTACAACCCCTAATAGCTTGGTGGAATTTTATAAGAAAGAGATTTCTAATTGATCCTAACATGTTTTAAATGAGGTGGATAGGCATGCCAAAAACATGATGAAGATGCAAATGATCTAATGATCCAAAAATTTCAAGGAGTGGAAAAAATTAAATTCTCAAGTTAATGTGTGGTGGGATATATATTTACCAGAGCCTAACAACCCACTTTTTTTTTAATTTACAAAAAGCGGACCTAAAAAATCACATATACTTTTCGGAATTATCTCTCTCAGCATTTATGCATTTCCACTAGTACAACCCCTAATAGCTTGGTGGAATTTTATAAGAAAGGGATTTTTAATTGATCCTAACATGCTATAAATGTGGTGGATATGCATGCCAGAAACATGTTGAAGATCCAAATGACCTAATAATCCAAAAATTTCAATGAGTAGAAAAAATAAATTTTCAAGTAAACATGCGGTGGGATATTTACCAGAGCTAAAAAACCCACTTTTTGCCTATTTAACAAAATACAGACCTAAAAAATCATAGATTCTTTTTGGAATTAACTATCTCAGCATTTGTGCATTTCCATTTTGGATGTTCAATTTTTTTTCGTACTTGAGTTTTCACTCTCCTAGTTTTCTCGTAAACAAAAAGAAAAGGCAAATATAGATCACAACAAAATGAAAAATTTAGAGTTTATGAATGCAAAAAAATTTGAAAACTATAATAAATGTGAGTGAAGAAAATTATTTCACGCACTAAAAATGAACAACAATGTTTTATTATCCACGTTATGGAAATTCCCCTAGTACAACCCCTACTGGCTTGGTGGAATTTTATAAAAACGAGATTTCTAATTGATCCTAACATGTTTTAAATGTAGTGGATATGCATGTCAGAATCATGTTGAAGACGCAAATGACCTAATGATAAAAAAATTTCTAGGAGTAGAAAAAATTAAATTATAAAGTTAACGTGCGGTGGGATATTTACTAGAGCTAAACAACCCACGTTTTGCCTATTTTACAAAAAAGTGGACCTAAAAAATCACACATACTTCTTTGAATTATCTATCACTGCATTTGTGCATTTCCTTTTTGGAAGTTCAATTTTTTTTCAAACATGAGTTTTCACTCTCCTACTTTTCTCGTAAACAAATAGATAAGGCAAATATTGATCACAACAAAATAAAGTTTTTAGAGTTTCTGTATGCAAAAAAATTTGAAAAATGTAATTATTATGAGTGAAGAAAATTATTTCACGCACTAAAAATGAACTCCAAAGTTTTGTTATCCACATTTGGGAAATATCACTAGTACAACCCCTACTAGCTTGGTAGAATTTTATAAGAAAGAGATTTCTAATTGATCCTAACATGTTTTAAATGTCGTGGATATGCATGTCAGAAACATGTTTAAGATGCAAATGACCTAATGATCAAGAAATTTGAAGGAGTTGAAAAAATTAAATTCTAAAGTTAACGTGCGGCGGGATATTTACCTGAGCCAAACAACCTACTTTTTCCCTTTTTTATAAAAAGCGGACTTAAAAACACACAGATAATTTTTTGAATTATCACTCTCAGCATTTGTGCATTTCCATTTTTGATGTTCAAATATTTTTCGGAATTGAGTTTTCACTCTCCCAGTTTTCTCGTAAACAAAATGATAAGCCAAATTTAGATCACAACAAAATGAAAATTTTGGAGTTGAATGCATGCAAAACAATTTGAAAACTATAATAAATGTGTGTGATGAAAATAATTTCATGCACTAAAAATGAACACCAAAGTTTTGTTATCCACGTATGGGAAATTCCACTAGTACAACCCCTAATAGCTTGGTTGAATTTTATAAGAAAGAGAGTTCTAATTGAGCCTAACATGTTTTAAATGTGGTGGATATGCATGCACAAAACATGTTGAAGATGCAAATGACCTCATGATCCAAAATATTCAAGGAGTAGAAAAAATTAAATTCTCAAGTTAACGTGCGGTGGGATAATTACCAGAGCCAAACTACCCACTGTTTGGCTACTTTAGAAAAAGCGGACCTAAAAAATTTCAGATTCTTTTTTGAATTATTTCTCTCAGCATTTGTGCTTTTCCATTTTGGATGTTCAATTTTTTTTCAAACTTGAGTTTTTACTGTCCAAGTTTTCTCGTAAAAAAAAAGATAAGGCAAATATAGATCTCAAAAAATGAAAATTTTAGAGTTGTATGCATGCAAAAAAATTTGAAAACTATAATAAATGTGATTGAAGAAAATTATTTCATGCACTAAAACTGAACACCAAAGTTTTGTTGTCCACGTTTGGGAAATTGTATTAGTAAAACCACTAATAGCTTGGTGGAATTTTATAAGAAAGAGATTTCTATTTGATCCTAACACATTTTTAATGCGAGAAACATGTTGAAGATGCCACTACCCTAATGATCCAAAAATTTCAAGCAGTAGAAAAAATTAAATTCTCAAGTTAAAGTGCGATGGGATATTTAAAAGAGCCAAACATCCCACCTTTTACGTATTTTACAAAATAGCGGACCTAAAAAGTACAAGTTACTTTTTGGAATTATCTCTGCCAGCATTTGTGCATTTCCATTTTGGATGTTCAATTTATTTCAAACTGGAGTTTTCTCTCTCCCAGTTTTCTCGCAAACTAAAAGATAAGGAAAATATAGATCACAACAAAATGAAAATTTTAGAGTGAATGTATGCATGAAAATTTTTTTGAAAACTATAATAAATGTGAGTGAAGAAAATTATTTCACGCACTAAAAATGAACACCATAGTTTTGTTATCCATGTTTGGGAAATTCCACTAGTACCACCCCTAATAGCTTGGTGAAATTGTATAAGAAAGAGATTTCTAATTGATCCTAACATGTTTTAAATGTGGTGGATACGCATGCCAAAAACATGTTGAAGATGCAAATGACCTGATGATCCAAAAATTTCACGGAGTAGAAAAAATTAAATTCTCAAGTTAACGTGCGGTGGGATATTTACCAGAGTCAAACATCCCACTTTTCACTTATTTTACAAAAAGCGGACCTAAAAAATCATAGATACTTTTTGGAATTATCGCTCTCAGCATTTGTGCATTTCCATTTTGGATGTTCAATTTTTTTTCAAACTTGGCTTTTTACTCTCTCAATTTTATCGTAAACAAAAAGATACGGAAAATATAGATCACAACAAAATGAAAATTTAAGAGTTTATGAATGCAAAAAATTTTGAAAATTATAATAAATGTGAGTGAAGAAAATTATTTCAAGCACTAAAAATGAACACCAAAGTTTAGTTATCGACGTTCGGCAAATTCCACTAGTACAACCCCTACTAGCTTGGTGGATCCTAACATGTTTTATATGTGGTGGATATCCAAGCCAGAAACATGTTGAAGATGCAAATGATCTAATGATCCAAAAATTTCAAGGAGTGGAAAAACTTAAATTCTCAAGTTAATGTGCGGTGGGATATTTACCCGAGCCAAACATCCCACTTTTTGCTTATTTTAAAAAAAGAGGACCTCAAAAATCACAGATACTTTTCGGAATTATCTCTCTCAGCTTTTGTGCATTTCCATTTTGGATGTTCAATTTTTTTTCAAACTTGAGGTTTCACTCTCCCAGTTTACACGTAAACAAAAAGATAAGGCAAATTTTGATCACAACAAAATGAAAATTTTAGAGTTTATGTATGCAAAAAAATTTGCAAACAATAAAAAATGTGTGTGAAGAAAATTATAATACGCACTAAAAATGAACAGCAAAGTTTTGTTTTCCACGTTTGGGAAATTCCACTAGTACAACCCCTAATAGCTTGTTGGAATTTTATAAGAAAGAGATTTCTAATTGATCCTATCATGTTTTAAATGTGGTGGAGATGCATGCCAGAAACGTGTTGAAGAAGCAAATGACCTAATGATCCAAAAATTTCAAGGAGTAGAAAAAATTAAATTCTAAAGTTACCGTACGGTGGGATATTTACCTGAGCCAAACAACCCACATTTTGCCTATTTTACAAAAAGCGGACCTAAAAAATCACAGATACTTTTTGGAATTCTTTCTCTCAGCATTTGTGCATTTCCATTTTGGATGTTCACTTTTTTTTAAAACTTGGGTTTTCACTCTCCCAGTTTTCTCATAAACAAAAACATAAGGCAAATGTAGATCACGACAAAATAAAAATTTTAGAGTTTATGTACGTAAAAAAATAAGAAAACTATAAATCTGAGTGTAGAAAATTATTTCATGCACTAAAAATGATCACCAAAGTTTTGTTATCCATGTTTGGGAAATTCCACTAGTACAACCCCTAATAGTTTGGTGGATTTTATTAGAAAGAGATTTATAATTGATCCTAACATGTTTTAATTTGGTGGATATGCATGCCAAAAAGATGTTGAAGATGCAAATGACCTAATGATCCAAAAATTTCTAGTAGTAGAAAAATTAAATTATCAAGTTAATGTGCGGTGGGATATTTACTAGAGCCAAACAACCCACTTTTATCCTATTTTACAAAAAGCGGACCTAAAAAATTATAGATACTTTTTGGAATTATCTCTCTTAGCATTTGTGCATTTCCATTTTGAACGTTCAATTTTTTTTCGAACTGGAGTTTTCACTCTTCCAGTTTACACGTAAACAAAAAGATAAGGCAAATATAGATCAAAACATAATGAGAAATTTAGAGTTTATGTGTGCAAAAAATTTTGAAAAATATTATAACTATGAGTGAAGAAAATTATTAGACGAACTAAAAATGAATACCAAAGTTTTATTATCCACGTTTGGGAAATTCCACTCTACCACCCCTAATAGCTTAGTGTAATTTTATAAGAATTCTAATTCTAATTGATCCTAACAAGTTTTTAATGTGGTGGATATGCATGATAGAAACATGTTGAAGATGCAAATGACCTAATGATCCAAAAATTTCAAGGAGTAAAAAAAATCAAATTCTCAAGTTAATGTGTAGTGGGATATATACTTGAGCCAAACAACCCATTTTTTGCCTATTTTACAAAAAACGGACCTAAAAAATCACAGATACTTTTTGGAATTATCTCTCTCAGCATTTGTACATTTCCATTTTGGTTGATCAATTTTTTTTCAAACTTGATTTTTCACTATCCCAGTTTTCTCATAAACAAAAAGATAAGGCAAATATAGATCACATCAAAATGAAAATTTTAGAGTTTATGTATGCAAAAAAATTTGAAAACTATAATAAATGTGAGTGAATAAAATTATTTTCATGCACTAAAAACGAACAACAAAGTTTTGTTATCCCCGTTGGGGAAATTCCATTAGTACAACCCCTAATAGCTTGGTGGAATTTTATAAGAAAGAAATTTCTAAATGATCCTAACATGTTTTAAATGTGGTGGATATGCATGCCAGAAACATGTTGAAGATGCAATTGACCTAATGATCCAAAAATTTCAAGGAGTAGAAAAAATTAAATTCTGAAGTTAATGTGCGATGGGATATATACTTGAGCCAAACAACCCACTTTTTGCCTATTTTACAAAAAGGGGACATAAAAAATCACAGATACTTTTTGGAATTATCTCTCTCAGCATTTTTACATTTCCATTTTGGTTGTTCAATTTTTTTTCAAACTTGATATTTCACTATCCCAGTTTTCTCGTAAACAAAAAGATAAGCCAAATATAGATCACAACAAAATGAAAATTTTAGAGTTGTATGCATGCAAAAAAATTGAAGACTATAATAAATGTGAGTGTGGAAAATTATTTCACTCACTAAAAAGAACACCAAAGTTTTGCTATCCACGTTGGGGAAATTCCACTAGTACAACCCCTAATAGCTTGGTGGAATTTTATAAGAAAGGGATTTCTAATTGATCCGAACATATTTTAAATATGGTGGATATGCATGCCAGAAACATGTTGAAGATACAAATGACTTAGTGATCCAAAAATTTGAAGGTGTAGAAAAAAAAAATTCTCAAGTTAACTGGGGTGGGATATTTACCAGTGAAAAACCCACTTTTTGCCTATTTTACAAAAAGTAGACCTAAAAATCACATATACTTTTTGGAATTATCTGTCTCAGAATTTCTGCATTTCCATTTTGGATGTTCAATTTTTTTTCAAACTTGAGGTTTCACTCTCCTAGTTTTCTCGTAAACAAAAAGATAAGGAAAATATAGATCGCAACAAAATGAAAATTTTAAAGTTTATGTATGCAAAAAAATTTGAAAACTATAATAAATGTGAGTGAAGAAAATTATTTCACGGACTAAAAATGAACACCAATGCTTTGTTATCCACGTTTGGGAAATTCCACTAGTACAACCCCTACTAGCTTGGAGAAATTTTATAAGAAAGAGATTTCTAATTGATCCTAACATGTTATAAATGTGGTTGATATGCATGTCAGAAACATATCGAAGATGCAAATGACCTAATGATCAAAAGATTTCAAGGAGTAGAAAAAATTAAATTCTAAAGTTAACGTGCGGTGGGATATTTATCAGAGCCAAACAACCCACTTTTGGCCTATTTTACAAAAGGCGGACCTGATAAATCACAGATACTTTTTTGAATTATCTATCTCAGCATTTGTGCATTTCCTTTTAGGATGTTCAACTTTTTTTCAAATTTGAGTTTTCACTCTCCTAGTTTTCTCATAAACAAATAGATAAGGCAATTATAGATCACAACAAAATGAAAATTTTATAGTTTATGTATGCAAAAAAATTTGAAAACTATAATAAATGTGAGAGAAGAAAATTTTTTCACGCACTAAAAATGAAAACCATAGTTTTGTTATCCTCGTTTGGGAAATATCACTAGTACAACCCCTACTAGCTTGGTGGAATTTTATAAGAAAGAGATTTCTAATTGATCCTAACATGTTTTAAATGTAGTGGATATGCATGTCAGAAACATGTTAAAGATCCAAATGACCTAATGATCAAAAAATTTCATGGAGTAGAAAATATTAAATTCTAAAGTTAACGTGCGGTGGGATATTTACCAGAGCCAAACAACCTACTTTTTGACTATTTTACAAAAAGCGGACCTAAAAAAACACATAAAATTTTTTGAATTATCTCTCTCAGCATTTGTGCATTTCCATTTTTTATGTTAAATGTTTCTTCAAACTTGAGTTTTCACTCTTCCAGTTTTCTCGTAAACAAAATGACAAGACAAATTTAGATCACAACAAAATGAAAATTTTAGAGTTGTATCCATGCAAAAAAATTTGAAAACTATAATAAATGTGAGTGATGAAAATTATTTCATGCACTAAAAATGAACAGCAAAGTTTTGTTATCCACATTTGGGAAATTCCTCTAGTGCAATCCCTAATAGCTTGGTGGAATTTTATAAGAAAGAGAGTTCTAATTGATCCTAAAATGTTTTAAATGTGGTGGATATGCATGCATAAAACATGTTGAAGATGCAAATAACCTAATGATCCAAAAATTTCAAGGAGTAGAAAAAATTAAATTCTCAAGTTAATGTGCGGTGGGATATTTACCAGACCCAAACAACCCACTGTTTGACTATTTTACAAAAAGCGGACCTAACAAATCACAGATAATTTTTGAAGTTATCTCTCTCAGCATTTGTGCATTTCCATTTTGGATGTTCAATTTTTTTCAATTTATTTTCTAACTTGAGTTCTCACTCTCCCTGTTATCTCGTGAACAAAAAGTTAAGGCAAATATAGATCAAAACAAAATGAAAATTTTAGAGTTTATTATGTATGCAAAAAAATTTGAAAACTACAATAAATGTAAGGGAAGAAAATTACTTCACGCACTAAAAATGAACACCACAGTTTTGTTATCCACGTTTGGGAAATTCCACCAGTACAAGCCCTAATAGCTTGGTGGAATTTTATAAGAAAGAGATTTCTAGTTGACCCTAAGATGTTTTAAATGTGGTGGATATTCATGCCAAAAACATTTTGAAGATGAAAATGACCAAATGATCATAAAATTTCTAGGGGTAGAAAAAATTAAATTTTCTAGTTAACGTGCTGTGGGATATTTACCAGAGCCAAACAAACCACTTTTTGCCTTTTTTTACAAAAAGCGGACCTAAAAATCACAGATACTTTTTTGAATTAACTCTCTCAGCATTTGTGAGTTTCCATTTTTTATGGCCAATATTTTTTGAAACTTTGACTTTTCACTCTCCCAGTTTTCTCATAAAAAAAAAAGTAAGGCAAATTTAGATCATAACAAAATGAAAATTTTAGAGTTGTATGCATGCCAAAAAAATTTGAAAACTATAATAATTGTGACTGAAGAAAATTATTTCATGCACTTAAAATGAACACCAATGTTTTCTTATCCACGTTTGGGAAATTCTACTAGTACTACCCCTATTAGCTTGGTGGAATTTTACACGAAAGAGAGTTCTAATGGATCCTAACATGTTTTAAAAGTGGTGGATATGCATGCACAAAACATGTTGAAAATGCAAATGACCTAATGATCCAAAAATTTCAAGGAGTAGAAAAAATTAAATTCTCAAGTTAACGTGCAGTGGGATATTTACCAGAGCCAAACAACCTACTTTTTCCCTATTTTACAAATAGCGGACCTAAAAAATACAAGATACTTTTTGGAATTATCTTTCTCAGAATTTGTGCATTTCCATTTTGGATGTTCAATTTTTTTTCAAACTTCAATTTTCACTCTCCCAGTTTTCTTACAAACAAAAAGATAAGGCAAATATAGATCACAACAAAATCAAAATTTTAGAGTTTATGTATGCAAAAAAAATTGAATACTATAATAAATGTGAGTGAAGAAAATTATTTCACACACTAAAAACGAACACAAAAGTTTTGTTATCTACGTTTGGCAAATTCCACCAGTACAACCCCTAATAGCTTGGTGGAATTTTAGAAGAAAGAGATTTCTAAGTGATCCTAACATGTTTTTAATGTGGTGGATATGCATGCCAAAAACATGTTGAAGATTCAAATGATCCAATGATCCAAAAATTTCAAGGAGTAGAAAAACTTAAATTCTCTAGTTAACGTGCGGTGGGATATTTACTAGAGCCAAACAACCCACTTTTTGCCTATTATACAAAAAGTGGACCTAAAAAATCACAGATAATTTTTGGAAATATCTCTCTCGGCATTTGTGCATTTCATTTTTTTATGTTCAAGTTTTTTTCAAACTTGAGTTTTCACTCTGCCAGTTTTCTCGTAAACAAAAAGATAAGGCAAATATAGATCCCAAGAAAATGAAAATTTTAGAGTTTATTATGTATGCAAAAAATTTTGAAAACTTTAAAAAATGTAGGAGAAGAAAATTATTTCATGTAATAAAAATGAACACCAAAGTTTTGTTATCCACGTTAGGGAAATTCCACTAGTACAACCCCTAATAGCATGGCGGAATTTTATAAGAAAGAGAGTTCCAATTGATCCTAACATGTTTTAAATGTGGCAGATATGTATGCCAAAAACATGTTGAAGACGCAAATGACCTAATGATCCAAAAATTTGAAGGAGTAGAAAAAATTAAATTATCAAGTTAACGTGCGGTGGGATATTTACCAGAACCAAACAATCCACTTTTTCCCTATTTTAAAAATAGTGCACCTAAAAAATACAAGATACATTTTGGAATTATCTTTTTCAGCATTTGTGCATTTCCATTTTGGAAGTTAAATTTTTTTCCAAACTTGAGTTTTCACTCTCCCAGTTTTCTCACAAACAAAAAGATAAGGCAAATATAGATCACAACAAAATGAAAATTTTAGAGTTTATGTATGCAAAAACATTTGAAAACTATAATAAATGTGAGTGAAAATATTATTTCACACTGTAAAAAAGAACACCAAAGTTTTGTTATCTACGCTTGGGAAATTCCACCAGTACAACCCCTAATAGTTTGGTGGAATTTTACACGAAAGAGAGTTCTAATGGATCCTAACATGTTTTAAAAGTGGTGGATATGCATGCCAAAAACATGTTGAAAATGCAAATGACCTAATGATCCAAAAGTTTCAAGGAGTAGAAAAAATTAAATTCTCAAGTTAACGTGCAGTGGGATATTTACCAGAGTCAAACAACCTACTTTTTGCCTATTTTACAAATAGCGGACCTAAAAAATACAAGATACTTTTTGGAATTATCTTTCTCAGCATTTTTGCATTTCCATTTTGGATGTTCAATTTTTTTTCAAACTTCAGTTTTCACTCTCCCAGTTTTCTCACAAACAAAAAGATAAGGCAAATATAGATCACAACAAAATCAAAATTTTAGAGTTTATGTATGCAAAAAAATTTGAATACTATAATAAATGTGAGTGAAGAAAATTATTTCACACACTAAAAATGAACACCAAAGTTTTGTTATCCACATTTGGGAAATTCCTCTAGTACAACCCCTAATAGCTTTGTGGAATTTTATAAGAAAGAGAGTTCTAATTGATCCTAAAATGTTTTAAATGTGGTGGATATGCATGCATAAAACATGTTGAAGATTCAAATAACCTAATGATCCAAAAATATCAAGGAGTAGAAAAAATTAGATTCTCAAGTTAATGTGCGGTGGGATATTTACCAGACCCAAACAACCCACTGTTTGACTATTTTACAAAAAGTGGACCTAACAAATCACAGATAATTTGTGAAATTATCTCTCTCAGCATTTGTGCATTTTCATTTTGGATGTTCAATTTTTTTCAATTTATTTTGTAACTTGTGTTCTCACTCTCCCTGTTATCTCGTGAACAAAAAGTTAAGGCAAATATAGATCAAAACAAAATGAAAATTTTAGAGTTTATTATGTATTCAAAAAAATTTGAAAACTGCAATAAATGTAAGGGAAGAAAATTACTTCATGCACTAAAAATGAACACCACAGTTTTGTTATCCCCGTTTGGAAAATTCCACCAGTACAAGCCCTAATATCTTGGTGGAATTTTATAAGAAAGAGATTTCTAGTTGACCCTAAGATGTTTTAAATGTGATGGATATTCATGCAAAAAACATTTTGAAGATGAAAATGACCAAAAGATCATAAAATTTCTAGGAGTAGAAAAAATTAAATTTTCTAGTTAACGTGCTGTGGGATATTTACCAGAGCCAAACAAACCAATTTTTACCTTTTTTACAAAAAGCGGACCTAAAAAATCACAGATACTTTTTTGAATTAACTCTCTCAGCATTTGTGCATTTCCATTTTTTATGCCCAATTGTTTTTGAAACTTGACTTTTAACTCTCCCAGTTTTCTCGTAAACAAAACAGTAAGGCAAATTTAGATCACAACAAAATGAAAATTTTAGAGTTGTATGCATGCCAAAAAAATTTGAAAACTATAATAATTGTGACTGAAGAAAATTATTTCATGCACTTAAAATGAACACCAATGTTTTCTTATCCACATTTGGGAAATTCTACTAGTACTACCCCTATTAGCTTGGTGGAATTTTACACGAAAGGGAGTTCTAATGGATCCTTACATGTTTTAAAATTGGTGGATATGCATGCCAAAAACATGTTGAAAATGCAAATGACCTAATGATCCAAAAATTTCAAGGAGTAGAAAAAATTAAATTCTCAAGTTAACGTGCAGTGGGATATTTACCAGAGTCAAACAACCTACTTTTTGCCTATTTTACAAATAGCGGACCTAAAAAATACAAGATACTTTTTGGAATTATCTTTCTCAGCATTTGTGCATTTCCATTTTGGATGTTCAATTTTTTTTCAAACTTCAGTTTTCACTCTCCCAGTTCTCTCACTAACAAAAAGATCATGCAAATATAGAACACAACAAAATCAAAATTTTAGAGTTTATGTATGCAAAAAAATTTGAATACTATAATAAATGTGAGTGAAGAAAATTATTTCACACACTAAAAATGAACAAAATTTTTTTGTTATCTACATTTGGGAAATTCCACCAGTACAACCCCTAATAGTTTGGTGGAATTTTAGAAGAAAGAGATTTCTAAGTAATCCTAATATGTTTTAAATGTGGTGGATATGCATGCCAAAAACATGTTGAAGATGCAAATGACCTAATGCTCCAAAAATTTCAAGGAGTAGAAAAACTTAAATTCTCTAGTTAACGTGCGGTGGGATATTTACTAGAGCCAAACAACCCACTTTTTGCCTATTATATAAAACGTGGACCTAAAAAATCATAGATAATTTTTGGAAATATCTCTCTCGGCATTTGTGCATTTCCTTTTTTTATGTTCAATTTTTTTTCAAACTTGAGTTTTCACTCTGCCAGTTTTCTCATAAACAAAAAGATAAGGCAAATATAGATCCCAATAAAATGAAAATTTTAGAGTTTATTACGTATGCAAAAAAATTTGAAAACTATAAAAAATGTAGGAGAAGAAAATTATTTCACGCACTAAAAATGAACACCAAAGTTTTGTTATCCACGTTAGGGAAATTCCACTAGTACAACCCCTAATAGCATGGTGGAATTTTATAAGAAAGAGAGTTCCAATTGATCCTGACATGTTTTAAATGTGGCAGATATGCATGCCAGAAACATGTTGAAGACGCAAATGATCTAATGATCCAAAAATTTGAAGGAGTAGAAAAAAATAAATTATCAAGTTAACGTGTGGGGGGATATTTACCAGAGCCAAACAACCCACTTTTTCCCTATTTTACAAATAGCGGACCTAAAAAATACAAGATACTTTTTGGAATTATCTTTCTCAGCATTTGTGCATTTCCATTTTGGAAGTTAAATTTTTTTTCAAAATTGAGTTTTCACTCTCCCAGTTTTCTCACAAACAAAAAGATGAGACAAATATAGATCACAACAAAAAGAAAATTTTTGAGTTTATGTATGCAAAAAAATTTGAAAACAATAATAAATGTGTGTGAATAAATTTATTTCTCGCACTAAAAATGGACACCAAAGTTTTGTTATCCACGTTTGGGAAATTCTCTAGTACAACCCCTAATAGCTTGGTGGAATTTTAGGAGAAAGAGAGTTCTAATTGATCCTAACATGTTTTAAATGTGGTTGATATTCATGCCAGAAACATGTTGAAGATGTAAATGACCTAATGATCCAAAAATTTCGAGTAGAAAAAATTAAATTCTCAAGTTAATGTGCGCTAGGATATTTACCAGAGCCAAACAACCCACTTTTTGTATACAAAAAAATTTGAAAACTATAATAGATGTGAGTGAAGAAAATTATTTCACACACTAAAAATGAACACCAAAGTTTTGTTATCTATGTTGGGAAATTCCACTAGTACAACCCCTAATAGCTTGGTGGAATTTTATAAGAAAGAGAATTCTAATTGATCCTAACATGTTTTAAATGTGGTGAATATGCATGCCAGAAACATGTTGAAGATGCAAATGACCTAATGATCCAAAAATTTCAAGGAGTAGAAAAAATTAAGTTCTCTAGTTAACGTACGGTGGGATATTTACCTGAGCGAAACAACCTACTTTTTGGCTATTTTACAAAACGCGGACCTAAAAAATAACAGATTCTTTTTGGAATTATCTCTTAGCATTTGTGCATTTCCATTTTTTATGTTCAATTTTTTTTCTAACTTGAGTTTTCACTTTCCCAGTTTTCTCGTAAACAAAAAGATAAGGCAAACACAGATCACAACAAAATGAAAAGTTTAGAGTTTATTATGTATGCAAAAAAATTTGAAAACTATAATAAATGTGAGTGAAGAAAATTATTTCGCGCACTAAAAATTAACACCAAGGTCTTGTTATCCACGTTTTGGAAATTCCACTAGTACAACCCCTAATAGCTTGGTGGAATTTTATAAGAAAGAGATTTCTAATTGATCTTAACAAGTTTTAAATGTGGTGGATATGCATGCCAGAAACATGTTGAAGATGCAAATGACCTAATGATCCAAATATTTCAAGAAGTAGAAAAAATTAAATTCTTAAGTTAATGTGCGATGGGATATATTTACCAGAGCCAAACAACCCGCTATTTTCGTTTTTTACAAAAAGTTGACATAAAAAATACATATATTTTTGGAAATTTCTCTCTCTACAATTGTGCATTTCCATTTTGGAAGTTCAATTTTTTTCCAAACAGGAGTTTTCACTCTTCAAGTTTTCTCGTAAACGAAAAGATAAGGCAAATATAGATCACAACAAAATGAAAATTTTGGAGTAAAACTATAATAAATTTAAGTGAAGAAAATTATTTCACGCACTAAAAATGAACACAAAAGTTTTGTTATCTACGTTTGGGAAATTCCACTAGTACAACCCCTAATAGCTTGGTGGAATTTTATAAGAAAGAGAGTTATAATTGATCCTAACAAGTTTTAAATGTGGTAGATATGCATGCCAAAAACATGTTGAAGATGCAAATGACCTAATGATCCAAAAATTTCAAGGAGTAGAAAAACTTAAATTCTCTAGTTAACGTGCGGTGGGATATTTACTAGAGCCAAACAACCCACTTTTTGCCTATTATACAAAACGTGGACCTAAAAAATCACAGATAATTTTTTGAATTATCTCTCTCGGCATTTGTGCATTTCCTTTTTGGATGTTCAATTTTTTTTCAAACTTTAGGTTTCACTCTCCCAGTTTTCTCGTAAACAAAAAGATAAGGCAATATAGATCACAACAAAAAGAAAATTTTAGAGTTTATGTATGCAAAAAAAAATTGAAAACTATAATAAATGTAAGTGAAGCAAATTATTTCATGCACTAAAAATGAACACCAAAGTTTTGTTATCCACGTTTGGGAAATTCCACTAGTATAACCCCTAATTGCTTGGTAGAATTTTATAAGAAAGAGAATTCTAATTGATCCTAACATGTTTTAAATGTGGTAGATATGAATGCCAGAAACATGTTGAAGATGCAAATGACCTAATGATCCAAAAATTTCGAGGAGTAGAAAAAATTAAATTCTCAAGTTAATGTGCGGTGGGATATTTACCAGAGCCAAACAACCTACTTTTTGCCTATTTTACAAATAGCGGACCAAAAACATAAAAGATAATTTTTGGAATTATCTCTCTCAGCATTTATGCATTTCCATTTTTGATGTTCAATCAAAAATATAGATTAGATAAATATAGATTACAATAAAATGAAAATTTTAGAGTTGTATGCATGCAAAAAAAATTGAAAACTAAAATAAATGTAAGTGAAGAAAATTATTTCACGCACTAGCAATGAACACGAAAGTTTTCTTATCCACGTTTGGGAAATTGCACTAACACAACAACTAATAGCTTTGTGGAATTTTATAAGAAAGAGAATTCTAATTGATCCTAACATGTTTTAAATGTGGTGGATATGCATGCTAGAAACATGTTGAAGATGCAAATGATCTAATGTTCCTAAAATTTCAAGGACTAGAAAAAATTAAATTCTCAAGTTAACGTGCGGTGGGATATTTACAAGAGCCAAACAACCCACTTTTTGTCTATTTTATAAATAGCGGACCTAAAAAATACAAGAAAATTTCGGAATTAACTCTCTCAGCATTTGTACGTTTCCATTTTGGATGTTAAATTTTTTTTCAAACTTGACTTTTCTCTCTCCCTATTTTCTCGTAAACTAAAAGATAAGGCAAATTTAGGACAGAAAAAAATGAAAATTTTATTTGATCCTAACATGTTTGAAATGTGGTGGATATGCATGCCAGAAACATGTTGAAGATGCAAAAATTTCGGGTAGAAAAAATTAAATTCTCAAGTTAATGTGCAGTAGGATATTTACCAGAGCCAAACAACCCACTTTTTGCTTATTTTACAAAAAATTGACCAAAAAACTCACAGGTACTTTTTGGAATTATCTCTCTCAGCGTTTGTGCATTTCCATTTTGGAAGTTCAATTTTTTTTCAAACTTGAGTTTTCAGTCTCCTAGTTTTCTCATAAACGAAATGATAAGGCAAATATAGATCACAACAAGATGAAAATTTTAGAGTTTATGAATGAAAACAAGTCTCAAAACTATAATAAATATGAGTGAAGAAAATTATTTCACGCACTAAAAATGAGCAGCAAAGTTTTGTTATCCACATTTGGAAAATTCCACTAGTACAACCCCTAATAGCTTGGTGGAATTTTTATAAGAAAGAGATTTCTAATTGTTCCTAACATGTTTTAAATGTGGTTCATATGCATGCCAGAAACATGTTCAAGATGCAAATGACCTAATGATCCAAAAATTTCGAGTAGAAAAAATTAATTTCTGAAGTAAACATGCGGTGGGATATTTACCAGTGCCAAACAACCCACCTTTTGCCAATTTTAAAAAAAGTGGACCTAAAAAATCACAGATACTTTTTGGAATTATCTCTCTCAGCATTTCTACATTTCCATTTTGGACGTTCAATTTTTTTTCAAACTTGAGTTTTCACTCTCACAGTGTACTCGTAAACAAAAAGATAAGGTAAATATAGATCACAACAAAAAGAAAATTTTAGAGTGTATGTATGCAAAAAAATTTGAAAACTAAAATAAATGTGAGTGAAGAAAATTATTTCACACACTAAAAATGAACACCAAAGTTTTGTTATCTACGTTAGGCAAATTCCACTAGTACAACCCCTAATAGCTCGGTGGAATTTTATAATAAAGAGAATTCTAATTGATCCTAACATGTTTTAAATGTGGTGAATATGCATGCCAAAAACATGTTGAAGATGCAAATTTTATAATGATCCAAAAATTTCAAGGAGTAGAAAAAATTAAGTTTTCTAGTTAACACGATGGGATATTTACCTGAGCCAAACAACCCACTTTTTGCCTATTTCACAAAAAGTGGACCTAAAAAATCATAGATACTTTTTGGAATTATCTATCTCAGCATTGTTGCATTTTCATTTTGAATGTTCAATTTTTTTTCAAACTTGAGTTTTCGTTGTCCTAATTTTCACTTAAACAAAAAGATAAGGAAAATATAAATCACAACAAAAAGTAAATTTTAGAGTTGACGTAAGCAAAAAAAATTGAAAACTACAATAAATGTGAGTGAAGAAAATTATTTCACGCACTTTAATTGAACCCCAACGTTTTGTTATCCACATATCGGAAATTCCATAGTACAACCCCTAATAGCTTGGTGGAATTTTACAAGATAGAGATCTCTAATTGATCCTAACATGTTTTAAATGTGGTGGATAAGCAAGAAGGAAACATGTTGAAGATGCAAATGGCCTAATGATCTAAAAATTTCTAGGAGTAGAAAAAATTAAATTCTAAAGTTAACGTGCGGTGGGATATTTACCAGAGCCAAACAACCCACTTTTTTCCTATTTTACAAAAAGTGGACCTAAAATATCACAAATAATTTTTTGAATTATCTCTCTATGCAAGTGCATTTCCATTTTGGATGTTCAATTTTTTTTCAAACTTCAGTTTTTAGTCCTCGAATTTTTTCGTAAACAAAAAGATAAGGCAAATATAGATCACAACAAAATGAAAATTTTAGAGTTTATGAATGTAAAAAAATTTGAAAACAAAAATAAACGTGAGTGAAGAAAATTATTTCACGCACTAAAATAAACACATAGTTTTGTTATCCAGGTTTGGGAAATTCCACTAGTACATCCCTTAGTAGCTTGGTGGAATTTTATAAGAAAGAGATTTCCAATTGATCCTAACAAGTTTTCAATGTGGTGGATATGCATGCCAGAAACTTGTTGAAGATATAAATGACCTAATGATCCAAAAATTTCGAGTAGAAAAAATTAAATTCTCAAGTTAACGTGCGGTGGGATATTTACAAGAGCCAAACAACCCACTTTTTGGATATTTAACAAAAAGTGGACCTAAAAAATCACGATAATTTTTGGAATTATCTCACTCAGCATTTGTGCATCTCCATTCTGGATGTTCAATTTTTTTTTCAAACTTGAGTTTTCTCTCTCCCTGTTTTCTCGTAAAAAAAGATAAGGCAAATATAGATCACAAAAAAATTAAAATTTTAGAGTTTATATATACAAAAAAATTTGAAAACGATAATAAATGTGAGGGAAAAAAATTACTTCACGCACAAAAAATGAACACCAAAGTTTTGTTATCTACGTTTGGGAAATTCCACTAGTACAACCCCATATTGCTTGGTGGAATTTTATAAGAAAGAGATTTCTAATTGATCCTAACACGTTTTAAATGTGGTGGATATGCATGCTAGAGATATGTTGAAGATGCAAATGACCGAATGGTCCAAAAATTTTAAGGAGTAGAAAAAATTAAATTCTCAAGTTAATGTGCGGTGGGATATTTACCAGAGCCAAACAACCCACTTTTTGCCTATTTTACAAAAAGCGGACCTAAAAAATCACAGATACTTTTATGAATTATCTCTCTCAGCGTTTATTTCCATTTTGGATGTTCAATTTTTTTTCAAACTTGAGTTTTCACTCTCCCTGTTTTCTCTTAAACAAAAAGATAAGGCAAATATAGATCACAACAAAATGAAAATTTTAGAGTTTATATATGAAAAAAAATTGAAAACTATAATAAATGAGAGTGAGGAAAATTATTTCACGGACAAAAAATGAACACCAAAGTTTTTTTATCCACGTTTGAAAAATTCCACTGGTACAACCCCAAAAAGCTTGGTGGAATTTTATAAGAAAGATATTTCTAAAAATCCTCACATGTTTTAAATGTGGTGGATATGGTTGCCAGAAACTTGTTGAAGATGGAAATGACATAATGAACCAAAAATTTCAAGGAGTTGAAAGAATTAAATTCTCAAGTTAACATGTGGTAGGATATTTACCAGAGCGAAACAACCCACTTTTTGTCTATTTTAGAAAAATCACAGATAATTTTTTTCAATTATCTCTTTCAATATTGATGCATTTCCATTTTGGATGTTCAATTTTTTTTCAAGCTTGAGTTTTCACTCCCCCAGTTTTCTCGTAAACAAAAAGATAAGGCAAATATCGATTACAACAAAATGAAAATTTTATAGTTTATGTATGCAAAAAAATTTGAAAACTATAATAAATGTGAGTGAAGAAAATTATTTCACGCACTAAAAATGAAGACCAAAGTTTTTTTATCCACGTTTGGGAAATTCCACAAGTACAACCCCTAATAGCTTGGTGGAATTTTATAAGAAAGAGATTTCTAATTGATACTAACGAGTTTTAAATATGGTGCATGTGCATGCCAAAGACATGTTGAAGATACAAATGACCTAATGAACTAAAAATTTCGAGTACAAAAAATTAAATTCTCAAGTTAACATGCGGTGGGATATTTACTAGAGCCAAACAACCCACTTTTTGGATATTATAGAAAAAGAGGACCTAAAAAATCACAGATAATTTTTGGAATTATCATTCTCATCACTTGTGCATTTCCATTTTGGATGTTCAATTTTTTTTTTCAAACTTGAGTTTTCTCTCTCCCTGTTTTCTCATAAACAAAAAGATAAGGCAAATGTAGATCACAACAAAATGAAAATTTTAGAGTTGATGTATGCAAAGAAATTTTAAAAAAATAATAAATGTGAGTGACGAAAAATTTTTCATGCACTAAAAATGTATACCAAAATTTTTTTATCCACGTTTGGGAAATTCCACTTGTACAACCCCTAATAGCTTTGCGGAATTTTATAAGAAAGAGATTTCTAACATGTTTTAAATGTGGTGGATATGCATGGCAGAAACATGTTGAAGATGCAAATGAACTAATGATCCAAAAATTTCATGGAGAAGAAAAAATTAAATTCTTAAATTAACGAGCGGTGGGATATTTACAAGAGCCAAACAACTCACTTTTTACCTATTTTACAAAAAGCGGATCTAAAATATCACATATACTTTTTGGAATTATCTCTCTCAGGATTTGTGCATTTCCATTTTGGATGTTCAATTTTTTTTCAAAATTGAATTTAGAATATGCCAGTTTTCTAGTAAACAAAAAGATAAGGTAAATATAGATCACAACAAAATGAAAATTTTAGAGTTTACATATGCAAAAAAATTTGAAAACTATAATAAATGTGAGTGAAGAAAGTTATTTCACGCACTAAAAATGAACACCAATGTTTTGTTATCCACGTTTGGGAAATTCCACTTGTACAACCCCTACTATCTTGGTAGAATTTTATAAGAAAGACATTTCTAATTGATCCTAACATGTTTTAAATGTGGTGGATATGCATGCCAAAGACATGTTGAAGATGCAAATGACCAAATGATCCAAAAATTTGTAGGAGTAGAAAAATTAAATTCTCATGTTAACGTGCGGTGGGATATTTACCAGAGCCAAACAACCCACTTTTTGCCTATTTTACAAAAAGCGGATATAAAAACTCACAGATAATTTTTGGAATTATCTCTCTCAGCATTTGTGCATTTCCATTTTGGATGTTCAATTTTTTTTCAAACTTGAGTTTTCACTCTCCCAGTTTTCTCATAAACAAAAAGATACGGCAAATATAGATCTGAACAAAAGGAAAATTTTTGTGTTTTTGTATCCAAAAAAATTTGAAAACTATAATAAATGCGAGTGAAGAAAATTATTTCACGCACTGAAAATGAACACCAAAGTTTTGTTATCCACGTTTCGAAAATTCTACTAGTACATCCCCTAATAGTTTGGTGGAATTATATAAGAAAGAGATTTCTAATTGATCCTAACATGTTGAAACATGTTAGAAACATGTTTGGTGTATATGCATGGGAGAAACATGTTGAAGATGCAAATGACCTAATGATCCAAAAATTTCAAGGAGTAGAAATAATTAAATTCTCAAGTTAACGTGCGGTGGGATATTTACAGGAGCCAAACAACCCAATTTTTGCATATTTAACAAAGATCGGACCTAAAAAATCACACATACTTTTTGGAATTATCTCTCTCAGCATTTGTGCTTTTCCATTTTCGATGTTCAATTGTTTTTCAAACTTGAGTTTACACTCTCCCAGTTTTCTCGAAAACAAAAAGATAAGGAAAATATAGATCACAACAAAATGAAAATTTTAGATTTTGTGTATGCAAAAAATTTGAACACTATAATAAATGTGAGTGAATAAAATTATTTCTCGCACTAAAAAATGAACACAAAAGTTTGGTTATCCACGTTTGGGAAATTCCACTAGTACAACCCCTATTAGCTTGCTGGAATTTTATAAGAAAAAGATTTCCAATTGATCCTAACATGTTTTAAATGTGGTGGATATGCATGCCAAAAATATATTGAAGATGCAAATGACCTAATGGTCCAAAAATTTCAATGAGTAGAAAAAATTAAATTCTCAAGTTAAAGTGCGGTGGGATATTTACCGGAGACAAACAACCCACTTTTTTCCTATTTTACAAAAACTGGACCAAAAAAATCATAGATATTTTTTGGAATTATCTCTCTCAACATTTGTGCATTACTATTTTGGACGTTCAATTTTTTTTCAAACTTGAGTTTTCACTCTCCCAGTTTTCTCGTAAACAAAAAGACAAGGAAAATATTTATCACAAAAAAATGAAAATTTTAGAGTTTGTGTAGGCAAATAAATTTGAAAACTATAATAAATGTGAGGGAAGAAAATTATTTCACGCACAAAAAATGAACACCAAAGTTTTGTTATCCTTGTTTGGGAAATTCCACTAGTACAACCCCTAATAGCTTGGTGGAATTTGATAAGAAAGAGATTTCTAATTGATCCTAACATGTTTTAAATGTGGTGGGCATGCAAGAAAGAAGCATGTTGAAGATGCAAATCACCTATTGAACCAAAAAATTCAAGGAGTAGAAAAAATTAAATTCTCAAGTTAACGTGCGGTGGGATATTTACCAAGAGCCAAACAACCCACTTTTTGCCTATTTTACAAAAAGTGGACCTAAAAATGACAGATAATTTTTGGAATTATCTCTCTCAGCATTTAAGCCTTATCTTTCTGGATGTTCAATTTTTTTTCAAACTTCAGTTTTCACTCCCCTAGTTTTCTCGTAAACAAAAAGATAAGGGAAATATAGATCACAACAAAATGAAAATTTTAGAGTTTATGTATCCAAAAAAATTTGAAAAATTTAAAAAATGTCACTGGAGAAAATTATTTCACGCACTAAACATGCACACCAAAGTTATGTAATCCACGTTTGGGAAATCCCACTAGTACAACCGCTATAAGCATGGTGCAATTTTATAAGAAAGAGATTTCTAATTGATCCTAACATATTTTAAATGTGGTGGATATGCATGCCAAAAACATGTCGAAGCTGCAAATGACATAATGATCCAAAAATTTCAAGGAGTAGAAAAAATTAAATTCTCAAGTTAACGTGCGGTGGGATATCTACCAGAGCCAAACAACCCTCTTTTCTCCTATTTTACAAAGAGCGCACCAAAAAAATCACAGATACTTTTTGGAATTATCTCTCTCAGCATTTGAGCATTTCCATTTTGGATGTTCAATATTTCTTCAAACTTAAGTTTTCACTCCCCCAGTTTACTCGTAAAAAAAAATAAGGCAAATATAGATCAGAACAAAATTGAAAATTTTAAGAGTTTTATGTATCTAAAAAAATTTGAAAACTTTAATAAATGTGAGTAAAGAAAATTATTTCACGCACTAAAAATGAACTCCAAGGTTTTGTTATCAACGTTTGGGAAATTCCACTAGTACAACCCCTAATAGCTTGGTGGATTTTTATCAGAAAGAGATTTCTAATTGATCCAAACATGTTTTAAATGTGGTGGATATGCATACCAAAAACATGTTGAAGATGCAAATGACCTAATCATCCAAAAATTTTAAGGAGTAGAAAAAATTAAATTCTCAATTTAACGTATGGTGGGAAATTTATGAGAGCCAAACAACCCACTTTTTGGATATTATACCAAAAGCGGACCTAAAATATCACAGATACTTTTTGGAATTATCTCTTTCAGCATTTGTGCATTTCCATTTTGGAGGTTCAGTTGTTTTTCAAACTTGAGTTTACATCTCCCAGTTTTCTCGTAAACAAAAAGATAAGGCAAATATAGATCACAACAAAATGAAAACTATAATAAATGTGAGTGAAGAAAATTATTTCACGCACTAAAAATGAACACCAAAGTTTTTTTATCCACGTTTCGGAAATTCCACTAGTACATCCCCTAATATCTTGGTGGAATTTGACAAGAAATAGATTTCTAATTGACCCTAACATGTTTTAAATGTGGTGGATATGCATGTCAGAAACATGTTGAAGAGGCAAATGACCTAATGATCCAAAAATTTCAAGGAGTAGAAAAAATTAAATTCTCAAGTTAACGTGCGGTGGGATATTTACTAGTGCCAAACAACCCACTTTTTGCCTATTTTACAAAAAGCAGACCTAAAATATCGCATATACTTTTTGGATTTATCTCTTTAAGCATTTGTGCATTTCCATTTTGGATGTTCAATTGTTTTTCAAACCTGAGTTTAAACTCTCCCAGTTTTCTCGTAAACAAAAAGATAAGGCAAATATCGATTACAACAAAATGAAAATTTTGGAGTTTTTGAATGCAAAAAACTTTGAAAACTATAATAAATGTTAGTCAATAAAATTATTTCAGGCATTAAAAATGAACACCGAAGTTTGGTTATCCACGTTTGGGAAATTCCACTAGTACAACCCCTAATAGCTTGGTGGAATTTTATAAGAAAGAGATTTCTAATTGATCCTAACATGTTTTAAATGGGGTGGATATGCATGCCAAAAACATGTTGAAGATGCAAATGACCTAATGATCCAAAAATTTCAAGGAGGGGAAAAATTAAATTCTCTATTTAACATGATGTGGGATATTTACCAGTGCCAAATAACTCACTTTTTGCCAAATTTACAAAAAGTGTACCAAAAAAATCAGAGATACTTTTTGCAATTATCTCTCTCAGCATTTGTTCATTTTCAATTTGGATGTTTAATTTTTTTTCAAACTTGAGTTTTCACTCTTCCAGTTTTCTCGTAAACAAAAAGATAAGGAAAATATTGATCACAACAAAATGAAAATTTTAGAGTTTGTGTATGCCTAAAAATTTTAAAACTATAATAAAAGTGAGGGAAGAAAATTTTTTCAGGGAATAAAAATGAACACCAAAGTTTTTTTATCCTCGTTTGGGAAATTCCACTAGTATAGCCCCAAATTTCTTGGTGGAATTTTATAAGAAAGAGATTTCTAATTGATCCTAACATGTTTTAAATGTGGTGGATAAGCATGCAAGAAACATGTTGAAGATGCAAATCACCTTATGAACCAAAAATTTCAAGGAGTAGAAAAAATTAAATTCTCAAGTTGAAGTGCGGTGGGAAATTTACCAGGAGCCAAACAACCCACTTTTTGCCTTTTTTGCAAAAAGCATAACTAAAAAAGCACAGATACTTTTTGGAATTATCTCTCTTAGAATTTGTGCTTTTCCATTTTGGATGTTCAATTTTTTTTCAAACTTGAGTTTTCACTCTCCCTGTTTTCTCGTAAACAAAAAGTTAAGGCAAACAAAGATCAAAACAAAATGAAAATATTAGAGTTTATGTATACAATAAAATTTAAAAAGTTTAATAACGATGAGTGAAGAAAATTGTTTCACTCACTAAAAATGAACACCAAAGTTTTGCTATCCACGTTTGGGAAATTCTACTAGAACATTCCCTAATAGCTTGGTGGAATTTTATGAGAAAGTGATTTCTAATTGATCCTAACATGTTTTAAATTCAGTGGATATGCATGCCAGAACATGTTGACGATGCAAATGACCTAAAGATCCAAAAATTTCAAGCAATAGAAACAATTAAATTCTTAAGTTAACGAGCGGTGGGATATTTACCAGGGCCAAACAATCCACTTTTTGCCAATTTTACAAAAAGCGGACCTAAAATATCACTAATACTTTTTGGATTTATCTCTCGCAGCATTTGTGCTTTTCTATTTTGGATGTTCAATTGTTTTTCAAACTTGAGTTTACACTCTCCCAGTTTTCTCGTAAACAAAAAGATAAGGCAAATATAAATCACAACAAAATGAAAATTTTAGAGTTTAAGTATACAAAAAAATTTGAAAACTATATGAAATGTGAGTGAAGAAAATTATTTCACGCACTAAAAATGAACAGCAAAGTTTGGTTATCCACGTTTGGGAAATTCCACTAGTACATCCCCTAATATCTTAGTGGAATTTTACAAGAAATAGATTTCTAATTGACCCTAACATGTTTTAAATGTGGTGGATATGCATGCCAGAAACATGTTGAAGATGCAAATTACCTAATGATCCAAAAATTTCTAGGAGTAGAAAAAAATTAAATTCTCTATTTAACATGCAGTGGGATATTTACCAGAGCCAAACAACTCACTTTTTGCCTATTTTACAAAAAGTGTACCAAAAAAATCATAGATACTTTTTGGAATTATCTCTCTCAGCATTTGTGCATTTTCATTTTGGATGTTCAATTTTTTTTCAAACTTGATTGTTCACTCTTCGAGTTTTCTCGTAAACAAAAAGATAAGGAAAATATTGATCACAAAAAATGAAAATTTTAGAGTTTGTGTATGCTTAAAAATTTGAAACTATATTAAAAGTGAGGGAAGGAAATTTTTTCACGCACTAAAAATGAACACCAAAGTTTTGTTATCCTCGTTTGGGAAATTCCACTTGTACATCCCCAAATATCTTGGTGGAATTTTATAAGAAAGAGATTTCTAATTGATCCTAACATGTTTTAAATGTGGTGGATAAACATGCATCAAACATGTTGAAGATGCAAATCAACTAATGAATAAAAAATTTCAAGGAGTAGAAAAAATTAAATTCTCAAGTTAACGTGCGGTGGGTAATTTACCAGGAGCCAAACAACCCACTTTTTGCCTTTTTTACAAAAAGTGGAACTAAAAACGCACAGATACTTTTTGGAATTATCTCTCTCAGCATTTAATCATTTCCATTTTGGATGTTCAATTTTTTTTCAAACTTGAGTTTTTAACTCTCCCTGTTTTCTCGTAAACAAAAACATAAGGCAAACATAGATCACAACAAAATGAAAATATTAGAATTTAAGTATACAATAAAATTTAAAAAATTTAATAACGATAAGTGAAGAAAATTGTTTCACACACTAAAAATGAACACCAAAGTTTTGTCATCCATGTTTGGGAAATTCCACTAGAACATCCCCTAATAGCTTGGTGGAATTTTATAAGAAAGAGATTTCTAATTGATCCTAACATGTTTTCAATGTGGTGGATATGCATGCCAAAAACATGTTGAAGATGCAAATGACCTAATGACCCAAAAATTTCAAGGTGTAGAAAAAAATAAATTCTCTAGTTAAAGTGCGGTGGGATATTTACCAGAGCCAAACAACCCACTTTTTGGATATTTTAAGAAAAGTGGATCTAAAAAATCACATATACTTTTTGGAATTATCACTCTCAGCATTTATGCACTTCCATTTTCGATGTTCAATTTTTTTTCAAACTTGAGTTTTCACTCTCCGAGTTTTCTCGTAAACAAAAAGATAAGCAAAATATAGATCACAACTAAATGAAAATTTTAAAGTTTATGCCTGCAAATTTTTTTTTGTAAACTATAATAAATGTGAGTGAAGAATATTATTTCACGCACAAAAAATGAACAATAAAGTTTTGTAATCCACGTTTGGGAAATTCCACTAGTACAACCCCAAATATCTTGGTGGAATTTTATAAGAAAGAGATTTCTAATTGATCCTAACATGTTTTAAATGTGGTGGATATACATGCCAGAAACATGTTTAAGATGCAAATGACCTAATGATCCAAAAATTTCAAGGAGTAGAAAAAATTAAATTCTCAAGTTAACGTGTTGTGGGATATTTACCAGAGCCAAACCCACATCTTGGATATTTTAAAAAAAGTGGACCTAAAAAGTCACAGATACTTTTTGGAATTATCACTCATAGCATTTATGCATTTCCATTTTGGATGTTCAATTTATTTTTCATACTTGAGTTTTCACTCTCCCAGTTTTCTCGTAAACAGAAAGATAAGGCAAATATAGATCACAACAAAATGAAAATGTTAGAGTTTACACATGCAAACAAATTCGAAAACTATAATAAATGTGAGTGAAGAAAGTTATTTCTCGCACTAAAAATGAACACCAAAGTTTTGTTATCCACGTTTGGGAAATTCCACTTGTACAACCCCTAATAGCTTCGTGGAATTTTATAAGAAAGAGATTTCTAATAGATCCTAACATGTTTTAAATGTGGTGGATATGCATGCCAAAAGCATGTTGAAGATGCAAATGACCTAATGATCCAAAAATTTCAAGGAGTAGAAAAAATTAAATTCCCAAGTGAACGTGCGGTGGGATATTTACCAGAGCCAAACAACCCACTTTTTGCCTATTTTACAAAAATCGTAGCAAAAAAAAGCATTGATACTTTTTGGAATCATCTCTCTCAGCATTTGTGCATTTACATTTGGGATAATCAATTTTTTTTCAAACTTGAGTTTTCACTCTCCCAGTTTTCTCGTAAACAAAAAGATAAGCAAAATATTGATCACAAAAAAATGAAAATTTAAGAGTTTGTATGCCTAAAAATTAGAAAACTATAATAAAAGTGAGGGAAGAAAAAATTTTCATGCACTAAAAATGAACACCAAAGTTGTGTTAACCTCGTTTGGGAAATTCCACTAGTACATCCCCTAATATCTTGGTGGAATTTTATAAGAAAGAGATTTCTAATTGACCATAACATGTTTTAAATTCAGTGGATATGCATGCCAGAAACATGTCTAAGATGTAAATGACCTAATCATCCAAAAATTTCAAGCAGCAAAAAAAATTAAATTCTTAAGTTAACGTGCGGAGGGATAATTTACGAGAGCCAAACAACCCACTTTTTGCCTATTTTACAAAAAGCGGACCTAAAATATCACTGAAACTTTTTGGAATTATCTCTCACAGCATTTGTGCATTTCCATTTTGGATTTCAATTGTTTTTCAAACTTGAGTTTACACACTTCCAGTTTTCTCGTAAACAAAAAGATAAGGTAAATATAGATCACAACAAAATGAAAATTTTAGAGTTTCTATATACAAAAAATTTAAAAACTATAATAAATGTGAGTGAAGAAAATTATTTCATGCACTAAAAATGAACACCAAAGTTTTGTTATCCACGTTTGGGAAATTCCACAAGTAGATCCCCTAATATCTTGGTAGAATTTCACAAGAAATAGATTTCTAATTGACCCTAACATGTTTTAAATGTGGTGGATATGCATGCCAGAAACATGTTGAAGATGCAAATGACCTAATGATCCAAAAATTTCATGCAGTGGAAAAAATTAAATTTTTAAGTTAACGTGCGGTGGGATATTTACCAGAGCCAAACAACCCACTTTTTGCCTATTTTACAAAAAGTGGACCTAAAATATCACAGATACATTTTTGAATTATCTCTCTCAGCATTTGTGCATTTCCATTTTGGATGTTCAATTGTTTTTCAAAGTTGAGTTTACACTCTCTCAGTTTTCTCGTAAACAAAAAGATTTTAGAGTTTGAGTATGCAAAAAAATTTGAACACTATGATAAATGTGAGTGAATAAAATTATTTCTCACACTAAAAATGAACACAAAAGTTTGGTTATCCACGTTTGGGAAATTCCATTAGTACAACCCCTAATAGCTTGGTGGAATTTTATAAGAAAGATATTTCTAATTGATCCTAACATGTTTTAAATGTGGTGGATATGCATGCCAAAAACATGTTGAAGATGCAAATGACCTAATGATCAGAAATTTTGGAGTAGAAAAAATTAAATTGTTAAGTTAACGTGCGGTGGGATATTTACCAAAGCCAAACAACCCACTTTTTGCCTATTTTTAAAAAAGCGGACCTAAAAGATCACAGATACTTTCTGGAATTATCTTTCTCAGCATTTGTGCATTTCCATTTTGGATGTTCAATTGTTTTTCAAACATTAGTTTACACTCTCCCAGTTTTCTCGTAAACAAAAAGACAAGGCAAATATATATCACAACAAAATGAAAAGTTTAGAGTATATGTATGCAAAAAAAATTGAACACTATAATATATGTGAGTGAAAAAAATTATTTGTCGCACTAAAAATGAACACAAATGTTTGGTTATCCACATTTGGGAAATTCCACTAGTACAACCCCTAATAGCTTGGTGGAATTTTACAAGAAAGAGATTTCTAATTGATCCCAACATGTTTTAAATGTGGTGGATATCCATGCCAAAAACATGTTGATGATGCAAATGACCTAATGATCCAAAAATTTTAAGGAGTAGAAAAAAATAAATTCTCTGGTTAACATGCGGTGGGATATTAACCAGAGCCCAACAACTCACTTTTTGCCTATTTTAGAAAAGCGGATCAAAAAAATTTTAGATACTTTTTGGAATTATCTCTCTCATCATTGGTGCATTTCCATTTTGGATGATCAATTTTTTTTCAAACTTGAGTTTTCACTCTCCCTGTTTTCTCCTAAACAAAAAGATAAGGCAAATATAGATCACAACTAAATGAAAATTTTAAAGTTTATGTCTGCAAAAAAATTTTGCAAACTATAATAAATGTGAGTGAAGAAAATTAATTCATGGACAAAAAATGAACACCAAAGTTTTGTTATCCACGTTTGGGAAACTCCACTAGTACAACCCCTAATAGCTTGGTGGAATTTTGTGAGAAAGAGATTTCTAATTGATCCTAACATTTTTTAAATGTGGGGGATATACATGCCAGAAACATGTTGAAGATGCAAATGACCTAATGATCCAAAAATTTCAAGGAGTAGAAAAAATTAAATTCTGAAGTTAACGTGCGGTGGGATATTTACCAGAGCCAAACAACCCACTTTTTGGATATTTTACAGAAAGTAGACCTAAAAAATCACATATACTTTTCGGAATTATTACTCTCAGCATTTATGCATTTACATTGGTGATGTTCAATTTTTTTTTCAAACTTGAGTTTTCACTCTCCCAGTTTTCTCATCAACAGAAAGATAAGGCAAATATAGATCACAACAAAATGAAAATTTTAGAGTTTATACATGCAAAAAAATTTCAAAACTATAATAAATGTGAGTGCAGAGAGTTATTTCACGCACTAAAAGTGAACATGAAAGTTTTGTTATCCACGTTTGGGAAATTCCACTTGTACAACCCCTAATAGCTTGATAGAATTTTATAAGAAAGAAATTTCTAATTTATCCTAACATGTTTTAAATGTGGTGGATATGCATGCCAGAAACGTGTTGAAATACAAATGACCTAATGATCCAAAAATTTCAAGAAGTAGAAAAAATTAAATTCTCAAGTTAACGTGCGGTGGGATATTTACCAGAGCCAAACAACCCAATTTTTGCCTATTTTACAAAAAGTGGACCTAAAATATCACAGATACTTTTTGGACTTATCTCTCTCATCATTTTTGCATTTCCATTTTGGATGTTCAATTGTTTTTCAAACTTGAGTTTAAACTCTCCTAGTTTTTTCGTAAACAAAAAGATAAGGCAAATATAGATCACAACAAAATGAAAATTTTAGAGTTTATGTATGCAAAAAACTTTGAAGACTATAATGAAAATTTTAAAAGTGAACACGAAAGTTTTGTTATCCACATTTGGGAAATTCCACTTGTATAACCCCTAATAGCTTGGTGGAAGTTTATCAGAAAGAGAATTGTAATTGATCCTAACATGTTTTAAATGTGGTGGATATGCATGCCAAAAACATGTTGAAGATGCAAATGACCTAATGATCCAAAAATTTCAAGGAGTAGAAAAAATTAAATTCTCTAGTTAGCATGCGGTGGGATATTTACCAGAGCCAAACAACTCACTTTTTGCCTATTTAACCAAAAGAGTACCAAAAAAATCATAGACACTTTTTGGAATTATCTCTCTCAGCATTTGTGCATTTCCATTTTGGATGTTCAATTTTTTTTCAAACTTGAGTTTTCATTCTCCCAGTTTTCTCGTAAACAAAAAGATAAGGAAAATATTGATCACAACAAAATGAAAATTTTAGAGTTTGTGTATGCCTAAAAATTTGAAAACTATATTAAAAGTGAGGGAAGAAATTTTTTTCACGCACTAAAAATGAACACCAAAGTTTTGTTATCCTCGTTTGGGAAATTCCACTAGTACATCCCCTAATATCTTGGTGGAATTTTATAAGAAAGAGATTTCTAATTGACCAAACATATTTTAAATTCAGTGGATATGCATGCCAGAAACATGTAGAAGATGCAAATGACCAAATGATCGAAAAATTTCAAGGAGTAGAAAAAATTAAATTCTTAAGTTAATGTGCAGTGGGATATTTACCAGAGCAAAACAACCAACTTTTTGCCTATTTTACAAAAAGCGGTCCTAAAATATCACTGATACTTTTTGGAATTATCTCTCGCAGTATTTGTGCATTACCATTTTGGATGTTCAATTGTTTTTTAAACTTGAGTTTACACTCTCCCAGTTTTCTCGAAAACAAAAAGATAAGGCAAATATAGATACCAACAAAATGAAAATTTTTGAGTTTATGTATGCAAAAAACTTTGAAAACTATAATAAATGTGAGTGAATAAAATTATTTCATGCACTAAAAATGAACATCAAAGTTTTGTTATCCGTGTTTGGGAAATTCGACTAGTACAACCCCAATAGCTTGTTGGAATTTAATAAGAAAGAGATTTCTAATTGATCCTAACATGTTTTAAATGTGGTGGATATACATGCCAGAAACATATTGAAGATGCAAATGACATAATGATCCAAAAATTTCAAGGAGTAGAAAAAATTAAAGCCTGAAGTTAACGTGCGGGGGGATATTTACCAAAGCCCAACTACCCACTTTTTGCTTATTTTACAAAAAGTGGACCTAAAAAATCACAGATACTTTTTGGAATTATGTCTCTCAGCATTTGTGCATTTCCATTTTGGATATTCAATTTTTTTTCAAACATGAGTTTTCTCTCTCCCAATTTTAGCGAAAAAAAAAGATAAGGCAAATATAGATCAGAACAAAATAAAAATTTTAGAGTTCATGTTTGCAAAAAAATTTGAGAACTACAATTAATGTGAGTGAAGAAAATTATTTTACGCACTAAAACTGAACACCAAAGTTTGTTATCCACGTTTGGGAAATTCCACAACTACATCCCCTAATAGCTTGGTGGAGTTTTATAAGAAAGAGATTTCTAATTGTTCCTAACATGTTTAAAATGTGAAGGATATGCATGCCGCAAACATGTGTGAAGATGTAAATGACCTAATGATCCAAAAATTTCAAGGAGTAGAAAAATTAAATTCTCAAGTTAACGTGCGGTGGGATATTTATCAGAGCCAAACAACCCACTTTTTGCCTATTTTACAAAAAGCGGACCTAAAAAATCACAAATACTTTTTGGAATTATCTCTCTCAGCATTTGTGCATTTCCATTTTGGATGTTCAATATTTTTTCAAACTTGAGTTTTCACTCCCCCAGTTTTCTCTTAAACAAAAAGATAAGGCAAATGTAGATCACAACAAAATGAAAATTTTAGAATTTAAGTATGCAAAAATATTTGTAAACTATAATAAATGTGAGTGAAGAAAATTATTTCTCGGAATAAAAATGAACACCAAAGTTTTGTTATCCACGTTTGGGAAATTCCACTAGTACAATCCACAATAGCTTGGTGGAATTTTATCAGAAAGAGATTTCTAAATGATCCAAACATGTTTTAAATGTGGTGGATATCCATACCATATACATGTTGAAAATGCAAATGACCTAATGATCCAAAAATTTCAAGGAGTTGAAAAAATAAAATTCTATAGTGAACGTGCGGTGGGATATTCACCAGAAGCAAACAACTCACTTTTTGTTTACTTTACAAAGAGTGGACCTAAAAAATGACAGATACTTTTTGGCATTGTCTCTCTCAGCATTTGTGCATTATCATTTTGGATGTTCAATTTTTTTCAAACTTGAATTTTTACACCCGCAGTTTTCTTGTAAACAAAAAGATAAGGCAAATATAGATCACAACAAAATGAAAATCTTAGAGTTTATGTATGCAAAACAAAATTGAAAACTATAATCAATGTGAGTGAAGAAAATTATTTCACGCACTAAAAATGAACACCAAAGTTTTGTTATCCACGTTTGGGAAGTTCCACTAGTAGAACCCCTAATAGCTTGGTGAATTTTATAAGAAAGAGATTTCTAATTGATGCTAACATGTTTTAAATGTGGTGGATATACATGCCAGAAACATGTAGAAGATGAAATTGACCTAATGATCCAAAATTTTTGAGTAGAAAAAATTAAATTCTCAAGTTAACGTGCGATGGGATATTTAAAAGAGCCAAACAACCCACTTTTTGCCTATTTTACAAAAAGCGGACCTAAAAAATCACAGATACTTTTTGGAATTATCTCTGTTAGCATTTTTGCATTTCCATTTTGGATGTTCAATTTTTTTTCACACTTGAGTTTACCTCCCCCAGTTTTCTCGTAAACAATAAGCTAAGGCAAATATAGATCACAACAAAATGAATATTTTAAAGTTTATGACTGCAAAAAAAATTTGAAAACTTTAATAAATGTGAGTGAAGAAAATTTTTTCACGCACTGAAAATGAACTTCAAAGTTTTGTTATCCACGTTTGGGTGATTCGACTGGTACAACCCCAAATAGTTATGAAGAATTTTATAAGAAAGAAATTTCTAATTGTTCCTAACATGTTTTAAATGTGGTGGATATGCATGCCAGAAACATGTTGAAGATGCAAGTGACCTAATGATCCAAAACTTTAACGAAGAAGAGAAAATTAAATTCTCAAGTTAACGTGTGGTGGGATATTTTCCGAAGCCAATCAACCCACTTTTTGCCTATTTTAAAAAAAGAGCACCTAAAAAATTACAGATACTTTTTGGAATTATCTTTCTCAGCATTTGTGCATTTCCATTTTGGATGTTCAATATTTTTTCAAACTTGAGTTTTCACTTCCCCAGTTTTCTAGTAAATAAAAAGATAAGGCAAATATAGCTCACACCAAAATGAAAATTTTAAAGTTTTAGTCTGCAAAAAAAAATTGTAAACCATAATAAATATGAGTAAAGAAAACTCTTTCACGCACTAAAAATGAACACCAAAGTTTTGTTATCCACGTTTGGGAAATTCCACTAGTACAACCCCTATTAGCTTGGTGGAAATTTATAAGAAAGAAATTTCTAATTGATCCTTACACGTTTTAAATGTGGTAGATATGCATGCTAGAAACATGTTGAAGATGCAAATGACCTAATGATCCAAAAATTTCAAGTTGTAGAAAAAATTAAATACTCTAGTTAATGTGCAGTGGGATATTTACCAGAGCCAAATAACGCACTTTTTGCCTATTTTACAAAGAGTGGACCTAAAAAACCGCAGATAATTTTTGGAATTATCACTCTCAGCATTTGTGCATTTCCAATTTGGATGTTCAATTTTTTTTCAAACTTGAGTTTTAACTCGCTCAGTTTTCTCGCAAACACAAAGATAAGGCAAATATAGATCAATACAAAATGAAAATTTTAAAGTTTATGTCTGCAAAAAAAAATTGAAAACTATAATAAATGTGAGTTAAGAAAATTATTTCATGCACTAAAATTGAACACCAAAGTTTTGTTATCCACGTTTGGGAAATTCCAGTAGTACAACCCCTAATAGCTTGGTGGAATTTTATAAGAAAGAGATTTCTAGTTAATCCTAACATGTTTTAAATGTGGTGGATTTGCATGCCAGAAACATGTTGAAGATGCAAATGACCTAATGATCCAAAAAATTTGAGTAGAAAAAATTAAATTCTCAAGTTAACGTGTGGTGGGATATTTACCAGAGCCAAATAACCCACTTTTTGCCTGATTTATAAAAAGCGGTCATAAAAAATCATTGATACTTTTGGGATCTATCTCTCTCTGTATTTGTGCATTTCCATTTTGGATGTTCAATTTTTTTTCAAACTTGAGTTTTCACTCCCTCTGTTTTCTCGTAAACAAAAAGACAAAGCAAATATAGATCACAACAAAATGAAAATTTGACAATTTATGTATGCAAAAAAAAATTTAAAACTATAATAAATATCATTGAAGAAAATGATTTCACGAACTAAAAATGAACACCAAAGTTTTGTTATCCACGTTTGGGAAATTCCACTAGTACAACCCCTAATAGTTTGGTGGAATTTTATAAGAAAGAGATTTCTAATTGATCCTAACATGTTTTAAATATGGTGGATATGCATGCCAGAAACATGTTAAAGATGCAACTCACTTAATGATCCAAAAATTTCAAGGAGTAGAAAAAATTAAATACTCAAGTTATCGTGCGGTGGGATACACCAGGAGCCAAACAACCCACTTTTTGTCTATTTTACAAAAAAACGGACCAAAAACATCACATATACTTTTTGGAATTATCTCTCTCAGCATTTATGCAATATCATTTTTGATGTTCAATTGTTTTCAAAGTTGAATATTCTCTCCCCCTGTTTTCTCATCATCAAAAAGATAAGGCAAATATAGATCACAACAAAATGAAAATTTTAGAGTTTATGTCTTAAAAAAAATTGAAAACCATAATAAATGTGAGTGAAGAAAATTATTTCAGGCACTAAAAATGAACACCAAGGTTTTGTTATCCAAGTTTGGGAAATTTCACTAGTACAACCCAAAATAGCTTGGTGGAATTTTATAAGAAAGAGATTTCTAATTGATCCTAACATGTTTTGAATGTGGTGGATATGCATGCATGAAACATGTTGAAGATGCAAATGACCTAATGATCCAAAAATTTCAAGGAGTAGAAAAACTTAAATTCTCAAGTTAACGTGCGGTGGGATATTTGCCAGAGCCAAACAACCCACTTTTTGCCTATTTTACAAAGAGCGGACCTAAAATATCATAGATACATTTTGGAATTATCTCTCTCAGCATTTTTGTGTTTCCATTTTGGTTGTTCAATATTTTTTCAAATTTGAGTTTTCACTCCCCTGGTTTTCTCAAAAAAAAAAAAGATAACGCAAATATAGATCACAACAAAATGAAAATTTTAGAGTTTATGTATCTAAAAAAATTTGAAAACTATAATAAATGTGAGTAAAGAAAATTATTTCATGCACTAAAAATGAACACAAAAGTTTTGTTAACCATGTTTGGGAAATTCCACTAATACTACCCCTAATAGCTTGGTAGAATTTTATTAGAAAGAGATTTCTAATTGATCCTAACATGTTTTAAATGGGCTGGATATGCATGCCAGAAACATATTGAAGATGCGAATAACCTAATGATCCAAAAATTTCAAAGAGTAGAAAAAATTAAATTCTTAAGTTAACGTGTGGTGGGATATACTAGGAGCCAAACAACCCACGTTTTGCCTATTTTACAAAAAGCGGACCTAAAACATCACATATACTTTTTGAAACTATCTCTCTCAGAATTTGTGCATTTCCATTTCGGATGTTCAATTTCTTTTCAAACTTGAGTTTTCACTGCCCCAGTTTTCTAGTAAACAAAAAGATAAGGTAAATATAGATCACAAAAAAATGAAAATTTTAAAGTTTATGTCTGGAAAAAAATTGTAAACTATGATAAATGTGGGTGAAGAAAATTATTTTAGGCAATAAAAATGAACACCAAAGTTTTGTTATCCACGTTTGGGAAATTCCACTAGTACAACCCCTACTAGCTTGGTGGAATTTTATAAGAAAGAGATTTCAAATTGATCCAAACATGTTTTAAATGTGGTGGACATGGATGCCAAAAACATGTTGAAGATTCAAATGACCTAATGATCCAAAATTTTCAAGGAGTAGAAAAAATTAAATTTTCAAGTTAACGTGCGGTGGGATATTTACCAGAGCCAAACAACCAACTTTTTGCCTAATTTAAAAAAAGCGTTCATAAAAAATCACTGATACTTTTTGCAATTATCTCTCTCAGTATTTGTGGATTTTCATTTTGGATGTCAATTTTTTTTTCAAACCTGAGTTTTCACTCCCCCAGTTTTCTTGTAAACATAAATATAAGGCAAATATAGATCACATCAAAATAAAAATTTGAGAGTTTAGGTATGCAAAAAATTTTGAAAACTATAATAAATGTGAGTGAAGGAAATTATTTCACACACTAAAAATGAACACCAAAGTTTTGTTATCCACATTTTGGAAATTCCACTAGTACAACCCCTAATAGCTTTGTGGAATTTTATAAGAAAGAGATTTCTAATTGATCCTAACATAATTTTAAATGTGGAGGATATGCATACCAGAAAACATGCTGAAGATGCAAATCACTTAATGATCCAAAATTTTCGATTAGAAAAAATTAAATTCTCAAGTTAACATGCGATGAGATATCTATCATAGCCAAACAACCCAATTTTTGCCTATTTTACAAAAAGCGGACCTAAAAAATCACAGATAGTTTTTGGAATTATCTCCCTTAGCATTTTTGAATTTCCATATTGGATGTTCAATTTTTTTTCAAACTTGAGTTTTCACTCCCCCAGTTTTCTCGTAAAGAACAAGATAAGGCAAAATATAAATCACAAAAAAATGAAAATTTTAAAGTTTATGACTACAAAAAAATTTTGAAAACTAAAATAAATGTGAGTGAAGAAAATTATTTCACGCACTAGAAATGAACACCAAAGTTTTGTTATCCATGTTTTGGAAATTCCACTAGTAAAACCCAAATAGGTATGTGGAATTTTATGAGAAACAAATTTTTAATTGATCCTAAAATGTTTTAAATGTGGTGGATATGCATGCCAGAAATATGTTGAAGATGCAAATGACCTAACGATCCAAAAATTTCAAGGAGTAGAAAAAAACATATTCTCTAGTTAACATTCGGTGGGATATTTACCAGAGAACCAAACAACCCACTTTTTGCCTATTTTACAAAGAGCAGACCTAAAAAATCACAGATACTTTTTGGAATTATCTCTCTCAGCATTTGTGCATTCCCATTTTTGATGTTCAATTTTTTTTCAAACTTGATTTTTCACTCCCGTAGTTTTCTCGTAAACAAAAAGAAAAGGCAAATATAGATCACAAACTAAATGAATATTTTAGAGTTTATATATCTAAAAAAATTTGAAAACTATTATAAATGTGAGTAAATAAAATTATTTCACACACCAAAAATGAACACCAAAGTTTTGCTATCCATGTTTGGGAAATTCCACTAGTACAACCCCTAATAGCTTGGTGGAATTTTATAAGAAAGAGATTTCTAATTAATCCTAAAATGTTTTAAATGTGGTGGATATGCATGCCTGAAACATGTTGAAAATTAAAATGACCTAATGATCCAAAAATTTCAAGAGTAGAAAAATTAAATTGTCAAGTTAACATGTGGTGGGATATTTACTAGAGCCAAACAACCCACTTTTTGCCTATTTTACAAAGAGCGGACCTAAAAACTCACAGATACTTTTTGGAATTAAATCTCTCAGCATTTTTACATTTTCATTTTGGATGTTCTTTTTTTTTTTAAACTTGAGTTTTTACTCCCGTAGTTTTCTCGCAAACAAAAAGATAAGTCAAATATAGATCAGAACAAAATGAAAATTTTAGAGTTCATGTATGCAAAAAAATTTGAAAACTATAATAAATGTGAGTGAAGAAAATAATTTCACGCACTAAAAATGAACACCAAAGTTTTGTTATCCATGTTTGGTAAATTCCACTAGTACAACCCCTAATAACTAGGTGGAATTTCATAAGAAAGAGATTTCTAATTGATCCTAATATATTTTAAATGTGGTGGATATGCATGCCAGAAACATATTGAAGAAGAAAATGACCTAATGATCAAAAAATTTCAAGGAGTAGAAAAAATTAAATTCTCCAGTTAACTTGCGGTGGGATATTTACTAGACCCAAACAACCCACTTTTTGCCTATTTTACAAAAAGTGGACCTAAAAAATCACATATACTTTTTGGAATTATCTCACTCACCATTTGTGCATTTTGGATGTTCAATTGTTTTTCAAACTTGAGTTTTCTTACACCCAATTTTCTCGAAAAAAAAAGATAAGGCAAATATAGATCACAACAAAATGAAAATTTTAGAGTTTATGTATGCAAAAAAATTCGAAACTATAATAAATGTGAGAGAAGAAAATTATTTCACGTACTAAAAATGAACACCAAAGTTTTGTTATCCATGTTTGGGAAATTACACTAGTACATCCCCTAATAGCTTGGTGGAATTTTATCAGAAAGAGATTTCTAATTGATCCTAACATGTATTAAAAGTGGTGGATATGCATGCCACAAACATGTTGAAAATGCAAATAACCTAATGATCCAAAAATTTCAAGGAGTAGAAAAAATTAAATTCTCAAGTTAACATGCAGTGGGATATTTACTAAAGACAAACAACCCACTTTTTTGCCTATTTTACAAAAAGCGGACCAAAAAAATCTCAGATACTTTATGTAATTATCTCTCTCAGCATTTGTGCATTTCCATTTGGATGTTCAATTTTTTTTCCAAGTTGAGTTTTCACTCCCCCAGTGTTCTCGTAAACAAAAAGATACGGCAAATGTGGATCACAACAAAATGAAAATTTTATAGTTTATGTATGCAAAAAAAAATTGAGAGTAGAAAAAATTACATTCTTAAGTTAACGTGTAGTGGGATATTTACTATAGCCAAACAACCCACTTTTTGGATATTTTACAAAAAGTGGACCTAAAAAATCATAGATACTTTTTGGAATTATCTCTCTCAACATTTGTGCATTTCCATTTTGGATGTTCAATTTTTTTTTTCAAACTTGAGTTTTCTCGCTCCCAGTTTTCTCTTAAACAACAAGATAAGGCAAATATAGATCACAACAAACAGAAAATTTTTGAGGTTATGTACGCAAAGAAATTTGAAAACAATAATAATTGTGAGTGAAGAAAATTATTTCCACGCACTAAAAATGAACACCAAAGTTTTGTTATCCACGTTTGGGAAATTCCACTTGTACAACCCCTAATAGCTTGGTGGAATTTTATAAGAAATAGATTTCTAATTGATCCTAACATGTTTTAAATGTGGTGGATATGCATGCCAGAAACATGTTGAAGATGCAAATAACCTAATGATCCCAAAATTTCTAGGAGTAGGAAAAAATAAATTCTCAAGTTAACGTGCGGTGGGATATTTACCAGAGCCAAACAACCCACTTTTTGCCTATTATACAATAAGCGGATATAAAAAATCACATATACTTTTCTGAATTATCTCTCTCAGCATTTGTGCATTTCCATTTTAGGTGTTCATTTTTTTTTCAAAAACATGAGTTTTCTTTCTCCTTGTTTTCTCGTAAACAAAAAGATAAGGCAAATATAGATCAGAACAAAAGGAAAATTTTTGTGTTTATGTATCCAAAACAATTTGAAAACTATAATAAATGTGAGTGAAGAAAATTATTTCACGCACTAAAAATGAACACCAAAGTTTTGTTATCCACGTTTGGCAAATTCAACTTGTTTATCCCCTAATAATTTGGTGGAATTTTATAAGTAAGAGAGTTCTAATTGATCCTAACATGTTTTAAATTTGGTGGATATGCATGGCTGAAAAATGTTGAAGATGCAAATGTCCTAATGATCCAAAAATTTCAAGGAGTACTAAAAATTAAATTCTCAAGTTAACGTGCAGTGGGATATTTACCAGAGCAAAACAACCCACTTTTTGCATATTTTACAAAAATCGGACCTAAAAAATCACACATACTTTTTCGAATTATCTCTTTCAGCATTTGTGCATTTCCATTTTGGATTTTCAATTTTTTTTAAACTTGAGTTTTCACTCTCTCAGTTTTCTCGTAAACTAAAAGATAAGGAAAACATTGATCACAACAAAATGAAAGTTTTAGCGTTTATGTATGCAAAAAAAATTTAAAACTATAACAAATGTGAACGAATAAAATAATTTCATGCACTAAAAATCAGCACCAAAGTTTTGTTATCCACGTTTCAGAAATTCCACTAGTTCAACCCCAAATAGCTTGGTGGAATTTTATAAGAAATTGATTTCTAATTGGTCATAACATACTTTAAATGTGGTGGATATGCATGCCAGAAACATGTTGAAGATGCAAATGACCTAATGAACAAAAAATTTCATGGAGTAGAAAAAATTAAATTCTTAAGTTAATGTGCGGTGGGATATTTACCAGAGCCAAACAACCATTTTTTTTCCTATTTTAAAAAAAGCGGACCTAAAAAATCACAGATACTTTTTGGAATTATCCCTGTCAGCATTTTTGCATTTCCATTTTGGATGTTCAATTTTTTTTCAAACTTGAGTTTTCAAAGTCCCTGTTTTCTCGTAAACAAAAAGAAAAGCCAAATATAGATCACAACAAAATGAAAATATTCGAGTTTATGTGTACAAAATAATTTGAAAACTATAATAAATGTGAGTGAAGGAAATTATTTCACGCACTAAAAATGAACACCAAAGTTTTGTTATCCACGTTTTGGAAATTCCACTAGAACATCCCCTAATAGCTTGGTGGAATTTGAAAAGAATGAGATTTCTAATTGACCCTAACATGTTTTAAATGTGGTGGATATGCATGCCAGAAACATGTTTAAGATGCAAATGACCTAATGATCAAAAAATTTCAAGGAGTAGAAAAATTAAATTCTCAAGTTAACGTGCGGTGGGATATTTACTAGAGCCAAACAACCCACTCTTTGCCTATTTTACAAAAAGCGGACCTAAAAAATGATAGATACTTTTCGGAATTATCGCTCTCAGCATTTGTGCATTTCCATTTTTGGATGTTCAATTTTTTTTCTCAAACTTGAGTTTTTCACTCTCCCAGTTTTCTCGTAAACAAAAAGATAAGGCAAAAATAGATCACAACAAAATGAAAATTTTAGATTTTATGTATGCAAAAACATTTGAAAACTATAATAAATGTGAGTGAATAAAATTATTTCATGCACTAAGAATGAACACCAAAGTTTGGTTATCCACGTTTGGGAAATTCCACTAGTACAACCACTAATATCTTGGTGGAATTTTACATGAAAGAGATTTCTAATTGATCCTAACATGTTTTAAATGTGGTGGATATGCATGCCAAAAACATGTTGAAGATGAAAATGACCTAATGATCCAAAAAGTTCAAGGAGTAGAAAAAATTAAATTCTCAAGTTAACGTGCGGTGGGATATTTACCGGAGCCAAACAACCCACTTTTTGCCTTTTTTTCAAAAAGCGGACCTAAGAAATTATAGATACTTTTTGGAATGATCTCTCTCAGCATTTGTGCATTACCATTTTGGATGTTCAATTTTTTTTCAAACTTGAGTTTTCACTCTCCCATTTTTCTCGTAAACAAAAATATAAGGAAAATATTGATCACAACAAAAAGAAAATTTTAGAGTTTATGTATGCAAAAAAATTTGAAAACTATAATAAATGTGAGGGAATAAAATTATTTCACGCATGAAAGATGAACACCATAGTTTTGTTATCCACATTTGGGAAATTCCACTAGTAACACCCCTAATAGCTTTGTGGTATTTTATAAGAAAGAGATTTATAATTGATCCTAACTTGTTTTAAATGTGGTGGATATGCATGCCAGAAACATGTTGAAGATGCAAATCACCTAAAGAACCAAAAATTTCAAGGAATAGAAAAAATTAAATTCTCATGTTAACTTGCAGTGGGATATTTACTAGGAGCCAAAGAACCCACTTTTTGCCTATTTCACAAAAAGCGGACTTAAAAAATCACAGATACTTTTTGGAATTATCTCTCTCAGCATTTAAGCATTATCATTTTGGATGTTCAATTTTTTTTTCAAACTTGTGTTTGCACTCCCCCAATTTTCTCGTCAACAAAAAGATAAGGCAAATATAGATCACAAGAAAATGAAAATTTTAGAGTTTATGTATGCAAAAAAATTTGAAAACTATAATAAATGTGAGTGAAGAAAATTAATTCATGCACTAAAAATGAACACCAAAATTTTGTTATCCACGTTTGGGAAATCCCACAAGTACAACCCCTAACAGCTTGGTGGAATTTTATAGGAAGGAGATTTCTAATTGATCATAACAAGTTTAAAATGTGGTGGATATGCATGCTCTAAACATGTTGAAGATACAAATGACCTAATGATCCAAAATTTTGAAGGAGTAGAAAAAATTAAATTCGCAAGTTGACGTGCAGTGGGATATTTACCAGAGCCAAACAACCCACTTTTTGCCTATTTTACAAAAAGCAAACCTAAAATATCACATATAATTTTTGGAATTATCTCTCTGAGGACTTGTGCATTTCCATTTTGGATGTTCAATTTTTTTTTTCAAACTTGAGTTTTCACTATCCCAGTTTTCTAGTAAACAAAAAGATAAGGCAAATATGCATCACAACAAAATGAAAATTTTAAAGTTTATATATGCAAAAAAATTTGAAAACTATAATAAATGTGAGTGAAGAAAGTTATTTCACGCACTAAAAATGAACACAGAAGTTTTGTTATACACGTTTGGGAAATTCCACTTGTACAACCCCTAATAGCTGGATGGAATTTTCTAAGAAAGAGATTTCTAATTGATCCTAACATGTTTTAAATGTGGTGGATATGCATGCCAGAAACATGTTGAAGATGCAAATCACCTAATGAACCAAAAATTTCAAGGAGTAGAAAAAATTAAATTCTCATGTTAACTTGCGGTGGGATATTTACCAGGAGCCAAACAACCCACTTTTTGCCTATTTTACAAAAAGCGGACCTAAAAAATCACAGATACTTTTTGGAATTATCTCTCTCAGCATTTAAGCATTATCATTTTGGATGTTCAATTTTTTTTCAAACTTGAGTTTGCACTCCCCCAATTTTCTCGTAAACAAAATGAAAAGGCAAATATAGATCACAACAAAATGAAAATTTTAGTGTTTATTTATGCAAAAAAATTTGAAAACTATAATAAATGTGAGTGAAGAAAATTATTTCACACACTAAAAATGAACACCAAAGTTTTGTTATCCATGTTTGGGAAATCCCAGGTGTACAACCCCTAATAGCTTGGTGGAATTTTATAGGAAAGAGAATTCTAATTGATCATAACAAGTTTTAAATATGGTGGATATGCATGCCAGAAACATGGTGAAGAAACAAAAGACCTAATGATCCAAAAATTTGAAGGTCGAAAAAATTAAATTCTCAAGTTAACATGCAGTGGGATATTTACCAGAGCCAAACAACCCACTTTTTGCCTATTTTACAAAAAGAGGACCAAAAATATCACATATAATTTTTGGAATTATCTCGCTCAGTATTTGTGCATTTCCATTTTGGATTTTCAATTTTTTTTTAAAATTGAGTTTTCACTATCCCAGTTTTCTCGTAAAAAAAAGATAAGGCAAATATACATCACAACAAAATGAAAATTTTAGAGTTCATATATGCAAAAAAATTTGAAAACTATAATAAATGTGACTGAAGAAAGTTATTTCAGGCACTAAAAATGAACACCAAAGTTTTGTTATACACCTTTGGGAAATTCCACTTGTACAACCCCTAATAGCTGGGTAGAATTTTATAAGAAAGAGATTCCTAAATGATCCTAACAAGTTTTAAATGTGGTGGATATGCATGCCAAAAACATGTTGAAGATGTAAATGACCTAATGATCCAAGAATTTCGAGTAGGAAAAATTAAATTCTCAAGTTAACATGCGGTGGGAAATTTACCAGAGCCAAACAACCCACTTTTTACCTATTTTACAAAATGCAGACATAAAAAATCATAGATACTCTTTTGGAATTATCTCTCTTAGCATTTGTGAATTTCCATTTTGGATGTTCAATTTTTTTTCAAACTTGAGTTTTCACTCTCCCAGTTTTCTTGTAAACAAAAAGATAAGGAAAATAAAGATCAGAACAAAAGGAAAATTTTCGAGTTTATGTATCCAAAAAAATTTGAAAACTATAATAAATGTGAGTGAAGAAAATTAATTCATGCACTAAAAATGAACACCAAAGTTTTGTTATCCGTGTTTGGGAAATTCCACTAGTACATCCCCTAATAGTTTGGTGGAATGTTATAAGAAAAAGATTTCTATTAGATCCTAACATGTTTTAAATTTGGTGGATATGCATCCCAGAAATATGTTGAACATGCAAATGACCTAATGATCCAAAAATTTGAAGGAGTAGAAAAATTAAATTCTCAAGTTAACATGCGGTGGGATATTTACCAGAGCCAAACAACCCACTTTTTGCCGATTTTACAAAAAGCTCACCTAAAAATTCAAAGATACTTTTTGGAATTATCTCTCTCAACATTTGTGCATTTCCATTTTGAATGTTCAATTTTTTTTCAAACTTGAGTTTTTTCTCCCCCAATTTTCTCGTAAACAAAAAGATAAGGCAAGTATGGATCACAACAAAATGAAAATTTTAGAGTGTATGCATGCAAAAAAATTTGAAAACTATAATAAATGTGAAAGATGAAAATTATTTTACGCACTAGAAATCAACACCAAAGTTTTGTTATCCACGTTTGGAAAATTCCACTAGTACAACCCCTAATAGCTTGGTGGAATTTTCTAAGAAAGAGATTTCTAATTGATCATAACATATTTTAAATATGGTGGATATGCATACCAGAAACATGTCAAAGATGCAAATGACCTAATGAACAAAAAATTTCATGGTGTAGAAAAAATTAAATTCTCAAGTTAACATGCGGTGAGATATTTACCAGAGCCAAACAACCTACTTTTTGCCTATTTTACAAAAAACGGACCTAAAAAATCACAGATACTTTTTGGAATTATCTTTCTTAGCATTTGTGCCTTTCCATTTTGGATGTTCAATTTTGTTTCAAACTTGAGTTTCCACTCTCCCTGTTTTCTCGTAGACAAAAAAATAAGGCAAATATAGATCACAACAAAATGAAAATTTTAGAGTTTAAGTATACAAAAAAATTTAAAAATTATAACAAAAGTGAGTACAAAAAATTATTTCTCACAGTAAAAATGAACACCAAAGTTTTGTTATCCATGTTAGGGAAATTCCACTAGTACGTACCCTAATATCTTGGTGGAATTTTATAAGAAAGAGATTTCTATTTGACCCTAACATGTTTTAATTTCGGGGGATATGCATGCCAGAAACATGTTGAAGATGCAAATGACCTAATCATCCAAAAATTTGAAGAAGTAGAAAAAATTAAATTCTTATGTTAACGTGCGGTGGGATATTTACCAGAGCCAAACAACCCAGTTTTTGCATAATTTAAAAAAAGCGGACCTAAAATATCACAGATTCTTTTTGGAATTATCTCTCTCTGCATTTGAGCATTTGCATTTTGGTTGTTCAATTGTTTTTCAAACTTGAGTTTACACTCTCCTAGTTTTCTCGTAAACAAAAAGATAAGGCAAATAAAGAACACAACAAAATGAAAATTTAAGAGTTTAAGTACACAAAAAAATTTGAAAACTATAATAAATATGTGTGAAGAAAATTATTTCACGCACTAAAAATGAACACCAAAGTTTTGTTATCCACGTTTGGGAAATTCCACTAGTACATCCCCTAATAGCTTGGTCGAATTTTATAAGAACGAGATTTCTAATTGATCCTAACATGTTTTAAATGTGGTCGATATGCATGCAAGAAACATGTTGAAGATGCAAATGACTTAATGATCCAAATATTTCATGGAGTAGAAAAAATTAAATTCTTAAGTAAACGTGCTGTGGGATATTTACAAGACCCAAACAACCCACTTTTTGCCTATTTTACAAAAAACGGACCAAAAATATAACAGATACTTTTTGGAAATATCTCTCTAAGCATTTGTGCATTTCCATTTTGGATGTTCAATTTTTTTTCAAACTTGAGTTTACACTCTCCTAGTTTTCTCATAAACAAAAAGATAAGGCAAATAAAGATAACAAAAAATTGAAAATTTTAGAATTTATGTATGCAAAAAACTTTGAAAAATATAATAAATGTGAGTGAATAAAATTATTTCATGCTCTAAAAATGAACACCAAAGTTTGGTTATCCACGTTTGGGAAATTCCACTAGTACATCCCCTAATAGCTTGGTGGAATTTTATAAGAACGAGATTTCAAATTGATCCTAACATGTTTTAAATGTGGTGGATATGCATGCCAAAAACATGTTGAAGGTGCAAATCACCTAATGATCTAAAAATTTCAGGCAGTAGAAAAATAAAATTCTCTAGTTAACATACGGTGGTATATTTCATGAGCCAAACAACTCACTTTTTGCCTATTTTGCGAAAAGCGGACCCCAAAAATCATAGATACTTTTTGGAATTATCTCTCTCAGCATTTGTGCATTTCCATTTTGGATGTTCAATTTTTTTTCAAACGTCAGTTTTCGCCCTCCTAGTTTTCTCGTCAACAAAAGGATAAGGCAAATATAGATCACAAGAAAATGAAAATTTTAGAGTTTATGTATGCAAAAAAATTTGAAAACTATAATAAATGTGAGTGAATAAAATTATTTCATGTACTAAAAATGAACTCCAAAGTTTGGTTGTCCACGTTTGGGAAATTCCACTAGTACAACCCCTAATATAGCTTGGTGGAATTTTATATGAAAGAGATTTCTAATGGATCCTAACATGTATTAAATGTGGTGGATAAGCATGCCAAAAACATGTTGAAGTTGCAAATGACTCAATGATCCAAAAAGTTCAAGGAGTAGAAAAAATTAAATTCTCAAGTTAACGTGCGGTGGGATATTTACCGGAGCCAAACAACCCACTTTTTGCCTATTTTTCAAAAAGCGGACCAAAAAAATCATAGATACTTTTTGGAATTATCTCTCTCAGCATTTGTGCATTTCCATTTTGGATGTTCAATTTTTTTTCAAACTAGAGTTTTCTCTCTCCCATTTTTTCTCGTAAACAAAAAGATAAGGAAAATATTGATCACAACAAAATGAAAATTTTAGAGTTTATGTGTGCAAAAAAGTTTGAAAACTATAATAAATGTGAGGGAAGAAAACTATTTCACGCACTAAAAATGAACACCATAGTTTTGATATCCACGTTTGGGAAATTCCACTAGTAACACCCCTAATAGCTAGGTGGAATTTTATAAGAAAGAGATTTTTTATTGATCCTAACATGTTTTAAATGTGGTAGATATGCATGCCAGAAACATGTTGAAGATGAAAATCACCTAATGAACAAAAAATTTCAAGGAGTAGAAAAAATCAAATTCTAATGTTAACGTGCGGTGGTATATTTACCAGGAGCCAAACAACCCACTTTTTGCCTATTTTAAAAAAAGCGGACCTAAAACATCACAGGTACTTTCTAGAATTATCTCTCTCAGCATTTAAGCATTATCATTTTGGATGTTCAATTTTTTTTTCAAACTTGAGTTTGCACACCCTCAATTTTCTGGTAAACAAAAAGATAAGGCAAATATAGATCACAACAAAATGAAAATTTTAGAGTTTATGTATGAAAAAAAATATGAAAACTATAATAAATGTTAGTGAAGAAAATTATTTCACGCACTAAAAATGAACACCAAAGTTTTGTTATCCACGTTTGGCAAATCCCACAAGTACAACCCCTAATAGCTTGATGGAATTTTATAGGAAAGAGATTTCAAATTGATCATAACAAGTTTTAAATGTGGTGGATATGGACGGCAGAAACATGTTCAAGATACAAATGACCTAATTATCCAAAAATTTGAAGGAGTAGAAAAAATTAAATTCTCAAGTTAACTTGCGGTGGGATATTTACCAGAGCCAAACAACCCACTTTTTGCCTATTTTACAAAAAGCGGACCTAAAATATCACATATACTTTTTGGAATTATCGCTCTCAGCATTTGTGCATTTTCATTTTGGATGTTAAATTTTTTTCAAACTTTACTTTTCACTCCCCCAGTTTTCTCGTAAACAAAAAGATAAGGCAAATATAGATCACAACAAAATGAAAATTTTAGAGTTTATGTATGCAAAAAGTTTTGAAAACTATAATAAATGTGAGTGAAGAAAATTATTTCACGCACTAAAAATTAACACCAAAGTTTTGTTATCCACGTTTGATAAATTCCACTAGTACAACCCCTAATACCTTGGTGGAAATTTATAATATGGAGATTTCTAATTGATCCTATCATGTTTTAAATGTGGTGGATATGCATGCAAGAAACATATTGAAGAAGAAAATGACCTAATGATCCAAAAATTTCAAGGAGTAGAAAAAATTAAATTCTCCAGTTAACGTGTGGTGGGATATTTACCAGAGCCAAACAACCCACTTTTTGCCTAATTAACAAAAAGAGGAACTAAAAAATCACATATAATTTTTAGAATTATCTCTCTCAGCTTTTGTGAATTTCCATTTTGGATACTCAATTTTTTTTCAATCTTGAGTTTTCACTCCCCCAGTTTTCTCGTAAACAAAAAGATAAGGCAAATATAGATCACAATAAAATGAAAATTTTAAAGTTTAAGTCTGTAAAATAAATTTGAAAACTATAATAAATGTGAGTGAAGAAAATTATTTCGTACACAAAAAATGAACACCAAAGTTTTGTTATCCATGTTTGGGAAATTCCACTAGTACAACCCCTAATAGATTGGTATAATTTTACAAGAAAGAGATTTCCAATTGATCCTAAAATGTTTTAAATGTGGTGGACATGCTTGCCAAAAACATGTTGAAGATGTAAATGACCTAATGATCCAAAAATTTCAAGGAGTAGAAAAAATTAAATTCTCAAGTTAACGTGCGGTGGGATAATTACCAGAGCCAAAACACCCACTTTTTGCCTATTTTACAAAAAGTGGACCTAAAAAATGACTGATACTTTTTGCAATTTTCTCTTTCAGCATTTGTGCATTATCATTTTGCATGTTCAATTTTTTTTCAAACTTGAGTTTCACTCCCTTAGTTTTCTCGTAAACAAAAAGATAAGGCAAATATAGATCACAACAAAATGAAAATTTTAGAGTTTATGTATGCAAAAAATTTTGAAAACCATTATAAATGTGAGTGAAGAAAATTATTTCACGCACTAAAAATTAACACCAAAATTTTGTTATCCAAGTTTGGGAAATTCCATTAGTAGAACCCCTAATAGCTTGGTGGAATTTTATAAGAAAGAGATTTCTAATTGATCCTAACATGTTCAATTTTTTTTCGAACTTGAGTTTTTACTCAACCAGTTTTCTTGTAAAAAAATAGATAAGGAAAATATAGATCACAATAAAATGAAATTTTTAGAGTTTATGTATGCAAAAAAAATTTAAAACTATAATAAATGTGAGTGAAAAAAATTATTTCCTGCACTAAAAATGAAAATCAAAGTTTTGTTATCCACGTTTGGGAAATTCCACGAGTACAACCCCTAATAGCTTGGTATAATTTTACTAGAAAGAGATTTCTAATTGATCCTAACTTGTTTTAAATGTGGTGAATATGCTTGCCAGAAACATGTTGAAGATTCAAATGACCTAATGATCCAAAAATTTCAAGGTGTAGAAAAAATTAAAGTCTCAAGTTAGTGTGCGGTGGTATATTTACCAGAGCCAAACAACCACTTTTTGCGTATTTTAGAAAAAGCGGACATCAAAAATCTTTGATACATTTTGGAATTATCTCTCTCAGCATTTGTGCATTTCCATTTTGGATGTTCAATTTTTTTTCAAACTTGAGATTTCACTCCCCCAGTTTTCTCGTAAATAAAAAGATAAGGCAAATATTGATCACAACAAAATGAAAATTTTAGAGTTTATGTGTTTAAAATTTTTTGAAAACTATTATAAATGTGAGTAAAGAAAATTATTTCATGCACAAAAATGAACACCAAAGTTTTGTTATCCTCGTTTGGGATATTCAACTAGTACAACCCCTAATAGCTTGGTGGAATTTTATCAGAAAGAGATTTCTAATTGGTTTTTCAATCTTGAGTTTTCACTCCCCAAGTTTTCTCGTAAACAAAAAGATAAGGCAAATATAGATCACAATAAAATGAAAATTTTAAAGTTTAAGTCTGTAAAATAAATTTGAAAACTATAATAAATGTGAGTGAAGAAAATTATTTCGCGCACAAAAAATGTATACCAAAGTTTTGTTATCCATGTTTGGGAAATTCCACTAGTACAACCCCTAATAGCTTGGTGGAATTTTATAAGAAAGAGATTTCTAATTGATCCTAACATGTTTCAAATGTGGTCGATATGCATGCAAGAAAAATGTTGAAGATACAAATGACCTAATGATCCAAAAATTTCAAGGAGGAGAAACAATTAAATTCTCAAGTTAACGTGCGGTGGGATATTTACCAGAGCTAAACAACCCACTTTTTGCCTACTTAACAAAAAGCAGACCTAAAAAATCATAGATACTTCTTGGAGTTATCTCTCTTAGCATTTGTGCATTTCCATTCTGGATGTTCAATTTTTTTTCAAACATGAGTTGTAACTCTTCCTGTTTTCTCCTAAACAAAAAGATAAGGCAAATATTGATCACAATAAAATGAAAATTTTAGAGTTAATGTATGCAAAAAATTTGAAAACTCTAATAAATGTGAGAGAAGAAAATTATCTCACGTACTAGAAATGAACACCAAAATTTTGTTATCCACGTTTGGGAAATTCCACTAGTACAACCCCTAATAGCTTGGTGGAATTTTATAAGAAAGAGATTTCTAATTGATCCTAATATGTTTTAAATGTGCGGATATGCATGCCAGAAACATGTTGAAGATGCAAAAGACCTAATGATCAAAAAATTTAGAGGAGTAGAAGAAATTAAATTCTCATGTTAACGTGCGGTGGAATATTTACCAGAGTGAAACAACCCACTTTTTCCCTATTTAACAAAAAATAGGACCTAAAAAATAAAAAATACTTTTTGGAATTATCTCTCTCAGCATTTGTGCATTTCTATTTTGGATGTTCAATTTTTTTTAAAACTTGAGTTTTCACTCCTCTAGTTTTCTCATAAACAAAAAGATAAGGCAAATATAGATCACAACAAAATAAAAAATTTGGAGTTTTAGTACACAAAAAAATTTGAAAACTATATTAAATGTGAGCGAAGAAAATTATTTCACACACTAAAAATGAACACCAAAGTTTTGTATCCTCGTTTAGGAAATTGCACTAGTAGAATCCCTAATAGCTTGGTGGAATTTTATGAGAAAAAGATTTCTAATCTATCCTAACATGTTTTAAATGTGGTAGATATGCATGCCAGAAACATGATGAAGATGCAAATGACCTAATGATCCAAAAATTTCGAGTAGAAAAAATTAAATTCTCAAGTTATCATGCGGTTGGATATATTACCTGAGCTAACAACCCACTTTTTGCCTATTTTAGAAATAGCGGACCTAAAAAATCACAGATACTTTTTGGAATTATCTCTCTCAGCATTTGTGCATTTCCATATTGGATCTTCAATTTTTTTTCAAACTTGAGCTTTCTTTCTCCAAGTTTTCTCGTAAACCAAAAGATAAGGCAAATATAGATCACAACAAAATGAAAATTTTAGACTTTATGTTTGCAAAAAAATTTGAAAACTATAATAAATGTGAGTGAAGAAAATTATTTCACGCACTACAAATGAACTCCAAAGTTTTGTTGTCCGCGTTTGGGAAATTCCACTAGTGCAACCCCTAATAGCTTGGTGGAATTTTATTAGAAAGAGATTTCTAATTTGTCCAAACATGTTTTAAATGTGGTAGATATGCATGCCAGAAACATGTTGAAGATGCAAATGACCTATTGATCCTAAAATTTCGAGTACAAAAAATTAAATTCACAAGTTAACGTGCGGTGGGATATTTACCAGAGCCAAACAACCCAGTTTTTGCCTATTTTAAAAAAAGCGGACCTACATAATCGTAAATAATTTTTGGAAGTATCTCTCTCATAATTTGTGCATTTCCATTTTCGATGTTAATTTTTTTTTCAAACTTGAGTTTTCACTCTCCCAGTTTTTTTGTAAACAAAAAGATAAGGCAAATATATATCACAACAAAATGAAAATTTTAGTGTTTATGTATGTTAAAATATTTGAAAACCATAATAAATTTGAGTGAAGAAAATTATTTCACGCACTAAAAATGAACACCAAAGTTTTGGTATCCATGTTTGGGAAATTCCACTAGTACAACCACTAATAGCTTGGTGGAATTTTAAAGGAAAGAGATATCTAATTGATCCTAACATGTTTTAAATGTGGTGGATATGCATGCCAGAAACATGTTGAAGAAGCAAATGACCTAATGATCCAAAAATTTCAATGAGTAGAAAAAATTAAATTCTCAAGTTAACGTGTTGTGGGATATTTACCAGAGCCATACAACCCACTTTATGCCTATTTTACAAAAAGCGGAACTAAAAAATTACAGATACTTTTTGGAATTATCTCTCCCGGAATCTACGCATTTCCATTTTGGATGTTCAATTTTTTTTCAAATTTGTGTTTTCACTCCCACAGTTTTCTCGGAAACAAAAAGATAAGGCAAATAAAGATCACAACAATAGGGAAATTTAAGAGTTTGTCTGAATAAAAATTTGAAAACTATAATAAATGTGAGTGAAGAAAATTATTTAACGCACTAAAAATGTACACCAAAGTTTTGTTATCCACGTTTGGAAATTCCACTAGTACAACCCCTAATAGCTTGGTGGAATTTTATAAGAAAGAGATTTCTAATTGATCCTAACATGTTTTAAATATGGTGGATATGCTTGCAAGAAACATGTTGAAGATGCAAATGACCTAATGATCCAAAAATTTCAAGGAGTAGAAAAAATTAAATTCTCAAGTTAATGTGTGTTGGGATATTTACCATAGGCAAACAACCCACTTTTTGCCTATTTTACAAAGAGCGGACCTAAAAAATCATAGATACTTTTTAGAGTTATCTCTCTCAGCATTTGTGCATTTCTATTTTGGATGTTCAATTTTTTTTCAAACTTGAGTTTTCACTCCCCCAGTTTTCTCGTAAACAAAAAGATATGGCAAATGTAGATCACAACAAAACGAAAATTTTATAGTTTATGTATGCAAAAAAATTTGAAAACTATAATAAATGTGAGTGAAGAAAATTATTTCACGCACTAAAAATGAACACCAAAGTTTTGTTATCCACGTTTCAGAAATGACACTAGTACAACCCCTAATAGCTTGGTGGAATTTTATTAGAAAGAGATTTCGACTTTATCCTAACTTGTTTTAAATGTGGTGGATATGCATGCCAGAAACATGTTGAAGATGCAACTGACCTATTGATCCTAAAATTTCAAGGATTAGAAAAAATAAAATTCTCAAGTTAACGTGCAGTGGCATATTTACCATAGCCAAACAACCCACTTTTTGCCTATTTTATAGAAAGCGGACCTACATAATCACAGATACTTTTTGGAATTAGCTCTTTCAGCATTTGTGCATTTCCATTTTGGATGCTAAATTTTTTTTCAAACTTGAGTTTTCGCTCTCCTAGTTTCTCCTAAACAAAAAGATAAGGCAAATATAGTTCACAAAAAAATGAAAATTTTGGAGTTTATGTATGCTAAAAAATTTGAAAACTATAATAAATGTGAGTGAAGAAAGTTATTTCACGCACTAAAAAGGAACACCAAAGTTTTGTTATCCATGTTTGGGAAATTCCACTGGTACAACCCCTGATAGCTTGGTGGAATTTTATAAGAAAGTGATTTCTAATTGATCCTAACATGTTTAAAATTTGGTGGATATGCATGCTAGAAACATGTTGAAGATGCAAATGACCTAATGATCCAAAAATTTCAAGGAGTAGGGTTAAATTCTGAAGTAATCGTGCGGTGGGATATTTACCAAAGCCAAATAACGCCCTTTTTACCTAATTTACAAAAAGTAGACCTAAAAAATCATAAATACTTTCTGGAATTATCTCTATCAGCATCTGTTCATTTCCATTTTGGATGTTCAATTTTTTTTCAAACTAGAGTTTTCACTCCCCCAGTTTTCTCGTAAACAAAAAGATAAGGCAAATATAGATCACAACAACAAAAAATTTTAAAGTTTATATATGCAAAAATATTTGAAAACTATAATAAATGTGAGTGATTAAAATTATTTCATGCACTAAAAAAGAACACCAAAGTTTTGGTATCCACATTTGGAAAATTCCACTAGTACAACCCCTAATAGCTTGGTAGAATTTTATAAGAAAGAGATTTCTAATTGATTCTAACATGTTTTAAATGTGGTGGATATGCATGCTAAATACATATTGAAGAAGAAAATGACCTAATGATCCAAAAATTTCAAGGTGTGGAAAAAATTAAATTCTCAAGTTAACATGCGGTGGGATATTTACTAGAGCCAAACAACCCACTTTTTGCCTATTTTAAAAAAAGTGGAACTAAAAATCACAGATACCTTTTTGAATTATCCCTCTCAGCATTTGTTATTTTCCATTTTGGATGCTCAATTTTTTTTTAAAATTGAGTTTTCACTCCCCAAGTTTTCTCGTAAACAAAAAGATAAGCCAAATAAAGATCACAATAAAATGAAAATTTTAAAGTTTATCTCTGTAAAAAAAATTTGAAAACAATTATAAATGTGAGTGAAGAAAATTATTTCACTCACAAAAAAAGAACACCACAGTTTTGTTATCCACGTTTGGGAAATTCCACTTGTACAACCTCTAATAGCTTGGTATAATTTTACAAGAAAAAGATTTGTAATTGATCCTATCATGTTTTAAATCTGGTGAATATGCATGCCAGAAACAAGTTGAAGATGCAAATGACCTAATGATCCAAAAATTTCAAGGAGTTGAAAAAAATTAAATTGTCAAGTTAACTTGCGGTGGGATATTTACTAGAGGCAAACAACCCACGTTTTGCCTATTTTACAAAGAGCAGACCTTAAAAATCACAGATAGTTTTTGGAATTATCTCTCTCAGCATTTGTGCATTTCCATATTGGATCTTAGATTTTTTTTCAAACATGAGCTTTCTTTCTCCTAGTTTGCTCATAAACCAAAAGATAAGGCAAATATAGATCACAACAAAATGAAAATTTTAGTGTTTATGTATGTTAAAATATTTGAAAACTATAATAAATGTGAGTGAAGAAAATTATTTCACGAACTAAAAATGAACACCAAAGTTTTGGTATCCACGTTTGGGAAATTCCACTAGTACAACCACTAATAGCTTGGTGGAATTTCATAAGAAAGAGACATCTAATTGATCCTAACATGTTTTAAATGTGGTGGATATGCATGCGAGAAACATGTTGAAGAAGCAAATGACCTAATGATCCAAAACTTTCAAGGAGTAGAAAAATTAAATTCTCAAGTTAACGTGCGGTGGGATATTTACCAGAGCCATACAACCCACTCTATGCCTATTTTACAAAAAGCGGACCTAAAAAATCACAGATACTTTTTGGAATTATCTCTCCCGGCATCTACACATTTCCATTTTGGATGTTCAATTTTTTTTCAAACTTGTGTATTCACTCCCACAGTTTTCTCGTAAACAAAAAGATAAGGCAAATAAAGATCACAACAAAAGGAAAATTTTAGAGTTTGTCTGAATAAAAATTTGAAAATTATAATAAATGTGAGTGAAGAAAATTATTTCACGCACTAAAAATGTACACCAAAGTTTTGTTATCCACGTTTGGAAATTCCACTAGTACAACCCCTAATAGCTTCGTGGAATTTTATAAGAAAGAGATTTCTAATTGCTCCTAACATATTTTGAATGTGGTTGATATGCTTGCAAGAAACATGTTGAAGATGCAAATGACCTAATAATCCAAAAATTTAAAGGAGTAGAAAAAATTAAATTCTCAAGTTAATGTGTGTTGGGATATTTACCATAGCCAAACAACCCACTTTTTGCCTATTTTACAAAGAGCGGACCTAAAAAATCATAGATACTTTTTAAAGTTATCTCTCTCAGCATTTGTGCATTTCCATTTTGGATGTTCAATTTTTTTTCAAACTTGAGTTTTCACTCCCCCATTTTTCTCGTAAACAAAAAGATAAGGCAAACTTAGATCACAACAAAACGAAAATTTTAGAGTTTATGTATGCAAAAAAATTTGAAAATTATAATAATTGTGAGTGAAGAAAATTATTTCACGCGCTAAAAATGAACACCAAAGTTTTGTTATCCACGTTTCGGAAATTCCACTAGTATAACCCCTAATAGCATTGTGGAATTTTATTAGGAAGAGATTTCAAATTTATCCTAACTTGTTTTAAATGTGGTGGATATGCATGCTAGAAACATGTTCAAGATGCAACTGACCTATTGATCCAAAAATTTCAAGGATTAGAAAAAATAAAATTCTCAAGTTAACGTGCAATGGCATATTTACCTGAGCCAAACAACCCACTTTTTGCCTATTTTACAGAAAGCGGACCTACATAATCACATATACTTTTTGGAATTAGCTCTTTCAGCATTTGTGCATTTCCATTTTGGATGTTAAATTTTTTTTCAAACTTGAGTTTTCACTCTCCCAATTTTCTCCTAAACAAAAAGATAAGGCAAATATAGTTCACAAAAAAATGAAAATTTTGGAGTTTATGTATGCTAAAAATTTTGAAAACTATAATAAATGTGAGTGAAGTAAATTATTTCACGCACTAAAAAGGAACACCAAAGTTTTGTTATCCATGTTTGGGAAATTCCAATAGTACAACCCCTAATAGCTTGGTGGAATTTTATAAGTAAGAGATTTCTAATTGATCCTAATATGTTTTAAATGTGGTGGATAAGCATGCAAGAAACATGTTGAAGATGCAAATCAACTAATGAACCAAAAATTTCAAGGAGTAAAAAAAATTAAATTCTCAAGTCAATGTACGGTAGGATATTTACCAGGAGCCAAACAACCCAATTTTGGCCAATTTTACAAAAAGCGGACCTAAAAAAGCACAGATACTTTTTGGAATTATCTCTCTCAGCATTTAAGCATTATCATTTTGGATCTTCAATTTTTTTCAAACTTGAGTTTTCACTCCCAGGTTTTCTCGTAAGCAAAAAGATAAGGCAAATATAGATCACAACAAAATGTAAATTTTGGAGTTTATGTATCCAAAAATTTTTGAAAACTATAATAAATGTGAGTGAAGAAAATTATTTCACGCACTAAACATGAGCACCAAATTTTTGTAATCGACGTTTGGGAAATTCCACTAGTACAACCGCTATTAGCAAGGTGGAATTATATAAGAAAGAGATTTCTAATTGATCCTAATACATGTGGTGGATATGCATGCCAGAAACATGTTGAAGCTGCAAATGACCTAATGTTCCAAAAATTTCAAGGAGAAGAAAAAATTAAATTCTCAAGTTAACGAGCGGTGGGATATTTACCAGAGCCAAACAACCTACTTTTTGCCTATTTTACAAAGAACGGACCTAAAAATCACAGATAATTTTTGGAATTATCTCTCTCAGCATTTGAGCATTTGCATTTTATATGTTAAATAATTTTTCAAACTTGAGCTGTCACTCCCCTAGTTTACTCTTAGAAAAAAAAAGATAAGACAAATATAGATCACAAAAAAATGAAAAATTTAGAGTTTATGTATGCAAACAAAATTTGAAAACTATAATAAATGTGAGTGAAGAAAGTTATTTCACACTCTAAAAATGAACACCAAAGTTTTGTTCTCCACGTTTGGGAAATTCCACTAGTACATCCCCAAATAGTTTGGTGGAATTTTATAAGGAAGAGATTTCTAATTGATCCTAACATGTTTTAAATTTGGTGGATATGCATGCAAGAAACATGTTGAAGATTCAAATGACCTAATGATCAAAAATTTTCAAGGAGTAGAAAAAATTAAATTCTCAAGTTAACGTATGGTGGGATATTTACCAAACCCAAAAAACAAACTTTTGGCAAATTTTAGAAAAAGCAGACCTAAAAAATTAATGATACCTATTGTAATTGTCTCTGTCTACATTTGTGCATTTCCATTTTGGATGTTCAATTTGTTTTTAAACTTGAGTTTTCACACTCCTAGTTTTCTTGTATTCAAAAAGATAAAAAAAATATAGATCACAACAAAATAAAAATTTTAGAGTTGATGTATGCAAAAAAAACTTAAAACTATAATAAATGGGAACGAAGAAAATTATTTCACACACTAAAAATCAACACCAAAGTTTTGTTATCCACATTTGGGAAATTCGACTAGTACAACCCCTAATAGCTTGGTGGAATTTTATAAGAAAGAGATTTCTTATTGATCATAACATATTTTAAATGTGGTGGATATGCATGCCAGAAACATGTTGAATATGCAAATGACCTAATGATCAAAAAATTTCAAGGAGTAGAAAAAATTAAATTCTCAAGTTATCGTGCAGTGGGATATTTAGCAGAGCCAAACAACGCACTTTTTGCCTATTTTACAAAAAGTGGACCTAAAAAATCACATATACTTTTTGAAATTATCTCTCTCAACATTTGTGCATTTCCATTTTGGATGTTATATTTTTTTTTAAACTTGAGTTTTCACTCACCCTGTTTTCTCATAAACAAAAAGATAATGCAAATATAGATCACAACCAAATGATAATTTTAGAGTTTATGTATACCAAAAAATTGAAAACTATAATAAATGTGAGTGAAGAAAATTATTTCATGCACTAAAAATCAACACCAATGTTTTGTTATCCATGTTTGGGAAATTCCACTAGTACATCCTCCAATATCTTGGTGGAATTTTATAAGAAAGAGATTTCTAATTGACCCTAACATGTTTTAAATTCGGTGGATATGCATGCCAGAAACATGTTGAAGATGCAAATGACTTAATGATCCAAAAATTTCAAGGAGTAAAAAAAATTAAATTCTTAAGTTAACGTGCGGTGGGATATTTACAAGAGCCAAACAACCCACTTTTTGCCTATTTTACAAAAAGCGTACCTAAAATATCACAAATACTTTTTGGAATTATCTCTCGCAGCATTTGTGCATTTCCATTTTGGATGTTCAATTGTTTTTCAAACTTGAGTTTACACTCTCCTAATTTTCTCGTAATAAAAAAGATAAGGCAAATATAGATCACAACAAAATGAAAATTTTAGAGTTTATGTATACAAAAAAATTTGAAAACTATAATAAATATGAGTTAAGAAAATAATTTAACGTACAAAAAATGAACACCAAATATTTGTTATCCACGTGTGGGAAATTCCACTAGTACATCCCCTAAAAGCTTGGTCTAATTTTACACGAAATAGATTTCTAATTGACCCTAATATGTTTTAAATGTGGTGGATATGCATGCCAGAAACATGTCGAAGATGCAAATGACCTAATGATCCAAAAATTTCAAGGAGTAGAAGAAATTAAATTCTTAAAATAACGTGCGGTGGGATATTTACCAGAGCCAAACAACCCACTTTTTGCCTATTTTACAAAAAGCGGACCTAAAATATCACCAATACTTTTTGTAATTATCTCTCTCAGCATTTGTGCATTTCCATTTTGGATGTACAATTGTTTTTCAAACTTGAGTTCACACTCTCCCAGTTTTCTCGTAAACAAAAAGATAAAGTAAATATAGATCAATACAAAATGAAAATTTTAGAGTTTATGTATGCAAAAAACTTTGAAAAATATAATAAATGTGAGAAAATAAAATTATTTCACACACTAAAAATGAACACCAAAGTTTGGTTATCCACGTTTGGGAAATTCCACTAGTACAACCCCTAATAGGTTGGAGGAATTTTTTAAGAAAGATATTTCTAATTGACCCTAACATGTTTTTAATGTGGCGGATATGCATCCCACAAACATGTTGAAGCTGCAAATGACCTAATGATCCAAGAATTCACAGAGTAGAAAAAATTAAATTCTCAAGTTAACGTGCGGTGGGATATTTGCCAGAGCCAAATAACCTACTTTTTGCCTATTTTACAAAGAGCGGACCTAAAAAATCAAAGATACTTTTTGGAATTATTTCTCTCAGCATTTGAGCATTTCCCTTTTTGATGTTCAATAATTTTTCAAACTTGAGTTTTCACTCCCCCAGTTCACTCGTAAAAAAAAGATACGGCAAATAAAGATCACAACAAAATGAAAATTTAAAAGTTTTTGTGTCTAAAAAATTTGAAAACTATAATAAATATGAGTAAAGAAAATTATTTCACACACTAAAAATGAACACCAAAGTTTTGTTAGCAACGTTTGGGAAATTCCACTAGTTCAACCCCTAATAGCATGGTGGAATTTTATCCGAAAGAGATTTCTAATTGATCCAAACATGATTTAAATGTGATGGATATGCATGCCAGAAACATGTTGAAGATGCAAATGACCTATTCATCCAAAAATTTCAAGGAGTAGAAAAAATTAAATTCTCAAGTTAACGTGCGGTAAGATATTTACCAGATCCAAACAACTCACTTTTTCCCTATTTTACAAAAAGCGGACCTAAAAAATCACAGATACTTTTTGGAATTATGTCTCTCAGCATTTTTGCAATTCCATTTTGGATGTTCAAATTTTTTTCAAACTTGAGTTTTCACTCTCTCTCTTATCTCGTAAACAAAAAGATAAGGCAAATATAGATCACAAAAAAATGAAAATTTAAGAGTTTATGTATAAAAAAAAGATTGAAAACTATAATAAATGTGAGTGAAGAAAATTATTTCACGCACTAAAAATGAACACCAAAGTTTTGTTCTCCACGTTTGTGAAATTCCACTAGTACATCCCCTAATCTTTTGGTGGAATTTTATAAGAAAGAGATTTCTAATTGACCCTAACATGTTTAAAATTCGGTCGATATGCATGCCAGAAACATGTTGAAGATGCAAATGACCTACTGATCCCAAAATTTCAAGGAGTTGAAAAAATTAAATTCTTAAGTTAACGTGCGGTTGGATATTTACTAGTGCCAAACAACCCCCTTTTTGCCTATTTTACAAAAACCGGACCAAAAATATCATAGATACTTTGTGGAATTATCTCTCACAGCATTTGTGCATTTCCATTTTGGATGTTCAATTGTTTTTCAAACTTGAGTTTACACTCTACTAGTTTTCTCGTAAACAAAAAGATAAGGCAATTATAGATCACACCAAAATGAAAATTTTAGAGTTTACGTATACAAAAAAAATTTGAAAAATATAATAAATGTGAGTGAAGAAAATTATTTCACGCACTAGAACACAAAAGTTTTGTTATCCAGGTTTTGGGAAATTCCACTAGTACATCCCCTAATAGCTTAGTGGAATTTTACAAGAAAGAGATTTCTAATTGACCCTAACATGTTTTAAATGTGGTGGATATGCATGCCAGAATCATGTTGAAGATGTAAATGACCTAATGATCCTAAAATTTCAAGGAGTAGAAAAAATTAAATTCTTAAGTTAACGTGCGGTGGGATTTTCACAAGAGCCAAACAATCCACTTTTTGCCTATTTTACAAAAAGAGAACCTAAAATATCATAGATACTTTTTGGAATTATCTCTCGCAGCATTTGTGCATTTCCATTTTGGATGTTCAATTGTTTTTCAAACCTGAGTTTACACTCTCCAAGTTTTCTCGTAAACAAAAAGATAAGGCAAATATAGATCACAATAAAATGAAAATTTTAGAGTTTATGTATGCAAAAAACATTGAAAACTATAATAAATGTGAGTGAATAAAATTATTTTATGTACTAAAAATGAACAACAAAGATTGGTTATCCACGTTTGGGAAATTCCACTAGTACAACACCTAATAGCTTGGTGGAATTTTATAAGGAAGATATTTCTAATTGATCCTAACATGTTTTAAATGTGGTGGATATGTTTGCAAAAAACATGTTGAAGATGCAAATGACCTAATGATCCAAAAGTTTCAAGGATTAGAAAAAAATAAATTGTCTAGTTAACATGCGGTGGGATATTTACCAGAGCCAAACAACTAGCTTTTTGCCTATTTTACAAGAAGCCTACCAAAAAAATCATACAGACTTTTTGGAATTATCTCTCTCAAAATTTGTGCATTTCCATTTTGGATGTTCAATTTTTTTTCAAACTTGAGTTTTCACTCTCCCAATTTTCTCGTAAACAAAAAGATAAGGAAAATATTGATCACAACAAAATGTAAATTTTAGAGTTTGTGTTTGCAAAAAAATTTGAAAACTATAATAAATGTGAGGGAAGAAAAATATTTCATGCACTATAAATGAACACCAAAGTTTTGTTCTCCACGTTTGGGAAATTCCACTAGTACAACCCCTAATAGCTTTGAGGAATTTTATAAGAAAGAGATTTCTAATTGATCCTAACATGTTTTAAATGCGGAGGATAAACATGCTAGAAACATGTTGAAGATGCAAATCACCAAATGAACCAAAAATTTCAATGAGTAGAAAAAATTAAATTCTCAAGTTAACGTGTGGTGGGATATTTACAAGAAGCCAAACAACCCACTTTTTACCTATTTTACAAAATCGGACCTAAAACATCACAGATACTCTTTGGAATTATCTCTTTTAGCATTTAAGCATTATCATTTTGGATGTTCAATTTTTTTTCAAATTGAGTTTTCACTCCCACAGTTTTCTCGTAAACAAAAAGATAAGGCAAATATAGATCACAACAAAATGAAAAATTTTAGAGTTTATGTATGCATAAAAATTTGAACACGATAATAAATGTGAGTGAAGAAAATTATTTCACGCACTAAACATGAGCACAAAAGTTTTGTAATCCACGTTTGGTAAATTCCACTAGTACAACCGCTATTAGCATTGTGGAATTATATAAGAAAGAGATTTCTAATTGATCCTAACATGTTTAAAATGTGGTGGATATGCTTGCTAGAAACATGTTGAAGCTGCAAATGACCTAATGATCCAAAAAGTTCAAGGAGTAGAAAAACTTAAATTCTCAAGTCAACGTGCGGTGGGATATTTACCAGAGCCAAACAACCTACTTTTTTCCTATTTTACAAAGAGTGTACCTAAAACATGACAGATCCTTTTTGGAATTATCTCTCTCAGCATTTGAGCATTTCAATTTAGGATGTTCAATATTTTTTCATACTTGTGTTTTCACTCCCCCTGTTTACTCGTAAAAAAACAAGATAAGGCAAATATAGATCACAACAAAATGAAAATTTTAGTGTTTATGTACCTAAAAAAATTTGAAAACTATAATAAATGTGAGAAAAGAAAATTATTTCTCGCACTAAAAATAAACGCCAAAGTTTTGTTATCAACGTTAGGGAAATTCCACTAGTACAACCTAGCTTGGTGGAATTTTAATAGAAAGAGATTTTTAATTGATGCAAACATGTTTTAAGTGTGGTGAATATGCATGCAAGAAACATGTTGAAGCTGCAAATGACCTAATGATCCAAAGATTTCAAGGAGTAGAAAATAATAAATTCTTAACGTAACGTGCGGTGGGATATTTACCAGAGCCAAACAACCCACTTTTTGGATATTTTACAAAAAGTGGACCTAAAAAATCTCAGATACTTTTTGGAATTATCTCTCTCAGCATTTGTGCATTTCCATTTTGGATGTTCAATGTTTTTTTCAAACTGGAGTTTTCACTCTCCCAGTTTTCTCGTAAACAAAAAGATAAGGCAAATGTAGATCACAACAAAATGAAAATTTTAGAGTTTATGTATGCAAATAAATTTGAAAACTATAGTAAATGTGAATGAAGAAAATTATTTCTCGCACTAAAAACGAACACCAAAGTTTTGTTATCAACGTTTGGGAAATTCCACTAGTACAACCCCTAATAGCATGGCAGAATTGTATAAGAACGAGATTTCTAATTTATCCTAACATGTTTTAAATGTGGTGGATATGCACGCCAGAAACAAGTTGAAGATGCAAATGACCTAATGATCCAAAAATTTCAAGGAGTTGAAAAAGTTAAATTCTTAAGTTAACGTGCGGTGGGATTTTTACAGAGCCAAACAACCCACCTTATGCCTATTTTACAAAAAGCGGACTTAAAATATCACAGATACTTTTTGGAATTATTTCTCTCAGCATTTGTGCATTTCCATTTTGGATGTTCAATTTTTTTTGAAACTTGAGTTTTCTCTATCCCACTTTTGTCGTAAACAAAAAGATAAGGCAAATATAGATCACAACAAAATGAAAATTTTAGAGTTTATATGTGCAAAAAAATTTGAAAACTATAATAAATGTGAGTGAAGAAAGTTATTTAATTTACTAAAAATGAACACCAAAGTTTTGTTATCCACGTTTGGGAAATTCCATTTGTACAACCCCTAATAGCTTGGTGGAATTTTAAAAGAAAGAGATTTCTAATTGATCCTAACATGTTTTAAATGTGGTGGATACGCTTGCTAGAAACTTGTTGAAGATGCAAATGACCTAATGATCCAAAAATTTCAAGGAGTAGGAAAAATTAAATTCTCAAGTTAACGTGCGGTGGTATATTTACGAGAGCAAAACCAGCCCACTTTTTTCCTATTTTACAAAAAGCGGACCTAAAAAATCACAGATACTTTTGGAATTATCTCTCTCAGCATTTGTGCATTATCATTTTGGATGTTTAATTTTTTTTCAAACTTGAGTTTTCCCTCCCCCAGTTTTCTCGTAAACAAAAAGATAAGGCAAATATAGATCACAACAAAAAGAAAATTTTAGAGTTTATGTATGTAAAATAATTTGAAAACTATAATAAATGTGAGTGAAGAAAATTATTTCACACACTAAAAATGAACACCAAAGTTTTTTTATCCACATTTGGGAAATTCCACTAGTACAACCCCTAATAGCTTGGTGGAATTTTTTAAGAAAGAGATTTCTAATTGATCCTAACATGTTTTAAATGTGGTGGATATGCTTGCAAGAAACTTGTTGAAGATGCAAATGACCTAATGATCCAAAAATTTTAAGGAGAAGAAAAAATTAAATTCTCAAGTTAACGTGCGTTGGGATATTTCCTAGAGCAAAACAACCCACTTTTTTCCTATTCAACAAAAAGCGTACCTAAAAAGTCATAGAATCTCTTTCAAAAACTATAATAAATGTGAGTGAAGAAACTTATTTCATGAACTAAAAATGAACACCAAAATTTTTTTATCCACGTTTGGGAAATTCCACAAGTACAACCCCTAATAGCTTGGTGGAATTTTATAAGAAAGAAATTTATAATTGATCCTAACATGTTTTAAATGTGTTGGATATGCATGCCAGAAACATGGTAAAGATGAAAATGACTTAATGATACAAAACTTTCAAGGAGTAGAAAAAATTAAATTCTCAAGTTAACGTGCGGTGGGATATTTACCTGAGCCAAACCACCCACTTTTTGGATATTTTTCAAAAAGCTGAGCTAAAAAATCACAGATACTTTTTCGAATTATCTCCCTCAATATTTGTGCATTTCCATTTAGGATGTTAAATTTTTTTTTCAAACTTGAGTTTTCACTCTCCCAGTTTTCTTGTAAACAAAAAGATAAGGCAAATATAGATCACAACAAAATTAAAATTTTAGAGTTAATGTATGCAAAGAAATTTGAAAACTATAATAAATGTGAGAGGAGAAAATTATTTCACGCACTAAAAATGAACACCAAATTTTTTTTATCCACGTTTGGAAAATTCCAATAGTACAAACCCTAATAGCTTGGTGGAATTTTAAAACAAAGAGATTTCTAATTGATCATAACATGTTTTAAATGTGGTGAATATGCATGCTAGATACATGTTGAAGATGCAAATGATTAAATCATCCAAAAATTTCAAGGAGTAGAAAAAATTACATTCTCAAGTTAACATGCGGTGGGATATTTAGCAGAGCCAAACAACCATCTTTTTGCCCATTTTGCAAAAAGCGGACCTAAAAAATCACAGATACTTTTTGGAATTTTCTCTCTCAGCATTTGTGTATTTCCTTTTTGGATGTTAAACTTTTTTTCAAACTTGAGTTTTCACGCCCTCAGTTTTCTTGTAAACAAAAAGATAAGGCAAATAAAGATCACAACAAAATGAAAAATTTAGAGTTTATGTATGCAAAAAAATTGAAAACTATATTAAATGTGAGTGAAGAATATTATTTCTCGCACTAAAAATGAACACCAAAGTTTTGTTATCCACGTTTGGGAAATTCCACTAGTATAACCCCTAATAGCTTGGTAGAATCTTATAAGAAAGAGATTTCTAATTGATCCTAACATGTTTTAAATGTGGTGGATATGCATGCCAGAAACATGTTGAAGACGCAAATGACCTAATAAGTCAAAAATTTAAAGGAGTAGAGAATATTAAATTCTTAAGTAAACGTGCGGTGGGATATTTACCAGGGCCAATCAACCCACGTTTTGCCTATTTTACAAAAAGCGGACCTAAAAAATCACAGATACTTTTTGGAATTATCTCTCTCAGCATTTGTGCATTTCCATTTTGGATGTTCAATTTTTTTTCAAACTTGAGTTTTCACTCCCCCAGTTTTCTTGTAAAAAAAAAGATAAGGAAAATTTATATTACAACATAATGAAAATTTTAAAGTTTATGTCTACAAAAAAAATTTTAAACTATAATAAATGTGAATAAAGAAAATTCTTTCTCGCACTAAAAATAAACACCAAAGTTTTGTTGTCCACATTTGGGAAAATCCACTAGTACAACCCCTAATAGGTTGGTGGAATTTTATACGAAAGAGATTTATAATTGATCCTAACATATTTTAAATGTGGTGGATATGCATGCCAGAAACATGTTGAAGATGCAAATGACCAAATGATCCATAAATTTGAAGGAGTAGAAAGAATTAAATTCTCAAGTTAACGTGCAGTGGGATATTTACCAGAGCCAAACAACCCACATTTTGCCTATTTTACGAAGTGTGGACCTAAAAAATCAGAGATACTTTTTGGAATTATCTCTCTCAGATTTTGTGCATTTCTATTTTGGATATTCAATTTTTTTCTTACTTGAGTTTTCTCTCCCCTTGTTTTCTTGTGAACAAAAAGATAAGGCAAATATAGTTCACAACAAAATGAAAATTTGAAAGTTTTCTCTCCCCCCCCCCCCCCCCCCCCCCCCCCCCCTCCCCCTTCTGGTTCTCGTAAACAAAAAGATAAGGTAAATATAGATAACAAAAAAATGAAATTTTAAAATTCATGTATGCAAAACAATTTGAAAACTATAATATATGTGAGTGAAGAAAATTATTTCACGAACTCAAAATGAACACCAATGTTTTGTTATCCACGTTTGGGAAATTCTACTAGTACAACCCTTAATAGCTTGGTGGAATTTTATGAGAAAGAGATTTCTAATTGATCCTAACATGTTTTAAATGTGGTGGATATGCATGCCAGAAAATATTGCAGATGCAAATGACCCAATGATCCAAAAATTTCAAGGAGTAGAAAAAAATAAATTCTCAAGTTAACGTGCGATGGGATATTTACCAGAGCCAAACAACCCACTTTTTGCCTATTTTACCAAAAGCGGATCTAAAAAATCACTGATACTTTTTGGAATTATCTCTCTTAGCATTTGTGTCTTTCCATTTTGGATGTTCAAATTTTTTTCAAACTTGAGTTTTTTCTCACCAAGTTTTCTCGTAAAAAAAAAGATAACGCCAATATAGATAGCAACAAAATGAATATTTTAGAGTTTATGTATCCAAAAAAATTGAAAAATCTAATAAATGTGAGTGAATAAAACTATTTCACGCACTAAAAATGAACACCAAAGTTTTGTTATACACGTTTGGGAAATTCCACTAGTACAACCCTAATAGCTTGATGGAATTTAATAAGAAAGAGATTTCTAATTGATCCTAACATGTTTTAAATGTGGTGGATATGCATGCCAGAAACATGTTGAAGATGCAAATTACATAATGATCCAAAAATTTGGAGTAGAAAACATTAAATTCTCAAGTTAACGTGCGGTGGGTTATTTACCAAAGCCAAACAACCCACTTTTTGCCTATTTTACAAAAAGCGGACCTAAAAAATCACAGATACTTTTAGGAATTATCTCTCTCAGCATTTGTGTATTTCCATTTTGGATGTTGAATTTTTTTTCAAAATTGAGTTTTCTCTCTCCCAATTTTCTCGAAAAAAAAACATAAAGGCAAATATAGATCACAACAAAATGAAAATTTTAGAGTTCATGTTTGCAAAAAAATTTGAAAACTGTAATAAATGTGAGTGAAGAAAATTATTTTACGCACTAAAAATGAGCTTCAAAGTTTAGTAATCCACGTTTGGGAAATTCCACTAGTACAACCCCTATTAGCTTGGTGGAATTTTATAAGAAAGAGATTTCTAATTGATCCTAACATGTTTTAAATATGGTGGATGTGCATGCTAGAAACATGTCGAAGATGCAAATGACCTAATGATCCAAAATTTTGAAGGAGTAGAAAAATTAAATTCTCAACTTAACGTGCGGTGGGATATTTACCAGGAGCCAAACAACCCACTTTTTGCCTATTTTACAAAAATCGGACCTAAAAAATCACATGTACTTTGTGGAATTATCTCTCTCAACATTTGTGCATTTCCATTTTGGATTTTCAATTTTTTTTCAAATTTGAGTTTTCACTCCCCCTATTTTCTCGTAAACAAAAAGATAAGATAAATGTAGATCACAACAAAATGAAAATTTTAGATTTTATGTATGCAAAAAAATTTGAAAACTATAATAAATGTAAGTGAAGAAAATTATTTCTCGAACTAAAAATGAACACCAAAGTTTTGTTATCCACGTTTGGGAAATTTCACTAGTACATCCCCTAATAGCTTGGTGGAATTTTATCAGAAAGAGATTTCTAATTGATCCAAACATGTTTTAAATGTGGTGGATATGCATGCCAGATACATGTTGATGATGCAAATGACCTAATGATCCAAAAATTTCGAGTAGAAAAAATTAAATTCTCAAGTATACGTGCGGTGGGATATTTACCTGAGCCAAACAACTCACTTTTTGCCTATTTTACAAAGAGCGGACCTAAAAAATCACATATACTTTTTGGAATTATCTCTCTCAGCATTTGTGCATTATCATTTTGGATGTTCAATTTTTTTTCAAAGTTGAGTTTTCTCTCCCAATTTTCTGGTAAACAAAAAGATAAGCCAAATATAGATCACAAAAAAATGAAAATTTTAGAGTTTATGTATGCAAAAAAATTTGAAAACTATAATAAATGTGAGTGAAGTAAATTATTTCACGCACTAAAAATGAACACCAAAGTTTTGTTATCCACGTTTGGGAAATTCCACTAGTTCAACCCCAAATAGGTATGTGGAATTTTATAAGAAAGAAATTTCTAATTGATCCTAACATGTTTTAAATGTGGTGCGATATGCATGCCAGAAACATGTTGAAGATGCGAATGGCCTAATGATCCAAAAATTTAACGGAGTAGAGAAGATTAAATTCTCAAGTTAACGTTCGGTGGGATATTTACCAGATCCAATCAACCCACTTTTTGCCTATTTTACAAAAAGCGGACCTAAGAAATCACAGATACGTTTTGGAATTATCTCTCTCAGCATTTGTGCATTTCCATTTTGGATGTTCAATTTTTTTTCAAACTTGAGTTTTCACTCCCCCATTTTTCTCATAAACAAAAAGATAAGTCAAATGTATATCACAACAAAATGAAAATTTTAAAGTTTATGTCTAGAAAAAAATTGTAAACCATAATAAATGTGAGTAAAGAAAATTCTTTTACGCACTAAAAATGAACACCAAAGTTTTGGTATCCACGTTTGGTAAATTCCCCTAGTACAACCCCTAATAGCTTGGTGGAATTTGATAAGAAAGAGATTTCTAATTGATCCTAACATATTTTTAATATGGTGGATGTTAAACAGAGTATGCTCAGCCCAGGAACATCTAAACAGCATTCAAGAAGAAAGCCAACACTGATCTATTACAAATACGATAAGAAACTTCGTCCCACCACATGCTCTAGAAGAGCTTCAATGGTTTCTGGATTGAACTGAAATTACAAGAATAAACTAAACAATACAATAGAGTAATGAAGAAGGAATAACTCTGATTTTTTGGATACCAATGCCGCTGAAGAACACCTCTATTTATAAGTATTTTTCATCTAGGAAGCTTGTAGAGTAAGCCATTTAGAAAGCTTATAGAGCACACCATATAGGAAGCTTGTAGAGCAAGCCATCTAGGAAGCTTGTAGAGCACACCATCTAGGAAGCTTGTAGAGCAAGCCATCTAGGAAGCTTGTAGAGCAAGCCATCTTGTTATCCTCCATGTTGGCACTTGGTGAAGCAATCGTGACACGTGCATACCGCGGGGCAAGCCCCCTTGGATCCCCGTCGGGGCTAACGCCCCGAACCCTACTATCCATTTTATAGTTTCTTCACCAGTAACCATTGCGGTCACAATTTGACCTCATCAGCGTCTAAGCTGGAATCGTTAACTAATTACTCACTATCGACATTGGCGTTCCTCATACTTGGGGGCCAGTGAATACATTACATTAACGGTAACTTGAGAGAGGTGAGCATTGAAACACTAACAACCCCCCCCCCCCCCCCCCCCCCCCCCCCCCCCCCCCCCCCCCCGCCCCCTCAATGTTCACCTCTGTTGGACTATGTTCTTGGGCCAACGCCCAAGCCATGAAGATGTTTGTTCATCTGAGCACTTCCTAGTGCTTTCGTAAAAATGTCTGCATGGTTGTCTTTTGTAGGGCAGTACTCCATGTATATGGTCTCCTCTTCAATCAGTTCTCTTACATAGTGATACTGAATCTCTATGTGTTTAGTTCTACCATGGAACACTGGGTTCTTCGCCATAGCTATGCAACTTTGACTGTCACAATTTAAGGTAGTTGACTCAGTCAAAGGAATACCTATATCAGTCAAGATGCATCGTAGCCACATAGCTTCACAGGCTGCTACACAAGCAGCTTTATACTTTGCTTCAGTTGATGACAGTGCAACTGTTTGTTGCTTCTTACTAGCCCATGAGATGATACCACTCCAAACATGAATCCGTAGCCAGTAATGGATTTCTGCGTGTCAATATCTCTAGCCCAATCTGACTCACAATACCCAGATAAAATATCTCCTCTTGTGTAAGATACTCCAAAAGTTAAAGTACCTTTAAGATATTTGAGGATTCACATTCCAGCTTGCCAATGCATTTTTCTTGGATTGTTAGAAAAACGACTGAGCACTCCCACACCATAGCTAATGTCAGGTCTTGTGTTACAAAGGAAGATTAAACTTCTAACTAATTTTCTGTAGAGCTTGTTGTCAACCTTTTCAGAGGAATCATTGATTGACAGCTTGGTATTCACTTCCATTGGGGTGACTACTGGATTACTTTCGGTCATGCCAAAAGTAGATAATAGTTCTCGAGCATAACGTTCCTGAGAAATAAAGATATGATAAGATTTTTGCCATACCTCAATTCCCAAGTAGTAATGAAGAAGACCCAAGTCTGTCATGTCGAACTCTTGGCTCAACCATTCCCGATTTTTCACAATGTTGTCTTCATGGTCACCAGTGATTACTAGGTCATCTACATAGAGTACTACAATGACTCTTTTCTCATGTTCACAAAGAACATATAAGTTTGCTTCAGATTTGCTTCTACAGAACCCGCGCTCCAAGAAGAAAGAGTCGATACATTTGTACTAGGCTCATGGTGCCTGCTTTAGACTGTACAAGGCCTTTTTTAATTTAAATACCTTCTCCTCTACATTTGGTAGTTCAAAGCCTTGGGGTTGTGCCACATAGACTTCTTCCTCAAGTTTCCCATTCAAAAAGGCAGATTTTACATCCATTTGATGTACCGTCCACCCGTAATGAGCAGAAGCTGCAAGAACTACCCGAATTGTTGTCATCTTTGTTGTTGGAGTGAAGATCTCATCAACATCAAAACCTTTAATCTGTGAGAATCCCTGAGCAACAAGGCATGCTTTGTATTTTTCAAGAGTACCGTCAGCCTTGTACTTTGTTTTCCAAATCCATTTGCTGCCAATGATCTTTCGGTTAGGAGGTTTGTCAACAATCTCCCAAGTATCATTCTTTATGATACACTAATACTCTGTTTGAATTGCAGCTCTCCATTTTGGATCTGACATGGCTTCCTCCCACTTATTTGTTCTTTTACCATCTCGATGATTTGAGTCATCAAAGCCATGTTCAAAAGTTGTTGTCCTGCTTTGTGCTGCTCCTCTATTCTCTTTGATCGTCTAAGCCCATCAGGACAAGGGCTTTTATCTTCAACATCTAGAGTTCTGTCATCAAATAGCTAGTGCACCCACTTTGGTTGTGGCTTCCGTGGGGGTGCACTAGGTTGGTTTGTTGTTTCTTTTTAACGGAAACATCTTCTACATCACTTACTGGCTGTTCAGCAGGCACTTGGTGAGTTACTTCATCAGTTGGTGACAAAATGGCAGGATCATTATCCTCCATTGAGAGTGGTCACTCATTAAACACCACGTCTTGGCTTATGACTAACTTCTTGGCCTCTACATCATAGAGTCTATATGCTTTAGACTCTTCACTATAACCCAAGAAGATACATTTCTTTCTCTTGTCATCTAATTTCTTTCTTTTTTCTTTGGGAATGTGTGCAAAACACTCACACCCAAATTTTCTTAAATGAGACACAGAAGGTTTCATACCTGAGTAAGCCTCATTTGGAGTCTTGTCATTCAATGCTTTTGTGGAGCATCGATTTACGACATATACTGCTGTATTTACTGCTTCTCCGCAGAACATATCTGGTAGCCCAACACCTTTTATCATGCACCGAGCCATTTTCCACCATCGTTCGATTTTGACGTTCAACTACACCATTTTGTTCTGGTGTATGTGGAGCAGTAAGTTGGTGTTTGATACCAACTGAATTACAGTAGCTAGAGAATTCAGCAGAACATAATTCCCCCCCACGATCTGTATGAAACTTCTTCACAGTTGCTGCGTTCTCATTTGTCACTTGCTTATGCCACACCTTGAATTTTGCAAGAGCATCAGCCTTGTCCCGAAGGAAGTACACCCACATCTTTCTACTGTAATCATCGACTAACAGCATAAAGTAGAAAGATCCTCCTAACGCCATCGTAGTCATTTTCCCACAGAGATCAGCATGTACCAACTCTAGAGGAGCCTTTGATTTGTTTTGACTCTCTTTGGGAAATGACTTTCTTTGTTGCTTGCCCAGCATACAAGCTTCACAAGGTTCTTCAATTACATCAATTTAAGGCAAATCTGTCACCATATTTTTCTTCTGCATTTCCTTCAACACATGAAAGGAAATGTGTCTGAATCTTTCATGCCAAAGTTGACTTTTTTTTGCATCAACAACAGCAAAAAGTGAGTTGATTTCATAAAGGTTATCCCTACGGATACCTCTTGCAACTATGTTCTCATTTTTATCAAGAATAAGAGATTCATTTTTCTTGAAATGTACCTCCAAATCTTTGTTTGTAATTGTAGCTACGGACAACAGGTTTCTTGAGATTTGGGGAACAAGTAGAACATCTGCTATCTTCTTACTTTCTCCATCATTAGACTTAATGGATATGGTGCCTATCCCTTCAACGGGACATCTCGCATTATTCCCGACCACCACATTCATTAGTTGTTGTAGAGGATTTAAAGAATCGTAGAATTCTTTCTTACTGGTCATGTGTCGGGAAGCTCTAGAACCTAACACCCATGTAGTCTTTTGTTGTACATGAGCACTAGAGCATGATTCCTCTGTGACATTGAACAGAGGAAGCTCAATTTATGCAGAATTTTCAGATTCTCTATTCTTCCAGTTTTTTTTTACCGCGTCGTTCTTCTCATCGTGGATTCGTGTTCTACAATCTTTGACATCATGACCCTTCTTGTTACAATAATAACACGATCGAAAGAACTTCTTACTCTTTGGTTTCTTCTTTGATTCATTGCTAACCTTTGCTTTTGCTGTGAAGGCAGAGTCAGATTGATTGTCTCTACCTTTTAGCCTCATCTCCTCCTCCATCAATAAGGCAGAGAAATCTTCAAAGGTCAACGGAGGATCACGAACTTGTGTATTGAGTACTGTCACGAGGCCATCAAATTTTTATGGCAGCACTCGAATCTTCGAGCAAGTTCCTTTGTTGACTTGGCTATACCATCAAAAGCCATTTTATCACGTAGGTTTTTCATCCTAGTAATAAAAGACTCTGCTGCCTCATCTTCACTTAATCTTTCAACAGCAAGTTGATTTTCCAGATTTTGGATATGAGTCTGGTTCCTCGTTTCATACTGATTTTTCAGTATGTTCCATGCTTCATTCGCCTTCAAAGTATGTTGAATCAGGGTGAGGACAGAATCTTGAATACCTGTGAGAATTGCACAAAGTGCATCAGCATTCTTCCTTCTCCAATCTTTGAAGAGCTGAGGATTAGGAGGAGTGATCTTTCCACCATTGGTGATAGCAACAGGTTCAGCATCAACTCCCAGAACTATATCAAGAAGTTCATAGGAGTCCAGAATCGTAGTGATTTTGAACTTCCACAGGAGATAGTTCGTGCCATCAAATTTGCCTTCTGTGAAAGTAGGGGGATAAATACATATTGCTGGTAAAGAACCAGAACTAGTAGAAGAGCTACTTGTCTTAAGATCAGTCATAATGTTGTGCTTTACGACAGATGATTGTTGTTAAGAGTCCCCTAGAGCTCTGATACCATGTAAAACAGAGTAAGCTCAGCCCAGGAACATCTAAACAACAATCAAGAAGAAAGCCAACACTGATCTATTACAAATACGATAAGAAACTTCGTCCCACCACACGCTCTAGAAGACCTTCAATGGTTTCTTGACTGAACAGAAATTACAAGAAGAAACTAAACAATAAAGCAGGGTAATGAAGAAGGAATAGTTCTGATTTTCTGGATACCAATGCAGCTGAAGAACACCTCTATTTATAAGTGTTTTTCATCTAGGAAGCTTGTAGAGCAAGCCATCTAGGAAGCTAGTAGAGCAAGCATCCTGCTGTCCTCCACGTTGGCACTTGGTGATGAAATCGTGACACGTGCATACCGCGGGGCCAGCCCCCTTGGACCCCCATTGGGGCTGACGCCCCGAACCCTACTATATGTTTTACAGTTTCTTCACAAATTACCATTGCGGTCACAATTTGACCTCATCAGCGTCTAAGCTGGAACCATTAACTAATTACTCACTATCGACATTGGCACTCCTCATATTTGGGGGCCAGTGAATACATTACATTAACGGTAATTTGAGAGAGGTGGGCATTGATACACTAACAGTGGATATGCATGCCAGAATCATGTTGAAGATACAAATGACCTACTGATCCAAATATTTCAAGGAGAAGAAAAAATTAAATTCTCAAGTTAACGTGCAGTTGGATATTTACCAGAGCCAAACAACCCACTTTTTGCCTATTTTAAAAAGAGCGGACCTAAAAAATCACAAATACTTTTTGGAATTATCTCCGTCAGTATTTGTGCATTTCCATTTTGGATGTTCAATTTTTTTTCAAACTTGAGTTTTCACTCCCCTATTTTTCTCGTAAACAAAAAGATTAGGCAAATATAGATCACAACAAAATAAAAATTTTAAAGTTATTGTCTGCAAAAAAAAATTGTAAAGTTTAATAAATGTGAGTGAAGAAAATTATTTCACGCACTAAAAAATAAACACTAAAGTTTTGTTATCCACGTTTGGGAAATTCCAGTAGTACAACCCCTAATAGCTTGGTGGAATTTTATAAGAAAGAGAATTCTAATTGATCCAAACATGTTTTAAATGGGGTGGATATGCATTCTAGAAACATGATGAAGATTCAAATGACCTAATGATTCAAATATTTCAAGGAGTTGAAAAAATTAAATTGTCAAGTTAACGTGCGGTGGGATATTTAGCAGAGCTAAACAACCCACTTTTTGCCTGATTTACAAAAAGAAGGCATAAAAAATCACTCATACTTTTGGGAATTATCTCTCTCAGTATTTGTGCATTTCCATTTTGGATGTTCAATTTTATTTTCAAACTTGAGTTTTCACTCCCCCAGTTTTCTCGTAAACAAAAAGATAAGGCAAATATAGATCACAACATAATGAAAATTTGAGAGTTTGTGTATGCAAAAAAATTTGAAAACTATAATAAATGTGAGTGAAGAAAATTATTTCACGCACTAAAAATGAACACCAAAGTTTTGTTATCCACGTTTGGGAAATTCCATTAGTACAACCCCTAATAGCTTGGTGGAATTGTATAACAAATAGATTTCTAATTGATCCTAACATGTTTTAAATGTGGTGGATATGCATGCTAGAAACATGTTGAAGATGCAAATGACCTAATGATCCAAAAATTTCGAGTAGAAAAAATTATATTCTCAAGTTAACGTGTGGTGGGAAATACCAGGAGCCAAACAACCCACTTTTTGCCTATTTTATGAAAAATGGACCTAAAACATCACATATACTTTTTGGAATTATCTCTCTCAGCATTTATGCATTATAATTTTGGATGTTCAATTTTTTTTCAAAGTTGAGTTTTTACTCCCCTAGTTTTCTCGTAAACAAAAAGATAAGGGAAATATAGATCACAACAAAATGAAAATTTTAGACTTTATGTATTAAAAAAACTTTTGAAACTATAATAAATGTGAGTGAAGAAAATTATTTCACGCACTAAAAATGAACACCAAAGTTTTGTTATCCACGTTTGAGAAATTCCACTAGTACAACCCCGAAGAACTTGGTGGAATTTTCAAAGAAAGAGATTTCTAATTGATCCTAATATGTTTTAAATGTGGTGGATATGCATGTCAGAAACATGTTGAAGATGCAAATGAACTAATGATCCATAAATTTCAAGGAGTAGAAAATGTTAAATTCTCAAGTTAATGTGCGGTGGGATATTTACCAAAAGTGAGTTTTCACTCCCCCAGTTTTCTTGTAAAAAAAGAAAAGGCAAATATAGATCACATCAAAATGAAAATTTTAGAGTTTATGTATCTAAAAAAAATTAAAAACTATAATAAATGTGAGTAAAGAAAATCATTTCACACACTAAAAATGAACACCAAAGTTTTGCTATCCACGTTTGGGAAATTCCACTAGTACAACCCCAAATAGCTTGGTAGAATTTTATTAGAAAGAGATTTCTAATTGATCCTAAAATTTTTTAAATGTGGTGGATATGCACGCCAGAAACATGTTGAAGATGCAAATGACCTAATGATCCAAAAATTTCAAGGAGTAGAAAAAAAATAAATTCTCAAGTTAACGTGCGTTGGAATAATTACCAGAGCCAAACCACCCACTTTTTGCCGATTTTACAAAAAGCGGACCTAAAAAATCACAGATACTTTTTGGAATTATCTCTCTTAGCATTTGTGCATTATCATTTTGGTTGTTCAATTTTTTTTCAAACTTGAGTTTTCTCTCCCCTAGTTTTCTCGTAAACAAAAAGATAAGGCAATAATAGATGACATCAAAATGAAAATTTTAGAGTTTATGTATGCAAAAAGTCTTGAAAACTATAATAAATGTGACTGAAGAAAATTATTATACGCACTAAAAATGAACACCAAAGTTTTGTTATCCACGTTTGGGAAATTCCACAAGTACAACCCCTAATAGCTTGGTGGATTTTTATAAGAAAGAGATTTCTAATTGATCCTAACATGTTTTAAATTTGGTGGATATGCATGCTTGAAACATGTTGAAGATGCAAATGACCTAATGATCCAAAAATTTCAAGGAGTAGGGTTAAATTCTGAAGTTACCGTGCGGTGGGATATTTACCAAAGGCAAACAATGCCCTTTTTGCCTAATTTACAAAAACCGGACCTAAAAAATCACAAATACTTTCTGGAATTATCTCTATCAGCATCTGTTCATTTCCATTTTGGATGTTCAATTTTTTTTCAAAGTTGAGTTTTCTCTCCCCCAGTTTTCTCGTAAACAAAAAGATAAGGCAAATATAGATCACAACAAAATAAAATTTTAAAGTTTATGTATGCAAAAATATTATAAGAAAGAGATTTCCAATTGATCTTAACTTGTTTTAAATAAGTGGATATGCATGCCAGAAACATGTTGAAGATGCAAATGACCTAATGATCCAAAAATTTCAAGGAGTAGAAAAAAATAAATTCTCAAGTTAACGTGCTATGGGATATTTACCAGAGCAAAACAACCCACTTTTTACCTACTTTACAAAGAGCGGACCTAAAAAATCACAGATACTTTTTGGAATTATCTCTCTCAGCATTTGTGAATTTCCATTTTGAATGTTAGATTTTTTTTCAAACTTGAGTTTTCACTCCCCCAGTTTTCTCGTAAACAAAAAGATAAGGCAAATATAGATCACAACAAAATGAAAATTTTAGGATTTATCTATGCAAAAATATTTGAAAACTATAATAAATGTGAGTGAAGAAAATTATTTTACGCACTAAAAATGAACACCAAAGTTTTGTTATCCACGTTTGGGAAATTCCACAAGTACAACCCCTAATAGCTTGGTGGATTTTATAAAAAAAAGATTTCTAATTGATCCTAACATGTTCAATTTTTATTCGAACATGAGTTTTCACTCACCTAGTTTTCTCGTAAACAAAAAGATAAGGAAAATATAGATCACAACAAAATGAAAATTTAAGAATTTATGTATGCAAACAAAATTTAAAATAATAATAATTGTGAGTGAAAAAAATTATTTCAAGCACTAAAAATGAACACCAAAGTTTTGTTTTCCACGTTTGGGAAATTCCACTAATACAACCCCTAATAGCTTGGTGGAATTTTATAAGAAAGATATTTTTGATTAATCCTACCTTGTTTCAAATGTGGTGGATATGCATACCTGAAATATGTTGAAGACACAAATGACCAAATGATCCAAAAATTTCGAGTAGAAAAAATTAAATTGTCAAGTTAACGTGTGGTGGGATATTTACCAGAGCCAAACAACCCACTTTTTGCCTATTTTTCAAAGAGCGGACCTAAAATATCACAAATATTTTTTGGAATTATCTCTCTCAGCATTTGTGCATTTCCATTTTGGATGTTCAATTTTTTTTCAAACTTAAGTTTTTAGTCCCCCAGTTTTCTCGTAAACAAAAACATAAGGAAAATATAGATCACAACAAATAGAAAATTTGAGAGTTTGTGTATGTAAAAAAAATTGAAAACTATAATAAATGTGAGTGAAGAAAATTATTTCACGCACTAAAAATGAACACCAAAGTTTTGTTATCCACGTTTGATAAATTCCACTAGTACAACCCCTAATAGCTTGGTGGAATTTTACAAGAAAGAGATTTCTAATTGATCCTAACATGTTTTAGATGTGGTGGATATGCATGCTAGAAACATATTGAAGAAGAAAATGACCTAAACATCCAAAAATTTCAAGGTGTGGAAAAAATTAAATTCTCAAGTTAAGGTGCGGTGGGATATTTACCAGAGCCAAACAACCCACTTTTTGCCTATTTTACAAAAAGCGGAACTAAAAATCACAGATACTTTTTGGAATTATCTCTCTCAAAATTTGTGATTTTCCATTTTGGATGCTCAATATTTTTTCAAACTTGAGTTTTCACTCCCCACGTTTTCTCGTAAACATAAAGATAAGGCAAATAAAGATCACAATAAAAAAAAAATTTTAAAGTTTATGTCTGTAAAAAAAATTTGAAAACTATAATAAATGTGAGTGCAGAAAATTATTTCACTCACAAAAAAAGAACACCACAGTTTTGTTATCCACATTTGGGAAATTCCACTTGTACAACCTCTATTAGCTTGGTATAATTTTACAAGAAAAAGATTTCTAATAGACCCTATCATGTTTCAAATCTGGTGGATATGCATGCCAGAAACAAGTTGAACTTGCAAATGACCTAATGATCCAAAAATTTCAAGGAGGAGAAAAAAATTAAATTGTCAAGTTAACGTGCGGTGGGATATTTACCAGAGGCAAACAACCCACATTTTGCCTATTTTACAAAGAGCGGACCTTAAAAATCACATGTACTTTTTGGAATTATCTCTCTCAGCATTTGTGCATTTCCATTTTGGATTTTCAATTTTTTTTCAAACTTTAGTTTTAACTCCCCCAGTTTTCTTGTGAACAAAAAGATAAGGCAAATATAGATCACAAGAAAATGAAAATTTTCAAGTTTATGCATGCAAAAAAATTTGGAAACTATAATAAATGTGAGTGAAGAAAATTATTTCACGTACAAAAAATGAACACCAAAGTTTTGTTATCCACGTTTGGGAAATTGCACTAGTTCAACCCCTAATAGCTTGGTATAATTTTATAAGAAAGAGATTTCTAATTGATCCTAACATGTTTTAAATGTGGCGGATATGCTTGCCAGAAACATGTTCAAGATGCAAATGACCTAATGATCCAAAAATTTCAAGGAGTAGAAAAAATTAGAGTCTCAAGTTAACATGCGGTGGGATATTTACCAGAGCCAAACAACCACTTTTTGAGTATTTTAGAAAAAGCGGACATAAAAAATCACTGATACTTTTTGGAATTATCTCTCTCAGCATTTTTGCATTTCCATTTTTTATGTTCAATTGTTTTTCAAACTTGAGATTTCACTCCCCCAGTTTTCTCGTAAACAAAAAGAAAAGGCAAATATAGATCACAACAAAATGAAAATTTTAGAGTTTATGTATCTAAAAAAATTTGAAAACTATTATAAATGTGAGTAAAGAAAATTATTTCACTCACTAAAAATGAACACCAAAGTTTTGGTAACCACGTTTGGGAAATTCCACTAGTACAACCCCTAATAGCTTGGTGGAATGTTATCAGAAAGAGATTTCTAGCTGATATTAACATTTTTAAATGTGGTGAATATGCATGCCAGAAACATGTTGAAGATGCAAATCACCTAACGATCCAAATATTTCAAGGAGTAGAAAAAATTAAATTCGCAAGCTAATGTACGGTGGGATATTTACCAGAGCCAAACAACCCACTTTTTGCCTATTTTACAAAAAGCGGACCTAAAAAATCACAGATACCTTTTTGGAATTATCTCTCTCAGTATTTGTGCATTATCATTTTCGATGTTCAATTTTTCTTCAAACTTGAGTTTTCTCTCCCCAGTTTTCTCGTAAACAAAAAGAAAAGGCAAATATGGATCACAACAAAATGAAAATTTCAGAGTTTATGAATGCAAAAAATTTGAAAACTAAAATAAATGTGAGTGAAGAAATTTTTTTCATGCGCTGAAAATGAACACCAAAGTTTTGTTATCCAAGTTTGGGAAATACCACTAGTACTACCCCTAATAGTTTGGCGGAATTTTATAAGGAATAGATTTCTAATTGATCCTAACATGTTCAATTTTTTTTCGAACTTGAGTTTTCACTCTCCCAGTTTTTTCGTAAACAAAAAGATAAGGAAAATATAGATCACAACAAAATGAAAATTTTAGACTTTATGTATGCAAAAAAATTTTAAAACTACAGTAAATGTGAGTGAAAAAAATTATTTCAAGCACGAAAAATGAACACCAAAGTTTTGTTATCCACGTTTGGGAAATTCCACTAGTACAACCCCTAATAGCTTGGTAGAATTTTATAAGAAAGAGACTTCTAATTAATCCTAACATGTTTTAAATGTGGTGGATATGCATGGCAGAAACGTGTTGAAGATGCAAATGACCTAATGATCAGAAAATTTCAAGAAGTAGAAAAAATTAAAATGTCAAGTTAACGAGCGGTGAGATATTTACCAGAGCCAAACAACCCACTTTTTGACTATTTTAAAAAGAGCGGACCTAAAAAATCACAGATACTTTTTGGAATTATCTCTCTCAGAATTTGTGCATTTCGATTTTTGATGTTCAATTTTTTTTCAAACTTTAGTTTTCGCTCCCTCAGTTTTCTCGTAAACAAAAAGATAAGGCTAATATAGATCACAACAAAATGAAAATTTTAGAGTTTATGTATGCAAAAAAATTTGAAAACTATAATAAATGTGAGTGAAGAAAATTATTTCACGCACTAAAAATGAACATCAAAGTTTTGTTATCCACGTTTGATAAATTCCACTAGTACAACCCCTAATACCCTTGTGGAATTTTATAAGAAGGAGATTTCTAATTGATTCTATCATGTTTTAAATGTGGTGGATATGCATGCAAGAAACATATTGAAGAAGAAAATGACCTAATGATCCAAAAATTTCAAGTAGTAGAAAAAATTAAATTCTCCTGTTAACGTGCGGTGGGATATTTACCAGAGCCAAACAACCCACTTTTTGCCTATTTTACAAAAAGAGGAACTAAAAAATCGCATATACTTTGTGGAATTATCTCTCTCAGCTTTTGTGAATTTCCATTTTGGTTGCTCAATTTTTTTTCAAACTTGAGTTTTCACTCCCCTAGTTTTCTCGTAAACAAAAAGATAAGGCAAATATAGATCACAATAAAATTAAAATTTTAAATTTTAAGTCTGTAAAATAAATTTGAAAACTATAATAAATGTGAATGAAGAAAATTATTTCTCGCACAAAAAAAGAACACCAAAGTTTTGTTATCCATGTTTGGGAAATTCCACTTGTACAACCCCTAATAGATTGGTATAATTTTACAAGAAAGAGATTCCTAATTGATCCTAAAATGTTTTAAATGTGGTGGACATGCTTGCCAGAAACATGTTGAAGATGCAAATGACCTAATGATCCAAAAATTTCAAGGAGTAGAAAAAATTAAATTCTCAAGTTAACGTGCGGTGGGATATTTACCAGAGCCAAAACACCTACTTTTTGCCTATTTTACAAAAAGTGGACCTAAAAAATGACAGATACTTTTTGGAATTTTCTCTTTCAGCATTTGTGCATTATCATTTTGGATGTTCAATATTTTTTCAAACTTGAGTTTCACTCCCTTATTTTTCTCGTAAACAAAAAGATAAGGCAAATATAGATCACTACAAAATGAAAATTTTAGAGTTTATGTATGCAAAAAATTTTGAAAACCATTATAAATGTGAGTGAAGAAAATTATTTCACGCACTAAAAATTAACACCAAAATTTTGTTATCCAAGTTTGGGAAATTCCATTAGTAGAACCCCTAATAGCTTGGTGGAAGTTTATAAGAAAGAGATTTCTAATTGATCCTAACATGTTCATTTTTTTTTTCGAAATTGAGTTTTTACTCAACCTGTTTTCTTGTAAACAAATAGATAAGGAAAATATAGATCACAACAAAATGAAATTTTTAGAGTTTATGTATGCAAAAAAATTTAAAAACTAAAATAAATGTGAGTGAAAAAATTTATTTCCTGCACTAAAAATGAACACCAAAGTTTTGTTATCCACGTTTGAGAAATTCCACTAGTATAACCCCTAATAGCTTGGTATAATTTTACTAGAAAGAGATTTGTAATTGATCCTAACTTGTTTTAAATGTGGTGTATATGCTTGCCAGAAACATGTTGAAGATTCAAATGACCTAATGATCCAAAAATTTCAAGGTGTAGAAAAAATTAAAGTCTCAAGTTAGTGTGCGGTGGTATATTTACACGGGCCAAACAACCACTTTGTGCGTGTTTTAGAAAAAGGGGACATAAAAAATCATTGATACTTTTTGGAATTATCTCTCTCAGCATTTGTGCATTTCCATTTTGGATGTTCAATTTTGTTTCAAACTTGAGATTTCACTCCCCCAGTTTTCTCGTAAACAAAAAGATAAGTCAAATATAGATCACAACAAAATGAAAATTTAAGAGTTTATTTGTCTAAAATTTTTTGAAAACTATTATAAATGTGAGTAAAGAAAATTATTTCACGCACAAAAATGAACACCAAAGTTTTGTTATCCTCGTTTGGGATATTCCACTAGTACAACCCCTAATAGCTTGGTGGAATTTTATCAGAAAGAGATTTCTAGTTGATCCTAAAATTTTTAAATGTGGTGGATATGCATGCCAGAAACATGTTGAAGATGCAAATCACCTAATGATCCAAGAAGTAGAAAAAAATAAATTCTCAAGTTAACGTGCGGTGGGATATTTACCAGTACCAAACAACCCACATTTTGCCTATTTTACAAAAAGCAGACCTAAAAAATCATAGATACTTTTTGGAATTATCTCTCTAAGCATTTGTGCCTTATCATTTTGGATGTTCAATTTTTTTTCAAAATTGAGTTTTCACTCCGAGTTTTCACTCCCCCAGTTTTCTCGTAAACAAAAAGATAAGGCAAATATAGATCTCAACCAAAAGAAAATATTAGAGTTTATGTATGCAAAAACATTTTAAAAATATATTAAATGTGAGTGAAAAAAATTATTTCATGCAATAAAAATGAACTCAAAAGTTTTGTTATCCATGTTTTGGAAATTCCACTAGTACAACCCATAATAGCTTGGTGGAATTTTACAAGAAGGAGATCTCTAATTGAACCTAACATGTTCAATTTTTTTTTGAACTTGAGTTTTCACTCTCCCAGTTTTCTTGTAAACAAAAAGATAAGGAAAATATAGATCACAACAAAATGAAAATTTTAGAGTTTGTATGCAAAAATATTTTAAAACTATAATAAATGTGAGTGAAAATTATTCCAAGCACTAAAAAATAACACCAAAGTTTTGTTATCCATGTTTGGTAAATTCCACTAGTACAACCCCTAATAGCTTGGTGAAATTTTATAAGAAAGAGATTTCTAATTGATCCTAACATGTTTCAAATGTGGTGGATATGCATGCAAGAAACATGTTGAAGATACAAATGACCTAATGATCCAAAAATTTCAAGGAGGAGAAACAACTAAATTCTCAAGTTAACGTGCAGTGGGATATTTACTAGAGCTAAACAACCCACTTTTTGACTATTTAACCAAAAGCGGACCTAAAAAATCATAGATACTTCTTGGAGTTATCTCTCTTAGCATTTGTGCATTTCCATTCTAGATGTTCAATTTTTTTTCAAACATGAGTTTTAACTCTTCCAGTTTTCTCCTAAACAAAAAGAAAATGCAAATATAGATCACAACAAAATGAAAATTTTAGAGTTTATGTATGCAAAAAAATTTGAAAACTCTAATAAATGTGAGTGAAGAAAATGATCTCATGTACTAGAAATGAACACCAAAATTTTGTTATCCACGTTTGGGAAATTCCACTAGTACAACCGCTAATAGCTTGGTGGAATTTTATAAGAAAGAGATTTCTATTTGATCCTAATATGTTTTAAATGTGCAGTTGAAGATGCAAATGACCTAATGATCAAAAAATTTAGAGTAGAAGAAATTAAATTCACAAGTTAACATGCGGTGGGATATTTACCAGAGTGAAACAACCCACTTTTTTCCTATTTTACAAAAAATCGGACCTAAAAAATCAAAACTACTTTTTGGAATTATCTCTCTCAGCATTTGTGAATTTCCATTTTGGATGTTCAATTTTTTTTAAAACTTGAGTTTTCACTCCTCTAGTTTTCTCATAAACAAAAAGATAAGGCAAATATAGATCACAACATATTGAAAATTTTAGAGTTTTAGTACACAAAAAAATTTGAAAACTATAATAAATGTGAGCGAAGAAAATTATTTCACGCACTAAAAATGAACACAAAGTTTTGTTATCCTCGTTTGGGAAATTGCACTAGTAGAACCCCTAATATCTTGGTGGAATTTTATGAGAAAGAGATTTCGAATCTATCCTAACATGTTTTAAATGTGGTGGATATGCATGCCAGAAACATGATGAAGATGCAAATGACCTAATGATCCAAAAATTTCAAGGAGTAGAAAAAATTAAATTCTCAAGTTAACATGCGGTTGGATATTTACCTGAGCTAACAACCCACTTTTTGCCTATTTTAAAAATAGCAGACCTAAAATATCACTGATACTTTTTGGAATTATCTCTCTCAGCATTTGTGCATTTCCATATTGGATCATCAATTTTTTTTCAAACTTGAGCTTTCTTTCTCCAAGTTTTCTCGTAAACCAAAAGATAAGGCAAATATAGATCACAACAAAATGAAAATTTTAGAGTTTACGTTTGCAAAAAAATTTCAAAACTATAATAAATATGAGTGAAGAAAATTATTTCATGCACTAAAAAATGAACACAAAAATTTTGTTATCCGCGTTTGGGAAATTCCACTAGTACAACCCCTAATAGCTTGGTGGAATTTTATTAGAAAGAGATTTCTAATTTATCCAAACTTGTTTTAAATGTGGTGGATATGCATGCCAGAAACATGTTGATGATGCAAATGACCTATTGATCCAAAAATTTCAAGGAATACAAAAAATTAAATTCACAAGTTAATGTGCGGTGGGATATTTACCAGAGCCAAACAACCCACTTTTTGCCTATTTTACAAAAAGGGGACCTACATAATCACAAATACTTTTTGGAAGTACCTCTCTCATAATTTGTGCATTTCCATTTTGGATGTTAAATTTTTTTTGAAACTTGAGTTTTCACTCTCCTAGTTTTTTCATAAACAAAAAGATAAGGCAAATATAGATCACAACAAAATGAAAATTTTAGTGTTTTGTATGTTTAAATATTTGAAAACTATAATAAATGTGAATGAAGGAAATTATTTCACGTACTAAAAATGAACACCAAAGTTTTGGTATCCACGTTTGGGAAATTCCACTAGTACAACCACTAATAGCTTGGTGGAATTTTATAAGAAAGAGATATCTAATTGATCCTAACATGTTTTAAATGTGGTGGATATGCATGCCAGAAACATGCTGAAGAAGCAAATGACCTAATGATCCAAAACATTCAAGGAGTAGAAAAAAATTAAATTCTCAAGTTAACGTGCGGTGGGATATTTACCAGAGCCATACAACCCACTTTATGCCTATTTTACAAAAACTGGACCTAAAAAATCACAGATTCTATTTGGAATTATCTCTCCTGGCATCTACGCATTTCCATTTTGGATGTTCAATTTTTTTTCAAACTTGTGTTTTCTCTCCCACAGTTTTCTCGGAAACAAAAAGATAAAGCAAATAAAGATCACAACAATAGGAAAATTTTAGAGTTTGTCGGCAAAAAAATTTGAAAACTATAATAAATGTGAGTGAAGAAAATTATTTCACGCACTAAAAATGTACACAAAAGTTTTGTTATCCACGTTTGGGAATTCCACTAGTACAACCCCTAATAGCTTGGTGGAATTTTATAAGAAAGAGATTTCTAATTGATCCTAACATGTTTTAAACGTGGTGGATATGCTTGCAAGAAACATGTTGAAGATGCAAATGACGAAATGATCCAAAAATTTCAAGGAGTAGAGTTAAATTCTGAAGTTAACGTGTGGTGGGATACTTACCAGAGCCAAAAAACCAACTTTTTGCCTATTTTACAAAAAGCAGACCTAAAAAAGCACAAAAACTTTATGGAATTATCTCTCTCAGCATCTATGCATTTCCATTTTGGATGTTCGATTTTTTTTCAAACTTGAGTTTTCACTCCCCCTGTTTTATCATAAACAAAAAGATAAGGCAAATATAGATCGCAACAAAATGAAAATTTTAGAGTTTATGAATGCAAAAAAATTTGAAAACTATTATTAATGTGAGTGAAGAAAATTATTTCTCGCACTAAAATGGAACACCAAAGTTTTGTTATCCACGTTTGGGAAATTCCACTAGTACAACCCCTAATAACTTGGTGGAATTTTAGAAGAAAGAGATTTCTAATTGATCCTAACATGTTTTAAATGTGGTGTATATGCATGCCAAAAACATGTTGAAGATGCAAATGACCTAATGATCCAAAAATTTCAAGGAGTAAAGTTAAATTCTGAAGTTAACATGCAGTGGGATATTTACTAGGGCCAAACAACCCACTTTTTGCCTATTTTTCAAAAAGCGGACCTAAAAAATCACAAATACTTTTGGGAATTATCTCTCTCAGCATCTGTGAATTTCCATTTTGGATGTTCAATTTTTTTTCAAACTTGAGTTTTCACTCCTCTACTTTTCTCGTAAACAAAAAGATAAGGCAAATATAGATCACGACAAAATGAAAATTTTAAAGTTCATGTATGCAAAAATATTTGAAAACTATAATAAATGTGAGTGAGTAAAATTATTTCATGCACTAAAAATGAACACCAAAGTTTTGGTATCCACGTTTGGGAAATTCCTCTAGGACAACCCCTAATAGCTTTGTAGAATTTTATAAGAAAGAGATTTCTAATTGATCCTAACATGTTTTAAATGTGGTGGATATGCATGCCAGAAACATGTTGAAGACTCAAATGACCTAATGATCCTAAAATTTCATGGAGTAGAAAAAATTTAATTCTCAAGTTAACGTGCGGTGAGATATTTAGCAAACCCAAACAACCCGCTATTAGCCAATTTTACAAAGAGCAGACCTAAAAAATCACATAAAATTTTTAAAATTATCTCTCTCAGCATTTGTGCATTTCCATTTTGGATGTTCAATTTTTTTTCAAGCTTGAGTTTTCACTCCCCTAGATTTCTCGTAAAAAAAAAGATAAGGCTAATATTGATCACAACAAAATGAAAATTTTAGAGTTTATGTATACAAAAATATTCAGAAACTATAATAAATGTGAGTGAAGAAAATTATTTGATGCACTAAAAATTAACACCAAAGTTTTGGTATCCACGTTTGGGAAATTCCACTACTACAACCTCTAATAGCTTGGTATAATTTTAAAAGAAAGAGATTTCTATTTGATCCTAACATGTTTTAAATGTGGTGGATATGCATGCCAGAAACATGTTGAAGATGCAAATGACCTATTGATCAAAAAATTTTAAGGATTAGAAAAAATTAAATTCTGAAGTAGACGTGCGGTGGGATATTTACCAGAGCCAAACAACCCACTTTTTGCCTATTTTACAAAAAACAGACGTACATAATCACAGATAGTTTTTGGAATTATATCTCTCAGCATTTGTGCATTTCCATTTTGGAAGTTAAATTTTTTTTCAAACTTGAGTTTTCACTTTTCCTGTTTTCTCGTAAACAAAAAGATAAGGCAAATATAGATCACAACAAAATAAAAAATTTAAAGTTTATGTATGCAAAAAAATCTGAAAACTATTATTAATGTGAGTGAAGAAAATTATTTCTCGCACTAAAATGGAACACCAAAGTTTTGTTATCCACGTTTGGGAAATTCCACTAGTACAACCCTTAATAGCTTGGTGGAATTTTATAAGAAAGAGATTTCTAATTGATCCTAACATGTTTTAAATGTGGTGGATAGGCATGCTAGAAACATGTTGAAGACGCAATTGATCTAATGATCCAAAATTTTCAAGGAGTAGAGTTAAATTCTAAAGTTAACGTGCGGTGGGATATTTACCAGAGCCAAACAACCCACTTTTTGCCTATTTAAAAAGAGCGGACCTAAAAAATCACCTATACTTTTGGGAATGATCTCACTCAGCATCTGTGCATTTCCATTTTGGATGTTCAATTTTTTTTCAAACTTGAGTTTTCACTCCACTAGTTTTCTCGTAAACAAAAAGATAAGGCAAATATAGATCACAACAAAATGAAAATTTTAAAGTATATGTATGCAAAAATATTTGAAAATTATAATAAATGTGAGTGATTAAAATTATTTCACGCACTAAAAATGAACACCAAAGTTTTGGTATTCACGTTTGGGAAATTCCACTAGTACAACCCCTAATAGCTTTGTAAAAATTTATAAGAAAGAGATTAATAATTGATGCTAACATGTTTTAAATGTGGTGGAGATGCATGCTAGTAACATGTTGAAGATGCAAATGACCTAATGATCCAAAATTTTCAAGGAGTAGAAAAAATTAAATTCTCAAGTTAACGTGCGATGGGATATCTACCAGAGCCAAACAACCCGCTTTTGGCCTATTTTACAAAGAGCTGACCTAAAAAATCACAGAAACATTTTTTAAATTATCTCTCTCAGCATTTGTGCATTTCCATTTTGGTTGTTCAATTTTTTTTCAAACTTAAGTTTTCACTCCCCCAGTTTTCTCGTAAACTAAAAGATAAGGCTAATATTGATCACAACAAAATGAAAATTTTAGAGTTTATGTAAGCAAAAATATTTGAAAACTATAATAAAAGTGAGTGAAGAAAATTATTTGACGCACTACAAATTAACACCAAAGTTTTTGTATCCACGTTTGGGAAATTCCACTAGTACAACCTCTAATAGCTTGGTATAATTTTACAAGAAAGAGATTTCTACTTGATCCTAAAATGTTTTAAATGTGGTGAATATGCATGCCAGAAACATGTTGAATATGCAAATGACCTATTGATAAAAAATTTGAAGGATTAGAAAAAATTAAATTCTCAATTAGACGTGCGACGGGTTATTTACCAGAGCCAAACAACACACTTTTTGCCTATTTTACAAAAAGTGAAACTACATAATCACATATAGTTTTTGGAATTATATCTCTCAGCATTTGTGCATTTCCATTTTGGATGTCAAATTTTTTTTCAACCTTGAGTTTTCTCTCTTCCAGTTTTTTGGTAAAAAAAAAGATAAGGCAAATATAGATCACAACAAAATGAAAATTTTAGAGTTTATGTATGCAAAAAAATTTTAAAACTATAATATATGTGAGTGAAGAAAAATATTTCATGCAGTAAAAATAAACACCAAAATTTTGTTATCCACGTTTGGGAAATTCCACTTGTAGAACACCTAATAGCTTGGTAGAATTTTATAAGAAAGAGATTTCTTGTTGATCCTTACATGTTTTAAATGTGGTGGATTTTCAAGCCAAAAACATGTTGAAGATACAAATCACCTAATGATCCAAAAATTTCAAGGACGAGAAAAAATTAAATTCTGAACTTATCGTGTGGTGGGATATTTACCAGAGCCAAACAATCCACTTTTAGCCCATTTTACAAAGAGCGGACCTAAAAAATCAAATATAATTTTTGGAATTATCTCTCATAGCATGTGTGCATTTCCATTTTGGATGTTCAATTTTATTTCAAACATTAGTTTTCATTCCCCCGGTTTTCTCGTAAACAAAAAGATAAAGCAAATATAGATCACAACAAAATGAAAATTTTAGAGTTTATGTATGCAAAAAAATTTGAAAACTATAATAAATGTGAGTGAAGAAAATTATTTCACACACTAAAAATGAACGCCAAAGTTTTGTTATAGACGTTTGAGAAATTCCTATAGTACAACCACTAATAGCTTGGTGGAATTTTATAAGAAAGAGATTTCTAATTGATCTTAACAAGTTTCAAATGTGGTAGATATGCATGACAGAAACATGTTGAAGATGCAAATGACCAAATGATCGAAAAATTTTGAGAAGCAAAAATTAAATTCTCAAGTTAACATGCGGTGGGATATTTACCAGAGCCAAACAACCCACTTTTAGCCTATTTTACAAAAAGCGGACCTAAAAAATTCTCAGATATTTTTTGGAATTATCTCTCTCAGCATTTGTGCATTTCCATTTTGGATGTTCAATTATTTTTCAAACTTGAGTTTTCTCTCTCCCAGTTTTCTCGTAAACAAAAAGATAAGGCAAACATGGATCACAACAAAATGAAAATTTTAGAGAGCATGTATGCAAAGAAATTTGAAAACAATATTAAATGTGAGTGAAGAAAATTATTTCACGCACTAAAAAATGAACACCAAAGTTTTGTTATCCACGTTGGGGCAATTCCACTAGTACAACCCCTAATAGCTTGGTGGAATTTTATAAGAAAGAGCTTTCTAATTTATCCTAACTTGTTGTAAATATGGTGGATATGCATGCCAGAAACATGTTGAAGATCCAAATGACCTCATGATCATAAAATTTCGAGTAGAAAAAATTAAATTCTCAATTTAACGTGCGATGGGATATTTACCAGAGCTAAAACCCCCACTTTTTTCCTATTTTAAAAAAAGTGGATATAAAACATCACAGATACATTTTGGAATTATCTCTCACGACATTTTTGCATTTCCATTTTGGATGTTGAATTTTTTTTCAAACTTGAGTTTTCACTCTCCTAGTTTTCACGTAAACAAAAAGATAAGGCAAATATAGATCAGAACAAAATGAAAATTTCAGAGTTTATGTATGCAAAAAATTTGAAAAATAAAATAAATGTGAGTGAAGAAAATTTGTTCTCGCACAAAAAATGAACACAAAATTTTTGTTATCGACGTTGGGGAAATTCCACTAGTACAACTCCTAATAGCTTGGGGGAATTTTATAAAAAAAGAGATTTCTAATTAATCATAACATGTTGTAAATGTGGTGGATATGCATGCCAGAAACATGTAGGAGATGCAAATGACATAATGCTCGAAAAATTTCAAGGACGAGAAAAAAATTAAATTCTCAGGTTAAAGTGCGGTGGGATATTTACCTGAGCCAAACAACCCACTTTTTTCCTATTTTACAAAAAGCGGAGCTAAAACATCACAGATACATTTTGGAATTATCTCTCACAGCATTTGTGCATTTCCATTTTGGATGTTCAATTATTTTTCAAACTTGAGTTTTCACTCTCCCAGTTTTCTCGTAAACAAAAAGGAAAGGCAAACATAGATCACAACAAAATAAAAATTTTGGAGTTTATGTATGAAAAAAAAATTGAAAAACATAATAAATGTGAGTGAAGAAAATTATTTCACGTACTAAAAATGAACACCAAAGTTTTGTTGTCCATGTTAAGGAATTCCACTAATACAACACCTAATAACTTGGTGGAATTTTATAAGAAAGAGATTTCTAATTGATCCTAACATGTTGTAAATGTGGTGGAAATGCATGCAAGAAACATGTTGAAGATGCCAATGACCTAATCATCCAAAAATTTCGAGTAGAAAAAATTAAATTCTCAAGTTAACGTGCGGTGGGATATTTACCAGAGCCAAACAACCCACTTTTTGCCTATTTTAGAAAAAGTAGACCTAAAAAATCACAGATATTTTTTGGAATTATCTCTCTCAGAATTTGTGCATTTCCATTTTGGATGTTCAATTATTTTTCAAACTTGAGTTTTCACTCTCCCATTTTTCTCGTAAACAAAAAGATAAGGCAAATATGGATCACAACAAAATTCAAATTTTAGATTTTATGTATGCAAAAAAATTTGAAAACGATAATAAATGTGAGTGAAGAAAATTATTTCATGCACTAAAAATGAACACCAAAGTTTTGTTATCCACATTGGGGAAATTCCACTAGTACAACCCCTAATAGCTTGGTGGAATTTTATAAGAAAGAGATTTCTAATTGATCCTTACAGGTTTTAAATGTGGTGGATATGCATGCTAGAAATGTGGTGGTTATGCTTGTTAGAAACATGTTGAACATGCAAATGACCTAATGATCCAAAATTTTCAAGGAGTAGAAAAAATTAAATTTTCAAGTTAACGTGCGGTGGGATATTTACCAGAGCCAAACAACCCACTTTTTGCCTATTTAACAAAAAGCGGGCCTAGAAAATCACGGATACTTTTTGGAATTACCTCTCTCTGCATTTGTGAATTTCCATTTGTGATCTTCAATTTTTTTTCAGACTTGAATTTTCACTCTACAAGTTTTCTCGTAAAAAAAAGATAAGGCAAATAAAGATCACTATAAAATGACAATTTTAGAGTTGATGTATGCATAAAAATTTGAAAACCATAATAAATGTGACTGAAGAAAATTATTTCACGCAGTAAAAATGAACACCAAAGTTTTGTTATCCAGGGTGGGGAAATTCCACTAGTACAACCCCTTATAGCTTGGTGGAATTTTTTAAGAAAGAGATTTCTAATTGATCATAACATCTAGTAAATGTGGTGGATATGCATGCAAGAAACATGTAGAAGACACAAATGACCTAATGATCAAAAAATTTCAAGGAGTAGAAAAAATTAAATTCTCAGGTTAACGTGCGGTGGAAAATTTACATGAGCCAAACAACCCACTTTTTGCCTATTTTACAAAAGCGGACCTAAAACTTCACAGATATTTTTTGGAATTATTTCTCACAGCATTTGTGCATTTCCATTTTGGATGTTCAATTTTTTTTTTCAAACTTGAGTTTTTCACTCTCCAAGTTTTCTCGTAAACAAAAAGATAAGGCAAATATAGATCACAACAAAATAAAATTTTAAGAGTTTATGTATGCAAAAAAATTTGAAAACTATAATAAATGTGTGTGAAGAAAATTATTTCACATACTAAAAATGAACACCAAAGTTTTGTTGTCCACGTTGGGTAAATTCCACTAATACAACCTTGAATAAATTGGTGGAATTTTATAAGAAAGAGATTTCTAATTGATCCTAACATGTTGTAAATGTGGTGGATATGCATGCCAGAAACATGTTGAAGATGCAAATGACCTAATCTTCCAAAATTTTCGAGAAGAAAAAAATAAAATTCTCAAGTTAACGTGCGGTGGGATATTTACGAGAGCCAAACAACCCACTTTTTGCCTGTTTTACAAAACACAGACCTAAAAAATCACATATACTTTTCGGAATTATCTCTCACAGCATTTGCGGATTTCCATTTTGGATGTTCAATTTTTTTTCAAACTTGAGTTTTCACTCACCAAGTTTTCTCATAAACAAAATGATAAGGCAAATATAGATCGCAACAAAATGAAAATATAGGAGTTAATGTAAGCAAAAAATTTTGAAACCTATAATAAATTTGAGGGAAGAAAATTATTTCACGCAATAAAAATGAACACCAAAGTTTTGTTATCCATGTTGGGGAAATTCCACTAGTACAACCCCTAATAGCTTGGTGGAATTTTATAAGAAAGAGATTTCAAATTGACCCTAACATGTTTTACGTGTGGTGGATATGCATGCCAGAAACATGTTGAAGATCCAAATGACCTAATGATCCAAAAATTTCAAGGAGTAGAAAAAATTAAATTCTCAAGTTAAATATTTACCAAACCCAAACAACCCACTTTTTGCCTATTTTACAAAAAGCGGACCTAAAAAATCATAGATTTTTTTTGGAATTATCTCTCTCAGCATTTGTGCATTTGAAATTTTTTTCATACCTGAGTTTTCACTCTCCCAGTTTTTTCGTAAACAAAAAGATAAGGCAACAAAAGATCACAACAAAAAGAAAATTTTAGAGTTTATGTATGCAAAAAAATTTGAAAACCATAATAAATGTGAGTGAAGAAAATTATTTCATGCAGTAAAAATGAACACCAAAGTTTTGTTATCCACTTTGGGGAAATTCCACTAGTACAACCCCTAATAGCTTGGTGGAATTTTATAAGAAAGGGCTTTCTGATTGATTCTAACATGTTTTAAATGTGGTGGATATGCATGCCAGAAACTTGTTGAAGATGCAAATGACATAATGATACAAAATTTTAAAGGAGTTGAAAAAATTAAAATCTCAAGTAAACGTGCGGTGTGATATTTACGAGAGTCAAACAACCCACTTTTGGCCTATTTTACAAAAAGAGGACCTAAAATATCACAGATACTTTCTAGAATTTTCACTCTCAGTATTCTCGTAATAAAAAACATAAGGCAAAATTAAGATTACAACAAAATGAAAATTTTAGAGTTTTTTTATGCAGAAAAATTTGAAAACTATAATAAATGTGAGTGAAGAAAATTATTTCACGCACTAAAAATGAACACGAAAGTTTTGTTATCCACGTTGGGTAAATTCCACTAGTACAACCCCAAATAGCTTGGTTGAATTTTATAAGAAATACATTTCTAATTTATCCTAACATATTTTAAATGTGGTGGATATGCATGCCAGAAACATGTTGAAAATGCAGATGACCCAATGATCCAAAAATTTCAAGGTGTTGAAAAAATTAAATTCTCAAGTTAACGTGCGGTGGGATATTTAACCGAGCCAAGCGACCCACTTTTTGCCTATTTTACGAAAAGCGGACCTACTAAATCACAGATACATTTCGGAATTATCACTCTCAGCATTTGTGCATTTCCATTTTGCATTTTGAATTTCTTTTCAAACTTGAGTTTTCACTCACCCAGTTTTATCGTGAAACAAAAAGATAAGTCAAATATACATCACAACAAAATGAAAATTTTAGAGTTTATGTATGTAGAAAAATTTGAAAATTATAATAAATGTGAGTGAAGAAAATTATTTCACGCACTAAAAATGAACTCCAAAGTTTTGTTATTCATGTAGGGGAAATTCGAGTACAACCACAAATAGCTTGGTGGAATTTTATAAGAAAGAGATTTCTAATTGATCCTAACATGTTTCAAATGTGGTGGATATGCATGCCAAAAACATGTTGAAGATGCAAATGACCTAATGATGAAAATACTTCAAGGAGTAGAAAAAATTAAATTCTCAAGTTAACGTGCGGTGGGATATTTACCAGAGCCAAACTTCCCACTTTTTGCCTAATTTACAAAAAGCGGACCTAAAAAATCACATATACTTATTGGAATTATCTCTCTTAGTATTTGTGCATTCCCATTTTGGATGTTAATTTTTTTTTCAAACTTGAGTTTTCACTCTCCCTGTTTTCTCATAAACAAAAAGATAAGGGATATATGGATGACAACAAAATGAAAATTTGAGAGTTTAAGTATGCAAAAAAATTTGAAAACTATAATAAATGTGAGTGAAGAAAATTATTTCTCGCACTAAAAATGAACACCAAAGTTTTGTTATCCACGTTGTGGAAATTCCACTAGTACAATCCTAATATCTTGGTGGAATTTTCTAAGAAAGAGATTTCTAATTGATCCTAATATCTTTTAAATCTGGTGGATATGTATGCATGAAACATGTTGAAGATGCAAATGACCCAATGATCCAAAAATATCAAGGAGTAGGAAAAATTAAATTCTCAAGTTATATTGCGGTGGGATATTTACCAGAGCCACTTTTTGCCTATTTTAAAAAAAGCGGACCTAATAAATCATAGATACTTTTTTGAATTATCTCACTCAGAATTTGTGCATTTCCATTTTGGATGTTCGATTGTTTTTAAAACTTGAGTTTTCACTCTTCCAGTTTTCTCGTAAACAAAAAGATAAGGAAAATAAAGATCACAACAAAATGTAAATTTTAGAGTTTATGTATGCACAAAAATTTGAAAACTATAATAAATGTGAGTGAAGAAATTTATTTCACGCACTAAAAATGAACACCAAAGTTTTGTTATCCACGTTGGGGAAATTCCACTAGTACAACTCCTAATAGCTTCGTGGAATTTTATAAGAAAGAGATTTCCAATTAATGTTGTAAATGTGGTGGATATGCATGCCAGAAACTTGTTGAAAATTTAAATGACATAATGATCAAAAAATTTCTCGGGGTAGAAAAAATTAATTTCTCAAGTTAACGTGCGGTGGGATAATTACCAGAGCCAAACAACCCACTTTTTGCCTATTTTACAAAAATCGAACCTAAAAAATCCTAGATACATTTTGGAATTATCTCTCTCAGCATTTGTTCATTTCCATTTTGGATGTTCAATTTTTTGTCAAACTTGAGTTTTCACTCTCCCTGTTTTCTCGTAAACAAAAAGATAAGGAAAATATAGAGCACAACAAAATGAAAATTTTAGAGTTCATGTATGCAAAAAAAAATTGAAAACTATAATAAATGTGAGTGAAGAAAATTATTTCACGCACAAAAAATGAACTCCAAAGTTTTGTTACCTACGTTGGGGAAATTCCACTAGTACAAACCCTAATAGCTTGGTGGAATTTTATAAGAAAGATATTTTTAATTGATCCTAAAATTTTTTAAATGCGGTGGATATGCATGCCATAAACATGTTGAAGATGCAAATGACCTAATGAACCAAAAAATTTTGAATAAAAAAAATTAAATTCTGAAGTTAACGAGCGGTGGGATATTTACTAGAGCCAAACAACCCACTTTTTACCTATTTTACAAAAAGCGGAACGAAAAAATCACAGATACATTTTGGAATTATCTCTCTCAGCATTTGTTCATTTCCATTTTTGACGTTCAATTTTTTTTTCAAACGTGAGTTTTAACTCTCCCAGTTTTCTCGTAAAGAAAAAGATAAGGCAAATATAGAGCACAACACAATGAAAATTTTAGAGTTCATGGATGCTAAAAAAATTAAAAACTATAATAAATGTGTGTGAAGAAAATTATTTCACACTCAAAGAATGAACACCAAGGTTTTGTTATCTACGTTGGGGAAATTCCACTAGTACAAACCCTAATAGATTGGTGGAATTTTAGAAGAAAAAGATTTTTAATTGATCCTAACATGTTTTAAATGTGGTGGATATGCATGCCAGAAACTTGTTGAAGATGCAAATGACCTAATGACCCAAAAATTTCAAGGAGTAAAAAAAATTATATTCTCAAGTTAATGTGCGGTGGGATATTTACCAAAGCCAAACAACCCACTTTTTGCGTATTTTACAAAAAGTGGACCGAACAAACCACAAATACTTTTAGGAATTATCTTTCTCAGCATTTGTGCATTTCCATTTTGTATGTCCAATTTTCTTTCAAACTTGAGTTTTCACTCTCCCAATTTTCTCGAAAATAAAAAGAAATGGCAAAAAAAGATCACAACAAAATGAAAATTTTAGAGTTTACGTATGCAAAAAAATTTTAAAACCATAACAAATGTGAGTGAAGTAAATTATTTCACGCAGTAAAAATGAACACCAAGGTTTTGTTATCCACGTTGGGGAATTCCACTAGTACAACCCCTAATAGCTTGGTGGAATTTTATTAGAAATATATTTCTAATTGATCCTAACATGTTTTAAATGTGGTGGATATGCTTGCCAGAAACATATTGAAGACTCAAATGACCTAATGATGCAAAAATTTCATGGAATAGAAAATATTAAATTCTAAAGTTAACGTGCGGTGGGATATTTACCAAAGCCAAACAACCCACTTTTCGCCCATTATAAAAAAACGGACCTAAAAAATAAAAGATACTTTTTGGAATTATCTTTCTCAGCATTTGTGCATTTACATTTTGGGTGTTCAATTTTTTTTCAAACTTGAGTTTTCACTCTCCCAGTTTTCTCGTAAACAAAAAGATAAGGCAAATATAGATCACAACAAAATGAAAATTTTAGAATTTATGTATGCAAAAAAATTTCAAAACTAGAATAAATGTTAGTGAAGAAAATTATTTCATGCACTAAAAAGGAGCACCAAAGTTTTGTTATCCACGTTGGGGAAATTCCACTAGTACAACCCCTAATAGCTTGGTGGAATTTTATAAGAAAAAGATTTATAATTAATCCCAACATGTATTAAATGTGGTGAATACGCATGTCAGAAACATGTTGAAGATGCAAATGAGCCAATCATCCAAAAAATTTACGGAGTAGAAACAATTAAATTCTCAAGTTAAGGTGCGGTAGTATATTTACCAGAGCCAAACAACCCACCTTTTGCCTATTTTACAAAAAGCAGACCTAAAAAATCACAGATACTTTTATGAATTATCTCTCTCAGCATTTGTGCATTTCTTTTTAGGATGTTCAATTTTTTTTGAAACTTGAGTTTTCACTCTCCCAGTTTTATCGTAAACAAAAAGATAAGGCAGATATAGATCACAAAAAAATGAAAATTGTAAAGTTTATGTATGCAAAAAAATTAGAGTACTATAATAAATGTTAGTGAAGAAAATTATTTCACGCACTAAAAATGAACACCACAGTTTTGTTATCCCCGTTGGGGAAATTCCACTAGTACAACCCCTAATAGCTTGGTGGAATTTTATAATAAAGAGAATTCTAATTGATCCTAAAATGTTTTAAATTTGGTGGATATGCATGTCAGAAACATGTTGAAGATGCAAATGACTTAATTATCCAAAAATTTCAAGGTGTAGAAAAAATTAAATTCTCAAGTAAACGTGCGGTGGGATATTTACCAGAGCCTAACAACCAACTTTTTGCCTATTTTACAAAAAGTAGGCCTAAAAAATCACATATACTTTTTGGAATTATATCTCTCAGCATTTGTGCATTTCCATTTTGAATGTTCAATTTTTTTTCAAACTTTAGTTTTCTCTCTCCTTGTTTTCTCATAAACAAAAAGATAAGGCAAATAAAGATCACAACAAAATGAAAATTTTAGAGTTTATGTATGCAAAAACAATTTAAAACTATAATAAATGTGAGTGAAGAATATTATTTCACGCACTAAAAATGAACACCAAAGTTTTGTTATCCACGTTGGGGAAATTCCACTAGTACAACCCCTAATAGCTTGGTGGAATTTTATAAGAAAGAGATATCTAATTGATCCTAACATGTTTTAAATGTGGTGGATATCCGTGCCAGAAGCATGTTGATAATGCAAATGACCTAATGATCCAAAAATTTCAAGGAGTAGAAAAAATTAAATTCTCAAGTTAACGTGCGGTGGGATATTTACTAGAGCCAGACAACCCACTTTTTACCTATTTTACAAAAAAAAATCACATATACTTTTTGGAATTATCTCTCTCAGCATTTGTGCATTTCCATTTTGGATGTTCAATTTTTTTTCAAACTTGAGTTTTCACTCTCTCAGTTTTCTCATAAACAAAATGATAAGGCAAGTATAGATCACAACAAAATGAAAATTTTAGAGTTTATGTATGCAAAAAAATTTGAAAACAATAGTAAATGTGTGTGATGAAAATTATTTCTCGCACTAAAAATGAACACCAAAGTTTTGTTATCCACAGTCAGGAAATTCCACAAGTAGAACCCCTAATAGTTTGGTGGAATTTTATTAGAAAGATATTTCTAATTGATCCTAACATGTTTTTAGTGTGGTGGATATGCATGCCAAAAACATGTTGAAGATGCAAATGACTTAATGATCCAAAAATTTCAAGGAGTAGGAAAATTTAAATTCTCATGTTAACGTGCGGTAGGCTATTTACCAAAGCCAAACATCCCACTTTTTGCCTATTTTACAAAAAGGGGACCTAAAAAGCCACAAATACTTTTTGGAATTATCTCTCTCAGCATTTGTGCATTTCCATTTTGGATGTTCATTTTTTTTTCAAACCTGAGTCTTCACTCTCCCAGTTTCCCGTAAACAAAAGGATAAGGCAAATATAGGAGAAAACAAAATGAAAATTTTTGAGTATATGTATGCAAAAAAATTTGAAAACTAAAATAAATGTGAATGAAGAAAAATATTTCACGCACTAAAAAAGAACACCAAAGTTTTGTTCTCCACGTTGGGGAAATTTCACTACTAAACCCCCTAATAGCATGGTGGAATTTTAAAAGAAAGAGATTTCTAATTGATCCTAACATGTTTTAAATGTGGTGGATATCCATGCCAGAAGCATGTTGAACATGCAAATGACCTAATGATCTAAAAATTTCAAGGAGTAGAAAAAATTAACTTCTCAAGTTAACGTGCGGTGGGATATTTTCCAGAGCCGAACAACCCACTTTTTACCTATTTCACAAAAAGCGGACCTAAAAAATCACAAATACGTTTTGGAATTATCTCCCTCAGAATTTGTGCATTTCCATTTTGGATGTTTAATTTTTTTTCAAACTTGAGTTTTCTCTCTCCCAGTGTTCTCGTAAACAAAAAGATCAGGTAAATATAGATCACAACAAATGATTTTTTTTGAGTTTGTGCATGTAAAAAAAAATGAAAACTATAATAAATGTCAGTGAAGAAAATTATTTAATGCACGAAAAATGAACACCAAAGCTTTGTTATCCACGTTGGGGAAATTGCACTAGTTCAACCCTAATAGCTTGGTGGAATTTTATAAGAAAGTGATTTCTAATTGATCCTAACATGTTTTAAATGTGGTGGTGGATATGCATGCTAGAAACATGTTGAAGATGCAAATGACTTAATGATTCAAAATTTTCAAGAAGTAGAAAAAATTAAATTCTCAAGATAACATGCGGTGGGATATTTACTAGAGCCAAACAACCCACTATTTTCCAATTTTACAAAAAGCAGACCTAAAAATCACATATACTTTTTGGAATTATTTCTCTCAGCATTTGTGCATTTCCATTTTGGACGTTAATTTTTTTTTTTTTGAACTTGAATTTTCACTCACCCAGTTTTCTCGTCAACAAAAAGATAAGGCTAATATAGATCACAACAAAATGAAATTTTTAGAGTTTATGTTTGCAAAAAAATTTGAAAACTATAGTAAATTTGAGTGAAGAAAATTATTTCACACACTAAAAACGAACACCAAAGTTTTGTTATTCTTGTTGGGGAAATTCCACTAGTACAACCGCTAATAGTTTGGTGGAATTTTATAGGAAAGAGATTTCTAATTGATCATAACATGTTTTAAATATGGGGGATATGCATGCCAGAAACATGTTGAAGGTGCAAATGACCTAATGATCCAAAAATTTCAAGGAGTAGAAAAAATTAAATTCTGAAGTTAACGTGCGGTGGGATATTTACCAGAGCCAAACAACCCACTTTTTGCCAATTTTACAAAAAGCGGACCTAAAAAATCACAGATACTTTTATGAATTATCTCTCTCAGCATTTGTGCATTTCTATTTAGGATGTTCAATTTTTTTTCAAACTTGAGTTTTCTCTCTCCTAGTTTTCTCGTAAACAAAAAGATAAGGCAAATATAGATCACAACAAAATGAAAATTTTAGAGTTTATGTATGCAAAAAAAATTTAAACTATAATAAATGTGAGTGAAGAAGATTATTTCACGCACTAAAAATGGAAACCAAAGTTTTGTCAACCACGTTTGGTAAATTCCACTTGTACAACCCCTAATAGCTTGGTGGAATTTTATAAGAAAGAGATTTCTAATTGATCCTTACTTGTTTTAAGTGTGGTGGATATGTATGCAAAAAACAAGCTGAAGATGCAAATGACCTAATGATCCAAAAATTTCAAGAAGTAGAAAAAATTAAATTCTCAAGTTAACGTGCTATGGATATTTGTCAGAGCCAAACCACCCACTTTTTCCCTATTTAACAAAAAGCGAACATAAAAAATTAAAGATACTTTTTGGAATTATCTCTCTTTGCATTTGTGCATTTCCATCTTGGATGTTCAATTTTTTTTCAAACTTGAGTTTTCACTCTCTCAATTTTCTCGTAAACAAAAAGATAAGCCAATTATAGATAACAACAACAAAAAAATTTTAGAGTTTATGCATGCAAAAAAATTTGAAAACAATAATAAATATGAGTGAAGAATATTATTTCACGCACTAAAAATGAACACAAAAGTTTTGTTATCCACATTGGGGAAATTCCACTAGTACAACCCCTAATAGCTTGGTGGAATTTTATAAGAAAGAGATTTCTAATTGATTCTAACATGTTTTAAATGTCGTGGATATGCATGCGAGAAACATGTTGAACATGCAAATGACCTTATGATCCAAAAATTTCACAGAGTAGAAAAAATTAAATTCTCAAGTTAACATGTGGTGGGATATTTACAAGAGTTAAAAAACCCACTTTTTGCCTATTTTAAAAAAAGAGGACCTAAAAAATCACAGATACTTTATTGAATTATCTCTCTCAGCATTTGTACATTTCCATTTTGGATGTTCTATTGTTTTTTTCAAACTTGATTTTTCACTCCCATAGTTTTCTAGTAAACAAAAAGATAAGGCAAAGATAGATCACACCAAAATGAAAATTTAAGACATTATGTATGCAAAAAAATTTGAAAACTATAATAAATGTGAGTGAAGAAAATTATTTCATGCACTAAAAATGAACAACAAAGTTTTGTTATCCACGTTGGGGAAATACCACTAGTATAACCCCTAATTGCTTGGTGGAATTTTATAAGAAAGAGATTTCTAATTGATCCTAACATATTTTAAATGCAGTAGATATGCATGCCCGAAACATTTTGAAGATGCAAATGTCCTATTGATCAAAAATTTTCAAGGAGTAGAAAAAATTAAATTCTCAAGTTAATGTGCGGTTGGATATTTACTACAGCCAAACAACCCACTTTTTGCCTTTTTTTCAAAAACCGGACCTAAAAAATCACAGATACTATTTGGAATTATCTCTCTCTGCATTTGTGCATTTCCATTTTGGATATTCAATTTTTTTTCAAACTTGAGTTTTCACTCTCCTAGCTTTTCTCGTAAACAAAAAGATAAGGCAAATATAGATCACAACAAACGAAAATTTTTTAAGTTTATGTATGCAAAAAAATTTGAAAACTATAACAAATGTGAGTGAAGAAAATTATTTCACATACTAAAAATGAACACCAAAGTTTTATTATCCACAGTTGGGAAATTCCACTAGTACAACCCCTCATAGTTTGGTGGAATTTTGTAAGAAAAAGATTTCTAATTGATCCTAACATGTTTTAAATGTGGTGGATATGCATGCCAAAAACATGTTGAAGATGCAAATGACCTAATGATCCAAAAATTTCAAGGAGTAGAAATATTTAAATTCCCATGTCAACGTGCGGTGGGATATTTACCAGAGCCAAACAACCCACTTTTTTCCTCTTTTAAAAAAAGCGGACCTAAAAAATCACATTTACTTTTTGGAATTATCTCTCTCAGCATTTGTGCATTTCCATTTTGGATGTTCAATTTTTTTTTTAACTTGAGTTTTCACTCTCCCAGTTTTCTCGTAAACAAAAAGATAAGGATAATATAGATCACAAGAAAATGAAAATTTTAGAGTTTATGTATGCAAAAAAATTTAAAAACTATAATAAATGTGACTGAAGAAAATTATTTCACACACTAAAAATAAACACCACAGTTTTGTTATCCACGTTGGGGAAATTCCACTAGTACAACCCCTAATAGTTTGGTGGAATTTTATAGGAAAGAGATTTCTAATTGATCCTAACCTGTTTTAAATGTGTTGGATATGCATGCAGGAAACATGTTGAAGATGCAAATGACCTAATGATCATAAAATTTCAATGAGCAGAAAAAATTAAAATCTCTAGTTAACAAGCGGTGGGATATTTACCAAAGCCAAACAACCCACTTTTTGCCTATTTTACAAAAAGCAGACCTAAAAAATCACAAATACGTTTTGGAATTATCTCTCTCAGCATTTGTGCATTTCCATTTTGAATGTTAAATTTTTTTTCAAACTTGAGTTTTCTCTCTCCCAGTTTTCTTGTAAACAAAAAGATCAGGTAAATATAGATCACAACAAAATCAAATTTTTTGAGTTTGTGCATGTAAAAAAAATTGAAAAGTATAATAAATGTGAGTGTTGAAAATTATTTCACACACTAAAAATGAACACCAAAGTTTTGTTATCCGCGTAGGGAAATTACACTAGTACAACCCCTAATAGCTTGGTGGAATTTTATAAGAAAGAGATTTCTAATTGATTCTAACATGTTTTAAATGTAGTGGATATGCATGCCAGAAATATGTTGAAGATGCAAATGACCTAATGATTCAAAATTTTCAAAGTGTAGAAAAAATTAAATTCTCTAGATAACATGCAATGGGATATTTACCAGAGCCAAACAACCCACTTTTTTCCTATTTAACAAAAAGCAGACCTAAAAAATCACATATTCTTTTGGAATTATCTCTCTCAGCATCTGTGCATTTCCATTTTGGATGTTCAATTTTTTTTTGAAATTGAGGTTTCACTCACCCAGTTTTCTCGTAAACATAAAGATAAGGCTAATATAGATCACAACAAAATGAAAATTTTAGAGTTTATGTTTGCAAAAAAAATTGAAAACTATAGTAAATGTGAGTGAAGAAAATTATTTAACGCACTAAAAATGAACACCAAAGTTTTGTTATCCTCGTTGGGGAAATTCCACTAGTACAACCCCTAATAGTTTGGTGGAATTTTATAGGAAAGAGATTTCTAATTGATCCTAACATGTTTTAAATGTGGTGGATATGCATGCAAGAAACATGTTGAAGATGCAAATGACCTAATGATCCAAAAATTTCAAGGAGTAGAAAAAATTAAATTCTCAAGTTAACGTGCGGTGGGATATTTACAAGTGCCAAACAACCAACTTTTGGCCAATTTTAAAAAAAACGGACCGAAAAAATCACAAATATGTTTTGGAATTATCTCTCTCAGCATTTGTGCATTTCCATTCAGGAAGTTTAATTTTTTTTCAAACTTGAGTTTTCACTCTCCCAGTTTTCTCGTATACAAAAAAATCAGATAAATATAGATCACAACAAAATGAAAATTTTAGAGTTTATGTATGCAAAAAAATTTCAAAACTATAATAAATGTTAGTGAAGAAAATTATTTCATGCACTAAACAGGAACACCAAATTTTTGTTATCCACATTGGGGAAATTCCACTAGTACAACCCCGAATAGCTTGGTGGAATTTTATAAGAAAAAGATTTATAATTGATCCCAATATGTATTAAATGTGAAGAATACACATGTCAAAAACATGTTGAAGATGCAAATAAGCCAATGATCCAAAAATTTCAAGGAGTAGAAACAATTAAATTCTCAAGTTAAGGTGTGGTGGTTTATTTACCAGAGCCAAACAACCCACCTTTTACCTATTTTACAAAAACCGGACCTAAAAAATCACAGATACTTTAATGAATTATCTCTCTCAGCATTTGTGCATTCCTATTTAGGATGTTCAATTTTTTTTCAAACTTGAGTTTTCTCTCTCCCACTTTTATCATAAACAAAAAGATAAGGTAGATATAGATCACAACAAAATTAAAATTTTAGAGTTTATGCATGCAAAAAAATTAGAGAACTATAATAAATGTTAGAGAAGAAAATTATTTCACGCACTAAAAATAAACACCAAAGATTTGTTATCCCCGTTGGGGAAATTCCATTAGTACAACCCCTAATAGCTCGGTGGAATTTTATAATAAAGAGATTTCTAATTGATCCTAGCATGTTTTAAATTTTGTGCATATGCATGCCTGAAACATGTTGTAGATGCAAATGACCTAATGATCCAAAAATTTCAAGGAGTAGAAAAAATTAAATTCTCAAGTTTACGTGCTGTGTGATATTTACAAGAGCCAAACAACCCACTTTTTGCAAATTTTACAAAAAGCGGACCCAAAAAATCACAAATATGTTTTGGAATTATCTCTCTCAGCATTTGTGCATTTCCATTTTGGATATTAAATTTGTTTTCAAGCTTGAGTTTTCTCGTTCCCATTTTTCTCATAAACAAAAAGATAAAGCAAATATAGATCACAACAAAATGAAAATTTTAGAGTTTATGTATGCAAAAAAAATTTAAAACTATAATAAATGTGAGTGAAGAAGATTATTTGACACACTAAAAATGAAAACCAAAGTTTTGTCAACCACGTTTGGGAAATTCCACTAATACAACCCCTAATAGCTTGGTGGAATTTTATAAGAAAGAGATTTCTAATTGATCCTAACGTGTTTTAAGTGTGGTGGATATGCGTGCCAGAAACAAGTTGAAGATGCAAATGACCTAATGATCCAAAAATTTGAAGAAGTAAAAAAAATAAAATTCTCAAGTTAACATGCAGTGGACATTTATTAGAGCCAAAACACCCGCTTTTTGCCTATTTTACAAAAAGTGCATCTAAAAAATCACAGATACATTTTTGAATTATCTCTCTCAGCATTTGTGCATTTCCATTTTGGATGTTCCATTTTTTTTCAAACTTGAGTGTTCAAACTCCTAACTTTTGTCGTAAACAAAAAGATAAGGCAAATATAGATCACAACAAAACAAAAATTTTAGAGTTTATGCATGCAAAAAAATTTGAAAACTCTAATAAATGTGGGTGAAGAAAAATATTTCACGCACTACAAATGAACACCAAAGTTTTGTTATCCACATTGGAGAAATTTCACTAGTGCAACCCCTAATAGCTTGGTGAAATTTTATAAGAAAGAGATATCTAATTGATCCTAACATGTTTTAAATGTGGTGGATATACATGCCAGAATCATGTTGAACATGCAAATGACTTAATGATCCAAAAATTTCAAGGAGTAGAAAAATTTAAATTCTCATGTTAACGTGCGGTGGGATATTTACCTAAGCCAAACAACCCAATTTTTTACTATTTTTAAAAAAAGCGGACCTAAAAAATAACATTTAATTTTTTGAATTATCTCTCTCAGCATTTGTGCGTTTCCATTTTGGATGTTCAATTTTTTTTCAAACCTGAGTTTTCACTCTCCCTGTTTACTTGTAAACAAAAAGATAAGGCAAATATAGATCACAACAAAATGAAAATTTTAGAGTTTATGTATGCCAAAAAATTTGAAAACTATAATAAATGTGAGTGAAGAAAATTATTTCACGCACTAAAAATGAACACCAAAGTTTTGTTATCCACAATGGGGAAATTCCACTAGTACAACCCCTAATAGTTCGGTGGAATTTTATAGGAAAGAGATTTCTAATTGATCCTAACATGTTTTGAATGTGGTGGAAATGCATGCCAGAAACATGTTGAAGATGCAAATGACCTAATGATCCAAAAATTTCAAGGAGTAGAAAAAATTAAATTCTCAAGTTAACGTGCGGTGGGATATTTACAGGAGCCAAACAACCCACTTTTTGCCAATTTTAAAAGAAACAGACCAAAAAAATAACAAATATGTTTTGGAATTATCTCTCTCAGCATTTGTGCATTTCCATTTTGGATGTTAAATTTTTTTTCAAACTTGAGTTTTCACTCTCCCAGTTTTCTCGTAAACAAAAAAATCAGATAAATATAGATCACAACAAAATGAAAATTTTAGAGTTTATGTATGCAAAACAATTTCAAAACTATAATAAATGTTAGTGAAGAAAATAATTTCGCGCACTAAACAGGAACACCAAATTTTTGTTATCCACGTTGGGGAAATTCCACTAGTACATCCCCGAATAGCTTGGTGGAATTTTATAAGAAAAAGATTTATAATTGATCCCAACATGTATTAAATGTGAAGAATACGCATGTCAAAAACATGTTGAAGATGCAAATGAGCCAATGATCCAAAAATTTCAAGGAGTAGAAACAATTAAATTCTCAAGTTAAGGTGCGGTGGTATATTTACCAGAGCCAAACAACCCACCTTTTGCCTATTTTACAAAAACCGGACCTAAAAAATCACAGATACTTTAATGAATTATCTCTCTCAGCATTTGTGCATTCCTATCTAGGATGTTCAATTTTTTTTCAAACTTGAGTTTTCTCTCTCCCAGTTTTATCATAAACAAAAAGATAAGGCAGATATAGCTCACAAAAAAATGAAAATTTTAGAGTTTATGCATGCCAAAAAATTAGAGAACTATAATAAATGTTAGTGAAGAAAATTATTTCACGCACTAAAAAGGAACATCAAAGTTTTGTTATCCACATTGGGGAATTTCCACGAGTACAACCCCTAATAGTTTGGTGGAATTTTATAGGAAAGAGATTTCTAATTGATCCTAACATGTTTTAAATGTGCTGGATATGCATGCCAGAAACATGTTGAAGATGCAAATGACCTAATGATCCAAAAATTTCAAGGAGTAGAAAAAATTAAATTCTCAAGTTAACGTGCGGTGGGATATTTACAAGAGCCAAACAACCCACTTTTTGCAAATTTTACAAAAAGTGGACCGAAAAAATCACAAATATGTTTTGGAATTATCTCTCTCAGCATTTGTGCATTTCCATTTTGGATGTTAAATTTTTTTTCAAACTTGAGTTTTCACTCTCCCAGTTTTCTCGTAAACAAAAAAAATCAGATAAATATAGATCACAACAAAATGAAAATTTTAGAGTTAATGTATGCAAAAAAAATTCAAAACTATAATAAATGTTAGTGAAGAAAATTATTTCATCCACTAAACAGGAACACCAAATTTTTTTTATCCACGTTGGGGAAATTCCACTAGTACAACCCCTAATAGCTTGGTGAAATTTTATAAGAAAAAGATTTATAATTGATCCCAACATGTATTAAATGTTAAGAATACGCATGTCAAAAACATGTTGAAGATGCAAATGAGCCAATGATCCAAAAATTTCAAGGAGTAGAAACAATTAAATTATCAAGTTAAGGTGCGGTGGTATATTTACCGGAACCAAACAACCCACCTTTTGCCTATTTTACAAAAACCGGACCTAAAAAATCATAGATACTTTAATGAATTATCTCTCTCAGCATTTGTGCATTCCTATTTAGGATCAATTTTTTTTCAAACTTGAGTTTTCTCTCTCCCAGTTTTAACATAAACAAAAAGATAATGCAGATATAGATCACAACAAAATGAAAATTTTAGAATTTATGCATGTAAAAAAATTAGAGAACTATAATAAATGTTAGTGAAGAAAATTATTTCACGCACTAAAAATAAACACCAAAGTTTTGTTATCCCCGTTGGGGAAATTCCATTAGTACAACCCCTAATAGCTTGGTGGAATTTTATAATAAAGAGATTTCTAATTGATCCTAACATGTTTTAAATTTTGTGGATATGCATGCCAGAAACATGTTGAAGATGCAAATGACCTAATGATCCAAAAATTTCAAGGAGTAGAAAAAATTAAATTCTCAAGTTTACGTGCTGTGGGATATTTACCAGAGCCAAACAACCCACTTTTTGCCTATTTTACAAAAAGTAGGCCTAAAAAATCATAGATACTTTTTGGGATTATCTCTCTCAGCATTTGTTCATTTCCATTTTGAATGTTCAATTTTTTTTCAAGCTTGAGTTTTCTCTCTCCCTGTTTTCTCGTAAACAAAAAGATAAGGCAAATATAGATCACAACAAAATGAAAATTTTAGAGTTTATGTATGCAAAAAAAATTTAAAACTATAATAAATGTGAGTGAAGAAGATTATTTCATGCACTAAAAATTAAAATCAAAGTTTTGTCAACCACGTTTGGGAAATTCCACTAGTACAACCCCTAATAGCTTGGTGGAATTTTATAAGAAAGAGATTTCTAATTGATCCTAACGTTTTTTAAGTGGTGGATATGCATGCCAGAAACAAGTTGAAGATGCAAATGACCTAATGATCCAAAAATTTCAAGAAGTAGAAAAAGTTAAATTCTCAAGTTAACATGCAGTGGATATTTACCAGAGCCAAACCACCCTCTTTTTGCCTATTTTAAAAAAAGTGCACCTAAAAAATTACAGATACTTGTTGGAATTATCTCTCTCTGCATTTGTTCATTTCCATCTTGGATGTTCCATTTTTTTTCAAACTTGAGTTTTCGCACTCCTAGCTTTTCTCGTAAACAAAAAGACAAGGCAAATATAGATCACAAGAAAACGAAAATTTTAGATTTTATGCATGCAAAAAAATTTGAAAACTATAATAAATGTGAGTGAAGAAAAATATTTCACGCACTACATATGAACACCAAAGTTTTGTTATCCACATTGGGGAAATTCCACTAGTACAACCCCCAATAGCTTGGTGATATTTTATAAGAAAGAAATATCTAATTGATCCTAACATGTTTTAAATGTGGTGGATATGCATGCCAGAAACATGTTGAACATCCAAATGACTTAATGATCCAAAAATTTGAAGGAGTAGAAAAATTGAAATTCTCATGTTAACGTGTGGAGGGATATTTACCTAAGCCAAACAACCCAATTTTTTACTATTTTAAAATAAGCGGACCTAAAAAATAACATTCAGTTTTTGGAATTATCTCTCTCAGCATTTGTGCATTTCCATTTTGGATGATCAATTTTTTTTCAAACTTGAGTTTTCACTCTCCCTGTTTTCTCGTAAACAAAAAGATAGGGCAAATATAGATCACAACAAAATGAAAATTTTTGAGTTTATGTATGCCAAAAAATTTGAAAACTATCATAAATGTGAGTGAAAATTATTTCACGCACTAAAAATGAACACCAAAGTTTTGTTATCCACATTGGGGAAATTCCACTAGTACATCCCCTCATAGTTTGGTGGAATTTTATAGGAAAGAGATTTCTAATTGATCCTAACATGTTTTAAATGTGGTGGATATGCGTGCCAAAAACATGTTGAAGATGCAAATGACCTAATGATCCAAAAATTTCAAGGAGTAGAAAAAATAAAACTCTCAAGTTAACGCGCGGTGGGATATTTACAAGAGCCAAATAACCCACTTTTTGCCAATTTTACGAAAAGCGGACTGAAAAAATCATAAATATGTTTTGGAAGTATCTCTCTCACAATTTGTGCATATCCATTTTGGATGTTAAATTTTTTTTCGAACTAGAGTTTTCACACTTCCAGTTTTCTCGTAAACAAAAAAATCAGATAAATATAGATCACAACAACATGAAAATTTTAGAGTTTATGTATGCAAAAAAAATTCAAAACTATATTAAATGTTAGTGAAGAAAATTATTTCATGCACTAAACAGGAACACCAAATATTTGTGATCGACGTTGGGGAAATTCCACTAGTACAACCCCGAATAGCTTGGTGGGATTTTATAAGAAAAATATTTATAATTGATCCCAACATGTATTAAATGTGAAGAATACGCATGTCAAAAACACAGATACTTTAATGAATTATCTCTCTCACCATTTGTGCATTCCTATTTAGGATGTTCAATTTGTTTTCAAATTTGAGTTTTCTCTCTCCCAGTTTTATCATAAACAAAAAGATAAGGCAGATATAGATCACAACAAAATGAAAATTCTAGAGTTTAAGCATGGAAAAAAACTAGAGAACTATAATAAATGTTAGTGAAGAAAATTATTTCACGCACTAAAAATAAACACCAAAAGTTTTGTTATCCACATTGGGGAAATTCCACTAGTACAACCCCTAATAGTTTGGTGGAATTTGATAGGAAAGATATTTCTAATTGATCCTAACATGTTTTAAATGTGGTGGATATGCATGTCTGAAACATGTTGAAGATGCAAATGACCTAATGATCCAAAAATTTCAAAGAGTAGAAAAAATTAAAATCTCAAGTTGACAAGCGGTGGGATATTTACCAGAGCCAAACAACCCACTTTTTGCAAATTTTACAAAAAGCGGACCTAAAAAATCACAAATACATTTTGGAATTATCTCTCTCAGCATTTGTGCATTTCCATTTTGGATGTTCAATTTTTTTTCAAACTTGAGTTTTCACTCTCCTAGTTTTCTCGTAAACAAAAAAATCAGATAAATATAGATCAAAACAAAATGAAATTTTTTGAGTTTGTGCATGTAAAAAAAATTGAAAACTATAATAAATGTGAGTGTAGAAAATTATTTCACACACTAAAAATGAACACCAAAGTTTTGTCATCCACATTGGGGAAATTCCACTAGTACAACCCCTAATAGATTGGAGGAATTTTATAAGAAAGAGAATTCTAATTGATCCTAACATGTTTTAAATGCAGTGGATATGCATGCCCGAAACATGTTGAAGATGAAAATGTCCTAATGATCCAAAAATTTCACGGAGTAGAAAAAATTAAATTATCAAGTTAACGTGCGATGGCATATTTACTAGAGCCAAACAACCCACGTTTTGCCTATTTTTCAAAAATCGGACCTAAAAAATCACATATACTTTTTTGAATTATCTCTCTCTGTATTTGTGCATTTCCATTTTGGATGTTCAATTTTTTTTCAAAATTGAGTTTTCACTCTCCCAGCTTTTCTCGTAAACAAAAAGATAAGGAAAATATAGATCACAACAAAACGAAAATTTTTCGATTTTATGTATGCGAAAAAATTTGAAAACTATAATAAATGTGAGTGAAGAAAAATATTTCACGCACGAAAAATGAACACCAAAGTTTTGTTATCCACATTGGGGAAATTCCACTAGTACAACCCCTAATAGCTTGGTGAAATTTTATAAGAAAGAGATATCTAATTGATCCTAACATGTTTTAAATGTGGTGGATATGCGTAACAGAAACATGTTGAACAAGCAAATGACCTAATGATCCAAAAATTTCTAGGAGTAGAAAATTTTAAATTCTCATGTTAATGTGCGGTGGGATATTTACAGGAGCCAAACAACCCACTTTTTTCCTCTTTTAAAAAAACCGGACCTAAAAAATTACATTTACTTTTTTGAATTATCTCTCTCAGCATTTGTGCATTTCCATTTTGGATGTTCAATTTTTTTTCAAACTTGTGTTTTTTCTCTCCCAGTTTTCTTGTAAACAAAAAGATCAGGTAAATATAGATCACAACAAAATGAAAATTTTTGAGTTTCTGCATGTAAAAAAAATTGAAAACTATAGTAAATGTGAGTGTAGAAAATTATTTCACGCACTAAAAATGAACACCAAAGTTTTGTTATCCACGTAGAGGAAATTCCACTATTACAACCCCTAATAGCTTGGTGGAATTTTATAAGAAAGAGATTTCTAATTGATCCTAACATGTTTTAAATGTGGAGGATATGCATGCAAGAAACATGTTGAAGATGCAAATGACCTAATGATCCAAAAATTTCAAAGAGAAGAGAAAATTAAATTCTCAAGTTAACGTGCCGTGGGATATTTACAGGATCCAAACAACCCACATTTTGCCAATTTTACAAAAAGCGGACCTAAAAAATCACAAATATGTTTTGGAATTATCTCTCTCAGAATTTGTGCATTTCCATTTTGGATGTTCAATTTTTTTTCAAACTTGAGTTTTCACTCTCCTAGTTTTCTCGTAGACAAAAAAGGCAGATATATATAGATCTCAACAAAATGAAAATTTTAGACTTTGTGCATGTAAAAAAAATTGAAAACTATAATAAATGTGAGTGTAGAAAATTTTTCACACACTAAAAATGAACACCAAAGTTTTGTTATCAACGTAGGGGAAATTCCACTAGTACAACCCCTAATAGCTTGGTGGAATTTTAAAAGAAAGAGATTTCTAATTGATCCTAACATGTTTTAATTGTGGTGGATATGCATGCCCGAAACATGTTGACGATGCAAATGACCTAATGATCCAAAAATTTCAAAGAGTAGAGAAAATTAAATTCTCAAGTTAACTTGCGGTGGGATATATACTAGAGCCAAACAACCCACTTTATGCCAATTTTACAAAAAGCGGACCTAAAAAATCACAAATACATTTTAGAATTATCTCTCTCAGCATTTGTGCATTTCCATTTTGGATGTTCAATTTTTTTTCAAACTTGAGTTTTCACTCTCCCAATTTTCTCGTAAACAAAAAAGAAAAGGAAAATATAGATCAAAACAAAATGAAAATTTTAAAGTTTATGATACAAAAAAATTTGAAAACTATAATAAATGTGAGTTAGAAAATTATTTCACGCACTAAAAATGAACACCAAAGTTTTGTTATCCACGTTGGGGAAATTCCACTAGTACAACCCCTAATAGCATGGTGGAATTTTATATGAAAGAGGTATCTAATTGATCCTAACATGTTTTAAATGTGGTGGATATGCTTGCCAGAAACTTGTTGAAGATGCAAATGACCTAATGAGCCAAAAATTTCCAGCAATAGAAAAAATTAAATTCTCAAGTTAACGTGCTGTGGGATATTTACCAAAGCACAATGACCCACTTTTTGCCAATTTTACAAAAAGCGGACCTAAAAAATCACAGATACTTTTTTGAATTATCTCACTCAGCATTTGTGCATTTCCATTTTGGATGTTCAATTTTTTTTCAAACTTGAGTTTTCACTCTCCCAGTTTTCTCGTAAACAAAAAGATAAGGCAAATATAGATCGCAACAAAATGAAAATTTTAGAGTTTGTGTATGCAAAAAAATTTGAAAACTATAATAAATGTGAGTGAAGAAAATTATTTCACATACTAAAAATGAACACCAAGGTTTTGTTATCAACGTTTGGGAAATTCCACTAGTACAACCCCTAATAGCTTGCCTATTTTACAAAAAATCGGACGCAAAAAATCACAGATACAGTTTTGGAATGTTCTCTCTCAGCATTTGTGCATTTCCATTTTAGATGTTCAATTTTTTTTCAAACTTGAGTTTTCGCTCTCCCAATTTTCTCGTTATAAAAAATATAAGGGAAATATAGAACATGACAAAATGAAATTTTAAGAGTTTATGTATGCAAAAAAATTTGAAAACTATAAAAAAATGTGAGTGAAGAAAATTATTTCACGCACAAAAAATGAACACTAAAGTTTTGTTATCCATGTTGGGGAAATTCCACAAGTACAACCCTTAATAGCTTGGTGGAATTTTATAAGAAGGAGATTTCTAATTGATCCTAACATGTTTTAAATGTGGTGGATATCCATGCCAAAAACATGTTGTAGATGCTAATGACCTAATGATCCAAAAACTTCAAGGTGTAGACAAAAATAAATTCTCAAGTTAACGTGCGGTGGGATATTTACCAGAGCCAAACAACCCACTTTTTGCCTATTTTACAAAAAGCGGACCTAAAAAATCACATATACTTTTTGGAATTATCTCTCTCCACATTTGGGCATTTCCATTTTCGATGTGCAATTTTTTTTCAAACTTGAGCTTTCACTCTCCTAGTTTTCTCATTATCAAAGTGATAAGGCAAATATTGATCAAGACAAAATGAACATTTAAGAGTTTATCAATGCAAAAATTTTTGAAAACTATAATAAATGTGAGTGCAGAAAATTATTTTACGCACTAAAAATGAACACCAAAGTTTTGTTATCCACGTTGGAGAAATTCCACTAGTAGAAGCCCTAATAGCTTGGTGGAATTTTTTAAGAAAGAGATTCCTAATTGATCTTAAATTGTTTTAAATGTGGTGGATATGCATGCCGGAAACATGTTGAAGATGCAAATGACCTAATGGTCCAAAAATTTAAAAGAATAGAAAAAATTAAATTCTCAAGTTAACGTGCGGTGGGATATTTACCAGAGCCAACCAACAAACTTTTTTCTTCTTTTACAAAAAGTGGACCTAAAAAATCACAAATACTTTTCGGAATTATCTCTCTCAGTATTTGTTCATTTCCATTTTGGATGTTCAATTTTTTTTGCAAACTTGAGTTTTCACTCTCCCAGTTTTCTTGTAAACAAAAAGAAAAGGCAAATATAGATCACAAAAAAATGAAAATTTTAGAGTTTATGTATGCAAAAAATTTGAAAACAATTATAAATGTGAGAGAAGAAAATTATTTCATGCACCAAAAATGAACGCCAAAGTTTTGGAATCCACGATGGGGAATTCCACTAGTTCAACCCCAAATAGCTTGGTGTAATTTTATAAGAAAGAGATTTCTAATTGATCCTAACATGTTTTAAATGTGGTGAATATGCATGCAAGAAACATGTGGAAGATGCAAATGACCTAAAGATCCAAAATTTTCAAGGAGTAGAAAAATTCTCCAGTTAACGTGCAGTGGGATATTTACCAAAGCCAAACAATCCACATTTTGCCTATTTTACAAAAAGCGGACCTAAAAAATCACAGGTACTTTATGGAATTATTTCTCTCTGCATTTGTGCATTTGCTTTTTGGATGTTCAATTTTTTTTCAAACTTCCGTTTTCACTCTCCCAGTTTTCTCGTAAATAAAAAGATATGGCAAATATAGATCACAATAAAATGAAAATTTTAGAGTTTACGTATGCATAAAAATTTTAAAACAATAATAAATGTGAGTGAAGAAAATTATTTCACGAACTAAAAAAGAACACCAAAGTTTTGTTATCAACATTGGGGAAATTATACTAGTACAAACCCCAATAGCTTGGTGGAATTTTATAAGAAAGAGATTTATAATTGATCCTAACATGCTGTAAATGTAGTGGATATGCATGCTAGAAACATGTTGAAGATGCAAATGACCTAATGATCCAAAAATTTCAAAGAGTAGAAAAAATTAAATTCTCAAGTTAACGTGCGGTGGGATATTTACCAGAGCCAAACTACCAACTTTTTGCCTATTTTACATAAAGCAGACCCAAAAAATCACAAAAACTTTTTGGAATTATCTCTCTCAGCATTTGTGCATTTCCATTTTGGATGTTCAATTTTTTTTCAAACTTGAGTTGTCACTCTCCCAATTTTTTCGTAAACAAAAAGATAAGGCAAATATAGATGACAAAAAAATGAAAATTTTAGATTTTATGTATGCAAAAAAATTTGAAAACTATTATAAAAGTAAGTGAAGAAAATTATTTCACACACTAAAAATTTACACCAAAGTTTTGTTATCCACGTTGGGGAAATTCTACTAGTTCAACCCCTAATAGCTTGGTGGAATTTTATAAGAAAGAGATTTCTAAATGATCCTAACATGTTTTAAATGTGGGGGATATGCATGCAAGAACCATGTTGAACATGCAAATAACCTAATGATCCAAATATTTCATAGAGTTGAAAAAAGTAAATTCTCAAGTTAACGTGCGGTGTGATATTTACCAGAGCCAAACAACCCACTTTTTGCCTATTTTACAAAAAGCGGACTTAAAAAGTCATAGATACTTTTTGGAATTATCTTTCTCAGAATTTGTTCTTTTCAATTTGGGATGTTCAATTTTTTTTCAAACTTCAGAGTTTTCACTCTCCCTGTTTTCTCGTGAACAAAAAGATAAGGCAAATATAAATCACAACAAAATAAAAATTTTAGAGTTTATGTATGCAAAAAAAATTTGAAAACTATAATAAATGTGGGTGAAGAAAATTATTTCACACACTAAAAATGAACACCAAAGTTTTGTTATCCACGTTCGGGAAATTCCACTACTACAACCCCTAATAGCATTTTGGAATTTTATTAGAAAGATTTCTAATTGATCCTAACATGTTTTAAGTTAGGTGGATATGCTTGCCTGAAACATGTTGACGATGCAAATGACGTAATGAACCAAAATTTTCATCAAGAAGAAAAAATTAAATTCTAAAGTAAACGTGCGGTGGGATATTTACCAGAGAAAAACAACCCACTTTTTGCCTATTTTTTAAAAAGTGGACCTAAAAAATCACATAAATTTTTTGAATTATTTCTCTCAGCATTTTTGCATTTCCATTTTGGAAGTTCAATTTTTTTTCAATCTTGAGTTTTTACTCTCCAAGTTTTCTCGTAAACAAAAAGATAAGGCAAATATAGATCACAACAAAATGAAAAATTTAGAGTTTATGTATGCAAAAAAATTTGAAATCTATAATAAATGCGAGTGAAGAAAATTATTTCACCAACTAAAAATGAACACCAAAGTTTTGTTATCAACGTTGGGGAAATTCCACTAGTACAACCCCTAATAGCTTGGTGGAATTTTATAAGAAAGAGATTTCTAATTGATCCTAACAAGTTGTAAATGTGGTGGATATGCATGCCAGAAATTTGTTAAAGATGGAAATGACCTAATCATCCAAAAATTTCAAGGAGTAGAAAAAATTAAATTCTCAAGTTAATGTGCAGTAGGAAATTTACTAGAGCCAAACAACCCACTTTTTGCCTATTTTACAAAAAGGGGACCCAAAAAATCACATGAACATTTTGGAATTATCTCTCTCAGCATTTGTGCATTTCCATTTTGGATGTTCAATTTTTTTTCAAACTTGAGTTGTCACTCTCCCTATTTTCTCGTAAACAAAAAGACAAGGCAAATACATATGACAAAAAAAATGAAAATTTAAGAGTTTATATATGCAAAAAAATTTGAAAACTATAATTAATGTGAGTGAAGAAAATAATTTCATGAGCTAAAAATGAACACCAAAGTTTTGTTATCCACGTTGGGGAAATTCTACTAGTACAACCACTAATAGCTTGGTGGAATTTTATAAGAAAGAGATTTCTAATTGATCCTAACATGTTTTAAATGTGGGGGATATGCATGCAAGAAACATGTTGATGATGCAAAAAACCTAATTATTCAAATAATTCAAGGAGTAGAAAAAATTAAATTCTCAAGTTAACGTGCGGTGGAATATTTACCAGAGCCAAACAACCCACTTTTTGCCTATTTTTCAAAAGCGGACTTAAAAAATCACTGATAGTTTTTGGAACTATCTCGCTCAGCATTTGTGCATTTCAATTTTGGATGCTGAATTTCTTTTCAAACTTGAGAGTTTTCACTCTCTCAGTTTTCTCGTAAACAAAATGATAAGGCGAATATACATCACAACAAATTGAAAATTTTAGAGTTTATGCATGCAAAAAAATTTTAAAACTATAAAAAATGTGGGTGAAGAAAATTATTTTATGTACTAAAAATGTACACCAAAGTTTTGTTATCCACGTTGGGGAAATTCCACTAGTACAACCCCTAATAGCATTGTAGAATTTTATAAGAAAGAGAATTCTAATTGATCCTAACATGTTTTATGTGTGGTGGATATGCATGCCGAAACATGTTGAAGATGCAAATGACATAATGAACCAAAAATTTCATCGAGTAGAGAATATTAAATTCTCCAGTAAACGTGCGGTGGGATATTTACTAGAGGAAAATAACCCACTTTTTTCCTTTTTTTCAAAAAGCGGACCTAGAAAATCACAGATATGTTTTGGAATTATCTCTCTCAGCATTTTTGCATTTTCATTTTGGATGTTCAATTTTTTTTGAAACTTGAGTTTTTAATCTCCAAGTTTTCTCGTAAACAAAAAGATATGGCAAATATCGATCGCCAAAAAATGAAAAATTTAGAGTTTATGTATGCAAAAAAATTTGAAATCTATTATAAATGTGAGTGAAGAAAATTATTTCACGCACTAAAAATGAACATCTAAGTTTTGTTATCCACGTTGGGGAAATTCCACTACAACAACCCCTAATCGCTTGGTAGAATTTTATAAGAAAGGGATTTCTAATAGATCCTAACATGTTATATATGTTGTAGATATGCATGCTAGAAACATGTTGAAGATGCAAATGACCTAATGATCCAAAAATTTGAAGGAGTAGAAAAAATTAAATTCTCAAGTTAACGTGCAGTGGGATTTTTACTAGAGCCAAACAACCCACTTTTTACCTATTTTAAAAAAGTGGAACTAAAAAATTACAGATACTTTTTGGAATTATCTCTCTCAGCATTTGTGCAGTTCCAATTTAGTTGTTCAGTTATTTTTCAAACTTGAGTATTCACTCTCCTAGTTTTCTCGTAAAGAAAAAGATTAGGCTAATGTAGATCACAACAAAATGAAAATTTTAGAGTTTATGGATGCAAACAAATTTGAAAACTACAATAAATGTGAGTGAAGAAAATTATTTCACGCACTAAAAATTATAACGAAAGTTTTGTTATCCATGTTTGGGAAATTCCACTAGTACAACCCCTATTAGCTTGGTGGAATTTTATAAGAAAGAGATTTCTAATTGATCCTAACATGTTTTAAATGTGGTGGATATCCATGCCAGAAACATGTTGAAGATGCAAATGACCTAATGGTCCAAAAATTTCAAAGAGTAGAAAAAATTAAATTCTCAAGTTAACAAGTGGTGGGATATTTACCAGAGCCAAACAACCCACTTTTTGCCTATTTGACAAAAAGCGGAACTAAAAAATCACAAATACTTTTTGGAATTATCTCTCTCAGCATTTGTGCATTTCCATTTTGGATGTTCAATTTTTTTCAAACTTGAGTTTTCACTCTCCCTGTTTTCTCGTAAACAAAAAGATAAGGTAATTATAGATCACAACAAAATAAAAATTTTAGAGTTTATGTATGCAAAAAAATTTGAAAACAGTAATAAGTGTGAGTGAAGAAAATTATTTCACACACTAAAAATGAACACCAAAGTTTTGTTATCCATGTTGGGGAAATTTCACTAGAACCACCCCTAATAGCTTGGAGGAATTTTATAAGAAAAAGATTTCTAATTGATCCTAACATGTTTGAAGTGTGGTGGATATGCATGCCAAAAACATGTTGAATATGCAAATGACATAATGATCCAAAAATTTCAAGGAGTAGAGAAAATTAAATTCTCAAGTTAATTTGTGGTGGGATATTTACCAGAGCCAAACTACCCACTTTTTGCTTAGTTTACAAAAAGCGGACCTAGAAAATCACAGATACTTTTCGGAATTATCTCTCTCAGTATTTGTGCATTTCCATTTTGGATGTTCAATTTTTTTTCAAACTTGAGTTTTCTCTCTCCCAATTTTTTGGTAAAAAAAAAGATAAGGTAAGTATAGATCAAAACAAAATGAAAATTTTAGAGTTTATGTATGCAAAAAAAATAGAAAACTATAATAAATCTGAGTGAAGAAAATTATTTCACGCACTAAAAATGAACACCAAAGTTTTGTTATCCACGTTGGGGAAACCCCACTAGTACAACCCCTAATAGGTTTGTGGAATTTTATAAGAAAGAGATTTTTAATTGATCCTAACATGTTTTCAATGTGGTGGATATGCATGGCAGAAATATGTTGAAGATGCAAATGACCTAATGATTCAAAAATTTCAAGGAGTAGAAAAAAATAAATTCTCAAGTTAACGTGTCGTGGGATATTTACTAGAGCCAAACAACCCACTTTTTGCCTACTTTACAAAAAGCGGACCTAGAAAATCACAGATACTTTTTGGAATTATCTCTCTCAGCATTTGTGCATTTCCATTTTGGTTGTTCAATTTTTTTTCAAACTTGAGTTTTCACTCTCCCAATTTTCTGGTAAACAAAAAGATGAGGTAAATATAGATAAAAAAAATGAAAATTATAGAGTTTATGTATGTAAAAAAATAGAAAACTATAATAAATCTGAGTGAAGAAAATTATTTCATGCACTAAAAATGAACACCAAAGTTTTGTTATCCACGTTGGGGAAATCCCACTAGTACAACCCCTAATAGGTTGGTGGAATTTTATTTGAAAGAGATTTCTAATTGATCCTAACATGTTTTCAATGTGGTGGATATGCATGGCAGAAACATGTTGAAGATACAAATGACCTAATGATCCAAAAATTTCAAGGAGTAGAAAAACTTAAATTCTCAAGTTAACTTGTGGTGGGATATTTACTAGAGCCAAACAACTCACTTTTTGCCTAGTTTACAAAAACGGACCTAGAAAATCACAGATACTTTTTGGAATTATCTCTCTTAGCATTTGTGCATTTCCATTTTGGATGGTCAATTTTTTTTCAAACTTCAGTTTTTCACTCTCCCAATTTTCTGGTAAACGAAAAGATAAGTTAAATATAGATCAAAACAAAATGAAAATTTTAGAGATTATGTATGCAAAAATTTTGAAAACTATAATAAATCTGAGTGAAGAAAATTATTTCACGCACTAAAAATGAACACCAAAATTTTGTTATCCACCTTGGGTAAATTCCACTAGTACAACCCCTAATAGCTTGGTTGAATTTTATAAGAAAGAGATTTCTAATTGATCCTAACATGTTTTAAATGTTGTTGATATGCTGGCAGTAAACTTGTTGAAGATGCAAATGACCTAATGATCCAAAAATTTCCAAGAGTAAAAAAATTGAATTCTCGAGTTAACGTGCGGTGGGATATTTACCAGAGCCATACAACCCACTTTTTGCCTATTTTAAAAAAAAATAGACCTAAAAAATCACTGATACTTTTTGGAATTTTCTCACTCAACATTTGTGCATTCCCATTTTGGAGGTTCAATTTTTTTTCAAACTTGAGTTTTCAATCTCCTAATTTTCTCGTAAACAAAAAGATAAGGCAAATATAGATCACAACAAAATGAAAATTTTAGAGTTTATGTATGCAAAAAAAGTTGAAAACATTAATAAATGTGAGTGAAGAAAATTATTTCACATGCTAAAAAAGAACACCAAAATTTTGTTATCCACGTTGGGGAAATTCCAATAATACAACCCCTAATAGCTTGGTGGAATCAGAAAGAGATTTCTAATTGATCCTAACAGGTTTTAAGTGTGGTGGATATGTATGCCAGAATCATGTTGAAGATGCAAATGACCTAATGAACCAAAAATTTCATTGAGTAGAAAACATTAAATTCTCAAGTTAACGTGTGGTGGGATATTTACCTGAGCCAAACAACCCACTTTTTGCCTATTTTACAAAAAGCGAACCTAAAAAATCACAGATACTTTTTGGAATTATCTCTCTCAGCATTTGTACATTTCCATTTTGGATGTTCAATTTTTTTCAAACTTGATTTTTCACTCTCTAAGTTTTCTCGTAAACAGAAAGATAATTCTAATATAGATCACAACAAAATGATAATTTTAGAGTTTATGTATGCAAAAAATTTGAAAACTATAATGAATGTGAGTGAAGAAAATGATTTCACGCACTAAAAATGAACACCTAAATTTGGTTATCCAAGTTGGGGAAATTCCACTAGTACAACCCCAAATTGCTTGGTGGAATTTTTTAAGAAAGAGATTTCTAATAGATCCTAACATGTTATAAATGTGGTGGATATGCATGCCAGAAACATGTTGAAGATGCAAATGACCAAATAATCCAAAAATTTGAAGGAGAGGAAAAAATTAAATTCTCAAGTTAACGTGCGGTGGGATATTAACTAGAGCCAAACAACCCACGTTTTGCCTATTTTACAAAAAGCGAACCTAAAAAATCATAGCTACTTTTTGGAATTATCTCTCTCAGCATTTGTGCATTTCCATTTTGGATGTTCAATTTTTTGTCAAACTTGAGTTTTCACTCTCCATGTTTTCTCGTAAACGAAAAGATAAGGCCAATATAGATCTCAACAAAATGAAAATTTTAGAGTTTATGTATGCAAAAAAATTTGAAAACTATAATAAATGTGAGTGAATAAAATTATTTCATGCACTAAAAATAAACACCAAAGTTTCGTTATCCACGATTGGGAAATTCCACTAGTACAACCCCTAATAGCTTGGTGGAATTTTATAAGAAAGAGATTTCTAATTGATCCTAACAGGTTTTAAATGTTGTGGATACGCATGCCAGAAACATGTTGAAGATGCAAATGACCTAATGATCCAAAAATTTGAAGGTGTAGAAAAAATTAAATTCTCAAGTTAACTTGCAGTGGGATATTTACCAGAGCAAAAATACCCACTTTTTGCCTATTTTACAAAAAAACGGATCTAAAAAATCACACATACTTTTTGGAATTATCTCTCTTAGCATTTGTGCTTTTCCATTTTGGATGTTCAATTTTTTTTAAAACTTGAGTTTTCACTCTCCCAGTTTTCTCGTAAACAAAAAGATAAGGCAAATATAGATCACAACAAAATGAAAATTTTAGAGTTTATGTATGCAAACAAATTTGAAAACTAAAATAAATGTGAGTGAAGAAAATTCTTTTACGCACTAAAAATGTACACCAAAGTTTTGTTATCCATGTTTGGGAAATTCCACTAGTACAACCCCAAATAGCTTGGTGGAATTTTATAGGAAAGAGATTTGTAATTGATCCTAACATGTTTTAAAAGTGGTGGAAATGCATGTAAGAAACAAGTTGAAGATGCAAATGACCTAATGGTCCAAAAATTTCAAAGAGTAGAAAATATTAAATTCTAAAGTTAACATGTGGTGGGATATTTACCAGAGCCAAACAACCCACTTTTTGCCTATTTTACAAAAAGCGTACCTAAAAATAATAGATACTTTTTGGAATTATCTCTCTCAGCATTTGTGCATTTCCATTTCGGATGTACAATTTTTTTTAGAACTTGAGTTTTCAATCTCCTAGTATTCTCCTAAACAAAAAGATAAGGCAAGTATAGATCACAACAAAATCAAAATTATAGACATTCTGTATGCAAAAAAAATTTAAAACTAAAACAAATGTGAGAGAAGAAAACTATTTCATGCACTAAAAACGAACACCAAAGTTTTGTTATCCACGTTGGGGAAATTCCACTAGTACAACCCCTAATAGCTTGGTGGAATTTTATAAGAAAGAGATTTCTAATTGATCCTAACATGTTTTTAAGTGTGGTGGATATGCGTGCCAAAAACATGTTGAAGATGCAAATGATCTAATGATCCAAAAATTTCATGGAGTAGAAAAAATTAAATTCTCAAGTTAACGTGCGGAGGGATATTTACGAGAGCCAAACAACCCACTTTTTGCCTATTTTACAAAAGTGGATGTAAAAAATCACAGATACTTTTTGGAATTATCTCTCTCAGCATTTGTGCATTTCCATTTTGGATGCTCAATTTTTTTTCAAAATTGAGTTTTCACTCTCCCAGTTTTCTCGTAAACAAAAATATAAGACAGATATAGGTCACAACAAAATGAAAATTTTAGAGATTATATATGCAAAAAAATTTGAAAACTATAATAAATGTGAGTAACGAAAATTATTTCAAGCACTAAAAATGAACACCAAAGTTTTGTTATCGACGTTGGGAAAATTCCACTATTACAATCCCTAATAGCTCAGTGGAATTTTATAAGAAAGAAATTTCTAATTGATCCTCACATATTTTAAATGTGGTGGATATGCATCCCAAAAAGATGTTGGAGATGCAAATGACCTAATGATCCAAAAATTTCAAGGAGTAGAAAAAAATTAAATTCTCAAGTTAACGTGCGGTGGGATATTTACCAGAGCCAAACATCCCACTTTTTGCCTATTTTACAAAAAACGAACCTAAAAAATCATAGATACGTTTTGGACTTATCTCTCTTAGTATTTGCACATTTCCAGTTTGGCTGTTCAATTTTTTTCAAGCCTGATTTTTCACTCTACCAGTTTTCCCGTAAACAAAAAGATAAGGCAAATATAGATCACAACAAAATGAAAATTTTAGAGTTTACGTATGCAAAAAAATTTGAAAACTATAATAAATGTGAGTGTAGAAAATTGTTTCACGCAGTAAAAATGAACACCAAATTTTTGTTATCCACATTGCGGAAATTCCACTAGTACAACCCCTAATTGCTTGGTGGAATTTTATAAGAAAGAGATTTCTAATTGATCCAAACATGTTTTAAGTGTGGTGGATATGCATGCAAGAAAGAGGTTGAGGATGCAAATGACCTAATGATCCAAAAATTTCATGGAGTAGAAAAAATTAAATTCTCAAGTTAACGTGTGGTGGGATATTTACCAGAGCCAAACAACCCACTTTTTGCCTATTTTACAAAAATCGGACCTAAAAAATCACAGATACTTATTGAAATTATCTCTCTCAACATTTGTGCATTTCCATTTTGGATGTTCAATTTTTTTTCAAACTTGAGTTTTCTCTCTCCCAGTTTTCTCGTAAACAAAAAGATAAGACAAATATAGACCATAACAAAATGAAAATTCTAGAGTTTATGTATGCAAAAAAATTTGAAAACTAAAATAAATGTGAGTGAAGAAAATTATTTCACGCACTAAAAATGAACACCAAAGTTTTGTTATCCACGTTAGGGAAATTCCACTAGTACAACCCCTAATAGTTCTATGGAATTTTATAAGAAAGAGATTTCTAATTGATCCTAACATGTTTTAAATGTGGTGGATATGCATCCGAGAAAGATGTTGAAGAAGCTAATGACCTGATGATCCAAAAATTTCATAGAGAAGAATAAATTAAATTCTCAAGTTAACGTGCAGTGGGAAATTTACCAGAGCCAAACAACCCTCTTTTTGCCTATTTTACAAAAAGAAGACCTAAAAAATCACATATACTTTTTGAAATTATCTCTCTTAGAATTTGTGCATTTCCATTTTGGCTGTTCAATTTTTTTCAAACATTAGTTTTCAATCTCCTAGTTTTCGCGTAAACAAAAAGATAAACAAATATCGATAACTACAAAATGAAAATTTAAGAGTTTATGTATGCGAAAATTTTTGAAAACTATTATAAATTTGAGTGAAGAAAATTATTTCATGCACTAAAAATGAACTCCAAAGTTTTGTTATCCACGTTGGGGAAATTCCACTAGTACATCCCCTAATAGCTTGGTGGAATTTTATAAGAAAGAGATTCGTAATTGATCCTAACAAGTTGTAAATGTGGTGGATATGCATGCCAAAAACATGTTGAGGATGCAAATGACCAAATGATCCAAAAATTTCAAGGAGAAGAAAAACATAAATTCTCAAGTTAACGTGCAGTGGGATATTTTCCAGAGCCAAACAACTCACTTTTGGCCTATTTTACAAAAAGTTGACCTAAAAAATCACAGATACTTTTTTGGAATTATCTCGTAAACAAAAAGGAAAGGCAAATATAGATCACAAAAAAAATAAAATTTTAGAGTTTATGTGTGCAAAAAAATTTGAAAACTATAATAAATGTGAGTTTAGAAAATCGTTTCACATACTAAAAATGAACACCAAAGTTTTGTTATCCACGTTGCGGAAATTCCACTAGTACACCCCTAATTGCTTGGTGGAATTTGATAAGAAAGAGATTTCTAATTGATCCAAACATGTTTTAAGTGTGCTGGATATGCATGCAAGAAACGTGCTGAAGTTGCAAATGACCTAATGATCCAAAAATTTCTTGGAGTAGAAAAAATTAAATTCTCAAGTTAACGTGCGGTGGGATATTTACCAGAGTCAAACTACCCACTTTTTGCCTATTTTTCAAAAAGCGGACCTAAAAAATCACAGATATTTATGGAATTATCTATCTCAGAATTTGTGTATTACCATTTTGAGTGCAATATTTTTTTTTCAAACATGACTTTTTACTCTCCTAGTTTTCTCGTAAACAAAAGATAAGGCAAATATAGATCACTACAAAATGAAAATTTAAGAATTTATGTATGCAAAAAAATTTGAAAACTAAAAGAAATGTGAGAGAAGAAAATTATTTCACGCACTAAAAATGAACACCAAAGTTTTGTGATCCACGTTGGGGAAATTCCTCTAGTACAACCCCTAATAGCTCAGTGGAATTTTATAAGAAAGAGATTTCTAATTGATCCTAACATGTTTAAAATGTGATGGATAGGCGTGCCAGAAACATGTTGAAGATGCAAATGACCTAATGATCCAAAAATTTCAAGGAGTAGAAAAATGAAATTCTCAAGTTAACGTGCGGTGGGATATTTACTAGAGCCAAACAAACCACTTTTTTCCTATTTTACAAAAAGCGGACCTAAAAAATCACAACCACTTTTTTGGATTATCTCTCATAGCATTTGTGCATTTCCATTTTGGATGTTTGATTTTTTTTCAAACTTGAGTTTTCACACTCCCAGTTTTCTTGTAAACAAAAAGATAAGGCAAATATAGATCACAACAAAATGAAAATATTAGAGTTTTTGTATGCAAAAAACTTTGAAAATAATAATTATTGTGAGAGAAGAAAATTATTTCATGCACTAAAAATGAAAACCAAGGTTTTCTTATCCACGTTGGGGAAATTCAACTAGTACAACCCCTAATAGATTGGTGGAATTTTATAAGAAAGAGATTTCTAATTGATCCTAACATGTTTTAAAGGTGGTGGATATGCATGCAAGAAACATGTTGAAGATGCAAATGACCTAAAGATCCAAAAAATTCAAGGAGTAGAAAAAATTAAATTCTCAAGTTGACTTGCGGAGAGATATTTACCATAGCCAAACAACCTACTTTTTGGCTATTTTACAAAAAGCGGAGGTACAAAATCCAAGATACTTTTTTGAATTATCTCTCTTAGCATTTGTGCATTTCCATTTTGGATGTTCAATTTTTTTTCATACTTGAGTTTTCTCTCTCCCAGTTTTCTTGTAAACAAAAAGATAAGGCAAAGATAGATCACAACAAAATGAAAAGTTTAGAGTTTATGTATGCAAAAAACTTTGAAAACATTAATAAATGTGAGAGAAGAAAATGATTTCACGCACTAAAAATGAACACAAAGGTTTTGTTATCCACGTTGGGGAAATTCCACTGGTACAACCCATAATAGATTGGTGGAATTTTATAAGAAAGAGATTTCTAATTAATCCTAACATGTTTTAAATGTGGTGGATATGCGTGCCAGAAACATGTTGAAGTTTCAAATGACCTAATGATCCAAAAAATTCAAGGAGTAGAAAAATTTTAATTCTCAAGTAAACGTGTGGTGGGATATTGACCAGAGCCAAACAACCAACTTTTTGCCTATTTCACAAAAAGAGGACCTAAAAACTCACAGATACTTTTTGGAACTATCACTCTCAGCATTTGATCATTTCCATTTTGGATGTTCATTATTTTTTTTCAAACTTGAGTTTTCACTCTCTCAGTTTTCTCGTAAACAAAAAGATAAGGCAAATTTAGATCCCAACAAAATGAAAATTTTAGAGTTTATGTATGAAAAAAATTTGAAAACTATAATAAATTTGATTGAATAAAATTATATCACGTACTAAAAATGACACCAAAGTTTTGTTATCCATGTTGGGGAAATTCCACGAGTACAACCACTAATAGCTTGGTGGAAATTTATAAGAAATAGATTTCTAATTCATCCTAATATGTTTTTAGTGTGGGGGATATGCATGCTAGAAACATGTTGAAGATGCAAATGACCTAATGATCCAAAAATTTCAAGGAGTAGAAAAAATTAAATTCTCAAGTTAACATGCGGTGGGATAATTACTAGTGCCAAACAACCAACTTTTCTTCAATTTTACAAAAAGCGGACCTAAAAAATCACAGTTATTTTTTGGAATTATCTCTCTCAGCATTTGTGCATTTCCATTTTGGAAGTTCAATTTTTTTTCAAACTTTAGTTTTCACTCTCCCAGTTTTCTCGTAAAATAAAAGATAAGGTAAATATAGATGACAACAAAATGAAAAATTTAGAGTTTATGTATGCAAAAAAATTTGAAAACTATAATAAATGTGGGTGAAGAAAATTATTTCACACACTAAAAATGAACACAAAAGTTTTGTTATCCACATTGGGGAAATTCCACTAGTACAACCCCTAATAGCTTGGTGGAATTTTATAAGAAAGAGATTTCGAATTGATCCTAACAGGTTTTAAATGTGGTGGATATGCATGCTAGAAACATGTGGAACATGCAAATGACCTAATGATCCAAAAATTTTAAAGAGTAGAAAAAATTAAATTCTCAAGTAAACGTGTGGTGGGATATTTACCAGAGCCAAACAAACCACTTTTTGCCTATTTTACCAAAAGCGGACCTAAAAAATCACAGATGCTTTTTTGAATTACCTCTCTCAGCATTTGGGAATTTCCATTGTGGATGTTCAATTTTTTTTCATACATGAGTTTTCACTCTACAAGTTTTCTCGTAAAAAAAAAGATAAGGCAAACAAAGATCACAACAAAATGAAAGTTTTAGAGTTTAAGTATGCAAAAAAATTTGAAAACCATAATAAATGTGAGTGAAGAAAATTATTTCACGTTGTAAAAATGAACACCAAAGTTTTGTTATCCACTTTGAGGAAATTCCACTAGTACAACCCCTAATAGCTTGGTGGAATTTTATAAGAAAGAGATTTCTGATTGATTCTAACATGTTTTAAATGAGGTGGATATGCATGCCAAAAACATGTTGAAGATGCAAATGACCTAATGATCCAAAATTTTAAAGGAGTAGAAAAAATTAAATTCTCAAGTAAACGTGCGGTGTGATATTTACGAGAGCCAAACAACCCACTTTTTGCCTATTTTACAAAAAGAGGACCTAAAGAATCACAGATACTTTTTGTAATTATCACTCTCAGTATTTATGCATTTCCATTTTGGCTGTTCAATTTTTTTTCAAACATGAGTTTTCAATCTCCTAGTTTTCTCGTAAACAAAAAGATAAGCAAATATAGATAACAACAAAATGAAAATTTAAGAGTTTATGTATGCAAAATTTTTTGAAAACTATTATAAATTTGAGTGAAGAAAATTATTTCATGCACTAAAAATGATCACCAAAGTTTTGTTATCCACGTTGGGGAAATTCCACTAGTACAACCCCTAATAGCTTGGTGGAATGTTTTAGGAAAGAGATTTCTAATTAATCCTAACATGTTTTAAATGTGGTGGATATGCATGCCAAAAACATGTTGAAGATGCAAATGACCTACTGATCCAAAAATTTCTAGGAGTAGAAAAAATTAAATTCTCAAGTTAACGTGAGGTGGGATATTTACCAGAGCCAGACAACCCACTTTTTGCGTATTTTTCAAGAAGCGGACCTAAAAAATCAGAGATATTTTTGGAATTATCTCTCACAACATTTGTGCATTTCCATTTTGGATGTTAAATTTTTGTGTTCAAACTTGAGTTTTTCACTCTCCCAGTTTTCTCGTAAACAAAAAGATAAGGCAAACATAGATCACAACAAAATAAAATTTTAAGAGTTTATGTATGCAAAAAAAATTAAAAACTATAATAAATGTGTGTGAAGAAAATTATTTCACATACTAAAATGAACACCAAAGTTTTGTTGTCCACGTTGGGTAAATTCCACTAATACAACCCCGAATAACTTGGTGGAATTTTATAAGAAAGAGATTTCTAATTGATCCTAATATGTTGTAAATCTGGTGGATATGCATGCCAGAAACATGTTGAAGATGCAAATGACCTAATCTTCCAAAAATTTCAAGGAGTCGAAAAAAATAAAATTCTCAAGTTAATGTGCGGTGGGATATTTACAAGAGCCAAACAACCCACTTTTTGCCTGTTTTACAAAACGCGGACCTAAAAAATCGCAGAAACTTTTCAGAATTATCTCTCACAGCATTTGCGGATTTCCATTTTGAATGTTCAATTTTTTTTCAAACTTGAGTTTTCACTCAACCTATTTTCTCGTGAAACAAAAAGATAAGGCAAATATACATCACAACAAAATGAAAATTTTAGAGTTTATGTACGCAGAAAAATTTGAAAATTATAATAAATGTGAGTGAAGAAAATTATTTCACGCACTATAAATGAACTCCAAAGTTTTGTTAGTCAAGTTGGGGAAATTCCACTTGTACAACCCCAAATAGCTTGGTGGAATTTTATAAGAAAGAGATTTCTAATTGATCCTAACATGTTTGAAATGTGAAGGATATGCATGCCAAAAACATGTTGAAGATGCAAATGACCTAATGATCGAAAAACTTCAAGGAGTAGAAAAAATTAAATTCTCAAGTTAACGTGCGGTGGGATATTTATCAGAGCCAAACTTCCCACTTTTTGCCAAATTTACAAAAAGAGGACCTAAAAAATCACAAATACTTTTTGGAATTATCTCTCTTAGTATTTGTGCATTTCCATTTTGGATGTTAAATTTTTTTTCAAACTTGAGTTTTCACTCTCCCTGTTTTCTCATAAACAAAAAGATAAGGCATATATGGATGACAACAAAATGAAAATTTTAGAGTTTAAGTATGCAAAAAAAATTGAAAACTATAATAAATGTGACTGAAGAAAATTATTTCACGCACTAAAAATGAACACCAAGCTTTTGTTATCCACGTTGGGGAAATTCCACTAGTACAATCCCTAATAGCTTGGTGGAATTTTATAAGAAAGAGATTTCTAATTGATCCTAATATGTTTTAAATGTGGTGGATATGCATGCCAGAAACATTTTGAAGATGCAAATGACCCAATGATCCAAAAATTTCAAGGAGGAGGAAAAATTAAATTCTCAATTTAAAGTGCGGTGGGATATTTACCAGAGCCAAACAACCCACTTTTTGCCTATTTTAAAAAAAGTGGACCTAAAAAATCATAGATATTTTTTTGAATTATCTCACTCAGAATTTGTGCATTTCCATTTTGGAAATTTGATTTTTTTTAAAAACTAGAGTTTTCACTCTGCCAGTTTTCTCGTAAACAAAAAGATAAGGAAAATATAAATCACAACAAAATGTAAATTTTAGAGTTTATGTATGCAAAAAAATTTGAAAACTATAGTAAATGTGAGTGAAGAAAATTATTTCACGCACTAAAAATGAACTCCAAAGTTTTGTTATCCCCGTTGGGGAAATTCCACTAGTACAATCCCTAATAGCTTGAAGGAATTTTATAATAAAGAGATTTCTAATTGATCCTAACATGTTTTAAATTTTGTGGATATGCATGCCAGAAATATGTTGAAGATGCAAATGACCTAATGAACTAAAAATTTCATCGAGTAGAAAAAATTAAATTCTCAAGTAAACGTGCGGTGGGATATTTACCAGAGCCAAACAACCCACTTTTTGCCTATTTTACAAAAAGTAGGCCCAAAAAATAACAGATACTTTTTGGAATTATCTCTCTCAGCATTTGTGCATTTCCATTTTGAATGTTCAATTTTTTTTCAAACTTGAGTTTTCTATCTCCTAGTTTTCTCGTAAACAAAAAGATATGGCAAATATAGATCACAACAAAATGAAAATTTTAGAGTTTATGTTTGCAAAAAATATTTAAAACTATAATAAATGTGAGTGAAGAAGATTATTTCACGCACTAAAAATGAAAACCAAAGTTTTGTCAACCACGTTTGGGAAATTCCACTAGTACAACCCCTAATAGCTTGGTGGAATTTTATAAGAAAGAGATTTCTAATTGATCCTAACTTGTTTTAAGTGTGGTTGATATGCATGCCAGAAACAAGTTGAAGATGCAAATGACCTAATGATCCAAAAATTTCAAGAAGTTGAAAAAAATTAAATTCTCAAGTTAACTTGCAGTGGATATTTACCAGAGCCAAACCACCCACTTTTTGCCTATTTAACAAAAAGCGCACCTAAAAAATTAAAGATACTTTTTGGAATTATCTCTCTCTGCATTGGTGCATTTCCATTTTGGATGTTCAATTTTTTTTTAAACTTGAGTTTTCATTCTGTAAGTTTTCTCGTAAACAAAAAAATAAGGCAAATATAGAAAACAACAAAACGAAAATTTAAGAGTTTATGCAAGCAAAAGAAATTGAAAACTATAATAAATGTGAGTGAAGAATATTATTTCACACACTAAAAATGAACACCAATGTTTTGTTATCCACGTTGGGGAAATTCCACTAGTACAACCCCTAATAGCTTGGTGGAATTTTATAAGAAAGAGATTTCTAATTGATTCTAACATGTTTTAAATGTGGTGGATATGCATGCCAGAAACAAGTTGAACATGCAAATGACCTAATGATCCAAAAATTTCATGCAGTAGAAAAAATTAAATTCTCAAGTTAACAAGTGGTGGGATATTTACAAAAGCCAAACAACCCACTTTTTGCCTATTTTTAAAAAAAGAAGACATAAACAATCACAACTACTTTTTTGAATTATGTCTCTCAGCATTTGTACATTTCCATTTTGGACGTTCTATTATTTTTTTCGAACTTGAGTTTTCACTCCCACAGTTTTCTAGTAAACAAAATGATAAGGCAAAGATAGATCACACCAAAATGAAAATTTAAGAGTTTATCTATGCAAAAAAATTTGAAAACTATAATAAATGTGAGTGAAGAAAATTATTTCAGGCACTAAAAATGAACACCAAAGTTTTGTTATCCACGTTGGGGAAATTCCACTAGTATAACCCCTAATTGCTTGGTGGAATTTTATAAGAAAGAGATTTCTAATTGATCCTAATATGTTTTAAATGCAGTGGATATGCATGCCCGAAACATGTTGAAGATGCAAATGTCCTAATGATCCAAAAATTTCAAGGAGTAGAAAAAATTAAATTCCTAAGTTAACGTGCGGTGGGATATTTACCAGAGCCAAACAACCCACTTTTTGCCTATTTTTCAAAATCCGGACCTATAAAATCACAGGTACTTTTTGGAATTATCTCTTTCTGCATTTGTGCATTTCCATTTTGGATGTTCAATTTTTTTTCAAACTTGAGTTTTCACTCTCCCAGCTTTTCTCGTAAACAAAATGATAAGGCAAATATAGATCACAACAAAACGAAAAATTTTAGAGTTTATGAATGCAAAAAAATTTGAAAACTATAATAAATGTGAGTGAAGAAAATTATTTCACGCACTAAAAATGAACACCAAAGTTTTGTTATTCATGGTTGGGAAATTCCACTAGTACAACCCCTAATAGTTTGGTGGAATTTTATATGAAAGAGATTTCTAATTGATCCTAACATGTTTTAAGTGTGGTGGATATGCATGCCAAAAACATGTTGAAGATGCAAATGACCTAATGATCCAAAAATTTCAAGGAGTAGAAAATTTTTAATTCTTATGTTAACGTGCGGTGTGATATTTACCAAAGCCAAACGACCCACTTTTTCCCTCTTTTAAAAAAAGCGGACCTAAAAAATCACATTTACTTTTTGGAATTATCTCTCTCAGCATTTGTGCATTTCCATTTTGGATGTTCAATTTTTTTTCAAACTTGAGTATTCACTCTCCCTGTTTTCTCGTAAACAAAAAATCAGATAAATATAGATCACAACAAAATGAAAATTTTAGAGTTTATGTAAGCAAAAAAATTTCAAAACTGTAATAAATGTTAGTGAGGAAAATTATTTCATGCACTAAAATGGAACACCAAAGTTTTGTTATCCACATTGGGGAAATTCCACTAGTACAACCCCTAATAACTTGGTCGAATTTTATAAGAAAAAGATTTATAATTGATGCCAACATGTATTAAATGTGAAGAATACGCATGTCAGAAACATGTTGAAGATGCAAAGGAGCCAATGATCCAAAAATTTCAAGCAGTAGAAACAATTAAATTCTCAAGTTAAGGTCCGGTGGTATATTTACCAGAGCCAAACAACCCACCGTTTGCCTATTTTATAAAAACCGGACCTAAAAAATCACAGATACTTTTATTAATTATCTCTCTCAGCATTTGTGCATTCCTATTTAGGATGTTAAATTTATTTTCAAACTTTAGTTTTCTCTCTCCCAGTTTTATCGTAAACAAAAAGATAACACAGATATAGATCACAAAAAAATGAAAATTTTAGCGTTTGTGTATGCAAAAAAATTAAAGAACTATAATAAATGTTAGTGAAGAAAATTATTTCACGCACTAAAAATGAACACAAAAGTTTTGTTATCCCTGTTGGGGAAATTCCATTAGTACAACCCCTAATAGCTTGGTGGAATTTTAAAATAAAGAATTTTCTAATTGATCCTAACCTGTTTTAAATTTGGTGGATATGCATGCCAGAAACATGTTGAAGATGCAAATGAGCTAATGATCCAAAAATTTCAAGGAGTAGAAAAAATTAAATTCTCAAGTTAACGTGCTGTGGGATATTTACGAGAGCCAAAAAACCCACTTTTTGCCTATTCTACAAAAAGTAGGCCTAAAAAATCACAGATACTTTTTTGAATTATCTCTCTCAGTATTTGTGCATTTCCATTTTGAATGTTCAATTTTTTTTCACGCTTGATTTTTCTCTCACCCTGTTTTCTCGTAAACAAAAAGATAAGGCAAATATAGTTCACAACAAAATGAAAATTTTGGAGTTTATGTATGCAAAAAAAATTAAAACTATAATAAACGTGAGTGAACAAGAATATTTCATGCACTAAAAATGAAAACCAAAGTTTTGTCAACAACGTTTGGGAAATTCCACTCGTACAACCCCTAATAGCTTGGTGGAATTTTATAAGAAAGAGATTTATAATTGATCCTAACTTGTTTTAATTGTGGTGGATATGCATGCCAGAAGCAAGTTGAAGATGCAAATGACCTAATGATCCAAAAATTTCAAGAAGTAGAAAAAATTAAATTCTCTAGTTAACATGCAGTGGTTATTTACCAGAGCCAAACCACCCACTTTTTGCCTATTTTACAAAAAGTGCTCCTAAAAAATTACAGCTACTTTTTGGAATTATCTCAGCATTTGTGCATTTCCATTTTGGATGTTCCATTTTTTTTCAAACTTGAGTTTTCACTCTCTCAGTTTTCTCGTAAACAAAAAGATTAGGCAAATATAGATCTCAACAAAATGAAAATTTTAGAGTTTATGCATGGAAAAAAATTTGAAAACTATAATAAAAGTGTGTGAAGAACTTTAAAAAAGGACCTAAAAAATCACAGATACTTTTTTGAATTATCTCTCTCAGGATTTGTGCATTTCCATTTGGATTTTCTATTGTTTTTTTAAGTATTGAGTTTCCTCTCCCATAGTTTTCTCGTAAAAAAAAAAAGATAAGGCAAATATAGATCACACCAAAATGAAAATTTAAGAGTTTATGCATGCAAAAAAATTTGAAAAAAATAATAAATGAGAGTGAAGAAAATTATTTCAGGCACTAAAAATGAACACCAAAGTTTTGTTATCCACATTGGGGAAATTCCACTAGTATAACCCATAATAGCTTGGTGAAATTTTATAAGAAAGAGATTTCTAATTGATCATAACATGTTTTAAATGCAGTGGATATGCATGCTCGAAACATGTTGAAGATGCAAATGTCCTTATGATCCAAAAATTTCGAGTAGAAAAATTAAATTCACAAGTTAACGTGTGGTGGGATATTTACCAGAGCCAAACAACCCACTTTTTGCCTATTTTTCAAAAATCGGACCAAAAAAATCACAGATACTTTTTGAAATTATCTCTCTCTGCATTTGTGCATTTCCATTTTGGATGTTCAATTTTTTTTCGAACTTGAGTTTTCACTATCCCAGCTTTTCTCGTAAGAAAAAAAGATAAGGCAAATATAGATCACAACAAAACGAAAATTTTTAGAGTTTATGTATGCAAAAAAATTTGAGAACTATAATAAATGTGAGTGAAGAAAAATATTTCATGCACTAAAAATCAACACCAAAGTTTTGGTATCCACGTTTGGGAAATTCCACTAGTACAACCCCTAATCGCTTGGTGGAATTTTATAAGAAAGAGATATCTAATTGATCCTAACATGTTTTAAATGTGGTGGGTATGCGTGCCAGAAACATGTTGAACATGCAAATGACCTAATGATCCAAAAATTTCAAGGAGTTGAGAAAATTAAATTCTCAAGTTAACGTGAGGTGGGATATTTACCAGAGCCAAACAACCCACTTTTTACCTATTTTACCAAAAGTGGACCTCAAAAATCACATATACGTTTTGCAATTATCTCTCTCAGCATTTGTACATTTCTATTTTGGATGTTCAATTTTTTTTCAAACTTGAGTTTTCTCTCTCCCAATTTTCTTGTAAACAAAAAGATACGGCAAGTATAGATAACAACAAATGAAAACTATAAAAAATGTGTGTGATGAAAATTATTTCACGCACTAAAAACGAACACCAAAGTTTGTTATCCACGTTGGGGAAATTCCACGAGTACAACCCCTAATAGTTTGGTGGAATTTTATAAGAAAGAGATTTCTAATTGATCCTAACATGTTTTAAGTGTGGTGGATATGCAAGCCAGAAACATGTTGAAGATGCAAATGACCTAATGATCCAAAAATTTTAAAGAGTAGAAAAATTTATATTCTTATGTTGGCGGGCGGTGGGATATTTACCAGAGCCAAACAACCCACTTTTTGCCAATTTTAAAAAAAAGAGGACCTAAAAAATCACAGATACTTTTTTGAATTATCTCTCTCAGCATTTGTGTATTTCCATTTTGGATGTTCTATTGTTCTATTGTTTTTTTCAAACTTGAGTTTTCTCGTAAACAAAAAGATAAGGCAAATATAGAACACATCAAAATGAAAATTTAAGAGTTTATGTATGCAAAAAAATTTGAAAACAATAATAAATGTGAGTGAAGAAAATTATTTCAGGCACTAAAAAAGAACACCAAAGTTTTGTTATCCACTTTGGGGAAATTCCACTAGTATAACCATTAATAGCTTGGTGGAATTTTATAAGAAAGAGATTTCTAATTGATCCTAACATGTTTTAAATGCAGTTGACATGCATGCCCGAAACATATTGAAGATGCAAATGTCCTAATGATCCAAAAATTTCAAGGAGTAGAAAAAATTAAATTCTCAAGTTAACATGCAGGGGATATTTACCAGAGCCAAACCACCCACTTTTTGCCTATTTTACAAAAAGTAGGCCCAAAAAATAATAGATACTTTTTGGAATTATCTCTCTCAGCATTTGTGCATTTCCATTTTGGATGTTCCATTTTTTTTCAAACTTGAGTTTTCACTCTCTCAGTTTTCTCTTAAACTAAAAGATAAGGCAAATATAGATCTCAACAAAATGAAAATTTTAGAGTTTATGCATGCATAAAAAATTGAAAACTATAATAAAAGTGTGTGAAGAAAATTATTTCACGCAATAAAAATGAACACCAAAGTTTTGTTATCCACGTTGCGGAAATTCCACTAGTACAACCCCTAGTAGCTTGGAGGAATTTTAAAACAAAGAGATTTCTAATTGATTCTAACATGTTTTAAATGTGGTGCATATGCATGCCAGAAACATGTTGAACATGGATATGACCTAATGATCAAAAAATTTCACGGAGTAGAAAAAATTAAATTCTCAAGTTAACGTGTGTTGGATATTTATAAGAGCCAAACAACCCACTTTTTGCCTATTTTTAAAAAAAAGGACCTAAAAAATCACAGATACTTTTTTGAATTATCTCTCTCAGGATTTGTGCATTTCCATTTTGGATGTTCTATTGTTTTTTTAAAAATTGAGTTTTCACTCCCATAGTTTTCTCGTAAACAAAGAGATAAGGCAAATATAGATCACACCAAAATGAAAATTTAAGAGTTTATGCATGTATAAAAAAAATTTGAAAATATTAATATATGTGAGTGAAGAAAATTATTTTAGGCACTAAAAATGAACACCAAAGTTTTGTTATCCACATTGGGGAAATTCCACTAGTATAACCCCTAATAGCTTGGTGAAATTTTATAAGAAAGAGATTTCTAATTGATCCTAACATGTTTTAAATGCAGTGGATATGCATGCTCGAAACATGTTGAAGATGCAAATGTCCTTATGATCCAAAAATTTCGAGTAGAAAAAATTAAATTCACAAGTTAATGTGTGGTGGGATATTTACCAGAGCCAAACAACCCTCTTTTTGCCTATTTTTTAAAAACCGGACCAAAAAAATCACAGATACTTTTTGGAATAATCTGTCTTTGCATTTGTGCATTTCCATTTTGGATGTTCAATTTTTTTTCAAACTTGAGTTTTCACTATCCCAGCTTTTCTCGTAAGAAAAAAAGATAAGGCAAATATAGAACACACCAAAATGAAAATTTTTAGAGTTTATGTATGCAAAAAAATTTGAAAACAATAATAAATGTGAGTGAAGAAAATTATTTCAGGCACTAAAAAAGAACTCCAAAGTTTTGTTATCCACGTTGGGGAAATTCCACTAGTATAACCATTAATAGCTTGGTGGAATTTTATAAGAAAGAGATTTCTAATTGATCCTAACATGTTTTAAATGCATTTGATATGCATGCCCGAAACATATTGAAGATGCAAATGTCCTAATAATCCAAAAATTTCAAGGAGTAGAAAAAATTAAATTCTCAAGTTAACAAGCGGTGGGATATTTACCAGAGCCAAAACACCCAATTTTTGCCAATTTTCCAAAAAGCAGACCTAAAAAATCACAAATATGTTTTGGAATTATCTCTCTTAGCATTTGTGCATTCCTATGTAGGATGTTCAATTTATTTTCAAACATGAGTTTTCACTATCCCAGCTTTTGTCGTAAACCACAAGATAAGGCAAATATAGATCACAACAAGACGAAATTTTTTTCGAGTTTATGTATGCAAAAAAATTTGAAAACTATAATAAATGTGAGTGAAGAAAAATATTTCATGCACTAAAAATGAACACCAAAGTTTTGTTATCCACGTTGGGGAAAATCCACGAGTACAACCCCTAATAGTTTGGTGGAATTTTATCGGAAAGAGAATTCTAATTGATCCTAACATGTTTAAAATGAGGTGGATATGCATGCTAGAAACATGTTGAAGATGCAAATGACCTAATAATCCAAAAATTTAGAGTAGAAAAAATTAAAATCTCAAGTTAACAAGCGGTGGGATATTTACCAGAGCCAAACAACCCACTTTTTGCCTATTTTACAAAAAGCGGACCTAAAAAATCACTAATACATTTTGGAATTATCTCTCTCAGCATTTGTGCATTTCCATTTTGAATGTTCAATTTTTTTTCAAACTTGAGTTTTCTCTCTGCCAGTTTTCTTGTAAACAAAAAGATCAGGAAAATATCGATAACAACAAAATGAAAATTTTAGAGTTTGTGCATGTAAAAAAAATTGAAAACTATAATAAATGTGAGTGTAGAAAATTATTTCACGTACTAAAAATGAACACCAAAGTTTTGTTATCCACGTAGGGGAAATTCCACTAGTACAACCCCTAATAGTTTGGTGGAATTTTATAAGAAAGAGATTTCTAATTGATCCTTTCATGGTTTAAATGTGGTGGATATGCATGCCAAAAACATGTTGAAGATGCAAATGACCTAATGATCCAAAAATTTCAAAGAGTAGAGAAAATTAAATTCTCAAGTTAACGTGCGGTGGGATATATTGTAGGAGCCAAATACCCCACTTTTTGCCAATTTTACAAAAACGGACCTAAAAAATCACAAATACATTTTGGAATTATCTCTCGCAGCATTTGTGCATTTCAATTTTGGATGTTCAATTTTTTTTCAAACTTGAGTTTTCACTCTCCTAGTTTTCTCGTAAACAAAAAAATCAGATAAATATAGATCACAACAAAATAAAAATTTTAGAGTTTGTGCATGTAAAAAAAATTGAAAACTATAATAAATGTGAGTGTAAAAAATTATTTCACGCACTAAAAATGAACACCAATGTTTTGTTATCAACGTAGGTGAAATTCCACTACAACAACCCCTAATAGCTTGGTGGAATTTTAAAAGAAAGAGATTTCTAATTGATCCTAACATGTTTTAAATGTGGTGGATATGCATGCCAGGAACATGTTGAAGATGCAAATGACCTAATGATCCAAAATTTTCAAAGAGTAGAGAAAATTAAATTCTCACGTTACCGTGCGGTGGAATATTTACCTGAGCCAAACAACCCACTTTTTGCCAATTTTACAAAAAGCGGACCAAAAAAATCACAAATACGTTTTGGAATTATCTCTCTCAGCATTTGTGCATTTCAATTTTGGATGTTCAATTTTTTTTCAAACTTGAGTTTTCACTCTCCTAGTTTTCTCGTAAACAAAAAAATCAGATAAATATACATCACAACAAAATGAAAATTTTAGAGTTTGTGCATGTAAAAAAAAATTGAAAACTATAATAAATGTGAGTGTAGAAAATTATTTGAGGCACTAAAAATGAACATCAAAGTTTTGTTATCCACTTAGGGGAAATTCCACTAGTACAACCCCTAATAGCTTGGTGGAATATTATAAGAAAGAGAATTCTAATTGATCCTAACAAGTTTTAAATGTGGTGGAAATGTATGCCAGAAACTTGTTGAAGATGCAAATGTTATAATGATCCAAAAATTTCAAGGAGTACAAAAAATTAAATTCTCAAGTTAACGTGTGGTGGGATATTTACAAGAGCAAAACAACCCACTTTTAGCCTAGTTTACAAAAAGCGGACCTAAAAAATCACAGATAATTTTTTGAACTATCACTCTCAGCATTTGTCCATTTCCATTTTGGATGTTCAAGTTTTTTTCAAACTTGAGTTTTCACTCTCCCAATTTTCTTGTAAACAAAAAGAAAAGGCAAATATAGATCAAAACAAAATGAAAAATTTAGAGTTTATGATACAAAAAAATTTGAAAACTATAATAAATGTGAGTTAGAAAATTATTTCACGCACTAAAAATGAACACCAAAGTTTTGTTATCCACGTTGGGGAAATTCCACTAGTACAACCCCCAATAGCTTGGTGGAATTTTATATGAAAGAGATTTCTAGTTGATCCTAACTTGTTTCAAATGTGGTGGATATGCATGCCAGAAACTTGTTAAAGATGCAAATGACCTAATGAGCCAAAAATTTCCAGCAATAGAAAAAATTAAATTCTCAAGTTAACGTGCTGTAAGATATTTACCAGAGCCAAACAACCTACTTTTTGCCTATTTTAAAGAAAGCGGACCTAAAAAATCACAGATACTTTTTTGAATTATCTCACTGAGCATTTGTGCATTTCCATTTTGGATGTTCAATTTTTTTTTCAAACTTGAGTTTTCACTCTCCCAGTTTTCTCGTAAACAAAAAGATAAGGCAAATATCGATCACAACAAAATGAAAATTTTAGAGTTTATGTATGCAAAAAAAGTTGAAAACTATAATAAATGTGAGTGAAGAAAATTATTTCAAGCGCCAAAAATGAACACCAAAGTTTTGTAATCCTCGTTGGGGAAATTCCACTAATACAAGCCCTAATAGCTTGGTGGAATCAGAAAGAGATTTCTAAATGATCCTAACATGTTTTAAGTATGGTGGATGTGCATGCCAGAATCATGTTGAAGATGCAAATGGCCTAATGAACCAAAAATTTCAGTGAGTAGAAAAATTAAATTCTCAAGTTAATGTGCGGTGGGATATTTTCCTGAGCAAAACAGCCCACTTTTAGCCTATTTTACAAAAAGTGGACCTACAAAATCACAGATACTTTTTGGAATTATCTCTCTCAGCATTTGTCCATTTCCATTTTGGATGTTCAATTTTTTTTCAAACTTGAGTTTTCACTCTCCCAGTTTTCTCTTAAACAAAAAGATAAGGCTAATGTAGAGCACAAAAAAATGAAAATTTTAGAGTTTATGTATGCAAAATAATTTGAAAACTATAATAAATGTGAGTGAAGAAAATTATTTCACGCACTAAAAATGAACAGCTAATTTTTGTTATCCAAGTTGGGGAAATTCCACTAGTGCAACCCCTAATAGCTTGGTGGAATGTTATTTGAAAGAGATTTCTAATAGATCCTAAAATGATATAAATGTGGTGGATATGCATACCAGAAACATGTCAAAGATGCAAATGACCAAATGAACCAAAAATTTCAAGGAATAAAAAAATTAAATTCTCAAGTTATGGTGCGGTGGGATATTTACCAGAGCCACCACTTTCTGCCTATTTTTCAAAAACCGGACCTAAAAAATCACAGATACTTTTTGGAATTATCTCTCTCTGCATTTGTGCATTGCCATTTTGGATGTTCAATTTTTTTTCAAACTTGAGTTTACACTCTTCCAGTTTTCTCGTAAACAAAAAGTTAAGGAAAATATAGATCACAACAAAATGAAAATTTTAGAGTTTATGTATGCAAAAAAATTTGAAAACTATAATAAATGTGAGTGAAGAAAATTATTTCACTCACTAGAAATGAACACCAAAGTTTTGTTATCCATGTTGGGGAAATTCCTCTAGTACAACCCCTAATAGTTTGGTGGAATTTTATAGGAAAGAGATTTCTAATTGATCCTAACATGTTTTAATTGTGGTGGATATGCATGCCAGAAACATGTTGAAGATGCAAATGACCTAATGATCCAAAAATTTCAATGAGTAGAAAAAATAAAAATCTCAAGTTAACAAGCGGTGTGATATTTACCAGAGCCAAAACACCCAGTTCTTGCCCATTTTACAAAAAGTGGACCTAAAAAATCACAAATACGTTTTGGAATTATCTCTCTCAGCATTTGTGCATTCCTATTTAGGATGTTCAATTTATTTTCAAACTTTAGTTTTCTCTCTCCCAATTTTATCGTAAACAAAAAGATAAGACAGATATAGATCACAACAAAATGAAAATTTTAGAGTTTATGTATGCAAAAAAATTAAAGAACTATAATAAATGTTAGTGAAGAAAATTATTTCACGCACTAAAAATGAACACCAAAGTTTTGTTATCCCCGTTGGGGAAATTCCATTAGTACAACCCCTAATAGCTTGGTGGAATTTTAAAATAAAGATATTTCTAATTGATCCTAACATGTTTTAAATTTGGTGGATATGCATGCCAAAAACATGTTGAAGATGCAAATGAGCTAATGATCCAAAAATTTCAAGGAGTAGAAAAAATTAAATTCTCAAGTTAACGTGCTGTGGGATATTTACGAGAGCCAAACAACCCACTTTTTGCCTATTCTACAAAAAGTAGGCCTAAAAAATCACAGATACTTTTTTCAATTATCTCTCTGAGCATTTGTGCATTTCCATTTTGAATGTTCAATTTTTTTTCAAGCTTGAGTTTTCACTTTCCTACTTTTCTTGTAAACAAAAAGATATAGAAAATATAGATCACAACATAATGAAAATTTAAGAGTTTACGTATGCATAAAAATTTGAATTCAGTAATAAATGTGAGTAAAAAAAATTATTCCACGCACTAAAAATGAACACCAAAGTTTTGTTATCAACCTTGGGGCAATTCCACTAGTACAACCCCGAATAGCTTTGTGGAATTTTATAAGAAAGAGATTTCTAATTGATCCTAACATGTTGTAAATGTGGTGGATATGCATTGCAGAAATAGGTTGAAGATGCAAATGACCTAATGATCCAAAAATTTCAAGGTGTTGAAAAAATTAAATTCTCAAGGCGGACGCAAAAAATCACAGATACTGTTTTGGAATTATCTCTCTCAGCATTTGTGCATTTCCATTTTAGATGTTCATTTTTTTTTCAAACTTGAGTTTTCGCTATCCCAATTTTCTCGTTATAAAAAATATAAGGGAAATATAGATCAAGACAAAATGAAAATTTAAGAGTTTATGTATGCAAAAAAATTTGAAAACTATAAAAAATGTTAGTGAAGAAAATTATTTCATCCACAAAAAATGAAGACCAAAGTTTTGTTATCCATGTTGGGGAAATTCCACTAGTACAACCCTAATAGCTTGGTGGAATTTTATAAGAAGGAGATTTCTAAAATATTCTAACATGTTTTAAATGTGGTGGATATCCATGCCATAAACATGTTGTAGATGCTAATGACCTAATGATCCCAAAACTTCAAGGTGTAGAGAAAATTCAATTCTCAAGTTAACGTGCGGTGGGATATTTACCAGAGCCAAACAACCCACTTTTTGCCTATTTTACAAAAAGCGGACCTAAAAAATCACTGATACTTTTTTGAATTATCTCTCTCTACATTTGGGCATTTCCATTTATGATGTTCAATTTTTTTTCAAACATTAGCTTTCACTCTCCCAGTTTTCTCATTATCAAACTGATAAGGCAAATATTGATTCAGACAAAATGAAAATTTAAAAAGTTTATCAATGCAAAAAAATTGAAAACTATAATAAATGCGAGTGCAGAAAATTATTTTACGCACAAAAAATGAAAACCTAAGTTTTGTTATCCACGTTGGAGAAATTCCACTAGTAGAAACCCTAATAGCTTGGTGGAATTTTTTAAGAAAGAGATTCCTAATTGATCTTAACATGTTTTAAATGTGGTGGATATGCATGACGGAAACATGTTGAAGATGCAAATGACCTAATGGTCCAAAAATATACAAGAATAGAAAAAATCAAATTCTCAAGTTAACGTGCGGTGGGATATTTAACAGAGCCAAACAACCAACTTTTTTTTTATTTTACAAAAAGCGGACCTAAAAAATCACAGATACTTTTTGGAATTATCTCTCTCAGCATTTGTGCATTTCCATTTTGGATGTTCAATTTTTTTTGCAAACTTGAGTTTTTACTCTCCAAGTTTTCTCGTAAACAAAAAGATAAGGTGAATGTAGATCACAACAAAATGAAAATTTTAGAGTTTATGTATGCAAAAAATTTGAAAACAATTATAAATGTGAGTGAAGAAATTTATTTCATGCACTAAAAATGAACACCAAAGTTTTGGAATCCACGATGGGGTAATTCCACTAGTACAACCCCAAATAGCTTGGTGTAATTTTATAAGAAAGAGATTTCTAATTGATCCTAACATGTTTTAAATGTGGTGGATATGCATGCCAGAAACATGTGGAAGATGCAAATGACCTAAATATTCAAAAATTTCAAGGAGTAGAAAAAATTAAATTCTCGAGTTAAGATGCAGTGGGATATTTACCAGAGCCAAACAACCCACATTTTGCCTATTTTACAAAAAGCGGACCTAAAAAATCACAGATACTTTCTAGAATTATCTCTCTCAGCATTTGTGCATTTCCATTTTGGATGTTCAATTTTTTTTCAAACTTGAGTTTTCTCTCTCCCAGTTTTCTAGTAAATAAAAAGATCTGGCAAATATAGATCACAACAAAATGAAAATTTTAGAGTTTACGTATGCATAAAAATTTGAAAACAATAATAAATATGAGTGAAGAAAATTATTTCACGAACTAAAAAGGAACAACAAAGTTTTGTTATCAACGTTGGGGAAATTACACTAGTACAAACCCTAATAGCTCGGTGGAATTTTATAAAAAAAAAATTCTAATTGATCCTAACATGTTGTAAATGTGGTGCATATGCATGGTAGAAACATGTTGAAGGTGCAAATGACCTAATGATCCAAAAATTTCAAGGAGTAGAAAAAAATAAATTCTCAAGTTAACGTGCGGTTGGATATTTACTAGAGCCAAACAACTCACTTTTTGCCTATTTTACAAAGAGCAGACCCAAAAAATCAAAGAAACTTTTTGGAATTTTCTCTCTCAGCATTTTCGCATTTCCATTTTGGATGTTCAATTTTTTTTCAAACTTGAGTTTTCAATGTCCCAATTTTCTCGTAAATGAAAAGAAAAGGCAAATATCGATCACAACAAAATGAAAATTTTAGAGTTTATGTAAGCAAAAAAATTTGAAAACTATAATAAATGTGAGTGAAGAAAAATATTTCACGCACTAAAAATGAACACCAAAGTTTTGTTATCCACGGGTGGGAAATTCCACTCGTAGAACTCCTAACAGCTTGGTGGAATTTTATAAAAAAGAGATTTATAATTGATCCTAACGTGTTTTAAGTGTGGTGGATATGCATGCCAGAAACATGTTGAAAATGCAAACGACCTAATGAACCAAAAATTTAATGTAGTAGCAAATTTTAAATAATCAAGTTAACGTACGGTGGGATATAATACCAGTGCCAAACAACCTACTTTTTGCGTATTTTACAAAAAGGGGACCTAAAAATTCACAAATAATTTTTGGAATTATCTCTCTCAGAATTTGTGCATTTCCATTTTGGTTGTTCAATTTTTTTTCAAACTTGAGTTTTCACTCTCCCAGTTTTCTCGGAAACAAAAAGATAAGGCAAATATAGATCACAACAAAATGAAAATTTTAGAGTTTAGGTATGCATCAAAATTTGAAAACAATAATAAATGTGAGAGAAGAAAATTATTTCACGAACTAAAAATGAACACCAAAGTTTTGTTGTCAATGTTTGGGAAATTCCACTAGTACAACCCCTAATAGCTTGGTGGAATCTTATAAGAAAGAGATTTCTAATTGATCCTAATATGTTGTAAATGTGGTGGATATGCAAGCCAAAAACATGTTGAAGATGTAAATGACCTAATGATTCAAAAATTTCGAGTAGAAAAAATTAAATTCTCAAGTTAATGTGCGGTGGGATATTTACTAGAGCCAAACAAACCACTTTTTGCCTATTTTACATAAAGCGGACCCAAAAAATCACAGAAACTTTTTGGAATTATCTCTCTCAGCATTTGTGCATTTCCATTTTGGATGTTCAATTTTTTTTCAAACTTGAGTTGTCACTCTCCCAATTTATTCGTAAACAAAAAGATAAGGCAATTATAGATGACAAAAAAATGAAAATTTATATTTTATGTATCCAAAAATATTTGAAAACTATTATAAATGTAAGTGAAGAAAATTATTTCACGCACTAAAAATTAACACCAAAGTTTTGTTATCCACGTTGGGGAAATTCTATTAGTACAACCCCTAATAGCCTTGTGGAATTTTATAAGAAAGAGATTTCAAATTGATCCTAACATGTTTTAAATGTGGGGGATATGCATGCCAGAAACATGATGAACATGCAAATATCCTAATCATTGTAATATTTCAAGGAGTAGAAAAAATTTAATTTTCAAGTTAACGTGCGGTGGGATATTTACCAGAGCCAAACAACCCACTTTTTGCCTATTTTACAAAAAGTGGACATAAAAAATCATAGATACTTTTCTGAATTTTGTCTCTCAGCATTTGTGCTTTTCAATTTTGGATGTTCAATTTTTTTTTCAAACTTGAGAGTTTTCACTCTCCCAGTTTTTTCGTAAACAAAAAGATAAGGCAAATATACATCACAACAAAATGAAAATTTTAGAGTTTATGCATGCAAAAAAATTTGAAAACTATAATAAATACGGGTGAAGAAAATGATTGCACGCACTAAAAATGACCATCAAAGTTTTGTTATCCACGTTGGGGAAATTCCACTAGTACAACCCCTAATAGCATTTTGGAATTTTATAAGAAAGAGATTTCTAATTGATCCTAACATGTTTTAAGTGTGGTGGATATGCTTGCTAGAAACATGTTGAAGATGAAAATGACATAATGAACCAAAAATTTCATCGATAAGAAAAAATTAAATTCTCAAGTAAACGTGCGGTGGGATATTTACCAGAGAAAAACAACCCACTTTTTTCCTACTTTTCAAAAAACGGACCTAGAAAATCACAGTTACTTTTTGGAATTATCTCTCTCAGCAATTTTACATTTCCATTTTGGATGCTCAATTTTTTTTCAAACTTGAGTTTTTAATCTCCAAGTTTTCTCGTAAACAAAAAGATAAGGCAAATATAGATCGCAACAAAATGAAAAATTTAGAGTTCAAGTATGCAAAAAAATTTGAAATCTATTATAAATGTGAGTGAAGAAAATTATTTCACGCACTAAAAATGAACACCTAAGTTTTGTTATCCACGTTGGGGTAATTCCACTAGAACAACCCCTAATCACTTGGTAGAATTTTATAAGAAGGGGATTTCTAATAGATCCTAACATGTTATAAATATTGTAGAAATGCATGCCAGAAACATGTTGAAGATGCAAATGACCTAATGATCCAAAAATTTGAAGGAGTAGAAAAAATTAAATTCACAAGTTAACGTGCGGTGGGATTTTTACTAGAGCCAAACAACCCACTTTTTACCTATTTTAAAAAAGCGGAACTAAAAATTACAGATACTTTTTGGAATTATATCTCTCAGCATTTGTTCAGTTCCAATTTAGTTGTTCAGTTGCTTTTCAAACTTGAGTATTCACTCTCCCAGTTTTCTCGTAAAGAAAAAAATTAGGCTAATATAGATCACAACAAAATGAAAATTTTAAAGTTTATGGATGCAAACTAATTTGGAAACTAAAATAAATGTGAGCGAAAAAAATTATTTCACGCACTAAAAATTAAAACGAAAGTTTTGTTATCCACGTTTGGGAATTTTCAAAAGTACAACCCCTATTAGCTTGGTGGAATTTTATAAGAAAGAGATTTCTAATTGATCCTAACATGTTTTAAATGTGGCGGATATCCATGCCAGAAACATGTTGAAGATGCAAATGACCTAATGGTCCAAAAATTTCAAAGAGTAGAAAAAATTAAATTCTCAAGTTAACAAGTGGTGGGATATTTACCAGAGCCAAATAACCCACTTTTTTCCTATTTGACAAAAAGCGGACCTAAAAAATCACAAATACTTTTTGGAATTATCTCTCTCAGCATTTGTGTATTTCCATTTTGGATGTTTAATTTTTTTCAAACTTGAGTTTTCACTCTCCCAGTTTTCTCGTAAATAAAAGGATAAGGCAAATATAGATCACAACAAAATGAAAATTTTAGACTTTATGTATGCAAAAAAATTTGAAAACAGTAATAAATGTGAGCGAAGAAAATTATTTCATGCACTAAAAATTAATACGAAAGTTTTGTTATCCATGTTGGGGAAATTCCACTTGTACAACCCCTAATAGCTTGGTGGAATTTTATAAGAAAGAGATTTCTAATTGATCCTAACATATTTGAAATGTGGTGGATATGCATGCCAAAAACATGTTGAAGATGCAAATGACATAATGATCCAAAAATTTCGAGTAGAAAAAATTAAATTCTCAAGTTAATGTGTGGTGGGATATTTACCAGAGCCAAACTACCCACTTTTTTCCTAATTTACAAAAAGCGGTCTAGAAAATCACAGATACTTTTTGGAATTATCTCTCTCAGCATTTGTGCATTTCCAATTTGGATGTTCAATTTTTTTTCAAACTTGAGTTTTCACTCTCCCAATTTTCTGGTAAACAAAAAGATAAGGTAAATATAGATCAAAACAAAATGAAAACTTTAGAGTTTATGTATGCAAAAAAAATTGAAAACTATAATAAATCTGAGTGAAGAAAATTATTTCACGCACTAAAAATGAAGACCAAAGTTTTGTTATCCACGTTGGGGAAATCCCACTAGTACAACCCCTATTAGGTTGGTGGAATTTTATAAGAAAGAGATTTCTAATTGATCCTAACATGTTTTAAATGTGGTGGATATGCATGGCAGAAACATGTTGAAGATACAAATGACCTAATGATCCAATAATTTCAAGGAGTAGAAAAAATTAAATTCTCAAGTTAACGTGTGGTGGGATATTTACTAGAGCCAAACAACCCACTTTTTGCCTAGTTATACAAAAAGCGGACCTAGAAAATCACAGATACTTTTTGGAATTATCTCTCTCAGCATTTGTGCATTTCCATTTTGGATGTTCAATTTTTTTTCAAACTTGAGTTTTCACTCTCCCAATTTTCTGGTAAACAAAAAGATAAGGTAAATATAGATCAAAACAAAATGAAAATTTTAGATTTTATGTATGCAAAAAAATTTAAAAACTATAATAAATCAGAGTGAAGAAAATTATTTCATGCACTAAAAATGAACACCAAAGTTTTGTTATCCACGTTGGGTAAATTCCACTAGTACAACCCCTTTTAGCTTGGTTGAATTTTATAAGAAAGAGATTTCTAATTGATCCTAACATGTTTTCAATATGGTGGATATGCATGCAATAAACTTGTTGAAGATGCAAATGACCTAATGATCAAAAAATTTCCAAGAGTAGAAAACATTGAATTCCCGAGTTAACGTGCGGTGGGATATTTACCAGAGCCAAACAACCCACTTTTTGCCTATTTTAAAAAAAGCGGACCTAAAAAATTACAGATACTTTTTGGAATTTTCTCACTCAGCATTTGTCCATTCCCATTTGGATGCTCAATTTTTTTTCAAACTTGAGTTTTTACTCTCCCAATTTTCTTGTAAACAAAAAGATAAGGCAAATATAGATCACAACAAAATGAAAATTTTAGAGTTTATGTATGCAAAAAATGTTGAAAACATTAATAAATGTGAGTGAAGAAAATTATTTCACGTGCTAAAAAAGAACACCAAAGTTTTGTTATCCACGTTGGGGAAATTCCACTAATACAACCCCTAATAGCTTGGTGGAATCAGAATGAGATTTCTAATTGATCCTAACATGTTTTAAGTGTGGTGGATATGCATACCAGAATCATGTTGAGGATGCAAATGACCTAATGAACCAAAAATTTCATCGAGTAGAAAACATTACATTCTCAAGTTAACGTGCAGTGGGATATTTACCTGAGCCAAACAACCCACTTTTTGCCTATTTTTAAAAAAGCGAACCTATAAAATCACAAATACTTTTTGGAAATATCTCTCTCAACATTTGTGCATTTCCAATTTGGATGTTCAAGTGTTTTTCAAACTTGAGTTTTCACTCTCCAGGTTTTCTCATAAACAAAAAGATAATTCTAATATAGATCACAACAAAATGAAAATTTTAGAGTTTATGTGTGCAAAAAAATTTGAAAACTATAATAAATGTGAGTGAAGAAAATTATTTCATGTACTAAAAATGAACACCTAAGTTTTCTTATCCAAGTTGGGGAAATTCCACTACTACAACCCCTAATTGCTTGGTGGAATTTTTTCAGAAAGAGATTTCTAATAGATCCTAACATGTTATAAATGTGATGGATATGCATGCCAGAAACATGTTGAAGATGCAAATGACCAAATGATCCAAAAATTTGAAAGAGTGGAAAAAATTTAATTCTCAAGTAAACGTGCGGTGGGATATTAACCAGAGCCAAACAACCCACTTTTTGCCTAGTTATACAAAAAGCGGACCTAGAAAATCACAGATACTTTTTGGAATTATCTCTCTCAGCATTTGTGCATTTCCATTTTGGTTGTTCAATTTTTTTTCAAACTTGAGTTTTCACTCACCCAGTTTTCTCGTAAACAAAAAGATAAGGCTAATATAGATCACAACAAAATGAAAATTTTAGAGTTTATGTATGCAAACAAATATGAAAACTAAAATAAATGTGAGTGAAGAAAATTCTTTCACGCACTAAAAATGAACACCAAAGTTTTGTTATCCATGTTTGGAAAATTCCACTAGTACAACCCCAAATAGCATGGTGGAATTTTATAAGAAAGAGATTTCTAATTGATCCTAACATGTTTTAAAAGTGGTGGATAAGCATGTTAGAAACAAGTTGAAGATGCAAATGAACTAATGGTCCAAAAATTTCAAAGAGTAGAAAAAATTAAATTCTAAAGTTAACATGTGGTGGAATATTTACCAGAGCCAAACAACCCACTTTTTACCTATTTTACAAAAAGCGTACCTAAAAATCACAGTTACTTTTTGAAATTATCTCTCTCAGCATTTGTGACATTCCATTTTGGATATTCAATTTTTTTTCAAACATGAGTTTTCACTCACCCAGATTTCTCGTAAACAAAAAGATAAGGAAAATATAGATCACAACAAAATGAAAATTTTAGAGTTTATGTATGCAAAAAATTTGAGAACTATAATAAATGTAAGTGAAGTAAATTATTTCACGCACTAAAAATGAACACCAAAGTTTTGTTATCCATGTTGGGGAAATTCCACTAGTACAACCCCTAATAGCTTGGTGGAATTTTATAAGAAAGAGATTTCTAATTGATCCTAACATGTTTTAAATGTGGTGGATATTCATGCCAGAAAAATGTTGTAAATGCAAATGACCTAATGATCCAAAAATTTCAAAAATTAGAAAAAATTTAATTCTCAAGTTAACGTGTGGTGGGATATGTACCAGATCCAAACAACCCACTTTTTGCCTTTTTTTTCAAACTTGAGTTTTCACTCTCCCAGTTTTCTCATAAACAAAAAGATAAAGCCAACATAGATCACAACAAAATAAAAAGTTTAGAGTTTATGTATGAAATTTTTTTTGAAAACTATAAGAAATGTGAGTGAACAAAATTATTTCACGCACTAAAAATGAACACCAAAGATTTTTTATCCACTTTGGGGAAATTCCACTAGCACAACCCCTAATAGCTTGGTGGTATTTTATAAGAAAGAGATTTCTAATTGATCCAAACATGTTTTAAATGTGGTGGATATGCATGCCCGAAACATGTTGAAGATGCAAATGACTTAGTGATCCAAAAATTTCAAGGAGTAGAAAAAATTAAATTTTCCAGTTAACGTGCAGTGGGATATTGATCAGAGCGCCAAACAACCCTGTTTTTGCCTATTTTACAAAAAGCGGACCTAAAAAATCACATATACTTTTTGGAATTATCTCGCTCCGCATTTGTGCATTTCCATTTTGGATGTTCATTTTTTTTTCAAACTTGAGTTTTCACTCTCCAAGTTTTCTCGTAAACAAAAAGATAAGGCAAATATAGAAGACAACAAAATGAAAATTTTAGAGTTTATGTATGCAAAAAAAATTGAAGACTAAAATAAATGTGAGTGAAGAAAATTTTATCACGCACTAAAAATGAACACCAAGGTTTTGTAAGAAAGTGATTTCTAATTGATCCTAACATGTTTTAAGTGTGGTGGATACGCATGCCAGAAACATGTTGAAGATACAAATGACCTAATGATCCAAAAATTTCAAGGAGTAGGAAAAATTAAATTTGCAAGTTGATCTGCGGTGGGATATTTACCAGAGCCAAACAGCCCACTTTTTTCCTATTTTAGAAAATCTGGACCTAAAAAATCACTAATACTTTTTGGAATTATCTCTCTATGCATTTGTGCATTTACATTTTGGATGTTTAATTTTTTTTAAAATTTGATATTTCTCTCTCGAAGTTTTATCGTAAACAAAAAGATAAGGCAAATATAGATCACAGCAAAATGAAAATTTTAGAGTTTATGTATTCGAAAAAAATTAAAAACTATAATAAATGTTGGTGAAGAAAATTATTTCACACACTAAAAAGGAACAACATAGTTTTGTTATCCTTGTTTGGGAAATTCCACTAGTACAACCCCAAATAGCTTGGTGGAATTTTATAAGAAATAGATTTCTAATTGATCCTAACATGTTGTAAATATGGTGGATATGCATGCCAGAAACATGTTGAAGATGCAAATGACCTAATGATCGAAAAATTTCAAGGAGTAGAAAAAATTAAATTCTCAAGTTAACGTGCGGTGGGATATTTACTAGAGCCAAACAACCCAATTTTTGCCTATTTTACCAAAAGCGGACCTAAAAAATCAGAGATACTTTTTGGAATTATCTCACTGAGCATTTCTGCCTTTCCATTTTGGATGTTCAATTTTTTTTCAAACTTGAGTTTTCACTCTCCTAGTTTTCTCATTATCTAAAATATAAGGCAAATATAGATAAAGTCAAAATGAAAATTTAAGAGTTTTTGTATGGAAAAAATTTCTAAAACTATAATAAATGTGAGAGAAGATAATTTTTTCACGCACTAAAAATGAAGACCAAAGTTTTGTTTTCCACATTGGGGAAATTCCATTAGTAAAACCCCTAATAGCTTGGTGGAATTTTATAAGAAAGAGATTTCTAATTGATCTTAACATGTTTTAAATGTGGTGGATATATGCATGCCAGAAAAATGTCGAAGATCCAAATGACCTAATGACCCAAAAGTTTCCAGGAGTAGAAATAATTTAATTCTCAAGTTAACGTGCGGTGGGATATTTACCAGAGCCTAACAACCCACCTTTTTCCAATTTTCCAAAAAGCATACCTAAAAAATCACAGAAACTTTTTGGAATTATCTCTCTCAGTATTTGTGCATTTCCATTTCGGATGTTCAATTTTTTTTCAAACTTGAGTTTTCACTCTCCTAGTTTTCTCGTAACAAAAAGATAAGGCAAATATAGATGACAACAAAATGAAAATTTAAGAGTTTATGTATGCAAAAAAATTTGAAAACTATAAGAAATGTGAATGAAGAAAATTATTTCACGCACTAAAATGAACACCAATGTTTTGTTATCCACGTTGGGGAAATTCCACTAGTACAACCCCTAATAGCTTGGTGGAACTTTATAAGAAAGTGATTTCTAATTGATACTAACATATTTTAAATTTGGTGGATATGCATGCTAGAAACATGATGAAGATGCAAATGAGCTAATGATCCAAAAATTTTGAGTAGAGATAATTAAATTCTCAAGTTAATGTGCGGTGGGATATTTTTACTAGAGCCAAACAACCCACTTTTTGCCTATTTTACAAAAAGCAGACCTAAAAAATCACAGGTACTTTTTGGAATTATCTCTCTGAGCATTTGTGCATTTGCATTTTGGATGTTCAATTTTTTTTCAAAATTGAGTTTTCACTCTCCCAATTTTCTCGTCAAAAATAGATAGGGCAAATAAAGATCACAATAAAATGAAAATTTTAGAGTTTAGGTATGCAAAAAAATTTGAAAACTATAATAAATGTGAGTGAAGAAAATTATTTCACACACTAAAAGTGAACACCAATGTTTTGTTATCCATGTTGGGGAAATTCCACTAGTACAACCCTTAATAGCTTGGTGGAATTTTATAAGAAGGAGATTTCTAATTGATCCTAACATGTTTTAAATGTGGTGGATATCCATGACAGAAACATGTTGAAGATGCAAATGACCTAATGATCCAAAAATTTCATGGAGTAAAAAAAATTAAATTCTCAAGTTAACGTGCGGTGGGATATTTACTTGAGCAAAACAACCCACTTTTTGCCTATTTTAAAAAAAGCGGAGCCAAAAAATCACAGAAACTGTTTGGAATTATCTCTCTCAGCATTTTTGCTTTTCCATTTTGGATGTTCAATTTTTTTTAAAACTTATGTTTTCACTCTCCCAGTTTTCTCGTAAACAACAATAATATGCAAATATAGATGACACCAAAATGAAAATTTTAGACTTTACGTATGGAAAAAAATTTGAAAACTATAATAAATGTGAGTAAAGAAAATTTTTTCACGCATTAGAAATGAACGCCAAAGTGATCCTAACATGTTTTAAATGTGGTGGATATGCATGCCTGAAACATGTTGAAGATGCAAATGACCTAAAGATCCAAAAATTTCAAGGAGAAGAAAAAATTAAATTCTCAAGTTAACGTGCGGTGGTATATTTACCTGATCTAAACAACCCACTTTTTGCCTATTTTACAAAAAGCGGACCTAAAAAATCACAGATACTTTTTGGAATTATCACTCTCCGCATTTATGCATTTCCATTTTGGATGTTCAATTTTTTTTCAAACTTGAGTTTTCACTCTCCCAGTTTTCACGTAAACAAAAAGATAAGGCAAATGTAGATGACAACAAAATGAAAATTTTAGAGTTTATGTATGCAAAAAAAATTGAAAACTATAGTAAATTTTAGTGAAGAAAATTATTTCACGCCCTAAAAACCAACACCAAAGTTTTGTTATCCACGTTTGGGAAATTCCACTAGTACAACCCCTAATTGCTTGGTGGAATATTATAAGAAAGTGATTTCTAATTCATCCTAACATGTTTTAAGTGTGGTGGATATGCATGCCAGAAACATGTTGAAGATGCAAATGACCTAATGATCAAAAAATTTCGAGTAGAAAAAATTAAATTCTCAAGTTAACGTGCGGTGGGATATTTACCAGAGCTAAACAACCCACGTTTTGCCTATTTTACAAAAAGCGAACCTAAACAATCACAGATAGTTTTTTGGAATTATCTCTCTCCGCATTTGTGCATTTTCATTTTGGATGTTCAATTTTTTTTTTAAACTTGAGTTTTCACTCTTCTAGTTTTCTTGTAAACAAAAACAAAAGGCAAATATAGATGACAACTAAATAAAAAATTTAGAGTTTATGTATGCAAAAAATTTTAAAAATATTATAAATGTGAGTGAAGAAAATTATTTCACACACTAAAAATGATCACCAAAGTTTTGTTATTCACGGGTGGGAAATTCCACACGTAGAACCCCTAATAGCTTGGTGGAACTTTATAAGAAAGATATTTGAAGTTGATCCAAACATGTTTCAAGTGTGGTGGATATGCATGCCATAAACATGTTGAAAATGCAAATGACCTAATGAACCAAAAATTTCATGCAGTAAAAAAACGTGGGATATTTACCAGAGCCAAACAACCCACTTTTTGCCTATTTTAGAAAAAGCGGACCTAAAAAATCACAGATACTTTTTGGAATTATCTCTCTAATCATTTATGCATTTCCATTTTGGATGTTCAATTTTTTTCAAACTTGAGTTTTCACTCTCCCAGTTTTCTAGTAAACAAAAAGATAAGGCAAATATAGATCACAACAAAATGAAAATTTTAGAGTTTATGTAAGGAAAAAAATTCAAATTATAATAAATGTGAGTGAAGAAAGTTTTTTCATGCACTAAAAATTAACAACAAAGTTTTGCTATCCTCGCTGGGGAAAATCCACTAATACAACCCCTAATGGCTTGGTGGAATTTTATAAGAAATAGATTTCTAATTCATCCTAACATGTTTTAAATGTGGTGGATATGCATGCCAGAAACATGTTGAACATGCAAATGACCTAATGATCCCAAAATTTCAAGGAGTAGAAAAAATTAAATTCTCAAGCAAACGTGCTTTGGGATATTTACCTGAACCAAACAACCCACTTTTTGACAATTTTACAAAAAGCATACCTAAAAAATCACAGTTACTTTTGGGAATTATCTCTCTCAGCATTTGTGCATTTCCATTTCGGATGTACAATTTTTTTTCGAACTTGATTTTTCACTCTCCCAGTATTCTCGTAAACAAAAAGATAAGGCAAGTATAGATCACAACAAAATGAAAATTTTAAAGTTTATGTACGCAAAAAAAATTTAAAACTAAAACAAATGTGAGAGAATAAAATTATTTCACGCACTAAAAATGAGCACCAAAGTTTTGATATCCACATTGGGGAAATTCCACTAGTACAACCCCTAATAGCTTGGTGGAATTTTATAAGAAAGAGATTTCTAATTGATCCTAACATGTTTTAAGTGTGGTGGATATGCGTGCCAGAAACATGTTGAAGATGCAAATGACCTAATGATCTAAAAATTTCATGGAGCAGAAAAATTAAATTCTCAAGTTAACGTGCGGAGGGATATTTACTAGAGCCAAACAACCCACTTTTTGCCTATTTTACAAAAGTGGACGTAAAAAATCACAGATACTTTTTGGAATTATCTCTCTCAGCATTTGTGCATTTCCATTTGGGATGCTCAATTTTTTTTCAAAATTGAGTTTTCACTCTCTGAGTTTTCTCGTAAAAAAAAATATAAGGCAAATATAGATCACAACAAAATGAAAATTTTAGAGATTATATATGCAAAACATTTTGAAAACTGTAATAAATGTGAGTGATGAAAATTATTTAACGCACTAAAAATGAACACCAAAGTTTTGTTATCGACGTTGGGAAAATTCCACTCTTACAACCCCTAATAGCTTTGCTGGAATTTTATAAGAAAGAGATTTCTAATTGATCCTAACTTGTTTTAAATGTGGTGGATATGCATGCCAGAAAGATATGATCCAAATATTTCAAGGAGTAGAAAAAATTGAATTCTCTAGTCAACGTCCGGTGGGATATTTACCAAAGCCAAACAACCCACATTTTGCCTATTTTACAAAAAGCAGACCAAAAAAATCACAGATACTTTTTTTTATTTATCTCTGTCAGCATTTGCGCATTTCCAGTTTGCCTGTTCAATTTTTTTTCAAGCTTGAGTTTTCAGTCTTCTAGTTTTCTCGTAAAAAAAAAAAGATAAGGCATAGATCACAACAAAATGAAATTTTTAGGGTTTATGTATGCAAAAAAATTTGAAAACTGTAATAAATATAAGTGTAGAAAATTATTTCATGCACTAAAAATGAACACCAAATTTTTGATATCCACGTTGCGGAAATTCCACTAGTACAACCCCTAATTGCATGGTGGAATTTTATAAGAAAGAGATTTTAAATTGATCCAAACATGTTTTAAGTGTGGTGGATATGCATGCAAGAAACCGGTTGAAGATGCACATGACCTAATGATCCAAAATTTTCATGGAGTAGAAAAAATTAAATTCTCAAGTTAACATGCGGTGAGATATTTACCAAAGCCAAACAACCCACTTTTTGCCTATTTTAAAAAAATCGGACCTTAAAAATCAAAGATACTTATTGGCATTATCACTCTCAACATTTGTGCATTTCCATTTTGGATGCTCAATTTTTTTTCAAACTCGAGTTTTCACTCTCCCAGTTTTCTCGTAAACAAAAAGATAAGGCAAATATAAATCACAACAAAATGAAAACTCTAGTTTATGTATGCCAAAAAGTTTGAAAACTAAAAAAAATGTGAGAGATGAAAATTATTTCAAGCAGTAAAAAAGAACACCAAAGTTTTGTTATCCTCGTTGGGGAAATTCCACTAGTACAACCCCTAATAGCTTGGTGAAAGTTTATCAGAAAGAGATTTCTAATTGATCCTAACATGTTTTAAGTGTGGTGGATATGCATGCCAGAAACATGTTGAAGATGCAAATGACCTAATGATCCAAAACTTTCAAAGAGTAGAAAAAATTAAATTCTCAAGTTAACGTGCGGAGGGATACTTACCAGAGCCAAACAACCCACTTTTTGCCAATTTTACAAAAAGCTGACGTAAAAAATCACTTATACTTTTTGGAATTATCTCTCTCAGCATTTGTGCATTTCCATTTTGGATGCTCAATTTTTTTTCAAACTTGAGTTTTCACTCTCCTAGTTTTCTCGTAAACAAAAAGATAAGGCAAATATAGATCACAACGATATCAAAATTTGAGAGTTTATCTATGCAAAAAAATGGAAAACTATAATAAATGTGAGTGAAGAAAATTATTTCATGTACTAAAAATGAACACCAAAGTTTTTTTATCCACGTTAGGGAAATTCCACTAGTACAACCCCTAATAGCTCTAAGGAATTTTATAAGAACGAGATTTCTAATTGATCCTAACATGTTTTAAATGTGGTGGATATGCATGCCATAAAGATGTTGAAGATGCTAATGACCTGATGATCAGAAAATTTCAAGGAATAGAATAAATTAAATTCTCAAGTTAACGTGCGGTGGGATATTTACCAGAGCCAAACAACCCAATTTTTGCCTATTTTACAAAAAGCGGACCTAAAAAATCACATATACTTTTTGGAATTATCTCTCTCAGCATTTATGCATTTCCATTTTGGCTATTCAATTTTTTTTCAAACATGAGTTTTCAATCTCCTAGTTTTCTCGTAAACAAAAAGATAAGCAAATATAGATAAGTACAAAAGGAAAATTTAAGAGTTTATGTATGTGAAATTTTTTGAAAACTATTATAAATTTGAGTGAAGAAAATTATTTCATGCGCTAAAAATGAACACCAAAGTTTTGTTATCCACGTTGGGGAAATTCCACTAGTGCAACCCCTAATGGCTTGGTGGAATTTTAGAAGAAAGAGATTCCTAATTGATCCTAACATGTTGTAAATGTGGTGGATATGCATGCCATAAACATGTTGAAGATGCAAATGACCAAATGATCCAAAAATTTCAAGGAGTAGAAAAAATTAAATTCTCAAGTTAACGTGTAGTGGGATATTTTCCAGAGCTAAACAACCCACTTTTTGCCTATTTTACAAAAAGCGGACCTAAAAATATCACATATACTTTTTGGAATTATCTCTTTCAGCATTTGTGCATTTCCAATTTGGCTGTTCAATTTTTTTTCAAGCTTGAGTTTTCACACTCCCAGTTTTCTCGTGAACAAAAACAAAAGGCAAATATAGATCACAACAAAACGAAAATTTTAGAGTTTAGGTATGCAAAAAAATTTGAAAACTATAATAAATATGAGCGTAGAAAATTGTTTCACGTACTAAAAATGAACACCAAAGTTTTGTTATCCACATTGCGGAAATTGCACTAGTACAACCCCTAATTGCTTGGTGGAATTTGATAAGAAAGAGATTTCTAATTGATCGAAACATGTTTTAAGTGTGGTGGATATGCATGCTAGAAACATGTTGAAGTCTAATGATGGAGTAGAAAAAATTAAATTCTCAAGTTAACGTGCGCTGGGATATTTACCAGAGCCAAACAACCCACTTTTTGCCTATTTTACAAAAAGCGGACCTAAAAAATGACAGATACTTTTTAAAATTATCTCTCTCAGCATTTGTACACTTTCTTTTTGGATGCTAAGTTTTTTTTTCAAACTATAGTTTTTACTCTCCCAGTTTTCTCGTAAACAAAAAGATAAGGCAAATATAGATTACAAAAAAATGAAAATTTTAGAGTTTATGTATGCAAAAAAATTTGACAACTAAAAAAAATGTGAGAGAAGAAAATTATTTCACTCACTAAAATGAACACCAAAGTTTTGCAATCCACGTTGGTGGAATTTTATTAGAAAGAGATTTCTAATTGATCCTAACATGTTTTAAATGTGGTGGATATGCATGCCAGATACATGTTGAAGATGAAAATGACCTAATGATCCAAAATTTTCATGGAGTAGAAAAATTAAATCCTCAAGTAAACGTGCGGAGGGATATTTACAAGCGCCAAACAACCCACTTTTTGCCTATTTTACAAAAAGAGGACCTAAAAAATAACAAATATTTTTGGAATTATCTCTCTCAGCATTTGTGCATTTCCATTTAGGATGTTAGATTTTTTTTCAAACTTGAGTTTTCACTCTCCCAGTTTTCTCGTACACAAAAAGAAAAGGCAAATATAGATCACAATAAAATGAAAATTTTAGAGTTTATGTAAGCAAAAAAATTTGAAAACTATAATAAATGTGAGTGAAGAAAATTATTTCACGCACTAAACATGAACACCAAAGTTTTGTTATCCACGTTGGGGAAATTCGACTAGTACAACCCCTAATAGCTTGGTGGAATTTTTTAAGGATGAGATTTCTAATTGATCCTAACATGTTTTAAATGTGGTGGATAAGCATGTCAGAAATATGTTGATGATGCAAATGACTTATTGATCCAAAAAATTCTAAGGAGAAGAAAAAATTAAATTCTCAAGTTAACGTGCGGTGGGATATTTACCTGAGCCAAACAACCCTCTTTTTGCGTATTTGTCAAAAAGCGAACCTATAAAATCACAGATATTTTTGGAATTATCTATCTCAGAATTTGTGCATTACCATTTTGGATGCTATATTTTTTTTCGAACTTGACTTTTTACTCTCCCAGTTTTCTCGTAAACAAAAAGATAAGGCAAATATAGATCGAAAAAAAATGAAAATTTAAGAGTTTATGTATGCAGAAAAATTTGAAAACTAAAACAAATGTTAGAGAAGAAAATTATTTCATGCACTAAAAATGAACACCAAAGTTTTGTGATCCACGTTGGAGAAATTCCACTAGAACAACCCTAATAGCTCAGTCGAATTTTATATGAAAGAGATTTCTAAATGATCCTAACATGTTTTAAATGTGATGGATATGCGTGCCAGAAACATGTTGAAGAAGCAAATGACCTAATGATCCAAAAATTTCAAGGAGTAGAGAAAATGAAATTCTCAAGTTAACGTGCGGTGGGATATTTACGAGAGCCAAACAAACCATTTTTTTCCTATTTTACAAAAAGCAAACCTAAAAAATCACAACCACTTTTTTGGATTATCTCTCTCAGCATTTGTGCATTTCCATTTAGGACGTTAGATTTTTTTTCAAACTTGAGTTTTCACTCTCTCAGTTTTCTTGTAAACAAAAAGATAAGGCAAATATAGATCACAACAAAATGAAAATATTAGAGTTTATGTATGCAAAAAAGTTTGAAAATAATAATTATTGTGAGAGAAGAAAATTATTTCACGCACTAAAAATGAACACCAAGGTTTTCTTATTCACGTTGGGAAATTCCACTAGTACAACCCCTAATAGATTGGTGGAATTTTATAAGAAGGAGATTTCAAATTGATCCTAACATGTTTGAAATGTGGTGGATATGCATGCAGAAACATGTTGAAGATGCAAATGACATAATGATACAAAAATTTCAAGGAATAGAAAAACTTAAATTCTCAAGTTGACGTGCGGAGGGATATTTACCAAAGTCAAAGAACCCACTTTTTGGCTATTTTACAAAAAGCGGAGCTAAAAAATCCGAGATACTTTTTTAAATTATCTCTCTCAGCATTTGTGCATTTCCATTTTGGATATTCAATTTTTTTTCATACTTGAGTTTTCTCTCTCCCAGTTTTCTTGTGAACAAAAAGATAAGGCAAAGATAGATCACAACAAAATGAAAATTTTAGAGTTTATGTATGCAAAAAAATTTGAAAACATTAATAAATGTGAAAGAAGAAAATTATTTCACGCACTAAAAATGAACACCAAGGTTTTGTTATCCACGTTGGGGAAATTCCACTAGTACAACCCTTAATAGATTGGTGGAATTTTATAAAAAGAGATTTCTAATTGATCCTAACATGTTTTAAATGTGGTGGATATGCATGCCAGAAACATGTTGAAGATGCAAACGACATAATGATCCAAAAAATTCGAGTAGAAAAAATAAAATTCTCAAGTAAACGTGTGGTGGGATATTGACTAGAGCCAAACAACCAACTTTTTTCCTATTTCACAAAAAGAGGACCTTAAAAATCACATGTACTTTTTGGAATTATCACTCTCAGCATTTGTGCATTTCCATTTTGGATGTTCATTTTTTTTTAAAACTTAAGTTTTCACTCTCTCAGTTTTCTCATAGACAAAAAGATTAGGCGAATTTAGATCACAAAAAAATGAAAATTTTAGAGTTTATGTATGCAAAAAAATTTGAAAACTATTATAAATTTTAGTGAATAAAATTATTTCACATACTAAAAATGAACACCAAAGTTTTGTTATCCACATTGGGGAAATTCCACCAGTACAACCACTAATAGCTTGGTGGAAATTTATAAGAAATATATTTCTAATTCATCCTAATATGTTTTAAGTGTGGGGGATATGCATGCTAGAAACATGTTGAAGATGCAAATGACCTAATGATCCAAAAATTTCAAGGAGTAGAAAAAATTAAATTCTCAAGTTAATGTGCGGTGGGATAATTACTAGTGCCAAACAGCAGACTTTTTTTCCAATTTTACAAAAAGCGGACCTAAAAAATCATAGATACTTTTTGGAATTATCTCTCTCAGCATTTGTGCATTTCCATTTTGGATGTTCAATTTTTTTTCAAACTTGAGTTTTCACTCTCCCAGTTTTCTCGTAAACAAAAAGATAAGGTAAATATAGATGACAACAAAATGAAAATTTTAGAGTTTATGTATGCAAAAAAATTTGAAAACTATAATAAATGTTAGTGAAGAAAATTATTTCACGAACTCAAAATGAACACAAAAGTTTTGTTATCCACGTTGGGGAAATTCTACTAGTACAACACCTAATAGCCTGGTGGAATTTTATAAGAAAGAGATTTCTAGTTGATCCTAACATGTTTTAAATGTCGTGGATATGCATGCCAGAAACATGTTGAAGATGCAAATGACCTAATGATCCAAAAATTTTGAGAAGAAAAAATTACATGCTAAAGTTAATGTACGGTGGGAGATTTACCAGATCCAAACAACCCACTTTATTCCTATTTTACAAAAAGCGGACCGAAAAAATCACAGATACTTTGTGGAATTATCTCTCTCAGCATTTGTACATTTCCGTTTTGGATGTTCAATTTTTTTTCAAACATGAGTTTTCACTGTCCCAGTTTTCTTGTAAACAAAAAGATAAGGCAAATATAGATCACAACAAAATGAAAATTTTAGAGTTCATGTTTGCAAAAAAAATTGAAACCTATAATAAATGTATGTGAAGATAATTATTTCACGCAGTAAAAAGAAACAACAAAGTTTTGTTATTCACATTGGGGAAATTCCACTAGTACAACCCCTAATAGCTTGGTGGAATTTTGTAAGAAAAAGATTTCTAATTGATCCTATCATGTTGTAAATGTGGTGGATATGCAAGCGAGAAACATGTTGAAGATGCAAATGACCTAATCATCCAAAATTTTCAAGGAGTAGATAAAATTAAATTCTCAAGTTAACGTGTGGTGGGATATTTACTAGAGCTAAACAACCCACTTTTTGCCGATTTTAAAAAAAGCGGACCTAAAAAATCACAGATACTTTTTGGAATTATCTCTCTCAGCATTTGTACATTTCCATTTTGGATGTTCAATTTTTTTTCAAACATGAGTTTTCACTCTCCCAGTTTTCTTGTAAACAAAAAGATAAGGCAAATATAGATCACAACAAAATGAAAATTTTAGAATTCATGTTTGCAAAAAAAATTGAAACCTATAATAAATGTGTGTGAAGAAAACTATTTCACACACTAAAAATGAACACCAAAGTTTTGTTATCCACATTGGGGAAATTCCACTAGTACAACCCCTAATAGCTTGGTGGAATTTTATAAGAAAAAGACTTCTAATTGATCCTAACATGTTTTAAATGTGTTGATAGGCATGCCAGAAACATGTTGAAGATGCAAATGACCTAATGATCCAAATATTTTATTGAGAAGAAAAAATTAAATTCTCAAGTTAACGTGTGGTGGGATATTTAATTGACCCAAACAACCCACTTTTTGCCTATTTTACAAAAAGCCGTCCCTAAAAATCACAGATACTTTTTTGAATTATCTCTCTCAGCATTTGTGCATTTCCATTTTGGATGATCAATTTTTTTCAAACTTGAGCTTTTTCTCTCCCATTTTTCTCGTAAACGAAAACATAAGGCGAATATAGATCACAACAAAATGGAAATTTTAGAGTTATGCATGCAAAAAAAATTGAAAACTATAGTAAATGTGAGTGAAGAAAATTATGTCACGCACTAAAAATGAACACCAAAGTTTTGTTATCCACGTTGGGGAAATTCCACTAGAACAACCCCAGATAGCTTGATGGAATTTTATAAGAAAGTGATTTCTAATTGATCCTAACATGTTTTAAATGCGGTGGATATGCCTACCAGAGACATGTTGAAAATGACCTAATGATCCAAAAATTTCAAGGAGTAGAAAAAATTAAATTCTCAAGTTAACGTCTGGTGGGATATTTACCAGAGCCAAACAACCCACTTTTTGCCTATTTTACAAAAAGCGGACCTAAAAAATCACAGAAACTTTTTGGAATTATCTCTCTTAGCATTTATGCATTTCCATTTTGGTTGTTCAATTTTTTTTCAAACTTTAGTTTTCACTCTCCTTGTACTCTGGTAAAAGAAAAGATAAGGCAAATATAGATCACAACAAAATGAACATTTTAGAGCTTAAGTATGCGAAAAAATTTGAAAACAATAATAAATTTGAGTGAAGAAAATTATTTCATGCACTAAAAATGAACACAAAAGTTTTGTTATCCACGTTGGGGAAATTCCACTTGTACATCCCCTAATAGCTTGGTGGAATTTTATAAGAAAGAGATTTTTAAGAAATCCTAACATGTTTTAAATGTGGTGGATATGCACGCTAGAAACATGTTGAGGATGCAAATGACCTAATGATCCAAAAATTTCAAGGCGTACAAAAAATTAAATTCTCAAGTTGACGTGCGGTGGGATATTTACCTGAGCCAAACAACCCACTTTTTGCCTATTTTACAAAATGCGGAACTAAAAAATCACAGCTACCTTTTAGAATTATCTCTCTCAGCATTTATGCATTTCTATTTTGGATGTTCAACTTTTTTTCAAACTTGAGTTTTCTCTCTCCCAGTTTTCTTGTAAACAAAAAGAAAAGGCAAATACTGATCACAACAAAATGAAAATTTTAGAGCTTATGTATGTGAAAAAATTTAAAAACTATAATAAATTTGAGAGAAAAAAATTATTTCACGCACTAAAAATGAACACCAAATTTTTGTTATCCACGTTGGGGAAATTCCACTAGTACAACCCCTAATAGCTTTATGGAATTTTATAAGAAAGAGATTTCTAATTGATCCTAACATGTTTTAAATGTGGTGGATATGCATGCTAGAAACATGTTGAGGATGCAAATGACCTAATGATCCAAAAATTTCAAGGAGTAGAAAAAATAAAATTCTCAAGTTAACGTGTGGTGGGATATTTACCTGAGCCAAACAACCCTCTTTTTGCGTATTTTTAAAAAGCAGACCTAAAAAATCATAGATAATTTTGGAATTATCTATCTCAGAATTTGTGCATTTCCATTTTGGATGCTATATTTTTTTTCAAACTTGACTTTTTACTCTCCCAGTTTTCTTGTAAACAAAAAGATAAGACAAGTATAGATCACAACAAAATGAAAATTTTAAAGTTTATGAATGCAAAAAAAATTTAAAACTAAAACAAATGTGAGAGAAGAAAATTATTTCATGCACTAAAAATGAACACCAAAGTTTTGTTATCCACGTTGGGGAAATTCCGCTAGTACGACCCCTAATAGCTTGGTGGAATTTCATAAGAAAGAGATTTCTAATTGATCTTAACATGTTTTAACTATGGTGGATAAGCATGCCAGAAAAATTTCGAAGATCCAAATGACCTAATGATCCAAAAATTTCACGGAGTAGAAAAAATTTTATTCTCAAGTAAACGTGCGGTGGAATATTTACTAGAGCCAAACAACCCACCTTTTGCCTATTTTACAAAAAGCGGACCTAATAAATCACAGACACTTTTTGGAATTATCTCTCTTAGCATTTGTGCATTTCCACTTTGGATGTTCAATTTTTTTTCAAACTTGAGTTTTCTCTTTCCCTGTTTTCTCGTAAACAAAAAGATAAGGGAAATATAGATCACAACAAAATGAAAATTTTAGAGTTTATGTATGCAAAAAAATTTGAAAACTATAATAAATGTGAGTGAAGTAATTAGTCCGGGCACTAAAAATGAACACCAAAGTTTTGTCATCTATGTTCGGGAAATTCCAGTAGTACAACCCCTAATAGCTTGGAGGAATTTTATAAGAAAGAAATTCCTAATTAATCCTAACATGTTTTAAATGTGGTGGATATGCATGCCTGAAACATGTTGAAGATGCAAATAACCTAATGATCCAAAACTTTCTAGGAGTAGAAAAAATTAAATTCTCAAGTTAACATGCGGTGGTATATTTACCAAAGCTAAATAACCCATTTTTTGCCTATTTTACAAAAAGCGGACCTAAAAAATCACAGATACTTTTTGGAATTATCTCTCTCTGCATTTATGCATTTCCATTTTGGATGTTCAATTTTTTTTAAACTTGAGTTTTCACTCTCCCAGTTTTCACGTAAACAAAAAGATAAGGCAAATGTAGATGACAACAAAATGAAAATTTTAGAGTCTATGTATACAAAAAAATTTGAAAACTATAGTAAATTTTAGTGAAGAAAATTATTTCACGCACTAAAAATGAACATCAAAGTTTTTTTATCCACGTTTTGGAAATTCCACTAGTACAACCCCTAATAGCTTGGTGGAATTTTATAAGAAAGAGATTTCTAATTCATCCTAACAAGTTTTAAGTGTGGTGGATATGCATGCTAGAAATATGTTGAAGATGCAAATGTCCTAATGATCAAAAAATTTCAAGGAGTAGAAAAAATTAAATTCTCAAGTTAACGTGCGGTGGGATATTTACCAGAGCTAAACAACCCACGTTTTGCCTATTTTACTAAAAGCGGACCTAAAAAATCACAAAGAGTTTTTTGGAATTATCTTTCTCCGTATTTGTGCATTTCCATTTTGGATGTTCAATTTTTTTCAAACTTGAGTTTTCACTCTCCCAGTTTTCTCGTAAACAAAAACAAAAGGCAAATATAGATGACAACTAAATAAAAAATTTAGAGTTTATGTATGCAAAAAATTTGAAAAATATTATAAATGTGAGTGAAGAAAATTATTTCACGCACTAAAAATGAACACCAAAGTTTTGTTATTCACCGGTTTTGTTATTCACCGATGGGAAATTCCATACGTAGAACCCCTAATAACTTGGTGGAATTTTATAAGAAAGATATTTGAAGTTGATCCAAACATGTTTTAAGTGTGGTGGATATGCATGCCATAAACATGTTGAAGATGCAAATGACCTAATGAACAAAAAATTTCATGCGGTAGAAAAAATTAAATTCTCAAGTTAACATGCGGTGGGATATTTACTAGACCCAAACAACCCACTTTTTGCCTATTTTACAAAGAGCGGAGCTAAAAAATCACAAATACTTTTTGGAATTATCTCTCTTAGCATTTGTGCATTTCCATTTTGGATGTTCAATTTTTTTTCAAACTTCAATTTTCTCTCTCCCAATTTTCTCGTAAACAAAAAGATAACGAAAATATAGATCACAAAAAAATGTAAATTTTAGAGTTTATGCATGCAAAAAAATTTGAAAACTATAATAAATGTGAGTGAAGAAAATTATTTCACGCTAAAAATGAACAGCAAGGTTTTGTTATCCACGGTGGGGAAATTCCACTCGTACATCCCCTAAAAGCTTGGTGGAATTTTATAAGAAAGAGATTTCTAATTGATCCTAACATCTCATAAATGTGGTGGATATGCATGCCAGAAACATATTCATGATGCAAATGACCTAATGATTCAAAAATTTCAAGGAGTAGAAAAAATTAAACTCTCATGTTAACGTGCGGTGGGATATTTACCAGACCCAAACAACCCACTTTTTGCCTATTTACAAAAAGCAGACCTAAAAAATCACAGATACTTTTTGGAATTATCTCTCTCAGTGTTTGTGCATTTCCATTTTGGGTGTTCAATTTTTTTCAAACTTGAGTTTTCACTCTCCGAATTTTCTCGTAAAAAAAAAGATAAGGCAAATATAGATAAAAAAAATGAAAATTTTAAAGTTTATGTATGCATGAAATTTGAAAAAAATAATAAATGTGAGTGAAGAAAATTATTTCACGCACTAAAAATGAACACCTAAGTTTTGTTATCAACGTTGGGGAAATTCCACTAGTACAACCCATAATAGCTTGGTGGAATTTTGTAAGAAAGACATTTCTAAATGTTCCTAACATGTTTAACGTGCATTGGGATATTTACCAGAGCCAAACAACCCAATTTTTGCCTATTTTAGAAAAAGTAGACCTAAAAAATCACAGATACTTTTTGGAATTATCTCTCTCTGCATTTGTACATTTCCATTTTTAATGTTCAATTTTTTTTCAAACATGAGTTTTCACTCTCCCACTTTTCTAGTAAACAAAAAGATAAGGCAAATATAGATCACAACAAAATGAAAATTTTAGAGTTCATGTAAGCAAAAAAATTTGAAAGCTATAATAAATGTGTGTGAAGAAAATTATTTCACGCACTAAAAATGAACACCAAAGTTTTGTTATCCATGGGTGGGAAATTCCACTCATAGAACCCCTAATAGCTTGGTGGAATTTTAGAAGAAAAAGATTTCTAATTGATCCTAATATGTTTTAAGTGTTGTGGATATGAATGCCAGAAACATGTTGAAGATACAAATGGCCTAATGACAAAAAAATTCATACAGTAGAAAAAATTAAATTCTCAAGTTAACTTGCGGTGGGATATTTACCAGAGCCAAACAACCCGCTTTTTGCCTATTTTATTAAAACTGGACCTAAAAAATCACATATACTTTTTGGAATTGTTTCTCTCTTCATTTGTGAATTTCCATTTTGGAATTTCAATTTTTTTTAAAAAATTTGAGTTTTCGCTTTCCCAGTTTTATCAAGAAAAAAAAGTTAAAGGAAAAAATAGATCACTACAAAATGAAAATTTTAGAGTTTATGTATGCAAAAAAATTTGAAAACTATAATAAATGTATGTGAAGAAAATTATTTCACGCACTAAAATGAAACAACAAAGTTTTGTTATCTTCGTTGGGGAAATTCCACTAGTACAACCCCTAATAGCTTGGAGGAATTTTGTAAGAAAGAGATTTCTAATTGATCCTAACATGTTGTTAATGTCGTGGATATACATGCTAGAAACATGTTGAAGATGCAAATGACCGAATTATCCAAAAATTTCAAGGAGTAGAAAAAATTAAATTCCCAAGTTAACCTGCGTTGGGATATTTACCAGAGCCAAACAACCCACTTTTTGCCTATTTTAGAAAAAGCAGACCTAAAAAATCACAGATACTTTTTGGAATTATCTCTCTCAGCATTTCTGTATTTCCATTTTGGCTGTTCAATTTTGTTTCAAACTTGAGTTTTCACTCCCCCAGTTTTCTTGAAAAAAAAAAGATAAGGCAAATATAGATCACAACAAAATGAAAATTTTAAAGTTTATGTATGCAAAAAAATTTGAAAAATCTAATAAATGTGACTGAAGAAAATTATTTCAGGCACTAAAAATGAACACCAAAGTTTTGTTATCCACGATGGGGAAATTCCACAAGTACAACCCCTAATCGCATGGTGGAATTTTGTAAGAAAGAGACTTCTAATTGATCCTAACATGATTAAAATGTGGTGGATATGCAAGCTAGAAACATGTTGAAGATGCAAATGACCAAATGATCCAAAAATGTCAAGGAGTAGAAAGAATTAAATTCTCAAGTTAACCTACGCTGGGATATTTACCAGAGCCAAACAACCCACTTTTTGCCTATTTTTCTAAAATTTCTCCTAGAAAATCACAGATACTTTTTGGAATTATCACTCTCAGCATTTATGCATTTCCATTTTGGAATTTCAATTTTTTTAAAATTTGATTTTTCATTTTCCCAGTTTTATCGTAAAAAAAAAAAGATAAGGCAAATATAGATCACAACAAAATGAAAATTTTAGAGTTTATGTATGCAAAAAAAATTGAAAAATATAATAAATGTATGTGAAGAAAATTATTTCACGCACTAAAAATGAACACCAAAGTTTTGTTATCCACGTTGGGGAAATTCCACTAGCACAACCCCTAATAGCTTGGTGGAATTTTGTAAGAAAGAGATTTTTAATTGATCCTAACATGTTGTAAATGTGGTGGATATTCATGCTAGAAACTTGTTGAAGATGCAAATGACAGAATGATCCAAAATTTTCAAGGAGTAGAAAAAATTAAATTCTCAAGTTAACGTGCGCTGGGAAATTTACCAGAGCCAAACATCCCACTTTTTGGCTATTTTAGAAAATGCAGACCAAAAAAATGACAGATACTTTTTGGAATTATCTCTCTCAGCATTTCTGCATTTCCATTTTGGCTGTTCAATTTTTTTTCAAACTTGAGTTTTCACTTCCCCAGTTTTCTTGAAAAAAAATAGATAAGGCCAATATAGATCACAACAAAATCAAAATTTTAGAGTTCATGTATGCAAAAAAATTTGAAAACTATAATAAATGTGACTGAAGAAAATTATTTCAGGCACAAAAAATGAACACAAAAGTTTTGTTATTCACGTTGGGGAAATTCCACAAGTACAACCCCTAATAGCATTGTGAAATTTCATAAGAAAGTGACTTTTAATTGATCCTAACATGTTTAAAATGTGGTGGATATGCAAGCTAGAAACATGTTGAAGATGCAAATGACCTAATTATCCAAAAATTTCATGGAGTAGAAAAAATTAAATTCTCAAGTTAACGTGCGGTGGGATATTTACCAGAGCCAAACAACCCACTTTTTGCCTATTTTACTAAAAGTGGACCTAAAAATTCACATATACTTTTTAGAATTATCTCTCTCTGCATTTGCGCATTTCCATTTTGGAATTTAAATTTTTTTTAAAATTTGAGTTTTCGCTTTCCATGTTTTGTCGTAAAAAAAAAAAAGATAAGGCAAATATAGATCACAACAAAATGAAAATTTTAGAGTTTATGTACGCAAAAAAATTTGTAAACTATAATAAATGTATGTGAATAAAATTATTTCACGCACTAAAAAGGAACAACAAAGTTTTGTTATCCACGTTGGGGAAATTCCACTAGTACAACCCCAAATAGCTTGGTGGAATTTTGTAAGAAAGAAATTTCTAATTGATCCTAACATGTTGTAAATGTGGTGGATATGCAAGCTAGAAACATGTTGAAGATGCAAATGACCTAATCATCCAAAATTTTCAAGGAGTAGATAAAATTAAATTCTCAAGTTAACGTGCAGTGGGATATTTATCAGAGCCAAACAACCCACTTTTTGCCTATTTTAAAGAAAGCGGACCTAAAAAATCAAAGATACTTATTGGAATTATCTCTTTCAGCATTTGTGCATTTCCATTTTGGATGTTCAATTTTTTTTCAAACTTGAGTTTTGACTCTCCCTGTTTTGTCGTAAGCAAAAAGATAAGGCAAATGTAAATGACAACAAAATGAAAATTTTAAAGTTTACGTATGCGTAAAAATTTGAAAACAATAATAAATTTGAGTGAAGAAAATTATTTCTTGCACTAAAAATGAACACCAAAGTTATGTTATCAACGTTGGGGAAATTCCACTTGTACAACCCCTAATAGCTTGGTGGAATTTTATAAGAAAGAGATTTTTAATTTATCCTAACATGTTGTAAATGTGGTGGATATGCATGCCAGAAACATGTTGAAGAAGCAAATGACCTAATGATGAGAAAATTTCAAGGAGTAGAAAAAATTAAATTCTCAAGTTAACATGCGGTGTGATAGTGACTAGAGCCAAACAACCCACTTTTTCCTATTTTACAAAAAGCGGACCAAAAAAATCACAGATACTTTTTGGAATTATCTCTCTCAGCATTTGTGTATTTCCATTTTGGATGTTCAATTTTTTTCCAAACAAGAGTTTTCACTCTCCCAGTTTTCTCGTAAACAAAAAGATAAGGTAAATTTAGATCACAACAAAATTAAAATTTTAGAGTTTATGTATGCAAAAAAATTTGGATACTATAATAAATGTGAGTAAAGAAAATAATTTCTCGCACTAAAAAAAACACAAAACTTTTGTTTTCCACGGGTGGGAAATTCCACTCGTACAACCCCTAATTTCTTGGTGGAATTTTATTAGAAAAAGATTTCTAATTGATCCTAATATATTTTAAGTGTTGTGGATATGAATGCCAGAAACATGTTGAAGATGCAAATGACCTAATGACAAAAAATTTCATGCAGTAGAAAAAATTAAATTTTCAAGTTAACGTGCGGTGGGATATTTACCAGAGCCAAACAACTTTTCCTATTTTATAAAAAATGGACCTAAAAAATCACAGATACTTTTTGGAATTATCTCTCTCAGCATTTGTGCATTTCCATTTTTGATGCACTATTGTTTTTTTCAAACTTGAGTTTTCACTCTACTGGTTTTCTCGTAACAAAAAGATAAGGTAAATATAGATCACAACAAAATGAAAATTTTAGAGTTTATGTGTGCAAAAAAATTTGAAAACAATAATAAATGTGAGTGAAGAAAATAATTTCACGAGCTAAAAATGAACACAAAAGTTTTGTTATCCACCTTGGGGAAATTCCACTAGTACACACCTAATAGCTTGGGGAAATTTTATAAGAAAGAGATTTCTAATTGATCCTAACAAGTTTTAAATGTGGTGGATATGCATGCCAGAAACATGTTGAAGATGTAAATGACCTAATGATCCAAAAATTTCAAGGAGTAGAAAAAAATAAATTCTAAAGTTAACGTACGGTGGGATATTTACTAGAGCCAAACAACCCACTTTTCTCCTATTTTACTAAAAGCAGACCTAAAAAATCACAGATACTTTTTGGAATTAAGTCTCTCTGCATTTGTCCATTTCAATTTTGGATGTTCAATTTTTTTTCAAACATGAGTTTTCACTCTCCTAGTTTTCTTGTAAACAAAAAGATAAGGCAAATATAGATCACAACAAAATGAAAATTTTAAAGTTCATGTAAGCAAAAAAATTTGAAAACACTAATAAATGTGTATGAAGAAAATTATTCCACGCACTAAAAATGAACACCAAAGTTTTGTTATCCACTTTGGTGAAATTCCACTTGTACAACCCCTAATAGCTTGGTGGAATTTTATAAGAAAGAGATTTCTAATTGATCCTAACATGTTTTAAATGTGGTGGAGATGCATGCCAGAAACATGTTAAAGATGCAAATGACCTAATGATCCAAAAATTTCAAGGAGTAGAAAAAATTAAATTCTCAAGTTAACGTGTGGTGGGATATTTACTTGACACAAACAACCCACTTTTTGCCTATTTTACGACAAGCGAACCTAAAAAATCACATATACTTTTTGGAATTATCTCTCTCAGCATTTGTGCATTTCCATTTTGGATGTTCAAATTTTTTTCAAACTTGAGTTTTCATTCTCCCAGTTTTCTCGTAAACAAAAAGATAAGGCAAATATAGATCACAACAAAATAAATATTTTAGAGTTCATGTATGCAAAAAAATTTGAAAACTATAATAAATGTTAGTTAAGAAAATTATTTCATGCACTAAAAATGAACACCAAAGTTTTGTTATCCACGTTGGGCAAATTCCACTAGTACAACCCCTAATAGCCTGGTTGAATTTTATAAGAAAGAGATTTCTAATTGATCCAAACATGTTTTATGTGTGGTGGATATGCATGCAAGAAACATGTTAAAAATGCAAATGACCTAATGGTCCCAAATTTTGATGGAGTAGAAAAAATTAAATTCTCAAATTAACGTGCGGTGGGATATTCACCAGAGCAAAACAACCCACTTTTTGCCTATTTAAAAAAATCGGACCTAAAAAATCACAAATACTTTTTGGAATTATCTCTCTCAACATTTGTGCATTTCCATTTTGGATGCACAATTTTTTTTCAAACTTGAGTTTTCATTGTCCCAGTTTTCTCGTAAACAAAAAGATAAGGCAAATATAGCTCACAACAAAATGAAATTTTTAGAGTTTATGTAAGCAAAAAAATTTGAAAACTATAATAAATGTGAGTGAAGAAAACTATTTCACGCACTAAAAAAGAACACAAAAGTTTTATTATCCACGTTGGGGTAATTCCACCAGTACAACCCCTAAAAGCTCAGTGGAATTTTATTAGAAATAGATTTCTAATTGATCCTAACATGTATTAAATGTGGTGGATATGCATGCTAGAAACATGTTGAAGATGCAAATGACCTAATGATCCAAAAATATTGAAGGAGTAGAAAAAATTAAATTCTCAAGTTAACGTGCGGTGGGATATTTACCAGAGCCAAACAACCCACTTTTTGCCTATTTTACAAAAAGCGGACCTAAAATATCACAGATACTTTTTGCAATTAACTCTCTCAGCATTTATGCATTTCCATTTCGGCTGTTCAATTTTTTTTCAAACTTGAGTTTTAACTCTCCTTGTTTTCTGGTAAACAAAAAGATAAGGCAAATATAGATCACAACAAAATCAAAATTTTAGCGCTTATGTGTGCGAAAAAATTTGAAAACTATAATAAATGCGAGTAAAGAAAATTATTTCATGCAATAAAAATGAACACAAAATTTTTGTTATCCACATTGGGGAATTTCCACTAGTACAACCCCTAATAGCTTGGTGAAATTTTGTAAGAAAGAGATTTCTAATTGATCCTAACATGTTGTAAATGTGGTGGATATGCATGCCAGAAACATGTTGAAGATGCAAATGACCTAATGATCCAAAAATTTCAAGGAGTAGAAAAAATTAAACTCTCAAGTTAACCTGCACTGGGATATTTACCAGAGCCAAACTACCCACTTTTTGCCTATTCTAGAAAACGCAGACCTAAAAAATCACAGATACTTTTTGGAATTATCACGCTCAGCATTTATGCATTTCCATTTTGGTTGTTCAATTTTTTTTCAAACTTGAGTTTTCTCTCCCCCAGTTTTCTCGAAAACAAAAAGATACGGCCATATAGATCACAACAAAATGAAAATTTAGAGTTTATGTATGCAAAAAAAATTGAAAACTATAATAAATGTGACTAAAGAAAATTATTTCAGGAACTAAAAATGAACACCAAAGTTTTGTTATCCAAGTTGGGGAAATTCCACAAGTACAACCGTTAATAGCATGGTGGAATTTTATAAGAAAGAGACTTCTAACTAATCCTAACATGTTTAAAATGTGGTGGATATGCATACCAGAAACATGTTGAAGATGCAAATGACCTAATGATCCAAAAATTTCAAGGAGTAGAAAAAATTAAATTCTCAAGTTAACGTGTGGTGGGATATTTACCAGAGCCAAACAACCCACTTTTTGCCAATTTTACTAAAAGTGGACCTGAAAAATCACAGATACTTTTCTGAATTATCTCTCTCAGCATTTGTGCATTTCCATTTTGGAATTTCATTTTTTTAAAAATTAGAGTTTTCGCTCGCCCAGTTTTATTGTAAAAAAAAAGATAATGAAAATATAGATCACAACAAAAAAAAATTTGGAGTATATATATGCAAAAAAATTTGAAAACTATATTAAATGTATGTGAAGAAAATTATTTCATGCACAAAAAGAAACACCAATGTATTGATATCCACGTTGGGGAAATTCCACTAGTACAACCCCGAATAGCTTGGTGGAATTTTATAAGAAAGAGATTTCTAATTGATCCTAACATGTTTTAATTGTGCTGGATATGCATGCCGAAAACATGTTGAAGATGCAAATGACCTAATGATCCAAAAATTTTAAGGAGTAGATAAAATTAAATTCTCAAGTTAACGTGCGGTGGGATATTTACCAAAGCCAAACAACCCACTTTTGCGTATTTTAAAAAAACGGACCTAAAAATCACAAATACTTTTTGGAATTATCTCTTTCAGCATTTCCATTTTGGATGTTCAATTTTTCTATCAAACTTGAGTTTTACTCTCCCAGTTTTCTTGTAAACAAAAACATAAGGCAAATATAGATCACAACAAAATGAAAATTTTAAAGTTTACATATGCATAAATATTTGAAAACAATAATAAATGTGAGTATAGAAAATTATTTCACGCACTAAAAATAAACACCAAAGCTTTGTTATAACCGTTGGGGAAATTCCACTAGTACAACCACTAATAGTTTTGTGGAATTTTATAAGAAAGAGATTTCTAATTTATCCTAACATGTTGTAAATGTGGTGGATATGCATGCCAGAAACATGTTGAAGATGCAAACGACTTAATGATCCAAAAATTTCAAGGAGTAGAAACAATTAAATTGTCAAGTTAACATGCGGTGGGATATTAACTAGAGCCAAACAACCCACTTTTTGCCTATTTTAAAAAAAGCGGACCCAAAAAATCACAAATACTTTTTGGAATTATCACTCTCTACATTTGTGCATTTCCATTTTGGATGTTCAGTTTTTTTCCAAACATGAGTTTTCACTCTCCTAGTTTTCTTGTATACAAAAAGATAAGGATTATTTAGATCACAACAAAATGAAAATTTTAGAGTTTATTTATGCAAAAAAATTTGAAAACTATAATAATGTGAGCGAAGAAAATAATTTCACGCACTAAAAATGAACACCAAAGTTTTGTTATCCGTGGGTGGGAAATTCCACTCGTCGAACCCCTAATGGCATGGTGGAATTTTATAAGAAAGAGATTTCTAATTGATGCTAATATGTTTTCAGTGTGGTGGATATGCATGCCAGAAACATGTTGAAGATGCAAATGACCTAATGACCAAAAATTTCATGCAGTAGAAAAAATTAAATTCTCAAGTTAACGTGCGGTGGGATATTTAGTAGAGCCAAACAACCGACTTTTTGCCTATTTTATAAAAAGCGGACCCAAAAAATCACTGATACTTTTTGGAATTATCTCTCTCAGCAGTTATGCATTTCCATTTTCGATGTTCAATTTTTTTTCGAACAAGAGTTTTCAGCCTCCCAGTTTTCTCGTCAACAAAAGATAAGGCAGATATAGATCACAACAAAATGAAAATTTTAGAGTTTATGTATGCAAAAATATTTGAAAACTATAATAAATGTGATTGAAGAAAATTATTTCACGCACTAAAAATGAACACCAAAGTTTTCTTATTGACGTTGGGAAAATTCCACTATTACAACCCCTAATAGCTCTGTGGAATTTTATAAGAAAGAGATTTCTAATTGATCCTAATATGTTTAAAATGTGGTGGATATGCATGCCAGAAAGATGTCGAAGATGCAAATGACCTATTGATCCAAAAATTTCAAGGAGTAGAAAAAATTAAATTCTCAAGTTAACATGCGGTGGGATATTTACCAGATCCAAACAACCCACTTTTTGCCTATTTTACAAAAAGCGGACCTAAAAGATACTTTTAGGATACTTTTTGGAATTATCTCTCTCAGCATTTGTGCATTTCTAGTTTGGTTGTTCAATTTTTTTTCAAGCTAGATCTTTAACTCTCCCAGTTTTCTCATAAACAAAAAGATAAGGCCAATATAGATCACAACAAAATGAAAATTTTAGAGTTTATATATGCAAAAAAATTTGAAAACTATAATTAATGTGATTGTAGAAAATTGTTTCACACACTAGAAATGAACACCAAATTTTTTATCCACGTTGCGGAAATTCTACTAGTACAACCCTAATTACTTGGTGGAAATTTATAAGAAAGAGATTTCTAATTGATCCAAACATGTTTTAAGTGTGGTGGATATGCATGCAAGAAACAAGTTGAAGATGCAAATGACCAAATGATCCAAAAATTTCATGGAGTAGAAAAAATAAAATTCTCAAGTTAACGTGCGGTGGGATATTTACCAGAGCCCAACAACCCAATTTTTGCCTATTTTACAAAAATCGGACCTAAAAAATCACAGATACTTATTGGAATTATTTCTCTCAACATTTGTGCATTTCCATTTTGGATGCTCAATTTTTTTTCAAACATGAGTTTTCTCTCTCCCAATTTTCTCATAAACAAAAACATAAGGCAAATATAGACCAGAACAAAATGAAAAATCTAGAGTTTATGTATGCAAAAAAATTTGAAAACTAAAACAAATGTGAGAGAAGAAAATTATTTCATGCTGTAAAAATGAACACCAAAGTTTTGTTATCCACGTTGGGGAAATTCCACTAGTACAACCCCTAATAGCTTTGTGAAAGTTTATAAGAAAGAGATTTCTAATTGATCCTAACATGTTTTAAGTGTGGTGGATATGAATGCATGAAACATGTTCAAGATGCATATGACTTAATGATCCAAAAATTTCAAGGAGTAGAAAAAATTAAATTCTCGAGTTAACGTGCGGAGGGATACTTACGAGAGCCAAACAACTCACTTTTTCCCTATTTTAAAAAAATCTAACGTAAAAAATCACTTATACTTTTTGGAATTATCTCTCTCAGCATTTGTGCATTTTCATTTTGGATGCTCAATTTTTTTTCAAACTTGAGTTTTCACTCTCCTAGTTTTCTCGTAAACAAAAAGATAAGGCAAATATAGATCACAACGAAATGAAAATTTTAGAGTTTATCTATGCAAAAAAAAATTGAAAACTATAATAAATATGAGTGAAGAAAATTATTTCATGCACAAAAAATGAACACCAAAGTTTTGTTATCCACGTTGGGGAAATTCCACTAGTACAACCCTTAATAGCTTCGTGGAATTTTATAAGAAAGAGATTCCTAATTGATCCTAACATGTTGTAAATGTGGTGGATATGCATGCCAGAAACATGTTGAAGATGCAAATGACCAAATGATCCAAAAATTTCAAGGTGTAGAAAAAAATTAAATTCTCAACTTAGCGTGCGGTGGGATATTTGCCAGAGCCAAACAACCCACTTTTTGCCTATTTTACAAAAAGCGGACCTAAAAAATCACAGACACTTTTTGGAATTATCTCTTTCAGCATTTACGCATTTCTAATTTGGTTGTACAATTTTTTTCAAGCTTGAGTTTCCTCTCTCTCAGTTTTTCTCGTCAACAAAAAGAAAAGACAAATATAGATCAGAACAAAATGAAAATTTTACAGTTTATGTATGCAAAAAAATTTGAAATTTGTAATAAATGTGAGTGTAGAAAATTGTTTCACCCATTAAAAATGAACACCAAAGTTTTGTTATCCACGTTGCGGAAATTCCACTAGTACAACCCCTAATTGCTTTGTGGAATTTGATAAGAAAGAGATTTCTAATTGATCCAAACATGTTTTAAGTGTGGTGGATATGCATGCAAGAAACATGTTGAAGTTGCAAATGACCTAATGATCCAAAAATTTCATGGAGTAGAAAAAATTAAATTCTCTAGTTAGTGCGGTGGGATATTTACCAGAGCCAAACAACCCATTTTTTGCCTATTGTACAAAAAGCGGACCTAAAAAATCATAGATACTATTTGTAAATATCTCTCTCAGCGTTTGAGCATTTACTTTTTGGATGCTCAATTTTTTTCAAACTTGAGTTTTCGCTCTCCCAGTTTTCTCATAAACAAAAAGATAAGGCAAATATAGATCACAACAAATTGAAAATTTTAGAGTTTATGTATGCAAAAAAAATTGAAAACTAAAAAAAATGTGACAGAATAAAATTATTTCACGCACTAAAATGATCACCAAAGTTTTGTGATCCTCATTAGGGAAATTCCCCTATTACAACCCCCAGTTTTGGTGGAATTTTATAAGAAAGAGATTTCTAATTGATCCTAACATGTTTTAAATGTGGTGGATATGCATGCCAGATACATGTTGAAGATGAAAATGACCTAATGATCCACAATTTTCATGGAGTAGAAAAATTAAAATCTCAAGTTAACGTGCGGAGGGATATTTACCAGCGCCAAACAACCCACTTTTTGCCTATTTTACAAAAAGCGGACCTAAAAAATCCCAAATATTTTTGGAATTATCTCTCTCAGCATTTGTGTATTTCCATTTTGGATGCTCATTTTTTTTTCAAACTTGTGTTTTCACTCTCCTTGTTTTCTCGTAAACAAAAAGATAAGGCAAATATAGATCACAATAAAATGAAAATTTTAAAGTTTATGAATGCAAAAAAATTTGAAAACTATAATAAAAGTGAGTGAATAAAATTATTTCACGAACTAAAAATGAAAACCAAAGTTTTGTTATCCACGTTGGGGAAATTCCACTAGTACAACCCCTAATAGCTTGGTGGAATTTTTTAAGAACGAGATTTCTAGTTGATCCTAACATGTTTTAAATGTGGTGGATATGCATGCCAGAAACAGGTTGAAGATGCAAATGACCAAATGATCCAAAAATTTCAAGGAGTAGAAAAAATTAAATTCTCAAGTTAGCGTGCGGTGGGATATTTGCCAGAGCCAAACAACCCACTTTTTGCATATTTTACAAAAAGCGGACCTAAAAAATCACAGATACTTTTTGGAATTATCTCTCTCAGCATTTGCGCATTTCCAATTTAGTTGTTCAATTTTTTTTTAAGCTTGAGTTTTCACTCTCCCAGTTTTCTCGTAAACAAAAAGAAAAGGCAAATATAGATCAGAACAAAATGAAAATTTTAGAGTTTATGTATGCAAAAAAATTTGAAAACTGTAATAAATGTGTGTAAAAAATCATTTCACGCACTAAAAATGAACACCAAAGTTTTGTTATCCACGTTGCGGAAATTCCACTAGTACAACCCCTAATTGCTTGGTGGAATTTTGTAAGAAAGAGATTTCTAATTGATCCAAACATGTTTTAAGTGTGGTGGATTTGCACGCAAGAAACATGTTGAAGTTGCAAATGACCTAATGATCAAAAAATTTCATGAAGTCGAAAAAATTAAATTCTCAAGTTAACGTGCAGTGGGATATTTATCAGAGCCAAACAACCGACTTTTTGCCTATTTTACAAAAAGCGGACCTAAAAAATCATAGATACTTTTTGGAATTATCTCTCTCAGCATTTGTGCATTTTCCTTTTGGATGCTCAATTTTTTTTAAAACTTGAGTTTTCGCTCTCCCAGTTTTCTCATAAACAAAAGATAAGGGAAATATAGATCACAACAAAATGAAAATTTTAGAGTTTATGTATACAAAAAAATTTGAAAACTAAAACAAATGTGAGAGAAGAAAATTATTTCACGCACTAAAATGAACATCAAAGTTTTGTAATTCATGTTGGGGAAATTCCCCTTGTACAACCCTCAGTTTTGGTGGAATTTTGTTAGAAAGAGATTTCTAATTGATCCTAACATGTTTTACATGTGGTGGATATGCATGCCAGATACATGTTGAAGATGAAAATGACCTAATGATCTAAAATTTTCATGGAGTAGAAAAATTAAATTCTCAAGTTAATGTGCACAGGGATATTTACCAGTGCCAAACAACCCACTTTTTGCCAATTTTACACAAAGCGGATCTAAAAAATCACAAATATTTTTAGAATTATCTCTCTCAGCATTTGTGCATTTCCATTTTGGATGCTCATTTTCTTTTCAAACTTGAGTTTTCTCTGTCCCAGTTTTCTCGTAAACAAAAGGATAAGGTAAATATAGATCACAATAAAATGAAAATTTTAGAGTTTATGTATGCAAAAAAATTTGAAACTATAATAAATTTGAGTGAATAAAATTATTTTACATACTAAAATTGAACACCAAAGTTTTGTTATCCACGTTGGGGAAATTCCACGAGTACAACCACTAATAGCTTGGTGAAAATTTATAAGAAATAGAATTCTAATTGATCCTAACATGTTTTAAATGTGGTGGATATGCATACGAGAAACATGTTGAAGATGCAAATGACCTACTGATCCAAAAATTTTGAGAAGTAGAAAAAATTAAATTCTCAAGTTAACGTGCGGTGGGATATTTACCAGAGCCAAACAACCCACTTTTTGCGTATTTTTCAAAAAGCGGACCTAAAAAATCACAGATATTTTTGGGATTATCTATCTCTGAATTTGTGCATTACCATTTTGGATGCTATATTTTATTTCAAACTTGACTTTTTACTCTCCCTGTTTTCTCGTAAACAAAAAGATAAGGCAAATATAGATCGCAACAAAATGAAAATTTAAGAGTATATGTATGCAAAAAAATTTCAAAACTAAAACAAATGTGAGAGAAGAAAATTGTTTCACGCACTAAAAATGAATATGCATGCCAGAAACTTGTTGAAGATGCAAATGACCTATTGATCCAAAAAATTCAAGGTGTAGAAAAAATTAAATTCTCAAGTAAACGTGTGGTGGGATATTGACCAGAGCCAAACAACCAACTTTTTTCCAATTTCACAAAAAGAGGACCTAAAAAATCACAGATACTTTTTGGAATTATCACTCTCAGCATTTGTGCATTTCCATTTTGGATGTTCATTTTTTTTCAAACTTGAGTTTTCACTCTCTCAGTTTTCTCGTAAACAAAAAGATAAGGACAATTTAGATCACAACAAAATGAAAATTTTAGAGTTTATGTATGCAAAAAAATTTGAAACTATAATAAATTTGAGTGAATAAAATTATTTTACATACTAAAATTGAACACCAAAGTTTTGTTATCCACGTTGGGGAAATTCCACGAGTACAACCACTAATAGCTTGGTGAAAATTTATAAGAAATAGATTTCTAATTCATCCTAATATGTTTTAAGTGTGGGGGATATGCATGCTAGAAACATGTTGAAGATGCAAATGACCTAATAATCCAAAAATTTCAAGGAGTAGAAAAAATTAAATTCTCAAGTTAACGTGCGGTGGGATAATTACTAGTGCCAAACAACCAACTTTTTTCAGATTTTACAAAAAGTGGACCTAAAAAATCACAGATACTTTTTGGAATTATCTCTCTCAGCATTTGTGCATTTCCATTTTGGATGTTCAATTTTTTTTCAAACTTGAGTTTTCACTGTCCCATTTTTCTCGTAAAACAAAAAGATAAGGTAAATATAGATGACAACAAAATGAAAATTTTAGAGTTTATGTGTGCAAAAAAATTTGAAAACTATAATAAATGTGAGTGAAGAAATTTATTTCACACACTAAAAATGAACACAAAAGTTTTGTTATCCACGTTGGGGAAATTCCACAAGTACAACACCTAATAGCTTGGTGGAATTTTATAAGAAAGAGATTTCTAATTGATCCTAACATGTTTTAAATGTGGTGGATATGCATACCAGAAACATGTTGAAGATGCAAATGACCTAATGATCCAAAAATTTCGAGTAGAAAAAATTACATGTTGAAGTTAACGTACGGTGGGATATTTACATGAGCCAAACAACCCACTTTATTCCTATTTTACAAAAAGCGGACCAAAAAAATCACAGATACCTTTTGGAATTATCTCTCTCAGCATTTGTACATTTCCATTTTGGATGTTCAAATTTTTGTCAAACATGAGTTTTCACTCTCCTTGTTTTCGTGTAAACAAAAAGATAAGGCAAATATAGATCACAACAAAATGAAAATTTTAGAGTTCATGTTTGCAAAAAAAATTAGAAACTATAATAAATGTGTATGAAGAAAATTATTTCACGCACTAAAAATGAACACCAAAATTTTGATATCCACGTTGGGGAAATTCCAATAGTACAACACCTTAAAGCTTGGTGGAATTTTATAAGAAATAGATTTCTAATTGATCCTAACATGTTTTAAATGTGGTGGACATGCATGCCAGAAACATGTTGAAGATGCAAATGACCTAATGATAAAAAAATATCATTGAGAAGAAAAAATTAAATTCTCAAGTTAACGTGCGGTGGGATATTTAATTGACCCAAACAACCCACCTTTTGGCTATTTTAAAAAAAGCCGTCCCTAAAAATCATAGATGCCTTTTGGAATTATCTCTCTCAGCATTTGTGCATTTCTATTTTGGATGTTCAATTATTTTTCAAACTTGAGCTTTCACTCTCCCATTTTTCTCGTAAACAAAAACATAAGGCAAATATAGAGCACAACAAAATTGAAATTTTAGAGTTATGCATCCAAAAAAATTTTAAAACTATAACATATGTGAGTGAAGAAAATTATGTGACACACTAAAAATGAACACCAAAGTTTTGTTATCCACGTTGAGGAAATTCCACTAGTACAACCCCTAATAGCTTGGTGGAATTTTATAAGAAAGAGATTTCTAATTGATCCTAAAATGTTTTAAGTGTGGTGGATATGCATGCCAGAAACATGTTGATGATGCAAATGACCAAATGATCCAAAAATTTCATGCAGTAGAAAAAATTAAATTCTCAAGTTACTGTGTGGTGGGATATTTATAGGAGCCAAACAACGCACTTTTTGCGTATTTTAAAAAAAGTGGACCTAAAAAATCACAGATACTTTTTGGAATGATCTCTCTCAGCATTTGTGCATTTCTATTTTTTATGCTCAATTTTTTTTCAAACTTGAGTTTTCTCTCTCCCAGTTTTCTCGTAAACAAAAAGATAAGGCAAATATAGATCACAACAAAATGAAAATTTTAGAGTTTATGTATGCAAAAATATTTGAAAACTATAATAAATGTGATTGAAGAAAATTATTTCACGTGTTAAAATTGAACACAACAGTTTTGTTATCCACGTTGAGGAAATTCCACTAGTACAACCCCTAATGGCTCTGTGGAATTTTATTAGAAAGAGATTTCTATTGATCCTAACATGTTTTAAATGTGGATGATATGCATGGCAGAAACATGTTGAAGATGCAAATGACCTAACAATCCAAAAATTTCAAGGAGTACAAAAAATTAAATTCTCTGGTTGACGTGCGGTGGGATATTTACCAGATCCAAACAACCCACTTTTTGCCAATTTTACAAAAAGCAGAACGAAAGAATCACAGCTACGTTTTGGAATTATCTCTCTCAGCATTTGTGCATTTCCATTTTGGATGTTCAATTTTTTTTCAAACTTCAATTTTCTCTCTCCCAATTTTCTCGAAAAGAAAAAGATAAGGCAAATATAGATCACAAAAAAATGAAAATTTTAGAGTTTATGCATGCAAAAAAATTTGAAAACTATAATGAATGTGACTGAAGAAAATTTTTTCATGCACTAAAAATGAACACCAAAGTTTTGTTATCCACATTGGGGAAATTCCAACAGTACAACCCCTAAAAGTTTGGTGGAATTTTATAAGAAAGAGATTTCAAATTGATCCTAACATGTCGTAAATGTGGTGGATATGCATGCCAGAAACATATTCAAGATGCAAATGACCTAATGATTCAAAAATTTCAAGGAGTAGACAAAATTAAATTCTCATGTTAACGTACGGTGGGATATTTACCTGACCCAAACAACCCACTTTTTGCCTATTTTACAAAAAGCGGACTCAAAAAATCACAGATACTTTTTGGAATATTATCTCTCTCAGCATTTGTGCATTTCCATTTTGGATGTTCAATTTTTTTCCAAACATGAGTTTTCACTCTCCCAGTTTTCTCGTAAACAAAAAGATAAGGCAAATTTAGATCACAACAAAATAAAAATTTTAGAGTTTATGTATGTAAAAAAAAATCGAAAACTAAAATAAATGTGAGAGAAGAAAATAATTTCACGCACTAAAGTTTTGTTATCCACGGGTGGGAAATTCCACTTGTAGAAGCCCTAATAGCTTGGTGGAATTTTATAAGAAAAAGATTTCTAATTGATCCTAATATGTTTTAAGTGTTGTGGATATGAATGTCAGAAACATGTTGAAGATGCAAATGACCTAATGATAAAAAATTTCATGCAGTAGAAAAAATTAAATTCTCAAGTTAACGTGAGGTGGGATATTTACCAGAGCCAAACAACCAACTTTTTTCCTATTTTAAAACAAGCCGACCTAAAAAATCATAGATACTTTTTGGAATAATCTCTCTCAGCATTTGTGCATTTCCATTTTTGATGCTCAATTTTTTTTCAAACTTGAGTTTTCACTCTCCCAGTTTTCTCGTAAACAAAAAGATAAGGTAAATATAGATCACAACAAAAAGAAAATTTTAGAGTTTATGTATGCAAAAAATTTGAAAACTATAATAAAAGTGGGTGAAGAAAATAATTTCACGCACAAAAAATGAACACAAAATTTTTGTTATCCACCTTGGGAAATTCCACTAGTACAACACCTAATAGCTTGGTGGAATTTTATAAGAAAGAGATTTCTAATTGATTCTAACATGTTCTAAATATGGTGGATCTGCATGCCAGAAACATGTTGAAGATGCAAATGACCTAATGATCCTAAAATTTCAAGGAGTAGGAAAAATTAAATTCTTAAGTTAACGTACAGTGGGGTATTTACCAGAGCCAAACAACCCATTTTTTTTCCTATTTTACAAAAAGCGGACCTAAATAATCACAAATACTCTTTGGAATTATCTCTCTCAGCATTTGTACATTTCAATTTTGGATGTTCAATTTTTTTTCAATCATGAGTTTTCATTCTCCCAGTTTTCTTGAAAACAAAAAGATAAGGCAAATATAGACCACAACAAAATGAAATTTTTAGAGTTCATGTATGCAAAAAATTTTGAAAACTATTATAAATGTGTGTGAAGAAAATTATTTCACGCACTAAAAATGAACACCAAAGTTTTGTTATCCACGTTGGGAAATTTCACTAGTACAACCCTAATAACTTGGTGGAATTTTGTAAGAAAGAGATTTCTAATTGATCCTAACATGTGTAAATGTGGTGGATCTGAATGCCTGAAACATATTGAAGATGCAAATGACTGAATGATCCAAAAATTTCAAGGAGTAGAAAAATTAAATTCTGAAGTTAACGTGCGCTGGGAAATTTACTAGAGCCGAAAAACCCACTTTTTGCCTATTTTAGAAAAAGCAGACCTAAAAAATCACAGATACTTTTTGGAATTATCATTCTCAGCATTTCTGCATTTTCATTTTGGGTGTTCAATTTTTTTTCAAACTGGAGTTTTCACTCCCCCAGTTTTTTTGAAAAAAAAAAAGATAAGACCAATATAGATCACAACAAAATGAAAATTTTAGAGTTAATGTATGCAAAAAAATTTTAAAACTATAATAAATGTGACTGATGAAAATTATTTCAGGCACTAAAAATGAACACCAAAGTTTTGTTATCCACGTTGGGGAAATTCCACAAGTACAACCCCTAATAGCACGGTGGAATTTTATAAGTAAGAGACTTCTAATTAATCCTAACATGTTTAAAATGTGGAGGATATGCATGCTAGAAACATGTTGAAGATGCAAATGACCTAATGATCCAAAAATTTCAAGGAGTAGAAAAAAATTAATTCTCAAGTTAACGTGCGGTGGGATATTTACCAGAGCCAAACAACCCACTTTTTGCCTATTTTACTAAAAGTGGACCTAAAAAATCACAGATACTTTTTGGAATTATCTCTCTCAGCATTTGTGCATTTCCATTTTGGAATTTCAATTTTTTTAAAAATTTGAGTTTTCGCTTTTCCAGTTTTTTCATAAGAAAAAAAGATAAGGCAAATATAGATCACAACAAAATGAAAATTTTAGAGTTTATGTGTGCAAAAAAATTTGATAACTATAATATATGATTGTGAAGAAAATTATTTCACACACTAAAATGAAACAACAAAGTTTTTTTATCCACGTTGGAGAAATTCCACTAGTACAACCCCAAATAGCTTGGTGGAATTTTGTAAGAAAGAGATTTCTAATTGATCTTAACATGTTGTAAATGTGGTGGATATGCACGCTAGAAACATGTTGAAGATGCAAATGACCGATTGATCCAAAAATTTCAAGGAGTAGAAAAAATTAAATTCTCAAGTTAACCTGTGCTGGGATATTTACCAGAGCCAAACAACCACTTTTTGGCTATTTTATAAAAAGCAGACCTAAAAAATCACAGATACTTTTTGGAATTATCTCTCTCAGCATTTTTGCATTTCCATTTTGGCCGTTCAATTTTTTTTCAAACTTGAGTTTTCTCTCCCCCAATTTTCTTAAAAAAAAAACGATAAGGCCAATATAGATCACAACAAAAAGAAAATTTTAGAGTTTATGTATGCAAAAAAATTTGAAAACTTTAATAAATGTGACTAAAGAAAATTATTTCTGGTACTAAAAATGAACACCAAAGTTTTGTTATACACGTTGGGGAAATTCCACAAGTACAACTCCTAATTGCATGGTGGAATTTTATAAGAAAGAGACTTCTAATTGATCCTAACATGTTTACAATGTGGTGGATATGCAAGCTAGAAACATGTTGAAGATGCAAATGACCTAATGATCCAAAATTTTCAGGGAGTAGATAAAATTAAATTCTCAAGTTAACGTGCGGTGGGATATTTACCAGAGCCAAACAACCCACTTTTTGCCTATTTTTAAAAAAAACGGACCTAAAAAATCATAAATACTTATTGGAATTATCTCTCTCAGCATTTGTGCATTTCCATTTTGGATGTTCAATTTTTTTTCAAACTTGAGTTTTGACTCTCCCAGTTTTCTCGTAAGCAAAAAGATAAGGCAAATATAAATCACAACATAATGAAAATTTTAAAGTTTACGTATGCGTAAAAATTTGAAAACAATAATAATTGTGCGTGAAGAAATTATTTCACGCATTAAAAATGAACACCAAAGTTTCGTTATCAACGTTGGGGAAATTCCACTTGTACAACCCCGAATAGCTTGGTGGAATTTAATAAGAAAGAGATTTCTAATTGATCCTAACATGTTGTAAATGTGGTGGATATGCATGCCAGAAACATGTTGAAGATGCAAATGACCTAATGATCCAAAAATTTCAAGGAGTAGAAAAAATTAAATTCTCAAGTTAACATGCGGTGGGATATTTACTAGAGGCAAACAACCCACTTTTTGCCTATTTTACAGAAAGCGGACCCAAAATATCACAGATACTTTTTGGAATTATCTCTCTCAGCATTTGTGCATTTCCATTTTGGATGTTCAATTTTTTTCCAAACATGAGTTTTCATTCTCCCAGTTTTCTTGTAAACAAAAAGATAAGGCAAATTTAGATCACAACAAAATCAAAATTTTAGAGTTTATGTATGCAAAAAAAAATCTAAAACTAAAATAAATGTGAGAGAAGAAAATAATTTCACGCACTAAAAATGAACACCAAAGTTTTGTTATCCACGGGTGGGAAATTCCACTCGTAGAACCCCTAATAGCTTGGTGGAATTTTATACAAAAAAGATTTCTAATTGATCCTAATATGTTTTAAGTGTTATGGATATGAATGCCAGAAACATGTTGAAGATGCAAATGACCTAATGACAAAAAATTTCATGCAGTAGAAAAAATTAAATTCTCAAGTTAACATGCGGAGCCAAACAACCAACTTTTTTCCTATTTTACAAAAAGCCGACCTAAAAAATCATAGATACTTTTTGGAATAATCTCTCTCAGCATTTGTGCATTTCCATTTTTTATGCTCAATTTTTTTTTCAAACTTGAGGTTTCACTCTCCTAGTTTTCTCGTAAACAAAAAGATAAGGTAAATATAGATCACAACAAAAAGAAAATTTTAGAGTTTATGTATGCAAAAAAATTTGAAAACTATAATAAAAATGGGTGAAGAAAATAATTTCACGTACTAAAAATGAACACAAAAGTTTTGTTATCCACCTTGTGGAAATTCCACTAGTACAACACCTATTAGCTTGGTGGAATTTTGTAAGAAAGAGATTTCTAATAGATCCTAACATGTTCTAAATATGGTGGATATGCAAGCCAGAAACATGTTAAAGATGCAAATGACCTAATGATCCTAAAATTTCAAGGAGTAGAAAAAATTAAATTCTGAAGTTAACGTACGGTGGGATATTTACCAGAGCCAAACAACCCACTTTTTTCCTATTTTACAAAAAGCAGACCTAAAAAATCGCAAATACTCTTTGGAATTATCTCTCTCAGCATTTGTACATTTCAATTTTGGATGTTCAATTTTTTTTCAAACATGAGTTTTCACTCTCCGAGTTTTCTTGTAAACAAAAAGATAAGGCAAATATAGATCACAACAAAATGAAATTTTTAGAGTTCATGTATGCAAAATATTTTGAAAACTATAATAAATGTGTGTGAAGAAAATTATTTCACGCACTAAAAATGAACACCAAAGTTTTGTTATCCACGTTGGGAAATTCCACTAGTACAACCCCTAATAGCTTGGTGGAATTTTGTAAGAAAGAGATTTCTAATTGATCCTAACATGTTGTAAATGTGGTGGATATGAATGCTTGAAACATATTGAAGATGCAAATGCCTTAATGATCTAAAAATTTCAAGGAGTATAAAAATTAAATTCTCAAGTTAACGTGCGCTGGGAAATTTAATAGAGCCGAACAACCCACTTTTTGCCTATTTTAGAAAATGCAGACCTAAAAAATCACAGATACTTTTTGGAATTATCTCTCTCAGCATTTCTGCATTTCCATTTCGGGTGTTCAATTTTTTTTCAAACTTGAGTTTTCACTCCCCTAGTTTTCTTGAAAAAAAAATGATAAGGCCAATATAGATCACAACAAAATGAAAATTTTAGAGTTTATGTATGCAAAAAAATTTTAAAACTATAATAAATGTGACTGATGAAAATTATTTTAGGCACCAAAAATGAACGCAAAAGTTTTGTTATCCACGTTGGGGAAATTCCACAAGTACAACCCCTAATAGCACGGTGGAATTTTATAAGAAAGAGACTTCTAATTAATCCTAACATGTTTAAAATGTGGTGGATATGCATGCTAGAAACATGTTGAAGATGCAAATGACCTAATGATCCAAAAATTTCAAGGAGTAGAAAAAATTAAACTCTTAAGTTAACGTGCGGTGGGATATTTACCAGAGCCAAACAACCCACTTTTTGCCTATTTTACTAAAAGAGGACCTAAACAATCACAGACACTTTTTGGAATTATCTCTCTCAGCATTTGTACATTTCCATTTTGGAATTTCAATTTTTTTAAAAATTTGAGTTTTCGCTTTCCCAGTTTTTTCATAACAAAAAAAGAGAAGGCAAATATAGATCACAACAAAATGAAAATTTTAGAGTTTATGTATGCAAAAAAATTTGAAAACTATAATATATGAATGTGAAGAAAATTATTTCACGCACTAAAATGAAACAACAAAGTTTTGTTATCCACGTTGGGGAAATTCCACTAGTACAACCCCTAATAGCTTGGTGGAATTTTGTAAGAAAGAGATTTCTAATTGATCCTAACATGTTGTAAATGTGGTGGATATGCATGCTAGAAACATATTAAATATGCAAATGAACGAATGATCCAAAAATTTCAAGGAGTAGAAAAAATTAAATTCTCAAACTAACCTGTGCTGGGATATTTACCAGAGCCAAACAACCCACTTTTTGGCTATTTTAGAAAAAGCATACCTAAAAAATCATAGATACTTTTTCGAATTATCTCTCTCAGCATTTCTGCATTTCCATTTTGGCTGTTCAATGTTTTTTCAAACTTGAGTTTTCTCTGCCCCAATTTTCTTGACAAAAAAAAGATAAGGCCAGTATAGATCACAACAAAAAGAAAATTTTAGAGTTTATGTATGCAAAAAAATTTATAAACTATAATAAATGTGATTGAAGAAAATTATTTCTGGCACTAAAAATGAACACCAAAGTTTTGTTATACACGTTGGGGAAATTCCACAAGTATAACCCCCAATAGCATGGTGGAATTTTATAAGAAAGAGACTTCTAATTGATCCTAAAATGTCTAAAATGTGGTGGATATGCAAGCTTGAAACATGTTGAAGATGCAAATGACCTAATGATCCAAAATTTTCAGGGAGTAGATAAAATTAAATTCTCAAGTTAACGTGCGGTGGGATATTTACCAGAGCCAAACAACCCACTTTTTGCCTATTTTAAAAAAAAAGCAGACCTAAAAAATCATAGATACTTATTGGAATTATCTCTCTCAACATTTGTGCATTTCCATTTTGGATGTTCAATTTTTTTTCAAACTTGAGTTTTGACTCTCCCAGTTTTATCGTAAGCAAAAAGATAAGGCAAATATAAATCACAACAAAATCAAAATTTTAAATTTTACGTATGCGTAAAAATTTGAAAAAAATAATAAATGTGAGTGAAAAAAATTATTTCACGCACTAAAAATGAACACCAAAGTTTTGTTATCAACATTGGTGAAATTCCACTTGTACAACCCATAATAACTTGGTGGAATTTTATAAGAAAGAGAATTCTAATTGATCCTAACATGTTGTAAATGTGGTGGATATGCATGCCAGAAACATGTTGAAGATGCAAATGACCTAATGATCCAAAATTTTCAAGAAGTAGAAAAAATTAAATTCTCAAGTTAACATGCTGTGGGATATTTACTAGAGGCAAACAACCCACTTTTTGCCTATTTTACAAAAAGCGGACCCGAAAAATCACAGATACTTTTTGGAATTATCTCTCTCAGCATTTGTGCATTTCCATTTTGGATGTTCAATTTTTTTTCAAACATGAGTTTTCACTCTCCAAGTTTTCGTAAACAAAAAGATAAGACAAAGTTAGATCACAACAAAATGAAAATTTTAGAGTTTTTGTATGCAAAAAAATTTGAAAACTATAATAAATGTGACTGAAGAAAATTATTTCAGGCACTAAAAATGAACACCAAAGTTTTGTTATCCAAGTTGGGGAAATTCCACAAGTACAACCCCTAATTGCATGGTGGAATTTTATAAGAAAGAGACTTCTAACTGATCCAAACATGTTTAAAATGTGGTGGATATGCATACCAGAAACATGTTGAAGATACAAGTGACCTTATGATAAAAAATTTCAAGGAGTAGAAAATATGAAATTTGTCAAGTTAATGTGTGGTGGGATACTTACCAGAGCCAAACATCCCACTTTTTGCCTATTTTACTAAAAGTGGACCTTAAAAATCACATATACTTTTTGGAATTATCTCTCTCAGTATTTGTACATTTCCATTTTGGAATTTCATTTTTTTAAAAATTTGAGTTTTGGCTCGCCCAGTTTTATCGTTAAAAAAAAAGATAATGAAAGTAAAGATCACAACAAAATAAAAATTTTAGAGTTTAGGTATGCAAAAAAATTTGAAAACAATATTAAATGTATTTGAAGAAAATTATTTCACCCACTAAAAAGAAACACCAAAATTTTGATATCCACGTTGGGGAAATTCCACTAGTACAACCCTGAATAGCTTGGTGGAATTTTATAAGAAAGAAATTTCAAATTGATCCTAACATGTTTTAATTGTGGTGGATATGCATGCCGGAAACATGTTGAAGATGCAAATGACCTAATGATCCAAAAATTTCAAGGAGTAGATAAAATTAAATTCTCAAGTTAACGTGCGGTGGGATATTTACCAGAGCCAAACAACCCACTTTTTGCCTATTTTAAAAAAAGTGGACCTAAAAATCACACATACTTTTTGGAATTATCTCTCTCAGCATTTGTGCATTTCCATTTTGGAAGTTCAATTTTTTATCAAACTTGAGTTTTCACTCTCCCAGTTTCTTGTAAACAAAAAGATAAGGCAAATATAGATCACAGCAAAATGAAAATTTTAAAGTTTACTTATGCATAAAAATTTGAAAACGATAATAAATGTGAGTGTAGAAAATTATTTCATGCACTAAATATTAACACCAAAGATTTGTTATCAACGTTGAGGAAATTCCACTAGTACAACCCCTAATAGTTTTTTGGAATTTTATAAGAAAGAGATTTCTAATTTATCCTAACATGTTGTAAATGTGGTGGATATGCTTGCCAGAAACATGTTGAAGATGCAAATGACTTAATGATCCAAAATTTTCAAGGAGTAGAAGAAATTAAATTCTCAAGTTAACATGCGGCAGGATATTAACTAGAGCCAAACCACCCACTTTTTGCCTATTTTACAAAAAGCAGACCCAAAAAATCACAGATACTTTTTTGAATTATCACTCTCTACATTTGTGCATTTCCATTTTGGATGTTCAATTTTTGCCAAACGTGAGTTTTCACTCTCCCAGTTTTCCCGTAAACAAAAAGATAAGGATTATTTAGATCACAACAAAATGAAAATTTTAGAGTTTATGTATGCAAAAAAATTCGAAAACTATAATAAATGTGAGAGAAGAAAATAATTTCACGCACTAAAAATGAACACCAAAGTTTTGTTATCCATGGGTGGGAAATTCCACTCGTCGAACCCCTAATAGCTTGGTGGAATTTTATCAGAAAGAGATTTCTAATTGATGCTAATATGTTTTCAGTGTGGTGGATATGCATGTCAGAAACATGTTGAAGATGCAAATGGCCAAATGACCAAAAAATTCATGCAGTAGAAAAAAATAAATTCTCAAGTTAACGTGCGGTGGGATATTTACCAGAGCCAAACAACCCACTTTTTGCCTATTTAACATAAAGCGGACCCAAAAAATCAAAGATACTTTTTGGAATTATCTCTCTCAGCATTTGTGCATTTCCATTTTGGATGTTCAATTTTTTTTCAAACTTGAGTTTTCAGTCTCCCAGTTCTCTCATAAACAAAAGATAAGGCAAATATAGATCACAACAAAATGAAAATTAAAGTTTATGTATGCAAAAAAAGTTAAAAACTAAAATAAATGTAAGTGAAGAAAATTATTTCACGCACTAAAAATGAACACCAAAGTTTTATTATCCACGTTGGGGAAATTCCACTAGTACTACCCCTAATAGCTTAGTGGAATTTTAAAAGAAAGAGATTTGTAATTGATCCTAACATGTTTTAAATGTGGTGGATATGCTTGCCAAAAGCATGTTGAAGATGCAAATGAGCTAATGATCCAAAAATTTCAAGGAGTAGAAAAAATTAAATTCTCAAGTTAACGTCTGGTGGGATATTTACCAAAGCCAAATAACCCACTTTTTGCCTATTTGACAAAAAGCGGACCAAAAACTTCACAGATACGTTTTGGAATTATCTCTCTCAGCATTAGTGCATTTCCATTTTGGCTGTTCAATTTTTTTTAAAACTTGAGTTTTCACTCACCCTTTTTTCTCGTAAACAAAAAGATAAGGCAAATACAGATCACAACTAAATGGAAAATTTAGAGCTTCTGTATGCGAAAAAATTTGAAAGCAATAATAAATTTGAGTGAAAAAAATTAATTCACGCACTAAAAATGTACACAGAAGTTTTGTTATCCACGTTGGGGAAATTCCACTAGTACAACCCCTAATAGCTTGGTGGAATGTTATAAGAAAGAGATTTCTAATTGATCCTAACATGTTTTAAATGTGTGGAAATGCATGCTAGAAACATGTTGAAGAGGCAAATGACCTAATGATCTAAAAATTTCAAGGAGTACAAAAAATTAAATTGTCAAGTTGACGTGCGGTGGGATATTTACCAAAGCCAAACAACCCACTTTTTTGCTATTTTACAAAAAGCGGACCTAGAAAATCACTGATACTTTTTGGAATTAACTCTCTCAGCATTTGTGCATTTCCATTTTGGATGTTCAATTTTGTTTCAAACTTGAGTTTTCCCTCTCCCAGTTTTCTCGTAAACAAAAAGATAAGGCAAATATAGATCATAACAAATTGAAAATTTTAGAGTTCATGCATGCAAAAAAAATTGAAAACTATAATAAATGTGAGTGAACAAATCTATTTTACGCACTAAAAATGAACACCAAGGTTTTGTTATCCACGTTGGGGAAATTCCACAAGTACAACCCCTAATAGCATGGTGGAATTTTATAAGAAAGAGATTTCTCATTGATCCTAACATGTCGTAAATGTGGTGGATATGCATGCCAGAAACATATTCAAGATGCAAATGACCAAATGGTCCAAAAATTTCATGATGTAGAAAAATTAAATTCTCATGTTAACGTGCAGTGGGATATTTACCAGACCCAAACAACCCACTTTTTGCCTATTTTACAAAAAGCGGACCTAAAAAATCACAGATACTTTTTGGAATTATCTCTCTCAGCATTTGTGCATTTCCATTTTAGTTGTTCAATTTTCTTTCAAACTTGAATTTTCACTCTCCCAGTTTTCTCGTCAACAAAAAGTTTAGGCAAATATAGATCACAACAAAATGAAAATTTTAAAGTTTACGCATGCATAAAAATTTGAAAAAAATAATAAATGTGAGTGAAGAAAATTATTTTACTCACTAAAAATGAACACCTAAGTTTTGTTATCAACGTTAGGGAAATTCCACTAGTACAACCCCTATTAGCTTGGTGGGATTTTATAAGAAAGAGATTTCTAATTGATCCTAACATGTTGTAAATGTGGTAGAAATGCATGCCAGAAACAAGTTGAAGATGCAAATGAGCTAATGATCCAATATTTTCAAGCAGTAGAAAAAATTAAATTCTCAAGTTAACGTGCGGTGGTATATGTACCAGAGCCAAACAACCCACTTTTTGCCTATTTTCGAAAAAGCAGACCTAAAAAATCAAAGAAAGTTTTTGGAATTATCTCTCCCAGCATTTCTACATTTCCATTTTGGCTATTAAATTTTTTTTCAAACTTGAGTTTTCACTCCCCTAGTTTTCTCAAAAACAAAAAGATAAGGCCAATATCGATCACAACAAAATGAAAATTTTAGAGTTTATGTATGCAAAAAAATTTGAAAACTATAATAAATGTGACTAAAGAAAATTATTTCAGGCACTAAAAATGAGCACCAAAGTTTTGTTATCCACGTTGGGGAAATCCCAAGAGTACAACGCCTAATAGCATGGTGGAATTTTATCAGAAAGAGACTTCTAACTGATCCTAACATGCTTAAAATGTGGAGGATATGTGTGCTAGAAACATGTTGAAGATGCAAATGACCTAATGATCAAAAAGTTTCAAGGAGTAGAAAAAATTGAATTCTCAAGTTACCCTGCGGTGGGATATTTACCAGAGCCAAACAACCCACTCTTTGCCTATTTTACTAAAAGAGGACCTAAAAAATCACAGATACTATTTGGAATTATCTCTCTCGGCATTTATGCATTTCCATTTTGGATGTTCAATATTTTTAAAAATTTCACTTTTCGCTCATCCAGTTTTATCGTAAAAAAAAGATAAGGCAAATATAGATCTCAACCAAATGAAAATTTTAGAGTTTATGTACGCAAAAAAAATTGAAAACAATAATAAATCTATGTGAAGAAAATTGTTTCATGCACTAAAAAGAAACACCAAAGTTTTGATATCCACGTTGGGGATATTCCACTAGTACAACCCCGAATAGCTTGCTGGAATTTTATAAGAAAGAGATTTCTAGTTGATCCTAACATGTTTTAATTGTGGTGGATATGCATGCCAGAAACATGTTGAAGATGCAAATGACCTAATGATCCAAAAATTTCAAGGAGAAGAAAAAATTAAATTCTCAAGTTAACGTGCAATGGGATATTTACCAGAGCCAAACAACCCACATTTTGCCTATTTTAAGAAAAGCGGACGTAAAAAAATCACAGATACTTTTTGGAATTATCTCTCTCGGTATTTGTGCATTTCCATTTTGGATGTTCAATTTTTTTTCAAACTTGAGTTTTTACTCTCCCAGTTTTCTTGTAAACAAAAAGATAAGGCAAATATAGATCACAACAAAATGAAAATTTTAGAGTTCATGTATGCAAAAAATTTTGAAAACTATAATAAATGTGAGTGAAGAAAATTACTTCACGCACTAAAAATGAACACCAAAGTTTTGTTATCCACGTTGGGGAAATTCCACTAGTTCAACCCCTAATAGCTTGGTGGAATTTTTTAAGAAAGAGATTTCTATTTGATCCTAACATGTTTTAAATGTGATGGATATGCATGCCAGAAACACGGTGAAGATGGAAATGACCAAATGATCAGAAAATTTCAAGGAGTAGAAAAAATTAAATTCTTAAGTTGACATGCGGTGGAATACTTACCAGAGTCAAACAACCCACTTTTTGCCTATTTGACTAAAAGCGGACCAAAAAACATCACAGATACTTCTTTGAATTATCTCTCTCAGCATTTGTGCATTTCCATGTTGGATGTTCAATTTTTTTTCAAACTTGAGTTTTCACTCTCCTAGTTTTCTCGTAAACAAAAAAGATAACCCAAATATAGATCACAAAAAAATGAAAATTTAAGGGTTTATGTGTGCAAAAAAATTTGAAAACTATAATAAATGTGAGTGAAGAAAATTATTTCATGCACTAAAAATGAACACCAAAGTTTTGTTATCCACGTTGGGGAAATTCCACTAGTACAACCCTTAATAGCTTGGTGGAATTTTATAAGAAAGAGATTTCTAATTGATCCTAACATGTTGTAAATGTGGTGGATATACATGTCTGAAACATGTTGAAGATGCAATTAACCTAATGATCCAAAAATGTCAAGGAGTAGAAAAAATTAAATTCTCAAGTTTACGTGCGGTGGGATATTTACCAGAGCCGAACAACCCAGTGTTTGCCTATTTTACAAAAAGTGGACCTAAAAACTCACAAATACTTTTTTTAATTATCTCTTTGACCATATGTGCTTTTCCATTTTGGATGTTAAATTTTTTTTCAAACTTCAGTTTTTACTCACCTAGTTTTCTCGTAAACAAAAAGACAAGCCAAATACTGATCACAACAAATTGAAAATTTTAGAGTTTATGTATGCAAAAAAAATTGAAAACTATAATAATTGTGAGTGAAGAAAATTATTTGAGGCACAAATTGAACACCAAAGTTTTGTTATCCACGTTATGCAAATTCCACTAGTACAACCCCCTAATAGTTGGTGGAATTTTATAAGAAAGCGATTTCTAATTGATCCTAACATGTTTTAAATTTGGTGGATATGCTAGCCAGAAACATGTTGAAGATGCAAATGACCTAATGATCCAAAATTTTCAAGGAGTAGAAAAAATTAAAATCTCAAGTTAACGTGCGGTGGGATATACCAGAGCCAAACAACCCAATTTTTGCCTATTTTACAAAAAGCGGACGTTAAAAATCACAGATACTTTTTGGAATTATCTCTCTCAACATTTGTGCATTTCTATTTTGGATGTTCAATTTTTTTTCAAGCTTGAGGTTTTACTCTCCTAGTTTTCTCGTAAACAAAAAGATAAGCAGAATATTGATCACAACAAAATCAAAATTTTAGATTTTATGTATGCAAAAAAAATTGAAAACTAGAATAAATGTGACTGAAGAAAATTATTTCAAGCATTAAAAATAAACACCAAAGTTTTGTTATCCAAGTTGGGGAAATTCCACAAGTACAACCCCTAATAGAACGGTGGAATTTTATAAGAAAGAGACTTCTAACTGATCCTAACATGTTTTAAATGTGGAGGATATGCATGCCAAAAACACGTTGTAGATGCAAATGACCTAATGATCCAAAAATTTCAAGGAGTAGAAAAAATTAAATTCTAAAGTTAACGTGCAGTGGGATATTTACCAGAGCCAAACAACCCACTTTTTGTCTATCTTACAAAAAGCGGACCTAAAAAATCACAGATACTTTTTTGAATTATCCCTCTCAACATTTGTACATTTCCATTTTGGATGTTCAATTTTTTTTCAAACTTGAGTTTTCACTCTCCCTGTTTTCTCGTAAACAAAAAGATAAGGCAAATATAGATCACAACAAAATGAAAATTTTAGAGTTCATGTATGCAAAAAAGTTTGAAAACTATAATAAATGTGAGTTAAGAAAATTATTTCACGCACTAAAAATGAACACCAAAGTTTTGTTATCCACGTTGGCGAAATTCCACTAGTACAACCTCTCATAACTTGGTGGAATTTTATCAGAAAGAGATTTCTAATTGATTCTAGCATGTTTTAAATGTGGTGGATATGCATTCCAGAAACATGTTGAAGATGCAAATGACCTAATGATCCAAAAATTTCAAGGAGTAGAAAAAATTAAATTCTCAAGTAAACGTACGGTGGGATATTTACCTGAGCCAAACAACCCACTTTTTGCCTATTTTACAAAAAGCGGACCCAAAAAATCATAGATACTGTTTGGAATTATCTCACTCAGCATTTGTGCATTTCCATTTGTGATGTTCAATTTTTTTTCAAACTTAAGTTTTCACTCCCCTAGTTTTCTCGTAAACAAAAAGATAAGGCAAATATAGATCACAACAAAATGAAAATTTTAGAGTTCATGTATGCAAAAACAAATTGAAAACAATAATAAATGTGAGTGAAGAAAATTATTTCATGCACTAAAAATGAACACCAAAGTTTTGTTATCCACGTTGGGGAAATTCCACTAGTACAACGCCTAATAGCTTGGTGGAATTTTATAAAAAAGAGATTTTTAATTTTCCTAACATGTTTTAAATGTGGTGGATATGCATGCCAGAAACATGTTGAAGATGCAAATTACCTAATGATGCAAAACTTTCAAGGACTAGAAAAAATTAAATTCTCAAGTTAACGTGCGGTGGGATATTTACCAGAGGCAAACAACCCACTTTTTGCCCATTTTACAAAAAGCGGACCTAAAAAATCAAAGATACTTTTTGGAATTATCTCTTTCAGCATTTGTGCATTTCCATTTTGGATCAATTTTTTTTCAAACTTGACTTTTCACTCTCCAAGTTTTCTCTTAAACAAAAAGATAAAGCAAATATAGATCAAAAGGAAATGAAAATATTAGAGTTCATATATGCAAAAATAATTGAAAAAGATCATAAATGTGAGTGAAGAAAATTATTTCACGCACTAAAAATGAATACCAAAGTTTTTTTGTCCACGTTAAGGAAATTCCGCTAGTACAACCCCTAATAGCTTGGTGGAATTTTATAAGAAAGAGATTTCTAATTAATCCTAACATGTTGTAAATGTGGTGGATATGCATGCCGGAAACTTGTTGAAGATGTAAATGACTTAATGATCAAAAAATTAAATTCTCAAGTTAACGTGCGGTGGGATATTTACTAGAGGCAAACAACCCACATTTTGTCTATTTTACAAAAAGAAGACATAAAAAATCACAAATACTTTTTGGAATTATCTCTCTCAGCATTTGTGCATTTCCATTCTGGATGTTCAATTTTTTTTCAAACTTGATTTTTCACTCTCCCAGTTTTCTCTTAAACAAAAAGATAAGGCAAATATAGATCACAATAAAATGAAAATTTTAGAGTTTATGTATGCAAAAATATTTGAAAACTACAATAAATGTGAGAGAAGAAAGTTATTTCACGCACTCAAAATGAACAACAAAGTTTTGGTATCCACGTTTGGGAAATTCCACTACTACAACCAGTAATAGCTTGGTGGAATTTTAAAAGAAAGAGATTTCTAATTGATCCTAACATGTTTTAAATATGGTGGATATGCATGCCAGAAACTTGTTGAAGATGCAAATAACCTAATGATCCAAAAATTTCATGGACTAGAAAAATTGAAATTCTCAAGTTAACGTGCGGTGGGATATTTACCAGAGACAAACAATTTACTTTTTGCCTATTTTACAAAAAACTGACCTAAAAAATCACAGATACTTTTTGGATTTATCTCTCTCAGCTTTTGTGCATTTCCATTTTGGATGTTCAATTTTTTTTCAAACTTGAGTTTTCACTCTCCCAGTTTTCTCGTAAACAAAAAGATAAGGAAAATATAGATCACAACAAAATGTAAGTTTTAGTGTTTATGTATGCAAAAACATTTGAAAACTATAATCAGTGTGTGTGAAGAAAATTATTTCACGCACTTAAAATGAACACCAAAGTGTTGTTATCCACGTTGGGGAAATTCATCTAGTACAACCCCTAATAGCTTGGTGGAATTTTATAAGAAAGAGATTTTTAATTGATCCAAACATGTTTTAAGTGTGGTGGATACGCATGCGAGAAACATGTTGAAGATGCAAATGACCTAATCATCCAAAAATTTCGAGTAGAAAAAACTAAATTATCAAGTTAACGTGCAGTGGGATATTTACTAGAGCCAAACACCCCCTATTTTACAAAAAGTGGACCTAAAAAATAATAGATACTTTTTGGAATTATCTCTCTCAGCATTTGTACATTTCCATTTTGGATGTTGAATTTTTTTTCAAACTTGAGTTTTCACTCTTTCAATTTTCTCGTAAACAAAAAGATAAGGCTAATATAGATAACAAAAAAATTAAAACTTTAGAGTTTGTGTATAAAAAAATTTCAAAACTATAATAAATGTGAGTGAAGAAAATTATTTAACGTACTAAAAATGAACACCAAAGTTTTGTTATCCACGTTGGGGAAATTCCACTTGTTCAACCCCTAATAGCTTGGCGGAATTTTATAAGAAAGAGATTTCTAATTGATCCTAGCATGTTGTCAGAAAAATGTTGAAGATGCGAACGACCTAATGATCCAAAAATTTCAAGGAGTAAAAAAATTTAAATTCTCAAGTTAACACGCGGTGGGATATTTACCAAAGCCAAACAACCCACTTTTTTCCAATTTTACAAAAAGCGTACCTAAAAAATCACAGATACTTTTTGGAATTATCTCTCAGCATTTGTGCATTTCCATTTTGGATGTTCAATTTTTCTTCAAACTTGAGTTTTCACTCTCCCAGTTTTCTCGTAAAGCAAAAGATAAGTGTTACGGTCCCGGATCTGACACAAGGATTCTTTTGGAGGATCTGGGGTCTGCCACGGGTCACGGGTCTTCCAGGCATTACCATAGGGGTAGTAAGAAGACATGGGGAAGATGAAAACGAAAGATCAAGCCTAAGGGAAGCTTGAAAACCCTAGAGCTCGTTGAGGAGAACTCTAAGCCTCTTTACGCTAGATTTAACCTAATTCTTAATACTTCAATGCTTCTGTTACTCATTACTCTTACCCCTTAAATAGGGTTCACCCTGTTAGGGTTTACAATAAAATATTCTAAAAATACCCCTATAAATACAATATTCCAAAAATACCCTATAAATAAAATATTTCAAAAATACCCCTATGACCTAAAACTGAAATAAAATAAAGTAAATTAAATAAAACAACTAAAATAATGATGTTATTGCGTGCATAACATTACAGCCCCCTAGAAGACGAGCTTGTCCTCAAGCTCGGAAGTAGTGTCAGCGAGCCTGTGCTGATGGCGCCATCCCTGCGCAAGTGTCAACCGCGGTATCGGAGAGCCTCCAACCATTTTTTTTTTTTTTTTTTTTTTGCGGATCTCCCTCTTGCAGTTTTATGTTTCTCTGCTAGACCTCCTCATCCCCAGGTGGTATTAATTTCAAAATACCTAGGGCAACGATTGACTAAGAGCACAACTGTCCTATAGGTGGAGAGTGGTCCAGCCCATATCGCAAGATCTCCCTCCATGCGAACCTTCGTAGCTTGAACACCAAGATGATCTTGGTTCACTACTACCACTTCCTTATTGCCAATAATTTTCAAGGTTTCCTTGGTGTCATTCCGCACATCACATCCGATTAGGAGAGGTGCCTTAGAGATAGCCCATAAACTGAAGTGTGTGATGTATTCATCTTTGGTCATACCTCCATTTCCAACCTCAAGCATGTCTGGATCATTCCAACCACCAGGTTGTGCAAGCTCAGCATACACTTTCTTCATATCAGCGTTGGAGACCATGCCCTCTTCAAGTTTTCTAGCAGTCCGCAAAACACTCAACCCCGGTTCTTTTGGCCTCTCCAAATCCTTAGCATAGCCCCCCGGATCATGAGTAGCAATCCCAAGGAAGTGCCCAAGACCATGAAGCATGAAAACAACACCCAATCTCTCAGCCATCCTATCATCAACATCACCATTAATTAAACTACGAGCCACCAATGACCCGAGAATAACTTTCTCTGCTAGCTTGTGCATGTCCATCCAGCTTACTACAGGTCTCCTTGTAGAGACAACGTCATTATGGGCCTTAATGACTGCATTATATATAAGATGTTGATCACTAGTAAATTTACCATTCACGGGAAAAGAACAAGTTATGTCAGAACCAAAAAAATGGTATTCAGCTCCCATATCTAGAAGTGCCATGTCACCATCATGTAAGATCCTGTCATTTGGAGCAGCAGCATGCCCATAATGAAGAACAGAGCTACTTTCACCAATAGCACATATGCATGTATATGAACCATATCTACAACTTCCATACAACACAAGATGGAGAAACATGATCTCCAACTGATACTCTTGCACGCACACTTTTTTTTTGCACATAACCTCAATATGAGCCTCCAAACTTATATCATTACCATACTGTATGAGTTCAAGCTCCATTCCCGACTTAAATAGACGGCATTCAGTCAAGAAAGGATGCAATGTACTACGGTCTATTTCAAAATTGTCCATTTCCTCAAGCTCTGCAGGTTTGGAAAATTTGTTGCTATCACTATTAAGCCCGTACAACAGAAACAAGAATGGCTTTCCCAATCCTTGGTAGTGATCATAAAGCACCTTCACCATCTGATCAGTGTTGCAAACCATGTTGACCATGTATCTTTGCTTGAAGTATGATAAGGGCTTTATTTCTCCCAGCCAAACAGCATAATTAGCAGACAACCTGGGAGCAAAGAGGATGGATTTTCCAGAAGCAATGTTTATTGCCCCATAAAAGTCAGGTTCCCTTACTCTAAATAGGTATGCAAAATAACTCTCTTTCCTGAAGAGTATGACATGGTCAGAGCAGTAGACTGCAAACTTCAGAACAAGAGATCCCATCCTCACTGAGAAGGAGAAACTATGTAGCAGTTGCGAAGCTGGAAGGCTTAGTCGAGTGACCAATTCTAGAAAACCCAACAGAATGTCTATTAACACACACCCTCTATGATAATTACGCCCTTTCTCAAAAAGAAAAGGAACAACTTCATTGATCCCATTAGCAATGGCATTCAACTCCCTCCAACATACTCCAGAAATTACATTTCCAGCAGGCAACTGAGTCATGGACAACAAGTGAAAAGGAGAGGTAAAAGATGAGTCCAATTTCTGTGGTCTCACTTGCAGTGCATAATGACAACCTTTCGTGCATCGGTGCACAGCTGCCTGCCCAATGATTACCTCTTGAATTCTTTGTGTTAATGCATAGAAGCTCTTTTTACGAAATGCCCTGAAAGTGCCGCCAACTGGTACTGAATCAGGAATGATAGTGTAAGCACTGCCTCCATTGATGTGGAACACTGAAACCACCTGTGAATCTAGATGATCTGCCTCCCTTGAGACAAGCTGTTGTAAGCTTATTACTGAAGATGATGCTGCCGAAACAGGGTCAATTGAAGATTGTGGAATATCTGTATGGCCTCCACTTCCACTAATCTTACTAAAATTTTTACCAAGAACCAATGAATACAGCCCATTCAGCACATAATTACCCCAAAAATAACCCAAAACCGCCACACTGTTGCTGTATTCCTTCATCACAATCGAAGACATCCCATTCAGCATGAACAGGGCCATAGCAGCATCCAAATCATCCACAAAACAACCAAGCCACCCAAAAAAAAATTTCAGAGGTCCCCAAAAAAAATTTTCAATGGATCCCGGCATCCTCCAAAAAAATTCAGCTCGCACTTCATACCCCCAATTCGAAATTCCATCAATTGGCCATTGATTCTCTACGTCACAACACAGAGAACCTTCGTCTCTAATTTTTGAGCAGCGTTGCTGCTGTTCAGCCCCTTTGAGCCACATCAACGCCCTAAAAGACATGTTTTGATCTACAAATCGAGGGAGTTTTTGAAGCTTACCCCTAATTGCGATGAAGATGGTTCCCCGCTGGACTTTCGAGGCCGAGGTGGAGCGAAAATTTGTCCGACGGAACCGACGGAGTCTCCCCCTTCTCCGGTGGTGAACAGAAACCCTTGGAGGCTTCGCCGCATGGAAATTTTCTGAGACAGAGGGCTCTCGGAAATATTTCCTGGTCGGAATAGTGGCCAGAAAATTTTCCTTCTCCCGTTTGGGACGGATTGTGACTTGCCCTGAGCAGGGGAGGTTTGATTTCAGAATTTCTGGGTGCCATTGCCTAGCTCGGGATATTGGTGCCTGACATATTTCCAGCACCCACGAGAGTGTAGCAGAATACCTCTCCAATTTCGGCTTTCCCGGGTCCTTCTCGGAGATTTGCAAGGTCCCCAGAGTCGGATTTGATGATTTGGCAGAAAACCCGTCCAATGTCCTAAAATCTGATGTCCCGCCGTCTGATTTCGGAAGTGCTGAGGCTGGTTTTGGAGTTGATCTCAACTTTGATTTCGGGAGTTCAGGGTATTTCTTGTCAGATTTCCATGATCCAGAAATCAATTTTGACGGGGCCGTCGCTAGAGTTTCCTGCTTGGAGATTTCCCATTGCCGATTTTCTGACGAAGGGTATGCTGAATACCCTTTCGTTTTTGGTATTTCTGAATCCCAAAATTGAGAGGTCGTCGCCACCGGAGATACAGAGAGGTCTCTGATTGCTTGCTTCTTCTGCATGTCCGAGCCAGTGTCGACTCTGGCAGCCCTCTTAAGTGTAGAAACTTCAATTGCAGCAATTTCAATGGAAGATTCATGCGATGCACGTATTTCTCCCATATCTTTGCATACTTTTTCCATTAAATCGTATACCTCATCCAGAATAATCCATCCTTTTGGGGAAAATAATTAGCCCATTGTGTTCCTGCACTGATACCAGTTGTTACGGTCCCGGATCTGACACAAGGATTCTTTGGGAGGATCTGGGGTCTGCCACGGGTTATGGGTCTTCCAGGCATTACCGTAGGGGTAGTAGGAAGACATGGGGAAGATGAAAACGAAAGATCAAGCCTAAGGGAAGCTCGAAAACCCTAGAGCTCGTTGAGGAGAACTCTAAGCCTCTTTACGCTAGATTTAACCTAATTCTTAATACTTCAATGCTTCCGTTTCTCATTACTCTTACCCCTTAAATAGGGTTCACCCTGTTAGGGTTTACAATAAAATATTCTAAAAATACCCCAATAAATACAATATTCCATAAATACCCTTATAAATAAAATATTCCAAAAATACCCCTATGACCTAAAACTGAAATAAAATAAAATAAATTAAATCAAAAACAACTAAAATAATGATGTTATTGCGTGCATAACAATAAGGCAAATATAGATCACAACAAAATGAAAATTTTAGAGTTCATGTATGCAAAAATTTTGAAAATTATAATAAATGTGAGTGAAGAAAATTATTTCACGCACTAAAAATGAACACCAAAGTTTTATTATCCTCGTTGGGGAAATTCCACTTGTACAACCCCTATTAGCTAGGTGGAATTTTAAAAGAAAGACATTTCTAATTGATCCTAACATGTTTTAAATGTGGTGGATATGCATACCAGAAACATGTTGAAGATGCAAATGACCTAATGATTCAAAATTTTCAAGGAGAATAAAAAATTGAATTCTCAAGATAACGTGCGGTGGGATATTTACCACGGCAAAACAACCCATTTTTTGCCTATTTTTCAAAACTCGGACCTAAAAAATCATTGATACTTTTTGGAATTATCTCTCTTAGCATTTGTGCATTTCCATTTTGGATGTTCAATTTTTTTTCAAACTTGAGTTTTCACTCTCCCAGTTGTCTCGTAAACAAAAAAATAAGGCAAAATATAGATCACAACAAAATGAAAATTTTAGAGTTTATGTATGCAAAAAATTATGTAAACTATAATAAATGTGAGTGAAGAAAATTATTTCACGCACTAAAAATGAACACCAAAGTTTTGTTATCAACGTTGGGGAAATTCCACGAGTACAACCACTAATAGCTTGGTGGAATTTTATAAGAAAGATATTTTTAATTGATCCTAACGTGTTTTAAATGTGGTGGATATGCATTCCAGACACATGGTTAAGATGCAAATGACCTAATGATCCAAACATTTCAAAGAGTAGAAAAAATTAAATTCTCAAGTTAACGTGCGGTGGGATATTTACCAAAGCCAAACAACCCACTTTTTGTCTAATTTACAAAAAGCGGACCTAAAAAATCACAGATACTTTTTTGAATTATGTCTCTCAGCATTTGTGCATTTCCATATTGGATGTTCAATTTTTTTCAAACTTGAGTTTTTACTCTCCCAGTTTTCTCGTAAACGAAAAGATAAGGCAAATAAAGATTACAACAGAATGAAAATTTTACAGTTTTTGTATGCAAAAAAATTTGAAAACTATAATAAATGTGAGTGAAGAAAATTATTTCATGCACTAAAAATGATCACCAAGGTTTTGTTATCCACGTTGGAGAAATTTCTCCAGTACAACACCTAATAGCTAGGTGGAATTTTATAAGAAAGTGATTTCAAATTGATCTTAACATGTTTTAAATGTTGTGGATATACATGCCAGAAACATGTTGAAGATGCAAATGACCTAATGATCCAAAAATTTCAAGGAGTAGAACAAATTAAATTATCTAGTTAACGTGCAGTAGGATATTTACCAGAGCCAAACAACCCACTTTTTGCTTATTTTACAAAAGGCGGACCTAACAAATCAAAGATACTTTTTGGAATTATCTCTCTTAGCATTTGTGCATTTCCATTTTGGATGTTATATTTTTTTTCAAACTTGAGTTTTCACTCTCACAGTGTTCTCGTAAACAAATAGATAAGGCAAATATAGATCACAAAAAAATAAAAATTTAAGAGTTTATCTATGCAAAAAATTTAGAAAACCATAATAAATGTGAGTGAAAAAAATTATTTGACGCACTAAAAATTAACTCATAAGTATTGTTATCCATGTTAGGGAAATTCCACAAGTACAACCCCTAATAGCTTGGTGGAATTTTATAAGAAAGAGATTACTAATTGATCCTAACATGTTTTAAATGTGGTGGATACGCATGCCATGTTGAAGATGCAAATGACCTAATGATCCCAAAATTTCAAAGAGTAGAAAAAATAAATTCTCAAGTTAACGTGCGGTGGGATATTTACCAAAGCCAAACAACCCACTTTTTGCATATTTTACAAAAAGTTGACCTAAAAAATCACAGATACTTTTTTGAATTATGTCTCTCAGCATTTGTGCATTTCCATATTGGATGTTATCAACGTTGGGGAAATTCCACGAGTTTTGTTATCAACGTTGGGGAAATTCCACGAGTACAACCACTAATAGCTTGGTGGAATTTTATAAGAAAGATATTTTTAATTGATCCTAACGTGTTTTAAATGTGGTGGATATGCATTCCAGACACATGGTTAAGATGCAAATGACCTAATGATCCAAACATTTCAAAGAGTAGAAAAAATTAAATTCTCAAGTTAACGTGCGGTGGGATATTTACCAAAGCCAAACAACCCACTTTTTGTCTAATTTACAAAAAGCGGACCTAAAAAATCACAGATACTTTTTTGAATTATGTCTCTCAGCATTTGTGCATTTCCATATTGGATGTTCAATTTTTTTCAAACTTGAGTTTTTACTCTCCCAGTTTTCTCGTAAACGAAAAGATAAGGCAAATAAAGATTACAACAGAATGAAAATTTTACAGTTTTTGTATGCAAAAAAATTTGAAAACTATAATAAATGTGAGTGAAGAAAATTATTTCATGCACTAAAAATGATCACCAAGGTTTTGTTATCCACGTTGGAGAAATTTCTCCAGTACAACACCTAATAGCTAGGTGGAATTTTATAAGAAAGTGATTTCAAATTGATCTTAACATGTTTTAAATGTTGTGGATATACATGCCAGAAACATGTTGAAGATGCAAATGACCTAATGATCCAAAAATTTCAAGGAGTAGAACAAATTAAATTATCTAGTTAACGTGCAGTAGGATATTTACCAGAGCCAAACAACCCACTTTTTGCTTATTTTACAAAAGGCGGACCTAACAAATCAAAGATACTTTTTGGAATTATCTCTCTTAGCATTTGTGCATTTCCATTTTGGATGTTATATTTTTTTTCAAACTTGAGTTTTCACTCTCACAGTGTTCTCGTAAACAAATAGATAAGGCAAATATAGATCACAAAAAAATAAAAATTTAAGAGTTTATCTATGCAAAAAATTTAGAAAACCATAATAAATGTGAGTGAAAAAAATTATTTGACGCACTAAAAATTAACTCATAAGTATTGTTATCCATGTTAGGGAAATTCCACAAGTACAACCCCTAATAGCTTGGTGGAATTTTATAAGAAAGAGATTACTAATTGATCCTAACATGTTTTAAATGTGGTGGATACGCATGCCATGTTGAAGATGCAAATGACCTAATGATCCCAAAATTTCAAAGAGTAGAAAAAATAAATTCTCAAGTTAACGTGCGGTGGGATATTTACCAAAGCCAAACAACCCACTTTTTGCATATTTTACAAAAAGTTGACCTAAAAAATCAGAGATACTTTTTGGAATTATCTCTCTCAGCATTTGTGCATTTCCAGTTTTTATGATCAATTTTTTTGCAAACTTGAGTTTTCACTCTCCCAGTTTTCTCATATACAAAAAGATCAGGCAAATATAGATAACAACAAAATAAAATTTTAGATTTTATGTATGCAAAAAAATTAGAAAACTATAATAAATGTGAGTGAAGAAAATTATTTCAAGCACTAAAAATGAACACCAAAGTTTCGTTATGCACGTTGGGGAAATTCCACTAGTACAACCATTAATAGCTTGGTGGAATTTTATAAGAAAGAGAATTCTAATTGATCCTAACATGTTTTAAATGTCGTGGATATGCATGCCAGAAACATGTTGAATATGCAAATGACTGAATTATCCAAAAATTTCAAGGAGTAGAAAAAATTAAATTCTCTTGTTAACGTGCGGTGGGATATTTACCAGAGCCAAACAACCCAGTTTTTGCCTATTTAAAAAAAGCGGACCAAAAAAATCACAGATACTTTTCTGAATTATTTCTCTAAGCATTTGTGCATTTCCATTTTGGATGTTCTATTTTTTTTAAAACTTGAGTTTTTAGTCTCCCAGTTTTCTCGTAAACAAAAAGATAAGCAAAATATTGATCACAAAAAAATGAAAATTTTATAGTTTATGTATGCAAAAAAATTTGAAAACTATAATAAATGTGAGTGGAGAAAATTATTTCAGGCACTAGAAAATGAACACCAAAGTTTTGTTATCCACATTGGGGAAATTCCACTAGTACAACCCCTACTAGCTTGGTGGAATTTTATAAGAAAGAGATTTCTAATTGATCCTCACATGTTTTAAATGTGGTGGATATGCATTCCAAAAACATGTTGAAGATGCAAATGACCTAATAATCGATAAATTTCAAGGAGTAGAAAAAATTAAATTCACAAGTTAACGTGCAATAGGATATTTACCAGAGCCAAACAACCCACTTCTTACCTATTTGACAAAAAGCGGACCTAAAAAATCATAGATACTTTTTGGAATTATCTCTCTCAGCATTTGTCCATTTCCATTTTGGATGTTCAATTTTTTTTAAAACTTGAGTTTTCACTTACCTAGTTTTCTCGTAAACAAAAAAATATGGCCAATATAGATCACAACAAAATGAAAATTTTAGATTTCATGTATGCAAAAAAATTTGAAAACTATAATAAATGTGAGTGAAGAAAATTATTTCACACACTAAAAATTAACACCAAAGTTTTGTTATCCACTGTTGGGAAATTCCACTAGTACAACCCCTAAGAGCTTGGTGGAATTTTATAAGAAAGAGATTTCAAATTCATCCTAACATGTTTTAAATGTGGTGGATATGCATGCCAGAAACATGTTGAAGATGCAAATTACCTAATGATCCAAAACTTTCAAGGACTAGAAAAAATTAAATTCTCAAGTTAACGTGCGGTGGGATATTTACCAGAGCCAAACAACTCACCTTTTGCCTATTTTACAAAAGGCGGACCTAAAAAATCGCAGATACTTTTTGGAATTATCTCTCTCAGTATTTGTGTATTTCCATTTTGGATCAATTATTTTTCAAACTTGAGTTTTTACTCTCTCTGTTTTCTCTTAAAGAAAGAGATAAGGAAAATATAGATCAAAAGAAAATGAATATTTTAGAGTTCATGTATGAAAAAAAATTGGAAAACGATAATAAATGTGAGTGAAGAAAATTATTTCACGCACAAAAAATGAACTCCAAAGTTTTGCTATCCACGTTTAGGAAATTCCACTAGTACAACCCCTAATAGTTTGGTGGAATTTTACAAGAAAGAGATTTCTAATTGATCCTAACATGTTGTAAATGTGGTGGATATGCATGGCAGAAACATGTTAAAGATGCAAATGAGCTAATGATCCAAAAATTTGAAAGAGTAGAAAAAATTAAATTCTAGAGTTAACGTACGGTGGGATATTTACCAGAGCCAAACAACCCACTTTTTGCCTATTTTACAAAAAGTGGACCTAAAAAATCACAGATTGTTTTTGGAATTATCTCTCTCAGCATTTGTGCATTTCCTTTTTGGAGGTTCAATTTTTTTTCAAACTAGATTTTTCACTCTCCGAGTTTTCTCGTAAACAAAAAGATAAGGGAAATATAGATCACAATAAAATGAAAATTTTAGAGTTCATGTATGCAAAAAAATTTAGAAAACTATAATAAACGTGAGTGTAGAAAATTATTTCACGCACTAAAAATGAACACCAAAGTTTTGTTATCCACGTTGGGGAAATTCCACTAGTACAACCCCAGATAACTTGGTGGAATTTGATTAGAAAGAGATTTCTAATTGATCCTAACATGTTTTCAATGTGGTGGATATGCATACCAGAAACATGGCTAAGATGCAAATGACCAAATGATCATAAAATTTCAAGGAGTAGAGAAAAATATAATTCTCAAGTTACCGTGCGGTGGGATATTTACGAGAGCCAAACAACACACTTTTTGCCTATTTTACAAAAACCGGACCTAAAAAATCAAAGATACTTTTTGGAATTATCTCTCTCAGCATTTGAGTGTTTCCATTTTGGATGTTACATTTTTTTTTTTCAAACTTGAGTTTTTCTCTCTCGCAGTTTTCTCGTAAAAAAAAAGATAAGGCAAATATAGATCACAACAAATTAAAAACTTTAGAGTTCATGTATGCAAAAAAATTTGAAAACGATAATAAATGTGAGTGATGAAATTATTTCATGCACAAAAAATGAACACCAAATTTTTGTTATCTACGTTTAGGAAATTCCACTAGTACTACCCCTAATAGCATGGTGTAATTTTATAAGAAAGAGATTTCTAATTGATCCTAACATGTTGCAAATGTGGTGGATATGCATGCCAAAAACATGTTGAAGATGCAAATGAGCTAATGATCCCAAAATTTGAAAGAAAAGAAAAAATTAAATTCTCAAGTTCACATGCGGTGGGATATTTACCAGAGCCAACAACCAACTTTTGACTTTTTAACAAAAAAAGACTAAAAAATCACATATATTTTTTGGAATTATCTCTCTCAGCATTTGTGCATTTCCATTTTGGATTTTCAATTTTTTTTCAAACTTGACTTTTCACTCTCCCAATTTTCTCGTAAGCAAAAAGATAAGGCAAATATAGATCACAACAAAATGAAAATTTTAGATTTTATGTATGCAAAAAAATTTGAAAATTCTAATAAAAGTGAGTGAAGAAAATCATTTCACGCACTAAAAATGAACACCAAAGTTTTGCTATCCCAGTTGGGGAAATTTCATTAGTACGACCCTTAATAGCTAGGTGGAATTTTTATAAGAAAGAGATTTCTAATTGATCCTAACATGTTTTAAATGTGGTGGATATGCATGCCTGAAACATGTTGAAGATGCAAATGACCTAATGATCCAAAAATTTCAAGGAGAGGAAAAAATTAAATTCTCAAGTTAATGTGCAGTGAGATATTTACCAGAGCCAAAGACCCCACTTTTTCCCTATTTCATAGAAAGCGGACCTAAAATATTACAGAAACTATTTGGAATTATCTATCTCAGCATTTGTGCATTTTCATTTTAGATGTTCAATTTTTTTTCAAACTTGAGTTTTCACTCTCCCAGTTTTCTAGTAAGCAAAAAGATAAGGCAAATATAATTCACAAGAAAATGAAAATTTTAGAGTTTATGTATGCAAAAATATTTGAAAAATATAATAAATGTGAGTGAAGAAAATTATTTCACAAACTAAAAATGAACACCAAAGTTTTGTTATCCACGTTGGTGCAATTCCACTAGTACAATCCCTAATAGCTTGGTGGAATGTTATAAGAAAGAGATTTTTAATTGATCCTAACATGTTGTAAATGTGGTGTATATACATGCCAGAAACATGTTGAAGATGCAAATGAGCTATAGAAAAAATTAAATTCTCTAGTTAACGTGCGGTGGGATATTTACCAGAGCCAAACAACCCACTTTTTGCTTATTTTACAAAAAGCGGACCTAGAAAATCACACATACTTTACGGAATTATCTCTCAGCATTTGTGCATTTCCATTTTGGATCAATTTTTTTTCAAACTTGAGTTTTCTCTCCGAAAGTTTTCTCTTAAAATAAATGACAAGGCAAATATAGATCAAAATAAAATGAAAATTTTAGAGTTCATGTATGCAAGAAAATTTGAAAACGATAATAAATGTGAGTGATGAAAATTATTTCACGCACAATAAAAGAACACCAAAGTTTTGTTATCTACGTTTAGGAAACTCCACTAGTACGAACCCTAATAGCATGGTGGAATTTTATAAGAAAGAGATTTCTAATTGATCCTAACATGTTGTAAATGTGGTGGATATGCATGCCAGAAACATGTTGAACTTGCAAATGAGCTAATGATCCCAAAATTTGAAAGAATAGAAAAAATTAAATTCTAAAGTTAACGTGCGGTGGGATATTTACTGGAGCCAAACAACCCACTTTTTGCATTTTTTACAAAAAAAGACTAAAAAATCACAGATACTTTTTGGAATTATCACTCTCGGCATTTGTGCATTTCCGTTTTGGATTTTCAATTTTTTTTCAAACTTGAGTTTTCACTCTCCTAGTTTTCTTGTAAGCAAAAAGATAAGGCAAATATAGATCACAACAAAATGAAAATTTTAGATGTTATGTATGCAAAAAAAATTCAAAATTATGATAAATGTGAGTGAAGAAAACCATTGCATGCACTAAAAATGAACACCAAAGTTTTGTTATCTACGTTTGGGAAATTTCATTAGTACAACCCTTAATAGCTAGGTGGAATTTTATAAGAAAAAGATTTCTAATTGATCCTAACATGTTTTAAATGTGGTGGATATGCATGCCAGAAACATGTTGAAGATTCAAATGACCTAATGGTCCAAAAATATCAAGGAGAAGAAAAAATTAAATTCTCAAGTTAACGTGCGGTGGGATATTTACCAGAGCCAAACAACCCACTTTTTCCCTATTTCACAGAAAGCGGACCTAAAAAATCACAGAAACTATTTGGAATTATCTATCTCAGCATTTGTGCATTTCATGTTGGATGTTCAATTTTTTTTCAAACTTGAGTTTTCACTCTCCCAGTTTTCTAGTAAACAAAAAGATAAGGCAAATACAATTCACAAGAAAATGAAAATTTTATAGTTTATGTACGCAAAAAAAATTGAAAACTATAATAAATGTGAATGAAGAAAATTATTTCACGCACTAAAAATGAACACCAAAGTTTTGTTATCCATGTTGGTGCAATTTCACTTGTACAATCCCTAATTGCTTGGATGAATTTTATAAGAAAGAAATTTCTAATTGATCCTAACATGTTGTAAATGTGGTGTATATGCATGCCAGAAACATATTGAAGATGTAACTGAGCTAATGATCCAAAATTTCAACGAATTGAAAAAATTAAATTCTCAAGTTAACGTGCGGTGGGATATTTACATGAGCCAAACAACCCACTTTTTCCCTATTTTACAAAAAGCGGACCCAAAAAATCACAGATACTTTTTGGAATTATCTCTCTCAGCATTTGTCAATTTCCATTTTGGATGTTCAATTTTTTTTCAAACTTGAGTTTTCACTCTCCAAGTTTTCTCGTAAAAAAAAAAAGATAAGGCAAATATAGAACTCAACAAAATCAAAATTTTAGAGTTCATGTATGAAAAAAAATGAAAACTATAATAAATGTGAGTGAAGAAAATTATTTCATGCATTAAAAATGAACACCAAAGTTTTGTTATCCACGTTGGGGAAATTCTACTAGGACAAGCCCAAATAGTTTGGTGGAATTTTATAAGAAAGAGATTTCAAATTGATCCTAAAGTGTTTTAAATGTGGTGGATATGCATGCCAGAAACATGTTGAAGATGCAAATTACCTAATGATCCAAAACTTTCAGGGAGTACAAAAGATTAAATTCTCAAGTTAACGTGCGGTGGGATATTTACCAGAGCTAAACAACCCACGTTTTGCCTATTTTACAAAAAGCGGACCTAAAATATCACAGATACTTTATGGAATTATCTCTCTCAGCATTTGTGCATTTCCATTTTGGATCAATTTTTTTTCAAACTTGAGTTTTCACTCTCCAAGTTTTCTCTTAAACAAAATGATAAGATTATAGATCAAAATAAAATGAAAATTGTAAAGTTCATGTATTCAAAAATATTAGAAAACAATTACAAATGTGAGTGAAGAAAATTATTTCACGCACTAAAAATGAACACCAAAGTTTTGTTATCCACGTTGGGGAAATTCCACTAGTACAACCCCTAATAGCTTGGTGGAATTTTATATGAAAGAGATTTCTAATTGATCCTAACATGTTGTAAATGTGGTGGATATCCATGACGGAAACATGTTGAAGATTTAAATACTTATTGATCCAAAAATTTCGAGTAGAAAAAATTAATTTCTCAAGTTAACGTGCGGTGGGATATTTACCAGAGCCAAACAACCCACTTTTTTCCTATTTTACAAAAAGCGGACCTAAAAAATCGCCGATAATTTTTGGAATTATATCTCTCAGCATTTATGCATTTCCATTTTGGATGTTCAATTTTTTTTCAAACTTGATTTTTCACTCTCCCAGTTTTCACGTAAACAAAAAGATAAGACAAATATAGATCACAACAAACACAAAATTTTAGAGTTTATGTATACAAAAAAATTTTAAAACTATAATAAATGTGAGTGAAGAAAGTTATTTCATGCACGGAAAATGAACAACAAAGTTTTGGTATCCACGTTGGGGAAATTCCACAAGTACAACCCCTAATAGGTTGGTGGAATTTTAAAAGAAAGAGATTTCTAATTGATCCTAACATGTTTTAAATGTGGTGGATATGCATGCCCGAAACATAATGAAGTTTGAAATTACCTAATGATCGAAAAACTTTATGGAGTAGCAAAAATTAAATACTCAAGTTAACGTGCGGTGGGATATTTAACAAGCAAGCCTATTTTTGCCTATTTTACAAAAAGTGGAACTAAAAAATCACAAATACTTTTTGGATTTATCTCTCTTAGCATTTGTGCATTTCCATTTATGATGTTCAATTTTTTTTCAAACTTGAGTTTTTATTCTCCCAGTTTTCTCGTAACAAAAAGATAAGGAAAATATAGATCACAACAAAATAAAAATTTTAGAGTTTATGTATGCAATAAAATTTGAAAACTATAATCTGATTGAAGAAAATTATTTCACGCACTAAAATTGAACACCAAAGTTTTGCTATCCACGTTGGGGAAATTCAACTAGTACAACCCCTAATAGCTTGGTGGAATTTTATAAGAAAGAGATTTCTAATTGATCCTAACATGTTGTAAATGTGGTGGATATGCATGCCAGAAACATGTTGAGGATGCAAATGAGCTAATGATCCAAAAATTTGAAAGAGTAGAAAAAATTAAATTCTCAAGTAAACGTGCGGTGGGATATTTACTATAGCCAAACAACCCACTTTTTGAAAAATAGGAAAAAAGGGGACCTAAAAAATCACAGATTGTTTTTGGAATTATCTCTCTCAGCATTTGTGCATTTCCTTTTTGGAGGTTCAATTTTTTTTCAAACTAGATTTTTCACTCTCCGAGTTTTCTCGTAAACAAAAAGATAAGGCAAATATAGATCACAACAAAATAAAAATTTTAGAGTTCATGTATGCAAAAAAATTAGAAAACTATAACAAATGTGAGTGAAGAAAATTATTTAACGCACTAAAAATGAACACCAAAGTTTTGTTATCCACGTTGGGAAAATTCCACGAGTACAACCCCTAATAGCTTGGTGGAATTTTATAAGATAGAGATTTCTAATTGATCCTAACATGTTTTAAATGTGGTGGATATGCAGGCCAAAAATATGTTGAAGATGGAAATGACCTAATGATCCAAAAATTTCAAGGAGTAGAAAAAATTAAATTCTCAAGTTAACGTGCGGTGGGATATTTACCCGAGACAAACAACCCACCTTTTGCCTATTTTACAAAAAGCGGACCTAAAAAATCACAGATACTTTTTGGAATTATCTCTCTCAGCATTTGTGTATTTCCAATTTGGATCAATTATTTTTCAAACTTGAGTTTTCACTCTCACAGTTTTCTCTTAAACAAAAAGATAAGGCAAATATAGATCAAAAGAAAATGAAAATTTTAGAGTTCATGTATGCAAAAAAATTTGAAAACGATAATAAATGTGAGTGATGAAAATTATTTCATGCACAAAAATGAACACCAAAGTTTTGTTATCTACGTTTAGGAAATTCCACTAGTACTACCCCTAATAGCATGGTGTAATTTTATAAGAAAAAGATTTCTAAATGATCCTAATATGTTGTAAATGTGGTGGATATGCATGCCAGAAACATGTTGAAGATACAAATGAGCTAATGATTCCAAAATTTGAAAGAATAGAAAAAATTAAATTCTCAAGTTAACGTGCGGTGGAATATTTACCGGAGCCAAACAACCCACTTTTTGCCTTTTTAACAAAAAAAGACTAAAAAATCACAGATACTTTTTGGAATTATCTCTCTCAGCATTTGTGCATTTCCATTTTGGATTTTCAATTTTTTTTCAAACTTGAGTTTTCACTCTCCCAATTTTCTCGTAAGCAAAAAGATAAGGCAAATATAGATCACAACAAAATGAAAATTTTAGATTTGATGTATGCAAAAAAAATTGAAAATTATTATAAATGTGAGTGAAGAAAATCATTTCACGCACTAAAAATGAACACCAAAGTTTTGTTATCCCAGTTGGGGAAATTTCATTAGTATGACCCTTAATAGCTAGGTGGAATTTTATAAGAAAGAGATTTCTAATTGATCCTAACATGTTTTAAATGTGGAGGATATTGATAGATGCCATATTCTGACATGAGAACTAGGTTAATTATAATAGAATAACCTTTATAATTGTGTTATAACCTTTATAATTGTGTTATAGGTGGTTACTTATCGGTTTTCAAATGAAATGAGCATTTATTGAATTTGGCATTAATCATTGTCGATATTGCATATTTCTCTCTCCTAAATTATATTTCATTATTTTTTAGTTTATTTCTTCCTGAAATGCTTTTTATAGATTCAATTATGGAATTTCAGGAGAATTTGGGTGGAGAAGAAGATATTTACCAAAATGCCCTTAGTGAAATGGAGGTAATTTCTAGGGCAAATCGTTTTAAAATAAGAAAAATCTTATTTAAAGCAAAGGGAGGCGCCCGAGAGGGGGGTCGAAGGCAGCGTGAAGAGAAAACAGAAACGGAGACCAAAACAGAGTTTTTCGACCGGAAACAGGGGAGGACCCGAGAGGAGTTCCCCACCGTCGTTCGCTGGGCCAATACCTTTTGCCGCGCCACCGTCGTCCACCGTCGTCCACCGCCGTCCACCGCCGTCCAGCAACCGAGAATAACCCCGAGGAGAGCTCGAGAGAGTCTCTGTCGAGGTGATTTCGACAGTGCTATTTTGCTGCTCGCCAGGCCGGGAGGGGATCCGAGAGGGCTTCTCCGGTGCCACTTCTTCTTTCCGACCATCCTCCGGCGTCGTTTACATATTCCGACCAGTCCCGGAGCCATTCCGACTCCAACCGAGACTCGAGAGAGCCGGTTAGAGAACGTCAGCTCTGTTTTGCTCTTCGTCGGACGTTACCTCCGTCCGTCGGCTTCTAACCGTCGTTGCCGGCGTCGTCTCTACCTCCGGCCACTCACTATTGCTACCCGACGCCACCAATTTCCGGAAATTGCAGCACCCGTGAGAACGAGTTGCTGCCCGAGCGAGAGGAGGAAGAAGGGGAGTAATTCGTCATTATTGAATTTAATTTTTCATATAGTTTGAACTTAGGTTTTGAATGTTAATTGAATCTGATTTGATAATTAAGGTTTATTTAAGATTTGTTTTCTTGATATTTGATTAAATTAGCTAATTAGGGTAAGATTATAATTGAGGTTGGATTTTGGTATTTTAATCCAATTTCTGTCTTTAACTCTAGGCGCCCGAGAGGGGCTAGACGCAAGGATTGAGAATCCGGATTCGTGATTACGTGGCGCTCGAGAGAGGCACGAATCACGGTAAAATCCAAAGTTGATAATTTTAGCATCATCACAATAGGAAATTGATTCTCTGCATTCTATTGTAATCCGATCTTTGTCATTAACTCTAGGCACCTGAGAGGAGCTAGACACAAGGATTGAGAATCCGGATTCGTGGTTACGTGGTGCTCGAGAGAGGCACGAATCACGATAAAATCCAGAGTTGACGTTTCCTGTTGTGCAAGTAGTTAATTAAATTATTGCTTGATAATTTAGGAAGTAGTTAATTAGATTATTTTTTGATAATTTAGGATATAATTAGTGTTTAGTTCAGATTAATTCATCATATTTGGTTAGGCTAGTTGACTAAAGAATACACAAAATTCAATCCTCCCTGTGGATATGACCCTCGCTTACTGCTAAATTACATGAACAATTCGTACGCTTGCGAGGTATTAAAGCCGATGTAACTAAATTCTACATCAGATATGCATGCCAGAAACATGTTGAAGATGCAAATGACCTAATGATTCAAAAATTTCAAGGAGAGGAAAAAATTAAATTCTAAAGTTAATGTGCGGTGGGATATTTACCAGTGCCTACCAACCCACTTTTTCCCTATTTCACAGAAAGCGGACCTAAAAAATCACAGAAACTATTTGGAATTATCTATCTCAGCATTTGTGCATTTTCTTGTTGGATGTCCAATTTTTTTTCAAACTTGAGTTTTCACTCTCCCAGTTTTTTAGTAAACAAAAAGATAAGGCAAATACAATTCACAAAAAACTAAAAATTTTAGAGTTTATGTATGCAAAAAAATTGGAAAAATATAATAAATGTGAGTGAAGAAAATTATTTCACGCACTAAAAATGAACACCAAGTTTTGTTATCCACGTTGGTGCAATTCCACTAGCGCAATCCCTAATAGCTTGGTGGAATTTTATAAGAAAGAGATTTCTAATTGATCCTAACATGTTGTAAATGTGGTGTATATGCATGCCAGAAACATATTGAAGATGCAAATGAGCTAATGATCCAAAATTTTCAACAAGTAGAAAAAATTAAATTATCAAGTTAACGTGCGGTGGGATATTTACGTGAGCCAAACAACCCACTTCTTGCCTATTTTACATAAAGCGGACCAAAAAAAATCATAGATACTTTTCTGAATTATCTCTCTCAGCATTTGTGCATTTCCATTTTAGATGTTCAATTTTATTTCAAACTTGAGTTTTCACTCTCCAAGTTTTCTCGTAAAAAAAAAAAAAAAGATAAGGCAAATATAGATCACAACAAAATGAAAATTTTAGAGTTCATGTATGAAAAAAAATTGAAAACTATAATAAATGTGAGTGAAGAAAATTATTTCATGCACTAAAAATGAACACCAAAGTTTTGTTATCCACGTTGGGGAAATTCCACTAGTAAAACCCCTAATAGTTTGGTGGAATTTTGAAAGATATTTCTAATTGATCCAAACATGTTTTAAATGTGGTGGATATGCATGCCAGAAACATGTTGAAGATGCAAATTACCTAATGATCCAAAACTTTCAAGGAGTAGAAAAAATTAAATTCTCAAGTTAACGTGCGGTGGGATATTTACCAGAGCCAAACAACCCACTTTTTGCCTATTTTACAAAAAGCGGACCTAAAAAATCACAAATACTTTATGGAATTATCTCTCAGCATTTGTACATTTCCATTTTGGATGAATTTTTTTTCAAAATTGAGTTTTCTCTCTCCAAGCTTTCTCTTAAACAAAATGATAAGGCAAATATAGATCAAAATAAAATGAAAATTTTAGAGTTCATGTATGCAAAAAAAATTGAAAACGATAATAAATGTGAGTGTTGAAAATTATTTCACGCACAAAAAATGAACACCAATGTTTTGTTATCTACGTTTAGGAAATTCCACTAGTACAAACCCTAATAGCATGGTGGAATTTTCTAAGAAAGAGATTTCTAATTGATCCTAACATGTTGTAAATGTGGTGGATATGCATGCCAGAAACATGTTGAAGATGCAGATGAGCTAATGATCCCAAAATTTGATAGAATAGAAAAAATTAAATTCACAAGTTAACGTGCGGTGGGATATTTACCAGAGCCAAACAACCCACTTTTTCCCTATTTCACCGAAAGCGGACCTAAAAAATCACAGAAACTATTTGGAATTATCTATCTCAGCATTTGTGCATTTTCATGTTGGATATTCAATTTTTTTTCAAACTTGAGTTTTCACTCTCCCAGTTTTCTAGTAAACAAAAAGATAAGGCTAATACAATTCACAAGAAAATGAAAATTTTATAGTTTATGTATGGAAAAATAATTGAAACTATAATAAATGTGAGTGAAGAAAATTATTTCATGTACTAAAAATGAACACCAAAGTTTTGTTATCCACGTTGGTGCAATACCACTAGTACAATCCCTAATAGCTTGGTGGAATTTTATAAGAAAGAAATTTCTAATTGATCCTAACATGTTGTAAATGTGGTGTATATGCATGCCAGAAACATATTGAAGATGCAAATGAGCTAATGATCCAAAATTTCAACGAGTTGAAAAAATTAAATTCTCAAGTTAACGTGCGGTGGGATATTTACATGAGCAAAACAACCCACTTTTTGCCTATTTTACAAAAAGCGGACCCAAAAAATCACAGATACTTTTTGGAATTATCTCTCTCAGCATTTGTTCATTTCCATTTTGGATGTTCAATTTTTTTTCAAACTTGAGTTTTCACTCTCCAAGTTTTCCCGTAAAAGAAAAGATAAGGCAAATATAGAACACAACAAAATGAAAATTTTAGAGTTCATGTATGAAAAAAAATTGAAAACTATAATAAATGTGAGTGAAGAAAATTATTTCACGCACTAAAAATGAACACCAAAGTTTTGTTATCTACGTTGGGGAAATTCCACTAGTACAAGCCCAAATAGTTTGGTGGAATTTTATAAGAAAGAGATTTCTAATTGATCCTAACGTGTTTTAAATGTGGTGGATATGCATGCCAGAAACATGTTGAAGATGCAAATTACCTAATGATCCAAAACTTTCAAGGAGTAGAAAACATTAAATTCTCAAGTTAACGTGCGGTGGGATATTTACCAGAGCCAAACAACCCACTTTTTGCCTATTTTACAAAAAGCGGACCTAAAAAATCACAAATACTTTATGGAATTATCTCTCTCAGCATTTGTGCCTTTCCATTTTGGATCAATATTTTTTCAAACTTGAGTTTTCACTCTCCAAGTTTTCTCTTAAACAAAATGATAAGGCAAATATAGATCAAAATAAAACAAAAATTTTAAAGTTCATGTATTCAAAAAAATTAGAAAACGATAATAAATGTGAGTGAAGAAAATTATTTCACGCACTAAAAATGAACACCAAAGTTTTGTTATCCACGTTGGGGAAATTCCACTAGTACAACCCCTAATAGCTTGGTGGAATTTTATAAGAAAGAGATTTCTAATTGATCCTAACGTGTTGTAAATGTGGTGGATATGCATGCCGGAAACATGTTGAAGTTTTAAATTACTTAATGATCCAAAAATTTCAAGAAGTAGAAAAAATTAATTTCTCAAGTTAAAATGCGGTGGGATATTTACCAGAGCCAAACAACCCACTTTTTGCCTATTTTACAAAAAGCGGACTTAAAAAATCACAGATACTTTATGGAATTATCTCTCTCAGCATTTGTGCCTTTCCATTTTGGATCAATTTTTTTTCAAACTTTATTTTTCACTCTCCCAGTTTTCACGTAAACAAAAAGATAAGGCAAATATAGATCACAACAAAATAAAAATTTTAGAGTTTATGGATACAAAAAAATTTGAAAACTATAATAAATGTGAGTGAAGAAAGTTATTTCACGCACGGAAAATGAACAACAAAGTTTCGGTATCCACGTTGGGAAAATTCCACAAGTACAACCCCTAATAGGTTGGTGGAATTTTATAAGAAAGAGATTTCTAATTGATCCTAACATGTTGTAAATGTGGTGGATATGCATGCCAGAAACATGTTGAAGATGCAAATGACCTAATGATCCAAAAATTGGAAGGAGAAGAAAAACTTAAATTCTCAAGTTAACGTGCGGTGGGATATTTACTAGAGCCAAACAACGCACTTTTTCCCCAGTTCACAGAAAGCGGACCTAAAAAATCACAGAAACTATTTAGAATTACTATCTCAGCATTTCTGCATTTTCATGTTGGATGTTCAATTTTTTTTCAAACTTGAGTTTTCGCTCTCCCAGTTTTCTAGTGAACAAAAAGATAAGGCAAATACAATTCACAAGAAAATGAAAATTTTATAGTTTATGTATGCAAAAAAAATTGAAAACTATAATAAATGTGAGTGAAGAAAATTATTTCACGCACTAAAAATGAACACCAAAGTTTTGTTATCCATGTTGGTGCAATTCCACTAGTTGAATCCCTAATAGCATGGTGGAATTTTATAAGAAAGAAATTTCTAATTGATCCTAACATGTTCTAAATGTGGTGTATATGCAAGCCAGAAACATATTGAAGATACAAATGAGCTAATGATCCAAAATTTCAACGAGTTCAAAAAATTAAATTCTCAAGTTAACGTGCGGTGGGATATTTACATGAGCAAAACAACCCACTTTTTGCCTATTTTACAACAAGCAGACCCAAAAAATCACAGATACTTTTTGGAATTATCTCTCTCAGCATTTGTGCATTTCCATTTTGGATGTTCAATTTTTTTTCAAACTTGAGTTTTCACTCTCCAAGTTTTCTCGTAAAAAAAAAAGATAAGGCAAATATAGAACACCACAAAATCAAAATTTTAGAGTTCATGTATGAAAAAAAATTGAAAACTATAATAAATGTGAGTGAAGAAAATTATTTCACGCACTAAAAATGAATACCAAAGTTTTGTTATCCACGTTGGGAAATTCCACTAGTACAAGCCCAAATAGTTTGGTGGAATTTTATAAGAAAGAGATTTCTAATTGATCCTAACATGTTTTAAATGTGGTGGATATGCATGCCAGAAACATGTTGAAGATGCAAATTAGCTAATGATCCATAACTTTCGAGTAGAAAAAATTAAATTCTCAAGTTAATGTGCGGTGGGATATTTACCAGAGACAAACAACCCACTTTTTGCCTATTTTACAAAAAGCGTACCTAAAAAATCACAGATACTTTATGGAATTATCTCTCTCAGCATTTCTGCATTTCCATTTTGGATCAATTTGTTTTCAAACTTGAGTTTTCACTCTCCAAGTTTTCTCTTAAACAAAATGATAAGGCAAATATAGATCAAAATAAAACGAAATTTTTATAGTTCTTGTATTAAAAAAAATAGAAAATGATAATAAATGTGAGTGAAGAAAATTATTTCACGCACTAAAAATGAACACCAAAGTTTTGTTATCCACGTTGGGGAAATTCTACTAGTACAACCCCTAATAGCTTGGTGGAATTTTATAAGAAAGAGATTTCTAATTAATTCTAACATATTGTAAATGTGGTGGATATGCATGCCGGAAACATGTTGAAGATTTAAATGACTTAATGATCCAAAAATTTCAAGGAGTAGAAAAAATAAATTTCTCAAGTTAACGTGCGGTGGGATATTTACTAGAGCCAAACAACCCACTTTTTGCCTATTTAAAAAAAGCAGACCTAAAAAATCACAGATAATTTTTGGAATTATATCTCTCAGCGTTTATGCATTTCCATTTTCGATGTTCAATTTTTTTTCAAACTTGATATTTCACTCTCCCACTTTTCATGTAAACAAAAAGATAAGGCAAATATAGATCACAACAAAATAAAAATTTTAGAGTTTATGTATACAAAAAAATTTGAAAACTATAATAACTGTGAGTGAAGAAAGTTATTTCACGCACGGAAAATGAACAACAAAGTTTTGGCATCCACGTTGGGGAAATTCCACAAGTACAACCCCTAATAGGTTGGTGGAATTTTATAAGAAAGAGATTTATAATTAATCCTAACATGTTTAAAATGTCGTGGATATGCATGCCAGAAACATAATGATGTTTCAAATTACCTAATGATGCAAAAACTTTATGGAGTAGAAAAAATTAAATTCTCAAGTTAACGTGCGGTGGGATATTTAACAAACAACCCAATTTTTGCCTATTTTAAAAAAAGTGGAACTTAAAAATCACAAATACTTTTTGGATTTATCTCTCTTAGCATTTGTGCATTTCCATTTATGATGTTCAATTTTTTTTCAAACTTGAGTTTTTACTCTACCAGTTTTCTCGTAATAAAAAGATAAGGAAAATATAGATCACAACAAAATAAAAATTTTAGAGTTTATGTATGCAAAAAAATTTTGAAAACTATAATCAATGTCAATGAAGAAAATTATTTCACGCACTAAAATTGAACACCAAAGTTTTGCTCTCCACGTTAGGGAAATTCAACTAGTACAACCCCTAATAGCTTGGTGGAATTTTATAAGAAAGAGATTTCTAATTGATCCAAACATGTTTTAAGTGTGGTGGATATGCATGTCAGAAACACGTTGAAGATGCAAATGAGCTAATGATCCAAAAATTTAAAGGAGTAGAAAAAATTAAATTCTCAAGTTAACGTGCGGTGGGTTATTTACCAGAGCCAAACAACCCACTTTTTGCCTATTTTAGAAAAAGCAGACCTAAAAAATCATAGAAAAATAAATTCTCAAGTTAACGTGCGGTGGGATATCTACTGATGTAAAATTTAGTTACATCGGCTTTAATTCCTCGCAAACGTACGAATCGTTCATGTAATTTAGCAGGAAGCGAGGGTCATATCCACAGGGAGGACTGAATTTTGTGTATTCTTCAGTCAACTAGCCTAACCAAATATGATGAATTAATACGAACTAAACACTAATTATATCCTAAATTATCAAGCAATCATCTGGTTAACTACTTGCACAATAGGAAACGTCTACTCTGGATTTTACGGTGATCCGTGCCTCTCTCGAGCACCATGTAACCACGGATCCGATTTCTCAATCCCTGTGCCTAGCCCCTCTCGGGCGCATAGAGTGAAAGATAGAAATCGGATTAAAATACCAAAATCCAACCTCAATTATAATCCTACCCTAATTAACTAATTTAATCAAATATCCGAAAAACAAATATTCAATAAACATTAATTATCAAATCAGATTAATAAACATTGAAAACCTAAGTTCAAACTATATAAAAAATTGAATTCAAAAATGACGAATTACTCCCCTTCTCCTTCCTCTCGCTCGGGCAGCAACTAGTTCTCACGGGTGCTGCAATTCCCCGAAATCAATGGCTTCGGGTTGGCAAGAGTGAGTGGCCGGAGGTAGAGACGACGCCGGGGACGAAGGTTGGAAGCCGACGGATGGAGGTAACGTCCGGCGAAGAACGAAATAGAGCTGACGTTCTCTAAACGGCTCTCTCGAGTCTCGGTCGGAGTCGGAATAGCTCCAGGACTGGTCGGAAATATGTAATAGACGCCAGAGGATAGTCAGAAAGCGGAAGTGGCATCGGTGAAGCCCTCTCGGATCACTTCTCGCCCTGTTGAGCGACGACTGTCGAACTCACCTCGACGGAGACTCTCTCAAGCTCTCCTCGGGTTTGTTCTCGGTTGCTGGATGGCAGTGGACGACGGTGGCGCGGCGAAAGTCAGTGGCCCGGTGAGCGACGGTGGGAAACTCCTCTCGGGTCTCCCCTGTTTTCGGTGCTCTGTTCTGGCGAGCAGAAACTGTCGAACTCACCTCGACGGAGACTCTCTCGAGCTCTCCTCGCGTTTGTTCTCGGTTGCTGGACGGCGGTGGACGTTGGTGGACGATGGTGGCACAGCGAACGACGGTGATGCGGCGACCGACGGAGGGAAACTCCTCTCGGGCCTTCCCCTGTTTCGGTCGACGGTCGTTGCTCTGTTTTCTCTTCACGCTCGTCTCTCGGGTCTCCCCTCTCAGGTCTCCCCCTCTCTCCTTTAATACCATCTTATTTATTTTAAAACGATTTGACCTAAAAATCACTCCATTTCACTAAGGGCATTTTGGTAAATATCTCCTTCTCCACCAAAATTCTCCTGAAATTCCATAATTAAATCTATAAAAAGCATTTCAGGAAGAAATAAACCTTAAAAATAATGAAATATAATTCAAGAGAGAAAAATATGCAATATCGATAGTGATTAATGCCAAATTCAATAAATGCTCATTTCATTTGAAAACCGATAAATAACCACCTATAACACAATTGTAAAGGTTATTCTATTATAATTAACTTAGTTCTCATGTCAGAATATGGCATCTATCAATCTCCCCTGTTTCCGGTGCTCTATTCTGGTCGACGCACCCTCTGTTTTCTCTTTACGCTCCTCTCTCCCTTTAATACCCTCTTATTTATTTTAAAACGATTTGACCTAAAAATCACCTCCATTTCACTAAGGGTATTTTGGTAAATATCTCCTTCTCCACCAAAATTCTCCTGAAATTCTATAATTGAATCTATAAAAAGCATTTAAGGAAGAAATAAACCTTAAAAACAATGAAATATAATTCAGGAGAGAAAAATATGCAATATCGACAGTGATTAATGCCAAATTCAATAACTGCTCATTTCATTTGAAAACCGATAAATAACCACCTATAACACAATTATAAAGGTTATTCTATTATAATTAACCTAGTTTTCATGTCAGAATATGGCATCTATCACACCCCCAAACCTAAATCTTTGCTAGTCCCAAGCTAAACAACAATCGAACCAAAATTAAGCCTAGGAAAACAAAATGCCACTTTCGTAGGAAGCACGATTGCATTTAGCGCATGCAACAAGCCGTTAAACCCCTACTCTGCAGTAGTGGACGAGTTATGTCTCGTGAGGGTTTGCATGGAATTTACCCACAAAATTCATCTAAATCAATAATATAAAAAGAAAAATTGAAGAACATGTACTCCTCATTAGCATATGACTAACACTTAGTATCGTAAAATATCTGAAAATCATATGAGATCTTGCGCATTTTGAAAACCTGTGTAAAATATACCATATTATCAATCCAAATACACTCATTGTTACTCCACCTGAACCAATGTGACCCATAAGCAATTACTTCAACAGAACAAAGAGGCAACAAATAACAATAAAATCCAGGTCACATCACAATTAAGAGAAAATAGTAGAGTAAGCCTATTGTCTAACAATCTCACAAAAGAAATATACCAATTTCAATCTTGACTTGCAACTTCTTTCAAATTACAATTCATCATCAAAGTTAAGGAAACTCATTGCTTCCAGATTTAAAACCATTTTACGCTATTACCAGCGCACTTTTGCTATTATCAACGTAATTTTTGTTTCACTGAATACTTTTAGTATTACCACCATTTTGTATTCGTCTTCACTGCACATGCACTTATTTTTGAGTAACCAACTGTTCCGGTGCATGTCCCTGGGTTTACCCAGGCTGTTTCTTAAGTTATTTGTCTTTTGCAAGCAAAAGCATTTCCATTTGCATTCATACGTTACAACAAGGAATTTCACTGAGGTATAAAAAAGGACTGAGTTCAAACAGGCATACAAGACTATTCAGACTAACATAGATCAACACTAGATTTACATGTTCTCTTTTTGCAACTAAGTTCCAAGTCTAATGCAATAGTAAGTTATCCCACTGAATTCTCATGGATCACAACAAGTGATATCAGATTTCTAATAGGCATATTCTACACAGTTTTACGAAAAATTTTGAAACACATTTGAGCTACTTATTTTAACTCTACTAATGTTAACCACATACTAAGAGGAGTAATTTGAAAACCACGAACAAAAATGAAAAGAAAATTATTGCTAAGACATAAAAGAGTCGTTCCCCCCCCCCCCCCCCCCCCCCCCCCCCCCCCCCCCCTGAACCTAAACCTGACATTGTCCTCAATGGGGAAAAGTAAAAACACTAGAACGACTACAAAAAAGGAATAACAACTTAGCTAGTTATACTCCAGCAGGATGAGGGTTAATCTCCCTCAGGGCTCCTAAATCCATAGGTGGGACCATATGTGTTTGGTCATCAACAATAATACCGAAAAGTCAATAAAGATCCCCATGAATGATACATAGTCTCCCTTGAAGAAGGTTTACTCGTATCAGCCGTACCCGTAGGTAATCATCAGTAGATGAAACCACTATCCCACATCACACTTTGAAGAAATCTCCGTGTGACTGGCCACTGAAGGCAGCAGGAATCACGCGCTGAACACAAGTCCTTGAGTTACTCACCATAAGGTTTTCATTCAATACTTCAAGATCGAACTGGTCAATCCCAGAACGGTTGTTTGAGTACAAACCTCTCAAACTAGGGACAAAAAGTCTGGTCATCGACTACCGGAACCATTTATGCTCTTAGCCGGCAAATAAGAATGAATAAACCAAAAAAATAAAATAAAAATAAAACTGTAATGTACAAAGGGATAGAAACGTGGGGATTGCCCACAATGTGCTAAGTTTATAGTTGTAAGCAAGACTCTGACGCATTCAAGATGAAATGACAGGTTCCTCCAAGAAAATCACCATCACCTCCTCCGGTGTGGGGACATTCTCAAGATATGGTTTGAGCCTCTGACCGTTAACTTTGAAGAGCGACCCGTCTCCGTGATTGTGGATCTCAATAGCGCCATGAGGAAACACCTGTGTAACTTCAAACGGACCGGACCACCTGGACCTTAGCTTCACTGGAAACAAATGCAATCGTGAGTTATAAAGTAAAACATTCTGCCCAAACGTAAATGACTTGCAAAAAATAGATTTATCATGTAAAAGCTTTGTTCGCTCCTTATACAGTTTGGCATTCTCATAAGCATCATGACTATCTCCTCCAACTCATTCTATTGCAACTTTCTCTCCTCACCCGCTTGAGTTAAATCAAAATTCGAAGCCTTAATGGCCCAATAAGCTCTATGCTCAAGCTCAACAGGTAGATGACATGCTTTGCCGAACACTAGGCAAAATGGAGACATCCCAATAGGAGTCTTATAAGCGGTTCGATAGGCCCAGAAAGCATCGTCTAATCGAGTGGACCAATCTTTCCTATCAAAGCGAACCGACTTCTCCAAAATCCGCTTGATCTCCCTATTAGAGATTTCCACTTGACCACAAGTTTGCGGGTGGTACGGAGTGGACACCCGACGAGTGATGGAATATTTCTTCAATAAGGTCTCAAATGCTCTGTTACAAAAATGAGATCCCCCATCACTGATGATCGCTCTCAGGGTACCAAACCGATTAAAGATATTTTCTTTTAAAAACTTTACCACCACTTTGTGATCGTTTGTCTTACATGATATAGCTTCAATCCATTTAGAGACATCTTCAACAGCAACAAGGATGTATTGATAGCCGAACGAGACAGGAAAAGGACCCATGAAATCAATACCCCACACATCAAACAATTCAACAATAAGAATGGGGTTAAAAGGCATCATGTTCTTCCTAGACAAACAACCTGTTCGTTGGCATTTATCACACACCTGACAAAACTCATGGGCATCTCTAAATAATGAAGGCCAATAGAAACCACATTGCAAGACTTTAGCCGCGGTCTTTCTAGCACCAAAATGTCCACCACATGCGTGGGAATGACAAAATTCAAGAATGTTGGCAAAGTCTTGCTCATGTACACGATGCCTAATGACTTGGTCAGAACACACCTTGAACAAATAAGGGTCATCCCAAAAAAAATGTTTGACTTGGGAAAAGAATTTCAACCGATCTTGTTTACTCCAATAATCAGGAATCTTATGAGTTACAAGATAGTTGACTATATCAGCAAACCAAGGCAACTGGGATACTTGGAGAAGTTGTTCATCAGGGAAGGAATCATTTAAAGGAAGGAATCCTTCCTGTGGTACTACACAGATCCTAGATAGATGATCAGCAACAACATTCTCACAACCATTCGTATCTCAAATCTCAAGGTCAAATTCTTGCAATTGCAAGATCCATCTAATCAAGCGAGGTTTAGTGTCCTTGATGGATAATAAGTACTTCAAAGCAGAATGATCAGTGAACACTATAACCTTTGACCCTAACATATATGATCTGAATTTTTTCAAGGCAAACACAACAGCTTGCAACTCCTTCTCAGTGGTAGTGTAATTCAATTGAGCATCATGAAGAGTGCGGCTAGCATACTGAATGACACAGGGCATTTTATCCGTCTTTTGCCCCAAAACAGCCCCCAATGGATAGTTAGAGGCATCACACATCAACTCAAAAGGCAAAGACCAAATAGGGGGTTAGACAATGGGTGCAGTGGACAAACATTTCTTCAGTGTCTCAAAAGCATGAATACATGCATCATCAAAGGCAAAAGCAACATCTTGAGCAAGTAAATTCATCAAAGGACGAGAAATTTTGCTAAAGTCTTTAATGAAACGCCTATAGAACCCAGCATGGCCAAGGAAAGAACGCACCCCCTTCACAGAAGTAGGTGGTGGCAGATTGGCAATTAGGTCAACCTTGGCTTTGTCTCTTCTACACCCCGCTCAGACACTACATGTCCTAAAACAATTCCTTCTTTCACCATGAAGTGGCATTTCTCCCAAGCCTCATAAAAGTGTTCACCCTCCTACTGCATAAAGTTGGAGATTTCTCTCTTGAGGGCTGTAGTTCTCTGAATGGGAAAGTACTTGGATAAGAATTTTGTGACTAATGTGTCCCATGAAGTAATGCTGCCCACCTCCAAGGAATTAAGCCAAGACTTGGCCTTATCCTTAAGTGAAAATGGAAAAAGTCTTAATCGGATAGAGTCATCTGAGAAATTCTTGAATTTAAAAGTTGCACAAATATTTAAGAATTCCTTGATGTGGTAATATGGGTCCTCCTTCTCCAACCCATAGAATGTAGGGAGGAGTTGGATCACACCCAGTTTCAACTCATAACTGGCGGCAGTAGTGGGTGGCAATATAATGCAAGAAGGTGATGTGAAGTGGGATGGGATAGAATAATCCCTCAGGGCTCTACGGTCACCTGCTACAGGTAACTGTAATGGTTCGCCCTGATTGGCCATGGTAGCTCCTAACTTGACTTCAGGTGTTTTTCTACAAATATGTTCTACCTCTTCAACAAAGGAGCTAATGGTCCACCTAGGGAGCGACGCCCATGCATAAAAACACAAAAAGAAACAAAACAAACTATCAAATTAAGCTAACAAACTCACTACTAAAAATATGAACTAACTAGAAGAAATAAAAATAATTCCATAAAAAATCACCAAGCTAAAATTATGAAAGCAAAAAATAAAAAAAAATAAAAAAATAAAAAAAATAAAAAAATAAAAAAATAAAAAATAAAAAATAAAAAAATAAAAAAATAAAAAAATAAAAAAATAAAATAAAATAAAATAAAAATAAATCTAACCTAAGACTATGGAAAACAAAGAAATACACTTAATACGTGCCTCCCCGGCAACGGCGCCTAAAACTTGATGTAAAATTTAGTTACATCGGCTTTAATACCTTGCAAGCGTACGAATCGTTCATGTAATTTAGCGGGAAGCGAGGGTCATATCCACAGGGAGGACTGAATTTTGTGTATTCTTCAGTCAACTAGCCTAACCAAATATGATGAATTAATATGAACTAAACACTAATTATATCCTAAATTATCAAGCAATCATCTGGTTAACTACTTGCACAATAGGAAACGTCAACTCTGGATTTTACGGTGATTCGTGCCTCTCTCGAGCGCCACGTAACCACGGATCCGATTTCTCAATCCTTGCGTCTAGCCCCTCTCGGGCGCATAGAGTGAAAGACAGAAATTGGATTAAAATACCAAAATCCAACCTCAATTATAATCCTACCCTAATTAACTAATTTAATCAAATATCTGGAAAACAAATATTCAATAAACATTAATTATCAAATCAGACTCAATAAACATTCAAAACCTAAGTTCAAACTATATAAAAAATTAAATTAAAAAATGACGAATTACTCCCCTTCTCCTTCCTCTCGCTCGGGTAGCAACTCATTCTCACGGGTGCTGCAATTTCCCGAAATCAATGGCTTCGGGTTGGCAAGAGTGAGTGGCCGGAGGTAGAGACGACGCCGGCAACGAAGGTTGGAAGCCGACAGACGGAGGTAACGTCCGGCGAAGAACGAAACAGAGCTGACGTTCTCTAACCGGCTCTCTCGAGTCTCGGTCGGAGTCGGAATAGCTCCGCGACAGGTCGGAAATATGTAATAGATGTCGGTGGATAGTCGGAAAGCGGAAGTGGCACCGGAGAAGCCCTCTCGGATCAGTTCTCGGCCTGGCGAGCAACGACTGTCGAACTCACCTCGACAGAGACTCTCTCAAGGTCTCCTCGGGTTTGTTCTCGGTTGCTGGACGGCGGTGGACGACGGTGGCGCGGCGAACGGCAATGGCCCGGCAAACGACGGTGGGAAACTCCTCTCGGGTCTCCCCTATTTCCGGTGCTCTTTTCTGGTCGACGCACCCTCTGTTTTCTCTTTACGCTCCTCTCTCCCTTTAATACCCTCTTATTTATTTTAAAACGATTTGACCTAAAAATCACCTCCATTTCACTAAGGGCATTTTCGTAAATATCTCCTTCTCCACCAAAATTCTCCTGAAATTCCATAATTGAATCTATAAAAAGCATTTCAGGAAGAAATAAATCTTAAAAATAATGAAATATAATTTAGGAGAGAAAAATATGCAATATCGACAGTGATTAATGCCAAATTCAATAACTGCTCATTTCATTTGAAAACCGATAAATAACCACCTATAACACAATTATAAAGGTTATTCTATTATAATTAACCTAGTTTTGGTATCCACGTTCGGGAAATTCCACAAGTACAACCCCTAATATCTTGGTGGAATTTTATAAGAAAGAGATTTGTAATTGATCCTAACATGTTTTAAATGTGGTGGATATGCATGCCAGAAACATAATGAAGTTTCAAATTACCTAATGATCCAAAAACTTTATGGAGTAGAAAAAATTAAATTCTCAAGTTAACGATCGGTGGGATATTTAACAAACAACCCAATTTTTGCCTATTTTACAAAAAGGGGAACTAAAAAATCACAAATACTTTTTGGATTTATCTCTCTTAGCATTTGTGCATTTCCATTTTGGATGTTCAATTTTTTTTCAAACTTAAGTTTTTACTCTCCTAGTTTTCTCGTAAAAAAAAGATAAGGAAAATATAGATCACAACAAAATAAAAATTTTAGATTTTCTGTAGGCAAAAAAAAAATTGAAAACAATAATCAATGTGAATGAAGAAAATTATTTCACACACTAAAATTGAACACCAAGGTTTTGCTATCCACGTTGGGGAAATTCAACTAGTACAACCCCTAATAGCTTGGTGGAATTTTATAAGAAAGAGATTTCTAATTGATCCAAACATGTTTTAAGTGTGGTGGATATGCATGCCAGAAACATGTTGAAGATGCAAATGAGCTAATGATCCAAAAATTTCTAGGTGTAGAAAAAATTAAATTCTCAAGTTAACGTGCGGTGGGATATTTACCATAGCCAAACAACCCACTTTTTGCCTATTTTAGAAAAAGCAGACATAAAAAATCACAGAAAATTAAATTATTAAGTTAACGTGCGGTGGGATATTTACCAGAGCCAAACAACCTACTTTTTTCCTATTTCACAAAAAGCGGACCTAAAAAATCACGTATACTTTTTTGAATAATCTCGCTCAGCATTTGTGCATTTCCATTTTGGATGTTCAATTTTTTTTCAAACTTGATATTTCACTCTCCCAGTTTTCTCGTAAACAAGATGATTAGGCAAATATAGAACACAACAAAGTGAAAATTTTAGAGTTTATGTATGCAAAAAAAATTGAAAACTATAATAAATGTGAGTGAAGAAAGTTATTTCACGCACTCAAAATGAACAACAAAGTTTTTGTTTCCAGGTTGGGGAAATTCCACTAGTACAACCCCTAATAGCTTGGTGGAATTTTATATGAAAGAGATTTCTAATTGATCCTAACATGTTATAAATGTGGCGGATATGCATGCCAGAAACATATATATGATGCAAATGACCTAATGATCCAAAAATTTGAAGGAGTAGAAAAAATTAAATTCTCAAGTTAACGTGTGGCGGGATGTATACCAGAGCCAAACCAACCACTTTTTGCCTATTTTAGAAAAAAACAAACCTAAAACATCACAGATACTTTTTGGAATTATCTCTCTCAACATTTGTGCATTTCCATTTTGGATGTTCAATTTTTTTCAAACTTGAGTTTTCACTCTCCCAGTTTTCTCTTAAACAAAAATATAAGGCAAATATAGATCAAAAGAAAATGAAAATTTCAGAGTTCATGTATGCAAAAAAATTTGAAAACGATAATAAATGTGAGAGAAGAAAATTATGTCACGCACTAAAAATGAACACCAAAGTTTTGTGATCCAGTTTGGGAAATTCCACTTGTACAACCCCTAATAGCTTGGTGGAATTTTATAAGAAAGAGATTTCTAATTGATCCAAACATGTTTTAAGTGTGGTGGATATGTATGCCAGAAACATGTTGAAGATGCAAATGAGCTAATGATCCAAAAATTTCAAGGAGTAGAAAAAATTAAATTCTCAAGTTAACGTGCGGTGGGAAATTTACCATAGGTAAACAACCCACTTTTTGCCTACTTTAGAAAAAGCAGACCAAAAAAATCACAGATACTTTTTTGAATTATCTCTATCAGCATTTATGCATTTCCATTTTGGATGTTCAATTTTTTATCAATCTTGATTTTTCACTCTCCCAGTTTTCTCGTAAACAAAAAGATAAGGCAAATGTAGATCACAACAAATTAAAATTTTAGAGTTTATGTATGCAAAAATATTTGAAAACTTTAGTAAATGTGAGTGAAGAAAGTAATTTCATGCACTCAAAATGATCAACAAAGTTTTGGTATCCACGTTGGGGAAATTCCACTAGTACAACCCCTAATAGCTTGGTGGAATTTTATAAGAAAGAGATTTCTAATTGATTGTAATGTGTTTTAAATGTGCTGGATATGCATGCCAGAAACATGTTGAAGATGCAAATTACCTAATGATCCAAAAGGTTCAAGGAGTAGAAAAAATTAAATTATCAAGTTAACGTGCGGTGGGATATTTACTATAGCCAAACAACCCACTTTTTGCCTATTTTCAAAAAAGAAGACCTAAAAAATCACAGAAAATTAAATTCTCAAGTTACGTGCGGTGGGATATTTACCAGAGCCAAACGACCTACTTTCTCCCTATTTCACAAAAAGCGGACCTAAAAAATCACATATACTTGTTTGAATAATCGCGCTCTGCATTTGTGCCTTTCCATTTTGGATGTTCAATTTTTTTTCAAACTTGATATTTCACTCTCCCAGTTTTCTCATAAACAAAATGATTAGGAAAATATAGAACACAACAAAATAAAAATTTTGGAGTTTATGTATGCCAAAAAATTTGAAAACTATAATAAATGTGAGTGAATAAAGTTATTTCACGCACTCAAAATGAACAACAAAGTTTTTGTTTCCAGGTTGGGAAAATTCCACTAGTACAACCCCTAATAACTTGGTGGAATTTTATATGAAAGAAATTTCTAATTGATTCTAACATGTTATAAATGTGGTGGATATGCATGCCAGAAACATATATATGATGCAAATGACCTAATGATCCAAAAATTTGAAGGTGTTGAAAATATTAAATTCTTAAGTTAACGTGTGGCAGGATATATACCAGAGCCAAACAACCCACTTTTTGCCTATTTTAGAAAAAGCAGACCTAAAAAATAACAGATACTTTTTGGAATTATCTCTCTCAGCATTTGTGCATTTCCATTTTGGATGTTCAATTTTATTCAAACTTGAGTTTTCACTCTCCCGGTTTTCTCTTAAACAAAAAGATAAGGCAAATATAGATCAAAAGAAAATGAAAATTTTAGAGTTCATGTATGCAAAAAAATTTGAAAACGATAATAAATGTGAGAGAAGAAAATTATTTCACGCACAAAAAATGATCACCAAAGTTTTGTTATCACGTTTGGCAAATTCGAGTTGTACAACCCCTAATAGCTTGGTGAAATTTATAAGAAAGAGATTTCTAATTGATCCTAACATGTGGTAAATGTGGTGGATATGCATTCTGGAAACATTTTGAAGATGTAAATGACCTAATGATCCAAAAATTTCAAGGAGTTGAAAAAATTAAATTCTCAAGTTAACGTGTGGTGGGATATTTACCCGAGCCAAACAACCCACTTTTTGCCTATTTTAGAAAAAGCAAACCTAAAAAGTCACAGATACCTTTTTGAATTATCTCTATCAGCATTTATGCATTTCCATTTTGGATGTTCAATTTTTTATCAATCTTGATTTTTCACTCTCCCAGTTTTCTCGTAAACCAAAAGATAAGGCAAATATAGATCACAACAAAATGAAAATTTAAGAGTTTTTGTATGCAAAAATATTTGAAAACTATAGTAAATATGAGTGAATAAAGTTATTTCACGCACTCAAAATGAACAACAAAGTTTTGGTATCCACGTTGGGGAAATTCCACTACTACAACCCCTAATAGCTTGGTGGAATTTATAATAAAGAGATTTCTAATTGATCCTAACGTGTTTTAAATGTGCTGGATATGCATGCCAGAAACATGTTGAACATGCAAATTACCTAATGATCCAAAACTTTCAAGGTGTAGAAAAAATTAAATTCTCAAGTTAACGTGCAGTGAGATATTTACCAGAGCCAAACAACCCATTTTTGCCTATTTAGCAAAAAGCGGACCTAAAAAATCACATATACTTTTTGAAATTATCTCTCTCAGCATTTGTGCATTTCCATTTTGGATCAATTTTTTTTCAAACTTGAGTTTTCACTCTCCTAGTTTTCTTTTAAACAAAAAGATAAGTAAAATATAGATCAAAAGAAATTGAAAATTTTAGAGTTCATGTATGCAAAAAAATTTGAAAATGATAATAAATGTGAGTGATGAAAATTATTTCACGCACAAAAAATGAATACCAAAGTATTGTTATCTACGTTTAGGAAATTCCACTAGTACAACCCCTAATAGCTTGGTGGAATTTTATAATAAAAATATTTTGAATTGATCCTAACATGTTGAAATGTGGTGGATATGCATGCCAAAAACATGTTGAAGAGGCAAATGAGCTAATGATCCAAAAATTTGAAAGAGTAGAATAAAAATTAAATTCTCTAGTTAACATGTAGTGGGATATTTACCAGAGCCAAACAACCCACTTTTTGCCTATTTTACAAAAAAAAGACCTAAAAAACCACAGTTACTTTTTGGAATTATCTCTCTCAGCATTTGTGCATTTCCATTTTGGATTTTTAATTTTTTTTCAAACTTGAGTTTTCACTCTCCCAGTTTTCTTGTAAACAAAAAGATAAGGCAAATATACATCACAAAAAAATGAAAATTTTAGAGTTTATTTATACAAAAAAAATTGAAAACTATAATCAAAGTGAATGAAGAAAATTATTTCACGCACTAAAAATGAACACCAAAGTTTTGCTATCCACGTTGGAGAAATTCAACTAGTACGACCCCTAATAGCTTGGTGGAATTTTATAAGAAAGAGATTTGTAATTGATCCTAACATGTTGCCAGAAACATGTTGAAGAGGCAAATGACCTAATGATCCAAATATTTCATGGAGTAGAAAAAATTAAATTATCAAGTTAACGCATGATGGGATATTTACTAGAGCCAAACAACCAACTTTTTGCTTAATTTAGAAAAAGCGGACCTAAAAAATCACAGATAGTTTTTAGAATTATCTCTCTCTGCTTTTGTGCATTTCCTTTTTGGACGTTCAATTTTTTTTCAAACTTGAGTTTTCACTATCCCAGTTTTCTCAAAAAGCAAAAGATAAGGCAAATATAGATCACAACAAAATGAAAATTTTAGAGATAATGTATGGAAAAAGTTTTGACAACTACAATAAATGTGAGTGAAGAAAATTATTTCACGCACTAAAAATTAACACCAAGGTTTTGTTATCCACGTTGGAGAAATTCCACGTGTACAACCCCTAATAGCTAGGTGGAATTTTATAAGAAAGACATTTCTAATTGATCCTAACATGTTTTAAATGTGGTGGATATGCATGTCAAAAACATGTTGAAGATGCAAATGACCTATTGATCCAAAACTTTCAAGGAGTAGAAAAATTTTCTTTCTCAAGTTAAAATGCGGTGGGATATTTACCAGAGTAAAACAACCCACTTTTTGCCTATTTTACAAAACGAGGACCTAAAAACTCATAGATACTTTTTGGAATTAACACTCTCAGCATTTGTAAATTTCCATTTTGGATGTTGAATTTTTTTTCAAACTTGAGTTTTCACTCTCCCAGTTTTCTCGTAAACAAAAAAAAAGGCAAAATATATATCACAACAAAATGAAAATTTTAGAGTTTATGTATGAAATTTTTTTTCAAAACTATAATAAATGTGAGTGAAGAAAATTATTTCATGCACTAAAAATGAACACCAAAGTTTTCATATCAACGTTGGGGAAATTCCACTAGTACAACCACTAATAGCTTGGTGGAATTTTATAAGAAAGACATTTTAAATTTATCCTAACATGTTTTAAATATGGTGGATATGCATGCCAGAAACATGGTTAAGATGCAAATGACCTAATGATTCAAAAATTTCAAAGAGTACAAAAAATTAAATTCTCAAGTTAACGTGCGGTGGGATATTTACCAGAACCAAATAACCCACTTTTTGCCTATTTTAAAAAAATAGGACCTAAAAAATCACAGATACTTTTTGGAATTATCTCTGTCAACATTTTTGAATTTTCATTTTTGATGTTCAATTTTTTTTCAAACTTGAGTTTTCGCTCTCCTAGTTTTCTCGTAGACAAAAAGATAAGGCAAATATGGATCACAACAAAATGAAAATTTTTGAGTTTATGAATGCAAAAAAATTTTAAAACTATAATAAATGTGAGTGAAGGAAATTATTTTATGCAGTAAAAATGAACACCAAGGTTTTGTTATCCACGTTGGGGAAATTCCTCAAGTACAACCGCTAATAGCTTGGTGGAATTTTATAAGAAAGAGATTTCAAATTGATACTAACATGTTTTAAATGTTGTGGATATGCATGCCAGAAAAATGTTGAAGATGCAAATGTCTTAATGATCCAAAAATTTCAAGGAGTAGAAAAAATTAAATTATCAAGTTAACGCGCGGTTGGATATTTACCAGAGCCAAACAACCCACCTTTTGTCTATTTTACAAAAAGCGGACCTAAAAAATCACAGATACTTTTTGGAATTATCTCTCTCAGTATTTGTACGTTTCCATTTTGGATGTTCAATTTTTTTTCAGACTTGAGTTTTCACTCTCACAGTTTTCTCGTAAACAAATGGAGAAGGCAAATATAGATCAAAAGAAAAGGAAAATTTTAGAATTTATGTATGCAAAAAATTTTGAAAACCATAATAAATGTGAGTGAAGAAAATTATTTGACGCTTTAAAAATGAACACCAAAGTTTTTTTATCCACGTTTGGGAAATTCCACTAGTACAACCTCCAATTGCTTGGTGGAATTTTATAAGAAGGAGATTTCAAATTGATCATAACATGTTTAAAATATGGTGGATATGCATGCCAGAAACATGTTGAAATTGAAAATGACCTAATGATCCAAAAATTTCAAGGAGTAGAAAAAATAATTCTCAAGTTAACGTGCGGTGGGATATTTAGCAGTGCCAAACAACCCACTTTTTGCCAATTTTACAAAAAGCGGATCTAAAAAATCACAGGTACTATTTGGTCTCAGCATTTGTGCATTTCCATTTTGGATGTTGAATTTTTTTTCAAACTTGAGTTTTCTCTCTCCCAATTTTCTCATAAACAAAAAGATAAGGCAAATAAAGATCACAACAAAATGAAAATTTTAGAGTTTACGTATGCAAAAAAAATTTAAAAATATAATAAATGTGATAGGAGAAAATTATTTCACACACTAAAAATGAACACCAAAGTTTTGTTATCCACGTTGAGGAAATTTCACTAGTACAACCCCAAATAGCTTGGTGGAATTTTATAAGAAAGCGATTGGTAATTGCTCCTATCATGTTGTAAATGTGATGGATATGCTTACTAGAGCCAAACAACCCACTTTTTGCCTATTTTTTAAAAAGCGGACCTAAAAAATCACAAATACTTTTCAAATTTATCTCTCTCAGCATTTGTGCATTTCCATTTTGGATGTTCAATTTATTTTCAAACTTGATTTTTCACTCTCCCAGTTTTCTCATAAACAAAAAGATAAGGCAAATATAGAACACAACAAAATGAAATTTTTAGAGTTTATGTATGCAAAAAAAATTGAAAACTATCATAAATTTGACTGAAAGAGAGTTTTTTCACGCACTCAAAATGAACAACAAAGTTTTGGTATTCACGTTGGGAAAATTCCACTAGTACAACCCCTAATAGCTAGGTGGAATTTTATATGAAAGAGATTTCTAATTGATCCTAACATGTTTTAAATGTGGTGGATATGCATGCCAGAAACTTGTTGAAGATGCAAATGACCTAATGATCCAAAAATTTAACGGAGTAGAAAAAATTAAATTCTCAAGATAATGTGCGGTGGGATATTTACCAGAGCCAAACAACCCACTTTTTGCCTACTTTAGAAAAAGCAGAACTAAAAAATCACAGATACATTTTGGAAATATCTCTTTAAGCATTTGTGCATTTCCATTTTGGATGTTCAATTTTTTTTCAAACTTGAGTTTTCACTTTCCCAGCTTACTCGTAAACAAAAAGATAAGGAAAATTTTGATCACAACAAAATGAAAATTTTAGAGTTTATGTATGCAAAAAAATTTGAAAACTAAAATCAAAGTGAGTGAAGAAAATTATTTCACGCACTAAAAATGAACACCAAAGTTTTGTTATCCACGTATGGGAAATTCCACTAGTACAACCCGTAATAGCTTGGTGGAATTTTATAAGAAAGTAATTTCTAATTGATCCTAACATGTTTTTAATGTGGTGGATATGCATGCCAGAAACATGTTGAAGATGCAAATTACCTAATGATCCAAAAATTTCATGGAGTAGAAAAATTTTAATTCTAGAGTTAACGTGCGGTGGGATATTTACGAGAGCCAAACAACCCACTTTTTGCCTATTTTACAAAAAGCGGACCTAAAAAATAACACATACTTTTTTGAATTATCTCTCTCAGCATTTGTGCATTTGCACTTTGGATGTTCAATTTTTTATCAAACTTGAGTTTTCACTCTCCCAGTTTTCTCGTAAACAAAAAGATAAGGCAAATATAGATCACAACAAAATGAAAATTTTAGAGTGTTTCTATGCAAAAAAATTTGAAAACTATAATAAATGTGAGTGAGGAAAATTATTTCATGCACTAAAAATGAACACAAGGGTTTTGTTATCCATGTTGGGGAAATTCCTCTAGTACAACCCCTAATAGTTTTGTGGAATTTTAAGAAAGAGATTTCAAATTGATCCTAACATGTTTTAAATGTTGTGGATATGCATTCCAGAAACATGTTGAAGATGCAAATGACCTAATGATCCAAAAATTTCAAGTTAACGAGCGGTGGGATATTTAGCAGAGCCAATCAACCCACTTTTTGTCTATTTTAAAAAAACTGGACCTAAAAAATCACAGATACTTTTTGGAATTACCTCGCTCAGCATTTGTGCATTTCCATTTTGGATGTTCAATTTTTTTTCAAACGTGAATTTTCACACTCCAAGTTTTCTCGTGAACAAAAAGATACGGCAAATATAGATCACAACACAACAAAATGAAAATTTTACAGTTTATGTATGCAAAAAAAATTCAAAACTATAATAAATGTGAGTGAAGAAAATTATTTCACACACTAAAAATGAACACCAAAGTTTTGTTATCCACGTTGGGGAAATTCCACTAGTACAACTCCAAATAGATTGGTGGAATTTTATAAGAAAGAGATTCCTAATTGATCCTAACATGTTTTAAATGTGGTGGATATGCATGCCAGAAACATGTTGAAGATGTGAATGACCTAATGATCCAAAAATTTCAAGGAGTAGAAAAAATTAAACTCTCAAGTTAACGTGCGATGGGATAGTTACCAGAGCCAAACAACCCACTTTTTGAATATATTACAAAAAGCGTACCTAAAAAACCATAGATACTTTTTGGAATTATCTCGCTCAGCATTTGTGCTTTTCCATTTTGGATGTTCAATTTTTTTTTCAAACATGAGTTTTCTCTCTCCCAGTTTTCTCTGAAAAAAACGATAAGATAAATATAGATCACAACAAAATGAAAATTTTAGAGTTTATGTATGCAAAAAAATTATGAAACTATAATAAGTGTGAGTGAAGAAAAATATTTCACGCACTAAAAATGAACACCGGAGTTTTGTTATGTACATTAGGGAAATTCCACTAGTACATGCCCTAATAGCTTGGTGGAATTTTATAAGAAAGACATTTCCAATTGATCCTGACATATTTTAAATGTGGTGGATATGCATACCAGAAACATGTTGAAGTTGCAAATGACCTAATGATCCAAAAATTTCAACGAGTAGAAAAAATTAAATTCTCAAGTTAACATGCGGTTGGATATTTACCAGAGCCAACAACCCACTTTTTGCCTATTTTACAAAAAGCGGACCTAAAAAGTCACAGATACTTTTTGGAATTATCTCTCTCAGCATTTGTGCATTTCCATTTTGGATGTTCAATTTTTATTTCAAACTTGAGTTTTCACTCTCCCAGTTTTCTCGTAATAAAAAAGTTAAGGCAAATATAGATCATAACAAAATGAAAATTTTAGAGTGTATGTATGCAAAAAAATTTAAAAACTATAATAAATGTGAGTGAAAAAAATTATTTCATGTACTAAAAATGAACACCAAAGTTTTGATATCAACGTTGGGGAAATTCCACTAGTACAACCACTAATAGCTTGGTGGAATTTTATAAGAAGGACATTTTAAATTGATCCTAACATGTTTTAAATGTGGTGGATATGCATGCCAGAAACATGGTTAAGATGCAAATGAGCTAATGATTCAAAAATTTCAAAGAGTAAAAAAAATTAAATTCTCAAGTTAATGTGCGGTGGGATATTTACCAGAACCAAATAACCCACTTTTTGCCTATTTTACAAAAATAGGACCTAAAAAATCACAAATTGTTTTTGGAATTATCTCACTCAACATTTGTGCATTTCCATTTTGGATGTTCAATTTTTTTTCTAACTTGAGTTTTCACTCTCCTAGTTTTCTCGTAAACAAAAAGATAAGGCAAATATAGATCACAACAAAATGAAAATTTTAGAGTTTATGAATGCAAAAAAAATTGAAAACTATAATAAATGTGAGTGAAGAAAATTTTTTCATGCACTAAAAATGAACACCAAGGTTTTGTTATCCACGTTGGGGAAATTCATCTAGTTCAACCGCTAATAGCTTGGTGGAATTTTATAAGAAAGAGATTTCAAATTGATCCTAACATGTTTTAAATATTGTGGATATGCGTGCCAAAAACATGTTGACGATGCAAATGACCTAATGATCCAAAAATTTCAAGGAGTAGAAAAAATTAAATTATCTAGTTAACGCGCGGTTGGATATTTACTAGAGCCAAACAACCCAGTTTTTGTCTATTTTACAAAAAGCGGACCTAAAAAATCACAGATACTTTTTGAAATTATCTCTCTCACCATTTGTGCGTTTCCATTTTGGATGTTCAATTTTTTTTCAAACTTGAGTTTTCACTCTCGCAGTTTTCTCGTAAACAAACAGAGAAGGCAAATATAGATCAAAGCAAAAGGAAAATTTTAGAATTTATTTATGTAAAAAAATTTGAAAACCATAATAAATGTGAGTGAAGAAAATTATTTGACGCTTTAAAAATGAACACCAAAGTTTTGTTATCCACGTTGGGGAAATTCCACTAGTACAACCTCCAATAGCATGGTGGAATTTTATAAGAAAGATATTTCAAATTGATCCTAACATGTTTTAAATATGGTGGATATGCATGCCAAAAACATGTTGAAAATGAAAATGACCTAATGATCCAAAAATTTCAAGGAGTACAAAAAAATAATTATCAAGTTAACGTGAGGTGGGATATTTAGCAGTGCCAAACAACCCACTTTTTGCCAATTTTACAAAAAGCGGACCTAAAAAATCACAGGTACTTTTTGGAATAATCTCTCTCAGCATTTGTGCATTTCCATTTTGGATGTTGAATTTTTTTTCAAACTCAAGTTTTCTCTCTCCCAATTTTCTCGTAAACAAAAAGATAAGGCAAATAAAGATCACAACAAAATGAAAATTTTAGAGTTTACGTATGCAAAATTTTTTTTAAAATATAATAAATGTGATAGGAGAAAATTATTTCACACACTAAAAATGAACACTAAAGTTTTGTTATCCACGTTGGGAAAATTCCACTAGTACAACCCCAAATAGCTTGGTGGAATTTTATAAGAAAGCGATTTCTAATTGCTCCTAACATGTTGTAATTGTGATGGATATGTTTGTCGGAAACATGTTGAAGATGTAAATGACTTAATGATCCAAAAATTTCAAGGTGTAGAAAAAATTAAATTCTCCAGTTAAAGTGCGGTGGGATATTTACCAGAGCCAAACAACCCACTTTTTGCCTATATTTCAAAAAGCGGACCAAAAAAATCACAGATACTTTTCAGATTTATCTCTCTCAGCATTTGTGCATTTCCTTTTTGGATTTTCAATTTATTTTCAAACTTGATTTTTCGTTCTCCCAGTTTTCTCGTAAACAAAAAGATAAGGTAAATATAGAACACAACAAAATGAAATTTTTAGAGTTTATGTATGCAAAAAAATTTGAAAACTATAATAAATTTGACTGGAAGAGAGTTTTTTCACGCACTCAAAATGAACAACAAAGTTTTGGTATCCACGTTGGGGAAATTCCACTAGTACAACCCCTAATAGCTAGGTGGAATTTTATATCAAAGTGATTTCTAATTGATCCTAACATGTTTTAAATGTTGTGGATATGCATGCCAGAAACTTGTTGAAGATGCAAATGACCTAATGATCCAAAAATTTAACGGAGTAGAAAAAATTAAATTCTCATGTTAATGTGCGGTGGGATATTTACCAGAGCCAAACAACCCACTTTTTGCCTACTATCAAAGTGAGTGAAGAAGATTATTTCACGCACTAAAAATGAACACCAAAGTTTTTTTATCCACGTATGGGAAATTCCACAAGTACAACCCCTAATAGCTTGGTGGAATTTTATAAGAAAGTGATTTCTAATTGATCCTAACATGTTTTTAATGTGGTGGATATGCATGCCAGAAACGTGTTGAAGATGCAAATTACCTAATGATCCAAAAATTTCATGGAGTAGAAAAAAATAAATTATCAAGCAAACGTGCGGTGGGATATTTACGAGAGCCTAACAACCCACTTTTTGTCTATTTTACAAAAACTGGACCTAAAAAATCACAGATACTTTTTGGAATTATCTCTTTCAGCATTTGTGCATCTCTATTTTGGATGTTCAATTTTTTTTAAACTTGAGTTATCGCACTCCATGTTTTCTCGGAAAGAAAAAGATAAGGCAAATATAGATCACAACACAACAAAATGAAAATTTTACAGTTTATGTATGCAAAAGAAATTCAAAACTATAATAAATGTGAGTGAAAAAAATTATTTCACACACTAAAAATGAACACCAAAGTTTTGTTATCCACGTTGGGGAAATTCCACTAGTACAACCCCAAATAGCTTGGTGTAATTTTATAAGAAAGAGATTCCTAATTGATCCTAACATGTTTTAAATGTGGTGGATATGCATGCCAGAAACATGTTTTAAATGTGGTGGATATGTATGCCAAAAACATGTTGAAGACGTGAATGACCTAATGATCCAAAAATTTCAAGGAGTAGAAAAAAATAAACTCTCAAGTTAACATGCGATGGGATAGTTACCAGAGCCTAACAACCCACTTTTTGCCTATATTACAAAAAGCGTACCTAAAAAATCATAGATACTTTTTGGAATTATCTCGCTCAGCATTTGTGCATTTCGATTTTGGATGTTCAATTTTTTTTTCAAACGTGAGTTTTCTCTCCCAGTTTTCTCTGAAACAAAAAGATAAGATAAATATAGATCACAACAAAATGAAAATTTTAGAGTTTATGTATGCAAAAAAATTATGAAAGTATAATAAATGTGAGTGAAGAAAAATATTTCACGCACTAAAAATGAACACCGTAGTTTTGTTATCCACATTAGGGAAATTCCACTAGTACATGCCCTAATAGCTTGGTGGAATTTTATAAGAAAGAGATTTCTAATTGATCCTGACATGTTTTAAATATGGTGGATATGGATACCAGAAACATGTTGAAGATGCAAATGACCTAATGATCCAAAAATTTCAAGGAGTAGAAAAAATTAAATTCTCAAGTTAACATGCGGTGGGATATTTACCAGAGCCAACAACCCACTTTTTTCCTATTTTTCAAAAAGCGGACCTAAAAATCACAGATACTTTTTGGAATTATCTCTCTTAGCATTTGTGCATTTCCATTTTGGATGTTCAATTTTTTTTTCAAAATTGATTTTTCACTCTCCCAGTTTTCTCGCAATAAAAAAGATAAGGCAAATATAGATCACAACAAAATGAAAATTTTGGAGTTTATGTATGAATTTTTTTTAGAAAACTATGATAAATGTGAGTGAAGAAAATTATTTCACGCACAAAAAATGAACACCAGACTTTTGTTATCCACGTTGGTGAAATTCCACTAGTACATCTCCTAATAGCTTGGTGGAATTTTATAAAAAAGTGATTTCTAATTGATCCTAACATGTTTAAAATGTGCTGGATATGCATGCCAGAAACATGTAGAAGATGCAAAAGACCTAATGATCCAAAAATTTCGAGGAGTAGAAAAAATTAAATTCTCAATTCAACGTGTGGTGGGATATATATCAAAGCCAAACAAAGCACTTTTAGCCTATTTTACAAAAAGTGGACCCAAAAAATTACATATATTTTTTTTACTTATCTCTCTCCGCATTTGTACATTTCCATTTTGGATGTTCAATTTTTTTTCAAACTTGAGTTTTCACTCTCCCAGTTTTCTCGTATACAAAACGATAGGGGCAATAAAGATCACAACAAAATGAAAATTTTAGAGTTTATGTATGCAGAAAATTTTGAAAACTACAATGAATATGAGTGAAGAAAATTATTTCATGCACTAAAAATGAAAAGCAAAGTTTTGTTATCCACGTTTGGGATATTCCACTAGTACAACCCCAAATAGCTTGGTGGAATTTTATAAGAAATATATTTTAAATTGATCCTAACATGTTTTAAATGTGGTGGATATGCATGCGAGAAACATGTTGAAGATGCAAATGACCTAATGATCCAAAAATTTCAAGGAGTAGAAAAAATTAAATTCTCAAGTTAACGTGTGTATGGATATTTACCGGAGCCCAACAACCCACTTTTTGCCTATTTTACAAAAAGCAGACCAAAAAAATCACAGAATTTTTTTTTAATTATCTCTCTCAGCATTTGTGCATATCCATTTTGGATGTTCAATTTTTTTTTTTCAAACTTGAGTTTTCACTCTCCCAGTTTTCTCGTAAACAAAAAAGAGAATACAAATATAGATCCAAACAAAAAAAAATTTTTAGAGTTTAAGTATGCAAAAAAAATTGAAAACTATAATAAATGTGAGTGAAGAAAATTATTTCACACACTAAAAATTAACACCAGAGTTTTGTTATCCACGTTGGGGAAATTCCACTAGTACAACCGCTAATAGCTTGGTGGAATTTTATAAGAAGGAGATTTCTAATTGATCCTAACATGTTTTAAATATTGTGGATATGCAAGCCAGAAACATATTGAAGATGCAAATGACCTAATGATCCAATAATTTCGAGTAGAAAAAATTGAATTCTCAAGTTAACGTGCAGTGATATATTTACCAGAACCTAACTACCCACTTTTTGCCTATTTTAAACAAAGCGGACCTTAAAAACCACATATACTTTTTGGAATTTTCTCTCTCAGCATTTGTTCATTTCCATTTTGGATGTTCAATTTTTTTTTCAAACTTGAGCTTTCACTCTGCCAGTTTTCTCATAAACAAAAAGATAAGGCAAATATAGATGACAAGAAAATGAAAATTTTAGAGTTTATGTATGCAAAAAATTTGGAAAACTATACTAAATGTGAGTGAAGAAAATTATTTCACACACTAAAACTGAACACCAGACTTTTGTTATCCACGTTGGGGAAATTGCACTAGTACAACTCCTAGTAGCTTGGTGAAATTTTCTAATTGATCCTAACATATTTTAAATGTGGGTGGATATGCATGCCATAAACATGTTGAAGATGCAAATGACCTAACGATCCAAAAATTTCAAGGAGTAGAAAAAATTAAATTCTCAAGTTAACATGCGGTGGATATTTACCAGAGCCAAACAACCCACTCTTTGCCTATTTTACAAAAAGTGGACCAAAAAATCACAGATGTTTTTTGGAATTATCTCTCTCAGCATTTGAGCATTTCCATTTTGGATTTGCAATTTTTTTTTCAAACTTGAGTTTTCACTCTCCCAGTTTTCTCATAAACAAAAAGATAAGGCAAATATAGATCACAACAAAATGCAAATTTTAGAGTTTATGTATGCAAAAGAATTTGAAAACTATAATAAATGTGAGTGATGAAAATTATTTTCAAGTACTAAAAATGGACACCAAAGTTTTGTTATCTACATTGGGGAAATTCTGCTAGTACAACCCCAGATAGCTTGGTGGAATTTTATAAGAAAGAGATTTCTAATTGATCATAACATGTTTTAAATGTGGTGGATATGCATGCCAGAAACATGTTAAGATGCAAAGGACCTGATGATCCAAAAATTTCAAGGAGTAGAAAAAATTAAACACTCAAGTTAACGTGCAGTGGGATATTTACCAGAGCCAAACAACCCACTTTTTGCCTATTTTTCAAAAAGCGGACCTAAAACATCACTTATACTTTTTGGAATTATCTCTCTCAGAATTTGTGCATTTCCAATTTGGACGTTCAATTTTTTTTTCAAACTTGAGTTTTCACTCTACCAGTTTTCTCGTAAACAAAAAGATAAGGCAAATATAGATGACAACAAAATGAAAATTTTAGAGTTTATGTATGCAAAAAATTTTGAAAACTATACTAAATGTGAGTGAAGAAAATTATTTCACACACTAAAACTGAACACCAGACTTTTGTTATCCACGTTGGGGAAATTGCACTAGTACAACTCCTAATAGCTTGGTGAAATTTTATAAGAAAGAGATTTCTAATTGATCCTAACATATTTTAAATGTGGTGGATATGCATGCCAGAAACATGTTGAAGATGCAAATGACCTAACGATCCAAAAATTTCAAGGAGTAGAAAAAATTAAATTCTCAAGTTAACATGCGGTGGGATCCAAACAAGCCACTCTTTGCCTATTTTACAAAAAGCGGACCAAAAAATCACAGATGTTTTTGGGAATTATCTCTCTCAGCATTTGAGCATTTCCATTTTGGATTTGCAATTTTTTTTTCAAACTTGAGTTTTCATGTTATGCACGCAATAACATTATTATTTTAGTGTTTTCTTTAATTTACTTTATTTTATTTCAGTTTTAGGTCACATGGGTGTTTTTGGAATTATTTATTAATAGGGATATTTTTGGAATATTTTATTCATAGGGATATTTCTGTAATATTTTATTAAACCCTAACAGGGCGAACCCTATTTAAGAGGTAAGAGTAATGAGAAATACAAGCATTGAAGTATTAAGAATTAGGTTAAATCTAGAGTAAAGAGGCTTAGAGTTCTCCTCAACGAGCTCTAGGGTTTTCAAGCTTCCCTTTGGCTTGATCTTCGTTTTCATCTTCCCCATGTCTTCCTACAACCCCTTCGGTAATGCTTGGAAGACTCGTAACCCGTGGCAGACCCCAGATCCTCCCAAAGGATCCACATGTCAGATCCGGGACCGTAACAACTGGTATCAGAGCAGGAACACAATGGGTTATTCTATATCCCAAGAAAGATGGGTTGCTAAGGGTAAGGAATTGGAAGAAATACGAGCACGGTTAGATGCTTCAATTGAATGTTCGGCAATGGAGCCACGTGCTCCCACAGAAAAGGTCATACGACCTGAAATTTCCTGCATATGCGTAGAAGAGGCAGCTGCTGCCTTGGACAAGCAGAAAGGCCAACGACGACAACATCAGAATTTAGGGATTCCAAAATTCCAAAAATGGCTGCACCGGAAATTCCGACGGCACTCGAAATCTCCGAGCAAGCGCAGAACTTCCGATATGCCTCCAAGGGCTACGATTCGCCTCCAAGTGGTGCGATTCGCCGCCGGAGTAGCAGGCGACCCAGTCGCGTCCCTTGGGTTCGTCGGCAAACTACCCGAGAGCCCTCTGTCTCGAAAAAATTCCAAGCGGCGATGCCTCAGCGGGCTTCTTGTCGCCACCGACGAAGCAGGATAGTTCGTCGGTGCCATAAGCAACTTTTTCGCAAGGAATCTCGGTTCCGGGAGGCTGAGGAACGACGATTTACAAGTTTCCGAGACCCCTCTGTCTCGGAAACTATCCAAGCGGCGAAGCCCCGACGGGCTGCAATTCGCCACCGGAAAATCATGCGATTCCATCGGTGCTGGGAGAGAGGAAAGAGACGCCCGTCGCCGGTAATCGTCGGTGCCATGAGGAACGGAACCGCCGGCCGCAGAGTTCGGGAGCCGCCGAAGGAAGAAGACGACTCCCGATTAAATTTTCCTAACTTAGAAAAATTTAATCGGCCCGGTCCGCTGAGTCGCAAGCCGGACCGGGTTCCTGAACCGAGTCAACCCAGGTTAACTCGGACCGCCCCCCCCCCCCCCCCCCCCCCCCCCCAAAAAAAAAAAAGTGTGCAAACGGAGGGGGCGTCATAGCTGTCGCAGATGCTACTTCAGCACCGGTGAAGACGTCGGCATACAGACACTACTTCCGAGCTTGAGGACAAGCTCGTCTTCCAAGGGGGGTATAATATTATGCACACAATAACATTATTGTTTTAGTGTTTCCTTTAATTTACTTTATTTTATTTCAGTTTTAGGTCACAGGGGTGTTTTTGGAATTATTTATTAATAGGGATATTTTTGGAATATTTTATTCATAGGGATATTTCTGTAATATTTTATTAAACCCTAACAGGGTGAACCCTATTTAAGGGGCAAGAGTAATGAGAAATACAAGCATTGAAGTATTAAGAATTAGGTTAAATCTAGAGTAAAAAGGCTTAGAGTTCTCCTCAACGAGCTCTAGGGTTTTCAAGCTTCCCTTTGGCTTGATCTTCGTTTTCATCTTCCCCATGTCTTCCTACTACCCCTTCGGTAATGCTTGGAAGACCCGTAACCCGTGGCAGACCCCAGATCCTCCCAAAGAATCCACGTGTCAGATCCGGGACCGTAACATTTCACTCTCCCAGTTTTCTCATAAACAAAAAGATAAGGCAAATATAGATCACAACAAAATGCAAATTTTAGAGTTTATGTATGAAAAAGAATTTGAAAACTATAATAAATGTGAGTGATGAAAATTATTTTCAAGTACTAAAAATTGACACCAAAGTTTTGTTATCCACATTGGGGAAATTCTGCTAGTACAACCCCAGATAGCTTGGTGGAATTTTATAAGAAAGAGATTTCTAATTGATCATAACATGTTTTAAATGTGGTGGATATGCATGCCAGAAACATGTTAAGATGCAAAGGACCTGATGATCCAAAAATTTCAAGGAGTAGAAAAAATTAAACTCTCAAGTTAATGTGCAGTGGGATATTTACCAGAGCCAAACAACCTACTTTTTGCCTATTTTTCAAAAAGCGGACCTAAAACATCACTTATACTTTTTGTAATTATCTCTCTCAGAATTTGTGCATTTCCATTTTGGACATTCAATTTTTTTTTCAAACTTGAGTTTTCACTCCCCAAGTTTTCTCGTAAACAAAAAGATAAGACAAATATGGATCTCAACAAAATGAAAATTTAAGAGTTTATGTATGCAAAAAAATTTGAAAACTATAATAAATGTGAGTGAAGAAAATTATTTCACCCACTGAAAATGAACACCAAAGTTTTCTTATCCACGTTGGGGAAATTCCACTAGTACAACCCCTAAAAGCTTGGTGGAATTTTAAAAGAAAGAGATTTCTAATTGATCCTAACATGTTTTAAATGTGGTGGATATGCATGCTAGAAACATGTTGAAGATGCAAATGACCTAATGTTCCAAAAATTTCAAGGAGTAGAAAAAATTAAACTCTCAAGTTAACGTGTGGTGGGATATTTACCTGAATCGAAAAACCCTCTTTTTGCTACAAATAGCGGACCTAAAACTCACATAAACTTTTAGGAATTATCTCTCTCAGAATTTGTGTATTTCCATTTTGGATGTTCAATTTTTTTTTCAAACTTGAGTTTTCACTCTCCCAGTTTTCTCGTAATAAAAAAGATAAGGCAAATAAAGATCACAACAAAATGAAAATTTTGGAGTTTATGTATGAATTTTTTTTTGAAAACTATGATAAATGTGAGTGAAGAAAATTATTTCACGCACTAAAAATGTACACCAGACTTTTGTTATCCATGTTGGTGAAATTGCACAAGTACAAATCCTAATAGCTTGTGGAATTTTATAAGAAAGAGATTTCTAATTGATCCTAACATGTTTTAAATGTGGTGGATATGCATGCCAGAAACTTGTTGAAGATGCAAATGACCTAATGATCCAAAAATTTCGAGTAGAAAAAATTAAATTCTCAAGTTAACGTGTGGTGGGATATTTTCCAGAGCCAAAGAAACCACTTTTTGCCAATGTTACAAAAAGCAGACCGAAACATCACAAATACTTTTTGGAATTATCTCTCTCAGCATTTGTGCATTTCCATTTTGGATGTTCAATTTTTTTTTCAAACTTGAGTTTTCACTCTCCCAGTTTTGTCGTATACAAAAAGATAAGGCAAATAAGGTTCACAACAAAATGAAAATTTAAAAGTTTATGTATTCAAAAAAATTTGAAACCTATAATAAATGAGAGTGAAGAAAATTATTTCACGCACTAAAAATGAACACCAAAGTTTTGTTATCCACGTTGGGGAAATTCCACTCGTACAACCCCTAAAAGCTTGGTGCAATTTTATAAGAAAAAAATTCTAATAGATCCTAACATGTTTTAAATGTGGTGGATATGCATGCCAAAAACATGTTAAGATGCAAATGACCTAATGATCCAAAAATTTCAAGGAGTAGAAAAAATTAAACTCTCAAGTTAATGTGCGGTGGGATATGTACCTGAGCCAAACTACCCACTTTTTGCCTATTTTACAAAAAGCGGACCTAAAAAATCACATAAACTTTTTGGAATTATCTCTCTTAGCATTTGTACATTTCCATTTTGGATGTTCAATTTTTTTTCAAACTTGAGTTTTCACTCTCCTGATTTTCTCGTAAACAAAAAGATAAGGCAAATATAGATCACAACAAAATGAAAATTTTAGAGTTTATGTATGCAAAAATATATGAAAAATATAATAAATGTGAGTGAAGAAAAATATCTCACACACTAAAAATGAACACCGGAGTTTTGTTATCCACGATGGGGAAATTTCACTCGTGCAACCCCTAATAACTTGGTGGAATTTTATAAGAAAGAGCTTTCTAATTGATCCTAACATGTTTAAATGTGGTGGATATGCATGCCAGAAACATGTTGAAGATGCAAATGACCTAATGTTCCAAAAAATTCAAGGAGTAGAAAAAATTAAACTCTCAAGTTAACATGCGGTGGGATATTAACCAGAATCGAAAAACCCTCTTTTTGCCTTTTTTTACAAAAAGAGGACCTAAAAAATCACATAAACTTTTAGGAATTATCTCTCTTAGCATTTGTACATTTCCATTTTGGATGTTCAATTTTTTTTTCAAACTTGAGTTTTCACTCTCCCAATTTTCTCGTAAACAAAAAGATAAGGCAAATATAGATCACAACAAAATGAAAATTTTAGAGTTTATGAATGCAAAAATATTAGAAAAATATAATAAATTTGAGTGAAGAAAATTATTTCACACACTAAAAATGAACACCGGAGTTTTGTTATCCACGTTGGGGAAATTCCACTCGTACAACCCCTAATAGCTTGGTGGAATTTTATAAGAAAGAGCTTTCTAATTGATCCTAGCATGTTTAAATGTGCTGGATATGCATGTCAGAAACATGTTGAAGATGCAAATGACCTAATGATCCAAAAATTTCAAGGTGTAGAAAAAATGAAATTATCAAGTTAACATGTTGTGGGATATTTACCAGAGCTGAACAACCCTCTTTTTGCCTCTTTTACAAAAAGCGGACTAAAAAATCACATAAAATTAAAGGAATTATCTCTGTAAGCATTTGTGCATTTCCATTTTGGATGTTCAATTTTTTTTTCAAACTTGAGTTTTCGCTGTCCCAGTTTTCTCGTAAACAAAAAGATATGACAAATATAGATCACAACAAAATAAAAATTTTAGAGTTTATGTTTGAAAAATTATTTTAAAACTACAATAAATGTGAGTGAAGAAAATTATTTCACGCACTAAAAATGAACACCAGAGTTTTGTTATCAACGTTGGGGAAATTCCACTAGTACAACCACTAATATCTTGGTGGAATTTTATAAGAAAGAGCTTTCTAATTGATCCTAACATGTTTTAAAAGTGGGGGATATACTTGCCAGAAACATGTTGAAGATGCAAATGACCTAATGATCCAAAAATTTCAAGGTGTAGAAAAAAATTAATTCTCAAGTTAACGTACGGTGGGATATTTACCAGAGCCAAACAACCCAATTTTTGCCTAATTTACAAAAAGCGGACCTAGAAAATCACAGGTACTTTTTTGAATTATCTCTCTCAGCATTTGTTCATTTCCTTTTTGAATGTTTAATTTTGTTTTCAAACTTGAGTTTCACTCTCCTAGTTTTCTTGTATGCAAAAAGATAAGGCAAATATGGATTACAACAAAATGAAAATTTTAGAGTTTATGTACGCAAAGAAATTTGAAAACTACAATGAATGTGAGTGAAGAAAATTATTTCACGCACAAAAAATGAACACCGAAGTTTTGGTTATCCACGTTGGGTAAATTCCACTAGTGCAACCCCTAATAGCTTGGTTGAATTTTTTAAGAGAGAGATTTCTATTTGATCCTAACATGTTTTAAATGTGGTGGATATGCCTTCCAGAAACATGTTGAAGATGCTAATGACCTAATGATCCCAAAATTTAAAGGAGAAAAAAAAATTAAATTCTCAAGTTAACGTGCGGTGGGATATTTAACAGAGCCAAACAACCCACTTTTTGCCTATTTTAAAAAAACTGGACCTAAAAAATCATTGATACTTTTTGGAATTATCTCTCTCAGCATTTGTACATTTCCATTTTGGATGTTCAATTTTTTGTTCAAACTTGAGTTTTCACTCTCCCTGTTTTTTCGTAAACAAAAAGATAAGGCAAATATAGATCACAACAAAATAAAGATTTTAGAGTTTTTGTAAGCAAAGAAATTTGAAAACTATAATAAATGTGAGTGAATAAAATTATTTCATGCACTAAAAAGGAACACCAGAGTATTGTTATCCACATTGGGAAAATTCCACTAGTACATGCCCTAATAGCTTGGTGGAATTTTATAAGAAAGAGATTTCTAATTGATCCTAACAAGTTTTAATGTGGTGGACATGCATGCCAGAAACATATTGAAGATGCAAATAACCTAATGATCCAAAATTTTCAAGGAGTTGGAAAAATTAAATTCTGAAGTTAATGTGCGGTGGGATATTTACCAAAGCCAAACAACCCACTTTTTTGACGATTTTAAGAAAAGGGGACCTAAAAAATCATAGATACTTTTTGGAATTATCTCTCTCAGCATTTGGGTATTTTCATTTTGGATGTTCAATTTTTTGTTCAAACTTTAGTTTTCACTCTCCCAGTTTTCTCGTAAACAGAAAAGATAAGGCAAATATAGATCACAACGAAATGAAAATTTCTGAGTTTATGTAAGCAAAACAATTTGAAACAACAATAAATGTGAGTGAAGAAAATCACTAAAAATTAACACCAAAGTTTTGTTATCCACGTTGGGGAAATTCCACTAGTACAACCGCTAATAGCTTGGTGGAATTTTATAAGAAGGAGATTTGTAATTGATCCTAACATATTTTAAATATGGTGGATATGCAAGCGAGAAACTTGTTGAAGATGCAAATGACCTAATGATCCAATAATTTCGAGTAGAAAAAATTAAATTCTCAAGTTAACGTGCAGTGATATATTTACCAGAACCTAACTACCCACTTTTTGCCTATTTTAAACAAAGCGGACCTTAAAAATCACATATACTTTTTGGAATTATCTCTCTCAACATTTGTTCATTTCCATTTTGTATGTTAAAATTTTTTTTCAAACTTGAGTTTTCACTCTACCAGTTTTGTCGTAAACAAAAAGATAAGGCAAATATAGATGACAACAAAATGAAAATTTTAGAGTTTATGTATGCAAAAAAATTTGAAAACTATACTAAATGTGAGTGAAGAAAATTATTTCACACACTAAAACTGAACACCAGACTTTTGTTATCCACTTTGGGGAAATTGCACTAGTACAACTCATAATAGCTTGGTGAAATTTTATAAGAAAGAGATTTCTAATTGATCCTAACATATTTTAAATGTGGTGGATATGCATGCCAGAAACATGTTGAAGATGCAAATGACCTAACGATCCAAAAATTTCAAGGAGTAGAAAAAATTAAATTCTCAAGTTAACATGCGGTGGGATACTTACCAGAGCCAAACAACCCACTCTTTGCCTATTTTACAAAAAGCGGACCAAAAAATCACAGATGTTTTTGGGAATTATCTCTCTCAGCATTTGAACATTTCCAATTTTGATTTGCAATTTTTTTTTCAAACTTGAGTTTTCACTCTCCCAGTTTTCTCATAAACAAAAAGATAAGGCAAATATAGATCACAACAAAATGCAAATTTTAGAGTTTATGTATGAAAAAGAATTTGAAAACTATAATAAATATGAGTGATGAAAATTATTTTCAAGTACTAAAAATGGACACCAAAGTTTTGTTATCCACATTGGGGAAATTCTGCTAGTACAACCCCAGATAGCTTGGTGGAATTTTATAAGAAAGAGATTTCTAATTGATCATAACATGTTTTAAATGTGGTGGATATGCATGCCAGAAACATGTTAAGTTGCAAAGGACCTGATGATCCAAAAATTTCAAGGAGTAGAAAAAATTAAACTCTCAAGTTAACGTGCAGTGGGATATTACCAGAGCCAAACAACCCACTTTTTGCCTATTTTTCAAAAAGCGGACCTAAAACATCACTTATACTTTTTGGAATTATCTCTCTCAGAATTTGTGCATTTCCATTTTGGACGTTAAATTTTTTTTTCAAACTTGAGTTTTCACTCCCCAAGTTTTCTCGTAAACAAAAAGATAAGACAAATATGGATCTCAACAAAATGAAAATTTAAGAGTTTATGTATGCAAAAAAATTTGAAAAATATAATAAATGTGAGTGAAGAAAATTATTTCACCCATTGAAAATGAACACCAAAGTTTTCTTATCCACATTGGGGAAATTCCACTAGTACAACCCCTAAAAGCTTGGTGGAATTTTAAAAGAAAGTGATTTCTAATTGATCCTAACATGTTTTAAATGTGGTGGATATGCATGCTAGAAACATGTTGAAGAGGCAAATGACCTAATGTTCCAAAAATTTCAAGGAGTAGAAAAAATTAAACTCTCAAGTTAACGTGTGGTGGGATATTTACCTGAATCGAAAAACCCTCTTTTTGCCTCTTTTACAAAAAGCGGACCTAAAAACTCACATAAACTTTTAGGAATTATCTCTCTCAACATTTGTGTATTTCCATTTTGGATATTCAATTTTTTTTTCAAACTTGAGTTTTCACTCTCCCAGTTTTCTCGTAATAAAAAAGATAAGGCAAATAAAGATCACAACAAAATGAAAATTTTGGAGTTTATGTATGAAATTTTTTTTTGAAAACTATGATAAATGTGAGTGAAGAAAATTATTTCACACACTAAAAATTTACACCAGACTTTTGTTATCCATGTTGGTGAAATTGCACTAGTACAAATGCTAATAGCTTGTGGAATTTTATAAGAAAGAGATTTCTAATTGATCCTAACATGTTTTAAATGTGGTGGATATGCATGCCAGAAACATGTTGAAGATGCAAATGACCTAATGATCCAAAAATTTCAAGGAGTAGAAAAAATTAAATTCTCAAGTTAATGTGTGGTGGGATATTTTCCAGAGCCAAAAAAACCACTTTTTGCCTATGTTACAAAAAGAACCCCGAAAACATCACAGATACTTTTTGGAATTATCTCTCTCAGCATTTGTGCATTTCCATTTTGGATGTTCAATTTTTTTTTCAAACTTGAGTTTTCACTCTCCCAGTTTCCTCGTATACAAAAAGATAAGGCAAATAAGGATCGAACCAAAATGAAAATTAAAAAGTTTATGTATTCAAAAAAATTTGTAAACTATAATAAATGAGAGTGAAGAAATTTATTTCACGCACTAAAAATGAACACCAAAGTTTTGTTATCCACGTTGGGGAAATTCCACTAGTACAACCCCTAAAAGCTTGGTGCAATTTTATAAGAAAAAATTTCTATTTGATCCTAACATGTTTTAAATGTGGTGGATATGCATGCCAAAAACATGTTAAGATGCAAAGGACCTAATGATCCAAAAATTTCAAGGAGTAGAAAAAATTAAACTCTCAAGTTAACGTGCGGTGGGATATGTACTTGAGCCAAACTACCCACTTTTTGCCTATTTTACAAAAAGCGGACCTAAAAAATCACATAAACTTTTTGGAATTATCTCTCTTAGCATTTGTACATTTCTATTTTGGATGTTCAATTTTTTTTTCAAACTTGAGTTTTCACTCTCCTGATTTTCTCGTAAACAAAAAGATAAGGCAAATATAGATCACAACAAAATGAAAATTTTAGAATTTATGTATGCAAAAATATATGAAAAATATAATAAATGTGAGTGAAGAAAATTATCTCACACTCTAAAAATGAACACCGGAGTTTTGTTATCCACGTTGGGGAAATTTCACTCGTCCAACCCCTAATAGCTTGGTGGAATTTTATAAGAAAGAGCTTTCTAATTGATCCTAACATGTTTAAATGTGGTGGATATGCATGCCACAAACATGTTGAAGATGCAAATGACCTAATGTTCCAAAAAATTCAAGGAGTAGAAAAAATTAAACTCTCAAGTTAACGTGCGGTGGGATATTAACCAGAATCGAAAAACCCTCTTTTTGCCTTTTTTACAAAAAGTGGACCTAAAAAATCACATAAACTTTTTGGAATTATCTCTCTTAGCATTTGTACATTTCCATTTTGGATGTTCAATTTTTTTTCAAACTTGAGTTTTCACTCTCCCAATTTACTCGTAAACAAAAAGATAAGGCAAATATAGATCACAACAAAATGAAAATTTTAGAGTTTATGAATGCAAAAATATTTAAAAAATATAATAAATGTGAGTGAAGAAAATTATTTCACACACTAAAAATGAACACCGGAGTTTTGTTATCCACGTTGGGGAAATTCCACTCGTACAACCCCTAATAGCTTGGTGGAATTTTATAAGAAAGAGCTTTCTAATTGATCCGAACATGTTTAAATGTGCTGGATATGCATGCCAGAAACATGTTGAAGATGCAAATGACCTAATGATCCAAAAATTTCAAGGTGTAGAAAAAATTAAATTATCAAGTTAACATGCTGTGGGATATTTACCAGAGCCGAACAACCCTCTTTTTGCCTCTTTTACAAAAAGCGGACTAAAAAATCACATAAAATTATAGGAATTATCTCTCTCAGCATTTGTGCATTTCCATTTTGGATGTTCAATTTTTTTTTCAAACTTGAGTTTTCGCTGTCCCAGTTTTCTCGTAAACAAAAAGATATGACAAATATAGATCACAACAAAATAAAAATTTTAGAGTTTATGTTTGCAAAATTATTTTAAAACTACAATAAATGTGAGTGAAGAAAATTATTTCACGCACTAAAAATGAACACCAGAGTTTTGTTATCAACGTTGGGGAAATTCCACTAGTACAACCACTAATATCTTGGTGGAATTTTATAAGAAAGAGCTTTCTAATTGATCCTAACATGTTTTAAAAGTGGAGGATATGCATGCCAGAAACATGTTGAAGATGCAAATGACCTAATGATCCAAAAATTTCAAGGTGTAGAAAAAATTTAATTCTCAAGTTAACGTACGGTGGGATATTTACCAGAGCCAAACAACCCAATTTTTGCCTAATTTAAAAAAATCGGACCTAGAAAATCATAGGTACTTTTTTGAATTATCTCTCTCAGCATTTGTTCATTTCCTTTTTGAATGTTTAATTTTGTTTTCAAACTTGAGTTTCACTCTCCTAGTTTTCTTGAAAGCAAAAAGATAAGGCAAATATGGATTACTAAAAAATGAAAATTTTAGAGTTGATGTACGCAAAGAAATTTGAAAACTACAATGAATGTAAGTGAAGAAAATTATTTCACGCACAAAAAATGAACATCGGAGTTTTGGTTATCCACGTTGGGTAAATTCCACTAGTGCAACCCCTTAAAGCTTGGTTGAATTTTTTAAGAGAGAGATTTCTATTTGATCCTAACATGTTTTAAATGTGGTGGATATGCCTTCCAGAAACATGTTGAAGATGCTAAGGACCTAATGATCCTAAAATTTAAAGGAGAAAAAAAAATTAAATTCTCAAGTTAACGAGCGGTGGGATATTTAACAGAGCCAAACAACCCACTTTTTGCCTATTTTACAAAAACCGGACCTAAAAAATCACTGATACTTTTTGGAATTATCTCTCTCAGCATTTGTACATTTCCATTTTGGATGTTCAATTTTTTGTTCAAACTTGAGTTTTCACTCTCCCTGTTTTTTCGTAAACAAAAAGATAAGGCAAATATAGATCACAACAAAATAAAAATTTTGGAGTTTTTGTAAGCAAAGAAATTTGAAAACTATAATAAATGTGAGTGAAGAAAATTATTTCATGCACTAAAAATGAACACCATAGTATTGTTATCCACATTGGGAAAATTCCACTAGTACATGCCCTGATAGCTTGGTGGAATTTTATAAGAAAGAGATTTCTAATTGATCCTAACTTGTTTTAAATGTGGTGGACATGCATGCCAGAAACATATTGAAGATGCAAATAACCTAATGATCCAAAAATTTCAAGGAGTTGAAAAAATTAAATTCTGAAGTTAACATGCGGTGGGATATTTACCAAAGCCAAACAACCCACTTTTTTGACGATTTTAAGAAAAGGGGTCCTCAAAAATCATAGATACTTTTTGGAATTATCTCTCTCAGCATTTGCGTATTTCCATTTTGGATGTTCAATTTTTTGTTCAAACTTCTGTTTTCAGTCTCCCAGTTTTCTCTTAAACAGAAAAGATAAGGCGAATATAGATCACAACGAAATGAAAATTTCTGAGTTTATGTAAGCAAAACAATTTGAAACAACAATAAATGTGAATGAAGAAAATTATTACACACACTAAAAATTAACACCAAAGTTTTGTTATCCACGTTGGGGAAATTCCACTGGTACAACCGCTAATAGCTTGGCGGAATTTTATAAGAAGGAGATTTGTAATTGATCCTAACATGTTTTAAATATGGTGGATATGCAAGCCAGAAACATGTTGAAGATGCAAATTACCTAACGATCCAATAATTTCGAGTAGAAAAAATTAAATTCTCAAGTTAACGTGCAGTGATATATTTACCAGAACCTAACTACCCACTTTTTGCCTATTTTAAACAAAGCGGACCTTAAAAATCACATATACTTTTTGGAATTACCTCTCTCAGCATTTGTTCATTTCCATTTTGGATGTTCAATTTTTTTTTCAAACTTGAGTTTTCACTCTACCAGTTTTGTCGTAAACAAAAAGATAAGGCAAATATAGATGACAACAAAATGAAAATTTTAGAGTTTATGTATGCAAAAAATTTTGAAAACTATACTAAATGTGAGCGAAGAAAATTATTTCACACACTAAAACTGAACACCAGACTTTTGTTATCCACGTTGGGGAAATTGCACTAGTACAACTCCTAATAGCTTGGTGAAATTTTATAAGAAAGAGATATCTAATTGATCCTAACATATTTTAAATGTGGTGGATATGCATGCCAGAAACATGTTTAAGATGCAAATGACCTAAAGATCCAAAAATTTCAAGGAGTAGAAAAAATTAAATTCTCATGTTAACATGCGGTGGGATATTTACCAGAGCCAAACAACCCACTCTTTGCCTATTTTACAAAAAGCGGACCAAAAAATCACAGATGTTTTTTGGAATTATCTCTCTCAGCATTTGAGCATTTCCATTTTGGATTTGCAATTTTTTTTTTCAAACTTGAGTTTTCACTCTCCCAGTTTTCTCAAAAACAAAAGATAAGGCAAATATAGATCACAACAAAATGCAAATTTTAGAGTTTATGTATGAAAAAGAATTTGAAAACTATAATAAATGTGAGTAATGAAAATTATTTTCAAGTACTAAAAATGGACACCAAAGTTTTGTTATCCACATTGGGGAAATTCTGCTAGTACAACCCCAGATAGCTTGGTGAAATTTTATAAGAAAGAGATTTCTAATTGACCATAACATGTTTTAAATGTGGTGGATATGCATGCCAGAAACATGTTAAGATTCAAAGGACCTGATGATCCAAAAATTTCAATGAGTAGAAAAAATTAAACTCTCAAGTTAAAGTGCAGTGGGATATTTACCAGAGCCAAACAACCCACTTTTTGCCTATTTTTTAAAAAGCGGACCTAAAACATCACTTATACTTTTTGGAATGATCTCTCTCAGAATTTGTGCATTTCCATTTTGGACATTCAATTTTTTTTTCAAACTTGAGTTTTCACTCCCTAAGTTTTCTCGTAAACAAAAAGATAAGACAAATATGGATCTCAACAAAATGAAAATTGAAGAGTTCATGTATGCAAAAAAATTTGAAAATTATAATAAATGTGAGTGAAGAAAATTATTTCACCCACTGAAAATGAACACCAAAGTTTTCTTATCCACGTTGGGGAAATTCAACAAGTACAACCCCTAAAAGCTTGGTGGAATTTTAAAAGAAAGAGATTTCTAATTGATCCTAACATGTTTTAAATGTGGTGGATATGCATGCTAGAAACATGTTGAAGAGGAAAATGACCTAATGTTCCAAAAATTTCAAGGAGTAGAAAAAATTAAATCCTCAAGTTAACGTGTGGTGGGATATTTACCTGAATCGAAAAGCCCTCTTTTTGCCTCTTTTACAAAAAGCGGACCTAAAAACTCACATAAACTTTTAGGAATTATCTCTCTCAACATTTGTGTATTTCCATTTTGGATGTTCAATTTTTTTTTCAAACTTTGGAGTTTATGTATGAAACTTTTTTTTGAAAACTATGATAAATGTGAGTGAAGAAAATTATTTCACGCACTAAAAATGTACACCAGACTTTTGTTATCCACGTTGGTGAAATTGCAGTAGTACAAATCCTAATAGCTTGTGGAATTTTATAAGAAAGAGATTTCTAATTGATCGTAACATGTTTTAAATGTGGTGGATATGCATGCCAGAAACATGTTGAAGATGCAAATGACCTAATGATCCAAAAATTTCAAGGAGTAGAAAAAATTAAATTCTCAAGTTAACGTGTGGTGGGATATTTTCCAGAGCCAAAGAAACCACTTTTTGCCTATGTTACAAAAAGAACCCCGAAAACATCACAGATACTTTTTGGAATTATCTCTCTCAGCATTTGTGCATTTCCATTTTGGATGTTCAATTTTTTTTTCAAACTTGAGTTTTCACTCTCCTAGTTTTCTCGTATACAAAAAGATATGGCAAATAAGGATCACAACAAAATGAAAATTTAAAAGTTTATGTATTCAAAAAAATTTGAAAACTATAATAAATGAGAGTGAAGAAATTTATTTCACGCACTAAAAATGAACACCAAAGTTTTGTTATCCACGTTGGGGAAATTCCACTAGTACAACCCCTAAAAGCTTGGTGCAATTTTATAAGAAAAAAATTCTTATTGATCCTAACATGTTTTAAATGTGGTGGATATGCATGCCAAAAACATGTTAAGATGCAAAGGACCTAATGATCCAAAAATTTCAAGAAGTAGAAAAAATTAAACTCTCAAGTTAACATGCGGTGGGATATGTACCTGTGCCAAACTACCCACTTTTTGCCTATTTTACAAAAAGCGGACCTAAAAAATCACATAAACTTTTTGGAATTATCTCACTTAGCATTTGTACATTTCCATTTTGGATGTTCAATTTTTTTTTCAAACTTCAGTTTTCACTCTCCTGATTTTCTCGTAAACAAAAAGATAAGGCAAATATAGATCACAACAAAATGAAAATTTTAGAGTTTATGTATGCAAAAATATATGAAAAATATAATAAATGTGAGTGAAGAAAATTATCTCACACACTAAAAATGAACACCGGAGTTTTGTTATCCTCGTTGGGGAAATTTCACTCGTACAACCCCTAATAGCTTGGTGGAATTTTATAAGAAAGAGCTTTCTAATTGTTCCTAACATGTTTAAATGTGGTGGATATGCATGCCAGAAACATGTTGAAGATGCAAATGACCTAATGTTCCAAAAAATTCAAGGAGTAGAAAAAATTAAACTATCAAGTTAACGTGCGGTGGGTTATTAACCTGAATCGAAAAACCCTCTTTTTGCCTTTTTTCAAAAAAGAGGACCTAAAAAATCACATAAACTTTTAGGAATTATCTCTCTTAGCATTTGTAGATTTCCATTTTGGATGTTCAATTTTTTTTTCAAACTTGAGTTTTCACTCTCCCAATTTTCTCGTAAACAAAAAGATAAGGCAAATATAGATCACAACAAAATGAAAATTTTAGAGTTTATGAATGCAAAAATATTTTAAAAATATAATAAATGTGAGTGAAGAAAATTATTTCACACACTAAAAATGAACACCGGAGTTTTGTTATCCACGTTGGGGAAATTCCACTCGTACAACTCCTAATAGCTTGGAGGAATTTTATAAGAAAGAGCTTTCTAATTGATCCTAACATGTTTAAATGTGCTGGATATGCATGCCAGAAACATGTTGAAGTTTCAAATGACCTAATGATCCAAAAATTTCAAGGTGTAGAAAAAATTAAATTATCAAGTTAACATGCAGTGGGATATTTACCAGAGCCGAACAACCCTCTTTTTGCCTCCTTTACAAAAAGCGGACTAAAAAATCACATAAACTTATAGGAATTATCTCTCTCAGCATTTGTGCATTTCCATTTTTAATGTTCAATTTTTTTTTCAAACTTGAGTTTTCGCTGTCCCAGTTTTCTCCTAAACAAAAAGATATGGCAAATATAGATCACAACAAAATGAAAATTTTAGAGTTTATGTTTGCAAAATTATTTTAAAACTACAACAAATGTGAGTGAAGAAAATTATTTCACGCACTAAAAATGAATACCAGAGTTTTGTTATCAACGTTGGGGAAATTCCACTAGTACAACCACTAATATCTTGGTGGAATTTTATAAGAAAGAGCTTTCTAATTGATCCTAACATGTTTTAAAAGTGGCGGATATACATGCCAGAAACATGTTGAAGATGCAAATGACCTAATGATACAAAAATTTCAAGGTGTAGAAAAAATTTATTTCTCAAGTTAAAGTACGGTGGGATATTTACCAGAGCCGAACAACCCAATTTTTGCCTAATTTACAAAATGCGGACCTAGAAAATCACAGGTACTTTTTTGAATTATCTCTCTCAGCATTTGTTCATTTCCTTTTTGAATGTTTAATTTTGTTTTCAAACTTGAGTTTCACTCTCCCAGTTTTCTTGTAAGCAAAAAGATAAGGCAAATATGGATTACAACAAAATGAAAATTTTAGAGTTTATGTACGCAAAGAAATTTGAAAACTACAATGAATGTGAGTGAAGAAAATTATTTCACGCGCAAAAAATGAACACCGGAGTTTTGGTTATCCACGTTGGGTAAATTCCACTAGTGCAACCCCTAATAGCTTGGTTGAATTTTTTAAGAGAGAGATTTCTATTTGATCCTAACATGTTTTAAATGTGGTGGATATGCCTTCCAGAAACATGTTGAAGATGCTAATGACCTAATGATCCCAAAATTTAAAGGAGAAAAAAAAATTAAATTCTCAAGTTAACGTGCGGTGGGATATTTAACAGAGCCAAACAACCCACTTTTTGCCTATTTTAAAAAAACCGGACCTAAAAAATCACTGATACTTTTCGGAATTATCTCTCTCAGCATTTCTACATTTCCATTTTGGATGTTCAATTTTTTGTTCAAACTTGAGTTTTCACTCTCCCTGTTTTTTCGTAAACAAAAAGATAAGGCAAATATAGATCACAACAAAATAAAGATTTTGGAGTTTTTGTAAGCAAAGAAATTTGAAAACTGTAATAAATGTGAGTGAAGAAAATTATTTCATGCACTAAAAATGAACACCAGAGTATTGTTATCGACATTGGGAAAATTCCACTAGTACATGCCCTAATAGCTTGGTGGAATTTTATAAGAAAGAGATTTCTAATTGATCCTAACATGTTTTGAATGTGGTGGACATGCATGCCAGAAACATATTGAAGATGCAAATAACCTAATGATCCAAAAATTTCAAGGAGTGGGAAAAATTAAATTCTGAAGTTAACGTGCGGTGGGATATTTACCAAAGCCAAACAACCCACTTTTTTGACGATTTTAAGAAAAGGGGACCTAAAAAATCATAGATACTTTTTGGAATTATCTCTCTCAGCATTTGCGTATTTCCATTTTGGATGTTCAATTTTTTGTTCAAACTTCAATTTTCACTCTCCCAGTTTTCTCGTAAACAGAAAAGATAAGGCAAATATAGATCACAACGAAATGAAAATTTCTGAGTTTATGTAAGGCAAACAATTTGAAACAACAATAAATGTGAGTGAAGAAAATTATTTCATGCACTAAAAATTAACACCAAAGTTTTGTTATCCACGTTGGGGAAATTCCACTAGTATACCCCCTAATAGCTTGGTGGAATTTTATAAGAAAGCGATTTCGAATTGATCCTAACATGTTTTAAATGTGGTGGACATGCATGCCAGAAACATGTTGAAGATGCAAATGACCTAATGATCAAAAAATTTCAAGGAGTAGAAAAAATTAAATTCTCAAGTTAACGTGCAGTGGGATATTTACCAGAGCCAAACAACCTACTTTTTTCCTATTTTACAAAAAGCGGACCTAAAAAATCATAGATACTTTTAGAAATTATCTCTATCAGCATTTGTGCATTTCCATTTTGGATGTTCAATTTTTTTTTTTAAACGTTAGTTTTCTCTCTCCCAGTTTTCTCGTAAACAAAAAGATAAGGCAAATATAGATCACAACAAAATGAAAATTTTAGAGTTTATGTATTCAAAAAAATTTGAAAACTATATTAAATGTGAGTGAAGAAAATTATTTCACGCACTAAAAATGAACACTAGACTTTTGTTAACCACGTTGGGGAAATTCCATTAGTACAACTCTTAATAGCTTGGTGGAATTTTATCAGAAAGAGATTTCTAATTGGTCCTAACATGTTTTAAATGTGGTGGATATGCATGCTAGAAACAAGTTGAAGATGCAAATGACCTAATGATCCAAAAATTTCAAGGAGAAGTAAAAATTAAATTCTCAATTTAACGTGCGGTGGGATATTTGCTAGAGCCAAAAAACTTACTTTTTGCCTATTTTACAAAAAGCGGACCTAAAAAATCACAGATACTTTTTGGAATTATCTCTATCAGCATTTGTGGATTTCCATTTTGGATGTTCAATTTTTTTTCAAACGTTAGTTTTTACTCTCCCAATTTTTTCGTAAACAAAAAGATAAGGCAAATATAGATCACAACAAAATGAAAATTTTAGAGTTTATGTATGCAAAATAATTTGAAAACTATATTAAATGTGAGTGAAGAAAATTATTTCACTCAATAAAAATGAATACCAAAGTTTTGTTATCCGCATTGGGGAAATTCCACTAGTACAACTCTTAATAGCTTGGTGCAATTTTATCCGAAAGAGATTTCTAATTGGTCCTAACATGTTTTAAATGTGGTGGATATGCATGCCAGAAACATGTTGAAGCTACAAATGACCTAATGATCCAAAAATTTCAAGGAGAAGTAAAAATTAAATTCTCAATTTAACGTGTGGTGGGATATTTGCCAGAGCCAAAAAACCTACATTTTGCCTATTTTACAAAAAGCGGACCTAAAAAATCAGAGATGATTTTTTAAAATTATCTCTCTCAGCATTTGAGCATTTCCATTTTGGATGTTCAATTTTTTTTTTCAAACTCTTTTTTTCACTCTCCTACTTTTTTTGTAAACAAAATGATAAGGCAAATATAGATCACAACAAAATGAAAATTTTAGAGTTTATGTATGCAAACTAATTTGAAAACAATAATAAATGTGAGTGAAGAAAATTATTTTACTCACTAAAAATGAATACCAAAGTTTTGTTATCCGCATTGGGGAAATTCCACTAGTTCAACCCCAAAAAGCTTGGTGAAATTTTATAAGAAAGAGATTTCTAATTGATCCTAACATGTTTTAAATGTGGTGGATATGCTTGCCAGAAACATGTTGAAGATGCAAATGACCTAATGATCCAAAACTGTCAAGGAGAAGTAAAAATTAAATTCTCAATTTAAAAGCCAAAAAACCCACTTTTTGCCTATTTTACAAAAAGCGGACTTAAAAAATCACTGATACTTTTTGGAATTATCTCTCTCAGCATTTGTACATTTCCATTTTGGATGTTCAATTTTTTGTTCATACTTGAGTTTTCACTCTCCCTATTTTCTCGTAAACAAAAAGATAAGGCAAATATAGATCACAACAAAATAATGATTTTAGTGTTTATGTATGCAAAGAAATTTGAAAACTATAATAAATGTGAGTGAAGAAAATTATTTCACGCACTAAAAATGAACACCAGAGTTTTGTTATCCACGTTGGGGAAATTCCACTTGTACATGCCCTAATAGCATGGTGGAATTTTATAAGAAAGAGATTTCTAATTGATCCTGACATGTTTGAAATGTGGTGGATATGCATACGAGAAACATGTTGAAGAGGCAAATGACCTAATGATCCAAAAATTTCAAGGAGTAGAAAAAATAAAATTCTCAAGTTAACGTGCGGTGGGATATTTACCTGAGCCCAACAACCCACTTTTTGCCTATTTTATTAAAAGTGGACATAAAAAATCACAGATACTTTTTGGAATTAGCTCTCTTAGCATTTGTGCATTTCCATTTTGGATGTTCAATTTTTTTTTCAAACTTGAGTTTTCACTCTACCAGTTTTCTCGTAAACAAAAAAGATAAGGCAAACATAGATCACCACCAAATAAAAATTTTAGAGTTTATGTATGCAAAAAAATTTGAAAACAATAATAAATGTGAGTGAAGAAAATTATTTCACGCACTAAAAATGAACACCAGAGTTTTGTTATCCACATTGGGGAAATTCCACTAGTACAACCCCTAATAGCTTGGTGGAATTTTATAAGAAAGAGATTGTAATTGATCCTAACATGTTTTAAATGTGGTGGATATGCATGCCAGAAACATGTTGAAGATGCAAATGACCTAATGATCCAAAAATTTCAAGGAGTAGAAAAAATTAAATTCTCTAGTTAACGTGCTGTGGGATATTTACTAGAGCCAAAGAACCAACTTTTTGCCTATTTTAAAAAAAGCGGACCTAAAAAATCACAGATACTTTTTGGAATTATCTATCTCAGCTTTTGTGCATTTCCATTTTGGATGTTGAATTTTTTTTTCAAACTTGAGTTTTCCCTTTCCCAGTTTTATCGTAATAAAAAAGATAAGGCAAATATAGATCACAACAAAATGAAAATTTTGGAGTTTATGTAAGAATTTTTTTTTGAAAACTATGATAAATGTGAGTGAAGAAAATTGTTTCATGCACTGAAAATGAACACCAGAGTTTTGTTATCTACAATGGGGAAATTCCACTAGTACAACTCTTAATAGCTTGGTGAAATTTATAAAAAAAAGATTTCTAATTCATCCTAACATGTTTTAAATGTGGTGGATATGCATGCCAGAAACATGTTGAAGATGCAAATGACCTAATGATCCAAAAATTTCAAGGAGTTGAAAATTGTAAATTCTCAAGTTAACGTGTGGTGGGATATTTATCTGAGCGAAACAAAGCACTTTTTGCCTATTTTACAAGAACCGGACCCAAAACATTACATATACTTTTTTTAATTATCTCTCTCAGCATTTGTTCATCTCCATTTTGGAAGTTCAATTTTTTTTTCAAACTTGAGTTTTAACTCTCCCAGTTTTCTCGTAAACAAAAAGATAGGACAAATAAAGATCACTACAAAATGAAAATTTTAGAGTTTTTGTTTGCAAAAAAAATTGAAAACTATAATGAGTTTGAGTGAAGAAAATTATTTCATGCACTAAAAATCAACATCAAAGTTTTGTTATCCACATTTGGGAAATTCCACTTGTACAAACCCTAATTGCTTGGTGGAATTTTATAAGTAATAGATTTCAAATTGATCCTAACATGTTTTAAATGTGGTGGATATGCATGCCAGAAACATGTTGAAGATGCAAATGACCTAATGATCCAAAAATTTCGAGGAGTAGAAAAAATTACATTTTCAAGCTAACGTGCGGTGGGATATTTATCAGAGCCAAACAAAGCACTTTTTGCCTATTTTACAAAAAGCGGACCTAAAAAATCAAAGATACTTTTTGGAATTATCTCTCCCAGCATTTGTTCTTTTCCATTTTGGATGTTAGATTTTTTTTCAAACTTGAGTTTTCACACTCCCATTTTTCTCGTAAACAAAAAGATAAGGCAAATAAAGATGACAACAAAATGAAAATTTTGTAGTTGATGTATGAAAAAATATTTTAAATTATAATAAATGTGAGTGAAAAAAAATATTTCACGCACTAAAAATGAACACCAGAGTTTTGTTATCCACGTTGGGGAAATTCAACTAGTATAACCCCTAATAGCTTGGTGGAATTTTATAAGAAGGCGATTTGTAATTAAGCCTAACAAGTTTTAAATGTGGTGGATATGCAAGCAAGAAACATGTTTAAGATGCAAATGACCTAATGATCCAAAAATTTCAAGGAGTAGAAAAAATTAAATTCTCAAGTTAACGTGTGGTGGGATATTTATCAGAGCCAAACAAAGCACTTTTTGCCTATTTTACAAAAAGCGGACCTAAAAAATCATAGATACTTTTTGGAATTATCTCTCTGAGCATTTGTTCTTTTCCATTTTGGATGTTCAATTTTTTTTTTTCAAACTTGAGTTTTTACTCTCCCAGTTTTCTCGTAAACAAAAAGATAAGGCAAATATAGATCACAACAAAATGAAAATTTTAGACTTTACGTAAGCAAAAAAATTTGAAAACTATGTAAAATGTGAGTGAAGAAAATTATTTCACACACTAACAAAGAACACCAGACTTTTGTTATCCACGTTGGGGAAATTCCACAAGTACAACTCCTAATAGCTTGGTGGAATTTTATAAGAAAGAGATTTCTAATTGATCCTAACAAATTTTAAATGTGGTGGATATGCATGCCAAAAACATGTTGAAGATGCAAATGACCTAATGATCCAAAAATTTCAAGGAGTAGAAAAAATTAAATTCTCAAGTTAAAGTGCGGTGGGATATTTACCAGAGCCAAACAACCCCCTTTTTGCCTATTTTACAAAAGCAGACCTAACCAATCACAGATGCTTTTTGGAATTATCTCTCTCAGCATTTGAGCTTTTCCATTTTGGATGTTCAATTTTTTTTTTAACTTGAGTTTTCACTCTCCCAGTTTTTTCGTAAACAAAAAGATAAGGCAAATATAGATCACAACAAAATGAAAATTTTAGAGTTTATGTATGCAAACAAAATTTAAAACAATAATAAATGCGGCAGAAGAAAATTATTTTACGCACTAAAAATGAACACCAAAGTTTTGTTATCCGCATTTGGGAAATTTCTCTAGTACAACCCCTAATACTAGGTGGACTTTTGTAAGAAAGAGATTTCTAATTGAACCTAACATGTTTTAAATGTGGTGGACATGCATGCCAAAAACATGTTGAAGATGAAAATGACTTAATGATCCAAAAATTTCAAGGAGTAGATAAATTTAAATTCTCAAGTTAATGTGCGATGGGATATTTACCAGAGCCAAACAACCCACTTTTTCCCTATTTTAAAAAAACCAGACCCAAAAAATCACAAATACTTTTTGGAATTATCTCTCTCAGAATTTGTGCATTTCCATTTTGGATGTTAATTTTTTTTTTCAAACTTGAGTTTTCACTCTCCTTGTTTTCTCGTAAACATAAAGATAAGGAAAATATAGATCACAACAAAATGAAAATTTTAGAGTCTGTGTATGCAAAAAAATTTGAAAACTTTATTAATGTGCGTGAAGAAAATTATTCCACGCACTAAAAATAACACTAGAGTATTGTTATCCACGTTGGGGAAATTCCACTTGTACAACCCCTAATAGCTTGGTGGAATTTTATAAGAAAGAGATTTCTAATTGATCCTAACATATTTTAAATGTGGTGGATATGCATGCCAGAAACATGTTGAAGATGCAAATGACCTAATGATCCAAAAATTTCAAGGAGTAGAAAAAAATTAAATTCTCAAGTTAACGTGTGGTGGGATATTTGTCAGAGCCAAACAAAGCACTTTTGCCAATTTTACAAAAAGCGGACCTAAAAAAACACAAATACTTTTTGGAATTATCTCTCTCAACATTTGTGCATTTCCATTTTGGATGTTTAATTTTTTTTCAAATTTGAGTTTTAACTCTCGCAGTTTTCTCGTAATAAAAAGATAAGGCAAATATAGATCATAACAAAAACAAAATTTATGAGTTTATGTATGAAAATTTTTTTGAAAACTATAACAAATGTGAGTGAAGACAATTATTTCACACACTAAAAATGAACACCAAAGTTTTGTTATCCACATTGGGGAAATTCCACTAGTACAACCCCTTATAGCTTGGTGGAATTTTATAAGAAAGAGATTTCTAATTTATCCTTACATGTTTTAAATGTGGTGGACATGCATGCCAGAAACATATTGAAGATGGAAATAACCTAATGATCCAAAAAATTCAAGGAGTAGAAAAAATTAAATTCTCAAGTTAACCTGCGGTGGGATATTTCCAAAAGCCAAACAACCAACTTTTTGCCGATTTTAAGAAAAGCGGACCTAAAAAATCATAGATACTTTTTGGAATTATCTCTCTCAGCATTTGTGCATTTCCATTTTGGATGTTCAATTTTTTGTTCAAACATCAGTTTTCACTCTCCCAGTTTTCTCGTAAACAAAAAAGATAAGGCAAATATAGATCACAACCAAATGAAAATTTTAGAGTTGATGTATGCAAAAAAATTTGAACCTAAAATAAATGTGAGTGAAGAAAATTATTTCACGCACTAAAAATTAACACCAAAGTTTTGGTATCCACGTTGGGGAAATTCCACTAGTACAACCCCTAATAGCTTGGTCGAATTTTATAAGAAAGAGATTTCTAATTGATCCTAACATGTTTTAAATGTGGTGGATATGCATGCCAGAAACATGTTGAAGATGCAAATGACCTAATGATCCAAAAATTTCAAGGAGTAGAAAAAATAAAATTCTCAAGTTAACGTGCAGTGGGATATACCAGGGCCAGAAAACCTACTTTTTGCCTATTTTACAAAAAGCGGACCTAAAAAATCACAGATACTTTTTATAATTATCTCTATCAGCATTTGTGCATTTCCATTTTGGATGTTCAATTGTTTTTTTCAAACGTTAGTTTTCACTCTCCTAGTTTTCTCGTAAACAAAAAGATAAGGCAAATATAGATCACAACAAAATGAAAATTTTAGAGTTTATGTACGCAAAAAAATTTGAAAACTATATTAAATGTGAGTGAAGAAAATTATTTCACGCACTAAAAATGAACACCAGACTTTTGTTATCCACGTTGGGGAAATTCCACTAGTACAACTCTTAATAGCTTGGTGGAATTTTATCAGAAAGAGATTTCTAATTGACCCTAATATGTTTTAAATGTGGTGGACATGCATGCCAGAAACATGTTGAAGATGCAAATGACCTAATGTTCCAAAAATTTCAAGGTGATGTAAAAATTAAATTCTCAATTTAACGTGAGGTGGGATATTTACCTGAGCCAAAAAACCCCACTTTTTGCCTATTTTACAAAAAGCGGACCTAAAAAATCTCAGCATTTGTGCATTTCCATTTTGGATGTTAATTTTTTTTTTCAAACTTGATTTTTCACTCTCCTAGTTTTCTCGTAAATAATGTAGATCACAACAAAATGAAAATTTTAGAGTCCGTGTGTGCAAAAAAATTTGAAAACTATAATAAATGTTAGTGAAGAAAATTATTTCACGAACTAAAAATAACACTAGAGTATTGTTAATCATGTTGGGGAAATTCCACTTGTGCAACCCCTAATAGCTTGGTGGAATTTTATAACAAAGAGATTTGTAATTGATCCTAACAAGTTTTAAATGTGGTGGATATGCATGCCAGAAACATGTTGAAGATTCAAATAACCTAATGATCCAAAACTTTTAAGGAGTAGAAAAAATTAAATTCTCAAGTTAACGTGTGGTGGGATATATTTCTTAACCAAACATAGCACTTTTTGCCTATTTTACAATATCTCTCTCAACATTTGTGCTTTTCCATTTTGGATGTTCAATTTTTTGTTCAAACTTGAGTTTTCACTCTCCCAGTTTTCTCGTAAACAAGAAGATAAGGCAAAATATAGTTCACAACAAAATGAAGATTTTACAGTTTATGTTTGCAAAAAAATTTGAAAACTATAATAAATGTGAGTGAAGAAGTTGGGGAAATTCCACTAGTACATGTCCTAATAGCTTGGTGGAATTTTATAAGAAAGAGATTTCTATTTGATCCTGACATTTTTAAATGTGGTGGATATACATACCAGAAACATGTTGAAGATGCAAATGACCTAATGATCCAAAAATTTCAAGGAGTAGAAAAATTTAAATTCTCAAGTTAACGTGCGGTGGGATATTTACTAGAGCCCAACAACCAACTTTTTGCCTATTTTACAAAAATCGGACCGAAAAAATCACAGATACTTTTTGGAATTATCTCTCTCAGCATTTGTGCATTTCGGTTTTGGATTTTCAATTTTGTTTTCAAACTTGAGTTTTCACTCTCCCAGATTTCTCGTAAACAAAAATGACAAGGCAAATGTAGATCACAACCAAATGAAAATTTTAAAGTTTATGTATGAAAAAATATTTGAAAACTATAATAAATGTGAGTGAAGAAAATTATTTCACGCACTAAAAATGAACACATAAGTTTTGTTATCTACATTGGGGAAATTCCACTAATACAACCCCTAATAGCTAGGTGAAATTTTAAAAGAAAGACATTTCTAAATGATCCTAACATGTTTTAAATGTGGTGGATTTGCATGCCAGAAACATGTTGAAGATGCAAATGACCTAATGATCCAAAAATTTCAAGGTGTAGAAAAAATTTAATTCTCTAGTTAATGTGCAGTGGGATATTTACCAGAGCCAAACTACCCACTTTTTCCTATTTTAAAAAAAGCGGACCTAAAAAATCATAGATACTTTTTGGAATTATCTCTCTCAGCTTTTGTGCATTTACATTTTGGATGTTCAATTTTTTTTTCAAACCTGAGTTTTCACTCTCCCTGTTTTCTCGTAATAAAAATGATAAGGCAAATATAGATCACAACAAAATGAAATTTTTAGGAGTTTATGTATGAATTTTTTTTTGAAAACAATGATAAATGTGAGTGCAGAAAATTATTTAACGCACTAAAAATGAACACCAGACTTTTGTTATCCACGTTGGTGAAATTCCACTAGTACAACTCCAAATAGCTTGGTGGAATTTTATAAGAAAGATTTCTAATTGATCGTAACATGTTTTAAATGTGGTGGATATGCAGGCCAGAAACATGTTGAAGATGCAAATGTCCTAATGATCCAAAAATTTCAAGGAGTAGAAAAAATTAAATTCTCAAGTTAACGTGCGGTGGAATATTTACCAGATCCCAACAACCCACATTTTGCTAGATTACAAAAAACGGACCTAAAAAATCACATATACTTTTTGGAATTATCTTTCTCAGCATTTGTGCATTTCCATTTTGGATGTTCAATTTTTTTTTCAAACTTGAGTTTTCACTCTCCCAGTTTTCTCGTAAACAAAAAAAGATGACGGAAATATAGATCACAACCAAAACAAAAATTTTAGAGTTTATCTAAGCAAAAAAATTTGAAAACTACAATAAATGTGAGTGAAGAAAATTATTTCACGCACTAAAAATGAACACCAGAGTTTTGTTATCCATATTGGGGAAATTCCACTAGTAAAACCCCTAATAGCTTGGTGGAATTTTATAAGAAGGAGATTTGTAATTGATCCTAACATGTTTTAAATGTGGTAGATATGCAAGCCAGAAATATTTGGAAGATGCAAATGACCTAATGATCCAAAAATTTCAAGGAGTAGAAAAAATTAAATTCTCAGGTTAACGTGCAGTGATATATTTACCAGAACCAAACAACCCACTTTTTGCCTATTTTACAAAAAGCGGACCTAAAAAATCACAGATACTTTTTGGAATTATCTCTCTCAGCATTTGTTCATTTCCATTTTGGATGTTCAATTTTTTTTTCAAACTTGAGTTTTCACTCTCTCAGTTTTCTCGTAAACAAAAAGATAAGGCAAATATAGATGACAACAAAATGAAAATTTTAAAGTTTATGTATGAAAAAAAAATTTGAAATCTATATTAAATGTTAGTGAAGAAAATTATTTCACACAATAAAATTTAACACCAGACTTTTGTTATCCACGTTGGGGAAATTCCACTAGTACAACTCCTAAAAGCTTGGTGGAATTTTATAAGAAAGAGATTTCTAATTGATGCTAATATATTTTAAATGTGGTGGATATGCATGCCAGAAACATGTTGAAGATGCAAATGACCTAATGATACAAAAATTTCAAGGAGTAGAATAAATAAAATTCTCAAGTTAACGTGCGGTGTGATATTTACCAGACCCAAACAACCCACTTTTTGCCTATCTTACAAAAAGCGGACCTAACAAATCACAGATGCTTTTTGGAATTATCTCTCTTAGCATTTGAGCTTTTCCATTTTGCATGTTCAATTTTTTTTTCAAACATGAGTTTTCGTTCTTCCAATTTTTTCGTAAACAAAAAGACAAGGCAAATATAGATCAGAACAAAATGAAAATTTAAGAGCCTGTGTATGCAAAAAAAATTGAAAACTTTAATAAATGTGAGTGAAGAAAATTATTTCACGCACTAAAAATAATACTAGAGTATTGTTATCCACGTTGGGGAAATTCCACTTGTACAACCCCTAATAGGTTGGTGGAATTTTATAAGAAAGAGATTTCTAATTGATCCTAACATGTTTTAAATGTGGTGGATATGCATGCCAGAAACATGTTGAAGATGCAAATGACCTAATGATCCTAAAATTTCAAGGAGTAGAAAAAATTAAATTCTCAAGTTAACGTGTGGTGGGATTTTTATCAAAGCCAAACAAAGCATTTTTTGCCTATTTTACAAAAACCGGACCTAAAACATCACAGATACTTTTTTTTAATTATCTCCCTCAGCATTTGTACATTTCCATTTTGGATGTTCGATTTTTTTTTCAAAATTGAGTTTTAACTCTCCCAATTTTCTCGTAAACAAAACGATAGGGCAAATAAAGATCACGACAAAATGAAAATTTTAGAGTTGATGTATGCAAAAAAACATTGAAAACTATAATGAAGTAAGAGAAGAAAATTATTTGACGCACAAAAAATGAACACATAAGTTTTGTTATCCACATTGGGGAAATTCCACTAATACAACCCCTAATAGCTAGGTGAAATTTTAAAAGAAAGACATTTCTAAATGATCCTAACATGTTTTAAATGTGGTGGATATGCATGCCAGAAACATGTTGAAGATGCAAATGACCTAATTATCCAAAAATTTCAAGGAGTAGAAAAAATTAAACTCTCAAGTTAACGTACGGTGGGATAATTACCAGAGCCAAACAACCCACTTTTTGCCTGTTTTAAAAAAAGAGGACCTAAAAAATCACAGAAACTTTTTGGAATTATCTCTCTCAGTATTTGTGCAATTCCATTTTGGGTGTTCAATTTTTTTTTCAAACTTGAGTTTTAACTGTCGCAGTTTTCTCGTAATAAAAAAGATAAGGCAAACATAGATCATAAAAAAATGAAAATTCAAGAGTTTATGTATGAAAAAAAATTTGAAAACTATAACAAATGTGAGTGAAGACAATTATTTCATGCACTAAAATGAACACCAAAGTTTTGTTATCCACATTGGGGAAATTCCCCTAGTACAACCCTTTATAGCTTGGTGGAATTTATAAGAAAGAGATTTCTAATTGATCCTAACATGTTTTAAATGTGGTGGACATGCATGCCAGAAACATATTGAAGATGCAAATAACCAACTGATCCAAAAATTTCAAGGAGTAGAAAAAAATAAATTCTCAAGTTAACATACGGTGGGATATTTACTAGAGCCAAACAACCCACTTTTTGCCGATTTTAAGGAAAGCGGAGCTAAAAAATGACAGATGCTTTTTGTAATTATCTCTCTCAGCATTTGAGCATTTCCATTTTGGATGATCAATTTTTTTTTCAAACTTGTGTTTTTGCTCTCCCAGTTTTTACGTAATAAAAAAGATAAGGCAAATATAGAAAAATGAAAATTTTAGAGTTTATGTATGCAAAATAATTTGAAAACAATAGTAAATGTGAATGAAGAAAATTTTTTACGCACTAAAAATGAACACCAAAGTTTTGTTATCCGCATTTGGGAAATTACACTAGTACAACCCCTAATAGCTTGGTGGAATTTTATAAGAAAGAAATTTCTAATTGAACCTAACATATTTTAAATGTGGTGGACATGCACACCAGAAACATGTTGAAGATGCAAATGACCTAATGATCCAAAAATTTCAAGGAGTTGAAAAAATTAAATTCTCAAGTTAACATGCGGTGGGATATTTTCCAGAGCCAATAACCCACTTTTTGCCTATTTTACAAAAAGCGGACCTAAAAAATCACAGATACTTTTTGGAATTATCTCTCTCAGCATTTGTGCATTTCCATTTTGGGTGTTCAACTTTTTTTTTCAAACTTGAGTTTTAACTGTCGCGGTTTTCTCGTAATAAAAAAGATAAGGCAAACATAGATCACAACAAAATGAAAATTCAGGAGTTTATGTATGAAAATTTTTTTGAAAACTATAACAAATGTGAGTGAAGACAATTATTTCATGCACTAAAATGAACACCAAAGTTTTATTATCCACATTGGGGAAATTCCCCTAGTACAACCCCTTATAGCTTGGTGGAATTTATAAGAAAGAGATTTCTAATTGATCCTAACATGTTTTAAATGAGGTGGACATGCATGCCAGAAACATATTGAAGATGCAAATAACCAAATGATCCAAAAATTTCAAGGAGTAGAAAAAAATAATACTCAAGTTAACGTGCGGTGGGATATTTACTAGAGCCAAACAACCCACTTTTTGCCGATTTTAAGAAAAGAGGAGCTAAAAAATCCCAGATAATTTTTGGAATTATCTCTCTCATCATTTTTGCATTTCCATTTTGGATGTTCAATTTTTTTTCAAACATGAGTTTTCGCTCTCCTAGTTTTCTCGTAAACAAAAAGATAAGGCAAATATAGATCACAAAAAAATGAAAATTTTAGAGTTTATGTATGAAAAAAAATTTGATAACTATATTAAATGTGAGTGAAGAAAATTATTTCATGCACTAAAAATGAACACCAGACTTTTGTTATCCACATTGGGGAAATTCCACTAGTACAACTTTTAATAGCTTGGTGGAATTTTATAAGAAAGAGATTTCTAATCGATCCTAACATGTTTTAAATGTGGTGGATATGCATGCCAGAAACATGTTGAAGATGCAAATGACCTAATGATCCAAAAATTTCAAGGAGAAGTAAAAATTAAATTCTCAATTTAGCATGGAGTGGGATATTTACCAGAGTCAAACAACCCACTTTTTGCCTATTTTAAAAAAAGCGGACCTAAAAAAGCACAAATGCTTTTTGTAATTATCTCTCTCAGCATTTGAGCATTTCCATTTTGGATGATCAATTTTTTTTTCAAACTTGTGTTTTTACTATCCCAATTTTTACGTAATCAAAAAGATAAGGCAAATATAGATCACAAAAAAATGAAAATTTTAGAGTTTATTTATGCAAAATAATTTGAAAACAATAATAAATGTGAATGAAGAAAAAATTTTTACGCACTAAAAATGAACACCAAAGTTTTGTTATCCGCATTTGGGATATTACACTAGTAGAACCCCTAATAGCTTGGTGGAATTTTATAAGAAAATGATTTCTAATTGAACCTAACATATTTTAAATGTGGTGGACATGCACACCAGAAACATGTTGAAGATGCAAATGACCTAATGATCCAAAAATTTCAAGGAGTTGAAAAAATTAAATTCTTAAGTTAACGTGCGATGGGATATTTACCAGAGCCAAACAACCCACTTTTTGCCTATTTTACAAAAAGTGGACCAAAAATATCACCGAAACTTTTTGGAATTATCTCTCTCAGAATTTGTGCATTTCCATTTTGGAAGTTAATTTTATTTTTCAAACTTGAGTTTTCACTCTCCTAGTTTTCTCATAAACATAAAGATAAGGCAAAAGTAGATCACAACAAAATGAAAATTTCAGAGTCCGTGTGTGCAAAAAAAATTGAAAACTATAGTAAATGTGAGTGAAGAAAATAATTTTACGCACTAAAAATGACACTAGAGTATTGTTTAATCACGTTGGGGAATTTCACTTGTACAACCCCTAATAGCTTGGTGGAATTTTACAAGAAAGAGATTTGTAATTGATCCTAACATGTTTTAAATGTGGTGGATATGCATGCCAGAAACATGTTGAAGATGCAAATGACCTAATGATCCAAAAATTTCAGGGAGTAGAAAAAATTAAATTCTCAAGTTAATGTGTGGTGGGATATTTTTCAGAGCCAAACAAAGCACTTTTTGCCTATTTTACAAAAAGCGGACCTAAAAAATCACAGATTCTTTTTTTAATTATCTCTCTCAGCATTTGTACATTTCCATTTTGGATGTTCAATTTTTTTTTCAAACTTGAGTTGTCACTCTCCCAGTTTTCCCGTGAACAAAACGTTAGGGCAAATTAAGATCACAACAAAATGAAAATTTTGGAGTTTATGTATGCAGAAAAATTTGAAAACTATAATGAATATGAGTGGAGAAAATTATTTCTCGCACTCAAAATGAACTCTAATGTTTTGTTATCCACGTTGGGGAAATTCCACTTGTACAACCCCTAATAGCATGGTAGAATTTTATAAGAAAGATATTTCTGAATGATCGTCACATGTTTTAAATGTGGTGGATATGCATGCAAGCATTTGTGCTTTTCCTTTTTGGAAGTTCAATTTTTTTTCAAACTTGAGTTTTCACTCCCCCAGTTTTCTTGTAAACAAAAAGACTTAGCAAATATAGATCACAACAAAATGAAAATTTTAGAGTTTTGTACGCAAAAAATTTTTAAAACTACAATAAAGTAAGTGAAGAAAATTATTTGACGCACTAAAAATGAACACCAAAGTTTTGTTATCCACGTTGCGAAAATTCCACTAATACTACCCCTAATAGCTAGGTAGAATTTTATAAGAAAAATATTTCTAATTGATCCTAACATGTTTTAAATGTGGTGGATATGCATGCAAGAAACATGTTGAAGATGAAAATGGCCTAATGATCACAAAATTTCGAGTAGAAAAAATTAAACTCTCAAGTTAACCTGCGGTGGGATATTTACCAGAGCCAAACATCCCAATTTTTGCCTAATTTACAAAAATCGGACCTAGAAAATCACAGGTACTTTTTGGAATTATCTCTCTCAGCATTTGTTCATTTCCATTTTCAAAGTTCAATTTTTTTTTCAAACTTCAGTTTTCACTCTCCCAGTTTTCTCGTAAACAAAAAGATAAGGCAAATATTGATCACAACAAAATGAAAATTTTAGAGTTTATGTATACAAAGAAATTTAAAAATTATAATAAATGTGAGTGAAGATAATTATTTCATCTACTAAAAATGAACACCGGAGTTTTGTTATCCACATTGGGTAAATTCCACTAGTACAACCCCTAATAGCTTGGTGGAATTTTTTAAGAAAGAGATTTCTAATTGATCCTAACATGTTTTAAATGTGATGGATATACCTTCTAGAAACATGTTGAAGATGCAAATTACCTAATGATCCCAAAATTTCAAGGAGAAAAATAAAATTAAATTCTCAAGTTAACGTGCAGTGGGATATTTACCAGAGCCAAACAACCCACTTTTTGCCTATTTTACAAAAAGCGGACCTAAAAAGTTACTGATACTTTTTGGAATTATCTCTCTCAGCATTTGTGCATTTCCATTTTGGATGTTCAATTTTTTGTTCAAACTTCAGTTTTCACTCTCCTAGTTTTCTCGTAAACAAAAAGATAAGGCAAATATAGATCACAACAAAATGAAGATTTTAGAGTTTATGTATGCAAACAAATTTGAAAACTATAATAAATGTGAGTGAAGAAAATTATTTCACGCACAAAAAATGAACACCAGAGTTTTGTTATCCACGTTGAGGAAATTCCACTAGTACAACCCCTAATAGCTTGGTGGAATTTTATAAGGAAGAGATTTGTAATTGATCCTAACATGTTTTAAATGTGGTGGATATACATGCTTGAAACAAGTCGAAGATGCAAATGACCTAGTGATCCAAAAATTTCGAGTTGAAAAAATTAAATTCTCAACTTAACGTGCAGTAGGATATTTACCAAAGCCAAACAACCAAGTTTTATCTTATTTTACCAAAATCGGACCTAAAAAACCACAGATACTTTTTGGAATTATCTCTTTCCACATTTGTGCATTTCCATTTTGGATGTTCAACTTTTTTTTCAAACTTGAGCTTTCACTTTCCCAGTTTTCTCGTAAACAAAAAGATAAGGCAAATATAGAGCACAACAAAATGAAAATTTTAGAGTTTATGTACACAAAAAAAATTTGAACACAATAATAAATGTGAGTGAAGAAAATTATTTCACGCACTAAAAATGAACACTAAAGTTTTGTTATCTACATTCCACTAGTAAAACCCTAATAGCTTGGAGGAATTTTATAAAAAAGAGATTTCAAATTGATCCTAACATGTTTTAAATGTGGTGGATATGCATGCAAGAAACATGTTGAAGATGCAAATAACCTAATGATCCAATAATTTCAAGGAGAAAAAAAATTAAATTCTAAAGTTAACGTGGATATTTACCAGAGATGAACAACCCACTTTTTGCCTATTTTACAAAAAGCGGAACTAAAAAATCACAGATACTTTTTGGAATTATCTTTCTCAGCATTTATGCATTTCCATTTTGGATCTTCAATTTTTTTTCAAACTTGAGTTTTTACTCTCCTAGTTTTCTCGTAAATAAAAAAAATAAGGCAAATAAAGAGCCCAACAAAATAAAAATTTTAGAATTTATGTATGCAAAAAAATTTGAAAACTTTTATAAATGTGAGTAAAAAAATTATTTCACGCTCTAAAAATGAACACCAAAGTTTTGTTACTTACGTTGGGGAAATTCCACGAGTACAACCCCTAATAGCTTGGAGGAATTTTATAAGAAAGAGATTTCTAATTGATCCTAACATGTTTTAAATGTGATGGATATGCATGCCAGAAACATGTTGAAGATGCAAATGTCTTAAAGATCCCAAAATTTCGAGTAGAAAAAAATTAAATTCTCAAGTTAACGTGCGGTGGGATATTTACTAGAGCCGAACAACCCACTTTTTGCCTATTTTACAAAAAGCAGACCTAAAAAATCACAGATACTTTTTGGAATTATCTCTCTCATCATTTGTGCATTCCCATTTTGGATGTTCAATTTTTTTTTTCAAACTTGAGCTTTCACTCTTCCAGTTTTCTCGTAAAAAAAAGATAAGGCAAATATAGATCACAACAAAATGAAAATTTTAGAGTTTATATATGCAAAAAAAATTGAAAACTATAATAAATGTGAGTGAAGAAAATTATTTCACGCATTAAAATTGAACACTAAAGTTTTGTTATCCACAATGGGAAATTCCACTCAACAACCTCTAATAGCTTGTTGGAGTTTTATAAGAAAGAGATTTCTAATTGATCCTAACATGTTTTAAATGTGGTGGATATGCAAGCCAGAAACATGTTGAAGATGCGAATGACCTAATGATCCAAAAATTTAAGGAGTAGAAAAAATAAAATTTTCAAGTTAAGAGCCGAACAGCCCGCTGTTTGCCTATTTTACAAAAAGCGGACCTAAAAATCACAGATACTTTTTGGAATTATCTCTCTCAGAATTTATGCATTTCCATTTTGGATGATCAATTTTTTTTTTACAAACTTGAGTTTTCACTCTCCTAGTTTTCTCGTAAACAAAAAGATAAGGCAAATATGGTGCACAACAAAATTAAAATTTTAGATTTTATCTATACAAAATAATTTGAAAATAATAATAAATGTGTGTGAAGAAAATTATTTGATGCACTAAATATGAACACCAAAGTTTTGTTATCCACGTTGGGGAAATTCCCCTAGTACAACCCCTAATAGCTTGGAGGAATTTTATAAGAAAGAGATTTTTAATTGGTCCTAACATGTTTTAAATGTGGTGGATATGCATGCCAGAAACATATTGAAGATGCAAATGACCTAATGATTCAAAAATTTTGAGTGGAAAAAATTAAATTTTCAACTTAACGTGCGGTGGGATATATACCAGAGCCGAACAACCCACTTTTTGTCTATTTTACAAAAAGCGGACGTAAAAATTCACAGATACTTTTTGGAATTATCTTTCTCATCATTTGTGCATTCCATTTTCGATGTTCAATATTTTTTTTCAAACTTGAGTTTTCTCTCTCCCAGTTTTCTCGTTAACAAAAAGATAGATCACAACAAAATGAAAACTTATGAGTTTATGTATGCAAAAAAATGTGAAAACTATAGTAAATGTGAGTGAAGAAAATTATTTGACTCACTAAAAATGAACACCAAATTTTTGTTGTCCATGTTGGGGAAATTCCAATAGTACAACCCCTAATAGCTTGGTGGAAGAAAGAGATATCAAATTGATCCTAACATGTTTTAAATGTGGTGGATATGCATACCAGAAACATGTTGAAGATGCAAATGACCTAATGATCCAAAAATTTCAAGGAGTTGAAAAATTTAAATTCTCAAGTTAACGTGCGGTGGGATATTTACCCGAGCCAAATCACCCACATTTTGCCTATTTTACAAAAAGCGGACCTCAAAAATCTTAGATAGTTTTTGGATTTATCTCTCTCAACATTTGTGCATTTCCATTTTGGATGTTCAATTTTTTTTTTCAAACGAGTTTTCACTCTCCCAGTTTTCTCATAATCAAAAAGATATGGCATATATATATCACAACAAAAATGAAACTTTTAGAGTTTATGTAGGCAAAAATTTTGAAAACTATAATATATGTGAGTGAAGAAAATTATTTCACGCATGAAAAATGAACCCCAAAGTTTTGTTATCCACGTTGGGGGATATTCCACTAGTACAAACTGATGTATTATTTAGTTACATCGACTTTAATACCTCGTAGGCGTACGAATCGTTCATGTAATTTAGCGGGAAGCGAGGGTCGTATCCACAGGGAGGACTGAATTTTGTGTATTCTTCAGTCAACTAGCCTAACCAAATATGATGAATTAATATTAACTAAACACTAATTATATCCTAAATTATCAAGCAATCATCTGGTTAACTACATGCACAACAAGAAACGTCAACTCTGGATTTTACGGTGATTCGTGCCTCTCTCAAGCACCACGTAACCACGGATCCGATTTCTCAATCCTTGCGTCTAGCCCCTCTCGGGCACATAGAGTGAAAGACAGAAATCAGATTAAAAGACCAAAATCCAACCTCAATTATAATCCTACCCTAATTAGCTAATTTAATCAAATATCCGGAAAACTAATATTCAATAAACATTAATTATCAAATCAGATTCAATAAACATTCAAAACCTAAGTTCAAACTATATAAAAAATTAAATTAAAAAATGACGAATTACTCCCCTTCTCCTTCCTCTCGCTCGGGCAGCAACTCGTTCTCATGGGTGCTGCAATTTCCCGAAATTGATGGCTTCCGATTGGCAAGAGTGAGTGGCCGGAGGTAGAGACGACGCCGACGACGAAGGTTGGAAGCCGACGGACGAAGGTAACATCCGGCGAAGAATGAAACAGAGCTGACGTTCTCTAACCGTCTCTCTCGAGTCTCGGTTGGAGTCGGAATATCCCCGGGACTGGTCAGAATAGCGCCGGGACTGGTCGGAAATATGTAATAGACGCCAGAGGATCGTCGGAAAGCGGAAGTGGCACCGGAGAAGCCCTCTCGGATCACTTCTCGGCCTGGCGAGCGACGACTGTCGAACGCACCTCGACGGAGACTCTCTCGAGCTCTCCTCGGGTTTGTTCTCGGTTGCTGGACGGCGGTGGACGGTGGTGGACGATGGTGGCGCGGTGAAAGACAGTGGCCCGGCGAACGACAGTGGGAAACTCCTCTCGGGTCTCCCCTATTTTCTGTGCTCTGTTCTGGTCGACGCACCTTCTATTTTCTCTTTACGCTCCTCCTTCCCTTTCGTTTGACGCTCTCCTTCCCTTTAATACCCTCTTATTTATTTTAAAATGATTTAACCTAAAAATCACCTTCATTTCACTAAGGACATTTTGGTAAATATCTCCTTCTCCACCAAAATTCTCCTGAAATTCCATAATTGAATCTATAAAAAGCATTTCAGGAAGAAATAAGCCTTAAAAACAATGAAATATAATTCAGGAGAGAAAAATATGCAATATCGACAGTGATTAATGCCAAATTCAATAAATGCTCATTTCATTTGAAAACCGATAAATAACTACCTATAACACAATTATAAAGGTTATTCTATTATAATTAACCTAGTTCTCATGTCAGAATATGGCATCTATCACACCCCCAAACCTAAATCTTTGCTAGTCCCTAGCAAAACAACAATCGAACAAAAATTAAGCCTAGGAAAATAAAATGCCACTTTCGTAGGGAGCAAGATTGCATTTAGCGCATGCAACAAGCCGTTAAACCCCTACTCTACAGTAGTGGACGAGTTATGTCTCGTGAGGGTTTGCATGGAATTTTATCCACAAAATTCATCTAAATCAATAATATAAAAATAAAAAACTGAAGAAAATTCACTCCTCATTAGCATATGACTAACACTTAGTATCGTAAAATATCTGAAAATCATATGAGATCTTGCGCAATTTGAAAACCTATGTAAAATATAGCATATTATCAATCCAAATACACTCATTGTTATCCACCTGAACCAATGTTACCCATAAGCAATTACTTCAACAGAATAAAGAGGCAACAAATAACAATAAAATCCTGGTCACATCACAATTAAGAGAAAATAGTAGAGTAAGCCTGTTGTCTGACAATCTCACAAAAGAAATATACCAATTTCAATCTTAACTTGCAACTTCTTTCAAATTACAATTCATCATCAAAGTTAAGGAAACTCATTGCTTCCATATTTAAAACCATTTTACGCTATTACCAGTGCACTTTTGCTATTACTAGCGTAATTTTTGTTTCACTGAATACTTTTGGTACTACCACCATTTTGTATTCATCTTCACTGCACATGCACTTATTTTTAAGTAATCGACTGTTCTGGTGCATGTCCCTGGGTTTGCCCAGGCTGTTTCTCAAGTTATCTGTCTTTTGCAAGCAAGAGCATTTCCATTTGCATTCATACGTTACAACAAGGAATTTCACTGAGGTATAAAAAAAAAATGAGTTCAAACAGGCATACAAGACTATTTAGACTAACATAGATCAACACTTGATTTACATGTTCTCTTTTTGCAACTAAGTTCCCAGTCTAATGCAATAGTAAGTTATCCCACTGAATTCTCATGGATCACAACAAATGATATCAGATTTCTAATAGGCATATTCTACACAGTTTTACGAAAAATTTTGAAACACATTTGAGCAACTTATTTTAACTCTACTAATGTTAACCACATACTAAGAGGAGTAATTTGAAAACCATGAACAGAAATCAAAAGAAAATTATTGCTAAGACATAAAATAGTCGTTTCCTCTCCACCCCCCCCCCCCCCCCCCCCCCCCAAAACCTAAACCTGTCATTGTCCTCAATGGGGAAAAGTTACAACACTATAACGACTACAAAAAGGAATAACATCTTAGCTAGTTATACTCCAGCAGGGTGAGGGTTAAGCTCCCTCAGGGCTCCTAAATCCATAGGTGGGACCATATGTGTTTGGTCATCAACAATAATACCAAAAAGTCAATAAAGACCCCCAGGAATGATACATAGTCTCCCTCGAAGAAGGTTTACTCGTATCAGCTGTACCCGTAGGTAATCATCCGTAGATGAAACCGCTATCCCACATCACACTTTGAAGAAATCTTCGTGTGACTGGCCACTGAAGGCAGCAGGAATCACGCGCTGAACACAAGTCCTTAAGTTACTCACCATAAGGTTTTCATTCAATACTTCAAGATCGAACTGGTCAATCCCAGAACGGTTGTTTGAGCACAGACCTCTCAAACTAGGGACCAAAAGTTTGGTCATCGACTACCGGAACCATTTATGCTCTCAGTCGGCAAATAAGAATGAATAAACCAAAAAAATAAAATAAAAATAAAACTATAATGTACAAAGGGATAGAAACATGGGGATTGCCCACAATGTGCTAAGTTTATAGTCGTAAGCAAGACTCTGACGCATTCAAGATGCTAAGACAGGTTCCTCCAAGAAAATCACCATCACCTCCTCCGGTGTGGGGACATTCTCAAGATACGGTTTGAACCTCTGATCGTTAACTTTGAAGACCGTCCCGTCTCCATGATTGTGGATCTCAATAGCACCATGAGGAAACACCTGTGTAACTTCAAATGGACCGGACCACCTGGATCTTACCTTCCCTGGAAACAAATGCAATCGTGAGTTATAAAGTAAAACATTCTGCCCAATAGTAAAAGACTTGCGAAAAATAGATTTATCATGTAAAAGCTTTGTTCGCTCCTTATATAGTTTGGCATTCTCATAAGCATCATGACGTATCTCCTCTAACTCATTCAATTGCAATTTTCGCTCCTCACCCGCTTGAGTTAAATCAAAATTCAAAGCCTTAATGGCCCAATAAGCTCTATGCTCAAGCTCAACAGGTAGATGACATGCTTTGCTAAACACTAGGCGAAATGGAGACATCCCAATAGGAGTCTTATAAGCGGTTCGATAGGCCCATAAAGCATCGTCCAATCGAGTGGACCAATCTTTCCTATAAGCTAACCGACTTCTCCAAAATCCGTTTGATCTTCCTGTTAGAGATTTCCACTTGACCACAAGTTTGCGGGTGGTACGGAGTGGACACCCGATGAGTGATGGAGTATTTCTTCAATAAGGTCTCAAATGCTCTGTTACAAAAATGAGATCCCCCATCACTGATGATCGCTCTCGGGGTACCAAACCGATTAAAGATATTTTCTTTTAAAAACTTTACCACCACTTTGTGATCGTTTGTCTTACATGCAATAGCTTCAATCCATTTAGAGACATATTCAACAGCAACAAGGATGTATTGATAGCTGAACGAGACAGGAAAAGGACCCATGAAGTCAATACCCCACATCAAACAATTCAACAATAAGAATGGGGTTAAGAGGCATCATGTTCTTCCTAGACAAACAACCAGTTCGTTGGCATTTATCACACACCTGACAAAACTCATGGGCATCTCTAAATAATGACAGCCAATATAAACCACATTGCAAGACTTTAGCTGCTGTCTTTCTAGCACCAAAATGTCCACCACATGCGTGGGAATGACAAAATTCAAGAATGTTGGCAAAGTCTTGCTCATGTACACAACGCCTAATGACTTGGTCAGAACACACCTTGAACAAATAAGGGTCATCCCAAAAAAAATGTTTGACTTGGGAAAAGAATTTCAACCGATCTTGTTTAATCCAATAATCAGGAATCTTATGAGTTACAAGATAGTTGACTATGTCAGCAAACCAAGGCAACTGGGATACTTGGAGAAGTTGTTCATCAGGGAAGGAATCATTTAAAGGAAGGAATCGTTCTTGAGGTACTACACAGATCCTAGATAGATGATCAGCAACAACATTCTCACAACCCTTCTTATCTCGAATCTCAAGGTCAAATTCTTGCAATTGCAAAATCCATCTAATCAAGCGAGGTTTAGTGTCCTTGATGGATAATAAGTACTTCAAAGCATAATGATTAGTGAACACTATAACCTTTGACCCTAACAGATATGATCTGAATTTGTTCAAGGCAAACACAACAGCTAGCAACTCCTTTTCAGTGGTAGTGTAATTCAATTGAGCATCATGAAGAGTGCAGCTAGCATACTGAATGACACAGGGCATTTTATCCGTCTTTTGCCCCAAAAAAGCCCCCAATGCATGGTCAGAGGCATCACACATCAACTCAAAAGTCAAAGACCAAATAGGGGGTTGGACAATGGGTGCAATGGACAAACATTTCTTCAGTGTCTCAAAAGCATGAATACAAGCATCATCAAAGGCAAAAGCAACATCTTGAGCAAATAAATTCGTCAAAGGACGAGAAATTTTGCTAAAGTCTTTAATGAAATGCCTATAGAACCTAGCATGGCCAAGGAAAGAATGCACCCCCTTCACAGAAGTAGGTGGTGGAAGATTGGCAATTAGGTCAACCTTAGCTTTGTCCACTTCTACACCCCGCTTAGACACTACATGTCCTAAAACAATTCCTTCTTTCACCATGAAGTGGCATTTCTCCCAATTCAAGACTAAATTGGACTTAATGCAACGGGACAATACGAGTGAAAGATTGTGTAGACATGTATCAAAACTAGAGCCAAACACAGAAAAGTCATCCATAAAGACCTCTAAAAATTCACCAATCATGTCAGAAAAGATACTCATCATGCACCGTTGGAAAGTGGCGGGCACATTGCATAAACCAAAAGGCATGCGTCTGTAAGCATAGGTGCCAAACGGACACGTTAATGTGGTATTTTCCTAGTCTTCTGGAGCAATGGGAATTTGATTGTAGCTGGAGTATCCATCTAAGAAGCAATAAAAATTGTGGCTGGCCAATCGCTCTAGTACCTGATCAATGAAAGGTAGTGGGAAGTGATCCTTCCTAGTGGAATTAAGTTTTCTATAGTCAATGCAGACACGCCACTTGGTGGTAGTTCTTGTGGGAATCAATTCACCACTCTCATTTTTCATTATCGTTATCCCCCCTTTCTTAGGGACAACTTGAATTGGACTCACCCAGGTGCTATCGGAAATAGGGTAAATGATTCCTGTCACAAGCAACCTGATGACTTCTTCTCTCACAACCTCCAGCATATGGGGATTTAACCTACGTTGCATCTCACGTGAGGCTTTAGTCCTCTCCTCCAAATGAATACGATGCATGCATATGGAGGGGCTAATCCCTTTTAAGGCATCAAGAGTCCACCCCAATGCCTCTCTGTGTGCTTGTAAAACTTCAGTCAATTGTTCCTCCTGCTCAGTACTCAAATCAGAGGAAATAATGATTGGTAATGAGTTCATGGGCCCCAAGAATGCATACTTCTACGTGGGAGGAAGTGGCTTAAGATCTAGCTTGGAAGTTTCAAGAGGTTTGTCCAAGTCAAGAGGAAGATCCTGTGGATGATCAGTTGTGATAACCTCATAAGCTTCCTCCAACAGAGGTACAAAATTGAGTAAAGAATCAACCTCTCGGAAATATGTTTCCTCATCAAAATAGTCCATGTCTAAAGATGTTATGCAAGACTCAAAAGATTCAAGAGTGGATTCGTCATCAAGCATAACAGTTTCTATCTTAAATGCAGGACTCAGATCATCAGACTCAAGTGGGTGGTGCCCGGCATTAAATACATTCAATGAGACCTTAAAATTTCCAAAAGACAACTCCAACTCACCACTTTTACAATGAATGATAGCATTAGATGTGGCTAAGAAGGGATGTCCTAGGATGATAGGAATTTGGTTGGTCACATTGACTACTGGTTCTGTATCAAGAACAATGAAATCAACCGGGAACAGAAATTTGTCCACTTTTAGCAAAACATCTTCAACTATTCCTCGTGGTATCTTGATAGAACGGTCAGCTAGTTGAAGTGTGATGGGAGTAGGCTTCAATTCCCCCAAACCTAATTGCTGGTACACAAAGAAAGGAAGCAAATTCACACTTGCTCCTAAGTCAAGAAGAGCTCTCTGGATGGTATGTTCACCAATGACACATGAAATTGTGGGACATCCAGGATCATTAACTTTAGGAGGAGTGTTGTGCTTCAGAATTGAGCTTGCATTCTCAGTAAGAAAGACCTTTTTGTTAACATGTTGTTTTCTCTTCTGTGTACAAAGGTCTTTCAAAAATCGGGCTTAGGCAGGGACTTGCCTAATAGCATCAAGAAGTGGAATGTTAATGTGAACCTTACTAAACAGTTTCAACGTTTCATGCATGCTATCTCCTTTCCTAGGTGGGCCTGATAACCTCTGCGGATAAGGAGCTAGTGGGACGTGGTTAGGGATTTGCTTGGCTGTTGGTGAAGAACTTGGAGGTTCTTCACTCAATGATGTGTCCCCATTGTCATCCTTTGACTCCTTAGACCTAGTGGTCTCTACCCCATTGTTCAACTCACGACCACTCCTAAGGGTGGTTATGGCTTTGGCTTGCTCATGGTGGGGTTTGGAATTCAACCCACTCTCATGTGTGCTTTTGGGGTTAGGAATGGTTTGATTCGGGAGTCTATTTTGTGGTTGTTTAGTCATGTGGCTGGCCAACTGACTCACTTGCATTTCAAGTTTAGCAATGGAGGACTGTGTATTCTGCATGAATAATTGAAGTGTATCCTCAAGTGAAGGTTTTTGTGGAATCAATGGCTATTGAGTGAAGTGTGGGCGCGGAGCTTGGGGTTGAGTAAACCCTGGAGGACCCCCAACCTGTGGGCCCTTGGACATGAGAAATTTGGGTGCCTAGCCCAACCCGGATTATATGTTTCTGAAAAAGGATCATTCCGGTTTGGTCTATGAAAATTCTGGACTGCATTCAAGTCCTCAATGAGCTCTGGGTAGGATGAAATAGATGGACACATTTGTGTGGGATGAGATGAACCAGAGCATATGGCACAGACAGTAGATGGGTTAGGAGCAGGTGAACTCTTGGACACCATAAGGGCATCAATTTTTCTATTCAACCCTTCAATCTTGGCCATGAGCATGGGTGTTTCACTAACCTCGTAGAGACCCCCTCTTTTGGCTTTGTGGGATCTCCTATCAACATTAAATGACGAACCCCATTGCTGAGATTGATCACTCAACGTTTCAAAAAAATCCCACGCCTCACTAGCACTCTTACCCATCAAACTCCCACCACTCGTTGCATCTACCATGGATCTTACCTGGGGTGTAAGTCCTTGATAAAAGTATTGCACTAAATGCCATTTCTCAAACCCATGATGCGGACACCTACGGATCAAATCCTTCCATTTCTCCCAAGCCTCATAAAAGTGTTCACCCTCCTGCTGCATAAAGTTGGAGATTTCTCTCCTGAGGGTTGTAGTTCTCTGAATGGGAAAGTACTTGGATAAGAATTTTGTGACTAATGTGTCCCATGAAGTAATTCTGCCCACCTCCAAGGAATTAAGCCAAGACTTGGCCTTATCCTTAAGTGAAAATGGAAAAAGTCTTAACCGGATAGAGTCATCTGAGAAATTCTGGAATTTAAAAGTTGCACAAATATCTAAGAATTCCTTGATGTGGTAATATGGGTCCTCCTTCTCCAACCCATAGAATGTAGGGAGGAGTTGGATCGCACCCGGTTTCAACTCATAACTGGCGGCAGTAGTGGGTGGCAATATAATGCAAGAAGGTGATATGAAGTGGGATGGGATAGAATAATCCCTCAGGGCTCTACGGTCACCTGCTGTAGGTAACTGTAATGGTTCGCCCTGATTGGCCATGGTAGCTCCTAACTTGACTTCGGGTGTTTTCCTACAAATATGTTCTACCTCTTCAATAAAGGGAGCTAATGGTCCACCTAGGGAGCGGCGCCCGTGCATAAAAACAAAAAAAGAAAAAAAATGAACTATCAAAATAAGCTAACAAACTCACTACAAAAAATATGAACTAACTAGAAGAAATAAAAATAATTCCATAAAAAATCACCAAGCTAAAATTATGAAAGAGAAAAATAAAAAATAAAAATAAAAATAAAATAAATAAAAATAAAAATAAATAAAATAAAATAAAATAAAAATAAATCTAACCTAAGACTACGGAGAACAAAGAAATACACTTAATACGTGCCTCCCCGGCAACGGCGCCAAAAACTTGATGTATTATTTAGTTACATCGGTTTTAATACCTCGCAAGCGTATGAATCGTTCAAGTAATTTAGCCGGAAGCGAGGGTCATATCCACAGGGAGGACTGAATTTTGTGTATTCTTCAGTCAACTAGCCTAACCAAATATGATGAATTAATATTAACTAAATACTAATTATATCCTAAATTATCAAAACAATCATCTGGTAAACTACATGCACAACAGGAAACATCAACTCTGGATTTTACGGTGATTTGTGCCTCTCTCGAGCGCCACGTAACCATGGATCCGATTTCTCAATCCTTGCGTCTAGCACCTCTCGGGCGCCTAGAGTGAAAGACAGAAATCAGATTAAAATACCAAAATCCAACCTCAATTATAATCCTACCCTAATTAGCTAATTTAATCAAATATCCGGAAAACAAATATTCAATAAACATTAATTATCAAATCAGATTCAATAAACATTCAAAACCTAAGTTCAAACTATATAAAAAATTAAATTCAAAAATGACGAATTACTCCCCTTCTCCTTCCTCTTGCTCGGGCAGCAACTCGTTCTCACGGGTGCTGCAATTTCTCGAAATTGATGCCTTCGGGTTGGCAAGAGTGAGTGGCCGGAGGTAGAGACGACGCCGATGACGAAGGTTGGAAGCCGACGAACGGAGGTAACGCCCGGCGAAGAATGAAACAGAGCTGACATTCTCTAACCGGCTCTCTCGAGTCTCGGTTGGAGTCGGAATAGCTCCGGGACTGCTCGGAAATATGTAATAGACGCCGGAGGATAGTCGAAAAGTGGAAGTGGCACCAGAGAAGCCCTCTCGGATCACTTCTCGGCCTGGCGAGCGACGACTGTCGAACTCACCTCGACAGAGACTCTCTCGAGCTCTCCTCGGGTTTGTTCTCGGTTGCTGGACGGCGGTGGATGGCGGTGGACGACAGTGGCGCGGCGAAAGACAGTGGCCCGGTGAACGATGGTGGTAAACTCCTCTCGGGTCTCCCCTGTTTTTGGTGCTCTGTTCTGGTCAACACACCCTCTGTTTTTTCTTTACGCTCCTCCTTCCCTTTAATACCCTCTTATTTATTTTAAAACGATTTGATCTAAAAATCACCTCCATTTCACTAAGGGCATTTAGGTAAATATCTCCTTCTCCACCAAAATTCTCTTGAAATTCCATAATTGAATCTATAAAAAGCATTTCAGAAAGAAATAAACCTTAAAAACAATGAAATATAATTCAGGAGAGAAAAATATGCACTATTGACAGTGATTAATGCCAAATTCAATAAATGCTCATTTCTTTTGAAAACCGATAAATAACCACCTATAACACAATTATAAAGGTTATTCTATTATAATTAACCTAGTTCTCATGTCAGAATATGGCATCTATCACAAACCCTAATAGCATGGTAGAATTTTTTAAGAAAGAGATTTCTAATTGATCCTAACATGTTTTAAATATGGTGGATACGCATGCAAGAAACATGTTGAAGATTCAAATGACCTAATGATTAGAAAATTTTGACGAGTAGAAAAATTAAATTCTCAAGTTAACGTGCGGTGGGATATTTACCAGAGCCGAACAACCCACTTTTTGCCTATTTTATAAAAAGCAGACCTAAAAAATCATAGATACTTTTTGGAATTATCTCTCTCAGCATTTGTGCATTTCCATTTTGGATATTCAATTGTTTTTTCAAACTAGAGTTGTTACTCTCCCAGTTTTCTCATAAACAAAAAAATAAGGCAAATATGGTGCACAACAAAATGAAAATTTGAGAGTTTATGTATGCAAAAAAGTTTGAAATCTATAATAAATGTGAGTGAGGAAAATTACTTCACGCAATAAAAATGAATACCAAAGTTTTGTTATCCACGTTGGGGAAATTCCACTAGTTCAACCCCTAATAGCTTGGATATGCATGCCAGAAAAATGTTGAAGATGCAAATGACTTAATGATCCCAAAATTTCAAGGAGTAGAAAAAAATTAAATTCTCAAGCTAACGTGCGGTGGGATATTTACCAGAGCTGAACAACCCACTTTTTGCCTATTTTACAAATAGTGGACCTAAAAAATCATAGATATTTTTTGGAATTATCTCTCCAATCATTTGTGCATTTCCATTTTAGATGTTCAATTTTTTTTTTCGAACTTGAGTTTTCACCCTCCTAGTTTTCTCGTAAACAAAAAGAAAAGGCAAATATAGATCACAACAAAATGAAAATTTTAGAGTTTAAGTATGCAAATAAATTTGAAAACAATAATAAATGTGACTGAAAAAATTGTTTCATCCACTAAAAATGAACACCAAAGTTTCGCTATCCACGTTGGGGAAATTCCTGTAGTACAACCACTAATAGGTTGGTGGACTTTTATAAGAAACAGATTTCTAATTGATCCAAACATGTTTTAAATGTGGTGGATAAGCATGCCAGAAACATGTTGAAGATGCAAATCACCTAATGATCCAAAAAATTCGAGTAGAAAAAATTAAATTCTCAAGTGAACATGCGGTGGGATATTTACTAGAGCCGAACAACCCACTTTTTGCCTATTTTTCAAAAAGCAGACCTAAAAATCACAAATACTTTTTGGAATTATCTCTTTCAGCATTTATGCATTCCCATTTTGGATGTTCAATTTTTTTTTTCAAACTTGAGCTTTCACTCTTCTAGTTTTCTCGTAAACAAAAAGATAAGGCAAATATAGATCACAACAAAATGAAAATTTTAGAGTTTATATATGCAAAAAAAAATTGAAAACTATAATAAATGTGAGTGAAGAAAATTATTTCATGCATTAAAATTGAACACTAAAGTATTGTTATCCTCATTGGGGAAATTCCACTCTACAACCTCTAATAGCTTGTTGGAGTTTTAAAAGAAAGAGATTTCTAATTGATCCTAACATGTTTTAAATGTGGTGGATATGCAAGCCAGAAACATATTGAAGATGCGAATGACCTAATGATCCAAAAATTTCAAGGAGTAGAAAAAATTAAATTTTCAAGTTAATGTGCGGTGGGATATTTACCAGAGCCGAATAGCCCGCTGTTTGCCTATTTTACAAAAAGCGGACCTAAAAATCACAGATACTTTTTTGGAATTATCTCTCTCAGCATTTATGCATTTCCATTTTGGATGATCAATTTTTTTTTTCAAACTTGAGTTTTCACTCTCCCAATTTTCTCCCAAACAAAAAGATAAGGCAAATAGGGTGCACAACAAAATGAAAATTTTAGAGTTTATGTAAACAAAATAATTTGAAAATAATAATAAATGTGTGTGAAGAAAATTATTTCACGCACTAAAAATGAACAAAAAAGTTTTGTTATCCACGTTGGCGAAATTCCACTAGTACAACCCCTAATAGCTTGGAGGAATTTTATAAGAAAGAGATTTTTAATTGGTCCTAACATGTTTTAAATGTGGTTGATATGCATGCCAGAAACATATTAAAGGTGCAAATGAACTAATGATCCAAAAATTTCAAGGAGTGGAAAAAATTAAATTCTCAACTTAACGTGTGGTGGGATATATACCAGAGCCGAACAACCCACTTTTTGTCTATTTTACAAAAAGCGGACCTAAAAATTCACAGATACTTTTTGGATATATCTTTCTCATCATTTGTGCATTCCATTTTCGATGTTCAATTTTTTTTTTCAAACTTGAGTTTTCTCTCTCCCAGTTTTCTCGTAAACAAAAAGATAAGGCAAAGATACATCACAACAACATGAAAACTTATGAGTTTATGTATGCAAAAAAATGCGAAAACTATAATAAATGTGAGTGAAGAAAATTATTTGACTCAGTAAAAATGAACGCCAAATTTTTGTTGTCCACGTTGGGGAAATTCCAACAGTACAACCCCTAATAGCTTGGTGGAAGAAAAAGATATCTAATTGATCCTAACATGTTTTAAATGTGGTGGATATGCATACCAGAAACATGTTGAAGATGCAAATGACCTAATGATCCAATAATTTCAAGGAGTAGAAAGAATTAAATACTCAAGTTAACGTGCTGTGCGATATTTACCCTAGCCAAACCACCCACTTTTTGCCTATTTTTTAAAAAGCGGACCTCAAAAAACTAAGATAGCTTTTGGATTTATCTCTCTCAACATTTGTGCATTTCCATTTTGGATGTTCAATTTTTTTTTCAAACTTGATTTTTCACTCTCCCAGTTTTCTCATAGTCAAAAAGATATGGCATATATAGATCACAAAAAAATGAAAATTTTAGAGTTTATGTATGCAAAAATTTTGAAAACTATAATAAATGTGAGTAAAGAAAATTATTTCAAGCATGAAAAATGAACCCCAAAGTTTTGTTATCCACATTAGGGATATTCCACAAGTACAAACCCTAATAGCAAGGTGGATTTTTTTAAGAAAGAGATTTCTAATTGATCCTAACATGTTTTAAATATGGTGGATACGCATGCAAGAAACATGTTGAAGATGCAAATGACCTAATGATCAGAAAATTTCGAAGAGTAGAAAAATTAAATTCTCAAGTTAACGTGCGGTGGGATATTTACCAGAGCCGAACAACCCACTTTTTGCCAATTTTACAAAAATCGGACCTAAAAAATCATAGACACTTTTTGGAATTATCTCTCTCATCATTTGTGCATTTCCATTTTGGATATTCAATTTCTTTTCAAACTAGAGTTGTTACTCTCCTAGTTTTCTCATAAACAAAAAGATACGGCAAATATGGTGCACAACAAAAAGAAAATTTTAGAGTTTGTGTATGCAAAAAAGTTTGAAATATATAATAAATATGAGTGAAGAAAATTATTTCACGCACTAAAAATGAATACCAAAGTTTTGTTATCCACGTTGGGGAAATTCCACTAGTTCAACCCCTAGTAGCTTGGAGGAATTTTATAAGAAAGAGATTTCTAATTGATCCTAACATGTTTTAAATGTGGTGGATATGCATGCTAGAAACTTGTTGAAGATGCAAATGACCTAATGATCCATAAATTTCAAGGAGTAGAAAAAAATTAAATTCTCAAGTTAACGTGTGGTGGGATATTTACCAGAGGCGAACAACCCAATTTTTGCCTATTTTACAAAAAGCGGACCTAAAATTTCACAGATACTTTTTGGAATTATCTCTCTCATCATTTGTGCATTTCTATTTTGGATGTTCAATTTTTTTTTTCAAACTTGAGTTTTCACCCTCCTAGTTTTCTCATAAACAAAAAGATAAGGCAGATTTAGATGAAAACAAAATGAAAATTTTTGAGTTTATGTATGCAAAAAAATTTGAAAACTATAATAAATGTGTCTGAAAAAATTATTTCATGCACTAAAAATGAACACCAAAGTTTTGCTATCCACGTTGGGGAAATTCCTGTAGTACAACCACTAATAGCTTGGTGGAATTTTATAAGAAAGAGATTTCTAATTGATCCAAACATGTTTTAAATGTGGTGGATAAACATGCCAGAAACATGTTGAAGATGAAAATGATCTAATGATCCAAAAATTTCAAGGAGTAGAAAAAATTAAATTCTCAAGTGAACGTGCGGTGGGATATTTACGAGAGCCGAACAACCCACTTTTTGCCTATTTTAAAAAAAGCAGACCTAAAATAATAAATACTTTTTGGAATTATTTCTTTTAGCATTTGTGCATTCCCATTTTGGATATTCAATTTTTTTTTTAAACTTGAGCTTTTACTCTTCTAGTTTTCTCAAAACAAAAAGATAAGGCAAATATAGATCACAACAAAATGAAAATTTTAGAGTTTATAAATGCAAAAAAAAATTGAAAACTATAATAAATGTGAGTGAAGAAAATTATTTGACGCATTAAAATTGAACACTAAAGTTTTGTTATCCACATTGGGGAAATTCCACTGTACAACCTCTAAAAACTTCTTGGAGTTTTATAAGAAAGAGATTTCTAATTCATCCTAACATGTCTTAAATGTGGTGGATATGCAAGCAAGAAACATGTTGAAGATGCGAATGACCTAATGAACCAAAAATTTCAAGGAGTGGAAAAAATTAAATTTTCAAGTTAACGTGCGGTGGGATATTTACCATAGCCGAACAACCCACTTTTTGCCTATTTTACCAAAAGCGGACCTAATTATCACAGATACTTTTTGGAATTATCTCTCTCAGCATTTATGCATTTCCATTTTGGATGGTCAATTTTTTTTTTCAAACTTGAGTTTTCACTCTCCCAGTTTTCTCGTAAACAAAAAGATAACGCAAATATGGTGCACAACAAAATGAAAATTTTAGAGTTTATATATGCAAAATAATTTGAAAACAATAATAAATGTGAGTGAAGAAAATTATTTCACACACTAAAAATGAACACCAAAGTTTTGTTATCCACATCGGGGAAATTCCACTAGTACCACCCCTAATAGCTTGGAGATATTTTATAAGAAAGAAATTTTTAATTGGTCCTAACATGTTTTAAATGTGGTGGATATGCATGCCAGAAACATGTTGAAGATCCAAATGACCTAATGTTCCAAAAAATTCAAGGAGTAGAAAAAATTAAACCCTCAAGTTAACTTGCGGTGGGATATTAACCAGAATCGAAAAACCCTCTTTTATCCTCTTTTACAAAAAGTAGACCTAAAAAATCACATAAAATTTTAGGAATTATCTCTCTCAGCAGTTGTGCATTTCCATTTTGTGTTCAATTTTTTTTTCAAACTTGAGTTTTCCCTCTCCCTATTTTCTCGTAAACAAAAAGATAAGGCAAATATAGATCACAACAAAATGAAAATTTTAGAGTTTATGTATGCAAAAGTATTTGAAAAATATAATAAATGTGAGTGAATAAAATTTTTTCACACACTAAAAATGAACACGAAAGGTTTGTTATCCACGTTGGGGAAATTCCACTAGTACAATACCTAATAGCTTGGTGGAATTTTATAAGAAAGAGCTTTCTAATTGATCCGAACATGTTTTAAATGTGGTGGATATGCATGCCAGAAACATGTTGAAGATGCAAATGACCTAATGACCCAAAAATTACAAGGAGTAGAAAAAATTAAATTTTCAAGTTAACGTGCAGTGGGATATTTACCTGAGCCGAAAAGCCCACTTTTTGCCTCTTTTACAAAAAGTGGACCTAAAAAATCATATAAACTTTTAGGAATTATCTCTCTCAGCAATTGTGCATTTCCATTTTGGATGTTCAATTTTTTTTTCAAACTTGAGTTTTCACTGTCCCAGTTTTCTCGTAAATGAAAAGATAATGCAAATATAGATCACAACAAAATGAAAATTTTAGAGTTTATGTATGCAAAAATATTTGAAAAAAATAATAAATGTGAGTGAAGAAAATTATTTCACACACTAAAAATGAACACCAGAGTTTTGTTATCGACGTTGGGGAAATTCCACTAGTACAACCCCTAATATCTTGGTGGAATTTTATAAGAAAGAGCTTTCTATTTGATCCTAACATGTTTTAAATGTGGGGGATATGCATGCAAGAAACATGTTGAAGATGCAAATGACCTAATGATCCAAAAATTTCAAGGAGTAGAAAAAATTTAATTCTCAAGTTAACGTGCGGAGGGATATTTATCAGAGCTCAACAACCCACTTTTTGCTTATTTTAGAAAAAGCAGACCTAAAAAATCATAGATACTTTTTGGAAATATCTTTCTCACATATGTACATTTCCATTTTGGATGTTCTACTTTTTGTTCAAACTAGAGTTTCACTCTCCCTGTTTTCTCGTAAACAAAAAGATAAGGCAAATATAGATCAGAACCATATGAAAATTTTAGAGTTTATTTATGCAAAAAAATTTGAAACTATATTAAATGTGAGTGAAGAAAATTATTTCACACACTAAAAATGAACACCAGAGTTTTATCATCCTCGTTGGAGAAATTCCACTAGTACAACCCCTAATAGCTTGGTGGAATTTTATAAGAAGGAGATTTGTAATTGATCCTAACATGTTTTAATTGTGGTGGATATGCAAGCCAGAAACATGTTGAAGATGCAAATGACCTAATGATCCAAAAATTTCGACTAGAAACAATTAAATTCTCAAGTTAACGTGTAGTGATATATTTACCAGAACCAAACAACCCACTTTTTGCCTATTTTACAAAAGCGGACCTAAAAAATCACAGATACTTATTGGAATTATATCTCTCAGCATTTGTTCATTTCCATTTTTGATGTTAATTTTTTTTTTAAACTTGAGTTTTCACTCTCCCTGTTTTCTCGTAAACAAAAAGATAAGGCAAATATAGATGACAACAAAATGAAAATTTTAGAGTTTATGCGTGCAAAAAAATTTGAAAACTATATTAAATGTGAGTGAAGAAAATTATTTCACGCAGAAAAAATAAACACCAGACTTTTGTTATCCATGTTGGGGAAATTCCACTAGTACAACTCCTAATAACTTGGGCGAATTTTATAAGAAAGAGATTTCTAATTGATCCTAACATATTTTAAATGTGGTGGATATGCATGCCAGAAACATGTTGAAGATGCAAATGACCTAATGATCCAAAAATTTCAAGGAGTAGAAAAAATTAAATTCTCAAGTTAACGTGCGGTGGGATATTTACCAGAGCCAAACAACCCTCTTTTTGCCTATTTTACAAAAAGTGGACCTAAAAAATCACAGATGCTTTTTGGAATTATCTCTCTCTGCATTTGAGCATTTCCATTTTGGATCAATTTTTTTTTCAAAATTGAATTTTCACATTCCCAGTTTTCTCGTAAACAAAAAGATAAGGCAAACATAGATCACAAAAAAATGCAAATTTTAGAGTTTATGTATGCAAAATAATTTGAAAACTATAATAAATGTGAGTGAAGAAAATTATTTTCACGCAGTAAAAATGAACACCAAAGTTTTGTTATCCACGTTGGGGAAATTCCACTAGTACAACCCCAGATAGCTTGGTGGAATTTTATATGAAAAAGATTTCTAATTGATCATAACATGTTTTAAATGTGGTGAATATGTATGCCAGAAACATGATGAAGAAGCAAATGACCTAAAGATCCAAAAATTTGAACGAGTAGAAAAAATTAAATTCTCAAGTTAACGTGCGGTGGGATATTTACCTGAGCCAAACAACCCACTTTTTGCCAATTTTACAAAAAGCGGACCTAAAACATCACATATACTTTTTGGAATTATCTCTCTCAGCATTTGTGCATTTCTTTTTTGGATGTTCAATTTTTTTTTCAAACTTGAGTTTTCTCTCTCCTAGTTTTCTCGTAAACAAAAAGATAAGGCAAATTTGGATCTCAACAAAATGAAAATTTAAGAGTTTATGTATGCAAAAAAATTTGAAAACTATAATAAATGTGAGTGAAGAAAATTATTTCACGCACTAAAATTGAACACCAAAGTTTTGTTATCCACGTTGGGGAAATTCCACTTGTACAACCCCTAATAGCTTGGTGGAATTTTATAAGAAACCGATTTCTAATTGATCCTAACATGTTTTAAATGTGGTGGATAAGCATGCCAGAAATGTGTTGAAGATGCAAATGACCTAATGATCCAGAAATTTCAACGAGTAGAAAAAATTAAATTCTCACGTTAACGTGTAGTGGGATATTTACCAGAGCCAAACAACCTACTTTTTGTCTATTTTAAATAAGGCGGACCAAAAAAATCGCATATGCTTTTTGGAATTATCTCTATCAGCATTTGTGCATTTCCATTTTGGATGTTCAATTTTTTTTCAAACGTTAGTTTTCACTCTCCCAGTTTTGTCGTAAACAAAAACATAAGGCAAATATAGATCACAACAAAATGAAAATTTTAGAGTTTATGTATGCAAAAATATTCAAAAACTATATTAAATATGAGTGAAGAAAATTATTTCACGTACTAAAAATGAACACCAGACTTTTGTTAACCACGTTGGGGAAATTCCACTAGATATCTTGGTGGAATTTGATCAGAAAGAGATTTCTAATTGATCCTAACATGTTTTAAATGTGGTGGATATGCATGCCAGAAACATGTTGAAGATGCAAATGACCTAATGATCCAAAAATTTCAGGGAGAAGTAAAAATTAAATTCTCAATTTAACGTGTGGTGGGATATTTACCAAAGCCAAAAAACCTACGTTTTTGCCTATTTTACAAAGAGCGGACCTAAAAAATCACAGAAGATTTTTTTAATTATCTCTCTCAGCATTTGAGCATTTCCATTTTGGATGTTCAATTTTTTTTTCAAACTTTTTTTTTCACTCTCCTAGTTTTTTCGTAAACAAAAAGATAAGGCAAATATAGATCACAACAAAATGAAAATTTTAGAGTTTATGTATGCAAAATAATTTGAAAACAATAATAAATGTGAGTGAAGAAAATTATTTTACGCACTAAAAATGAACACCAAAGTTTTGTTATCCACTTTGGGAAAATTCCACTAGTTCAACCCCTAATAGCTTGATGGAATTTTATAAGAAAGTGATATTTAATTGATCCTAACATGTTTTAAATGTGGTGGATATGCATGCTAGAAACATGTTGAAGATGGAAATGACCTAATGATCCAAAAATTTCAAGGAGAAGTAAAAATTTAATTCTCAATTTAACGTGCGGTGGCATATTTACCAAAGCCAAAAAACCCACTTTTTGCATATTTTACAAAAAGCGGACCTAAAATATCACAAATGATTTTTGTAATTGTCTCTCTCAGCATTTGAGCATTTTCCATTTTGGATGTTAATTTTTTTTTTCAAACTTGAGTTTTCACTCTCCTTGTTTTCTCGTAAACATAAAGATAAGGCAAATGTAGATCACAACAAAATGAAAATTTTAGAGTCCGTGTGTGCAAAAAAAATTGAAAACTATAATAAATGTGAGTGAAGAAAATTATTTCACGCACTAAAAATAACACTAGACTATTGTTAATCTCATTGGGGAAATTCCACTTGTACAACCCCTAATAGCTTGGTGGAATTTTATAAGAAAGAGATTTGTAATTTATCCTAACAAGTTTTAAATGTGGTGGATATGCATGCCAGAAACATGTTGGAGATGCAAATGACCTAATAATCCAAAAATTTCAAGGAGTAGAAAAAATTAAATTCTCAAGTTAACGTGTAGTGGGATATTTTTCAGAGCTAAACATAGCACTTTTTTCCTATTTTACAAAAAGCGGACCTAAAAAATCACTGATACTTTTTGGAATTATCTATCTCAGCATTTGTACATTTCCATTTTGGATGTTCAATTTTTTGTTCAAACTTGAGTTTTCACTCTCCCTGTTTTCTAGTAAACAAAAAGATAAGGCAAATATAGATCACAACAAAATAATGATTTTAGAGTTTATGTATGCAAAGAAATTTGAAAACTATCATAAATGTTAGTGAAGAGAATTATTTCACACACTAAAAATGAACACCAGAGTTTTGTTATCCACGTTGGGGAAATTCCACTAGTACATGCCCTAATAGCTTGGTGGAATTTTATAAGACAGAGATTTCTAATTGATGCTGACATGTTTGAAATGTGGTGGATATGCATACCAGAAACAAGTTGAAGAGGCAAATGACCTAATGATCCAAAAATTTCAAGGAGTAGAAAAAATAAAATTCACAAGTTAACGTGCGGTGGGATATTTACCTGAGCCCAACAACCCACTTTTTGCCTATTTTATTAAAAGTGGACCTAAAAAATCAAAGATACTTTTTGGAATTATCTCTCTCAGCATTTTTTTATTTCCATTTTGGATGTTTAATTTTTTTTTCAAACATGAGTTTTCACTCTGCCAGTTTTCTCGTAAACAAAAAGGATAAGGCAAATATAGATCACCAGCAAATGAAAATTTTAGAGTTTATGTATGCAAAAAAATTTGAAAACTATAATAAATGTGAGTGAAGAAAATTATTTCACGCACTAAAAATGAACACCAGAGTTTTGTTATCCACGTTGGGGAAATTCCACTAGTACAACCCCTAATAGCTTGGTCGAATTTTATAAGAAAGAGATTTGTAATTGATCCTAACATGTTTTAAATGTGGTGGATATGCATGCCAGAAACATGTTGAAGATGCAAATGACCTAATGATCCACAAAATTTCAAAGAGTAGAAAAAAATTAAATTCTCTAGTTAACGTGTTGTGGGATATTTACCAGAGCCAAACAACCCACTTTTTACCTATTTTAAAAGAAGCAGACCTAAAAAATCACAGATACTTTTTGGAATTATCTCTCTCAGCATTTGTTCTTTTCCATTTTTGATGTTCAATTTTTTTTTCAAACTTGAATTTTTACTCTCCCAGTTTTCTCGTAAACTAAAAGATAAGGCAAATATAGATCACAACAAAATGGAAATTTTAGAGTTTATGTATGCAAAAAATTTGAAAACTATATTAAATGTGAGTGAAGAAAATTATTTCACGCACTAAAAATGAACACCAGACTTTTGTTATCCACGTTGGGGAAATTCCACTAGTACAACTCCTAATAGCTTGGTGGAATTTTATAAGAAAGAGATTTCTAATTGATCCTAACATATTTTAAATGCGGTGGATATGCATGCCAGAAACATGTTGAAGATGCAAATGACCTAATGATCCAAAAATTTCAAGGAGTAGAAAAAATTGAATTCTCAAGTTAACGTGTGGTGGGATATTTACCTGAGCCAAACAACCCACTTTTTGCCTATTTTACAAAAAGTGGACCTAACAAATCACAGATTCTTTTTGAAATTATCTCTCTCATCATTTGAGCATTTCCATTTTCGATGTTCAAATTTTTTTTTTTAACTTGAGTTTTCACTCTCCCAGTTTTTTCATAAACAAAAAGATAAGTCAAATATAGATCCAAAAAAAATGAAAATTTTAGAGTTTATGTATGCAAAAAAATTTCAAAAACTATAATAAATGTTAGAGAAGAAAATAATTTTACGCACTAAAAATGAACACCAAAGTTTTGTTATCCGCATTGGGGAAATTCCTCTAGTACAACCCCTAATCGCTAGGTGGACTTTTATAAGAAAGAGATTTCTAATTAAACCTAACATGTTTTAAATGTGGTGGACATGCATGCCAAAAACATGTTGAAGATGCAAATGACTTAATGATCCAAAAATTTCAAGGAGTGGATAAAATTAAATTCTCAAGTTAACGTGCGATGGGATATTTAACAGAGCCAAACAACCGAATTTTTTCCTATTTTAAAAAAACTAGACCTAAAAAATCACAGATACTTTTTGGAATTTTCTCTCTCAGCATTTGTGCATTTCCATTTTCGATGTTAATTTTTTTTTTCAAACTTGAGTTTTCACTCTCCTAGTTTTCTCGTAAACATAAAGATAAGGAAAATATAGATCACAACAAAATGAAAATTTTAGAGTCTGTGTATGCAAAAAAATTTGAAAACTTTAATAAATGTGAGTGAAGAAAATTATTTCACGCACAAAAAATAACACTAGAGTATTGTTATCCATGTTGGGAAATTCCACTTGTACAACCCCTAATAGCTTGCTAGAATTTTATAGGAAAGAGATTTCTAATTGATCCTAACATGTTTTAAATGTGGTGGATATGCATGCCAGAAACATGTTGAAGATGGAAATGACCTAATCATCCAAAATTTTCGAGTAGAAAAAATTAAATTCTTAAGTTAACGTGTGGTGGGATATTTATCAGAGCCAAACAAAGCTTTTTTTGCCTATTTTACAAAAAGCGGACCCAAAAAATTACATATACTTTTTTTAATTACCTCTCTCAGCATTTGTCCATTTCCATTTTGGATGTTCATTTTTTTTTTCAAATTTGAGTTTTCACTCTCTCAGTTTTTTCGTAAACAAAAAGAGAAGGCAAATATAGATCACAAAAAAAAGAAAATTTTAGAGTTTATGTATGCAAAAAAAATTTGAAAACTATATTAAATGTGAGTGAAGAAAATTATTTCATGCACTAAAAATGAACACCAGACTTTTGTTATCCACGATGGGGAAATTCCACTTGTACAACCCAGATAGCTTGGTGGAATTTTATAAGAAAGAGATTTCTAATTGATCATAACATGTTTTAAATGTGATGGATATGCTTGCCAGAAACATGTTGAAGATGCTAATGACCTAAAGATCCAACATTTTCAATGCGTAGAAAAAATTAAATTCTCAAGTTAACGTGCAGTGGGATATTTACCTGAGCCAAACAACCCACTTTTTGCCTATTTTAGAAAAAGCGGACCTAAATCATCACAAATACTTTTTGGAATTATCTCTCTCAGCATTTGTGCAATTCCATTTTCGATGTTCAATTTTTTTTTCAAACTTGAGTTTTCATACTCCCAGTTTTCTCGTAAACAAAAAGATAAGGCAAATATGGATGACAACAAAATGAAAATTCAACAGTTTATGTATGCAAAAAAAATTGAAAACAATATAAAATGTGAGTGAAGAAAATTATTTCACGCACTAAAAATGAACACCAAAGTTTTGTTATCCACGTTGGGGAAATTCCACTAGTACAAACCCTAGAAGCTTGGTGGAATTTTATAAGAAAGAAATTTCTAATTGATCCTAACATGTTTTAAATGTGGTGGATATGCATGCCAGAAACATGTTAAGATTCAAAGAACCTAATGATCCAAAAATTTCAAGGAGTAGAAAAAATTAAACTCTCAAGTTAACGTGCGGTGGGATATTTACCTGAGCCAAACTACCCACTTTTTGCCTATTTTACAAAAAAGAGGACCTAAAAAATCACAGATACTTTTTGGAATTATCTCTCTCAGCAATTGTGAATTTCCATTTTGGATGTCCAATTTTTTTTTTCAAACTTGAGTTTTCTCTCTCCTAATTTTCTCGTAAACTAACAGATAAGGCAAACATAAATCACAACAAAATGAAAATTTTAGAGTTTATATATGAAAAAAAATTTGAAAACTATAATAAATGTGAGTGAAGAAAATTATTTTACGCACTAAAACTGAACTCCAAAGTTTTGTTATCCACGTTGGGGAAATTCCACTAGTACAACCCCTAAAAGTTTACTGGAATTTTAAAAGAAAGAGATTTCTAATTGATCCTAACATGTTTTAAATGTGGTGGATATGCATGCGAGAAAAATGTTGAAGATGCAAATGACCGAATGTTCCAAAAATTTCATGGAGTAGAAAAAATTAAACTCTCAAGTTAACGTGCAGTGGCATATTCTCCAGAATCGAAAAACCCTCTTTTTGCCTCTTTTACAAAAAGCGGACCTAAAAAATCACATAAAATTTTAGGAATTATCTCTCTCAGCATTTGTGCATTTCCATTTTGGATGTTCAATTTTTTTTTTCAAACTTGAGTTATCACTCTCCCAAATTTCTCGTAAACAATAAGAAAAGACAAATATAGATCACAACAAAATGAAAATTTTAGAGTTTATGTATGCAAAAATATTTGAATACTATAATAAATGTGAGTGAATAAAATTATTTCACACACTAAAATTGAACACCGGAGTTTTGTTATCCATGTTGGGGAAATTCCACTAGTACAACCCCTAATAGCTTGGTGGAATTTTATAAGAAAGAGCTCTCTAATTGATCCTAACATGTTTTAAATGTGGTGGATATGCATGCCAGAAACATGTTGAAGATGCAAATGACCTAATGATCCAAAAAATTTCAAAAAGTAGAAAAAATTAAATTCTCAAGTTAACGTGTTGTGGGATATTTACCAGAGCCGAACAACCCTCTTTTTGCCTCTTTTACAAAAAGCAGACCTAAAAAATCACATGAAATTTTACGAATTATCTCTCTCAGCATTTGTGCATTTCCCTTTTGGTTGTTCAATTTTTTTTTCAAACTTGAGTTTTTACTGTCCCAGTTTTCTCATAAACAAAAAGATAAGGTAAATATAGATCACAACAAAATGAAAATTTAAGAGTTTATGTATGCAAAAATATTTGAAAACTATAACAAATGTGAGTGAAGAAAATTATTTCACGCACTAAAAATGAACACCGGAGTTTTGTTATCCACGTTGGGGAAATTGCACTAGTACAAACCCTAATATCTTGGTGGAATTTTACAAGAAAGAGCTTTCTAATTGTTCCTAACATGTTTTAAATGTAAGGGATATGCATGACAGAAACATGTTGAAGACGCAAATGACCTAATGATCCAAAAATTTCAAGGAGTAGAAAAAATTAAATTCTCAAGTTAACGTGCGGTGGGATATTTACCAGAGCCAAACAACCCACTTTTTGCCTATTTTACAAAAAGCGGACCTAAAATATCACAGATACTTTTTGCAATTAACTCTCTCAGCATTTATGCATTTCCATTTCGGCTGTTCAATTTTTTTTCAAACTTGAGTTTTAACTCTCCCAGTTTTCTCGTAAACAAAAAATATAAGGCAAATATAGATCATAACCAAAAGAAAAATTTTAGAGTTTATGTATGCAAAAAAATTTGAAAACTATAATAAATGTGAGTGAAGAAAATTACTTCACGCACTAAAAATGAACACAAGAGTTTTGTTATCCATGTTGGGGAAATTCCACTAGTACAACCCCTAATAGCTTGGTGGAATTTTATAAGAAGGAGATTTGTAATTGATCCTAACATGTTTTAAATGTGGTGGATATGCAAGCCAGAAACATGTTGAAGATGCAAATCACCTAATGATCCAAAAATTTCAAGGTGTAGAAAAAATTAAACTCTCAGGTTAAGGTGCAGGGATATATTTACCAGAACCAAACAACCCTCTTTTTGTCTATTTTACAAAAAGCGGACCTAAAAATCACAGATTCTTTTTGGAATTATCTCTCTCAGCATTTATGCATTTCCATTTTGGATGATCAACTTTTTTTTTCAAACTTTAGTTTTCACTCTCCCAGTTTTCTCATAAACAAAAAGATAAGGCAAATATGGTGCACAACAAAATGAAAATTTTAGAGTTTATGTATGCAAAATAATTTTAAAATAATAATAAATGTGTGTGAAGAAAATTATTTCACGCACTAAAAATGAACACCAAAGTTTGGTTATCCACATTGGAGAAATTCCACTAGTACAACCCCTAATTGCTTGGAGGAATTTTATAATAAAGAGATTTTTAATTGGTCATAACATGTTTTAAATGTGGTGGATATGCATGCCAGAAAAATATTGAAGATGCAAATGACCTAATGATCCAAAAATTTCAAGGAGTGGAAAAAATTAAATTCTCAAGTTAATGTGCGGTGGGATATATACCAGAACCGAACAACCCACTTTTTGTCTATTTTAAAAAAAGCGGACCTAAAAATTCAAAGACACTTTTTGGAATTATCTTTCTCATCATTTGTGCATTCCATTTTCGATGTTCAATTTTTTTTTTCAAACTTGAGTTTTCTCTCTCCCAGTTTTCTCGTAAACAAAAAGATAAGGCAAAGATAGATCATAACAAAATGAAAAGTAATGAGGTTATGTATACTAAAAAATGTGAAAACTATAATAAATGTGAGTGAAGAAAATTATTTGACTCACTAAAAATGAACACCAAATTTTTGTTGTCCACGTTGGGGAAATTCCAATAGTACAACCCCTAATAGCTTGGTGGAAGAAAGAGATATCTAATTGATCCTAACATGTATTAATTGTGGTGGATATGCATACCAGAAACATGTTGAAGATGCAAATGACCTAATGATCCAAAAATTACAAGGAGTAGAAAAAATTAAATTCTCAAGTTAACGTGCGGTGGGATATTTACCCGAGCCAAACCACCTACTTTTTGCCTATTTTACAAAAAGCGGACCTCAAAAATCCTAGATAGTTTTTGGATTTATCTCTCTCTACATTTATGCATTTCCATTTTGGATGTTCAATTTTTTTTTTCAAACTTGAGTTTTGACTCTCCTAGTTTTCTCATAATCAAAAAGATATGGCATATATAGATCACAACAAAATGAAAATTTTAGAGTTTATGTATGCAAAAATTTTGAAAACTATAATAAATGTTAGTGAAGAAAATTATTTCACGCACAAAAAATGATCCCCAAAGTTTTGTTATCCACGTTGGGGATATTCCACTAGTACAAACCCTAATAGCATGGTGGAATTTTTTAAGAAAGAGATTTCTAATTGATCCTAACATGTTTTAAATATGGTGGATAGGCATGCAAGAAACATGTTGAAGATGCAAATGACCTAATGATCAGAAAATTTTGAGTAGTTGAAAAATTAAATTCTCAAGTTAACGTGTGGTGGGATATTTACCAGAGCTGAACAACCCACTTTTTGCCTATTTTACAAAAAGTGGACCTAAAAAATCATAGATACTTTTTGGAATTATCTCTATCAGCATTTGTGCATTTCCATTTTGGATATTCAATATTTTTTGCAAACTAGAGTTGTTACTCTCCCTGTTTTCTCATAAACAAAAAGATAAGGCAAATATGGTGCACAACAAAATGAAAATGTTAGAGTTTATGTATGCAAAAAAGTTTGAAATTTATAATAAATGTGAGTGAAGAAAATTATTTCACGCACTAAAAATGAATACCAAAGTTTTGTTATCCACATTGGGGAAATTCCACGAGTTCAACCCCTAATTGCTTGGAGGAATTTTATAAGAAAGAGATTTCTAATTGATCCTAACATGTTTTAAATGTGGTGGATATGCATGCCAGAAACATGTTGAAGATGCAAATGACCTAATGATCCCAAAATTTCAAGGAGTAGAAAAAAATTAAATTCTCAAGTTAACGTGCGGTGGGATATTTACCAGAGCCGAATAACCCCCTTTTTGCCTATTTTACATAAAGCTGACCTAAAGAATCACAGATACTTTTTGGAATTATCTCTCTCATCATTTGTGCATTTCCATTTTGGATGTTCAATTTTTTTTTTTCAAAGTTGAATTTTCACCCTCCTAGTTTTCTCGTAAACAAAAAGGTAAGGCAGATATTGATCACAACAAAATGAAAATTTTAAAGTTTATGTAGGCAAAAAATTTTGAAAACTATTATAAATGTGACTGAGAAAATTATTTCATGCACTAAAAATGAACACCAAAGTTTTGCTATCCACGTTGGGAAAATTCCTGTAGTACAACCACTAATAGCTTGGTGGAATTTTATATGAAAGAGATTTCTAATTGATCCAAACATGTTGAAGATGCAAATGACCTAATGTTCCAAAAATTTCAAGGAGTAGAAAAAAATTAAATTCTCAAGAGAACGTGCGGTGGGATATTTACCTGAGCCGAACAACCCACTTTTTGCCTATTTTACAAAAAGCGGATCTAAAAATCACAAATACTTTTTGGAATTATCTCTTTCAGCATTTGTGCATTCCCATTTTGGATGTTGAAATTTCTTTTTCAAACTTGAGCTTTCATTCTTCCAGTTTTCTCGTAAACAAAAAGATAAGGCAAATATAGATCACAAAAAAATGAAAATTTTAGAGTTTATATATGCAAAAAAATTTGAAAACTATAATAAATGTGAGTGAAGAAAATAATTTCACGCATTAAAATTGAACACTAAATTTTGTTATCCACATTGGGGAAATTCCACTCTACAACCTCTAAAAACTCGTTGGAGTTTTATTAGAAAGAGATTTCTAATTGATCCTAACATGTTTTAAATGTGGTGGATATGCAAGCCAGAAACATGTTGAAGTTGCGAATGACCTAATGATCCAAAAATTTCGAGTAGAAAAAATAAAATTTTCATGTTAACGTGCGGTGGGATATTTACCAGAGCCGAACAGCCCGCTTTTTGCCCATTTTACAAAAAGCGGACCTAAAAATCACAAATACTTTTTGGAATTATCTCTCTCAACATTTACGCATTTCCATTTTGGATGATCAATTTTTTTTTTCAAACTTGAGTTTTCACTCTCCCAGTTTTCTCGTAAACAAAAAGATAAAGCAAATATGGTGCACAACAAAATGAAAATTTTAGAGTTTATGTATGAAAAATAATTTGAAAACAATAATAAATGTGAGTGAAAAAAATTATTTCACGCACTAAAAATGAACACCAAAGTTTTGTTATCCACGTTGGGGAAATTCCACTAGTACAACCCCTAATAGTTTGGAGGAATTTAATAAGAAAGAAATTTTTAATTTGTCCTAACATGTTTTAAATGTGGTGGATATGCATGCCAGAAATATATTGAAGATGCAAATGACCTAATGATCCAAAAAATTCAAGGAGTGGAAAAAATTAAATTCTCAAGTTAACGTGCGGTGGGATATATACCAGAACCGAACAACCCACTTTTTGTCTATTTTACAAATAGCGGACCTAAAAATTCACAGATCCTTTTTGGAATTATCTTTCTCATCATTTGTGCATTCCATTTTTGATGTTCAATTTTTTTTTTCAAACTTGAGTTTTCACTCTCCCAGTTTTCTCGTAAACAAAAAGATAAGGCAAGGATAGATCATAACAAAATGAAAACTAATGAGTTTATGTATGCAAAAAAATTTGAAACCTTTAATAAATGCGAGTGAAGAAAATTATTTGACTCACTAAAAATGAACACCAAATTTTTGTTGTCCACGTTGGGGAAATTCCAATAGTACAACCCCTAATAGCTTGGTGGAAGAAAGAGATATCTAATTGATCCTAACATGTTTTAAATGTGGTGGATATGCAAGCCAGAAATATTTTGAAGATGCAAATGACCTAATAATCAAAATATTTCAAGGAGTAGAAAAAATTAAATTCTCAAGTTAAAGTGCAGTGGGATATTTATCAGAGCCAAACAACCCACTTTTGGCCTATTTTACAAAAAGCAGACCTAAAAAACCACAAATACTTTTTGGAATTATCTCTCTCAGCCGTTGTGCATTTCCATTTTGGATGTTCAATTTTCTCTCAGCCTTTGTGCATTTCCATTTTGGATGTTCAATTTTTTTTTTCAAACTTGGGTTTTCACTCTCCCAGTTTTCTCATTAACAAAAAGATATCGCAAATATAGATCACAACAAAATGAAAATTTAAGAGTTTTGTATGCAAAAAATTTGAAAACAATCATAAATGTGAGTGAAGAAAATTATTTCACGCACTAAAAAAGAACACCAAAGTTTTGTTATCCACATTGGGGAAATTCCACTAGTACAACCCCTAATAGCTTGGTGGAATTTTATAAGAAAGAGATTTCTAATTGATCGTAACAAGTTTTAAATGTGGTGGAAACGGATCCAAGAAACATGTTGAAGATGCAAATGACCTAATGATCCAAAAATATCAAGAAGTAGAAAAAATTAAATTCTTAATTTAACGAGTGGTGGGATATTTACCAGAGCCGAAATTCCCACCTTTTACCTATTTTACAAAAAGTGGACCTAAAAAATCACAGATACTTTTTGGAATTATCTCTCTCAGCATTTGTGCATTTCCATTTTGGATGTTCAATTTTTTTTTTCAAACTTGAGTTTTCACTCTCCCAGTTTTCTCATAAACAAAAAGATTAGGCAAATATAGATCACAATAAAATGAAAATTTTAGGGTTTATGCATGAATTTTTTTTGAAAACTTTAATAAATGTGAGCGAAGAAAATTATTTCATGCACTAAAACTAAACTCCAGGTTTTGTTATCCACGTTGGGGAAATTCCTCTAGTACAACCCCTAATAATTTGGTGGAAGAAAGAGATTTGTAATTGATCCTAACAAGTTTTAAATGAGGTGGATATGCAAGCAAGAAACATGTTGAAGATGCAAATGACCTAATGATCCAAAAATTTCAAGAAGTCAAAAAAATTAAATTCTGAAGTTAACGTGGTGGGATATTTACCAGAGCCGAACAACCCACTTTTTTCCTATTTTACAAAAACCGGACCTAAAAAATCGCAGATACTTTATGGAATTATCTCTTTTAGTATTTGTGCATTTCCATTTTGGATGTTCAATTTTTTTTTTTCAAACTTGAGTTTTCACACTCCTTGTTTTCTCGTAAACAAAAAGATAAGGCAAATATAGAACCCAACAAAATGAAAATTTCAGAGTTTATGTATGCAAAAAAAATTGAAAACTATAATAAATGTGAGTGAAGAAAATTATTTCACGCACTGAAAATGAATACCAAATTTTTGTTATCCACGTTGGTGAAATTCCACTAGTACAACCCGTAATAGCTTCGTGGAAGTTTATAAGAAAGAGAATTCTTATTGATCCTAACATATTTTAAATGTGGTGGATATGCATGCCAGAAACATGTTGAAGATGCAAATGACCAAATGATCCAAAAATTTCAAGCATTAAAAAAATTAAATTCTCAAGTTAACGGGCGGTGGGATATTTACCTCAGCCAAACAACCCACTTTTGGCCTATTTTAAAAAAAGCGGACCCTAAAAAATCACAGATACTTTTTTGAATTATTACTCTCAGCATTTGTGCATTTCCATTTTGGATGTTCAATTTTGTTTTTTTCAAACATGAGTTTTCACTCTTCCAGTTTTGTCGTAAACAAAAAGATAAGGCAAATATAGATCACAACAAAATAAAAATTTTAGCGTTTATGAATGCAAAAAAATTGGAAAACTATAATAAATGTGAGTGAAGAAAATTATCTCACGTACTAAAAATGAACACCAAAGTTTTGTTATCCACGTTGGGGAAATTCCACTAGTACAACCCCAAATAGCTTGGTGGAACTTTATAAGAAAGAGATTTCTAATTGGTCCTAACTTGTTTTAAATGTGGTGGATATGCATGCCAGAAACATGTTGAAGAAGCAAATGACCTATTGATCCAAAAATTTCAAGGAGTAGAAAAAATTAAATTCTAAGTTAACGTGCGGTGGGATATTTATCGGAGTCAAACAACCCACGTTTTGCCTATTTTACAAAAAGGGAACCTAAAAAATCAAGGATACTTTTAGGAATTATCTCTCTGAGCATTTGTGCATTTCCATTTTGATGTATAATTTTTTTGTTCAAACTTGAGTTTTCGCTCTCCCAGTTTTCTCCTAAACAAAAAGATTAGGCAAAAATAGATCACTACTAAATGAAAATTTTAGAGTTTATGTACGAAATTTTTTTTGAAAACTATAATAAATGTTAGTAAAGAAAATTATTTCACGCACTAAAAAAGAACAAAAAAATTTTGTTATCCACATTGCGGAAATTCCACTAGTACAACCCCTAATTGCTTCGTTGAATTGTATAAGAAAGAGATTTCGAATTGATCCTAACATGTTTTAAATGTGGTGGATATGCATGCAAAAATCATTTTGAAGATGCAAATGACCTAATGATCCAAAAGTTTCAAGGAGTAGAAAAAAATAAATTTTGAAGTTAGCGTGTGGTGGGATATTTACCAGAGCCAAACAACCCACTTTTTGCGTATTTTACAAAAAGCAGACCTAAAAAATCACATATAATTTTTGGAGTTATCTCTCTCAGCATTTGTGCATTTCCAATTTCGATGTTCAATATTTTTTTCAAACTTGAGTTTTTACTCTCCGTGTTTTCACGTAAACAAAAAGATAAGGCAAATATAGATCACAATAAAATGAAAATTTTAGAGTTTATGTATGCAAAAAATATTGAAAATTATAATAAAAGTGAGTGAAGGAAATTATTTTACGCACTAAAAATGAACACCAAAGTTTTGTTATCCACGTTTGAGAAATTCCACTAGTACAACCCCTAATAGCTCGGTGGAATTTTATAAGAAAAAGATTTCTAATTGATCCTAACTTGTTTTAAATGTGGTTGATATGCATGCCAGAAACATGTTGAAGATGCAAATGACCTAATGATCCAAAAATTTCAATGAGTAGAGAAAGTTAAATTCTCAAACTAACGTGCTGTGGGATATTTACCAGAGCCAAACAACCCACTTTTTGCTTATTTTACAAAAAGCGGCCCTAAAAAATGAAAGGTACTTTTTTGAATTATCTCTCTCAGCATTTATGCATTTCCATTCTGGATGTTCAATTTTTTTACAAACTTGCGTGGGATATTTACCAAAATAAATTCTCAAGTTAACGTGCGGTGGGATATTTACCAGAGCCAAACAACTCACTTTTTGCATATTTTAAAAAAAGCTGACCTAAAAAATCACAGATTCTTTTTTGAATTATATCTCTCAGCATTAGTGTATTTCAATTTTGGATGTTCAATTTTTTTTTTCAAACTTGAGTTTTTGTTCTCCCAGTTTTCTCGTAAACAAAAAGATAAGGTAAATATTGTTCACAACAAAATGAAAATTTTAGAGTTTATCTATGCAAAAAAAATTGAAAACTATAATAAATGTGAGTGAAGAAATTTATTTCACGCAATAAAAATGAACACCAAAGTCTTGTTATCCACGTTTGGGAAATTCCACTAGTACAACCCCTAATAGCTTGGTGGAATTTTATAAGAAAGAGATTTCTAATTGATCCTAACATGTTTTAAATCTGGTGGATATGCATGCCAGAAACATATTGAAGATGCAAATGACCTAATGATCCAAAATGTTCAAGGTGTAGAAAAAATTAAATTCTCAACTTAACCCGCAGTGGGATATTTACCTGACCCAAACAACCCACATTTTGACTATTTTACAAAAAGCGGACCTAAAAAATCACAAATAATTTTTGGAATTATCTCTCTCTGTATTTGTGCATTTCCATTTTCGATGTTCAATTTTTTTTTTCAAACTTGAGTTTTCGCTCTCCCAGTTTTCTTGTAAACAAAAGGATAAGGCAAATATTGATCACAACAAAATGAAAATTTTAGAGTTTATGTATAAATTTTTTTTGAAAACTATAATAAATGTGATTGAAGAAAATTATTTCACGCACTAAAAAAAAACACCAAAGTTTTGTTATCCAAGTTTGGGAATTCCACTCGTACAACCCCTTATAGCTTGGTGGAATTTTATAAGAAAGAGATTTCTAATTGATCCTAACATGTTTAAAATGTGGTAGTTATGCATGCCAGAAACATTTCCAAGATGCAAATGTGACCTAATGGTCCAAAAATTTCAAGGTGTGGAAAAAATTAAATTCTGAAGTTAGCGTACTGTGGGATATTTACCAGAGCCAAACAACCCTCATTTTGCCTATTTTGAAAAAAAACAGACCTACAAAATCACATATACTTTTTGGAATTATCCTTCTCAGCATTTGTGCATTTCCATTTTCGATGTACAATTTTTTTTTTTCAAACTTGAGTTTTCACTCACCCAGTTTTTTCGTAAACAAAAAGCTAAGGCAAATATAGATCACAATAAAAAGAAAATTTTAGAGTTTATGTATGGAAAAAAATTTGAAAACTATAATAACTGTGAGAGAAGAAAATTTTTTCACGCAATAAAAAAGAACACCAAAGTTTTGTTATCCTCGTTCGGGAAATTCCACAGGTACAACCCCTAATAGCTTGGTGGAATTTTACAAGAAAGAGATTTCTAATTGATTCTTACATGTTTTAATTGTGGTGGATATGCATGCCAGAAACATGTTGAAGATGCAAATGACCTAATGATCCAAAAATTTCAAGGAGTAGAAAAAATTAAATTCTCAAGTTTACGTGGGGTGGGATATTTACCAGAGCCAAACAACCCACTTTTTCCCTATTTTAAAAAAATCTAACCTAAAAAATCACAGATACTTTGTCGAAAAATCTCTCTCAGTATTTGTCCATTTCCATTTTGGATGTCCAATTATTTTTTTCAAACTTGAGTTTTCTCTCTCCCAGTTTTCTCGTAAACAAAAAGATAAGGAAAATATTGATCACACCAAAATGAAAATTTAAGAGTTTATGTATGCAAAAAAATTTGAAAACTATAATAAATGTGAGTGAAGATAATTATTTCTCGCAATAAAAATGAACTCCAAAGTTTTGTTATCCAAGTTGGGGAAATTCCACTAGTACAACCCCTAATAGCTTGGTGGAATTTTATAAGAAAGAGATTTCTAATTGATCCAAACATGTTTTAAATGTGGTTGATATGCATGCCAGAAACATGTTGAAGATGCAAATGACCTAATGATAAAAAAATTTCAAGGAGTAGAAAAAAATAAATTCCCAAGTTAATGTGCAGTGGGATATTTACCAGAGCCAAACAACCCACTTTTTGCCTATTTTAAAAAAAGCGGACCTAAAAAATCATCGATACTTTTTGGAATTATCGCTCTCAGCATTTGTGCATTTCCATTTTGGTTGTTCAATTATTTTTTTCAAACTTGAGTTTTCACTCTCTAAGTTTTCTCGTAAGCAAAAAGATAAGGCAAATATTCATCGCAACAAAATGAAAATTTTAGAGTTTATGTATGTAAAATAATTTGAAAAGTATAATAAATGTGAGTGAAGAAAATTATTCCACGCACTAAAATTGAACACCAAAGTTTTGTTATCCTCGTTGGGAAAATTCCAATAGTACAACCCCTAATAGCTTTGTGGAATTTTATAAGAAAGAGATTTCTAATTGATCCTAACATGTTTTAAATATGGTGGATGTGCTTGCCAGAAACATTATGAAAATGCAAATGACCTAATGATCAAAACATTTCAAGGAGTAGAAAAAATTAAATTCTGAAGTTAGCGTACTGTGGGATATTTACCACAGCCAAACAAAACCTCTTTTTGCCTATTAAAAAAAGAGCGGACTTAAAAATACACATATACTTTTTGGAATTATCTTTCCCAGAATTTGTGCATTTCCATTTTTTATGTTCAATTTTTTTTTCAAACTTGAGTTTTCTCTCTCCTAGTTTTCTCGAAAACAAAAAGATAAGGCAAATATAGATCAAAATAAAATGAAAATTTTAGAGTTTATGTATGAAAAAAAAATTGAAAACTATAATAATTGCGAGTGAAGAAAATTATTTCATGCACTAAAAAAGAACACCAAAGTTTTGTTATCCACGTTCAAGAAATTCCACAGGTACCACCCCTAATAGCTTGGTGAAATTTTAGAAGAAAGAGATTTCTAATTGATCCTAACATGTTTTAAATGTGGTGGATATGCATGCCAGAAACATGTTGAAGATGCATATGACCTAATGATCCAAAAATTTCAAGAAGTTGAAAAAATTAAATTCTAAAGTTAACGTGGGGTGGGATATTTACTAGAGCAAAACTAACCACTTTTTGCCTATTTTAAAAAAGACAACATAAAAAATCATAGATACTTTTTTGAATTATCTCTCTCCGTATTTGTGTATTTCCATTTTGGAAGTTCAATTTTTTTTTCAAACTTGAGTTTTCACTCTCCCAGTTTTCTCGTAAACAAAAAGATAATGCAAATATTGATCACAACAAAATTAAAATTTTGGAGTTTATGTATGAAAAAAAATTTGAAAAAAATAATAAATGTGAGTGAAGAAAATTATTTCGCGCATTAAAAATGAACACCAAAATTTTGTTATCCATGTTGGGGAAATTCCACTAGTACAACCCCTAATAGCTTGGTGGAATTATATAAGAAAGAGATTTCTAATTGATCCAAACATGTTTTAAATGTGGTGGATATGCATGCCAGAAATATGTTGAAGATGCAAATCACCTAATGATCAAAAAATTTCAACGAGTAGAAAAAAATAAATTCCGAAGTAAATGTGCGGTGGGATACTTACCAGAGCCAAACAACCCACTTTATTCCTATTTTAAAAAAAGCTGACCTAAAAAGTCACATATACTTTTTGGAATTATCTCTCTCAGCATTTGTGCATTTTCATTTTGGATGTTCAATTTTTTTTTTCAAACATGAGTTTTCACTCTCCCAGTTTTCTCGTAAACAAAAAGATAATTCAAATATTGATCACAGCAAAATTAAAATTTTAGAGTTTATGTATGCAAAAAATTTGAAAACTATAATAAATGTGAGTGAAGAAAATTATTTCACGCACTAAAAATGAACAACAAAGTTTTGTTATCCACGTTGGGGAAATTCCAATAGTACAACCCCTAATAGCTTTGTGGAATTTTGAAAGAAAGAGATTTCTAATTGATCCTAACATGTTTTAAATATGGTGGATATGCATGCCAGAAACATGTGGAATATGCAGATGACCTAATGATCCAAAAATTTCAAGGAGTCAAAAAAATTAAATTCTCAAGTTAACGTGCGGTGGGATATTTACCAGAGACAAACAACCCACTTTTAGCCTATTTTAAAAAAAGCGGACCTAAAAAATCGCAGATATATTTTAGAATTATATCTCTCAGCATTTGTACTTTTCTATTTTGGTTGTTCAATTTTTTTTTTTCAAACTTGAGTTTTCACTCTCCCAGTTTTCTCGAAAACAAAAAGATAAGGCAAATATAGATCACAACAAAATGAAAATTTTAGAGTTTATGTACGCAAAAAACATTGAAAACTTTAATAAATGTGAGAAAAGAAAATTATTTCACACACTTAAAATGATCACCAAAGTTTTGTTCTCCACGTTGGGGAAATTCCACTAGTACAACCCCTAATAGCTTGGTTGTATTTTACAAGAAAGAGATTACTAATTGATCCAATATGTTTTAAATGTGGTGGATATGCATGCCAGATACATTTTGAAAATTTAAATGACCTAATGATCAAAAAACATCAAGGAGTAAAAAAAATTAAATTCAGAAGTTAGCGTGTGGTGGGATATTTACCAGAGCCAAACAATCCACTTTTTGCCTATTTTACAAAAAGCGGACCTAAAAAATCACATATACTTTTTTGAATTATCCCTCTCAACATTTGTGCATATCCATTTTCGATGTTCAATTTTTTTTTCAAACTTGAGTTTTCACTCTCCCAATTTTTTCGTAAACAAAAAGATAAGGCAAATATAGATCACAATAAAATGAAAATTTTAGAGTTTATGTATGCAAAATAATTTGAAAACTATAATAAATGTGAGTGAAGAAAAAAATTTTGCGCACTAAAAAAGAACACTAAAGTTTTGTTATCCATGTTGGGGAAATTCCACTAGTACAACCCCTAATATCTTGGTGGAATTTTATAACAAAGAGATTTCTAATTGATCCCAACATGTTTTCAATAAGGTGGATAGGCATGCCATAAACATGTTGAAGATGCAAATGAGCTAATGATCGAAAAAATTCAAGAAGTAGAAAAAATTAAATTTTCAAGTTAACGTGCGGTGGGATATTTACCAGAGCCAAACAACCCACTTTTTGCCTATTTTACAAAAAACGGACCTAAAAAATCACAGATTCTTTTTGGAATTATCTCTCTCAGCAATTGTGCATTTCCATTTTGGATGTTCAATTTTTTTTCAACCTTGAGTTTTCATTCTCCCAGTTTTCTCGTAAACAAAAAGATAAGGCAAATCTAGATCACAACAAAATGAAAATTTTAGAGTTTAAGTATTCTAAAAAATTTGAAAAATATAATAAATTTGAGTGATGAAAGTTATTTCACACAATAAAAATGAACACCAAAGTTTTGTTATCCATGTTGGGAATATTCCACAAGTACAACCCCTAATAGCTTGGTGGAATTTTATAAGAAAGTGATTTCTAATTGATCCTAACATGTTTTAAATGTGGTGGATAGGCATGCCAGAAACATGTTGAAGATACAAATGTCCAAAAGATCCAAAAATTTCAAGGAGTAGAAAGAATTAAATTCTCAAGTTAACGTGCGGGTGGATATTTACCAAAGCCAAACAACCTACTTTTTGCTTATTTCTCATAAAAGTGGCCCAAAAAAATCAAAGATACATCTTGGAATAATCTCTCTCAGCATTTGTCCATTTCCATTTTGGATGTTCATTTTTTTTTTTTCAAACCTGACCTTTCACTCTCCCATTTTTCTTGTAAACAAAAAGATAAGGCAATTATAGATCACAACAAAATGAAAATTTTAGAGTTTATGTATGCAAAAAAATTTGAAAACTATAATAAATGTGAGTGAAGAAAATTATTTCACGCACTAAAAATGAACACCAAAGTTTTGTTATCCACGTTGGAGAAATTCCACTAGTACAACCCCTAATAGCTTGGTTGAATTTATCAGAAAGAGATTACTAATTTATCCTAACATGTTTTAAATGTGGTGGATATGCATGCCAGAAACATTTTGAAGATGTAAATGACCTAATGATCCAAAAATTTCAAGGAGTAAGAAAAATTAAATTCATAAGTTAGCGTGCGGTGGGATATTTACCAGAGCAAAACAACCCACTTTTTGCCTATTTTACAAATAGCGGACCTAAAAAATCACATATACTTTTTGCAATTATCTCTCTCAGCATTTATGCATTTCCATTTTAGGTGTTCAAATTTTTTTTTCAAATTTGAGTTTTCACTCTCCAAGTTTTCTCGTAAACAAAAAGATAAGGCAAATATAGATCACAACAAAATGAAAATTTTAGAGTTTATTTATGCAAAAAAATTTGAAAACTATAATAATTGTGAGTGAAGAAAAAATTTTCACGCACTAAAAAATGACACTAAAGTTTTGTTATCCACGTTGGGGAAATTCCACTAGTACATCCCCTAATAGTTTGGTGGAATTTTATAACAAAGAGATTTCTAATTTATCCTAACATGTTTTCAATAAGTTGGATAGGCATGCCAGAAACTTGTTGAAGATGAAAATGACCTAATGATCGAAAAATTTCAATGTGTAGAAAAAATTAAATTTTCAAGTTAACGTGCGGTGGGATATTTACCAGAGTCAAACAACCCAAGTTTTGCCTATTTGACAAAAAACAAACCTAAAAAATCATAGATACTTTTTTGAATTATCACTCTCAGCATTTGTGCATTTCCATTTTGGATGTTAAATTTTTTTTTTCAAACTTGAGTTTTCACTCTCCCAGTTTTTTCGTAAACAAAAAGAAAAGGCAAATATAGATCACAACAAAATGAAAATTTTAGAGTTTATGTATGCAAAAAAATTTGAATACTATAATAAATGTGTGTGAAGAAAATTATTTCACGCACTAAAAATGAACACTAAAGTTTTGTTATCCACGTTGGTGAAATTCCACTTGTACAACCCCAATAGCTTGGTCGAATTTTATAAGAAAGAATTTTCTAATTAATCCTAACATGTTTTAAATTTGGTGGATATGCATGCCAGAAACATGTTGAAGATGCAAATGACCAAATGATCCAAAAAATTTGAGTAGAAAAAATTAAATTCTAAAGTTAACGAGCGGTGGTATATTTACCAGAGCCAAACAACCCACTTTTTGCCTATTTTGACAAAAGCGGACCTAAAAATTCACAATTACTTTTTGGAATTATCTCTCTCATCATTTGTGCATTTCCATTTTGGATGTTCAATTTTTTTTTTCAACCTTGAGTTTTCATTCTCCCAATTTTCTCGTAAACAAAAAGATAAGGCAAATCTAGATCACAACAAAATGAAAATTTTAGATTTTATGTATGCAAAAAAATTTGAAAACTATAATAAATGTGAGTACAGAAAATTATTTCACACACAAAAAATGAACACCAAAGTTTTGTTGTCCACGTTGGGGAAATTCCACTAGTACAACCCCTAATAGCTTGGTGGAATTTTATAAGAAAGTCATTTCTAATTGATCCTAACATGTTTTAAATGTGGTGGATATGCATGCCAGAAACATGTTGAAGATACAAATGACCTAATGATCCAAAAATTTCAAGGAGTAGAAAAAATTAAATTCACAAGTTAACGTGCGGTGGGATATTTACCAAAGCCAAACCACCTACTTTTTGCCTATTTTATAAAAAGCGGACCAAAAAAATCAAAAATACTTTTTTGAATTATCTCTCTCAGAATTTGTGCATTTCCATTTTGGATGTTCAATTTTTTTTTCAAACCTGAGTTTTCACTCTCCCTGTTTTCTCATAATCAAAAAGATAAGGCAATTATAGATCACAACAAAATGAAAATTTAAGAGTTTATGTATGCAAAAAAATTTGAAAACTATAATAAATGTGAGAGAAGAAAATTATTTCACGCACTAAAAATGAACACAAAATTTTTGTTATCCACGTTGGGGAAATTCCACAAGTACAAACCCAAATAGCTTGGTGGAATTTTCTAAGAAAGATATTTCTAATTGATCCTAACATGTTTTAAATGTGGTGGATATTCATGCCAGGAACATGTTGAAGATGCAAATGACCTAATGATCCAAAAATTTCAAGGAGTAGAAATAATCAAATTCTCAAGTTAATGTGCGGTGGGATACTTACCAGAGCCAAACAACCCACTTTTTGCCCATTTTGAAAAAAACCTTACCTAAAAAATCACTGATAATTTTTGGATTTATCTCTCTCAGCATTTGTGCATTTCCATTTTGGATGTTCAATTTTTTTTTCAAACTTGAGTTTTCGCTCTCCCAAATTTCTCATAAACAGAAAGATAAGGCAAATATAGATCACAACAAAAAGAAAATTTTAGAGTTTATGTATACAAGAAAATTTATACACTATAAAAATTTTGAGTGAAGAAAATTATTTCACGCACTAAAAAAGAACACCAAAGTTTTATTATCCACGTTGGGGAAATTCCACTAGAACAACCCGTAATAGCTCGGTTGAATTTGATAAGAATGAGTTTTCTAATTGATCCTAACATGTTTTAAATGTAGTGGATATGCATGCCAGAAACATTTTGAAGATGCAAATGACCTAATGATCCAAAAATTTCGAGTAGAAAAAATTAAATTCTGAAGTTAGCATGCAGTGGGATATTTACTAGAGCCAAACAACCCACTTTTTGCCTATTTTACAAAAGCTGACCTAAAAAATCACATATACTTTTAGGAATTATCTCTCTCAGCATTTGTGCATTTCCATTTTGGATGTTCAATTTTTATTTTTCAAAGTTGAAGTTTCGTTCTACCAGTTTTCTCGTAAACAAAAAGATGTGGAAAATATAGATCACAACAAAATGAAAATTTTAGAGTTTATGTATGCAAAAGAATTTGAAAACTAAAACAAATGTGAGTGTACATAATTATTTCACGCACTAAAAACTAACACCAAAATTTTGTTATCCACGTTCGGGAAATTCCACAAGTACAATCCCTAATAGCTTGTTGGAATTTTATAAGTAAGAGATTTCTGATTGATCCTAACATATTTTAAATGTGGTGGATATGCATGCCAGAAACATGTTGAAGATGCAATTGACCTAATGATCCAAAAATTTCAAGGAGTAGAAAAAATTAAATTCTCAAGTTAACGTGCGGTGGGATATTTACCATAGCCAAACAACCCACTTTTTGACTATTTTAAAAAGAGCGGACCTTTAAAATCACAAATAATTTTTCGAATTATCTCTCTCAGCATTTGTGCATTTCCATTTTGGATGTTCAATTTTTTTTCAAACTTGAGTATACACTCTCCCAATTTTCTCGTAAACAAAAAGATAAGGCAAATATAGATCACAACAAAATGAAAATTTTAGAGTTTGTGTATGATAAAAAATTTGAAAACAATAATAAATGTGAGTGAAGAAAATTATTTCACCCACTAAAAATGAACATCAAAGTTTTGTTATCCACGTTGGGGAAATTCCACTAGTACAACCCCTAATAGCTCGGTGGAATTTTATAAGAAAGAGATTTCTAATTGATCCTAACATGTTTTAAATGTGATGGATATGCATGCAAGAAACATGTTGAAGTTACAAATGATCTAATGATCAAAAAATTTCAAGGAGTAGAAAAAATTAAATTCTCAAGTTAACGTGCGGTGGGATATTTACTGGAGCCAAACAACCCACTTTTTGCCTATTTTGAAAAAAGCGGACCTAAAAAATCACAGATACTTTTTCAAATTATCTCTCTGTGCATTTGTGCATTTCCATTTTGCATGTACCATTTTTTTTTTCAAACTTGAGTTTTCTCTCTCCCAGTTTTCTCGTAAACAAAAAGATAAGGCAAATATAGATCACAAAAAAATGAAAAATTTAGAGTTTATGTATGAAATTTTTTTTGAAAACTATAATCAATGTGAGTAATGAAAATTATTTCATGCACTAAAACTGAACACCAAAGTTTTGTTATCCATGTTGGGGAAATTCCACTAGTACAACCGCTAATAGCTTGGTGGAATTTTATAAGAAAGAGATTTCTAATTGATCCTAACATGTTTTAAATGTGGTGGATATGCATGCTAGAAACATGTTGAAGATGCAAATGACCAATTGATCCAAAAATTTCAAGGAGTAGAAAAAATTAAATTCTCAAGTTAACTTGTGGTGGGATATTTATCGGAGCCAAACAACCAAATTTTTTTCCTATTTTATAAAAAGGGGACCTAAAAAATCATAGATACTTCTTGGAGTTGTCTCTCTCAACATTTGTGCATTTCCGTTTTGGATGTACAATTTTTTTTTTCAAACTTGAGTTTTTCGCTGTCCTAGTTTTCTCATAAACAAAAAGATAAGGCAATTATAGATCACAACAAAATGAAAATTTTAGAGTTTTTGTATGCAAAAAAATTTGAAAACTATAATAAATGTGAGTGAAGAAAATTATTTCACGCACTAAAAAAGAACACCAAATTTTTTTTATCCACGTTGGGGAAATTCCACTAGTACAACCCATAATAGGTTGGTTGAATTTTATAAGAAAGAGATTTCTAATTGATCCAAACATGTTTTAAATGTGGTGGATATGCATGCTAGAAAAATTTTGAAGATGCAAATGACCTAATGATCCAAAAATTTCAAGGAGTAGAAAAAACTATATTCTGAAGTTAGCGTTCAGTGGGATATTTACTAGAGCCAAACAACCCACTTTTTGTCTATTTTACAATAAGTGGACCTAAAAAATCACATATACTTTTTGGAATTATCTCTCTCAGCATTTGTACATTTCCATTTTGGATGTTCAATTTTTTTTTTCAAACTTGAGTTTTCGCTCTCCCAGTTTTCTCGTAAACAAAAAGATAAGGCAAATATAGATTACAACAAAATGAAAATTTTAGAGTTTATGTATGCAAAAAAAATTGAAAGCTATTTTAAAAGTGAGTGAAGAAAATTATTTCACGCTCTAAAAAAGAAGACCAAAGTTTTGTTATCCACGTTGAGGAAATTCCACTAGAACAACCCCTAATAGGTTGGTTGAATTTTATAAGAAAGAGATTTCTAATTGATCCAAACATGTTTTAAATGTGGTGGATATGCCTGCTAGAAACATTTTGAACATGCAAATGACCTAATGATCCAAAAATTTCGAGTAGAAAAAATTATATTCTGAAGTTAGCGTGCAGTGCGATATTTACTAGAACCAAACAACCCACTTTTTGCCTGGTTTACAAAACGCGGACCTAAAAAATCACATATACTTTTTTGAATTATCTCTCTCAGCATTTGGGCATTTCCATTTTGGATGTTCAATTTTTTTTTCAAACTTGAGTTTACACTCTCCCAGTTTTCTCCTAAAAAAAAAATATAAGGCAAATATAGATCACAACAAAATGAAAATTTTAGAGTTTATGTATGCAAAAAAATTTGAAAACTATAATAAATGTGAATGAATAAAATTATTTCACCCACTAAAAATGAACACCAAAGTTTTGTTATCCACGTTCGGGCAATTCCACAAGTACAACCCCAAATAGCTTGTGGATTTTTATAAGAAAGAGATTTCTAATTGATCCTAACATGTTTTAAATGTGGTGGATATGCATGCCAGAAACATGTTGAAGATTCAAATGACCTAATGATGCAAAAATTTCAAGGAGTAAAAAAAATTAAATTCTCAAGTTAACGTGCGGTGGGATATTTACCAGAGCCAAACAACCCACTTTTTGCCTATTTTAAAAAAAGCGGACCTAAAAAATCACAGATACTTTTTTGAATTATATCTCTGTTCATTTGTGCATTTCCATTTTGGATGTTCCATTTTTTTTCAAACTTGAGTTTTCACTCTCCCAGTTCTCTCGTAAACAAAACGATAAGGCAAATATAGATCACAACAAAATGAAAAATTTAGAGTTTATGTATGCAAAAAAAATTCTATAACTATAATAAATGTGAGTAATAAAAATTATTTCACGCACTAATACTGAACACCAAAGTTTTGTTATCCACGTTGGGGAAATTCCACTAGTACAACCCCTATTAGCTTGGTGGAATTTTATAAGAAAGAGATTTCTAATTGATCGCAACATGTTTTCAATGTGGTGGATATACATGCCAGAAACATATTGAAGATACAAATGACTTGTTGATCCAAAAAATTCAAGGAGAAGAAAAAATTAAATTCTCAAGTTAACGAGCGGTGGGATATTTAAGGGAGTCAAACAACCCACTTTTTGCCTAGTTTACAAAAAGCGGACCTAAAATATCACAGATACTTTTTGTACATTTCCATTTCGGATGTTCAAATTTTTTTTTCAAACTTGAGTTTTCACTTTCCCAGTTTTCTCGTAAACAAGAAGATAACGCAAATATTGATCACAAAAAAAAAGAAAATTTTAGAGTTTATGTATGCAAAAAAAATTGAAAACTATAATAAATGTGAGTGAAGAAAATTATTTCACTCACTAAAAATGAACACCAAAATTTTGTTATCCACGTTGGGGAAATTCCAATGGTACAACCCCTAATAGCTTGGTGGAATTTTATAAAAAAGATTTCTAATTGATCCTAACATGTTTTAAATGTGGTGGACATGCATGTCAGAAACAAGTTCAAGATGCAAATGACCTAATGATCCAAAAATTTCAAGGAGTAGAAAAAATTAAATTCTAAACTTAACGTGCGGTGGGATATTTACTAGAGCCAAACAACCCACTTTTTTCCTATTTTACATAAACCGGGCCAAAAAAATCACAGATACTTTTTGGAATTATCTCTCTCAGCATTTGTGCATTTCCATTTTGGATATTCAATTTTTTTTTTCAAACTTGAGTTTTCGTTCTCCTAGTTTTCTCGTAAATAAAAAGATAAGGCAAATATAGATCACAACAAATTTAAAATTTTAGAGTTTATGTATGCAAAAAAATTTTAAAATTATAATAAATGTGAGTGAAGAAAATTATTTCACTCACTAAAAATGAACACAAAAGTTTTGTTATCCACGTTGAGGAAATTCCTGTAGTACAACCCCTAATAGCATGGTGGAATTTTATAAGAAAGAGATTTCTAATTGATCCTAACATGTTTTAAATGTGGTGGATATGCATGCCAGAAACATGTTGAAGATGCAAATCTCCTAATGAACCAAAAATTTCAAGAAATAGAAATAATTAAATTCTCAAGTTAACCTACGGTAGGATATTTACCTGAGCCAAACAACCCACTTTTTGCCTATTTTAGAAAAAACGGACCTAAAAAATCACAGATACTTTTTCGAATTATCTCTCTCAGCATTTGAGCATTTCCATTTTGGATGTTCAATTTTTTTTTCAAAATTGAGTTTTCTCTTTCCCGGTTTTCTCATAAACAAAAAGATAAGGGAAAAAAGATCACAACAAAATGAAAATTTTAGAGTTTATGTATGCAAAAAAAAATTTGAAAACTATAATAAATGTGAGTAATGAAAATTATTTGACGCATTAAAAATGATCCCCAAAGTTTTGTTATCCATGTTGGGGAAATTCCACTAGTACAACTCCTAAAAGCTTGGTAGAATTTTTATGAAAAAGAGATTTCTAATTGATCGTAACATATTTTCAATGTGTTGGATAGGCATGCCAGAAACATGTTGAAGATGCAAATGACCTTATGATCCTAAAATTTCATGGAGTGAAAAATATTAAATTCTCAAGTTAACGTGTGGTGGGATATTTACCAGAGCCAAAAAACTCTCTTTTTGCCTATTTTAGAAAAAGCAGACCTAAAAAATCACAGATACTTTTTGGCATTATCTCTCTCAGCATTTGTGCATTTTCATTTTGGATGTTCAATTTTTTTTTTTCAAACTTGAGTTTTCACTCTCCTAGTTTTCTCGTAAAGAAAAAGATAAGGCAAATAAAGATCACAACAAAATGAATAATTTAGAGTTTATGTATGCAAAAAAATTTGAAAACTATAATAAATATGAGTGGAAAAAATTATTTCACGCACTAAAAATGAACACCAAAGTTTATCCATGTTGGGGAAATTCCAATTGCACCAATAGCTTGGTGGAATTTAAGAAGAATGAGATTTCTAATTGATCCTAACATGTTTTAAATGTGGTGGATATGCATGCCAGAAACATGTTGAAGATGCAAATGACCTAATGATCCAAAAATTTCAAAAAGTAGAAAATTCTCAAGTTAACGTGCGGTGGGATATTTGCCAGAGCCAAACAACATACTTTTTGCCCATTTTACAAAAAGCGGACCTTTAAAATCACATAAACTTTTTGGAATTATCTCTCTCAGCATTTGTGCATTTCCATTTTGGATGTTCAATTTTTTTTTTCAAACATGAGTTTTCACTCTCCCAGTTTTCTTGTAAACAAAAAGATAAGGAAATATAGATTACAACAAAATGAAAATTTTAGAGTTTCTGGATGCAAAAAAAATTGAAAACTATAAGAAATGTGAGTGAAGAAAACTATTTCAGGCACTAAAAATGAACACCAAAGTTTTGTTATCCACGTTGGGGAAATTCCACTTGTACAACTCCTAATAGCTTGGTGGAATTTTAAAAGAAAGAGATTTCTAATTGATCCCAACATGTTTTAAATGTTGTGGATATGCATGCCAGAAACATGTTGAAGAAGCAAATGACCTATTGATAAAAAAAAATCAAGTAGAAGAAAAAAATAAATTCTCAAGTTAACGTGTGGTGGGATATTTCTCGAAGCGAAACAACCTACTTTTTGCCTATTTTACAAAAAGGGGACCTAAAAAATCACTGATACCTTTGGAATTATCTCTCTCAACATTTGTTCATTTCCATTTTGGATGTTGAATGTTTTTTTTCAAACTTGAGTTTTCGCTATCCCAGTTTTCTCGTAAAGAAAAAGATCAAGCAAATATAGATCACAACAAACTGAAAATTTTAGAGTTTATGTATGAAAATTTTTTTTGAAAACTATAATAAATGTGAGTTAAGGAAATTATTTCATGCACTACAAAAGAACACCAAAATTTTGTTATCCACGTTGGGGAAATTCCACTAGTACAACCCCTAATAGCTTGGTTGAATTTTATAAGAAAGAGATTTCTAATTTATCCTAACATGTTTTAAATGTGGTGGATATGCATGCCATAGACATGTTGAAGATGCAAATGGCCTAATGATCCAAAAATTTCAAGGAGTAGAAAAAATTAAATTTTCAAGTTAACGTGCGGTGGGATATTTACAAGAGACAAACAACCCACTTTTTGCCTATTTTAGAAAAAGCTGACCTAAAAAATCACATGAACTTTTTTGAATTATCTCTCTCAACATTTGTGCATTTCCATTTTGGATGTTCCATTTTTTTTCAAACTTGAGTTTTCACTCTCCTAGTTTTCTCACAAACAAAAAGATAAGGCTAATATTGATCTCAACAAAATGAAATTTTTAGAGTTTATGTATGCAAAAAAAATGGAAAACTATAATAAATGTCAGAGAAGAAAATTATTTCATGCACTAAAAATTAACACCAAAGTTTTGTTATCCATGTTGGGGAAATTCCAGTAGTACAACCCCTAATAGCTTGGTGGAATTTTATAAGAAAGAGATTTCTAATTGATCCTCACATGTTTTAAATGTGGTGGATATGCATGCCAGAAACATGTTGAAGATGCAAATGAGCTAATGATCCAAAAATTTGAAGAAGTAGAAAAAATTAAATTCTCAAGTTAACATGCGGTGGGATATTTACAAGAGCAAAACAACCCACTTTTTGCCTATTTTACAAAAAGCGGGCTTAAAAAATTGCAGATACCTTTTCGAATTATCTCTCTTAGCATTTGTGCATTTCCATTTTGGATGTTCAATTTTTTTTTCAAACTTGAGTTTTCACTCTCCCAGTTTTCTCATAAAAAAAAAGATAAGGAAATATAGATCACAACAAAATGAAAATTTTAGAGTTTTTGTATGCAAAAAAATTTGATAACTATAAGAAATGTGAGTGAAGAAAATTATTTCACGCACTAAAAATAAACACCAAAGTTTTGTTATCCACGTTGGGGAAATTCCACTGGTACAACCCCTAATAGCTTGGTGGAATTTTATAAGAAAGAGATTTCTAATTGATCCTAACATGTTTTAAATGTGGTGGATATGTATGACAGGAACTTGTTGAAGATGTGAATACCTAATGATCCAAAAATTTCAAGGAGTAGAAAAAATTAAATTCTCATGTTAACGTGCGGTGGGATATTTTCCAAAGCCAAACAACCAACTTTTTGCTTATTTTGCAAAAAGCGGACCTAAAAAATCACGGATACTTTTTGGAATTATCTCTCTAAGCATTTGTACATTTCCATTTTGGATATTGAATTTTTTTTTCAACCTTGAGTTTTAACTCTGCCAGTTTTCTGTAAACAAAAAGATAAGGCAAATATGATCACAACAAAATGAAAATTTTAGAGTTTATGTATGCAAAAATATTTGAAAACTATAATAATTGCTAGTGAAAGAAATTATTTCATGCACTAAAAAAGAACACCAAAGTTTTGTTATCCACGTTGAGGAAATTCCACTAGTACAACCCCTAATAACTTGGTTGAATTTTATAAGAAAGAGATTTCTAATTGATCCTAACATGTTTTAAATGTGGTGGATATGCATCCCAGAAAAATTTTGAAGTTTCAAATGACCTAATGACCCAAAAATTTCAAGGAGTAGAAAAAATAAATTCTGAAGTTAGCGTGCGGTGGGATATTTACCAGAGCAAAACAACCCACTTTTTGCCTATATTACAAAAAGCGGACCTAAAAAATCACAGATACTTTTTGGAATTGTCCCTCTCAGCATTTGTGCATTTCCATTTTTGACGTTCAATTTTTTCTTTCAAACTTGAGTTTTCACTCTCCCAGTTTTCTCGTAAACAAAAAGATAAGGCAAATTTAGATCACCACAAAATTAAAATTTTAGAATTTACGTATGGAAAAAAATTGGAAAGCTATAATAAATGTGAGTGAAGAAAATTATTTCACGCACTAGAAATGAACACCAAAGTTTTGTTATCCACGTTTGGGAAATTCAACTAGTACAACTCCTAATAGCTTGGTGGAATTTTATAAGAAAGAGATTTCTAATTGTTCCTAACATGTTTTAAATGTGGTGGATAGGCATGCTAGAAACATGTTGAAGATTCAAATGACCTAATGATCCAAAAACTTCGAGTAGAAAAAATTAAATTTTCAAGTTAACGTGCGATGGGATATTTACCAGCGCCAAACTACCCACTTTTTGCCTATTTTACACAAAGCGGACCTAAAAAATCACAGATATTTTTTGGAATTATCTCTCTCAGCATTTGTGCATTACCATTTTGGATGTTCAATTTTTTTTTTCAAACTTGAGTTTTTACTCACCCAGTTTTCTCGTAAACAAAAAGATAAGGCAAATATAGATCACAACAAAATGAAAATTTTAGAGTTTACATTTGCAAAAGAATTTAAAAACTATAATAAATGTGAGTGAAGAAAGTTATTTCGCACTAAAAATGAAAGCCAAAGTTTTGTTATCCATGTTGGGGAAATTCCACTAGTACAACCCCTAATAGCTTGATGGAATTTTATAAGAAAAATATTTCTAATTTATCCAAACATGTTTTAAATGTGGTGGATAGGCATACCAAAAACATGTTGAAGATGCAAATGACCTAATGATCAATAAATTTCGAGTAGAAAAAATTAAATTCTCAAGTTAACGTGCGGTGGGATATTTACTAGAGCCAAACAACCCACTTTTTCCCTATTTTACAAAAAGCGGACCTAAAATATCACTGATACTTTTTGGAATTATCTCTCTCAGCGTTTGTGCATTTCCATTTTGGATGGTCAATTTAATTTTTCAAACTCTAGTTTTCACTCTCCCAGTTTTCCCGTAAACAAACAGATAAGGCAAATATAAGTCACAACAAAATGAAAATTTTAGAGTGTACGTATGCAAAAAAAATTGAAAACTATAATAAATGTGAGTGAAAAAAGTTGTTTCATGCACTAAAAATAACACCAAAGTTTTGTTATCCACGTTGCGGCAATTCCACTTGTACAAACCCTAATAGTTTGGTGGAATTTTTTAAGAAAAAGAATTCTAATTGATCCTAACATGTTTTAAATATGGTGGATAGGCTTGCTAGAAACATGTTGAAGATTCAAATGACCTAATAATCCAAAAATTTCAAGGAGTAGAAAAAATTAAATTCTCAAGTTAACGTGTAGTGGGAAATTTACCAGAGCCAAGAAACCCACTTTTTGCCTATTTTACAAAAGGGGACTGATGTGAAATTTAATTAGATCGGCTTTTATACCGCAAGCGTACGAATCATTCATGTACTTTAGCGGGAAGCGAGGGTCATATCCACAGGGAGGACTGAATTTTGTGTATTCTTCAGTCATCTAGCCTAATCAAATATGATGAATTGATCTGAACTAAACACTAATTATATCCTAAATTATCAAGCAATAATCTAATTAACTATTTTCACAATAGGAAACGTCAACTCTGGATTTTATAGTGATTCGTGCCTCTCTCGCGCCACGTAACCACGAATCCGGATTCTCAATCCTTGCGGCTAGACCCTCTCGGGCACCTAGAGTTAATGACAAAGATCGGATTACAATAGAATGCAGAGAATAAATTTCCTATTGTGATGATGCTAAAATTATTAACTCTGGATTTTATCGTGATTCATGCCTCTCTCGAGCGCCACGTAATCACGAATCCAATTTCTCAATCCTTGCGTCTAGCCCCTCTCGGGCGCATAGAGTGAAAGACATAATTCGGATTAAAATACCAAAATCCAACCTAAATTACAATCTTACCCTAACTATCTAATTTAATCAAATATCCGGAAGAAAAATATTCGATAAACATTAATTCTCAAATCAAATTTAATAAACATTCAAAACCTAAGTTCAAACTATAGAAAAATTAAATTACAAAATGACAGATTACCCCCTTTCTCCTTCCTCTCGCTTGGGCAGCAAAGGCTCGTTCTCACGGCTGCAATTTCCAGAATTTGATGGCTTCGGGTTGCAAGAGCGAGTGGCCGGAGGTAGAGACGACGCCGACGAAGAAGGATAGAAACCCACGGATGGAGGTGGTGCGGCGGATGACGGAATGGAGCCGAAGTCCTCTGACCAACTCTCTCGAGTCTCGGTCGGAGTCGGAATGGCTCCAAAAATGGTCGAAAATGGGTAATCGACGCCGGAGAATGGTCGGAATGCGGAATCGGCGCCGGAGGAGCCCTCTCGGGTCACCTCTCGGCCTGGAGAGCAGAAACTAGCACTGTCGAACTCCCCGCGACGGAGATTCTCTCGTGCTCGCCTCGGGTCTGTTCTCGGTTGCCGGACGGCGGTGGACAACGGTGGCGTGGCGAACGTTGGCTGGAAATCCTCTCGGGTCTCCCTGCATTCGGTCGAGGACCTTCCCTTTTTCAATACGATATGCCCTAAAAAATCACCTCCCTTTCACTAATGGCATTTTGGTAAATATCTCCTTCTCCACCAAAATTCTCCCTAAATTCCATAATTGAATCCATAAAAATCATTTCAGGAAGAAATTAACCCTAAAACAATGAAATATAATTCAGGAGAGAAAAATATACAATATAGATAGTGATTAATGCCAAATTCATTAAATGCACGTTTCATTTGAAAACTGATAAATAACCACCTATAACACAATTATAAGGGATATTAATTGCATTTAGCGCATGCAACAAGCCGTTAAACCCCTACTTTACAATAGTGGAAGAGTTGTCTCTCATGAGGGTTTGCATGGAATTTACCCACAAAATTCATCTAAATCTAAAATATAGAAAGAAAAGTGAAGAAAATTTACTCCTCATTGCATATAACTAACACTTAGTATCGTAAAATATCTGAAAATCCTTTGAAACTCTACTCAATTTGAAAACCTACGTAAAATCTAGCACATTATCAATCCAAATACACTCATTGTTACTCCACCTGAACCAATGTGACCCATAAGCAATTACTTCAATAGAACAAAGAGGCAAAAAATAACAATAATATCCTGGTCACATCACAATTAAGAGAAAATAGTAGAGTAAGCCTGTTGTCTGACAATCTCACAAAAGAAGTATACCAATTTCAATCTTGACCTGCAACTTCTTTCAAGTTACAATTCATCATCAAAGTTAAGGAAACTCATTGCTTCCAGATTTAAACCCATTTTACGCTATTACCAGCTTAATTTTTGTTTCATTGAATACTTTTGGTATTACCACCATTTTGTATTCGTCTTCACTGCGCATGCACTTATTTTTAAGTAACCCACTGTTCCGGTGCATGTCCTTGGGTTTGCCCAGGCTGTTTCTGAGTTATCTGTCTTTACCAAGCAAGAGCATTTCCATTTGCATTCATACATTACAACAAAGAATTTCACTGAGAGATAAAAAGGAATGAGTTCAAACAGGCATACAAGACTATTCAGACTAACATAGATCAACACTAGATTTACATGTTCTGTTTTGCAACTAAGTTCCAAGTCTATGCAATAGTAAGTTATCCCACTGAATTCTCATTGATCACAACAAATGATATCAGATTTCTAATAGGCATATTCTACACAGTTTTACGAAAAATTTTGAAATACATTTGAGCAACTTATTTTAACTCTACTAAAGTTAACCACATACTAAGAGGAATAATTTGAAAACCATGAACAAAAATCAAAATAAAAACATTGCTAATACATAAAAGAGCCGTTCCACCCCGCGCCCCCCCCCCCCCCCCCCCTCCCAAACCTAAACCTGAAATTGTCCTCAATAGGGAAAAATTAAAACACCAGAACGACTACAAAAAGAAATAACATCTAAAGAATAATAAAACTCATGGAAACCACATGCTCCATTGCCACACAAGAAGTAAAGCAAAGCCAAAACAGTGCAAGGAAAAGAGATATCAGCAATCACCCCCAAACCTAGAGCATGACACATCATCAAACAAACCAACTAACAATCACTAAAATATCTGATTTACTAGACGATTTATTGTTGGCCTTAACGTCGGTTCTGGTGCCAGTCATCTCGTCTAGCTGCTACTACTCCAGTTGACTCACAGCCTAGCTAGTTATACTCCAGGAAAGTAAGGGTTAAGCTCCCTCAGGGCTCCTAAATCCATAGGTGGGACCATATGTGTTTGGTCATCAACAATAATACCGAAGAGTCAATAAAGACCCCCAGGAATGATACATAGTCTCCCTCGAAGAAGGTTTACTCGTATCAGCCATACCCATAGGTAATCATCCGTAGATGAAACCGCTATCCCACATCACTCTTTGAAGAAATCTCCGTGTGACTGGCCACTGAAGGCAGTAGGAATCAAGCGCTGAACTCAAGTCCTTAAGTTACTCACCATAAGGTTTTCATTCAATACTTCAAGATTGAACTGGTCAATCCCAGAACGGTTGTTTGAGTACAGACCTCTCAAACTAGGGACCAAAAGTCTGGTCATCGACTACCGGAACCATTTATGCTCTCAGCCGGCAAGAGAGTACCCTGAGTCAATGACGGGGCCGGCATCACCGGGAGGGACCTCCAATCAATCAAGACTAGAGTACACCAAAGGTTATCCCAATAAGAATGAATAAACCAAAAATAAAATTGTAATGTACAAAGGGATAGAAACGTGGGGATTGCCCACAATGTCCTGGGTTTTTAGTCGTAAGCAAGACTCTAACGCAGTCAAGATGAAAGGATAGGTTCCTCCAAGAAAATCACCATCACCTCCTCCGGTGTGGGGACATTCTCAAGATACAGTTTGAGCCTCTGACCGTTAACTTTAAAGACCGACCTGTCTCTGTGATTTCGGATCTCAACAGCGCCATGAGGAAACACCTGTGTAACCTCAAATGGACAGGACCACCTGGATCTTAGCTTCCTTGGAAACAAATGCAATTATCAGTTTAATCACATGTTGAAGATGCAAATTACCTAATGATTCAAAAACTTCAAGTTGTAGAAAAAATTAAATTGTCAAGTTAATGTGTGGTGGGATATTTACCAAAGGTAAACAACCCACTTTTTGCCTATTTTATAAAAAGCAGACCAAAAAAATCACAGAGACTTTTTGGAATTATCTCTCTCAGCATTTGTGCATTTCCATTTTGGATGTTTAATTTTTTTTTTTTCAAACTTGAGTTTTCACTCTCCCTGTTTTCTCGTAAACAAAAAGATGAGGCAAATATAGAAAACAACAAAATGAAAAATTTAGAGTTTATGTATGGAAAAAAAATTGAAAACTAAAAGAAACGTGAGTGAAGAAAAATATTTAACACACTAAAAATGAACACCCAAGTTTTGTTATCCACGTTGGGGAAATTCCACTACTACAACCCCTACTAGCTTGGTGGTATTTTATAAGAAAGAAATTTCTAATTGTTCCTAACATGTTTTAAATGTGGCGGATATGCATGCAAGAAACATGTTGAAGATGCAATGACCTAATGATCCAAAAATTTCAAGGACTAGAAAACATTAAATTCTCAAGTTAACGAGCTGTGGGATATTTACCAGAGCCAAACAACACACTTTTTGCCTATTTTAAAAAAATCAGACCTAAAATATCCCTTATATTTTTTGGAATTATCTCTCTCAGCATTTGTGCATTTCCATTTTGGAAGTTCAAATTTTTTTTTCAAACTTGAGTTTTCACTCTCCTAGTTTTTTTTCGTAAACAAAAAGATTATAGATCACAACAAAATGAAAATTTTAGAGTTTGCATATGCAAAAAAATTTGAAAACTATAACAAATGTGAGTGAAGAAAATTATTTCATGCACTAAAAATGAACACCAAAGTTTCGTTATCTACGTTGGGGAAATTCCACTAGTGCAACCCCAAAAAGCTTGGTGGAATTTTATAAGAAAGAGATTTCTAATTGATCCTAACATGTTTTAAATGTGGTGGATAGGCTTCCCAGAAACATGTTGAAGATGCAAATGACCTAATGATCCAAAAATTAAATTCTCAAGTTAACGTGCAATGGGATATTTACTAGAACCAAACAACCCACTTTCTGCCTATTTTACAAAAAGAGGATCTAAAAAATCACAGATACTTTTTGGAATTATCTCTCTCAGCATTTGTGCATTTCCATTTTGGATGTTCAATTTTTTTTTTCAAACTTGAGTTTTTCACTCTCCCTGTTTTCTCGTAAAGAAAAAGATAAGGCAAATATAGATAACAACAAAAAGAAAATTTTAGAATTTAGGTATGCAAAAAATTTGAAATCTATAATAAATGTGAGTAAAGAAAATTATTTCACGCACTAAAAATGAACACCAAAGTTTTGTTATCCACGTTGGGGAAATTCCACTAGTACAACCCATAATAGCGTGGTGGAATTTCATTAGAAAGAAATTTCTAATCGATACTAACATGTTTTAAATGTGGTGGATATGCATGCCAGAAACAAGTTGAAGAGGCAAATGACCTAATGATCCAAAAATTTCAAGGAGTAGAAAAAATTAAGTTCTCAAGTTAACGTGCGGTGGGATATTTACTAGAGCCAAACAACCCACTTTTTGCCTATTTTACAAAAAGCGGACCTAAAATATCACAAATTGTTTTTGGAATTATCTCTCTCAGCATTTGTGCATTTCCATTTTAGATGTTCAATTTTTTTTTTCAAACTTGAGTTTTCACTCTCTCAGTTTTCTCGTAAAAAAAAAGATAAGATCACAACAAAATGAAATTTTTTGATTTTTTGTATGCAAAAAAATTTTAAAATAATAATAAATGCAAGTGAAGAAAATTATTTCATGCACTAAAAATGAACACCAAAGTTTTGTTATCCACGTTGGGGAAATTCCTCTAGTTCAACCCCTAATAACTTGGTGGAATTTTATTAGAAAGAGATTTCTAATTGATCCTAACATGTTTTAAATGTGGTGGATAGGCATGCCAGAAACATGTTGAAGATGCAAATGACCTAATGATCCAAAAAATTCAAGGAGTAGAAAAAATTAAATTTCTCAAGTTAACGTACGGTGGGATATTTACCAGAGCCAAACAGCACACTTTTTTCCTATTTATCAAAAAGCGGACCTAAAAAATCACAGATTCTTTTTTAAATTATCTCTCTCAGCATTTGTGCATTTCCATTTTAGATGTTCATTTTTTTTTTTTCAAACATGAGTTTTCACTCTCCCAGTTATCTCGTAAACAAAAAGATAAGGCAAATATAGATCACAACAAAATGAAAATTTTAGAGTTTATGTATGCCAAAAAATTTGAAAAGTATAATAAATGAGAGTGAAGAAAATTATTTAACGCACTAAAAATGAACACCAAGGTTTTGTTATCCACGTTGGGGAAATTCCACTAGGATAACCCCTAATAGCTTGGTAGAATTTTGTAAGAAAGAGATTTCTAATTAATCCTAACGTTTTTTAAATGTGGTGGATAGGGATGCTAGAAACATGTTGGAGATGCAAATGACCTAATGTTCCAGAAATTTCTAGGAGTAGAAAAAATTAAATTCTCACGTAAACGTGAGCTGGGGTATTTACCAGACCCAAATAAACCACTTTTTGCCTACTTTAGAAAAAGCAGACTTAAAATATCACAAATACTTTTTGGAATTATCTCTCTCAGCCTTTGTGCATTTCAATTTTGGATGTTCAATTTTTTTTTCAAACTTGAGTTTTCAATTTCTCCATTTTTTCGTAAACATAAAGATAAAGCAAATATAAATCACAACAAAATGAAAATTTTAGAGTTTACGTATTCAAAAAAATTCAAAAACTATAATCAATGTGAGTGAAGAAAATTATTTCACACACTAAAAATGAACACCAAAGTTTTGTTATCCACGTTGGGGAAATTCCACTAGTACAACCCCTAATAGCTTGGTGGAATTTTATAAGAAAGAGATTTCTAATTGATCCTAACATGTTTTAAATGTGGTGGATAGGCATGACAGAAATATGTTGAAGATGCAAATGACCTAATGATCGGAAAATTTCAAGGAGTAGAAAAAATTAAATTCTCAAGTTGAGATGCGGTGGGATATTTTCCAGAACCAGACAACCCACTTTTAGCCTATTTTACAAAAAGCAAACCTAAAAACTCACAGATACTTTTTGGAATTATCTCTCTCAGCATTTGTGCATTTCCATTTTGGATGTTCAATTTTTTTTTCAAACTTAAAGTTTTCACTCTCCCTGTTTTCTCGTAAACAGAAAGATAAGGCAAATATAGATCACAACAAAATGAAAATTTTAGAGTTTACGTATGCAAAAAAATTTGAAAACTATAATAAATGTGAGTGAAGAAAATTATTTCACGCACTAAAAATGAACAACATAGTTTGTTATCCTCGTTGGGGGAAATTCCACTAGTACGACCCCTAATAGCTCGTTGGAATTTTATAAGAAAGAGATTTCTAATTGATCATAACATGTTTTAAATGAGGTGGATAGGCATGCCAGAAACATGTTGAAGATACAAATGACCTAATCATCCAAATATTTCAAGGAGTTGAAAAAATTAAATTCTCAAGTTAACGTGCGGTGGGATATTTACCTGAGCCAAACATCCCACTTTTTGCCTATTTTACAAAAAGTGAACCTAAAAAATCACAGATACTTTCTGGAATTATCTCTCTCAGCATTTGAGCATTTCCATTTTGGATGTTCATTTTTTTTTTCGAACTTGAGTTTTCACTGTCCCAGTTTTTTCGCAAACAAAAATATAAGGAAAATAAAGATCACAGTAAATAAAAATTTTAAAATTATATAAAAAAGAGATTTGTAATTGATCCTAACATGTTTTAAATGTGGTGGATAGGCATGCTAGAAACATGTTGAAGATGCAATTGACCTAATGATCCAAAAATTGCAAGGAGTAGAAAAAATTAAATTCTCAAGTTAACATGCGGTGGGATATTTACCATAGCCAAACAACCCACTTTTTTCCTATTTTACAAAAAAGCGAACATAAAAAATCACAAATACTTTTTTGAACTATCTCTCTTCTGCATTTGTGCATTTTCATTTTGGATGTTCAATTTTTTTTTTTCAAACATTAGTTTTGACTCTCCCAGTTTTTTAGTAAACAAAAAGATAAGGCAAATATAGATCACAACAAAATGAAAATTTTAGAGTTTACGTATGCAAAAAAATTTGAATACTATAATAAATGTGAGTGAAAAAAATTATTTCACGCACTAAAAATGAACACCAAAGTTTTGTTATCCACATTGGGGAAATTCCACTAGTACAACCCCTAATAGCTTGGTGGAATTTTATAACAAAAGAGATTTCTAATTGATTACATGTTTTAAATGTGGTGGATAGGCAAGCCAGAAACATGTTGAAGATGCAAATGACCTGATGATCCAAAAATTGCAAGGAGTATAAAAAATTAAATTTTAGAGTTAACGTGCGGTGGGATATTTACAAGAGCCAAACAACCCACTTTTTGCCTATTGTACAAATAGCGGACCTAAAAAATGACAGATAATTTTTGGAATTATCACTCTCACCATTTGTGCATTTCTATTTTGGATGTTCAATTTTTTTTTCAAACTTGAGTTTTTACTCTCCCCGTTTTTTTCATAAACAAAAAGATAAAGCAAATATAAATCACAACAAAATAAAAATTTTAGAGTTTACGTATGCAAAAAAAATTGAAAACTATATGAGTGAAGAAAAATTTTTCACACAGTAAAAATGAAAACCAAAGTTTTGTTATCCACGTTGGGGAAATTCCACTACTACAACCCCTAATTGCTTGGTGGAATTTGATAAGAAAGCGATTTCTAATTGATCCTAACATGTTTTAAATGTGGCGAATAGGCATGCCAGAAACATGTTGAAGATGCAAATGACCTAATGATCAAAAAATTTCATGGAGTAGAAAAAATTAAATTCTCAAGTAAACGTGCAGTGAGAGATTTAAGAGCTAAACAACCCATTTTTTTCCTATTGTACAAAAAGCGGACATAAAAAATTCACAGATACTTTTTTGAATTATCTCTCTCAGCATTTGTGCATTTCCATTTTGGATGTTCAATTTTTTTTTCGACCATGAGTTTTCACTCTCCTAGTTTTCTTGTAAACAAAAAGATAAGGCAAATATAGATCACAATAAAATAAAAATTTTAGAATTTTATAAAAAAGAGATTTCTAATTGATCCTAACATGTTTTAAAAGTGGTGAATAGGCATGACAGAAACATGTTCATGATGCAATTGACCTAATGATTCAAAAATTTCAAGGAGTAGAAAAAATTAAATTCTTAAGTTAACATGCGATGAGATATTTACTAGAGTCAAACAACCAACTTTTTGCCTCTTTTACAAAAAGTGTACCTAAAAAATCACAGATAATTTTTGGAATTATCTCTCTCAGCATTTGTGCATTTCCATTTTGGATGTTCAATTATTTTTTTTCAAACTTGAGTTTTCACTCTCCCAATTATCTCGTAAACAAAAAGATAAGGCAAATATATATCACAACAAAAGGGAAATTTTACAGTTGACGTATGCAAAAGAATTTGAAAACTATAATAAATGTGAGTGAAGAAAATTATTTTGCACTAACAATGAACACCAAAGTTTTGTTGTCCACGTTGGGGAAATTTCACTATTCATATCCCTAATGGCCTGGGGGAATTTTATAAGAAAGAGATTTCTAAAAGATCCTAACATGTTTTAAATGTGGTGGATAGGCATGCCAGAAACATGTTGAAGATGCCTATGACCTAATGATCCAAAAATTTCAAGTAGTAGAACAAATTAAATTATCAAGTTAACGCGCGGTGGGATATTTACCAGAGCCAAACAACCCAATTTTTGCAAATCTTACAAAAAGCGGACCTTAAAAATCACAGATACTTTTTGGAATTATCTCTCTCAGCATTTGTGCATTTCCATTTTGGATGTTCAATTTTGTTTTTAAAACTTGAGTTTTCACTCTCCCTGTTTTCTCGTAAACAATAAGATAAGGCAAATATAGATCACAACAAAATGAAAATTTTAAAGTTTACGTATGCAAACAAATTTGAAAACTATAATAAAATTGTGAGAAGAAAATTATTTCATGCACTAAAAATGAACACCAAAGTTTTATTATCCACGATGGGGAAATACCACTAGTACAACCCCTAATAGCTTGGTGGAATTTTATAAGAAAGAGATTTCTAATTGATCCTAAAATGTTTTAAATGTGGTGGATAGGCGTGCCAGAAACATGTTGAAGATGCAAATGACCTAATGATCCAAAAATTTCAAGGAGTAGAAAAAATTAAATTGTCAAGTTAACGTGCTGTGAGAGATTTAAGAACCAAACAACCCACTGTTTGCCTATTTTACAAAAAGCGGACCTAAAAATTCTCAGATACTATTTGGAATCAACTCTCTCAGCATTTCTCCCTTTCCATTTTGGATGTCCAATTTTTTTTTCAAACTTGAGTTTTCTCTCTCTCATTTTTCTCGTAAACAAAAAGATAAGGCAAATTAAGATCACTACAAAATGAAAATATTAGAATTTATGTTTTCAAAAAAATTTGAAAACTATAATAAATGTGAGTGAAGAAAATTATTTCACACCCTAAAAATGAACACCAAAGTTTTGTTATCCGTTGGGGGAAATTCCACTAGTACAACCCCTAATAGCTTGGTGCAATTTTATAAGAAAGAGATTTCTAATTGATCCTAGCAAGTTTTCAATGTGGTGGATATGCATGCAAAAAATATGTTGAAGATGCAAATGACCTAATGATTCAAGTTAACGTGCGGTGGGATATTAACCAGAGCCTAACAACCCATTTTTTGCATATTTTTCAAAAAGCGGACGTTAAAAATCACAGATACTTTGTGGAATTCTCTTTGACAGCATTTGTGCATTTCAATTTTGGATGTTCAGTTTTTTTGTTCAAACTCGAGTTTTCACTGTCCCAGTTTTCTTGTAAATAAAAAGAAAAGGCAAATATAGATCACAAGAAAATGAAAATTTTAGAGTTTATGTGTGGAAAAAAATTTGACAACTATAATAAATGTGTGAGAAAAAAATTATTTCACGCACTAAAAATGAACAACAAAGTTTTGCTATCCACGTTGGGGAAATTCCACTAGTACAACCCCTAATAGCTTGGTGGAATTTTATAAGAAAGAAATTTCTAATTGATCCTAACAGGTTTTAAATTTGGTGGATATGCATGCAAGAAACATGTTGAAGACGCAAACGATCGAATGTTTAAAAAATTTCAAGTAGAAAAAATTTAATTCTCAAGTTAACGTGCGGTGAGAGATTTAAGAGCCAAACAACCCACTTTTTTCCTGTTACAAAAAGCGGACCTAAAAATTCACAGTTTCTTTTTGGAATTATCTCCCTCAGCATTTGTGCATTTCCATTTTGGATGTTCAATTTTTTTTTTTTCAAACTGGAGTTTTCACTCTCCTAGTTTCCTCGTAAACAAGAAGATATGGCAAATATAGATCACAACAAAATGAAAATTTTAGATTTTATGTATGCAAAAATATTTGAAAACTATAATAAATGTGAGTGAAGAAAATTATTTCACGCACTAAAAATGAACACCAAAGTTTTGTTATCAACGTTGGGGAAATTCCACTAGTACAACCCCTAATATCTTGGTGGAATTTTATAAGAAAGTGATTTCTAATTGATCCTAACATGTTTTAAATGTGGTGGATATGCATGACAGAAACATGTTGAAGATGCAAATTACCTAACGACCCATAAAATTCAAAGAGTAGAAAAAATTAAATTTTCAAGTTAACTTGCGGTGGGTTATTTACCAGAGCCAAACCACCCACTTTGTGCCTATTTTAAAAAAAAACAGACCTAAAAAATCACAAATTCTTTTTGGAATTATCTCCCTCATCATTTGAGCATTGCCATTTTGGATGTTCAATTTTGTTTTTCAAACTTGAGTTTTAACTCTCCTAGTTTTCTCGTAAACAAAAAGATAAGGCAAATATAGATCACAACAAAATGAAAATTTTAGAGTTTATGTATGCAAAAAAATTTGAAAACTCTAATAAATGTGAGTGAAGAAAATTATTTCATGCACTAAAAATGAACACCAAAGTTTTGTAATCCACATTGGGGAAATTCCACTAGTACAACCCCTAATAGATTGGTAGAATTTTATAAGAAAGAGATTTCTAATTGATCCTAAAATGTTTTAAATGTGGTAGATATGCATGCCAGAAACATGTTGAAGATGCAAACGACCTAATGATCAAAAAATTTCAAGGAGGAGAAAAAATTAAATTCTCAAGTTAACGTGCGGTGGGAAATTTACCAAAGCCAAACAACCCACTTTTTGCCTATTTTACAAAAAGCAAACCTAAAAAATCACAGAAATTGTTTTGGAATTATCTCTCTCAGCATTTGTGCATTTCCTTTTTGGATGTTTAATTTTTATTCAAACTTGATTTTTCACTCTCCCAGTTTTCTCGTAAACAAAAAAATATGGAAAATATAGATCACAACAAAATGAAAATTTTAGAGTTCACTTATGCAAAAAAATTTGAAAACTATAATAAAATTGTGAGAAGAAAATTATTTCACGCACTAAAAATGAACACCAAAGTTTTATTATCCACGTTTGGCAAATTCTACTAGTACAACCCCTAATAGCTTGGTGGAATTTTTTAAAAAAGAGATTTCTAATTGATCCTAAAATGTTTTAAATGTGGTGGATAGGCTTGCCAGAAACATGTTGAAGATGCAAATGACCTAATGAACCAAAAATTTCAAGGAGTAGAAAAAATTAAATTCTCAAGTTAACATGTGGTGGGATATTTACCAAAGCCAAACAACCCACTTTTTCCCTATCTTACCAAAAGCGGAACTAAAAAATCACAGATACTTTTTGGAATTATCTCTCTCAGCATTTGTGTATTTCCATTTAGGATGTTCAATTTTTTTTTCAAACTTGAGTTTTCAGTCTCCTTGTTTTCTCGTAAACAAAAAGATAATGCAAATATAGATCCCAACAAAATGGAAATATTAGTGTTTATCTATGAATTTTTTTTTGAAAACTATAATAAATGTGTGTGAAGAAAATTATTTCACGCACTAAAAATGAAAACCAAAGTTTTGTTGTCCACGTTGGGGAAATTCCAATGGTACAACCCCGAATAGCTTGGTGGAATTTTATAAGAAAGAAATTTCTAATTGATCCTAACATGTTTTAAATGTGGTGGATATGCATGCCAGAAACATGTTGAAGATGCAAACGACCTAATGATCAAAAAATTTCAAGGAGTAGAAAAAATTAAATTCTCAAGTTAACGTGTAGTGGGAGATTTAAGAGCCAAACAACCCACTTTTTTCCAATTTTACAAAAAGTGGACCTAAAAATTTACAGATACTTTTTGGATTTAGCTCTCTCAGCATTTGTGCATTTCCATTTTGGATGTTCAATTTTTTTTTTTCAAACTTGAGTTTTCACTCTCCAAGTTTTCTTTTAAACAAAAAGATAAGGCAAATATAGATCTCAACAAAATGAAAATTTTGGAGTTTATGTATGCAAAAATATTTGAAAACTATCATAAATATGAGTGAAGAAAATTATTCACGCACTAAAAATGAACACCAAAGTTTTGTTATCCACGTTGGGGAAATTCCGCTAGTACAACCCCTAATAGCTTCGTGGAATTTTATAAGAAAGTGATTTCTAATTGATCTTAACATGTTTTAAATGTGGTGGATATACATGCCAGAAACATGTTGAAGACACAAATGACCTAATGATCCAAAAAATTCAAGGAGTAGAAAAAATTAAATTCTCAAGGTAAGCGGTGGGATATTTACCAGAGCCAAACAACCCTCTTTTTGCCTATTATACAAAAAGCGGACATAAAAAATCAAATATCATTTTTGGTATGATCTCTCTCAGCATTTGTGCATTTCCATTTTGAATGATAATTTTTTTTTTCAAACTTGAGTTTTTACACTCCCAGTTTTCTTGTAAACAAAAAGATAAGGCAAATATATATCCCAACAAAATGAAAAATTTTGAGTTCATATATGCAAAAAAACTTTGAAAAATATAACAAATGTGCGGGAAGAAAATTATTTCACTCACAAAAAATGAATGCCAAAGTTTTGTTATCCACGTTTGGGAAATTCCACTAGTTCAACCCCTAATAGCTTGGTGGAATTTTATAAGAAAGAGATTTCTAATTGATCCTAACATGTTTTAAATGTGGTGGATATACATACCAGAAACATGTTGAAGATGCAAATGACCTAATGATTCAAAAATTTCAAGGAGTAGAAAAAAATTAAATTCTCAAGTTAATGTTCAGTGGGATATTTACCAGAGCCAAACAACCCACTTTTTGCCTATTTTACAAAATACGGAACTAAAAAATCACAGATACGTTTTGGAATTATCTCTCTTAGAATTTGTGCATTTCCATTTTGGATGTTCAATTTTTTTTTTAAAACTTGAGTTTTCACTCTCTTAGTTTTCTTGTAAACGAAAAATAAGGAAAATATAGATCACAACACAATGAAATTTTAGACTTTATGTATGCAAAAAAATTGAAAACTATAATAAATGTGAGTGAAGAAATTTATTTCACGCACTAGAAATGAACACCAAAGTTTTGTTATCCACGTTGGGGAAATTCTACTTGTATAACCCCTAATAGCTTGGTGGAATTTTATAAGAAAGAGATTTCTAATAGATCCTAACATGTTTTAAATGTGGTGGATATGCATGCCAGAAGCATGTTGAAGATACAAATGACCTAATGGTCCAAAAATTTCAAGGAGTAGAAAAAATTAAATTCTCAAATTAACGTGCGGTGGGATATTTACCAAATCCAAACAACCCACTTTTTGCCTATTTTACAAAAAGCGAACCTAAAAAAGCACAGATACTTTTTGGTATTATCTCTCTAAGCATTTGTGCATTTCCATTTTGGATGTTCAATTTTTTTTTTCAAACTCTTTCTGTTTTCTCTTAAACAAAAAGATAAGGCAAATATAGATCACCACAAAATGAAAATTTTAGAGTTTATGTGCGCAAAAAAATTTGAAAACTATAATAAATGTGAGTGAAGAAAATTATTTCACGCACAAAAAATGAACACCAATGTTTTTTTATGCACGTAGGGGAAATTTGGTGGAATTTAACATGTTGAAGATGCAAATGACCAAATGATCCAAAAATTTCAAGGAGTAGAAAAAATTAAATTCTCAAGTAAACATGCAATGGAATATTTACCAGAGCCAAACAACCCACTTTTTTCATATTTTACAAAAAGCGGACCTAAAAAATCTCAGATACTTTTGGGAATTATCTCTCTCAGCATTTGTGCATTTCCATTTTGGATGTTCAATTTTTTTTTTAAACTTGAGTTTTCACTCTCCTTGTTTTTTGTAAAAAAAAAAGATCAGGCAAATAAAGATCTCAACAAAATGAAAATTTTAGAGTTTATGTATGCAAAAAATTTCAAAACAATAATAAATTTGAGTGAACAAAATTATTTCATGCACTAAAAATGAACACCATAGTTTTGTTATCCTCGTTGGCGAAATTCCACTACGACACCCCCTAATAGCTTGGTGAAATTTTATAAGAAGGAGATTTCTAATTGATGCTAACGAGTTTTAAATGTGGTGGATATGAATGCCAGAAACATGTTCAACATGCAAATGACCTAATGATCCATAAATTTCAAGAAGTAGAAAAAATTAAATTCTCAAGTTAACGTGTGGTGGGATATTTACCAAAGCTAAACAACTACTTTTTGCCTATTTGACCAAAAGTGAACCTAAAAAATCACAGATACTTTTAGAGTTATCTCTCTTAGCATTTGTGCATTTCCATTTTAGATGTTCAATTTTTTTTTTCCAACATGAATTTTCACTCTCCCTGTTTTCTCGTAGACAAAAAGATAAGGCAAATATAGATCACAATAAAATGAAAATTTGAGAGTTTATGTATGCATAAAAATTTGAAAACAATAATAAATGTGAGTGAAGAAAATTATTTCACGCACTAAAAATGAACACTAAAGTTTTGTTATCCACGTTGGGCAAATTCCGCTAGTACAATGCCTAATAGCTTGGTGGAATTTTATAAGAAAGAGATTTCTAATTGATCCCAACATGTTTTAAATGTGGTGGATATGCATGCCAGAAACATGTCGAAGATGAAAATGACCTAATGATCCAAAAATTTCAATGAGTAAAAAAAATTAAATTCTCAAGATAACGTGCGATGGGATATTTACTAAAGCCCAACAACGCACTTTTAGCCTGTTTTACAAAAAGCGGACGTAAAAAATCACTGATACTTTTTGGAATTATCTCTCTTAGCATTTGTGCATTTCCATTTTGGATGTTCAATTTTTTTTTCAAACTTTAGTTTTCTCTCTCTCAGTTTTCTCTCTCTCAGTTTTCTCTTAAACAAAAAGATAAGGCAAATATTTATCACAAAAAAATGAAAATTTTAGAGTTTATTTATGCAAAAAATTTTGAAAACTATAAAAAATGTGAGTTATGAAAATTATTTCACACACTAAAAATGAACACCAAAGTTTTGTTATCCACATTGGGGAAATTCCACTAGTACAACCCCTAATAGTTATGTGGAATTTTATAAGAAAAGGATTTCAAATTGATCCTAACGTGTTTTAAATGTGGTGGATATGCACGCTAGAAACATGTTGAAGATGTAAATCACCTAATGATCAACAAATTTCATGGAGTAGAAAAAATTAAATTCTCAAGTTAATGTTCAGTGGGATATTTAACAGAGCCAAACAACCCACTTTTAGCCTATTTGACAAAAAGCGGACCTAAAAAATCACATATACATTTTGGAATTATCTCTCTCAACATTTGTGCATTCCCATTTTGGATGTTGAATTTTTTTTTTAAGCTTGAGTTTGCACTCTCCCAGTTTTCTCGTAAACAAAAAGATAAGACAAATATAGATCACAACAAAATGAAAATTTTAGATTTTATATATTCCAAAAAATTTAAAAACTATTATAAATGTGAGTGAATAAAATTATTTCACGCACTAAAAATTAATACCAAAGTTTTGATATCCACGTTGGGAAAACTTTACTAGTACAACCCCTAATAGCTTGGTGGAATTTTATTAGAAAGAGATTTTTAATTGATCCTAACATGTTTTAAATGTGGTGGATATGCATGCCAGACACATGTTGAAGATGCAAATGACCTAATGATCCAAAAATTTCTAGGAGTAGAAAAAATAAAATTCTCAAGTTAACATGTGGTGGGATGTTTACGAAAGCCAAACAAACCACTTTTTGCCTATTTTACAAAACATGGACTTAAAAAATCACCAATACTTTTTGGAATTATCACTCTCAGCATTTGTGCATTTCCATTTTGAATATTCAATTTTTTTTCAAACTTAAGTTTTTGCTCTCCCAGTTTTCTCGTAAACAAAATGATAAAGAAAATATAGATCACAACAAAATGAAAATTTTAGAGTTTATGTGCGCCAAAAAAATTGAAAACTATAATTAATGTGAGTGATGAAAATTATTTCACGAACTAAAAATGAACACCAATGTTTTGTTATCCATGTTGGGGAAATTCCACTAGTACAACCCGTAATAGTTTGGTGGAATTTTATAGTAAGAGATTTCTAGTTGATCCAAACATGTTTTAAATGTGGTAGATATGCATGCAGAAACATGTGTAAGTTCCAAATGACCTAATGATCCAAAAATTTCAAGGAGTAGAAAAAATTAAATTCTCAAGTTAACGTGCGGTGGGATATTTACCAGAGCCAAACAACAAAAGTTTTGCCTATTTTACAAAAAGCAAACCTAAAAATTCACAGATACTTTTTGGAATTAATTCTCACAGCATTTGTGCATTTCCATTTTGGATGTCCAATCTTTTTTTTCAAACTTGAGTTTTCACCCTCCCAGTTTTCTCGAAAACAAAAAGATAAGGCAAATAAAGATCACAACAAAATGAAAATTTCAGAGTTCTTGTATGCAAAAAAATTTGAAAACTACAATAAATGTGAGTGAAGAAAATTATTTCACGCACTAAATATGAACACTGAAGTTTGTTATCCACGTTGTGGAAATAGTACAACCCCTAATAGTTTGGCGGAATTTTATAAGAAAGAGATTTCTAATTGATCTTAACATGTTTTAAATGTGGTGGATATGCATGGCAGAAACATGTTGACGATGCAAATGACCTATTGATCCAAAAAATTCAAGAAGAAGAAAAAATTAAATTCTTAAGTTAATGTGCGGCGGGATATTTACCAGAGCCAAACAACCCTCTTTTTGCCTATTTTGCAAAAAGCGGACCTAAAAAATCATAGATACTTTTTGGAATGATCTCTATCAGCATTTGTGCATTTCCATTTTGGATGTTCAATTTTTTTTTTTCAAACTTAAGTTTTCACTCTCCAAGTTTTCTCGTAAACAAAAAGATAAGGCAAATATAGATCACAACAAAACGAAAAGATTAGACTTTATGTATGCAAAAAATTTGAAAACTATAAAAATTGTGAGTGAAGAAAATTATTTCACGCACTAAAAATGAACACCAAAGTTTTGTTATCCACGTTGGGGAAATTCCACTAGTACAACGCCTAATAGCTTAGTAGTATTTTATAAGAAAGAGATTTCTAATTGATCCTAACATGTTTCAAATGTGGTGGATATGCATGCCAGAAACATGTTGAAGATACAAATGACCTAATGATTCAAAAACATCAAGGAGTAGAAAAAATTAAATTCTCAAATTAACGTGCCCTTGGATATTTACAAAAGCCAAACAACCCACTTTTATGGTATTTTTCAAAAACTAAACTTATATAATCACTGGTACTTTTTGAAATTATCACTCTCAGCATTTGTCCATTTCCATTTTGGATGTTCAATTTTTTTTTTCGAACTTGAGCTTTCACTCTCCCAGTTTTCTCGTAAAAAAAAGATTAGGCAAATATAGATCACAGCAAAGTGAAAATTTTAGTGTTTATGTAAGCAAAAAAATTTGAAAACTATAATAAATGTGAGTGAAGAAATTATTTTACGCACTAAAAAAGAACACCAAAGTTTTGTTATCCACGTTGGGGAAATTCCACTAGTACAACCCCTAAGAGCTTGGTTGAATTTTATAAGAAAGAGATTTATAATTGATCCTAACATGATTTAAATGTAGAAGTTCCAAAAGACCTAATGATCCAAAAATTTCAAGAAGTAGAAAAAATTAAATTCTAAAGTTAACGTGCGGGGGGATATTTACACGAGCCAAACAACCCACTTTTTGCCTATTTTACAAAACGCGGAGCTAAAAAATCACAAATACTTTTTGGAATTATCTCTCAGCATTTGTGCATTTCCATTTTGGATATTAAATTTTTTTTTGAAGGTTGAGTTTTCACTCTCCTAGATTTCTCATAAACAAAAAGATAAGGCAAATATAGATCACAACAAAATGAAAATTTTAGATTTTATGTATGCAAAAAAATTTAAAAACTCTTATAAATGTGAGTAAAGAAAATTATTTCACGCACTAAAAAGGAACACCAAAGTTTTGTTTTCCACGTTGGGGAAATTCCACTAGTACAACCCCTAATAGCTTGATGGAATTTTATAAGAAAGAGATTCCTAATTGATCCTAACATGTTTTAAATGTGGTGGATATGCATGCCAGAAACATGTTGAAGATGCAAATGACCTAATGATTCAAAAATTTCAAGGAGTAGAAAAAAATTAAATTCTCAAATTAATGTTCGGTGGGATATTTACCAGAGCCAAACAACCCACTTTTTGCCTATTTTACAAAAAGCGGATCTAAAAATTCACAGATACGTTTTGGAAATATATCTCTCAGCATTTGTGCATTTCCATTTTGGATGTTCAATTTTTTTTTTGAAGCTTGAGTTTTCACTCTCCCAGATTTCTCGTAAACAAAAAGATAAGGCAAATATAGATCACAACAAAATGAAACTTTTAGATTTTATGTATGCAAAAAAATTTTAAAACTCTTATAAATGTGAGTGAAGAAAATTATTTCACGCAGTAAAAATGAACACCAAAGTATTGTTTTCCACGTTGGGAAATTCCACTAGTACAACCCCCAACAGTTTGGTGGAATTTTAAAAGTAAAAGATTTCTAATTGAACCTAACATGTTTTAAATGTGGTAGATATGCATGCAGAAACATGTTGAAGTTGCAAATGACCTAATGATCCAAAAATTTCAAGGAGTATAAAAAATTAAATTCTCAAATTAACGTGCGGTGGGATATTTACCAGTGCCAAACAACAAACGGTTTTGCATATTTTACAAAAAACAGACCTAAAAAATCACAAATACTATTTGGAATTAACTCTCTCAGTATTTGTGCATTTCCATTTTGGATGTTCAATCTTTTTTTTCAAACTTGAGTTTTCACCCTCCCAGTTTCCTCGAAAACAAAAAGATAAGGCAAATAAAGATCACAACAAAATGAAAATTTCAGAGTTTTTGTATGCAAAAAAATTTGAAAACTATAATAAATGTGAGTGAAGAAAATTATTTCACGCACTAAATATGAACACCAAAGTTTGTTATCCACGTTGGGGAAATTCCACTAGTACAACGCCTAATAGTTTGGCAGAATTTTATAAGAAAGAGATTTCTAATTGGTCTTAACATGTTTTAAATGTGGTGGATATGCATGGCAGAAACATGTTGATGATGCAAATGACCTATTGATCCAAAAAATTCAAGGAGAAGAAAAAATTAAATTCTTAAGTTAACGTGCGGTGGGATATTTACCAGAGCCAAACAACCCTCTTTTTGCCTATTTTGCAAAAAGCGGACCTAAAAAATCAGAGATACTTTTTGGAATGATCTCTATCAGCATTTGTGCATTTCTATTTTGGATGTTCAATTTTTTTTTTCAAACTTACGTTTTCACTGTCCAAGTTTTCTCGTAAACAAAAAGATAAGGCAAATATAGATCACAACAAAATGAAAAGTTTAGATTTTATGTATGCAAAAAAATTTGAAAACTATAAAAATTGGGAGTGAAGAAAATTATTTCACGCACTAAAAATGAACACCAATGTTTTGTTATCCACGTTGGGGAAATTCCACTCGTACAACGCCTAATAGCTTAGTAGTATTTTATAAGAAAGAGATTTCTAATTGATCCTTACATGTTTCAAATGTGGTGGATATGCATGCCAGAAACATGTTGAAGATGCAAATGACCTAATGATTCAAAAATTTCAAGGAGTAGAAAAAATTAAATTCTCAAATTAACGTGCCCTCGGATATTTACCAAAGCCAAACAACCCACTTTTATGGTATTTTACAAAAACTGGACTTATATAATCACTAATATTTTTCTAAATTATCACTCTCAGCATTTTTCCATTTCCATTTTGGATGTTCAATTTTTTTTTTCCAACTTGAGTTTTCACTCTCCCAGTTTTCTCGTAAAAAAAAGATGTGGCAAATAGAGATCACAACAAAGTGAAAATTTTAGTGTTTATGTATGCAAAAAAATTTGAAAACTATAATAAATGTGAGTGAAGAAAATTATTTCACGCACTAAAAAAGAACACCAAAGTTTTGTTATCCACGTTGGGGAAATTCCACTAGTACAACCCCTAAGAGCTTGGTTGAATTTTATAAGAAAGAGATTTCTAATTGATCCTAACATGATTTAAATGTAGTAGATATGCATGCTAGAAAGAAGTTGAAGAAGGAAATGACCTAATGATCCAAAAATTTCAAGGAGTAGAAAAAATAAAATTCTTAAGTTAATGTGCGGTGGGATATTTACCAAAGCCAAACAACTCACTTTTTGCCTATTTTACTAAAAGCGGACCTAAAAAATAACAGAAACTTTTTGGAATTATCTTTCTCAGCATTTGTGCATTTCCATTTTGAATGTTAGATTTTTTTCTTTTAAACTTGAGTTTTCACTCTCCCAATTTTCTCATAAACAAAAAGGTAAGGCAAATATAGATCACAACAAAATGAAAATTTTAGAGTTTATATATGCAAAAAAAATTGAAAACTAAAAAAAATGTGAGTGAAAAAAATTATTGCACACACTAAAAATGAACACCAAAGTTTTGTTATCCACGTTGGGGAAATTCAACTAGTACAACCCCTAATAGCTTGGTGGAATTTTATAAGAAAGAGATTTCTAATTGATCCTAACATGTTTTAAAGGTGGTGGATAGGCATGCCAGAAATATGTTGAAGATGCAAAAGACCTAATGATCGGAAGATTTCAAGGAGAAGAAAAAATTAACTTCTCAAGTTAACGTGCAGTGGGATATTTACCAGAGCCAGACAACCCACTTTTAGCCTATTTTAAAAAATGCAAACCTAAAAAATCACAGATACTTTTTGGAATTATCTCTCTCAGCATTTGTGCATTTCCATTTTGGATGTTCAATTATTTTTTCAACCATTAGTTTTGACTCTTCCAGTTTTCTGGTAAACAGAAATATATGAAAATATAAATCACAACAAAAGGAAAATTTTAGAGTTTACTTATGCAAAAAAAATTGAAAACTATAATAAATGTGAGTGAAGAAAATTATTTCATGCACTAAAAATGAACAACAAAGTTTGTTATCCTCGTTGGGGAAATTCCACTAGTACAACCCCTAATAGCTCGTCGGAATTTTATAAGAAAGAGATTTCTAATTGATCATAACATGTTTTAAATGTGGTGGATAGGCATGCCAAAAACATGTTGAAGATACAAATGACCTAATCATCCAAATATTTCAAGGAGTTGAAAAAATTAAATTCTCAAGTTAACGTGTGGTGGGATATTTACCCGGGCTAAAAAACCCTCTTTTTGGCTATTTTACAAAAAGCGAACCTAAAAAATCACAGATACTTTTTTGAATTATCTCTCTCAGCATTTGAGCATTTCCATTTTTGGATGTTCAATTTTTTTTTTCGAACTTGAGTTTTCACTGTCCCAGTTTTCTCGCAAACAAAAATATAAGGAAAATAAAGATCACAGTAAAATAAAAATTTTAGAATTTTTTAAAAAAAATTTGTAATTGATCCTAACATGTTTTAAATGTGGTGGATAGGCATGCCATAAAAATTGCAAGGAGTAGAAAAAATTAAATTCTCAAGTTAATGTGCGGTGGGATATTTACCAAAGCCAAAATAACCACTTTTTTCCTATTTCACAAAAAAGCGGACATAAAAAATCACAAATACTTTTTGGAATTATCTCTCTTCCGCATTTGTGCATTTTCATTTTGGATGTTCAATTTTTTTTTTCAAACATTAGTTTTGACTCTTCCAGTTTTTTAGTAAACAAAAAGATAAGGCAAATATAGATCACAACAAAATGAAAATTTTAGAGTTTATGTATGAAAAAAAAATTGAATACTATAATAAATGTGAGTGAAAAAATTTATTTCACGCACTAAAAATGAACACCAAAGTTTTGTTATCCACAATGGGGAAATTCCACTAGTACAACCCTAATAGCTTGGTGGAATTTTGTAACAAAAGAGATTTCTAATTGATTGCATGTTTTAAATGTGGTGGATAGGCATGTGAGGAACATGTTGAAGATGCAAATGACCTGATGATCCAAAAATTACAAGGAGTATAAAAAATTAAATTCTAGAGTTAACGTGCGATGGGATATTTACAAGAGCCAAACTACCCACTTTTTGCCTATTTTACAAATTGCAGACCTAAAAAATCACAGATAATTTTTGGAATTATCACTCTCAACATTTGTGCATTTCCATTTTGGATGTTCAATTTTTTTTTCAAACTTGAGTTTTTACTCTCCCAGTTTTTTTCGAAAACAAAAAGATAAAGCAAATATAAATCACAACAAAATGAAAATTTTAGAGTTTACATATGCAAAAAAAATTGAGAACTACATGAGTGAAGAAATTTTTTTCACACACTAAAAATGAAAACCAAAGTTTTGTTATCCACGTTGGGGAAATTCCACTACTGTAACCCCTAATAGCTTGGTGGAATTTTATAAGAAAGAGATTTCTAATTGATCCTAACATGTTTTAAATGTGGTGGATAGGCACGCCAGAAACATGTTGAATATGTAAATCACCTAATGATCAAAAAATTTCATGGATTAGAAAAAATTAAATTCTCAAGTTAATGTTCAGTGGGATATTTACCAGAGCCAAAAAACCCACTTTTAGCCTATTTTACAAAAAGCGGACCTAAAAAATCACATATAAATTTTGGAATTATCTCTCTCAACATTTGTGCATTTCCATTTTGGATGTTGAATTTTTTTATTTAAGCTCGAGTTTTCACTCTCCCAGTTTTCTCGTAAACAAAAAGAGAAGACAAATATAGATCACAACAAAATGAAAATTTTAGATTTTATTTATTCAAAAAAATTTAAAAACTATTATAAATGTGAGTGAATAAAATTATTTCACGCACTAAAAATGAATACCAAAGTTTTGTTATCCACGTTGGAAAAATTTTACTAGTACAACCCCTAATAGATTGGTGGAATTTTATTAGAAAGAGATTTTTAATTGATCCTAACATGTTTTAAATGTGGTGGATATACATGCCAGAAACATGTTGAAGATGCAAATGACCTAATGATCCAAAAATTTCTAGGAGTAGAAAAAATAAAATTCTCAAGTTAACATGTGGTGGGATGTTTACCAAAGCCAAACAAACCACTTTTTGCCTATTTTACAAAAAACTGGACCTAAAAAATCACAAATACTTTTTTGAATTATCACTCTCAGCATTTGTGCATTTCCGTTTTGAATATTCAATTTTTTTTTTCAAACTTAAGTTTTTACTCTCCCAGTTTTCTCGTAAACAAAATGATAAAGAAAATATAGAGCACAACAAAATGAAAATTTTAGAGTTTATGTGTGCCAAAAAAATTGAAAACTATAATTAATGTGAGTGATGAAAATTATTTCATGGACTAAAAATAAACACCAATGTTTTGTTATCCACGTTGGGGAAATTCCACTAGTACAAACCGTAATAGTTTGGTGGAATTTTATAAGTAAGAGATTTCTAGTTGATCCTAATATGTTTTAAATGTGGTAGATATGCATGCATATACATGTTGAAGTTGCAAATGACCTAATGATCCAAAAATTTCATGGAGTAGAAAAAATTAAATTCTCAAGTTAACGTGCGGTGGGATATTTACCAGAGCCAAACAACAAACGTTTTGCCTATTTTACAAAAAGCAGACCTAAAAAATCACTGATACTTTTTGGAATTAACTCTCTCAGCATTTGTCCATTTCCATTTTGGATGTTCAATCCTTTTTTTCAAACTTGATTTTTCACCCTCCCAGTTTTCTCGAAATCAAAAATAAAAGGCAAATAAAGATCACAACAACATGAAAATTTCAGAGTTTTTGTATGCAAAAAAATTTGAAAACTATAATAAATGTGAGTGAAGAAAATTATTTCACGCACTAAATATGAACACCAAAGTTTGTTATCCACGTTGGGGAAATTCCACTAGTACAACCCCTAATAGTTTGGCGGAATTTTATAAGAAAGAGATTTCTAATTGATCTTAACATGTTTTAAACGTGGTGGATATGCATGCCAAAAACATGTTGACGATGCAAATGACCTATTGATCCAAAAAATTCAAGGAGAAGAAAAAATTAAATTCTTAAGTTAACGTGTGATGGGATATTTACCAGAGCCAAACAACCCACTTTTTGCCTATTTTTCAAAAAGCGGACCTAAAAAATCATAGATACTTTTTGGAATGATCTCTATCAGCATTTGTGCATTTCCATTTTGGATGTTCAATTTTTTTTTTCAAACTTAAGTTTTCACTCTCCATGTTTTCTCATAAACAAAAAGATAAGGCAAATATAGATCACAAAAAAATGAAAAGTTTAGATTTTATGTATGCGAAAAAGTTTGAAAACTATAAAAATTGTGAGTGAAGAAAATTATTTCACACACTAAAAATGAACACCAATGTTTTGTTATCCACGTTGGGGAAATTCCACTAGTACAACGCCTAATAGCTTAGTAGTATTTTATAAGAAAGAGATTTCTAATTGATCCTAACATGTTTCAAATGTGGTGGATATGCATGCCAGAAACATGTTGAAGATGCAATTGACCTAATGATTCAAAAACTTCAAGGAGTAGAAAAAATTAAATTCTCAAATTAACGTGCCCTCGGATATTTACCAAAGCCAAACAAGCCACTTTTATGGTATTTTACAAAAACTGGACTTATATTATCACTGGTACTTTTTGAAATTATCACTCTCAGCATTTGTCCATTTCCATTTTGGATGTTCAATTTTTTTTTTCGAACTTGAGTTTTCACTCTCCCACTTTTCTCGTAAAAAAAAAGATATGGCAAATATAGATCACAGCAAAGCGAAAATTTTAGTGTTTATGTTTGCAAAAAAATTTGAAAACTATAATAAATGTGAGTGAAGATAATTATTTCACGCACTAAAAAAGAACACCAAATTTTTGTTATCCACGTTGGGGAAATTCCACTAGTACAACCCCTAAGAGCTTGGTTGAATTTTATAAGAAAGAGATTTCTAATTGATCCTAACATGATTTAAATGTAGTAGATATGCATGCCAGAAACATGTTGAAGTTACAAATGACATAATGATCCAAAAATTTCAAGAAGTAGAAAAAATTAAATGCTGAAGTTAACATGCGGTGGGATATTTACCAGAGCAAAACAACCCACTTTTTGGCTATTTTACAAATAGGGGAGCTAAAAAATCACAAATACTTTTTGGAATTATCACTCTGCATTTGTGTATTTCCAATTTGGATGTTCAATTTTTTTTTTGAAGCTTGAGTTTTCACTCTCCAAGATTTCACATAAACCAAAAGATAAGGCAAATATAGATCACAACAAAATAAAAATTTTAGATTTTATGTATGCAAAAAAATTTAAAAACTCTTATAAATGTGAGTGAAGAAAATTATTTCACGCACTAAAAAGGAACACCAAAGTTTTGTTTTCCACGTTGGGGAAATTCCACTAGTACAACCCCCAATAGCTTGATGGAATTTTTTAAGAAAGAAATTCCTAATTGATCCTAACATGTTTTAAATGTGGTGGATATGCATGCCAGAAACATGTTGAAGACGCAAATGACCTAATGATTCAAAAATTTTGAGTAGAAAAAAATAAATTCTGAAGTAAATGTTCGGTGGGATATTTACCAGAGCCTAACAACCCACTTTTTGCCTATTTTACAAAAAGCGGACCTAAAAAATCACAGATACATTTTGGAAATATCTCTCTCAGCATTTATTCATTTCCATTTTGGATGTTCAATTTTTTTTTGGAGCTTGAGTTTTCACTCTCCCAGATTTCTCGTAAACAAAAAAGATAATGTAAATATAGATCACAACAAAATAAAAATTTTAGATTTTATGTATAAAAAAAAATTTAAAAACTCTTATAAATGTGAGTGAAGAAAATTATTTCACGCACTAAAAATGTACACCAAAGTTTTTTTTTCCACTTTGGGGAAATTCCACTAGTACAACCCCCAATAGTTTGTTGGAATTTTAAAAGTAAAAGATTTCTAATTGATCCTAACATGTTTTAAATGTGGTAGATATGAATGCAGAAACATGTTGAAGTTGCAAAAGTCCTAATGATCCAAAAATTTCGAGTAGAAAAAATTAAATTCTCAAGTTAACGTGTGGTGGGATATTTACCAGTGCCAAACAACAAACGGTTTTGCCTATTTTACAAAAAGCAGACCTAAAAAATCACATATACTTTTTGGAATTAACTCTCTCAGTATTTGTGCATTTCGATTTTGGATGTTCAATCTTTTTTTTCAAACTTGAGTTTTTACCCTCCCAGTTTTCTCGAAAACAAAAAGATAAGGCAATTAAAGATCACAACAAAATGAAAATTTCAGAGTTTTTGTGTGCAAAAAAATTTGAAAACTATAATAAATGTGAGTAAAGAAAATTGTTTCACGCACTAAATATGAACACCAAAGTTTGTTATCCACGTTGGGGAAATTCCACTAGTACAACCCCCAATAGTTTGGCGGAATTTTATAAGAAAGAGATTTCTAATTGATCTTAATGTGTTTTTAATAGGGTGGATATGCATGCCAGAAACTTGCTGACGATGCAAATGACCTATTGATCCAAATATTCAAGGAGAAGAAAAAATTAAATTTTTAAGTTAACGTGCGGTGGGATTTTTACCAGAGCCAAACAACCCTCTTTTGTCCTATTTTGCAAAAACCGGACCTAAAAAATCACAGATACTTTTTGGAATGATCTCTATCAGCATTTGTGCATTTCCATTTTGGATGTTCAATTTTTTTTCTCAAACTTGAGTTTTCACTCACCAAGTTTTCTCGTAAACAAAAAGATAAGGCAAATATAGATGAATACAAAATAAAAAATTTAGATTTTATGTATACAAAAAAATTTGAAAACAATAAATATTGTGAGTGAAGAAAATTATTTCACGCACTAAAAATGAACACCAAAGTTTTTTTATCCTCGTTGGGGAAATTCCACTAGTACAACGCCTAATAGCTTAGTAGTATTTTATAAGAAAAAGATTTCTAATTGATCCTAACATGTTTCAAATGTGGTGGATATGCATGCCAGAAACATGTTGAAGATGAAAATGACCTAATGATTCAAAAATTTCACGGAGTAGAAAAAATTAAATTCTCAAATTAACGTGCCCTCGGATATTTACCAAAGCCAAACAACCCACTTTTATGGTATTTTAAAAAAACTGGACTTATATAGTCACTGATACTTTTTGAAATTATCACTCTCAGCTTTTGTCCATTTCCATTTTGGATGTTCATTTTTTTTTTCAAACTTGAGTTTTCACTCTCCCTGTTTTCTCGTAAAAAAAAAGATATGGCAAATAGAGATCACAACAAAGTGAAAATTTTAGTGTTTATGTAGGATATTTACCAGATCCAAACAACCCACTTTTTGCCTATTTTACAAAAAGCGGACCTAAAAAAGCACAGATACTTTTTGGTATTATCTCTCTAAGCATTTGTACATTTCCATTTTGGATGTTCAATCTTTTTTTTCAAACTCTTTTTGTTTTCTCATAAACAAAAAGATAAGGCAAATATAGATCACAACAAAATAAAAATTTAAGAGTTTATGTGCGCAAAAAAATTTGAAAATTATAATAAATGTGAGTGAAGAAAATAATTTCACGCACAAAAAATGAACACCAATGTTTTGTTATCCATGTAGAGGAAATTTGGTGGAATTTAACATGTTGAAGATGCAAATGACCTAATGATCCAAAAATTTCGAGTAGAAAAAATTAAATTCTCAAGTTAACATGCAATGGAATATTTACCAGAGCCAAACAACCCACTTTTTTCCTATTTTACAAAAAGCGGACCTAAAAAATCATAGATACATTTGGGAATTATTTCTCTCAGCATTTGTGCATTTCTATTTTTGATGTTCAATTTTTTTTTTACACTTGAGTTTTTACTCTGCCAGATTTCTCGTAAACAAAAAGATCAGGCAAATAAAGATCTCAACAAAATAAAAATTTTAGAGTTTATGTATGCAAAAAATTTCAAAACTATAATAAATGTGAGTGAACAAAATTATTTCATGCACTAAAAATGAACACCATAGTTTTGTTATCCACGTTGGGGAAATTCCACTACTACACCCCCTAATAGCTTGGTGGAATTTTATAAGAAAGATATTTCTAATTGATCCTAACGCGTTTTAAATGTGGTGGATATGCATGCCAGAAACATGTTCAACATGCAAATGACCTAATGATCAATAAATTTCAAGGAGTAGAAAAAATTAAATTCTCAAGTTAACGTGTGGTGGGATATTTACCAAAGCTAAACAACTACTTTTTGCGTATTTTACCAAAAGTGAACCTAAAAAGTCACAGATACTTTTAGATTTATCTCTCTTAGCATTTGTGCATTTCCATTTTAGATGTTCAATTTTTTTTTTCCAACATGAGTTTTCACTCTCCCTGTTTTCTCGTAAACAAAAAGATAAGGCAAATATAGATAACAACAAAATGAAAATTTGAGAGTTTATGTATGCAAAAAAAGTTGAAAACAATAATAAATGTGAGTGAAAAAAATAATTTCATGCACAAAAAATGAACACCAAAGTTTTGTTATCGTCAATGGGAAATTCCGCTATTACTGCCCCTAATAGCTTGGTGGAATTTTATAAGAAAGAGATTTCAAATTGATCCTAACATGTTTTAAATGTGGTGGATATGCATGCCAGAAAAATGTTGAAGATGCAAATGACGTAATGATCCAAAAATTTCGAGTAGAAAAAATTAAATTCTCAAGTAAACGTGCGGTGGGATATTTACCAGAGCCAAACAACCCACTTTTTGCCTATTTTACTAAAAGCGGACCTAAAAAATCACATATACTTTTTTGGAATGATCTCTTTCAGCTTTTGTGCATTTCCATTTTGGATGTTCAATTTTTTTTTTCAAACTTGAGTTTTCACTCTCCTGGTTTTCTCTTAAACAAAAAGATAAGGCAAATATAGATCACAACAAAATGAAATTTTTAGACTTTTTGTATGCAAAAAATTTTGAAAACTATAAAAAATGTGAGTGAAGAAAATTATTTCACGCACTAAAAATGAACACCAAAGTTTTGTTATCCACGTTGGGCAAATTCCACTACTACAACGCCTAATAGGTTAGTGGAATTTTATAAGAAAGAGATTTCTAATTGATCCAAACATGTTTTAAATGTGGTGCATATGCATGCCAGAAACATGTTGAAGAAGGAAATGAACTAGATCCAAAAATTTCAAGGAGTAGAAAAAATTAAATTCTCAAGTTAATGTGCGGTGGGATATTTACCAGAGCCAAACAACCCACTTTTTGCCTATTTTACAAAAAGCAGACCTAAAAAATCACAGAAACTTTTTGGAATTATCTCTCTCAGCATTTGTGCATATCCATTTTGAATGTTCAATTTTTTTCTTTTAAACTTAAGTTTTCATTCTCCCAATTTTCTCATAAAAAAAGATAAGGCAAATATAGATCACAACAAAATGAAAATTTTAGAGTTTATATATGCAAAAAAATTTGAAAAATAAAAAAAATGTTAGAGAAGAAATTATTTAACGCACTAAAAATGAACACCAAAGTTTTGTTATGCACGTTTGGGAAATTCCACTAGTACAACCCCAAATAGCTCTGTGGAATTTTATAAGAAAGAGAGTTCTAATTGATCCTAACATGTTTTAAATGTGGTGCATATGCATGCATGAAACATGTTGAAGATGGAAATGACCTAATGATCCAAAAATTTAAAGGAGTAGAAAAAATTAAATTTTCAAGTTAACGTGTGGTGGGATATTTACCAGAGCCAAACAACCCACTTTTTGCCTATTTTACAAAAAACGGACCGAAAAAATCAGAGATACTTTTTGGAATTATCTCTCACAGCATTTGTGCATTTCCATTTTGGATGTTAAATTTTTTTTTTCAAAGTTGAGTTTTCACTTTCCTCGTTTTCTCGTAAACAAAAAGATAAGGCAAATATAGATCACAACAAAAAGAAAATTTTAGAGTTTAATTTTGCAAAAAAAATTTAAAACTGCAATAAATGTGAGTGAAGAAAATTATTTCACGCACAAAAAATGAACACCAAAGCTTTGTTATCCACGTTGGGGAAATTCCACTAGTACGACCCCTAATAGTATGGTGGAATTTTATAAGAAAGAGATTTCTAATTGATCCAAACATGTTTTAAATGTGGTGGATATGCTGCCAGAAACATGTTGATGATGCAAATGACCTAATGATCCAAAAATTTCAAGGAGTAGAAAAAATTAAATTCTCAAGTTAACGTGCGATGGGATATTTACATGAGCCAAACAACCCACTTTTTGCCTATTTTACAAAAAAGCGGACCTAAAAAATCACAGATACTATTTGGAATGATCTGTCTCAGGATTTGTGCATTTCATTTTTGGATGTTCAATTTTTTTTTCAAATTTGAGTTTTCTCACTTCCAGAATTTTCTTAAACAAAAACATAAGGCAAATAAGAATCACAACAAAATGAAAATCTAAGAGTTTATGTATGCAAAAAAATTTGAAAACTATAATAAAAGTGAGTAAAGAATATTATTTCACACACCACGTTGGGGAAATTCCACTAGTATAACCCTTAATAGCTTGGTGGAATTTTATAAGATAGTGATTTCTAATAGATCCAAACGATTTCTAATTGATCCTAACATGTGTTAAAAGTGGTAGATATGCATGCCAAAAACATGATGACGATTCAAATGACCTAATGATCCATAAAATTCAAGGAGAAGAAAAATGAAATTCTCAAGTTAATGTGCAGTGGGATATTTACAAGAGCCAAACAACCTTCTTTTTGCCTATTTTACAAAAAGCGAACCTAAAAAATCACAGATTCTTTATAGAATGATCTTTGTCAGCATTTGTGCATTTCCATTTTGGTTGTTCAATTTTTTTTTCAAACTTGAGTTTTCACTCTCCCAGTTTTCTCGGAAACAAAAAGATAAGGCAAATATAGATCGCAACAAAATGAAAATTTTATAGTTTATGTAAGCAAAAAAATTAGTAAACTATAAAAAATGTGAGTGAAGATAATTATTTCACGCACTAAAAATGAACACCAAAGTTTTGTTATCCACGTTGGGAAAATTCCACTAGTACAACCCCTAATAGCTTGGTGGAATTTTATAAGAAAGAGATTTGTAATTGACCCTAACATGTTTCAAATGTGGTGGATATTCATGCGAGAAACATGTTGAAGATGCAAATGACCTAATGATTCAAAATTTTGAAGGTGTAGAAAAATATAAATTCTCAAGTTAATGTGCGGTGGGATATTTACCAAAGCCAAACAACCCACTTTTTCCCTATTTTACAATAGTGGACCTAAAAAATGACATATACTTTTTCGAATTATCCCTCTCAGCATTTGTGCATTTCCATTTTGGATGTCCAATTTTTTTTTTCAAATTTAAGTTTTCACTCTCCCAGTTTTCTCGTCAACAAAAAGATAAGGAAATATAGATCACAACAAAATGAAAATTTTAGAGTTTATCTATGCAAAAAAATTTCAAACATATAATAAATGTGAGTGAAGAAAATTATTTCACGCACTAAAAATGAACACTATAGTTTTGTTCTCCATGTCGGGGAAATACCACTACTACAACCCCATGTAGCTTGGTGGAATTTTATAAGAAAGAGATTTCTAATTGATCCTAACATGTTTTAAATGTGGTGGATATGCATGCCAAAAATATGTTGAAGATGCAAATGACCTAATGATCCAAGAATTTCAAGGAGTAGAAAAAATTAAATTCTCAAGTTAACGTGCGGTGGGATGTTTACAAGAGCCAAACAACCCACTTTTTGCCTATTTTGCAAAAAGCGGACCTAAAAAATCACATATACTTTTTGGAATTATCTCTCTCAGCATTTGTGTATTTCCATTTTGGATGTTCAATTTTTTTTTTCAAACTTGAGTTTTCATTCTCCTAGTTTTCTCGTCAATAAAAAGATAAGAATAATATAGATCACCACAAAATGTAAATAATAGAGTTTATGTATGCAAAAAATTTTGAAAAAAATAATAAATGTGAGTGAAGAAAATTATTTCACGCACATAAAATGAACACCAAAGTTTTGTTATCCACGTTGGGGAAATTCCTCTAGTACGATCCCTAAGAGCTTGGTGGAATTTTATAAGAAAGAGATTTCTAATTGATCCTAACATGTTTTAAATGTGGTAGATATGCATGCTAGAACACATGTCGAAGTTGCAAATGACCTAATGATCCAAAAATTTCAAGGAGTAGAAAAAATTAAATTCTCAAGTTAACATGCGGTGGGATATTTACCAGAGCCAAACAACCAACTTTTTGCCTATTTTATAAAAAGCGGACCTAAAAAATCACAGATACTATTTGGAATTATCTCTCTCAGCATTTTTGCATTTCCATTTCTGATGTCTAATTTTTTTTTCAAACATGTGTTTTCACTCTCCCAGTTTTCTTGTAAACAAAAAGATAAGGCAAATATAGATCACCACAAAATGAAAATTTTAGAGTTTATGTATGCAAAAATATTTGAAAACTATAATAAATATGAGTGACAAAAATTATTTCACGCACTAAAAATGAACACCAAAGTTTTGTTGTCCACGTTGGGGAAATTCCACTTATACAACCCCTAATAGCTTGGTCGAATTTTATAAGAAAGAGACTTCTAATTGATCCTAACATGTTTTAAATGTGGTGGATATGCATGCCAGAAACATGTTGAAGATGCAAATGACCTAATGATGCAAAAGTTTCAAGGAGTAGAAAAAAATTAAATTCTCAAGTTAACGTGAGGTGGAATATTTACCAGAGCCAAACAACCCACTTTTTGCCTATTTTACAAAAAGCGGACCTTAAAAATCACAGATACTTTTTGGAATTATCTCTCTTAGCATTTGTGCTTTTCCAATTTGGATGTTCATTTTTTTTCAAACTTGAGTTTTCACTCTCCCAGTTTTCTCGTAAACGAAAAGATAAGCCAAATATATATCACTACAAATTGAAAATTTTAGAGTTCATGTTTGCCAAAAAAATTTAATACTATAATAAATGTGAGTGAAGAAAATTCTTTCCCTTACAAAAAATGAACACCAAAGGTTTGTTAGCCACGTTTGGGAAATTCCACTAGTACAGCTCCTAATAACTTGGTGGAATTTTATAAGAAAGAGATTTCTAATTGATCCTAACATGTTTTAAATGTGGTGGATAAGCATGTCAGAAATGTGTACGATGCAAATGACCTATTGATCCAAAAAATTCAAGGAGAAGAAAAAATTAAATTCTCAAGTTAACGTGCGGTGGGATATTTACTAGAGCGAAACAACCCTCTCTTTTCCTATTATGCAAAATGCGGACCTAAAAAATCACAGATACTTTTTGGAATGATGTCTGTCAGCATTTGCTCAATTCCATTTTGGATGTTCAATTTTTTTTTTCAAACTTGAGTTTTCACTCTCCAAGTTTTCTCGTATACAAAAAGATAAGGCAAATATAGATCACAACAAAATAAAAATTTTAGAGTTTATGTATGCGAAAAAAATTGAAAACTATAATAAATGTGAGTGAAGAAAATTATTTCACGCAATAAATGAACACCAAAGTTTTGTTATCGACGTACAACACCAAATAGCTTAGTGAAATTTTATAAGAAAGAGATTTCTAATGTATCCTAACATGTTACCAATGTGGTGGATTTGCATGCCTGAAACATGTTAAAGATGCTAATGAGCTAATGATTCAAAAATTTCAAGGAGTAAAAAAAATTAAATTCTCAAGTTAACGTGCGGTGGGATAATTACCAGAGCCAAACAACCCACTTTTTGCCTATTTTACAAAATGTGGACCTAAAAAATCATTGATACTTTTTTGAATGATCTCTCTCAGCATTTGTGCATTTCCATTTTGGATGTTAAATTTCTATTTTCAAAGTTGAGATTTCACTCTTCCAGAATTTTCGTAAACAAAAAGATAAGGCAAATAAGAATCACAACAAAATGAAAATTTTAGAGTTTATGTAAGCAAAAAAATTTGAAAACTATAATAAATGTGAGTTAAGAAATTTTTTTCACTCACTAAAAATGAACACCAATGTTTTGTTATCTACGTTGGGGAAATTCCACTAGTACAACCCCCTAATAGCTTGGTGGAATTTTATAAGAAAGAGATTTCTAATTGATCCTAACATGTTTCAAATGTGGTGGATATGCATGCCAGAAACATGTTGAATATGCAAATGACCTAATGATTCAAAATTTTGAAGGAGTAAAAAAAATTAAATTCTCAAGTTAACTTGCGGTGGGATATTTACCAAAGCCAAACAACCAACTTTTTGCCTATTTTACAAAAGTGGACCTAAACAATCACTTATACTTTTTTGAATTATCACTCTCAGCATTTGTGCATTTTCATTTTGGATGTCCAATTTTTTTTTTCAAACTTGAGTATTCTCTCTCCCTGTTTTCTCGTAAAAAATAGATAAGCAAAAATATAGATGACAACAAAATGAAAATTTTGGAGTTTATGTATGCAAAAATATTCGAAAACTATAATAGATGTGAGTGAAGAAAATTATTTCACGCACTAAAAATGAACACTAAAGTTTTGTTATCCACGTTGGGGAAATTCCACTAGTACAACCCCTAAGAGCTTGGTGGAATTTTATAAGAAAGAGATTTCTAACTTATTCTAACATATTTTAAATATGGTAGATATGCATGCCACAAACATGTTGAAGTTGCAAATGACCTAATGATCCAAAAATTTCAAGGAGTAGAAAAAATTAAATTCTCAAGTTAACATGGGGTGGGATATTTACCAGAGCCAAACAACCCACTTTATGCCTATTTTACAAACAGCGGACCTAAAAAATCACAGACACTTTTTGGAATTATCTCTCTTAGCATTTGTGCATTTCCATTTTGGATGTTCAATTTTTTTTTTTCAAAGTTGAGTTTTCACTCTCCCAGTTTTCTCGTCAATAAAAAGATAAGGGTAATATAGATCACCACAAAATGAAAATATTAGAGTTTATGTTCGCAAAAAAATTTGAAAAAAATAATAAATGTGAGTGAAGAAAATTATTTCATGCACAAAAAATGAACACCAAAGTTTTGTTATCCACGTTGGGGAAATTCCACTAGTACAACGCCTAATTGCTTAGTAGAATTTTATAAGAAAGAGATATCTAATTGATCCTAACATGTTACAAATGTGGTGAATTTGCATGCCAGAAACATGTTAAAGATGCTAATGACCTAATGATTCAAAAATTTCAAGGAGTAGAAAAAATTAAATTCTCAAGTGAACGTGCGGTGGGATATTTACTAGAGCCAAACAACCCACTTTTTGCCTATTTTACAAAAAGTGGACCTAAAAAATCTCAGATACTTTTTTGAATGATCTCTCTCAGCATTTGTGCATTTCAATTTTGGATGTTAAATTTTTTTTTTCAAAGTTGATTTTTCACTCTTCCAGAATTTTCGTAAACAAAAAGATAAGGCAAATAAGAATCACAACTAAATGAAAATTTTAGAGTTTATGTAAGAAAAAAAATTTGAAAACTATAATAAATGTGAGTGAAGAAATTTTTTTCACTCACTAAAAGTGAACACCAATGTTTTGTTATCCACGTTGGGGAAATTCCACTAGTACAACCCCTAATAGCTTGGTGGAATTTTATAAGAAAGAGATTTGTAATTGATCCTAACATGTTTCAAATGTGGTGTATATGCATGCTAGAAGCATGTTGAATATGCAAATGACCTAATGATTCAAAATTTTGAAGGAGTAAAAAAAATTAAATTCTCTAGTTAACGTGCGGTGGGATATTTACCAAAGCCAAACAACCCACTTTTTGCCTATTTTAAAAAAGTGGACCTAAAAAATCACTTATACTTTTTTGAATTATCACTCTCAGCATTTGTGCATTTCCATTTTGGATGTCTAATTTTTTTTTTCAAACTTGAGTATTCTCTCTCCCTATTTTCTCGTAAAAAAAATATAAGAAAAAATATAGATGACAAAAAAATGAAAATTTTGGAGTTTATGTATCCAAAAAAAATTGAAAACTATAATAGATGTGAGTGAAGAAAATTATTTCACGCACTAAAAATGAACACCAAAGTTTTGTTATCCACGTTGGGGAAATTCCACTAGTACAACCCTAAGAGCTTGGTGGAATTTTATAAGAAAGAGATTTCTAACTTATCCTAACATGTTTTAAATGTGGTAATGCATGCCACAATATTGTTGAAGTGGCAAATGATCTAATGATCCAAAAATTTCAAGGAGTAGAAAAAATTAAATTCTCAAGTTAATATGGGGAGGGTAATTTACCAGAGCCAAACAACCCACTTTTTGCCTATTTTACAAAAAGCGGACCTAAAAAATCACAGATACTTTTGGGAATTATCTCTCTCAGCATTTGTGCATTTCCATTTTGGATGTTCAATTTTTTTTTTCAAACTTGAGTTTTCGCTTTCCCAGTTTTCTGATCCAAAAATTTCAAGGAGTAGAAAAAATTAAATTCTCAAGTTAACGTGTGGTGGGATATCTACCATAGCCAAACAACCCACTTTTTACCTATTTTACAAAAAACGGACCTACAAAATCACAGAATTATCTCTCTCAGCATTTGTGCATTTCCATTTTGGATGTTCAATTTTTTTTCAAACTTGAGTTTTCACTCTCCTAGATTTCTTGTAAATATTAAGAAAAGGCAAATATAGATCACAACAAAATGAAAATTTTAGAGTTTATTATGTATGAAAAAAAAATTTGAAAACAATAATAAATGTGAGTGAAGATAATTATTTCACTCACTAAAAATGAACACCAAATTTTGATGTCCACGTGTGGGAAATCCCACTAGTACAACCCCTAATATCTTGGTGGAATTTTATAAGAAAGGGATTTCTAATTGATCCTTACATGTTTTAAATATGGTGGATATGCATGCCAGAAACATGTTGAAGATGCAAATGACCTATTGACCCAAAAATTTCAAGAAGTAGAAAAAATTAAATTCTCAAGTTAACGTGCGGTGGGATATTTACCAGAGCCAAACAACCCACTTTTTGCCTATTTTACAAAAAGCGGACCTAAAAAATCACAGAAACTTTTTTGAATTATCTCTCTCAGCATTTGTGCATTTCCATTTTGGATGTTAGATTTTTTTTTTCAAACTTGAGTTTTCATCGTCCCAGTTTTCTTGTAAACGAAAAGATAAGGCAAGTATATATCACAACAAAATGAAAATTTTAGAGTTTATGTCAGCAAAAAAATTTGAAAACTATAATAAATGTGAGTGAAGAAAATTATTTCACCCACTAAAAATGAAAAGTTTTGTTATCCACATTGGGAAAATTCCACTAGTACAACCCCTAATAGATTGGTGGAATTTTATATGAAAGAAATTTCTAATTAATCCTAACATGTTTTAAATGTGGTGGATATGCATGATAGAAATATGAAGAAGATTTGACCTAAAGACCCAAAAATTTCAAGGTGTAGAAAAAAATTAAATTCACAAGTTAACATGCGGTGAGATATTTACCAGAGCCAAACAACCCACTTTTTGCCTATTTTACAAAAAGTAGACCTATAAAATCACAGATTCTTTTTGGAATTATCTCTCTCTGTATTTGTGCATTTCCATTTTGAATGGTAAATTTTTTTTTCAAACTAGTGTTTTCACTCTCCCAGTTTTCTTGTAAATGAAAAGATACGGCAAATATATATGACAACAAAATAAAAATTTTAGAGTTTATGTATGCAAAAAAATTTGAAAGCTATAATAAATGTGAGTGAAGAAAATTATTTAACTCACTAAAAATGAACACCAAAGTTTTGTTATCCACGTTGGGGAAACTCCACTAGTACAACCCCTAATAGCTTGGTGGAAATGCACAATTGCTGAGAGAGATAATTCTGTGATTTTTTAGGTATGCTTTTTGCAAAATAGGCAAAAAGTGGGTTGTTAGGCTCTGGTAAATATCCCACCGAACGTTAACTTGAGAATTTAATTTTTTCTACTCCTTGAAAGTTTTGGATCATAAGGTCATTTGCATCTTCAACATGTTTCTGGCTTGCATATCCACCACATTTAAAACGTGTGAGGATCAATTAGAAATCTCTTTCTTATAAAATTCCACCAAGCTATTAGGGGTTGTACTTGTAGGATTTCCCAAACGTAGATAACAAAACTTTGGTGTTCATTTTTAGTGCGCGAAATAAATTTCTTCACTCACATTTTTTAGAGTTTTCAAATATTTTTGCATACATAACAAACTCTAAAATTTTCATTTTGTTGTGATCTATATTTGCCTTATCTTTTTGTTTACGAGAAAACTGGGAGAGTGAAAACTCAAGTTTGAAAAAAAATTGAACATCCAAAATCTAAAAATCTAAATTCACAAATGCAGAGAGAGGTAATTCCAAAAAAGTATCTGTGATTTTTTATGTCCACTTTTTGTAAAATAGGCAAAAAGAGGGTTGTTTGGCTCTGGAAAATTTCCCACCACACATTAACTTGAGAATTTAATATTTTCTACTCCTTGAAATTTTTGGATCATCAGGTCATTTGCATATTCAACATGTTTGTGGCTTTCATATCCACCACAATTAAAACATCCTAGGATCAATTAGAAATTTCTTTCGTATAAAATTCCATCGAGCTATTAGGGGTTGTACTAGTGAAATTTCCCAAATGTGGATAACAAAACTTTGGTGTTCATTTTTAGTGCGTGAAATAATTTTCTTCACTCACAATTATAATAATTTTCATTTTTTTTGCATACATAAACTCAAAAATTTTCATTTTTTTGTGATCTATATTTGCCTTATCTTTTTGTTTACGTGAAAACTGGGAGAGTGAAAACTCAAGTTTGAAAAAAAATTGAACATCCAAAATGGAAATGCACAAATGCTGAGAGAGATAATTTCAAAAAGTGTCTGTGTTTTTTTAGGTCTACTTTTTTTAAAATACTCAAAAAGAAGTTGTTTGGCTGTGGTAAATATGCCACCGCTTGTTAACTAGAGAATTTAATTTGTTCTACTCCTAGAAATTTTTGGATCATTAGGTCATTTGCATCTTTAACATGTTTCTGGCATGCATATCCACCTTATTTAAGACATGTTAGGATCAATAAGAAATCTCTTGCTTATAAAATTCCACCAAGCTATTAGGGGTTGTACTAGTGGAATTTCCCAAACGTGGATAACAAAACTTTGGTGTTCATTTTTAGTAAGTTAAATAATTTTCTTCCCTCACATTTATTATAGTTTTCAATTTTTTTTGCATACATAATTAACTCTAAAATTTTCATTTTGTTGGGATCTATATTTGCCTTATCTTTTTGTTTACGAGAAAACTGGGAGAGTGAAAACTCAAGTTTGAAAAAAAATTGAACATCCAAAATCTAAAAATCTAAATTCACAAATGCAGAGAGAGGTAATTCTAAAAAGTATCTGTGATTTTTTAGGTCCGCTTTTTGTAAAATAGGCAAAAAGAGGGTTGTTTGGCTCTGGAAAATTTCCCACCACACATTAACTTGAGAATTTAATATTTTCTACTCCTTGAAATTTTTGGATCATCAGGTCATTTGCATATTCAACATGTTTGTGGCTTTCATATTCACCACAATTAAAACATCTTAGGATCAATTAGAAATCTCTTTCGTATAAAATTCCACCGAGCTATTAGGGTTGTACTAGTAGAATTTCCCAAATGTGGATAACAAAACTTTGGTGTTCATTTTTTGTGCGTGAAATAATTTTCTTCACTCAAAATTATAATAGTTTTCATTTTTTTTGCATACATAAACTCAAAAAATTTCATTTTTTTGTGATCTATATTTGCCTTATCTTTTTGTTTACGTGAAAACTGGGAGAGTGAAAACTCAAGTTTGAAAAAAAATTGAACATCCAAAATGGAAATGCACAAATGCTGACAGAGATAATTCCAAAAAGTATCTGTGATTTTTTAGGTTTGCTTTTTGTAAAAAAAGGCAAAAAGAGGGTTGTTTGGCTCTGGTAAATTTCCCACCGCACGTTAACTTGAGAATTTAATATTTTCTACTCCATGAAATTTTTGATCATCAGGTCATTTGCATATTCAACATGTTTCTAGCTTTCATATCCACCACATTTAAAACATCTTAGGATCAATTAGAAATCTCTTTCGTATAAAATTCCACCGAGCTATTAGGGGTTGTACTAATGGAATTTCCCAAATGTGGATAACAAAACTTTGGTGTTCATTTTTAGTGCATGAAATAATTTTCTTCACTCACAATTATAAAAGTTTTCATTTTTTTTTGCATACATAAACTCAAAAAATTTCAATTTGTTCTGATCTATAGTTGCCTTATCTTTTTGTTTATGAGAAAACTGGGAGAGTGAAAACTCAAGTTTGAAAAAAAATTGAACATCCAAAATGGAAATGCTCAAATGCTGAGAGAGATAATTCCAAAAAGTATATGTGTTTTTTTAGGTCTGCTTTTTGTAAAATAGTCAAAAAATGGTTTGTTTGGCTCTGGTAAATATCCCACCGCTCGTTAACTTGAAAATTTAATTTTTTCTACTCCTAGAAATTATTGGATCATAAGGTCATTTGCATCTTCAACATGTTTCTGGCATGCATATCCACCACATTTAAAACATGTCAGGATCAATTAGAAATCTCTTTCTTATAGAATTCTAGCAAGCAATTAGGAGTTGTACTAGTGGGATTTCCCAAACATGGATAAGAAAACTTTGGTGTTCATTTTTAGTGCGTGAAATAACTTTTTCCACTCACATTTATTATAGTTTTCATTTTTTTTTGCATACATAATAAACTCTAAAATTTTCAACTTGTTGTGATCTATATTTGCCTTATCTTTTTGTTTACAAGAAAACTGGGACAGTAAAAACTCAAGTTTGAAAAAAAATTGAACATCCAAAATGGAAATGCACAAATACTGAGAGAGATAATTCCAAAAAGTATCAGTGATTTTTTAAGTCCGCTTTTTGTAAAAAAGGTAAAAAGTGGGTTGTTTGGCTCTGGTAAATATCCAACTGCACGTTAACTTGAGAATTTAATTTTTTTTACTCCTAGAAATTTTTGGATCATTAGGTCATTTGCATCTTCAACATGTTTCTGGCATGCATATCCACCACAATTAAAACATGTTAGTTTCAACTAGATATCAATTTCTTATCAAATACCACCAACCTATTAGGGGTTGTACAAGTGGAATTTCCAAAACGTGGATAACAAAACTTTGGTGTTCATTTTTTGTGAGTTAAATAAATTTCTTCACTCACAATGATTATAGTTTTCAAATTATTTTGCATACATAAGAAAATACAAAATTTTCATTTTGTTGTGATCTATATTTGCCTTACCTTTTTGTTTACGAGAAAACTGGGAGAGTGAAAACTCAAGTTTGAAAAAAAATTGAACATCCAAAATGGAAATGCACAAATGCTGAAAGAGATAATTTCAAAAAGTATCTGTGATTTTTTAGGCTCCCTTTTTGTAAAATAGACAAAAAGTGGGTTGTTTGGCTCTGGTCAATATCCCACCGCACGTTAACTTGAGAATTTAATTTTTTCTACTCGAAATTTTTGGATCGTTAGGTCATTTGCATCGTCAACATGTTTCTGGCATGCATATCCACCACATTTAAAACATGTTAGGATTAATTAGAAATCTCTTTCTTATAAAATTCCACCAAGCTATTAGTGGTTGTACAAGTGGAATTTCCCCGACGTGGATAACAAAACATTGGTGTTCATTTTTAGTCAGTGAAATAATTTTCTTCACTCATATTTATTATAGTTTTCAATTTTTTTTGCATACATAACTCTAAACTTTTCATTTTGTTGTGATCTTTATTTCATTTATCCTTTTGTTTACAAGAAAACTGGGAGAATGAAAACTCATGTTTGAAAAAAAAAATTGAACATCCAAAATGGAAATGTACAAATGCTGAGAGAGATAATTCCAAAAAGTATTTGTGATTTTTTAGGTCCGCTTTTTTTAAAATAGGCAAAAAGTGGGTTGTTTGGCTCAGGTAAATATCCCACCGCACGTTAACTTGAGAATTTAATTTTTTCTAGTCCTTGAAATTTTTGGATCATTAGGTCATTTGCATCTTCAACATGTTTCTGGCATGCATATCCACCACATTTAAAACATGTTAAGATCGATCAGAAATTTCTTTCTTATAAAATTCCAATAATCTATTAGGGGTTGTACTTGTGGAATTTCCCAAACGTGGATAACAAAACTTTGGTGTTCATTTGTAGTGCATGAAATTATTTTCTTCACTCACATTTATTATAATTTTTGAATATTTATTTCATACAAACTCTAAAATTTTCATTTTGTTGTGATATATATTGGGCTTATCTTTTCGTTTAAGAGAAAACTGGGAGAGTGAAAACTCAAGTTTGAAAAAAAAAAACGAACATCCAAAATGGAAATGTCCAAATGCTTAGAGAGATAATTCCAAAAAGTATATGTGATTTTTTAGGTCCGCTTTTTGTAAAATAGGCAAAAACTGGGTTGTTTGGCTCTGGTAAATATCCCACCACACGTTAACTTGAGAATTTAATTTTTTTTACTCCATGAAATTTTTCGATCATTAGCTAAAAAATCACAGAATTATCTCTCTTAGCAATTGTGCATTTCCTTTTTGGATGTTCATTTTTTTTTCAAACTTGAGTTTTCACTCTCCTAGTTTTCTAGTAAACAAAAAGATAAGGCAAATATAGATCACAACAAAATAAAATTTATAGAGTTTATTATGTATGAAAAAAAATTTTAAAACTATAATAAATGTGAGTGAAGAAAATTATTTCACGCACTAAAAATGAACACCAAAGTTTTGTTATCCACGTTTGGGAAATCCCACTAGTACAACCCTTAATAGCTTGGTGGAATTTTTTAAGAAAGAGATTTTTAATTGATCCTAACATGTTTTAAATGTGGTGGATATGCACACAAGAAACTTGTTGAAGATGCAAATGACCTAATGATCCAAAATTTTCGAGTACAAAAAATTTAATTTTGAAGTTAATTTGGGTTGGAATATTTACCAGAGCCAAACACCCCAAATTTTGCCTATTTTACAAAAAGCAGACCTAAAAATAACAGAATTATCTCTCTCAGCATTTGTGCAATTCCATTTTGGATGTTAAATTTTTTTTCAAAGTTGAGTTTTGACTCTCTCAGTTTTCTCGTAAACAAAAAGATAAGGCAAATATAGATCACAATAAAATGAAAATTTTAGAGTTTATTATGTATGCAAAAAATTTGAAAACTATAATAAATGTGAGTGAAGAAAATTATTTCACGCACTAAAAATGAACACCAAAGTTTTGTTATCCATGTTTGGGAAATACCTCTAGTACAACCCCAAATGGCTTGGTGGATTTTTATAAGAAAGAGATTTCAAATTGATCCTCACATGTTTTAAATGGATATGCATGCTAGAAACATGTTGAGGATGCAAATGACCTATTTATCCAAAAATTTCAAGGAGTAGAAAAAATTAAATTCTCAAGTTAACGTGCGGTGGGATATTTACCAGAGCCAAACAACCCACTTTTTTCCTATTTTACAAAAATCAGACCTAAAGAAACAAAGATACTTTTTGGAATTATCTCTCTTAGCATTTGTGCATTTCCAGTTTGGATGTTCAATTTTTTTTCAAACATGAGGTTTTGCTCTCCCGATTTTCTCGTAAACAAAAAGATAAGGCAAATATAGATGATAACAAAATAAAAATTTTAGAGTTTATTATGTATGTAAAAAAATTTGAAAACTTTAATAAATGTGAGTGGAGAAATTTATTTCACGCACTAAAAATGAAAACCAAAGTTTTGTTATCCACGTTTGGGAAATTCCACTAGTAAAACATTTAATAGCTTGGTGGAATTTTATAAGAAAGAGATTTCTAATTCATCCTAACATGTTTTAAATGTGGTGGATATGCTTGCCAGAAACATGTTGAAGATGCAAATGACCTAATGATCCAAAAATTTCAAGGAGTAGAAAAAATTAAATTCTGAAGTTAATGTGCGGCGGGATATATACCAGAGCCAAAAAACCCACTTTTTTCCTATTTTACAATAAGGGGACCTAAAACATCACATATACTTTTTTGAATTATCTCTGTCAGCATTTGTGCATTTCCATTTTGGATGTTCAACTTTTTTTCAAACTTGAGTTTTCACTCTCCCAGTTTTCTCGTAAACAAAATAATAAGGCAAATATATATCACAACATAATGAAAATTTTAGAGTTTATTATGTTTGCATAAAAATTTGAAAATTTTTATAAATGTGAGTGAAGAAAATTATTTAACGCACAAAAAACGAATACCAAAGTTTTGTTATCCACGTTTGGGAAATTCAACTTGTACAACCCCTAATAGCTTGGTGGTATTTTATAAGAAAGAGATATCTAATTGATCCTAACATGTTTTAAATATGGTGGATATGCATGTCAGAAACATGTTGAAGATGCAAATGACCTAATGATACAAAAATTTCAAGGAGTAGAAAAAATTAAATTCTCAAGTTAACGTGCGGTGGGATGTTTACCGGAGCCAAACAACACAATTTTTACCTATTTTACAAAAAGCGGACTTAAAAGATTGCATATACTTTTTGGAATTATCCCTCTCAGCATTTGTGCATTTCTTTTTTGGATGTTCATATTTTTTTTCAAACTAGAGTTTTCACTCTCCCAAATTTCTCGTAAACAAAAAGATAAGGCAAATATAGATCACAACAAGATGAAAATTTTAGAGTTTATTATGTGTGCAAAAAAATTTGAAACCTATAATAATTGTGAGTGAAGAAAATTATTTCACGCACTAAAAATAAACACCAAAGTTTTTGTTAACCACGTTTGGGAAAACCTGCTAGTAAAACCCCTAATAGGTTGATGGAATTTTATAAGAAAGTGATTTCTAATTGATCCTCACATGTCTTAAATATGGTAGATATGCTTGCCAGAAACATGTTGAAGATGCAAATGACCTAATGATCCAAAAATTTCTAGGAGTAGAAAAAATTAAATTCTCAAGTTAACGAGCGGTGGGATATTTACCAAAGCCAAACAACCAACTTTTTGAATATTTTACAAAAAGTAGACAAAAAAAACATAGATACTTTTTGGAATCTCTCTCAGCATTTGTGCATTTCCATTTTGGAAGTTCAATTTTTTTTCAAACTTGAGTTTTCACTCTCCCAGTTTTCTTGTAAACAAAAAGATAAGGCAAATATAGATCACAACAAAACGAAAATTTTAGAGTTTATTATATATGCAAAAAAAATTGAAAACTATAATAAATGTGAGTGAAGAAATTTTTAAAAATCAACATCAAAGTTTTGTTATCTACGTTTGGGAAATCCCAATAGTACAACCCCTAATAGCTTGGTGGAATTTTTTAAGAAAGAGATTTCTAATTGATCCTCACACGTTTTAAATGAGGTAGATATGCATGCCAAAAACATGTTGAAGATGCAAATGACATTACTATCCAAAAATTTCAACGAGTAGAAAAAATTAAATTCTCAAGTTAACGAGTGGTGGGATATTTACCAGAGCCAAACAACCCACTTTTTGCCTATTTTTCAAGAAGTGGACCTAAAAATCACAGAATTATCTCTCTTAGCAATTGTGCCTTTCCATTTTGGATGTTCAATTTTTTTTCAAACTTGAGTTTTCAATCTCCCATTTTTCTCGTAAACAAAAAGATACGGCAAATATAGATCACAACAAAATAAAAATTTTAGAATTTATTATGTATGCAAAAAAAATATGAAAACTATAATAAATGTGAGTGCAAAAATTATTTCACGCTCTAAAAATGAACAACAAAGTTTTGTTATCCACGTTTGGGAAATCCCACTAGTACAACCCTTAATAGCTTAGTGGAATTTTTTAAGAAAGAGATTTCAAATTGATCCTACCATGTTTTAAATGTGGTGGATATGCATGCAAGAAAATTGTTGATGATGCAAATGACCTAATGGTCCAAAAATTTCGAGTAGAAAAAATTAAATTCTCAAGTTAACGTGCGTTGGGATATTTACAAGAGCGAAACCCCCCACTTTTTGCCTATTTTACAAAATCGGACCTAAAAATCACTAAGTTATCTCTCTCAGCATTTGTGCATTTCCATTTTGGATGTTCAATTTTTTTTCAGACTTGAGTTTTCACTTTCCCAGTTTTCTCGTAAACAAAAAGATTAGGCAAATATACATCACAACAGAATGAAAATTTTAGAGTTTATTATGTATGCAAAAAAAATTTGAAAACTATAATAAATGTGAGTGAAGAAAATTATTTCATGCACTTAAAGTGAACACGAATGTTTTTTTATCCACATTAGGGAAATCCCACTCGTACAACCCCTAATAGCTTGGTGGAATTTTATAAGAAAGAGATTTCTAATTGATCCTCACATGTTTTAAATGTGGAGGATATGCATGCCAGAAACATGTTGAAGATGCAAATGACCTAATGATCCAAAAATTTCAAGAAGTAGAAAAAATTAAATTCTCAAGTTAGCGTGCGGTGGGATATCTACCAGAGCCAAACAACCTACTTTTTACCTATTTTACAAAAAGCGAACCTACAAAATCACAGAATTATCTTTCTTAGCATTTGTGCAATTCCATTTTGGTTGTTCAACTTTTTTTCAAACTTGAGGTTTCACTCTCCTACATTTCTCGTAAACATAAAGAAAAGGCAAATATAGATCACAACAAAATAAAAATTTTAGAGTTTATTATGTATGCAAAAAAATTTGAAAACAATAATAAATGTGAGTGAAGATAATTATTTCACGCACTAAAAATGGACACCAAAGTTTTGTTGTCCACGTTTGGGAAATCCCACTGGTATAACCCCTAATATCTTGGTGGAATTTTATAAGAAAGTGATTTCTAATTGATCCTTACATGTTTTAAATGTGGTGGATATGCATGCAAGAAACATGTTGAAGATGCAAATAACCTAATGATCCAAAAATGTAGAAAAAAATATATTCTCAAGTTAACGTGCGGTGGGATATTTACCAGAGCCAAACAACCCACTTTTTGCCTATTTTGCAAAAAGCAGACCTAAAAAATCACAAATACTTTTTGGAATTATGTCTCTCAGTATCTGTCTATTTCCATTTTGGATGTTCAATTTATTTTCAAACTTGAGTTTTCACTACACCAATTTTCTCGTAAACAAAAAGATAAGGCAAATATATAGATCACAACAAAATGAAAATTTTAGAGTTTATGTATGCAAAAAATTTTGAAAACTATAATAAATGTGAGTGAAGAAAATTATTTCATGCACTAAAAATGAACACCAAAGTTTTTTTATCCACGTTTGGAAAATTCCACTAGTACAACCCCTAATAGCTTGGTGGAATTTTGTAAGAAAGAGATTTCTAATTGATCCTAACATGTTTTAAATGTGGTGGATATGCATGCCAGAAACATGTTGAAGATGCAAATGACCTAATGATCCAAAAATTTGTTGGGGCAGAAAAAATTAAATTCTCAAGTTAACGTGCGGTGGGATATTTACCAGAGCCAAACATCCCACTTTTTGCTTAGTTTACAAAACGTGGACCTAAAAATTACAGATACTTTTTGGAATTATATCTCTCAACATTTGTGCTTGTCTATTTTGGATGTTCAATTTTTTTTCAAACTTGAGTTTTAACTCCCCCAGTTTTCTCGTAAACAAAAAGATAAGGCAAATATAGATCACAACAAAATGAAAATTTTAGTGTTTATGAAGTAAAAAAAAATTTGAATACTATAATAAATATGAGTGACGAAAATTATTTCACGCACTAAAAATGAACTCCAAAATTTTTTTATCTACTTTTGGGAAATTCCACTAGTACAACCCCTAATAGCTTGGTGGAGTTTTATAAGAAGGAGATTTCTAATTGATCCTAACATGTTTTAAATGTGGTGGATATGCATGTCAGAAACATGTTGAAGATGCAAATGACCTAATGATCTAAAAATTTCACGGAGTAGAAAACATTATATTCTCAAGACGTGTGGCGGGTATTTACCAAAGCGAAACTACCCACTTTTTTCCTATTTTAAAAAAAGCGGACCTTAAAAATCACAGATACTTTTTGGAATCTTCTCTCTCAGCATCTGTGCATTTCCATTTTGGATGTTCAATTTTTTTTCAAACTTGAGTTTTCACTCCCCTAGTTTTCTCGTAAACAAAAAGATAAGGCAAATATAGATCGCAACAAAATGAAAATTTTAGAGTTTATGTATGCAAAAAAAAATTAAAACTATACCAATTTAAAAACAAAGAGTCTCTAGCAGACTCAACAGCGGAATACTGATACCAAAAGCACTATTGCTCTGATACCATTTTAAGGCAACTCAAATCTCTAATAGACTTTAACACAGGCACACAGCGGATTATAAGGAGAACCTAGGGATGAGGGCAGCGGAACTAGAATCCTAAGGATTTCTACCTACACACTGGCTACAGGCAGTGGAAAACAACGATGACTCACACAATATTATTCCTATAGTCACACTTCGACAGTCCTATCATTTTACCATCATATCACTCCTGCTTCCTACCACATGTCACTGCTACGTACTCGTTTGTGTCTATTTTCATAGCTATCTAATAGGCCCAACATGACTTCTGCTGCTACTTAGAACTTCTTCGGGGTTTGACCCTATTCCTGCCGGCTTACCACCACGTGGGCAATCTATCAATGCGGTCCTCACGGTCTCCAAAGGGCCCCAAGTCGTTCCGATTAACCGTTGCAGCTCCATGGCTGCTTCAGCAAGGTAGAGCACAGCTCCGTTTCGTTTTCTACCTCGGAGCGTAGCCGAATAATTCCAATTCTCTAGCTTCTATCTTATTTGGCACTATTTCAATAGTATTTTCTTTTTGATGAGTGAACAGTAAACATGAATAGTAACCATGAATAGTAAAAATGAACAATATTTTTAAACAGTAACTTTGGAACAGTAAAGACAAACACTGTGGAGATCATATATATATAGATGCGGAACATGAACAGTAATAACAATAACTGTACGAATCAAAATATTACAAACATGCAGAAAATATAAAAGCATTATTCAAACAAAATAAAACAAACTAAATACATACCCTTAAAAAGGGGAAAGAAAAGCTACTTATCTACATAACTCCTGAAGTTACCAACCGTGCCACCGGTCGGTTCCCTCTTTTCTACTCAGCCATTACAGCTGTTAAGCACATACCATGCTTTGAGGAACTTGCCGGAGGAAGATTGCCGGAAATCGCCTTCTTCGTCGAATGCTAGTTTTCAAATTAGCTATTGCTTCTCCATTTTTTGAATGTCTTATCCTCTGGAGGAGCTTCGAATTTATAGCTGAAGATCTTTTATTTCTTTCGCTTTTCCCCTTAATTGAAAGGTGTGTGTTTAAAGACAAAGGGTAACTTTTGTCTTTTTGCTTGTCGTTTTTACCCTTGCATTATTACCTTTCAGCACCGAAAGCAGGGGTAGAAATGCCTTTTCTACTTGTGACATCATGATGATGACGTGCAAGAATCTTTTGTAGCCACCGTTGTTGACTTGGTGTAGCCACCTTTGATGACTTTTGTAGCCGCCTTTGCTGACTTTGATTTCATCTTGGGCCTTAATGGCTGCTGACTAGTCTACTGCTGTGGCTGCTGACTGCTCATTCGGACAGCTGCCTTTCTGTGCACAATCTATAGGTGTGCTCCTTCAGAAAAGTCTTCTGGGCCATCTGGCAGAAGCTTTCCTTGGTTGTTTTACTGAAGGGGATATTTCCTCCGAGGAGTTTCTTTAGCGTAGCTTCAAGACTGGTCTGGACATAGGCCAGAGTCTCTTTATAGCTTTTCGAGACGATCGTCAGTGGGACGGAGGTCTTGTAGACAAAGGTTTTCTTTTTTTTAATCAGCTACTGGATGAACTGTATCAGGTTCTTGAGCCCGTCAATACGCCTGGTTGGCCAGTCTACTTCTGGGCATGGCTTGGCTTTTGGAACATGTCTGAGATCTTATTCCATCTTCGCGTCACCTTCTTTGATGCCTTCAAGTGTCACGACAGAAATGCTTGGAAACATGTTTGTGTCAGTAACAATTTCAACAATACAAGAAACAAAATGAAGTTGAATTCCTGTACTCTTCGTTATGGAGATGAAACTTTTGCAAGCCTCCATAATCTCTTTTAGCATTTTCTCCAAAACTGATAAATCGGTGGAGTGAAGTACCATCTGTTTTATGAATCCATATGAATAAAGCATGGATGCATATTTTGAGTCTATTTCATGACTCAGCTTCACTTGATTTCAACTATTGTTGGACTCAGTGGTGAAGAAGGGAGTGTTCATCCCTTGTCCAATTTGTTCATTCCATCTCTGGAATTGAACAATATGATTGGATTCGATCTTTGAACGAATGCTGTCCACCTTTTGAGGGCGTAGCGAGGGTTCCTCAGACATAATGTCTGAAAGCTTTAAAGGTTTAAATTTCTTTAAAAACTCAAACTCATTAAAACTTGTTTTATCTGGTTTATTTAGGCTCTTCAACCTTGTAAACTCTGACAGGGTAACCAATTTTGTCCTGAATGATTTCTCATTACTAGACAAGTCCATTTCCATCAAAGTTGGGTCCGTTGATACTTCCTTTTCAGCTCGAGACTGATAGGTAGAAGTCCCTAATTCTGATTTCATCGAAATCGTTAAGGTTTCCTTTACAGTTCTAGACTGGCAGGTAGAAATCCCTGATTCCCTGATCTTCAAAGAAGACTGGGTTGTGATTTCCTTCTCATACCTGGCATGACCGGTAGAAATCCCGGGTCGACCTATGTCTATCAAAACACTAAAGTCATTCGTCTGTTGATTAGCTGATGTTGTGGCTTCCTTGTCTCGTGATGGAGATCCAGTAGAATTCCCAGAGGAGCTTGGCATATCATGTCGTTGAGTGAGTTCTTTTAACTCTTCGGTTAATTCCTTAACCTTGAGTTGTAAGAGTTCTCCACTTAACTCGTATCGGGCATAATTCTCATGTATGTCTCCTTGTTCTGAAAGAACTAAAAGACTGTCGAATAGTGACTATAGGGTTCAGAACAATACCGTGAGTGTGGCAAATGCTGCTGCTAGGTCCGTCAGGGTACTACTGAGGGGATCCATTTTACCTGTCTGTAACACAAGAAAATTCTTCTAGTGGTAAGAGTAGCATGTTCTTTATAAAATTCTCTATAAATGCATGGTGCAGTAGAAGAGAAATTTTGCTATGACAATGACAAAAGTGGGATATAAATCACCACACTTGCTGCCATGTTATATATCGGGAAGGCGAAAGCATAACCGAATATAAGAAATCTATTAGGCAAAGGTTGTGCCTGAAGAGTCACTCATATTTTCTGAGTTTTCGGAGGAGGAAGACTCAGTTTCTAAATGAAGTTCATATACTTCATCTTCTGACTGGATGTCATCATAATGGATGATTTCCAATCCATTTTCTTTGGCTAGTAACATATAAGTACTGTACCGCCGTTGTTGTTTATCAATTGGACAACCTTTTGCAAAATGTCCTTCTTTCTGGCATATCCAACATTTGCATTTGCTTGGGGGTTTCCCCTTTGGGCAATATGCATTTGACCTTTACTGGATGTGGTAGGGCCAGAATTTGTTCTTTTTCTAAAGTATCTTTTTTTAGGAGTATACCTAGTTGTAGAACTTTTTTGTATCCTAAATTTTTTCTCACAAAATTTCTTAGGATATTTTCTTTGCTTATGGGAGGTGGTTTTACAACCATAAGTTCCTACATTTTTGTTCTGGTTTGAACAACATAATGTTTGTTTATTTGCCTTACTACTTTTCTTTTGTAGTTTTTAGGCTTCACAAAGATTTGCCAACATGTCTTGTACAAATCTGTGTCTTCTTCCTAATGTGTCAAAGTTTAGGAAATTATCCATGGTTAAAGTACCAAGTTCTGGATTATTTTGCCAATATTTTGTAATGTAGTCTTTTTCAGCTACATGTGCAAAAGGTTCTGGCAATTTTACATAAAAGATAGACAGATAAGGTTTCTGATCTTCTTTTTGTAGTTTATAGAAGTAACTTGCAAACTCGCAGTAATACTTCTCATAGAAACAAATGTTACAGATTTGTAACTTGTTCAATTTCTGAAGAGTTTCTAAATGTTTTCTTTGTTTAGTACTCTCATTGTAAGCTTCTAGGGTTGGATGTATTCCTAGAAATTCTTTTGATATCTTAGCCACCAATCCTTTCAAGATATTGGCTATCGATATTGAGGTATTAGCTCATTTTTGGTCTTTGGGAAGGTTGTCCCACCAATGAGCTACATTACCCTGTAAAGCATGGGTAAAGAAATTAAATGTTGACTCTTGGTTCCAAGATTCATGCATATTTGCAGCATTGCTCATGCTTCTTTCCCAATCTTTAAGGACTTTTTCTCCATCCTCGGGGCAATCCAAATTGAGGTAAAATCCAAAAGGGTTTATGCTATCTATGCTTTGGTGTCCCTTAGTAGCATTTGAAGGATCGACATTTGTGTATTTTGTCGAATACCTTTGTCCTCCCAGGGATATTTTGGAGTGGGAGAAACTTTCTCGTTCTTGCGGGTGAACCGCAGTACGGTTTCGAAAGTTATCTTGAAAGCTATCTTCCATGTGGGTGTCTTGTACCCTTGATGTTTCTGCTTCAAAATGGTCACTACCACGAAGCATTCGAAAACTTTTACCAAGATCATCCACCTTTTTGTCTTTAGCAGAGTAGTCTGTTTTCTTGGTATTTTCTTCTGCAACTTCGTCAGATTCCTACGCCTCTTGTTCACTGTCGTGTTGCTCTTGTTGTTTACTAGAGGAAGGTTTTTCCTCTTGAACATATAAATGTGAGTGAAGAAAATTATTTCACGCACTAAAAATGAACACCAAAGTTTTGTTATCCACGTTTGGGAAATTCCACCAGTACAACCCCTAATAGCATGGTGGTATTATATAAGAAAGAGATTTCTAATTCATCCTAACATGTTTTAAATGTGGTGGATATGCATGCTAGAAACATGTTGAAGATCCAAATGACCTAATGATCCTAAAATTTCGAGTAGAAAAAATTAAATTCTCAAGTTAACGTGCGGTGGGATATTTACCAGAGCCAAACAACCCACTTTTTGCCAATTTTATAAAAAGCGGACCTAAAAATCACTGATACTTTTTGGAATTATCTCTCTCAACATTTGTGCAATTCCATTTTGGATGTTCAATTTTTTTTCAAACTTGAGTTTTCACTCCCCCACTTTTCTCGTAACCAAAATGATAAGGCAAATATTGATCACAACAAAATGAAAATTTCAGAGTTAAAGCATGCAAAAAAATTTAAAAACTATAATAAATGTGAGTGAAGAAAATTATTTCACGCACTAAAAATGAACACCAAAGTTTTGTTATCCACGTTTGGGAAATTCCACTAGTACAACCCCAAATAGCTTGGTGGAATTTTATAAGAAAGAGAATTCTAATTGATTCTAACATGTTTTAAATGTGATGGATATGCATGCCAGAAACATGTTGAAGATGCAAATGACCTAATGATCCAAAAATTTCAAGGAGTAGAAAACACTAAATTCTCAAGTTAATGTGTGGTGGGATATTTACCAGAGCCAAACAAAACACTTTTTACCAATTTTACAAAAACCGGACCTAAAAAATTACAGAAACGTTTTGGAATTATTTCTCTCAGCATTTGTGCATTTCCATTTTTTTTCAAACTTGAGTTTTCACTCCCAATGTTTTCTCGTAAACAAAAAGATAAGACAAATATAGATCACAAAAAAATGAAAATTTTAGAGTTTATGTATGCAAAAAAATTTAAAAACTATATTAAATGTGAGTGAAGAAAATTATTTCACTCACTAAAAATGAACACCAAAGTTTTGTTATCCACTTTTGGGAAATTCCACTAGTACAACCCCGAATAGCTTGGTGGAATTTTATAAGAAAAACATTTCAAATTGATCCTAACGTGTTTTAAATATGGTGGATATGCATGCCTGAAACTAGTTGAAGATGCAAATGACCTAATGATCAAAAAATTTCGAGTAGAAAAAATTAAATTCGCAAGTTAAGGTGCGGTGCGATATTTACGTGAGCCAAACAACCCACGTTTTACCTATTTTACAAAAAGCGGACCTAAAAAATCACAGATACTTTTATACAAGCGAATCTAAAAATCACAAATACTTTTAGGAATTATCTCTCTCAGTATTTGTGCATTTCTATTTTGGATGTTCAATTTTTTTTCAAACTAGAGTTTTCACTTTCCCTGTTTTCTCGTAAACAAAAAGATAAGGCAAATATTGATCACAACTAAATGAAAATTTTAGAGTTGTATGCATGCAAAAAAATTTCAAAACTATAAAAAATGTGAGTGAAGAAAATTATTTCATGCACTAAAAATGAACACCAAAGTTTTGTTATCGACGTTTGGGAAATTCCACATGTACAACCCCTAATAGCTTGGTGGAATTTTGTAAGAAAGAGAATTCTAATTGATCCTAACATGTCTTAAATTTGGTGGATAAGCATACCTAAAACATGTTGAACATTAAAATGACCTAATGATCCAAAAAATTTAAGGAGTAGAAAAAATTATATTCTCAAGTTAACGTGCCTTATATTTACAAGAGCCAAACAAACTAGTTTTTGACTATTTTACAAAAACCGGACCTAAAAAATCATAGATACTTTTTGGAATTATCTCTCTTAGAATTTGTGCATTTCCATTTTGGATGTTCAATTTTTTTTCAAACTTGAGTTTTCACTCACCCAGTTTTCTCGTAAACAAAAAGATAAGGCATCACAACAAAAAGAAAATTTTAGAGTTTATTATGTGTGCAAAAAAATTTGAAAACTATAATAAATGTGAGTGAATAAAATTATTTCACGCACTTAAAATGAAAGCCACAGTGTTGTTATCCAAGTTTAGGAAATTCCACTAGTACAACGCCTAATAGCTTGGTGGAATTTTATAAGAATAGGATTTCTAATTGATCCTAACATGTTTTAATTGTGGTGGATATGCATGCCAAAAACATGTTGAAGATGCAAATGATCTAATGATCCAAAATTTTCAAGAAGTAGAAAAAATTAAATTCTCAAGTTAACGTGCGGTAGTATATTTACTAGAGCCAAAAAAACCCACTTTTTGCCTATTTTAAAAAACGCGGACCTAAAAAATCACAGATACTTTTTGGAATTGTCTCTCTCAGCATTTGTGCATTTCCATTTTGGATGTTCAATTTTTTTTCAAACTAAATTTATCACTCTCCCAATTTTCTCGTATACGAAAAGATAAGGTAAATATAGATCACAACAAATTGAAAATTTTAGACTTCATGTATGCAAAAAAAATGGAAAACTATAATAAATGTGAGTGAAAAAAATTATTTCACGCATAAAAAATGTAGACCAAAGTTTCGATATCCACGTTTGGGAAATTCCACTAGTACAACCCCTAATAGCTCTGCGAAATTTTATAAGAAAGAGATTTCTAATTGATCCTAACATGTTTTAAATGTGGTGAATATGCATGCTAGAAATATGTTGAAGATGCGAATGACCTAATGATCCAAAAAATTTAAAGGAGTAGAAAAAATTAAATTCTCAAGTTAACGTGCGGTGGTATATTTACCAGATCCAAACATATCGCTTTTTGCCTATTTTTAAAAAAATGGACCTAAAAAATCCCAGAATTATCTCTCTCAGCATTTGTGCATTTCCATTTCGGATGTTCAAATTTTTTTCAAACTTGAGTTTTTAATATCCCAATTTTCTCGTAAACAAAAAGATAAGGCAAATATAGATCACAAAAAAATGAAAATGTTAGAGTTTATTATGTATGCAAAAAAATTTGAAAACTATAAATGTGAGAGAAGAAAATTATTTCACTGACTAAAAATGAACACCAAAGTTTTGTTATCCATGTTTGGGAAATCCCACTAGTACAACCCAAATAGCTTGGTGGAATTTTATAAGAAAGAGATTTCTAATTGATCCTAACATGTTTTAAATGTGGTGGATATGCATGCCAAAAACATGTTGAAGATGCAAATGACCTAATGATCCAAAAATTTCAAGGAGTAGAAAACATTAAATTCTCAAGTTAACGTGCGGCGGGATGTTTACAAGAGCCCAACGAGCCACTTTTTGCCTATTTCACAAAAAGCGGACCTAAAAAGTCACAGATACCTTTGGAATTATCTCTCTCAGCATTTCTGCATTTCCATTTTGGATGTTCAATTTTTTTTCAAACTTGAGTTTTCACTCTCCTAGTTTTCTTGGAAACAAAAAGATAAGGCAAATATAGATCACAACAAAATGAATGTTATAGAGAGTATTATGTATGCAAAAAAACTTGAAATCTATAATAAATGTGAGAGAAGAAAATTATTTCACGCACTAAAAATTAACACCAAAGTTTTGTTATCCACGTTTTTGAAATTCCACTAGTACAACCCCAAATAGTTTGATGCAATTTTATAAGAAACAGATTTCTAATTGATCCTAACATGTTTAAAATGTGGGGGATATGCATGCCAAAAACATGTTGAAGATGTAAATGACCTAATGATCCAAAAATTTCAAGGAGTAGAAAAAATTAAATTCTCAAGTTAACGTGCGGTGGGATATTTACTAGAGCCAAACAACCCACTTTTTGCCTATTTTACGAAAAGCGGACCTAAAAAATCACAGATACTTTTCGGAATTATCTCTCTCAGCATTTGTGCATTTCCATTTTGGATGTTCAATTTTTTTTAAAACTTGAGTTTTCACTCTCCCAGTTTTCTCGTAAACAAAAAGATAAGGCAAATATAAATCTAAACAAAATGAAAATTTTAGAGTTTATTGTGTATCCAAAAAAATTTGAAAACTATTATAAATGTGACTGAAGAAAATTACTTCACACACTAAAAATGAACACCAAAGTTTTTTTATCCACTTTTGGGAAATTCCACTAGTACAGCCCCTAATAGCTTGGTGGAATTTTATATGAAAGAGATTTCTAATTGATCCTAATATGTTTTAAATGTGGTGGATATGCATGCCAGAAACATGTTGAAGATGCAAATGACCAAATGAACAAAAAATTTCAAGGCGTAGAAAAAATTAAATTATCAAGTTAAGGTGCGGTGGGATATTTACCAGAGCTAAACAACTCACTTTTTGCCTATTTTACAATAAGCGGAACTAAAAAGTCACAGATAATTTTTGGAATTATCTCTCTCAGCATTTGTGCATTTCCATTTTGGATGTTCAATTTTTTTTCAAACTTGAGTTTTTACTCTCCCAATTTTCTCGTAAACAAAAAGATAAGGCAAATATAGATCACAAAAAAAATAAAATTTTAGAGTTTATTACGTATGAAAAAAAATTAGAAAACTAAAATAAATGTGCGGGAAGAAAATTATTTCACGCACTAAAAAATGAACACCAAAGTTTTGTTATCCACGTTTGGGAAATTCCACTAGTACAACCCCTAATAGCATGGTGGAATTTGATAAGAAAAAGATTTCTAATTGATCCTAACTTATTTAAAATGTGGTGGATATGCGTGCCAGAAACATGTTGAAGATTCAAATGACCTAATGAACCAAAAATTTCAAGGAGTAGAAAAAATTAAATTCTAAAGTTAACGTGTAGTGGGATATTTACGAGTGCCAAACTACCCACTTTTTGCCTATTTTAAAAAAAGCGGACCTAAAAAATCACAGATACTTTTATACAAGCAAATCTAAAAAATCACAAATACTTCTAGGAATTATCTCTCTCAGTATTTGTGCATTTCTATTTTGGATGTTCAATTTTTTTTCAAACTAGAGTTTTCACTATCCCTGTATTCTCGTAAACAAAAAGATAAGGCAAATATTGATCACAACTAAATAAAAATTTAAGAGTTGTATGCATGTAAAAAAATTTCAAAACTATAAAAAATGTGAGTGAAGAGAATTATTTCATGCACTAAAAATGAACACCAAAGTTTTGTTATCGACGTTTGGGAAATTCCACATGTACAACCCCTAATAGCTTGGTGGAATTTTATAAGAAAGAGAATTCTAATTGATCCTAACATGTCTTAAATGTGGTGGATAAGCATACCTGAAACATGTTGAAGATTAAAATGACCTAATGATCCAAAAATTTCAAGGAGTAGAAAAAATTATATTCTCAAGTTAACGTGCCTTATATTTACCAGGGCCAAACAAACTTGTTTTTGCCTATTTTACAAAAAGCGGACCTAAAAAATAATAGATACTTTTTGGAATTATCTCTCTTATAATTTGTGCATTTCCTTTTTAGATGTTCAATTTTTTTTCAAACCTGAGTTTTCACTCACCCAGTTTTCTCGTAAACAAAAAGATAAGGCATCACAATAAAAAGTAAATTTTAGAGTTTATTATGTATGCAAAAAAATTTGAAAACTATAATCAATGTGAGTGAAGAAAATTATTTCACGCACTTAAAATGAACCTCACAGTGTTGTTATCCAAGTTTGGGAAATTCCACTAGTACAACCCCTAATAGCTTGGTGGAATTTTATAAGAATAGGATTTCTAATTGATCCTAACATGTTTTAATTGTGGTGGATATGCATGCCAAAAAGATGTTGAAGATGCAAATGACCTAATGATCCAAAAATTTCAAGAAGTAGAAAAAATTAAATTCTCAAGTTAACGTGTGGTAGTATATTTACTAGAGCCAAAAAACCCACTTTTAGGGTATTTGAAAAAAGCGGACCTAAAAAATTACAGATACTTTTTGGAATTGTCTCTGTCTCAGCATTTGTGCATTTCCATTTTGGATGTTCAATTTTTTTTCAAACTAAATTTTTCACTCTCCCAGTTTTCTCGTATACGAAAAGATAAGGCAAATATAGATCACAACAAATTGAAAATTTTAGACTTTATGTATGCAAAAAAAATTGAAAACTATAATAATGTGAGCAAAAAAAATTATTTCACGCATTAAAAATGTACACCAAAGTTTCGTTATCCACGTTTGGGAAATTCCACTAGTACAACCCCTAATAGCTCTACGGAATTTTATAAGAAAGAGATTTCTAATTGATCCTAACATGTTTTAAATGTGGTGAATAAGTATGCTAGAAATATGTTGAAGATGCGAATTACCTAATGATCCAAAAAAATTCAAGGAGTAGAAAAAATTAAATTCTCAAGTTAATGTGAGGTGGTATATTTACCAGATCCAAACATATCACTTTTTGCCTATTTTAAAAAAAAACGGACCTAAAAAATCCTAGAATTATCTCTCTCAGCATTTGTGCATTTCTATTTTGGATGTTCAATTTTTTTTCAAACTTGAGTTTTTATTCTCCCAATTTTCTCGTAAACAAAAAGATAAGGCAAATATAGATCACAACAAAATGAAAATTTTAGAGGTTATTATGTATGCAAAAAAATTTGAAAACTATAATAAATGTGAGAGAAGAAAATTATTTCACGTACAAAAAATGAACACCAAAGTTTTGTTATCCATGTTTGGGAAATCCCACTAGTACAACACTAATAGCTTGGTGGAATTTTATAAGAAAGAGATTTCTAATTGATCCTAACATGTTTTAAATGTGGTAGATATGCATGGCAGAAACAAGCTGAAGATGCAAATGACCTAATGATCCAAAAATTTCAAGGAGTAGAAAACATTAAATTCTCAAGTTAACGTGCGGCGGGATGTTTACAAGAGCCCAACAACCCACTTTTTGCCTATTTTACAAAAAGCGGACCTAAAAAGTCACAGATACCTTTTGGAATTATCTCACTCAGCATTTTTGCATTTCCATTTTGGTTGTTCAATTTTTTTTCAAACTTGAGTTTTCGCTCTCCTAGTTTTCTCGTAAACAAAAAGATAAGGCAAATATAGATCACAAAAAAAAAAGAAAATTTTAGAGTTTATTATGTATAAAAAAATTTTAGAAAACTATAATAAATGTGAGGAAGAAAATTATTTCACGCACTAAAAATGAACACCAAAGTTTTGGTGTCCACGTTTGGGAAATTCCACTAGAACAACCCCTAATAGCTTGGTGGAATTTTATAAGAAAGAGATTTCTAATTGATCCTAACATGTTTTAAATGTGGTGGATATGCATCCCAGAAACATGTTGAAGGTGCAAATGACGTATTGATCTAAAAATTTCAAGGAGTAGAAAAAATTAAATTCTCAAGTTAACGTGTGGTGGGATATTTAAAGAAGCCAAACCACCAAATTTTTGCCTATTTTACAAAAACCAGACCTAAAAAATCACAGATAATTTTTTGAATTATCTCTCTTAGTATTTGTGCATTTCCATTTTTGATGTTCAATTTTTGTTCAAACTTGAGCTTTTACTCTCCAAGTTTTCTCGTAAACAAAAAGATAAGGCATCACAACAAAAAGAAAATTTTAAAGTTTATTATGTATGCAAAAAAAATTGAAAACTTAAATAAATGTTAGTGAAGAAAATTTTTTCACGCACTAAAAATGAACACCAAAGTTTTATTATCCAAGTTTGGGAAATTCCACTAGTACAACCCCTAATAGCTTGGTGAAATTTTTAAAGGAAGTGAGTCCTAATTGATCCTAACATGTTTTAAATGTGGTGGATATGCATGCCAGAAATATGTTGAAGATGCAAATGACCTAATGATCCAAAATTTTCAAGCAGTAGAAAAAATTAATCTCAGAAGTTAACGTGCGGTGGGATATTTACCAGAGCCAAACAACCCACTTTTTGCCTATTTTACAGAAACCGTACCTAAAAAATCACATATACTTTATTGAATCATCTCTGTCAACATTTGTGTATTTCCATTTTGGATGTTAATTTTTTTGTCAAACTTGAGTTTTCTCTCTCCCAGTATTCTCGTAAACAAAAAAGATAAGGCAAATAGAGAACACAACAAAATAAAATTTTAGAGTTTATTATGTTTGCAAAAAAAATTTATAACTATAATAAATGTGAGTGAAGAAAATTATTTCACGCACTAAAAATGAACACCAAAGTTTTGTTATCCATGTTTGGGAAATTTCACTAGTACAACCCCTAATAGCTTGATGCAATTTTATAAGAAACAGATTTGTAATTGATCCTAACATGTTTAAAATGTGGTGGATATGCATGCTAGAAATATGTTGAAGACGTAAATGATCTAATGATCCAAAAATTTCAAGGAGTAGAAAAAATTAAATTCTCAAGTTAACGTGCGGTGGGATATTACCTGAGCCACACAACCTACTTTTTGCCTATTTTACAAAAAGTAGACCTAAAAAATCACGGACTCTCATTGGAATTATCTTTCTCATCATTTTTTTTATTTCCATTTTGGATGTTCAAATTTTTTTCAAACTTGAGTTTTCTCTCTCCCAATATTCCATAACCAAAAAGATAAGGCAAATATAGATCACAACAAATTCAAAATTTAAGAGTTGTATGCATGCATAGAAATTTGAAAACTATAATTAAATGAGTGAAGAAAATTATTTCATGCACTAGAAATGAACACCAAAGTTTTGTTATCCACGTTTGGAAAATTCCACTAGTACAACCCCTAATAGCTTGGTGGAATTTTATAAGAAGGAGAGTTCTATTTGATCCTAACATGTTTTAAATGTGGAGGATATGCATGCAAGAAACATGTTGAAGATTAAAATGACCTAAAGATCCAAAAATTTCAGGTTGTAGAAAAAATTAAATTCTCAAGTTAATGTGCTGTGGGATATTTACCAAAGCCAAACGGCCCACTCTTTCCCTATTTTAGAAAAAGCGGAGCTAAAAAATCATAGATACTTTTTGGAATTATCACTCTCAACATTTGTGCATTTCCATTTTCGATGTACAATTTTTTTTCAAACTTGAGTTTTCACTCTTCCAGTTTTCTCGTAAACAAAAAAGATAAGGGAAATATAGATCACAAAAAAATTAAAATTTTAGAGTTGTATGCATGCAAAAAAATTGTCAAACTATAATAAATGTGAGTGATGAAAATGATTTCATGCACTAAAAATGAACATCAAAGTTTAGTTATCCACGTTTGGGAAATTCCACTAGTACAACCCCTAATAGCTTGGTGGAATTTTATAAGAAAGAGATTTCTAATTGATCCTAGCATGTTTTAAATGTGGGGAATATGCATCCCAGAAACATGTTGAGGATGCAAATGACCTAATGATCAAAAAATTTCAAGGAGTAGAAAAAATAAAATTCTCATGTTAACGTGCGGTAGGATATTTACCAGAGCAAAACAACGCACTTTTTGCCAATTTTACAAAATGCGAACCTAAAAAATCATAGGTACTTTTTTGAATTATCTCTCTTTGCATTTGTGCATATCCATTTTGGATGTTCAATTTTTTCAAACTTGAGTTTTCACTCTCCCAGTTTTCTCGTTGACAAAAAGATAAGGCAAATATAGATCACAACAAAATGAAAAGAATTGTATGCATGCAAAAAAATTTGAAAACTATAATAAATGTGAGTGAAAAAAATTATTTCACGCACTAAAAATTAATACCAAAGTTTTGTTATCCACGTTTGGGAATTTCCACTAGTACAACCCCTAATAGCTTGGTGGAATTTTATTGGAAAGAGATTTGTTATTGATCCTAGCATGTTTTAAATGTGGTGGATATGCATGCCAGAAACATGTTGAAGATGCCAATGACCTAATGATCCAAAAAGTTCAAGGAGTAGAAAAAATTAAATTCTCAATTTAACGTGCGGTGGGATATTTACAAGAGCCTAACAACTCACGTTTTGCATATTTTACAAAAAGTCGACCTAAAAAATCACAGATTCTTTTTGGAATTATCTCTCACAGCATTTGTGCATTTCCTTTTTGGCTGTTCAATTTTTTTTCAAACTTGAGATTTCACTCTCCCATTTTTCTCGTAAACAAAAAGATAAGGCAAATATAGATCACAGCAAAATGAAAATTTAAGAGTTTATGTATGAAAAAAAATATGAAAACTATAATAAATGTGAGTGAAGAAAATTATTTCACGCACTAAAAATGAACAAAAAAGTTTTGTTATCCACGTTTGGGAAATTCCACTAGTAGAAACCCTAATAGCTTGGTGGCATTTTATAAGAAAAAGATTTGTAATTGATCTTAACATGTTTTAAAAGTGGTGGATATGCATGCTAGAAACATGTTGAAGATGCAAATGACCTAATGATCCAAAATTTCGAGTAGAAAAAATTAAATTCTCAAGTTAACGTGCGGTGGGATATTTACCAGGGCCAAACAACCCACTTTTTGCCCATTTTATAAAAAGTGGACCTAAAAAATCACAGATACTTTTTGGAATTATCTCTCTCAACATTTGTGCATTTCCATTTTTGTTGTTAAATATTTTTTCAAACTTGAGTTTTCACTCTCCCAGTTTTCTCGTAAACAAAAATATGAGGGAAATCTAGATCGCAACAAAATGAAAATTTTAGAGTTGTGTGCATGAAATTTTTTTTGAAAACTATAATAAATCTGCGTGAAAAAAAATTATTTCACACACTGAAAGATGAACACCAAAGTTTTGTTATCCACGTTTGGGAAATTTCACTAGTACAACCCCTAATAGCAAGGAGGAATTTTATAAGAAAGAGATTTCTAATTGATCCTAACATGTTTTAAATGTGGTGGATATGCATCCCAGAAACATGTTGTAGATGCAAATGACCTAATGATCCAAAAATTGCAAGGAGTAGAAAAAATTAAATTCTCAAGTTAACGTGCGGTGGGATATTTACAAGAGCCAAACAACCCACTTTATGCCTATTTTAGAAAAAGCAGACCTAAAAAATCAGAGATTCTTTTGGGAATTATCTCTCTAAGCATTTGTGCATTTCCATTTTGGATGTTCAATATTTTTTCAAACTTGAGTTTTCACTCTCCCAGTTTTCTCGTAAACAAAAAGAAAAGGGAAATATAGATCACAAAAAAATGAAAATTTTAGGGTTGTATGCATGCAAAAAAATTTGAAAACTATGATAAATGTGAGTGAAGAAAATTATTTCACGCACTAAAAATGAACACCAAAGTTTTGTTATCCACGTTTGGGAAATTCCACTAGTACAACCCCTAATAGCTTGGCGGAATATTATAAAAAAGAGATTTCAAATTGATCCTCACATGTTTTAAATGTGGTGGATATGTATGCCAGAAACATGTTGAAGATACAAATGTCCTAACGATCCAAAAAGTTCAAGGAGTCGGAAAAAATTAAATTCTCAAGTTAACTTGCGGTGGATATTTACTTGAGTCAAACAACCCACGTTTTGCCTATTTTACAAAAAGTCGATCTATTAAATCACAGATACTTTTTTGAATTGTCTCTCTCAGCATTTGTGCATTTCCATTTTGGATGGTCAATTTTATTTCAAACTTGAGTTTTCACTCTCCCAGTTTTCTCGTAGACAAAAAGAAAAGGCAAGTATAGATCACAGCAAAATGAAAATTGAAGAGTTTATGTATGCAAAAAAATTTGAAAACTATTATAAATGTGACTGAAGAAAATTATTTCACGAACTAAAAATGAACACTAAAGTTTTGTTATCCACGTTTGGGTAATTCCACTAGTACAACCGCTAATAGCTTGGCGGAATTTTATAAGAAAGAGATTTCTGATTGATCTTAACATGTTTTAAATGTGGTGGATACGCATGCTAGAAACATGTTGAAGATGCAAATGACCTAATGATCCAAAAACTTCATGGAGTAGAAAAAATTAAATTCTCAAGTTAATGTGCGGTGGTAAAATTACCAGAGCTAAACAACCCACTTTTTGCCTATTTTACATATAGCGGACCTAAATAATCACAGATACTTTTTGGAATTATCTCTCTTAGCCTTTGTTCATTTCCATTTTGGATGTTCAATATTTTTTTAAATTTGAGTTTTCTCTGTCGCAGTTTTCTCGTAAACAAAAAGATAAGGCAAATATAGATTACAAAAACATGAAAATTTTAGACTTGTCTGCATGCAAAAAAATTTGAAAACTATAATAAATGTGTGTGAAGAAATTATTTCACGCACTAAAAATGGTCTCCAAAGTTTTGTTATCTATGTTTGGGAAATTCCACTAGTACAACCCCTAATAGCATGGTGGAATTTAATAAGAAAGAGATTTCTAATTGATCTTAACATGTTTTAAATGTGGTGGATATGCATGCCAGAAACATGATGAAGATGCAAATGACCTAATGATCCAAAAATTTCAAGGAGTAGAAAAATATTAAATTCTTAAGTTAACATGCGGTGGGATATTTATCAGAGCCAACAATCCACGTTTTGCGTATTTTACAAAAAGTCGACCTAAAAAATCACATATGCTTTTTGGAATTCTCTCTATCAGCATTTGTGCATTTCCATTTTGGATGTTCAATTTTTTCTCAAACTTGAGTTTTCACTCTCCCAGTTTTCTAGTAAAGAAACAGATAAGGCAAATATAGATCACAGCAAAATGAAAATTTAAGAGTTTATATATGCAAAAATATTTGAAAACTACAATAAATCTGAGTGAAGAAAATTATTTCTCTCACTAAAAATGAACACCAATTTTTCTTATCCACGTTTGGGAAATTCCACTAGTACAAACCCTAATAGCTTCGTGGAATTTTATAAGAAAGAGATTTCTATTTGATCTTAACATGTTTTAAATGTGGTGAATATGCATGCCAGAAACATGTTGACGATGCAAATGACCTAATGATCCAAAAATTTCAAGGAGTAGAAAATATTAAATTCTCAAGTTAACGTGCAGTGGGATATTTACCAGGGCCAAACAACCCACTTTTTGCCCATTTTACAAAAATCAGACCTAAAAAATCACAGATACTTTTTGGAATTATCTCTCTCAGCATTTGTGCATTTCCATTTTGAAATAATTTCTTCACTTGCCTTCTTTATAGTTTTCAAATTTTTTTGCTTACGTAAACTCTAAAACTTTCATTTTGTTGTGATCTATATTTGCCTTATCTTTTTTTTTTACGGGAAAACTGGGAGAGTGAAAAACTCAAGTTTGAAAAAAAAAATTGAACATCCAAAATGGAAATGCACAAATGCTGAGAGAGATAATTCGGAAATGTATATGTGATTTTTTATGTCCGCTTTTTGTAAAAAAGGCAAAAAGTGGGTTGTTTGGCTCTGTTAAATATCCCACCGCATATTAACTTGAGAATTTAATTTATTTCTACTCCTTGAAATTTTTGGATCATTTGCATCTTCACATTGTTTCTGGCATGCGTATGCACCACATTTAAAACATGTTAGGATCAATTAGAAATCTCTTTCTTATAAAATTCCACCAAGCTATTAGGGGTTGTACTAGTGGAATTTCCCCAACGTGGATAACAAAAGTTTGGTGTTCTTTTTTAATGCGTGAAAATAATTTCCCGCACTCACATTTATTAAAGTTTTCAAATTTTTTTGCATACATAAACTCAAAAATTTTCATTTTGTTGTGATCTATATTTGCCTTATCTTTTTTTTTACGAGAAAACTGGGAGAGTGAAAAACTCAAGTTTGAAAAAAAAAATTGAACATCCAAAATGGAAATGCTCAAATGCTTAGATACATAATTCCAAAAAGTATCTATGATTTTTAAGGTCCGCTTGTTGTAAAATAGGCAAAAAGTGGGTTGTTTGGCTCTTGTAAATATCTGACCGCACGTTAACTTGAGAATTTAATTTTTTCCTATAAATTTTTGGATCATTAGGTCATTTGTATCTTCAACAAGTTTCTGGCATGCATATCCACCACATTTAAAACATGTTAGGATCAATTAGATATCTCTTTCTTATAAAAATTTTACCAAACTATAAGGGGTTGTACTTGTAGAATTTTCCCAACGTGGATAACAGAACTTTGGTTTTCATTTTTAGTGCGTGAAAATAATTTTCTTCACACACACTTATTATAGTTTTCAATTTTTTTTGCCTAATTAAACACTAAAAGTTTCATTTTGTTGTGATCTATATTTGCCTTATCTTTTGGTTTACAAGAAAACTAGGATAGTGAAAAACACAAGTTTGAAAAAAAAAGTTGAACATCCAAAATGGAAACGCACAAATGCTGAGAGAGATAATTCCAAAAAGTATCTGTGATTTTTTAGGTCTACTTTTGGTAAAATAGGCCAAAAGAGGGTTGTTTGGCTATGGTAAATATCCCACCGCACGTTAAGTTGAGAATTTAATTTTTTTATACTCCTTGAAATTTTTGGATCATTAGCTCATTTGCATCTTCAACATGCTTCTGACATGCATATCCTCCACATTTAAAACATGTTAGGATCAATTAGAATCTCTTTCTTATAAAATTCCACCAAGCTATTAGGGGTTGTACTAGTGGAATTTCCCCAACATGGATAACAAAACTTTAGTGTACATTTTTAGTGTGTGAAAATAACTTTCTTCACGCACATTTATTATAGTTTTCAAATTTTTTTCCATACATAAACTCTAAAATTTTCATTTTGGTGTGATGTATATTTGCCATATCTTTTTGTTTATGAAAAAACTGGGAGAGTGAAAAACTCAAGTTTGAAAAAAAAATTGAACATAAAAAATGGAAATGCACAAATGCTGAGAGAGATAATTTAAAAAAGTTTCTGTGATTTTTTAGTTCCGCTTTTAGTTAAATAGGCACAAAATGGGTTGTTTGGCTCTGGTAATTATCCCAACGCACGTTAACTTGAGAATTTAATTTGTTTTTAGTCCTTGAAATTCTTGGATCATTAGGTCATTGGCATCTTACACATGTTTCTAGCATGCATATCCACCACATTTAAAACATGTAAGGATCAACTAGAAATCTCTTTCTTATAAAATTCCACCAAGCTATTAGGGGTTGTACTAGTGGAATTTTCCCATCGTGGATAACAAAACTTTGGTTTTCATTTTTAATTTGAGAAAATAATTTTCTTCACTCACATTTATTATAGTTTTCAAATTTTATTGCATATATAAACTCTAAAATTTTCATTTTGTTGTGATCTATATTTGCTTTATCTATTTGTTTACGGGAAATTTGGGAGAGAAAAACTCAAGTTTGAAAAAAAAAAATTGAACATCCAAAATGGAAATGCACAAATACTGAGAAAGATAATTCCAAAAAGTAACTGTGATTTTTTAGGTCCACTTTTTGTAAACTAGGCAAAAAGTGGGTTGTTTGGCTCTGGCAAATATCCCACCGCACGTTAACTTGAGAATTTAATTTTTTTTTTAACTTCTTGAAATTTTTGGATCATTAGGTCATTTGCATCTTCAACATGTTTCTGGCTTGCATATCCACCACATTTAAAACATGTTGGGATCAATAAGAAATCTCTTCCTTACAAAATTCCACCAAGCTATTAGTGGTTGTACTAGTGGAATTTCCCCAACGTGCATTACAAAACTTTGGTGTTCATTTTTAAAGCATGAAAATAATTTTATTCCCTCACATTTATTATAGTTTTCAAATTTTTTTGCATACATAAACTCTAAAATTTTCATTTTGTTGTGATCTCTATTTGCCTAATCTTTTTGTTTACGAGAAAACTAGGAGATTGAAAAACTCAAGTTTTAAAAAAAATGAACATCCAAAATGGAAACGAACAAATGCTGAGAGAGATAATTCCAAAAAGTATCTTTGGTTTTTTAGGTCCGCTTTTTTTAAAATAGGCCAAAAGTGGGTTGTTTGGCTCTGGTAAATATCCCACCGCAAGTTAACTTGAGAATTAAATTTTTTTCTACTCCAAATTTTTGGATCATTAGGTCATTTGCATCTTCAACATGTTTCTGGCATGCATATCCACCACATTTAAAACATGTTTGGATCAATTAGAAATCTCTTTCTTATAAAATTCCACCAAACAAACTAGTGGAATTTCACCAATCTGGATAACAAAACTTTGGTGATCATTTTTAGTGCATGAAAATAACTTTCTTCACTCACATTTTTTATAGTTTTCAATTTTTTTTTGCATACAAAACTATAAAATTTTCATTTTGTTGTGATCTATATTTACCTTATCTTTTTTTTTTACGAGAAAACTAGGACTGTGAAAAACTCATGTTTGAAAAAAAAATATTGAACTTCCAAAAAGGAAATGCTCAAATGTTGAGAGATATAATTCCAAATAGTATCTGTGATTTTTTAGGTCCGCTTTTTGTAAAATAGGCAAAAAGTGGGTTGTTTGGCTTTGGTAAATATCCTACCGCACGTTAATTTTTTTCTACTCCCTGAAATTTTTGGATCATTAGGTCATTTGCATCTTCAACATGTTTCTAGCATGCATATCCACCTCATTTAAAACATGTTAGGATCAATTAGATATCTCTTTCTTATAAAAATCCACCAAGCTATTCGGGGTTGTACTAGTGGAATTTCCCCAACGTGGATAACAAAACTTTAGTGTTCATTTTTAGAGCGTGAAAATAATTTTCTTCACTCACATTTATTACAGTTTTCAAACTTTTTTCATACATAAACTCTAAAATTTTCATTTTTTTGTGATCTATATTTGCCTAATCTTTTTGTTTACGAGAAAACTAGGAGAGTGAAAACTCAAATTTAAAAAAAAAAATTTAACCTCCAAAAAGTATCTGTGGTTTTTTAGGTCCGCTTTTTGTAAAATAGGCAAAAAGTGGGTTGTTTGGCTCAGGTAAATATCCACCGCAAGTTAACTTGAAACATTAATTTTTTTCTACTCCTTGAAATTTTTGGATCATTAAGTCATTCGCATGTTCAACATGTTTCTGGCATGCATATCCACTACATTTAAAACATGTTAGGATCAATTAGAAATCTCGTTCTTATAAAATTTCACCAAGCAAATAGGGGTTGTACTAGTGGAATTTCCCCAACGTGGATAACAAAACTTTGGTGTTCATTTTTAGTGTGTGAAAATAACTTTCTTCACTCACACTTATTATAGTTTTCAAATTTTTTTCATACATAAACTCTAAAATTTTCATTTTGTTGTGATCTATATTCGCCATATATTTTTGTTTACGAGAAAACTGGGAGAGTGAAAAACTCATGTTTGAAAAAAGAATTGAACATCCAAAATGGAAATGCTCAAATTCTGAGAGAGATAATTCCAAAAAGTATCTGTGATTTTCATGGTCCGCTTTTTGTAAAATAGGCAAAAAGTGGGTATTTTGGCTCTAGTAAATATCCCACTGCATGAGAATTTGTGAATTTAATATTTTTCTACTCCTTGAAATTTTTGGATCATTAGGTCATTTTCTTCTTCAACATGTTTCTGGCATGCATATCCACCGCATTTAAAACATGTTAGGATCAATTAGAAATCTCTTTCTTACAAAATTCCACCAAGCTATTAGGGGTTGTACAAGCGGAATTTCCCCAATGTGGATAACAAAACTTAGGTTTTCATTTTTAGTGCATGAAAATAATTTTCTATACTCACATTTATTAAAGTTTTCAAATTTTTTTTGCATACATAAACTCTAAAATTTTCATTTTGTTGTGATCTATATTTGCCTTATCTTTTTGTTTACGAGAAAACTTGGAGAGTGAAAAATTATAGTTTCAAAAAAAAATTGAATATTCAAAATGGAAATGCACAAATGCAGAGAGAGATAATTCCAAAAAGTATCAATGATTTTTTAGGTCCGCTTTTTTTAAACTAGGGGAAAAGTTGGTTGTTTGGTGCTGGTAAATATCCCACCACACATTAACTTGAGAATTTAATTTTTTTCAACTCCTTGAAATTTTTGGATCATTAGTCATTTCCATCTTCAACATGTTTCCTACATTTATATCCACCACATTGAAAACATGTTAGGACCAATTAGAAATCTCTTTCTTATATAATTCCACCAAGCTATTAGGGGTTGTACTAGTGGAATTTCCCCAACGTGCATAACAAAACTTTGGTGTTCATTTTTAGTGCATGAAAATAATTTTCTTCACTCACATTTATTATAGTTTTCAAAAAAAATTTCATACATAAACTCTTAAATTTTCATTTTGTTGTGATCTAAATTTGACTTATTTTTTTGTTTACGAGAAAATTTGGAGAGCGAAAAACTCAAGTTTGAAAAAAAAAATTGAACATTCAAAATGAAAATACACAAATGCTGAGAGAGATAATTGCAAAAAGTATATGTGGTTTTTTAGGTCCGCTTTTTGTAAAAGAGGCAAAAAGTGGGTCGTTTAGCTCTGGTAAAGTATCCAACCGCAAGTTAACTTGAGAATTTAATTTTTTTCTACTCCTTGAAATTTTTGGATCATTAGGTCATTTGCATCTTCAACATTTTCTGGAATGCATATCGACCACATTTTAAAAATGTTAGGACCAATTAGAAATCTCTTTCTAATAAAATTCCACCAAGCTATTAGGGGTTGTACTAGTGGAATTTCCCCAATGTGGATAACAAAACTTTGCTTTTCTTTTTTAGTGCATGAAATAATTTTCTTCACTCACATTTATTATAGTTTTCTATTTTTTTTGCATACATAATCTTTTAAATTTGCATTTTGTTTTGATCTAGATTTGCCTTATCTTTTTGTTTACGAGAAAACTGGGAGAGAGAAAACTCAAGTTAAAAAAAAAAAATTGAACATCCAAAAAGGAAATGAACAAATGATGAGAGAGATAATTCCAAAAAGTATCTGTAATTTTTAGGTCCGCTTTTTGTAAAATAGGCAAAAAGTGGGTTGTTTGGCTCTGGTAAATATCCCACTGCATGTTAAGTTGAGAATTTAAATTTTTTCTACTCCTTAAAATTTTTAGACCATTAGGTCATTTACATCTATAACATGTTTTGGGCATGCATATCCACCACATTAAAAACAAGTTAGGATCATTTAGATATCTTTTTCTTATAAAATTCCACCAAGCTATTAGAGGTTGTACTAGTGGAATTTCCCCAACGTGGATAACAAAATTTTCGTGTTCATTTTTAGTTCTTGAAAATAATTTTTTTCGCTCGCATTTATTATAGTTTTCAAATTTTTTTGCTTACATAAACTCTAAAATTTTCTTTTTGTTGTGATCTATATATGTCTTATCTTTTTGTTTACGAGAAAACTGGGAGAGTGGAAAAGTCAAGTTTGAAAAAAAAAATGAACATCCAAAATGGAAATGCACAAATGCTGAGAGAGATAATTCCAAAAAGTATCTGTGATTTTTAGGTCCACATTTTTGTAAAATAGGCAAAAAGTGGGTTGTTTGGCTTTGATAAATATCCCACCGCACGTTAACTTGAGAATTTAATTTTTTTCTACTCCTAGAAATTTTTGGATCATTAGGTCATTTCCATCTTCAACATGTTTGTGGCATGCATATCCACCACATTTAAAACATGTTTGGATCAATTAGAAATCTCTTTCTTATAAAATTACACCATGCTATTAGAGGTTGTACTAGTGGAATTTCCCCAACGTGGATAACAAAACTTTGCTGTTCATTTTTAGTGCATGAAAATAATTTTCTTCACTCACATTTCTTATAGTTTTCAATTTTTTTTGCATACGTCAACTCTTAAATTTTCATTTTGTTGTGATCTGTATTTGCCTTATCTTTTTGTTTTACGAGAAAGCTGGGAGAGAGAAAATCTCATGTTCGAAAAAAAAATTGAACATCCAAAAAGGAAATGCGCAAATGTAGAGAGAGATAATTCTAAAAAGTATCTGTGATTTTTTATGTCCGCTTTTTGTAAAATAGGCAAAAAGTGGGTTGTTTGGCTTTGGTAAATATCCCAGCGCACTTTAACTTGAGAATTTAATTTTTTTCTACGCCTTGAAAATTTTGGATCATTAGGTCATTTGCATCTTCAAAATGTTTTTGGCATGCATATCCACCTGATTTAAAACATGATAAGATCAATTAGAAATCTCTTTCGTATAAAATTCCACCAAGCTATAAGGGGTTGTACTAGTGGAATTCCCAAACGTGGATAACAAAACTTTGGTGTTCTTATTTAGTGCGTGAAAATAATTTTCTTCACTCACATTTATTAGAGTTTTCAATTTTTTTTACATACATAAACTCTAAAATTTTTATTTTGTTGTGATCATCATTTGCCTAATCTTTTTGTTTACGAGAAAACTAGGAGAGTGAAAAACTCAAGTTTGAAAAAAAAAATTGAACATCCAAGATGGAAATACACAAATGCTGAGAGAGATAAATCCAAAAAGTATATGTTGTTTTTTAGGTCCGCTTTTTGTAAAAGGGGCAAAGAGTTGGTTGTTTGGCTCAGGTAAAGATCCCCCCACATGTTAACTTGAGAATTGAATTTTTTTCTAGTCCAAGGAATTTTTGGATCATTAGGTGATTTTCATCTTCAACATTTTCTGGCTTGCATATCCACCACATTTAAAACATGTTAGGATCAATTAGAAATCTTTTTCTTATAAATTCCACCAAGCTATTAAGGGTTGTACAAGAGGAATTTCCCCAACGAGGATAACAAAACTTTGGTGTTCATTTTTAGTGCGTGAAGATAATTTTCTTCACCCTCATTTATTATAGTTATCAAAATATTTTTGCATACATAAACTCTAAAATTTTCATTTTGTTGTGATCTATATATGCCTTATCTTTTTGTTTACAAGAAAACTGGGAGAGTGAAAAACTCAATTTAGAAAAAAAAAATTGAACATCCAAAATGGAAATGCACACATGCTGAGAGAGATAATTCCAAAAAGTATCTGAGATTTTTTTGGTCCGCTTTTTTTAAAATAGGCAAAAAGTGGGTTGTTTGGTTCTGATAAATATCCCACCGCACGTTAACTTGAGAATTTAATTTTTTTCTACTCCTTGAAATTTTTTGGATCATTAGGTCATTTGCATCTTCAACATGTTTCTGGCATGCTTATCCACCACATTTAAAACATGTTAGGATCAATTACAAATATCTTTCTTATAAAATTCCACCAAGCTATTAGAGGTTGTACTAGTGGAATTTCCCCAACGTGGATAACAAAACTTTGGTGTTCATTTTTAGTGCGTAAAAAAATCTTTCTTGACTCATATTTATTATAGTTTTCAAATTTTTTTACATACATAAACTCTAAAATTTTCATTTTGTTGTGATCTATATTTGCCTTATCTTTTTGTTTACGAGAAAGCTGGGAGAGTGAAAAACTCATGTTTGAAAAAAAAAATTGAACAACCAAAAAGGAAATGCGCAAATGCTGAGAGAGATAATTCCAAAAACTATCTGTGATTTTTTAGGTCCGCTTTTTGTAAAATAGGCAGAAAGTGGGTTGTTTGGCTTTGGTAAATATCCCACCGCACGTTAACTTGAGAATTTAATTTTTTTCTACTCCTTGAAATATTTGGATCATTAGGTCATTTGCATCTTCAACATGTTTCTGGCATGCATATCCACCTCATTTAAAAAATGTTAGGATCAATTAGAAATCTCTTTCTTATAAAATTCCACCAAGCTATTAGGGGATGTACTAGTGGAATTTTCCGAACATGGATACCAATACTTTGGAGTTCAGTTTTTGTGCGTGAAAATAATTTTCTTCACTCACATTTATTGTAGTTTTGAAATTTTTTTGCATGCATAAACTCTAAAATTTTCATTTTGTTGTGATCTATATTTGCCTTATCTTTTTGTTTATGAGAAAACTGGGAGAGTGAAAAACTAAAGTTTGAAAAAAAAAATTGAACATCCAAAATGGAAATGCACAAATGCTGAGAGAGATAATTCCAAAAAATATCTATGATTTTTTAGGTCCGCTTTTTGTAAAATAGGCAAAAAGTGGGTTGTTTGGCTCTAGTAAATATCCCACTGCATGTTAACTTGAGAATTTAAACTTTTTCTACTTCTTGAAATTTTAGGATCGTTAGGTCATTTGCATCTTTAACATGTTTTTGGCACGCATATCCACCACATTTCAAACATATTAGGATCAATTAGAAATCTATTTCTTACAAAATTGCCTCAAGGTATTAGGGGTTGTACTAATGGAATTTCCCCAGTGTGGAGAGGAAAACGTGGGTGTTACTTTTTAGTGCGTGAAAATAATTTTCTTCACTCACATTTATAATAGTTTTCAAATTTTTTGCATACATAAACTCTAAAATTTTCATTTTGTTGTGATCTATATTTGTCTTATCTTTTTGTTGATGAGAAAACTGGGAGAGTGAAAAACTCAAGTTTGAAAAAAAAAATTGAACATCCAAAATAGAAATGTACAAATGTAGAGTGAAATAATTCCAAAAAGTATCTGTGATTTTTTAGGACCGCTTTTTGTAAACTAGAGGAAATGTGGGTAGTTTGGCTGCGGTAAATATCCCACCGCACGTTAACTTGAGAATTTAATTTTTTTTCAACTCGAATTTTTTGGATCATTAGGTCATTTGCATCTTCAACATGTTTTCTGTATGCATATCCATCACATTTAAAACACGCTAGGATCAATTAGAAATCTCTTTCTTATAAAATTCCACCAAGCTATTAGGGGTTGTAATTGTGGAATTCCCCCAACGAGGATAACAAAACTTTGGTGTTCATTTTTATTGCGTGAAAATAACTTTCTTCACTCACATTTATTATACTTTTAAAGTTCTTTTGCGTACATAAACTCAAAAAATTTCATTTTGTTGTGATCTATATTTGCCTTATCTTTTAGTTTACGAGAAAATTGGGAGAGTGAAAAACTCAAGTTTGAAAAAAAAATTGAACAACCAAAATGTTAATGCACAAATGCAGAGAGAGATAATTCCAAAAAGTATCTGTGATTTCTTAGGTCTTCTTTTTGTAAACTAGGGGAAAAGTGGGTTTTTTGGCTTCGATAAAAATCCCACCGCACTATAACTTCAGAATTTACTTTTTTTCAACTCCTCGAAATTTTTTGATCATTAGGTCCTTTGCATCTTCAATATGTTTCTGGCATGGATATCCACCACATTTAAAACATGTTAGGACCAATTAAAATCTCTTTCATATAGAATTCCACCAAGCTATTGGGGGTTGTACTTGTGGAATTTCCCCAATGTGGAGAACAAAACTTTGGTGTTCATTTTTAGTGCGTGAAAATAATTATCTCCAATCACATTTTTAAAGTTTTCAAATTTTTTTGCATACATAAACTCTAAAATTTTCATTTTGTTGTGGTCTATATTTGCCTTATCTTTTTGTCTACGAGAAAACTGGGAGAGTGAAAAACACAAGTTTGAAAATAAAAATTGAACATCCAAAATGGAAATGCACAAATGCTGAGAGAGATAATTCCAAAAAGTATCTGTGATTTTTTAGGTGCGCTTTTTGTAAAATAGGCAAAAAGTGGGTTGTTTGGCTCTAGTAAATATCCCACCGCATGTTAACTTGAGAATTTAATTTTTTTCTACACCTTGAAATTTTTTGGATCATTAGGTCATTTACATCTTCAACATGTTTCTGGCACATATCCACCACATTTATAACATATTAGGATCATTTAGAAATCTCTTTCGTATAAAATTTCACAAGCTATTAGGGGTTCTACTAGTAGAATTTCCCCAACGTGCATAACAAAACTATGGGGTTCATTTTTAGTGCGTGAAATTTTTTTTCTTTAGTCACATTTATTTTAGTTTTCAATTTTTTTTGCCTACATAAACTCTAAAATTTTCATTTTGTTGTGGTCTATATTTTCCATATCTTTTTGTTTACTAGAAAACTGGGAGAGTGAAAAACTCATGTTCGAAAAAGAAAATTGAACATCCAAAATGGAAATGCACAAACGCAAAGTGAGATAATTCCAAAAAGTATCTATGCTTTTTTAGGTCCGCATTTTGTAAAATTAGCAGAAAGTGGGTAGTTTGGCTCTGGTAAATATCCCACCGCACATTAACTTGAGAATTTAATTTTTTCTACTCCTTGAAATTTTTGGATCATTAGGTCATTTGCATCTTCATCATGTTTCCTACATTCATATCCACCACATTTAAAACATGTTAGGATCAATTTGAAATCTCTTTCTTATAAAATTCCACAAAGCTATTAGGGGTTGTACTAGTGGAATTTCCCCAACGTTGATAACAAAACTTTGGTGTTCATTTTTTGCGTGAAAATAATTTTCTTCACCCACATTTAATATAGTTTACAAATTTTTTTACGTACATAAACTCTAAAATTTTTATTTTTTTGTGATCTATATTTGCCTTATCTTTTTGTTTAAGAGAAACCTAGGAATCTGAAAAACGCAAGTTTGAAAAAATAATTGAACATCCAAAATGGAAATACACAAATGCTCAGAGAGATAATTCCAAAAAGTATGGTTTTTTAGGTCCGCTTTTTGTAAAAGAGGCAAAGAGTGGGTTGTTTGGCTTCTGTAAATATCCAACTGCAAGTAACTTGAGAATTTAAATTTTTTCTACTTTAATTTTTCGATAATTAGGTCATTTGCATCTTCAAAATTTTCTGGCATGCATGTCCACCACATTTAAAACATGTTAGGATCAATTAGAAATCTCTTTGTTATAAAATTCCACCAAGCTATTAGGGGTTGTATTAGTGGAATTTCCCCAACATGGATAAAAAAAACTTTGATGTTCATTTTTAATGCAATAAAATAATTTTCTTCACTCTCATTTATTATAGTTATCAATTTTTTTTTACATACATAAACTCTAAAATTTTTATTTTGTTGTGATCTACATATGCCTTATCTTTTTGTTTACGAGAAAACTGGGAGAATGAAAAAGTCAAGTTTGAAAAAAAAAATTGAACACCCAAAATGGAAATGTACAAATGCTGAGAGAGATAATTCCAAAAAATATATGTGATTTTTTAGGACCGCTTTTTGTAAAATAGGGAAAAAGTGGGTTTTTTGGCTCAGATAAATATCCCATCGCACGTTAACTTGAGAATTTAAATTTTTTCTACTCCTTGAAATTTTTGGATCATTAGGTCATTTACATCTTCAACATGTTTCTGGCATGCATATCCACCACATTTAAAACTTGTTAGGATGAATTAGAAATCTCTTTCTTATAAAATTCCACCAAGCTATTAGGGGTGTTACTAGTGGAATTTCCCCTACGAGGATAACAAAACTTTGGTGTTCATTTTTATTGCGTGAAAATAACTTTCTTCACTCACATTTATTATACTTTTAAAGTTTTTTTGCATACATAAACTCTAAAATTTTCATTTTTTTGTGATCCATATTTGCTTTATCTTTATGTTTACGAGAAAGCTGGGAGAGCGAAAAACTCATGTTTGAAAAAAAAAATTGAACTTCACAAAAGAAATGCACAAATGCTGAGAGAGATAATTCCAAAAAGTATCTGTGATTTTTAAGGTCCGCTTGTTGTAAAATAGGCAAAAAGTGGGTTGTTTCGCTTTGGTAAATATCCCACCACACGTTAACTTGAGAATTTAATTTTTTTCTACTCCTTGAAATTTTTGGATCATTAGGTCATTTGCATCTTTAGCATGTTTCTGGCATGCATATCCACCTCATTTAAAACATGTTAGGATCAATTAGATATCTCTTTCTTATAAAATCCCACCAAGCTATTAGGGGTTGTACTAGTGGAATTTCCCCAACGTGGATAAAAACTTTGGAGTTCATTTTTAGTGCGTGAAAATAACTTTCTTCACTTACATTTATGATAGTTTTCAAATTTTTTTACCTACATAAACTCTAAAATTTTCATTTTGTTGTGATTTATATTTGCCTAATCTTTTTGTTTATGAGAAAACTAGGAGAGTGAAAAACTCTAGTTTGAAAAAAAAAATTGAACATCCAAAATGGAAATACACAAATGCTGAGAGAGATAAATCCAAAACGTATCTGTGGTTTTTTAGGTCTGCTTTTTGTAAAAGAGGCAAAAAGTGGGTTGTCTGGCTCTGGTAAATATCCCCCAGCAAGTTAACTTGAGAATTTAATTTTTTTCGACTCCTTGAAATTTTTGGATCATTAGGTCATTATTATCTTCAACATTTTCTGGCATGCATTTCCACCTCATTTAAAACATGTTAGGATCAATTAGAAATCTCTTTCTTATAAAATTCCACCAAGCTATTAGGGGTTGTACTAGTGGAATTTCCCCAACGTGGATAACAAAACTTTGGTGTTCATTTTTAGTGCGTGAAAATAATTTTCTTCACTCTCATTTATTATAGTTATCAAAATATTTTTGCATACATAAACTCTATAATTTTCATTTTGTTGTGATCTATATATGCCTTATCTTTTTGTTTACGAGAAAGCTGGGAGAGTGAAAAACTCTTGTTCGAAAAAAAAAATTGAACAACCAAAAAGGAAATGCCCAAATGCTGAGAGAGATAATTCAAAAAAGTATCTATGATTTTTAAGGTCCGCTTTTTGTAAAATAGGCAAAAAGTGGGTTGTTTGGCTTTGGTAAATATCCCACCACATGTTAACTTGAGAATTTAATTTTTTTCTACTCCTTGAAATTTTTGGATCATTAGGTCATTTGCATCTTCAACATGTTTCTGGCATGCATATCCACCTCATTTAAAACATGTTAGGATCAATTAAAAATCTCTTTCTTATAAAATTCCACAAAGCTATTAGGGATTGTAATAGTGGAATTTCCCCAACGTGGATAACAAAACTTTGGAGTTCATTTTTAGTGCGTGAAAATAATTTTCTTCACTTACATTTATGATAGTTTCAAAATTTTTTTACATACATAAACTCTAAAATTTTCATTTTTTTGTGATCTATATTTGCCTAATCTTTTTGTTTAGGAGAAACTAGGAGAGTGAAAAACTCAAGTTTGAAAAAAAAATTAAACATCCAAAATGGAAATACACAAATGCTGAGAGAGATAATTCCAAAACGTATCTGTGGTTTTTTTGGTCCGCTTTTTGTAAAAGAGGCAAAAAGTGAGTTGTTTGGCTCTAGTAAATATTCCCCTGCCAGTTAACTTGGGAATTTAATTTTTTTCTACTCCTTGAAATTTTTGGATCATTAGGTCATTTGTATCTTCAACATTTTATGGCATGCATATCGACCACATTTAAAACATGTTAGGATCAATTAGAAATCTCTTTCTTTTAAAATTCCACCAAGCTATTAGGGGTTGTACTAGGGGAATTTCCCCAACGTGGATAACAAAACTTTGGTGTTAATTTTTAGTGCGTGAAAATAATTTTCTTCACTCTCATTTATTATGGTTATCAAAATATTTTTTCATACATAAACTCTAAAATTTTCATTGTGTTGTGATCTATATATGCCTTATCTTTTTGTTTACCAGAAAGCTAGGAGAGTGAAAAACTTTGGTTCGAAAAAAAAATTGAACAACCAAAAATGAAATGCACAAAAGCTGGGAGTGATAATTCCAAAAAGTATCTGTGATTTTTTAGGTCCACTTTTTGTAAAATAGGCAAAAAGTGGGTTGTTTGGCTTTGGTAAATATCCCAGCGCACATTAACTTGAGAATTTAATTTTTTTTCAAGTCCTTGAAATTTTTGGATTATTAGGTCATCTGCGTCTTCAACATGTTTTCTACATTCATATCTACCTCATTTAAAACATGTTAGGATCAATTAGAAATCTCTTCCTTATAAAATTGCACCAAGCTATTAGGGGTTGTACTAGTGGAATTTCCCCAACGTGGATAACAAAACTTTGGTGTTCATTTTTCGTGCGTGAAAATAAATTTCTTCACTTACATTTATTATAGTTTTCAAATTTTTTTACATACATAAACTCTAAAATTTTCATTTTGTTGTGATCTATATTTGCCTAATCTTTTTGTTTACGAGAAAACTAGGAGAGTGAAAAACTTTAGTTTGAAAAAAAAAATTAACATCCAAAATGAAAATACACAAATGCTGAGAGAGATAATTCCAAAAAGTATCTTTGGTTTTCTAGATCCGCTTTTTGTAATAGAGGCAAAAAGTGGTTAGTTTGGCTCTGCTAAATATCTCCCCGCAAGTTAACTTGAGGATTTAATTTTTTTCTACTCTAAATTTTTGGATCATTAGAGCATTTGCATCATTAACATTTTTTGGCATGCATATCCACCACATTTAAAACATATTAGGCTCAATTAGAAATCTCTTTCTTATAAAATTCCACCAAGCTATTAGGGGTTGTACTAGTTGAAATTCCCCCACGTGGATAACAAAACTTTGGTGTTCATTTTTAGTGCGTGAAAATAATTTTCTTCACTCTCATTTATTATAGTTATCAAAATATTTTTGCATAAATAAACTCTAAAATTTTCATTTTGCTGTGATCTTTTTGTTTACAAGAAAACTGGGAGAGTCAAAAAGTAAAGTTTGAAAAAAAAAAGTGAACATCCAAAATGGAAATGCACAAATGTTGAGAGAGATAATTCCAAAAAGTATCTGTGATTTTTTAGGTACTCTTTTTTTAAAATTGGCAAAAAGTGGGTTGTTTGGCTTTGGTAAATATCCCAATGCACTTTAACTTGAGAATTTAATATTTTTTCCCAGCGCACTTTAACTTGAGAATTTAATTTTTTTTCAACACCTTGAAATTTTTGGATCATTAGGTCGTTTGCGTCTTCAACATCTTTCCTACATTCATATCCACATCATTTAAAATATGCTAGGATCAATTAGAAATCTCTTTCTTATAAAATTCCACCAAGCTATTAGGGGTTGTACTAGAGGAATTTCCCCAACGAGGATAACAAAACTTTGGTGTTCATTTTTAGAGTGTGAAAATAATATTCTTCACTTACATTTATTATAGTTTTCAAAATTTTTTACATACATAAACTCTAAAATTTTCATTTTGTTGTGATCTATATTTGCCTAATCTTTTTGTTTACGAGAAAACTAGGAGAGTGAAGAACTTTATTTTGAAAAAAAAAATTGAACATCCAAAATGGAAATACTCAAATGCTGAGAGAGATAATTCCAAAAAGTATCTGTGATTTTTTAGGTCCGCTCTTTTTATAATAGGAAAAAAGTGAGTTGTTTGGCTCCGATAAATATCCCACCGCACGATAACTTAAGAATTTAATTTTTTTCTTCTCCTAGAAATTTTTGGATCATTAGGTCAATTGCATCTCCAACATGTTTCTGGCATGCATATCCACCACATTTAAAACATGTTAGGATCAATTAGAAATCTCTTTCTTATAAAATTCCACCAAGCTATTAGGGGTTGGACTAGTGGAATTTCCCCAACGTGGATAACAAAACTTTGCTGTTCATTTTTATTGCATGAAAACAATTTTCTTCACTCACATTTATTATAGTTTTCAAATTTTTTTACATATATAAACTCTAAAATTTTCTTTTTGTTGTGATCTATATTTGCCAAATCTTTTTGTTTATGAGAAAACTAGGAGAGTGAAAAACTCTAGTTTGAAAAAAAAAATTTAACATCCAAAATGGAAATACACAAATGCTGAGAGAGATAATTCTAAAAAGTAACTGTGGTTTTTTAGGTCCGCTTTTTGTAAAAGAGGCAAAAAGTGGGTTGTTTGGCTCTAGTAAATATCCCCATGCAAGTTAACTTTAGAATTTAATTTTTTTCTACTCTTTGAAATTTTTCGATCATTAGGTCATTTGTCTCTTCAAGATTTTCCTGCATGCATATCCACCACATTTAAAATATGTTATGATCAATTAGAAATCTCTTTCTTATAAAATTCCACCAAGCTATTAGGGGTTTGCTAGTGGAATTTCCCCCATGTGGATAACAAAACTTTGTTGTTCATTTTTCGTGCGTGAAAATAATTTTCTTCACTCTCATTTATTATAGTTATCAAAATATTTTTGTATACATAAACTCTAAAATTTTCATTTTGTTGTGATCTATATATGCCTTATCTTTTTTTTTTTACAAGAAAACTGGGAGTGTCAAAAGGTAAAGTTTGAAAAAAAAGTTGAACATCCAGAAAGGTAATGCGTAAATGTTGAGAGAGATAATTCCAAAAAGTATCTGTGATTTTTAAGGTCCGCTTTTTGTAAAATAGGCAAAAAGTGGGTTGTTTGGCTTTGGGAAATATCCCACCGAACGTTAACTTGAGAATTTAATTTTTTTCTACACCTTGAAATTTTTGGATCATTAGGTTATTTGCATCTTCAACATGTTTCTAGCATGCATATCCACCTCTTTTAAAACATGTTAGGATCAATTAGAAATCTCTTTCTTATAAAATTCCACCAAGCTATTAGGGGTTGTACTAGTGGAATTTCCCAAACATGGATAACAAAACTTTGGTGTTCATTTTTAGTGCGTGAAAATAATTTTCTTCACTCTCATTTATTATAGTTATCAAAATATTTTTGAATACATAAACTCTAAAAATTGCATTTTGTTGTGATCTATATATGCCTTATCTTTTTGTTTACGAGAAATCTGGGAGAGTGAAAAACCCTGGTTCGAAAAAAAAATTGAACAACCAAAAAGGAAATGCACAAATGCTGAGAGAGATAATTCCAAAAAGTATTTATGATTTTTTAGGTCCGCTTTTTGTAAAATAGGCAAAAAGTGGGTTGTTTGGCTTTGGTAAATATCCCAGCGCACTTTAACTTGAGAATTTAATTTTTTTTCAACTCCTTGAAATTTTTCGATCATTAGGTCATTTTCATCTTCAACATGTTTCCTACAATCATATCCACCTCATTTAAAACATGTTAGGATTAATTAGAAATCTCTTTCTTATAAAATTCCACAGAACTATTAGGGGTTTTACTAGTAGAATTTCCCCAACGTGGAGAACAAAACTTTGGTGTTCATTTTTATTGCGTGAAAATAACTTTCTTGAGTCACAATTATTATAGTTTTTAAAATTTTTTGCATGCATAAACTGTAAAATTTTCATTTTGTTGTGACCTATATTTGCCTTATCTGTTTGTTTACGAGAAAACTGAAAGAGTGAAAAACTCATTTTTGAAAAAAAAATTGAACATCCAAAATGGAAATATACAAATGCTAAGAGAGATAATTTCAAAAAGTATCGGTGATATTTTCGGTTTTCTTTTTGTACAATAAGCAAAAAGTGGGTTATTTGGCTCTGGTAAATATTCCACCGCACGTTAACTTGAGAATTTAATTTTTTTCTACTCAAAATTTTTCGATCATTAGGTTATTTTCATCTTTAACATGTTTCTGGCATGCATATCCACCATATTTAAAACATGTCAGGATCAATTAGAAATCTCTTTCTTAAAAAATTCCACCAAGCTATTAGGGGTTGTACTAGTGGAATTTCCCCAACATGGATAACAAAACTTTGGTGTTCATTTTTATTGCGTGAAAATAACTTTCTTCACTCACATTTATTATAATTTTCAAATTTTATTGCATACATAAACTCTAAAATTTTCATTTTGTTGTGATCTATTTTTGCCTTATCTTTTTGTTTACGAGAAAGCTGGGAGAGTGCAAAACTCATGTTTGAAAAAAAAAATTGAACATCCAAAATGGAAATGCGCAAATGCTGAGAGAGATAATTCCAAAAAGTATCTGTGATTTTTAAGGTGCGCTTTTTGTAAAATAGGCAAAAAGTGGGTTGTTTGGCTTTGGTAAATATCCCACTGCACGTTAACTTGAGAATTAGATTTTTCTCTACTCCTTGAAATTTTAGGATCATTAGGTCATTTGTATCTTCAACATGTTTCTGGCATGCATATCCACCTCATTTAAAACATGTTAGGATCAATTAGAAATCTCTTTCTTATAAAATTCCACCAAGCTATTAGGGGTAGTACTAGTGGGATTTCCCCAACGTGGATAACAAAACTTTGGAGTTCATTTTTAGTGCGTGAAAATAATTTTCTTCACTTACATTTATTTTAGTTTTCAAATTTTTTTACATACATAAACTCTAATAATTTCTTTTTGTTGTGCTCTATATTTGCCTAATCTTTTTGTTTATGAGAAAACAAGGAGAGTGAAACCTCTAGTTTGAAAAAAAAAATTTAACATCCAAAATGGAAATACACAATTGTTGAGAGAGATAATTCCAAAAAGTATCTGTGGTTTTTTAGGTCCACTTTTTGTAAAAGAGATAAAAAGTGGGTTGTTTGGCTCTGGTAAATATCCCCCTGCAAGTTAACTTGAGAATTTTAATTTTTTTCTACTCCTTGAAATTTTTGGATCATTAGGTCATTTGTATCTTCAACATTTTCTGGTATGCATATCCACCACATTTAAAACATGTTAGGATCAATTAGAAATCTCTTTCTTATAAAATTCCACCAAGCTATTAGTGGGTTGTACTAGTGGAATTTCCCCAACATGGATAACAAAACTTTGGTGTTCATTTTTTGTGCATGAAAATAATTTTCTTCACTCACATTTATTATAGTTAACAAAACATTTTTCATTTTTGCATACATAAACTCTAAAATTTTCATTTTTTTGTGATCTATATTTGTCTTATCTTTTTGTTTACCAGAAAGCTGGGATAGTGAAAAACTCTGGTTCAAAAAAAAAATTGAACAACCAAAAAGGAAATGCGCAAATGCTGAGAGAGATAATTCCAAAAAGTATCTGTGATTTTTTAGGTCCGCTTTTTGTAAAATAGGCAAAAAAGAGGGTTGTTTGGCTTTGGTAAATATCCCAGCGCACTTTAACTTGAGAATTTAATTTTTTTTCAACTCCTTGAAATTTTTGGATCATTAGGTCATTTGGATCTTCAACATGTTTCCTACATTCATATCCACCTCATTTAAAACATGTTTGGATCAATTAGAAATCTCTTTCTTATAAAATTCCCCCAAGCTTTTAGGGGTTGTACTAGTGGAATTTCCCGAACGTGGATAACAAAACTTTGGAGTACATTTTTAGTACGTGAAAATATTTTTCTTCACTCACATTTATTATATTTTTCAAAATTTCTTGCATACATAAACTCTAAAATTTTCATTTTGTTGTGATCTATATTTGCCTTATCTGTTTGTTTACGTGAAAGCTGGGAGAGACAAAAAGTAAAGTTTGAAAAAAAAATTTGAACATCCAAAATGGAAATGCACAAATTCTATGAGAGATAATTCCAAAAAGTATCTGTGATTTTATACGTCTGCTTTTTTTAAAATAGGAAAAAAGTTGGTTGTTTGGCTTTGATAAATATCCCACCGCACGTTAACTTGAGAATTTAATTTTTTTCTACTCCTTGAAATTTTTGGATCATTAGGTCATTTGCATCTTCAACATGTTTCTAGCATGCATATCCACCACATTTAAAACATGTTAGGATCAATTAGAAATCTCTTTCTTATAAAATTTCACCAAGCTAATAGGGGTTGTACTAGTGGAATTTCGCCAACGTGTATAACAGTACTTTGGTGTTCATTTTTATTGAATGAAAATAACTTTCTTCACTCACATTTATTATAGTTTTCAAATTGTTTTGCATAAATAAACTCTAAAAATTTCATTTTGTAGTGATTTATATTTGCATTATCTATTTGTTTACGAAAAAGCTGGGAGAGTGAAAAACTCATGTTTGAAAAAAAATTGAACATCCAAAAAGGAAATGCGTAAATGTTGAAAGAGATAATTTCAAAAAGTATCTGCGATTTTGTAGGTCCTCTTTTTATAAAATAGGCAAAAAGTGGGTTGTATCGCTTTGGTAAATATCCCACCGCACGTTATCTTGTGAATTTAATTTTTTTTAACTCCTTGAAATATTTGGATCATTAGGTCATTTGCATCTTCAACATGTTTCTGGCATGCATATCCACCTCATTTAAAACTTGTTAGGATCAATTAGAAATCTCTTTCTTATAAAATTCCACCAAACTATTCGGGGTTGTACTAGTAGAATTTTTCAAACGTGGATAACAAAACTTTGGAGTCCAGTTTTAGTGCGTGAAAATAAATTTCTTCACTCACATTTATTATAGTTTTCAAATTTTTTTGCATACATAACCTCTAAAATTTTCATTTTGTTGTGATCTATATTTGCCTTCTCTTTTTGTTTTTGAGAAAACTGGGAGAGAGAAAAACTCAAGTTTGAAAAAAAAATTGAACATCCAAAATGGAAATGCACAGATGCTTAGAGAGATAATACCAAAAAGTATCTGTGATTTTTTAGGTCAGCTTTTTGTAATATGGGCAAAAAGTGGGTTGTTTGGCTCTGGTAAATATCCCACCGCACGTTAACTTGAGAATTTAATTATTTTTCTGCTCCTTGAAATTTTTGGATCATTAGGTCATTAGAATCTTCAACTTGTTTCTGCATGCATATCCACCACATTTAAAACATGTTTGCATCAATTAGACATCTCTTTCTTATAAAATTCCCCCAAGCTTTTAGGGGTTGTACTAGTGGAATTTCCCCAACGTGGATAACGAAACTTTGCAGTACATTTTTAGTGCGTGAAAATAATTTTCTTCACTCATATTTATTGTAGTTTTCAAAATTTTTGCATACATAAACTCTAAAGTTTTCATTTTGTTGTGATCTATATTTGCCTTATCTGTTTGTTTACGAGAAAACTGAATGAGTGAAAAACTCATGTTTGAAAAAAAAAATTGAACATCCAAAATGGAAATGTACAAATGCTAAGATAGATAATTCCAAAAAGTATCGGTGATTTTTTCGGTCCGCTTTTTGTACAATAGGTAAAAAGTGGGTTATTTGGCTCTGGTAAATATTCCACCGCTCGTTAACTTGAGAATTTAATTTTTTCTACACCTTAAAATTTTTCGATCATTAGGTTATTTTCATCTTCAACATGTTTCTGGCATGCATATCCACCACATTTAAAACATGTTAGGAACAATTAGAAATCACTTTCTTATAATATTCCACAAAGCTATTAGGGGTTGTACTAGTGGAATTTCCCACATGTGGATAACAAAACTTTGGAGTTCATTTTTATTGCATGAAAATAAATTTCTTCACTCACATTTAATATAGATTTCAAATTTTATTGCATACATAAACTCTAAAATTTTCATTTTGTTGTGATCTATTTTTACCTTATCTTTTTGTTTACGAGAAAGCAAGGAGAGTGAAAAACTCATGTTTGAAAAAAAAATTGAACATCCAAAAAGGAAATGCGCAAATGCTGAGAGAGATTATTCCAAAAAGTATCTGTGATTTTTAAGGTCCGCTTTTTGTAAAATATGCAAAAAGTGGGTTGTTTGGCTTTGGTAAATATTGCACCGCACGACAACTTGAGAATTTAATTTTTTTCTACTCGAAATTTTTCGATCATTAGGTCATTTGTATCTTTGACATGTTTTTGGCATGCATATCTACCTCATTTAAAACATGTTAGGATCAATTAGAAATCTCTTTCTTATAAAATTTCACCAAGCTATTAGGGGTTATACTAGTGGAATTTCCCCAACGTGGATAACAAAACTTTGGAGTTCATTTTTAGTGCGTGAAAATAATTTTCTTCGCTTGCATTTATTTTAGTTTCCAAATTTTTTTACATACATAAACTCTAAAATTTTCATTTTGTTGTGACCTATATTTGCCTAATCTTTTTGTTTATGAGAAAACTATGAGAGTGAAAAACTCTAGTTTGAAAAAAAAAAAATTGTACATCCAAAATGGAAATACACAAATGCTGAGAGAGATAATTCCAAAAAGTATCTGTGGTTTTTTAGGTCCGCTTTTTCTAAAAGAGGCAAAAAGTGGGTTGTTTGGCTCTCGTAAATATCCCCCCGCAAGTTAACTTGACAATTTAATTTTTTTCTACTCGAATTTTTTGGATCATTAGGTCATTTGTATCTTCAACATTTCCTGGCATGCATATCCACCACCTTTAAAACATGTTAGGATCAATTAGAAATCTATTTCTTATAAAATTCAACAAGCTATTAGGGGTTGTACTAGTGGAATTTTCCCAACGTGGATAACAAAACTTTGGTGTTCATTTTTAGTGCGTGAAAATAATTTTCTTCATTCTCAGTTATTATAGTTATCAAAATATTTTTGCATACATAAACTCTAAAATTTTCATTTTGTTATGATCCATATATGCCTTATCTTTTTGTTTACGAGAAAGCAAGGAGAGTGAAAAAATCTTGTTCGAAAAAAGAAATTGAACAAAAAAAAAGGAAATGCACAAATGCACAAATGCTGAGAGAGACAATTCCAAAAAGTATCTGTGACTTTTTAGGTCCGCTTTTTGAAAAATAGGCAAAAAGTGGGTTGTTTGGCTTTGGTAAATATCCTAGCGCACTTTAACTTGAGAATTTAATTTTTTTCTACGCCTTGAAATATTTGGATCATTAGGTAATTTGCATCTTCAACATGTTTTTGGCATGCATATCCACCACATTTAAAACATGTTAGGATCAATTAGAAATCTCTTTCTTATAAAATTCCACCAAGTTATTAGGGGTTGTACAAGTGGAATTTCCCCAACGTGGATAACAAAACTTTGGTGTTCATTTTTATTGCGTGAAAATAACTTTCTTCACTCACATTTATTATAGTTTTCAAAATTTTTTGCATACATAAACTCTAAAATTTTCATTTTGATGTGATCGATATATGCCTTATCTTTTTGTTTACGAGAAAACTGGGAGAGTGAAAAACTCATGTTTGAAAAAAAAAATTGAACAGGCAAAAAGGAAATGCGCAAATGTTGACAGAGATAATTCCAAAAAGTATCTGTGATTTTTTAGGTCCGATTTTTGTAAAATAGGCAAAAAGTGGGTTGTTTGGCTTTGTTAAATATCCCACCGCACGTTAACTTGAGAATTTAATTTTTTTTCTACTCCTTGAAATTTTTGGATCATTAGGTCATTTGCATCTTCAACATGTTTCAGGCATGCATATCCACCTCATTTAAAACATGTTAGGATCAATTAGAAATCTCTTTTTTATAAAATTTCACCAAGCTATTCAGGGTTGTACTAGTGGAATTTCCCCAACGTGGATAACAAAACTTTGGAGAACATTTTTATTGCCTGAAAATAATTATCTTCACTCACATTTATTATAGTTTTCAAATTTTTTTGCATTCATAAACTCTAAAATTTTCATTTTGTTGTGATCTATATTTGCCTTATCTTTTTGTTTACGAGAAAACTGGGAGAGTCAAAAAGTAATGTTTGAAAAAAAAAATTGAACATCCAAAATGGAAATGCACAAATGCTGAGAGATATAATTTTCTTCACTCTCAGTTATTATAGTTATCAAAATATTTTTGCAGACATAAACTCTAAAATTTTCATTTTGTTATGATCCGTATATGCCTTATCTTTTTGTTTACGAAAAAGCAAGGAGAGTGAAAAAATCTTGTTCGAAAAAAGAAATTGAACAAACAAAAAGGAAATGCACAAATGCTGAGAGAGACAATTCCAAAAAGTATCTGTGACTTTTTAGGTCCGCTTTTTGAAAAATAGGCAAAAAGTGGGTTGTTTGGCTTTGGTAAATATCCTAGCGCACTTTAACTTGAGAATTTACTTTTTTTCTATGCCTTGAAATATTTGGATCATTAGGTAATTTGCATCTTCAACATGTTTTTGGCATGCATATCCACCACATTTAAAACATGTTAGGATCAATTAGAAATCTCTTTCTTATAAAATTCCACCAAGCTATTAGGGGTTGTACAAGTGGAATTTCCCCAACGTGGATAATAAACTTTGGTGTTCATTTTTATTGCGTGAAAATAACTTTCTTCACTCACATTTATTATAGTTTTCAAAATTTTTTGCATACATAAACTCTAAAATTTTCATTTTGATGTGATCTATATATGCCTTATCTTTTTGTTTACGAGAAAACTGGGAGAGTCAAAAAGTAAAGTTTGAAAAAAAAATTGAACATCCAAAATGGAAATGTACAAATGCTGAGAGAACAATTCCAAAAAGCATTTGTGATTTTTTAGGTCCGCTTTTTTTTTAAAATAGGCAAAAAGTGGGTTGTTTGGCTTTGATAAATATCCCACCGCATGTTAACTTGAGAATTTAATTTTTTTCTACTCCTTGAAATTTTTGGATTATTAGGTCATTTCCATCTTCAACATGTTTCTGGCATGCATATCCACCACATTTAAAACATGTTAGGATCAATTAAAAATCTCTTTCTTATAAAATTCCACCTAGCTAATAGGGGGTTGTACTAGTGGAATTTTCCAAACGTGGATAACAAAACTTTGGAGGTTATTTTTAGTGCGGGAATATAATTTTCTTCACTCACATTTATTATAGGTTTCAATTTTTTTTGCATACATAAACTTTAAAATTTTCATTTTTTTGTGAACTATATTTGCCATCTCTTTTAGTTTTTTAGAAAACTGGGAGAGAGAAAAACTCAAGTTTGAAAAAAAAAATTGAACATCCAAAACGGAATTGCACAAATGCTAAGAGAGATAATTCCAAAAAGTATATGTGATTTTTTAGGTCCGCTTTATGTAAAAAGTGAAAAAGTGGGTTGTTTGGCTTTGGTAAATATCCCATAGCACGTTAACTTGAGAATTTAATTTTTTTCTGTTCCTTGAAATTTTTGGATCATTAGGTCATTTGCATCTTCAACATCTTTCTGCATGCATATCCACCACATTTAAAACATGTTTGGATCAATTAGAAATCTCTTTCTTTTAAAATTCCCCCAAGCTATTAGGTGTTGTACTCGTGGAATTTCCCCAACGTGGATAACAAAACTTTGGAGTACATTTTTAGTGCGTGAAAATAATTTTCTTCCCTCACATTTAATATAGTTTTCAAAGTTTTTTGCATACATATACTCTAAAATTTTCATTTTGTTGTGATCTATATTTGCCTTATCTGTTTGTTTACGAGAAAACTGAGATAGTGAAAAACTCATGTTTGAAAAAAAAAATTGAACATCCAAAATGGAAATGCACAAATGTTGAGGGAAATAATTCCAAAAAGTATCTATGATTTTTTAGGTCCTCTTTTGGTAAAATAGGCAAAAATTGGGTTGTTTGGCTCTGGTAAATATCCCACCGCAATTTAAGTTGTGAATTTAATTTTTTTCTATTCCTTGAAATTTTTGGATCATTAGGTCATTTGCATCTTCAACATGTTTCTTTGATGCATATCCACCACATTTAAAACTTCTTAGGATCAATTAGAAATCTCTTTCATATAGAATTCCACCAAGCTATTAGGGGTTGTACTAGTGCAATTTCCCCAACGTGGAGAACAAAACTTTGGTGTTCATTTTTAGTGCGTGAAAATAATTATCTCCACTCAAATTTATTATAGTTTTCAAATTTTTTTGCATACATAAACTCTAAAATTTTCATTTTGTTGTGATCTATATTTGCCTTATCGTAATGTTTGCGAGAAAACTGGGAGAGTGAAAAACTGATGTTTGAAAAAAAAAATTGAACATCCAAAATGGAAATGCAGAAATGGTGAGAGAGATAATTCCAAAAAGTACCTGTGATTTTTTAGGTCTGCTGTTTGTAAAATAGGCAAAAAGTGGGTTGTTTGGCTCTAGCAAATATCCCACCGCATGTTAACTTGAGAATTTAATTTTTTTCTTCTCCTATAAATTTTTGGGTCATTAGGTCATTTGCATCTTCAACATGTTTTTGGCATACATATCCACCACATTCAAAACATGTTAGGATCAATTAGAAATATCTTTCTTATAAAATTCCACCAAGCTATCTGGGGTAGTACTAGTGGAATTCCCCAACGTGGATAACAAAACTTTCATGTTCATTTTTAGCGTGTGGAAATAATTTTCGTCACTCTCATTTATTAAAGTTTTCAAATTCTTTTGCATACATAAACTCTAAAATTTTCATTTTTTTGTGATCTATATTCGCCTTATCTTTTTGTTTACGTGAAAACTGGGAGAGTGAAAAACTCAAGTTTGAAAAAAAAAATTGAACATCCAAAAGGCAAATGCACAAATACTGAGAGAGATAATTCAAAAAAGTATCTTTAATTTTTTAGGTGCGCTTTTTGTAAAATAGGCAAAAAGTGGGTTGTTTGACTTTGGTAGATATCCGACAACACGTTAGCTTGAGAATTTAATTTTTTCTACTCCTTGAAATTTTTGGATCATTAGGTCATTTACAACTTCAACATGTTTCTGGCATGCATATCCACCACATTTAAAACATGTTAGGATCAATTAGAAATCTCTTATTTATAAAATTCCACCAAGTTATTTGGGGTTGTACAAGTGGAATTTCCCCAACGAGGATAACAAAACTTTGGTGTTCATTTTTAGTGCGTGAAATAATTATCTTTACTGACATTTATTATAGTTTTCAGTTTTTTTTGCATTCTTAAACTTAAAATTGTCATTTTGTTGTTATCTATATATTTGCCTTATCTTTTTGTTTAAGATAAAAAAGAGAGATAAAAAACTCAAGTTTGAAAAAAATTGAACATCCAAAAACGAAATGCACAAATGCTGAGAGAAATAATTCCAAAAAATATCAGTGATTTTTTAGGTCTGTTTTTGTAAAATAGGCAAAAAGTGGGTTGTTTGGCTCTGGTAAACATCCACCGCACGTTAGCTTGAGAATTTAATTTTTTCTACTCCTTGAAATTTTTGGATCATTAGGTCAATTGCATCTTCAACATGTTTCTGGCATGCATATCCACCACATTTAAAACATGTTAGGATATATAAGAAATGTCTTTCTTATAAAATTCCACCAAGTTATTAGGGGTTGTACTAGTAGAATTTCCCATACGTGGATAACAAAGCTTTGGTGTTCATTTTTAATGCATGAAATAATTTTATTCACTCTAATTTATTACAGTTTTCAAATTTTTTTGCATACATAAACTCTAAAATTTTCATTTTATTGTGATCTATATTTGGCTTATCTTTTTGTTTTCGAGAAAACAAGGAGAGTGAAAACTCAAGTTTGAAAAAAAAATTAACATTATAAATGGAAATGCACAAATGCTGAGAGAGATAATTCCCAAAAGTATCTGTGATTTTTTAGGTCCGCTTTTTGTAAAATAGGCAAAAAGTGGGTTGTTTGGCTCTGGTAAACATCCACCGCACGTTAGCTTGAGAATTTCATTTTTTCTACTCCTTGAAATTTTTGTATCATTAGGTCAGTTGCATCTTCAACATCTTTCTAGCATGTATTTCCCCCACATTTAAAACTTGTTAGGATCAATTAGAAATATCTTTCTTATAAAATTTCACCAAGCTATTAGGGGTTGTACTAGTGGAATTTTATGTGCATGAAATAATTTTCTTCACTCACATTTATTTTTGTTTTCAAATTTTTTTCAAAACATAAACTCAAAATTTTCATTTTGTTGTGATCTATATTTTCCTTTTCTTTTTGTTTATGAGAAAACTAAGAGAGTGAAAACTCAAGTTTGAATAAAAATTGAACATCCACAATGGAAATGCACAAATGCTGAGAGAGATAATTCCAAAAAGTATATGTGATTTTTTAGGTCTGCTTTTTGTAAAAGAGGCAAAAAGTGGGTTGTTTGGCTCTGGTAAACATCCCACTGCACGTTTGCTTGAGAACATAATTTTTTCTACTCCTTGAAATTTTTGGATCATTAGGTCATTTCCAACTTCAACATGTTTCTGGCATGCATATCCACCACATTTAAAACATGTTAGGATCAATTAGAAATCTCTTATTTATAAAATTCCACGAAGCTATTTGGGGTTGTACAAGTGGAATTTCCCTAACGTGGATAACATAACTTTGGTGTTCATTTTTAGTGCGTGAAATAATTATCTTTACTGACATTTATCAGAGTTTTCAATTTTTTTTGCATACTTAAACTCTAAAATTTTCATTTTGTTATTATTTATATATTTGCCTTATCTTTTTGTTTAAGAGAAAAAAGAGAGATTGAAAACTCAAGTTTGAAAAAAAATTTAACATCCAAAATGGAAATGCACAAATGCTGAGAGAAATAATTCCAAAAAAAATCTGTGATTTTTTAGGTCCACTTTTTGTAAAATAGGCAAAAAGTGGATTGTTTGGCTCTGGTAAACATCCCACCGTACGTTAGCTTGAAAATTTAATTTTTCCTACTACTAGAAACTTTTGGATCATTAGGTCAATTGTATCTTCAACATATTTCTAGCATGCATATCCACCACATTTAAAACATGTTAGGATCAATAAGAAATGTCTTTCTTATAAAATTCCACCAAGTTATTAGGGGCTGTACTAGTAGAATTTCCCATACGTGGATAACAAAGCTTTGTTGTTCATTTTTAGTGCATGAAATAATTTTATTCACTCTAATTTATTACAGTTTTCAATTTTTTTAGCATACATAAACGTTAAAATTTTCATTTTATTGTGATCTATATCTGGCTTATCTTTTTGTTTTCGAGAAAACAAGGAGAGTGAAAACTTAAGTTTGACAAAAAATTTAACATTATAAATGGAAATGCACAAATGCTGAGAGAGATAATTCCAAAAAATATCTGTGATTTTTTAGGTCCACTTTTTGTAAAATAGGAAAAAAGTGGGTTGTTTGGCTCTCGTAAACATCCACCGCACGTTAGCTTGAGAATTTAATTTTTTTTACTCGAATTTTTGTATCATTAGGTCAGTTGCACCTTCAACATGTTTCTAGCATGCATATCGACCACATTTAAAACATGTTAGGATGAATTAAAAATATCTTTCTTATAAAATTCCACCAAGCTATTAGGGGTTGTACTAGTGGAATTTCCCCGACGTGGATAACAAAAATTTAGAGTTCATTTTAATTGCGTGAAATAATTTTCTTCACTCACATTTATTTTTTTTTTCAAATTTTTTTCAATACATAAACTCAAAATTTTCATTTTGTTGTGATCTATATTTGCCTTATCTTTTTGTTTATGAGAAAACTAATAGAGTTAAAACTCAAGTTTGAATAAAAATTGAACATCAAAAATGGAAATGCAGAAATGCTGAGAGAGATAATTCCAAAAAGTATCTGTGATTTTTTTGGTCCACTTTTTGTAAAATAGGCATAAAGTGGGTTGTTTGGCTCTGGTAAACATCCACCGCACGTTAGCTTGAGAATTTAATTTTTTCTACTCGAAATTTTTGGATCATTAGGTCTTTTGCATCTTCAACATATTTTTGGGATGCCTATCCACCATATTTAAAACATGTTAGGATCAATTAGACATCTCTTTCTATACAATTCCACTAAGCTATTAGGGGTTGTACTAGTGGAATTTCCCCAACGTGGATAACAAAACTTTGGTGTTCATTTTCAGCGCGTGAAATAGTTTTCTCCAATCACATTTATTATATTTTTCAAATTTTTTTTGCATACATAAACTCTAAAATTTTCATTTTGTTGTTATCTATATTTGCCATATCTTTTTGTTTACGAGAAATCTGGGAGAGTGAAAAAACAAGTTTTAAAAAAACTTGAACATCCAGAATGGAAAAGCAGAAATGCTGACAGAGGTAATTGACAAAAGTACCGTTCAGTTTTTAGGTCCGCTGTTTGTTAAATAGGCAAAAAGTGGGTTGTTTGGCTCTGGTAAATATCCCACAGCACGTTAGCTTGAGAATTTAATTTTTTCTACTCCTAGAAATTTTTGGATCATTAGGTCATTTGCAACTTCAACATGTTTCTAGCATACATATCCACCACATTTAAAACATGCTAGGATCAGTTAGAAATCTCTTATTTATAAAATTCCACCAAGCTATTTGGGGTTGTACAAGTGGAATTTCCCCAACGTGGATAACAAAACTTTGGTGTTCATTTTTAGTGCATGAAATAATTATCTTCACTCACATTTATTATAGTTTTCTATTTTTTTTGCTTACTTAAACTCTAAAATTTTCATTTTGTTGTGATCTATATTTGCCTTATCTTTTTGTTTAAGAGAAAAAAGGGAGATTGAAAACTCAAGTTCGAAAAAAAATTGAACATCCAAAATGGAAATGCACAAATGCCAAGAGAAATAATTCCAAAATATTTCTGTGATTTTTTAGGTTCGCTTTTTGTAAAATAGGCAAAAAGTGGGTTGTTTGGCTCTGGTAAACATCCCACCGCACGTTAGCATGAGAATTTCATTTTTTCTACTACTTGAAATTTTTGGATAATTAGGTCATTTGCATCTTCAACAAACTTCTGGCATGCATATCCACCACATTTAAAACATGTTAGGATCAATTAGAAATGTCTTTCTTATAAAATTCCACCAAGTTATTAGGGGTTGTACTAGAAGAATTTCCCATACATGGATAACAAAGCTTTGGTGTTCTTTTTTAGTGCGTGAAATAATTTTCTTCATTCACATTTATTACAGTTTTCAAATTTTTTTGCATATATAAACTCTAAAATTTTCATTTTATTGTGATGTATATTTGGCTTATCTTTTTGTTTTCGAGAAAACTGGGAGAGTGAAAACTCAAGTTTGAAATAAAATTTAACATTATAAATGGAAATGAACAAATGCTGAGAGAGATGATTCCAAAAAGTATCTATTATGTTTTAGGTCCGCTTTTTGTAAAATATGCAAAAAGTGGGTTGTTTGGCACTGGTAAATATCCCACCGCACGTTAACTTGAGAATTTAATTTTTTTCTACTCCTTGAAATTTTTGGATCTTTAGGTCATTTGCAACTTCAACATGTTTCTGGCATGCATATCCACCACATTTAAAACATGTTAGGATCAATTAGAAATCTTTTTCTTAGGGGATGTACTAGTGGAATTTCACCAACGTGGATAACAAAACTTTGGTTTTCATTTTTAGTGTGTGGAAATAATTTTCTTCACTCACATTTAATATAGTTTTAAAACGATTTTTACATACATAAATTCAAAAAATTTCATTTTGTTGTGATCTATATTTTCATTATCTTTTTGTTTACAAGAAAACTGGGAGAGTGAAAAACTCAATTTTGAAAAAAAAAATTGAACATCCAAAATGGAAATGCACAAATTCTAAGAGGGATAATTCCAAAAAGTATCTATGATTTTTTAGGTCCTCTTTTTGTAAAATAGGCAAAAAGTGGGTTGTTTGGCTCTGGTAAATATCCCACCAACATTAACATGAGAATTTAATTTTTTCTACTCCTTGAAAGTTTTGGTTCATTAGGTCATTTGCATCTTCAACATGTTTTTCTGCTTGCATATTCACCACATTTAAAACAGGTTAGGATTACATAGAAATCTCTTTCTTATAAAATTCCACCAAGTGATTAGGGGTTGTACTAGTGGAATTTCCCCAACGTGGATAACAAAACTTTGGTGTTCATTTTTAGTGCGTGAAAATAATTTGTTTCACTCTCATTTAATATTGTTTTCAAATTCTTTTTGCATACATAAACTCTAAAAATTTCATTTTGTTGTGATCTATATATGCCTAATCTTTTGGTTTACGAGAAAACAGGGAGAGCGAAAAACTCAAGTTTGAACAAAAAAAATTGAAAATCCAAAATGGAAATGCACAAATGCTGAGAAAGATAATTCCAAAAAGTATCTATGTTTTTTTAGGTCTGCTATTTGTAAAATAGGCAAAAAAATGGGTTGTATGGCTCTGGTAATTATCCCACCACACGTTAACTTGAGAATTTAATTTTTTCTACTCCTTCAAAGTTTTGGATCATTAGGTCATTTGCATCTTCCACATGTCATTGGCATGGATTTCCACCACATTTAAAATATGTTAGGATCAAATAGAAATCTCTTTCTTATAAAATTCCACCAAGTTATTAGGGGTTGTTTTAGTGGAATTTCCACAACATGGATAACAAAACTTTGGTGTTCTTTTTTAGTGCGTGGAAATATTTTTTTTTCACTCACATTTATTTTAGTTTTCAAATTCTTTTGCATACATAAACTCTAAAATTTTCATTTTGTTGTGATCTGTATTTGCCTTATCTTTTGGTTTACGAGAAGACTAGGAGAGTGAAAAACTCATGTATGAAAAAAAAACTTGAACATCCAAAATAGAAATGTACAAATGCTGAGAGACATAATTCCAAAAAGTATATGTGACTTTTTAGCTCCGCTTTTTATATAATAGGCAAAAAGTGGATATTTTGGCTCTGGTAAATATCCCACTGCACGTTAACTTGAGAATTTAATTTTTTCTACTCCTAGAAATTTTTGGATCTTTAGGTCATTTGCATTTTCAACATGTTTCTGGCATGCACATCCACCACATATAAAAAATGCTAGGATCAATTAAAAATCTCTTTCTTATAAAATTCTATGAAGCTATTAGGGGTTGTACTAGTGCAATTTCCCAAATGTGGATAACAAAACTTTGGTGTTCATTTTTAGTGCGTGAAAATAATTTTTTTCACTCACATTTATTATTGTTTTCAAATTTTTTTCATACATAAACACTAAAAATTTCATTTTGTTGTGATCTATATCTGTCTTATCTTTTTGTTTACGAGAAAACTGGGACAATGAAAAACTCAAATTTGAAAAAAAAAATTGAACATACAAAATGGAAATGCAAAAATGTTGAGAGAGATAATTCCAAAATTGTCTGTGAATTTTTAGATCCGCTTTTTGTAAAATAGGAAAAAAGTGGGTTGTTTGGCTCTGGTAAATATCCCACCGCACGTTAACTTGAGAATTTAATTTTTTCTACTCCTTGAAATTTTTGGATCATTAGGTCATTTGCATCTTCAACATGTTTCTGGCATGCATATCCACCACATTTAAAACATGTTAAGATCAATTAGAAATCTCTTTCATATAAAATTCCACCAAGTTATTAGGAGTTCTACTAGTAAAATTTCCACAACGTGGATAACAAAAATTTGGTGTTCAATTTCAATGCATGAAAATAATTTTCTTCATTCACATTTATTATATTTTTCAAATTCTTTTTGCAAACATAAACTCTAAAATTTTCATTTTGTTGTGATCTATATTTGCCTTATCTTTTTGTTTACGAGAAAACTGGGAGAGTGAAAAACTCAAGTTTGAAAAAAAAAATTGAACATCCAAAATGGAAATGCACAAATTCTTAGAGAGATAAATTCCAAAAAGTATTTGTGATTTTATAGGTCCGGTTTTGGTAAAATAGGCAAAAAGTAGGTTGTTTGGCTTTGGTAAATATCCCACCGCACGTTAACTTGAAAATTTAATTTTTTCTACTCAAAATTTTTGGATCATTAGGTCATTTGCATCTTCAACATGTTTCTTGCTTGCATATCCACCACATTTAAAACATGTTAGGATCAATTAGCAATCTCTTTCTTATAAAATTCCACCAAGCTTTTAGGGGTTGTACTAATGGAATTTCCCCAACGTGGATAACAAAATTTAGTGTTCATTTTTATTGCGTGAAAATTTTTTTCTTCACTCACATTTATTATAGTTTTCAAATTCTTTTTGCAAACATAAACACTAAAAATTCATTTTGTTGTGATATTTATTTGCCTTATCTTTTTGTTTACGAGAAAACTGAGAGAGTGAAAAACTCAAGTTTGAAAAGAAAAATTGAACATCCAAAATGGAAATGTACAAATGCTGAGAGAGATAATTCCAAAATTATAGGTGATTTTTTAGGTCTGCTTTTTGCAAAATAGGCAAAAAGTGGTTTGTTTGGCTCTGATAAATATCCCACCGCTCGTTAACTTGAGAATTTAATTTTTTCTACTCCTCGAAATTTTTTGATTATTAGGTCATTTGCATCTTCAACATGTTTCTGGGAGGCTCATCAACCACATTTAAAACATGTTAAGTTCAATTAGAAATCTCTTTCTTATAAAATTCCACCAAGCTATTAGGGGTTGTAGAAGTTGAATTTCCCCAAAGTGGATAACAAAACATTGTTGTTCATTTTTAGTGCATGAAAATAATTTTCTTCACTCACATTTATTACAGTTTTCAAATTTTATTTGCATACATAAACTCTAAAATTTTCATTTTGTTGTGATCTATATTTGCCGTATCTTTTTATTTATGAGAAAACTAGACGAGTGAAAAACTCAATTTTGACAAAAAAAATTGAACATCCAAAATGGAAATGCACAAATGCTGAGAGAGATAATTCCAAACAGTATCTGTGATTTTTTAGGTCCGTTTTTTGTAAAATAGACAAAAAGTGGGTTGTTTGGCTCAGGTAAATATCCCACCGCACCTTAACTTGAGAATTTAATTTTTTCTAATCGAAATTTTTGGATCATTAGGTCATTTGCATCTTCAACATGTTTCTAGCATGCATATCCACCACATTTAAAAGATGTTAGGATCCAATTAGAAATCTTTTTCTTATAAAATTCCACCATGCTATTTGGGGTTGTACTGGTGGATATTCCCCAACATGGATTACAAAACTTTGGTGTTCATTTTTAGTGCGTGAAAATAATTTTTTTCTTTCACATTTATTATAGTTTTCAAATTCTTTTTGCATACATAAACTCTAAAATTTTCATTTTGTTGTGATCTTTATTTGCCTTATCTTTTGTTTGCGAGAAATTTAGGAAAGTGAAAAACTCAAGTTTGAAAAAAAAATGAACATCCAAAATGGAAATGCACAACTGCTTAGAGAGATAATTCCAAAAAGTATCTGTGATTTTTTAGGTCCGCTTTTTGAAAAATAGGCAAAAAGTGGGTTGTTTGGCTCTTGTAAATATATCCCACCGCATGTTAACTTGAGAATTTAAATTTTTTCTACTCCTTGAAATTTTTGTATCATTAGGTCATTTGCTTCTTTGGTGTTCATTTTTAGTGCGTGAAAATAATTTTCTACACTCACATATATTATAGTTTTCAAATTCTTTTGCATACATAAACTCTAAAATTTTCATTTTGTTGTGATTTATATTTGCCTTATCTTTTTGTTTACGAGAAAACTGGGAGAGTGAAAAACTGAAGTTTGAAAAAAAAAATTGAACATCCAAAATGGAAAAGCACAAATGATGTGAGAGAGAATTCCAAAAAGTATTAGTGATTTTTTAGGTCCGCTTTTTGTAAAATAGGCAAAAAGTGTGTTGTTTAGCTCTCGTAAATATCCCAACGCATGTTAACTTGAGAATTTAATTTTTTCTACTCCTTGAAATTTTTGGATCATTAGGTCATTTGCATCTGCAACTTGTTTCTGGCATGCATATCCACCACGTTTAAAACATAGCAGGATCAATTAGAAATCTCTTTCTTATAAAATTCCACCAAGCTATTAGGGGTTGTACTAGTGGAATTTTCCCAACTGGATAAAAAAACATTGGTGTTCCTTTTTAGATCGTGAAAATAATTTTCTTCACTCACATTTATTATAGTTTTCAAAGTCTTTTGCATACATAAACTCTAAAATTTTTATTTTGTCGTGATCTATATTTGCCTTATCTTTTTGTTTACGAGAAAACTGGGAGAGCGAAAAACTCAAGTTTGAAAAAAAAAATTGGACATCCCAAATGGAAATGCACAAATGCTGAGAGTGATAATTCAAAAAAGTATCAGTGATTTTTTGGGTCCGCTTTTTGTAAAATAGGCAAAAAGTGGGTTATTTGGCTGTGGTAAATATCACACAGTACGTTAACTTGAGAATTTAATTTTTTCTACTACATGAAATTTTTGGATCATTAGGTCATTTGCATCTTCAACACGTTTCATCCAACCATATCCACCACATTTAAAACTTGATAGCATCACTTAGAAATCTCTTTCTTATAAAATTCCACCAAGCTATTAGGGGTTGTTCTAGTCGAATTTCCCCAACGAGGATAACAATGCTTTGGTGTTCATTTTTAGTGCGTGAAAATAATTTTCATCACTCTGATTTATTATAGTTTTCAATTTTTTTTCTTACATGAACTCTGAAATTTTCATTTTGTTGTGATCTATCTTTGCCTTATCTTTTTTTTTCGAGAAAATAGGGAGAGTGAAAAACTCAAGTTTGAAAAAAAAAATTGAACATCCAAAATGGAAATGCACAAATGCTGAGACAGATAATTCCAAACAGTATTAATGATTTTTTAGGTCCGCTTTTGGTAAAATAGGCAAAAAGTGGGTTGTTTGGCTCAGGTAAGTATCCCACCGCACCTTAACTTGAGAATTTAATTTTTTCTGCTCCTTGAAATTTATGGTCATTTGCATCTTCAACATGTTTCTGCCATTCATATCCACCACATTTAAAACATATTAGGATCAATTAGAAATCTCTTTCTTAAAAATTCCACCAAGCTATTAGGGGTTGTACTAGTGGAATTTTCCCAACGTGGATAACAAAACTTTGGTTTTCATTTTTCATTCCATGAAAATAATTTTCTTCACTCACATTTATTATAGTTTTCAAATTTTTTTGCATACATAAACTCTAAAATTTTCATTTTGTTGTGATCTATATTTGCCTTATCTTTTTGTTTACGGGAAAACTAGGAGAGTGAAAAACTCAAGTTTGAAAAAAAAATTGACCATCCAAAAAGGAAATGCGCAAATGCTAAGAGAGATAATTCCAAAAAGTATCTGTGATTTTTTAGGTCCGCTTTTTGTAAAATAGGCAAAAAGTTGGTTGTTTGGCTCCGGTAAATATCCCACCGCACGTTAACTTGAGAATTTAATTCTTTCTAGTCCATGAAATATTTGGATCATTATGTCATTTGCATCTTTGGTGTTCATTTTTAGTGCTTGAAAATAATTTTCTTTACTCACATTTTTAGAAATATCTTTCTTATAAAATTCCACCAAGCTATTAGGGGTTGTACTAGTGGAATTTCCCTAACGTGGATAACAAAACTTTGGTTTTCATTTTTAGTGCGTGAAAATAATTTTTTTCTCTCATATTTATTATAGTTTTCAAAAAAAAATTCATACATAAACTCTAAAATTTTCATTTTGTTGTGATCTATATTTGCCTTATATTTTTGTTTACGAGAAAACTGGGAGGGTGAAAAACTCTAGTTGGAAAAAAAAAGTTGAACATCCAAAATGGAAATGCACAAATGCTGAGAGAAACAATTCCAAAAAGTATCTGTAATTTTTTAGGTCCGCTCATTGTAAAATTGGCAAAAGGTGGGTTGTTTGTCTCTGGTAAATATCCAACCGCACATTAACTTGTGAATCTTATTTTTTTCTACTCCTTGAAATTTTTGGATCATTAGGTTATTTGAATCTGCAACATGTTTCTGGTTGCATATCCACCACATTTAAAACATGTTACGATAAATTAGAAATCTCTTTCTTATGAAATTCCACAAAGCTATTAGGGGTTGTACTATTGGAATTTTCCCAACATGGATAACAAAATTTTGGTGTTCATTTTTAGTGCAGGAAAATAATTTTCTTCACTCACATTTATTATAGTTTTCAAATTTTTTTGCATACATAAACTCTAAAATTTTCATTTTGGGGTGATCTATATTTGCCTTATCTTTTTGTTTACGTGAAAACTGGGAGAGTGAAAAAATCAAGTTTGAAAAAAAAAATTGAACATCCAATATGGAAATGCAAAAATGCTGAGAAAGATAATTCAAAAAAGTAACTTTGATTTTTTAGGTCCGCTTTTTGTAAAATAGGCAAAAAGTGGGTTGTTTGGCTCTGGTAAATATCCCACAGCACGTGTGCTTGAGAATTTAATTTTTTCTACTCCTTGAAATTTTTGGATCATTAGGTCATTTGAAACTTCAACATGTTTCTGGCATGCATATCCACCACATTTAAAACATGTTAGGATCAATTAGAAATCTCATATTTATAAAATTTCGCCAAGCTATTCGGGGTTGTACAAGTGGAATTTCCCCAACGAGGATAACAAAACTTTGGTGTTCATTTTTAGTGCGTGAAAATAATTTTCTTCACTCACATTTATTATAGTTTTCAAATTGTTTTGCATACATAATCTCTAAAATTTTTTTTTTGAAGTGATCTATATTTGCCTTATCTTTTTGTTTACGAGAAATATGGGAGAGTGAAAAACTCAAGTTTGAAAAAAAAAAAAATTGAACATCCAAAATGGAAATGTACAAATGCTGAGAGACATAATTCCAAAAAATATCTATGATTTTTTAGGTCCGCTTTTTGAAAAATAGGCAAAAAGTGGGTTGTTTGGCTCTAGTAAACATCCCACCGCACGTTAGCTTGAGAATTTTTATTTTTTCTACTAGAAATTTTTGGATCATTAGGTCATTTGCATCTTCAACATGTGTTTGGCATGCATATCCACCACAATTAAAACATGTTAGGATCAATTAGAAATGTCTTTCTTATAAAATTCCACCAAGTTATTAGGGGTTGTACTAGTGGAATTTCCCATACGTGGATAACAAAGCTTTGGTGTTTGGTGTTCATCTTTAGTGCATGAACTAATTTTTTTCACTCACATTTATTTTAGTTTTCAAAATTTTTTTGCATACATAAACTCTATAATTTTCATTTTATTGTGATCTATATTTGACTTATCATTTTTTTACGAGAAAACTGAGAGACTGAAAAGTCAAGTTCGAAAAAAAATTTAACATTTTAAATGAAAATGCACAAATGCTGAGAGAGATAATTCCAAAAAGTATCTGTGATTTTTTAGGTCCGCTTTTTGTAAAATAGGCAAAAAGTGCGTTGTTTGGCTCTAGTAAACATCCACCGCACGTTAGCTTGAGAATTTAATTTTTTCTATTCCTTGAAATTTTTGTATCATTAGGTCAGTTGCATCTTCAACATGTTCCTAGCATGCCTATCTACCACATTTAAAACATGTTAGGATCAATTAGAAATATCTTTCTTATAAAATTCCACCAAGCTATTTGGGGTTGTACTAGTGGAATTTCCTCAACGTGGATAAAAAAACTTTAGAGTTCATTTTTGGTGCATGAAATAATTTTCTTCACTCACATTTATTTTAGTTTTCAAATTTTTTTCAATACATAAAGTCAAAATTTTTATTTTGTAGTGATTTATATTTGCCTTATCTTTTTGTTTAAGATATTTTTAGGTCATTTTCTGGTCGCTTTTTGTAAAATAGGCAAAAAGTGAGTTGTTTGGCTCTGGTAAATACCCCACAGCACGTTATCTTGAGAATTTTATTTTTTCTACTCATTGAAATTTTATGATCATTAGGTCATTTGCATCTTCAACAGGTTTCTGGCATGCATATCCACCACATTTAAAACATGTTAGAATCAATTACAAATCTCTTATTCATAAAATTCCTCTAAGCTATTTGCGGTTATACTAGTAGAATTTCCCCAATGTGGATAACAAAACTTTGGTGTTCATTTTTATGCGTGAAATAATTTTCTTCACACACATTTGTTATAGTTTTCAATTTTTTTTGCATACATAGTCATGAAAAGTTTCATTTTGTTGTGTTCTATATTTGCCTTATCTTTTTGTTTACGAGAAAATTGGGAGAGAGAAAACTCAAGTTTGAAAAAAAATTGAACATCCAAAATGGAAATGCACAGATGCTAAGAGAGATAATTCCAAAAAGAATATGTGAGTTTTTTGGTTTGCTTTTTGAAAATTTGGCAAAGAGTGGGTTGTTTGGCTCTGGTAAATATCCCACTGCACGATAGCTTGAGAATTTTATTTTTTCTACTCCTTTAAATTTTTGGATCATTAGGTCATTTGCATCTTCAACATGTTTCTAGCATGCATATCAACCACATTTCAAACATGTTAGGATATATTAGAAATCTCTTTCTTATAAAATTCCACCAAGCTATTAGGGGTTGTACTAGTAGAATTTCCCCAAAGTGGCTAACAAAACTTTGGTGTTCATTTTTAATGCCTAAAATAATTTTCTTCACTCACATTTATTATAGTTTTCAAATTTTTTTGCATACATAAACTCTAAAATTTTCATTTTGTTGTGATCTATATTTTCCGTATCTTTTTGTTTACAAGAAAACAGAGAGTAAAAACTCAAGTTTGAAAAAAATTTGAACATCCAAAATAGAAATGGACAAATGCTGAGAGAGATAATTCCAAAAAGTATCTGTGATTTTTTAGGTCCGATTTTTGTAAAATAAGAAAAAACTGGACTGTTTGGCTCTAGTAAATATCCTACCGCACGTTAGCTTGAGAATTTAATTTTTTCTACTCCTTGAAATTTTTTGACCATTAGGTCATTTGCATCTTCAACATGTTTCTGGCATGAATAGCCACCACATTTAAAACATGTCTGGATCAATTAGAAATCTCTTTCTTTTAAAATTCCACCAAGCTATTAGGGGTGTACAAGTGGAATTTCCCCAACGTGGATGACAAAACTTTTGTGTTCATTTTTAGTGCGTGAAATAATTTTCTTCACTTACATTTCTTATAGTTTTCAAATTGTTTTGCATACATATACTCTAAAATTTTCATTTTTTTATCTATATTTGCCTTATCTTTTTGTTTACGAGAAAACTAGGAGAGTGAAAACGCAAGTTTGTAAAAAAATTGAACATCCAGAATGGAAATGCATAAATGCTGAGAGAGATAATTCAAAAAAGTACCTTTCATTTTTTAGGGCCGCTTTTTGTAAAATAAGCAAAAAGTGGGTTGTTTGGCTCTGGTAAATATCCCACAGCACGTTAGTTTGAGAATTTAACTTTCTCTACTCATTGAAATTTTTGGATCATTAGGTCATTTGCATCTTCAACTTGTTTCTGGCATGCATATCCACCACATTTAAAACATGTTAGGATCAATTAGAAATCTCTTATTTATAAAATTCCACCAAGCTATTTGGGGTTGTACTAGTGGAATTTCCCCAACGTGGATAACAAAACTTTGGTGTTCATTTTTGTGCATGAAATAATTTTCTTCACACACATTTGTTATAGTTTTAAAATTTTTTTGCATACATAAACTGGAAAATTTTCATTTTGTCGTGATCTATATTTGCCTTATCTTTTTGTTTACGATAAAACTGGGAGAGTGAAAAATCAAGTTTGAAAATAATTGAACATCCAAAATGGAAATGCACAAATGCTGAGAGAGATAAATCCAAAAAGAATCTGTGAGTTTTTAGGTCCGCTGTTTGAAAAATAGGCAAAAAGTGGGTAGTTTGGCTCTAGTAAATATCCCACCGCACGATAGCTTGAGAATTTTATTTTTTCTACTCCTTGAAATTGTTGGATCATTTGGTCATTTGCATCTTTAACAAGTTTCTGGCATGCATATCCAACACATTTCAAACATGTTAGGATCAATTAGAATTCTCTTTCTTATAAATTCCACCAAGCTATTTGGGGTTGTACTAGTGGAATTTCCCCAATGTGGATAACAAAACTTTGGTGTTAATTTTTAGTGCGTGAAATAATTTTCTTAACTCACATTTATTATAGTTTTCAATTTTTTTTACATACATAAACTCTAAAATTTTCATTTTGTTGTGAGCTATATTTGCGTTATCTTTATGTTTACGAGAAAACTGGGAGAGTGAAAACTCAAGTTTGTAAAAAAAATGAACATCCAAAATTGAAATGCACAAATGCTGAGGGAGATAATTCCAAAAAGTGTCAGAGATTTTTTAGGTCCGCTTTTTGTAAAATTGGCTAAAAGTGGGTTGTTGGGCTCTTGTAAATATCCCACCGCACGTTAGCTTCAAAATTTAATTTTTTCTACTCCTTGAAATTTTTGGATCATTAGGTCATTTGCATCTTCAAGATGTTTCTGGCATGCATATCCACCACATTTAAAACATGTTAGGATCAATTAGAAAGCTCTTTCTTATAAAATTCCACAAAGCTATAAGGGGTTGTACAAGTGGAATTTTCCCAACGTGGGTAACAAAACTTTGGTGTTCATTTTTAGTGCATGAAAATATTTTTCTTCACTCACATTTATTATAGTTTTTAAAGTTTTTACATACATAAAGTCTAAAATTTTCATTTTGTTGTGATCTATATTTGCCTGATCTTTTTGTTTTCGAGAAAACTGGGAGAGTGAAAAACTCAAGTTTGAAAAAAAAAAATTAACATCGAAAATGGAAATGCACTAATCCTGAGAGAGATAATTCCAAAAAGTATCTTTGATTTTTGGGTCCATTTTTTGTAAATAGGCTAAAAGTGGGTTGTTTGACTCTCACAAATATCCCACCGTACGTTAAGTTGAGAATTTAATTTTTTTCTACTCCTTGAAATTTTTGGATCATTAGGTCATTTCCATCTTCAACATGTTTCTGGCATGCTTATCCACCACATTTAAAACATGTTAGGATCAATTAGAAATCTCTTTGATATAAAACTCCACCAAACAATTAGGGGTTGTATTAGTGGAATTTCCCAAAGTGGATAATAAAACATTGGTGTTCATTTTTAGTGCGTGAAAATAATTTTCTTCACTCACATTTATTATAGTTTTCAAATTTTTTTGCAAACATAAACTCTAAAATTTGCATTTTGTAGTGGTCTATATTTGCCTTATGTTTTTGTTTATGAGAAAACTAGGAGAGTGAAAAGCTTAAGTTTGAAAAATAAAAATTGAACATCCAAACTGGAAATGCTGAAATGCTGAGAGAGATAATTCCAAAAAGTATCTGTGATTTTTTAGGTCCGCTTTTTGTAAAATAGGCAAAAAGTGGGTTGTTTTCCTCTGGTAAATATCCCACCGCACGCTAACATGAGAATTTAATTTTTTTCTACTCCTTGAAATTTTTGGATCATTGGGTCATTTGCATCTTCAACATGTTTCTGGCAAGCATATCCACCTCATTTAAAACATATTAGGATCAATTAGAAATCTCTTTCTTATAAAATTCCACCAAGCTATTAGCGGTTGTACTAGAGGAAATTCCGCAATGTGGATACAAAACTTTGGTGCTCATTTTTAGTGTGTAAAAATAATTTTCTTCACACACATTTATTATAGTTTTCACATTTTTTTGCATACATACACTCTAAAATTTTCATTTTGTTGTGATCTATATTCTCCTTATCTTTTTGTTTACGAGAAAACTGGGAGAGTGAAAAACTCAAGTTTGAAAAAAAAAATTAAGCATCGAAAATGGAAATGCACTAATGCTGAGAGAGATAATTCCAAAAATTCTCTGTGATTTTTTATGTCCGCTTTTTGTAAAATAGGCTAAAAGTGGGTTGTTTGACTCTCGCAAATATCCCACCGTAGTTAAGTTGAGAATTTAATTTTTTTCTACTTCTTGAAATTTTTGGATCATTAGGTCATTTGCATCTTCAACATGTTTCTGGCATGCATATCCACTACATTTAAAACATGTTAGGATCAATTAGAAATCTCTTTCTTATAAAATTCCACCAAGCTATTAGGGGTTGTACTAGTGGACTTTCCCCAACGTGGATAATAGAACATTGGTGTTCATTTTTAGTGCGTGAAAATAATTTTCTTCACTCACATTTATTATAGTTTTCAAAAAATTTTGCATACATAAAATCTTAAATTTTCATTTTGTTGTGATCTATATATTTGCCTTATCTTTTTGTTTACCAGAAAACTGGGAAAGTGAAAAACTCAAGTTTGAAAAAAAAATTGAACATCGAAAATGGAAATGCACTAATGCTGAGAGAGATAATTCCAAAAAGTATTTGTGATTTTTTAGGTCCGCTTTTAGTAAAATAGGCAAAAAGTGGGGTTTTTGGCTCTAGTAAATATCCCACCGCCCGTTAACTTGAGAATATAATTTTTTTCTACTCGAAATTTTTGGATCATTAAGTCATTTGCATCTTCAACATGTTTCTGGCTTGCATATCTACCACATTTAAAATCATTTAGAAATCTCTTTTTTATAAAACTCCACCAAGCTATTAGGGGTTGTACTAGTGGAATTTCCCCAACGTGGATAACAAAACTTTGGTGTTCATTTTTAGTGCGTGAAAATAATTTTCTTCACTCACATTTATTATAGTTTTCAAAATTTTTTGCGTACATAAAATCTTAAATTTTCATTTTGTTGTGATCTATATTTGCCTTATCTTTTTGTTTACGAGAAAACTGGGAAAGTGAAAAACTCAAGTTTGAAAAAAAAAAAAGAACATCCAAAATGGATATGCACAAATGCTGAGAATGATAATTCAAAAAAGTATGTGTGATTTTTTACGTCCGCTTTTTGTAAAATAGGCAAATAGTGGGTTTTTTTGCTCTGGTAAATATCCCACCGCACGTTAACTTGAGAATTTATTTTTTTCTACTCCGTGAAATTTTTGTATAATTAGGTCATTTGCATCTTCAACATGTTTCTGGCATTCATATCAACCACATTTAAAACAAGTTAGGATCAATTAGAAATCTCTTTGTTTTAAAATTCCACCAAGCTTTTAGGGGTTGAACTAGTGGAATTTCCCCAACGTGGATAAAAAAACTTTGGTGTTCATTTTTAGTGCGTGAAAATAATTTTTTTCACTCGCATTTATTATTGTTTTCATTTTTTTTTTGCATACATAAACTGTAAAATTTTCATTTTGTTGTGATCTATACTTGTCTTATTTTTTATTTTACGAGAAAACTGGGAGAGTGAAAAACTCAAGTTTGAAAAAAGACAACTAAAAATCCAAAATGGAAATTCACAAATGCCGAGAGGGATAATTCAAAAAAGTATATGTGATTTTTTGGTCCGCTTTTTGTAAAATTTGCAAAATGTAGGTTGTTTGGCTCTGGTAAATATCCCACCGCACGTTTACTTGAGAATTTAATTATTTTCTACTCCTTCAAATTTTTGGATCATTAGGTCATTTGATCTTCAACATGTTTCTGGCATGCATATCCACCACATTTAAAACATGTTAGGATCAATTAGAAATCTCTTTCTTATAAAATTCCACCAAGCTATTAGGGGTTCAATTAGTGGAATTTCCCCAATGTGAATAACAAAACTTTGGTGTTCATTTTTAGTATGTGAAAATAATTTTCTTCACTCACATTTATTTTTGTTTTCAAAATTTTTTGCATACATAAACTATAAAATTTTCATTTTTTTGTGGTCTATATTTGCCTTATCTTTTCGTTTAAGAGAAAACTGGGAGAGTGAAAACTCAAGTTTGTAAAAAAATTGAACATCCAAAATGGAAATGCACAAATGCTGAGAGAGATAATTCCAAAAAGTATCTGTGATTTTTTTGGTCTGCTTTTTTTAAAATCGGCAAAAAGTGGGTTGTTGGGCTCAGGTAAATATCCCACCGTTAGCTTGAGAATTTAATTTTTTCTAGTCCTTGAAATTTTGGATCATTAGGTCATTTGCTACTTCAACCTGTTTCTGGCATGCATATCCTCCACATTTAAAACATGTTAGCATCAATTAGAAATCTCTTATTTTTAAAATTCGACCAAGCTATTTGGGGTTGTACTATAGGAATTTCCCCAACGTGGATAACAAAACTTTGGTGTTCAATTTTAGTGTGTGAAATAATTACCTTCACTAACATTTATTATAGTTTTCAAATTTTTTTGCATACATAAACTCTAAAATTTTCATTTTGTAGTGATTAATATTTGCCTTATCTTTCTGTTTACGAGAAAACTGGGAGAGTGAAAACCCATGTTTGAAAAAAAATGGAACATCCAAAATGAAAATGCACAAATACTGAGAGAGATAATTGAAAAAAGTATCTGTGATTTTTTTGGTCCGCTTTATGTAAGGTAAAAAGTTGGTTGTTTGGCTCTAGTACACATCCCATTGCACGTTTGCTTGAGAATTTAATTTTTTCTACTCTTTGAATTTTTTGGATCATTAGGTCAGTTGCATCTTCAACATGTTTCTGGCATGCATATCCACCACATTTAAAATATGTTAGGATCAATTAGAAATATCTTTCTTATAAAATTCCACACAGCTATTAGGGATGGTACAAGTGGATTTTCCCCAACGTGGACAACAAAACTTTAGAGTTCATTTTTAGTGCGTTAAATAATTTTCTTCACTCACATTTATTATAGTTTTCAAATTTTTTTGCATATATAAACTCAAAAATTTTCATTTTGTTGTGATCTATATTTGCCTTATCTTTTTGTTTACGAGAAAACTGGGGGGAGTGAAAACTCATATTTGAAAAAAAATTGAACATCCAAAATGGAAATGCACAAATGCTGAGTGAGATAATTCCAAAAATTATCTATGATTTTTTAGGTCAGATTTTTGTTAAATAGGTAAAAAGAGGGTTTTTTGGCTGTGGTAAATATCCCACCGCACGTTAACTTGAGAATTTAATTTTTTCTACTCCTTGAAATTTTTGGTTCATTAGGTCATTTGCATTTTCAACATGTTTCTGGCATTCATATCCACCATATTTAAAACATGTTAGGATCAATTAGAGATCTCTTATTTATAAAATTCTGCCAAGCTATTAGGGGTTGTCCTAGTGGAATTTCCCCAACGTGGATAACAAAAATATGGTGTTAATTTTTAGTGCCTGAAATAATTTTCTTCACTCATATTTATTAAATTTTTCAATTTTTTGTTTGCATACATAAGCTCTAAAATTTTCATTTTGTTGTGATCTATATTTGCTTTATCTTTTTGTTTACGAGAAAACTGGGAGAGTGAAAACTCAAGTTTGAAAAAAAATTGAACTTCCAAAATTGAAATGCACAAAAGCTGAGAGAGATAATTCAAAAAAGTGTATGTGATTTTTTAGTTTCGATTTTTTTAAAATAGGTAAAAAGTGGGTTGTTTGGCTCTGGTAAATATCCCACCGCATGTTAACTTGAGAATTTAATTTTTTCTACTCCTTGAAATTTTTGGATCATTAGGTCATTTGCATCTTCAATATGTCTTTGGCATGCATACCTACCACATTTAAAACATGTTTGGATCAATTTGAAATCTCTTTCTTATAAAATTCCACCATGCTATTAGGGGTTGTACTAGTAGAATTTCCACAACGTAGATAACAAAACTTTGGTGTTCATTTTTAGTGCGTGAAATAATTTTCTTCCCTCACATTTATTATAGTTTTCAGTATTTTTTTCCACACATAGACTCTAAAATTTTCATTTTGTTGTGATCAATATTTGCCTTATCTTTTTGTTTACGAGAAAACTGGGAGAGTGAAAACTCAAGTTTTAAAAAAAATTGAACTTCCAAAATGGAAATGCACAAATGCTGAGAGAGATAATTCCAAAAAGTATCTGTGATTTTTTAGGTCCGCTTTTTGTAAAATAGGAAAAAAGTGGGTTGTTTGGCTCTGGTAAATATCCCAACGCTCATTAGCTTGAGAATTTAATTTTTTCTGCTCAAAATTTGTGGATCATTAGGTCATTTGCATCTTGAACATGTTTCTGGCATGCATATCCACCACATTTAAAACATGTTAGGATCAATTAGAAATCTCTTTCTTATAAAATTCAACATAGCTACTAAGGGTTGAACCAGTGGAGTTTCCCCAACGTCGATAAAAAAACTTTGGTGTTCATTTTTAGTGCGTGAAATAATTTTCTTCACTCACATTTATTATAGTTTTCAAAATTTTTAGCATACATAAACTCTAAAATTTTCATTTTGTTGTTATCTATATTTGCCTTGTCTTTTTGTTTACGAGAAAACTGGAAGAGTTAAAACTCAAGTTTGAAAAAAAATTGAACTTCCAAAATGGAAATTCACAAATGTTGAGAGAGATAATTCCAAAAAGTATTTGTGATTTTTTAGGTCTTCTTTTTGTAAAATAGGCAATAAGAGGGTTATTTGGCTCTGATAAATATCCCAGCACATCTTAACTTGATAATTTAATTTTTTCTACTCCTTGAAACTTTTGGTTCATTAGGTCATTTGCATCTTCAACATGTTTTATAGCATGCATATCCACCACATTTAAAACATGTTAGGATTAATTAGAAATCTCCTTCTTATAAAATTCCACCAAACTATTAAGGGTTGTACAAGTGGAATTTACCCAACGTGGATAAGAAAACTTTGGTGTTCCTTTTTAGTGCGTGAAATATTTTTCTTCACTCACATTTATTATAGATTTCAAAATTTTTTGGCATACATAAACTCTAAAATTTTCATTTTGTTGTGATCTTTATTTGCCTTATCTTTTTGTTTACGAGAAAACTGAGAGAGTGAAAACTCAAGTTTGAAAAAAAATTAAACATCCAAAATGGATATGCACAAATGCTGAGAGTGATAATTCCAAAAAGTATATGAGTTTTTTGGGTCCGCTTTTTGTAAAATAGGCAAAAAGTGGGTCGTTTGGCTCTGATAAATATTCCATCGCACGTTAACTTGAGAATTTAATTTTTTCTACTCCTTGAAATTTTTGGATCATTAGGTCATTTGCATCTTCAACATGTTTCTGGCATACATATCCACCACATTTAAACCATGCTAGGATCAATTAGAAATCTCTTTCTTATAAAATTCCACCAAGCTATTAGGGGTTGTACTAGTGGAATTTCCCCAACGTGGATAACATGATTTTCATTTTTAGTGCATGAAATAGTTTTCTTCACTCACATTTATTATAGTTTTCAAATTTTCTTAGCATACATAAACTCTAAAATTTTCATTTTGTTGTGATCTATATTTGCCTTATCTTTTTGTTTATGAGAAAACTGGGGGAGTGAAAACTCAAGTTTGAAAAAAAATTGAACATCCAAATTGGAAAAGGAGAAATGCTGAGAGAGATAATTCCAAAAAGTTTCTATGATTTTTTAGGGGCGCTTTTGTAAAATAGGCAAAAAGTGGGTTGTTTGGCTGTGGTAAATATTCCACTGCACGTTAACTTGAGAATTTTATTTTTTCTACCCCTTGAAATTTTTGGATCATTAGAACATTTGCATCTTCAACATGTTTCTAGCATGCATATCCACCACATTTAAAATATGTTAGGATCAATTAGAAATTTCTGTCTTATAAAATGCCACCAAGGTATTTGGGGTTGTCCTAGTGGAATTTCCCCAACGTGGATAACAAAACTTTTGTTTTCATTTTTAGTGTGTGAAATAATTTTCTTCACTCACATTTATTATAGTTTTGAAATTTTTTTGCATACATAAACTCTAAAATTTTCATTTTGTTGTGGTTTATATTTGCCTTATGTTTTTGTGTACGAGAAAACTGGGAGAGTGAATACTCAGGTTTGGAAAAAAATTGAAGTTCCAAAATGGAAATGCACAAATACTGAGAGAGAAAATTCCAAAATGTATCTGTGATTTTTTAGGTTCGCTTTTTGTAAAATAGGCAAAAAAATGGCTTGTTGGCTCATGTAAATATTCCACCTTACGTTAATTTGAGAATTTAATTTTTTCTACTTGGTAAAATTTTTGGATAATTATGTCATTTGCATCTTCAACATGTTTCTGGCATGCATATCCACCACATTGAAAACATGTTAGGATCAATTAGAAATCTCTTTCTAATAAAATTCCACCAAACTATTAGGGGTTGTACAAGAGGAATTTACCCAACGTGGATAAGAAAACTTTGGTGTTCCTTTTTAGTGCATGAAATAATTTTCTTCACTCACATTTATTATAGATTTCAAAACTTTTTTGCATATATAAACTCTAAAATTTTCATTATGTTGTGATCTTTATTTGCCTTATCTTTTTGTTTACGAGAAAACTGAGAGAGTGAAAACTCAAGTTTGAAAAAAAATTAAACATCCAAAATGGAAATGCACAAATGCTGAGAGTGATAATTCCAAAAAGTATCTATGATTTTTTGGGTATGCTTTTTGTAAAATAGGCAAAAAGTGGGTCATTTGGCTCTGATAAATATTCCACCGCACGTTAACTTGAGAATTTAATTTTTTCTACTCCTTGACATTTTTGGATCATTAGGTCATTTGCATCTTCAACATGTTTCTGGCATACATATCCACCACATTTAAAACATGTTAGGATTAATTAGAAATCTCTTTCTTATAAAATTCCACCAAGCTATTTGGGGTTGTACTAGTGGAATTTCCCCAACGTGGATAACAAAACTTTGATGTTCATTTTTAGTGCATGAAATAGTTTTCTTCACTCACATTTATTATAGTTTTCAATTTTTTTTTGCATACATAAACTCTAAAATTTTCATTTTGTTGTGATCTATATTTGCCTTATCTTTTTGTTTATGAGAAAACTGGGGGAGTGAAAGGTCAAGTTTGAAAAAAAAATTGAACATCCAAATTGGAAAAGGACAAATGCTGAGCGAGATAATTCCAAAAAGTGTCTTTGATTTTTTAGGGGCATTTTTTTTAAAATAGGCAAAAAGTGGGTTGTTTGGCTGTGGTAAATATTCCACAGCACGTTAACTTGAGAATTTTATTTTTTCTACCCCTTGAAATTTTTGGATCATGAGGACATTTGCATCTTCAACATGTTTCGGGCATGCAAATCCACCACATTTAAAATGTGTTAGGATCAATTAGAAATCTCTGTCTTATAAAATTCCACCAACCTATTTGGGGTTGTCCTAGTGGAATTTTCCCAACGTGGATAACAAAACTTTTGTTTTCATTTTTAGTGCGTGAAACAATTTTCTTCACTAACATTTATTATTATTTTGAAATTTTTTTCCATACATAAACTCTAAAATTTTTATTTTGTTGTGTTCTATATTTGCCTTATCTTTTTGTGTACGAGAAAACTGGGATAGTGAAAACGCAGGTTTGGAAAAAAATTGAAGTTCCAAAATAGAAATGCACAAATGTTGAGAGAGAAAATTCCAAAATGTATCTGTGATTTTTTAGGTCCGCTTTTTGTAAAATAGGCAAAAAAAATGGCTTGTTGGCTCATGTAAATATCCCACCGCACGTTAATTTGAGAATTTAATTTTTTGTACTCGGTAAAATTTTTGGATAATTAGGTCATTTGCATCTTCAACATGTTTCTAGCATGCATATCCACCACATTTAAAACATGTAAGGATCAATTACAAATCTCTCTCTTATAAAATTCCACAAAGGTATTAGGGGTTGTACTAGTGGAATTTCCCCACATGGATAACAAAACTTCGGTGTTCATTTTTAGTGTGTAAAATAATTTTCTTCACTCACATTTATTATAGTTTTAAAATTTGTTTTGCATACATAAACTCTAAAATTTTCATTTTGTTGTGATTTATATTTGCCTTATCTTTTTGTTTATGAGAAAACTGGGGGAGTGAAAACTCAAGTTTGAAAAAAAATTGAACATCCAAATTGGAAATGGACAAATGCAGAGAGAGATAATTCCAAAAAGTATCTATGATTTTTTAGGTCCACTTTTTGTAAAATAGGCAAAAACTCGTTGTTTGGCTGTGGTAAATATTTCACTGCACGTTAACTTGAGAATTTTATTTTTTCTACTCCTTGAAATTTTCAGATCATTAGGTCATTTGCATCTTCAACATGTTTCTGGCATGCATTTCCACTACATTTAAAATATGTTAGGATCAATTAGAAATCTCTGTCTTATAAATTCCACCAAGTTGTTAAGGGTTGTCCTAGTGGAATTTCCCCAACGTGGATAACAAAACTTTTGTTTACATTTTTAGTGCGTGAAATAATTTTCTTCACTCACATTTATTATAGTTTTGAAATTTTTTTGCATACATAAACTCTGAAATTTTCATTTTGTTGTGTTCTATATTTTCTTATCTTTTTGTGTACGAGAAAACTGGATGAGTGAGAACTCAGGTTTGGAAAATAATTGAAGATCCAAAATGGAAATGCAAAAATGCTGAGAGAGAAAATTCCAAAAAGTATATGTGATTTTTTAGATCCGCTTTTTGTAAAATAGGCAAAAAATGGCTTGTTGGCTCAAGTAAATATCCCACAGCACGTTAATTTGAGAATTTAATTTTTTCTACTTGGTAAATTTTTTGGATAATTAGGTCATTTGCATCTTCAACATGTTTCTGGCATGCATATCCACCACATTTAAAACATGTTAGGATCAATTAAAAATCTCTCTCTTATAAAATTCCACAAAGGTATTAGGGGTTGTACTAGTGGAATTTCCTCACGTGGATAACAAAACTTTGGTGTTCATTTTTAGTGCATGAAATAATTTTCTTCACTCACATTTATTATAGTTTTCAAATTTTTTTTGCATGCATAAACTCTAAAATTTTCATTTTTTTTGTGATTTATGTTTGCCTTATAATTTTGTTTATGAGAAAACTGGGAGTGTGAAAACTCAATTTTGAAAAAAATTAAACATCCATATTGGAAATGCACAAATGCTGAGAGAGATAATTCCAAAAAGTAACTATGATTTTTTAGGTCCGCTTTTTAGTAAAATAGGCATAAAGTGGGTTGTTTGACTCTGGTAAATATTCCACCGCACGTTTACTTGAGAATTCTATTTTTTCCACTCCTTGAAATTTTTGGATCATTAGGTCATTTGCCTCTTCGACATGTTTCTAGCATGCATATCCACCACATTTAAAATATGTTAGGATCAATTAGAAATCTCTTTCTTATAAAATTCCACCAAGCTATTAGGGGTTGTCCTAGTGGAATTTCCCCAACGTGGATAACAAAACTTTGGTTTTCATTTTTAGTGCGTGAAATAATTTTCTTCACTCACATTTATTATAGTTTTGAATTTTTTTTGCATACATAAACTCTAAAATTTTCATTTTGTTGTGTTCTATATTTGCCTTATCTTTTTTGTGTACGAGAAAACTGGGAGAGTGAAAACTCAAGTTTGGCAAAAAATTGAACATCCAAAATGGAAATGCACAAATGCTGAGAGAGAAAATTCTGAAAAGCATCGGTGATTTTTTATGTCTGTTTTTGGTCAAATAGGATAAAAATGTGTTGTTGGCTCATGTGAATATCCCACTGCACGTTAATTTGAGAATTTAATTTTTTCTACTCGTTGAAATTTTTGGATAATTAGGTCATTTGCATCTTCAACATGTTTTTGGCATGCATATCCACCACATTTAAAACATCTTAGGATCAATTACAAATCTTTCTCTTCTAAAATTCCACAAAGCTCTTAGGGGTTGTACTAGTTGAATTTCCCCAACGTGGATAACAAAACTTTGGTGTTCATTTTTAGTGCATGAAATATTTTTCTTCACTCACATTTATTATAGTTTTCAATTTTTTTTGCATACATAAACTCTAAAATTTTCATTTTGTTGTGATCTATATTTGCCTTATCTTTTATTTCACGAGAAAACTGGGTGAGTGAAAACTCAAGTTTGAAAAAAAATGAACATCCAAAATGGAAAAGCACAAATGCTGAGAGAGATAATTCCAAAAAGTTTCTGTGATTTTTTAGGTCTGCTTTTTGTAAAATGGGCAAAAAGTTTGTTGTTTGGCACAGGTAAATATCCTACTGCACGTTAACTTGAGAATCTAATTTTTTCTACTCCTTGAAATTTTTGGATCATTAGGTCATTTGCATCTTCAAAATATTTCTTGCATGCATATCCACCAAATTTAAAACATTTTAGGATCAATTAGATATCTCTTTCATATAAAATTCCTCCAAGCTATTAGGCATTGTACTAGTGGAATTTCCCCAACGTGGATAACAAAACTTTGGAGTTCATTTTTAGTGTGTGAAATAATTTTCTTCACTCACATTTATTTTAGTTTTCAAATGTTTTTGCATACATAAACTCTAAAATTTACATTTTGTTGTGATCTATATTTGCCTTATCTTTTTTTCTTTACGAGAAAACTAGCAGAGTGAAAACTCAAGTTTGAAAAAAAATTGCACATCCAAAATGGAAATGCACAAATGCTGAGAGAGATAATTTCAAAAAGTATCTGTGAATTTTAAGGTCCGCTTTTTGTAAAATGGGCAAAAAGTTGGTTTTTGGGCTCTAGTAAATATCCCACTGCACGTTTACTTGAGAATTTTATTTTTTCTACTCCTTGAAATTTTTGAATCATTAGGACATTTGCATCTTCAAAATTTTTCTGGCATGCATAACCACCACATTTAAAATATGTTAGGATCAATTAGAAATCTCTTTCTTATAAAATTCCACCAAGCTATTAGGGGTTGTCCTAGTGGAATTTCCCCAACGTGGATAACAAAACTTTGGTTTTCATTTTTAGTGCGTGAAATAATTTTCTTCACTCACATTTATTATAGTTTTGATTTTTTTTTTGCATACATAAACTCTAAAATTTTCATTTTGTTGTGTTCTATTTTTGCCTTATCTTTTTGTGTACGAGAAAACTGGGAGAGTGAAAACTCAAGTTTGGAAAAAAATTGAACATCCAAAATGGAAATGTACAAATGTTGAGAGAGTAAATTCTGAAAAGCATCTATGATTTTTTAGGTCCGCTTTTTGTAAAATTGGCAAAAAGTGGGTTGTTGGCTCATGTAAATATCCCACCGCATGTTAATTTTAGAATTTAATTTTTTCTACTTGTTGAAAATTTTGGATAATTACGTCATTTGCATCTTCAACATGTTTCTTGCATGCATATCCACCACATTTAAAACATGTTTCTTGCATGCATATCCACCACATTTAAAACATGTTAGGATCAATTACAAATCTTTCTCTTATAAAATTCCACAAAGCTCTTAGGGGTTGTACTAGTTGAATTTCCCCAACGTGGATAACAAAACTTTTGTTGTTAATTTTTAGTGCGTGAAATAATTTTCTTCACTCACATTTATTGTAGTTTTCAAAATTTTTTGCATACATAAACTCTAAAATTTTCATTTTTTTGTGATCTATATTTGCCTTATCTTTTTGTTTCCGAGAAAACTGGGTGAGTGAAAACTCAACTTTGAAAAAAAATTGAACATCCAAAATGGAAATGCACAAATGCTGAGAGAGATAATTCCAAAAATTTTTTATGATTTTTTAGGTCTGCTTTTTGTAAAATTGGCAACAAAGTAGGTTGTTTGGCACAGGTAAATATCTGACTGCACGTTAACTTGAGAATCTAATTTTTTCTACTCCTTGAAAATTTTGGATTATTAGGTCATTTGCATCTTCGACATATTTCTGGCTTGCATATCCACCACATTTAAAACATTTTAGGATCAATTAGATATCTCTCTCTTATAAAATTCCATAAAGCTATTAGGGGTTGTACTACTGGAATTTCCCCAACGTGGATAACAAAACTTTGGTGTTCATTTTTAGTGCGGGAAATAATTTTCTTCATTCACATATTATAGTTTAAAATTTGTTTTTGCATACATGAATGATAGATGTCAGATTCTGACATGAGAACTAGGTTAATTATAATTGATTAACCCTTATAATTGTGTTATAGGTGGTTATTTATCGGTTTTCACTTGAAACGTGCATTTATTGATTTTGGCATTAATCACTTCTTATATTGCATATTTTTTCTCTTTTGAATGATATTTCATATCTTTTTGGGTTTATTTCTTCCTGAAATGATTTTTATAAATTTAATTATGGAATTTTAGGAGAATTTTTTGTGGAGAAGAAGATATTTACAGAAATGCCATTAGTGGGGGAGGTGATTTTTTAGGGCAAAAATCGTTTTGAAAGAAGGGGAGCCGTGGACCGAAAGGGGGAGGGTCGTGGACTGAAAACAGGGGAGAAATAGAGGAGCCGCCGGTAAAAGGAGAGGAGAGCTCGATTGAGTCTCCCTCCAGCCGCCGACCGTTCGGAGGGAAGACCCGATAGGGTCCTTTGAACACCATTCGTCACCGTCGTCCACCACCATCCGGCAACCGAGAACAGACCAAGGAGAGCTCGAGAGAGTCTCCATCGCGGCGAGTTCAACGCTGCCATTTTCTACTCGCCAGGCCGAGAGGTGATCAGAGAGGAATCCTTCGGCGTCGATTACCCATTTTCGACCATTTCCGAAGCTATTCCGACTCTGACCGAGACTCGAGAGAGCCGGTCAGATGACTTCGTCTCCATTCCGTTGAATGCTGTTCGTCACCTCCATCCGTGGGTTTCTATCCTTCTTTGCCGGCATCGTCTCTACCTCCAGCCACTCGCTCTTGCAACCCGAAGCCATCAATTACTGGAAATTGCAGCACCCGTGGGAACGAACCATTTGCTGCCCGAGCGAGAGGAAGGAGAAGGGGAGTAATCCAGCAATTTTTAATTTAATTTTCCTATAGTTTGAACTTAGGTTTTGAATGTTTATTAAATTTGATTTGAGAATTAATGTTTATCGAATATTTGTTTTCCAGAAAAAAAAAAAAAAACATGCTTAAGACTCCTATTGGTATGTCTCCATTTCGCCTAATGTTCGGCAAAGCATGTCATTTACCTGTTGAGCTTGAGCATAGAGCTTATTGGGCCATTAAGGCTTTAAATATTGATTTGGCTCAAGCGGGTGAGGAGAGGAAATTGCAATTGAATGAGTTGGAGGAGATACGTCATGATGCTTATGAGAATGCCAAACTGTACAAGAAGTGAACAAAGCTTTTACATGATAAATCTATTTTTTGCAAGTCTTTTACTGTTGGGCAGAATGTTTTACTTTATAACTCACGATTGCATTTGTTTCCAGGGAAGTTGAGATCCAGGTGCTCCTGTCCATTTGAGGTTACACAGGTGTCTCCTCATGGCGCTGTTGAGATCCGCAATCACGGAGACTGGTCGGTCTTCAAAGTTAACTGTCAGAGGCACAAACCATCTCGTGAGAATGTCCCCACACTGGAGGAGGCGATGGTGATTTTCTTGAAGGAACCTATCCTTTCATTTTGACTGTGTCAGAGTCTTGCTTACGACTATAAACTTTGCACATTGTGGGCAATCCCCACGTTTCTATCCCTTTGTACATTACAATTTTTATTTTTGGCTTATTCATTCTTATTGGGATAACCTTTGGTGTACTCTAGTCTTGATTCATTGGAGGTCCCCAGGCGATGCCGGCCCCGTCATGGACTCTGGGTATTATCTTGTCGGCTGAGAGCGTAAATGGTTCCGGTAGTCAATGACCAGACTTTTGGTCCCTAGTTTGAGAGGTCTGTACTGAAACAACCGTTCTGGGATTGACCAGTTCGATCTTGAAGTATTGAATGAAAACCTTATGGTGAGTAACTCAAGGACTTGTGTTTAGTGCGTAATTCTTGTTGCCTTCAGTGGCCAGTCACACGGAGATTTCTTCAAAGTGTGATGTGGGACAGCGGTTTCATCTACGGATGATTACCTACGGGTACGGCTGATACGAGTAAACCTTCGTCGAGGGAGACTATGTATCATTCCTGGGGGTCTTTATTGACTCTTCGGTATTATTGTTGATGACCAAACACATATGGTCCCACCTATGGATTTAGGAGCCCTGAGGGAGCTTAACCCTTACTCTGCTGGAGTATAACTAGTTAAGCTTTGAGTCAACTGGAGTAGTAGCTACTAGACAAGAAGACTAGCACCAGAACCGACGTTAAGGCCAGCAATAAATCGTCTAGTAAATCAGATATTTTAGTGATTGTTAGTTGGTTTGTTTGAGGATGTGTCATGCTCTAGGTTTGATGGTGTTTGCTGGTATCTCTTTTCCTTGCACTGTTTTGGCTTTGCTTTACTTCTTGTGTGCCAATGGAGCATGTGGTTTCCATGAGTTTTATTATTCTTTAGCTATTATTCCTTTTTGTAGTCGTTCTGGTGTTTTAATTTTTCCCCATTGAGGACAATGTATGGTTTAGGTTTGGGGGGGAAACGGCTCTTTTATGTCTTAGCAATGAATTTCTTTTGATTTTTGTTCGTGGTTTTCAAATTACTCCTCTTAGTATGTGGTTAACTTTAGTATAGTTAAAATAAGTTGCTCAAATGTGTTTCAAATTTTATTGTAAAACTGTGTAGAATATGCCTATAAGAAATCTGATATCATTTGTTGTGATCCATGAGAATTCAGTGGGATAACTTACTATTGCATTAGACTTGGAACTTAGTTGCAAAAGAGAGCATGTAAATCTAGTGTTGATCTATGTTAGTCTGAATAGTCTTTTATGCCTATTTGAACTCATTCTTTTTTATATCTCAGTGAAATTCCTTGTTATAATGTATGAATGCAAATGGAAATGCTCTTGCTTGCAAAAGACAGATAACCTCAGAAACAGCCTGGGCAAACCCAGGGACATGCACCAGAACAGTCTGTTACTTAAAAATAAGTGCATGTACAGTGAAGATGAATAAAAAATGGTGGTAATACTAAAAGTATTCAGTGAAACAAAAATTACGCTGATAATATCAAAAATGCGCTGGTAATAGCGAAAAATGGGTTTAAATCTGGAAGCAATGAGTTGAAAGAAGTTGTAGGTCAAGATTGAAATTTGTATACGTATTTTGTGAGATTGTTAGACAACAGGCTTACTCTACTATTTTCTCTTAATTGTGATGTGACCAGGATTTTATTATTATTTGTTGCCTCTTTGTTCTGTTGAAGTAATTGCTTATGGGTCACATTGGTTCAGGTGGAGTAACAATGAGTGTATTTGGATTGATAATGTGCTATATTTTACACAGGTTTTCAAATTGAGCAGGGTTTCAAATGATTTTTAGACATTTTACGATACCAAGTGTTAGTCATATGCTAATGAGGAGTAAATTTTCTTCACTTTTCTTTTTATATTGTTGATTTAGATGAATTTTGTCGATAAATTCCAGGCAAACCCTCATGAGACACAACTCGTCCACTACTGTAAAGTAGGGGTTTAATGGCTTGTTGCATGCGCTAAATGCAATCGTGTTCCCTACGAAAGTGGCATTTTGTTTTCCTAGGCTTAATTTTGGTTCTGTTGCTGTTTTGCTAGGGACTAGCAAAGACTTAGGTATGGGGGTGTGATAGATTTCAGATTTTGACATCAGAACTAGGTTAATTATAATTTAATAACCCTTATAATTGTGTTATAGGTGGTTATTTATCGATTTTCACTTGAAACGTGCATTTATTGAATTTGGTATTAATCACTACTTATATTGCATATTTTTTCTCTCCTGAATGATATTTCATTGCTTTTAGGGTTTATTTCTTCCAAAAATGATTTTTATGGATTTAATTATGAAATTTTAGGAGAATTTTGTGTGGAGAAGAATTTACAGAAATGCCATTAGTGGGGGAGGTAATTTTTAGGGCAAAAATCGTATTAAAAGCAGGGGAGCCGTGGATCGAAAGGGGGAGGACCGTGGACCGAAAGCAGGGGAGAAACAGAGGAGCCACTGGCGAAAGGAGAGGAGAGCTCGAGAGAGTCTCCCTCCAGCCGCCGATCGTTCGGAGGGAAGACCCGAGAGGGCTCCCTTCGAATACCGTTCGTCACCGTCGTCCACCACCATCCGGCAACCGAGAACAGACTGAGGAGAGCTCGAGAGAGTCTCCATCACGGTGAGTTTGACACTGCCATTTTCAGCTCACTAGGCTGAGAGGTAACTCGAGAGGGCTCCTCCGGCGTCGATTACCCATTTTTGACCATTTTTGAAGCTATTCCGACTCCGACCGAGACTTGAGAGAGCCGGTCAGATGACTTCGGCTCCATTCCGTCCAACGCCGTTCGTCACCTCCATCCGTTGATTTCTATCCTTCTTCGCCGGCATCGTCTCTACCTCTGGCCACTCACTCTTGCAACCCGAAGCCTTCAATTTCTGGAAATTGCAGCACCCGTGAGAACGAGCCATTTGCTGCCCGAGCGAGAGGAAAGAGAAGGGGAGTAATCTGGCATTTGTAATTTAATTTTCCTATAGTTTGTGCTTAGGTTTTGAATTTTTATTAAATTTGATTTGAGAATTAATGTTTATTGATTTTTTTTTTCCGGATATTTGATCAAATTAGCTAGTTAGGGTAGGATTGTAATTTAGGTTGGATTTTGGTATTTTAATCCGATTTCTGTCTTTCAGTCTATGCGCCCGAGAGGGGATAGACACAAGGATTGAGAAATCGGATTCGTGATTACTTGGTGCTCGAGAGAGGCACGAATCACGAAAAAATCCAGAGTTGATAATTTTAGCATCATCACAATAGGAAATTGATTCTCTGCAATCTATTGTAATCCGATCTTTGTCATTAACTCTAGACGCTCGAGAGGGGCTAGACGCAAGGATTGAAAATCCGGATTCGTGGTTACGTGGCACTCGAGAGAGGCATGAATCACGGTAAAATCTAGAGTTGACGTTTCCTATTGTGCAAGTAGTTAATTAGATTATTTCTTGATAATGTAGGATATAATTAGTGTTTAGTTCAGATTAATTAGTCATATTTGGTTAGGCTAGTTGATTGAAGAATACACAAAATTCAGTCCTCCATGTGGATATGACCCTCGCTTCTTGCTAGATTACATGAACGATTCGTACGCTTGCCAGGTATAAAAGCCGATCTAATTAAATTTTACATTAATAAACTCTAAAATTTTCATTTTGTTGAGATCAATATTTGCCTTATCTTTTTGTTTAAGAGAAAACTAGGAGAGTGAAAACTCAAGTTTGAAAAATAATTGAACATCCAAAATGGAAATGCACAAATGCTAAGAGAGATAATTCTAAAAAGTATCTGTGATTTTTTAGGTCCGCTTTTTGTAAAATAGGCAAAAAGTGGGTTTTTTGGTTCTGGTGAATATTCCACCGCACGTTAACTTGAGAATTTTATTTTTTCTACTCCTTGAAATTTTTGGATCATTAGGTCATTTGCATCTTCAACATGTTTCTGACATGCACATCCACCACATTTAAAAAAATGTTAGGATCAATTAGAAATCTCTTTCTTATAAAATTCCACCAAGCTATTAGGGGTGGTACTAGTGGAATTTCCTCAACTTGGAAAACAAAATTTTGGTGTTCTTTTTTTTGTGCATGAAATAATTTTATTCACTCACATTTATTAAAGTTTTCAAAATTTTTTGCATACATAATCTCTAAAATTTTCATTTTGTTGTGATCTATATTTGCCTTATCTTTTTGTTTACGAGAAAAATGGGAGAGTGAAAATTAAAGTTTGAGAAAACATTGAACATCCAAAATGGAAATGCACAAATGCTGAGAGATATAATTCCAAAATGTAGCTGTGATTTTTTAGGTCCAAATTTTGTAAAAGAAGCAAAAGGTTGGTTGTTTGGCTCTGGTAAATATCCCACCGCACGTTAACTTGAGAATTTAATTTTTTTATACTCCTTGAAATTTTCTAATCATTAGGTCATTTGCATCTTCAACATGTTTCATGCATGCATATCCACCACAATTAAAACATTTTAGGATCAATTAGATATCTTTTTCTGATAAAATTTCACCAAGCTAATAGCGGTTGTACTAGTGGAATTTCCCAAATGCGGATAACAAAACTTTGGTGTTTATTTTTAGTGCATGAAATAATTTTCTTCACTCACATTTATTATAGTTTTCAAAAATTTTTGCATACATAAATTCTAAAATTTTCATTTTGCTGTGATCTACATTTGCCTTAACTTTTTGTTTACAAGAAAATGGGGAGAGTGAAAACTCAAGATTGAAAAAAAATTGAACATCCAAAATGGAAATGCACAAATGCTGAGAGAGATAATTCCAAAAAGTATCTATGATTTTTTAGGTCCGCTTTTTGTAAAATAGGCAAAAAGTGGGTTGTTTGGCTCTGGTAATTATCCTACCGCACGTTAACTTGAGAATTTAATTTTTTCTACTCCTTGAAATTTTTGGATCATGAGGTCATTTGCATCTTCAAAATGTTTCTCGCGTGTATATCCACGACATTTAAGACATGTTAGGATAAAAAAGAAATCTCTTTCTTGTAAAATTCGACCAAGCTATTAGGGGTTGTACTAGTGGAATTTCCCAAACGTGGATAACAAAACTTTGGTGTTCATTTTTAGTGCGTGAAATAATTTTCTTCACTCAAATTTATTATAGTTTTTAAATTTTTTTGCATACATAATAAACTCTTAAATTTTCATTTTGTAGTGATCTATATTTCCCTTATCTTTCTGTTTACCAGAAAACAGTGAGAGTGAAAACTCAAGTTTGAAAAAAAATTGAACATCCAAAATGGAAATGTACAAATGCTGAGAGAGATAATTCCAAAAAGTATCTGTGATTTTTTAGGTTCGCTTTTTGTAAAATGGGCAAAAAGTTGGTTTTTTGACTCAGGTAAATATACCACAGCACGTTAACTTGAGGATTTAATTTTTTTTACTCCTTGAAATTTTTGGATCATTAGGTCATTTGCATCTTCAACATGTTTCTAGCAAGCATATCCACTACATTTAAAACATGTAAGGGTCAATTAGAAATCTCTTTTTTATAAAATTCCACCAAGATATTTGGGGTTGTACTAGTGGAATTTCCCAAACGTGGATAAAAAAAGTTTGGTGTTCATTTTTAGTGCGTGAAATAATTTTCTTCACTCACATTTATAATAGTTTTGAAATTTTTTTGCATACATAAACTCTAAAATTTTCATTTTGTTGTGATCTATATTTTCCTTATGTTTTTTTACGAGAAAACTGGGAGAGTGAAAAGTCAAGTTTGAAAAAAAATTGGACATCCAAAATGGAAATGCACAAATGCTGAGATTGATAATTCCAGAAAGTATATGCGATTTTTTTAAGTCCGGTTTTTGTAAAATAGGCAAAAAGTGGGTTGTTTGGCTCCGGTAAATATCCCACAGCATGTTAACTTGAGAATTTAAGTTTTTCTATACCATGAAATTTTTGGATCATTAGGTCATTTGCACCTTCAACATGTTTCTGGCATGCATGTCCACCACATTTAAAACATGTTAGGATCAATTACAAATCTCTTTCTTGTAAAATTCCACCAAGCTATTAGGGGTTGTACTAGTGAAATTTCCCAAACGTGGTTAACAAAACTTTGGTGTTACTTTTTAGTGCGTGAAATAATTTTCTTCACTCACATTTTTTATTGTTTTCAAATTTTTTTGGATACATAAACTCTAAAATTTTTATTTTGTTGTGAACTATATTTGCCTTATCTTTTTTATTATGAAAAAACAGGGAGAGTGAAAACCCAAGTTTGCAAAAAAATTGAACATCCAAAAGGGAAATGAACAAATACTGTGTGAGAAAATTCCAAAAAGTGTCATTGATTTTTTAGGTCCGCTTTTTGTAAAATATGCAATAAGTGGGTTGTTTGGCTCTAGTAAATATCCCACAGAACGTTAAGTTGAGAATTTTATTTTTTCTACTCCGTCAAATTTATGGATCATTAGGTCATTTGCATCTTCAACATGTTTCTGGCATGCATATCCACCACATTTAAAATATGTTAGGATCAATTAGAAATCTTTTTCATATAAAATTCCACCAAGCTATTATGGGTTGTACTAGTGGAATTTTCCAAACGTGGATAACAAAACTTTGGTTTTCATTTTTAGAGCTTGAAATAATTTTCATCTCTCACATTTATTTTAGTTTTCAAATTTTTTTTGCATATATAAACTCTAAAATTTTCATTTTGTTGTGATCTTTATTTTCCTTATCTTTTTGTTTACGAGAAAACTGGGAGAGAGCAAACTCAAGTTTGAAAAAAAATTGAACATCAAATATGGAAATGCACAAGCGCTGAGATAGATAATTCCAAAAAGTATCTGTGATTTTTGAGGTCCGGTTTTTGTAAGATAGGCAAAAAGTGGGTAGTTTGGCTCTGGTAAATATCCCACCGCTCGTTAACTTGAGAATTTAATTTTTTTCTACTCCTTGAAAATTTTGGATCATTAGGTCATTAGCCTCTTCAACATTTTTCTGGCATGCATATGCACCACATTTAAAACATATTAGGATCAATTAGAAATCTCTTTCTTATAAAATTCGACCACGCTATTAGGGGTTGTACTAGAGGAATTTCCCAAAAGTGGATAACAAATTGTTGGTGTTCATTTTTAGTGAGTGAAATAATTTTCTTCACACATTTATTTTAGTTTTCAAATTTTTTTTACATACATAAACTATAAAATTTTCATTTTGTTGTGATCTATATTCTCCTTATCTTTTTGTTTACGAGAAAACTGGGAGAGTGAAAACTCAAGTTTGAAAAAAAATTGAACATCCAAAATGGAAATGCAAAAATGCTGAGAGAGATAATTCCAAAAAGTATCTGTGATTTTTGAAATTTGCTTTTTGTAAAATAGGTAAAATGTGGGTTGTTTGGCTCTCGTAAATATCCCACCGCACGTTAACTTGAGAATTTAATTTTTTCTACTCCTTGAAATTTTTAGATCATTAGGTCATTTGCATCTTCAACATGTTTCTGGCATGCATATCCACCAAATTTAAAACATGTTTGGATCAATTAGAAATCTCTTTCTTATAAAATTCCACCAAGCTATAAGGGGTTGTACTAGTGGAATTTCCCCAACGTGGATAAAAAAACTTTTGTTTTCATTTTTAGTGCGTGAAATAATTTTCTTCTCTCACATTTATTATAGTTTTCAAAAAAAATTTCCTACATAAACTCTAAATTTTTTATTTTGTTGTGATCTATATTTTCCTTATCTTTTTGTTTACGAGCAAACTGGGAGAGTGAAAACTGAAGTATGAAAAAAAATTGAACATCCAAAATGGAAATGCACAAATGCTGAGAGAGATAATTCCAAAAAGTAACTGTGATTTTTTAGGTCTGCTTTTAGTAAAATAAGCAAAAAGTGGGTTGTTTGGCTCTGGTAAATATCCCACCGCACGTTAACTTGAGAATTTAATTTTTTCTACTCCTTGAAATTTTTAGATCATTAGGTCATTTGCATCTTTAACATGTTTTTGGCGTTCATATTCACCACATTTAAAAGATGTTAGGATCAATTAGAAATCTCTTTCTTATAAAATTCCACCTAGCTATTAGGGGTTGTACTAGTGGAATTTCCCCAACGTGGATAACAAAACTTTGGTGTTCAATTTTAGTGCGTGAAATAATTTTCTTAACTCACATTTGTTAAAGTTTTCAAATTTTTTTACATACATAAACACTAAAATTTTTATTTTTTTGTGATCTATATTTGCCTTATCTTTTTGTTTACGAGAAAACTGGGAGAGGAAAAACTCAAGTTTGAAAAAAAATTGAACATCCAAAATGGAAATGCACAAATACTTAGAGAGATAATTCATAAAAGTATCTGTGATTTTTTAGCTCTGCTTTTTGTAAAATAGTCAAAAAATGTGTTGTTTGGCTCTGGTAAATATCCCACCGCACTTTAACTTGGGAATTTAATTTATTCCACTCCATGAAATTTTAAGATCATTAGGTCATTTGCATCTTCATAATGTTTCTGGCATGCATTTCCACCACATTTCAAACATGTTAGGATCAATTACAAATCTCTTTCTTCTAAAATTCCACCAAGCCATTAGGGGTTGTACTAGTGGAATTTCCCCAACGTGCATAACAAAACTTTGGTGTTCATTTTTAGTGCATGAAATAATTTTCTTCACTCACATTTATTATAGTTTTCAAATTTTTTTTTTAACATATACTCTAAAATTTTTATTTTGTTGTGATATATATTTGCCTTATCTTTTTGTTGACGAGAAAACTGGGAGAGTGAACACTCAAGTTTGAAAAAAAATTGAACAACCAAATTAAGAATGTAAAAATGCTGAGAAACATAATTCCAAAGTGTATTTGTGATTTTTTAGGTCCGCTTTTTGTAAAATAGGCAAAACGTGGGTTGTTTCGCTCTGGTAAATATCCCATGGCACGTTAAGTTGAGAATTTAATTTTTTTCTACTCCATGAAATTTTTCGATCATTAGGTCATTTTCATCTTCAACCCTGTTTTCAAGGAGTAGAAAAAATAAAATTCTCATGTTAACCTACTGTGGGATATTTACCAGAGCCAAACAACCCAGTTTTTGCCTATTTTACAAATATCGGACCAAAAAAATCATAGATAGTTTTTGGAATTGTCTTTATCAACATTTGTGCATTTCCATTTTGGATATTTAATTTGTTTTCAAACTTAGTTTTCTCTCTCCTTGTTTTCTCGTAAACAAAAAAATAAGGCAAATATAGATCACAACAAAATGAAAATTTTAGAGTTTATTATGTATGCAAAAAAAATTTATAACCATAATAAATGTGAGTGAAGAAAATTATTTCAAGCACTAAAAATGAACACCAAAGTTTTGTTATCCACATTTGGGAAATTCCACTAGTACAACCCCTAATAGCTTGGTGGAATTTTATAAGAAAGCGATTTCTAATTGATCCTAACATGTTTTAAATGTGGTGGATAAGCTTGCAAGAAACATGTTGAAGATGCAAATTACCTAATGATCGACAAATTTCATGGAGTAGAAAAAATTAAATTCTCAAGCTAACGTGCGGTGGGATATTTACCAGAGCCAAACAAACCACTTTTTGCATATTTTACAAAAAGCGGACCTAAAAAATCACAGATACTGTTTAGAATTATCTCTCTCAGCATTTGTGTATTTCCATTTTGGATGTTCAATTTTTTTTCAAACAAGGGTTCACACTCGCCCAATTTTTCTGTAAACAAAAAGATAAGGCAAATATAGATCACCAAAAAATTAAAACTTTAGAGTTGTTGTATGAAAAAAATTTTGAAAACTATAATAAATGTGAGTGAAGAAAATTATTTCATCCACTAAAAATGAACACCAAAGTTTTGTTAGCCACGTTTGGGAAATTCCACTTGTACAACCCCAAATAACTTGGTGGAATTTTATAAGAAAGAGATTTCTAATCGATCCAAACATGTTTTAAATGTGGTGGATATGCATGCCAGAAACATGTTGAAGATGCAAATGACCTAATGATCCAAAAATTTCAAGGAGAAGAAAAAATTAAAATCTCAAGTTAACATGCGGTGGGATATTTACAAAGCCAAACAACCCACTTTTTGCCTATTTTACAAAAAACGCCCGTAAAAAATCACAGATACTGTTTGGAATTATCTCTCTCAGCATTTGTGCATTTCCATTTTGGATGTTCAATTTTTTTTCGAACTTGAGTTTTCTCTCTCCCAGTTTTCTCATAAACAAAAAGATAAGGCAAATAAGGATCACAACAAAATGATAATTTTAGAGTTTATTATGTATGCATAACTATTTTAAAACTATAATAAATGTGAGTGAAGAAAATTATTTAACGCACTAAAAATGAACACCAAAGTTTTGTTATCCACGTTTGGGAAATTCCACTAGTACAACCCCTAATAGCTTGGTGGAATTTTATAAGAAAGAGATTTCTAATTGATCCTAACAAGTTTTAAATGTGGTCGATATGCATGCCAGAAACATGTTGAAGATTTAAATGACCTAATGATCCAAAAATTTTGAGGAGTAGAAAAAATTAAATTCTCAAGTTTACTTGCAATGGGATATTTACTAGAGCGAAACAAGCCACGTTTTGCCTAATTTACAAAAAGCGGACCTAAAAAATCACAGATACATTTTGGAATTATGTTCCTCAGCATTTTTACATTTCCATTTTGGTTGTTCAATTTTTTTTCAAACTTGAGTGTTCACTCACCCAGTTTTCTCGTGAACAAAAAGATAAGGCAAATATATATCACAACAAAATAAAAATTTTAGAGTTTATGTATAAAAAAAATTTGAAAACTATAATAAATGTGAGTGATGACAATTATTTCATGCACTAAAAATGAACACCAAAATTTTGTCATCCACGTTGGGGAAATTCCACAAGTACAACCCCCAATAGCTTGGTGGAATTTTATAAGAAAGAGATTTGTAATTGATCCTAACTTGTTTGAAATGTGGTGGATATACATGCCAGAAAAATATTGAAGATGCAAATGACCTAATGATCTTAAAATTTCATGGTGTGGAATAAATTAAATTCCCAAGTTAAAGTACGGTGGGATATTTACCAGAGCCAAACAACCCACTTTTTGACTATTTTACTAAAAGCGGAGCTGAAAAATCACATATACTTTTATGAATTATCTCTCTTAGTATTTGTGCATTTCCATTTTGGATGTTATATTTTTTTTCAAACTTGAGTTTTCCCTCACCCACTTTTCTCGTAAACAAAAAGATACGGAAAATATAGATAACAACAAAATAAAAATTTTAGAGTTTATGTATGTAAAAAAATAGGAAAACTTTAATAAATGTGAGTTAAGAAAATTATTTCACGCACTAAAAATGAACACCAAAGTTTTTTTATCCACGTTGGGGAAATTCCACTAGTACAACCCCTAATAGCTTGGTGGAATTTTATAAGAAAGAGATTTCTAATTGATCCTAACATCTTTTAAATGTGGTGAATATGCACGCCAAAAACATGTTGCAGATGCAAATGACCTAATGATCTAAAAATTTCAAGGAGTAGAAAATATTAAATTCTCAAATTAACGTGCGGTGGGATATTTACCAGAGCCAAACAACCCACTTTTTGCTTATTTTACTAAAAGCGGACCTAAAAAATCACAAATACTTTTTGGAATTATCACTCTTAGCATTTGTGCATTTCCATTCTGGATGTTCAATTTTTTTTCGAACTTGAGTTTTCACTCTCCCAGTTTGCTCGTAAACAAAAAGATAAGGCAAATATAGATCACAACAAAAAAATAAATTTAGAGTTTATGTATGAAAAAAATTTGAAAACTATAATAAATGTGAGAAAAGAACATTATTTCATGTACTAAAAATGAACACCAAAGTTTTGTTCTCCATGTTTGGGAAATTCCACTATTACAACCTCTAATAGCCTTGTGAAATTTATAAGAAAGATATTTCTAATTGATCCTAACTTGTTTTAAATGTGGTGGATATGCATGCCAAAAGCAAATTGAAGATGCAAATGACCTAATGATCCAAATCTTTCAATGAGTAGAAAAAATTAAATTGTCAAGTTAACGTGCGGTGGGATATTTACCAGAGCAAAATAACCCACTTTTTGCCTATTTTACTAAAAGCGGCCATAAAAATCACATATATCTTTTGAAATTATCTCTCTCAGCATCTGTGCATTTCTATTTTATATGTTCAATTTTTTTTCAAACTTGAGTTTTCACTCTCCCAGTTTTCTTTTTAACAAAAAGATATGGCAAATAAAGATCACAACAAAATGAAAATTTAAGAGTTTGTTATGTTTGCAAAAAAATTATAAAAAAAAATAAATGTGAGTGAAGAAAATTATTTAATGCACTAAAAATGAACACCAAAGTTTTGTTATCCACATTTGGGAAATTCCACTAGTACAACCCTTAATAGCTTGGTGGAAATAAATAAGAAAGAGATTTCTAATTGATCCTAACATGTTTTAAATGTGGTGTATATGCATGCCAAAAACATGTTGAAGATGCAAATGACTTAATGATCCAAAAATTTCGAGTAAAGTTAAATTCTGAAGTTAACATGCGGTTGGATATTTACCAGAGCCAAACAACCCACTTTTTGCCTATTTTACAAAAAGCGGATCTAAAAAATCACATACACTTTTTCAAATTATCTCTCTCAGCATTTGTGCATTTCCATTTTGGATGTTCAATTTTTTTTTTAAAATTAAGTTTTCACTCTCCCTGTTTTCTCATCAACAAAAAGATATGGCAAATATAGATCACAACAAAATGAAAATATTAGAGTTTATTATGTCTGCAAAAAAAATTGAAAACTATAATAAATGTGAGTGAAGAAAATTATTTCACGCACTAAAAATGAACTCAAAGTTTTGTTATCCACGTTTGGGAAATCCCACTAGTACAACCGCTAATATCTTGGTGGAATTTTATAAGAAACAGATTTCTAATTGATCCTATCATGTTTTTAATGTGGTGGATCATGCATGCAAGAAACATGCTGAGGATGCAAATGACCTAATGATCCAAAAATTTGAAGGAGTAGAAAAAAATAAATACTCAAGTTAACGTGCAGTGGGATATTTACTAGAGCCAAACAACCCACTTTTTGCCTAATTTAGAAAAAGCGGATCTAAAAAATCACTGATACTTTTTGGAATTATCTCTCTCTGCTTTTGTGCATTTCCATTTTGGTTGTTCAATTTTTATGTAAACTTGAGTTTTCACTCTCCCTGTTTTCTTGTAAACAAAAAGATAAGACAAATATAAATCACAACAAAATGAAAATTTTAAAGTTTAAGAAGTATGCAAAAAAATTTGAAAACTAAAATATATGTGAGTGAAGAAATTTATTTCACGCACGAAAAATGAAAACCAATGCTTTGTTATCCAAGTTAGGGAAATTCCACTAGTACAACCCCTAATAGCTTGGTGGAATTTTATAAGAAAGAGATTTCTAATTGATCCAAACATGTTTTAAATGTTGTGGATATGCATGCCAAAAACATGTTGAAGATGCAAATGACCTATCGATCCAAAAATTTCAACGAGTAGAAAAAATTAATTTCACAAGTTCACATGGGGTGGGATTTAATCCAGAGCCAAGCAATCCACTTTTCTCCTATTTTACAAAAAGGGCACCTAAAAAATCACAGATACTTTTTGGAACTATCTCTGTCAGCATTTGTGCATTTCCATTTTGGATGTTCAATTTTTTTCAAACTTGACTTTTCACTCTCCATGTCTTCTCGTAAACAAAATAGTAAGGCAAATATCGATCACAACAAAATGAAAATTTTTGAGTTTATTATGTTTTCTTAAAAATTTGAAAACTATAATAAATGTGAGTGAAGAAAATTATTTAACGCACAAAAAATGGACACCAAAGTTTTGTTATCCATGTTTGGAAAATTCCACTTGTACAACCCCTAATAGCTTGGTGGTATTTGATATGAAAAAGATATCTAATTGATCCAACATGTTTTAAATGTGGTGGATATGAATGCCAGAAACATGTTGAAGATGCAAATGACCTAATGATCCTAAAATTTAAAGGAGTAGAAAAAAATAAATTCTCAAGTTAACGTGCGGTGGGATATTTACATGAGCCAAACAACCCACTTTTTGCCTATTTTACAAAAAGCGGACTTAAAAAATCATAGGTAATTTTTGGAATTATTTATCTCAGCATTTGTGGATTTCTATTTTGGATGTTCAATTTTGTTTCAAACTTGAATTTTCACTCTCCCAGTTCTCTCGTAAAAAAAAGATAAGGAAAATATAGATCAGAACAAGATGAAAATTTTAAAGTTTATAATGTATGCAAAAAAAATTGAAAACTATAATAAATGTGAGTTAAGAAAATTATTTCTCGCACTAAAAATGAACACCAAAGTTTCCTTACCCACGTTTCAAAAATCCACTAGTACAACCCCTAATATCTTGATGGAATTTTATAAGAAAGAGATTTCTAATTGATCCTCACATGTTTTAAATGTGGAGGATATGCATGCGAGAAACATGTTGAAGATGCAAATGACCTATTGATCCAAAAATTTTTAGGATTAGAAAAAATTAAATTCTCAAGTTAACGAGAGCAGGGATTTTTAGCAGAGCCAAACAACCCACTTTTTGCCTATTTTACAAAAAGTGAACCTAAAAAATCATAGATACTTTTTGGAATTATCTCCCTCAGCATTTGTGCATTTACATTTTTAGATTTTGGATGTTCAATTTTTTTTCAAACCAGAGTTTTCACTCTCTCAGTTTTCTCGTAAACAAAAAGATAAGGCAAATATAGATCACAACAAGATGAAAATTTTATAGTTTTTTATGTATGCAAAAAAATTTAAAAACTATAATAAATGTGAGTGGAGAAAATTATTTCACGCACTACAATAAACACCAAAGTTTTGTTATACACGTTTGGGAAATCCCACTAGTACAACCCCTAATAGCTTAGTGGAATTTTATAAGAAAGAGATTTCTAATTGATCCTCAAATGTTTTAAATGTGGTGGATATGCATGCCAGAAACATGTTGAAGATGCAAATGACCTAATTATCAGAAAATTTCTAGGTGTAGAAAAACTTAAATTCTAGAGTTAGCGAGCGGTGCGATATTTACTAGAGCCAAACAACCCAATTTTTGACTATTTTACAAAAAGCAGACCTAAGTAAACACAAATACTTTTTGGAATTATCTCTCTCAGCATTTGTGCATTTCCATTTTGGATGTTCAATTTTTTTTCATACTTGAGTTTTCACTCTCCCAGTTTTCTCGTAAACAAAAACATATGGCAAATATAGATCACAACAAAATGAAAATTTTAGAGTTTATGTATGCCAAAAAAATTGAAAACTGTAATAAATGTGAGAGAAGAAAATTATTTCACGCACTAAAAATGAACACCAAAGTTTTGTTATCCACAATTGGGAAATTCCTCTAGTACAACCCCTAGTAGCTGGATGGAATTTTATACGATGGAGATTTCTAATTGATAGGACATATTTTAAAAGTGGAGGATATGAATGCCACAAACATGTTGAAGATGCAAATGACCTAATGATCCAAAAATTTCGAGTAGAAAAAATTTAAATTCTCAAGTTAACGTGCGGTGGGATATTTATCAGAGCCAAACAACCCACTTTTTGCCTATTTTACAAAAAGCTGACCTAAAAAATCACAGATACTTTTTGAAATTATCTCTCTCAGCATTTGTGCATTTAGATTTTGGATGTTCAAATTTTTTTTAAAATTGAGTTTTCACTCTCCCAGTTTCTTCGTAAACAAAAAGATAACGCAAATATAGATCACAACAAAATGAAAATTTTAGAGTTTATTATGTATGCAAAAAAATTTGAAAACTATAATAAATGTGAGTGAAGTAAATTATTTAATGCACTAAAAATGAACACCAAAGTTTTGTTATCGACTTTTGGGAAATTCCACTAGTACAACCCCTAATATCTTGGTGGAATTTTACAAGAAAGAGATTTCTTATTGATCCTAACATGTTTTAAATGTGGTGGATATGCATGCCAGAAACATGTTGAAGATGCAAATGACCTAATGATCCAAAAATTTCAAGGAGTAGAAAAAATTAAATTCTCAAGTTAACGTGTGGTAGGATAATTACTAGAGCCAAACAACCCACTTTTTGCCTATTTTAAAAAAGTCAGACCTAAAAATTCACAGACACTTTTTTAAATTATCTCTCTCAGCATATGTGCATTTCCATTTTGGCTGTTCAATTTTTTTTGAAACTTATATTTTCACTCTTCCTGTTTTCTCATAAACAATAAGTTATGACAAATATAGATCACAACAAAATGAAAATTTTAGAGTTTATTTTGTATGCAAAAAAATATGAAAACTATAATAATGTGAGTGCAGAAAATTATTTCACGCACTAAAAATGAACACCAAAATTTTGTTCTCCACGTTTGGGAAATCCCACTAGTACAACCCCTAATATCGTGGTGGAATTTTATAAGAAAGAGATTTCTAATTTACACTAACAAGTTTTAAATGTGGTGGATATGAATGCCACAAACATGTTGAAGATGCAAATTACCTAATGATCCAAAAATTTCGAGTAGAAAAAATTAAATTCTCAAGTTAATGTGCGGTGGGATATTGACCAGAGCCAAACAACCTACTTTTTGCCTATTTTACAAAAAGCAGACCTAAAAAATCATAGATACTTTTTGGAATTATCTCTCTTAGCATTTGTGAATTTAGATTTTTATATTTTGGATGTTCAATTTTTTTTCAAACTTGAGTTTTCACTCTCCCTGTTTTCTCGTAAACAAAAAGATTACACAAATAAAGATCACAAAAAAATGAAATTTTTAAAGTTTATTATGTATGCAAAAATATTTGAAAACTATAACAAATGTGAGTAAAGAAAATTATTTCACTCACTAAAAATGAACACCAAAGTTTTGTTATCCACGTTTGGGAAATTCCACTAGTACAACCCCTAATAGCTTGTGGAATTTTATAAAAAAGAGATTTCTTATTGATCCTAACATATTTTAAATGTGGTGGATATGCATGCCAGAAACATGTTGAAGATGCAAATAACGATCCAAAAATTTCAAGTAGTAGAAAAAATTAAATTCTCAAGTTAACGTGCGGTGGGATATATACCAGAGCCAAACAACCCACTTTTTTCTTATTTTACAAAAAGGGGACCTAAAAAACCACAGATACTTTTTGGAATTATCTTTGTTAGCATTTGTGCATTTCCATTTTGAACGATCAATTTTTCTTTCGAACTTGAGTTTTCACTCTCCCAGTTTTCTCGTAAGGAAAGTAACAAGGCAAATATAGATCACAACAAAATAAAAATTTTAGAGTTTATTATGTATGCATAAAAATTTGAAAAATAAAATAAATGCGAGTGAAGAAAATTATTCAACACACAAAAAATGAACACCAAGTTTTTGTTATCCACGTTTGGGAAATTCCACTTGTACAACCCCTAATAGCTTGGTGGTATTTTATAAGAAAAAGATATCAAGATGATCCTGACATGTTTTAAATGTGGTGGATATGCATGCCAGAAACATGTTGAAGATGCAAATGACCTAATGATCCAAAAATTTCAAGGAGTAGAAAAAATTAAATTCTCAAGCTAACGTGCGGTGGGATATTTACTAAAGCCAAACAACCCACTTTTTGCCTATTTTACAAAAATCGGACTTAAAAAATCACATATACTTTTCTGATATATCTCTCTCAGCGTTTTTGCATTTCAAATATGGATGTTCAATTTTTTTTCAAACTAGAGTTTTCACTCTCCTAGTTTTCTCTTAAACAAAAAGATAAGGCAAATATAGATCACAACAAGATGAAAATTTTAAAGTTTATTATGTAAGCAAAAAAATTTGAAAACCATAATAAATGTGAGTGAAGAAAATTATTTCACGCACTAAAAATAAACACCAAAGTTTTGTCATCCTTTTTTGGGAAATCCCACTTGTACAACCCCTAATAGCTTGGTGGAATTTTATAAGAAAGAGATTTCTAATTCATCCTCACATGTTTTAAATGTGGTGGATATGCATGCCAAAACATGTTGAAGATGCAAATGACCTAATGATCCAAAAATTTCTAGGAGAAGAAAAAACTAATTCTAGAATTAACGAGCTGTGGGATATTTACCAGAGCCAAACTACCAAATTTTTTCCTATTTTACCAAAAGAGGACCTAAAAAATCACAGATAATTTTTGGAATTATCTCTGTCAGTATTTGTGCATTTCCATTTTGGATGTTCAATTTTTTTTCAAACTTGAGTTTTCACTCTTCCTGTTTTCTCGTAAACCAAAATAAGGTAAATATAGATAAAAAAGAAATGAAAATTTTACAGTTTATGTATCCAAAAAAATTTGAAAACAATAATAAATGTGAGTGAAGAAAATTATTTCACTCACTAAAAGTTAACCCCAAAGTTTTTTATCCATGTTTGGGAAATTCTACTAGTACAACCCCTAATAGCTTGGTAGAATTTTATAAGAAAGAGATTTCTAATTGATCCTACCATGTTTTAAATGTGGTGGATGTGCATGGCAGAAATATGTTGAAGAAGCAAATGACCTAATGATCCAAAAATTTCAAGGAGTAGAAAAAATTAAATTCTTAAGTAAACGTGCGGTGGGATATTTACCAGAGCTAAACAACTCACTTTTTGCCTATTTTTAAAAAAGCGGACCTAAAAAATCACAGATACTTTTCGGAATTATCTCTCTCAGAATTTGTGCATTTCTATTTTGGATGTTTAATATTTTTTTAAACTTGAGTTTTCACTCTCCCAGTTTCCTCGTAAACAAAAAGATCAGGCAAATATAGATCACAACAAAATGAAAATTTTAAAGTTTTTATATGAAAAAAAAGTTGAAAGCTATAATAAATGTGAATGAAGAAAATTATTTCACGCATGAAAAGTGAATACCAAAGTTTTGTTATCCATGTTTGGGAATTCCCACTAGTACTACCTCTAATAGCTTGGTGGAATTTTATAAGAAAGCGATTTCTAAATGATCCTAACATGTTTTAAATGTGGTGGATATGTATGCCAGAAACAAGTTGAAGTTGCAAATGATCTCATGATCCAAAAATTTGTAGGAGTAGAAAAACTTAAATTCTCAAGTTACCGTGCGGTGGGATATTTACTAGAGCCAAACAACCCTCTTTTTGCCTATTTTAAAAAAAAGGGACCTAAAACATCCTAGCACTATGCATTTGTGCATTTCCATTTTGGATGTTCAATTTTTTTTCAAACTTGAGTTTTCACTCTCCCTATTTTCTCGTAATAAAAAAGATAAGGCAAATATAGATCACAACAAAATGAAAATTTTAGAGTCTATTTTGTATGCAAAAAAAATTGAAAACTATAACAAATGTGAGTGAAGAAAATTATTTCACGCAATAAAAATGAACACCAAAGTTTTGTTATCCATGTTTGGGAAATCCCACTAGTACAAACCCTATTAGCATGGTGGAATTTTATAATAAAGAGATTTCTAATTGATCCTAACATATTTTAAATGTGGTGGACATGCATGCTAGAAAAGTGTTGAAGATGCAAATGACCTAATGATCCAAAAATTTCAAGGAGTAGAAAAAATTAAATTCTCAAGTTAACGTGCGATGGGATATTTACTAGAGCCAAACAACCCACTTTTTGCCTATTTTACAAAAGGCGGACCTAAAAAATCACAGATACCTTTTTGAATTATCCCTCTCAGTATTTGTGCATTTTCATTTTGGATGTTCAATTTTTTTTCAAACTTGAGTTTTCACTGTCCTAGTTTTCTCGTAAACAAAAAGATAAGGAAAATATAGAACACAAAAAAATGAAAATTTTAGAGTTTATTATGTATGAAAAAAAATTGAAAACTATAATAAATGCAAGGGAAGAAAATTATTTCACGCACTAAAAATTAACACCAAAGTTTTGTTATCCACGTTTGGGAAATTCCACTAGTACAACCCCGAATAGCTTGATGGAATTTTATAAGAAAGAGATTTATAATTGATCCTAACATGTTTTAAATGTGGTGGATATGCATGCCGGAAACATCTTCAAGATGCAAATGACCTAATGATCCAAAAATTTCAAGGAGTAGAAAAAATTAAATTCTCAAGTTAATATGCGGTGGGATATTAACTAGTGCCAAACAACCGACTTTTTGCCTATTTTACAAAAAGCGGACCTAAAAAATCATAGATACTTTTTGGAATTATCTCTCTCAGCATTTGTGAATTTAGATTTTTATATTTTGGATGTTCAATTTTTTTTCAAACTTGAGTTTTCACTCTCCCTGTTTTCTCGTAAACAAAAAGATTACACAAATAAAGATCACAAAAAAATGAAATTTTTAAAGTTTATTATGTATGAAAAAATTTTTGAAAACTATAACAAATGTGAGTAAAGAAAATTATTTCACTCACTAAAAATGAACACCAAAGTTTTGTTATCCATGTTTGGGAAATCCCACTAGTACAAACCCTATTAGCATGGTGGAATTTTATAATAAAGAGATTTCTAATTGATCCTAACATATTTTAAATTTGGTGGACATGCATGCTAGAAAAGTGTTGAATATGCAAATGACCTAATGATCCAAAAATTTCAAGGAGTAGAAAAAATTAAATTCTCAAGTTAATGTGCGATGGGATATTTACTAGAGCCAAACAACCCACTTTTTGCCTATTTTACAAAAGGCGGACCTAAAAAATCACAGATACCTTTTTGAATTATCCCTCTCAGTATTTGTGCATTTTCATTTTGGATGTTCAATTTTTTTTCAAACTTGAGTTTTCACTGTCCTAGTTTTCTCGTAAACAAAAAGATAAGGAAAATATAGAACACAAAAAAATGAAAATTTTAGAGTTTATTATGTATGAAAAAAAATTGAAAACTATAATAAATGCAAGGGAAGAAAATTATTTCACGCACTAAAAATTAACACCAAAGTTTTGTTATCCACGTTTGGGAAATTCCACTAGTACAACCCCGAATAGCTTGATGGAATTTTATAAGAAAGAGATTTATAATTGATCCTAACATGTTTTAAATGTGGTGGATATGCATGCCGGAAACATCTTCAAGATGCAAATGACCTAATGATCCAAAAATTTCAAGGAGTAGAAAAAATTAAATTCTCAAGTTAACGTGCAGTGGGATATTAACTAGTGCCAAACAACCGACTTTTTGCCTATTTTACAAAAAGCGGACCTAAAAAATCACAAATACTTTTTGGAATTATCTCTCTCAGCATTTGTGCATTTTCATTTTGGATGTTCAATTTTTTTTCAAACTTGAGTTTTCACTCTCCCAGTTTTCTCGTAAACAAAAAGATAAGGCAAATAATGATCACAACAAAATGAAAAGTTTAGAGTTTATTATGTATGCAAAAAAATTTGAAAACTATAATAAATGTGAGTGAAGAAAATTATTTCACGCACTAAAAATGAACACGAAACTTTTACTATCCACGTTTGGAAAATCCCTCTAGTACAACCCCTAATAGCTTGGTGGAAATTTATAACAAAGAGATTTCTAATTGATCCAAACATGTTTTAAATGTGATGAATATGCATGCCAGAAATATGTTGAAGATGCAAATGACCTCATGATCCAAAAATTTCAAGGAGTAGAAAAAATTAAATTCTCAAGTTAATGTGCGGTGGGATATTTACCAGGGCCAAACTACCCACATTTTGCCTATTTTACAAAAAGCAGACCTAAATAATCCCAGAATTATATCTCTCAGCATTTGTGCATGTCCATTTTGGATATTCAATTTTTTTTCAAACAGGAGTTTTCACTCTCCCAGTTTTCTTGTAAACAAAAAGATAAGGAAAATATAGATCACAACAAAATAAAAATTTAAGAGTGTATGATGTATGCAAAAAATTTTGAAAACTATAATAGATGAGAGTGAAGAAAATTATTTGACACACTAAAAATGAACACCAAAGTTTTGTTATCCACGTTTGAGAAATTCCACTAGTACAACCCCTAATAGCTTGGAGGAATTTTATAAGAAAGAGATTTCTAATTGATCCTAACACGTTTTAAATGTGGTGGATTAGCAAGCCAGAAATATGTTGAAGATGCAAATGACCTAATGATCCAAAAATTACAAGGAGAAGAAAAAATTAAATTCTCAACTTAACATGCGGTGGGATATTTACCAGAGCCAAACAACCCACTTTTTGCCTATTTTACAAAAAGCGGACCTAAAAAATTACATATACTTTTTGGAATTATCTCTCTCAGCTTTTATGCATTTCCATTTCTAATGTTTAATTTAGTTTGAAACTTGAGTTTTCACTCTCACAGTTTTCTTGTAAACAAAGTGATAAGGGAAATATAGATCACAACAAAATGAAAATTTTAGAGTTGTATGCTTGCAAAAAAAATTGAAAACTATAATACAAGTGAGTGAAGTAAATTATTTCATGCACTAAAAATGAACTCCAAAGTTTTGTTCTCCACGTTTAGGAAATTCCACTAGTACAACCCCTAATAGCGTGGTGGAATTTTATAAGAAAGAGATTTTTAAATGATCCTAACATGTTTTAAATGTGGTGGATATGCATGGAAGAAACTTGTTGAAGAAGCAAATGACCTAATGATCCAAAAATTTCAAGGTGTAGAAAAAATTTAATTCTCAAGTTAACGTACGGTGGGATATTTACCAGAGCCAAACAACCCAATTTTTGCCTAATTTACAAAAAGCGGACCTAGAAAATCACAGGTACTTTTTTGAATTATCTCTCTCAGCATTTGTTCATTTCCTTTTTGAATGTTTAATTTTGTTTTCAAACTTGAGTTTCACTCTCCCAGTTTTCTTGTAAGCAAAAAGATAAGGCAAATATGGATTACAACAAAATGAAAATTTTAGAGTTTATGTATGCAAAGAAATTTGAAAACTACAATGAATGTGAGTGAAGAAAATTATTTCACGCACAAAAAATGAACACCGGAGTTTTGGTTATCCACGTTGGGTAAATTCCACTAGTACAACCCCTAATAACTTGGTGGAATTTTATAAGAAAGAGATTTCTAATTGATCCTAACATGTTTTAAATGTGGTGAATATGCATGCTAGAAATATGTTGAAGACGCAAATGACCTAATGATCCAAAAATTTCAAGGTGTAGAAAAAATTAAATTCTCAAGTTAACGTGTTGTGGGATATTTGTCGGAGCCAAACAACCCATTTTTTGCCTATTTTACAAAAAGTGGGCCTAAAAAACACAAGATACTTTTTGCAATTATCTCTCTCAGCATTTGTGCATTTCCATTCTGGAAGTTCAATTTTTTTTCAAACTTGAGTTTTTGCTCTCCCAGTTTTCTCCTATACAAAAAGATAAGGCAAATATAGATCACAACAAAATGAAAATTTTAGAGTTGTATGCATGGAAAAAATTTTGAAAACTATATTAAATGTGAGTGAAGAAAAATATTTCACGCACTAAAAACAAACATCAAAGTTTTGTTATCCACGTTTGGGAAATTCCACTAGTACTACCCCTAATAGCTTGGTGGAATTTTATAAGAAGGAGAGTTCTAATTGATCCTAACATGTTTTAAATGTGGTGGATATGAATGCCAAAAACATGTTAAAGATGAAAATGACATAATGATCCAAAAATTTCAAGGAGTAGAAAAAATTAAATTCTCTAGTTAACGTGCGGTGGGATATTTACCAGAGCCAAACAACCCACTTTTTGCCTATTTTACAAAAAGCGGACCTAAAAAATCACATATACTTTTTGAATTATCTCTCACAGCTTTTGTGCATTTCAATTTTGGGTGTTCAATTTTTTTTCAAACTTGAGTTTTCACTCTCCCAGTTTTCTTGTAAACAAAAAGATCAGGCAAATATAGATCACAACAAAATGAAAATTTTAGAATTGTATGCATGCAAAAAAATTTGAAAACTATAATAAATGTGAGTGAAGAAAATTATTTTATGCACTAAAAATTAACACCAAAGTTTTTTAACCACGTTTGGAAAATTCCACAAGTACAACCCCTAATAGCACGGTGGAATTTTATAAGAAAGAGATTTCTAATTGATCCAAACATGTTTTAAATGTGGTGGATATGCATGCCAGAAACATGTTGAAGATGCAAATGACTTAATGATCCAAAAATTTCAAGGAGTAGAAAAAATAAAATTCTCTTGTTGACGTGCGGTGGGATATTTACCAAAGCCAAACAACCCACTTTTTGCCTCTTTTACAAAAACCGGACCAAAAAATCACAGAAATGTTTTGAAATTATCTCTCTCTGCATTTGTGGATTTCCAATTTCGGTGTTCAATTTTTTTTCGAACTTGAGTTTTCACTCTCCCAGTTTTCTCCTAAACAAAACGATAAGGCAAATATAGATTTCAATAAAATGAAAATTTTAGAGTTGTATGCATGCAAAAAAATTTGAAAACTATAATAAATGTGAGTGAAGAAAATAATTTCACGTACTAAAAATGAAGACCAAATTTTTGTTATCCACATTTGGGAAATTCCACTAGTACAAACCCAACTAGATTGGTGGAATTTTATAAGAAAGAGAATTCTAATAGATCATAGCATATTTTAAATGTGGTGGATATACATGCTAAAAACATGTTGAAGATGCAAATTACTTAATGATCCAAAATTTTCAAGGAGTAGAAAAAATTAAATTCTAAAGTTAACGAGAGGTGGGATATTTACCAGAGCCAAACAACCCACTTTTTTCCTATTTGACAAAAAGCGGACCTAAAAAATCACAGATACTTCTTTGAATTATCTCTTTCAGCATTTATGCATTTCCATTTCTAATGTATAATTTTTTTTGAAACTTGAGTTTTCACTCTCACAGTTTTCTCGTAAACAAAGTGATAAGGCAAATATAGATCACAACAGAATGAAAATTTTAGAGTTGTATGCATAAAAGTTTTTTGAAAACTATAATAAATGTGAGAGAAGAAAATTATTTCATGCACTAAAAATGAACACCAAAGTTTTTTTATCCACGTTTGGGAAATTCCACTTATACAACCCCAAATAGCTAGGTAGAATTTTATAAGAAAGAGATTTCTAATTGATCCTAACACGTTTTAAATGTGGTGGATATGCATGCCAGAAACATGTTGAAGATGCAAATGACCTAATGATCCAAAAATTTTAAGGAGTAGAAAAAATTGAATTCTCAAGTTAACGTGCGGTGGGATATTTACTAGAGCCAAAAAACCAACTTTTTGCCTATTTTACAAAAAGCGGACCTAAAAAGTCATAGATACTTTTTGGAACTATCTCTCTCAGCATTTGTACTTTTCACTTTTTGGATGTTCAATTTTTTTTCAAACTTGAGTTTTCACTCTTCAAGTTTTCTCGTAAACAAAAAGATAAGGCAAATATAGATCACAACAAAATGAAAATTTTAGAGTTTATTATGTATAAAAAAATTTAGAAAACTATAATAAATGTGAGAGAAGAAAATTATTTCACACACTAAAAATGAACACCAAATTTTGTTATCCACGTTTGGGAAATTCCACTAGTACAACCCCTAATAGCATGGTGGAATTTTATAAGAGAGAGATTTCTAATTGATCCTAACATGTTTTAAATGTGGTGGATATGCAGGACATAAATATGTTGAAGATGCAAATAACCTAATGATCCAAAAATTTCATGTAGAAAAAATGAAATTCTCAAGTTAACGTGCAGTGGGATATTTACCAGTGCTAAACAACCCACTTTTTGCATATTTTAAAAAAGCGGACCTAAAAAATCACAAATACTTTTTGGAATTATCTCTCTCAATATTTATTGATTTCCATTTTGGATGTTCAATTTTTTTTCAAACTTGAGTTTTCCCTCTCCCAGTTTTCTCATAAACAAAAAGATAAGGAAATAATGATCACAACAAAATGAAAATTTTAGAGTTTAATATGTATGCGAAAAAATTTGAAAACTATAATAAATGTGAGTGAAGAAAATTATTTCACGCACAAAAAATGAACACCAAAGTTTTGTTATCCACATTTGTGATATCCCTCTAGTACAACCCCTAATAGCTTGGTGGAATTTTATAACAAAGAGATTTCTAATTGATCCTAACTTGTTTTAAATTTGATGGATATGCATGCCAGAAACATGTTGAGATACAAATGACCTCATCATCCAAAACTTTTAAGGAGTAGAAATAATTAAATTTTCAAGTTAACGTGCGGTGGGATATTTACCAGAGCCAAACAACCCACTTTTTGCCTTTTTTACAAAAAACGGACCTAAAAAATCCTAGAATTATCCCTCTCAGCATTTGTGCATTTCCATTTTTTATGTTCAATTTTTTTTCAAACTAGAGTTTTCACTCTCCCAGTTTTCTTATAAAAAAATGATAAGGCAAATATAGATCACAACAAAATGAATATTTTAGCGTTTATCATGTTTGCAAATAATTTTGAAAACTAAAATAAATGTGAGTGAAGAAAATTATTTTACGCACTAAAAATCAACACCACAATTTTGTTATCCACGTTTGGGAATTCTCACTAGTACAACCCCTAATAGCTTGGAGGAATTTTATAAGAAAGATATTTCTTATTGATCCTAACATGTTTTAAATGTGGTGGATATGCATGACAGAAACATGTTAAAGATGCAAATGACTTAATGATCCAAAAATTTCATGCAGTAGAAAAAATTAAATTCTCAAGTGAACATGCGGTGGGATATTTACTAGAGCCAAACAACCCACTTTTTGCATATTTTACAAAAAGCGGACCTAAAAAATCAGAGATATTTTTTAGAATTTACTCTCTCAGCATTTGTGCATTTCCATTTTGGATGTTCAATTTTTTTTGAAACTTGAGTTTTCACTCTCCCAGTTTTTTCGTAAACAAAAAGATAAGGCAAATATAGATCACAACAAAATGAAAATTTTAGAGTTTATTAAGTTTGCAAAAAAAGTTGACAACTATCATATATGTGAGTGAAGAACATTATTTCACGCCCTAAAAATGAACACCAAAGTTTTGTTATCCACGTTTGGGAAATTCCACTAGTACAACCCCTAATAGCTTGGTGGAATTTTAGAAGAAAGTGATTTCTAATTGATCCAAACGTGTTTTAAATGTGGTGGATATGCATGCCAGAAACATGTTGAAGATGCAATTGACCTAATGATCCAAAAATTTCAAGGAGTAGAAAAAATTAAATTCACAAGTTAACGTGTTGTGGGATATTTACCAGAGCCAAACAACCCACTTTTCGGCTACTTTACCAAAAGCAGACCTAAAAAATCACAGATGCTTTTTTGAATTATCTCTGTCAACATTTGTGCTTTTCCATTTTGGATGTTCTATTTTTTTTCAAACTTGAGTTTTCACTCTCCCGGTTTTCTCGTAAACAAAACGATCAGGCAATTAAAGATCGCAATAAAATAAAACTTTTAGAGTTTATTATGTGTGCAAAAAAATTTGAAAATTATAATAAATGTGAGTGAAGAAACTTATTTCACGCACTAAAAATGAACACCAGTGTTTCGTTATCCACGTTTGGGAAATCAACCTAGTGCTACCCCTAATAGCTTGGTGGAATTTTATTAGAATGAGATTTCTAATTGATCCTAACATGTTTTAAATGTGGTGGATATACATGACAGAAAAATGTTGAAGATGCAAATGACCTAATGATCCAAAAAATTCAAGCAGTAGAAAAAATTAAATTCTCAAGTTAACATGCGGTGGGATATTTACCAGAGCCAAACAACTCACTTTTTGCCTATTTTACAAAAACCGGAGCTAAAAAATCACAGAATTATCCCTCTCAGCATTTGTGGATTTCCTTTTTGGATGTTCAATTTTTTGTCAAACTTGAGTTTTCACTCTCCCAGTTTTTCGTAAACAAAAAGATAAGGCAAATATAGATCACAACAAAATGAAAATTTTAGAGTTTATTATGTATGCATAAAAAGTTGACAACTATAATAAATGTGAGTGAAGAAAATTATTTCATGGACTAAAAATGAACACAAAAGTTTTGTTATCCACGTTTGGGAAATTCCACTAGTACAACCCATAATAGCTTGGTGGAATTTTATAAGCAAGAGATTTCTAATTGATCCTAACATGTTTTAAATTTGGTGGATATGCATGCCAGAAACATGTTGAAGATGCAAATGTCCTAATGATCCAAAAATTTCAAGAAGTAGAAAAAATTAAATTCTCAAGTTAACGTGTGGAAGGATATTTACCAGAGCCAAACAACCCACTTTTTGCCAATTTTACAAAAAGCGGACCTAAAAAATAACAGATACTTTTTTGAATTATCTCTCTCAACATTTGTGCATTTCCATTTTGGATGTTCAATTTTTTGTTTAAACTTGAGTTTTGACTCTCCCATTTTTCTCGTAAACAAAAACATAAAGGCAAATATAGATCACAACAATATGAAAATTTTAGAGTTTTTTATGTATGCAAGAAAAATTAAAATCAATAATAAATGTGGGTGAAGAAAATTATTACAAGCAATAAAAATGAACACCAAAGTTTTGTTATCCAAGGTGGGGAAATTCCAGTAGTACAACCCCTAATAGCTTGGTGGAATTTTATATGAAAGAGATTTCTAATCGATCCAAATGTGTTTTAAATGTGGGGGATATGCATGCCAAAAACATGTTGAAGATGCAAATGACCTAATGATCGAAAAATTTCAAGGAGTAGGAAAAATTAAATTCACAAGTTAACGTGTGGTGGGATATTTACCAGATCTAAACAACCCACTTTTTGCCTATTTTACCAAAAACGGACCTAAAATATCACAGATACTTTTTTGAATTATCTCTATCAACATTGTCCAACCCCTAATAGCTTGGTGGAATTTTATAAGAAAGAGATTTCTAATTGATCGTAACATGTTTTCAATGTGGTGGATATGCATGCCAGAATCCTGTTGAAGATGCAAATAACCTAATGATCCAAAAATTTCAAGGAGAAGAAAAAATTAAATTCTCAAGTAAATGTGTGGTGGGATATTTACCAGAGCCAAACAAACCACTTTTTGCCCATTTTACAAAAAGCATACCTAAAAAATCAAAGACACTTTTTGGAATTATCTCTTTAAGAATGTGTTCATTTCCTTTTTGGATGTTCAATTTTTTTTCAAACTTGAGTTTTCACTCTCCCAGTTTTCTCGTAAACAAAAATATAAGGTATCACAACAAAAAGAAAATTTTAGAGTTTATTATGTATGCAAAAAAAATTGAAAAGTATAATAATGTGAGTGAAGAAAATTATTTCACGCACTTAAAATGAACACCATAGTGTTGTTATCCACATTTGGGAAATTCCACTAGTACAACCCCTAATAGCTTGGTGGAATTTTATAAAAAAGAGATTGCTAATTGATCCTAACACGTTTTAAATGTGGTGGATATGCATGCCAAAAACATGCTGAAGATGTAAACGACCTAATGATCCAAAAATATCGAGTAGAAAAAATTAAATTCTCAAGCTAACGTCCGGTAGTATATATACCTGAGCCAAACAACCCACTTTTTGCCAATTTAACAAAAAACGGACCTAAAAAATCAAAGATACTTTTTGGAATTATCTCTCCCACATTTGTGCATTTACATTTTGGAGGTACATTTTTTTTCAAACTTGAGTTTTCACTCTCCTAGTTTTCTCGTAAACAAAAAGATAAGGCAAATATATAACACAAAAAAACGAAAATTTTAGAGTTGTATGCATGCAAAAAAATTTGAAATCTATAATAAATGTGAGTGAAGAAAATTATCTCAAGCACTAAAAATGAACACCAAAGTTTTGTTATCCACGTTTGGGAAATTCCACTAGTACAACCCCTAATAGCTTGGTGGAATTTTATAAGAAAGAGATTTCTAATTGATCCTAATATGTTTTAAATGTGGTGGATATGCATGGCAGAAACATGTTGCAGATGCAAATGACCTAATGATCCAAAAATTTCAAGGAGTAGAAAAAATTGAATTCTCTTGTTAACGTGCGGTGGGATATTTACCTGAGCCAAACAACCCACTTTTTGCTTATATTACATAAAGCGGACCTCATAAATCACAGATACCTTTTGGAATTATCTCTCTTAGCATTTGTGCATTTCCATTTTGGATGTTTAATATTTTTTCAAACTTGAGTTTTCACTCTCCCAGTATTCTCCTAAACAAAAAGATAAGGCAAATATAGATCACAACAAAATGAAAATTTTAGAGTTGTATGCATGCAAAAAATTTGAAAACTATAATAAATGTGAGTGAAGAAAATTATTTCACGCACTAAAAATGAACAACAAAGTTTTGTTATTCAAGTTTGCGAAAAGCCACTAGTACAACCCCTAAATTTGATAAGAAAGAGATTTCTAATTGTTCCAAACATGTTTTGAAAGTGGTGGATATGCATGCCAAAAACATGTTGAAGATGCAAATGACCTAATGATCCAAAAATTTCAAGGTGTAGAAAAAATTAAATTCACATGTTTATGTGCGGTGGGATATTTACTAGTGCCAAACAACCCAATTTTTGCCAATTTTACAAAAAGCGGACCTAAAAAATCACTGATACTTTTTGGAATTATCTTTCTCAGCATTTGTGCATTTCAATTTTGGATGTACAATTGTTTTTTTCAAATTTGAGGTTTCACTCTACCAGTTTTCTCGTAAACAAAAAGATAAGGCAAATATAGATCACAAAAAAATAAAAATTTTAGAGTGTTATGCGTGCAAAAAAAATTTGAAAACTATAGTAAATGTGAGTGAAGAAAATTAATTCATACACTAAAAATGAACCCCAAAGTTTTTTATCCACGTTGTGGAAATTCCACTAGTACAACCCCTACTGGCTTGGAGGAATTTTATAAGAAAGAGATTTCTAATTGATCCTAACATGTTTTAAATATGGTGGATATGCATGCGAGAAACATGTTGAAGATGCAAATGACCTAATGTTCCCAAAATTTCAAGGAGTAGAAAAATTAAATTCTCAATTTAACGTACGGTGGGATATTTACCAGAGCCAAACAACCCTCGTTTTGCCTATTTTACAAAAAGCGGACCTAAAAAATCACTGATACTTTTTGGAATTATCTCTCTCAGCATTTGTGCATTTCCATTTTGGATGTTCAATTTTTTTTCAAACTTGAGCTTTCACTGTCCCAGTTTTCTCATAAACAACAAGATAACGCAAATATTGATCACAACAAAATGAATATTTTAGAGTTTACGAATGCAAAAAAATTTGAAAACTGTAATAAATGTGAGTGAAGAAAATTATTTCACGCACTAAAATTGAACACAAAAGTTTTGTTATCGACATTTGAAATTCCACTTGTGCAACCCATAATAGCTTGGTGGAATTTTATAAGAAAGAGATTTCTAATTGATCCTAACATGTGGTAGATATGCATGCCAGAAACATGTGGAAGACATATGACCAATTGATCCAAAAATTTCAAGGAGTCAAAAAAATTAAATTCTCAAGTTAACGTGCGGTGGGATATTTACCTGGGCCAAACAACCCTCTTTTTGCCTATTTTACAAAAAGCGGACCTAAAAATTCACATATACTTTTTGGAATTATCACTCTCAGCATTTGTTCATCTCCATTTTAGATGTTCAATTTTTTTTCAAACTTGAGTTTTCTCTCTCCCACTTTCCTCGTAAACAAAAAGATAAAGAGAAATATAGATCACAACAAAATGAAAATTTTAGAGTTGTATGCTTGCAAAAAAATTTGAAAACTATAAAAAATGTGAGTGAAGAAAATAATTTCATTGTATAAAAATGAACACCAAAGTTTTGTTATCCACGTTTGGGAAATTCCACTAGTACAACCCCTAATAGCTAGGTGTAATTTTATAAGAAAGAGATTTCTATTTGATCCTAAAAAGTTTTAAATGTGGTGGATATGCATGCCAAAAACATGTTGAAGATGCAAATGACCTAATGATCCAAAAATTTTGAACAGTAGAAAAAATTAAATTCTCATGCTAATGTGCTGTGGGATATTTACTAGAGCCAAACAACCCACTTTTTGCCTATTTTACAAAAAGCGGACCTAAAAAATCACAGTTACTTTTTGGAATTATCTCTCTCAGCATTTGTGCATTTCCATTTTGGATGTTTAATTTTTTTTCAAACTTGAGTTTTCTCTCTCCCACTTTTCGTGTAAACAAAAAGATAAGTCAAATATAGATCACAACAAAATAAAAATATTAGAGTTGTATACATGCAAAATTTTTTGAAAACTATAATAAATGTGAGTGCAGAAAATTATTTAGCGCACTAAAAAAGATCATCAAAGTTTTGTTATCCACGTTTGGGAAATTCCACTAGCACAACCGCTAATAGCTTGGTGGATTTTTATAAGAAAGAGATTTCTAATTCATCCTATCATGTTTTTAATGTGGTGGATACGCATGCCAGAAACTTGATGAAGATGCAAATGACCTAATGATCCAAAAATTTCTAGGAGTAGAAAAAATTAAATTCACAAGTAAACTTGCGGTGGAATATTTACCTGATCCAAATAACCCACTTTTGGCCTATTTTTAAAAGAAGTGGACCTAAAAAATCACTGATACTTTTTGGAATTATCTCTCTCAGCTTCTGTGCATTTCCATTTTAGACATTAAATTTTTTTTCAAACTTGAATTATCACTCTCCTAGTTTCCTCGTAAGCAAAATGATAAGGCAAATATAGATCACAACAAATTGAAAAATTTAGTGTTTATGTATACAAAAAAATTTGAAAACTAAATAAAAATGTGAGTGAAGAAAATTATTTCACGCACTAAAAATGAACACCATAGTTTTGTTATCTATGTTTGGGAAATTTCACTAGTATAACCCCTAATAGCTTGGAGGATTTTTATATGAAAGAGATTTCTAATTGATCCTAACACATTTTCAATGTGGTGGATATGCATGCCAGAAACATGTTGAAGATGCAAATCACCTACTGATCCAAAAATTTCAAGGAGTAGAAAAAATAAAATTCTCATGTTAATGTGTGGTGGGATATTTACTAGAGCCAAACAACCGACTTTTTGCCTATTTTACAAAAACCGGATCGAAAAATTCACTAATACTTTTTGGAATAATCTCTCACAGCATTTGTGCATTTCCATTTTGGTTGTATCATTTTTTTTTCAAACTTAGAGTTTTCACTCTCCCAGTTTTCTCGTAAACAAAAAGATAAGGAGAATATAGATCACAAAAAAATGAAAATTTTAGAATTGTATGCATGCTAAAAAAATTGAAAATTATAATAAATGTGAGTGAAGAAAATTATTTCACGCACTAAAAAAGAACACCAAAGTTTTGTTATCCACGTTGGGGAAATTCCACAAGTAACACCCCTAATAGCTTGGTGGAATTTTAGAAGAAAGAGATTTCTAATTGATCCTAACATGTTTTAACTATGGTGGATATGCATGCCAAAAACATGTTGATGATTCAAATGACCTAATCATGAAACAATTTCAAGTAGTAGAAAAACTTAAATTCTCAAGTTAATGTGAGGTAGGATATTTAGCAAACCAAAACAACCCACTTTTTGCCTATTTTACAAAAAGCAGACCTAAAAATCCACAAATACTTTTTGAAATTATCTATCTCAGCCTTTTGGCATTTCCATTTTTTACGATCAATTTTTTTTAAAACATGTGTTTTCACCCTCCAAGTTTTCTCGTAAACAAAAAGATAAGGCAAATATAGATCACATCAAAATGAAAATTTTTGAAAACTATAATAAATGTGAGTGAAGAAAATTATTTCACGCACTAAAAATGAACACCAAAGTTTTGTTATCCACGTTTGGGAAATTCCACTAATACAAGCCCCAATAGCTTGGAGGAATTTTATAAGAAAAAGATTTCTAATTGATCCTAACATCTTTTAAATGTGGTGGATATACATGCCCGAAACATGTTGAAGATGCAAATGACCTAACAATCCATAAATTTCAAGGTGTAGAAAAAAAAATTCTAAAGTTAATGTGAGGTAGGATATTTACTAGAGCCAAACAACCAACTTTTTGCCTATTTTACAAAAAGACCTAAAAATCACAGATACTTTTTGGAATTATCTCTCTCAGCATTTGTGCATTTCCATTTTGGATGTTTAATTTTTTTTCGAACTTGAGTTTTCACTCTCCTAGTTTTCTCGTAAACAAAAAATAAGGAAAATATAGATCACAACAAAATGAAAATTTTAGAGTTTAAGTATGCAAAAAAATTTGTAAACTATTAAAAATGTGAGTGAAGAAAATTATTTCATGCACTAAAAATGAACACCAAAGTTTTGTTATCCATGTTTGGGAAATTCCACTAGTACATCCCCTAATCGCTTGGAGGAGTTTTATAAGAAAAAGATTTCTAATTGATCCTTACATGTTTTAAATGTGGTGGATATGCATGCCAAAAACATGTTGAATATGCAAATGACCTAATGATCCCAAAATTTCAAGGAGAAGTAAAAATTAAATTCTCAAGTTGACCGGCGGTGGGATATTTACTAGAGCCAAACAACTCTCGTTTTGCCTATTTTACAAAAAGCGGACCAAAAAAATCACAGATACTTTTTGGAATTATCTCTCTCAGCATTTGTGCATTTCCATTTTGGTTATTAGATTTTTTTTTCAAACTTGAGTTTTCCCTCTCCCAGTTTTCTCGTAAACAAAAAGATAAGGATAATATTGATCACCACAAAATGAAAATTTTAGAGTTTACGTATGCATAAAAATTTGAAAACTATAATAAATGTGAGTGAAGAAAATTGTTTCACGCAATAAAATTGAACACCAAAGTTTTGTTATCCATGTTTGGGAAATTCCACTAGTACTACCCCTAATAGCTTGGTGGAATTTTATAAGAAAGAGTTTTCTAATAGATCCTAGCATGTTTTACATGTGGTGGATATGCATGCCAGAAACTTGTTGAAGATGCAAATGACCTAATGATCCAAAAATTTCAAGGAGTAGAAAAAATTAAATTCTAGAGTTAACGTGCGGTGGGATATTTACCAGGGCCAAACAATCCACTTTTTGCCTATTTTAGAAAAAGCGGATATAAAAAAGCACATATACTTTTTGGAATTATCTCTCTCAGCATTTGTGTATTTACATTTATGATGTTCAATATTTTTTCAAACTTGAGTTTTCACTCTCCCAGTTTTCTCGTAAACAAAAAGATAAGGGAAATATAGATCACATAAAAATGAACATTTTAGAGTTGTATGCATGCAAAAAAATTTGAAACTATAAGAAATGTGAGTGAAGAAAAATTCTTGCACGAACTAAAAATGAACACCAAAGTTTTGTTATCCACGTTTGGGAAAATTCACTAGTACAACCCCTAATAGCTAGGTGTAATTTTATAAGAAAGAGATTTCTAATTGATCCTAAATAGTTTTATATGGGGTGGTTATGCATGCCAGAAAATTTTAAGCAGTAGAAAAAATTAATTTCTCATGTTAATGTGCGGTGGGATATTTATTAGAGCCAAACAACCCACTTTTTGCCTATTTTATAAAATGTGGACCTAAAAAATCATGGACACTTTTTGGAATTATCTCTCTTAGCATTAGTGCATTTCCAATTTCGATGTTAAATTTTTTTTCAAACATGTCTTTTTACTCACCCATTTTTCTCATAAACAAAAAGATAAGTCAAATATAGATCACGACAAAATGAAGATTTTGGAGTTGTATGCATGCAAAAAAAAAATGAAGACTATAATAAATGTGAGTGAAGAAAATTATTTCACGCACAAAAAAAAACGCCAAAGTTTTGCTATCCACTAGCACAACCCCTAATAGCTTGGTGGAATTTTATAAGAAAGAGATTTCTAATTGATCTTAACATGTTTTAAATGTGGTGGAAATGCATGCTAGAAACATGTTGAAGATGCAAATAACCTAATGATCCAAAAATTTCAAGGAATAGAAAATATTAAATTCTCAAGTTAACGTGCGGTGGGATATTTACCAGAGCCAAACAACCCTTGTTTTGCCTATTTTACAAAAAGCGGACCTAAAAAATTACAGATACTTTTTGGAATTATCTCTCTTTGCATTTGTGCATTTCCATTTTGTATGTTCAATTTTTTTTCAAACTTGAGTTTTCACTCTCCCAGTTTTCTCTTAAACGAAAAGATAAGGCAAATATAGATCACAACAAAATGAAATTTTAGAGTTTACGTACGTAAAAAAATTAAAAACCACAATAAATGTGAGTGAAGAAAATTATTTCACTCACTTAAAATGAACACCAAAGTTTTGTTATCCACGTTTGGGAAATTCCACTAGTACAACCCCTAATAGCTTGGAGGAATTTTATAAGAAAGGGATTCCTAATTGATCCTAACATGTTTTAAATGTAGTGAATATGCATGTATGAAACTTGTTGAAGAGGCAAACGACCTAATGATCCAAAAGTTTCAAGGAGTAGAAAAAATTAAATTCTCCAGTTAACGTGTGGTGGGATATTTACCAAAGCCAAACAATGCTTGTTTTGCCTATTTTACAAAAAGCGGACCTAAAAAATCACAGATACTTTTTGGAATTATCTCTCTGAGCATTTGTGCATTTCCATTTTGGATGTTCAATTTTTTTTCAAACTTGAGTTTTCACTCTCCTAGTTTTCTCGTAAACAAAAAATAAGGAAAATATAGATCACAACAAAATGAAAATTTTAGAGTTTAAGTATGCAAAAAAATTTGTAAACTATTAAAAATGTGAGTGAAGAAAATTATTTCACGCACTAAAAATGAACACCAAAGTTTTGTTATCCACGTTTGGGAAATTTCACTAGTACAACCCCTAATAGCTTGGTGGAATTTTATAAGAAAGAGATTTCTAATTGATCCTAACATAATTTAAATGTGGTGGATAGGCATGCCAGAAATATGTTGAAGATGCAAAATACCTAATGATCCAAAAATTACAAGGAGGAAAAAATTAAATTCTCAAGTTAACGTACGGTGGGATATTTAACAGAGCCAAACAACCCAATTTTTCCTATTTTACAAAAATCGTACCTAAAAAATCACAGATACTTTTTGGAATTATCTCTCTCAGTATTTGTGCATTTCCATTTTGGATGTTCAATATTTTTTCAAACTTGAGTTTTCACTCTCCCAGTTTTCTCATAAACAAAAAATAAGGCAAATATAGATCACAACAAAATGAAAATTTTAGAGTTGTTTGCCTGCAATAAAATTTGAAAACTATAATAAATCTGAGTGAAGAAAATTATTTCGTGCACTAAAAATGAACAACAAAGTTTTGTTATCCACGTTGGGGAAAGTCCACTAGTTACACCCCTAATAGCTTGGTGGAATTTTAGAAGAGAGAGATTTTTAATTGATCCTAAATTGTTTTAACTATGGTGGATATGCGTGCCAAAAAAATGTTGATGATGCAAATGACCTAATGATGAAACAATTTCAAGTTGTAGAAAAAATTAAATTCTCAAGTTAATGTGAGGTGGGATATGTACCAGACCCAAACAACCCACTTTTTGCCTATTTTAAAAAAAACATATCTAAAAATCCACAGATACTTTTTAGAATTATCTATCTCTGCATTTGGGCATTAACATTTTTTATGTTGATTTTTTTTTTAAACATGTGTTTTCACCCTCCTAGTTTTCTCGTAAACAAAAAGATAAGGCAAATATAGATCACAACAAAATGAAATTTTTTGAAAACTATAATAAATGTAAGTGAAGAAAATTATCTCACGCACTAAAAATGAACACCAAAGTTTTGTTATCCGCGTTTGGGAAATTCCACTAGTACAACCCCTAATAGCTTGGAGGAATTTTATAAGAAAGAGATTTCTAATTGATCCTATCATCTTTTAAATGTGGTGGATATGCATGCCAGAAACATGTTGAAGATGCAAATGACATAATGATCCATAAATTTCAAGATGTAGAAAAAATAAAATTCTAAAGTTACGTGCGGTGGGATATTTAATAGAGCCAAACAACCAACTTTTTGCCTATTTTATAAAAAGCGGACCTAAAAAATTACAGATACTTTTTGGAATTATTTCTCTCAGCATTTTTGCATTTCCATTTTGGATTTTTAATTTTTTTTCAAACTTTAGTTTTCACTCTCCTAGTTTTCTCATAAACAAAAAGATAAGGCAAATATAGATTGCAACAAAATGAAAATTTTACAGGATTATGCACGCAAAAAAATTTGAAAGCTATAATAAATGTGAGTGAAGAAAATTATTTCACACACTAAAAATGAACACCAAAGTTTTGTTATCCACATTTGGGAAATTCCACTAGTACATCCCCTTATCGCTTGGAGGAATTTTATAAGAAAAAGATTTCTAATTGATCCTTACATGTTTTAAATGTGGTGGATATGCATGCCAGAAACATGTTGAATATGCAAATGACCTAATGATCCCAAAATTTCAAGGAGTAGTAAAAATTAAATTCTCAAGTTAACGGGCGGTGGGATATTTACTAGAGCCAAACAACTCTCGTTTTGCCTATTTTACAAAAAGCGGACCTAAAAAATCACAATTACTTTTTGGAATTATCTCTCTCAGCATTTGTGCATTTCCATTTTGGATGTTCGATTTTTTTTCAAACTTGAGTTTTCCCTCTCCCAGTTTTCTCGTAAACAAAAAGATAAGGCAAATATTGATCCCCACAAAATAAAAATTTTAGAGTTTACGTATGCAAAAAAATTTGAAAACTATAATAAATGTGAGTGAAGAAAATTGTTTCACGCATTAAAATTGAACACCAAAGTTTTGTTATCCACATTTGGGAAATTCCACTAGTACTACCCCTAAAAGCTTGGTGGAATTTTATAAGAAAAAGATTTCTAATAGATCCTAACATGTTTTACATGTGGTGGATATGCATGCCAAAAACATGTTGAAGATGCAAATGACCTAATGATCCAAAAATTTCAAGGAGTAGAAAAAATTAAATTCTCAAGTTAACGTGCGGTGGGATATTTATCAGGGCCAAACAATCCACTTTTTGCCTTTTGTAGAAAAAGCGGATGTAAAAAAGCACATCTACTTTTTGGAATTATCTCTCTCAGCATTTGTGTATTTACATTTTGGATGTTCAATATTTTTTGAATCTTGAGTTTTCACTCTCCCAATTTTCTCGTAAACAAAAAGATTAGGGAAATATCGATCACATAAAAATGAAAATTTTAGAGTTGTATGCATGCAAAAACATTCGAAACTATAATAAATGTGAGTAAAGAAAATTCTTTCACGCACTAAAAATGAACACCAAAGTTTTGTTATCCACGTTTGGGAAAATCCACTAGTACAACCCCTAACAGCTAGGTGTAATTTTATAAGAAAGAGATTTCTAATTGATCCTAACAAGTTTTATATGGGGTGGATATGCATGCTAGAAACATGTTAAAGATGCAAATGACCTAATGATCCTAAAATTTCAAGCAGTAGAAAAAATTAAATTCTCATGTTAGTGTGCAGTGGGATATTTGTTAGAGCCAAACAACCCACTTTTTGCCTATTTTACAAAAAGTGGACCTAAAAAATCATAGACACTTTTTGGAATTATCTCTCTTAGCATTTGCGCATTTCCATTTTGGATGTTCAATTTTTTTTCAAACTTGTCTTTCACTCTCCCATTTTTCTCGTAATAAAATGGATAAGGCAAATATAGATCACGACAAAATGAAAATTTTGGAGTGGTACATATGCAAAATAAAATGAAGACTATAATAAATGTGAGTGAAGAAAATTATTTGACGCACTAAAAAAAAATGCCAAAGTTTTGTTATCCACGTTTCGGAAATTCCCCTAGTACAACCCCTAATAGCTTGGTGGAATTTTATAAGAAATGGATTTCTAATTGATCCTAACATGTTTTAAATGTAGTGGATATGCATTCCAGAAACATGTTGAAGATGCAAATGACCTAATGATCCAAAAATTTCAAGGAGTAGAAAAAATTAAATTCTAATGTTAACGTGCGGTGGGATACTTACCTGAGCCAAACAACCCACTTTTTGCCTAATTTACAAAAATCAAAGATACTTGTTGGATTTATCTCTCTCAGCATTTGTTCATTTCCATTTTGGATGTTTAATTTTTTTTCAAACTTGAGTTTTCACTCTCTCAGTTTTCGTGTAAACAAAAAGATAAGGCAAATATAGATCAATACAAAATAAAAATTTTAGAGTAGTAAGCATGCAAAAAAATTTGAAAACTATTATAAATGTGAGTGAAGAAAATTATTTCACGCACTGAAAATGAACACCAAATTTTTGTTATCCACATTTGGGAAATTCCACTAGTACAACCCCTAATAGCTTGGTGGAGTTTAATAAGAAGGAGAGTTCTAATTGATCCTAACATGTTTTAAATGTGGCGGATATGCATGCCAGAAACATGCTGAAGATACAAATGACCTAGTGATCCAAAAATTTCTAGGAGTTCAAAAAAATAAATTCTCATGTTAATGTGCGGTGGGATATTTACCATTGCCAAACAAACCACTTTTTGCCTATTTTACAAAAACCATCCCTAAAAAATCATAGATAATTTCTGGAATTATCTCTCTCAACATTTGTGCATTGCCATTTTGGATGTTCAATTTTTTTTCAAACTTGAGTTTTCACTGTACATGTTTTCTTGTAAACGAAAAGATAAGGAAAATATAGATCACAACAAAATGAAAATTTTAGAGTTTATGTATGGAAAGAAATTTGTAAACTATAATAAATGTGAGTGAAGAAAATTATTCCACGCACTAAAAATGAACACGAAAGTATTGTTATCTACGTTTGGGAAATTCCACTACTACAACCCCTAATAGCTTGGTGGAATTTTATAAGAAAGAGATTTCTAATTGATCCTAACTTGTTTTAAATGTGGTGGATATGCATGCCAGAAACATGTTGAAGATGCAAATGACCTAATGATCCAAAAATTTCAAGGAGTAGAAAAAATTAAATTGTCAAGTTAACGTGTGGTGGGATATTTACCCGATCCAAACAACCCACTTTTTGCCTATTTTACAAAAGCATACCTAAAAAATCACAGCTACTTTTTGGAATTATCTCTCTCAACATTTGAGCATTTCTATTTTAGGTGTTCAATTTTTTTTCAAACTTGAGTTTTCACTCTCCCAGTTTACTCGTAAACAAAAAGATAAAGCAAATATATATCACAACAAAATGAAAATTTTAGAGTTTATGTATGCAAAAAAATTTGAAAACTATAATAAATGTGAGTGAAGAAAATTATTTCACGCACTAAATATGAACACCAAAGTTATGTTATCCACGTTTGGGAAATTCCACTAGTGCAACCCCTAATAGCTTGGTGGAATTTTATAAGAAAGAGATTTCTAATTGATCCTAACATGTTTTAAATGTAGAGGATATGCATGCCAGAAACACGTTGAAGATGCAAATGACCTAATGATCCAAAAATTTCGAGTAGAAAAAATTAAATTCTAAAGTTAACGTGCGGTGGGATATTTGCCTAAGCCAAACAACCCACTTTTTGCCTATTTTACAAAACGCGGACCTAAAAAATCACAGATACTTTTTTGAATTATGTCTCTCAACATTTGTGCATTTCCATTTTGGATGTTCAATCTTTTTTCAAACTTGTGTTTTCACTCTACCAGTTTTCTCGTAAACAAAAAGATAAGGCAAATATAGATCACAACAAAATGAAAATTTTAGAGTTGTATGGATGCAAAAAAATTTGAAAACTATAATAAATGTGTGTGAAGAAAATTATTTCACGCACTAAAAATGAACACCAAAGTTTTGTTATCCACGTTTGGGAAATTCCACTAGCACAACCCCAAATAGCTTGGTGGAATTTTATAAGCGAGAGATTTCTAATTGATCCTAACATGTTTTAAATATGACGGATATGCATGCCATAAACATGTTGTAGATGCAAATGAGCTAATGATAAAACAATTTCTAGGAGTACAAAAAATTAAATTCTCAAGTTAACGTGCGGTGAGATATTTACCAGAGCCAAACAACCCACTTTTTGCCTATTTTACAAAAAGAAGACCTAAAAATCCACAAATACTTTTTGGAATTATCTATCTTATCATTTGTGCATTTCCATTTTTGTTGTTTAATTTTTTTCAAATTTGAGTTTTCACTCTCCCAGTTTTCTCGTAAATGAAAAGATAAGGAAAATATAGATCACAACAAAACGAAAATTTTAGAGTTTATGTATGAAAAAAAATTTGAAAACTATAATAAATGTGAGTGAATAAAATTATTTCACACACTAAAAATGAACACCAAAGTTTTGTTATCCACGTTTTGGAAATTCCTCTAGTACAACCCTTAATAGCTTGGTGGAATTTTATAAGAAAGAGATTTCTAATTGGTCCTAACATTTTTTAAATGTGGTGGATATGCATGCTAGAAACATGTTGAAGATGCAAATGACATAATGATCCAAAATTATTAAGGAATAGAAAAATTAAATTCTCAAGTTAACGTGTGGTGGGATATTTACCGTAGCCAAACAACCCACGTTTTGCCTTTTTTACAAAAAGCGGACTTAAAAAATACAAGAAACTTTTTGGAATTATCTCTCTCAGCATTTGTGCATTTCATATTTTGGATGTTCAATTTTTTTTCAAACTTGAGTTTTCACTCTCCCTGTTTTCTTGTAAACAAAAAGATAAGCAAATACAAATCGCAACAAAATGAAAAATTTAGAGTTGTATGCATGCAAAAAAATTTGAAAACTTTAATAAATGTGGATGAAGAAAATTATTTCACGCATTAAAAATAAGCACCAAAGTTATGTTATCCAGATTTGGGAAATTCCACTAGTACAACCCCTTATAGCTTGGAGGAATTTCATAAGAAAGATTTCTAATTGATCCTAACATGTTTTAAATGTGGTGGATATGCATGTCAGAAACATGTTGAAGATGCAAATGACCTAATGATCCAAAAATTTCAAAGAGTAGAAAAAATTAAATTCTCAAGTTAACCTGTGGTGGGATATTTACTAGGCCAAACAACCCACTTTTTTCATATTTTAAAAAAAGCGGTCCTCAAAAATCACAGATACTTTCTGGAATTATGACTCTCAGCATTTGTGTATTTCCATTTTGGGTGATTAATGTTTTTTCAAACTTCACTTTTCACTCTCTCATTTTTCTCGTAAACAAAAAGATAAGGGAAATATATATCACAACAAAATGAAAATTTTAGAGTTGTATGCATGCAAAAAAATATGAAAACTATAATAAATGTGAGTGAAGAAAATTATTTCACGCACTAAAAATGAACACGAAAGTTTTGTTGTCCGTGTTTGGGAAACTACACTAGTACAACCCCTAATAGCTTGGAGGAATTTTATCAGAAAGAGATTTCTAATTAATCCTAACATGTTTTAAATGTGGTGGATATGCATTACAGAAACATGTTGAAGATAAAAATGACCTAATCATCCAAAAATTTTGAGTAGAAAAAATTAAATTCTCAAGTTAACGTGCGGTGGGATATTTAACAAGGCCAAACAACCCACTTTTTTCATATTTTAAAAAAAGCGGACCTAAAAAATCACAGATACTTTTTGGAATTATCATCTCAGCATTTGTGCATTTCCAATTTGGGTGATTAATATTTTTTCAAACTTGACTTTTCAATCTCCTAGTTTTCTCGTAAACAAAAAGATAAGGGAAATATAGATCACAACAAAATAAAATTTTAAGTGTTGTATGCATGCAAAAAAATTTGAAAACTATAATAAATGTGAGTGAAGAAAATTATTTCACACACTAAAAATGAACTCCAAAGTTTTGTTATCCACGTTTGGGAAATTTCACTCGTACAACCCCTAATAGCTTGGAGGAATTTTATAAGAAAGAAATTTCTAATTGATCCTAACATGTTTTAAATGTGGTGGAAATGCATGCCAGAAAAATATTGAAGATGCAAATGTCCTAATGATCCAAAAATTTCAAGGAATAGAAAATATTAAATTCTCAAGTTAACCTGTGGTGGGATATTTACCAGAGCCAAACAACCCTCATTTTGCCTATTTTACAAAAAGCGGACCTAAAAAATTACTGATACTTTTTGGAATTATCTCTCTTAGCATTTGTGCATATCCATTTTGTATGTTCAATTTTTTTTCAAACATGATTTTTCACTCTTCCAGTTTTCTTGTAAACGCAAAGATACGGCAAATATAGATCACAACAAAATGAAATTTTTAGAGTTTAAGTACGCAAAAAAATTGAAAACTATAATAAATGTGAGTGAAGAAAATTATTTCACGCACTAAAAATGAACACCAAAGTTTTGTTATCCACGTTTGGGAAATTCCACTAGTACAACCCCTAATAGCTTGGAGGAATTTTATAAGAAATAGATTTCTAATTGATCCTAACATGTTTTAAATGTGGTGGATATGCATGCCAGAAACTTGTTGAAGATGCAAATGACCTAATGATCCAAAAGTTTCAAGGAGTAGAAAAAATAAAATTCTCAAGTTAACGCACGGTGGGATATTTACTAGAGCCAAACAACTCTCGTTTTGCCTATTTAACAAAAATCGGACAAAAAAAATCACAGATACTTTTTGGAATTATCTCTCTCAGCATTTGTGCATTTCCATTTTGGAAGTTCAATTTTTTTTCAAACTTGAGTTTTCACTCTCCTAGTTTTCTCGTAAACAAAAAGATAAGGCAAATGTCGATCACAACAAAATGAAAATTTTGGAGTTTATGTATGTAAAAAAATTTGTAAACTATTAAAAATGTGAGTGAAGAAAATTATTTCACGCACTAAAAATGAACACCAAAGTTTTGGTATCAATGTTTGGGAAATTCCACTAGTACAACCCCTAATAGCTTTGTGGAATTTTATAAGAAAGACATTTCCAATCGATCCTGACATGTTTTAAATGTGGTGGATATGCATGCCAGAAACATGTTGAAGATGCAAATGACCTAATGAAATAAAAAATCGAGTAGAAAAAAAATTATATGCTCAAGTTAACATGCGGTGGGATATTTACCAGAGCAAAACAACCCACGTTTTGCCTATTTTTAAAAAAGTCGACATAAAAAATCACTGATACTTTTTTGAATTATCTCTCCCAGCATTTGTGCATTTCCATTTTGGATGTTCAATTTTTTTCAAACTTGAGTTTTCGCTCTCCCAGTTTTCTCGTAAACAAAAAGACATGGCAAATGTTAATCAGAACAAAATGAAAATTTAAGACTTTGTGTATGCAAAAAAATTGAAAACTCTAATAAATGTGAGTGAAGAAAATTATTTCACGCACTAAAAATGAACACCAAAGTTTCGTTATCCATGTTTGGGAAATTCCACTAGTATAACCCCTAATAGTTTGGTGGAATTTTATGAGAAAGAGATTTCTAATTGATCCTAACATGTCTTAAATGTGGTGGATATGCATGCCAGAAATATGTTGAAGATGCAAATGACCTAATGATCGAAAAATTTCGAGTAGAAAAAATTATATTCTCAAGTTAATGTGCGGTGGGATATTTACCAAAGCCAAACAACCCACTTTTTTCCTATTTTACAAAAAGCGAACCTAAAAAACCATAGATACTTTTTGGAATTATCTCTCTCAACATTTGTGCATTTCAATTTTTGTCGTTCAATTTTTTTCAAACTTGAGTTTTCACTCTCCTAATTAACACGTAAACAAAATAATAAGCCAAATATAGATCACAACAAAATGAAAATAGTCGAATTTCCAAAACGTGGACTACAAATCTTTGAAAACTATAATAAATGTAAGTGAAGAAAATTATTTCACGCACAAAAACTGAATAACAAAGATTTGTTTTCCACGTTTGGGAAATTCGACTAGTACAACCCCTCATAGCTTGGTGGAATTTTATAAGAAAGAGATTTCTAATTGATCCTAACATGTTTTAAATGTGGTGGAGATGCATACCAGAAACATGTTGAAGATGCAAATGACCTAATGATCGAAAAATTTCGAGTAGAAAAAATTAAATTCTCAAGTGAATGTGAGGTGGGATATTTACCAAAGCCAAACAACCCACTTTTTTCCTATTTTACAAAAAGTGGACCTAAAAAACCACAGATACTTTTTGGAATTATCTCTCTCAACTTTTGTGCATTTCAATTTTGGTCGTTAAATTTTTTTTCAAACTTGAGTTTTCACTCTCCCAATTAACACGTAAACAAAATAATAAGCCAAATATAGATCACAACAAAATGAAAATAGTCGAATTTCCCAAACATGGAAAACAAATCTTTGAAAACTATAATAAATGTGAGTGAAGAAAATTATTTCACGCACAAAAACTGAATATCAAAGATTTGTTTTCCACATTTGGGAAATTCGACTAGTACAACCCCTAATAGCTTGGTGGAATTTTATAAGAAAGAGATTTCTAATTGCTCCTAACATGTTTTAAATGTGGTGGAGATGCATGCCAGAAACATGTTGAAGATGAAAATGACCTAATCATTCAAAAATTTGGAGTAGAAAAAATTAAATTCTCAAGCAAACATACGGTGGGAAATTTACCTGAGCCTAACAACCCACTTTTTGCCTATTCTACAAAAAGCAGATCTAAAAAATCATAGATACTTTTTGGAATTATGTCTCTCAGTATTTGTGCATTTCCATTTTTGATGTTCAATTTTTTTTCAAACTTGAGTTTTCACTCTCCCAATTTTCTCGTAAACAAAAAGATAAGGCAAATATAGATCACGACAAAATGAAAATTTTAGAGTTTTTGTATGCCAAAAATTTGAAAACTATAATAAATGTAACTGAAGAAAATTATTTCACGCACTAAAAATGAACCCCAAAGTTTCGTTATCCACATTTGGGAAATTCAACTAGTACATTCCCTAATAGCTTGGTGGATTTTTGTTAGAAAGAGATTTATAATTGATCCTAACATGTTTTGAATGTGGTGGATATGAATGCCAGAAACATGTTGAAGATGTAAATGACCAAATGATCCCAAAATTTAAAGAAGTAGAAAAAATTAAATTTTCAAGTTAATGTACGGTGGGATATTTATTTGAGCAAAAAACCCAGTTTTTGCCTATTTCACAAAATACGGACCTAAAAAATCACAGATACTTTTTGGAATTATCTCTCTCAACATTTGTTCATTTCAATTTTATTTGTTCAATTTTTTTTCAAACTTGAGTTTTCACTCTGCCTGTTTACACGTTAACAAAAAGATAAGGCAAATATAGATCAGAACAAAATGAAAATTTTAGAGTTTATGTATGCAAAAAAATTTGAAAACCATAATAAATGTGAGTGAAGAAAATTATTTCACGCACAAAAAATGAACATCAAAGATTTTTTTTCAACGTTTGGGAAATTCGACTAGTACAACCCCTAATAGCTTGGTGCAATTTTATAAGAAAGAGATTTCTAATTGATCCTAACAAGTTTTAAATGTGGTGGAGATGCATGCCAGAAACATGTTGAAGATGAAAATGACCTAATCATCAAAAAAATTGGAGTAGAAAAAATAAAATTCTCAAGCAAACATACGGTGGGAAATTTACCTGAGCATAACAACCCACTTTTTGCCTATTTTACAAAAAGCGGACCTAAAAAATCACTGATACTTTTTGGAATTATGTCTCTCAGCATTTGTGCATTTCTATTTTGGATGTTCAATTTTTTTTCAAACTTGTGTTTTCACTCTTCCAATTTTCTCGTAAACAAAAAGATAAGGCAAATATGAATCACGACAAAATGAAAATTTTAGAGCTTTTGTATGCCAAAAAATTTGAAAACTATAATAAATGTTACGAAAGAAAATTATTTCATGCACTAAAAATGAACCCCAAAGTTTCGTTATCTACGTTTGGGAAATTCGACAAGTACAACCCCTATAAGCTTGGTGGATTTTTATGAGAAAGAGATTTAAATTTGATCCTAACATGTTTTAAATTTAGTGGATATGAATGCCAGAAACATGTTGAAGATGCAAATGACCTAATGACCCCAAAATTTCAAGTAGTAGAAAAAATTAAATTTTCAAGTTATCGTGCAGTGGGATATTTACTAGAGCCAAACAACTCATTTTTTGCCTATTTTAAAAAAAGTGGACCTAAAACATTACAGATACTTTTTGGAATTATCTCACTCAGCATTTGTGCATTTTTATTTTGTACGTTCAATTTTTTTTCAAACAGGAGTTTTCACTCTTCCTGTTTACTCGTAAACAAAAAGATAAGGCAAATATAGATCACAACAAAATGAAAATTTTAGATTTTATGTTTGCAAAAAATGTTGAAAACTGTAAAAAATGTGAGTGAAGAAAATTATTTCATGAACAAAAAATGAACACCAAAGTTTTGTTATCGACGTTTGGGAAATTCCACTAGTACAACCCCTAATAGTTTGGTGTAATTTTATAAGAAAGATATTTCAAATTGATCCTAACAAGTTTTAAATGTGGTGGATATGCATGCCAGAAACATGTTGGAGATGCAAATTACCTAATGATCCAAAAATTTCAAGGAGTAGAAAAAATTAAATTCTCAAGTTAACGTGCGGTGGGATATTTACCAAGGCCAAACGACCCACTTTTTTCATATTTTAAAAAAAGCGGACCTAAAAAATCACAGATACTTTTTGGAATTATCACTCTCAGCATTTGAGCATTTCCATTTTGGGTGATTAATATTTTTTCAAACTTGACTTTTCAATCTCAGAGTTTTCTCGTAAACAAAAAGATAAGGGAAATATAGATCACCACAAAATGAAAATTTTCGTGTTGTATGCATGCAAAAAAATTTTAAAACTATAATAAATGAGAGTGAAGAAAATTATTTCACGCACTAAAAATGAATACCATAGTTTTGTTATCCATGTTTGGGAAATTCCACTCGTACAACCCCTAATAGCTATGAGGAATTTTATAAGAGAGAGATTTCTAATTGATCCTAACATGTTTTAAATATGGTGAAAATGCATGCCAGAAACATGTTGAAGATGCAAATGACCTAATGATCCAAAAATTTCAAGGAATAAAAAAGATTGAATTCTCAAGTTAACGTGTGATTGGATATTTACCAGAGCCAAACAACCCTCGTTTTGCCTATTTTACAAAAAGCGGACCTAAAAAATTACAGATACTTTTTGGAATTATCTCTCTCAGCATTCTTGCATTTCCATTTTGTAAGTTCAATTTTTTTTCAAACTTGAGTTTTCACTCTCCCAATTTTCTCGTAAACGAAAAGATAAGGCAAATATAGATCACAACAAAATGAAAATTTTAGAGTTTATGTACGCAAAATAATTGAAAACTATAATAAATGTGAGGGAAGAAAATTATTTCACGCACTTAAAATGAACACCAAAGTTTTGTTATCCACGTTTGGGAAATTCCACTAGTACAACCCCAAATAGCTTGGAGGAATTTTATAAGAAAGAGATTTCTAATTGATGCTAACATGTTTTAAATGTGGTGGATATGCATGCCAGAAACTTGTTGAAGAGGAAAATGACTTAATGATCCAAAAGTTTCAAGGAGTAGAAAAAATTAAATTCTCAAGTTAACGTGTGGTGGGATATTTACCAGAGCCAAACAACGCTCGTTTTGCCTATTTTACAAAAAGCGGACCTAAAAAATCACAGATACTTTTTGGAATTATCTCTCTCAGCATTTGTGCATTTCCATTTTGGATGTTCAATTTTTTTCAAACTTGAGTTTTCACTCTCCTAGTTTTCTCGTAAACAAAAAGATAAGGCAAATATAGATCACAACAAAATGAAAATTTTAGAGTTTATGTATGCAAAAAAATTTGTTAACTATTAACAATGTGAGTGAAGAAAACTATTTCACGCACTAAAAATGAACACCAAAGTTTTGTTATCCACGTTTGGGAAACTCCACTAGTACAACCCCTAATAGCTTGGTGGAATTTTATAAGAAAGAGATTTGTAATTGATCCTAACATGTTTTAAATGTTGTGGATGTGCTTGCCAAAAACAAGTTGAAGATGGAAAAGACCAAATGTTCCAAAAATTACAAGGAGTAGAAAAAATTAAATTCTCAAGTTATCGTACGGTGGGATATTTACCAGAGCCAAACAACCCACTTTTTCCTATTTTACAAAAAGCGGACCTAAAAAATCACGTATACTTTTTGGAATTATCTCTCTCAGCATTTGTGCATTTCCATTTTGGATGTTCAATATTTTTCAAACTTGATTTTACACTCTCCCAGTTTTCTTGTAACCAAAAAATAAGGAAAATATAGATCACAACAAAATGAAAATTTTAGAGGGTTATGCCTGCAAAAAAAAATGAAAACTATAATAAATCTGAGTGAAGAAAATTATTTCATGCACTAAAAATGAACACCAAAGTTTTGTTATCAACGTTTGGGAAATTCCACTAGTACAACCCCTAATAGCTTTGTGGAATTTTAATGGAAAGAGGTTTCTAATCGATCCTAACATGTTTTAAAAGTGGTGGATATGCATGCAAGAAACGTGTTGAAGATGCAAATGACGTAATGAAAAAAAAATCAAGGAGTAGAAAAAAAATTATATTCTCAAGTTAACATGCGGTGGGATATTTACCAGAGCCAAACAACCCACATTTTGCCTATTTTACAAAAAGTCGACATAAAAAATCACTGATACTTTTTTGAATTATCTCTCCCAGCATTTGTGCATATCCATTTTGGATGTTCAATTTTTTTCAAACTTGAGTTTTCGCTCTCCCAGTTTTCTCGTAAACAAAAGACATGGCAAATGTTGATCACAACAAAATGAAAATTTAAGACTTTGTGTATGCAAAAAAATTGAAAACTCTAATAAATGTGAGTGAAGAAAATTATTTCACGCACTAAAAATGAACACCAAAGTTTCGTTATCCATGTTTGCGAAATTCCACTAGTACAACCCCTAATAGTTTGGTGGAATTTTATAAGAAAGAGATTTCTAATTGATCCTAACATGTTTTAAATGTGGTGGATATGCATGCTAGAAACATGTTGAAGATGCAAATGACCTAATGATTAAAAAATTTCGAGTAGAAAAAATTAAATTCTCAAGTTAATGTGCGATGGGATATTTACCAAAGCCAAACAACCCACTTTTTGCCTATTTTAAAAACAGCGGACCTAAAAAATCATAGATACTTTTTGGAATTATCTCTCTCAACATTTGTGCATTTCAATTTTGGTCGTTCAATTTTTTTTCAAACTTGAGTTTTCACTCTCCCAGTTTACACGTAAACAAAAAGATAAGGCAAATATAGATCACTACAAAATGAAAATTTTAGAGTTTATGTATGCAAAAAAATTTGAAAACTATAATAAATGTGTGTGAAGAAAATTATTTCAGGCACAAAAAATGAACAGCAAAGATTTGTTTTACATGTTTGGGAAATTCGACTAGTACAACCCCTAATAGCTTGGTGGAATTTTATAAGAAAGAGATTTCTAATTGATCCTAACATGTTTTAAATGTGGTGGAGATGCATGCCAGAAACATGTTGAGCAAAAAACCCACTTTTTGCCTATTTTACAAAAAGCGGAGCTAAAAAATCACAGATACGTTTTGGAATTATCTCTCTCAGCATTTGTGCATTTCCATTTTGGTTGTTCAAATTTTTTTCAAACTAGAGTTTTCACTCTCCCAGTTTTCTTGTAAACAAAAAGATAAGGAAAGTAAAGATCAGAAGAAAATGAAAATTTTAAAGATAATGTATGCATGCAAAAAAAAATTAAAACTATAATAAATGTGAGTGAAGAAAATTATTTCACACACTAAAAATGAACACCAAAGTTTTGTTATCCATGTTTGGGAAATTCTACTAGTACAACCCCAAATAGCTATGTGGAATTTTATAAGAAAGCGATTTCTAATTGATCCTAATAGGTTTTAAATGTGGTGGATATGCATGCCAGAAACTTGTTGAAAATGCAAATGACCTAATGATCCAAAAATAACAAGGAGTAGCAAAAATTAAATTCTCAAGTTAACGTGTGGTGGGATATTTATCAAAGCCAAACAACCCATTTTTTTCCTATTTTACAAAAACCGGACCTAAAAAATCACATACACTTTCTAGAATGATCTCTCTCAGCATTCGTGCATTTCCATTTTTGATGTTCAATTTTTTTTAAAACTTGATTTTTCACTCTCCCTGTTTTCTCGTAGACAAAATGATAAGGCAAATATAGATCACAACAAAATAAAAAATTTAGAGTTGTATGCATGCTAAAAAAATTGAAAACTATAATAAATGAGAGTGAAGAAAATTATTTCATGCACTAAAAATGAACACCAAAGTTTTGTTATCCACGTTTGGGAAATTCCACTAGTACAACCCCTAATAGCTTGGTGGAATTTTATAAGAAAGAGAGTTCTAATTGATCCTAAAATGTTTTATATGTGGTGGATATGCATGCATAAAACATGTTGAAGATGCAAATGAGCTAATGATCCAAAAATTTCAAGGAGTAGAAAAAATTAAATTCTCAAGATAACGTGCGGTGGGATATTTACCATAGCAGAAAAACCCATTATTTCCCTATTTTACAAAAAGTGGACCTAAAAAATCACATAAAATTTTCTAAATTATCTCTCTCAGCATTTGTGGATTTCCATTTTGGATGTTCAATTTTTTTCAAACTTGAGTTTTCACTCTCCCAGTTTACACGTAAACAAATAGATAAGGCAAATATAGATCACAACAAAGTGAAAATTTTAGAGTTTAATTATGCAAAAAAATTTGAAAACTATAATAAGTGTTAATGAAGAAAATTATTTCACGCAAAAAAAATGAACAGCAAAGATTTGTTTTCGACGTTTGGGAAATTCGACCAGTACAACCCCTAATAGCTTGGTGGAATTTTATAAGAAAAAGATTTCTAGTTGATCCGAACATGTTTTAAAAGTGGTGGATATGCATGCCAGAGACATGTTGAAGATGCAAATGACCTAATGAAAAAAAAAATCAAGGAGTAGAAAAAAAACTTAAATTCTCAAATTAACATGCGGTGGGATATTTACCAGAGCCAAACAACCCACGTTTTGCCTATTTTACAAAAAGTCAACATAAAAAATCACTGATACTTTTTCGAATTATCTCTCTCAGCATTTGTGCATTTCCATTTTAGATGTTCAAAATTTTTCAAACTTGAGTTTTCACTCTCCCAGTTTTCTCGTAAACAAAAAGACTTGGCAAATATTGATCACAACAAAATAACAATTTAAGACTTTGTGTATGCAAAAAAATTGAAAACTCTAATAAATGTGAGTGAAGAAAATTATTTCACGCACTAAAAATGAACACCAAAGTTTCGTTATCCATGTTTGGGAACTTCCACTAGTACAACCCCTAATAGTTTGGTGGAATATTTTAAGAAAGAGATTTCTAATTGATCCTAATATGTTTTAAATATGGTGGATATGCATGCCAGAAACATGTTGAAGATGCAAATGACCTAATGATTAAAAAATTTCGAGTAGAAAAAATTAAATTCTCAAGTTAATGTGCGATGGGATATTTACCAAAGCCAAACAACCCACTTTTTGCCTATTTTAAAAACAGCGGACCTAAAAAATCACAGATACTTTTTGGAATTATCTCTCTCAACATTTGTGCATTTCAATTTTGGTCGTTCAATTTTTTTTCAAACTTGAGTTTTCACTCTCCCGGTTTACACGTAAACAAAAAGATAAGGCAAATATAGATCACTACAAAATGAAAATTTTAGAGTTTATGTATGCAAAAAAATTTGAAAACTATAATAAATGTGAGTGAAGAAAATTATTTCAGGCACAAAAAATGAACAGCAAAGATTTGTTTTCCATGTTTGGGAAATTCGACTAGTACAACCCCTAATAGCTTGGTGGAATTTTATAAGAAAGAGATTTCTAATTGATCCTAACATGTTTTAAATGTGGTGGAGATGCATGCCAGAAACATGTTGAGCAAAAAACCCACTTTTTGCCTATTTTACAAAAAGCGGAGCTAAAAAATCACAGATACGTTTTGGAATTATCTCTCTCAGCATTTGTGCATTTCCATTTTGGTTGTTCAAATTTTTTTCAAACTAGAGTTTTCACTCTCCCAGTTTTCTTGCAAACAAAAAGATAAGGAAAATATAGATCAGAAGAAAATGAAAATTTTAAAGATAATGTATGCATGCAAAAAAAAATTAAAACTATAATAAATGTGAGTGAAGAAAATTATTTCACACACTAAAAATGAACACCAAAGTTTTGTTATCCACGTTTGGGAAATTCTACTAGTACAACCCCAAATAGCTATGTGGGATTTTATAAGAAAGCGATTTCTAATTGATCCTAATAGGTTTTAAATGTGGTGGATATGCATGCCAGAAACTTGTTGAAAATGCAAATGACCTAATGATCCAAAAATAACAAGGAGTAGCAAAAATTAAATTCTCAAGTTAACGTGTGGTGGGATATTTATCAAAGCCAAACAACCCATTTTTTTCCTATTTTACAAAAACCGGACCTAAAAAATCACATACACTTTCTAGAATGATCTCTCTCAGCATTCGTGCATTTCCATTTTTGATGTTCAATTTTTTTTAAAACTTGATTTTTCACTCTCCCTGTTTTCTCGTAGACAAAATGATAAGGCAAATATAGATCACAACAAAATAAAAAATTTAGAGTTGTATGCATGCTAAAAAAATTGAAAACTATAATAAATGAGAGTGAAGAAAATTATTTCATGCACTAAAAATGAACACCAAAGTTTTGTTATCCACGTTTGGGAAATTCCACTAGTACAACCCCTAATAGCTTGGTGGAATTTTATAAGAAAGAGAGTTCTAATTGATCCTAAAATGTTTTATATGTGGTGGATATGCATGCATAAAACATGTTGAAGATGCAAATGAGCTAATGATCCAAAAATTTCAAGGAGTAGAAAAAATTAAATTCTCAAGATAACGTGCGGTGGGATATTTACCATAGCAGAAAAACCCATTATTTCCCTATTTTACAAAAAGTGGACCTAAAAAATCACATAAAATTTTCTAAATTATCTCTCTCAGCATTTGTGGATTTCCATTTTGGATGTTCAATTTTTTTCAAACTTGAGTTTTCACTCTCCCAGTTTACACGTAAACAAATAGATAAGGCAAATATAGATCACAACAAAGTGAAAATTTTAGAGTTTAATTATGCAAAAAAATTTGAAAACTATAATAAGTGTTAATGAAGAAAATTATTTCACGCAAAAAAAATGAACAGCAAAGATTTGTTTTCGACGTTTGGGAAATTCGACCAGTACAACCCCTAATAGCTTGGTGGAATTTTATAAGAAAAAGATTTCTAGTTGATCCGAACATGTTTTAAAAGTGGTGGATATGCATGCCAGAGACATGTTGAAGATGCAAATGACCTAATGAAAAAAAAAATCAAGGAGTAGAAAAAAAACTTAAATTCTCAAATTAACATGCGGTGGGATATTTACCAGAGCCAAACAACCCACGTTTTGCCTATTTTACAAAAAGTCAACATAAAAAATCACTGATACTTTTTCGAATTATCTCTCTCAGCATTTGTGCATTTCCATTTTAGATGTTCAAAATTTTTCAAACTTGAGTTTTCACTCTCCCAGTTTTCTCGTAAACAAAAAGACTTGGCAAATATTGATCACAACAAAATAACAATTTAAGACTTTGTGTATGCAAAAAAATTGAAAACTCTAATAAATGTGAGTGAAGAAAATTATTTCACGCACTAAAAATGAACACCAAAGTTTCGTTATCCATGTTTGGGAACTTCCACTAGTACAACCCCTAATAGTTTGGTGGAATATTTTAAGAAAGAGATTTCTAATTGATCCTAATATGTTTTAAATATGGTGGATATGCATGCCAGAAACATGTTGAAGATGCAAATGACCTAATGATTAAAAAATTTCGAGTAGAAAAAATTAAATTCTCAAGTTAATGTGCGATGGGATATTTACCAAAGCCAAACAACCCACTTTTTGCCTATTTTAAAAACAGCGGACCTAAAAAATCACAGATACTTTTTGGAATTATCTCTCTCAACATTTGTGCATTTCAATTTTGGTCGTTCAATTTTTTTTCAAACTTGAGTTTTCACTCTCCCGGTTTACACGTAAACAAAAAGATAAGGCAAATATAGATCACTACAAAATGAAAATTTTAGAGTTTATGTATGCAAAAAAATTTGAAAACTATAATAAATGTGAGTGAAGAAAATTATTTCAGGCACAAAAAATGAACAGCAAAGATTTGTTTTCCATGTTTGGGAAATTCGACTAGTACAACCCCTAATAGCTTGGTGGAATTTTATAAGAAAGAGATTTCTAATTGATCCTAACATGTTTTAAATGTGGTGGAGATGCATGCCAGAAACATGTTGAGCAAAAAACCCACTTTTTGCCTATTTTACAAAAAGCGGAGCTAAAAAATCACAGATACGTTTTGGAATTATCTCTCTCAGCATTTGTGCATTTCCATTTTGGTTGTTCAAATTTTTTTCAAACTAGAGTTTTCACTCTCCCAGTTTTCTTGCAAACAAAAAGATAAGGAAAATATAGATCAGAAGAAAATGAAAATTTTAAAGATAATGTATGCATGCAAAAAAAAATTAAAACTATAATAAATGTGAGTGAAGAAAATTATTTCACACACTAAAAATGAACACCAAAGTTTTGTTATCCACGTTTGGGAAATTCTACTAGTACAACCCCAAATAGCTATGTGGGATTTTATAAGAAAGCGATTTCTAATTGATCCTAATAGGTTTTAAATGTGGTGGATATGCATGCCAGAAACTTGTTGAAAATGCAAATGACCTAATGATCCAAAAATAACAAGGAGTAGCAAAAATTAAATTCTCAAGTTAACGTGTGGTGGGATATTTATCAAAGCCAAACAACCCATTTTTTTCCTATTTTACAAAAACCGGACCTAAAAAATCACATACACTTTCTAGAATGATCTCTCTCAGCATTCGTGCATTTCCATTTTTGATGTTCAATTTTTTTTAAAACTTGATTTTTCACTCTCCCTGTTTTCTCGTAGACAAAATGATAAGGCAAATATAGATCACAACAAAATAAAAAATTTAGAGTTGTATGCATGCTAAAAAAATTGAAAACTATAATAAATGAGAGTGAAGAAAATTATTTCATGCACTAAAAATGAACACCAAAGTTTTGTTATCCACGTTTGGGAAATTCCACTAGTACAACCCCTAATAGCTTGGTGGAATTTTATAAGAAAGAGAGTTCTAATTGATCCTAAAATGTTTTATATGTGGTGGATATGCATGCATAAAACATGTTGAAGATGCAAATGAGCTAATGATCCAAAAATTTCAAGGAGTAGAAAAAATTAAATTCTCAAGATAACGTGCGGTGGGATATTTACCATAGCAGAAAAACCCATTATTTCCCTATTTTACAAAAAGTGGACCTAAAAAATCACATAAAATTTTCTAAATTATCTCTCTCAGCATTTGTGGATTTCCATTTTGGATGTTCAATTTTTTTCAAACTTGAGTTTTCACTCTCCCAGTTTACACGTAAACAAATAGATAAGGCAAATATAGATCACAACAAAGTGAAAATTTTAGAGTTTAATTATGCAAAAAAATTTGAAAACTATAATAAGTGTTAATGAAGAAAATTATTTCACGCAAAAAAAATGAACAGCAAAGATTTGTTTTCGACGTTTGGGAAATTCGACCAGTACAACCCCTAATAGCTTGGTGGAATTTTATAAGAAAAAGATTTCTAGTTGATCCGAACATGTTTTAAAAGTGGTGGATATGCATGCCAGAGACATGTTGAAGATGCAAATGACCTAATGAAAAAAAAAATCAAGGAGTAGAAAAAAAACTTAAATTCTCAAATTAACATGCGGTGGGATATTTACCAGAGCCAAACAACCCACGTTTTGCCTATTTTACAAAAAGTCAACATAAAAAATCACTGATACTTTTTCGAATTATCTCTCTCAGCATTTGTGCATTTCCATTTTAGATGTTCAAAATTTTTCAAACTTGAGTTTTCACTCTCCCAGTTTTCTCGTAAACAAAAAGACTTGGCAAATATTGATCACAACAAAATAACAATTTAAGACTTTGTGTATGCAAAAAAATTGAAAACTCTAATAAATGTGAGTGAAGAAAATTATTTCACGCACTAAAAATGAACACCAAAGTTTCGTTATCCATGTTTGGGAACTTCCACTAGTACAACCCCTAATAGTTTGGTGGAATATTTTAAGAAAGAGATTTCTAATTGATCCTAATATGTTTTAAATATGGTGGATATGCATGCCAGAAACATGTTGAAGATGCAAATGACCTAATGATTAAAAAATTTCGAGTAGAAAAAATTAAATTCTCAAGTTAATGTGCGATGGGATATTTACCAAAGCCAAACAACCCACTTTTTGCCTATTTTAAAAACAGCGGACCTAAAAAATCACAGATACTTTTTGGAATTATCTCTCTCAACATTTGTGCATTTCAATTTTGGTCGTTCAATTTTTTTTCAAACTTGAGTTTTCACTCTCCCGGTTTACACGTAAACAAAAAGATAAGGCAAATATAGATCACTACAAAATGAAAATTTTAGAGTTTATGTATGCAAAAAAATTTGAAAACTATAATAAATGTGAGTGAAGAAAATTATTTCAGGCACAAAAAATGAACAGCAAAGATTTGTTTTCCATGTTTGGGAAATTCGACTAGTACAACCCCTAATAGCTTGGTGGAATTTTATAAGAAAGAGATTTCTAATTGATCCTAACATGTTTTAAATGTGGTGGAGATGCATGCCAGAAACATGTTGAGCAAAAAACCCACTTTTTGCCTATTTTACAAAAAGCGGAGCTAAAAAATCACAGATACGTTTTGGAATTATCTCTCTCAGCATTTGTGCATTTCCATTTTGGTTGTTCAAATTTTTTTCAAACTAGAGTTTTCACTCTCCCAGTTTTCTTGCAAACAAAAAGATAAGGAAAATATAGATCAGAAGAAAATGAAAATTTTAAAGATAATGTATGCATGCAAAAAAAAATTAAAACTATAATAAATGTGAGTGAAGAAAATTATTTCACACACTAAAAATGAACACCAAAGTTTTGTTATCCACGTTTGGGAAATTCTACTAGTACAACCCCAAATAGCTATGTGGGATTTTATAAGAAAGCGATTTCTAATTGATCCTAATAGGTTTTAAATGTGGTGGATATGCATGCCAGAAACTTGTTGAAAATGCAAATGACCTAATGATCAAAAAATAACAAGGAGTAGCAAAAATTAAATTCTCAAGTTAACGTGTGGTGGGATATTTAGCAAAGCCAAACAACCCATTTTTGCCTATTTTACAAAAACCGGACCTAAAAAATCACATACACTTTCTAGAATGATCTCTCTCAGCATTCGTGCATTTCCATTTTTGATGTTCAATTTTTTTTAAAACTTGATTTTTTACTCTCCCTGTTTTCTCATAGACAAAACGATAAGGCAAATATAGATCACAACAAAATAAAAAATTTAGAGTTGTATGCATGCTAAAAAATTTGAAAACTATAACAAATGTGAGTGAAGAAAATTATTTCATGCACTAAAAATGAACACCAAAGTTTTGTTATCCACGTTTGGGAAATTCCACTAGTACAACCCCTAATAGCTTGGTGGAATTTTATAAGAAAGAGAGTTCTAATTGATCCTAAAATGTTTTAAATGTGGTGGATATGCATGCATAAAACATGTTGAAGATGCAAATGAGCTAATGATCCAAAAATTTCAAGGAGTAGAAAAAATTAAATTCTCAAGATAACATGTGGTGGGATATTTACCATAGCAGAACAACCCACTATTTCCCTATTTTACAAAAAGTGGACCTAAAAAATCGCATAAAATTTTCTAAATTATCTCTCTCAGCATTTGTGGATTTCCATTTTGGATGTTCAATTTTTTTCAAACTTGAGTTTTCACTCTCCCAGCTTACACGTAAACAAATAGATAAGGAAAATATAGATCACAACAAAGTGAAAATTTTAGAGTTTAATTATGCAAAAAAATTTGAAAACTATAATAAGTGTTAATGAAGAAAATTATTTCACGCAAAAAAAATGAACAGCAAAGATTTGTTTTCCACGTTTGGGAAATTCGACCAGTACAACCCCTAATAGCTTGGTGGAATTTTATAAGAAAAAGATTTCTAGTTGATCTGAATATGTTTTAAAAGTGGTGGATATGCATGCCAGAGACAAGTTGAAGATGCAAATGACCTAATGAAAAAAAAAATCAAGGAGTAGAAAAAAAACTTAAATTATCAAATTAACATGCGGTGGGATATTTACCAGAGCCAAACAACCCACGTTTTGCCTATTTTACAAAAAGTCAACATAAAAAATCACTGATACTTTTTCGAATTATCTCTCTCAGCATTTGTGCATTTCCATTTTAGATGTTCAAAATTTTTCAAACTTGAGTTTTCGTTCTCCCACTTTTCTCGTAAACAAAAAGACTTGGCAAATATTGATCACAAAAAAATAACAATTTAAGACTTTGAGTATGCAAAAAAATTGAAAACTCTAATAAATGTGAGTGAAGAAAATTATTTCACGCACTAAAAATGAACACCAAAGTTTCGTTATCCTTGTTTGGGAACTTCCACTAGTACAACCCCTAATAGTTTGGTGGAATTTTATAAGAAATAGATTTCTAATTGATCCTAATATGTTTTAAATATGGTGGATATGCATGCCAGAAACATGTTGAAGATGCAAATGACCTATTGATCCAAAATTTTCGAGTAGAAAAAATTAAATTCTCAAGTTAATGTGCGGTGGGATATTTACCAAAGCCAAACAACCCACTTTTTTTCCATTTTACAAAAAGGGGACCTAAAAAATCACAGATACTTTTTGGAACTATCTATCTCAACATTTGTGCATTTCAATTTTGTTCGTTCAATCTTTTTTCAAACTTGAGTTTTCACTCTCCCATTTTACACGTAAAAAAAAAGATAAAGCAAATATAGATCACAACAAAATGAAAATTTTAGTCTTGTATGCATGCAAAAAAATTTGAAAACTATAATAAATGTGAGTGAAGAAACATATTTCACGCCCCAAAAATGAACAGCAAAGTTTTTTTATCCACGTTTGGGAAATTCCACTCGTACAACCCCTAATAGCTTGGAGGAATTTTAAAGAAAGAGATTTCTAATTGATCCTAACATGTTTTAAACGTGGTGGAAATGCATGACAGAAACATTTTGAAGATGCAAATGACCTAATGATCCAAAAATTACAAGGAATAGAAAATATTAGATTTTCAAGTTAACGAGCGGTGGGATATTTACCAGAGCCAAACAACCCCGTTTTGCCTATTTTACAAAAAGCGGACCTAAAAAATTACAGATACTTTTTGGAATTATCTCTCTTAGCTTTTGTGCATTTCCATTTTGTATGTTCAACTTTTTTTCAAACATGAGTTTTCACTCTCCCAGTTTTCTCGTAAACGAAAAGATAAGGCAAATATATATCACAACAAAATTAAAATTTTAGAGTTTAAGAACACAAAAAAATTGAAAACGATAATAAATGTGTGTGAAGAAAATTATTTCACGCACTTAAAATGAAGACCAAAGTTTTGACATCCACGTTTGGGAAATTCCACTAGTACAACTCCTAATAGCATGGAGGAATTTTATAAGAAAGAGATTTCTAATTGATCTTAACATGTTTTAAATGTGGTGGATATGCATGCCAGAAACTTGTTAAAGATGCAAATGATCTAATGATCCAAAAGTTTCAAGGAGTAGAAAAAATTGAATTCTCAAGTTAACGTGTGGTGGGATATTTATCAGAGCCAAACAACCCTCGTTTTGCCTATTTTACAAAAAGTGGACCTAAAAAATCACAGATACTTTTTGGAATTATCTCTCTCAGCATTTGTGCATTTCCATTTTGGATGTTCATTTTTTTTTCAAACTTGAGTTTTCACTCTCCTAGTTTTCTCGTAAACAAAAAGATAACGCAAATATAGATCACAACAAAATAAAAATTTTAAAGTTTATGTATGCAAAAATATTTGTAAACTATTAAAAATGTGAGTGAAGAAAATTATTTCACACTAAAAATGAACACCAAAGTTTTGTTATCCACGTTTGGGAAATTCCACATGTACAACCCCTAATAGCTTTGTGGAATTTTATAAGAAAGAGATTTCTAATCGATCCTAACATGTTTTAAAAGTGGTGGATATGCATGCAAGAAACATGTTGCAGATGCAAATGACCAAATGAAAAAAAAAAATCGAGTAGAAAAAAAATTAAATTCTCAAGTTAACATGCGGTGGGATATTTTACCAGAGCCAAACAACCCACGTTTGGCCTATTTTACAAAAATTCGACATAAAAAATCACTGATACTTTTTCGAATTATCTCTCTCAGCATTTGTGCATTTCCATTTTGAATGTTCAATTTTTTTCAAACTTGAGTTTTCGCTCTCCCTGTTTTCTCGTAAACAAAAAGACATGGCAAATATACATCACAACAAAATGTAAATTTAAGACTGTGTATGCAAAAAAATTGAAAACTCTAATAAATGTGAGTGAAGAAAATTATTTCACACACTAAAAATGAACACCAAAGTTTCGTTATCCACGTTTGGGAAATTCCATTAGTACAACCCCTAATAGTTTGGTGGAAATTGTTAAGAAAGAGATTTCTAATTGATCCTAACATGTTTTAAATGTGGTGGATATGCATGCCAGAAACATGTTGAAGATGCAAATGACCTAATGATCGAAAAATTTTGAGTAGAAAAAATTAAATTCTCAAGTTAATGTGCGGTGGGATATTTAGCAAAGCCAAACAACTCACGTTTTGCCTATTTTACAAAAAGCGGACCTAAAAAATCACAGATACTTTTTGGAATTATCTCTCTCAACATTTGTGCATTTCAATTTTGGTCGTTCAATTTTTTTTCAAACTTGGGTTTTCACTCTCCTAGTTTACACGTTAACAACAAGATAAGGCAAATATAGATGACAACAAAGTGAAAATTTTAGAGTTTATGTATGCAAAAAACTTTGAAAACTATAATAAATGTGAGTGAAGAAAATTATTTCACAGACAAAAAATGAATAGCAAAGATTTGTTTTCCACGTCTGGGAAATTCGACATGTACAACCCCTAATAGCTTTGTGGAATTTTATAAGGAAGAGTTTTCTAATTGATCCGAACATGTTTTAACTATGGTGGAAATGCATGCCAGAAACATTTTGAAGATGCAAATGACCTAATGATCCAAAAATTTCTAGGACTAGAAAAAATTAAATTCTGAAGTCAATGTGCCCTGGGATATTTACTATAGCCAAACAACCCACTCTTTGCCTATTTTACAAAAAGTGGACCTAAGAATCGCAGATACTTTTTGGAATTATATCTCTCAGCATTTGTGCATTTCCATTTTGGATGTTCAATATTTTTTCAAACTTGAGTTTTCACTCTCCAAGTTTTCTTGTAAACAAAAAGATAAGGCAAATATAGATCACCACAAAATGAAAATTTTAGAGTTGTATGCACGCAAAAAAATTTGAAAAATATTATAAATGTGAGTGAAGGAAATTATTTCACGCACTAAATATGAATACCAAAGTTTTGTTATCCACGTTTGGGAAATTCCACTAGTACAACCCCTAATTGCTTGGTGGAATTTTATAGGAAAGAGATTTCAAATTGATCCTACCATGTTTTAAATATGGTGGATATGCATGCCCGAAACATGTTGAAGATGCAAATGACCTAATGATCCAAAAAAATTAAGGAGTAGAAAAAAATTAAATTCTCAAGTAAACGTGAGGTGGGATATTTACCAGAGGCAAACAACCCATGTTTTGCCTATTTTCCAAAAAGTGGACCTAAAAAATCACAGATACTTTTTTTGGAATTATCTCTCTCAGCATTTGTGCATTTCCATTTTGGATTTTCAATTTTCCACAAACTTGAGTTTTCACTCTCCCAGTTTTCTCGTAGCAAAAGATAAGGCAAAAAAGATCACAACAAAATTAAAATTTAAGAGTTTATGTATGCAAAAAAATTTTGAAAACTATATTAAATGTGAGTGAAGAAAATTATTTTATGCACTAAAAATGAACACCAATGTTTTGTTATCCACGTTTGGGAAATTCCACTAGTACAACCCCTATTAGCTAGGTGGATTTTTATAAGAAAGAAATTTATAATTGATCCTAACATGTTTTAAATGTGGTGGATATGCAGGCCAGAAACTTGTTGAATACAAATGGCCTAAAGATCCAAAAATTTCAAGTAGTTGAAAAAATTAAATTCTCATGTTAACATGCGGTGGGATATTTACCACTGCCAAACAACCCTCTTTTTACCTATTTTACAAAAAAGCGGACCTAAATCATAGATTGTTTTTGGAATTATCTCTCTCAGTATTTGTGCAGTTCCATTTTGGTTGTTCAATTTTTTTTCAAACATGAGTTTTCACTCTCCTAGTTTTCTCGTAAACTAAAAGATAACGCAAATATAGATCACAAAAAATGAAAATTTTAGAGTTTATATATGAAAAAAAATTTGTAAACTATTAAAAATGTGAGTGAAGAAAATTATTTCAAGCACTAAAAATGAACACCAAAGTTTTGTTATCCACCTTTGGAAAATTCCACTAGTACAACCCCTAATAGCTTGGAGGAATTTTATAAGAAAAAGATTTCTAAAATATCCTAACATGTTTTAAATGTGGTGGATATGCATGCCAGAAACATGTTGAAGACAGAAATGACCTAATGATCCAAAAATTTCAAGGACTAGAAAATATTAAATTCTCAAGTTAATGTGCTGTGGGATATTTACTAGAGCCAAACAACCCACTTTTTGCCTATTTTACAAATAGCGGAACTAAAAAATACAAGATAATTTTTTGAATTATCTCTCTCAGTATTTGTGCATTTCCATTTTTTATGATCAATTTTTTTTTAAACTTGAGTTTTCACTCTTCTAGTTTTCTCGTAAACAAAACGATAAGGCAAATATAGATCACTACAAAATCAAAATTTTAGAGTTGTATGTATGCAAACAAATTTGAAAAATATAATAAATGTGAGTGAATAAAATTATTTCATGCGCTAAAAATGAACACCAAAGTTTTGTAATCCACGTATGAGAAATTCCACTAGTACAACCCCTAATAGCTTGGTGGAATTTTATAAAAAAGAGAGTTCTAATTGATCCTAACATGTTTTAAATTTGGTGGATATGCATGCATAAAACATGTTGAAGATGCAAATAACCTAATGATCCAAAAATTTCAAGGAGTAGAAACTATTAAATTCTCAAGTAAACGTGCGGTGGGATATTGAGTCAAACAACCCACTGTTTTCCTATTTTACAAAAACCGGACCTAAAAAATCACAGATACTTTTTGGAATTATCTCTCTCAGCATTTGTGCATTTTCATTTTGGATGTTCAATTTTTTTTCAAACTTGAGTTTTTACTCTCCTAGTTTTCTCGTAAACAAAAAGATAAGGCAAATATAGATCACCACAAAATGAAAATTTTAGAGTTTATGTATGCATGTAAAAAAAATTGAAAACTAAAATAAATGTAAGTGAAGAAATTTATTTCACGCACTAAAAATGAACACCAAAGTTTTGTTATCCACGTTTGGCAAATTCCACTAGTACAACCCCTAATAGTTTGGTGGAATTTTACAAGAAAGAGATTTCTAATTGACCCTAACATGTTTTAAATGAGGTGGATATGCATGCCAGAAACATGATGAAGATGCAAATGATCTAATGATCCAAAAATTTCAAGGAGTGGTAAAAATTAAATTCTCAAGTTAATGTGCGGTGTGATATTTACCAGAACCAAACAACCCACTTTTTGCTTAATTTACAAAAAGAGGATCTAAAAAATCATAGATACTTTTCGGAATTATCTCTCTCAGCATTTGTGCATTTCCACTTGTGCAACCCCTAATAGCTTGGTGGAATTTTATAAGAAAGAGATTACTAATTGATCCTAACATGCTTTAAATGTGGTGGATATGCAAGCCAGAAATATGTTGAAGATGCAAATGACCTAATGATCCAAAAATTTGTAGGAGTAGAAAAAAAGAAATTTTCAAGTAAACGTGTTGTGGGATATTTACTAGAGCTAAAAAACCCACTTTTTGCCTATTTTACAAAATGCGGACCTAAAAAATCACATATACTTTTTGGAATTAACTATCTCAGCATTTGAGCATTTCATTTTTGGATGTTCAATTCTTTTTGATACTTGAGTTTTCACTCTCCTAGTTTTCTCGTAAACAAAAAGAAAAGGCAAATATAGATCACAACAAAATGAAAAATTTAGAGTTTATGAATCCAAAAAAATTTGAAAACTATAATAAATGTGAGGGAAGAAAATTATTTCACGCACTAAAAATGAACACCTATGTTTTATTATCCCCGTTTGGGAAATTCCACTAGTACAACCCCTACTAGCTTGGTGGAATTTTATAAAAAAGAGATTTCTAATTGATCCTAACATGTTTTAAATGTAGTGGATATGTATGTTAGAAACATGTTAAAGATGCAAATGACCTAATGATCAAAAAATTTCAAGGAGTAGATAAAATTAAATTCTAAAGTTAACGTGCGGTGGGATATTTACCAGAGCTAAACAACACACGTTTTGCCTATTTTACAAAAAGCGGACCTAAAAAATCACATATACTTCTTTGAATTATCTATCTCAGCATTTGTGCATTTCCTTTTTGGAAGTTCAATTTTTTTTCAAACATGAGTTTTCACTCTCCTAGTTTTCTTGTAAACAAATAGATAAGGCAAATATTGATCACAACAAAATGCAAATTTTAGAGTTTATGTATGCAAAAAAATATGAAAAATATAATTAATGTGAGTCAAGAAAATTATTTCACGCACTAAAAATGAACTCCAAAGTTTTGTTATCCACGTTTGGGAAATATCACTTGTATACCCCTACTAGCTTGGTAGAATTTTATAAGAAAGAGATTTCTAATTGATCCTAACATGTTTTAAATGTAGTGGATATGCATGTCAGAAACATGTTGAAGATGCAAATGACCATCAAAACATTTTAAGGAGTTGAAAAAATTAAATTCTAAAGTTAACGTGCGGTGGGATATTTACCTAAGCGAAACAACCTACTTTTTCCCTATTTTACAAAAACGGAACTAAAAATACTCGGATACTTTTTTGAATTATCTCTCTCAGCATTTCTGCATTTCTATTTTTTATGTTCAAATTTTTTTCATAATTGAGTTTTCACTCTCCCAGTTTTCTCGTAAACAAAACGATAAGGCAAATTTAGATCACAACAAAATGAAAATTTTAGAGTTGAATGCATGCAAAACAATTTGAAAACTGTAATAAATGTGAGTGAAGAAAATTATTTCATGCACTAAATATGAAAACCAAAGTTTTTTTTATCCACGTATGGGAAATTCCACTAGTACAACCCCTAATAGGTTGGTGGAATTTTATAAGAAAGAGAGTTCTAATTGAGCCTAACATGTTTTAAATGTGGTGGATATGCATGCTCAAAACATGTTGAAGATGCAAATGACCTAATGATCCAAAAATTTCAAGGAGTAGAAAAAGTTAAATTCTCAAGTTAACGTGCGGTGGGATATTTACCAGAGCCAAACTAACCACAGTTTGCCTACTTTACAAAAAGCGGACCTAAAAAATCACAGATACTTTTGGGAATTATTTCTCTCAGTATTTGTGTATTTCCATTTTGGATGTTCAATTTTTTTTCAAACTTGAGTTTTTACTGTCCAAGTTTTCTCGTAAATAAAAAGATAAGGCAAATATAGATCACAACAAAATGAAAATTTTAGAGTTGTATGCATGCAAAAAAATTTGAAAACTATAATAAATATGAGTGAAGAAAATTATTTCATGCACTAAAAATGAACACCAAAGTTTTGTTACCCACGGTTGAGAAATTGCATTAGTACAACCATTAATAGCTTGGTGGAATTTTATATGAAAGATATTTCTAATTTATCCTAACATGTTTTAAATGATGTGGATATGCATGCCAGAAACATGTTGTAGATGCAAATGACCTAATGATCCAAAAATTTCAAGGAGTAGAAAAACTTATGTTCTCTAGTTAACGTACGGTGGGATATTTATCTGAGCCAAACAACCCACTTTTTGCCTATTTTACAAAACTTGGCCTTAAAAATTACAAATACTTTTTGGAATTATCTCTTAGAATTTGTGCATTTCCATTTTTTATGTTCAATTTTTTTTCTAACTTGAGTTTTCACTCTCCTAGTTTTCTCGTAAACAAAAAGATGAGGCAAATAATATCACAACAAAATGAAAATTTTAGAGTTTATTATGTTTGAAAAAAAATTGAAAATTATAATAAATGTGAGTGAAGAAAATTATTTCGCATACTAAAAATTAACACCAAAGTTTTGTTATCCACGTTTTGAAAATTTCACTAGTACAACCGCTAATAGCCTTGTGGAATTTTATAAGAAAGAGATTTCTCATTGATCGTAACATGTTTTAAATGTGGTGGCTATGCATGCAAGAAAAATGTTGAAGATGCAAATGACCAAATGATCCAAATATTTCAAGGAGTAGAAAAAATTAAATTCTCAAGTTAATGTGCGGTGGGACAGTTATCACAGCCAAACAACCCACTATTTTCGTTTTTTTACAAAAAGTAGACCCTAAAAGTCACATATATTTTTGCAATGGCGCATTTCCATTTTGGAAGTTCAATTTTTTTCCAAACTTGAGTTTTCACTCTCCCAGTTTTCTCGTAAACGAAAAGATAAGGCAAATATAGATCACAACAAAATGAAAATTTTAGAGTTGTATGCAACTAAAAAATTTGAAAACAATAATAAATGTGAGTTAATAAAATTATTTAACGCACTAAAAATGGACACCAAAGTTTTGTTATCCACGTTTGGGAAATTCCACTAGTACAACCCCTAATAGCTTGGTGGAATTTTATAAGAAAGAGAGTTCTAATTGATCCTAACATGTTTTAAATGTGGTGGATATGCATGCCAGAAACATGTTGAAGATGAAAATGACCTAATGATCCAAAAATTTCGAGTAGATAAAATTAAATTCTCAACTTAACATGCGGTGGGATTTTTACCAAAGCCAAACAACCTACTTTTTGCCTATTTTACAAAAAGCGGACCTAAAAAATCACAGATACTTTTTTGAATTATCTCTCTCAGCATTTGAGCATATCCTTTTTGGATGTTCAATTTTTTTTCAAACATGAGTTTTCACTTTCCTAGTTTTCTCGTAAAAAAAAGATAAGGCAAATATAGATCACAACAAAATGAAAATTTTATAGTTTATTATGTATGCTAAAAAATTTGAAAACTACAATAAATGTGTGTGGAAAAAATTATTTCACGTACTAAAAATGAACAGCAAATTTTTGTTCTCCAAGTTCGGGAAATTCCACTAGTACAACCCCTAATAGCTTAGTGGAATTTTATAAGAAAGGGAGTTCTAATTGATCTTAACATGCTTTAAATGTGGTGGATATGCATGCCAGAAACATGTTGAAGATGCAAATGACCTAATGGTCCAAAAATTTCAAGCAGTAGAAAAAATTAAATTCTCAAGTTAATGTGCGGTGGGATATTTCCCAGAGCCAAACTACCCACTTTTTGCCTATTTTAAAAAAAATGGACCTGGAAAGTCACAGGTACTTTTTGGAATTATCTCTCTCAGGATTTGTACATTTCCATTTTTGAAGTTCAATTTTTTTTCAAACTTTAGTTTTCTGTCTCCTTATTTTCTCGTAAATGAAATGATAAGGCAAATATTAATCACAACAAAATAAAAATTTTAGAGTTTATGTATGCAAAAAAATTTGAAAACTATAATAAATGTGAGTGAAGAAAATTATTTCATGCACTAAAAATGAGCAGCAAAGTTTTGTTATCCATGTCTGGGAAATTCCACTAGTACAACCCCTAATAGCATGGTGGAATTTTTGTAAGAAAGAGATTTCTGATTAATCCTAACATGTTTTAAAAGTGTGGATATGCATTCCAAAAACATGTTGAAGATGCAAATGACCTAATGATCCAAAATTTTTGAGTAGAAAAAATTAATTTCTCAAGTTAACGTGCGGTGGGATATTTACCAGAGCCAAACAACCCACCTTTCGCCTATTTTACAAGAAGCGGACCTAAAAAATCACAGATACTTTTTGAAATTGTCTCTCTCAGCATTTGTGCATTTCTATTTTGGACGTTCAATTTTTTTTCAAACTTGAATTTTCACTCTCCCATTTTACTCGTAAACAAAAAGATAAGGCAAATATAGTTCACAACAAAAAGAAAATTCTAGAGTTTATGTATGCAAAGAAATTTGAAAATATAATAAATGTGAGTGAAGAAAATTATTTCACACACGAAAAAGGAACAACAAAGTTTTGTTATCCATGTTTGGGAAATTCCACTAGTATAAGCCCTAATAGCTCGGTGGAACTTTATAAGAAAGTGATTTCTAAATTATCCTAACATGTTTTAAATGTGGTGAATATGCATACCAGAAACATGTTGAAGATGCAAATGACCGAATGATCCAAAAATTTCAAGCAGTCAAAAAAATTAAATTTTCAACTTAACGTGCGGTGGAATATTTACCAGAGCCAATCAACCCACTTTTAGACTATTTTACAAATAGCGGAACTAAAAAATCCAAGATACTCTTTGGAATTATCTTTCTCAGCATTTGTGAATTTCCGTTTTAGATGTTCAATTTTTTTTCAAACTTGAGTTTTCACTCTCCCAGTTTTCTCGATAGGGCAAATATAGATCACAACAAAATGAAAATTTTAAAGTTGATGTATGCAATAAAATTTGAAAACTGTAGCAAATGTGTTCAATTGTTTTTCATACTTTAGTTTACACTCTCCCAGTTTTCTCATAAACAAAAAGACAAGGCAAATATAGATCGAAACAAAATGAAAATTTTAGAGTTTAAGTATGCAAAAAAATTTGAACACTACAATAAATGAGAGAGAATAAAATTATTTCATGCACTAAAAATGAACAACAAAGTTTGGTTATCCACGTTTGGGAAATTCCACTAGTATACCCCCTAATAGCTTGGTGGAATTTTATATCAAAGAGATTTCTAATTGATCCTAACATGTTTTAAATGCGGTCAATATGCATGCCAGAAACATGTTGAAGATGCAAATGACCTAACGATCCAAAAATTTCAAGAAGTAGAAAAAATTAAGTTGTCTAGTTAACGTACGGTGGAATATTTACCTGAGCCAAACAACCCACTTTTTTCCTATTTTACAAAACGCGGACCTAAAAAATTACAGATACTTTTTGGAATTATCTCTTAGCATTTGTACATTTCCATTTTTTATGTTCAATTTTTTTTCTAACTTGAGTTTTCACTCTCCCAGTTTTCTCGTAAACAAAAAGATAAGGCAAATACAGATCACAACAAATTGAAAATTTTAGAGTTTATTATGTATGCAAAAAAATTTGAAAACTATAATAAATGTGAGTGAAGAAAATTATTTCGCGCAATAAAAATTAACACCAAAGTCTTGTTATCCACGTTTTGAAAATTCCACTAGTACAACCCCTAATAGCTTGGTGGAATTTTATAAGAAAGAGATTTCTAATTGATCCTAACATGTTTTAAATGTGGTGGATATGCATGCCAGAAACATGTTGACGATGCAAATGACCTAATGATCCAAATATTTCATGAAGTAGAAAAAATTAAATTTTCTAGTTAATGTGCGGTGGATATTTACCAGAGCCAAACAATCCACTATTTTCGTTTTTTACAAAAAGTTGACCTAAAAAATCACATATATTTTTGGAATTATCTCACTCTGCAATTGTGCATTTCCATTTTGGAAGTTCAGTTTTTTTTCCAAACTTGAGTTTTCACTCTCCCAGTTTTCACGTAAACGAAAAGATAAGGCAAATATAGATCACAACAAAATGAAAATTTTAGAGTTGTATGCAAGTAAAAAAATTTGAAAACTATAATAAATGTAAGTGAAGAAAATTATTTCACGCACTAAAAATGAACACCAAAGTTTTGTTATCCACGTTTGGGAAATTCCATTAGTACAACCCCTAATAGCTTCATGGAATTTTATAAGAAAGAGAGTTCTAATTGATCCTAATATGTTTTAAATATGGTGGATATGCATGCCAGAAATATGTTGAAGATGCAAATGACCTAATCATCCAAAAATTTCAATGAGTAGAAAAAATTAAATTTGCAAGTTAACGTGCGGTAGGATATTTACCAGAGCCCAACAACCCACTTTTTGCCTATTTTACGAAAAGCGGACCTAAGAAATCACTAATACTTTTTTGAATTATCTCTCTCATAATTTGTGCATTTCCATTTTGGATGTTAATTTTTTTTTCAAATTTGAGTTTTCACTCACCTAGTTTTTTTGTAAACAAAAAGATAAGGCAAATATAGATCACAACAAAATGAAAATTTTAGAGTTTTCGTATGCAAAAAAAATTTAAAACTATAATAAATGTGAATGAAGATAGTTATTTCACGCACTAAAAATGAACACCAAAGTTTCTTATCCACGTTTGGGAAATTCTACTACTACAACACTTAATAGGTTTGAGGAATTTTATAAGAAAGAGATTTCTAATTGATCCAAACATGTTTTAAATGTGGTGAATATGCATGCTAGAAATATGTTGAAGATGCAAATGACCTAATGATCCAAAAATTTCAAGGAAAAGAAAGAATTATATTCTCAAGTTAACGTGCGGTGGGATATTTACCAGAGCCAAACATCCCACTTTTTGCCTATTTTACAAATAGCGGACCTAAAAAATACAAGATACTTTTTGGAATTATATCTCTCAGCATTTGTGTATTTCCATTTTGGATGTTAAATTTTTTTTCAAACTTTATTTTTCTCTCTCCTAGTTTTCTCGTAAACAAAAAGATATGGCATTTATATCACAACAAAATGAAAATTTAAGAGTTTGTGTATGCATGCAAAAAAATTTGAAAACTATAATAAATGTGAGTGAAGAAAATTATTTCACGCACTAAAAAGGACAACCAAAGTTTTGTTATCTACGTTTGGGAAATTCCACAAGTACAACCCCTAATAGCTTGGTGGAATTTTATAAGAAAGAGATTTCTTATTGATCCTGACATGTTGAAGATGCCCATGACCTAATGATCCAAAAATTTCAAGGAGTAGAAAAAATTAAATCGCCTCCCGTGCGTAACGGACTATGGCTACGTGCTTGGCTTGCCGTGAGCAGGGGGTGACTAATTTCTGTTGTTTTGCTGTGTCCGCCTCTCGAGACAAAATTTTTGATTTTGTGGCCATGGGCCATTCTGCCCGTCCGAGATAGATTTGAGGTCGTATGACCTGTTTTGCTGCAACAACAAGTTTCTCCCTTCCATAACGTTCAATGGAAGCATCTAACCATGCTCGTATTTTCTCCAATTACTTACACATAGTGATCCATCTTTCTTGGGATATAGAATAACCCATTGTGTTCCCGCTCTGATACCAGTTGTTACTGTCCCGGATCTGACACAAGGATTCTTTGGGAGGATCTGGGGTCTACCACGGGTTACGGGTCTTCCAGACATTACCGTAGGGGTAATAGGAAGACATAGGGAAGACGAAAACGTAGATCAAGCCTAAGGGAAGCTTGAAAACCCTAGAGCTCATTGAGGAGAACTCTAAGCCTCTCTACGCTAAATTTAACCTAATTCTTAATACTTCAATGCTTCATTTTCTCATTACTCTTACCCCTTAAATAGGGTTCACCCTGTTAGGGTTTAATAAAATATTACAGAAATATCCCTATGAATAAAATATTCCAAAAATATCTCTATTAATAAATAATTCCAAAAATACCCCTATGTCCTAAAACTGAAATAAAATAAATTAAGTTAAATAAAATAACTAAAATAATAATGTTATTGCGTGCATAACATTCAGTTGTTACTGTCCTGGATCTGACACAAGGATTCTTTGGGAGGATCTGGGGTCTGCCACGGGTTACGGGTCTTCCAGACATTACCGTAGGGGTAATAGGAAGACATTGAGAAGACGAAAACGAAGATCAAGCCTAAGGGAAGCTTGAAAACCCTAGAGCTCGTTGAGGAGAACTCTAAGCCTCTCTATGCTAAATTTAACCTAATTCTTAATACTTCAATGATTCCTTTTCTCATTACTCTTACCCCTTAAATAGGGTTCACCCTGTTAGGGTTTAATAAAATATTACAGAAATATCCCTATGAATAAAATATTCCAAAAATATCCCTATTAATAAATAATTCCAAAAATACCCCTATGGCATAAAACTGAAATAAAATAAAGTAAATTAAATAAAAAAACGAAAATAATAATGTTATTGCGTGCATAACACCATTCTAGATGTTCAATTTTTTTTTCAAACTTGAGTTTTCTCTCTCCCAGTTTTTTCGTAAAAAAAAGATAAGGCAAATATAGATCACAACAAAATGAAAATTTTAGAGTTTATGTATGCAAAAAAATTTGTAAACTATAAAAAATGTGAGTGAAGAAAATTATTTCACGCACAAAAAATGAACTCCAAAGTTTTGTTATCCACGTTTGGGAAATTCCACTAGTACAACCCCTAATATGTTGGTGGATTTTTATATGGAAGAAATTTCTAATTGATCCTAAAATATTTTAAATGTCGTGGATACGCATACCAGAAATATGTTGAAGATGCAAATGACCTAATGATCCAAAAATTTCAACGAGTAGAAAAAATTTAATTCTATGGTAAACGTGCGGTGGGATATTTACTAGAGACAAACAACCCACTTTTTGCCTAGTTTACAAAAAGTGTAGCTAAAAAATCATAGATACCTTTTGGAATTATCTCTCTCAGAATTTGTGCATTTCCATTTTGGATGTTCAATTTTTTTTCAAACTTGAGTTTTCTCTCTCCCATTTTTCTCGTAAACTAAAAGTTAAGGAAAATGTTGATCACAATAAAATTAAAATTTTAGAATTTATGTATGCAAAAAAATTTGAAAACTATAATGAATGTGACGGAAGAAAATTATTTCACGCAGAAAAAATGAACACCAAAGTTTTATTATCTACGTTTGGGAAATTCCACTAGTACAACCCCCAATAGCTTGGTGGAATTTTATAAGAAAGAGATTTCTAATTGATCCTAACATGTTTTAAATGTGGTGGATATGCATGCCAGAAATATGTTGAAGATGCAAATGACCTAATGATCCAAAAATTTCGAGTAGAAAAAATTAAATTCTCAAGTTAACGTGCGGTGGGATATTTACCAAAGCCCAACAACCCCTTTATGCCTAATTTACAAAAAGAGGACCTAAAAAATCACATATACTTTTTGGAATTATCTCACTCAGCATTTATGCATTTCCTTTTTGGATCAATTTTTTTTCAAACATGAGTTTTCTCTCCTAGTTTTCCCGTCAACAAAAAGATAAGGCAAATATAGATCACAACAAAATGAAAATTTAAAGTTTACGTTTGAAATTTTTTTTGAAAACAATCATAAATGAGACTGAAGAAAATTATTTCACGCACAAAAAAGGAACACCAAAGTTTTGTTATCCACGTTTGGAAAATTCCACTAGTACAACTCCAAATAGCTTGGTGGAATGTTATAAGAAAGAGATTTTAGATTGATCCTAACATGTTTAAATGTGGTGGATATGCTTGCCAGAAACTTACTGAAGATGCAAATGACCTATTGATCCAAAAATTTCAAGTTGTAGAAAAAATTAAATTCTCAAGTTAATGTGCGGTGGGATTTTTACCAGAGCCCAACAACCCACTTTTTTCCTATTTTACAAAAAGTGGACCTAAAAAGTCACAGATACTTTTTGGAATTATCTCTCTCAGCATTTCTGCATCTCCATTTTGGATGTTCAATTTTTTTTTAAACTTATGTTTTTAGTCCTCGAGCTTTCTCGTCAACAAAAAGATAATGGAAATATAGATCACAACAAAATGAAAATTTTAGAGTTTATGAATGCAAAAAATTTTGAAAACTATAATAAATGTGAGTGAAGAAAATTATTTCATGCACTAAAATAAACACCAAAGTTTTGTTATCCAGGTTTGGGAAATTCCACTAGTACATCCCCTAATAGCTTGGTGGAATTTTATAGGAAAGAGATTTCTAATTGATCCTAACAAGTTTTAAATGTGGTGGATATGCATGCCAGAAACATGTTGAAGATACAAATGACCTAATGATCCAAAAATTTCAAGGAGTAAAAAAAATTAAATTTTCAAGTTAACGTGCAGTGGGATATTTACCAGAGCAAAACAACCCACACATTGGATATTTTAGAAAAAAAGTGGACCTGAAAAATCACAGATACTTTTTTGAATTATCTCTCTCAGCATTTATGTATTTCCATTTTGGATCAATTTTTTTTTCAAACTTGAGTTCTCACTCTCCTAGTTTTCTCGTAAACAAAAAGATACAGCAAATATAGATGACAACAAAAAGAAAATTTTAGAGTTTATATATGCAAAGAAATTTGAAAAATATAATAAATGTGAGTTAAGAAAATTATTTCTTGCACTAAAAATGTACACCAAAATTTTGTTGACCACGTTTGGGAAATTCCACAAGTACAACCCCTAATAGCATTGCGGAATTTTATAAGAAAGAGATTTCTGATTGATACGAACATGTTTTAAATGGTGGATATGCATACCAGAAACATGTTGAAAATGCAAATGACCTATTGATCCAAAAATTTCAAAGAGTAGAAAAAATTAAATTGTCAAGTTAACGTGCGGTGGGATATTTACCAGAGCCAAACAACCCACTTTTTGCCTATTTTACAAAAAGCGAACCTAAAAAATCACTGATACTATTTGGAATTATCTCTCTCAGCATTTGTGCATTTCCATTTTGGATGTTCAATTGTTTTTCATACTTTAGTTTACACTCTCCCAGTTTTCTCATAAACAAAAAGACAAGGCAAATATAGATCGAAACAAAATGAAAATTTTAGAGTTTAAGTATGCAAAAAAATTTGAACACTACACTAAATGAGAGAGAATAAAATTATTTCATGCACTAAAAATGAACAACAAAGTTTGGTTATCCACGTTTGGGAAATTCCACTAGTACAACCCCTAATAGCTTGGTGGAATTTTATACGAAAGAAATTTCCAATTCATCCTAACATATTTTAAATGTGGTTGATATGCATGTGAAAAACATGTTGAAGATGCGAATGACCTAATGATCCAAAAATTTCAAGGAGTAGAAAAAATTAAATTCTTAAGTTAATGTGCGGTGGGATATTTACCATGATCCAAATAACCCACTTTTTGCCTATTTTACAAAAAGCGGGACTAAAAAATCATAGATACTTTAAGGAATTATCTCTCTCAGCATTTAAGCATTATCAATTTGGATGATCAATTTTTTTTCAAACATGAGTTTTCACTCCCCCAATTTTCTCGTAAACAAAAAGATAAGGCAAATCAAGATCACAAGAAAATGAAACTTTTAGAGTATAGATGCAAAAAAAAAAATTGAAAACTATAATAAATGTTAGTGAAGAAAATTATTTCACGCACTAAAAATGAACTCCAAAGTTTTGTTAACCACGTTTTGGAAATTCCACAAGTACAACCCCTAATAGGTTGGTGGAATTTTATAAGAAAGAGATTTCTAATTGATCCTAACAAGTTTTAAATGTGTTGATATGCTCTCAGCATTTGTGCATTTCCATGTTGGATGTTCAATTTTTCTTTCAAACTTGAGTTTTCACTCTCCTAGTTTTCTCGTAAACAAAAAGATAAGACAAATATAGATCACAACAAAATGAAAATTTTAGAGTTTATGTTTGCAAATAAATTTGAAAACTATAATAAATGTGAGTGAAGAAAATTATTTCTCGCACTAAAAATAAACACCAAAGTTTTGTTAACAATGTTTGGGAAATTCCACTAGTACAATCCATAATAGCAAGGCGGAATTTTATAAGAAAGAGATTTCTAATTTATCCTAACATGTTTTAAATGTGGTGGATATGCATGTAAGAAACAAGTTGAAGATGCAAATGACCTAATGATCCAAAAATATCAAGGAGTAGAAAAAATTAAATTCTTAAGTTAACATGTGTTGGGATAATTACCAGAGCCAAACAACCCACCTTGTACCTATTTTAGAAAAAGCGGACCTAAAATATAACAGATACTTTTTGGAATTATCTCTCTCAGCATTTGTGCATTTTCATTTTGGATGTTCAATTTTTTTTCAATCTTTAGTTTTCTCTATCCCAGTTTTCTCGTAAACAAAAAGATAAGGCAAATATAGATCACAACAAAATGAAAATTTTAGTGTTTATATATACAAAAAAAATTGAAAACTACAATAAATGTGAGTGAAGAAAGTTATTTAACGCACTAAAAATTACCACCAAAGTTTTGTTATCCACGTTTGGGAAATTCCACTTGTACAACCCCTAATAGCTTGGTGGAATTTTAAAAGAAATAGATTTCTAATTGATCCTAACATGTTTTAAATGTGGTGGATACGCTTGCTAGAAACTTGTTCAAAATGCAAATGACCTAATGATCCAAAAATTTCAAGGAGTAGGAAAAATTAAATTCTCAAGTTAACGTGCGGTGCGATATTTACCAGAGCCAAACAACCCACTTTTTGCCTATATTACAAAAAGGGACCTAAAAAATCACAGATACTTTTGGAATTATCACTCTCATCATTTGTGCATTATCATTTTGGATGTTCAATTTTTTTTCAAACTTGAGTTTTCAATCCCCCAGTTTTCTCGTAAACAAAAAATAAGAAAAATATAGATCACAACAAAATGGAAATTTTAGAGTTTATGTATGCAAAAGAATTTGAAAACTATAATAAATGTGAGTGAAGAAAATTATTTCACGCACTAAAAATGAACACCAAAGTTTTGTTATCCATGTTTGGGAATTTCCACTAGTACAACCCCTAATAGCTTGGTGGAATTTTTTAAGAAAGAGATTTCTAATTGATCCTAACATGTTTTAAATGTGGTGGATACGCTTGCCAGAAAGTTGTTGAAGATGCAAATCACCTAATGATCCAAAAATTTCAAGGAGTAGAAAAAATTAAATTCTCAAGTTAACGTGCGTTGGGATATTTACTATAGCCAAACAACCCACTTTTTTCCTATTTAACAAAAAGAAGACATAAAATTCACAAATTCTCTTTGGAATTATCACTCTCAGTATTTGTGCATTTTCACTTTGGATGTTCAATTTTTTTTCAAACTTGAGTTTTTACTCCCCCAATTTTCTTATAAACAAAAAGATAACACAAATATAGATCACAACAAAATGAAAATTTTAGAGTCTATGTATGCAAAAAAGTTTGAAAACTATAATAAATGTGAGTGAAGAAACTTATTTCAAATGAACTCCAAAGTTTTGTTATCCACGTTTGGGCAATTCCACAAGTACAACCCCTAATAGCTTGGTGGAATTTTATAAGAAAGAAATTTCTAATTGATCCTAACATGTTTTAAATGTGGTGGATATGCATGCCAAAAACATGGTAAATATGCAAATGACTTAATGATCCAAAACTTTCAAGGAGTAGACAAAATTAAATTCTCAAGTTAACGTGCGTTGGGATATTTACTATAGCCAAACAACCCACTTTTTTCCTATTTAACAAAAAGCAGACATAAAAAGTCACAAATTCTCTTTGGAATTATCACTCTCAGTATTTGTGCATTTTCACTTTGGATGTTCAATTTTTTTTCAAACTTGAGTTTTTACTCCCCCAATTTTCTTGTAAACAAAAAGATAACACAAATATAGATCACAACAAAATGAAAATTTTAGAGTCTATGTATGCAAAAAAGTTTGAAAACTATAATAAATGTGAGTGAAGAAACTTATTTCAAATGAACACCAAAGTTTTGTTATCCACGTTTGGGCAATTCCACAAGTACAACTGGCCTAACAGCTTGGTGGAATTTTATAAGAAAGAAATTTCTAATTGATCCTAACATGTTTTAAATGTGGTGGATATGCATGCCAAAAACATGGTAATGATGCAAATGACTTAATGATCCAAAACTTTCAAGGAGTAGAAAAAATTAAATTCTCAAGTTAATGTGCGGTGGGATATTTACCATAGCCAAACAACCCACTTTTTGGATATTTTACAAAAAGCTGACCTAAAAAATCACATATACTTTTTGGAATTATCTCCCTCAACTTTTGTGCATTTCCATTTAGGATGTTCAATTTGTTTTTCCAAGTTGAGTTTTCACTCTCCCAGTTTTCTTGTAACCAAAAAGCTAAGGCAAATATAGCTCACAACAAATTGAAAATTTTAGAGTTAATGTATGCAACGAAATTTGAAAACTATAATAAATGTGAGAGAAGAAAATTATTTCATGCACTAAAAATGAACACCAAATTTTTGTTATCCACGTTTGGGAAATTCCAATAGTACAACCTCTAATAGCTTGGTGGAATTTTAAAAGAAAGAGATTTCTAATTGATCGTAACTTGTTTTAAATGTGGTGGATATGCATGCCAGATACATGTTGAAGATGCAAATGACTAAATCATCCAAAAATTTCAAGGAGTAGAAAAAATTACATTCTCAAGTTAACATGCGAGGGGATATTTAGCAGAGCCAAACGACCTACTTTTTGCCTATTTTACAAAAAGTGGACCTAAAAAATCACAGATACTTTTTGGAAATTTCTCTCTCAGCATTTGTGCATTTCCATTTTGGATGTTAAACTTTTTTTCAAACTTGATTTTTCACTCCCTCAGTTTTCTCGTAAACAAAAAGATAAGGCAAATAAAGATCACAACAAAATGAAAATTTTAGAGTTTATGTGTGCAAAAAAATTTGAAAACTATATAAAATGTGAGTGAAGAATATTATTTCTCGCACTAAAAATGAACACCAAAGTTTTTTTATCCACGTTTGGGAAATTCCACAAGTACAAGCCCTAATAGCTTGGTGAAATTTTATAAGAAAGAAATTTCTAATTGATCCTAACATGTTTTAAATGTGGTGGATATGCATGCCAGAAACATGGTAAAGATGCAAATGACTTAATGATGCAAAACATTCAAGGAGTAGAAAAAATTAAATTCTCAAGTTAACGTGCGATGGGATATTTACCAGAGCCAAACAACCCACTTTTTGGATATTTTAAAAAAATCTGACCTAAAAAATCACATATACTTTTTGGAATTATCTCCCTCAACATTTGTGCATTTCCATTTAGGATGTTCCATTTTTTTTTCAAACTTGAGTTTTCACTCTCCCAGTTTTCTTGTAAACAAAAAGATAAGGCAAATATAGCTCACCACAAAATGAAACTTTTAGAGTTAATGTATGCAAAGATATTTGAAAACTATAATAAATGTGAGAGAAGAAAATTATTTCACGCAGTAAAAATGAACACCAAATTTTTGTTATCCACGTTTGGGAAATTCCAGTAGTACAACCCCTAACAGCTTGGTGGAATTTTAAAAGAAAGAGATTTCTAATTGATTGTAAGATGTTTTAAATGTGGTGGATATGGATGCCAGATACATGTTGAAGATGCAAATGACTAAATCATCCAAAAATTTCAAGGAGTAGAAAAAATTACATTCTCAAATTAACATGCGGTGGGATATTTAACAGAGCCAAACAACCTACTTTTTGCCTATTTTACAAACAGCAGACCTAAAAAATCACAGATACTTTTTGGAATTTTTTCTCTCAGCATTTGTGCATTTCCATTTTGGATGTTAAACGTTTTTTCAAACTTGAGTTTTCACTCCCTCAGTTTTCTCGTAAACAAAAAGATAACGCAAATAACGATCACAACAAAATGAAAAATTTAGAGTTTATGTATGCAAATAAATTTGAAAACTATATAAAATGTGAGTGAAGAATATTATTTCTCGCACTAAAAATGAACACCAAAGTTTTGTTATCCACGTTTGGGAAATTCCACAAGTACAAGCCCTAATAGCTTGGTGGAATTTTATAAGAAAGAAATTTCTAATTGATCCTAACATGTTTTAAACGTGGTGGATATGCATGCCAGAAACATGGTAAAGATGCAAATGACTTAATGATCCAAAACATTCAAGGAGTAGAAAAAACTAAATTCTCAAGTTAACGTCGTGCGATGGGATATTTACCAAAGCCAAACAACCCACTTTTTGGATATTTTACAAAAGCTGACCTAAAAAATCACATATACTTTTTGGAATTATCTCCATCAACATTTGTGCATTTCCATTTAGGATCAATTTTTTTTTTCAAACTTGAGTTTTCACTCTCCCAGTTTTCTTGTAAACAAAAAGATAAGGCAAATATAGCTCACAACAAAATGAAAATTTTAGACTTAATGTATGCAAAGAAATTTGAAAACTATAATAAATGTGAGAGAAGAAAATTATTTCACGCACTAAAAATGAAAACCAAATTTTTGTTATCCACGTTTGGGAAATTCCTATAGTACAACCCCTAATAGCTTGGTGGAATTTAAAAGAAAGAGATTTCTAATTGATCGTAACATGTTTGAATGTGGTGGATATGCATGCCAGATACATGTTGAAGATGCAAATGACTAAATCATCCAAAAATTTCAAGGAGTAGATAAAATTACATTCTCAAGTTAACATGCGGTGGGAAATTTAGTAGAGCCAAACAACCTACTTTTTGCCTATTTTACAAAAAGCGGACCTAAAAAATCACAGATACCTTTTGGAATTTTCTCTCTCAGCATTTTTGCATTTCCATTTTGGATGTTAAACTTTTTTTCAAACTAGAGTTTTCACTCCCTCACTTTTCTCGTAAAAAAAAAGATAATGCAAATAAAGATCACAACAAAATGAAAAATTTAGAGTTTATGTATGCAAAAAAATTTGAAAACTATATAAAATGTGAGTGAAGAATATTATTTCTCGCACTAAAAATGAACACCAAAGTTTTGTTATCCACATTTGTGAAATTCCACAAGTACAACCCCTAATAGCTTGGTGGAATTTTATAAGAAAGAAATTTCTAATTGATCCTAACTTGTTTTAAATGTGGTGGATATGCATGCCAAAAACATGGTAAAGATGCAAATGACTTAATAATCGAAAACTTTCAAGGAGTAGAAAAAAATAAATTCTCAAGTTAACGTGCAGTGGGATATTTATAGGAGCCAAACAACCCACGTTTTGGATATTTTACAAAAAGCTGACCAAAAAAATCACATATACTTTTTGGAATTATCTCCCTCAACTTTTGTGCATTTCCATTTAGGATGTTCAATTTGTTTTTCCAAGTTGAGTTTTCACTCTCCCAGTTTTCTTGTAACCAAAAAGCTAAGGCAAATATAGCTCACAACAAATTGAAAATTTTAGAGTTAATGTATGCAACGAAATTTGAAAACTATAATAAATGTGAGAGAAGAAAATTATTTTACGCACTAAAAATAAACACCAAATTTTTGTCATCCACGTTTGGGAAATTCTAGTAGTACAACCCCTAATAGCTAGGTGGAATTTTAAAAGAAAGAGATTTCTAATTGATCGTAACATGTTTTAAATGTGGTGGATATGCATGCCAGATACATGTTGAAGATGGAAATGACTAAATCATCCAAAAATTTCAAGGAGTAGAAAAAATTACATTCTCAAGTTAACATGCTGTGGGATATTTAGCAGATCCAAACAACCTACGTTTTGCCTATTTTACAATAAGCGGACCTAAAAAATCACAGATACTTTTTGGAATTTTCTCTCTCACCATTTGTGCATTTCCACTTTGGATGTTAAACTTTTTTTCAAACTTGAGTTTTCACTCCCTCAGTTTTCTCGTAAACAAAAAGATAAGGCAAATAAAGATCACAACAAAATGAAAAATTTAGAGTTTATGTATGAAATTTTTTTTTGAAAACTATATTAAATGTGAGTGAAGAATATTATTTCTCACACTAAAAATGAACACCAAAGTTTTGTTATCCACGTTTGGGAAATTCCACTAGTACAACCCCTAATAGCTTGGTAGAATCTAATAAGAAAGAGATTTCTAATTGATCCTAACATATTTTAAATGTGGTGTATATGCATGCCAGAAACATGTTGAAGATGCAAATGACCTAATGATACAAAAATTTAAAGGAGTAGAGAAAATTAAATTCTCAAGTAAACGTTCGGTGGGATATTTACCAGAGCCAATCAACCCACGTTTTGCATATTTTACAAAAAGTGGACCTAAAAAATCACAGATATTTTTTGGTATTATCTCTCTCAGCATTTGTACATTTCCATTTTGGATGTTCAATTTTTTTTCTAACTTGAGTTTTCACTCCCCCAGATTTCTCGTAAACAAAAAGATAAGGCAAATATATATTAAAACATAATGAAAATTTTAAAGTTTCTGTCTGCAAAAAGAAATTTTAAACTATAATAAATGTGAGTATAGAAAATTCTTTCACGCACTAAAAATGAACACCAAAGTTTTGTTATCCACGTTTGGGAAAATCCACTAGTACAACCCCTAATAGGTTGGTGGAATTTTATAAGAAAGAGATTTCTAATTGATCCTAACATATTTTAAATGTGGTGGATATGCATGCCAGAAACATGTTGAAGACGCAAATGACCTAATGATCCAAAAATTTCAAGGAATAGAAAGAATTAAATTCTCAAGTTAACGTGCAGTGGGATATTTACCAGAGCCAAACAACCCACTTTTTGCCTATTTTACGAAGAGCGGACCTTAAAAATCACATATACTTTTTGGAATTATCTCTCTCAGCTTTTGTGCATTTCTATTTTGGATGTTCAATTTTTTTTCTCACTTGAGTTTTCTCTCCCCCAGTTTTCTTGTAAACAAAAAGATAAGGCAAATATAGTTCACTACAAAATGAAAATATTAAATTTTATGGCTGCAAAAAAAAATTGTAAACTATAAAAAATGTGAGTGAATAAAATTATTTCACGCTCTAAAAATGAACACCAAAGTTTTTTTATCAACGTTTGGGAAATTCCACTAGTAGAATCCCTAATATCTTGATGGGATTTTGTAAGAAAGGCATTTCTAATTGATCCAAACATTTTTAAATGTGGGGGATATGCATGCGTGAAACATGTTGAAGATGCAAATGATCTAATCATCAGAAAATTTCAAGGAGTAGAAAAAATTAAATTCTCAAGTTAACGTGCGGTGGGATATTTGCAGATGCCAAACAACCCACTTTTTGCCTATTTTACAAAAAACGGACTTAAAAAATCACAGATACTTTAAGGAATTATCTCTCTCAGCATTTGTGCATTTTCATTTTGGATGTTCAATATTTTTTCAAACATGAGTTTTCAGTCCCCCAATTTTCTCGTAAACAAAAAGATAAGGTAAATATAGATAACAACAAAATGAAAATTTTAGAGTTGATGTATGCAAAAAAAATTGAAAACTATAATATATGTGAGTGAAGAAAATTATTTCACGCACTAAAAATGAACACCAAAGTTTTGTTAACCACGTTTGGGAAATTCTACTAGTGCAACCCCTAATAGCTTGGTGGAATTTTATAAGAAAGAGATTTCTAATTGATCCTAACATGTTTTAAATGTGGTGGATATGCATGCCAGAAACATGTTGAAGATGCAAATGACCTAATGATCCAAAAATTTCTAGATGTAGAAAAAATTAAATTCTCAAGTTAACGTGCGATGGGATATTTACCAGAGCCAAACAACCCACTTTTTGCCTATTTTAAATATAGTGGATCTAAAAAATCACTGATATTTTTTGGAATTATCTCTCTTAGCATTTGTGTCTTTCCATTTTGGATGTTCAAATTTTTTTCAAACTTGAGTTTTTTCTCCCCAAGTTTTCTCGTAAACAAAAAGATAAGGCCAATATAGATAGCAACAAAATGAATATTTTAGAGTTTATGTATCCAAAAAAATTTGAAAACTATAATAAATGTGAGTCAAGAAAATTCTTTCACTCACTAAAAATGAACACCAAAGTTTTGTTATCCACGTTTGGGAAATTCCACTAGTACAACCCTAATAGCTTGTTGGAATTTAATAAGAAAGAGATTTCTAATGGATCCTAACATGTTTTAAATGAGGTGGATATGCATGCCAGAAACATGTTGAAGATGCAAATTACATAATGATCCAAAAATTTCGAGGAGTAGAAAAAATTGAATTCTCAAGTTAACATGTGGTGGGTTATTTACCAAAGCCAAACAAAAATGTTTTTGCCTATTTTACTAAAAGCGGACGTAAAAGATCATAGATACTTTTAGGAATTATCTCTCTCCGCATTTGTGCATTTCCATTTTGGATGTTGAATTTTTTTGCAAAATTGAGCTTTCTCTCTCCCGATTTTCTCAAAAAAAAAAAACATAAAGGCAAATATAGAACACAACAAAATGAAAATTTTAGAGTTCATGTTTGCAAAAAAATTTAAAAACTGTAATAAATGTGAGTGAAGAAAATTATTTTACGCACTAAAATGAGCACCAAAGTTTTGTAATCCACATTTGGGAAATTCCACTAGTACAACCCCTATTAGCTTGGTGGAATTCTATAAGAAAGAGATTTCTAATTGATCCTAACATGTTTTAAATGTGGTGGATATGCATGCCAGAAACATGTTGAAGATGCAAATGACCTTTTGATCCAAAAATTTCAAGGAGTTGAAAAAAATAAATTCCCAAGTTAACGTGAGGTGGGATATTTACCATGAGCCAAACAACCCACTTTTGGCCTATTTTACAAAAATTGGACCTAAAAAATCACAAGTACTTTTTGGAATTATCTCTCTCAGCATTTGTGCATTTCCATTTTGGATGTTCAATTTTTTTTCAAACTTGAGTTTTCTCTCCCCCTGGTTTCTTGTAAGCAAAAAGATAAGGTAAATGTAGATCACAACAAAATGAAAATTTTAGATTTTATGTATGCAAAAAAATTTGAAAACTATAATAAATGTAAGTGAAGAAAATTATTTCTCGGATTAAAAATGAACACCAAAGTTTTGTTATCCACGTTTGGGAAATTTCACTGGTACATCCCTTAATAGCTTGGTGGAATTTTATCAGAAAGAGATTTCTAATTGATCCAAACATGTTTTAAATATGGTGGATATGCATGCTAGATACATGTTGATGATGCAAATGACCTAATGATCCAAAAATTTCAAGGAGTAGAAAAAATTAAATTCTCAAGTATACGTGCGGTGGGATATTTACCTGAACCAAACAACTCACTTTTTGCCTATTTTACAAAGAGCGGACCTAAAAAATCACATCTACTTTTTGGAATTATCTCTCTCAGCATTTGTGCATTATCATTTTGGATGTTCAATGTTTTTTCAAAGTTGAGTTTTCTCTCCCAGTTTTCTCGTAAAAAAAAGATAAGGCAAATATAGATCACAACAAAATGAAAATTTTAGAGTTTATGTATGCAAAAAATTTTGAAAACTATAATAAATGTGAGTGAAGTAAATTATTTCACGCATTAAAAATGAACACCAAAGTTTTGTTGTCCAGTTTGGAAAATTCCACTAGTTCAACCCCAAATAGGTATGTGGAATTTTATAAGAAAGAAATTTCTAATTGATCCTAACATGTTTTAAATGTGGTGGGATATGCATGCCAGAAACATGTTGAAGATGTAAATGTTCTAATGATCCAAAAATTTAACGGAGTAGAGAAGATTAAATTCTCAAGTTAACGTTCGGTGGGATATCTACCATATCCAATCAACCCACTTTTTGCCTATTTTAAAAAAAGCGGACCTAAGAAATCACAGGTATTCAAAAAAATTCGAAAACTATAATAAATGTTGGTGAAGAAAATTATTTCACGTACTAAAAAGGAACACCAAAGTTTTGTTATCCACGTTGGGAAAATTCCACTAGCACAACCCCTAATAGCTTGGTGAAATTTTATAAGAAAGAGATTTGTAATTGATCCTAACATGTTTTAAATGTGCTGGATATGCATGCCAGAAATATGTTGAAGATGCAAATGACCTAATTATCCAAAAATTTCAAGGAGCAGAAAAAATTAAATTCTCAAGTTAACGTGCAGTGGGATATTTATCAGAGCCAAACAACCCACTTTTTGTCCATTTTACAAAAAGCGGACCTATAAAATCACCGATACTTTTTGTAATTATCTCTCTCAGCATTTGTCAATTTCCATTTTGGATGTTCAATTTTTTTTCAAGCTTGAGTTTTCACTTTCCCAGTTTTCTCGTAGACAAAAAGAGAAAACAAATATAGATCACAACAAAATGAAAATTTTAGAGTTGATGTATGCATAAAAATTTGAAAACATTAATAAATGTGAGTCAAGAAAATTATTTCATGCACTAAAAATGAACACCTAAGTTTCGTTATCAATGTTGGGGATATTCCACTAGTACAACCGGTAATAGATTGGTGGAATTTTATAAGAAAGAGATTTCTAATTGATCCTAACATGTTGCAAATGTGTTGGATATGCATGCCATAAACATGTTGAAGATGCAAATGACCTAATGATCCAAAAATTTCTAGGAGTAGAAAAAATTAAATTCTATAGTAACGTTCGGTGGGATATTTTCTAGAGCCAAACAACCCTCGTTTTGCCTATTTTAAAAAAAGCATACGTAAAAAATCACAGATACTTTTTGGAATTATCTCCCTCTTCATTTGTGCATTTCCATTTCGGATGTTCAATTTTTTTTCAAACTTGAGTTTTCACTCTCCTAGTTTTCTCGTAAACAAAAAGATAAGGCAAATATAGATGACAACAAAATGAAATTTTAAGAGTTTATGTATGAAAAAAATTTTGAAAACTATAATAATTGTGAGTAAAGAAAAATATTTCACGCACTAGAAATGAACACCAAATGTTTTTTATCCACGGGTGGGAAATTCCACTTGTAGAACCCCTAATAGCTTGATGGAGTTATATAAAAAAGAGATTTCTAATTGATCCTAACATGTTTTAAGTGTGGTGGATATGCATGCCAGAAAGATGTTGAAGATGCAAATGACCTAATGAACCAAAAATTTCATGCAGTAGAAAAAATTAAATTCTCAAGTTAACGTGCGGTGGGATATTTACCATAGCCAAACAATGCACTTTTTTGCTATTTTACAAAAAGCTGACCTAAAAAATCACAGATACTTTTTGGAATTATCTCTCTCACATTTGTGCATTCCATTTTGGATGTTCAATTTTTTTTCAAACTTGAGTTTTCACTGTCCCAGTTTTCTTGTAAACAAAAAGATAAGGCAAATATAGTTCACAACAAAATGAAAATTTGACCGTTTATGTATGCAAAAAAATTTGAAAACTAAAATAAATGTGTGTGCAAATAATTATTTCAGGCACTAAAAATGAACACCAAAGTTTTGTTATCCACGATGGCAAAATTCCACTAGTATAACCCTAATAGCTGGGTGGAATTTCATAAGAAAGAGATTTCTAATTGATCCAAACATGTTTTAAATGTGGTGGACATGCAAGCCCGAAACAAGTTGAAGATGCAAATGACCTAATGATCCAAAAATTTTAAGGAGTAGAAAAAAATAAATTCTCGAGTTATCGTGCGGTGGGATATTTACTAGAGCTAAACAACCCACTTTATGCCTATTTTACAAAAAGGGGAACTAAAAATCACAGATACTTTTTGGAATAATCTCTCTAAGCATTTGTGGATTTCAATTTAGGACGTTCAATTTTTTTTCAAACTTGACTTTTCACTCTCCCTGTTTTCCCGTAAATAAAAAGATAAGGCAAATATAGATCACAACAAAATAAAAAATTTAGAGTTTTGTATGTGAAAAAATTTGAAAATTATAATAGATGTGAGTAAAGAAAATAATTTCACGCACTAAAAATGAACACAGAAGTTTTGTTATGCACATTGGAGAAATTCCACTAGTACAACCCCAAATATGTTGGTGGAATTTTATAGGAATAAGATTTCTAATTGATCCTAACATGTTTTAAATGTGGTGGATATGCATGCTAGAAACATGTTCAAGATACAAATGACCTAATGATCCAAAAAATAAAGGAGTAAAAATAATTAAATTCTCAAGTAAATGTGCGGTGGGATATTCACCAGAGCCAAACAACCCACCTTTTGCCTATTTTAAAAAAAGTGGACCTAAAAAATCAAAGATACTTTTTGGAATTATCTCTCTCTGCATTTGTGCATTTCCATTTTGGATGTTCAATTTTTTTTCAAACTTGAGTTTTCACTCTCCCAGTTTCTCGTAAACAAAAACAAAAGGCAAATATAGATGACAACTAAATAAAAATTTTAGAGTATATGTATGCAAAAAAATTTAAAAACAATAATAAAAGTGGGTGAAGAAAATTATTTCACGCGCTAAAAATGAACACCAAAGTTTTGTTACTCACGGGTGGGAAATTGCACACGTAGAACCCCTAATAGGTTGGTTGAATTTTATAAGAAAGATATTTGAAGTTGATCCTAACATGTTTTAAGTGTGGTGGATATGCATGCCAGAAAAACGCTGAAGATGCAAATGACCTAATGAACCAAAAATTTCATGCAGTAGAAAAAAATAAATTCTCAAGTTAACGTGCGGTGGGATATTTACCAGAGCCAAAAAACTGACTTTTTGCCTATTTTAGAAAAAAACGGACCTAAAAAATCACAGATACTTTTTGGAATTATCTCTCTAAGCATTTACGCATTTCCATTTTGGATGTTCAATTTTTTTTCAAACTTGAGTTTTCACTCTCCCAGTTTTCTCGTAAACAAAAAGATAAGGCAAATATAGATTACAAAAAAATGAAAATTTTAGAGTTTATGTAAGTAAAAAAAATTTTAAATTATAATAAATGTGAGTGAAGAAATTTTTTTCACGCACTAAAAATGAACAACAAAGTTTTGTTATCCATGTTGCAGAAATTCCACTAATACAACCCCTAATAGCTTGGTGGAATTTTATAAGAAATATATTTCTAATTCATCCTCACATGTTTTAAATGTGGTGGATATGCATACCAGAAACATGTTGAAGATGCAAATGATCTAATGATGCAAAAAATTCAAGGAGTAGAAAAAATTAAATTCTCAGGCAAACGTGCTTTGGGATATGTACAGAGCCAACCAACCCACTTTTTGCCTATTTTTCAAAAAGCGTTCCTAAAAAATCACAGATACTTTTGGGAATTATCTCTCTCAGCATTTGTGCATTTCCATTTCGGATGTACAATTTTTTTTCGAACTCGAGTGTTCACTCTCCTATTATTCTTGTAAACAAAAAGATAAGGCAAGTATAGATCACAACAAAATGAAAATTTTAGAGTTTATGTATGCAAAAAAAATTTAAAACTAAAACAAATGTGAGGGAAGAAAATTATTTAAAGCACTAAAAATGAAAACCAAAGTTTTGTTATCCACGTTGTGGAAATTCCACTAGTACAACCCCTAATAGCTTGGTGGAATTTTATATGAAAGAGATTTCTAATTGATCCTAACATGTTTTAAGTGTGGTGGATATGCATGCCAGAAAAATGTTGAAGATGCAAATGACCTAATGATCCAAAAATTTCATGGAGTAGAAATGATTAAATTCTCAAGTTAATGTGCGTAGGGATATTTACTAGAGCCAAACAACCCACTTTTTACCTATTTTGCAAAAGTGGACGTAAAAAATCACAGATACTTTTTGGAATTATCTCTCTCAGCATTTGTGCATTTCCATTTTGGATGCTCAATTTTTTTTCAAAATTGAGTTTTCACTCTCCCTGTTTTCTCGTAAACAAAAAGATAAGGCAAATATCGATCACAACAAAATGAAAATTTTAGAGATTATATATGCAAAAAATTTTGAAAACTATAATAAATGTGAGTGAAGAAAAGTTTTCACGCCCTAAAAATGAACACCAAAGTTTTGTTATCTACGTTGGGAAAATTCCACTCTTACAACCCCTAGTAGCTCTGAGGAATTTTATAAGAAAGAGATTTCTAATTGATCCTAACATGTTTTAAATCTGGTGGATGTGCATGCCAGAAAGATGTTGAAGATGCAAATGACCTAATGATCCAAAAATTTCAATGAGTAGAAAAAATTAAATTTTCAAGTTAACGTGCGCTGGGATATTTACTAGAGCCAAACAACCCACTTTTTTCCTATTTTACAAAAAGCGGACCTAAAAAAATCACAGTTACTTTATGGAATTATCTCTCTCAGCATTTGCGCATTTTCATTTTGGTTGTTCAATTTTTTTTCAAACACGAGTTTTCAATCTCCTAGTTTTCTCGTAAAAAAAAAGATAAGCAAATATAGATTACTACAAAATGAAAATTTTAGAGTTTATGTATCTGAAAAAATTTGAAAACTATTATAAATTTGAGAGAAGAAAATTATTTCACACACTAAAAATGAGCACCAAAGTTTTGTTATCCACGTTGGGGAAATTCCACTACTACAACCCCCAATAGCTTGGTGGATTCCTAATTGATCCTAACATGTTGTAAATGTGGTGGATATGCATGCCAGAAACATGTTGAAGATGCAAATGACCAAATGATCCAAAAATTTCAAGGAATTGAAAAAATTCAATTCTCAAGTTATCGTGCGGTGGGATATTTGCCAGAGCCAAACAACCCACTTTTTGCCTATTTAACAAAAAGCGGACTTAAAAAATCACAGATACTTTTTGGAATTATCTCTCTCAGCATTTCTGCATTTCCAGTTTGGCTGTTCAATTTTTTTTCAAACATGAGTTTTCAATCTCCTAGTTTTCTCGTAAACAAAAAGATAAGCAAATATAGATCACTACAAAATGAAAATTTTAGAGTTTATGTATGTGAAAAAATTTGATAGCTATTATAAATTTTAGTGATTAAAATTATTTCACGCACTAAAAATGAACACCAAAGTTTTGTTATCCACATTGGGGAAATTCCTCTAGTACAACCCCTAATAGCTTGGTGGATATTTATAAGAAAGAGATTCCTAAATGATCCTAACATTTTTTAAATGTGGTGGATATACATGCAAGAAACAGGTTGAAGATGCAAATGACCAAATGATCCAAAAATTTCAAGGAGTAGAAAAAATTCAATTCTCAAGTTAACGTGCGGTGGGATATTTGCCAGAGCCAAACAACCCACTTTTTGCCTATTTTACAAAAAGCGGACCTAAAAAATCACAGATACTTTTTGGAATTATCTCTCTCAGCATTTGCGCATTTCCAGTTTGGCTGTTCAATTTTTTTTCAAGCTTGAGTTTTCACTCTCCCAGTTTTCTAGTAAACAAAAAGAAAAGCCAAATATAGTTCACAACAAAATGAAAATTTTAGAGTTTTTGTATGCAAAAAATTTGAAAACTATGATAAATGTGAGTGTAGAAAATTGTTTCACGCACTAAAAATGAACACCAAAGTTTTGTTATCCACGTTGCAGAAATTCCACTAGTACAACCCCCAAATGCTTGGTGGAATTTTATAAGAAAGAGATTTCTAATTGATACAAACATGTTTTAAGTGTGGGGGATATGCATGCAAGAAACAGGTTGAAGATGCAAATGACCTAATGATCCAAAAATTTCACGGAATAGAAAAGATTAAATTCTTAAGTTGACGTGCGGTGGGATATTTACCAGAGCCAAACAACCCACTTTTTGCCTATTTTACAAAAATCGGATCTAAAAAATCACAAATACTTTTTGGAATTATCTCACTCAACATTGGTGCATATCCATTTTGGATGCTCAATTTTTTTTCAAACTTGAGTTTTCTCTCTCCCAGTTTTCTCGTAAACAAAAAGATAAGGCAAATATAGACCACAAAAAAATGAACATTCTAGAGTTTATGTATGCAAAAAATATGAAAACTAAAACAAATGTGAAAGAAGAAAGTTATTTCACGTAGTAAAAATGAACACCAAAGTTTTGTATCCACGTTAGGGATATTCCACTAGTACAACCCCTAATAGCTTGGTGAAAGTTTATAACAAAGAGATTTCTAATTGATCCTAACATGTTTTAAGTGTGGTGGATATGCATGCCAGAAACATGTTGAAGATGCAAATGACCTAATGATCCAAAAATTTCAAGGAGTAGAAAAAATTAAATTCTCAAGTTAACGTGTGGAGGGATACTTACCAGAGCCAAACAACCCACATTTTGCCTATTTTACAAAAAGCTGACGTAAAAAATCACTTATACTTTTTGGAATTATCTCTCTCAGCATTTGTGCATTTCCATTTTCGATGCTCAATTTTTTTTCAATCTTGAGTTTTCACTATCCCAGTTTTTTCGTAAAAAAAAAAGATAAGACAAATATACATCACATTGAAATGAAAATTTTAGAGTTTATCTATGCAAAAAAAATTGAAAACTACAATAAATGTGAGTGAAGAAAATTATTTCACGCACTAAAAATGAACACAAAAGTTTTGTTATCCACGTTGGGGAAATTCCACTACTACAACCCCTAATAGCTATTTGGAATTTTATAAGAATGAGATTTCTAATTGATCCTAACATGTTTTAAATGTGGTGGATATGCATGCCAGAAAGATGTTGAAGATGAAAATGACCTAATGATCCAAAAATTTCAAGGAGTAGAATAAATTAAATTCTCAAGTTACTAGTGCCAAACAACCCTCTTTTTGCCTATTTTACAAAAAGCGGACCTAAAAAATCACATATACTTTTTGGAATTAGATCTCTCAGCATTTGTGCATTTCCATTTTGGCTGTTCAATTTATTTTTCTAACATGAGTTTTCAATCCCCTAGTTTTCTCGTCAACAAAAAGATTAGTGCATTTCCATTTTCGATCTTCAATTTTTTTTGAAACTTGAGTTTTCACTCTCCCGATTTTTGAATTAACAAAAAGATAATGCAAATATAGATCACAACAAAATGAAAATTTTAGAGTTTATGTATGCAAAAATATTTGAAAACTATAATAAATGTGAGTGAAGAAAATTATTTCATGCACTAAAAATGAACACAAAAGTTTTGTTATCCACGTTGGGGAAATTCCACTAGTACAACCCCCAATAGCTCTGTGGAATTTTATTAGAAAGAGATTTCTAATTGATCCTAACATGTTTTAAATGCGGTGGATGTGCATGCCAGAAACATGTTGAAGATGCAAATGACCTAATGACCCAAAAATTTCAAGCAGTAGAAAAAATTAAATTCTCAAGTTAACGTGCAGTGGGATATTTACCAGAGCCCAACAACCAACGTTTTGCCTATTTTACAAAAAGCGGACCTAAAAAATCACAGATGCTTTTTGAAATTATCTTTCTTAGCATTTATGTATTTCCATTTTGGCTGTTCAATTTTTTTTCAAACTTGTGTTTTCACTCTCCTTGTTTTCTGGTAGACAAAAAGATAAGGCGAATATAGATCACAAAAAAATGAAAATTTTAGAGCTTATGTATGCGAAAAAAAATTGAAAACTATAATAAATTTGAATGAAGAAAATTATTTCATGCACTAAAAATGAACACAAAAGTTTTGTTATCCACGTTGGGGAAATTCCACTTGTACAACCCCTAATAGCTTGGTGGAATTTTATAATAAAGAGATTTCTAATTGATCCTAACATGTTTTAAATGTGGTGGATATGCATTCTAGAAACATGTTGGAGATGCAAATGACCTAATGATCCAAATATTTCAAGGAGTACAAAAAATTAAATTCTCAAGTTGACGTGCGGTGGGATATTTACCAGAGCCAAACAACCCACTTTTTGCGTATTTTACAAAAAGCGGAACTAAAAAATCACAACTACGTTTTGGAATTATCTCTCTCAGCATTTGTGCATTTCTATTTTGGATGTTCAATTTTTTTTCTAACTTGAGTTTTCTCTCTCCCAGTTTTCTCGTAAGCAAAAAGAAAAGGAAAATACTGATCACAACAAAATGAAAATTTTAGAGCTGATGTATGCAAAAAAATTAATAACTATAATAAATTTGAGAGTAAAAAATTATTTCACGAACTAAAAATGAACACCAAATTTTTGTTATCCACGTTGGGGAAATTCCACTAGTACAACCCCCAATAGCTTTATGGAATTTTATAAGAAAGAGATTTCTAATTGATCCTAACATGTTTTAAATGTGGTGGATATGCATGCTAGAAACATGTTGAAGATGCAAATGACCTAATGATCCAAAAATTTCAAGTAGTAGAAAAAATAAAATTCTCAAGTTGACGTGCGGTGGGATATTTACCAAAGCCAAACAACCCACTTTTTTCCTATTTTCAAAAAGCGGAGCTAAAAAATCACAAATACTTTTTGGAATGATCTCTCTCAGCATTTGTGCATTTCCATTTTGGATGTTCAATTTTTTTTCAAACTTCAGTTTTCTCTCTCCCTGTTTTCTCGTAAACAAGAAGATAAGGCAAATATAGATCACAAAAAAATGTAAAGTTTAAAGTTTATGCATGCAAAAAAATTTGAAAACTATAATAAATGTGAGTGAAAAGTATTATTTCACGCACTAAAAATAAACACCAAGGTTATTTTATCCATGTTGGGGAAATTCCACTGGTACAACCCCGAAAAGCTTGGTGGAAATTTATAAGAAAGTGATTTCTAATTTATACTAACATGTCGTAAATGTGGTGGATATGCTTGCCATAAACATATTCAAGATGCAAATGACCTAATGATTCAAAAATTTCAAGCAGTATAAAAAATTTAATTCTCATGTCAACGTGCGGTGGGATATTTACCAGACCCAAACAACCCACTTTTTTCCTATTTTTAAAAAAGCGGACCTAAAAAATCATAGATACTTTTTGGAATTATCTCTCTTAGTGTTTGTGCATTTCCATTTTGGATGTTCAATATTTTTCAAACTTGAGTTTTCACTCTCCCTATTTTCTGGTAAACAAAAAGATAAGGCAAATATAGATCACAACAAAATGAAAATTTTAAAGTTTACGTATGTATGAAAATTTGAAAAAAATAATAAATGTGAGAAAGGAAAATTATTTCACGCACTAAAAATGAACACCTAAGTTTTGTTATCAACGTTGGGGAAATTCCACTAGTACAACTCCTTATAGCTTGGTGGAATTTTATAAGAAAGAGGTTTCTAATTGTTCCTAACATGTTGTTAATGTGGTGGATATGCATGCCAGAAACATGTTGAAGATGCAAATGACCGAATGATCCAAAAATTTCAAGGAGTTGAAAACATTAAATTGTCAAGTTAACGTGCGCTGGGATATTTACCAGAGCCAAACAACCTACTTTTTCCCTATTTTAGAAAAAGCAGACCTAAAAAATCACAGATACTTTTTGGAATTATCTCTCTCAGCATTTATACATTTCAATTTTGGATGTTCAATTTTTTTTCAAACATGAGTTTTCACTCTCCCAATTTTCTTGTAAACAAAAAGATAAGGCAAATATAGATCACAACAAAATGAAAATTTTAGAATTCATGTATGCAAAAAATTGAAAACTATAATAAATGTGTGTGAAGAAAATTATTTCACGCACTAAAAATGAACACCAAAGTTTTGTTGTCCACGTTGGGGAAATTCCACTAGTACAACCCCTAATAGCTTGGTGGAATTTTGTAAGAAAGAGATTTCTAATTGAGCCTAACATGTTGTAAATGTGGTGGATATGCATGCATGAAACATGTTGAAGATGCAAATGACCAAATGATCCAAAAATTTCAAGGAGTAGAAAAAATTAAATTCTCAAGTTAACATGCGCTGGGATATTGACCAGAGCCAAACAACCCACTTTTTGCCTATTTTAGAAAAAGCAGATCTAAAAAATCACACATACTTTCTGGAATTATCTCTCTTAGCATTTCTGCATTTCGATTTTGGTTGTTCAATTTTTTTTCAAATTTGAGTTTTCACTCCCCCAGTTTTCTTGAAAAAAGGAAAGATAAGGGCAATATAGATCACAACAAAATGAAAATTTTAGAGTTTATGTATGCAAAAAAAATTGAAAACTGTAATAAATGTGACTGAAGAAAATTATTTCAGGCACTAAAAATGAACACCAAAGTTTTGTTATCAACGTTGGGGAAATTCCTCTAGTACAACCCCTAATAGCTTTGTGGAATTTTATAAGAAAGAGATTTCTAATTGATCCTAACATGTTGTAAATGTGGTGGATATGCATGCCAAAAACATGTTGAAGATGCAAATGACCGAATGATCCAAAAATTTCAAGGAGTAGAACAAATTATATTCTCAAGTTAACGTGCGTTGGGATATTTACTAGAGCCAAACAATTCACTTTTTGCTATTTGAAAAAAAGCGGACCCTAAAAACCACAGATACTTTTTGGAATTATCTCTCTCAGCATTTGTGCATTTCCATTTTGGATGTTCAATTTTTTTCCAAACATGAGTTTTCACTCTCCCAGTTTTCTTGTAAACAGAAAGATCAGGCAAATTTAGATCACAACAAAATCAAAATTTTAGAGTTTATGGAAGCAAAAAAAATTGAAATCTATAATAAATGTTAGTGAAGAAAATAATTTCACGCACTAAAAATGAACACCACACGGGTGGGAAATTCCACTCGTAGAACCCCTAATAGCTTGGTGGAATTTTATAAGAAAAAGATTTCTATTTGATCCTAATATTTTTTAAGTGTTGTGGATATGAATGCGAGAAACATGTTGAAGATGCAAATGACCTAATGACAAAAAATTTCATGTAGTAGAAAAAATTAAATTCTGAAGTTAACGTGCGGTGGGATATTTACCAAAGCCAAACATCCCACCTTTTTCCTAATTTACAAAAAGCAGACCTAAAAAATCAAAGATACTTTTCTGAATAATCTCTCTAAGCATTTGTGCATTTCCATTTTTTATGCTCAATTTTTTTTTCAAACTCATGTTTTCACTCTCCTAGTGTTTTTGTAAACAAAAATATGAGATAAATATAGACCACAACTAAAAGAAAATTTTAGAGTTTATGTATGCAAAAAAATTTTAAACCTATTAAAAGTGGGTGAAGAAAATAATTTCACGCGCTAAAAATGAACACAAAAGTTTTGTTATCCAGCTTGGGGAAATTCCACTAGTACAACACCTAATAGCTTGGTGGAATTTTATAAGAAAGAGATTTCTAATTGATCCTAACATGTTTTAAATGTGGTGGATATGCATGCCAGAAACATGTTGAAGATGCAAATGACCTAATGATCCAAAAATTTCAAGGAGTAGAAAAAATTAAATTCTGAAGTTAACGTACGGTGGGATATTTACTAGAGCCAAACAACCCACTTTTTCCTACAAAAAGCGGACCTAAAAAATCACAGATACCCTTTGGAATTATCTCTCTCAGCATTTGTACATTTCAATTTTGGATGTTCAATTTTTTTTCAAACAAGAGTTTGCACTATCCCAGTTTTCTTGTAAACTAAAAGATAAGGCACATATAGATCACAACAAAATGAAAATTTCAGAGTTCATGTATGCAAAAAAATTTGAAAACTACAATAAATGTGTTTGAAAAAAATTATTTCACGCACTAAAACTGAACACCAAAGTTTTGTTATCCTCAGTGAGCAAATTCCACTAGTACAACCCCTAAAAGCTTGGTAGAATTTTATAATAAAGAGATTTATAATTGATCCTAACATGTTGTAAATGTGGAGGATATGAATGCCAGAAACATGTTGAAGATGCAAATGACCGAATGATCCAAAAATTTCAAGGAGTAGAACAAATTATATTCTCAAGTTAACGTGCGTTGGGATATTTACCAGAGCCAAACAACCCACTTTTTCCCCATTTCCATATTGGATGTTCAATTTTTTTTGAAACTTGAGTTTTCACACTCCCTAGTTTCTCGTAAACAAAAAGATAAGACAAATATAGATCACAACAAAATGATAATTTTAAAGTTTATGTATGCATTAAAATTTGAAAACAATAATATATATCAGTGAAGAAAATTATTTCACGGACTAAAAATGAACACCAAAGTTTTTTTATCCTCATTGGAGAAATTCCACTAGTACAACCCCTAATAGCTTGGTGGAATTTTGTAAGAAAGAAATTTCTAATTGATCCTAACATGTTGTAAATGTGGTAGATATGAAAGCCAGAAACATGTTGAATATGCAAATGACCGAATGATCCAAAAATTTCAAGTAGTAGAAAAAATTAAATTCTCAAGTTAACGTGCGTTGGAAATTTACCAGAGCCAAACAACCCACTTTTTGCCTATTTTAGAAAAAGCAGACCTAAAAAATCATAGATACTTTTTTGAATTATCTTTGTCAGCATTTCTGCATTTCCATTTTGGCTGTTCAAATTTTTTTCAAACTAGATTTTTCTCTCCCTCTGTTTTCTTGAAAAAAAAAGGCCAATATAGATCACAACAAAATGAAAATTTTAGAGGTTTTTATGCAAAAAAATTCTAAAAATTTAATAAATGTGACTGAAGAAACTTAATTCAGGCACTAAAAATGAACACCGAAGTTTTGTTATCCACGTTTGGGAAATTCCACAAGAACAACCCTAATAGCATGGTGGAATTTCATAAGAAAGAGACTTCTAATTGATCCTAACATGTTTAAAATGTCGTGGATATGCAAGCTAGAAACATGTTGAAGATGCAAATGACCTAATGATCCAAAAATTTCAAGGAGTAGAAAAAATTAAATTCTCAAGTTAATGTGCGGTGGGATATTTACCAGAGCCAAACAACCCACTTTTTGCCTATTTTACTAAAAGTGGACCTAAAAAATCACAGATACTTTTTGGAATTATCTCTCTCAGTATTTGTGCATTTCCATAGTTTATGCTCAATTTTTTTTTCAAACTTGAGTTTTCGCTCTCCTGGTTTTCTCGTAAAGAAAAAGATAAGGTAAATATAGATCACAAAAAATGAAAATTTTAAAGTTTATGTATGCAAAAAAAATTGAAAACTATAATGAATGTGAGTGAAGAAAATAATTTCACGCACTAAAAATGAACACAAAAGTTTTGTTATCCACCTTGGGGAAATTCCACTTGTACGACACCTAATAGCTTGGTGGAATTTTATAAGAAAGAGATTTCTAATTGATCCAAACATGTTTTAAATGTGGTGGATATGCAGGCAAGAAACATGTTGAAGAAGCAAATTACCTAATGATCCCAAAATTTGATGGAGTAGAAAAAATTAAATTCTCACGTTAACATGCGGTGGCATATTGACCATAGCCAAACAACCCACTTTTTGCCTATTTTACAAAAATCGGACCAAAAAAATCACAGATACTTTTTGGAATTATCTCTCTCAACATTTCTGCATTTCTATTTTGGATGCGCAATTTTTTTTCAAACTTGAGTTTTCACTCTCCCAGTTTTATCGTAAAAAAAAAAGATAAGGCAAATATAGATCACAACAAAATGAAAATTTTAGAGTTTACGTGTGCGAAAAAATTTGAAAACTATAATAAATGTATGTGTCGAAAAATATTTCACGCACAGAAAAGAAAAAACAAAGTTTTGTTATCCACGTTGGGGAAATTCCACTAGTACAACCCCTAATAGCTTGGTGGAATTTTGTAAGAAAGAGATTTCTAATTGATCCTAACATGTTGTAAATGTGGTGGATATGCTTCCCAGAAACATGTTGAAGATGCAAATGACCTAATGGTCCTAAAATTTCAAGGAGTAGAAAAAATTAAATTCTCGAGTTAACATGCGGTGGGATATTTACTAGAGCTAAACAACCCACTTTTTTCCTATTTTAAAAAAAGCGGACCTAAAAAATCGCATATACTTATTTGAATTATCTCTCTCAACATTTGTGCATTTCCATTTTGGATGTTCAATTTTTTTTCAAACTTGAGTTTTGAGTCTCCCAGTATTCTCGTAAGCAAAAAGATAAGGTAAATATAAATCACAACAAAATGAAAATTTTAAAGTTTATGTATGCATAAATATTTGAAAACAATAATAAATGTGAGTAAGGAAAATTATTTGACGCACTAAAAATGAACACCAAAGTTTTGTTCTCAACGTTGGGGAAATTCCACTAGTACAACCCCTAACAGCTTGATGGAATTTTATAAGAAAGAGATTTCTAATTGATCATAACATGTTGTAAATGTAGTGGATATGCATTCCAGAAACATTTTGAAGATGCAAATGACCTAATGGTCCAAAAATTTCAAGGAGTAGAAAAAATTAAATCCTCGAGTTAACATGCGGTGGGATATTTACTAGAGCTAAACAACCCACTTTTTGCCTATTTTTCAAAAAGCGGACCCAAAAAATCACAGATACTTTTTGGAATTATCTCTCCCAGCATTTGTGCATTTCCATTTTGGATGTTCAATTTTTTTCCAAACATCAGTTTTCACTCTCCCAGTTTTCTCGTAAACAAAAAGATAAGGCAAATTTCGATCACAACCAAATGACAATTTTAGAGTTTATGTATGCAAAAAAATTTGAAAACTATAATAAATGTGAGTAAAGAAAATAATTTCATGCACTAAAAATGAACACCAAAGTTTTGTTATCCACGGGTGGGAAATTCCACTCGATGAACCCCTAATAGCTTAGTGGAATTTTATAAGAAAAAGATTTCTAATTGATCCTAATAAGTTTTAAGTGTTGTGGATATGAATGCTAGAAACGTGTTGAAGATGCAAATGAGCTAATGACAAAAATTTTCATGCCGTAGAAAAAATTAAATTCTCAAGTTAACGTGCGGTGGGATATTTACCAAAGCCAAACAACCCACTTTTTTCCTATTTTACAAAAAGCGGACCTAAAAAATCACATATACTTTTTGAAATTATCTCTCTCAGCATTTGTGCATTTCCATTTTTTATGCTCAATTTTTTTTTCAAACTTGAGTTTTCACTCTCCCATTTTTCTCGTAAACAAAAAGATAAGGTAAATATAGATCACAACAAATTGAAAATTTTAGAGTTTATGTATGCAAAAAAATTTTGAAAACTATAAAAATGTGAGTGAAGAAAATAATTTCACTCACTAAAAATGAACACAAAAGTTTTGTTATCCACCTTGGGGAAATTCCACTAGTACAACACCTAATAGCTTGGTGGAATTTTATAAGAAAGAGATTTCTAATTGATCCTAACATGTTTTAAATGTGGTGGATATGCATGCCAGAAATATGTTGATGATGCAAATGACCTAATGATCCAAAAATTTTGAGTCGAAAAAATTAAATTCTGAAGTTAATGTAGGGTGGGATATTTACCAGAGCCAAACAACCGACTTTTTTCCTATTTTACAAAAAGCGGACCTAAAAATTCACAGATACTTTTTGGATTTATCTCTCTCAGCATTTGTATATTTCAATTTTGGATGTTCAATTTTTTTTCAAAAATGAGTTTTCACTCTCCCATTTTTCTTGTAAACAAAAAGATAAGGCAAATATAGATCACAGCAAAATGAAAATTTTAGAGTTCATGTATGCAAAAAAATTTGAAAAATCTAATAAATGTGTGTGAAGAAAATTATTTCACATACTAAAAATGAACACTAAAGTTTTGTTATCCACGTTGGGGAAATTCCACTTGTACAACCCCTAATAGCTTGGTGGAATTTTATTAGAAAGAGATTTCTAATTGATCCTAACATGTTTTAAATGTGGTGGATATGCATGCCAGAAACATGTTGAAGATGCAAATGACCTAATGATCCAAAAATTTCATGGAGTAGAAAAACTTATATTCTCAAGTTAACATGCGGTGGGATATTTGCTAGAGCCAAATAATCCACTTTTTTCATATTTTACGAAAATAGGACCTAAAAAATTAGATATACTTTTTGGAATTATCTTTCTTAGCATTTGTGCATTTCCATTTTTTATGCTCAATTTTTTTTTCAAACTTGAGTTTTCACTCTCCTGGTTTTCTCGTAAAGAAAAAGATAAGGTAAATATAGATCACAACAAAATGAAAATTTTAGAGTTTATGTATACAAAAAAATTTGAAAACTATAATGAATGTGAGTGAAGAAAATAATTTCACGCACTAAAAATGAACACAAAAGTTTTGTTATCCACCTTGGGGAAATTCCACTAGTACAACACCTAATAGCTTGGTGGAATTTTATAAGAAAGAGATTTCTAATTGATCCAACCATGTTTTAAGTGTGGTGGATATGCAGGCAAGAAACATGTTGAAGAAGCAAATTACCTAATGATCCCAAAATTTGATGGAGTAGAAAAAATTAAATTCTCACGTTAACGTGCGGTGGGATATTCACCAAAGCCAAACAACCCACCTTTTGCCTATTTTACAAAAATCGGACCAAAAAAATCACAGATACTTTTTGGAATTATCTCTCTCAACATTTGTGCATTTTCATTTTGGATGCGCACTTTTTTTTAAAACTTGAGTTTTCACTCTCCCAGTTTTATCGTAAAAAAAAAGATAAGGCAAATATAGATCACAACAAAATGAAAATTTTAGAGTTTATGTATGCAAAAAAATTTGAAAACTATAATAAATGTATGTGTCGAAAAATATTTCACGCACTGAAAAGAAAAAACAAAGTTTTGTTATCCACGTTGGGGAAATTCCACTAGTACAACCCCTAATAGCTTGGTGGAATTTTTTAAGAAAGAGATTTCTAATTGATCCTAACATGTTGTAAATGTGGTGGATATGCTTGCCAGAAACTTGTTGAAGATGAAAATGACCGAATGATCCAAAAATTTCAAGGAGTAGAAAAAATTTAATTCTCACCTTAAAGTGCGCTGGGATATTTACCAGAGCCAAACAACCCACTTTTTGCCTTTTTTAGAGAAAGAAGACCTAAAAATCGCTGATACTTTTTGGAATTATCTCTCTCAGCATTTCTGCATTTCCATTTTGGCTGTTCAATTTTTTTTCAAACTTGAATTTTCACTCCCCCAGTTTTCTTGAACAAAAAAAAAGATAAGGCCAATATAAATCACCACAAAATGAAAATTTTAGAGTTTATGTATGCAAAAAAATTTGAAAATTATAATAAATGTAACTGAAGAAAATTAATTCAGGCACTAAAAATGAACACCAAAGTTTTGTTATCCACGTTGGGTAAATTCGACAAGTACAACCCCTAATAGCATGGTGGAATTTTATAAGAAAGAAACTTTTAATTGATCCTAACTTGTTTAAAATGTGGTAGATATGCAAGCTAGAAACATGTTGAAGATGCAAATGACCTAATGATCCAAAATTTTCAAGGAGTAGAAAGAATTAAATTCTTAAGTTAATGTGCGGTGGGATATTTACCAGAGCCAAACAACCCACTTTTTGCCTATTTTAAAAAAAATGGACCTAAAAAATAATATATACTTATTTGAATTATCTCTCTCAGCATTTGTGCATTTCCAATTTGGATGTTCAATTTTTTTTTCAAACTTGAGTTTTGTGTCTCCCAGTATTCTCGTAAGCAAAAAGATAAGGCAAATATAAATATCAACAAAATGAAAATTTTAATGTTTATGTATGCATAAACATTTGAAATCAATAATAAATGTGAGTGAAGAAAATTATTTCACGCACTAAAAATGAACACCAAAGTTTTGTTCTCAACGTTGGGGAAATTCCACTAGTACAACCCCTAACAGCTTGGTGGAATTTTATAAGAAAGAGATTTCTAATTGATCGTAACATGTTGTAAATGTGGTGGATATGCATGCCAGAAACATGTTGAAGATGCAAATGACCTAATGATCCAAAAATTTAAAGGAGTAGAAAAAATTAAATTCTCAAGTTAACATGTGGTGGGATATTTACTAGAGCTAAACAACCCACTTTTTGCCTATTTTTCAAAAAAGCGGAGCCAAAAAATCACAGATAATTGTTGGAATTATCTCTCTCAGCATTTGTGCATTTCCATTTTGGATGTTCAATTTTTTTCCAAACATGACTTTTCACTCTCCCAGTTTTCTCGTAAACAAAAAGATAAGGCAAATTTCGATCACAACAAAATGACAATTTTAGATTTTATGTATGCAAAAAAAAATTGAAAACTATAATAAATGTGAGTAAATAAAATAATTTCACGCACTAAAAATGAACACCAAAGTTTTGTTATCCACGGGTGGGAAATTCCACTCGTAGAACCCCTAATAGCTTGGAGGAATTTTATAAGAAAAAGATTTCTAATTGATCCTAATATGTTTTAAGTGTTGTGGATATGAATGCTAGAAACGTGTTGAAGATGCAAATGAGCTAATGACAAAAATTTTCATGCCATAGAAAAAATTAAATTCTCAAGTTAACGTGCGGTGGGATATTTACCAGAGCCAAACAACCCACTTTTTTCCTATTTTACAAAAAGCGGACCTAAAAAATCACATATACTTTTTGGAATTATCTCTCTCAGCATTTGTGCATTTCCATTTTTTATGCTCAATTTTTTTTTCAAACATGAGTTTTCACTCTCCCATTTTTCTCGTAAACAAAAAGATAAGGTAAATAAAGATCACAAAAAAATGAAAATTTAAGAGTTTATGTATGCAAAAAAATTTGAAAACTATAATAAATGTGAGTGAAGAAAATAATTTCACTCACTAAAAATGAACACAAAAGTTTTGTTATCCACCTTGGGGAAATTCCACTAGTACAACACCTAATAGCTTGGTGGAATTTTATAAGAAAGAGATTTCTAATTGATCCTAACATGTTTTAAATGTGGTGGATATGCATGCCAGAAATATGTTTATGATGCAAATGACCTAATGATCCGAAAATTTCAAGGAGTAGAAAAAATTAAATTCTGAAGTTAACGTAGGGTGGGATATTTACCAGAGCCAAACAACCGACTTTTTTCCTATTTTACAAAAAGCAGACCTAAAAAATCACAGATACTTTTTGGAATTATCTCTCTCAGCATTTGTATATTTCAATTTTGGATGTTCAATTCTTTTTCAAACATGAGTTTTCACTCTCCCAGTTTTCTTGTAAACAAAAAGATACGGCAAATATAGATCACAACAAAATGAAAATTTTAGAGTTCATGTATGCAAAAAAATTTGAAAAATCTAATAAATGTGTGTGAAGAAAATTATTTCACATACTAAAAATGAACACCAAAGTTTTGTTATCCACGTTGGAGAAATTCCACTTGTACAACCCCTAATAGCTTGGTGGAATTTTATAAGAAAGAGATTTCTAATTGATCCTAACATGTTTTAAATGTGGTGGATATGCATGCCAGAAACATGTTGAAGATGCAAATGACCTAATGATCCAAAAATTTCATGGAGTAGAAAAAATTATATTCTGAAGTTAACATGCGGTGGGATATTTGCTAGAGCCAAACAACCCACTTTTTTCCTATTTTACGAAAAGCGGACCTAAAAAGTCAGATATACTTTTTGGAATTATCTCTCTTAGCATTTGTGCATTTCCATTTTTTATGCTCAATTTTTTTTTCGAACTTGAGTTTTCACTCTCCTGGTTTTCTCGTAAAGAAAAAGATAAGGTAAATATAGATCACAACAAAATGAAAATTTTAGAGTTTATGTATGCAAAAAAATTTGAAAACTATAATGAATGTGAGTGAAGAAAATAATTTCACGCACTAAAAATGAACACAAAAGTTTTGTTATCCACCTTGGGCAAATTCCACTAGTACAACACCTAATAGCTTGGTGGAATTTTATAAGAAAGAGATTTCTAATTGTTCCAAACATGTTTTAAGTGTGGTGGATATGCAGGCAAGAAACATGTTGAAGAAGCAAATTACCTAATGATCCTAAAAATTAAATTCTCACGTTAACGTGTGGTGGGATATTCACCAAAGCCAAACAACCCACTTTTTGCCTATTTTACAAAAATCGGACCAAAAAAATCATAGATACTTTTTAGAATTATCTTTCTCAACATTTGTGCATTTCCATTTTGGATGCGCAATTTTTTTTCAAACTTGAGTTTTCACTCTCCCAGTTTTCTCGTAAACAAAAAGATAAGGCAAATATACATCACAACGAAATGAAAATTTTAGAGTTTACGTAAGCAAAAAAATTTGAAAACTATAATAAATGTGACTGAAGAAAACTATTTCACGCACTAAAAATGAGCACAAAAGTTTTATTATCCACGTTGGGGAAATTCCACTAGTACAACCCCTAATAAATCTGTGGAATTTTATTAGAAAGAGATTTCTACTTGATCCTAACATGTTTTAAATGTGGTGGATATGCATGCCAGAAACATGTTGAAGATGCAAATGACCTAATGATCCAAAAATATTGTAGGAGTAGAAAAAATTAAATTCTCAAGTTAACGTGCGCTGGGATATTTACCAGAGCCAAACAACCTACTTTTTGCCTATTTTAGAAAAAGCAAACCTAAAAAATTACAGATATTTTTTGGAATTATCTCTCTCAGCATTTATGCATTTCCATTTTGGCTGTTCAATTTTTTTTTCAAATTTGAGAGTACACTCCCCCAGTTTTCTCGAAAAAAAAAAGATACGACCAATATAGGTCACAACAAAATGAAAATTTTAGTTTATGTATGCAAAAAAATATGAAAACTATAATAAATGTGAGTGAAGAAAATTATTTCAGACACTAAAAATGAACATCAAAGTTTTGTTATCCAAGTTCGGAAAATTCCACAAGTACAACCCCTAATAGCAAAGAGGAATTTTATAAGAAAGAGACTTCTAACTGATCCTAACTTGTTTAAAATGTGGTGGATATGCATGCCAGAAACATGTTGAAGAGGCAAATGACCTAATGATCCAATAATTTCAAGGAGTAGAAAAATTAAATTCTCATGTTAACGTGTGGTGGGATATTTACCAAACCCAAACAACCCAGTTTTTGCCTATTTTACTAAAAGTGGACCTAAAAAATCACAGATACTTTTTGGAATTATCTCTCTCAGCATTTGTGCATTTCCATTATTGAATTTCTTTTTTAAAAAAATTTGAGTTATCGCTCACCCAGTTTTATCGTAAAAAAAAAAAAGATAATGAAAATATAGATCACAACAAAAAAAAAATTTAGACTTTATGTTTGCAAAAAAATTCTGTAACTATATTAATGTATGTGAAGAAAATTATTTCACGCACTAAAAAGAAACACTCAAGTTTTGATATCCACGTTGGGGAAATTCCACTAGTACAACCCCGAATAGCTTGGTGGAATTTTATAAGAAAGAGATTTCTAATTGATCCTAACATGTTTTAATTGTGGTGGATATGCAAGCCAGAAAAATGTTGAAGATGCAAATGACCTAATGATCCAAAAAATTCATGGAGTAGATAAAATTAAATTCTGAAGTTAACGTACGGTGGGATATTTACCAGGGCCAAACAACCCACTTTTTACCTATTTTAAAGAAAGCGGACAAAAAAATCACAGATACTTTTTGGAATTATCTCTCTCAGCATTTGTGCATTTCCATTTTGGATGTTCAATTTTTTATAAAACTTGAGTTTTCACTCTCCCAGTTTTCTTGTAAACAAAAAGATATGGCAAATATAGATCACAACAAAATGAAAATTTTAAAGTTTACGTATGCATAAAAATTTGAAAACAATAATAAATGTGAGTGAAGAAAATTATTTCACGTACTAAAAATGAACACCAAAGCTTTGTTATCAAAGTTGGGGAAATTCCACTAGTACAACCCCTAATAGTTTGGTGGAATTTTACAAGAAAGAGATTTCTAATTGATCCTAACATGCGGTGGGATATTAACTAGAGCCAAACAACCCACTTTTTGTCTATTTAACAAAAAGGGGACCCAAAAAATCCCAGATACTTTTTGGAATTATCTCTCTCTGCATTTGTGCATTTCCATTTTGGATTTCTGTTTTTTTCCAAACGTGAGTTTTCACTCTCCTAGTTTTCTCGTAAACAAAAAGATAAGGATTATTTAGATCACAACAAAACTAAAATTTTAGAGTTTATGTGTGAAAAAATATTTGAAAACATTATTAAATGTGAGAGAAGAAAATAATTTCACGCACTAAAAATGAACACCAGAGTTTTGTTATCCACGGGTGGGAAATTCCACTCGTAGAACCCCTAATAGCTTGGTGGAATTTTATAGGAAAGAGATTTCCAATTGATGCTAATATGTTTTCAGTGTGGTGGATATGCATGCCAGAAACATGTTGAAGAGGCAAATGACCTAATGACCAAAACTTTCAAGCAGTAGAAAAAATTAAATTCTCAAGTTAACGTGCGGTGGGATATTTACCAGAGCCAAACAATCCACCTTTTGCCTATTTTACAAAAAGCGGACCCGAAAAATCACAGATACATTTTGGAATTATCTCTCTCAGCATTTGTGCATTTCCATTTTGGACGTTCAATTGCTTTTCAAACTTGAGTTTTCAGTCTCCCAGTTTTCTCGTAAACAAAAGATAAGGCAAATATAGATCACATCAAAATGAAAATTTAAGAGTTTTTGTATGCAAAAAAAATTGAAAACTGAAAAAAATGTATGTGAAGAAAATTATTTCACGCACTAAAAATGAACACCAAAGTTTTATTATCCACGTTGGGGATATTCCACTAGTACTACCCCTAATAGCTTAGTGGAATTTTATAAGGAAGAGATTTCTAATTCATCCTAACAAGTTTTAAATGTGGTGGAAATGCTTGCCAGAAACATGTTGATGATGCAAATGACCTAATGATAAAAAAATTTCAAGGAGTAGAAAAAATTAAATTCTCTGGTTAACGTCTGGTGGGATATTTACCAAAGCCAAACAATCCACTTTTTGCCTTTTTGACAAAAAGCGGACCAAAAAATTCACAAATACTTTTTGAAATTATCTCTCTCAGCATTAGTGCATTTCCATTTTGGCTGTTGAATTTTTTTTCAAACTTGCGTTTTCACTCTCCCTGTTTTCTCGTAAACAAAAAGATAAGGCAAATACAGATCACAACTGAATGAAAAATTTAGAGCTGATGTATGCGAAAAAATTGAAAAAATAATAAATTTGAGTGAAGAAAATTATTTCACGCACTAAAAATGTACACCAAAGTTTTGTTATCCACGTTGGGGAAATTCCAATAGTACAACCCCTAATAGCTTGGTGGAATTTTATAAGAAAGAGATTTCTAATTGATATGTGGTGGATAGGCATGCCAGAAACATATTCAAGACGCAAATGACCAAATGATCCAAAAATTTCATGATGTAGAAAAATTAAATTCTCATGTTAACATGTGGTGGGATATTTACCAGACCCAAACAACCCACTTTTTGCCTATTTTAAAAAAGGCGGACCTGAAAAATCACAGATACTTTTTGGAATTATCTCTCTTAGCATTTGTGCATTTCCATTTTAGATGTTCATTTTTTTTTCAAACTTGAGTTTTCTCTCACCCAGTTTTCTCGTAAACAAAAAGTTAAGGCAAATATAGATCACAAAAAAATGAAAATTTAAAGTTTACGTATGCATAAAAATTTTAAAAAATAATAACTGTGAGTGAAGAAAATTATTTCACGCACTGAAAATTATCAACGTTAGGGAAATTCCACTAGTACAACCCCTAGTAGCTTGGTGGAATTTTATAAGAAAGAGATTTCTAATTGATCCTAACATGTTGTAAATGTGGTGGAAATGCATTCCATAAACAAGTTGAAGATGCAAATGACCTAATGATCCAAAAATTTCAAGGAGTAGAAAAAATTAAATTCTCAAGTTAACGTGTGGTGGGATATGTACCAGAGCCAAACAACACACGTTTTACCTATTTTTGAAAAACAGAGCTAAAAAATCAAAGAGAGTTTTTGGAATTATCTCTCCAAGCATTTCTGCATTTCCATTTTTGCAGTTCAATTTTTTTTCAAACTTGAGTTTTCACTCCCCTAGTTTTCTCAAAAACAAAAAGATAAGGCCAATATAGATCACAACAAAATGAAAATTTTAGAGTTTATATATGAAAAAATTTTTGAAAAGTATAATAAATGTGACTGAAGAAAATTATTTCATGCACTAAAAATAAACACCAAAGTTTTGTTATCCGCGTTGGAGAAATCCCAAGAGTACAACCCCTAATAGCATGGTGGAATTTTATCAGAAATAGACTTCTAACTTATCCTAACATGTTTAAAATGTGGTGGATATGCATGCCAGAAACATGTTGAAGATGCAAATGACCGAATGATCCAAAAATTTCAAGGAGTAGAAAAAATGAAATTCTCAAGTTAACATGCGGTGGGATATTTACCAGAGCCAAACAACCCACACTTTGCCTATTTTACCAAAAAAAGACCTAAAAAATCACAGATACTTTTTGGAATTATCTCTCTCAGCATTTGTGCATTTCCATTTTGGATGTTCAATTTTTTTAAAAATTTGACATTTCGCTCTCCCAGTTTTATCGTAAAAAAAAATATAAAGCAAATATACATCACAACAAAATGAAAATTTTAGAGCTTATGTACGCAAACAAATTTAAAAACTATAATAAAGCTAATTGAAGAAAATTATTTCACTCACTAAAAAGAAACACCAAAGTTTTGATATCCACGTTGGGGAAATTCCACTAGTACAACCCCGAATAGCTTGGTGGAATTTTAAAAGAAAGAGATTTCTAATTGATCCTAACATGTTTTAATTGTGGTGGATATGCATGCCAGAAACATGTTGAAGATGCAAATGACCTAATGATCCAAGAATTTCAAGGAGTAGAAAAAACTAAATTCTCAAGTTAATGTGCAGTGGGATATTTACTAGAGCCAAACCCACGTTTTGCTTATTTTACAAAAAGCGGACCTAAAAAATCACAGATACTTTTTGGAATTATCACTCTCGGCATTTGTGCATTTCCATTTTGGATGTTCAATTTTTTTTCAAACTTGAGTTTTTACTCTCCCAGTTTTCTCATCAACAAAGAGATAAGGCAAAAAAAGATCACAACAAAATGAAAATTTTAGAGTTCATGTATGCAAAAAAATTTGAAAACTATAATAAATGTGAGTGAAGAAAATTATTGCACGCACTAAAAATGAACACCAAAGTTTTGTTATCCACGTTGGGGAAATTCCACTAGTTCAACCTTTAATAGCTTGGTGGAATTTTTTAAGAAAGAGATTTCTAATTGATCCTAACATGTTTTAAATGTGGTGGATATGCAAGCCAGAAACACATTCAAGATGCAAATGACCTAATGATCAGAAAATTTCTAGGAGTAGAAAAAAATAAATTCTTAAGTTAACGTGCAGTGGAATATTTACCAGAGTCAAACAACCCACTTTTTGCCTATTTGACAAAAAGTGGACCTAAGAACATCACAAATACTTCTTTGAATTATGTCTCTCAGCATTTGTGCATTTCCATTTTAGATGTTCAATTTTTTTTTCAAACTTGAGTTTTCTCTCTCCTGGTTTTCTCGTAAACAAAAAAGATAAGGCAAATATAGATAAAAAAAACTGAAAATTTTAGAGTTTATGTGTGCAAAAAAATTTGAAAACTATAACAAATGTGAGTGAATAAAATTATTTCATGCACTAAAAATGAACACCAAAGTTCTGTAAGAAAGAGATATCTAATTGATCCTAACATGTTGTAAATGTGGGGATATGCATGCCAGAAACATGTTGAAGATGCAAATGACCTAATGATCCAAAAATGTCGAGGAGTAGAAAAATTAAATTCTCAAGTTAACGTGCAGAGGGATATTTACGAGATCCAAACAACCCAATTTTTGCGAATTTTCCAAAAAGCGGATATAAAAAATCACAGATACTTTTTGTAATTATCTCTCTGAGCATTTGTGCATTTCCATTTTGGATGTTAAATTTTTTTTCAAACTTGAGTTTTTACTCTCCTAGTTTTCTCGTTAACAAAAAGATAAGCCAAATACAGATCACAACAAATTGAAAATTTTAGAGTTTATGTATACAAAAAAATATGAAAATTATAATAATTGTGAGTGAAGAAAATTATTTCAGGCACTAAAATTGAGCACCAAAGTTTTGTTATCCACGTTATGCAAATTCCACAAGTACAGCCCCCTAATAGTTGGTGGAATTTTATAAGAAAGAGATTTCTAATTGATCCTAACATGTTTTAAATGTGGTGGATATGCAAGCCAGAAACATGTTGAAGATGCAAATGACCTAATGATCCAAAAATTTCAAGGAGTAGAAAAAATTAAAATCTCAAGTTAACGTGCGGTGGGATATTTACCAGAGCCAAACAACCCAGTTTTTGCCTATTTTACAAAAAGCGGACCTTAAAAATCACAGATACTTTTTGGAATTATCTCTCTCAGCATTTGTGCATTTCCATTTTGGATGTTGAATTTTTTTTCAAACTTGAGTTTTTACTCTCCTAGTTTTCTCGTAAACAAAAAGATAAGCATAATATTGATCACAACAAAATCAAAATTTTAGAGTTTATGTATGCAAAAAAATTTGAAAACTATAATAAATGTGAGTGAGAAAAAATATTTCATGCACTAAAAATGAACACCAAAGTTTTGTTATCCACGTTGGGAAAATTCCACTAGTACAACCCCTAATTGCTTGGTGGAATTTTATAAGAAAGAGATTTCTAATTGATCTTAACATGTTTTAAATGTGGAGGATATGCATGCCAGAAACACGTTGTAGATGCAAATGACCTAATGATCCAAAATTTTCAAGGAGTAGATAAAATTAAATTCTAAAGTTAAAATGCAGTGGAATATTTACTAGAGCCAAACAACCCACTTTTTACCTATCTTACAAAAAGCGACCTAAAAATTCGTAGATACTTTTTGGAATTATCTCTCTCAGCATTTGTACATTTCCATTTTGGATGTCCAATTTTTTTCAAACTTCTATTTTCTCTCTCCCAGTTTTCTCGTAAACAAAAAGATAAGGCAAATATAAATCACAACAAAATGAAAATTTTAGAGGTCATGTATGCAAGAAAATTTGAAAACTATAATAAATGTGAGTGAAGAAAATTATTTCACGCACTAAAACTGAACACCAAAGTTTTGTTATCCACGTTGGCGAAATTCCACTTGTACAACCTCTAATAGCTTGGTGGAATTTTATAAGAAAGAGATTTCTAATTGATCTTAACATGTTTTAAATGTGGTGGATATGCATGACAGAAACATGTTGAAGATGCAAATGACCTAATGATCCAAAAATTTCAAGGAGTAGAAAAATTAAATTCTCAAGTAAACGTGCGGTGGGATATTTACCTGACCCAAACAACTCACTTTTTGCTTATTTTACAAAAAGCGGACCTAAAAAATCATAAATACTGTTTAGAATTATCTCACTCAGCATTTGTGCATTTCCATTTGGGAAGCTCAATTTTTTTTCAAACTTGAGTTTTCACTCTCCCAGTTCTCTCGTAAACAAAAAGATAAGGCAAATATAGATCACAACCAAATGAAAATTTCAGAGTTCATGTATGCAAAAAAATTTTGAAAACTATAATAAATGTGAGTGAAGAAAATTATTTCATGCACTAAAAATGAACACCAAAGTTTTGTTATCCTTGTTGGGGAAATTCCACTAGTTCAACCCCTAATAGCTTGGTGGAATTTTATAAGAAAGAGATTTTTAATTTTCCTAACATATTTTAAATGTGGTGGATATGGATGCCACAAACATGTTGAAGATGCAAATTACCTAATGATGCAAAACTTTCAAGGACTAGAAAAAAATAAATTCTCAAGTTAACGCGCGGTGGGATATTTACCAAAGGCAAACAACCCACTTTTTGCCTATTTTACAAAAAGCGGACCTAAAAAATCATAGAAACTTTTTGGAATTATCTCTCTCAGCATTTGTGCATTTCCATTTTGGATCAATTTTTTTTCAAACTTGACTTTTCACTCTCCAAGTTTTCTCTAAGACAAAAAGATAAGGCAAATATAGATCAAAAGGAAATGAAAATATTAGAGTTCATATATGCAAAAAAATTTGAAAACGATCATAAATGTGAGTGAAGAAAATTATTTCACGCACAAAAAATGAACACCAAAGTTTTTTTATCCACGTTGGGGAAATTCCACTAGTACAACCCTTAATAGCTTGGTGGAATTTTATAAGAAAGAGATTTCTAATTAATCCTAACATGTTGTAAATGTGGTGGATATGCATTCCGGAAACATGTTGAAGATGTAAATGACTTAATGATCCAAAATTTTCAAGGAGTAGAAAAAAATTAAATTCTCAAGTGAATGTGCGGTGGGATATTTACCGGAGCGAACAACCCACTTTTTGCCTATTTTTCAAAAAGCGGACATAAAAAATCACAGATACTTTTTGGAATTATCTCTCTCAGCATTTGTGCATTTTCATTTTGGATGTTCAATTTATTTTCAAACTTGATTTTTCACTCTCCCAGTTTCTCTTGAACAAAAAGATAAGGCAAATATAGATCACAGAAAAATAAAAATTTTAGTGTTTATGTATGCAAAAAAATTGGAAAACTACAATAAATGTGAGAGAAGAAAGTTATTTCACGCACTCAAAATGAATGACAAAGTTTTGGTATCCACGTTTGGGAAATTCCACTAGTTCAACCAGTAATGGCTTAGTGGAATTTTAAAAGAAATAGATTTCTAATTGATCCAAACATGTTTTAAATGTGGTGGATATGCATGTCAGAAACTTGTTGAAGATGCAAATGACCTAATGATCCAAAAATTTCATGGACTAGAAAATTTTAAATTCTCAAGTTAACGTGCGGTGGGATATTTACCAGAGACAAACAATTCACTTTTTGCCTATTTTACAAAAAGCTGACCTAAAAAATCACAGATACTTTTTGGATTTATCTCTCTCAGCATTTGTGCATTTCCATTTTAGATGTTCAATTTTTTTTCAAACTTGAGTTTTCACTGTCCCAGTTTTCTCGTAAACAAAAAGATAAGGAAAATATAGATCACAACAAAATGTCAATTTTAGTGTTTATGTATGCAAAAAAATTTGAAAACTATATTCAGTGTGTGTGAAGAAAATTATTTCACGCACTACTACAACCCCTAATAGCTTGGTGGAATTTTATAAGAAAGAGATTTTTAATTGATCCAAACATATTTTAAGTGTGGTGGATATGCATCCGAGAAACATGTTGAAGAAGCGAATGACCTAATCATCCAAAAATTTTGAGGACTAGAAAAAATTAAATTCTCAAGTTAACATGCGGTCGGATATTTACTAGAGACAAACACCCCACTTTTTGCCTATTTTACAAAAAGTGGACCTAAAAAATCACAGATACTTTTTGGAATTGTGTCTCTCAGTAGTTGTGCATTTCCATTTTGGATGTTGAATTTTTTTTCAAACTTGAGTTTTCACTCTTCCAATTTTCTCGTAAACAAAAAGATAAGGCAAATATAGATCACAAAAAATTAAAATTTTAGAGTTTATGTTTGCAAAAAAAATTCAAAACTCTAATAAATGTGAGTGAAGAAAATTATTTAACGTACTAAAAATGAACAACAATGTTTTGTTATCCATGGTGGGGAAATTGCACTTGTACAACTCCTAATAGCTCTGCGGAATTTTATAAGAAAGAGATTTCTAATTGATCCTAACATGTTGCCAGAAAAATGTTGAAGATGCAAATGACCTAATGATCCAAAAATTTGAAGGAGTAGAAAAATTTAAATTATCAAGTTAACACGCGGTGGGATATTTACCAGAGCCAAACAACACACTTTTTTCCCATTTTACAAAAAGCGGACCTAAAAAATCACAGATACTTTTTGGATTTATCTCTCACCATTTGTGCATTTCTATTTTGGATGTTCAATTTTTCTTCAAACTTGGGTTTTCACTCTCCCAGTTTTATCGTAAAGCAAAAGATAAGGCAAATATTGATCACAACAAAATGAAAATTTTAGAGTTAATGTATGCAAAAATTTTGGAAATTATATTAAATTGGAGTGAAGAAAATTATTTCACGCACTAAAAATGAACACCAAAGTTTTATTATCCACGTTGGGGAAATTCCACTTGTAGAACCATTATTAGCTGGGTGGAATTTTAAAAGAAAGACATTTCTAATTGATGCAAACATGATTTAAATGTGGTAGATATGCATGCCAGTAACATGTTGAAGATGCAAATGACCTAATGATCCAAAAATTTCAAGGAGTACAAAAAATTGAATTCTCAAGTTAACCTGCAGTGGGATATTTAGCAGGCCAAAACAACCCACTTTTTGCCTTTTTTGCAAAATGCGGACCTAAAAAATCATAGATACTTTTTGGAATTATCTCTCTTAGCTTTTGTGCAATTCCATTTTGGATGTTCAATTTTTTTTCAAACTTGAGTTTTCATTCTCCCTGTTGTCTCGTAAACAAAAAAATAAGGCAAAATATAAATCACAACAAAATGAAAATTTTAGAGTTTATGTATGCAAAAAATTATGTAAACTATAATAAATGTGAGTGAAGAAAATTATTTCATGCACTAAAAATGAACACCAAAGTTTTGTTATCAACGTTGGGGAAATTTCACGAGTACAACCACTAATAGCTTGGTGGAATTTTAAAAGAAAGATATTTTTAATTGATCCTAACATGTTTTAAATGTGGTAGATATGCATTCCAGACACATGGTTAAGATGCAAATGTCCTAATGATCCAAAATTTTCAAAGAGTAGAAAAAATTAAATTCTCAAGTTAACGTGCGGTGGGAGATTTACCAGAGCCAAACAATCCACTTTTTGCCAATTTTACAAAAAGCAGACTTGAAAAGTCACAGATACTTTTTGGAATTATGTCTCTCAGTATTTGTGCATTTCCATATTGGATGTTCATTTCTCATAAACAAAAAGATAAGGCAAATATAGATCACAACAAAATGAAAATTTTAGAGTTTAAGTATGCAAAAAAATTTGAAAACTTTAATAAATGTGAGTGAAGAAAATTATTTCATGCACTAAAAATGAACACCAAGGTTTTGTTATCCACGTTGGGGAAATTCCTCTAGTACAACACCTAGTAGCTAGGTGGAATTTTATAAGAAAGAGATTTCAAATTGATCCTAACATGTTTTAAATGTTGTGGATATGCACGCCAGAAACATGTTGAAGATGCAAATGACCTAATGATCCAAAAATTTCTAGGAGTAGAACAAATTAAATTATCTAGTTAACGTGCGGTAGGATAATTACCAGAGCCAAACAACCCACTTCTTACTTATTTTACAAAAAACGGACCTAACAAATCAAAAATACTTTTTTGGAATTATCTCTCTCAGCATTTGTGCATTTCCATTTTGGATGTTCAATTATTTTTCAAACTTGAGTTTTCACTCTTGCAGTTTATTCGTAAACAAATAGATAAGGCAAATATAGATCACAAAAAAATAAAAATTTAAGAGTTAATCTATGCAAAAAAATTAGAAAACCATAATAAATGTGAGTGAAGAAAATTATTTGACGCACTAAAAATGAACTCCAAAGTATTGTTATCCATTTTGGGGAAATTCCACTAGTACAACCCCTAATTGCTTGGTGGACTTTTATAAGAAAGAGATTTCTAATTGATCCTAACATGTTTTAAATGTGGTGGATACGCATGCCATGTTGAAGATGCAAATGACCTAATGATCCCAAAATTTCAAGGAGTAGAAAAAATTAAATTCACAAGTTAACGTGCAGTGGGATATTTACCAGAGCCAAACAACCCACTTTTTACCTATTTGACAAAAAACAAACCTAAAAAATCACAAATACTTTTTGGAATTATCTCTCTCAGCATTTGTACATTTCGATTTTGGATGTTCAATTTTTTTTCAAACTTGAGTTTTCACTCTTCCAGTTTTCTCGTAAAAAAAAAGATAAGGCAAATATAGATCACAACCAAATGAAAATTTTAGAGTTCATGTATGCAAAAAATTTTAAAACAATAATAAATGTGAGTGAAGAAAATTATTTCACGCAGTAAAAATGAACACCAAAGTTTTGTTATCCACATTGGGGAAATTCCTCTAGTACAACCCTAAAAGCTTGGTGGAATTTTATAAGAAAGAGTTTTCTAAATGATCCTAACATGTTTTAAATGTGAAGGATATGCATTCCAGAAACACGTTGAAGATGCAAATGACCTAATGATCCAAAAATTTCAAGGAGTAGAAAAAATTAAATTCTCAAGTTAATGACCGGTGGAATATTTACTAGAGCCAAACAACCAACTTTTTGCCTATTGTACAAAAAGCAGCCTTAAAAAATCACAGATACTTTTTAGAATTATCTCTCTCAGCATTTGTGCATTTCAATTTTGGATGTTCAATTTTTTTTCAAACTTTAGTTTGCACTCTCCCTGTTTTCTAGTAAACAAAAAGATAAGGCAAATATAGATCACAACAAAATCAAAATTTTAGAGTTTATGTATGCAAAAATATTTGCAAACTTTAATAATGTGACTGAAGAAAATTATTTCACGCACTAAAATTGAACACCAAAGTTTGGTTATCCACGTTTGGGAAATTCCTCTAGTACAACCCCTAATAGCTTGGTGGAATTTTATAAGAAAGAGATTTCAAATAGATCCTAACATGTTTTAAATGTTGTGGATATGCATGCCAAAAACATGTTGAAGATGCAAATGACCTAATGATCCAAAAATTTCAAGGAGTAGAAAAAATTAAATTATCAAGTTAACGTGCGGTGGGATATTTAACAGAGCCAAACAACCCACTTTTTTCCTATTTAACAAAAAGCGGACCTAAAAAATTACAGATACTTTTTGGAATTATCTATCTCAGTATTTTTGCAATTCCATTTTGGATGTTCAAATTTTTTTCAAACTTGAGTTTTCACTCTCGCAGTTTTCTCGTAAACAAATAGATAAGGCAAATATAGATCACAACAAAATGAAAATTTTAGAGCATGTGAGTGAAGAAAATTATTTGATGAACTAAAAATGAACACCAAAGTTTTGTTATCCACGTTGGGGAAATTCCACTAGTAAAACCCCTGATAGCATGGTGGAATTTTATAAGAAAGAGATTTCTAATTGATCCTAACATGTTTTAAATCTGGTGGATACGCATGCCAGAAACATGTTGAAGATGCAAATAACCTAATGATACAAAAATTTCAAAGAGTAGAAAAAATTAAATTCTCATGTTAACGTGCGATGGGATATTTACCAAAGCCAAACAACCCAATTTTTGCCAATTTTACAAAAAGCGGACCTAAAAAATTACAAATACTTTTTGGAATTATCTCTCTCAGCATATGCGCATTTCCATTTTCGGAGTTCAATTTTTTTTGAAACTTGAGTTTTTACTCTCCCAGTTTTCTCGTAAACAAAAAGATAAGCCAAATATTGATCACAACAAAAGGAAAATTTTAGAGTTTATGTATGCAAAAAAAATTAAAAACTGTAATAAATGTGAGAGAAGAAAATTATTTCCGGCACTAAAAATGAACACCAAAGTTTTGTTATCCACGTTGGGTAAATTCCACTAGTACAACCTCTAATAGCTTGGTGGAATTTTATAAGAAAAATATTTCTAATTGATCCTAACAAGTTTTAAATGTGGTGGATATGCATTCATAAAGCATGTTGAAGATGCAAATGACCTAATGATCGAAAAATTTCAACGAGTCAAAAAAATTAATTTCTCAAGTTAACGTGCGGAAGGATATTTACTAGAGTCAAACAACCAACTTTTGCCTCTTTTACAAAAAGCGGACCTAAAAAATCATAGATAGTTTTTGGAATTATCTCTCTTAGCATTTTGCATTTCCATTTTGGATGTTCAATTTTTTTTCTAACATGAGTTTTCACTTTCCCAGTTTTCTCGTAAAATAAAGATAGGGCAAATATAGATCACAACCAAATGAAAATTTTAGAGTTCCTGTATGCAAAAAAAATTGAAAACTATAATAAATTTGAGTGAAGAAAATTATTTCATGCATTAAAAATGATCACCAAAATTTTGTTATCCACGTTGGGGAAATTCCACTAGTACAACCTCTAATAGCTTGGTGGAATTTTATAAGAAAGAGATTTCTAATTGATCCTAACAAGTTTTAAATGGGGGGGATATGCATGCCAGAAACACGTTGAAGATGCGAATGACCTAATGATTCAAAAATTTCAAGAAGAAGAAAAAATTAAATTCTCAAGTTAACGTGCGGTGGGATATTTACAAGAGCCCAACAACCCATTTTTTTCCTATTGTACAAATAGCAGACCTAAAAAATCACAGTCAATTTTTTGAATTATCTCTCTCAGCATTTGTTCATGTCCATTTTGGATGTTCAATTTTTTTTCAAACTAGAGTTTTCACTCTCCCATTTTTCTCGTAAAAAAAAAGATAAGGCAATATAGATCACAACAAAATGAAAATTTTAGATTTCATGTATGCAAAAAAATTTGAAAACTATAATAAATGTGAGAGAAGAAAATTATTTCACGCACTAAAAATGAGCACCAAATTTTTGTTATCCACGGTTGGGAAATTCCACAAGTACAACCCCTTATAGCTTGGTGGAATTTTATAAGAAAGAGATTTCTAATTGATCCTAACATGTTGTAAATGTGGTGCATATGCATGCCAGAAACATGTTGAAGATGCAAATGTGCTAATGATCCAAAAATTTCAAGGAATAGAAAAAGTTAAATTCTCAAGTTCACCTGCAGTGGGATATTTACCAGAGCCAAACAACCCACTTTTTGCCTATTTTACAAAAAGCAGACCTAAAAACTCACAGATACTTTTTGGAATTATCTCTCTCAGTATTTGTGCATTTCCTTTTTGGATGTTCAATTTTTTTTCAAACTTAAGTTTTCACTCTTCCTATTTTCTCGTAAACAAAAAGATAAAGCAAATATAGGACACAACAAAAAGAAAATTTTAGAGTTCATGTATGAAATTTTTTTTGAAAACAACAATAAATGTGAGTGAAGAAAATTTTTTCACGCACTAAAAATGAACACCAAAGTTTTGTTATCCACGTTGGGGAAATTCCACGAGTACAAGCCCTAATAGCTTTGTGGAATTTTATAAGAAAGAGATTTCTACTTGATCCTAACATGTTTTAAACGTGGTGGATATGCATGCCAGCAACATGTTGAAGATGCAAATTACCTAATGATCCACAACTTTCAAGGAGTAGAAAAAAAAAAAATTTTCAAGTTAACGTGCGGTGGGATATTTACTAGAGCCAAACAACCTACTTTTTGCCTATTTTACAAAAAGTGGACCTAAAAAATCACAGATACTTTTTGGAATTATCTCTCTCAGCATTTGTGCTTTTATATTTTGGATCAATTTTTTTTCAAACTTGAGTTTTCACTCTCCGAGTTTTCTCTTAAACAAAAAGATAAGGCAAATATAGATCAAAAGAAAATGAAAATTTTTGAGTTAATGTATGCGAAAAAAATTGAAAACGATAATAAATGTGAGTGAAGAAAATTATTTCACGCACAAAAAATGAACACTACAGTTTTGTTATCTAGTTTAGGAAATTCCACTAGTACAACCCCTAATAGCTTGGTAGAATTTTATAAGAAAGAGATTTATAATTGATCCTAACATATTTTAAATGTGGTGGATACGCATGCCAGAAACAAGTTGAAGATGCAAATGTGCTAATGATCCAAAAATTTTAAGGACTAGAAAAAATTAAATTCTCAAGTGAACGTGTAGTGGGATATTTACATGAGCCAAACAACCCACTCTTTACCTATTTTACGAAAAGCAGACCTAAAAAATCACAAATACTTTTTGGAATTATCTCTCTCAGCATTTGTGATTTTCCATTTTGGATGTCCAATTTTTTTTCAAACTTGAGTTTTCACTCTCCTAGTTTTCTCGCAAACAAAAATATAAGGCAAATATAGATCACAACAAAATGAAAATTTTTGATTTCATGTATGTAAAAGAAATGTAAAACTATAATCAATGTGAGTGAAGAAAATGATTTCACGCACTAAAAATGAGCACCAAAGTTTTGTTATCCACGTTGGGGAAATTCCACGAGTACAACCCCTAATAGCTTGGTGAAATTTTATAAGATAGAGATTTCGAATTGATCCTAACATGTTTTAAATGTGGTGGATATGCATGCCAGAAACATGTTGAAGATGCAAATTACCTAATTATCCAAAACTTTCAAGGACTAGAAAAAATTAAATTCTCAAGTTAACGTGCGATGGGATATTTACCAGAGCCAAACAACCCACCTTTTTCTTATTTTACAAAAAGCGGACCTAAAAAATCACTGATACTTTTTGGAATTATCTCTCTCAGCATTTGTGTATTTCCATTTTGGATCAATTATTTGTCAAACTTGAGTTTTCACTCTCTCAGTTTTCTCTTAAACAAAAAAATAAGGCAAATATAGATCAAAAGAAAATGAAAATTTTAGAGTTCATGTATGAAAAAAAAAATTAAAATGATAATAAATGTGAGTGAAGAAAATTATTTCACGCACAAAAAATGAACTCCAAAGTTTCACTATCTACGTTTAGGAAATTCCACTATTACAACCCCTAATAGCTTGGTGGAATTTTATAAGATAAAGATTTCTAATTGATCCTAACATGTTGTAAATGTGGTGGATATGCATGCCAGAAACAAGTTGAAGATGCAAATGAGCTAATGATCCCAAAACTTGAAAGAGTAGAAAAAATTAAATTCTCAAGTTAACGTGCGGTGGGATATTTACCAGAGCCAAACAACCCACGTTTTCCCTATTTCACAGAAAGCGCTCCTAAAAAATCATAGAAACTATTTTGAATTATCTATCTCAGCATTTGTGCATTTTCATGTTGGATATCCAATTTTTTTTCGAACTTGAGTTTTATCTCTCCCAGTTTTCTAGTAAACAAAACGATAAGGCAAATATAGTTCACAAGAAAATGAAAATTTTAGAGTTTAGGTATGCAAAAAAATTTGAAAACTGTAATAAATGTGAGTGAAGAAAATTATTTCACGCACTAAAATGAACACCAAAGTTTTGTTATCCACGTTGGTGCAATTCCACTAGTACAATCCCCAATAGCTTGCTGGAATTTAAAAGAAAGAGATTTCTAATTGATCCTAACATGTTCTAAATGTGGTGTATATGCATGCCAGAAACACATTGAAGATGCAAATGAGCTACTGATCCAAAAATTTCAACGAGTAGAAAAAATTAAATTCTCAAGTTAACGTGCGATGGGATATTTACATGAGCCAAACAACCCACTTTTTGCCTATTTTACAAAAAATGGACTTAAAAAATCATAGATACTTTTTGGAATTATCTCTTTCAGCATTTGTGCATTTCCATTGTGGATGTTCAATTTTTTTTCAAACATGAGTTTTCACTCTCTATGTTTTCTCGTAAACAAAAAGATAAGGCAAATATAGATCACAACAAAATGAAAATTTTAGAGTTCATGTATGAAAAAAAAATTGAAAACTATAATAAATGTGAGTGAAGAAAATTATTTCACGCACTAAAAATGAACACCAAAGTTTTGTTATCCGCGTTGGGGAAATTCCACTAGTACAACCCCTAATAGTTTGGTGGAATTTTATAAGAAAGAGATGTCTAATTGATCCTAACGTGTTTTAAATGTGGTGGATATGCATGCCAGAAACATGTTGAAGATGCAAATTACCTAATTATCCAAAACTTTCAAGGAGTAGAAAAAATTAAATTCTCAAGTTAACGTGCGGTGGGATATTTACCAGAGCCAAACAACTCACTTTTTTCTTATTTTACAAATAGCAGACCTAAAAAATCATAGATACTTTATGGAATTATTTCTCTCTGCATTTGTGCATTTGCATTTTGGATCAATTTTTTTTTCAAACTTGAGTTTTCACTGTCCAAGTTTTCTCTTAAACAAAATGATAAGGCAAATATAGATAAAAAAAATGAAAATATTAAAGTTCATGTATTCAAAAAAATTAGAAAACGATAATAAATGTGAGTGAAGAAAATTTTTTCACGCACTAAAAATGAACACCAAAGTTTTGTTATCCACGTTGGGGAAATTTCACTAGTACAACCCCTAATTGCTTGGTGGAATTTTATAAGAACGAGATTTCTAATTGATCCTAACATGTTGTAAATGTGGTGGATATGCATGCCGAAAACATGTTGAAGATTTAAATGACTTAATGATCAAAAAATTTCAAGGAGTAGAAAAAATTAATTTCTCATGTTAACGTGCGGTGGGATATTTATCAGAGCCAAACAACTCACTTTTTACCTATTTTAAAAAAAGCGTACCTTAAAAATCACAGATAATTTTTGGAATTATATATCTCTACATTTATGCATTTCCATTTTGGATGTTCAATTTTTTTTCAAACTTGACTTTTCTCTCTCCCAATTTTCGTGTAAACAAAAAGATAAGGCAAATACAGATAACAACAAAATGAAAATTTTTGAGTTTATGTATACAAAAAAATTAGAAAACTATAATAAATGTGAGTGAAGAAAGTTATTTCACGCACTCAAAATGAACAACAAATTTTTTGTGTCCACGTTGGAGAAATTCCACTAGTACATCCCCTAATAGCTTGGTGGAATTTTATAAGAAAGAAATTTCTAGTTGATCCTAACATGTTTTAAATGTAGTTATATGCATGCAAGAAACATGTTGAAGATGCAAATTACCTAATGATCCAAAAATATTATGGAGTAGAAAAATTTTAATTTTCAAGTTAACGTGCGGTGGGATATTTACCAGAGCCAAAGAACCCACTTTTTGCCTATTTTAGAAAAAGCAGACCTAAAAAATCACAGATACGTTTTGGATTTATATCTCTCAGCATTTGTGCATTTCCATTTTCGATGTTCAATTTTTTTCAAACTTGAATTTTCACTCTCCCAGTTTTCTCTTAAACAAAAAGATAAGGCAAATGTAGATCAAAAGAAAATGAAAATTTTAAAGTTCATGTATTCAAAAAAATTAGAAAACGATAATAAATGTGAGTGAAGAAAATAATTTCACGCACTAAAAATGAACACCAAAGTTTTGTTATCCACGTTGGGGAAATTCCACTAGTACAACCCCTAATAGCTTGGTGGAATTTTATAAGAAAGAGATTTCTAATTGATCCTAACATGTTGTAAATGTGGTGGATATGCATGCCGGAAACATGTTGAAGATTTAAATGACTTCATGATCCAAAAATTTCAAGGAGTAGAAAAAATTAATTTCTCAAGTTAACGTGCGGTGGGATATTTACCTGAGCCAAACAACCCACTTTTTACCTATTTTACAAAAAGCGGACCTAAAAAATCACAGATAATTTTTGGAATTATATCTCTCAGCATTTATGCATTTCCATTTTGGATGTTCAATTTATTTTCAAACTTGATTTTTCACTCTCCCAGTTTTCACATAAACAAAAAGATAAGGCAAATAGAGATCACAACAAAATGAAAATTTTAGAGTTTATGTGTACAAAAAAAATTGAAAACTATAATAAATGTGAATGAAGAAAGTAATTTTGCACACTCAAAATGAACACTAAATTTTTTGTATCCACGTTTGGGAAATTCCTCTTGTACAACCCCTAATAGATTGGTGGAATTTTATAAGAAAGAGATTTCTAAATTATCCTAACATGTTTTTAATGTTGTGGATATGCATGCGTGAAACATGTTGAAGATGCAAATGACCTAATGATCCAAAAATTTCAAGTTGAAAAAATTAAATTCTCAAGTTAACGTGCGTTAGGATATTTACCTGAGCCGAACAACCCAATTTTTGCCTATTTTAGAAAAAACTGACCTAAAAAATCACATATACTTTTTGGAATTATCTCTCTCAGCATTTGTGCATTTCCATTTTGGATGTTCAATTTTTTTTCAAACTTGATTTTTCACTCTCCCAGTTTTCTCGTAAACAAAAAGATAAGGCAAATATAGATCACAACAAAATGAAAATTTTAGAGTTTTTGTATGCAAAAATATTTGAAAACTATAATAAATGTGAGTGAAGAAAGTTATTTCACGCACGAAAAATGAACAACAAAGTTTTGGTATCCACATTGGGGAATTTCCACAAGTACAACCCCAAATAGCTTGGTGGAATTTTATAAGAAAGAGATTTCTAATTGATCCTAATATGTTTTAAATGAGGTGGATATGCATGCCAAAAATATATTGAAGTTGCAAATTACCTAATGATCCAAAAATTTTATGGAGTAGACAAAATTAAATTCTCAAGTTAATGTACGGTGGGATATTTACCAGAGACGAACAACCCAATTTTTGCCTATTTTACAATAAGTGGAACTAAAAAATCACAAATACTTTTTGGATTTATCTCTCTTAGCATTTGTGCATTTCCATTTTGGATGTTCAATTTTTTTTCAAAAGGGTGTTCTTACTCTCCGAGTTTTCTCGTAACAAAAAGATAGATCACAACAGAATAAAATTTTTAGAGTTTATGGATGCAAAAAAAAATAAAAAACTATAATCAATGTGAACGAAGAAAATTATTGCACGCACTAAAATTGAACACCAAAGTTTTGCTATCCACGTTGGGGAAATTCAACTAGTACAACGCCTAATAGCTTGGTGGAATTTTATAAGAAAGAGATTTCTAATTGAACCAAACATGTTTTAAGTGTGGTGGATATGCATGCCGGAAACATGATGAAGTTGCAAATGAGCTAATGATCCAAAATTTTCGAGTAGAAAAAATTAAATTCTCAAGTTAACGTGCGGTGGGATATTTACCATAGCCAAACAACCCACTTTTTGCCTATTTTAGAAAAAGCAGACCTAAAAAATCACAGAAAATTAAATTCTCAAGTTAACGTGCGGTGGGATATTTACCAGAGCCAAACGACCTACTTTTTGCCTATTTTACAAAAAGCGGACCTAAAAAATCACATATACTTTTATTAAAAATCTCGCTCTGCATTTGTGCATTTCCATTTTGGATGTTCAATTTTTTTTCAAACTTAATATTTCACACTCCTAGTTTTCTCGTAAACAAAATAATTTGGAAAATATAGATCACAACAAAATGTGAGTGATGAAAGTTATTTCACGCACTCAAAATGAACAACAAAGTTTTTGTTTCGAGGTTGGGGAAATTCCACTAGTACAACCCCTAATAGCTTGGTGGAATTTTATATGAAAGAGATTTCTAATTGATCCTAACATGTTAAAATGTGGTGGATATACATGCCAGAAACATATTGTTGATGCAAATGACCTAATGATCCAAAATTTTGAAGGAGTTGAAAAAATTAAATTCTCAAGTTAACGTGTGGTGGGATATATACCAGAGCCAAACAACCCACTTTTTGCCTATTTTAGAAAAAGCAGACCTAAAAAAAAACATATACTTTTTGGAATTATCTCTCTCCGCATTTGTGCATTTCCATTTTGGATGTTCAATTTTTTTCAAACTTGAGTTTTCACTCTCCCAGTTTTCTCTCAAACAAAAAGATAAGGCAAATATAGATAAAAAGAAAATGAAAATTTTAGAGTTCATGTATGCAAAAAAAATTGAAAACAATAATAAAGGTGAGTGAAGAAAATTATTTCACGCACTAAAAATGAACACCAAATTTTTGTTATCCACGTTTGGGAAATTCCACTTGTACAACCCCTAATAGCTTGGTGGAATTTTATAAGAAAGAGATTTCTAATTGATCCTAACATGTGGTAAATGTGATGGTATGCATTCCGGAAACATTTTGAAGATGTAAATGACCGAATGATCCAAAAATATCAAGGAGTTGAAAAAATTAAATTCTCAAGTTAACGTGTGGTGGGATATTTACCAAAGCCAAACAACCCATTTTTTGCCAATTTTACAAAAAGCAAACCTAAAAAATCACAGATACTTTTTTGAATTATCTCTATCAGCATTTATGCATTTCCATTTTGGATGTTCAATTTTTTATCAATCTTGATTTTTCACTCTCCCAGTTTTCTCCTAAACAAAAAGATAAGGAAAAAATAGATAACAACAAAATGAAAATTTTAGAGTTTATGCATGCAAAAATATTTGAAAACTATAATAAATGTGAGTGAAGAAAGTTATTTCACGCACTCAAAATGAACAACAAAGTTTTGGTATCCACGTTGGGGAAATTCCACTAGTACAACCCCTAATAGCTTGGTGAAATTTTATAAGAAAGTGATTTATAATTGATCCTAACGTGTTTTAAATGTGCTGGATATGCATGCCAGAAACATGTTGAAGATGCAAATTACCTAATGATCCAAAACTTTCAAGGAGTAGAAAAAATTAAATTGTCAAGTTAACGTGCAGTGGGATATTTACCAGAGGCAAACAACCCACTTTTTGCCTGTTTTACAAAAAGCGGACCTAAAAAATCACATATACTTTTTGGAATTATCTCTCTCAGCATTTGCGCATTTCCATTTTGGATCAATTTTTTTTCAAACTTGAGTTTTCACTCTCCTAGTTTTATTTTAAACAGAAAGAAAAGGAAAATATAGATCGAAAGAAAATGAAAATTTTAGAGTTTATGTATGCAAAAAAAATTGAAAACGATAGTAAATGTGAGTGATGAAAAATATTTCACACATAAAAAAAGAACACCAAAGTTTTGTTATCTACGTCTAGGAAATTCCACTAGTGCAACCCCTAATAGCTTGGTGCAATTTTATAAGAAAGAGATTTCTAATTGATCCTAACATGTTGAAATGTGGTGGATATGCATACAAGAAAGATGTTGAAGAGGCAAATGAGCTAATGATGAAAAAATTTGAAAGAGTAGAAAAAATTAAATTCTCAAGTTAACATGTGGTGGGATATTTACCAGAGCCAAACAATCCACTTTTTGCCTATTTTACAAAAAAAAGACCTAAAAAATCACAGTTATTTTTTGGAATTATCTCTCTCAGCATTTGTGCATTTCCATTTTGGATTTTCAATTTTTTTTCAAACTTGAGTTTTCACTCTCCTAGTTTTCTCGTAAACAAAAAGATAAGGCAAATATAGATCACACCAAAATGAAAATTTTAGAATATATGTATGCAAAAAAAAATTGAAAACTATAATATATGTGAGTGAAGAAAATCATTTCACGCACTAAAAATGAACACCAAAGTTTTGTTATCCATGTTGGGGAAATTCCAATAGTAAACCCCTAATAGCTAGGTGGAATTTTTTAAGAAAGAGATTTGTAATTGATCCAAACATGTTTTAAATGTGGTGGACATGCATGCGAGAAACATGTTGAAGATGCAAATGGCCTAATGATCCAAAAATTTCAAGGAGAAGAAAAAATTAAATTCTCAAGTTAACAGGCAATGGGATATTTACTTGAGCCAAACAACCCACTTTTTCCCTATTTTACAAAAAGCGGACCTAAAAAATCACAGAACTATTTGGAATTATCTATCTCAGCATTTGTGTATTTTCAAGTTGGTTGTTCACCTTTTTTTCAAACTTGAGTTTTCACTCTCCCAGCTTTCTTGTAAACAAAAAGATAAGGCAAATATAGATCACAAGAAAATGAAAATTTTAGAGTATATGTATGCAAAAAAATTTGGAAACTATAAGAAATGTGAGTGAACAAAATTATTTCACGCACGAAAAATGAACACCAAAGTTTTGTTATCCACTTTGGGGCAATTCCACTAGTACAACCCCTAAAAGCTTGGTGGAATTTTATAAGAAAGCGATTTCTAATTCACGCACGAAAAATGAACACCAAAGTTTTGTTATCCACTTTGGGGAAATTCCACTAGTACAACCCCTAATAGCTTGGTGGAATTTTATAAGAAAGCGATTTCTAATTGATCCTAACATGTTGTAAATGTGCTATATATGCATGCCAGAAACATATAAGATGCAAATGGCCTAATGATCCAAAAATTTCGAGTAGAAAAAAATTAAATTCTCAAGTTAACATGCGGTTGGATATTTACATGAGCCAAACAACCCACTTTTTTCCTATTTTACAAAAGGCGGAACTAAAAATTCACAAATACTTTTTGGTATTATCTCTCTCAGCATTTGTGCATTTCCATTTTGGATGTTCAATTTTTTTCCAAACTTGAGTATTCACTCTCCCAGTTTTCTTGTAAACAAAAAGATAAGGCAAATATTGATCACAACAAAATGAAAATTTTAGAGTTCATGTATGAAAAAATTTTTGAAAACTATAATAAATGTAAGTGAAGAAAATGATTTCACGCACTAAAAATGAACACCAAAGTTTTGTTATCCACATTGGGGAAATTCCACTAGTACAACCCCTAATAGCTTGGTGGAATTTTTTAAGAAAGAGATTTCTAATTGATCCTATCATGTTTTAAATGTGGTGGATATGCATGCCAGAAACATGTTGAAGATGCAAATTACCTAATAATCCAAAACCTTCAAAGAGTAGAAAAAATTAAATTCTCAAGTTAATGTTCGGTGGGATATTTACCAGAGCCAAACAACCCACTGTTTGCATATTTTACAAAAAGCAGACCTAAAAAATCACTGATACTTTTTGGAATTATCTCTCTCAGCATTTGTGCATTTCCATTTTTGATCAAGTTTTTTTCAAACTTGAGTTTTTTCTCTCCTGGTTTTCTCTTAAACAAAAACATAAGGCAAATACAGATAAAAAGAAAATGAAAATTTTAATGTTCACGTATGCAAAAAAATTAGAAAATGATAATAAATGTGAGAGAAGAAAATTATTTCACGCACTAAAAATGAACACAAAATTTTTGTTATCCACGTTAGGGAAATTCCACTAGTACAACCCCTAAAAACTTTGTGGAATTTTGTAAGAATGAGATTTCTAATTGATCCTAACATGTTGTAAATGTGGTGGATATGCATGCCGGAAACATGTTGAACATTTAAATGACTTAATGATCCAAAAAATTCAAGGAGTAGAAAAAATCAAATTCTCAAGTTAACGTGCGGTGGGATATTGACTAGAGCCAAACAACCGACTTTTTGCCTATTTTAAAAAATGCGGACCTAAAAAATCATAGATTCTTTTTGGAATTATTTCTCTCAGCATTTATACATTTCCATTTTGGATGTTCAATTTTTTTTCAAACTTGATTTTTCACTCTCCTAGTTTTCACAACAAAATATAGATCACAACAAAATGAAAGTTTTTGAGTTTATGTATACAAAAAAATTTGAAATCTATAATAAATGTGAGTGAAGAAAGTTATTTCATGGACTCAAAATGAACAACAAATTTTTTTAATCCACGTTGGGGAAATTCCACTAGTTCTTCCCCTAATAGCTTGGTGGAATTTTATACGAAAGAGATTTCAAGTTGATCCTAACATGTTTTAAATGTGGTGGATATGCATCCGAGAAACATGTTGAAGATGCAAATTACCTAATGATCCAAAAATTTTATGGAGTAGCCAAATTTTAATTCTCAAGTTAACGTGAGGTGGGATATTTACCCGAGCCAAACAACCCACTTTTTGCCTATTTTACAAAACGTTGACCTAAAAAATCACAGATACTTTTTGGAATTATTTCTCTCAGCATTTATGCATTTCCATTTTGGATGTTCAATTTTTTTTCATACTTGAGTATTCGCTCTCCCAGTTTTCACGTAAACAAAATGAGAAGGAAAATATAGATCACAACAAAATGAAAATTTTAGAGTGTATGTATGCAAAACAAATTTGAAAACTATAATCAATGTCAATGAAGAAAATTATTTTATGCACTAAAAATTAACACCAAAGTTTTGCTATCCACGTTGGGGAAATTCAACTAGTCCAACCCCTAATAGCTTGGTGTAATTTTATAAGAAATAGATTTCTAATTGACGCAAACATGTTTTAAGTGTGGCGGATATGCATGCCAGAAACATGTTGAAGATGCAAATTACCTATGATCACAAACTGTCAAGGAGTAGAAAAAATTAAATTCTCAAGTTAACGTGTGGTGGATATTTACCAGAGCCAAACAACCCACTTTTTGCCTATTTTACAAAAAGATGACCTAAAAATACACAGATACTTTTTTGAATTATCTCTCTCAGCATTTCTTCAATTCCATTTTGGATCAATTTTTTTTCAAACTTGAGTTTTCACTCTCCATGTTTTCTCTTAAACAAAAAGATAAGGCAAATATAGATAAAAAGAAAATGAAAATTTTAGAGTTCCTGTATGCAAAAAAAATTGAAAACGATAATAAATGTGAGTGAAGAAAATTATTTCACGCACTAAAAATGAACACCAAAGTTTTTTTATCCAGGTTGGGGAAATTCCACAACTACAACCCCTAATAGCTTGGTGGAATTTTATAAGAAAGAGATTTCTAATTGATCGAAACATGTTGTAAATGTGGTGGATATACATGCCAGAAACTTGTTGAAGATGTAAATGACTTAATGATCCAAAAATTTCAAGGAGTAGAAAAAATTAAATTCTCAATTTAATGTGCTGTGGGATATTTACCAGAGCCAAACAACCTACTTTTTGCCTATTCTACAAAAAGCGGACCTAAAAAATCACATATAATTTTTTGAATAATCTCGTTCTGCATTTGTGCATTTCCATTTTGGATGTCTAATTTTTTTTCAAACTTGATATTTCACCCTCCCAGTTTTCTCGTAAACAAATTGAAAAGGCAAATATAGATCACAACAAAATGAAAATTTAGAGTTTATGGATGCAAAAAACTTTGAAAACTATAATAAATGTGAGTGAAGAAAGTTATTTCATGCACTGAAAATGAACAACAAAGTTTTTTTGTTTCCAGGTTGGGGAAATTCCACTAGTACAACCCCAAATAGCTTGGTGGAATTTTATATGAAAGAGATTTCTAATTGATCCTAACATGTTTTAAATGTAGTGGATATGCATGCCAGAAACATGTTGAAGATGCAAATGACCTAATGATCCAAAAATTTCAAGGAGTTGAAAAAATTAAATTCTCAAGTTAACGTGTGGTGGGATATTTACTAGAGCCAAACAACCCACTTTTTTGCCTATTTTAGAAAAACAGACCTTAAAAATTACATATACTATTAGGATTTATCTCTCTCACAATTTTTACATGTCCATTTTGGATGTTCAATTTTTTTTCAAACATGAGTTTTCACTCTCCCAGTTTTCTCTTAAACAAAAAGATAATGCAAATACAGATCAAAAGAAAATGAAAATTTTAGAATTCATGTATGCAAAAAAATTTAAATTCTCAAGTTAACGTGTGGTGGGATATTTACCAGAGACAAACAACCCACTTTTTTCCTATTTTACAAAAAGAGGAACTAAAAAATCACAAATACCTTTTGGATTTATCTCTCTTCGCATTTGTGCATTTGCATTGGATGTTCAATGTTTTTGCAAACTTTAGTTTTCACTCTCCCAGTTTTCTCGTAAACAAAAAGACACGGAAAATATAGATCACAACAAAAAAAAAAATTTTAGAGTTTATGTGTGCAAATAAATTTGAAAACTATAATAAATGTAAGTAACGAAAATTATTTCACGCGCTAAAAATGAATACCAAAGTTTTTTTTTCCACGTTGGGGAAATTCCACTTGTACAACCCCTAATTGCTTGGTGGAATTTTATAAGAAAGAGATTTCTAATTGATCCTAACATGTTGTAAATGTGGTGGATATGCATGCCAGAATCATGTTGAAGATGTAAATGACCTAATGGTCCAAAAATTTTAAGGAGTTGAAAAAATTAAATTCTCCAGTTAATGTGTGGTGGGATATTTACTAGAGCCAAACAACCCACTTTTTGCCTATTTTAGAAAAAGAAGACCTAAATAGTCACAGATACTTTTTTGAATTATCTCTCTCAGCATTTGTGCATTTGCATTTTGGATGTTCAATTTTTTATCAATCTTGATTTTTCACTCTCCCTGTTTTCTCGTAAACAAAAAGATAATGCTAATATAGATCACAACAAAATGAAAATTTTAGAGTTTATGTATGCAAAAAATTTTGAAAACTATAATAAATGTGAGTGAAGAAAGTTATTTCACGCACTCAAAATGAACAACAAAGTTTTGGTATCCACGTTGGGGAAATTCCACTACTACAACCCCTAATAGCTTGGTGGAATTTTAGAAGAAAGAGATTTCTAATTGATCCTAACATGTTTTAAATGTGGTGGATATGCATGCCAGAAACATGTCGAAGATGCAAATTACCTAATGATCCAAAAATTTTATGGAGTAGAAAAATTTATATTCTGAAGTTAACGTGCAGTAGGATATTTACCAGACACAAACAACCCACTTTTTGCCAATTTTACAAAAAGTGGACCTAAAAAATCACAGACTTTTTAGATTTATCTATCTCAGCATTTGTGGATTTCCATTTTGGATGTTCAATTTTTTTTCAAACTTGAGTTTTTACTCTCCCAGTTTTCTCGTAAACAAAAAGATAAGGAAAATATAGATCACTACAAAATGAAAATTTTAGAGTTTATGTATACAAAAAAAAATTTGAGAACTATAATCAAAGTGAATGAAGAAAATTATTTCATGCACTAAAAATGAACACCAAAGTTTTGCTATCCACATTGGAGAAATTCAACTAGTACAACCCCTAATAGCATGGTGGAATTTTATAAGAAAGAGATTTCTAATTGATCCTAACATGTTGCCAGAAACATTTTGAAGAGGCAAATGACCTAATGATCCAAAAATTTCGAGTAGAAAAAAATTAAATTATCAAGTTAACGAACGATGGGATATTTACCAGAGCCAAACAACCAACTTTTTGCCTTTTTTAGAAAAGCGGACCTAAAAAATCACAGGTAGTTTTTGGAATTATCTCTCTCTGCTTTTGTGCATTTCCATTTTGGACGTTCAATTTTTTTTCAAACTTGAGTTTTCCTTATCCCAGTTTTCTCATAAAGCAAAAGATAAGGGAAATATAGATCACAACAAAATGAAAATTTTAGAGTTAATGTATGGAAATTTTTTTGAAAACGACAATAAATGTGAGTGAAGAAAATTATTTCATGCACTAAAAATTAACACCAAAGTTTTGTTATCCACGTTGGAGAAATTCAACGTGTACAACCCCTAATAGCTTTGTGGAATTTTATAAGAAAGACAATTTTAATTGATTCTAACATGTTTTAAATGTGGTGGATATGCATGCCAGAAACATGTTGAAGATATAAATGACTTAATGATCCAAAAATTTCGAGTAGAAAAATTTAAATTCTCAACTTAACTTGCGGTGGGATATTTACCAGAGCAAAACAACCCACTTTTTGCCTATTTTACAAAACGAGGACCTAAAAAATTCAAAGATACTTTTTGGAATTAACACTCTCAGCATTTGTGCATTTCCATTTTGGATGTTGAATTTTTTTTCAAACTTGAGTTTTCACTCTCCCAGTTTTCTCGTAAACAAAAAAATAAGGCAAAATATATATCACAAAAAAATGAAAATTTTAGAGTTTATGTACGCATAAAATTTTGAAAAATATAATAAATGTGAGTGAAGAAAATTATTTCACGCACTAAAAATGAACGCCAAAGTTTTGTTATCAACGTTGAGGAAATTCCACTAGTACAACAACTAATAGCTTGGTGAAATTTTATAAGAAAGACATTTTGAATTTATCCTAACATGTTTTAAATGTGGTGGATATGCATGCCAGAAACATGGTTAAGATGCAAATGACCTAATGATTCAAAAATTTCGAAGAGTACAAAAAATAAAATTCTCAAGTTAACGTGCGGTGGGATATTTACCAGAACCAAATAACCCACTTTTTGCCTATTTTGCAATAAGAGGACCTAAAAAATCACAGATACTTTTTGGAATTATCTCTCTTGGCATTTGTGCATTTCCATTTTGGATGTTCAATTTCTTTTCAAACTTGCGTTTTCACTCTCCCAGTTTTCTTGTAAACAAAAAGATAAGACAAATATAGATCACAAAAAAATTACAATTTTAGAGTTTATGAATGCAAAAAAATTTGAAAACTATAATAAATGTGAGTGAAGAAAATTATTTCATGCACTAAAAATGAACACGAAGGTTTTGTTATCCACGTTGGGAAATTCCTCTAGTACAACCCCTAATAGCTTGGTGGAATTTTATAAGAAAGAGATTTCCAATTGATCCTAACATGTTTTAAATGTTGTGGATATGTATGCCAGAAACATGTTGAAGATGCACATGACCTAATGATCAAAAAATTTCAAGGAGTAGAAAAAATTAAATTATCAAGTTAACGTGTGGTGGGATATTTACCAGAGCCAAATAACCCGCTTTTTGTCTATTTTGCAAAAAGCGGTCCTAAAAAATCACAGATACTTTTTGGAATTATCTCTCTCAGCATTTTTGCATTTCCAATTTGGATGTTCAATTTTTTTTCAAACTTGAGTTTTCACTCTTGCAGTTTTCTCGTAAACAAATAGATAAGGCAAATATAGATCAAAACAAAATGAAAATTTTAGAATTTATGTATGCAAAAAATTTGAAAACCATAACAAATGTGAGTGAAGAAAATTATTTGACGCACAAAATATGAACACCAAAGTTTTGTTATCCACGTTGGGGAAATTCCACTAGTACAACCTCCAATAGCTAGGTGGAATTTTATAAGAAAGAGATTTCGAATTGATCCTAACATGTTTTAAATATGGTGGATATGCATGCCAGAAACATGTTGAAAATGAAAATGACCTAATGATCCAAAATTTTCGAGTAGGAAAAAATAATTCTCCAGTTAACGTGCAGTGGGATATTTAGCAGTGCCAAAGAACCCACTTTTTGCATATTTTACAACAAGCGGACCTAAAACATCACAGGTACTTTTTGGAATTATCTCTCTCAGCATTTGTGCATTTCCATTTTGGATGTTGAATTTTTTTTCAAACTTGAGTTTTCTCTCTCCCAATTTTCTCGTAAACAAAAAGATAAGGCAAATATAGATCACAACAAAATGAAAATTTTAGAGTTTACATATGCAAAAAAAATTTAAAAATATAATAAATGTGATAGGAGAACATTATTTCACACACTAAAAATGAACACCAAAATTTTGTTATCCACGTTGGGGAAATTCCACTAGTACAACCCCAAATAGCTTGGTGGAATGTTATAAGAAAGCAATTTCTAATTGCTCCTAACATGTTGTAAATGTGATGCTTAAGCATGACGGAAACATGTTGAAGATGTAAATGACTTAATGATCCAAAAATTTCAAGGAGTAGAAAAAATTAAATTCTCAAGTTAAAGTGCGGTGGGATATATACCAGAGCCAAACAACCCACTTTTTGCCTATTTAACAAAAACCGGACCTAAAAAATCACAGATACTTTTCATAATTATCTCTCTCAGCATTTGTGCATTTGCATTTTGGATGTTCAATTTTTTATCAATCTTGATTTTTCACTCTCCCCAAGTTTTCTCGTTAACAAAAAGATAAGGCAAATATAGAACACAACAAAATGAAATTTTCAGAGTTTATGTATGCAAAAAAATTTGAAAACTATAATGAATTTGACAGAAAGAAAGTTATTTCACGCACTCAAAATGAAGAACAAAGTTTTGGTATCCACGTTGGGGAAATTCCACTAGTACAACCCCTAATAGCTTGGTGGAATTTTATATGAAAGAGATTTCTAATTGATCCTCACATGTTTTAAATGTGATGGATATGCATACCAGAAACATGTTGAAGATGCAAATGATCTAATGATCCAAAAATTTCAAGGAGTAGAAAAAATTAAATTCTCAACTTAAGGTGCGGTGGGATATTTACCAGAGCCCAACAACCCACTTTTTGTCTATTTTAAAAAAAGCAGACATAAAAAATCACAGATACTTTTTGGAATTATCTCTCTTAGCATTTGTGCATTTCCATTTTGGATGTTCAATTTTTTTTTCAAACATGAGTTTTCACTCTCCAAGTTTTCGCGTAAACAAAAAGATAAAGCAGATATAGATCACAACCAAATGAAAATTTTAGAGTTTATGTATGCAAAAAAAATTGAAAACTATAATAAATATGAGTGGAGAAAATTATTTCACGCACTAAAAATGAACAGCAGAGTTTTGTTATCCACGTTGGGGAAATTCCTCTAGTACAACCCCTAATAACTTGTTGGAATTTTATAAGAAGGAGATTTGTACTTGATCCTAACATGTTTTAAATATGGTGGATATGCAAGCCAGAAACATGTTGAAGATGCAAATGACCTAATGATCCAAAAATTTCAAGGAGGAGAAAAAATTAAATTCTCAAGTTAACATGTAGTGATATATTTACCAGAACCAAACAACCCACTTTTTGCCTATTTTACAAAGAGCAAACCTTAAAAATCACATATACTTTTTGGAATTATCTCTCTCATCATTTGTGCATTTCCATTTTGGATGTTCAATTTTTTTTTCAAACTTGAGTTTTCACTCTCCAAGTTTTTCGCGTAAACAAAAAGATAAAGCAGATATAGATATCAACCAAATGAAAATTTTAGAGTTTATGTATGCAAAAAAAAATTGAAAACTATAATAAATATGAGTGAAGAAAATTATTTCACGCACTAAAAATGAACAGCAGAGTTTTTTTATCCATGTTGGGGAAATTCCACTAGTACAACCCCTAATAGCTTGGTGGAATTTTATAAGAAGGAGATTTGTAATTGATCCTAACATGTTTTAAATATGGTGGATATGCAAGCCAGAAACATGTTGAAGATGCAAATGACCTAATGATCCAAAAATTTCAAGGAGGAGAAAAAATTAAATTCTCAAATTAACGTGTAGTGATATATTTACCAGAACCAAACAACCCACTTTTTGCCTATTTTACAAAAAGCAGACCTTAAAAATCACAGATAATTTTTGGAATTATATCTCTCAACATTTGTTCATTTCCATTTTGGATGTTCAATTTTTTTTTAAAACTTGAGTTTTCACTCTCCTAGTTTCTCGTAAACAAAAAGATAAGACAAATATAGATGACAAAAAAATGAAAATTTTAGAGTTTATGTATGCAAAAATATTTGAAAACTATATTAAATGTGAGTGAAGAAAATTATTTCACGCACTAAAAATGAACACCAGACTTTTGTTATCCACGTTGTGGAAATTCCACTAGTACAACTCCTAATAGCTTGCTGGAATTTTATAAGAAAGAGATTTCTAATTGATCCTACCATATTTTAAATGTGGTAGATATGCATGCCAGAAACATGTTGAAGATGCAAATGACCTATTGATCCAAAAATTTCATGGAGTAGAAAAAATTAAATTCTCAAGTTAACATGCGGTGGGATATTTACCAGAGCCAAACAACCCATTTTTTGCCTATTTTAAAAAAAGCGGACCAAAAAATCACAGATGCTTTTTGGAATTATCCCTCTCAGCATATTAGCATTTCCATTTTGGATGTTCATTTTTTTTTTCAAACTTGAATTTTCACTCTCCCAGTTTTCTCGTAAACAAAAAGATAAGGCAAATATAGATCACAACAAAATATAAATTTTAGAGTTTATGTACGCAAAATAATTTGAAAACTATAATAAATGTGAGTGATGAAAATTATTTTCACGTACTAAAAATGAACACCAAAGTTTTGTTATCCACGTTGGTGAAATTCGACTAGTACAACCCCAGATAGCTTGGTGGAATTTTATAAGAAAGAGATTTCTAATTGATCATAACATGTTGAAGATGCAAATGACTTAAAGATCCAAAAATTTCAACGAGTAGAAAAAATTAAATTCTCAAGTTAACGTGTGGTGGGATATTTACCAGAGCTAAACAACCCACTTTTTGACTATTTTACAAAAGCGGACCTAACACATCGCAGATACTTTTTGGAATTATCTCTCTCACCATTTGTGCATTTCCATTTCGGATGTTCAATTTTTTTTTTATCAAAATTGAGTTTTCACTCTCCCAGTTTTCTCGTAGACAAAAAGATCAGGCAAATATGAATCACAACATAATGAAAATTTAAGAGTTTAAGTATGCAAAAAAATTTGAAAACTATAATAAATGTGAATGAAGAAAATTATTTCACGCACTAAAAATGAACACCAAAGTTTTGTTATACACGTTGGGGAAATTCTACTAGTACAACCCCAAAAAGCTTGGTGGAATTTTATAAGATAGAAATTTCCAATTTATCCTAACATGTTTTAACTGTGGTGGATATGTATGCCAGAAACATGTAAAGATTAAAAGGACCTAATGATCAAAAAATTTCAAGGAGTAGAAAAAATTCGGTGTCTAATTAACGTGCGGTGGGATATTTACCTGTGCCAGAAACTACCCACATTTCGCCTATTTTACAAAAAGTGGAGCTAAAAATTCACAGATACTTTTTGGAATTATCTCTCTCAGCCTTTGTGAATTTCCATTTTGGATGTTCAATTTTTTTTTCAAACTTGAGTTTTCTCTCTCCCAGTTTTCTCGTAAACAAAAAGATAAGGCAAATATGGATCACAACAAAATGAAAATTTAAGAGTTTATGTATGTAAAAAACTTTGAAAAATGTAATAAATGTGAGTGAAGAAAATTAGTTAACGCACTAAAAAAGAACACCAAAGTTTTGTTATCCACGTTGGGAAAATTCCACTAGTACAACCCCTAAAAGCTTGGTGGAATTTTATGAGAAAGAAATTTCTAATTGATCCTAACATGTTTTAAATGTGGTGGATATGCATGCCAGAAACATGTTAAGATGTAAAGGACCTAATGATCCAAAAATTTCAAGGAGTAGAAAAAATTAAACTCTCAAATTAACGTGCGGTGGGATATTTACCTGAGCCAAACTACCCAGTTTTTGCCAATTTTACAAAAAGCGGACCTAAAAAATCACAACAAAAAGAAAATTTAAGAGTTTATGTACGCAAAAAAAATTGAAAACTATAATAAATGTTAGTGAAGAAAATTATTTCACGCACTGAAAATGAACTCCAAAGTTTTGTTATCCACGTTGGGGAAATTCCACTAGTACAACCCCTAAAAGCTTGGTGGAATTTTAAAAGAAAGAGATTTCTAATTGATCCTAGCATGTTTTAAATGTGGTGGATATGCATGCCAGAAACATGTTGAAGATGCAAATGACCTAATTTTCCAAAAAAAATCAAGGAGTAGAAAAAATTAAACTCTCAAGTTAACGTGCGGTGGGATATGTACCTGAGCCAAACTACCCACTTTTTTCCTATTTTACAAAAAGCAAACCTAAAAAATCACAAATAATTTTTGGAATTATCTCTCTCAGCATTTGTGAATTTCCATTTTGGATGTTCAATTTTTTTTTCAAACTAGAGTTTTCTCTCTCCTAGTTTTCTCGTAAACAAAAAGATAAGGCAAATATAAATGACAAAAAAATGAAAATTTTAGAGTTTATATAAGCAAAAAAATTTGAAAACTACAATAAATATGAGTGAAGAAAATTATTTTACGCACTAAAAATGAACTCCAAAGTTTTGTTATCCACGTTGGGGAAATTGCACTAATACACCCCCTAAAAGCTTGGTGGAATTTTAAAAGAAAGAGATTTCTAATTGATCCTAACATGTTTTAAATGTGGTGGATATGCAAGCCAGAAACATGTTGAAATTGCAAATGACCTAATTTTCCAAATAAATCAAGGAGTAGAAAAAATTAAACTCTCAAGTTAACGTGCGGTGGGATATTAACCAGAATCGAAAAACCCTCTTTTTTCCTCTTTTATAAAAAGCGGACGTAAAAAATCACATAAACTTTTAGGAATTATCTCACTCAGCATTTGTGCATTTCCATTTTGGATGTTCAATTTTTTTTTCAAACTTGAGTTTTCACTCTCCCAATTTTCTCGTAAAGAAAAAGATAAGGCAAATATAGATCACAACAAAATGAAAATTTTAGAATTTATGTATGCAAAAATATTTGAAAAATATTATAAATGTGAGTGAAGAAAATTATTTCACACACTAAAAATGAACACCGGAGTTTTGTTATCCACGTTGGGGAAATTCCACTAGTACCTCCCCTAATAGCTTGGTGGAATTTTATTAGAAAGAACTTTCTAATTGATCCTAACATGTTTTAAATGTGGTAAGCAGACCTAAAAAATCACATAAACTTTTAGGAATTATCTCTTCAGCTTTTGTGCATTTCCATTTTGGATGTTCAATTTTTTTTCAAACTTGAGTTTTCACTGTCCTAGTTTTCTCGTAAACCAAAAGATTAGGCAAATATAGACCACAACAAAATGAAAATTTTAGAGTTTATTTTTGCAAAAATATTTGAAAACTATAATAAATGTGAGTGAAGAAAATTATTTCACACACTAAAAATGAACACCAGAGTTTAGTTAACCACGTTGGGGAAATTCCACTAGTACAACCCCTAATATCTTGGTGAAATTTTATAAGAAAGAGCTTTTTAATTGATACTAACATGTTTTAAATGTGGGGGATATGCATGCAGAGACATGTTGACTATGCAAATGACATAATGATCCAAAAATTTCAAGGTGTATAAAAAATTTAATTCTCAAGTTAACGTGCGGTGGGATATTTACGAGAGCCAAACAACCCAATTTTTGCTTAATTTACAAAAAGCGGACCTTGAAAATCACACGTAGTTTTTGGAATTATCTCTCTCAGCATTTTTTCATTTCTATTTTGAATGTTCAATTTTGTTTTCAAACTTGAGATTCACTTTCCCAGTTTCATGTAAACAAAAAGATAAGACAAATATGGATCACAACAAAATGAAAATTTTAGAGTTTATGTATGTAAAGAAATTTGAAAATTATAATAAATGTGAGTGAAGAAAATTATTTCACGCACTAAAAATGAACACCGGAGTTTTTGTTTTCCACGTTGGGTAAATTCCACTAGTACAGCTCCTAATTGCTTGGTGGAATTTTATAAGAACGAGATTTCTAATTGATCCTAACATGTTTTAAATGTGGTGGATATGCATGCCAGAAACATGTTGAAGACGCAAATTACCTAATGATCCAAAATTTTCTAGGAGTAAAAAATATTATATTCTCAAGTTAACGTGCGGTGGGATATTTACCAGAGCCAAATAACCCACTTTTAGCCCATTTTACAAAAAGCGGACCTAAAAAATCACAGATGCTTTTTGGAATTATCACTCTCAACATTTGAGCATTTTCATTTTGGATGTTCAATTTTTTTTTCAAACTTGAGTTTTCGCTCTCCAAGTTTTCTCGTAAACAAAAAGATAAGGCAAATATAGATCACAACAAAATGCAAATTTTAGAGTTTATGTATGCAAAATAAATTGAAAACTATAATAAATGTGAGTGAAGAAAATTATTTCACGCACTAAAAATGAACACCAAAGTTTTGTTATCCACGTTGGGGAAATTCCACTAGTACAACCCCAGATAGATTGGTGGAATTTTATAAGAAAGAGATTTCTAATTGATCATAACATGTTTTAAATGTGGTGGATATGCATGCCAGAAATATTTTGAAAATGCAAATGACCTAATGATCCAAAAATTTCAACGAGTAGAAAAAATTAAATTCTCAAGTTAACGTGCGATGGGATATTTACTAGAGCCAAACAACCCAATTTTGTCCTAATTTAGAAAAAGCAGACCTAGAAAATCACAGGTATTTTTGAAATTATCTCTCTCAACATTTATGCATTTCCATTTTGGATGTTCAATGTTTTTTCAAACTTGAGTTTTCACTCTCCCAGTTTTCTCGTAAACAAAAAGATAAGGAAAATATAGATCACAACAAAATAAAAATTTAAGAGTTTATGTATGCAAATAAATTTGAAAACTATAATCAATGTGAGTAAAGAAAATTATTTCACGAACTAAAAATGAACACCAAAGTTTTGTTATCCACATTGGGGAAATTCCACGAGTACAACTCGTAATAGCTTTGTGGAATTTTATAAGAAAGTGATTTCTAATTTATCCTAGCATGTTGTAAATGTGGTGGATATGCATGCCGGAAACGTGTTGAAGACGTAAACGACTTAATGATCCAAATATTTCAAGGAGTAGAAAAAATTAAATTCTCAAGTTAACGTGTAGTGGGATATTTACTAGAGCCAAATAACCTACTTTTTGCCTATTTTACAAAAAGCGGACCTAAAAAATCACATATACTTTTTTGAATAATCTCGCTCTACATTTCTACATTTCCATTTTGGATGTTCAATTTTTTTTCAAACTTGATATTTTACTCTCCCAGTTTTCTCGTAAACAAAATGATAAGGCAAATACAGATCACAACAAAATGAAAATTTTAGAGTTTATGTATGCTAAAAAATTTGAAAACTATAATTAATGTGAGTGAAGAAAGTTATTTCACGCACTCAAAATGAACAACAAAATTCTTGTTTTTAGGTTGGGGAAATTCAACTAGTACAACCCCTAATTGCTTGGTGGAATTTTATATGAAAGACATTTCTAATTGATCCTAACATGTTTTAAATGTGGTGGATATGCATGCCAGAAACATGTCGAAGATCCAAATGACCTAATGATCTAAAAATTTTGAGTTGAAAAAGTTAAATTCTCAAGTGAATGTGTGGTGGGATAATTACCAGAGCCAAACAACCCACTTTTTGCCTATTTTAGAAAATGCAGACCAAAAAAATCACAGATACTTTTCTGGATTATCTCTCTCATCATTTGTGCATTTGCATTTTGGATGTTCAATTTTTTTCAAACTTGAGTTTTCACTCTCGTAGTTTTCTCTTAAACAAAAAGATAAGGCAAATATAGATCAAAAGAAAATGAAAATTTTAGAGTTCATGTGTGAAAACAAATTTGAAAACGATAATAAATGTGAGTGAAGAAAATTATTTCACACACTAAAAATGAACAACGGAGTTTTGTTATCTACGTCGGGTAAATTCCACTAGTGCAACCCCTAATAGCGCTGTGGAATTTTTTAAGAAAGAGATTTCTATTTGGTGCTAACATGTTTTAAATGTGGTAGATATGCCTTCTAGAAACATGTGGAAGATGCAAATGACCTAATGATCCCAAAATTTCAAGGAGACAAAAAAAAATTCTCAAGTTAACGTGCGGTGGGATATTTACCAGAGCCAAACAACCCACTTTTTGCCTATTTTACAAAAAGCAGACCTAAAAAATCACTGATAATTTTTGGAATTATCTCTCTCAGCATTTGTGCATTTCATTTTGGATTTCAATTTTTTGTTCAAACTTGAATTTTCACTCTCCCATTTTTCTCGTAAACAAAAAGATAAGGGAAATATAGATCACAACAAAATGAAAATTTTAGAGTTTATGTATGCAAAGAAATTTAAAAACTATAATAAATGTTAGTGAAGAAAATTATTTCACGCACTAAAAATAATCACCAGAGTTTTGTTATCCACATTGGGGAAATTCCACTAGTACATGCCCTTATAGCTTAGTGGAATTTTATAAGAAAGAGATTTCTAATTGATCCTGACATGTTTTAAATGTAGTGGATATGCATACCAAAAACATTTTGAAGATGCAAATGACCAAATGATCCAAAAATTTCTAGGAGTAGAAAAAATTAAATTCTCAAGTTAACGTGCGGTGGGATATTTACCAGAGCCCAACAACCCAATTTTTGCCTATTTTACAAAAAATGGACCTTAACAATCACTAATACTTTTTGGAATTATCTCTCTCAGCATTTGTGCATTTCCATTTTGGATGTTCAATTTTTTTTCAAACTTGAGTTTTCACTCTCCCAGTTTTCTCGTAAACAAAAAAGTTAACACAAATATAGATCACCACCAAATCAAAATTTTAGAGTTTAAGTATGCAAAAAAATTTGAAAACTATAATAAATGTGAGTGAAGAAAATTATTTCACGCGCTAAAAATGAACACCATCGTTTTGTTATCCACATTGGGGAAATTCCACTAGTGCAACCCCTAATAGCTTGGTGGAATTTTATAAGAAAGAGATTTGTAATTGATTCTACCATGTTTTAAATGAGGTGGATATGCACCCACTTTTTGCCTATTTTACAAAAAGTAGACCTAAAAAATAACAGATACTTTTTGGAATTATCTCTCTCAGCATTTATGCATTTCCATTTTGGATGTTCACTGTTTTTTCAAACTTGAGTTTTCTCCCTCACAGTTTTCTCGTAAATAAAAAGATAAGGAAAATATAGATCACAACAAAATAAAAATTTTAGAGTTTATGTATGCAAATAAATTTGAAAACTATAATCAATTTGAGTGAAGAAAATTATTTCAGGCACTAAAAATGAACACCAAAGTTTTGTTATCCACTTTGGGGAAATTCCACTAGTACAACCCCTAATAGCGTGGTGGAATTTTATAAGAACGAGATTTCTAATTGATCCTAACATGTTGTAAATGTGGTGGATATGCATGCCAGAAACATGTTGAGGATGCAAATGAGCTAATGATCCAAAAATTTGAAAGAGTAGAAAAAATTAAATTCTCAAGTTAACGTGCGGTGGGATATTTTCCATAGCCAAACAACCCACTTGTTGCCTATTTTACAAAAAGCGGACCTAAAAATCACATATGTTTTTTGGAATTATGTCTCTCAGCATTTGAGCATTTCCATTTTGGATGTTCAATTTTTTTTTCAAACTTGAGTTTTCACTCTCCCAGTTTTCTCATAAACAAAAAGATAAGGCAAATATAAATCACAACAAAATGCAAATTTTAGAGTTTATGTATGCAAAATAATTTGAAAAGTATAGTAAATGTGAGTGAAGAAAATTATTTTCACGCAATAAAAAAGAACACCAAAGTTTTGTTATCCACGTTTGGGAAATTCCACTAGTACAACCCCAGATAGCTTGGTGGAATTTTATAAGAAAGAGATTTATAATTGATCCTAACATGTTTTAAATGTGGTGGATATGCATGCTAGAAACATGTTGAAGAAGAAAATGACCTAATGATCCAAAAATTTCAAGGAGTAGAAATAAATTAAATTCTCAAGTTAACGTGCGGTGGGATATGTACCAGAGCCAAACAACCCACTTTTTGCCCATTTTACAAAAGGCGGACCTAAAAAATCACAGATACTTTTTGGAATTAACTCTCTCAGCTTTTGTGCATTTCTATTTTGGATGTTCAATTTTTTTTTCAAACTTCAGTTTTTCACTCTCCCAGTTTTCTCGTAAACAAAAAAAGATAAGGCAAATATATATCACAACAAAATGAAAATTTTATTGTTTATGTATGCAAAAAAATTTGAAAACTATAATAAATGTGAGTGAAGAAAATTATTTCATGCGCTAAAAATGAACACCAAAGTTTTGTTATCCACGTTGGGGGAATTTTATATGAAAGAGATTTCTAATTAATCCTAACATGTTTCAAATGTGCAGGATATGCTTGCAAAAAACACGTTAAAGATGCAAATGACCTAATGATCCAAAAATTTCAAAGAGTGGAAAAAATTAAATTCTCAAGTTAACGTGCGGTGGGATATTTACCTGTGCCAAAGAACCCACTTTTTGCCCATTTTACAAAAAGCGGACCTAAAAAATCATAGAAACTTTTTGGAATTACCTCCCTCAGCATTTCTGCATTTCCATTTTGGATGTTCAATTTTTTTTTTCAAACTTGAATTTTTCACTCTCCCAATTTTCTCGTAAACAAAAAGATAAGGCAAATATAGATCACAACAAAATGAAAGTTTAAGAGTTTATGTAAGCAAAAAAAATTGAAAACTATAATAAATGTAAGTGAAGCAAATTATTTCACGCACTAACAATGAACACGAAAGTTTTGTTATCCACGTTGGGGAAATTCCACTTGTTCTACCCCTAAGAGCTTGGTGGAATTTTCTAAGAAAGAGATTTCTAATTGATCCTAACATGTTTTAAATGTGGTGGATAAGCATGCCAGAAACATGTTGAAGATGCAAATGACCTAATGATCCAAACATTTCAAGGAGTAGAAAAAAATTAAATTCTAGAGTTAACGTGCGGTGGGATATGTACCAGAGCCAAACAACCCACTTTTTTCCCATTTTACAAAAAGCGGTCCTAAAAAATCACTGATACTTTTATGAATTATCTCTTTCAGCATTTGTGAATTTCCATTTTGGATGTTCAATTTTTTTTTTGAAACTTGAGTTTTTCACTCTCACAGTTTTCTCGTAAACAAAAAGATAAGGCAAATATAGATCAAAACAAAATGAAAATTTTAGCGTTTATTTATGCAAAAAATCTGAAAACTATAATGAATGTGAGTGAAGAAAATTATTTTATACGCTAAAAATGAACACCAAAGTTTTGTTATCCACGCTGGGGAAATTCCATTAGTAAGACCCCTAATAGCTTGGTGGAATTTTATAAGAAAGAGATTTCTAATCGATCATAACATCTTTTAAATGTGGTGGATATGCATGCCAGAAACATGTTGAAGATGCAAATGATCTAATGATCCAAAAATTTCAAGGAGTAGAAAAAATTAAATTCTCAAGTAAACGTGCGGTGGGATATTTAGCAGAGCCAAACAACCCATTTTTTGCCCATTTTACAAAAACCGGACCTACAAAATCACAGATACTTTTATGAATTATCTCACTCAGCATTTGTGCATTCGCATTTCGGATGTTGAATTTTTTTTTCAAACATGAGTTTTTCACTCTCCCAGTTTTCTCGTACACAAAAAGATAAGGCAAATATAGATCACAACAAAATGAAAATTTTAGAGTTTATGTAAGCAAAAAAAATTGAAAACTATAATAAATGTGAGAGAAGAAAATTATTTCAGGCACTAAAAATGAACATGAAGGTTTTGTTATCCACGTTGGGGAAATTCCACTAGTACAACCCCTAATAGCTTGGTGGAATTTTTTGAGAAAGAGATTTCTATTTGATCCTAACAAGTTTTAAATGTGGTGGATATGCATGCCAGAAACATGTTGAAGATGCAAATGACCTAGTGATCCTAAAATTTCAAGGAATAGAAAAAATTAAATTCTCAAGTTAACATGCGGTGGGATATCTACATGAGTCAAACAACCTACTTTTTGCCATTTTTTCAAAAAGCGGATGTTAAAAATCACAGATACTTGTTGGAATTGTCTCTCTCATTGATCCTAACATGTTTCAAATGTGATGGATATGCATGCCAGAGACATGTTGAAGATGCAAATGACTTAATAGAAAAAATTAAATTCTCAAGTTAACGTGCGGTGGGATAATTACCTAAGCCAAACAACAAAATTTTTACCCATTTTACAAAAAACGGACCTAAAAAATCACAGATACTTTTTGGAATTATCTCTCTCGGGATTTCTGCATTTCTATTTTTGATGTTCAATTTTTTTTTCAAACTTGAGTTTTTCACACTCCCAGTTTTCTCGTAAACAAAAAGATTAGGCAAATATAGATCACTACAAAATGAAAATTTTAGAGTTCATGTATGCAAAAAAAATTGAAAACTATAATAAATGTGTGTGAAGAAATTTCTTTCATGCACTAACAATGAAAACCAAAGTTTTGTTATCCACGTTGGGGAAATTCCACTAGTACAACCCCTAATAGCTTTGTGGAATTTTATAAGAAAGAGATTTCTAATTGATCATAACATGTTTTACATGTGGTGGATATGCATGCCAGAAACATGTTAAAGATGCAAATGACCAAATGGTCCAAAAATTTCAAGGAGTAGAAAAAATTAAATTCTCAAGTAAACGTGTGGTGGGATATTTACCAAAGCCTAACAACCCACTTTTTGCCCATTTTACAAAAAGTGGTCCTAAAAAAGCACAGATACTTTTTGGAATTATCTCTCTCAGCATTTGTTCATTTCAATTTCGGATGTTCAATTTTTTTTTCAAACATGAGTTTTTCACACTCCCTGTTTTCTCGTAAACAAAAAGATAAGGCAAATATAGATCACAACAAAATGAAAATTTTAGATTTTAAATATGTAAAAAAATTTGAAAACAATAATAAATATGCGAGAAGAAAATTATTTCATGCAATAAAAATGAATACGAAAGTTTTGTTATCCACGTTGGGGAAATTCCACTAGTACAATCCCTAATAGCTTGGTGGAAGTTTATAAGAAAGAGATTTCTAATTAATCCTAACATGTTTTAAATGTTGTGGATATGCATGCCAGAAACATGTTGAAGATGCTAATGATCTAATGATCCAAAAATTTGTAGGAGCAGAAAAAATTAAATTCTCAAGTTAACGTGCGGTGGGATAATTACCTGAGCCAAACAACCCACTTTTTGCCCATTTTACAAAAAGCGGACCTAAAAAATCACAGATACTTTTTGGAATTTTCTCTCTCAGCGTTTGTGCATTTCCATTTCGGATGTTCAATTTTTTTTTTCAAACTTGAGTTTTTCCACTCTCCCAGTTTTCTCGTAAACAAAAAGATAAGGCAAATATAGATCATAACAAAATGAAAATTTCAGTTCATGTTTACAAAAAAATTTGAAAACTATAATATATGTGAGTGAAGATAATTATTTCACGCACTAAAAATGAAAACCAATGTTTTGTTATCCACGTTGGGGAAATTCCACTAGTACAACCCCTAATCGCTTGGTGGAATTTTATAAGAAAGAGATTTCTAATTGATCCTAGCATGTTTTAAATGTGGTGGATATGCATGCCAGAAACATGTTAAATTAAATTCTCAAGTTAACGAGCGGTGGGATATTTACCTGTTTGCCCATTTTACGAAATGTGGGCCTAAAAAATCATAGATACTTTTGTGAATTATCTCTCTTAGCATTTTTACATTTCTATTTTTGATCTTCAATTTTTTTTTCCAAACTTGACTTTTTCACTGTCCCAGTTTTCTCGTAAACTAAAAGATAATGCAGATATAGATCACAAAAAAATGAAAATTTTAGAGTGTATGTATGCAAAAAAAATTGAAAACTAAAATAAATGTGAGTGAAGAAAATTATTTCACACACAAAAAATGAACTCCAAAGTTTTGTTATCCATGTTGGGGAAATTCCACTAGTACAACCCCTAAGAGCTTTGTAGAATTTTATAACAAAGAGTATTCTAATTGATCCTAACATGTTACAATTGCGGTGGATATATATTCCAGAAACATGTTGAAGATGCAAATGACCTGATGATCCAAAAATATCTAGGAGTAGAAAAAATTAAATTCTCAAGTTAACCTGTGGAGGGATAATTACCTGAGCCAAACAACCCACTTTTTGCCCATTTTACAAAAGCGGACCTAAAAAATCACATATACTTTTGGGAATTATCTCTCTTAGGATTTCTGAATTTCTATTTTGTATGTTTAATTTTTTTTTTCAAACTTGAGTTTTTCACTCTCCAAGTTTTCTCGAAAACATAAGGAAAAGGCAAATATAGATCACAACAAAATGAAAATTTTAGAGCTCTTGTATGCAAAAAAATTTGAAAACTATAATAAATGTGAGTGAAGAAAATTATTTCACGCACTAAAAATGAAAACCAAAGTTTTGTTATCCACATTGGGGAAATTCCACTCGTACAACCCCTAATAGCTTGGTGGAATTTTATAAGAAAGAGATTTCTAATTTATCCTAACATGTTTTAAATGTGGTGGATATGCATTCCAGAAAATGTTGAAGAAGAAAATGACCTAATGATCCAAATGTTTATAGGAGTAGAAAAAATTAAATTCTCAAGTTAACGTGCGGTGGGATATCTACCAGAGCCAAACAACCCACTTTTTGCCCATTTTACAAAAAAAGGACCTAAAAAATCATAGATATTTTTTTGGAATTATCTCTCTCAATATTTGTTCATTTCCATTTTGGATGTTCAATTTTTTTTTCAAACTTGAGTTTTTCACTCTCCCCGTTTTCTCGTAAACAAAAATATAAGGCAAATATAGGTGTCAGCAAAATAAAAATTTTAGAGTTTATGTATGCAAAAAAAATTGAAAACTTTAATAAATGTGAGTGTAGAAAATTATTTCACGCACTAAAAATGGACACCAAAGTTTTGTCATCCCTGTTGGGGAAATTCCACTAGTACAACTCCTAATAGCTTAGTGGAATTTTATAAGAAGAAGATTTCTAATTGATCCTGACATGTTTCAAATGTTGTGGATATGCATGACAGAAACATGTTGAAGAAGCATATGACCTAGTGATCCAAAAATTTCAAGAAGTAGAAAAATTAAATTCTCAAGTTAACGTGCAGTGGGATAATTACCTAAGCCAAACAACCCACTTTTTGCCCATTTTACAAAAAGAGGACCTAAAATATCACAGATACTTTTTGGAATTATCTCTCTCAGCATATCTACATTTCTATTTTGGATGTTCAATTTTTTTTTTCAAACTTGAGTTTTTCATTGTCCCAGTTTTCTCGTAAACAAAAAGATAAGGCAAGTATAGATCACAACAAAATGAAAATTTTAGAGTTCATGCATGCAAAAAAATTTGAAAACTATAATAAATGTGAGTGAAGAAAATTATTTCACGTACTAAAAATTAAAACCAAAGTTTTGTTATCCAGGTTGGGGAATTTCCACTAGTACAACCCCAAATAGCTTGGTGGAATTTTATAAGAAAGAGAATTCTAATTGATCCCAACATGTTTTAAATGTGGTGGATATGCATGCCAGAAACATGTTGAAGATGCAAATGACCTAATGATCCAAAAATTTCAAGGAGAAGAAAAATTTAAATTCTCAACTTAATGTGCGATGGGAAATTTACGAGAGCCAAACCACCCACTTATTGCCCATTTTACAAAAAGAGGACCTTCAAAATCACAGATACTTTTTGGAATTATCTCTATCAGTATTTCTACATTTCAATTTTGGACGTTCAATTTTTTTTTCAAACATGAGTGTTTCACTCTCCCAGTTTTCTCGTAAACAAAAAGATAAGGCAAATATAGATCACAACAAAATGAAAAGTTCTGATTTTATGTATACAAAAAAAATTTGAAAACTATAATAAATAGGAGTGAAGAAAGTTATTTCACGCACTAAAATGAACACCAAAGTTTTGTTATCCACGTTGGGGAAATTCCACTACTACAACCCCTAATAGCTTGGTGGAATTTTATGAGAAAGGAATTTCTAATTGATCCTAACATGTTTTAAATGTGGTGGATACGAATGCAGAAACATGTTGAAGATGTAAATGACCTAATGATCCAAAAATTTCAGGGAGTAGAAAAAATTAAATTCTCAAGTTAACGTGCAGTGGGGTATTTACAAGTGCCAAACAACCCACTTTTTGCCCATTTTAAAAAAAGCAGACCTAAAATATCACAAATTCTTTTTAGAATTCTCTCTCTCTACATTTGTGCATTTCCATTTTGGATGTTCAATTTTTTTTTCCAACTTCAGTTTTTCACTCTCCCAGTTTTCTCGTAAACAAAAAAATAAGGCAAATATAGATCACAACAAAATAAAAAATTTAGAGTTTATGTATGCAAAAAAATTTGAAAACTATAATAAATGTATGTGAAGAAAATTATTTCACACACTAAAAATGAACACCAAAGTTTTTTTATCCACGTTGGGGAAATTCCACTAGTACAACCCGAAGTAGCTTGGTTGAATTTTACAAGAAAGAGATTTCTAATGATCCTAACATGTTTTAAATGTGGTGGATATGCATGTTAGAAACATGTTGAAGATGCAAATGACCTAATGATCCAAAAATTTGAAGGAGTAAAAAAAATTAAATTCTCACGTTAACATGCGGTGGGATATTTACCAGAGCCAAACATCCCACTTTTTGCCTATTGTACAAAAAGCGGACCTAAACAACGATAGATACTTTTTGGAATTTTCTCCTCATCATTTCTGCATTTCCAACTTCGATGTTCAATTTTTTTTTTTCAAAATGAAGTTTTTCACTCTCCCAGTTTTCTCGTAAGCAAAAAGATAAGGAAAATATAGATCACAACAAAAACTAAAATTTTAGAGTATATGTATGCAAAAAAAATTGAAAACTATAATAAATGTGAGTGAAGAAAAGTATTTCACGCACTAAAAATGAACACCAGAATTTTGTTATCCACGTTGGGGAAATTCCACTAGTACAACCCCTAATAGCTTGGTGGAATTTTAAAAGAAAGAGATTTCCAATTGATCCTAACATGTTTTAAATGTGGTGGATATGCATGCCAGAAACATGTTGAAGATGCAAATGACCTAATGATCCAAAAATTTCAAGGGGTAGAAAAATATTAAATTCTCACGTGAACGTGCGGTGGGATATTTATCATAGCCAAACACCCACTTTTTGCCTATTTTACAAAAAGCAGACCTAAAAAATCTTTTATACTTTTTTGAATTATCTCTCTCAGCATTTCTACATTTCCATTTTGGATATTTGATTTTTTTTCAAACTTGAAATTTTAACTCTCCCAGTTTTCTAGTAAACAAAAAGATAAGGCAAATATAGATCACAATAAAATGAAAATTTCAGAGTTTATGTATGCAAAAAAATTTGAAAACTATAATAAATGTGTGTGAAGAAAATTAGTTTCACACACTAAAAATGAACACCAAAGTTTTGTTATCCACGTTAGGGAAATTCCACTAGTACAACCCGAAGTAGCTTGGTTGAATTTTATAAGAAAGAGATTTCTAATGGTCCTAACATGTTTTAAATGTGGTGGATATGCATGTTAGAAACATGTTGAAGATGCAAATGACCTAATGATCCAAAAATTTCAAGGAGTAGAAAAAATTAAATTCTCAAGTTAACATGCGGTGAGATATTTACCAGAGCCAAACATCCCACTTTTTGCCTATTGTACAAAAAGCGGACCGAAACAATGATAGATACTTTTTGGAATTTTCTCCTCATCATTTTTGCGTTTCCAATTTTGATGTTCAATTTCTTTTTTTCAAAATTGTGTTTTTCACTCTCCCAGTTTTCTCGTATGCAAAAAGATAAGGAAAATATAGATCACAACAAAATGAAAATTTTAGAGTATATGTATGCAAAAAAAATTGAAAACTATAATAAATGTGAGTGAAGAAAAGTATTTCACGCACTAAAAATGAACACCAAATTTTTGTTATCCACGTTGGGGAAATTCCACTAGTAGAATCCCTAATAGCTTGGTGGAATTTTAAAAGAAAGAGATTTCTAATTGATCCTAACATGTTTTAAATGTAGTGGATATGCATGCTAGGAACATGTTGAAGAAGCAAATGACCTAATGATCCAAAAATTTCAAGGAGTAGAAAAAAAATTAAATTCTCAAGTTGACGTGGGGTGGGATATTTACTAGAGCCAAACAACCCACTTTTTGCCCATTTTACAAAAAGCGGACCTAAAAAATCATAGATACTTTTTGGAATTATCTCTCTCACCTTTTCTGCATTTCTATTTTGGATTTTGATTTTTTTTTTTCAAACTTGAGTTTTTCACTCACCCAGTTTTTTCGTAAACAAAAAGATATGGCAAATATATATCACAACAAAATGAAAATTTAAGAGTTTATGCATACAGAAAAATTTTAAAAATATAATAAGTGTGAGTGAAGAAAATTATTTCACGCACTAAAAATGAACACCAAAGTTTTGATATCCACGTTGGCAGAATTCCACTAGTACAACCCCTAATAGGTTGGTGGAATTTTAAAAGAAAGTGATTCGTAATTGATCCTAACATTTTTTAAATGTGGTGAATATGCATCCAAGAAACTTGTTGAAGATGCAAATGACCTAATGATCCAAAAATTTCAAGGAGTAGAAAAAATTAAATTCTCTAGAAAACGTGTTGTGGGAAATTTACCAGAGCCAAAACAAACCACTTTTTGCCCATTTTACAAAAAGCGGACATAAAAAATCACAGATGCTTTTTGGAATTATCTCTCTCAGCATTTGTGCATTTCCATTTTGGATGTTCAATTTTTTTTTTCAAACTTGAGTTTTTCACTCTCCCAGTTTACTCGTAAACAAAAAGACAAGACAAATATAGATCACAACAAAATGAAAATTTAAGAGTTTACCTTTGCAAAAAAAATTGAAAACTATAATAAATGTGATGAATAAAATTATTTCATGCACTAAAAATGAACACCAAAGTTTTGTTATCCACGTTGGGTGGGATATTTAAAAAAAGCGGACCTAAAAAATCACATATACTTTTTGGAATTATCTCTCTCAGCATTTGTGCATTTCCATTCTGGAAGTTATATTTTTTTTTTCAAACTTGAGATTTTCACCCTACAAGTTTTCTCGTACACAAAAAGATTAGACAAATATAGATCAGAACAAAATGAAATTTTTAGATTTTATGTATGCAAAATAATTTGACAACTATAATAAATGTCAGTGAAGAAAATTATTTCACGCACTAAAAATGAACACCAAAGTTTTGTTATCCACGTTGGGGAAATTCCACTAGTACAACCCCTAATAGCTTGGTGGAATTTTATAACAAAGAGATTTCTAATTGATCCTAACATGTTTTAAAAGTGCTGGATATGCATACCAAAAATATGTTGAAGATGCAAATGACCTAACGATCCAAAAATTTCAACGAGTAGAAAAAAATTAAATTCTCAAGTTAACGTGCGGTGGGATATTTACCAGAGCCAAATAACACACTTTTTTCCAATTTTACAAAAAGAGAACCTAGAAAATCACAGATACTTTTTTGAATTATATCTCTCAGCATTTGTCCATTTCTATTTTGGATGTTCAATTTTTTTTTTCAAACTTGAGTTTTTCTCTCTCTCAGTTTTCTTGTGAACAAAAAGATAAGGCAAATATAGATCACTACAAAATGAAAATTTAAGAGTTAATGTATGCAAAAAAATTTGAAAACTATAATAAATGTGAGTGAAAAAAATTATTTCATGCACTAAAAATTAACACTAAAGTTTTGTGATCCACGTTGGGGAAATTCCACTAGTACAACCCCTAATAGCTTGGTGGAATTTTATAAGAAAGAGATTTCTGATTGATCCTAACATGTTTTAAATGTGGTCGATATGCATGCCAGAAATATGTTGAAGATGAAAACGACATAATGAACCAAAAATTTCAAGAAGTAGAAACAATTAAATTCTCAAGTTAACGTGCGGCGGGATATTTACCAGAACCAAACAACCTACTTTTTGCATATTTTACAAAAATCGGACCTAAAAAACCACAGCTACTTTTTGGAATTATCTCTCTCAGCATTTGTGCATTTCCATTTTGGATGTTCATTTTTTTTTTCAAACTTGAGTTGTTCACTCTCCCAGTTTTCTCATAAACAAAAAGATAAGGCAAATATAGATGACAACAAAATGAAAATTTAGAGTTTATGTATGCAAAAAAAATTGAAAACTATAATAAATGTGAGTGAAGAAAACTATTTCACGCACTAAAAATGAACACCAAAGTTTTGTTATCCACGTTAGGGAAATTCCACTAGTTAAACCCCTAATAGCTTGGTGGAATTTTATAAGAAAAAGATTTTCGAATTGATCTTAACAAGTTTTAAATGTGGTGGATATGCATGCCAGAAACATGTTGAAGATGCAAATGACCTAATGATTCAAAAATTTCAAGGAGTAGAAACAATTAAATTCTCACATGAACGTGCACTGGGATATTTACTAGTGCCAAACAATCTACTTTTTGTCCATTTTACAAAAAGTGGACCTAAAAAATCACAGGTACTTTTTAGAATTATCTCTCTCAGCATTTGTGCATTTCCGTTTTGGATGTTCAATTTTTTTTTTCAAACTTTAGGTTTTCACTCTACATGTTTTCTTGTACAGAAAAAGATAAGGCAAATATAGATCACAACAAAATGAAAATTTTAGAGTTTATGTTTGCAAAAAAATTTTAAAACTATAATAAATGCGAGTGAAGAAAATTATTTCACGCACTAAAAATGAACACCAAAGTTTTGTTATCCACGTCGGTGAAATTCCACTAGTACAACCCGTAATAGCTTGGTGGAATTTTATAAGAAAGAGATTTCTAATTTATCCTAACATGTTTTAAATGTGGTGGATATGCATGCCAGAAATATGTTGAAGAAGCAAACGACCTAATGATCCAAAAATGTCAAGAAGTAGAAACAATTAAATTCTCAAGTTAACGTGCGGTGGGATATTTACCAGAGCCAAACAACCTCCTTTTTTGCCCATTTTACAAAAATCGGACCTAACAAATCACATATACTTTTTGGAATTATCTCTCTCAGCATTTGTGCATTTCCATTTGGGATGTTCAATTTTTTTTTTTCAATTTTGCGTTGTTCACTCTCCCAGTTTTTTCATAAACAAAAAGATAAGGCAAATATAGATGACAACAAAATGAAAATTTTAGAGTTTATGTTTGAATTTTTTTTTTAACTCTATAATAAATGTGAGTGAAGAAAATTATTTCACGCACTAAAAATGAACACCAAAGTTTTGTTATCCATGTTGGGGAAATTCCACTAGTACAACCCCTAATAGCTTGGTGGAATTTTATAAGAAAGGGATTTCTAATTGATCCTAACATGTTTTAAATGTGGTGGATATGCATGCCAGAAACATGTTGAAGATGCAAATGACCTAATGATCCAAAAATTTCAAGGGGTAGAAAAATATTAAATTCTCACGTGAACTTGCGGTGGGATATTTACCACAGCCATACACCCTCTTTTTCCTATTTTACAAAAAGCGGACCTAAAAAATCTCATATACTTTTTTGAATTATCCCTCTCAGCATTTCTACATTTCCATTTTGGATATTTGATTTTTTTTCAAACTTGAGATTTTCACTCTCCCAATTTTCTTGTAAACAAAAAGATAAGGCAAATATAGATCACAACAAAATGAAAATTTCAGAGTTTATGTATGCAAAAAAATTTGAAAAATATAATAAATGTGAATGAAGAAAATTAGTTTCACGCACTAAAAATGAACACCAAAGTTTTGTTAACCACGTTGGGGAAATTCCACAAGTACAACCCCTTATAGCTTGTCACTATAAAATGAAAATTTTAGAGTTTATGAATGCAAAAAAATTTGAAAACTAAAATAAATGTGAGTGAAGAAAATTATTTCACGCACTAAAAATGAACACCAAAGTTTTGTTTTCAGCGTTGTGGAAATTCCACTAGTACAACCACTAATAGCTTGATGGAATTTTGTTAGAAAGAGATTTTTAATTGATTCTAACATGTTTTAAATGTGGTGGAAATGCATGCCAGAAACATGTTGAAGATGCAAATGACCTAATGATCCAAAAATTTCAAGCAGAAGAAAAAATTAAATTCTCAAGTCAACGTGCGGTGGGATATTTACCAGAGCCAAACAACACACTTTTTGTCCATTTTAGAAAAAGCGGACCTAAAAAATCACAGATACTTTTTGGAATTATCTCACTCAGTATTTCTGCATTACTATTTTGGATGTTCAATTTTTTTTTTTCAAACTTGATTTTTTTCTCTCACCCAGTTTTCTCGTAAAAAAAAAGATAAGGCAAATATAGATGACAACAAAATGAAAATTTCAGAGTTTATTTATGCAAAAAAATTGGAAAACTGTAATAAATGTGAGTGAAGAAAATTATTTCCTGCACTAAAAATGAACACCAAAGCTTTGTTATCCACGTTGGGGAAATTCCACTAGTACAACCCCTAATCGCTTGGTGGAATTTTATAAGAAAGAGATTTCTAATTGATCCTAACATGTTTTAAATGTGGTGGATATGCATGCCAGAAACATGTTGAAGATGCAAATGACCTAATGATTCAAAAATTTCAAGGAGTAGAAACAATTAAATTCCCAAGTTAACGTGCACTGGGATATTTACCAGTGCCAAACAATCAACTTTTTGCCCATTTTACAAAAAGTGGACCTAAAAAATCACAGGTACTTTTTAGAATTATCTCTCTCAGCATTTGTGCATTTCCATTTTGGATGTTCATTTTTTTTTTTCAAACTTCAGGTTTTCACTGTACATGTTTTCTTGTACACAATAAGATAAGGCAAATATAGATCACAACAAAATGAAAATTTTAGAGTTTATGTTTGCAAAAAAAATTTAAAACTATAATAAATGTGAGTGACGAAAATTATCTCACGCACTAAAAATGAACACCAAAGTTTTGTTATCCACGTTGGTGAAATTCCACTAGTACAACCCCTAATAGCTTGGTGGAATTTTATAAGAAAGAGATTTCTAATTGATCCTAACATGTTTTAAATGTGGTGGATATGCATGCCAGAAATTTTGAAGAAGCAATCGACCTAATGATCCAAAAATTTCAAGAAGTAGAAACAATTAAATTCTCAAGTTAACGTGCGGTGGGATATTTACCAGAGCCAAACAACCTACTTTTTGCCCATTTTACAAAAATCGGACCTAAAAAATCACTGATACTTTTTGGAATTATGTCTCTCAGCATTTGCGCATTTCCATTTTGGATGTTCAATTTTTTTTTTCCAACTTGAGTTGTTCACTCTCCCAGTTTTCTCATAAACAAAAAGAAAAGGAAAATATAGATGACAACAAAATGAAAATTTTAGAGTTTATGTATGCAAAAAAATTTTAAAACTATAATAAATGTGAGTGAAGAAAATTATTTCAAGCTCTAAAAATGAACACCAAAGTTTTGTTATTCACGTTGGGGAAATTCCACTAGTACAACCCCTAATAGCTTGGTGGAATTTTTAAAGAAAGAGATTTCTAATTGATCCTAACATGTTTTAAATGTGGTGGATATGCATGCTAGAAACATGTTGAAGATGCAAATGACCTAATGATCCAAAAATTTCAAGGGGTAGAAAAATATTAAATTCTCACGTGAACGTGCGGTGGGATAGTTATCACAGCCAAACACCCACTTTTTGCCTATTTTACAAAAAGCAGACCTAAAAAATCTCATATACTTTTTAGAATTATCTCTCTCAGCATTTCTACATTTCCATTTTGGATATTTGATTTTTTTTCAAACTTGAAATTTTAACTCCCCCAGTTTTCTTGTAAACAAAAAGATAAGGCAAATATAGATCACAACAAAATGAAAATTTCAGAGTTTATGTTTGCAAAAAATTTTGAAAACTATAATAAATGTGAGAGAAGAAAATTAGTTTCACGCACTAAAAATGAACACCAAAGTTTTGTTAACCATGTTGGGGAAATTCCACAAGTACAACCCCTTATAGCTTGGTGGAATTTTATAAGAAAGAGATTTCTAATTGATCCTAACATGTTTTAAATGTGGTCGATATGCAAGCCAAAAACCTGTTGAAGATGCAAATGATCGAATTATTTAAAAATTTCAAGGAGTAGGAATAATTAAATTCTCAAGTTAACGTGTTGTGGGATATTTACAAGAGCCAAACAACCCACTTTTTGCCCATTTTACAAAAAGCGGACCTAAAAAATCACAGATACTTTTTAGAACTATCTCTCTCAGCATTTGTGCATTTCCTTTTTGGATGTTCAATTGTTTTTTTTTTCAAACTTGAGATTTTCACTCCACAAGTTTTCTTGTACACAAAAAGATAAGGCAAATATATATCACTATAAAATGAAAATTTTAGAGTTTATGAATGCAAAAAAATTTGAAAACTACAATAAATGTGAGTGAAGAAAATTATTTCACACACTAAAAATGAACACCAAAGTTATGTTTTCAGCGTTGGGGAAATTCCACTAGTACAACCACTAGTAGCTTGATGGAATTTTGTTAGAAAGAGATTTCTAATTGATCCTAACATGTTTTAAATGTGGTGGAAATGCATGCCAAAAGCATGTTGAAGATGCAAATGACCAAATGATCCAAAAATTTCAAGGGGAAGAAAAAATTAAATTCTCAAGTCAACGTGCGGTGGGATATTTACCAGAGCCAAACAACACACTTTTTGTCCATTTTAGAAAAAGTGGACCTAAAAAATCACAGATACTTTTTGGAATTATCTCTCTCAGTATTTCTGCATTTCTATTTTGGATGTTCAATGTTTTTTTTCAAACTTGATTTTTTCTCTCACCCAGTTTTCTCGTAAACAAAAAGATAAGGCAAATATAGATAACAACAAAATGAAAATTTCAGAGTTTATGTATGCAAAAAAAATTGAAAACTATAATAAATGTGAGTGAAGAAAATTATTTCACGCATTTAAATTGAACACCAAAGTTTTGTTATCCACGTTGGGTAAATTCCACTAGTACAACCCCTAATAGCTTGGTGGAATTTTATAAGAAAGACATTTCTAATTGACCCTAACAAGTATTAAATGTGGTGGATATGCATGCCAGAAATTTGTTGAAGATGCAAATGCCCTAATGATCCTAAAATTTCACGGAGTAGAAAAAATTAAATTCTGAAGTTAACATGAGGTGGGATATTTACCAGAGCCAAGCAATCCACTTTTTGCCGATTTTACAAAAAGCGGAACTAAAAAATCACAGATAATTTTTGGAATTATCTCTCTCAGCATTTGTGCTTTTCCATTTTAGATGTTCAATTTTTTTTTTCAAACTTGAATTTTTCACTCTCCCAGTTTTCGCGTAAAACAAAAGATAAGGCTAATACAGATCATATCGAAATGAAAATTTTAGAGTTTATGTATGCAAAAAAATTTGAAAACTATAATAAATGTGAGTGAAGAAAATAATTTCACGAACTAAAAATGAACTCCAAAGTTTTGTTATCCACGTAGGGAAAATTCCACTATTACAACCCCTAATAGTTTGGTGGAATTTTATAAGAAAGAGATTTCTAATTGATCCTAACATGTTGTAAATGTGGTGGATAAGCATGCCAGAAACATGTTGAAGATGCAAATGACCTAATGATCCAAAAATTTCAAGGACTAGAGCAAAATTAAATTATCAAGTTAACGTGCGGTGGGATATTTACCCGTGCCAAACAACCCAGTTTTTGCCCATTTTACAAAAAGTGGACCTAAAAAATCATAGATACTTTTGGAATTATCTCTCTCTAAATTTTTGTATTTCCATTTTGGATGTTCAATTTTTTTTTTCTAACTTGAGTTTATCGCTCTCCCACTTTTCTCGTAAACAAAAAGATAAGGCAGATATAGATCACAACAAAATGAAAATTTTACAGTTAATGTAAGTAAAAAAAATTGAAAATTATACTTAATGTGAGTGAAGAAAATTATTTCAAGCACTGAAAATGACCACCAAAGTTTTGTTATCCACGTTAGGGAAATTCCACTAGTAACCCCTAATAGCTTGATGGAATTTTATAAGAAAGAGATTTCTAATTGATCATAACATGCATTAAATGTGGTGGATATGCATGCCAGAAACATGTTGAAGATGGAAATGACCTAATGATCCAAAAATTTCAAGGAGTAGAACAAAAGTAAATTCTCAAGTTGATGTGCGGTGGGATATTTACCAGAGCCAAACAACCCACTTTTTGCCCATTTTACAAAAAGCGGACCTAAAAAATCTCAGATACTTTTTGGAATTATCTCTCTTAGCATTTGTGCATTTCTATTTTGGATGTTCAATTTTATTTTTTCAAACTTGAGTTTTTTAATCTCCCAATTTTCTCGTACACAAAAAGTTAAGGCAAATATAGATCACAACAAAATGAAAATTTTAGAGTTTATGGATGCAAAAAAATTTGAAAATTATAATAAATGTGAGTGAAGAAAAATTTTTCTTGCACTAAAAATGAACACCAAAGTTTTGTTATCCACGTTGGGGAAATTTCACTAGTACAACCCCTAATGGCTTGGTGGAATTTTATAAGAAAGAGATTTCTAATTGATCCTAACATGTTTTAAATGTAGTGGATATGCATGCCAGAAACATATTGCAGATGCAAATGACCTAATGATGCAAAAATTTCAAGGAGAAGAAAAAATTAAATTCTCAAGTTAACATGCGGTAGGATATTTACCAGAGCCGAACAACACACTTTTTGCCCATTTTAGAAAAAGCAGACCTAAAAAATCATAGATACTTTTTGGAATTATCTCTCTCAGTATTTCTGTAATTCTTTTTTGGATGCTCAATTTTTTTTTCAAACTTTATTTTTTCTCTCACCCAGTTTGCTCCTAAGTAAAAAGATAAGGCAAATATAGATCACAACAAAATGAAAATTTCAGAGTGTGTGTTTGCAATAAAAATTGATAACTTTAAAAAATGTGAGTGAAAAAAAAATTTCATGCAATAAAAATGAACACCAAAGTTTTGTTATCGATGTTGGGGAAATTCCCCTAAAACAACCCCTAATTTCTTGATGGAATTTTAAAAGAAAGAGATTTCTATTTGATCCTACCATGTTTTAAATGTGGTGGATATGCATGCTAGAAACATGTTGAAGATGCAACTAACCTAATGATGCAAAAAATTATGGAGTAGATAAATATTAAATCCCCAAGTTAACGTGCGGTGGGATATTTACTAGAGCCAAACAACCCACTTTTTGCCGATTTTAGAAAAAGTGGACCTAAAAAATCACAGATACTTTTGGAATTATCTCTCACAGTATTTCTGCATTTCCATTTTTGATGTTCAATTTTTTTTTTCAAACTTGAGTTTTTACTCTCCCAGTTTTCTCGTAAACAAAAAGATAAGGCAGATATAGATCACAACAAAATGAAAATTTCAGAGTTTATGAATGTAAAAAAATATGAAAATTATATTTAATGTGAGTGAAGAAAATTATTTCACGCAAAGAAAATGAACACCAAAGTTTTGTTATGCATGTTGGGGAAATTTCACTAGTACAACCCCTAATAGCTTGGTGGAATTTTATAAGAAAACGATTTCTAATTGATCTTAACATGTTTTAAATGTGGTGGATATGCTTGCCAGAAACATGTTAAAGTTGCAAATGACCTAATGATCTAAAAATTTCAAGGAGTAGAAAAATATTAAATTCTCAAGTTAACATGCGGTGGGATATTTACAAGAGCCAAACACCCACTTTTTGCCTATTTTACAAAACACGGACCTAAAAAATCATAGATACTTTTTGGAATTATCTCTCTCAGCATTTTTGCATTTCCATTTTGGATGTTCTATTTTTTTTTCAAACTTGAGTTTTTTCACTCTCCCAGTTTTTTCGTAAACAAAAAGATAAGGCAAATATAGATCACAACTGAATGAAAATTTTAGAGTTTATGTATGCAAAAAAAATTGAAAACGTTAATAAATGTGAGTGAAGAAAATTATTTCATGCACTAAAAATGAACTCCAAAATTTTGTTATCCACGTTGGGGAAATTCCTCTAGTACAACCCCTAATAGCTTGGTGGAATTTTATAAGAAAGAGATTTCTAATTGATCCTAGCATGTTGTAAATGTGGTGGATATGCATGCCAGAAACATGTTGAAGATGCAAATGACCTAATGATCCAAATTTTCAAGGAGTGGAAAAAAATTAAATTCTCAAGTTAACGTGTGGTGGGATATTTACCAGAGCCAAACAACCGACTTTTTGCCCATTTTACAAAAAGTGAACCTAAAAAATCAAAGGTACTTTTGGAATTATCTCTCTCAGCATTTCTGCATTTCCATTTTGGATGTTCAATTTTTTTTTTTCAAACTTGAGTTTTACACTCTACCAGTTTTCTCGTAAACAAAAAGTTAAGGCTAATATAGATCACAACAAAATTAAAATTTCAGAGTTCATGTATGCAAAAAAAATTGAAAACTGTAATAAATGTGAGTGAAAAAAATTATTTCATGCACTAAAAATGAACACCAAAGTTTTGTTATTCACGTTGGGGAAACTCCACAAGTACAACCCCTAATAGCTTGGTGGAATTTTATAAGATAGACATTTCTAATTGATCCTAACATATTTTAAATGTGGTCGATATTCATGACAGAAACTTGTTGAAGATGCAAATGACCTAATGATCAAAAAATTTCAAGGAGTAGAAAAAATTAAATTCTCAAGTTAACGTGCGGTGGGATATTTACCAAAGCCAAACAACCCACTTTTTGCCCATTTTACAAAAAGGGGACCTAAAAAATCACAGATACTTCTTGGAATTATCTCTTACAGCATTTGTGCATTTCTATTTTGGATGTTCAATTTTGTTTTTCTAACTTGAGTTTTTCACTCTCCCAGTTTTCACGTAAACAAAAAGATAAGGCAAATATAGATCACAACAAAATGAAAATTTTGGAGTTTATTTATACAAAAACTTTGAAAACTGTAATAAATGTGAGTAAAGAAAATTATTTCACGCACTAAAAATGAACACCAAAGTTTTGTCATCCACGTTGGGGAAATTCCATTAGTACAACCCCTAATAGCTTGGTGGAATTTTATAAGAAAGTGATTTCTAATTGAGCCTAACATGTTGTAAATGTGGTGGATATGTGTGCCAGAAACATGTTGAAGATGCAAATGACCTAATGATCCAAAAATTTTGAGTAGAAAAAAATTATATTCTCAAGTTAACTTGCGGTGGGATATTTACCTGTGCCAAACAACCCACTTTTTTCCCATTTTATAAAAAGTGGACCTAAAAAAACATAGATACTTTTGGAACTATCTCTGTCAGCATTTCTGCAGTTCCATTTTGGATGTTCAATTTTTTTTTTCAAACATGAGTTTTTTACTCTCTCAGTTTTCTCGTAAAAAAAAAGATAAGGCAGATATAGATCACAACAAAAAAAAAAAATTTAGAGTTTATGTATGTAAAAAAATATGAAAATTATATTTAATGTGCGTGAAGAAAATTATTTCATGCACTGAAAATGAACACCAAAGTTTTGTTATCCACGTTAGGGAAATTTCACTAGTACAACCCCCCCTAATAGATTGGTGGAATTTTATTAGAAAGAGATTTCTAATTCATCCTAACATGTTTTAAATGTGGTGGATATGCATGCCAGAAACATGTTGAAGATGCAAATGTCCTAATGATCCAAAAATTTCAAGGTGTAGAAAAAAATTAAATTCTCAAGTTAACGTGCACCGGTATATTTACCAGTGCCAAACAACCCACTTTTTGCCCATTCACAAAAAGTGGACCTAAAAAATCACAGATACTTTTGGAATTATCTCTCTCAGCATTTCTGCATTTCCATTTTGGTTGTTCAATTTTTTTTTTCAAACTTGAGATTTTCACTCTCCCTGTTTGCTCGTAAACAAAAAGATAAAGCAAATATAGATCACAACAAAATGAAATTTTTTGAGTTTATCTATGCAAAAAAATTTGAAAACTATAATAAATGTGAGTGAAGAAAATTCTTTTCTCGCACTAAAAATGAACACCAAACTTTTGTTATCCACGTTGGGGAAATTCCACTAGTACAACCCCTAATAGCTTGGTGGAATTTTATAAGAAAGAGATTTCTAATTCATCCTAACATGTTTTAAATGTGGTTGATATGCATGCCAGAAACATGTTGAAGATGCAAATGACCTAACGATCAGAAAATTTTCAAGGAGTAGAAAAAAATTAAATTCTTAAGTTAACGTTCGGTGGGATATTTACTAGAGCCAAACAACCCACTTTTTGCCCATTTTACAAAAAGCGGACCTAAAAATCACATGTACTTTTATGAATTATCTCTCTCAGCATTTGTACATTTCTATTTTGGATGTTGAATTTTTGTTTTTCAAACTTGAGTTTTTCACTCTCCCAGTTTTCTTGTAAACAAAAAGATAAGCCAAATATAGATCACTACAAAATTAAAATTTTAGACTTTATGGATGCAAAAAAATTTAAAAACTATAATAAATGTGAGTGAAGAAAATTATTTCACGCACTAAAAATGAACACCAAAGTTTGGTTATCCACGTTGGGGAAATTCCACTAGTACAACCCCTAATGGCTTGGTGGAATTTTATAAGAAAAAGATTTCTAATTGATCCTAACATGTTTTAAATATGGTGGATATGCATGCCAGAAACATATTTAAGATAAAAATGACCTAATGATGAAAAAATTTCAAAGGGAAGAAAAAAATTAAATTCTCAAGTTAACGTGCGGTGGGATATTTACCAGAGCTGAACAACACACTTTTTGCCCATTTTAGAAAAAGTGGACCTAAAACATCACAGATACTTTTTGGAACTATCTCTCACAGTATTTCTCCATTTCCATTTTGGATGTTCAATCTTTTTTTTCATACTTGATTTTTTCTCTCACCCAGTTTTCTCGTAAACAAAAAGATAAGGCAAATATAGATCACAACAAAATGAAAATTTCAGAGTTTATGTAAGAAATAAAAATTAAAAACTTTTATAAATGCGAGTGAAGAAAATTATTTCAAGGACTAAAAATGAACACCAAAGTTTTGTTATCCACGTTGGGGAAATTCCACTAGTACAACCCCTAATAACTTGGTGTAATTTTATAAGAAAGACAATTCTAATTGATCCTAACATGTTTTAAATGTGGTGGATAAGCATGCCAGAAACTTGTTAAAGATGCAAATGACCTCATGATCCAAAAATTTCAAGGAGTAGAAAAATTAAATTCTCAAATTAACGTGTGGTGGGATATTTACCAGAGCCAAACAACCCACTTTTTGCCTATTTTCAATAAGCGGACCCAAAAAATCACTGATACTTTTTGGAATTATCTCTCTCAGCATTTGTTCATTTCCATTTTAGACGTTGAATTTTTTTTTTTTGAAAGTTGAGTTTTTCTCGTAAACAAAATGATAAGGCAAATATAGATGACAACAAAATGAAAATTTAAGAGTTCATGTATGAAAATTTTTTTGAAAACTATAATAAATGTGAGTGAAGAAAATTATTTCATGCACTAAAAATGAACACCAATGTTTTGTTATCCACGTTGGGGAAATTCCACTTGTTCAACTCCTAATAGCTTGGAGGAATTTTATAAGAAAGAGATTTCTAATTGATCCTAACATGTTTTAAATGTGGTGGATATGCATGTCAGAAACACGTTGAAGAAGCAAATTACTTAATGATCCAAAATTTCAAGGGGTAGAAACAATTAAATTCTCAAGTTAACGTGCGTTGGGATATTTACCTGAGCCAAACAACCCACGTTTGCCCCATTTTACAAAAACTGGACCTAAAACATCCCAGGTGCTTTTTAGAATTATCTCTATCACATTTTTGCATTTCCATTTTGGTTGTTCCATTTTTTTTTCAAACTTGAGATTTTTACTCTAAAAGTTTTCTCGTACACAAAAAGATAAGGCAAATATAGACCACAACAAAATGAAAACTTTAGAGTTTATGTTTGCAAAAAATTTTGAAAACTATAATAAATGTGAGTGAAGAAAATTATTTCACGCTCTAAAAATGAACACCAAAGTTTTGTTATCCACGTTGGGGAAATTCCACTAGTGCAACCCCTAATAGCTTGGTGGAATTTTACAAGAAAGAGATTTCTAATTGATCCTAACATGTTTTAAATGAGGTGGATTTGCATGCAAGAAACATGTTGAAGATGCAAATGACCTAATGATCCAAAAATTTCAAGGAGTAGAAAAAATTAAATTCTCAAGTTAACGTGCGATGGGATATTTACCAGAGCCAAACAACCCACTTTTTGCCCATTTTACAAAAAGCGGACCTTAAAAATCATATGTACTTTTTGGAATTATCTCTCTCAGCATTTGTGCGTTTCCATTTTGGATGTTCAATGTTTGTTTGCAAACTTGAGTTTTTCACTCTCCCAGTTTTCTCGTAAACAAAAAGATAAGGCAAATATAGAAGCAACAAAATGAAAATTTTAGAGTTTATGTGTGCAAAAAAAATTGAAAAATATAATAAATATGTGTGAAGAAAATTATTTGACGCACTAAAAGTGAACACCAAAGTTTTGTTATCCACGTTGGGGAAATTCCACTAGTACAACCCCTAAGAGTTTGGTGGAATTTTCTAAGAAAGAAATTTCTAATTGATCCTAATATGTTTTAAATGTGGTGGAATTGCATGCCAGAAACATGTTGAAGATGCAAATGACCTAATAAGGCCAACGGTTCAAGGAGTAGAAAATATGAAATTCTCAGGTTAACGTGCGGTGGGATATTTACCAGAGCCAAACAACTCACTTTTTGCCCATTTTACAAAAAGTGAACGTAAAAAATCAGAGGTACTTTTTAGAATTATCTCTCTCAGTATTTGTACATTTCCATTTTGGATGTTTAATTTTTTTTTCCAAAATTTAGGTTTTCACTCTTCAAGTTTTCTCGTACACAAAAAGATAAGGCAAATATAGATCACAACAAAATGAAAATTTTAAAGTTAATATATGCAAAAAAAATTTAAAACTATAATAAATGTGAGTGAAGAAAATTATTTCACACACTCAAACAGAACACGAAAGTTTTTTTATCCACGTTGGGGAAATTCCACTTGTACAACCCCTAATAGCTTGGTGGAATTTTTTAAGAAAGAGATTTCTAATTGATCCTAACATGTTTTAAATGTGGTGGATACGCATGCCTGAAACATGTTGAGGATGCAAATGACCTAATGATCCAAAAATTTCGATTAGAAAAATATCAAATTCTCAAGTTAACGTGTGGTGGGATATTTACCACAGCCAACCACCCACTTTTTGCCTATTTTACAAAAAGCGGACCTAAAAAATCTCATATACTTTTTGGAATTATCTCTCTGAGCATTTCTGCATTTCCATTTTCGATGTTCTTTTTTTTTTCAAACTTGAGCTTTTCACTCTCCCAGTTTTCTCGTAAAAAAAAAAGATAAGGCAAATATAGATCACAAAAAAATGAAAATTTCAGCGTTTATGTATGCAAAAATATTTGAAAACTATAATAAGTGTGAGTGAAGAAAATTATTTTCACGCACTAAAAATGAATACCAAAGTTTTGTTATCTACGTTGGGGAAATTCCACAAGTACAACCCCTAATAGCTTGGTGGAATTTTATAAGAAAGAGATTTCTAATTCATCCTAACATGTTTTAAATGTAGTGGATATGCAAGCCAGAAACATGTTGAAAATCCAAATGACCTAGTGATCCAAAAATTTCAAGGAGTAGAAAAAATTAAATTGTCAAGTTAACGTGCAGTGGGATATTTACCAAAGCCAAACAACCCACTTTTAGCCCTTTTTACAAAAAGCGGACCTAAAAAATCACAGATACCTTTTGGAATAATCTCTCTCAGCATTTTGGCATTTCCATTTTGGATGTTCAATTTTTTTTTTTCAAATTTGAGTTTTTCACTCTCCCAGTTTTCGGGTAAACAAAAAGATAAGGCAAATATACATCACAACAAAATGAAAATTTTAGAGTTTATGTATGCCAAAAAATTTGAAAACTATAATAAATGTGATTGAAGAAAATAATTTCACGCACTAAAAATGAACACCGAAGTTTTGTTATCCACGTGGGAAAATTCCACTAGTACAACCCTTAATAGCTTGGTGGAATTTTAAAAGAAAGATATTTCTAATTGATCCTAACATGTTTTAATTGTGGTGGATATGCAGGACAAAAACTTGTTCAAGATGTAATTGACCTAATGATCCTAAAATTTCAAGGAGTAGAAAAAAATTAAATTCTCAAGTTAACGTACGGTGGTATATATACCAGTGCCAAACATCCCACTTTTTGCCCATTTTACAAAAAGTGGACCTAAAAAATCACATATAGTTTTGGAATTATCTCTCTCATCATTTTTGCATTTCCATTTTGGATGTTCAATTTTTTTTTTCAAACTTGAGTTTTTCACTCTCCCAGTTTTCTCGTAAACAAAAAGATAAGACAGATATAGATCACAAAAAAATGAAAATTTTAGAGTTTATGCATGTAAAAAAATTTAAAAATTATACTTCATGTGAGTGAAGAAAATTATTTCACACACTGAAAATGAACACCAAAGATTTGTTATCCACGTTAGGGAAATTCCTCTAGTACAACCCCTAATAGCTTGATGGAATTTTATAAGAAAGAGATTTCTAATTGATCCTAACATGTTTTAAATGTGGTGGATATACAAGCAAGAAACATGTTAAAGATGCAAATGACCTAATGATCAAAAAATTTCAAGGAGAAGAAAAAATTAAATTCTCAAGTTAACGTAAGGTGGGATATTTACCAGAGCCAAAACAACCCACCTTTTGCCCATTTTATAAAAAGCAGACCTAAAAAATCATAGATACTTTTGGAATTATCTCTCTCAGCATTTTTACATTTCCACTTTTTATGTTCAATTTTTTTTTGAAACGAGTAGAAAAAATTAAATTTTCAAGTTAACGTGTGGTGGGATATTTACTAGAGCCAAACAACCCAATTTTTGCTCATTTTACAAAAAGCGGACCTAAAAAATCATAGATACTTTTTGGAATTATCTCTCTTAGCATTTGTGCATTTCCATTTTGGATGTTCATTTTTTTTTTTTCAAACTTGAGTTTTTCACACTCCCAGTTTACTCGTAAGCAAAAAGATAAGACAAATATAGCTCACAACAAAATGAAAATTTAAGAGATTTGTATGAAACAAATTTGAAAACTATAATAAATATGAGTGTTAAAATTATTTCATGCACTAAAAATGAACACAAGTGTTTTGTTATCGACATTGGGAAATTCCACTAGTACAACCCCTAATAGCTTGGTGGAATTTTATAAGAAAGATTTTTTTAATTGATCCTAACATGTATTAAATGTGAGGGATAAGCATGCCAGAAACATGTTGAAGATGCAAATGACCTAATGATCCAAAAATTTTAAGGAGTAGAAATAATGAAATTCTCAAGTAAACATGCGGTGATATTTACGAGAGCAAAACAACCCACTTTTTGCCCATTTTACATAAAGTGGACCTAAAAAATCACATATACTTTTTAAAATTATCTCTCTCAGCATTTGTCAATTTCTATTTTGGATGTTCAATTTTTTTTTCAAACTTGAGGTTTTCACTCTGCCAGTTTTCTCGTACACAAAAAGATAAATCAAATATAGATCACAACAAAATGAAAATTTAAGAGTTTATGGATGTAAAAAAAATTGAAAACTATAATAAATGTGAGTGAACAAAATTATTTTCTGACATTAATATGAACACCAAAGTTTTGTTATCCACGTTAGGGAAATTCTACTAGAACAACCACTAATAGCTTGTTGGAATTTTATAAGAAAGAGATTTCTAATTGATCCTAACTTGTTTTAAATTTGGTGGATATGCATGCCAGAAACAAGTTGAAGATGCAAATGACCTTTTGATACAAAAATTTCAAGGAGTAGAAAAATATTAAATTCTGAAGTTAACGTACGGTGGGATATTTACCAAAGCCAAACACCCACTTTTTGCCTATTTTTCAAAAAGTCACAGATACTTTTTGGAATTATCTCTCTCGGCATTTCTGCATTTTCATTTTGGATGTTCTATTTTTTTTTCAAAGTTGAGTTTTTCACTCTCTCAGTTTTCTCGTAAACAAAAAGATAAGGCAAATATAGATCACAACAAAATGAAATTTCAGAGTTTATGTATGCCAAAAATTTAAAAACTATAATAAATGTGAGTGAATAAAATTGTTTGACACACTAAAAATGAACATCAAAGTTTTGTTATCCTCGTTGGGAAGTTCCACTAGTACAACCGCTAATAGGTTGGAGGAATTTTATAAGAAAGAGATTTCTAATTAATCCTAACATGTTTTAAATGTGAGGGATATGCATGCCAAAAACATGTTGAAGTTGCAAATGACCTAATGATCCAAAAATTTCAAGGAGTAGAAAAAAATTAAATTCTCAAGTTAACGTACGGTGGGATATTTACCAGAGCCAAACAACCCACTTTTTTACCATTTTACAAAAAGGGGACCTAAAAAATCACACATAATTTTTTGAATTATCTCTCTCAACATTTCTGCATTTCTATTTTCGATATTCAATTTTTTTTTTCAAACCTGAGTTTTTCACTCTACTAGTTATCTCGTAAACAAAAAGATAAGGCAAATATAGGTCACAACAATATGAAAATTTTAGAGTTTATGTATGCAAAATTTTTTGAAAACTATAATAAATGTGAGTGTAGAAAATTATTTTCTCGCACTAAAAATGAACACCAAAGTTTTGTTATCCACGTTGGGGAAATTCCACTAGAACAACCACTAATAGCTTGATGGAATTTTATAAGAAAGAGATTTCTAATTGATCCTAACATGTTTTAAATGTGGTGGATATGCATGCCAGAAACATGTTCAACATGCAAATGACCTAATGATCCAAAAATACCGAGTAAAAAAAAATTAAATTCTCAAGTTTATGTGCGGTGGGATATTTACCAGTGCCAAACAACCCACTTTTTGCCCATTTTACAAAAAGCGGACCTAAAAAATCACAGATACTTTTTGGAAATATTTCTCTCAGCATTTGTGCATTTCTTTTTTGGATGTTCAATTTTTTTTTTCAAACTTGAGTTTTTCACTCTCCCAGTTTTCGCGTAAACAAAAAGATAAGGAAAATATAGATCACCACAAAATTAAAATTTTAGAATTTATGTATGCAAAAATTTTTGAAAACTATAATAAATGTGAGTGAAGAAAATTATTTCACGCACTAAAAATGAACACCAAAGTTTTGTTATTCACGTTGGGGAAATACCACTAGTACAACCCTAATAGCTTGGTGGAATTTTATAAGAAAGAGATTTCTAATTGATCCTAACATGTTGTAAATGAGGTGGATATGCATGCCAGAAACATGTTGAAGATGCAAATGACCTAATGATCCAAAAATTTCACGGAGAAGAAAAATATTAAATTCTCAAGTAAATGTGCGGTGGGATATTTATCAGAGCCAAAGAACCCACTTTTTACCCATTTTACATAAAGCGGACCAAAAAATCATAGATAATTTTTGGAATTATCTCTCTCAACATTTGTGCATTTCTATTTTGGATGTTCAATTTTTTTTTCAAAATTTAGTTTTTCAATCTCACAGTTTTCTCGTAAACCAAATGATAAGGCAAATATAGATCACAAGAAAATGAAAATTTTAGAGTTTATGGATGCAAAAAAAATTGAAAACAAAAAGAAAATGTGATTAAAGAAAATTATTTCACACAGTAAAAATGAACACCAAAGTTTTGTTATCCACGTTGGGGAAATTCCACTAGTACAACCCATAATGGCTTGGTGGAATTTTATAAGAAAGAGATTTCTAATTGATCCTAAAATGTTTTAAATGTGGTGGATATGCATGCCAGAAACATGTTGAAGATACAAATGACCTAATGATGCAAAAATGTCAAGGAGAAGAAAAAATTAAATTCTCAAGTTAACGTGCGGCGGGATATTTACCATAGCCGAACAACACAATTTTTGCCTATTTTAGAAAAAGCAGACCTAAAAAATCACAGATACATTTTGGAATTATCTCCCTCAATATTTTTGCTTTACTATTTTGGATGTTCAATTTTTTTTTTCAAACTTGATTTTTTCTCGCATTGAATTTTCTCGTAAACAAAAAGATACGGCAAATATAGATCACAAAGAGCCTGAAACTTGTTGAAGATGTAATTGACCTATTGGTCCAAACATTTCTGGGAGTAAAAAAGTTTAAATTCTCAAGTTAACGTGCGGTGGGATATTTACCAGAGCCAAACAACCCACTTTTTCGCCTATTTTACAAAATCACAGATGCTTTTTGGAATTAGCTCTCTCAGCATTTGTGCATTTCCATTTTGGATGTTCAATTTTTTTTTTCGACTTGAGTTTTTCACTCTCCCAGTTTTCTCGTAAACAAAAAGTTAAGGAAAATATAGATGACAACAAAATGAAAATTTTAGAGGTTATGTATGCAAAAAAATTAGAAAACTATAATAAATATTTGTGAAGAAAATTATTTCACGCACTAAAAATGAACACCAAAGTTTTGTTATCCACGTTGGGGAAATTCGACATGTTCAACTCCTAATAGCTGGGAAGAATTTTATAAGAAAGAGATTTCTAAATGATCGTAACATGTTTTAAATGTGGTGGATATGCATGTCAAAAACATGTTGAAGATGCAAATGACCTAATGATCCAAACTTTTCAAGGAGTAGAAAAAATTAAATTCTCAAGTTAACGTGCGCTGGGATATTTACTAGAACCAAACAACCCACTTTTTGCCCATTTTACAAAAAATGGACCTAAAAAATCACAGGTACTTTTTAGAATTATCTCTCTCAGCATTTGTGCATTTCCATTTTGGATGTTCCATTTTTTTTTTTGCGAACTTGAGATTATCACTCTACAAGTTTTCTCGTACACAAAAAGATAAGGCAAATATAGATCACAAAAAAATGAAAACTTTAGATTTTATGTATGAAAAAAATTTTTAAAACTGTAATAAATGTGAGTGAAGAAAATTATTTCATGCACTAAAAATGAACACCAAAGTTTTGTTATCCACGTTGGGGAAATTCCACTAGTACAACCCCTAATAGCTTGGTGGAAGTTTACAAGAAAGAGATTTCTAATTGATCCTAACATGTTTTAAACGTGGTGGATATGCATGCCAGAAACATGTTGAAGATGCAAATGACTTAATGATCCAAAAATTTCAAGGAGTAGAAAAAATTAAATTATGAAGTTAACGTGCGGTTGGATATTTACTAGAGCCAAACAACCCAATTTTTTCCAATTTTAAAAAATGCAGACCTCGAAAATCATAGATAATTTTTGGAATTATCTCTCTCAGCATTTATGCATTTCCATTTTGGATGTTCATTTTTTTTTGTCGAACTTGAGTTTTTCACTCTCCCAGTTTTCTCATAAACAAGAAGATAAGCCAAATATAGATCACCACAAAATGAAAATTTTAGAGTTTATGTATGTAAAAAAAATTGAAAATTATATTTAACGTGAGTGAAGAAAATTATTTCACGCACTGAAAATGAACACCAAAGTTTTGTTATCCACTTTGGGGAAATTCCCCTAGTACAACCCCTAATAGCTTGGTAGAATTTTATAAGAAAGAGATTTCTAATTGATCCTGACATGTTGTGAATGTGGTGGATATGCATTGTAGAAACTTGTTGAAGATGCAATAGACCTAATGATCCAAAACTTTCAGGAAGTTGAAAAAAATTAAAATATCAAGTTATCGTGCGGTGGGATATTTACCAATGCCAAACAACCCACTTTTTGCCTATTTGACAAAAAGTGGACCTAAAAAATCACAGATACTTGTGGAATTATCTCTCTCAACATATCTGCATTTCCATTTTGGATGTTCAATTTTTTTTTCAAACTTGAGTTTTTCACTCTCCCAGTTTTCTTGTAAACAAAAAGATAGGGCAGATATAGATCACAACGAAATGAAAATTTTAGAGTTTATGTATGTAAAAAAATTTGAAAATTATACTTAATGTTAGTGAAGAAAATTATTCCACCCATTGAAAAATGAACACAAAAGTTTTGTCATCCACATTAGGGAAATTCCACTAGTACAACCCCTAATAGCTTGATGAAATTTGATAAGAAAGAGATTTCTAATTGATCATAACATGTTTTAAATGTGGTGGATATGCATGCCAGAAACATGTTAAAGATGCAAATGACCTAATGATCCAAAAGTTTCAAGGAGGAGAAAAAATTAAATTGTCAAGTTAACGTAAGGTGGGATATTTACCTGAGCCAAACAACCCGCCTTTTGCCCATTTTATAAAAAGCGGACTTAAAAAATCGTAGATACTTTTTAAAATTATCTCTCTCAGCATTTTTACATTTCCATTTTTGATGTTCAATTTTGTTTTTCAAACAAGAGTGTTTCGTTCTCCCAGTTTTCTTGTAAACAAAAAGATAATGCAAAAATAGGTCACTACAAAATGAAAATTTTAGAGTTTATGTATGCAAAAAAATTTGAAAACTATAATAAATGTGAGTGAAGAAAATTATTTCATGCACTAAAAATGAATACCCACTTTTTGCATACAAAAAGCGGACTTAAAAAATCACAGATACTTTTTGGAATTATCTCTCTCGGCATTTCTGCATTTCCATTTTGGATGTTCTATTTTTTTTTCAAACTTGAGTTTTTCACTCTCCCAGTTTTCTCGTAAACAAAAAGATAAGTCAAATATAGATCACAACAAAATGAACATTTTAGAGTTTATATATGTAAAAAAATTTGAAAATTATATTTAATGTGAGTGAAAAAAATTATTTCACGCACTGAAAATGAACACCAAAGTTTTGTTATCCACGTTAGGGAAATTCCACTAGTACAACCCCTAATAGCTTGTTGGAATTTTATAAGAAAAGAGATTTCTAATTGATCCTAACATGTTTTAAATATGGCGGATATTCATGCCAGAAACATGTTGAAGATGAAAATGACCTAATGATCCAAATATTTCAACGAGTAGAAAAAATTAAATTCTCAAGTTAACGTGCGGTGGGATATTTACCAGAGCCAAAATCTCCAACTTTTGCCCATTTTATAAAAAGCGGACCTAAAAAATCATAGATACTTTTTGGAATTATCTCTCTCAGCATTTTCGCATTTCTATTTTTTATGTTCAATTTTTTTTTCAAACTTGAGTTTTTCGCTCTCTCTGTTTTCTCGTAAACAAAAAGATAAGGCAAAAATAGGTCACAACAAAATGAAAATTTTAGAGTTTATGTTTGCAAAAAAAATTGAAAACTATAATAAATGTGAGTGAAGAAAATTATTTCATGCACTGAAAATGAACACCAAAGTTTTGTTATCCACGTTGGGGAAATTCCAATAGTACAACCCCTAATAGCTTGGTGGAATTTTATAAGAAAGAGATTTTTAATTGATCCTAACATGTTTTAAATGTTGTGGATAGGCATATGAGAAACATGTTGACGATTCATATGACCTAATAATCAAAAAATTTCAACGAGTGGAAAAAAATAAATGTTCAAGTTAACGTGTGGAACCCACTTTTTTCCCATTTTACAAAAAGCGGACCTAAAAAATCACAGATACTTTTTGGAATTATATCTCTCAGCATTTGTGCATTCCCATTTTGGATGTTCAATTTTTTTTTTCAAACTTGAGTCTTTCACTTTCCCAGTTTACTCGTAAACAAAAAGATAAGACAAATATAGCTCACAACAAAATGGAAATTTAAGATTTAATGTATGCAAAAAAATTTGAAAACAATAATAAATTTGAGTGAAGAAAATTATTTCTCGCTCTAAAAATGAACACCAAAGCTTTGTTATCCACGTTGGGAAATTCCACTAGTACAACCCTTAATACCTTGGTGGAATTTTATAAGAAAGTGATTTCTAATTGAGCCTAACATGTTCTAAATGTGGTGGATATGCATGTTAGAAACATGTTGAAGATGCAAATGACCTAATGATCCAAAAATTTCAAGGAGTAGAAAAAAATTAAATTCTCAACTTATCGTGCAGTGGGATATTTACCAAAGCCAAAAAACCCATTTTTTTCCCATTTTACAAAAACCTGACCTAAAAAATCATAGACAGTTTTTGCAATTATCTCTCTCAGCATTTTTGCATTTCTATTTTGGATGTTCAATTTTTTTTTTCAAACTTGAGTATTTCACTCTCCCAGTTTTCTCGTAAACAAAAAGATTAGGCAAATATAGATCACAAAAAAATGAAAATTTAAGAGTTTATGTATGCAAAAAAATTTGAAAACTATATTAAATGTGAGTGAAGAAAATTATTTCATGCACTAAAAATGAACACCAAACTTTTGTTATCCACGTTGGGGAAATTCCACTAGTACAACCCCTAATAGCTTGGTGGAATTTTATAAGAATGAGATTTCTAATTGATCCTAACATGTTTTAAATGTGGTGGATATGCATGCCAGAAACATGTTGAAGAAGCAAATGACCTAATGATCCTAAAATTTCAAGGTGTAGTAAAAATTAACTTCTCAAGTTAATGTACGGTGGGATATTTACCAGAGCCAAACAACACACTTTTTGCCCATTTTAAAAAAAGAAGACCTAAAAAATCACAGATACTTTTTTGAATTATCTTTCTCAGTATTTCTGTATTTCTATTTTGGATGTTCATTTGTTTTTTTCAAACTTGATTTTTACTCACACCCTGTTTTCTCATAAACAAAAAGATAAGGCAAATATAGATCACAACAAAATGAAAATTTAAGAGTTTATGTATGCAAAAAAAATTGAAAACTATAATAAATGTGAGTGAACAAAATTATTAGACGCACAAAAAATGAACACCAAAGTTTTGTTATCCATGTTTGGGAAATTCCACTAGTACAACACCTAATAGCTTGGTGGAATTTTATAAGAAAGACATTTCTAATTGATCCTAACATGTTTTAAATGTGGTGGATATGCATGCCAGAAACTTTTTGAAGATGCAAATTACCTAATGATCCAAAAATTTCAGGAAGTAGAAAAAATTAAATTCTAGTATTAACGTGCGGTGGGATATTTGCCAGAGCCAAACAACCCACTTTTTACCCGTTTTAAAAAAAGCGGACCTAAAACATCACAGATACTTTTTGGAATTATCTTTCTCAGCATTTGTGTATTTCCATTTTGGATCTTCAATTTTTTTTTTCAAACTTGAATTTTTCATTCTCCTAGTTTACCCGTAAACAAAAAGATTAGGCAAATATTGATGACAACAAAATGAAAATTTTAGAGTTTATGTATGCAAACAAATTTGAAAACTATAATAAATGTGCTTGAAGAAAATTATTTCACACACTAAAAATAAACTTCAAATTTTTATTATCCACGATGGGGAAGTTCCACTAGTACAACCCCTAATAGCTTGGTGGAATTTTATAAGAAAGAGATTTCTAATTGATCCTAACATGTTTTAAATGTGGTGGATATGCATGCCAGAAACATGTTGAAGATGCAAATGACCTAATGATCCTAAAATTTCAAGGAGTAGAACAAAAGTAAATTTTCAAATTATGTGCTGTGGGATATTTACTAGAGCCAAACAGCCCACTTTTTTCTCATTTTACAAAAAGCGGACCTAAAAAATCACTGATAATTTTTGAAATAATCTGTCTTAGCATTTGTGCATTACAATTTTGGATGTTCAATTTTTTTTTTCCAAACTTGACTTTTTCACTCTCCCAGTTTTCTTGTAAACAAAAAGATAAGGCAAATATAGATCACAACGAAATGAAAATTTTAGAGATTATGGATGCAAAAAAATTTGAAAACTATAATAAATGTGAGCGAAAAAAATTATTTCGCGCACTGAAAATGAACACAAATGTTTTTTTATCCACATTGGGGAAATTCCACTAGTACAATCCCGAATGGCTTGGTGGAATTTTATAAGAAAGAGATTTCTAATTGATCCTAACATGTTTTAAATGTGGTGGATATGCATGCCAGAAACATGTTGAAGATACAAATGACCTAATGATGCAAAAATTTCAAGGAGAAGAAAAAAATAAATTTTCAAGTTAACGTGCGGTGGGATATTTACCAGAGCCGAACAACACACTTTTTTCCCATTTTAGAAAAAGCGGACCTAAAAAATCACAGATAATTTTTGGAATAATCTATCTCAGTATTTCTGCATTTCTATTTTCGATGTTCAATTTTTTTTTTCAAACTAGATTTTTTCTCTCACCCAGTTTTCTCGTAAACAAAAAGATAAGGCAAATATAGATCACAACAAAATGAAAATTTCAGAGTTTAAGTATGCAATAAAAATTATAAACTATAATAAATGTGAGTGAAGAAAATTATTTCAAGCACTAAAAATGAACCCCAAAGTTTTGTTATCCACGTTGGGGAAGTTCCACTTTTACAACACCTTATAGCTTGGTGGAATTTTATAAAAAAGACAATTCTAATTGATCCTAACATTGTTTTAAATGTGGTGGATATGCATGCAAGAAACCTGTTGAAGATGCAATTGACCTAATGATCCAAAAATTTCAAGGAGTAAAAAAAATTAAATTCTAATGTTAACATGCGGTGGGATATTTACCATAGCCAAACAACCCACTTTTTGCCTATTTTACAAAAATAAGACCTAAAAAATCACAAATACTTTTTGGAATTATCTCTCTCAGCATTTGTGCATTTCCACTTTGGATGTTCAATTTTTTTAATTTTCAAACTTGAGTTTTTCACTCTTCCAGTTTTCTCGTAAACAAAAAGATAAGGCAAATATAGATGACAACAAATGAAAATTTTAGAGTTTAAGTATGCAAAAATATTTGAAAACTATAATAAATATGAGTGAAGAAAATTATTTCATGCACTAAAAATGAACACCAAAATTTTATTATCCACGTTGGGGAAATTCCACATGTTCAATTCCTAATAGCTTGGAAGAATTTTATAAGAAAGAGATTTCTAATTGATCCTAACATGTTTTAAATGTGGTGGATATGCATGTCAGAAACATTTTGAAGATGCAAATGACCTAATGATCCAAAAATTTCAAGGAGTAGAAACAATTAAATTCTTAAGTTAACGTGCGTTGGGATATTTACCAGAGCCAAACAACCGACTTTTGCCCTTTTTACAAAAACTGGACCTAAAAAATCACAGGTACTTTTTAGAATTATCTCTCTCAGCATTTGCGCATTTCCATTTTGGATGATCCATTTTTTTTTTTCCAAACTTGAGATTATCACTCTCCAAGTTTTCTCGTACACACAAAGATATGGCAAATATAAATCACAAAAAAATGAAAACATTAGAGTTTATGTATGTAAAAAATTTTGAAAATTATAATAAATATGACAAAAGAAAATTATTTTACGCACTAAAAATGAATACCAAAGCTTTGTTATCCACGTTGGGGAAATTCCACTAGTACAACCCCTAATAGCTTGGTGGAATTTTAAAAGAAAGTGTTTCTAAGTGATCCTAACATGTTTTAAATGTGGTGGATATGCATTCCAGAAAAATGTTGGAGATGCAAATGACCTAATGATCCAAAAATTTCAAGGAGTAGAAAAATATTAAATTCTCAAGTTAACGTGCGGTGGGAAATTTACAAGAGTCAAACACCCACTTTTAACATATTTTACAAACAGCGGACCTAAACAATTATAGAAACTTTTTGGAATTATCTCTCTCGGCATTTCTGCATTTCCATTTTGGATGTTCTATTTTTTTTTCAAACTTGAGTTTTTCACTCTCCCAATTTTCTCGTAAACAAAAAGAAAGGCAAATATAGATCACAACAAAATGAAAATTTCAGAGTTTATATATGCAAAAAAAATTGAAAACTATAATAAAAGTGAGTGAAGAAAACTATTTTCACGCACTAAAAATGAACACCAAAGTTTTGTGATCCACGTTGGGGCAATTCCACTAGTACAACCCCTAATAGCTTGGTGGAATTTTATAAGAAAGAGATTTCTAATTGATCCTAACACGTTTTATTGTGGTGGATATGCATGCCAGAAACATGTTGAAGATGCAAAAGACCTAATGATCCAAAAATTTCATGGAATAGAAAAAATTAAATTGTCAAGTTAATGTGCTGTGGGATATTTACCATAGCCAAACAACCCACTTTTTGCCCATTTTACAAAAAGCGGACCTAAAAAATCACAGAAACTTTTTGGAATTATCTTTCTCAGCATTTGTGCATTTCCATTTTGGATGTTCAATTTTTTTTTTCAAACTTGGGTTTTTTACTCTCCGAGTTTTCTCGTAAACAAAATGATAAGTCAAATATAGATCACAACAAAAAGAAATTTTTAGAGTTTATATATGTAAAAAAATTTGAAAATTATATTTAATGTGAGTGAAGAAAATTATTTCACGCACTGAAAATGAACACAAAAGTTTTGTTATCCATGTTACGAAAATTCCGCTAGTACAACCCCTAATAGCTTGATGGAATTTTATAAGAAAGAGATTTCTAATTGATCCTAACATGTTTTAAATGTGGTGGATATTCATGCCAGAAACATGTTGAAGATGAAAATGACCTAATGATCCAAAAATTTCAAGGAGTAGAAAAAATTAAATTCTCAAGTTAACGTGCGGTGGGATATTTACCAGAGCCAAACAACCCAACTTTTGCCCATTTTATGAAAAGAGGACCTAAAAAATCACAGATACTTTTTTGAATTATCTCTCTCAGCATTTGTGCATTTCCATTTTTTATGTTCAATTTTTTTTTCAAACTTGAGTTTTTGGCTCTCCCTGTTTTCTTGTAGACAAAAAGATAAGGCAAAAATAGGTCACAACAAAATGAAAATTTTAGAGTTTATGTATGCAAAAAAATTTGAAAACTATAAGAAATGTGAGTGAAGAAAATTATTTCACGCACTAAAAATGAACACCAAAGTTTTGTTATCTACGTTGGGGAAATTCCAAAAGTACAACCCCTAATAGCTTGGTGGAATTTTATAAGAAAGAGATTTTTAATTGATCCTAACATGTTTTAAATGTGGTGGATATTCATGCCAGAAACATGTTGAAGATGAAAATGACCTAATGATCCAAAAATTTCAAGGAGTAGAAAAAATTAAATTCTCAAGTTAACGTGCAGTGGGATATTTACCAGAGCCAAACAACCCAACTTTTGCCCATTTTATGAAAAGAGGACCTAAAAAATCACAGATACTTTTTGGAATTATCTCTCTCAGCATTTGTGCATTTCCATTTTTTATGTTCAATTTTTTTTTCAAACTTGAGTTTTTGGCTCTCCCTGTTTTCTCGTAGACAAAAAGATAAGGCAAAAATAGGTCACAACAAAATGAAAATTTTAGAGTTTATGTATGCAAAAAAATTTGAAAACTATAAGAAATGTGAGTGAAGAAAATTATTTCACGCACTAAAAATGAACACCAAAGTTTTGTTATCCACGTTGGGGAAATTCCAAAAGTACAACCCCTAATAGCTTGGTGGAATTTTATAAGAAAGAGATTTTTAATTGATCCTAACATGTTTTAAATATTGTGGATAGGCATACGAGAAACATGTTGACGATGCATATGAGCTAATAATCCAAAAATTTCAACGAGTAGAAAAAATTAAATGGTCAAGTTAACTTGCGGTGGGATATATACCAGAGCCAAAGAATCCACTTTTTGCCCATTTTACAAAAAGCGGACCTAAAAAATCACAGATACTTTTTGGAATTATATCTCTCAGCATTTGTGCATATCCATTTTGGATGTTCAATTTTGTTTTTCAAACTTGAGTCTTTCACTTTCCCAGTTTACTCGTAAACAAAAAGATAAGACAAATATAGCTCACTACAAAATAAAAATTTAAGATTTAATGTATGCAAAAAAATTTGAAAACTATAATAAATGTGAGCGAGGAAAATTTTTTCTCGCTCTAAAAATGAACACCAAAGCTTTGTTATCCACGGTGGGAAATTCCACTAGTACAAACCCTAATACCTTGGTGGAATTTTATAAGAAAGTGATTTCGAATTGATCCTAGCATGTTTTAAATGTGATGGATATGTATGCCAAAAACATGTTGAAGATGCAAATGACCTATTGGTCCAAAAATTTCAAGGAGTAGAAAAAATTAAATTCTCAAGTAATCGTGTGGTGGTATTTACGAGAGCACAAGAACTCACTTTTTTCCCATTTTTAATAAAGCGGACCTAATAGATCACATATACTTTTTGAAATTATCTCTCTCAGCATTTGTGCAATTCAATTTTGGATGTTCAGTTTCTTTTTCACACTTGAGTTTCTAACTCTGCAAGTTTTCTCGTACACAAAAAGATAAGGCAAATTTAGATCACAACAAAATAAAATTTTTAGAGTTTATGGATGCAAAAAAAATTGAAAACTATAATAAATGTGAGTGAAGAAAATTATTTCACGCACTAAAAATGAACACCAAAGTTTTGTTATCCACGTTGGGGAAATTCCACTAGTACAACCCTTAATAACTTGGTGGAATTTTATAAGAAAGATATTTCTAATTGATCCTAACATGTTCTAAATGTGGTGGATATACATGTTGAAGATGCAAATGACCTAATGATCCAAAAATTTCAAGTAATAGAAAAAAATTAAATTCTCAACTTATCGTGCGGTGGGATATTTACCAAAGCCAAACAACCCACTTTTTTCCCATTTTACAAAAAGCAGACCTAAAAAATCATAGATACTTTTTGGAATTATCTCTCTCAGCATTTCTGCATTTCTATTTTGGATGTTCAATTTTTTTTTTCAAACTTGAGTATTTCACTCTCCCAGTTTTCTTGTGAACAAATAGATAAGGCAAATATAGATCACAACAAAATGAAAATTTAAGAGTTTATGTATGCAAAAAAAAATTGAAAACTATATTAAATGTGAGTGAAGAAAATTATTTCACGCACTAAAAATGAACACCAAACTTTTGTTATCCATGTTGGGGAAATTCCACTAGTACAACCCCTAATAGCTTGGTGGAATTTTATCAGAAAGAGATTTCTAATTGATCCTAACATGTTTTAAATGTGGTGGATATGCATGCCAAAAACATGTTGAAGATGCAAATGACCTAGTGATCCTAAAATTTCAAGGTGTAGTAAAAATTAAATTCTCAAGTTAACATGCGGTGGGATATTTAGCAGAGCCAAACAACACACTTTTTGCCCATTTTAAAAAAAAGAGGACCTAAAAAATCACAGATACTTTTTGGAATTATCTTTTTCAGTATTTCTATATTTCTATTTTGGATGTTCCTTTGTTTTTTTTAAACTTGATTTTTTCTCACACCCTGTTTTCTCGTAAACAAAAAGATAAGGCAAATATAGATCACAACAAAATGAAAATTTAAGGGTTTATGTATGCAAAAAAAATTGAAACTATAATAAATGTGAGTGAAGAAAATTATTCGACGCACTAAAAATGAACACCAAAGTTTTGTTATCCACGTTGGGAAAATTCCACTAGTACAACCCCTAATAGCTTGGTGGAATTTTATAAGAAAGACATTTCTAATTGATCCTAACATGTTTTAAATGTGGTGGATATGCATGCCAGAAACTTGTGGAAGATGCAAATGACCTAATGATCCAAAAATTTCAAGGAGTAGAAAAAATTAAATTCTAGTGTTAACGTGCGGTGGGATTTTTACCAGAGCCAAACAACCCACTTTTTACCCGTTTTACAAAAAGCGGACCTAAAAAATCACAGATACTTATCTTTCTCAACATTTGTGCATTTCCATTTTGGATGTTCAATTTTTTTTTTCAAACATGAATTTTTCATTCTCCCAGTTTTCTCGTAAACAAAAAGATAAGGCAAATATAGATGACAACAAAATTAAAATTTTAGAGTTTATGTATGCAAAAAATTTTGAAAACTATAATAAATGTGAGAGAAGAAAATTATTTTCACGCATTAAAATGAACACCAAAGTTTTGTTATCTATGTTGGGGAAATTCCTATAGTTCAACCCCTAATAGCTTGGAGGAATTTTATAAAAAAGAGATTTCTAATTGATCGTAAAATGTTTTAAAAGTGGTGGATATGCATGCCAGAAACATGTTGATGATGCAAATGACCTAATGGTCATAAAATTTCAAGGAGTAGAAACAATTAAATTCTCAAGTTAACATGCGCTGGGATCTTTACCAGAGCCAAACAACGCTCTTTTTGCACATTTTACAAAAAATGGACCTAAAAAATCACATGTGTTTTTTAGAATTATCTCTCTCAACATTTGTGCATTTCCATTTTGGAAGTTCAATTTTTTTTTTTCACTTGAGACTTTCACTCTACAAGTTTTCTCGTACAAAAAAATATAAGGCAAAAATAGATCACAACAAAATGAAAATTTTAGAGTTTATGAATGCAAAAAAAATTGAAAACTATAATAAATGTGAGTGAAGAAAATTATTTCATGCACTAATAATGAACACCAAAGTTTTGTTATCCACGTTGGGGAAATTTCACAAGTACAACCCCTAATAGCTTGGTGGAATTTTATAAGAAAGAGATTTCCAATTGATCCTAACATGTTTTAAATGTGGTGGATATGCATGCCAGAAACATGTTGAAGATGCAAATGACCTAATGATCCAAAAATTTTAAGGAGTAGAAAAAATTAAATTCTCAAAGTAACGTGCGGTGGGATATTTACCAGAGCCAAACAACCCACTTTTTGCCCATTTTACAAAAAGCGGACCTTAAAAATCACAAATACTTTTTGGAATTTTCTCTCTCAGCATTTGTTCATTTCTATTTTGGATGTATAATTTTTTTTTTCAAACTTGAGTTTTTCACACTCCCAATTTTCTCGTAAACAAAAAGAAAAGGCAAATATAAATCACAACAAAATGAAAATTTTATAGTTTATGTAAGCAAAAAAATTTGAAAACTATAATAAATGTGAGTGAGGAAAATGATTTCACGCACTAAAAATGAACACCAAAGTTTTGTTATCCACGTTGGGGAAATTCCACTAGTACAACCCCTAATAGCTTGGTGGAATTTTATAAGAAAGAGATATGTAATTGATCCTAACATGTTGTAAATGTGGTGGATATGCATGCCAGAAACATGTTGAAGATGCAAATGACCGAATGATCCAAAAATTTCAAGGAGTTGAAAACAATAAATTGTCAAGTTAACGTGCGCTGGGATATTTTCCAGAGCCAAACAACCTACTTTTTCCCTATTTTAGAAAAAACAGACCTAAAAAATCACAGATACTTTTTGGAATTATCTCTCTCAGCATTTGTACATTTCAATTTTGGATGTTCAATTTTTTTTCAAACATGAGTTTTCACTCTCCCAATTTTCTTGTAAAAAAAAAGATAAGGCAAATATAGATCACAAAAAAATGAAAATTTTAGAATTCATGTATGCAAAAAATTGAAAACTATAATAAATGTGTGTGAGGAAAATTATTTCACGCACTAAAAATGAACACCAAAGTTTTGTTGTCCACGTTGGGGAAATTCCACTAGTACAACCCCTAATAGCTTGGTGGAATTTTGTAAGAAAGAGATTTCTAATTGAGCCTAACATGTTGTAAATGTGGTGGATATGCATGCATGAAACATGTTGAAGATGCAAATGACCAAATGATCCAAAAATTTCAAGGAGTAGAAAAAATTAAATTCTCAAGTTAACATGCGCTGGGATATTGACCAGAGCCAAACAACCCACTTTTTGCCTATTTTAGAAAAAAGCAGATCTAAAAAATCACATGTACGTTCTGGAATTATCTCTCTCAGCATTTCTGCATTTCGATTTTGGCTGTTCAATTTTGTTTCAAATTTGAGTTTTCACTCCCCCAGTTTTCTTGAAAAAAGGAAAGATAAGAGCAATATAGATCACAACAAAATGAAAATTTTAGAGTTTATGTATGCAAAAAAAATTGAAAACTGTAATAAATGTGACTGAAGAAAATTATTTCAGGCACTAAAAATGAACACCAAAGTTTTGTTATCAACGTTGGGGAAATTCCACTAGTACAACCCCTAATAGCTTTGTGGAATTTTATAAGAAAGAGATTTCTAATTGATCCTAACATGTTGTAAATGTGGTGGATATGCATGCCAGAAACATGTTGAAGATGCAAATGACCTAATTATCCAAAAATTTCAAGGAGTTGAAAAAATTAAATTCTCAAGTTGACATGCGGTGGGATATTTACTAGAGCCAAACAATTCACTTTTTGCCTATTTGAAAAAAAGCGGACCCTAAAAACCACAGATACTTTTTGGAATGATCTCTCTCAGCATTTGTGCATTTCCATTTTGGATGTTCAATTTTTTTCCAAACATGAGTTTTCACTCTCCCAGTTTTCTTGTAAACAAAAAGATCAGGCAAATTTAGATCACAACAAAATCAAAATTTTAGTGTTTATGGAAGCAAAAAAATTTGAAATCTATAATAAATGTTAGTGAAGAAAATAATTTCACGCACTAAAAATGAACACCACACGGGTGGGAAATTCCACTCGTAGAACCCCTAATAGCTTGGTGGAATTTTATAAGAAAAAGATTTCTATTTGATCCTAATATTTTTTAAGTGTTGTGGATATGAATGCCAGAAACATGTTGAAGATGCAAATGACCTAATGACAAAAAATTTCATGTAGTAGAAAAAATTAAATTCTCAAGTTAACGTGCGGTGGGATATATTCCAAAGCCAAACATCCCACCTTTTTCCTAATTTAAAAAAAGCAAACCTAAAAAATCAAAGATACTTTTCTGAATAATCTCTCTCAGCATTTGTGCATTTCCATTTTTTATGCTCAATTTTTTTTTCAAACTCTTGTTTTCACTCTCCCAGTTTTTTTGTAAACAAAAATATGAGGTAAATATAGACCACAACTAAAAGAAAATTTTAGAGTTTATGTATGCAAAAAAATTTTAAACCTATAATAAAAGTGGGTGAAGAAAATAATTTCACGCGCTAAAAATGAACACAAAAGTTTTGTTATCCAGCTTGGGGAAATTCCACTAGTACAACACCTAATAGCTTGGTGGAATTTTATAAGAAAGAGATTTCTAATTGATCCTAACATGTTTTAAATGTGGTGGATATGCATGCCAGAAACATGTTGAAGATGCAAATGACCTAATGATCCAAAAATTTAAAGGAGTAGAAAAAATTAAATTCTGAAGTTAACGTACGGAGGGATATTTACAAGAGCCAAACAACCCACTTTTTCCTACAAAAAGCGGACCTAAAAAATCACAGATACCCTTTGGAATTATCTCTCTCAGCATTTGTACATTTCAATTTTGGATGTTCAATTTTTTTTCAAACAAGAGTTTTCACTCTCCCAGTTTTCTTGTAAACTAAAAGATAAGGCAAATATAGATCACAACAAAATGAAAATTTCAGAGTTCATGTATGCAAAAAAATTTGAAAACTATAATAAATGTGTTTGAAGAAAATTATTTCACGCACTAAAACTGAACACCAAAGTTTTGTTATCCTCAGTGAGCAAATTCCACTAGTACAACCCCTAAAAGCTTGGTAGAATTTTATAATAAAGAGATTTCTAATTGACCCTAACATGTTGTAAATGTGGTGGATATAAATGCCAGAAACATGTTGAAGATGCAAATGACCGAATGATCCAAAAATTTCAAGGAGTAGAACAAATTATATTCTCAAGTTAACGTGCGTTGGGATATTTACCAGAGCCAAAGAACCCACTTTTTCCCCATTTTACAAAAAGCGGACCTAAAAAATCACAGATACTTTTTGGAATTATCTCTCTCAGCATTTGTCCATTTCCATTTTGGATGTTCAATTTTTTTTGAAACTTGAGTTTTCATACTCCCTAGTTTCTCGTAAACAAAAAGATAAGACAAATATAGATCACAACAAAATGATAATTTTAAAGTTTACGTATGCATTAAAATTTGAAAACAATAATAAATGTCAGTGAAGAAAATTATTTCAAGGACTAAAAATGAACACCAAAGTTTTTTTATCCTCATTGGAGAAACTCCACTAGTACAACCCCTAATAGCTTGGTGGAATTTTGTAAGAAAGAAATTTCTAATTGATCCTAACATGTTGTAAATGTGGTAGATATGAATGACAGAAACATGTTGAATATGCAAATGACCGAATGATCCAAAAATTTCAAGCAGTAGAAAAAATGAAATTCTCAAGTTAACGTGCGTTGGAAATTTACCAGAGCCAAACAACCCACTTTTTTCCTATTTTAGAAAAAATAGACCTAAAAAATCATAGATACTTTTTTGAATTATCTTTGTCAGCATTTCTGCATTTCCATTTTGGCTGTTCAAATTTTTTTCAAACTAGATTTTTCACTCCCTCCATTTTCTTGAAAAAAAAAAGGCCAATATAGATCACAACAAAATGAAAATTTTAGAGGTTTTTATACAAAAAAATTTAAAACTTTAATAAATGTGACTGAAGAAACTTAATTCAGGCACTAAAAATGAACACCAAAGTTTTGTTATCCACGTTGGGGAAATTCCACAAGAACAACCCTAATAGCATGGTGGAATTTCATAAGAAAGAGACTTCTAATTGATCCTAACATGTTTAAAATGTCATGGATATGCAAGCTAGAAACATGTTGAAGATGCAAATGACCTAATGATCCAAAAATTTCAAGGAGTAGAAAAAATTAAATTCTCAAGTTAATGTGCGGTGGGATATTTACCAGAGCCAAACAACCCACTTTTTGCCTATTTTACTAAAAGTGGACCTAAAAAATCACAGATACTTTTTGGAATTATCTCTCTCAGTATTTGTGCATCTCCATATTTTATGCTCAGTTTTTTTTTCAAACTTGAGTTTTCACTCTCCTGGTTTTCTCGTAAAAAAAAAAGATAAGGTAAATATAGATCACAAAAAATGAAAATTTTAGAGTTTATGTATGCAAAAAAATTTTAAAACTATAATGAATGTGAGTGAAGAAAATAATTTCACGCACTAAAAATGAACACAAAAGTTTTGTTATCCACCTTGGGGAAATTCCACTAGTACGACACCTAATAGCTTGGTGGAATTTTATAAGAAAGAGATTTCTAATTGATCCAAACATGTTTTAAGTGTGGTGGATATGCAGGCAAGAAACATGTTGAAGAAGCAAATTACCTAATGATCCCAAAATTTGATGGAGTAGAAAAAATTAAATTCTCACGTTTATATGCGGTGGCATATTCACCAAAGCCAAACAACCCACTTTTTGCCTATTTTACAAAAATCGGACAGAAAAAATCACAGATACTTTTTGGAATTATCTCTCTCAACATTTCTGCATTTCTATTTTGGATGCGCAATTTTTTTTCAAACTTGAGTTTTCACTCTCCTAGTTTTATCGTAAAAAAATAGATAAGGCAAATATAGATAACAACAAAATGAAAATTTTAGAGTTTACGTGTGCGAAAAAATTTAAAAACTATAATAAATGTATGTGTCGAAAAATATTTCACGCACTGAAAAGAAAAAACAAAGTTTTGTTATCCACGTTGGGGAAATTCCACTAGTACAACCCCTAATAGCTTGGTGGAATTTTGTAAGAAAGAGATTTATAATTGATCCTAACATGTTGTAAATGTGGTGGATATGCTTGCCAGAAACATGTTGCAGATGAAAATAACCGAATGATCCAAAAATTTCAAGGAGTAGAAAAAATTAAATTCTCAAGTTAACGTGCGTTGGGATATTTACCAGAGCCAAACAACCCACTTTTTGCCGTTTTTAGAAAAAGAAGACCTAAAAATCGCAGATACTTTTTGGAATTATCTCTCTCAGCATTTCTGTATTTCCATTTTGGCTGTTCAATTTTTTTTCAAACTTGAATTTTCACTCCCCCAGTTTTCTTGAAAAAAAAAAAGATAAGGCCAATATAAATCACAACAAAATGAAAATTTTAGATTTTATGAATGCAAAAAAATTTGAAAATTATAATAAATGTAACTGAAGAAAATTAATTCAGGCACTAAAAATGAACACCAAAGTTTGTTATCCACGTTGGGTAAATTCGAAGAGTACAACCCCTAATAGCATGGTGGAATTTTATAAGAAAGTGACTTCTAATTGATCCTAACTTGTTTAAAATGTGGTAGATATGCAAGCTAGAAACATGTTGAAGATGCAAATGACCTAATGATCCAAAATTTTCAAAGAGTAGAAAGAATTAAATTCTCAAGTTAATGTGCGGTGGGATATTTACCAGAGCCAAACAACCCACTTTTTGCCTATTTTAAAAAAAGCGGACCTAATAAATAATAGATACTTATTTGAATTATCTCTCTCAGCATTTGTGCATTTCCAATTTGGATGTTCAATATTTTTTCAAACTTGAGTTTTGAGTCTCCCAGTATTCTCGTAAGCAAAAAGATAAGGCAAATATAAATCAGAACAAAATGAAAATTTTAAAGTTTTTGTATGCATAAACATTTGAAAACAATAATAAATGTGAGTAAGGAAAATTATTTCACACACTAAAAATGAACACCAAAGTTTTGTTCTCAACGTTGGGGAAATTCCACTAGTACAACCCCTAACAGTTTGATGGAATTTTATAAGAAAGAGATTTCTAATTGATCGTAACATGTTGTAAATGTGGTGGATATGCATTCCAGAAACATGTTGAAGATGCAAATGACCTAATGGTCCAAAAATTTCAAGGAGTAGAAAAAATTAAATTCTCGAGTTAACATGCGGTGGGATATTTACTAGAGCTAAACAACCCACTTTTTGCCTATTTTTCAAAAAGCGGACCCAAAAAATCACAGATACTTTTTGGAATTATCTCTCTCAGCATTTGTGCATTTCCATTTTGGATGGTCAATTTTTTTCCAAACATCAGTTTTCACTCTCCCAGTTTTCTCGTAAACAAAAAGATAAGGCAAATTTCGATCACAACAAAATGACAATTTTAGAGTTTATGTATGCAAAAAAATTAGAAAACTACAATAAATGTGAGTAAAGAAAATAATTTCACGCACTAAAAATGAACTCCAAAGTTTTGTTATCCACGGGTGGGAAATTCCACTCGTAGAACCCCTAATAGCTTGGTGGAATTTTATAAGAAAAAGATTTCTAATTGATCCTAATATGTTTTAAGTGTTGTGGATATGAATGCTTGAAACGTGTAGAAGATGCAAATGAGCCAATGACAAAAATTTTCATACCGTAAAAAAAATTAAATTCTCAAGTTAACGTGCGGTGGAATATTTACCAGAGCCAAACAACCCACTTTTTTCCTATTTTACAAAAATCGGACCTAAAAAATCACATATACTTTTTGGAATTATCTCTCTCAGCATTTGTGCATTTCCATTTTTAATGCTCAATTTTTTTTTCAAACTTGAGTTTTCTCTCTCCCATTTTTCTCGTAAACAAAAAGATAAGGTAAATATAGATCACAAAAAAATGAAAATTTAAGAGTTTATGTATGCAAAAAAATTTGAAAACTATAATAAATGTGAGTGAAGAAAATAATTTCACTCACTAAAAATGAACACAAAAGTTTTGTTATCCACCTTGGGGAAATTCCACTAGTACAACACCTAATAGCTTGGTGGAATTTTATAAGAAAGAGATTTCTAATTGATCCTATCATGTTTTAAATGTGGTGGATATGCATGCCAGAAATATGTTTATGATGCAAATGACCTAATGATCCGAAAATTTCAAGGAGTAGAAAAAATTAAATTCTGAAGTTAACGTAGGGTGGGATATTTACCAGAGCCAAACAACCGACTTTTTTCCTATTTTACAAAAAGCGGACCTAAAAAATCACAGATACTTTTTGGAATTATCTCTCTCAGCATTTGTATATTTCAATTATGGATGTTCAATTCTTTTTCAAACATGAGTTTTCACTCTCCCAGTTTTCTTGTAAACAAAAAGATAAGGCAAATATAGATCACAACAAAATGAAAATTTTAGAGTTCATGTACACAAAAAAATTTGAAAAATCTAATAAATGTGTGTGAAGAAAATTATTTCACATACTAAAAATGAACACCAAAGTTTTGTTATCCACGTTGGGGAAATTCCACTTGTACAACCCCTAATAGCTTGGTGGAATTTTATAAGAAAGAGATTTCTAATTGATCCTAACATGTTTTAAATGTGGTGGATATGCATGCCAGAAGCATGTTGAAGATGCAAATGACCTAATGATCCAAAAATTTCATGGAGTAGAAAAAATTATATTCTCAAGTTAACATGCGGTGGGATATTTGCTAGAGCCAAACAACCCACTTTTTTCCTATTTTACGAAAAGCGGACCTAAAAAATCAGATATACTTTTTGGAATTATCTCTCGTAGCATTTGTGCATTTCCATTTTTTATGCTCAATTTTTTTTTCAAACTTGAGTTTTCACTCTCCTGGTTTTCTCGTAAAGAAAAAGATAAAGTAAATATAGATCACAACAAAATAAAAATTTTAGAGTTTAAGTATGCAAAAAAATTTGAAAACTATAATGAATGTGAGTGAAGAAAATAATTTCACGCACTAAAAATGAACACAAAAGTTTTGTTAACCACCTTGGGCAAATTCCACTAGTACAACACCTAATAGCTTGGTGGAATTTTATAAGAAGGAGATTTCTAATTGATCCAAACATGTTTTAAGTGTGGTGGATATGCAGGCAAGAAACACGTTGAAGAAGCAAATTACCTAATGATCCTAAAAATTAAATTCTCACGTTAACGTGCGGTGGGATATTCACCAAAGCCAAACAACCCACTTTTTGCCTATTTTACAAAAATCGGACCAAAAAAATCACAGATACTTTTTGGAATTATCTTTCTCAACATTTGTGCATTTCCATTTTGGATGCGCAATTTTTTTTCAAACTTGAGTTTTCACTCTCTCTGTTTTCTCGTAAACAAAAAGATAAGGCAAATATACATCACAACGAAATGAAAATTTTAGAGTTTACGTAAGCAAAAAAATTTGAAAACTATAATAAATGTGAGTGAAGAAAACTATTTCACGCACTAAAAATGAGCACAAAAGTTTTATTATCCACGTTGGGGAAATTCCACTAGTACAACCCCTAATAGCTCTGTGGAATTTTATTAGAAAGAGATTTCTACTTGATCCTAACATGTTTTAAATGTGGTGGATATGCATGCCAGAAACATGTTGAGATGCAAATGACCTAATGATCCAAAAATATTGTAGGAGTAGAAAAAATTAAATTCTCAAGTTAACGTGCGCTGAGATATTTACCAGAGCCAAACAACCTACTTTTTGCCTATTTTAGAAAAAGCAGACCTAAAAAATCACATATATTTTTTGGAATTATCTCTGTCAGCATTTATGCATTTCCATTTTGGCTGTTCAATTTTTTTTCAAATTTGAGTGTACACTCCCCCAGTTTTCTCAAAAAAAAAAAAAGATACGACCAATATAGGTCACAACAAAATGAAAATTTTAGTTTATGTATGCAAAAAAATATGAAAACCTGTAATAAATGTGAGTGAAGAAAATTATTTCAGACACTAAAAATGAACATCAAAGTTTTGTTATCCAAGTTTGGGAAATTCCACAAGTACAACTCCTAGTAGCATGGTGGAATTTTATAAGAAAGAGACTTCTAACTGATCCTAACTTGTTTAAAATGTGGTGGATATGCATGCCAGAAACATGTTGAAGAGGCAAATGACCTAATGATCCAATAATTTCAAGGAGTAGAAAAATTAAATTCTCATGTTAACGTGTGGTGGGATATTTACCAAACCCAAACAACCCAGTTTTTGCCTATTTTACTAAAAGTGGACCTAAAAAATCACAGATACTTTTTGGAATTATCTCTCTCAGCATTTGTGCATTTCCATTATTGAATTTATTTTTTAAAAAAATTTGAGTTTTCGCTCACCCAGTTTTATCGTAAAAAAAAAAAGATAATGAAAATATAGATCACAACAAAAAAAAAAAATTTAGAGTTTATGTATGCAAAAAAAATTCTGAAACTATATTAATGTATGTGAAGAAAATTATTTCACACACTAAAAAGAAACACCCAAGTTTTGATATCCACATTGGGAAAATTCCACTAGTACAACCCCGAATAGCTTGGTGGAATTTTATAAGAAAGAGATTTCTAATTGATCCTAACATGTTTTAATTGTGGTGGATATGCAAGCCAGAAACATGTTGAAGATGCAAATGACCTAATGATCCAAAAAATTCATGGAGTAGATAAAATTAAATTCTGAAGTTAACATACGGTGGGATATTTACCAGGGCCAAACAACCCACTTTTTACCTATTTTAAAGAAAGCGGACAAAAAAATCACAGATACTTTTTGGAATTATCTCTCTCAGCATTTGTGCATTTCCATTTTGGATGTTCAATTTTTTATCAAACTTGAGTTTTCACTCTCCCAGTTTTCTTGTAAACAAAAAGATATGGCAAATATAGATCACAACAAAATGAAAATTTTAAAGTTTACGTATGCATAAAAATTTGAAAACAATAGTAAATGTGACTGAAGAAAATTATTTCATGTACTAAAAATGAACACCAAAGCTTTGTTATCAAAGTTGAGGAAATTCCACTAGTACAACCCCTAATAGTTTGGTGGAATTTTACAAGAAAGAGATTTCTAATTGATCCTAACATGTTGTAAATGTGGTGGATATGCATGCAATAAACAGGGTGAAGATGCAAATGACCTAATGATCCAAAATTTTCAAGGAGTAGAAAAAATTAAATTCTCAAGTTAACATGCGTTGGGATATTAACTAGAGCCAAACAACCCACTTTTTGTCTATTTAACAAAAGGGGGACCCAAAAAATCCCAGATACTTTTTGGAATTATCTCTCTCTGCATTTGTGCATTTCCATTTTGGATTTCTGTTTTTTTCCAAACGTGAGTTTTCACTCTCCTAGTTTTCTCGTAAACAAAAAGATAAGGATTATTTAGATCACAACAAAACTAAAATTTTAGAGTTTATGTGTGCAAAAATATTTGAAAACATTATTAAATGTGAGAGAAGAAAATAATTTCACGCACAAAAAATGAACACCAGAGTTTTGTTATCCACGGGTGGGAAATTCCACTCGTAGAACCCCTAATAGCTTGGTGGAATTTTATAGGAAAGAGATTTCTAATTGATGCTAATATGTTTTCAGTGTGGTGGATATGCATGCCAGAAACATGTTGAAGATGCGAATGACCTAATGACCAAAAATTTCAAGCAGTAGAAAAAATTAAATTCTCAAGTTAACGTGCGGTGGGTTATTTACCAGAGCCAAACAATCCACCTTTTGCCTATTTTACAAAAAGCGGACCCGAAAAATCACAGATACATTTTGGAATTATCTCTCTCAGCATTTGTGCATTTCCATTTTGGATGTTCAATTTTTTTTCAAACTTGAGTTTTCAGTCTCCCAGTTTTCTCGTAAACAAAAGATAAGGCAAATATAGATCACATCAAAATGAAAATTTAAGAGTTTTTGTATGCAAAAAAAATTGAAAACTGAAAAAAATGTATGTGGAGAAAATTATTTCACGCACTAAAAATGAACACCAAAGTTTTATTATCCACATTGGGGATATTCCACTAGTACTACCCCTAATAGCTTAGTGGAATTTTATAGGGAAGAGATTTCTAATTCATCCTAACAAGTTTTAAATGTGGTGGAAATGCTTGCCAGAAACATGTTGAAGATGCAAATGACCTAATGATAAAAAAATTTCGAGTAGAAAAAATTAAATTCTCTGGTTAACGTCTGGTGGGATATTTACCAAAGCCAAACAACCCACTTTTTGCCTTTTTGACAAAAAGCAGACCAAAAAATTCACAAATACTTTTTGAAATTATCTCTCTCAGCATTAGTAACAAAAAGATAAGGCAAATACAGATCACAACTAAATGAAAAATTTAGAGCTTATGTATGCGAAAAAATTGAAAAAAATAATAAATTTGAGTGAAGAAAGTTATTTCACGCACTAAAAATGTACACCAAAGTTTTGTTATCCACGTTGGGGAAATTCCAATAGTACAACCCCTAATAGCTTGGTGGAATTTTATAAGAAAGAGATTTCTAATTGATCCTAACATGTCGTATATGTGGTGGATATGCATGCCAGAAACATATTCAAGACGCAAATGACCAAATGTTCCAAAAATTTCATGATGTAGAAAAATTAAATTCTCATGTTAACATGTGGTGGGATATTTACCAGACCCAAACAACCCACTTTTTGCCTATTTTACAAAAAGCGGACCTGAAAAATCACAGATACTTTTTGGAATTATCTCTCTCAGCATTGTGCATTTCCATTTTAGATGTTCAATTTTTTTTCAAACTTGAGTTCTCACTCACCCAATTTTCTTGTAAACAAAAAGTTAAGGCAAATATAGATCACAACAAAATGAAAATTTAAATTTTACGTATGCATAAAAATTTTAAAAAATAATAACTATGAGTGAAGAAAATTATTTCACGCACTAAAAATTATCAACGTTAGGGAAATTCCACTAGTACAACCCCTAGTAGCTTGGTGGAATTTTATAAGAAAGAGATTTCTAATTGATCCTAACATGTTGTAAATGTGGTGGAAATGCATTCCATAAACAAGTTGAAGATGCAAATGACCTAATGATCCAAAAATTTCAAGGAGTAGAAAAAATTAAATTCTCAAGTTAACGTGCGGTGGGATATGTACCAGAGCCAAACAACACACTTTTTGCCTATTTTTGAAAAACAGAGCTAAAAAATCAAAGAGAGTTTTTGGAATTATCTCTCCAAGCATTTCTGCATTTCCATTTTTGCAGTTCAATTTTTTTTCAAACTTGAGTTTTCACTCCCCTAGTTTTCTCAAAAACAAAAAGATAAGGCCAATATAGATCACAACAAAATGAAAATTTTAGAGTTTATATATGCAAAAAATTTTGAAAAATATAATAAATGTTACTGAAGAAAATTATTTCATGCATTAAAAATAAACACCAAAGTTTTGTTATCCGCGTTGGAGAAATCCCAAGAGTACAACCCCTAATAGCATGGTGGAATTTTATCAGAAATAGACTTCTAACTTATCCTAACATGTTTAAAATGTGGTGGATATGCATGCCAGAAACATGTTGAAGATGCAAATGACCAAATGATCCAAAAATTTCAAGGAGTAGAAAAAATGAAATTCTCAAGTTAACATGCCTTGGGATATTTACTAGAGCCAAACAACCCACACTTTGGCTATTTTACCAAAAAAAGACCTAAAAAATCACAGATACTTTTTGGAATTATCTCTCTCAGCATTTGTGTATTTCCATTTTGGATGTTCAATTTTTTTAAAAATTTGACATTTCGCTCTCCCAGTTTTATCGTAAAAAAAAATATAAAGCAAATATACATCACAACAAAATGAAAATTTTAGAGTTTATGTACGCAAACAAATTTAAAAACTATAATAAAGCTAATTGAAGAAAATTATTTCACTCACTAAAAAGAAACACCAAAGTTTTGATATCCACGTTGGGGAAATTCCACTAGTACAACCCCGAATAGCTTGGTGGAATTTTAAAAGAAAGAGATTTCTAATTGATCCTAACATGTTTTAATTGTGGTGGATATGCATGCCAGAAACATGTTGAAGATGCAAATGACCTAATGATTCAAGAATTTCAAGGAGTAGAAAAAATTAAATTCTCAAGTTAACGTGCAGTGGGATATTTACTAGAGCCAAACCCACGTTTTGTATTTTACAAAATACGGACCTAAAAAATCACAGATACTTTTTGGAATTATCTCTCTCGGCATTTGTGCATTTCCATTTTGGATGTTCAATTTTTTTTCAAACTTGAGTTTTTACTCTCCCAGTTTTCTCATAAACAAAGAGATAAGGCAAAAAAAGATCACAACAAAATGAAAATTTTTGAGTTCATGTATGCAAAAAAATTTGAAAACTATAATAATGTGAGTGAAAAAAATTATTGCACGCACTAAAAATGAACACCAAAGTTTTGTTATCCACGTTGGGGAAATTCCACTAGTTCAACCTTTAATAGCTTGGTGGAATTTTTTAAGAAAGAGAATTCTAATTGATCCTAACATGTTTTAAATGTGGTGGATATGCAAGCCAGAAACACATTCAAGATGCAAATGACCTAATGATCAGAAAATTTCTAGGAGTAGAAAAAAATAAATTCTTAAGTTAACGTGCGGTGGAATATTTACCAGAGTCAAACAACCCACTTTTTGCCTATTTGACAAAAAGTGGACCTAAGAACATCACAGATACTTCTTTGAATTATGTCTCTCAGCATTTGTGCATTTCCATTTTAGATGTTCAATTTTTTTTTCAAACTTGAGTTTTCTCTCTCCTGGTTTTCTCGTAAACAAAAAAGATAAGGCAAATATAGATAAAAAAAACTGAAAATTTTAGAGTTTATGTGTGCAAAAAAATTTGAAAACTATAACAAATGTGAGTGAATAAAATTATTTCATGCACTAAAAATGAACACCAAAGTTTTGTAAGAAAGAGATTTCTAATTGATCCTAACATGTTGTAAATGTGGGGATATGCATGCCAGAAACATGTTGAAGATGCAAATGACCTAATGATCCAAAAATGTCGAGGAGTAGAAAAATTAAATTCTCAAGTTAACGTGCAGAGGGATATTTACGAGATCCAAACAACCCAGTTTTTGCGAATTTTCCAAAAAGCGGATCTAAAAAATCACAGATACTTTTTGTAATTATCTCTCTGAGCATTTGTTCATTTCTATTTTGGATGTTAAATTTTTTTTCAAACTTGAGTTTTTACTCTCCTAGTTTTCTCGTTAACAAAAAGATAAGCCAAATACTGATCACAACAAATTGAAAATTTTAGAGTTTATGTATACAAAAAAATGTGAAAATTATAATAATTGTGAGTGAAGAAAATTATTTCAGGCACTAAAATTGAGCACCAAAGTTTTGTTATCCACGTTATGCAAATTCCACAAGTACAGCCCCCTAATAGTTGGTAGAATTTTATAAGAAAGAGATTTCTAATTGATCCTAACATGTTTTAAATGTGGTGGATATGCAAGCCAGAAACATGTTGAAGATGCAAATGACCTAATGATCCAAAAATTTCAAGGAGTAGAAAAAATTAAAATCTCAAGTTAATGTGCGGTGGGATATTTACCAGAGCCAAACAATCCAGTTTTTGCCTATTTTACAAAAAGCGGACCTTAAGAATCACAGATACTTTTTGGAATTATCTCTCTCAACATTTGTGCATTTCCATTTTGGATGTTGAATTTTTTTTCAAACTTGAGTTTTTACTCTCCTAGTTTTCTCGTAAACAAAAAGATAAGCAGAATATTGATCACAACAAAATCAAAATTTTAGAGTTTATGTATGCAAAAAATTTTGAAAACTATAATAAATGTGAGTGAGAAAAAAAATTTCATGCACTAAAAATGAACACCAAAGTTTTGTTATCCACGTTGGGGAAATTCCACTAGTACAACCCCTAATTGCTTGGTGGAATTTTATAAGAAAGAGATTTCTAATTGATCTTAACATGTTTTAAATGTGGAGGATATGCATGCCAGAAACACGTTGTAGATGCAAATGACCTAATGATCCAAAATTTTCAAGGAGTAGATAAAATTAAATTCTAAAGTTAAAATGCAGTGGAATATTTACTAGAGCCAAACAACCCACTTTTTACCTATCTTACAAAAAGCGACCTAAAAAATCATAGATACTTTTTGGAATTATCTCTCTCAGCATTTGTACATTTCCATTTTGGATGTCCAATTTTTTTTCAAACTTCTATTTTCTCTCTTCCAATTTTCTCGTACACAAAAGGATAAGGCAAATAAAGATCACAACAAAATGAAAATTTTAGAGGTCATGTATGCAAGAAAATTTGAAAACTATAATAATTGTGAGTGAAGAAAATTATTTCACGCACTAAAACTGAACACCAAAGTTTTGTTATCCACGTTGGGGAAATTCCACTAGTACAACCCCTAATAGCTTGGTGGAATTTTATAAGAAAGAGATTTCTAATTGATCCTAACATGTTTTAAATGTGGTGGATATGCATGACAGAAACATGTTGAAGATGCAAATGACCTAATGATCCAAAAATTTCAAGGAGTAGAAAAAATTAAATTCTCAAGTAAACGTGCAGTGGGATATTTACTGGACCCAAACAACTCACTTTTTGCTTATTTTACAAAAAGCGGACCTAAAAAATCATAAATACTATTTAGAATTATCTCACTAAGCATTTTTGCATTTCCATTTGGGAAGCTCAATTTTTTTTCAAACTTGAGTTTTCACTCTCCCAGTTCTCTCGTAAAAAAAAAGATAAGGCAAATATAGATCACAACCAAATGAAAATTTCAGAGTTCATGTATGCAAAAAAATTTTGAAAACTATAATAAATGTGAGTGAAGAAAATTATTTCATGCACTAAAAATGAACACCAAAGTTTTGTTATCCTCGTTGGGGAAATTCCACTAGTTCAACTCCTAATAGCTTGGTGGAATTTTATAAGAAAGAGATTTTTAATTTTCCTAACATATTTTAAATGTGGTGGATATGGATGCCACAAACATGTTGAAGATGCAAATTACCTAATGATGCAAAACTTCAAGGACTAGAAAAAATTAAATTCTCAAGTTAACGCGCGGTGGGATATTTACCAAAGGCGAACAACCCACTTTTTGCCTATTTTACAAAAAGCGGACCTAAAAAATCATAGAAACTTTTTGGAATTATCTCTCTCAGCATTTGTGCATTTCCATTTTGGATCAATTTTTTTTCAAACTTGACTTTTCACTCTCCAAGTTTTCTCTAAAACAAAAAGATAAGGCAAATATAGATCAAAAGGAAATGAAAATATTAGAGTTCATATATGCAAAAAAATTTGAAAACGATCATAAATGTGAGAGAAGAAAATTATTTCACGCACAAAAAATGAACACCAAAGTTTTGTTATCCACGTTGGGGAAATTCCACTAGTACAACCCTTAATAGCTTGGTGGAATTTTATAAGAAAGAGATTTCTAATTAATCCTAACATGTTGTAAATGTGGTGGATATGCATTCCGGCAACATGTTGAAGATGTAAATGACTTAATGATCCAAAAATTTGAAGGAGTAGAAAAAAATTAAATTCTCAAGTGAACGTGCGGTGGGATATTTACCGGAGCCAACAACCCACTTTTTGCCTATTTTACAAAAAGCGGACATAAAAAATCACAGATACTTTTTGGAATTATCTCTCTGAGCATTTGTTCATTTTCATTTTGGATGTTCAATTTTTTTTCAAACTTGATTTTTCACTCTCCCAGTTTCTCTTGAACAAAAAGATAAGGCAAATATAGATCACAGAAAAATGAAAATTTTAGTGTTTATGTATGCAAAAAAATTGGAAAACTACAATAAACGTGAGAGAAGAAAGTTATTTCACGCACTCAAAATGAATGACAAAGTTTTGGTATCCACGTTTGGGAAATTCCACTAGTTCAACCAGTAATGGCTTGGTGGAATTTTAAAAGAAATAGATTTCTAATTGATCCAAACATGTTTTAAATGTGGTGGATATGCATGTCAGAAACTTGTTGAAGATGCAAATGAGCTAATGATCCAAAAATTTCATGGACTAGAAAATTTTAAATTCTCAAGTTAACGTGCGGTGGGATATTTACCAGAGACAAACAATTCACTTTTTGCCTATTTTACAAAAAGCTGACCTAAAAAATCACAGATACTTTTTGGATTTATCTCTCTCAGCATTTGTGCATTTCCATTTTGGATGTTCAATTTTTTTTCAAACTTGAGTTTTCACTCTCCCAGTTTTCTCGTAAACAAAAAGATAAGGAAAATATAGATCGCAACAAAATGTCAATTTTAGTGTTTATGTATGCAAAAAAATTTGAAAACTATATTCAGTGTGTGTGAAGAAAATTATTTCACGCACTACTACAACCCCTAATAGCTTGGTGGAATTTTATAAGAAAGAGATTTTTAATTGATCCAAACATGTTTTAAGTATGGTGGATATGCATCCGAGAAACATGTTGAAGAAGCGAATGACCTAATCATCCAAAAATTTTGAGGACTAGAAAAAATTAAATTCTCAAGTTAACATGCGATCGGATATTTACTAGAGACAAACACCCCACTTTTTGCCTATTTTACAAAAAGTGGACCTAAAAAATTACAGATACTTTTTGGAATTGTGTCTCTCAGCAGTTGTGCATTTCCATTTTGGATGTTGAATTTTTTTTCAAACTTGAGTTTTCACTCTTCCAATTTTCTCGTAAACAAAAAGATAAGGCAAATATAGATCACAAAAAATTAAAATTTTAGAGTTTATGTTTGCAAAAAAATTTCAAAACTCTAATAAATGTGAGTGAAGAAAATTATTTAACGTACTAAAAATGAACACTAATGTTTTGTTATCCATGGTGGGGAAATTGCACTTGTACAACCCCTAATAGCTCTGCGGAATTTTATAAGAAAGAGATTTCTAATTGATCCTAACATGTTGCCAGAAAAATGTTGAAGATGCAAATGACCTAATGATCAAAAAATTTGAAGGAGTAGAAAAATTTAAATTTTCAAGTTAACACGCGGTGGGATATTTACCAGAGCCAAACAACGCACTTTTTTCCCATTTTACAAAAAGCGGACCTAAAAAATCACAGATACTTTTTGGATTTATCTCTCACCATTTGTGCATTTCTATTTTGGATGTTCAATTTTTCTTCAAACTTGAGTTTTCACTCTCCCAGTTTTATCGTAAAGCAAAAGATAAGGCAAATATTGATCACAACAAAATGAAAATTTTAGAGTTAATGTATGCAAAAATTTTGGAAATTATATTAAATTGGAGTGAAGAAAATTATTTCACGCACTAAAAATGAACACCAAAGTTTTATTATCCACGTTGGGGAAATTCCACTTGTAGAACCCCTATTAGCTGGGTGGAATTTTAAAAGAAAGACATTTCTAATTGATGCTAACATGTTTTAAATGTGGTAGATATGGATGCCAGTAACATGTTGAAGATGCAAATGACCTAATGATCCAAAAATTTCAAGGAGTACAAAAAATTGAATTCTCAAGTTAACCCGCGGTGGGATATTTAGCAGGCCAAAACAACCCACTTTTTGCCTTTTTTGAAAAATGCGGACCTAAAAAATCATAGATACTTTTTGGAATTATCTCTCTTAGCTTTTGTGCAATTCCATTTTAGATGTTCAATTTTTTTTCAAACTTGACTTTTCATTCTCCCTGTTGTCTCTTAAACAAAAAAATAAGGCAAAATATACATCACAACAAAATGAAAATTTTAGAGTTTATGTATGCAAAAAATTATGTAAACTATAATAAATGTGAGTGAAGAAAATTATTTCATGCACTAAAAATGAATACCAAAGTTTTGTTATCAACGTTGGGGAAATTCCACGAGTACAACCACTAATAGCTTGGTGGAATTTTATAAGAAAGATATTTTTAATTGATCCTAACATGTTTTAAATGTGGTAGATATGCATTCCAGACACATGGTTAAGATGCAAATGTCCTAATGATCTAAAATTTTCAAAGAGTAGAAAAAATTAAAAGTTAACGTGCGGTGGGAGATTTACCATAGCCAAACAACCCACTTTTTGCCAATTTTACAAAAAGCAGACCTGAAAAGTCACAGACACTTTTTGGAATTATGTCTCTCAGTATTTGTGCATTTCCATATTGGATGTTCAATTTTTTTTCAAACTTGAGTTTTTACTCTCCCAGTTTTCTCATAAACAAAAAGATAAGGCAAATATAGATCACAACAAAATGAAAATTTTAGAGTTTAAGTATGCAAAAAAATTTGAAAACTATAATAAATGTGAGTGAAGAAAATTATTTCATGCACTAAAAATGAACACCAAGGTTTTGTTATCCACGTTGGGGAAATTCCTCTAGTACAACACCTAGTAGCTAGGTGGAATTTTATAAGAAAGAGATTTCAAATTGATCCTAACATGTTTTAAATGTTGTGGATATGCACGCCAGAAACATGTTGAAGATGCAAATGACCTAATGATCCAAAAATTTCTAGGAGTAGAACAAATTAAATTATCTAGTTAACGTGCGGTAGGATAATTACCAGAGCCAAACAACCCACTTCTTACTTATTTTACAAAAAACGGAACTAACAAATCAAAAATACTTTTTTGGAATTATCTCTCTCAGCATTTGTGCATTTCCATTTTGGATGTTCAATTATTTTTCAAACTTGAGTTTTCACTTACGCAGTTTATTCGTAAACAAATAGATAAGGCAAATATAGATCACAAAAAAATAAAAATTTAAGAGTTAATCTATGCAAAAAAATTAGAAAACCATAATAAATGTGAGTGAAGAAAATTATTTGACGCACTAAAAATGAACTCCAAAGTATTGTTATCCATGTTGGGGAAATTCCACTAGTACAACCCCTAATTGCTTGGTGGACTTTTATAAGAAAGAGATTTCTAATTGATCCTAACATGTTTTAAATGTGGTGGATACACATGCCATGTTGAAGATGCAAATGACCTAATGATCCCAAAATTTCGAGTAGAAAAAATTAAATTCATAAGTTAACGTGCGGTGGGATATTTACCAGAGCCAAACAACCCACTTTTTACCTATTTGACAAAAAACAAACCTAAAAAATCACAAATACTTTTTGGAATTATCTCTCTCAGCATTTGTGCATTTCGATTTTGGATGTTCAATTTTTTTTCAAACTTTAGTTTGCACTCTCCCTGTTTTCTAGTAAACAAAAAGATAAGGCAAATATAGATCACAACAAAATCAAAATTTTAGAGTTTATGTACGCAAAAATATTTGCAAACTTTAATAATGTGACTGAAGAAAATTATTTCACACACTAAAAATGAACACCAAAGTTTGGTTATCCACGTTTGGGAAATTCCTCTAGTACAACCCCTAATAGCTTGGTGGAATTTTATAAGAAAGAGATTTCAAATAGATCCTAACATGTTTTAAATGTTGTGGATATGCATGCCAAAAACATGTTGAAGATGCAAATGACCTAATGATCCAAAAATTTCAAGGAGTAGAAAAAATTAAATTATCAAGTTAACGTGCGGTGGGATATTTAACAGAGCCAAACAACCCACTTTTTTCCTATTTAACAAAAACCGGACCTAAAAAATTACGGATACTTTTTGGAATTATCTATCTCAGTATTTTTGCAATTCCATTTTGGATGTTCAAATTTTTTTCAAACTTGAGTTTTCACTCTCGCAGTTTTCTCGTAAACAAATAGATAAGGCAAATATAGATCACAACAAAATGAAAATTTTAGAGCATGTGAGTGAAGAAAATTATTTGACGAACTAAAAATGAACACCAAAGTTTTGTTATCCACGTTGGGGAAATTCCACTAGTAAAACCCCTGATAGCATGGTGGAATTTTATAAGAAAGAGATTTCTAATTGATCCTAACATGTTTTAAATCTGGTGGATACGCATGCCAGAAACATGTTGAAGATGCAAATAACCTAATGATACAAAAATTTCAAAGAGTAGAAAAAATTAAATTCTCATGTTAACGTGCGGTGGGATATTTACCAAAGCCAAACAACCCAATTTTTGCCAATTTTACAAAAAGCGGACCTAAAAAATTACAAATACTTTTTGGAATTATCTCTCTCAGCATTTGCGCATTTCCATTTTCGGAGTTCAATTTTTTATGAAACTTGAGTTTTTACTCTCCCAGTTTTCTCGTAAACAAAAAGATAAGCCAAATATTGATCACAACAAAATGAAAATTTTAGAATTTATGTATGCAAAAAAATTTAAAAACTGTAATAAATGTGAGAGAAGGAAATTATTTCCGGCACTAAAAATGAACACCAAAGTTTTGTTATCCACATTGGGGAAATTCCACTAGTACAACCTCTAATAGCTTGGTGGAATTTTATAAGAAAAATATTTCTAATTGATCCTAACAAGTTTTAAATGTGGTGGATATGCATTCATAAAGCATGTTGAAGATGCAAATGACCTAATGATCGAAAAATTTCAACGAGTCAAAAAAATTAATTTCTCAAGTTAACGTGCGGAAGGATATTTACTAGAGTCAAACAACCAACTTTTGCCTCTTTTACGAAAAGCGGACCTAAAAAATCATAGATACTTTTTGGAATTATCTCTCTTAGCATTTCTGCATTTCCATTTTGGATGTTCAATTTTTTTTCAAACATGAGTTTTCACTTTCCCAGTTTTCTCGTGAAAAAAAGATAGGGCAAATATAGATCACAACCAAATGAAAATTTTAGAGTTCATGTATGCAAAAAAATTTGAAAACTATAATAAATTTGAGTGAAGAAAATTATTTCATGCATTAAAAATGATCACCAAAATTTTGTTATCCACGTTGGGGAAATTCCAGTAGTACAACCTCTAATAGCTTGGTGGAATTTTATAAGAAAGAGATTTCTAATTGATCCTAACAAGTTTTAAACGGGGGGGGGGATATGCATGCCAGAAACACGTTGAAGATGCAAATGACCTAATGATCCAAAAATTTCAAGAAGAAGAAAAAATTAAATTCTCAAGTTAACGTGCAGTGGGATATTTACAAGAGCCCAACAACCCAATTTTTTTCCTATTGTACAAATAGCAGACCTAAAAAATCACAGTTAATTTTTCGAATTATCTCTCTCAGCATTTGTTCATATCCATTTTGGATGTTGAATTTTTTTTCAAACTAGAGTTTTCACTCTCCCATTTTTCTCGTAAAAAAAATAGATAAGGCAATATAGATCACAACAAAATGAAAATTTTAGATTTCATGTATGCAAAAAAATTTGAAAACTATAATAAATGTGAGAGAAGAAAATTATTTCACGCACTAAAAATGAGCACCAAAGTTTTGTTATCCACGGTTGGGAAATTCCACAAGTACAACCCCTTATAGCTTGGTGGAATTTTATAAGAAAGAGATTTCTAATTGATCCTAACATGTTGTAAATGTGGTGGATATGCATGCCAGAAACATGTTGAAGAGGCAAATGTGCTAATGATCCAAAAATTTCAAGGAATAGAAAAAGTTAAATTCTCAAGTTCACCTGCAGTGGGATATTTACCAGAGCCAAACAACCCACTTTTTGCCTATTTTACAAAAAGCGGACCTAAAAACTCACAGATACTTTTTGGAATTATCTCTCTCAGTATTTGTGCATTTCCTTTTTGGATGTTCAATTTTTTTTCAAACTTAAGTTTTCACTCTTCCTATTTTCTCGTAAACAAAAAGATAAAACAAATATAGGACACAACAAAAAGAAAATTTTAGAGTTCATGTATGAAATTTTTTTTGAAAACAACAATAAATGTGAGTGAAGAAAATTTTTTCACACACTAAAAATGAACACCAAAGTTTTGTTATCCACGTTGGGGAAATTCCACGAGTACAAGCCCTAATAGCTTTGTGGAATTTTATAAGAAAGAGATTTCTAATTGATCCTAACATGTATTAAACGTGGTGGATATGCATGCCAGCAACATGTTGAAGATGCAAATTACCTAATGATCCACAACTTTGAAGGAGTAGAAAAAAAAAATTCTCAAGTTAATGTGCGGTGGGATATTTACTAGAGCCAAATAACCCACTTTTTGCCTATTTTACAAAAAGTGGACCTAAAAAATCACAGATACTTTTTGGAATTATCTCTCTCAGCATTTGTGCTTTTATATTTTGGATTAATTTTTTTTCGAACTTGAGTTTTCACTCTCCGAGTTTTCTCTTAAACAAAAAGATAAGGCAAATATAGATCAAAAGAAAATGAAAATTTTTGAGTTCATGTATGCAAAAAAAATTGAAAACGATAATAAATGTGAGTGAAGAAAATTATTTCAAGCACAAAAAATGAACACTACAGTTTTGTTATCTACGTTTAGGAAATTCCACTAGTACAACCCCTAATAGCATGGTAGAATTTTATAAGAAAGAAATTTATAATTGATCCTAACATGTTTTAAATGTGGTGGATATGCATGCCAGAAACAAGTTGAAGATGCAAATGTGCTAATGATCCAAAAATTTTAAGGACTAGAAAAAATTAAATTCTCAAGTGAACGTGCAGTGGGATATTTACATGAGCCAAACAACCCACTCTTTACCTATTTTACGAAAAGCAGACCTAAAAAATCACAAATACTTTTTGGAATTATCTCTCTCAGCATTTGTGATTTTCCAATTTGGATGTCCAATTTTTTTTCAAACTTGAGTTTTCACTCTCCTAGTTTTCTCGCAAACAAAAAGATAAGGCAAATATAGATCACAACAAAATGAAAATTTTTGATTTCATGTATGTAAAAGAAATGTAAAACTATAATCAATGTGAGTGAAGAAAATGATTTCACGCACTAAAAATGAGCACCAAAGTTTTGTTATCCACGTTGGGGAAATTCCACGAGTACAACCCCTAATAGCTTGGTGAAATTTTATAAGATAGAGATTTCGAATTGATCCTAACATGTTTTAAATGTGGTGGATATGCATGCCATAAACATGTTGAAGATGCAAATTACCTAATTATCCAAAACTTTCAAGGACTAGAAAAAATTAAATTCTCAAGTTAACGTGCGGTGGGATATTTACCAGAGCCAAACAACCCACCTTTTTCTTATTTTACAAAAAGCGGACCTAAAAAATCACTGATACTTTTTGGAATTATCTCTCTCAGCATTTGTGTATTTCCATTTTGGATCAATTATTTGTCAAACTTAAGTTTTCACTCTCTCAGTTTTCTCTTAAACAAAAAGATAAGGCAAATATAGATCAAAAGAAAATGAAAATTTTAGAGTTCATGTATGAAAAAAAAATTAAAATGATAATAAATGTGAGTGAAGAAAATTATTTCACGCACAAAAAACTGAACTCCAAAGTTTCATTATCTACGTTTAGGAAATTCCACTATTACAACCCCTAATAGCTTGGTGGAATTTTATAAGATAAAGATTTCTAATTGATCCTAACATGTTCTAAATGTGGTGGATATGCATGCCAGAAACAAGTTGAAGATGCAAATGAGCTAATGATCCCAAAACTTGAAAGAGTAGAAAAAATTAAATTCTCAAGTTAACGTGCGGTGGGATATTTACCAGAGCCAAACAACCCACTTTTTCCCTATTTCACAGAAAGCGCTCCTAAAAAATCACAGAGACTATTTTGAATTATCTATCTCAGCATTTGTGCATTTTCATGTTGGATATTCAATTTTTTTTCGAACTTGAGTTTTCTCTCTCCCAGTTTTCTAGTAAACAAAACGATAAGGCAAATATAGTTCACAAGAAAATGAAAATTTTAGAGTTTATGTATGCAAAAAAATTTGAAAACTGTAATAAATGTGAGTGAAGAAAATTATCTCACGCACTAAAAATGAACACCAAAGTTTTGTTATCCACGTTGGTGCAATTCCACTAGTACAATCCCCAAAAGCTTGCTGGAATTTAAAAGAAAGAGATTTCTAATTGATCCTAACATGTTCTAAATGTGGTGTATATGCATGCCAGAAACATATTGAAGATGCAAATGAGCTACTGATCCAAAAATTTCAACGAGTAGAAAAAATTAAATTCTCAAGTTAACGTGCGATGGGATATTTACATGAGCCAAACAACCCACTTTTTGCCTATTTTACAAAGAACGGACTTAAAAAATCATAGACACTTTTTGGAATTATCTCTTTCAGCATTTGTGCATTTCCATTGTGGATGTTCAATTTTTTTTCAAACATGAGTTTTCACTCTCTATGTTTTCTCGTAAACAAAAAGATAAGGCAAATATAGATCACAACAAAATGAAAATTTTAGAGTTCATGTATGAAAAAAAATTGAAAACTATAATAAATGTGAGTGAAGAAAATTATTTCACACACTAAAAATGAACACCAAAGTTTTGTTTTCCGCGTTGGGGAAATTCCACTAGTACAACCCCTAATAGTTTGGTGGAATTTTATAAGAAAGAGATGTCTAATTGATCCTAACGTGTTTTAAATGTGGTGGATATGCATGCCAGAAACATGTTGAAGATGCAAATTACCTAATGATCCAAAACTTTCAAGGAGTAGAAAAAATTAAATTCTCAAGTTAACGTGTGGTGGGATATTTACCAGAGCCAAACAACTAACTTTTTTCTTATTTTACGAACAGCAGACCTAAAAAATCATAGATACTTTATGGAATTATCTCTCTCTGCATTTGTGCATTTCCATTTTGGATCAATTTTTTTTCAAACTTGAGTTTTCACTCTCCAAGTTTTCTCTTAAACAAAATGATAAGGCTAATATAGATAAAAAAATGAAAATATTAAAGTTCATGTATTCAAGAAAATTAGAAAACGATAATAAATGTGAGTGAAGAAAATTATTTCACGCACTAAATATGAACACCAAAGTTTTGTTATCCACGTTGGGGAAATTTCACTAGTACAACCCCTAATTGCTTGGTGGAATTTTATAAGAACGAGATTTCAAATTGATCCTAACATGTTGTAAATGTGGTGGATATGCATGCCGAAAACATGTTGAAGATTTAAATGACTTAATGATCAAAAAATTTCAAGGAGTAGAAAAAATTAATTTCTCAAGTTAACGTGCGGTGGGATATTTATCAGAGCCAAACAACCCACTTTTTACCTATTTTACAAAAAGCGTACCTTAAAAATCACAGATAATTTTTGGAATTATATATCTCTACATTTATGCATTTCCATTTTGGATGTTCAATTTTTTTTAAAACTTGACTTTTCTCTCTCCCAATTTTCGTGTAAACAAAAAGATAAGGCTAATACAGATAACAACAAAATGAAAATTTTTGAGTTTATGTATACAAAAAAATTTGAAAACTATAATAAATGTGAGTGAAGAAAGTTATTTCACGCACTCAAAATGAACAACAAATGTTTTGTGTCCACGTTGGAGAAATTCCACTAGTACATCCCCTAATAGCTCGGTGGAATTTTATAAGAAATAAATTTCTAGTGGATCCTAACATGTTTTAAATGTGGCGGATATGCATGCCGGAAACATGTTGAAGACGAAAATGACTTAATAATCCAAATATTTCAAGGAGTAGAAAAAATTAAATTCTCAAGTTAACGTGCAATGGGATATTTACTAGAGCCAAAAAACCCACTTTTTGCCTATTTAACAAAAAGCAGACCTAAAAAATCACAGATACGTTTTGGATTTATATCTCTCAGCATTTGTGCATTTCCATTTTCGATGTTCAATTTTTTTCAAACTTGAATTTTCACTCTCCCAGTTTTCTCTTAAACAAAAAGAAAAGGCATTTATAGATCAAAAGAAAATGAAAATTTTAAAGTTCATGTATTCAAAAAAATTAGAAAACGATAATAAATGTGAGTGAAGAAAATAATTTCACGCACTAAAAATGAACACCAAAGTTTTGTTATCCACGTTGGGGAAATTCCACTAGTACAACCCCTAATAGCTTGGTGGAATTTTATAAGAAAGAGATTTCTAATTGATCCTAACATGTTGTAAATGTGGTGGATATGCATGCCGGAAACATGTTGAAGATTTAAATGACTTCATGATCCAAAAATTTCAAGGAGTAGAAAAAATTAATTTCTCAAGTTAACGTGCGGTGGGATATTTACCTGAGCCAAACAACCCACTTTTTACCTATTTTACAAAAACCGGACCTAAAAAATCACACATAATTTTTGGAATTATATCTCTCAGCATTTATGCATTTCCATTTTGGATGTTCAATTTATTTTCAAACTTGATTTTTCACTCTCCCAGTTTTCACATAAACAAAAAGATAAGGCAAATAGAGATCACAACAAAATGAAAATTTTAGAGTTTATGTGTACAAAAAAAATTGAAAACTATAATAAATGTGAGTGAAGAAAGTAATTTCGCACACTCAAAATGAAGAGAAAATTTTTTGTATCCACGTTTGGGAAATTCCTCGTGTACAACCCCTAATAGATTGGTGGAATTTTATAAGAAAGAGATTTCTAAATTATCCTAACATGTTTTTAATGTTGTGGATATGCATGCGTGAAACATGTTGAAGATGCAAATGACCTAATGATCCAAAAATTTCAAGTTGAAAAAATTAAATTCTCAAGTTAATGTGCGTTAGGATATTTACCTGAGCCGAACAACACAATTTTTGCCTATTTTAGAAAAAACTGACCTAAAAAATCACATATACTTTTTGGAATTATCTCTCTCAGCATTTGTGCATTTCCATTTTGGATGTTCAATTTTTTTTCAAACTTGATTTTTCACTCTCCCAGTTTTCTCATAAACAAAAAGATAAGGCAAATATAGATCACAACAAAATGAAAATTTTAGAGTTTTTGTATGCAAAAATATTTGAAAACTATAATAAATGTGAGTGAAGAAAGTTATTTCACGCACGAAAAATGAACAACAAAGTTTTGGTATCCACATTGGGGAATTTCCACAAGTACAACCCCAAATAGCTTGGTGGAATTTTATAAGAAAGAGATTTGTAATTGATCCTAATATGTTTTAAATGAGGTGGATATGCATGCCAAAAATATATTGAAGTTGCAAATTACCTAATGATCCAAAAATTTTATGGAGTAGACAAAATTAAATTCTCAAGTTAATGTGCGGTGGGATATTTACCAGAGACGAACAACCCAATTTTTGCCTATTTTACAATAAGTGGAACTAAAAAATCACAAATACTTTTTGGATTTATCTCTCTTAGCATTTGTGCATTTCCATTTTGGATGTTCAATTTTTTTTCAAAATGGTGTTCTTACTCTCCGAGTTTTCTCGTAACAAAAAGATAGGTCACAACAAAATAAAATTTTTAGAGTTTATGTATGCAAAAAAAAATAAAAAACTATAATCAATGTGAACGAAGAAAATTATTGCACGCACTAAAATTGAACACCAAAGTTTTCCTATCCACGTTGGGGAAATTCAACTAGTACAACGCCTAATGGCTTGGTGGAATTTTATAAGAAAGAGATTTCTAATTGAACCAAACATGTTTTAAGTGTGGTGGATATGCATGCCGGAAACATGATGAAGATGCAAATGAGCTAATGATCCAAAATTTTCAAGAAGTAGAAAAAATTAAATTCTCAAGTTAACGTGCGGTGGGATATTTACCAAAGCCAAACAACCCACTTTTTGCCTATTTTAGAAAAATCAGACCTAAAAAATCACAGAAAATTAAATTCTCAAGTTAACGTGCGGTAGGATATTTACCAGAGCCAAACGACCTACTTTTTGCCTATTTTACAAAAAGCGGACCTAAAAAATCACATATACTTTTATTAAAAATCTCGCTCTGCATTTGTGCATTTCCATTTTGGATGTTCAATTTTTTTTCAAACTTAATATTTCACACTCCCAGTTTTCTCGTAAACAAAATAATTTGGAAAATATAGATCACAACAAAATGTGAGTGATGAAAGTTATTTCACGCACTCAAAATGAACAACAAAGTTTCTGTTTCGAGGTTGGGGAAATTCCACTAGTACAACCCCTAATAGCTTGGTGGAATTTTATATGAAAGAGATTTCTAATTGATCCTAACATGTTATAAATGTGGTGGATATGCATGCCAGAAACATATTGTTGATGCAAATGACCTAATGATCCAAAAATTTGAAGGAGTTGAAAAAATTAAATTCTCAAGTTAACGTGTGGTGGTATATATACTAGACCCAAACAACCCACTTTTTGCCTATTTTAGAAAAAGCAGACCTAAAAAACAACATATACTTTTTGGAATTATCTCTCTCCGCATTTGTGCATTTCCATTTTGGATGTTCAATTTGTTTCAAACTTGAGTTTTCACTCTCCCAGTTTTCTCTCAAACAAAAAGATAAGGCAAATATAGATCAAAAGAAAATGAAAATTTTAGAGTTCATGTATGCAAAAAAATTTGAAAACGATAATAAATGTGAGTGAAGAAAATTATTTCACGCACTAAAAATGAACACCAAAGTTTTATTATCCACGTTTGGGAAATTCCACTTGTACAACCCCTAATAGCTTGGTGGAATTTTATAAGAAAGAGATTTCTAATTGATCCTAACATGTGGTAAATGTGATGGTATGCATTCCGAAAACATTTTGAAGATGTACATGACCTAATGATCCAAAAATATCAAGGAGTTGAAAAAATTAAATTCTCAAGTTAACGTGTGGTGGGATATTTACCAAAGCCAAACAACCCATTTTTTGCCTATTTTACAAAAAGCAAACCTAAAAAATCACAGATACTTTTTTGAATTATCTCTATCAGCATTTATGCATTTCCATTTTGGATGTTCAATTTTTTATCAAACTTGATTTTTCACTCTCCCAGTTTTCTCGTAAACAAAAAGATAAGGCAAATATAGATCACAACAAAATGAAAATTTTAGAGTTTATGCATGCAAAAATATTTGAAAAATATAATAAATGTGAGTGAAGAAAATTAGTTAACGCACTAAAAAAGAACAACAAAGTTTTGGTATCCACGTTGGGGAAATTCCACTAGTACAACCCCTAATAGCTTGGTGGAATTTTATAAGAAAGAGATTTCTAATTGATCCTAACGTGTTTTAAATGTGCTGGATATGCATGCCAGAAACATGTTGAAGATGCAAATTACCTAATGATCCAAAACTTTCAAGGAGTAGAAAAAATTAAATTGTCAAGTTAACGTGCAGTGGGATATTTACCAGAGGCAAACAACCCACTTTTTGCCTGTTTTACAAAAAGCGGACCTAAAAAATCACAAAAAAAAGAAAATTTAAGAGTTTATGTATGCAAAAAAATTTGAAAACTATAATAAATGTTAGTGAAGAAAATTATTTCACGCACTGAAAATGAACTCCAAAGTTTTGTTATCCACGTTGGGGAAATTCCACTAGTACAACCCCTAAAAGCTTGGTGGAATTTTAAAAGAAAGAGATTTCTAATTGATCCTAGCATGTTTTAAATGTGGTGGATATGCATGCCAGAAACATGTTGAAGATGCAAATGACCTAATTTTCCAAAAAAATTCAAGGAGTAGAAAAAATTAAACTCTCAAGTTAACGTGCGGTGGGATATGTACCTGAGCCAAACTACCCACTTTTTTCCTATTTTACAAAAAGCGGACCTAAAAAATCATAAATAATTTTTGGAATTATCTCTCTCAGCATTTGTGAATTTCCATTTTGGATGTTCAATTTTTTTTTCAAACTAGAGTTTTCTCTCTTCTAGTTTTCTCGTAAACAAAAAGATAAGGCAAATATAAATGACAAAAAAATGAAAATTTTAGAGTTTATATATGCAAAAAAATTTGAAAACTATAATAAATATGAGTGAATAAAATTGTTTTACGCACTAAAAATGAACTCCAAAGTTTTGTTATCCACGTTGGGGAAATTGCACTAATACACCCCCTAAAAGCTTGGTGGAATTTTAAAAGAAAGAGATTTCTAATTGATCCTAACATGTTTTAAATGTGGTAAGCGGACCTAAAAACTCACATAAACTTTTAGGAATTATCTCTCTCAGCTTTTGTGCATTTCCATTTTGGATGTTCAATTTTTTTTCAAACTTGAGTTTTCACTGTCCTAGTTTTCTCGTAAACCAAAAGATTAGGCAAATATAGACCACAACAAAATGAAAATTTTAGAGTTTATGTTTGCAAAAATATTTGAAAACTATAATAAATGTGAGTGAAGAAAATTATTTCATGCACTAAAAATGAACACCAGAGTTTAGTTAACCACGTTGGGGAAATTCCACTAGTACAACCCCTAATATCTTGGTGAAATTTTATAAGAAAGAGCTTTTTAATTGATACTAACATGTTTTAAATGTGGGGGATATGCATGCAGAGACATGTTGAAGATGCAAATGACCTAATGATCCTAAAATTTCAAGGTGTATAAAAAATTTAATTCTCAAGTTAACGTGCGGTGGGATATTTACGAGAGCCAAACAACCCAATTTTTGCTTAATTTACAAAAAGAGGACCTTGAAAATCACACGTATTTTTTGGAATTATCTCTCTCAGCATTTTTTCATTTCTATTTTGAATGTTCAATTTTTTTTTCAAACTTGAGATTCACTTTCCCAGTTTCATGTAAAAAAAAAAGATAAGACAAATATGGATCACAACAAAATGAATATTTTAGAGTTTATGTATGAAAATAAATGTGAGATAAGAAAATTATTTCACGCACTAAAAATGAACACCGGAGTTTTTGTTTTCCACGTTGGGTAAATTCCACTAGTACAGCTCCTAATTGCTTGGTGGAATTTTATAAGAAGGAGATTTCTAATTGATCCTAACATGTTTTAAATGTGGTGGATATGCATGCCAGAAACATGTTGAAGACGCAAATGACCTAATGATCCAAAAATTTCAAGGAGTAAAAAATATTATATTCTCAAGTTAACGTGCCGTGGGATATTTACCAAAGCCAAATAACCCACTTTTAGCCCATTTTACAAAAAGCGGACCTAAAAAATCACAGATGCTTTTTGGAATTATCTCTCTCAGCATTTGAGCATTTTCATTTTGGAAGTTCAATTTTTTTTTCAAACTTGAGTTTTCGCTCTCCAAGTTTTCTCGTAAACAAAAAGATAAGGCAAATATAGATCACAACAAAATGCAAATTTTAGAGTTTATGTATGCAAAATAATTTGAAAACTAAAATAAATGTGAGTGAAGAAAATTATTTTCACGCACTAAAAATGAACACCAAAGTTTTGTTATCCACGTTGGGGAAATTCCACTAGTACAACCCCAGATAGCTAGGTGAAATTTTATAAGAAAGAGATTTCTAATTGATCATAACATGTTTTAAATGTGGTGGATATGCATGCCAGAAATATTTTGAAGATGCAAATGACCTAATGATCCAAAAATTTCAACGAGTAGAAAAAATTAAATTCTCAAGTTAACGTGCGGTGGGATATTTACTAGAGCCAAACAACCCAATTTTGTCCTAATTTAGAAAAAGCAGACCTAGAAAATCACAGGTATTTTTGAAATTATCTCTCTCAACATTTATGCATTTCCATTTTGGATGTTCAGTGTTTTTTCAAACTTGAGTTTTCACTCTCCCAGTTTTCTCGTAAACAAAAAGATAAGGAAAATATAGATCACAACAAAATAAAAATTTAAGAGTTTATGTATGCAAATAAATTTGAAAACTATAATCAATGTGAGTAAAGAAAATTATTTCACGCACTAAAAATGAACACCAAAGTTTTGTTATCCACATTGGGGAAATTCCACGAGTACAACTCGTAATAGCTTTGTGGAATTTTATAAGAAAGTGATTTCTAATTTATCCTAACATGTTGTAAATGTGGTGGATATGCATGCCGGAAACATGTTGAAGACGTAAACGACTTAATGATCCATATATTTCAAGGAGTAGAAAAAATTAAATTCTCAAGTTAACGTGCAGTGGGATATTTACTAGAGCCAAACAACCTACTTTTTGCCTATTTTACAAAAAGCGGACCTAAAAAATCACATATACTTTTTTGAATAATCTCGCTCTACATTTCTGCATTTCCATTTTGGATGTTCAATTTTTTTTCAAACTTGATATTTTACTCTCCCAGTTTTCTCGTAAACAAAATGATAAGGCAAATACAGATCACAACAAAATGAAAATTTTAGAGTTTATGTATGCTAAAAAAATTGAAAACTATAATTAATGTGAGTGAAGAAAGTTATTTCACGCACTCAAAATGAACAACAAAATTCTTGTTTTTAGGTTGGGGAAATTCCACTAGTACAACCCCTAATTGCTTGGTGGAATTTTATATGAAAGACATTTCTAATTGATCCTAACATGTTTTAAATGTAGTGGATATGCATGCCAGAAACATGTCGAAGATCCAAATGACCTAATGATCTAAAAACTTTGAATTGAAAAAATTAAATTCTCAAGTGAATGTGTGGTGGGATAATTACCAGAGCCAAACAACCCACTTTTTGCCTATTTTAGAAAATGCAGACCAAAAAAATCACAGATACATTTCTGGATTATCTCTCTCATCATTTGTGCATTTCCATTTTGGATGTTCAATTTTTTTCAAACTTGAGTTTTCACTGTCGTAGTTTTCTCTTAAACAAAAAGATAAGGCAAATATAGATCAAAAGAAAATGAAAATTTTAGAGTTCTTGTGTGAAAACAAATTTGAAAACGATAATAAATGTGAGTGAAGAAAATTATTTCACACACTAAAAATGAACACCGGAGTTTTGTTATCTACGTCGGGTAAATTCCACTAGTGCAACCTCTAATAGCTTGGTGGAATTTTTTAAGAAAGAGATTTCTATTTGGTGCTAACATGTTTTAAATGTGGTGGATATGCCTTCTAGAAACATGTGGAAGATGCAAATGACCTAATGATCCCAAAATTTCAAGGAGACAAAAAAAAATTCTCAAGTTAACGTGCGGTGGGATATTTACCAGAGCCAAACAACCCACTTTTTGCCTATTTTACAAAAAGCAGACCTAAAAATCACTGATAATTTTTGGAATTATCTCTCTCAGCATTTGTGCATTTCATTTTGGATTTCGATTTTTTGTTCAAACTTGAATTTTCACTCTCCCATTTTTCTCGTAAACAAAAAGATAAGGGAAATATAGATCACAACAAAATGAAGATTTTAGAGTTTATGTATGCAAAGAAATTTAAAAACTATAATAAATGTTAGTGAAGAAAATTATTTCACGCACTAAAAATAATCACCAGAGTTTTGTTATCCACATTGGGGAAATTCCACTAGTATATGCCCTTATAGCTTGGTGGAATTTTATAAGAAAGAGATTTCTAATTGATCCTGACATGTTTTAAATGTAGTGGATATGCATAACAAAAACATTTTGAAGATGCAAATGACCAAATGATCCAAAAATTTCTAGGAGTAGAAAAAATTAAATTCTCAAGTTAACGTGCGGTGGGATATTTACCAGAGCCCAACAACCCACTTTTTGCCTATTTTACAAAAAATGGACCTTAAAAATCACTGATACTTTTTGGAATTATCTCTCTCAGCATTTGTGCATTTCCATTTTGGATGTTCAATTTTTTTTCAAACTTGAGTTTTCACTCTCCCAGTTTTCTCGTAAACAAAAAAGTTAACACAAATATAGATCACCACCAAATCAAAATTTTAGAGTTTAAGTATGCAAAAAAATTTGAAAACTATAATAAATGTGAGTGAAGAAAATTATTTCACGCGCTAAAAATGAACACCAGCGTTTTGTTATCCACATTGGGGAAATTCCACTAGTGCAACCCCTAATAGCTTGGTGGAATTTTATAAGAAAGAGATTTGTAATTGATTCTACCATGTTTTAAATGAGGTGAATATGCACCCACTTTTTGCCTATTTTACAAAAAGCAGACCTAAAAAATAACAGATACTTTTTGGAATTATCTCTCTCAGCATTTATGTATTTCCATTTTGGATGTTCAATGTTTTTTCAAACTTGAGTTTTCTCCCTCACAGTTTTCTAGTAAATAAAAAGATAAGGAAAATATAGATCACAACAAAATAAAAATTTTAGAGTTTATGTATGCAAATAAATTTGAAAACTATAATCAATTTGAGTGAAGAAAATTATTTCACGCAATAAATATGAACACCAAAGTTTTGTTATCCACGTTGGGGAAATTCCACTAGTACAACCCGTAATAGCTTGGTGGAATTTTATAAGAAAGAGATTTCTAATTGATCCTATCCTATTTTAAATGTGGTGGATATGTATTCCAGAAACATGTTGAAGATGCAAATTACCTAATGATCCAAAACTTTCAAGGAGTAGAAAAAATTAAATTCTCAAGTTAACGTGCGGTGGGATATTTACCAGAGCCAAACAATCTACTTTTTGCCTATTTTACAAAAACCGGACCTAAAAAATCACAGATACTTTTAAGAATTATCTCTCTCAGCATTTGTGTATTTCCATTTTGGATAAAAAAATTTTCAAACTTGAGTTTTCATTCTCCAAGTTTTCACTTAAACAAAAAGATAAGGCAAATATATATCAAAAGAAAATGAAAATTTTAGTGTTCTTGAATGCAAAAAAATTTGAAAATGATAATAAATGTGAGTGAAGAAATTTATTTCATGCACTAAAAATGAACTCCAAAGTTTTGTTATCCACGTTGGGGAAATTCCACTAGTACAACCCCTAATAGCGTGGTGGAATTTTATAAGAAAGAGATTTCTAATTGATCCTAACATGTTGTAAATGTGGCGGATATGCATGCCGGAAACATGTTGAAGACGAAAATGACTTAATAATCCAAATATTTCAAGGAGTAGAAAAAATTAAATTCTCAAGTTAACGTGCAGTGGGATATTTACTAGAGCCAAAAAACCCACTTTTTGCCTATTTAACAAAAAGCAGACCTAAAAAATCACTGATACTTTTTGGAATTATCTCTCTCAGAATTTGTGCATTTCCATTTTTGATGTTCAATTTTTGTTCAAACTTGAGTTTTCGCTCTCCCTGTTTTCTTGTAAACAAAAAGATAAGGTAAATATAGATCACAACAAAATGAAGATTTTAGAGTTTATGTATGCAATGAAATTTGAAAACTATAATAAATGTGAGTGAAGAAAATTATTTCACGCACTAAAAAAGAACACCAGAGTTTTGTTATCCACGTTGGGGAAATTCCACTAGTACATTCCCTAACGGCTTATTGGAATTTTATAAGAAAGAGATTTCTAATTGATCCTGACATGTTTCAAATGTAGTGGATATGCATACCAGAAACATGTTGAAGATGGAAATGACCTAATGATCCAAAAAATTCAAGGAGTAGAAAAAATTAAATTCTCAAGTTAACGTGCGGTGGGATATTTACCAGAGCCCAACAACCCACTTTTTGCCTATTTTACAAAAAGCGGACCTAAAAAATCACTGATACTTTTTGGAATTATCTCTCTCAGCATATTTGTGCATTTCCATTTTGGATGTTCAATTTTTTTTTTTCAAACTTGAGTTTTCACTCTCCCAGTTTTCTCGTAAACAAAAAAGATAAGGCAAATATAGATCACAACCAAATGAAAATTTTACATTTTATGTATGCAAAAAAATTTGAAAACTATATTAAATGTGAGTGAAGAAAATTATTTCTCCACTAAAAATTAACACCAGAGTTTTGGTATCCACATTGGGGAAATTCCACTAGTACAACCCCTAATAGCTTGGTGGAATTTTAAAAGAAAGAGATTTCTAATTGATCCTAACATGTTTTAAATGTGGTGGATATGCATGCAAGAAACATTTTGAAGATGCAAATGACCTAATGTTCTAAAAATTTCATGGAGTAGAAAAAATTAAATTCTCAAGTTAACGTGTGGTGGGATATTTATCAGAGCAAAACAAAGCACTTTTTGCCTATTTTACAAAAAGCGGTCCCAAAAAATTACATATACTTTTTTTAATTATCTCCCTCAGCATTTGTACATTTCCATTTTGGATGTTTATTTTTTTTTTCAAATTTGAGTTTTCACTCTCCCTGTTTTCTCGTAAACAAAAAGACAAGGCAAATATTGATGACAACAAAAAGAAAATTTTAGAGTTTATGTATGCAAAAAAATTTGAAAACTAAATTAAATGTGAGTGAAGAAAATTATTTCACGCACTAAAAATGAACACCAGACTTTTGTTATCCACGTTGGGGAAATTCCTCTAGTACAACTCCTAATAGCTTGGTGGAAGTTTATAAGAAAGAGATTTCTAAATGATCCTAACATATTTAAAATGTGGTGGATATGTATGCCAAAAATATGTTGAAGATGAAAATGACCTAATGATCTAAAAATTTCAAGGAGAAGAAAAAATTAAATTCCCAAGTTAACAAGCGGTGGGATATTTTCCATAGCCAAACAACCCACTTGTTGCCTATTTTACAAAAAGCGGACCTAAAAATCACATATGTTTTTTGGAATTATGTCTCTCAGCATTTGAGCATTTCCATTTTGGATGTTCAATTTTTTTTTCAAACTTGAGTTTTCACTCTCCCAGTTTTCTCATAAACAAAAAGATAAGGCAAATATAAATCACAACAAAATGCAAATTTTAGAGTTTATGTATGCAAAATAATTTGAAAAGTATAGTAAATGTGAGTGAAGAAAATTATTTTCACGCAATAAAAAAGAACACCAAAGTTTTGTTATCCACGTTTGGGAAATTCCACTAGTACAACCCCAGATAGCTTGGTGGAATTTTATAAGAAAGAGATTTATAATTGATCCTAACATGTTTTAAATGTGGTGGATATGCATGCTAGAAACATGTTGAAGAAGAAAATGACCTAATGATCCAAAAATTTCAAGGAGTAGAAATAAATTAAATTCTCAAGTTAACGTGCGGTGGGATATGTACCAGAGCCAAACAACCCACTTTTTGCCCATTTTACAAAAGGCGGACCTAAAAAATCACAGATACTTTTTGGAATTAACTCTCTCAGCTTTTGTGCAATTCTATTTTGGATGTTCAATTTTTTTTTTCAAACTTCAGTTTTTCACTCTCCCAGTTTTCTCGTAAACAAAAAGATAAGGCAAATATATATCACAACAAAATGAAAATTTTATTGTTTATGTATGCAAAAAAATTTGAAAACTATAATAAATGTGAGTGAAGAAAATTATTTCATGCGCTAAAAATGAACACCAAAGTTTTGTTATCCACGTTATGGAAATTCCATTACTAAGACCCCTAATAGCTTGGTGGAATTTTATAAGAAAAGGATTTCTAATCGATCATAACATGTTTTAAATGTGGTTGATATGCATGTCAGAAACATGTTGAAGATGCAAATGACCTAATGATCCAAAAATTTCAAGGAGTAGAAAAAATTAAATTCTCAAGTAAACGTGCGGTGGGATATTTATGAGAGCTAAACAATCCACTTTTTGCCCACTTTACAAAAAGCGGACCTAAAAAATCACTGATACTTTTTGGAATTATCGAAGCATTTGTCCATTTCCATTTTGGATGTTTAATTTTTTTTTTCAAACATGAGTTTTTTGCACTCCCAGTTTTCTCATAAACAAAAAGATAAGGCAAATATAGATCACAATGAAATGAAAATATTAGAGTTAAAGTATGCAAAAAAAAATTGAAAACTATAACAAATGTGATACAAAAAAATTATTTCATGCACTAAAAATGAACACAAAAGTTTTGTTATCCACATTGGCGGAATTTTATATGAAAGAGATTTCTAATTAATCCTAACATGTTTCAAATGTGCAGGATATGCTTGCAAAAAACACGTTAAAGATGCAAATGACCTAATGATCCAAAAATTTCAAAGAGTGGAAAAAATTAAATTCTCAAGTTAACGTGTGGTGGGATATTTACCAGTGCCAAAGAACCCACTTTTTGCCCATTTTACAAAAAGCGGACCTAAAAAATCATAGAAACTTTTTGGAATTACCTCCCTCAGCATTTCTGCATTTCCATTTTGGATGTTCAATTTTTTTTTCAAACTTGAATTTTTCACTCTCCCAATTTTCTCGTAAACAAAAAGATAAGGCAAATATAGATCACAACAAAATGAAAGTTTAAGAGTTTATGTAAGAAAAAAAAATTAAAAACTATAATAAATGTAAGTGAAGCAAATTATTTCACGCACTAACAATGAACACGAAAGTTTTGTTATCCACGTTAGGGAAATTCCACTTGTTCTACCCCTAAGAGCTTGGTGGAATTTTCTAAGAAAGAGATTTCTAATTGATCCTAACATGTTTTAAATGTGGTGGATAAGCATGACAGAAATATGTTGAAGATGCAAATGACCTAATAATCCAAACATTTCAAGGAGTAGAAAAAAATTAAATTCTAGAGTTAATGTGCGGTGGGATATGTACCAGAGCCAAACAACCCACTTTTTTCCCATTTTACAAAAAGCGGACCTAAAAAATCACTGATACTTTTATGAATTATCACTTTTAGCATTTGTGAATTTCCATTTTGGATGTTCATTTTTCTTTTTGAAACTTGAATTTTTCACTCTCACAGTTTTCTCGTAAACAAAAAGATAAGGCAAATATAGATCAAAACAAAATGAAAATTTTAGCGTTTATTTATGCAAAAAAATTTGAAAACTATAATGAATTTGAGTGAAGAAAATTATTTTATACGCTAAAAATGAACACCAAAGTTTTGTTATCCACGCTGGGGAAATTCCATTAGTAAGACCCCTAATAGCTTGGTGGAATTTTATAAGAAAGAGATTTCTAATCGATCATAACATCTTTTAAATGTGGTGGATATGCATGCCAAAAACATGTTGAAGATGAAAATGATCTAATGATCCAAAAATTTCAAGGAGTAGAAAAAATTAAATTCTCAAGTAAACGTGCGGTGGGATATTTAGCAGAGCCAAACAACCCATTTTTTGCCCATTTTACAAAAACCGGACCAAAAAAATCACAGATACTTTTTTGAATTATCTCACTCAGCATTTGTGCATTCACATTTCGGATGTTGAATTTTTTTTTCAAACATGAGTTTTTCACTCTCCCAGTTTTCTCGTACACAAAAAGATAAGGCAAATATAGATCACAACAAAATGAAAATTTTAGAGTTTATGTAAGCAAAAAAAATTGAAAACTATAATAAATGTGAGAGAAGAAAATTATTTCAGGCACTGAAAATGAACACGAAGGTTTTGTTATCCACGTTGGGGAAATTCCACTAGTACAACCCCTAATAGCTTGGTGGAATTTTATGAGAAAGAGATTTCTATTTGATCCTAACAAGTTTTAAATGTGGTGGATATGCATGCCAGAAACATGTTGAAGATGCAAATGACCTAGTGATCCTAAAATTTCAAGGAATAGAAAAAATTAAATTCTCAAGTTAACATGCGGTGGGATATCTACATGAGTCAAACAACCCACTTTTTGCCATTTTTTCAAAAAGCGGATGTTAAAAATCACAGATACTTGTTGGAATTATCTCTCTCATTGATTCTAACATGTTTCAAATGTGATGGATATGCGTGCCAAAAACATGTTGAAGATGCAAATGACTTAATAGAAAAAATTAAATTTTCAAGTTAACGTGCGGTGGGATAATTACCTAAGCCAAACAACAAAATTTTTACCCATTTTACAAAAAATGGACCTAAAAAATCATAGATACTTTTTGGAATTATCTCTCTCGGGATTTCTGCATTTCTATTTTTGATGTTCAATTTTTTTTTCAAACTTGAGTTTTTCACACTCCCAGTTTTCTCGAAAACAAAAAGATTAGGCAAATATAGATCACTACAAAATGAAAATTTTAGAGTTCATGTATGCAAAAAAAATTGAAAACTATAATAAATGTGTGTGAAGAAATTTCTTTCATGCACTAACAATGAAAACCAAAGTTTTGTTATCCACGTTGGGGAAATTCCACTAGTACAACCCCTAATAGCTTTGTGGAATTTTATAAGAAAGAGATTTCTAATTGATCATAACATGTTTTACATGTGGTGGATATGCATGCCAGAAACATGTTAAAGATGCAAATGACCAAATGGTCCAAAAATTTCAAGGAGTAGAAAAAATTAAATTCTCAAGTAAACGTGTGGTGGGATATTTATCAAAGCCTAACAACCCACTTTTTGCCCATTTTACAAAAAGTGGACCTAAAAAAGCACAGATACTTTTTGGAATTATCTCACTCAGCATTTGTTCATTTCAATTTCGGATGTTCAATTTTTTTTTCAAACATGAGTTTTTCACACTCCCTGTTTTCTCGTAAACAAAAAGATAAGGCAAATATAGATCACAACAAAATGAAAATTTTAGATTTTAAATATGTAAAAAAATTTGAAAACAATAATAAATATGCGAGAAGAAAATTATTTCACGCAATAAAAATGAATACGAAAGTTTTGTTATCCACGTTGGGGAAATTCCACTAGTACAATCCCCAATAGCTTGGTGGAAGTTTATAAGAAAGAGATTTCTAATTAATCCTAACATGTTTTAAATGTGGTGGATATGCATGCCAGAAACATGTTGAAGATGCTAATGACCTAATGATCCAAAAACTTGTAGGAGCAGAAAAAATTAAATTCTCAAGTTAACGTGCGGTGGGATAATTACCTGAGCCAAACAACCCACTTTTTGCCCATTTTACAAAAAGCGGACCTAAAAAATCACAGATACTATTTGGAATTATCTCTCTCAGCATTTGTCCATTTCCATTTCGGATGTTCAATTTTTTTTTTCAAACTTGAGTTTTTCCTCTCTCCCAGTTTTCTCGTAAACAAAAAGATAAGGCAAATATAGATCATAAAAAAATGAAAATTTCAGCTCATGTTTACAAAAAAATTTCAAAACTATAATATATGTGAGTGAAGATAATTATTTCACGCACTAAAAATGAAAACCAATGTTTTGTTATCCACGTTGGGGAAATTCCACTAGTACAACCCCTAATCGCTTGGTGGAATTTTATAAGAAAGAGATTTCTAATTGATCCTAACATGTTTTAAATGTGGTGGATATGCATGCCAGAAACATGTTAAATTAAATTCTCAAGTTAACGAGCGGTGGGATATTTACCTGTTTGCCCATTTTACGAAATGCGGGCCTAAAAAATCATAGATACTTTTGTGAATTATCTCTCTTAGCATTTTTACATTTCTATTCTTGATCTTCAATTTTTTTTTCCAAACTTGAGTTTTTCACTGTTCCAGTTTTCTCGTAAACTAAAAGATAATGCAGATATAGATCACAAAAAAATGAAAATTTTAGAGTGTATGTATGCAAAAAAAATTGAAAACTAAAATAAATGTGAGTGAAGAAAATTATTTCACACACAAAAAATGAACTCCAAAGTTTTGTTATCCATGTTGGGGAAATTCCACTAGTACAACCCCTAAGAGCTTTGCAGAATTTTATAACAAAGAGTATTCTAATTGATCCTAACATGTTACAATTGCGGTGGATATATATGCCAGAAACATGTTGAAGATGCAAATGACCTGATGATCCAAAAATATCTAGGAGTAGAAAAAATTAAATTCTCAAGTTAACCTGTGGAGGGATAATTACCAGAGTCAAACAACCCACTTTTTGCCCATTTTACAAAAGCGGACCTAAAAAATCACATATACTTTTGGGAATTATCTCTCTTAGGATTTCTGAATTTCTATTTTGTATGTTTATTTTTTTTTTTCAAACTTGAGTTTTTCACTCTCCAAGTTTTCTCGTAAACATAAGGAAAAGGCAAATATAGATCACAACAAAATGAAAATTTTAAAGCTCTTGTATGCAAAAAAATTTGAAAACTATAATAAATGTGAGTGAAGAAAATTATTTCACGCACTAAAAATGAAAACCAAAGTTTTGTTATCCACGTTGGGGAAATTCCACTCGTACAACCCCTAATAGCTTGGTGGAATTTTATAAGAAAGAGATTTCTAATTTATCCTAACATGTTTTAAATGTGGTGGATATGCATTCCAGAAACATGTTGAAGAAGAAAATGACCTAATGATCCAAATATTTATAGGAGTAGAAAAAATTAAATTCTCAAGTTAACGTGCGGTGGGATATCTACCAGAGCCAAACAACCCACTTTTTGCCCATTTTACAAAAAACGGACCTAAAAAATCATAGATATTTTTTTGGAATTATCTCTCTCAATATTTGTTCATTTCCATTTTGGATGTTCAATTTTTTTTTTCAAACTTGAGTTTTTCACTCTCCCCGTTTTCTCGTAAACAAAAATATAAGGCAAATATATGTGTCAGCAAAATAAAAAATTTAGAGTTTATGTATGCAAAAAAAATTGAAAACTTTAATAAATGTGAGTGCAGAAAATTATTTCACGCACTAAAAATGGACACCAAAGTTTTGTCATCCCTGTTGGGGAAATTCCACTAGTACAACTCCTAATAGCTTGGTGGAATTTTATAAGAAGGAGATTTCTAATTGATCCTGACATGTTTCAAATGTTGTGGATATGCATGACAGAAACAAGTTGAAGAAGCATATGACCTAGTGATCCAAAAATTTCAAGAAGTAGAAAAAATTAAATTCTCAAGTTAACGTGCAGTGGGATAATTAATTGAGCCAAACAACCCACTTTTTGCCCATTTTACAAAAAGCGGACCTAAAATATCACAGATACTTTTTGGAATTATCTCTCTCAGCATATCTACATTTCTATTTTGGATGTTCAATTTTTTTTTGTCAAACTTGAGTTTTTCACTGTCCCAGTTTTCTCGTAAACAAAAAGATAAGGCAAGTATAGATCACAACAAAATGAAAATTTTAGAGTTCATGCATGCAAAAAAATTTGAAAACTATAACAAATGTGAGTGAAGAAAATTATTTCACGTACTAAAAATTAAAACCAAAGTTTTGTTATCCAGGTTGGGGAATTTCCACTAGTACAACCCCAAATAGCTTGGTGGAATTTTATAAGAAAGAGAATTCTAATTGATCCCAACATGTTTTAAATGTGGTGGATATGCATGCCAGAAACATGTTGAAGATGCAAATGACCTAATGATCCAAAAATTTTAAGGAGTAGAAAAAATTAAATTCTCAAGTTAATGTGCGATGGGAAATTTACGAGAGCCAAACAACCCACTTATTGCCCATTTTAAAAAAAGAGGACCTTCAAAATCACAGATACTTTTTGGAATTATCTCTATCAGTAATTCTGCATTTCAATTTTGGACGTTCAATTTTTTTTTCAAACATGAGTGTTTCACTCTCCCAGTTTTCTCGTAAACAAAAAGATAAGGCAAATATAGATCACAACAAAATGAAAAGTTCCGATTTTATGTATACAAAAAAAATTTGAAAACTATAATAAATATGAGTGAAGAAAGTTATTTCACGCACTAAAAATGAACACCAAAGTTTTGTTATCCACGTTGGGGAAATTCCACTACTACAACCCCTAATAGCTTGGTGGAATTTTATGAGAAAGGAATTTCTAATTGATCCTAACATATTTTAAATGTGGTGGATATGAATGCAGAAACATGTTGAAGATGTAAATGACCTAATGATCCAAAAATTTCAGGGAGTAGAAAAAATTAAACTCTCAAGTTAACGTGCGGTGGGGTATTTACAAGTGCCAAACAACCCACTTTTTGCCCATTTTAAAAAAAGCAGACCTAAAATATCACAGATTCTTTTTAGAATTCTCTCTCTCTACATTTGTGCATTTCCATTTTGGATGTTCAATTTTTTTTTTCCAACTTTGAGTTTTCACTCTCCCAGTTTTCTCTTAAACAAAAAGATCAGGCAAATATGAATCACAACATAATGAAAATTTAAGAGTTTAAGTATGCAAAAAAATTTGAAAATGTTAATAAATGTGAGTGAAGAAAATTATTTTCTCGCACAAAAAATGAATACCAAAGTTTTGTTATCCACATTGGGGAAATTCCACTAGTACAACCCCTACTATAGCTTGGTGGAATTTTGTAAGAAAGAGATTTCTGATTTATCCTAACATGTTTTAAATGTCGTGGATATGTATGCCGGAAATATGTTGAAGATACAAATGACCTAATGATCCAAAAATTTCATGGAGTAGAAAAAGTTAAATTCTCAAGTTAACGTGTGGTGGGATATTTACCAAGCCAAACAACCCACATTTTACCTATTTTACAATGAGCGGACCTAAAAACTCACATAAACATTTTTGAATTATCTCTCTCAAAATTTGTGCATTTCCATTTTGGATGATCAATTTTTTTATTCAAACTTGAGTTTTTCACTCTCCCTGTTTTCTTCGATACAAAAAGATAAGGCAAGTATAGATCACAAAAAAATGAAAATTTTAAAGTTTATGTTGAAAACTATAATAAATGTGACGGAAGAAAATTATTTTCACGCACTAAAATTGAACACCAAAGTTTGGTTCTCCACGTTGAGGAAATTTCACTAGTACAACCCCTACTAATAGCTTGGTGGAATTTTATAAGAAAGAGATTTTTGATTGATCCTAACATGTTTTAAATGTGGTGGATATGTATGCCAGAAATATGTTGAAGATGCAAATGACCTAATGATCTAAAAATTTCAAGGAGTAGAAAAAATTAAATTGTAAAGTTAACGTGCGGTGGGATATTTACCAGAGCCAAACAACCCACTTTTTGCCTATTTTACAAAAATCGGACCGAAAAAATCTTAGATAGTTTTTTGGAATTATCTCTCTTAGAATTTTTGCATTTCCATTTAGGATGTTCAATTTTTTTTTCAAACTTGAGTTTTTCAATATCCCGGTTTTCTTATAAACAAAAAGATAGGGAAAATCTAGATCACAACAAAAAGAAAATTTTAGAGTTTATGTATGCAAAAAAATTTGAAAACTATAATAAATGTGAGGGAAGGAAATTATTTCACGCACTAAAAATGAACACCAAAGTTTTGTAAGGGAAATTCCACTAGTACAACCTCTATATATAGCTTGGTTGAATTTAATAAGAAAGATATTTCTGATTGCTCGTAACATGTTTTAAATGTGGTGGATATGCAAGCAGAAACATGTTGAAGATGCAAATGTCCTAATGATCCAAATATTTTATTTACAAAAAAAAGACCTAAAAAATCAAAGATACTTTTTGGGATTATCTCTCTCAACATTTGTGCATTTCCATTTTTTATGTTCAATTTTTTTTTTCAAACTTGTGTTTTTCACTCTCCTTGTTTTCTCATTAACAAAAAGATAATGCAAATATAGATCACAACAAAATGAAATTTTTAAAGTTTATGTATGAAATAAAATTTTAAAACTATAATAAATGTAAGTGAAGAAAATTATTTTCACGCACTAAAAATGAACACCAAAGTTTTATTATCTACGTTTGGGAAATTCCACTAGTACAACCCCTTCTAATAGGTTGGAGGAATTTTATAAGAAAGAGATTTTTGATTGATCCTAACATGTTTTAAATGTTGTGGATATGCATGCAAGAAACATGTTGAAGATGCAAATGACCTAATGATCCAAAAATTTCAAGAAGTAGAAAAAATTAAATTCTCAAGTTAACGTGCGGTGGGATATTTACCAGAGCCAAACAACCCAGTTTTTGCGTATTTTACAAAAAGCAGACCTAAAAAATCACAGATACTTTTTGGAATTATCTCTGTCAGCATTTGTGCATTTCCATTTTGGATGTTCATTTTTTGTTTTCAAACTTGAGTTTTTCACCCACCCGTTTTTTAGTAAACAAAAAGAAAAGGCAAATATAGATCACAACAAAATGAAAATGTTAGATTTTCTGTATGCAAAAAAATTTGAAAACTATAATAAATGTGAGTGGAGAAAACTATTTTCAGGCAATAAAAATGAACACCAAAGTTTTGTTATCCACGTTGGGGAAATTCCACTAGTACAACCCCTACTATTAGCTTGGTTGAATTTTATGAGAAAGAGATTTCTAATTGATCCTAACAAGTTTTAAATGTGGTGGATATGGATGCCAGAAACATGTTGAAGATGCAAAGGTCCTGATGATCCAAAAATTTCAAGGAGTAGAAAAAATCAAATTCCCAAGTCAACGTGCGGTGGGATATTTACCAGAGGTTAACAACCAACTTTTTGCCTATTTTTCAAAAAGTGGACCTAAAAAATCACATATATTTTTTTGAATTATCTCTCTCAGCATTTGTGCATTTCCATTTTGGATGTTCAATTTTTTTTTTTTTCAAACTTGAGTTTTTCACTCTCCCAGTTTTCTCGTAAACAAAAAGATAAAGCAAATATAGATCACAACAAAATGAAAATTTTAGAGTTGATGTATGCAAAAAAATTTGAAAACTACAATAAATGTGAGTGAAGAAAATTATTTTCATGCATTAAAAATGAACACCAAAGATTTGTTATCCACGTTGGGGAAATTCCATTAGTACAACCCCTACTAATAGCTTAGTGGAAATTCCATTGGTACAACTCCTACTAATAGCTTAGTGGAATTTTATTAGAAAGAAATTTTTGATTGATGCTAACATGTTTTAAATGTGGTGGATATGCATGCAAGAAACATGTTGATGATGCAAATGACCATATGATCCAAAAATTTCAAGGAGAAGAAAAAAATAAATTCTCAAGTTAACGAGCTGTGGGATATTTACCAGAGCCAAACAACCCACTTTTTGCCTATTTTACAAAAAGCGGACCTAAAAAACCACAAATACTTTTTGGAATTTTCTCTCTCAGCATATGTCCATTTCCATTTTGGATGTTCAATTTTTTTTTTCAAACTTGAGTTTTTCCCTATCCCAGTTTTCTTGTAAACAAAAAGATAAGGAAAATATAGATCACAAGAAAAAGAAAATTTTAGAGTTTATGTATGCAAAAAAAATTGAAAACTATAATAAATGTGAGGGAAGAAAATTATTTCACGCACTAAAAATGAACACCATAGTTTTGTAGGTGAAATTCCACTAGTACACCCCTACTTATAGCTTGGTAGAATTTAAAAGACAGAGATTTCTGATTGATCCTAACATGTTTTAAATGTGGTGGATATGCATGCCAGAAACATGTTGCAGATGCAAATGACCTAATGATAAAAAAATTTGAAGGAGTAGAAAAAATTAAATTCTCTAGTTAACATGCGGTGGGATATTTACCAGGCCCAAGCAAACTACTTTTTGCCTATTTTACAAAAAGCTGATAAAAAAAATCACAGATACTTTTTGGAATTATCTCTCTCAGCATTTATGCATTTCCATTTTGGATGTTCAATTTTTTTTTCAAACTTGAGTTTTTCTCTCTCCCATTTTACTTGTAAACAAAAAGTTAAGGCAAATATTGATCACAACAAAATGAAAATTTTAGAGTTTATGTATGCAATAAAATTTGAAAACAATAATAAATGTGAGTGAGGAAAATTGTTTTCACGCACTAAAAATTAACAAAAAAGTTTTTTTTATCCAAGTTGGGGAAATTCCACTAGTACAACTCCTACAAATAGCTTGGTGGAATTTTATAAGAAAGAGATTTCTGATTAATCCTAACATGTTTTAAATGTGGTGGATATGCATGCCAGAAACATGTTGAAGATGCAAATGACCTAATGATCCAAAAATTTCAAGGAGTAGAAAAAATTAAATTCTCAAGTCAACGTGCAGTGGGAAATTTACTAGAGCCATACAACCCTCTTATTGCCTACTTTACAGAAAGCGGACACCTAAAAAAACACAGATACCTTTTTGAATTTTCTCTCTCAGCATTTGTGCATTTCCATTTTGTAAGTTCAATTTTTTTTTTCAAACTTGAGTTTTTCACTATCCCAGTTTTCTCGTAAACAAAAAGATAAGGAAAATACAGATCACAACAAAAAGAAAGTTTTAGAGTTTATGTATGGAAAAAACTTTGAAAACTATAATAAATTTTAGGGAAGAAAATTATTTCACGCACTAAAAATGAACACCAAGTTTTGTAGGGGAAATTCTACTAGTATAACCCCTACTTCTAGCTTAGTAGAATTTAATAAGAAAGAGATTTCTGATTGATCCTAACATGTTTTAAATGTGGTGGATATGCATGCCAGAAACATGTTGTAGATGCAAATGACCTAATGATCTAAAAATTTCAAGGAGTAGAAAAAATTAAATTCTCAAGTTAACGCGCGGTGGGATATTTACCAGAGCCAAACAAACCACTTTTTGCCTATTTTACAAAAAGCGGTTCTAAAAAATCATAGATACTCTCTCAGTATTTGTGCATTTCCAATTTGGATGTTCAATTTTTTTTTCAAACTTGAGTTTTTCACTCTCCCAATTTTCTCGTAAACAAAAAGATAAGGCAAATATAGATCACAACAAAATGAAAATTTTGGAGTTTATGTATGCAAAAAAATTTGAAAACTATAATAAATGTGAGTGAAAAAAATTATTTTCACGCACTAAACATTAACACCGAGGTTTTTTTCTCCACGATGGGGAAATTCCACTAGTACAACCCCTACTAATAGCTTGGTGAAATTTTATAAGAAAGAGATTTCTGATTGATCCTAACATGTTTTAAATGTGGTGGATATGCATGCCAGAAACATGTTGAAGATGCAAATGACCTAATGATCCAAAAATTTCAAGGAGTAGAAAAAATTAAATTCTCAAGTTAATGTGCTGTCGGAAAATTACTAGAGTCAAACAACCCACTTGTTGCCTATTTTACAAAAAGTGGACCTAAAAAAAGACGGATACTTTTTTGAATTATCACTCTCAGCATTTGTCCATTTCCATTTTGGATGTTCAATTTTTTTTTCAAACTTGAGTTTTTACTCTCCTTGTTTTCTCGTAAAAAAAAAAGATAAGGCAAATATAGATCACAACAAAATGAAAATTTTAGAGTTTATATATGTAAAAAAATTTGAAAAATATAATAAATGTGAGTGAAGAAAATTATTTTCAGGCACTAAAAATAAACACCAAAGTTTTGTTATCCACCTTGGGGAAATTCCACTAGTACAACCCCTACAAATAGCTTGGTGGACTTTTATAAGAAAGAGATTTCTGATTTATCCTCGCATGTTTTAAATGTGGTGGATATGCATGCCAGAAGCATGTTGCAGATGTAAATGACCTAACAATTCAAAATTTTGAAGGAGTAGAAAAAATTCAATTCTAAAGTTAACGTGCGGTGGGATATTTACCAGAGCCAAACAACCCACTTTTTGCCTATTTTACAAAAAGCGAACCTAAAAAATCACATATTCTTTTTGGAATTATCTCTCTCAGCATTTGTGCATTTCCATTTTCGATGTTCAATTTTTTTTTCAAACTTGAGTTTTTCACTCTCCCAGTTTTCTCGTAAACAAAAAGATTAGGCAAATATAGATCACAACAAAATAAAAATTTTAGAATTTATGTATGCAAAAAAATTTGAAAACTAGAATAAATACGTGTGAAGAAAATTATTTTCACGCACTAAAAATGAACACCAAAGTTTTGTTATCCGTGTTGGGAAAATTCCACAAGTACAACCACTACTAATAGCGATGTGAAATTTTTTAAGAAAGATATTTCTGATTGATCCTAACATGTTTTAAATGTGGTGGATATGCATGCCAGGAACATTTTGAAGATGTATATGACCTAATGAACCTAAAATTTCAAGGAGTAGAAAAAATTAAATTCTCAAGTTAATTTGCGGTGGGAAATTTACCTGAGCCGAACTTTTTGCCTTTTTCACAAAAAGCAGACCTAAAAAATCATTGATATTTTTTGGATTATCTCTCTCAGCATTTGTCAATGTCCATTTTGGATGTTCAATTTTCTTTTTAGAAACTTGAGTTTTTCACTCTCCCAGTTTTCTCATAAACAATAAGACAAGGCAAATATAGGTCACTTAAAAATGAAAATTTTTGAGTATATGTATGCAAAAAAATTTGAAAACTATAATAAATTTGAGGGAAGAAAATTATTTCACGCACTAAAAATGAACACCAAAGTTTTTTAGGGAAAATTCCACTAGTACAACCCCTACTTATAGCTTGGTAGAATTTAATAAGAAAGAGATTTCTGATTGATCCTAACATGTTTTAAATGTGGTGGATAAGCATGTTAGAAACATGTTGAAGATGTAAATGACCTAATGATCCAAAAATTTCAAGGAGAAGAAAAAATTAAATTCTCAAGTTAACGTGCGGTGGGATATTTACTAGAAGCAAACAACCCCCTTTTTGTCTATTTTATAAAGAGCGGACCTAAAAAATCACAGATACTTTTTGGAATTATCTCTCTCTGCATTTGTGCATTTCGATTTTGGATGTTGAATTTTTTTTTTCGAACTTGAGTTTTTCACTGTCGCAATTTTGTCGTAAACAAAAAGATAAGGCAAATATAGATCACAACAAAATGAAAATTTTAGAGTTTATGTATGCAAAAAAAATTTACAACTATAATAAATGTGATAGAAGAAAATTATTTTCACACAAGAAAAATGAACACCATAGTTTTGTTATCCACGTTGGGGAAATTCCACTAGTACAACCCCTACTAATAGCTTGGTGGAATTTTATAAGAAAGAGATTTCTGATTGATCCTAACATGTTTTAAATGTGGTGGATATGCATGCCAGAAAAATGTTGAAGATGCAAATGACCTAATGATCCAAAAATTTCAAGGAGTATAAAAAATTAAATTCTCAAGTTAATGTGCGGTGGGATATTTACCAAAGCCAAACAACCCACTTTTCCCCTATTTTAAAAAAAGCGGACGTAAAAAATCACAGATACCTTTTGGAATTATCTCTGTCAGCATTTGTGCATTTCCATTTTGGTTGTTCAATTTTTTTTTTCAAACTTGAGTTTTTCACTCTCTCAGTTTTCTCGAAACAAAAAGATAAGGCAAATATTGATCACCACAAAATGAAAATTTTAGCGTTTAAGTATGCAAAAAAAATAGAAATCTATAATAAATGTGAGTGAAGAGAATTATTTTCACACACTAAAAATGAACACCAAAGTTTTGATATCCACGTTGGGGAAATTACACAAGTACAACCCCTAATAGCTTGGTTGAATTTTATACGAAAGAGATTTCTGATTGATCCTAACATGTTTTAAATGTGGGGGATATGCATGCCAGAAACATGTTGAAGGTGCAAATGACCTAAAGATCCAAAAATTTTAAGGAGTAGAAAAAATTAAATTCTCAAGTTAACGTGCGGTGGGATATTTACTAGAGGGAAACAACCCAGTTTTTGCCTATTTTAAAAAAAGCGGACCTTAAATATCCCAAATACATTTTGGAATTTTTCTCTATGCTTTTGCGCATTTCCTTTTTGGATGTTCAATTTTTTTTTCAAACTTGAATTCTTCTCTCTCCCTGTTTTCTCGTAAACAAAAAGATAAGGCAAATATTGATCACAACAAAATGAAAATTTTAGAGTTTATGTTTGCAAAAAAATTTGAAAACTATAATAAATCTGATAGAAGAAAATTATTTTCACGCACTGAAAAAGAACACCAAAGTTTTGTTATCCACATTGGGGAAATTCCACTGGTACAACCCCTAATAGCTTTGTGGAATTTTATAAGAAATATATTTCTGCTTGATCCTAACACGTTTTAAATGTGGTGGATATGCATGCCAGAAACATGTTGATGATGCAAATGACCTAATGATCCAAAAATTTCAAGAAGTAGAAAAAATTAAATTCTTGTGTTAACGTGTTGGGGGATACTTACCAGAGCCAAACAACCCACTTTTTGCCTATTTTCCAAAAAAACGGACCTTAAAAACCTCAGATACGTTTTAGAATTATCTCTCTCTGCATTTGTGCATTACCATTTTGGATGTTCAATTTTTTTTTTCAATTTTGAGTTTTTCACTCTCCCAATTTTCTCGTTAAAAAAAAGATAAGGCAAATACAGATCGCAACAAAATGAAAATTTTAGAGTTTATGTATGCAAGAAAATTTGAAAACTATAATAAATGTGAGTGAAGAAAATTGTTTTATCGCACTAAAAATGAACACCAAAGTTTTGTCATCCACATTGGGGAAATTCCACTAGTACAACCCGTACTAATAGCTTGGTGGAATTTTATAAGAAAGAGATTTCTGATTTATCCTAACATGTTTTAAATGTCGTGGATATGCATGCCAGAAATATGTTGAAGATGTGAATGACCTAATGATCCAAAAATTTCATGGAGTAGAAAAAATTAAATTCTCAAGTTAACGTGTGGTGGGATATTTACCAAGCCAAACAACCCACTTTTTACCTATTTTACAAAGAGCGGACCTAAAAAATCACAGAAACTTTTTTGAATTTTCTCTCTCAGAATTTGTGCATTTCCATTTTGGATGATCAATTTTTTTATTCAAACTTGAGCTTTTCACTCTCCCTGTTTTCTTCTATACAAAAAGATAACACAAGTATAGATCACGAAAAAATGAAAATTTTAAAGTTTATGTTGAAAACTATAATAAATGAGAGGGAAGAAAATTATTTTCATGCACTAAAATTGAACACCAAAGTTTGGTTCTCCACGTTGGGGAAATTTCACTAGTACAACCCCTACTAATAGCTTGGTGGAATTTTATAAGAAAGAAATTTTTCATTGATCCTAACATGTTTTACATGTGGTGGATATGTATGCCAGAAATATGTTGAAGATGCAAATGACCTAATGATCCAAAAAATTCAAGGAGTAGAAAAAATTAAATTCTCAAGTTAACGTGCGGTGGGATATTTACCAGAGCCAAACAACCCACTTTTTGCCTATTTTACAAAAATCGGACCTAAAAAATCTCAGATACTTTTTTGGAATTATCTCTCTTAGAATTTTTGCATTTCCATTTTGGATGTTCAATTTTTTTTTTCAAACTTGAGTTTTTCAATATCCCAGTTTTCTTATAAACAAAAAGATAAGGAAAATATAGATCACAACAAAAAGAAAATTTTAGAGTTTATGTATGCAAAAAAATTTGAAAACTATAATAAATGTGAGGGAAGGAAATTATTTCACGCACTAAAAATGGGAACCAAAGTTTTGTAAGGGAAATTCCACTAGTACAACCTCTATACATAGCTTGGTTGAATTTAATAAGAAAGATATTTCTGATTGATCCTAACATGTTTTAAATGTGGTGGATATGCATGCCAGAAACTTGTTGAAGATGCAAATGACCTAATGATCCAAATATTTTATTTACAAAAAGCAGACCTAAAAAATCACAAATACTTTTTGGGATTATCTCTCTCAATATTTTTGCATTTCCATTTTTTATATTCAATTTTTTTTTTTAAGCTTGAGTTTTTCGCTCTCCCTGTTTTCTCATTAACAAAAAGATAATGCAAATATAGATCACAACAAAATAAAATTTTTAGAGTTTATGTATGAAATAAAATTTTAAAATTATAATAAATGTAAGTGAAGAAAATTATTTTCACGCACTAAAAATGAACACCAATGTTTTGTTATCCATGTTTGGGAAATTCCACTAGTACAATCCCTTCTAATAGCTTGCAGGAATTTTATAAGAAAGAGATTTTTGATTGATCCTAACATGTTTTAAATGTTGTGGATATGCATGCCAGAAACATGTTGAAGATGCAAATGACCTAATGATCCAAAAATTTCAAGGAGTAGAAAAAATTAAATTCTCAAGTTAACGTGCGGTGGGATATTTACCATAGCCAAACAACCCAGTTTTTGCGTATTTTATAAAAAGCGGACCTAAAAAATCACATATACTTTTTGGAAATATCTCTTTCAGCATTTGTGCATTTCCATTTTGGATGTTCAATTTTTTTTTTCAAACTTGAGTTTTTCACCCACCCGTTATCTAGTAAACAAAAAGAAAAGGCAAATATAGATCACAACAAAATGAAAATGTTAGATTTTTTGTATGCAAAAAAATATGAAAACTATAATAAATGTGAGTGAAGAAAATTATTTTCACGCACTAAAAATGAACACCGAAGTTTTGTTATCCACGTTGGGGAAATTCCACTAGTACAACCCCTACTATTAGCTTGGTTGAATTTTATGAGAAAGAGATTTCTAATTGATCCTAACAAGTTTTAAATGTGGAGGATATGGATGCGAGAAACATATTGAAGATGCAAATGTCCTAATGATCCAAATATTTCAAGGAGAAGAAAAAATCAAATTACCAAGTCAACGTGAGGTGGGATATTTACCAGAGGTAAACAACCCACTTTTTACCTATTTTACAAAAAGTGGACCTAAAAAATCACATATATGTTTTTGAATTATCTCTCTCAGCATTTGTGCATTTCCATTTTGGATGTTCAAATTTTTTTTTTCAAACTTGAGTTTTTCGCTCTCCCAGTTTTCTCGTAAACAAAAAGATAAGGCAAATATAGATCACAACAAAATGAAAATTTTAGAGTTTATGTATGCAAAAAAATTTGAAAGCTACAATAAATGTGAGTGAAGAAAATTATTTTCACGCATTAAAAATAAACACCAAAGATTTGTCATCCACGTTAGGGAAATTCCATTAGTACAACCCCTACTAATAGCTTAGTGGAAATTCCATTGGTACAACTCCTACTAATAGCTTAGTGGAATTTTATTAGAAAGAAATTTCTGATTGATCCTAACATGTTTTAAATAAGGTGGACATGCATGCAAGAAACATGTTGAAGATGCAAATGACCATATGATCCAAAAATTTCAAGGAGAAGAAAAAAATAACGAGCTGTGGGATATTTACCAGAGCCAAACAACCCACTTTTTGCCTATTTTACAAAAAGCGGACCTAAAAATCCACAGATACTTTTTGGAATTTTCTCTCTCAGCATATGTCCATTTCCATTTTGGATGTTCAATTTTTTTTTTCAAACTTGAGTTTTTACTCTCCTTGTTTTCTCGTAAAAAAAAAAAAGATAAGGCAAATATAGATCACAACAAAATAAAAATTTTAGAGTTTATATATGTAAAAGAATTTGAAAACTATAATAAATGTGAGTGAAGAAAATTATTTTCAGGCACTAAAAATGAACATCAAAGTTTTGTTATCCACGTTGGGGAAATTCCACTTGTACAACCCCTACTAATAGCTTGGTGGACTTTTGTAAGAAAGAGATTTCTGATTGATCCTCGCATGTTTTAAATGTGGTGGATATGCATGCCAGAAGCATGTTGCAAATGTAAATGACCTAACGATTAAAAAATTTGGAGTAGAAAAAATTCAATTGTAAAGTTAACGTGCGGTAGGATATTTACCAGAGCCAAGCAACCCACTTTTTGCCTATTTTACAAAAAGTGGACCTAAAAAATCACATATTCTTTTTGGAATTATCTCTCTCAGCATTTGTATATTTCCATTTTGGATGTTCAATTTTTTTTTTCAAACTTGAGTTTTTCACTCTCCCAGTTTTCTCGTAAAAAAAAAAAAGATAAGGCAAATATAGATCACAACAAAATAAAAATTTTAGAGTTTATATATGTAAAGCAATTTGAAAACTAGAATAATTGTGAGTGAAGAAAATTATTTTCACGCACTAAAAATGAACACCAAAGTTTTGTTATCCAAGTTGGGAAAATTCCACTAGTACAACCCCTACTAATTGCTATGTGGAATTTAATAAGAAAGATATTTTTGATTGATCCTAACATGTTTTAAATGTCGTGGATATGCATGCCAGAAACATTTTGAAGATGAATATGACCTAATGAATCTAAAATTTCAAGGAGTAGAAAAAATTAAATTCTCAAGTTAACGTGCGGTGCGAAATTTACCAGAGCCGAACTTTTTGCCTTTTTCACAAAAAGCAAACCTAAAAAGTCACAGATATTTTTTGAATTATCTCTCTCAGCATTTGTCAAAGTCCATTTTGGATGTTCAATGTTCTTTTTAAACACTTGAGTTTTTCACTCTACCAGTTTTCTCATAAACAATAAGATAAGGCAATTATAGATCACTTAAAAATGAAAATTTTAGAGTTTATGTATGCAAAAAAAATTGAAAACTATAATAAATGTGAGGGAAGAAAAATATTTCACGCACTAAAAATGAACACCAAAGTTTTGTAGGGAAAATTCCACTAGTACAACCCCTACTTATAGCTTGGTAGAATTTAATAAGAAAGAGATTTCTGATTGATCCTTACATGTTTTAAATGTGGTGGATAAGCATGCTAGAAACATGTTGAAGATGCAAATGACCCAATGATCCAAAAATTTCAAGGAGAAGAAAAAATTAAATTCTCAAGTTAACGTGCGGTGGGATATTTACCAGAAGCAAACAACCCACTTTTTGTCTATTTTATAAAGAGCGGACATAAAAAATCACAGATACTTTTTGGAATTATCTCTCTCTGCATTTGTGCATTTCGATTTTGGATGTTGAATTTTTTTTTTCGAACTTGAGTTTTTCACTCTCCCAGTTTTCTCGTAAAAAAAAAAAGATAAGGCAAATATAGATCGCAACAAAATGAAAATTTTAAAGATTATGTATGCAAGAAAATTTGAAAACTATAATAAATGTGAGTGAAGAAAATTATTTTATCGCACTAAAAATGAACACCAAAGTTTTGTTATCCACATTGGGGAAATTCCACTAGTACAACCCATACTAATAGCTTGGTGGAATCTTATAAGAAAGAGATTTCTGATTTATCCTAATATGTTTTAAATATCGTGGATATGCATGCCAGAAATATGTTGAAGATGCAAATGACCTAATGATCCAAAAATTTCATGGAGTAGAAAAAATTAAATTCTAAAGTTAATGTGTGGTGGGATACTTACCAAGCCAAACAACCCACTTTTTACCTATTTTACAAAGAGCGGACCTAAAAAATCACATAAACATTTTTGAATTATCTCTCTCAGAATTTGTGCATTTCCATTTTGGATGATCAATTTTTTTTTTCGAACTTGAGTTTTTCACTCTCCCAGTTTTCTCGTAAACAAAAAGATAACGCAGCTATTGATCACAACAGAATGAAAATTTTAGAGTTTATGTACGCAAAAAAATTTGAAAAATATAATAAATGTGGGTGAAGAAAATTATTTTCACGCACTAAAAATGAACACCAAAGTTTTGTTATCCAGGTTGGGGAAATTCCACTAGTACAACCCCTACTAATAGCTTGCTGGAATTGTATAAGAAAGAGATTTTTGATTGATCCTAACATGTTTCAATTGTGGTGGATATGCATGCCAGAAACATGTTGAATATGCAAATGACCTCATGATCCAAAAATTTCAAGGAGTAGAAAAAATTAAATTTTCAAGTTAACGTGCGGTGGGATATTTACGAGAGCCTAACAACCCACTTTTTGCCTATTTAACAAAAAGCGGACCTAAAAAATCACAAATACTTTTTGGAATTATCGCTCTCAGTATTTGTGCATTTCCATTTTGGATGTTCAATTTTTTTTTCAAACTTAAGTCTTTCACTCTCCAAGTTTTCTCGTAAACAAAAAGATAAAGCAAATATATATCACAACAAAATGAAAATTTTAGAGTTTATTTATGAAAAATAATTTGAAAAATATTATAAATGTGAGTGAAGAAAATTATTTTCATGCACTAAAAATTTACACCAAATTTTTGTTATCCATGTTGGGGAAATACCACTAGTACAAACCCTACTAATAGCTTGGTGGAATTTTATAAGAAAGAGATTTTTGATTGATCCTTACATGTTTTAAATATGGTGGATATGCATGCTGGAAAAATGTTGAAGATGCAAATGTCGTAATGATCCATAAATTTCGAGTATAAAAAATTAAATTCTCAAGTTAACGTGCGGTGGGATATTTGCAAGAGCCAAACAACCCACTTTTTGCCTATTTTACAAAAAGCTGACCTAAAAAATCACATATACTTTTTGGAATTATCTCTCTCAGCATTTGTACATTTCCATTTTGGATGTTCAATTTTTTTTTCAAACTTGAGTTTTTCACTCTCCCATTTTTCTCGTATGCAAAAAGATAAGGCAAATATAGATCACTACAAAATGAAAATATAGAGTTTATGTATGCAAAAAATTTTGAAAAATATAATAAATGTGAGTGAAGAAAATTATTTTCACGCACTAAAAATGAACACCAAAGTTTTGTAATCCACATTGGGGAAATTCCACTAGTACAACCGCTACAAATAGCTTGGTGGAATTTTACAAGAAAGAGATTTTTGATTGATCCTAACTTGTTTTAAATGTGGTGGATATGCATACCAGAAACATGTTGAAGATGCAAATAAGCTAATGATGCAAAATTTTCAAGGACTAGAAAAAATAAAATTCTCAAGTTAACGTGAGGTGGGATGTTTACTAGAAGCAAACAACCCACTTTTTTCAGATTTTACAAAAAGCAGACCGAAAAAATCACAGAAACTTTTTGGAATTATCTCACTCAGCATTGTGTATTTCCATTTTGGATGTTCTATTTTTTTTCCAAACTTGAGTTTTTCACTCTCCCAGTTTTCCCGTAAAAAGAAAAAAGAAAAGGCAAATATAGATTACAACAAAATGAAAATTTTAGAGTTTATGAATGAAAAAAATTTGAAAAATATTATAAATGTGAGTGAAGCAAATTATTTCCACGCACTAAAAATGAACACCAAAGTATTGTTATCCATGTTGGGGAAATTCCACTAGTACAACCCTTACTAATAGCTTGGTGGAATTTTCTAAGAAAGAGATTTCTGATTGATCCTTACATGTTTTAAATATGGTGGATATGCATGCTAGAAATATGTTGAAGATGCAAATGACCTAATGATCCATAAATTTTGAGTATAAAAAATTAAATTCTCAAGGTAACGTGTGGTGGGATATTTACAAGAGCCAAACAACCCACTTTTTGCCTATTTTACAAAAAGCTGACCTAAAAAATCACATATACTTTTTGGAATTATCACTCTCAGCATTTGTACATTTCCATTTTGGATGTTCAATTTTTTTTTTCGTACTTGAGTTTTTCATTCTCCCATTTTTCTCGTAAACAAAGAGATAAGGCAAATATAGATCACAACAAAATGAAAATTTTAGAGTTTATGTATGCAAAAAAAATTGAAAAATATGATAAATGTGATTGAAGAGAATTATTTTCACGCACTAAAAATGAACACCAAAGTTTTGTAATCCACGTTGGGGAAATTCCACTAGTTCAACCCCTACAAATAGCTTGGTGGAATTTTATAAGAAAGAGATTTCTGATTCATCCTAACTTGTTTGAAATTTGGTGGACATGCATACTAGAAACATGTTGAAGATGAAAATGGCCTAATGATGCAAAAATTTCAAGGGGTAAAAAAAATAAAATTCTCAACTTAACGTGCGGTGGGATATTTACCAGAGGCAAACAACCCACTTTTTGCTGATTTACAAAAAGCCGACCGAAAAAATCACAGATCCTTTTTGGAATTATCTCTCTCAACATTGTGCATTTCCATTTTGGATGTTCAATTATTTTTTTAAAAACTTGAGTTTTTCACTGTCCCAGTTAAACAAAAATAAAAGGCAAATATAGATTACAACAAAATGAAAATTTTAGAGTTTATATATGCAAAAAAATTTGAAAACTATAATAAATGTGAGTGAAGAAAATTATTTTCACACACTAAAAATGAACACCAAAGTTTTGTTGTCCACGTTGGGGAAATTCCACTAGTACAACCCCTACTAATAGCTTGGTGGAATTTTATAAGAAAGAGATTCTGATTGATCCAAACATGTTTTAAATGTGGTGGATAAGCTTGCCAGAAACATGTTGAAGAAGCAAATGAGCTAATGATCCAAAAATTTTAAGGATTAGAAAAAAATTAATTCTGAAGTTAACGTGCGATGGGATAGTTACCAGAGCCAAACAACCCAATTTTTTCCTATTTTACAAAAAGCGAACCTAAAAAATCATAGATACTTTTTGGAATTAGCTCTCTCATCATTTGTGAATTTCCATTTTGGATGTTCAATTTTTTTTTCAAACTTGAGTTTTTCGCTCTCCCAGTTTTCTTGTAAACAAAAAGATATGACAAATATAGATCTCAACAAAATGAAAATTTTAGAAGTTATGCATGCAAAAAAATTTGAAAACTATAATAAATGTGAGTGAAAAAAAATATTTTCACGCACTAAAATGAACACAGAAGTTTTGTTATCCACGATGGGGAAATTCCACTAGTACAACCCCTACTACTAGTTTGGTGGAATTTTATAAGAAAGAGATTTCTGATTGATCCTAACATGTTTTAGATGAGGTGGATATGCATGTTAGAAACATGTTGAAAATGCAAATAACCTAATGATCCAAAAATTTCAAGCAGTAGAAAAACTTAAATTCTCAAGTTAACGTGCGGTGGGATATTAACAAGAGCCAAACAACCCAATTTTGGAATTATCTCTCCCAGCATTTGTACATTTCCATTTTGGATGTTCAATTTTTTTATCTCACTTGAGTTTTTCACTCTCCCATTTTTCTCGTGAACAAAAAGATTAGGCACATATAGATCACAACAAAATGAATATTTTAGAGTTTATGTATGCCAAAAAAATTGCAAAATATTGTCAATGTGAATGAAGAAAATTATTTTCACAAACTAAAAATGAACACCAAAGTTTTTTTATCCACGTTTGGAAAATTCCACTAGTACAACCCCTAATAGCTTGGTGGAATTTTGTAAGAAAGAGATTTCTAATTGATCCTAACATGTTTTAAATGTGGTGGATATGCATGCCTGAAACATGTTGAAGATGCAAATGACCTAATGATGCAAAAATTTCAACCAGTAGAAAATATAAAATTCTCAAGTTAACATGCGGTGGGATAATTACTAGAGGCAGCCAACCTAGTTTTTGCCGATTTTACAAAAAGCCGTCTGAAAAAATCACAGATACTTTTTAGAATTATTTCTCTTAGCATTTGTGCATTTCGATTTTGGATGTTCAATTTTTTTTTTTAAATGTGAGTTTTTCACTCTCCCTGTTTTCTCGTAAACAAGACGATAAGGCAAATATAGATGACAACAAAATTAAAATTTTAGAGTTTAGGTATGTAATATAATTTGAAAACTATAATAAATGTGAGTGAAGAAAATTATTTTCACGCACTAAAAATGAACACCAAAGTTTTGTTATCCATGTTGGGGAAATTCCACTAGTACTACCCCTTCTAATAGGTTGGTGGAATTTTATAAGAAAGAGATTTCTCATTGATCCTAACAAATTTTAAATGCGGTTGATATGCTTGCCAGAAACATGTTGAAGATGCAAATGACCTAATGATCCAAAAATTTCAAGGAGTACAAAAAATTAAATTCTCAAGTTAACATGCGGTGGGATATTTACTAGAGCCAAACAACCCACTTTTTGCCTATTTTGCAAAAACCGGACCTAAAAAATCACAGATACTTTTTGGAATTATCTCTCTCAGCATTTGTGCATTTCCAATTTGGATGTTCAATTTTTTTTTCAAACTAGAGTTTTTCACTCTCCCAGTTTTCTCGTAAACAAAAAGATAACGCAAATATAGATCACAACATAATGAAAATTTTAGAGTTTATGTATGCAAAAAAAATTGAAAACTATAATACATTTGAGTGAAGAAAATTATTTTCTCGCACTGAAAATGAACACCAAAGTTTTGTTATCCATGTTAGGGAAATTCCCTAGTACAACCCCTTCTAATAGTTTGGTGGAATTTTATAAGAAAGAGATTTCGGATTGAATCTAACATGTTTTAAAAGTGGTGGATATGCACGCTAGAAACATGTTGAAATTGCAAATGACCTAATGATCCAAAAATTTCATTGAGTAGAAAAAATTAAATTCTCAAGTGAACGTGAGGTGGGATGTTTACGAGCGCCAAAACCCCCCATTTATTGCCTATTTTACAAAAAGTGGACCTAAAAAATCACAGATACTTTTTTCAATCATCTCTCTCTGCATTTGTGCATTTCCATTTTGGTTGTTCTATTTTTTTTTGCAAACTTGAGTTTTTCACTCTCCCAGTTTTCTTGTAAACCAAAAGGTATGGCAAATATAGATCTCAACAAAATGAAAATTTTAGAGTTTATGCATGCAAAATAATTTGAAAACTGTAATAAATGTGAGTGAAGATAATTATTTTCACACACTAAAAATGAACACAAAAGTTTTGTTATCCACGTAGGGGAAATTCCACTAGTACAACCCCTACTAATAGCTTGGTGGAATTCTATAAGAAAGAGATTTCTGATTGATCCTAACATGTTTTAGATGTGGTGGATATGCATGCCAGAAACATGTTAAAAATGCAAATGAACTATTGATCTAAAAATTTCAAGAAGTAGAAAAAATTAAATTCTCAAGTTAACGTGCGGTGGGATATTTACAAGAGCCAAACAACTCACTTTTTGCCGATTTTACAAAAAGCTGACCTAAAAAATCATAGATACTTTTTGGAATTATCTCTCTCAGCATTTGTACATTTCCATTTTGGATGTTCAATTTTTTTTTCTAAATTGAGTTTTTCACTCTCCCAATTTTCTCGTAAACAAAAAGATAAGGCAAATATAGATCACAACAAAATGAAAATTTTAGAATTTACGTAGGCAAAACAATTTGAAAAATAAAATAAATGTGAGTGAAGAAAATTATTTTCACGCACTAAAAAGGAACACTGAAGTTTTGTAATCCACGTTGGGGAAATTCCACTAGTACAACCCTACAAATAGCTTGGTGGCATTTTATAAGAAAAAGATTTTTGATTGATCCTAACTTGTTTTAAATGTGGTGGATATGCATGTCAAGAACATGTTGAAGATGCAAATGACCTAATGAGGCAAAAATTTCAAGGAGGAAAAAAAATAAAATTCTCAAGTCAACGTGCGGCGTGATTTTTACCAGAGGCAAACAACCCACTTTTTGCCGTTTTTACAAAAAGCGGACCAAAAAAATCACAGATAATTTTTTGAATTATCTCTCTCAGCATTTGTGCATTTCCATTTTGGATGTTCAATTTTTTTTTTCAATCTTGAGTTTTTCACTCTCCCTGTTTTGTCGTAAACAAAAAGATACGACAAATATAGATCACAACAAAATGAAAATTTTAGAATTTAGGTATGCAAAAAAAAAATTGAATACTATAATAAATGTGAGTGAAGAAAATTATTTTTACGCACTAAAAATTCACACCAAAGTTTTTTTATCCACGTTGGGGAAATTCCACTAGTACTACCCCTACTAATAGCTTGGTGGAATTTTATAAGAAAGAGATTTCTGATTGATCCTAACAAGTTTTATATGTGGTGGATATGCTAGCCAGAAACATGTTGAAGATGCAAATGACCTAATGATCCAAAAATTTCAAGGAGTAGAAAAAATTAAATTCTCAAGTTAACGTGCTGTGGGATATTTACTAGAGCCAAACAACCCACTTTTTGCCTATTTTACAAAAAGCGGACCTAAAAAATCACATATACTTTTTGGAATTATCTCTCTCAACATTTGTGTAGTTCCATTTTGGATGTTCAATTTTTTTTTCGAAACTAGAGTTTTTCACTCTCCCTGTTTTCTCGTAAACGAAAAGATAAGGCAAATAAAGATCACAACATATTGAAAATTTTAGAGTTTATGTTTGCAAAAAAATTTGAAAACTATAATAAATGTGAGAGAAGAAAATTATTTTCACGCACTAAAAATGAACACCAAAGTATTGTTATCCACGTTGGGGAAATTCCACTAGTACAACCTCTACTATTAGTTAGGTGAAATTTTATAAGAAAAAGATTTCTGATTGAATCTTACATCTTTTAAATGTGGTGGATATGCATGCCAGAAATATGTTGAAGATGCAAATGACCTAATGATCCAAAAATTTCAAGGATTAGAAAAAATTAAATTCTTAAGTTAACTTGCGGTGGGATATTTATCAGAGGCAAACAACCCACTTTTTGCTTATTTTACAAAAAGCAGACCTAAAAAATCCCTGACACTTTGTGGAATTATCTTTCTCAGTAGTTGTGCATTTCCATTTTGGATGTTCAATTTTTTTTTTCAAACTTGAGTTTTTCACTCTCCTAGTTTTCTCGTAAACAAAAAGATTAGGCAAATATAGATCACAACAAAATGAAAATTTTAGAGTTTATGTTTGCAAAAAAATTTGAAAACTATAGTAAATGTGATAAAGAAAATTATTTTCTCGCACTAAAAAAGAATACCAAAGTTTTGTTATCCATGTTGGGGAAATTCCACTAGTACAACCCCTACTAATAGCTTCGTGGAATTTTATAAGAAAGAGATTTCTGATTGATCCTAACATGTTTTAAATGTGGTGGATTTGCATGCCAGAAACATGTTGAAGATGCAAATGACTTAATGATCCAAAAATATCAAGGAGTAGAAAAAATTAAATTTTCAAGTTAACGTGCAGTGGGATATTTACAAGAGCCAAACAACCCACTTTTTGCCTATTTTACAAAAAGCGGACCTAAAAAATCATAGATACTTTTTGAATTATATCTCTCAGCATTTGTGCATTTCCATTTAGGATGTTCATTTTTTTTTCAAACTTGAGTTTTTTACACTCCCTATTTTCTCGTAAACAAAAAGATAAGGCAAATATAGTCACAACAAAATGAAAATTTTAGATTTTATGTATGCAAAAAAAATTGAAAACTATAATAAATGTGAGTAAAGAAAATTATTTACACGCACTAAAAATGAACACCAAAATTTTGTTATCCAGGTTGGGGAAATTCCACTAGTACAACCCCTACTAATAGCTTGGTGGAATTTTATAAGAAAGAGATTTCTGATCGATCCTAACATGTATTAAATGTGGTAGATATGCAAGCCAGAAATGTGTTGAATATGCAAATGACCTAATGATCCAAAAATTTCAAGGATTAGAAAAAAATCAATTCTCAAGTTAACGTGCGATGGGATACTTACCAGAGCCAAACAACCAAATTTTTGCCTATTTTACCAAACGTGGACCTAAAAAATCATATATACTTTTTGGAATTAGCTCTCTCAGCATTTGTACATTTCCATTTTTTATGTTCAATTTTTTTTTTCATACTTGAGTTTTTCACTCTCCCAGTTTTATTGTAAACAAAAAGATCTGGCAAATATAGTTCTCAACAAATTGAAAATTTCAGAGTTTATGCATGCAAAAAAAATTGAAAACTATAAAAAAAGTGAGTGAAGAAAATTATTTTCACGCTTTAAAAATGAACACAAAAGTTTTTTTATCCATGTTGGGGAAATTCCACTAGTACAACCCCTAATAATAGCTTGGTGGAATTTTATAAGAAAGTGATTTCTGATTGATCCTAACATGTTTTAGATGAAGTGGATATGCATGCCAGAAACATGTTGAAAATGCAAATGACCTAATGATCCAAAAATTACAAGGAGTACAAAAAATTAAATTCTCAAGTTAACGTGCGGTGGGATATTTACAAGAGCCAAACAACCCACTTTTTGCCTATTTTACTAAAAGCTGACCTAAAACATCACAGATACTTTTTGGAATTGTCTCCCTCAGCATTTGAAAATTTCCATTTTGGATGTTCAATTTTTTTTTCAACTTGAGTTTTTTACTCTCCCATTTTTCTCGTAAAAAAACGATAAGGAAAATATAGATCCCAAAAAAATGAAAATTTTAGAGTTTATGTATGCAAAAAATTTTGAAAAATATATTAAATGTGAGTGAAAAAAATTATTTTCACGCACTAAAAATGAACACCAAAGTTTTGTAACCCACATTGGGGAAATTCCACTAGTACAACCCCTACAAATAGCTTGGTGGAATTTTATAAGAAAGTGATTTCTGATTGATCCTAACTTGTTTTAAATGTGGTGGATATGCATGCCAGAAAAATGTTGAAGATGTAAATGAACTAATGATCCAAAAATTTCAAGGAGTAAAAAACTAAATTCTCATGTTAACGTGCAGTGGGATATTTACCAAAGCCAAACAACCCACTTTTTGCTAATTTTACAAAAACCGGACCGAAAAAATCACAGATACCTTTTGGAATTATCTCTCTCATCATTTGTGCATTTCCATTTTGGATGTTCAAATTTGTTTTTCAAACTTGAGTTTTTCACTCTCCCTATTTTCTCGTAAATAAAAAGATAAGGAAAATATAGATCACAACAAAATGAAAATTTTAGAGTTTATGCATGCAAAAAAAATTGAAAAATATGATAAATGTGAGTGAAGAAAATTATTTTCACACACTTAAAATGAACACCAAAGTTTTGTGATCCACGTTGGGGAAATTCTACTAGTACTACCCCTACTAATAGCTTGGTGGAATTTAGAAGAAATAGATTTTTGATTGATCCTAACAAGTTTTAAATGTGGTGGAAATGCTTTCCAAAAACATGTTGAAGATGCAAATGACCTAATGATCCAAAAAGTTCAAGGAGTAGAAAAAATTAAATTCTCAAGTTAACTTGCGGTGGGATATTTACTAGAGCCAAACAACCCACTTTTTGCCTATTTTACAAAAAGCAGACCTAAAAAATCACAGATGCTTTTTGGAATTATCTGTCTCAGCATTTGTGCATTTTCATTTTGGATGTGCAATTTTTTTTTTCAAACTAGAGTTTCTCACTCTCCCAGTTTTCTCGTAAACGAAAAGATAAGGTAAATATAGATCACAACATAATGGAAATTTTAGAGTTTATGTATGCAAAAAAATTTGAAAAATATAATAAATGTGAGTGAAGAAAATTATTTTAACGCACTAAAAATGAACACCAAACTTTTGTTATCCACGTTGGGGAAACTCCACTACTAAGACCCCTACTAATAGTTTGGTGGAATTTTATAAGAAAGAGATTTTTGATTGAATCTAACATATTTTAAATGTGGTGGATATGCATGCCAGAAACATGTTGAAGATGCAAATGACCTAATGATCCAAAAATTCCGAGTAGAAAAAATTAAATTCTTAAGTTAACGTAAGGTGGGATATTTACTAGAGGCAAACAACACTCTTTTTGCCTATTTTAGAAAAAGCGGACCTAAAAAATCCCTGATACTTTTTGGAATTATCTCTCTCTGCATTTGTGCATTTCCATTTTGGATATTCAATTTTTTTTTCAAACTTGAGTTTTTCACTCTCCCAGTTTTCTCGTAAACAAAAAGATAAGGCAAATAAAGATCACAACAAAATGAAAATTTAAGACTTTATGTATGCAAAAAACTTTGAAAACTATAATAAATGTGAATGAAGAAAATTATTTTTATGCACTAAAAATGAATAGCAAAGTTTTGTTATACACGTAGGGGAAATTCCACTAGTACAACCCCTACTAATAGCTTGGTGGAATTTTATAAGAAAGAGATTTCTGATTGATCCGAAAATGTTTTAAATGTGGTGGATATGCATGCCAGAAACATGTTGAAGAGGCAAATGACCTAATGATCCAAAAATTTCAAGGATTAGAAAAAAATAAATTTTCAAGTTAACGTGGGGTGGGATATTTACGAGAGCCAAACAACCCACTTTTTGCAAATTTTACAAAAAGCGGACCTAATAAATCACAGATACTTTTTGGAATTAGTTCTTTCAGCATTTGTGCATTTCTATTTTGGATGATCAATTTTTTTTTCAAACTTGTGTTTTTCACTCTCCCAGTTTTCATGTTAACAAAAAGATATGGCAAATATAGATCTCAACAAAATGAAAATTTTAGAGTTTATGCATGCAAAAAAATTTGAAAACTATAATAAATGTGAATGAAGAAAATTATTTTCACGCATTAAAAATGACCACCAAAGTTTTGTTATCCACGTTGGGAAATTCCACTAGCTTAGCCCCTTCTAAAAGCTTGGTCGAATTTTATAAGGAAGAGATTTCTGATTGATCCTCACATGTTTTAAATGAGGTGGATATGCATGCCAGAAACATGTTGAAAATGCAAATGACCTAATGATCCAAAAATTTCAAGGAGTAGAAAAAATAAAATTTTCAAGTTAACGTGCGGTGGGATATTTACAAGAGCCAAACAACCCACTTTTTGCCTATTTTACAAAAAGCTGACCAAAAAAATCACAGATACCTTTTGGATTTATCTCTCTCAGCATTTTTACATTGCCATTTTGGATGTTCAATTTTTTTTCCAAACTTGAGTTTTTTACTCTCCCATTTTTCGCGCAAACAAAAAGATAAGGCAAATATAGATCACAACAAAATGAAATTTTTAGAGTTGATGTATGGAAAAAAATTGAGAAATATAATAAATGTGAGTAAAGAAAATTATTTTCATGCACTAAAAATGAACACCAAAGTTTTGTAATCCATGTTGGGGAAATTCCACTAGTACAACCCCTTCAAATAGCTTGGTGGAATTTTATAAGAAAGAGATTTCTGATTGATCCTAACTTGTTTTAAATGTGGTGGATATGCATGCGATAAACATGTTGATAATGCAAATGACCTAAGGATGCAAAAATTTCAAGGACTAGAAAAAATAAAATTCTCAAGTTAACGTGCGGTGGGATATTTACAAGAAGCAAACAACCCACTTTTTGCCGAACCGAAAAAATCACATATACTTTTTAGAATTATCTCTCTCAGCATTTGTGCATTTCCATTCTGGATGTTCAATTTTTTTTTTCAAACTTGAGTTTGTCACTATCCCTGTTTTCTCGTAAACAAAAGATAAGGAAAATATAGATCACAACAAAATGAAAATTTTAGAGTTTAGGTATGCAAAAAATTTTGGAAACTATAATAAATGTGAGTGAAGAAAATTATTTTAGTGCACTAAAATTGAACACCAAACTTTTGTTATCCATGTTGGGCGAAATTCCACTAGTACTACCCCTACTAATAGCATGGTGGAATTTTATAAGAAAGAGATTTCTAATTGATCCTATCAAGTTTTAAATGCGGTGGATATGCTTGCAAGAAACATGTTGAAGATGCAAATGGCCTAATGATCCAAAAATTTCAAGGAGTGGAAAAAAAATTCAATTCTCATGTTAACGTGCGGTGGGATATTTACTAGAGTCAAACAACCCACTTTTTGCCTATTTTACAGAAAGCGAACCTAAAAAATCAAAGATACTTTTTGGAATTATCTCTCTCAGCATTTGTGCATTTCCATTTTGGATGTTCAATTTTGTTTTGCAAACAAGAGTTTTTCACTCTCCCAGTTTTCTCGTAAATGAATAGATAAGGCAAATATAGATCACAACATAATGAAAATTTTAGAGTTTATGTATGCAAAAAAAATTGAAAACTATAATAAATGTGAGTGAAGAAAATTATTTTCACACACTAAAAATGAACACCAAAGTTTTGTTATCCATGTTGGGAAAATTCCACTAGTACAACCCCTACTCATAGTTTGGTGGAATTTTATAAGAAAGAGATTTCTGATTGAATCTAGCATGTTTTAAATGTATTGGCCAAAAATATATTGAAGATCCAAATGACCTAATCATCCAAAAATTTAATTCTTAAGGTAACGTGCAGTGGGATATTTACCAAGGGCAAACTACCCACTTTTTGCCTATTTTACAAAAAACAGACCTAAAAATTCACAGATACTTTTTGGAATTATCTCTCTCAGCATTTGTGCATTTCCATTTTGGATGTTCAATTTTTTTTTCAAAATTGAGTTTTTCACTCTCCCAATTTTCTCGTAAACAAAAAGATAAGGCAAATATACGTCACAAAAAAATGAAAATTTTAGACTTTATGTATGCAAAATAATTTGAAAACTATAATAAATGTGAGTGAAGAAAATTATTTTCACGCACTAGAAATGAACAACAAAGTTTTGTTATCCACGTTAGGGAAATTCCACAAGCACAACCCCTACTAATTGCTTTGTGAAATTCTAGAAGAAAGAGATTTGTGATTGATCCTAACATGTTTTAAATGTGGTGCATATGCGTGCCAGAAACATGTAGATGATGCAAATGACCAAATGATCCAAAAATTTCAAGGAGTAGAAAAAACTAAATTCTCAAGTTAACGTGCGGTGGGATATTTACCAGAGCCAAACAACCCACTTTTTGCCTATTTTACAAAATGCGGACATAAAAAATCACAGATAATTTTTTGAATTATCTCTCTCAGTATTTGTGCATTTCCATTTAGGATGTTCAATTTTTTTTTTCAAACTTTAGTTTTTCACTCTCACAGTTTTCATGTAAACAAAAAGATAAGGCAAATATACATCACAAAAAAATTAAAATTTTAAAGTTTATGTATGCAAAAAAATTTGAAAAATAAAATAAATGTGAGTGAAGAAAAATTTTTTCACGCACTAAAAATGAACACCAAAGTTTTGTTATCCACGTTGGGGAAATTCCACTAGTACAACCCCTACTAATAGCTTGGTGGAATTTTATAAGAAAGAGATTTCTGATTGATCCTAACATGTTTTAAATGTGATGGATATGCTTTCCAGAAACATGTTGAAGATGCAAATGACCGAATGATCCAAAAAATTTCAAGGAGAAGAAAAAATTAAATTCTCAAGTAAACTTGCGGTGGTATATTTTTACTAGAGCCCAACAACCCACTTTTTGCCTATTTTAAAAAAAGTGGACCTAAAAAATCACAAATACTTTTTGGAATTATCTCTCTCATCATTTGTGCATTTCCATTTTGGATGTTCAATTGTTCTTTTCAAACTAGAGTTTTTCACACTCCCAGTTTTCTCGTAAACGAAAAGATAAGGCAAATATAGATCAAACCATAATGAAAATTTTAGAGTTTATGTATGCAAAAAAAATTGAAAACTATTATAAATGTGAGTGAAGAAAATTATTTTCATCCACTAAAACTGAACACCAAATTTTTGTTATCCACGTTGGGGAAATTCCACTAGTACAACCCCTACTAATAGTTTGGTGGAATTTTGCAAGAAAGAGATTTCTGATTGAATCTAACATGTTTTAAATGTGGTGGATATGCATGCCAAAAACATGTTGAAGATGCAAATGTCCTAATGATCCAAAAATTTCGAGTAGAAAAAATTAAATTCACAAGTTAACGTGCTGTGGGATATTTACCAGAGCCAAACAACCCACTTGTTGCCTATTTTAGACAAAGAGGACCTAAGAAATCACAGATACTTTTTGAAATTATATCTCTCAACAGTTGTGCATTTCCATTTTGGATGTTCAATTTTTTTTTTCAAACTTGAGTTTTTCACTCTCCTAGTTATCTCGTAAACAAAAAGATAAGGCAAATATAGATCACAACAAAATGTAAATTTTAGAGTTTATGTATGCAAAAAATTTTGAAAACTATAATAAATGTGAGTGAAGAAAATTATTTTCACGCACTAAAAATGAACAGCAAAATTTTGTTATCCACGTTGGGGAAATTCCACTTGTACAAACCCTACTAATAGCTTGGTGGAATTTTATAAGAAAGAGATTTCTGATTGATCCTAACATGTTTTAAATGTAATGGATATGCATGCCAGAAAAATGTTGAAGATGCAAATGACCTAATGATCCAAATATTTCGAGTAGAAAAAATTAAATTCTCAAGTTAACGTGCGGTGGGATATTTACCTGAGCCAAACAACCCATTTTTTGCCTATTTTACAAAAAGCGGACCTTAAAAATCACAAATTCTTTTTTGAATTATCTCTCTTAGCATTTTTGCATTTCCATTTAGAATGTTCAATTTTTTTTTCAAACTTGAGGTTTTCACTCTCCCAATTTTCTCTTAAACAAAAAGATAAGGCAAATATATATCACAAGAAAATGAAAATTTTAGAATTTATGTATGCAAAAAAATTTGAAAACTATAATAAATGTGAGTGAAGAAAATTATTTTCACGCATTAAAATGAACACCAAAGTTTTGTTATCCACGTTGGGGAAATTCCACTTGTTCAACCCCTACTAATAGCATCATGGAATTTTATAAGAAAGAGATTTCTGATTGATCCAAACATGTTTTAGATGTGGTGGATAAGCATGCCAGGAACTTGTTGAAGATGCAAATGACCAAATGATCCAAAAATTTCAAGGATTAAAAATAAATAAATTATCAAGTTAACGTACGAGGGGATATTTACAAGAGGCAAACAACCCAATTTCTACCTATTTTACAAAAAGCGGACAGAAAAAATGCCAAATACTTTTTGGAATTTGCTCTATCAGCATTTGTGCATTTCCATTTTGGATGTTCAATTTTTTTTTTCAAACTTGAGTTTTTCACTCTCCCAGTTTTCTTGTAAACTAAAAGATATGGCAAATATAGATCTCAAAAAAATAAAAATTTTAGAGTTTATGCATGCAAAAAAGTTAGAAAACTATAATAAATGTGAGTGAAGAAAATTATTTTCACGCACTAAAAATGAACACAAGTTTTGTTATCCACGTTGGGGAAATTCCACTAATACAACCCCTACTAATAGCTTGGTGGAATTTTACAAGAAAGAGATTTCTGATTGAACCTAACATGTTTTAGATGAGGTGATATGCATGCCAAAAATAAGTTGAAAATGCAAATGTCCTAATGATTCAAAATTTTCAAGGAGAAGAAAAAATTAAATTCTCAAGTTAACGTGCGGTGGGATATTTACAAGAGTCAAACAACCTACTTTTTGCCTATTTTACAAAAAGCAGACCTAAAAAATCATAGATACTTTTTTGAATTATCTCTCTCAGCATTTGTGCTTTTCCATTTAGGATGTTCAATTTTTTTTTCAAACTTGAGTTTTTCACTCTCCCAGTTTTCTCGTAAATAAAAAGATAAGGCAAATATATATCACAGAAAAATGAAAATTTTAGAGTTTATGTATGCAAAAGAATTTTAAAACTATAATAACTGTGAGTGAAGAAAATTATTTTCATGCACGAAAAATCAACACCAATGTTTTGTCATCCACGTTGGGGAAATTCCACTAGTACGACCCCTACTAATAGTTTGGTGGAATTTTAAAAGAAAGAGATTTCTGATTGAATCTAACATGTTTTAAATGTGGAGGATATGCATGCCAGAAACCTGTTGAAGATGCAAATGACCTAATGATCCACAAATTTCAAGGTGTGAAAAAAATTAAACTCTCAAGTTAACGTGTGGTGGGAAATTTACCAGAGCAAAACAACCCACTTTTTGCCTATTTTAGGAAAAGCGGACCTAAAAAATCATAGATAGTTTTTGGAATTATCTCTCTCAGCATTTGTGCATTTCCATTTTGGATGTTCAATTTTTTTTTCAAACTTGAGTTTTTCACTCTCCTAGTTTTCTCGTAAACAAAAAGATAAGGCAACTATAGGTCACACCAAAATGAAAATTTTAGAGTTTATGTATGCAAAAATATTTGAAAGCTATAATAAATGTGAGTGAAGAAAATTATTTTCATGAACTAAAAATGAACACCAAAGTTTTTTTATCCACGTTGGTGAAATTCCACTAGTACAACCCCAACTAATAGCTTGGTGGAATTTTATAAGAAAGAGATTTACGATTGATCCTAACATGTTTTAAATGTGGTGGATATGCATGCCAGAAACATTTGAAGAGGCAAATGACCTAATGATCCAAAAATTTCAAGGATTAGAAAAAAATAAATTTTCAGGTTAACGTGGGGTGGGATGTTTACCAGAGCCAAACAACCCACTCTTTGCCAATTTTACAAAAAGTGGATCTAAAAAATCACAGATACTTTTTGGAATTAGTTCTCTGAGGATTTGAGCATTTCTATTTTGGATGATCAATTTTTTTTTTCAAATTTGAGTTTTTCACTCTCCCAGTTTTCTTGTAAACAAAAAGATATGGAAAATATTGATCTCAACAAAATGAAAATTTTAAGGTTTATGCATGCAAAAAAATTTGAAAATTATTTTCACGCATTAAAAATGAACACCAAAGTTTTGTTATCCACGTTGGGAAATTCCAATTCCACAACCCCTACTAAAAGCTTGGTCGAATTTTATAAGGAAGATATTTCTGATTGATCCTAACCTATTTTAAATGAGGTGGATATGCATGCTAGAAACATGTTGAAAATGCAAATGACCTAATGAACCAAAAATTTCAAGGAGTAAAAAAAATAAAATTCTCAAGTTAACGTGCTGTGGGATATTTACTAGAGCCAAACAACCCACTTTATGCCTATTTTACAACAAGCTGACCTAAAAAATCACAGATACCTTTTGGAATTATCTCTCTCAGCATTTGTACATTTCCATTTTGGATGTTCAATTTTTTTTTTCAAACTTGAGTTTTTCACTCTCCCATTTTTCTCGTAAGCAAAAAGATAAGGCAAATATAGATCACAAAAAAATGAAAATTTTAGAGTTTATGTATGAAAAAAATTTGAAAAATATAATAAATGTGTGTGAAGAAAATTAATTTCAGGCACTAAAATGAACACCAAATTTTTGTAATCCACGTTGGGGAAATTCCACTAGTACAACCCCTACAAATAGCTTGGTCGAATTTTATAAGAAAGAGATTTCTGATTGATCCTAACTTGTTTTAAATGTCGTGGATACGCATGCCAGAAATATGTTGATAATGCAAAAGACCTAATGATGAAAAAATTTCAAGAAGTAGAAAAAATAAAATTCTCAAGTTAACGTGCAGTGGGATATTTATTAGAGGCAAACAACCCAGTTTTTGCCGATTTTAGAAAAAGCGGACCGAAAAAATTATAGATACTTTTGTGAATTATCTCTCTCAGCATTTGTGCATTTCCATTTTGGATGTTCAATTTTTTTTTTCAAACTTGAATTTTTCACTCTTCGTGTTTTCTCGTAAATAAAAAGATTAGGCAAATATAGATCACAACAAAATGAAAATTTTCAAGTTTAGGTATGCAAAAAAATTTGAAAACTATATAAATGAGAGTGAAGAAAATTATTTTCATGCACTAAAAATGAACCCTAAAGTTTTGTTATCCACGTTGGGGAATTTCCACTAGTACTACCCCTACTAATAGCTTGGTGGAATTTTATAGGAAAGATATTTCTGCTTGATCCTAACACGTTTTAAATGTGGTGGATATGCATGCGAGAAACATTTTGAAGATGCAAATGACCTAATGATCCAAAAATTTCAAGGAGTAGAAAAATTAAATTCTTGCGTTAACGTGCTGGGGGATACTTACCAGAGCCAAACAACCCACTTTTTGCCTATTTTCCAAAAAAGCGGACCCAAAAAACCTCAAATACTTTTTGGAATTATCTCTCTCTGCATTTGTGCAGTACCATTTTGGATGTTCAATTTTTTTTTTCAAACTTGAGTTTTTCACTCTCCCAATTTTCTCGTAAGAAAACAGATAAGGCAAATATAGATCGCAACAAAATGAAAATTTTAGAGTTTATGTATGAAAGAAAATTTGAAAACTATAATAAATGTGACTGAAGAAAATTATTTTATCGCACTAAAAATGAACACCAAAGTTTTGTTATCCACATTGGGGAAATTCCACTAGTACAACCCGTACTAATATCTTGGGGGAATTTTATAAGAAAGAGATTTCTGATTTATCCTAACATGTTTTAAATGTCGTGGATATGCATGCCAGAAATATGTTGAAGATGCAAATGACCTAATGATCCAAAAATTTCATGGAGTAGAAAAAATTAAATTCTCATGTTAACGTGTGGTGGGATATTTACCAAGCCAAACAACCCACTTTTTACCTATTTTACAAAGAGCGGACCTAAAAAATCACAGAAACGTTTTTGAATTATCTCTCTCAGAATTTGTGCATTTCCATTTTGGATGATCAATTTTTTTTTTCAAACTTGAGTTTTTCACTCTCCCTGTTTTCTTCTATATAAAAATATAAGGCAAGTATAGATCACAAAAAAATGAAAATTTTAAAGTTTATGTTGAAAACTATAATAAATGTGAGGGAAGAAAATTATTTTCACGCACTAAAATTGAACACCAAAGTTTGGTTCTCCACGTTGGGGAAATTTCACTAGTACAACACCTACTAATAGCTTGGTAGAATTTTATAAGAAAGAGATTTTTGATTGATCCTAACAGTTTTTAAATGTGGTGGATATGTATGCCAGAAATATGTTGAAGATGCAAATGACCTATTGATCCAAAAATTTCAAGGAGTAGAAAAATTAAATTCTCAAGTTAACATACGGTGGGATATTTACAAGGCCAAACAACCCAATTTTTGCCTGTTTTACAAAAAGCGAACCTAAAAAATCACAGATAGTTTTTGGAATTATCTCTCTTAGCATTTGTGCATTTCCATTTAGGATGTTCAATTTTTTTTTTCAATGTTGAGTTTTTCACTCTCCCAGTTTTCTCGTAAACAAAAAGATAAGGCATATATAGATCACAACATAATGAAAATTTTAGAGTTTATGTACGCAAAAAAATTTGAAAAATATAATAAATGTGGGTGAAGAAAATTATTTTCCCGCACTAAAAATGAACACCAAAGTTTTGTTCTCCACGTTGGGGAAATTCCACTAGTACAACCCCTATTAATAGCTTGGTGGAATTTTATAAGAAAGAGATTTTTGATTGATCCTAACATGTTTCAAATGTGGTGGATATGCAAGCCAGAAACATGTTGAAGATGCAAATGACCTAATGATCCAAAAATTTCAAGGAGTAGAAAAAATTAAATTCTCAAGTTAACGTGCGGTGGGATATTTACGAGAGCCTAACAACCCATTTTTTGCCTATTTTACAAAAAGCGGACCACAGATACTTTTTGGAATTATCGATCTCAGCATTTGTGCATTTTCATTTTGGATGTTCAATTTTTTTTTCAAACTTAAGCCTTTCACTCTCCTAGTTTTCTCGTAAACAAAAAGATAAAGCAAATATAGATCACAACAAAATGAAAATTTTAGAGTTTATTTATGCAAAATAATTTTAAAAATAATATAAATGTGAGTGAAGAAAATTATTTTCACGCACTAAAAATTTACACCAAATTTTTGTTATCCATGTTGGGGAAATTCCACTAGTACAACCCCTACTAATAGCTTGGTGGAATTTTATAAGAAAGCGATTTCTGATTGATCCTTACATGTTTTAAATATGGTGGATATGCATGCTAGAAATATGTTGAAGATGCAAATGTCCTAATGATCCATAAATTTCGAGTATAAAAAATTAAATTTTCAAGTTAACGTGCGGTGGGATATTTACAAGAGCCAAACAACCCACTTTTTGCCTATTTTACAAAAAGCTGACCTAAAAAATCACATATACTTTTTGGAATTATCTCTCTCAGCATTTGTACATTTCCATTTTGGATGTTCAATTTTTTTTTTCAAACTTGAGTTTTTCCCTCTCCCATTTTTCTCGTATGCAAAAAGATAAGGCAAATATAGATCACAACAAAATGTAAATTTAGAGTTTGTGTATGCAAAAAAATTTGAAACATATAATAAATGTGAGTGAAGAAAATTATTTTCACGCACTAAAAATGAACACCAAAGTTTTGTAGTCCACCTTGGGGAAATTCCACTAGTACAACCGCTACAAATAGCTTGGTGGAATTTTACAAGAAAGAGATTTTTGATTGATCCTAACTTGTTTTAAATGTGGTGGATATGCATACCAGAAACATGTTGAAGATGCAAATAAGCTAATGATGCAAAATTTTCAAGGACTAGAAAAAATAAAATTCTCAAGTTAACGTGAGTTGGGATAGTTACCAGAGGCAAACAACCCACATTTTCCTGATTTTACAAAAAGCGGACCGAAAAAATCACAGAAACTTTTTGGAATTATCTCACTCAGCATTGTGTATTTCCATTTTGGATGTTCTATTTTTTTTTCCAAACTTGAGTTTTTCACTCTCCCAGTTTTCTCGTAAAAAAAAAAAGAAAAGGCAAATATAGATTGCAACAAAATGAAAATTTTAGAGTTTATGTATGAAAAACATTTGAAAAATACTATAAATGTGAGTGAAGAAAATTATTTTCACGCACTAAAAATGAACACCGAAGTTTTGTTATCCATGTTGGGGAAATTTCACTAGTACAACCCCTACTAATAGCTTGGAGGAATTTTATAAGAAAGAGATTTCTGATTGGTCCTTACATGTTTTAAATGTGGTGGATATGCATGCTAGAAATATGTTGAAGATGAAATGTGCTAAAGATCCATAAATTTCTAGTACAAAAAATTAAATTCTCAAGTTAACGTGCGGTGGGATATTTACAAGAGCCAAACAACCCACTTTTTGCCTATTTTACAAAAAGCTGACCTAAAAAATCACTTATACTTTTTGGAATTATCTCTCTTAGCATTTGTACATTTCCATTTTGGATGTTCAATTTTTTTTTCGAACTTGAGTTTTTCATTCTCCCATTTTTCTCGTAAACAAAAATATAAGGCAAATATAGATCACAACAAAATGAAAAATTTGGAGTTTATGTATGCAAAAAAAAATTGAAAAATATGATAAATGTGAGTGAAGAAAATTATTTTAACGCACTAAAAATGAACACCAAAGTTTTGTAATCCACGTTGGGGAAATTCCACTAGTTCAACCCCTACAAATAGCTTGGTGGAATTTTATAAGAAAGAGATTTCTGATTGATCCTAACTTGTTTTAAATTTGGTGGACATGCATACCAGAAACATGTTGAAGATGAAAATGGCCTAATGATGCAAAAATTTCAAGGAGTAAAAAAAATAAAATTCTCAAGTTAACGTGCGGTGGGATATTTACCAGGGGCGAACAACCCACTTTTTTCAGATTTTAAAAAAAGCCGACCGAAAAAATCACAGATACTTTTTGGAATTATCTCTCTCAGCATTGTGCATTTCCATTTTGGATGTTCAATTTTTTTTTTTCAAACTTGTGTTTTTCACTCTCCCAGTTTTCTCATAAAGAAAAATAAAAGGCAAATATAGAGATTACAACAAAATGAAAATTTTAGAGTTTATATATGCAAAAAAATTTGAAAACTATAATAAATGTGAGTGAAGAAAATTATTTTCACACACTAAAAATGAACACCAAAGTTTTGTTATCCACGTTGGGGAAATTCCACTAGTACAACCCCTACTAATAGCTTGGTGGAATTTTATAAGAAAGAGATTTCTGATTGATCCAAACATGTTTTAAATGTGGTGGATAAGCTTGCAAGAAACATGTTGAAGATGCAAATGAGCTAATGATCCAAAAATTTCAAGGATTAGAAAAAAATTAATTCTGAAGTTAACGTGCGATGGGATAATTACCAGAGCCAAACAACCCAATTTTTGCCTATTTTACAAAAAGCGAACCTAAAAAATCACAGATACTTTTTGGAATTAGCTCTCTCATCATTTTTTCATATCCATTTTGGATGTTCAATTTTTTTTTCAAACTTGAGTTTTTCGCTCTCCCGGTTTTCTTGTAAACAAAAAGATATGACAAATATAGATCTCAACAAAATGAAACTTTTAGAAGTTATGCATGAAAAAAAATTTGAAAACTATAATAAATGTGAGTGAAGAAAAATATTTTCACGCACTAAAAATGAACACAAAAGTTTTGTTATTCTCGATGGGGAAATTCCACTAGTACAACCCCTACTACTAGCTTGGTGGAATTTTATAAGAAAGAGATTTCTGATTGATCCTAACATGTTTTAGATGAGGTGGATATGCATGTTAGAAACATGTTGAAAATGTAAATGACCTAATGATCCAAAATTTTCAAGGAGTAGAAAAAATTAAATTCTCAAGTTAACGTGCGGTGGGATATTTACAAGAGCCAAACAACCCACTTTTTGCCTATTTTATAAAAAACTGACCTAAAAATCACAGATACATTTTGGAACTATCTCTCTCAGCATTTGTGCATTTCCATTTTGGATGTTCAATTTTTTTTATCTCACTTGAGTTTTTCACTCTCCCATTTTTCTCGTGAACAAAAAGGTTAGGCAAATATAGATCACAACAAAATGAAAATTTTAGAGTTTATGTATGCCAAAAAATTTGCAAAATATTATCAATGTGAATGAAGAAAATTATTTTCACGAACTAAAAATGGACACCAAAGTTTTGTAATCCACGTTGGGGAAATTCCACTAGTACAACCCCTACAAATAGCTTGGTGGAATTTTATGAGAAAAAGATTTCTGATTGATCCTAACTGGTTTTAAATGTGGTGGATATGCATGCCAGAAACATGTTGAAGATGCAAATGACCTAATGATGCAAAAATTTCAACCAGTAGAAAAAATAAAATTCTCAAGTTAACATGTGGTGGGATAATTACGAGAGGCAAACAACCTAGTTTTTGCCGATTTTACAAAAAGCGGTCTGAAAAAATCATAGATACTTTTTAGAATTATCTCTCTTAGCATTTGTGCATTTAGATTTTGGATGTTCAATTTTTTTTTTCAAATGTGAGTTTTTCACTCTCCCTGTTTTCTCATAAACAATAAGATAAGGCAAATATAGATCACAACAAAATTAAAATTTTAGAGTTTAGGTATGTAAAATAATTTGAAAACTATAATAAATGTGAGTGAAGAAAATTATTTTCACGCACTAAAAATGAACACCAAAGTTTTGTTATCCATGTTGGGGAAATTCCACTAGTACTACCCCTTCTAATAGGTTGGTGGAATTTTAAAAGAAAGAGATTTCTCATTGATCCTAACAAATTTTAAATGTGGTTGATATGCATGCCAGAAACATGTTGAAGATGCAAATGACCTAATGATCCAAAAATTTCAAGGAGTAGAAAAAATTAAATTCTCAAGTTAACATGCGGTGGGATATTTACTAGTGCCAAACAAACCTCATTTTGCCTATTTTGAAAAAACCAAACCTAAAAAATCACAGATACTTTTTGGAATTATCTCTCTCAGAATTTGTGCATTTCCAATTTGGATGTTCAATTTTTTTTTCAAACTAGAGTTTTTCACTCTCCCAGTTTTATCGTAAACGAAAAGATAACGCAAATATAGATCAAAACATAATGAAAATTTTAGAGTTTATGTATGCAAAAAAAATTGAAAACTATAATAAATGTGAGTGAAGAAAATTATTTTCACGCACGAGAAATGAACACCAAAGTTTTGTAATCCACGTTGGGGAAATTCCACTAGTACAACCCCTACTAATAGCTTGGTGGAATTTAATAAGAAAGAGAATTTTGATTGATCCTAACATGTTTTAAATGTGGTGGATATGCATGCCAGAAAGATGTTGAAGATGCAAATGACCTAATGATCCAAAAATTTGAAGGAGTAGAAAAAATTAAATTCTCAAGTTAACGTGCGGTGGGATATTTACCAATGCCAAACCTCCTACTTTTTTGCCTAATTTACAAAAAATGGATCTAAAAAATCACAGATAATTTTTTGAATTATCTCTCTCAGCATTTGTGCATTTCCATTTAGGATGTTCAATTTTTTTTTCAAACATGAGTTTTTCACTCTCCCAGTTTTCTCGTAAACAAAAAGATAAGGCAAATATATATCACAACAAAATGAAAATTTTAGAGTTTAAGTATGCAAAAAAATTTGAAAACTATAATAAATGTGAGTGAAGAAAATTATTTTTGCGGACTAAAAATGAACACCAAAATTTTGTTTTCCACGTTGGGGAAATTCCACTAGTACAACCCCTACTAATAGCTAGGTGAAATTTTATAAGAAAGAAATTTCTGATTGATCCTAACATGTTTTAATTGTGGTGGATATGCTTGCTAGAAACATGTTGAAGATGCAAATGACCTAATGATCCAAAAATTTCAAGGAGTATAAAAAATTAAATTTTGAAGTTAACGTGCAGTGGGATATACTAGAGTCAAACCACCAACTTTTTGCCTATTTTACAAAAAGCGGACCTAAAAAATTACCGATACTTTTTGGAATTGTCTCTCTCAGTATTTGTGTATTTCAATTTTGGATGTTCAATTTTTCTTTTAACACTAGAGTTTTTCAGTGTCCCAGTTTTCTCGTCAACGAAAAGATAAGGCAAATATAGATCACAACATAATGAAAAATTTAGAGTTTATGTATGCAAAAAAAATTGAAAACTATAATAAATGTGAGTGAAGAAAATTATTTTCTCGCATAGAAAATGAACACCAAAGTTTTTTTATCCATGTTGGGGAAATTCCACTAGTACAACCCCTTCTAATAGTTTGGTGGAATTTTATAAGAAAGAGATTTCGGATTGAATCTAACATATTTTAAAAGTGGTGGATATGCACGCCAGAAACATGTTGAAGTTGCAAATGACCTAATGATCTAAAAATTTCATTGAGTAGAAAAAATTAAATTATCAATTGAACATGAGGTGGGATGTTTACGAGAGCCAAACAACCCAATTATTGCCTATTTTACAAAAAGCGGACCTAAAAAATCACATATACTTTTTGGAATCATCTCTCTCTGCATTTGGGCATTTCCATTTTGGTTGTTCTATTTTTTTTTTCAAACTTGAGTTTTTTACTCTCCCAGTTTTCTTGTAAACAAAAAGATATGGCAAATATAGATCTCAACAAAATGAAAATTTTAGAGTTTATCCATGCAAAAAAATTTGAAAACTATAATAAATGTGAGTGAAGATAATTATTTTCACACACTAAAAATGAACACAAAAGTTTTGTTATCCACGTTGGGGAAATTCCACTAGTACAACCCCTACTAATAGCTTGGTGGAATTTTATAAGAAAGAGATTTCTGATTGATCCTAACATGTTTTAGATGAGGTGGATATGCATGCCAGAAACATGTTGAAAATGCAAATGAACTAATGATCTAAAAAATTCAAGAAGTAGAAAAAATTAAATTCTCAAGTTAACGTGCGGTGGGATATTTACAAGAGCCAAACAACTCACTTTTTGCCTATTTTACAAAAAGCTGACCTAAAAAATCACAGATACTTTTTGGAATTATCTCTCTCAGCATTTGTACATTTCCATTTTGGATGTTCAATTTTTTTTTCTAACTTGAGTTTTTCACTCTCCCAGTTTTCTCGTAAACGAAAAGATAAGGCAAATATAGATCACAACAAAATGAAAATTTTAGAGTTTACGTAGGCAAAAAATTTTGAAAAATAAAATAAATGTGAGTCAAGAAAATTATTTTCACGCACTAAAAAGGAACACCGAAGTTTTGTAATCCATGTTGGGGAAATTCCACTAGTACAACCCTACAAATAGCTTGGTGGCATTTTATAAGAAAAAGATTTCTGATTGATCCAAACTTGTTTTAAATGTGGTGGATATGCATGTCAGAAACATGTTGAAGATGCAAATGACCTAATGAGGCAAAAATTTCAAGGAGTAAAAAAAATAAAATTCTCATGTTAACGTGCGGCGTGGTATTTACCAGAGGCAAACAACCCACTTTTTGCCGTTTTTACAAAAAGCGGACCAAAAAAATCACCGATACTTTTTTGAATTATCTCTCTCAGCATTTGTGCATTTCCATTTTGGTTGTTCAATTTTTTTTTCAAACTTGAGTTTTTCACTCTCCCTGTTTTGTCGTAAACAAAAAGATAAGACAAATATAGATCACAACAAAATGAAAATTTTAGAGTTTAGGTATGCAAAAAAATATTGAATACTATAATAAATGTGAGTGAAGAAAATTATTTTTACGCACTAAAAATTAACGCCAAAGTTTTTTTATCCACGTTGGGGAAATTCCACTAGTACTACCCCTACTAATAGCTTGGTGGAATTTTATAAGAAAGAGATTTCTTATTGATCCTAACAAGTTTTAAATGTGGTGGATATGCTAGCCAGAAACATGTTGAAGATGCAAATGACCTAATGATCCAAAAATTTCTAGGAGTGGAAAAAATTAAATTCTCAAGTTAACGTGCTGTGGGATATTCACTAGAGCTAAACAACCCACTTTTTGCCTATTTTACAAAAAGCGGACCTAAAAAATCACCGATACTTTTTGGAATTATCTCTCTCAGCATTTGTGCAGTTCCATTTTGGATGTTCAATTTTTTTTTTGAAACTAGAGTTTTTCACTCTCCCTGTTTTCTCGTAAACGAAAAGAAAAGGCAAATATAGATCACAACATAATGAAAATTTTAGAGTTTATGTATGCAAAAAAAAATTAAAACTATAATAAATGTGAGAGAAGAAAATTATTTTCACGCACTAAACTCTCTTTAGTTTTTATATATTAGGTTTTTGAATTTTCGGGAAAAGGGGGAGGTGGGGATTTTTAACTGAGTGTTGACTGCCAATCCATAGGTCATTTCTTACAAAAATATAGCCTGTTACGCATGGTAAATCACGTTACAATCATCTATGATTGTTAGGACAGCTTTTTGTTAATGGGCCAAATAATGGCTTGTTTGACTAGAGTAAATATCCCACTGCATGTTCACTTGAGAATTTAATGAGCATTTGTTATTCTCTTTAAAAGGTTTGGATCCATAGGTCATTTGAATCTTTAACATGTTTCAAGCATGCATATCCATTTTTAAAACATGTGTAGAAGAAATCTCTTTCTTATAAAATTCCAAGGAATTAGGGTTGAACTAGTGGAATTTCCCAACCTTGGATAACAAAACTTTTGTGTTCATTTGTGGTGTGTGAATAAATTTTCTTTACTTACATTTGTTATTGTTTTAATTTTTTTCCACACATAAACTCTAAATTTTTCATTTTGTTGTGATCTATTTTCCTTTTTATCTCTTTTTTGTTTACGAGATGAAGGGAGAGCGAAAACTCAAAGTTTTTACTTTAAGAAAAAAGTTTACATCTAAAATGGAAATGGACAATGCACAAATATAGAGAAAGATGATTCCAAGGAGTGTCTATAATTTTTAGGGATTGTAAACTCTTTTTAGTTTTACTTAATAGGTTTCACAATCGTCATGAAAAGGGGGAGGCGGAGAATTTTTATCTAAGTGTTTACTCTGTTGAATTTAGGATCCATGTTCCATGATCACGAACAAGAAAATGAAGAAAGACTAAAAGAAAAAATGGAAGGAAAGCTCTCGGGTAGAGCGAAGAAAAAAATAAAAAGAGAAGAGGAGGTGGCGCCAAGCAAAGAGATGGAGAGAGAGAACCAACTCGGGATTGACTTGATTAATTCCGAATTACAACACCTCTATTTATAGTAGAGGAGGAGGTAGAGTCTTATACAACTTGTCTTTCAATCCTAATTACATTCTAACTCTAACTTTTTAATATAAGTCTATTCAAACTAAAGTACTAGAAGACTAACTTGAGTTGAACTAGGAGACCTTCATTATTTACGCAAATATAATGGATAAGCCAGCTCGTAGTCTTATCCTTGTGGGCCCCTCATGATCTTCTAGTGCGCCTTGATAAGAGTGCCAGCTCGTGAGATATTAGTGGGTCCCAATTGATCTTTAAGTCTTCTAAATCAATTCAGCTTGTGCTTCTTGATTCCTTAACTTGTGTTTGCTTTGGGTGAGGACTCTTCTTGGTGTCCCACAACGTCTAGGACTCTTCTTGATGACCTATGTCCTCATAGTGGGTCCCACCAGCTCGAGCACCATGGTGGGTCCCACATTGTAACACTCCCCCTCAAGCTGGGGTTGAGAAGACATCATAAACACCCCGCTTGCTACATATGGTAGACATAATCTTGGGAGTGACTAGTTTGGGGAGAATGTCTACAACTTGATTTTGTGTTGATATGTTCTTCAGGGATAAGAGATAAGCTTGGAATTTTTCTCCTATAAAGTGACAATCTACCTCAATCTGCTTTGTTCTCTCATGGAAGACTGGATTCGATGTAATATGTATTGCTGCTTGATTATCACAGTATAGATCCATTGGAGCTTCTTTATAGAATCCCAATTCAGTGAGAAGAGATCTTATCCATAAGATTTCACTTACAGTGTGTGCCATGGCTCTATATTCTTCTTCTGCTCTTGACCGTGCTACTATATTTTGTTTTTTGTTTTTCCACGTAACTAGATTTCCTCCAACCATTGTGCAAAATCTAGAAGTAGATTTTCTATCACCTGGGGATCCGGCCCAGTCTGCATCCGAGAATCCCTCAATGTTGAAGTGACCATGGTATTTATAGAGGAGCCCCTTTCGAGAAGCTCCTTTCAGATAATGTAGTATCCTTTCAAGTGTCTGCCAATGACTAAGTTGTGGCTTGTTCATGTATTGGCTTACCACACTTACTGCGTATGAGATATCTGGCCTTGTTACACACAGGTAAATAAGTCATCCCACTAACCTTTGATATTTGCCAATATCTACATCTTATCCAGTGCCTCCACATAATTTTATATTTGCATCCATAGGAATGTCTACCGGTTTGCAACCCAACATACCTGTTTCTTCTAGTAGATCAAGGGCATATTTTCTTTGGGATAGAACAATCCCATGTCTGGATTGTAAGACCTCAATATACAAAAAATATTTCAGTAATCCAAGATCCTTCATCTTGAATTCAGCACATATAATTTCTTTTATTTTCTAAATGCCCTCAGAATCACTCCCAGTTAAAATAATATCATCAACATAAATAGCTAAAATCACCTTACCTCTTGTTGTGTTCTCAATAATTATTGAGTGATCTGCAGAGCATCTGTAAAAACCTGCCCATATGATGACTTGACTAAATTTCTCAAACCATGCCCGTGGGGATTGCTTTAGTCCATATAGAGATTTTTTAAGGCGACATACAGACTCCCCCTCAACCACATATCGAGGTGGTTGTTGCATATAAATCTCTTCTTTGTTATCACCATTGAGAAATGCATTTTTAACATCCAATTGATATATTGGCCATGATGAGTTAGCTGCCAAGGATAATAATATACATACCGAGGTCATTTTTGCCACTGGAGAGAATGTCTTATCATAATCAATGTCATAGGATTGAGTGTATCCTTTTGAAACCAATCGAGCCTCCAGTCGTGCAATGGTCCCTTCAGGATTATGTTTTATTGTATAAACCCACTTGCAACCAACGAGTTTCTTATCTGTAGGTAGAGGAACCAGTGACCATGTGTGATTATCATTGAGTGCCTTCATTTCTTTATCCATTGCTACCTTCCACTCTGGATGTTGTAGAGCCTCTTGATATGACTGTGGTATAGATATGGAGGAAATAGAAGAAAGAAACTGACAACATAAAGTTGAGAGGCGATGATGAGACACAAAATTGAAAATAGGAGGAGAAGTAGAAGGTTGAGTGCATGATCAAGGTTCTTTTCTTATAGCAATAGGACGAGTATCAAATTGAGGACCAAAAATGACTGGTGATGAAGAACTTACTTCTGGTGGATTTGACAACTCAGCAGGTGTGGTATCGGCCACTAGCTCTGGGGGCTGAACAATCTCTGTATCACAAGGCACAACCAGTCAAGGAGAACTTGGTACTGATGACATACCAGCGACCAAGTGGAGCGCTATCAGAATAATATGAGGAGTCTTAAAAAAATATTACATCCTTGGACACAAATAAACGTTGCAAAAGAGGTCTATAAAAAACATAACCCTTTTGTGTGCGAGAGTATCCCAAAAAAATACATTTGATAGATTTAGGGTCAAGTTTGCTGTGTCTAGGCAATGTATTATGAACAAGACATTGACAACCGAAGACTTTCATGGTAATGCAAATGGATCATCATGTGGTAATAGTTTAGAGTAGGGAGATTTATTCCCAAGAACGGTAGACGGTAGACAATTTATAAGAAAACATGTTGTAAGGACAGCATGGGGACAGTAAAATTATGGAACTTTCATGGCATATAATAGACCTCGAGCTACCTCAAGATTAAGATGATTTTTCCATTCGGCTACACCATTTTGTTGAGGAGTGTAGGCACACAATGTCTTATGGATAATGTCAATCTCTTGACAAAATGAGTCAAGGTCTTTTGAAATATACTCTTTGGCATTATCAGACCGAAGGATTTTTATCTTCTGACCAAATTGTGTGAGTACCATCGCAAAAAATGATTTAAAAATAGATGGTATCTCAGAACGCTCCTTAAAAATAAACAACCAAGTTGTGCGAGTGAAATCATCAATAAAAGTGATAAAATATTTGGCTTGAGAGATAACAGAGACACTCAAAGGCACCCAAACATCAGTATGAATCAACGGAAAAGGAATGCTACTTTTAACTTCTGGTGAAGTTTACTTAACAAACACACCTAACAACTGAATTTTGACCTGATCTTAAGAGATGGAAACATATGATGAAGACACTGTATGGAAGAATGTCCCAACCGATTGTGCCATAACCGTGTCTCATTCTCAGTAGTAGACATCATATTTGTTGAATTTATGGAAAAGAGAAATACTTAATTGACTTCAATAACTTGTTGTAATCAAAGTACATGAACCTCTATTTATAATAGAGGAAGGTAGTAGAGCCCAATTACAATAAAACTACCCTTGTCCCAATTACACCCAAACTCTAACACTTAAAGATAAGTCCTAACATAATTAAATAATTCAATATAGATAAAAGACAAACATAACTCAAACTAAAACACTTCTTGGTCGTGACACTAAGATAAAGATATTTTTTTGAGTCCTTCTTGATCTTCCAATTGATGTGATAAGGTTGCCAGCTCATGGTAATCATTGTGGGTCCTACTTCTTATGTGCTTGGGCCCATCTTGTGGGCCTTCTTTGGTCATGTGGCCCATCTTACAATACTCTTAGATATGTGGGCCTTCTTTGGTCGTGTGGGCTTGGGCCCTATCTTCCAACACTCCCCCTCAAACTGGGGATGAGAGAACAACATGAACTCTCAGTTTGCCGCAAATGATGTATAGAATATTTTTGTATAAAATGGCAATCCTCCAATATGCCTTCATCTTCCAATACTCGCCCTCACGCTGTTGCGTCCTTCATTGAGGCCTTGTGGCATAAGTGACAGTAAAAATCACTCCTAGCCGGTAATCCATTGCTTCATATTCCAGTCCTAATGCTGGATGTAGAGCACACTCCGTCTTCTATCGGTAGTGTGTCTATTGGCATTGCTCTGAAGTGTCCACCACTATGTCCCTCCACGGGAAAATGACTCTCAAGTGGTAGGAGACATAAAAAACCATTATAGGGGGGGGGGGGGGGGGGGGGGAGGGGGGTGCAGATTACATAGATGTAATAAAAAGTTCTTCCGTCATGGACTTCCAATCACAAATAATTTTGATCTTTTTGACGGGGATGAAGTTCCTCCGTGATGGACTTCCAACCACAAATAATTTTGATCTTTTTGACGGGGATGAAGTTCCTCCGTCATGGACTCCCAACCACAAATAATTTCATCTTTTTGATGGGGTAAAATAAATGATGACATGAGGCCACCTCTTCTTCAATAATAATGTCCCCAAAGAGACATAATAGCAACAGCTCTATATAACACGACCATCTTCCAACACATATCACATGAACCAAATAATAAACTTTGTAAAAGAATCCCTGAAATAATACAATATAAAAATTTCTTCTTTGATTCACAAGGTTCATCTTTTGTGGTTCCCCTTTCTTGAATATTTTGGTCACATAAACTTATCCAGAACATAAGGAATAAAATACCCCTTTCTTGTACTTCTTCAACTTCTCCCCCTCAAGCTGGGGGGTAATGGCAGTGATCCTAGCTTGAACCAAATATCATAGATGTAGCAATAAGCCAAAATAACAAAGATGTATAAATAAGCCCTCAAACCAGGGAGAAGTGAGATATTTTCCTGATATATCAACTCAAAAAGTGAGGCAAACAATTCGCATAAATTCTGATTTTTCAATACAACAGAATACCAACATGACCTTTGATTCTTCCAATTCGAATATGTCTTTCAATATAGATCAGTTTGACATAAAAAATTTTCCTTCATCTGAAACTAGACTTAAATATCTTTCATCCAAGTATAACATCACTCCATAAAATATAAGTTTCAGAAGATAAATAATATGATATATTTCAGTCTCTGTCATCTGGCCGAACTAAATACTATTTCTCCTATTTTTCTAGAATGACCATTGACTCTTAAAAGATCAATATCTCCTTATAAATAAATCATACCGAGGATTGGTTGAATAAGTACGAAAATAGACTTAATTATATTTCTTTTGATGTATATTTATCCATATAAAGTCTCTTTATTGATAGCATAAAATACCTCGGAAGTTGAGGCTTTCTGTTGCTACTCGAACCTCTTTTTCAATCTGACCTTTGTTACTTCAAATATCGATTTCTCTCTTTGTAGATAACTCAGATAAAAAAATGGTTGAATAGGTAAAAGAATAGACTTACATATATTTCTTTTGATATATGTTTATCTATATAAAATCTAGTTCTTGACAGCAAAACATACCTCGAAATCTGGAGATTGCTACTGTTGCTCGAACTATTATGCAATCTGACCTTCACTCATTCAAATATCGATATCTCTCTGTAGATAACTCCGATTGGACAAATAGGTTTTCTTTGGAAGGTAGACTCAAATATATTTCTGTCAATATATATTTTTCAATATAAAAAACTATGTATAGAGGTAAAAAACGCAAATCAAACTGCGGGTGTAGTGACTGAAAAAAAATAACTACTAACCTAGACTTAGGGTTTGGGGTTTAGAGGAAAGGATGACATTACTTCCGTGAGTTGGCCAAGTCAACTCACAGAACATACTCTAATACCATGTTGAATTTATGGAAAAGAGAAATACTTCATTGACTTCAATAACTTGTTGTAATCAGAGTACATAAACCTCTATTTATAATAGAGGAAGGTAGTAGATTCCAATTACAATAAAACTACCCTTGTCCCAATTACACCCAAACTCTAACACTTAAGGATAAGTCCTAACATCATTAAATAACTCATTATAGATAAAATAAAACATACATTATAGATAAAATACAAACATAACTCAAACTAAAACTCTTCTTCATCGTGACCCTAAGATAAAGATACTTTTGTGAGTCCTGTTTGATCTTACAACTGATGTGATAAGGATGCCAACTCATGGTAATCATTGTGGGTCCTACTTCTTATGTGCTTGTATACTTGAGCTTATCTTGTGGGCCATCTTTGGTCATGTGGCCCATATTATAATACTCTTAGATATTTAGGATTTCTTTGGTCGTGTGAGCTTGGGCCCTATCTTCCAACACTCCCCCTCACGTTGGGGTGAGAGAACAACATGAACTCCCAGCTTGCTGCAAATGATGTATAGAATATTTTTGTATAAAATGGCACATCCTCCAATATGCCTTCCTCTTCCAATATTTCCCCTCATGCTGTTGCATCCTTCATTGAGGCCATGTGGCATAAGTGAGAGTAAAAATCAAATATTTGGGTCACATAAACTTATCCACAACATAAGGAATAAAATACCTCTTTCTTGTACTTCTTCTACTTCAGATTGACATGAAATTTTCTTCTTATGAAACAAGACTTAAATATCTTTCATCCAAGTATAACTTCAATCCATAAAATATAAGTTTTAGAAGATAAATAATCTGATATATTTCGGTCTCTGTCATCTTGCTGAAATAAATATTGTTTCTCCTATTTTTCCAGAATGACCATGGACTCTTCAAAGATCAATATCTCCTTATACAAATATCATACCAAGGATTGGTTGAATAGGTACGAAAATAGACTTACTTCTCTTTCTTTTGATATATATTTCTTCATATAAAGTCTCTTTCTTGTACTTCTTCTACTTTCTTGATAGAGATAGAGATAAATATAATGATAGATATAAAGATAATGATAGGGATAGAAATAACTAGTGTTTGAATTAGAGATAGAATCAGATTGTAGAGTCCTAATCACCTAAAATCTCTCTTTGTAATTCTATAAATAGTTTATACCTGATCAATAATAATTACAGCAATATTTATTCTGCATTCCTATATTCAATATGGTATCAGAGCTTCCGATCGATTAATCAGAACCAGTCTGCCGTCACTAGAAATATTTATCGGAATCAGTCTCCGTAGTTGCAGCCCACTACCATACCTAGCATTTTCTCTTCCCTTTCTACGAGCAATCTTGCCTGAGGTATTTTGAAAAAAAAAAAAAAAAACCCGAGCCTTCGTAGAGCCCAGACATAGCGCTAACAGCCCCCCTGCCACTTCCTTCGCACAGTCGTACGGCGCCATATCAGCCGCGACCCACCCTAACCACCACCGGCCAGGCCTCATGCTCCCACTTCCGTGATGGGACCCATCATTGGCCGTCCCTCTCTCACTGCCGCCTGCCACTAGACATCGCCACCATTCATCCCGATGACCCGTGCCAAACCCTCGTCTCTTCAAGCTATCTCTCCCGACGCTATCATGGAAATCACTCTCCCATCACCTGACGTCCTCATCGTCTTGCTGCTGCCTGCCACTCGCCTTCGCCGCCATTCGCCCCTCTAGCCATAGTGTCGACCGCCCCCAGCCAGTCGGCGCCACACGTTCTTCCTTCTATCTTCTCTCATCGCCGATTTCCCCCCGAAATTGGTCGACCCCGATCTTTGGCACATCCAAGTAGTAGATCCCCCCTTGTTCATGGCCTCCACCAATCACCTACTTTGTTATAAGATCCTGAAAAACACATGAAGTAGGTGAGAAGGTAACTGAGCAATTAAAATATTTTGTAAGCTGACTCACAGATAGTAAGTTTAAAGGAAAAGAAGGAACCAAAAGAATATTAGTGAGTAGAAGTGATGGGGTGACAAAAGTGGAACCTTTTCCTTGGATTTTTGTTTGAGAACCGTCAGCTATGGTAATGAACTTGTGTGAAAGACTCGGAGATAAAGAATGTAATAAAGTTTTGTTACCTGTAAGATGCTCTGAGGCTCCTGAATCATCCAGGATGAAGATGAGGCAAATAGCATACCTGAAGCAGTAGTGGCATCAGTAGTTGTAGAGGGAATAGGAGAAGACCCTAGCATAGTCTTCATTTTTTGAAATAATTCATACTCTTCATCAGTAATAATTTTTTTGTGCAGCTAATGTTGTGGGATGGTCTTCTTGTGCATCAGTAATAAGGCCTTAATTAGCCCTTGTCGATTCTGACTTGTCATTAACCTTATAGCATATTTCTTTATAGTGGCCATATTTACCACAGTAAGTGCATGCTCTATAATGGCATTGGTCTATAGTATGGCTAGGAAATTTACAATGAGTACATTTAATATCATTTGTTCTGCCAGCACTAGTCCTTCTACCTCTTCCTCTGCCTCCTCTATAACCTCTTCCTCGGCCTCGGCCTCGGCCATGGTCAGAGGATGATCCTCTATGATCAGAATATATAGCGGATGACACATCAGTAGTGGAGGAAGAAGTGTCTGGAATATGAAGTAATGTTGCACACACATCATCAAACTTTGGGACAGCAAAAGCACTCAATAGTTGACTCTTGGCAATCTCAAGATGAGGTTTAACATTTGAAAGACAAATAGCAGTAATTAATGCCTCCTTTTTTTATCTTGGATAGAAATATCTGTGGTGGAGGGCTGAGCTAACTTCCACTCTTGACGAAAGACTCTAAACCGTGCCTAGTACTAATGAATATTTTCTTCTTGTTTAGTATTCAACATTCTCTGGAGAATATCATAGGGTCTATGCACTGTATTAGGGCATGAATATAGTTTAGTACATGTCTCCAAAATTTGTTTAGTAGTGTCAAGATGAATAACATTACTAGAGACATGTTCTTCCATGCTATTTATTAGCCAACCAATTACCAAAGTATCATTCTTCAGCCATTTCATATAAAAATATCATCTTCATCAACAGGTGGTCCTCGGGTAGTGAGGTCACCAAGTAGGTCTTTGGTTATGAGAAACCTCCTAACCGAGGTGGACCAACTCATAAAATTTGATACCCCACATAAGGGTATGGTGGTGAATCTCAGTATATCACCTTTGATATTCATATTATCATCAGCCATGATAGGCTCTTCTTCAAAAACTTTTAATAATCACAACATGTAGCACTTCTTCAATCACCTCGGTATATATGAATATAGGATCAATGCTAAATTATAAATTTTTTCAAAAAGCCACTCATAAGAGGCTCAATAGAAATCTTCTATATCAGGTAACTCTTATCCCATGAAAAACAAAATTCAATAATCTAAGTATGGACTGGTCTCGGCAAATAGAATTTCCAAACCGATAAAACTGTTTTGATAGCTCCTTCTAGATAGAGGGGCATGCATATCCATAAAATAATAAGATGAAAGAATTCACATATTCATCCTTGAATCATCATCTAAATTTGAAAACCAGTAGCATAAAAAAAATATTTTTGAACACTTATCTCTCGGCTAGTGTTCTTCCTTCATACAAGAGCCTTCTTTGATTGGTGTTGATCATCACTTCTCTAGAGCATTCTTTTGTCGAGGGATCCTAAATATACTGTTCTGATAGCATGTTGAATTTAGGATCCCTTTTCCATGATCACTAACAAGAAAAAGAAGAAAGAAAAAAAAGAGAAAAGGGAAGGAAAGGTCTCGGGTAGAGAGAAAAAAAATAAAAAGAGAAGAGGAGGTTGCGCCAAGCAAAGAGAGGAAGAGAGAGAACCAACTCGGGATTGAATGTGTCACTTGATTAATTCTGAATTACAACACCTCTATTTATAGTAGAGTACGAGGTAGAGTCCTTATACAACTTGTCCTTCAATCCTAATTACATTCCAACTCTAACTCTTTAAAATAAATATATTCAAACTAAACTACTAGACGACTAACTTAAGTTGTACTAGGAGTCCTTCATTATGTACATGAATGTAATGGATAAACCAGCTCGTAAGATATTTGTGGGTCCCACTTGATCTCCAAGTCTTCTAAATCAATTCAGCTTATGCTTGTTTATTCCTTAATTCGTGCTTGCTTTGGGTGAGGACTCTTCTTTGTGTCCCACGTCCTCTAGGACTCTTCTTGATGACCTACGTCCTCATGGTGGATCCCACCAGCTTGAGCACCATGGTGGGTCCCACAATGTAATAGATTCCGAATCCATAAGTCATTTCTTGTAAAAATATAGCCCGTTATGCATGATAAATCATTTTACAATCATTTAGGATTGCTAGGTGAGCTTTTTGTAAATGGGTAAAATAATTGTTTGTTTGATTCGGGTAAATATCCCACCGCACATTCACTTGAGAATTTAATAAGCGTTTGTTATTCTCTTTAAAAGGTTTGGATATATAGGTCATTTGCATCTTTAACATGTTTCAAGTATGCATATCCATTTTTAAAACATGTGTAGAAGAAATCTCTTTCTTATAAAATTCCAAGCTATTAGGTTTGAACTAGTGGAATTTCCCAAACATGGATACCAAAACTTTTGTGTTCATTTCTGGTGTGTTAATAAATTTTCTTTACTTACATTTGTTATTTTTTAAATTTTTTCCATGCATAAACTCTAAAATTTTTATTTTGTTGTGATCTATTTGCCTTTTTATCTCTTTTTGTTTACGAGATGAAGGGAGAGCAAAAACTCAATGTTTTGATTTATGAAAAAAGTATACATCTAAAACGGGAATGCACAATACACAAATATAGAGAGAGATAATTCCTAAGAGTGATAGTAATTTTTAGGTATTGTAAACTCTTTTTTGCTTTTATAATTAGGTTTTGCAATCATCCGGAAAAGGGAGAGGCGGGGGATTTTTAACTGAGTGTTGGCTCCCAATCCAGAAGTCATTTCTTAAAAAAATATAGCCTGTTACGCATGATAAATCACTTTACAATCATCTATGATTGTTAGGTCAACTTTTTGAAAATGGGCAAAATAATGCCGTGTTTGACTCAAGTAAATTTTCCACTACACGTTAACTTCAAAATTTAATGAGTGTTTGTTATTCTCTTTAAAAGGTTTGAATACATAGGTCATTTGCATCTTTAACATGTTTCAAGCATGCATATCCACTTTTAAAACCTGTGTAGAAGAAATATCTTTCTTATAAAATCCCAAGCTATTAGGGTTAAACTAGTGGAATTTTCAAACTTGGATAACGAAGCTTTTTTGTTCATTTGTGGTGTGTAAATAAATTTTCTTTACTTACATTTGTTATTGTTTTAAATTTTTTCCATACATAAACTCTTAAATTTTCATATTATTGTGATCTAACTGACCTATTTATTTCTTTTTTGTTTACAAGATGAAGGGAGAGTGAAAACTCAAAGTTTTGATTTAAGAAAAAAGTACACATCTAAAATGGGAATGCACGATATACAAATGTAGAGAGAGATAATTCCAAAGTGTGTCTGTAATTTTTAGGTATTGTAAACTCTATTTTTTTATATATTAGGTTTTGCAATCATCAGGAAAAGGGGGAGGAGGGCGATTTTTAACTGAGTGTTGACTCCCAATCCTTAAGTCATTTCGTAAAAATATATAGCCTGTTACACATGATAAATCACTTTAAAATCATCTATGATTGTTAGGTCAGCTTTTTGAAAATGGGCAAAATAATGGCTTGTTTGCCTCGGGTAAATATCCCACCACACGTTCACTTCAGAATTTAATGAGCGTTTTCTTTTCTCTTTAAAAGGTTTGGATCCATAGGTTATTTGCATCTTTAACATGTTTCAACCATGCATATCCACTAAAAAAACATGTGTAGAAGAAATCTCTTTCTTATAAAATTCCAAGCTATTAGGGTTAAACTAGTGGAATTTCCCAAACTTTGATAACAAAACTTTTGTGTTCATTTGTGGGGTCTGAATAAATTTTTTTTTACTAACATTTGTTATTGTTTTAAATTTTTACCATACATAAACTCTAAAATTTTCATTTTATTGTGATCTATTTGCCTTTTTATCTCTTTTTTGTTTACGAGATGAAGGGAGAGCGAAAACTCAAAGTTTTGATTGAAGAAAAAAGTGTACATCTAAAATGGGAATGCCCAATGCACAAATATAGAGAAAAATAATTCCAAAGAATGTCAGTAATATTTAGGGATTGTAAACTCTTTTTAGTCTTTATATATTATATCATCAAAAAAGGGGAGGTCGGGGATTTTTTACTCAGTATTGACTCCTAATCCATAAGTCATTTCTAATAAAAATATAGCCTGTTATGCATGATAAATCACTTTACAATCATCAATCATTGTTAGGTCAACTTTTGGTAAATTGGCAAAATAATGGCTTGTTTAACTCGGCTAAATATCGCACTGCACTTTCACTTGAGAATTTAATGAGCTTTTGTTATTCTCTTTAAAAGGTTTTGATCCATAGGTCATTTGCATATTTAACTTGTTTCAGGCATGCATATCCATTTTTAAAACACGTGTAGAAGAAATCTCTTTCTTATAAAATTCAAAGCTATTAGGGTTGACCTAGTGGAATTTCCCGAACTTGGATAACAAAACTTTTGTGTTTATTTGTGGTGACTGATTAAATTTTTTACCCACATTTGTTAATGTTTTAAAATTTTTCCATACATAAAGTCTAAAATTTTCATTTTTTTGTGATCTATTTACCTTTTTATCTCTTTTTTGTTTACGAGATGAAGGGAGAGAGAAACTCAAAGCTTTGATTTAAGAAAAAAATATACGTCTAAAATGGGAATGCGCTATACATAAATGTAGAGAGAGATAATTCCAAAGAGTGATTGTAATACTTAGGGATTGCAAACTCTTTTTACTTTTTATATATTAGGTTTCGTAATCAGCAAGCAAAGGGGGAGGCAGTGGATTTTTAACTGAGTGTTGCTCCCATCCATAAGTCATTTATTACAAAAATATAGGCTTTTACGCATAATAAATAACTTTACAATCATCTATGATTCTTAGGTGACCGTTTGGTAAATGGGCAAAACAATTGCTTGTTTGACTCAGGTAAATATCCCACCGCACGTTCACTTGAGAATTCATTGAGTGTTTGTTATTCTCTTTAAAAGGTTTGGATCCATAGGTCATTTGCATCTTTAACAATTTTCAAGCATGCATATCCATCTTTAAAACATGTGTAGAAGAAATCTCTTTCTCATAAAATTCCAAGCTATTAGGGTTGATCTAGTGGAATTTCCCAAACTTGGATAGCAATACTTTTGTGTTCATTTTTGGTGTGTACATAAATTTTCTTTACTCACATTTTTTATAGTTTAAAAATTTTATCCATACATAAACTCTAAAATTTTCATTTTGTTGTGATCTATTTGCCTTTTTATCTCTTTTTTGTTTGCGAGATGAAAGGAGAGACAAAAACTCAAAGTTTTGATTTAAGAAGAAAGCGTACATCTAAAATGGGAATGCATAATGCACAAATATAGTGAGAGATAATTCCAAAGAGTGTCTATAGTTTTTAGGGATTGTAAACTGTTTTTAGTTTTTATATATTATGTTTTGGAATTGTCGGGAAATGGTGGAGGTGGGGGATTTATAACTGTGTTGACTCCCAATCCATATGTCATTTCTTACAAAAATATAGCCCGTTACACAAGATAAATCACTTTACAACCATCTATGATTGTTAGGTCAGCTTTTTGAAAATGGGCAAAATAATGGCTTGTTTGACTATGGAAAATATCCCAACGCATGTTCACTTGAGAATTTAATGAGCGTTTGTTATTCTCTTTAAAAGGTTTGGATACATAGGTCATTTTTATCTTTAACATGTTTCAAGCATGCACATCCATTTTTAAAACATGGGTAGAAGAAATCTCTTTCTAATAAAATTCCAAGCTAATTAGGGTTGAACTAGTGGAATTTCCCAAACATGGATAAAAAAACATTTTTGTTAATTTTTACTGTGTGAATAAATTTTCTTTACTTACATTCGTTATTTTTTTAAATATTTTCCATACATAAACTCTAAAATTTTCATTTTGTTGTGATCTATTTGCCTATTTATCAGTTTTTTGTTTATGAGATGAAGGGAGAGCGAAAACTCAAAGTTTTGATTGAAGAAAAAAGTATACATCTAAATGAGAATGCACAATGCACAAATGTAGAGAGATACAATTCCAGAGAGGGTCTTTAGTTTTTAGGGATTGTAAACTCTTTTTAGTTTTTATATATTATATCGTCGGGAAAAGGGGGAGGCGGGGGATTTTGACTGAGTGTTGATTCCCGATCAATAAGTCATTTCTTACAAAAATATAGCCAGTTATGCATGATAAATCACTATATAATCATCTATGATTATTAGGTCAGCTCTTTGTAAATGGGTAATATAATGGTTTGTTTGACTCGAGTAAATATCCCACCACACGTTCTCTTGAGAATTTAATGAGCGTTTGTTATTCTCTTTAAAAGGTTTGGATCCATAGGTCATTTGCATCTTTAACATGTTTTAGGCATGCATATCCATTTTAAAAACACGTGTAGAAGAAATCTCTTTCTTTTAAAATTCCAAGCTATTAGGGTTGAACTAGTGGAATTTCCCAAACTTGGATAACAAAACTTTTGTTTTCATTTACTTTGTGTGAATAAATTTGCCTTTTTACATTGTTGTAAATTTCCCAAACTTACATTTTCTATTGTTGTAAGTTTTTTCCATACATAAACTCTAAAATTTTCATTTTGTTGTGATCTATTTGCCTTTTTATCTCTTATTAGTTTACGAGATGAAGGGAGAGAGAAAACTCAAATTTTTTATTTAAGAAAAAAGCATACGTCTAAAATGGGATGCATAATACACAAATGTAGAGAGAGATAATTCCAAAGAGGATCTGTACTTTTTAGGGATTGTAAACTCTTTTTAGTTTTTATATATTAGGCTTTGTAATCATCAAGAAAAGGGGGAGGCGGTGGATTTTTATCTGAGTGTTGACTCCCATTCCATAAGTAATTTCTTGAAAAAATAAAGCCTTTTACGCATGACAAATTACTTTACAATCATCTATGATTGTTTGGTGACCTTTTTGCAAATGGGCAAAATAATGGCTTGTTTGACTCGGGTAAATATCCTACCACACATTCACTTGAGTATTCAATGTGCCTTTGTTATTCTCATTAAGAGGTTGTGATCCATTGGGTATTTGTATCTTTCACATTTTTCAAACATGTGTAGAAGAAATCTCTTTCTTATAAAATTCCAAGCTATTAGGGTTAAACTAGTGGAATTTCCAAAATTTGGATAACAAAACTTTTGTGTTCATTTGTGGTGTGTGAATAAATTTTCTTTACTTGCATTTGTTATTGATTTAAATTTTTTCCATACATAAACTCTTAAATTTTCATTTTGTTGCGATCTATTTGCATTTTTATCTCTTTTTTGTTTACGAGATGATGGGAGAACGAAAACTCAAAGTTTTGATTGAATAAAAAAGTCTACATCTAAAATTGGAATGCACAATGCATTAATTTAGAGAGATACAATTCCAAAGAGTGTCTTTAGTTTTTAGGGATTGTAAACTCTTTTTAGTTTTTATATATTATATCGTCGGGAAAAGGGGGAGGCGGGGGATTTTTGACTGCTTGTTGACTCCCAATCAATAAGTCATTTCTTACAAAAATATAGCCCGTTATGCATGATAAATCACTATACAATCATCTATGATTGTTAGGTCAGCTCTTTGTAAATGGGCAAAATAATGATTTGTTTGACTCGAGTAAATATCCCAACGCACGTTCACTTGAGAATTTAATGAGCGTTTGTTATTCTCTTTAAAAGGTTTTGATCCATAGGTCATTTGCATTTTTAACATGTTTCAAGCATGCATATCCATTTTAAAAACACCTGTAGAAGAAATCTCTTTCTTTTAAAATTCCAAGCTATTAGGGTTGAACTAGTGGAATTTCCCAAACTTGGATAATAAAACTTTTGTGTTCATTTCTGGTGTGTGAATAAATTTTCTTTACTTACATTTGTTATTGTTGTAAATTTTTTCCATATATAAACTCTAAAATTTTCAATTTGTTGTGATCTATTTGCCTTTTTATCTCTTTTTAGTTTACGAGATGAAAGGAGAGAGAAAAATCAAATCTTTTATTTAAAAAAAAAAGCACACGTCTAAAGTGGGATGCACAATACACAAATGTAGAGAGCGATAATTCCAAAGAGGATCTGTAATTTCTAGGGATTGTAAACTCTTTTTAGTTTTTATATATTAGGTTTTGTAATCATCATGAAAAGGGGGAGGCGGTGGATTTTTATTTGAGCGTTGACTCCCATTCCATAAGTCATTTCTTGCAAAAACATAGCCTTTTACGCATGACAAATTACTTTACAATCATCTATGATTGTTTGGTGACCTTTTTGCAAATGGGCAAAATAGGGCTTGTTTGACTCGGGTAAATATCCCACCACACATTCACTTGAGAATTCAATGAGCGTTTGTTATTCTCTTTAAGTGGTTTGGATCCATTGGTCCATTTGTATCTGTCACATTTTTCAAGCATGCATAGCCATTTTTAAAACATGTGTAGAAGTAATCTCTTTCTTATAAAATTCCAAGCTATTAGAGTTAAACTAGGGGAATTTCAAAAATTTGGATAACAAAACTTTTGTGTTCATTTGTGCTGTGTGAATAAATTTTCTTTACTTACATTTGTTTTTGATTTAAATTTTTCCTTACATAAACTCTTAAATTTTCATTTTGTTGCAATCTATTTGCATTTTTTTCTCTTTTTTGTTTACGAGATGATGGGAGAGCGAAAACTCAAAGTTTTGATTGAAGAAAAAAGTCTACATCTAAAATGGGAATGCACAATGCAATAATGTAGAGAGAGATAATTCCGAAGAGTGTCTTTAATTTTTAGAGATTGTAAAATCTTTTTAGTTTTTATATATTATATCATCGGGAAAAGGGGGAGGCGCGGAATTTATGACTGAGTGTTGACTCCCAATCCATAAGTTATTTCTTACTAAAATATAGCCCGTTATGTAGGATAAATCACTTTACAGTCAACAATGATTGTTAGGTTAGCTTTTTGAAAATGGGCAAAATAATGGCTTGTTTGACTCGGGTAAATATCCCACCGCACGTTCATTTGAGAATTTAATGAGTGTTTGTTATTCTCTTTAAAAGGTTTGGATCCATAGGACATTTGCATCTTTAACGTGTTTCAAGCATGCATATCCATTTTTAAAACATGAGTAGAAGAAATCACTTGCTTATAAAATTCCACGCTTTTGGGGTTGAACTAGTGGAATTTCCAAAACTTGGATAACAAAACTTTTGTGTTCATTTGTGGTGTGTGAATAAATTTTCTTTACTTACTTTTGTTATTGTTTAAAAATTTTTCCATACATAAACTCTAAAATTTTCATTTTGTTGTGATCTATTTGCCTTTTTATCTCTTTTTTGTTTACAAGATGAAGGGAGAGAGAAAACTCAAAGTTTTGATTGAAGAAAAAAGTATACATCTAAAATGGGAATGCACAATGCACAAATGTAGAGAGAGATAATTCCGAAGAGTGTCTTTAGTTTTTAGGGATTCTAAACTCTTTTTAGTTTTTATATATTATATCGTTGGGAAAAGAGGGAGGCGGGGGATTTTTGACTGAGTGTTGACTCCCAATCCAAAGGTTATTTTTTACAAAAATATAGCCTGTTAGCATGATAAATCACTTTAAAATCGTCAATGATTGTTAGGTCAGCTTTTTGTAAATGGGTAAAATAATGGTGTGTTTTACTCGGGTATATCCCACGACACGTTAACTTGAGAATTTAATGAGCGTTTGTTATTCTCTTTAAAAGGTTTGGATTCATAGGTCATTTGCATCTTTAACATGTTTCAAGCATTCATGTCCATTTTTAAAACATGTGTAGAAGAAATCACTTTCTTATAAAATTCCACGCTATTGGGTTGAACTAGTGGAATTTCCAAAACTCTGATAAAAAATCGTTTGTGTACATTTGTGGTGTGTGAATAAATTTCTTTACTTACATTTTTTATTTTTTAAAATATTTTCCATATATAAACTCTAAAATTTTAATTTTGTTGTGATCTATTTGGCTTTTTATCTTTTTTTTGTTTACGTGATGAAGGGAGAGCGAAAACTCAAAGTTTTGATTTAGTAAAAAATTATACATCTAAAATGGGAATGCACAATGCACAAATGTAAAGAGAGAAAATTCCAAAGAGTGTCTGTAATTTTTAGGGATAGTAAACTCTTTTTATTTTTATTTTTTAAGTTTTGCAATTGTCAGGAAAAGGGGGGGACGGGGGATTTTGAACTGTGTCTTGAATCCCAATCCATAAGTCATTCCACAGAAAAATATAGCCTGTTACGTATGATAAATCACTTTACAATCATCTAAGATTGGTAGGTTTGATTTTTTTAAATGTGAAAAATAATGGCTTGTTGGACTCGGGTAAATATCCCACCGCACGTTCACTAGAGAATTTAATGAGCAATTGTTATTCTCTTTTAAAGGTTTGGATCCATTGGTTATTTGCATCTTTAACATGTTTCAAGCATACATATCCATTTTTAAAACATGTGTAGAAGAAATCTCTTTCTTTTAAAATTCCAAGCTATTAGGGTTGAACTAGTGGAATTTCCCAAACTTGGATATCAATACTTTTGTGTTCATTTGTGGTGTGTGAATAAATTTTCTTTACACACATTTGTTATTTTTTAAAAAATTTTCCATACATAAACTCTAAAATTTTCATTTTTTTCTGATCTATTTGTCTTTTAATCTCTTTTTTGTTTACAAGAAGAAGGGAGAGCGAAAACTCAAATTTTTTATTGAAGAAAAAATTATACATAAAAAATGGGAATGCATAATGAAAAAATGTAGAGAGTGATAATTCCAAAGAGTTTCTTTAATTTTTAGGGATTGTAAACTCTTTTTAGTTTTTATATATCAGGTTTTGCAATCGTCGAGAAAAGGTGGAGGTGGGGGTTTTACAATTGAGTGTTGACACCCAATCCATAAGTCATTTCTTACAAAAATATAGGTCGTGGAGCATGATGAATCACTTTGCAATCATCTATAATTGTTAGGTCAGCTTGTTGAAGAAGGGAAAAATAATGGCTTGTTTGACTCGGGTAAATATCCCACTGCTCCTTCACTTGAGAATTTAATGAGCGTTTATTATTGATATAAAGGGTTTGGATCCATAGGTCATTTGCATCTTTAAAATTTTTCAAGCATGCATATCCACTTTTAAAACATGTGTAGAAGAAATCTCTTTCTTATAAAATTCCGAGCTACAAGGGTTGAACTAGTGGAATTTCCCAAACTTGGATAAGAAAACTTTTGTGTTCATTTTTGGTGTTTGAATAAATTTTATTTACTTACATTCGTTATTGTTTTAAATATTTTCCATACATAAACTTCAAAATTTTCATTTTGTTGTGATCTATTTTCCTTTTTATCTCTTTTTTGTTTACGAGATGAAGGGAGAGTGAAAACTCAAAGTTTTGTTTAAGATAAAAGTATACATCTAAAATGAAAATTCACAATGCACAAATGTACAGAGAGATAATTCCAATGAGTATCTAAAACTTTTAGGGATAGTAAACTCTTTTTAGTTTTTATATATTAGGTTTTGCAAACGTTGGGAAAAAGGAGGAAAGGAATTTTTAACTGAGTGTTGACTCCCAATCCATAAGTCATTTCTTACAAAAAAATATAGCCAGTTACGCAAGATAAATCACTTTACAGTCATTTATGATTGTTTTGTAAATGGGCAAAATAATGGCTTGTTTGACTCGGGTAAATATCCCACCGCACGTTCACTAGAGAATTTAATGTGCGTTTGTTATTCTCATTAAAATGTTTGGATCCATATGTCATTTGCATCTTTAACATGTTTTTAGAAAGCATATCCATTTTAAAAACATGTGTAGAAGAAATCTCTTTCTTATAAAATTCCAAGCTAAGAGGGATGAACTAGTGAAATTTCCTAAACTTGGATAACAAATCTTTTGCGTTCATTTGTGGTGTGTGAATAAATTTTCTTTACTTACATTTGGTATTGTTTTAAATTATTATCATATATGAACTCTAAAATTTTCATTTTGTTGTGATCTATTTGCCTTTTTATCTCTTTTTTTTTAGAGTTGACGTGATAGAAAAATCTCAAAGTTTCTATTTAAGAAAAAAGTATACATCTAAAATGGGAATGGAAAATGCACAAATGTGGAGAGAGATAATTCCAAAGTGTGTCTGTAATTTTTAGGGATTGAAAACTCTTTTTTGTCTTTACGTCTTAGGTTTTGCAATTATCAGGAAAAGGGGGAGGCGGGGGATTTTTAACAGAGTGTTGACTCCCAATCCATAAGTTATTTATTACAAAAAAAGAGCCCATTACTCATGATAAATCACTTTACAATCATCTATGATTGTTACGTCAGCTTTTTGAAAATGGGCAAAATAAGTCTTGTTTGACTAAGGTAAATATCCCACCGCACGTTCACTTGAGAATTTAATGAGTGTTGTTATTCTCTTTAAAAGGTTTGGATCCATAGGTCATTTGCATCTTTAACATATTTCAAGCATGCATATCCACTTTTACAACATGTGTAGAAGAAATCTCTATCTTATAAAATTCCAACCTATTAAGATTAAACTTGTGGAAATTCTCAAACTTGGATAGAAAAACTTTTGTGTTCATTTCTAGTGTGTGAATAAATTTTCTTTACATACATTTGTTATTGTTTTAAATATTTTCCATACATAAACTCTAAAATTTTCACTTTATTTTGATTTATTTGCCTTTTTATGTCTTTTTTGTTTACGAGATGAAGGGTGAGCGAAAAACTCAAAGTTTTGATTGATGAAAATAGTATACATCTAAAATGGGAATGAACAATGCACAAATGTAGAGAGAGATAATTCCAAAGAGTGTCAGTAATTTTTTAGGGATTGTAAACTCTTTTTAGTTTTTATTTATTATATCATCGGGAAAAGGGGGAGGCGGGGGATTTTTTATTGAGTGTTAACTCCCAATCCATATGTCATTTGTTACAAAAATATAGCCCGTTACGCATGACAAATCACTTTACAATCATCTATGATTATTAGGTTAGCTTTTAGTAAATGGGCAAAATAATAGCTAGTTTCACTCGGGTAAATATCCCACCGCATGTTTAGCTTCAGAATTTAACGAGCGTTTGTTATTCTCTTTAAAAGGTTTGGATGCATTGGACATTTTCATCTTTAACATGTTTCAAGTTTGCATATCCATTTTTAAAATTGTGTAGAAGAAATCTCTTTCTTATAAAATTCCAAGCTTTTAGGGTTTAACTAGTGAAATTTCCCAAACTTGGATAACAAAACTTTTGTGTTCATTTGTGGTGTGTGAATAAATTTTATTTACTTACATTCATTGTTGTTTTAAATTTTTTCCATACATAAACTCTAAAATTTTCTTTTTGTTGTGATCTATTTGCCTTTTTATCTCTTTTTTGTTTACGAGATGAAGGGAGAGCGAAAACTCAAAGTTTTGATTTAAGATAAGAAGTATACATCTAAAATGGAAATGCATAATGCACAAATATAGAGAGTGATAATTCCAAAGAGTATCTATTGTTTTTAGGGATTGTAAACTCTTTTTAGTTTTTATATATTAGGTTTTGAATCATCGGGAAAAAGGAGGAGGGGTGGGATTTTTAACTGAGTGTTGACTCCCAATCCATAAGTGATTTCTTACAAAAATATAGCTCGTTATGCATGATAAATCACTTTACAATCAGCTTTGATTTTTAGGTCAACTTTTTGTAAATGGGCAAAATAATGGCTTGTTTGACTCGGGTAAATATCCCACCGCACGTTCACTTGAGAATTTAATGAGCATTTGTTATTCTCATTAAAAGGTTTTGATCCATAGGTCATTTGCATCTTTTAACAAGTTTTTGGCATGCATATCCATTTTTAAAACATGTATAGAAGAAATCTCTTTCTTATAAAATTCCAAGCTATTAGGGTTGAACTGGTGGAATTTCCCAAACTTGGATAACAAAACTTTTGTTTTCAATTGTGGTGACTGAATAAATTTTATTTACTCACATTTTTTATTGTTTTAAATTTTTTCCATACGTAAACTCTTAAATTTTCTTTTTGTTGTGATCTATATGCCTTTTTAACTCTTTTTTTTTTTTTTTGAGAGAAGGTTGAGCAAAAACTCAAAGCTTTGATCTAAAAAAAATGTTTACATCTAAACTAGAAATTCACAATGCACAAATGTAGAGAGAGATAATTCCAAAGAGTGTCTGGAATTTTTAGGGATTGTAAACTCTTTTTTGTTTTTATATATTAGGTTTTGCAATCATCAGGAAAAGGGGGCGGTGGGGGATTTTTAACTGAGTGTTGACTCCCAATCCATAAGTTATTTCTTACAAAAATATAGACCATTACGCATGATAAATCACTTTACAATCATTTGTGATTGTTGGGTGAGCTTTTGGTAAATGGGCAAAATAATGGCTTGTTTGACCTGGGTAAATATCCCACCGCACGTTCACTTGAGAATTTAATGAGCGTTTTTTATTCTCTTTAAAATTTTTGGATCCATAGGTCATTTTATTTTTAACATGTTTCATTCATGCATATCCACTTTTAAAACATGTGTAGAAGAAATCGCTTTGTTATAAAATTCCAAGCTATTGAGGTTGAACTAGTGGAAGGTCCCAAAATTGGATAATAAAACTTTTGTATTCATTTCTGGTGTGGGAATAAAATTTTTTTACCTACATATGTTATTGTTTTAAATTTTTTCCATACATAAACTCTAAAATTTTTATTTTATTGTGATTTATTTGCCTTTTTATCTCTTTTTTGTTTACGAGATGAAGGGATAGCAAAAACTCAAAGTTTTGATTTAAGAAAAAAATATACGTCTAAAATGGGAATGCACAATACACAAATGTAGAGAGAGATAATTCATACGAGTGTATGTAATTTTTAAGGATTTTAAACTCTTTTTAGTTTTTATATTTAAGGTTTTGAAATCGTCAGGAAAAGGGGGGGAGGGGGGGGGGGGGGGGATTTTTAACTGCGTGTTGACTCCAATTACATAAGTCATTTCTTAAAAAAATATAGCCCGTTTTACATGATAAATCACTTTAAAATCATCTATGATTGTTACGTCAGCTTTTTGTAAATGGGCAAAATAATGGGTTTTTTTACTCGGCTAAATATCCCAGTGCACGTTCACTTGAGAATTTAATGAGCTTTTGTTATTCTCTTTAAAAGGTTTGGGTGTTAGTGTATCAATGCCCACCTCTCACGAGTTATTGCTAATCTAATGTATTCACTGGCCCCCAATTAAGAGGAGCGCCAATGTCGATAGTGAGTAAATTAGTTAGCCGTTCTGGCTTAGACGCTGATGAGGTCAAATTGTGACTGCAATGATTATTTGTGAAGAAATTGTAAAATGAAGGCTGGGTTCGGGGCGTCAGCCCCAACGGGGGTCCAAGGGGGCTGGCCCACTTGGCGGCAGGGTCTGGGGATGCCCTTAGTCTCGAATGGGAGACCCAAGCGTGAAAAAAAAATTAAAAGGACTCAAGTGTGAACGGGAATTAATGGAAGCAGTGAAAAAATAGAGGTGCACTCTCTACTGACCATCACAGTGGACAGAGGCATCCATCGGCTCCAGAAGAGAAATGAAGCTTCATTTCCCTTATTTTCGTAGTTGTCTCCCAACTATCTTCCTCGATTCAGTGCTGGAAATCACCTATTAATAGAGGTGTTCTTCAGCAACAAATCGCATCGAGAGTAATACCTATTTCCTTATTCGTTTTATTTTAGTTTCTTCTTCTGTAAGTCCGGAAGCCATTGAAGCTCTTCTAAGAACGTGTGGTGGGACGAAATCAGCTGTATTGAAATAAAGTTCAGCGTTGGCTTTCTTCTTGATTGTTGTTTAGATGTTCCTGGGTTGAGCTTACTCTATTTTACATTGGGTCCATAGGTCATTTGAATTTTTAACTTGTTTCAAGCATGCATATCCATTTTTAAAACATGTGTAGAAGAAATCTCTTTCATATAAAATTCCAAGCTATTAGGGTTGAACTAGTGGAAATTCCCAAACTTGGATAACAAAACTTTTGTGTTCTTTTGTGGTGTGTGAATAAATTTACATTACTTACATTTGTTATTGTTTTAAATTTTTTCCATACATAAAATCTTAAATTTTCATTTTGTTGTGATCTGTTTACCTTTTTATCTCTTTTTAGTTTACGAGATGAAGGGAGAGCGAAAACTCAAGTTTTGATTTAACAAAAAAGTATACAACTAAAATGGGAAAGCACAATGCACAAATGTAGAGAGATAATTCCAAAGAGTGTCTGTAATTTTTAGGGGTTGTAAACTCTTTTTAGTTTTTATATATTAGGTTTTTCAATAGTTAGGAAAAGGGGGAGGTGGGGAATTTTTAACTGAGTGTTGACACCCAATCCATAAGTCATTTAATACAAAAATATTCTCCATTACCCATGACAAATCACTTTACAATCATCGATGATTGTTAGGTCAGCTTTTAGTAAATGGGCAAAATAATGGCTTGTTTGACTTGGGTAAAAATCTCACCGAACGTTCACTTGAGAATTTAACGAGCGTTTGTTATTCTCTTTAAAAATTTGTGAAGCATAGGTCATTTGCATGTTTAACATGTTTCAAGCATGCATATCCATTTTTAAAACATGTGTAGAAGAAATCTATTTCTTATAAATTCCAAGCTATTAGGGTTGAACTAGTCGAATTTCCCAAACTTGGAAAACTAAACTTTTGTGTTCATTTGTAGTGTGAGAATCAATTTTCATTTTTATATTTGTTTTTTTTTTTTTTAAATTTACATACATAAACTCTAATATTTTCATTTTGTTGTGATCTATTCGCTTTTTTATTTATTTTTTGTCTACGAGATGAAGGGAGAGCAAAAACTCAAAGTTTTGATTTAAGAAAAAAGTATACGTCTAAAATGGGAATGCACAATTTACAAATGTAGAGAGAGATAATTCCAAAGAGTGTCTGTAATTTTTAGGGATTGTCAACTTTTTTTAGTTTTTATATATTAGGTTTTGCAATTGTCGAGGAAATGGGGAGTCTGAGGATTTCTAATTGGGTGTTAACTCCCAATCCATAAGTTATTTCATAAAAAAATATGGCCTGTTACGAATGATAAATCACTTTACAATCATCTATGATTGTCAGGTAAAGTTTTTGTAAATGGCCAAAATAATGGATTGTTTGACTCGGGTAAATACCCCACTGAGCGTTCACATGAGAATTTAATGATCATTTTTATTCTCTTTAAAAGGTTTGGGTTCATAGGTCATTTGCATCTTTAACATGTAGAAGAAATCTCTTGCTTATAAAACTCTAAGCTATTAGGGTTAAACTAGCGGAGTTTCCGAAAGTTGGATAACAAAGCTTTTTGTGTTCATTTGTTGTGTGTCAATAAATTTTCTTTACTTACATTGGTTGTTGTTTTAAATTTTTTCCATACATAAACTCTAAAATTTTCATTTTGTTGAGATCTATTTGCCTTTTTATCTCTTTTTAGTTTATGAGATGAAGGGACAGCAAAAACTCAATGTTTTGATTTAAAAACCAACTATACATCTAAAATAGGAATGCACAAAGAACAAATGTGGAGAGATATAATTCTGAAAAATGTATATAATTTATAGGGGTTGTTGTAAAGTCTTTTTAGTTTTTATATATTAGGTTTTGCAATCGTCTGGAAAAGGGGAAGCCTGGGGATTTTTAACTGAGTGTTGATTTCCAATCCATAAGTCATTTCTTACAAAAATATAGCCCGTTACGCATGAAAAATCATTTTACAATCATCTATGATTGTTACGTCAACTTTTTGAAACTGGGCAAAATAATTGCTTGTTTGCCTCGGTAAATATCCCACCACACATTCACTTGAGAATTTAATGAGCGTTTGTCATTCTCTTTCAAAGGTTTGGATGCATAGGTCATTTGCGTCTTTAACATGTTTCAAGAAAGCATATCCAATTTTAAAACATGTGTAGAAGAAATATCTTTCTTATAAAATTCAAAGCTATTAGGGTTAAACTAGTGGAATTTTCCAAACTTGGATAAAAAAACTGTGTTCATTTGTGGTGTGTGAATAAATTTTATTTACTTACATTTGTTATTGTTTTAAATTTTTTCAAGCCATAAATTCTAAAATTTTTATTTTATTGTGATCTATTTGCCTTTTATCTCATTTTTGTTTAAGAGATGAAAGGGCAGCGAAAATTCAAAATTTTGATTAAAGAAAAAAGTAAACATCTAAAATGGGAATGCACAATGCACAATTGTAGAGAGAGAAAATTCCATAGAGTGTGTGTAATTTTTAGGGATTGTAGACTCTGTTTAGTTTTTAAATATTATATCATCGGGAAAAGGGGGAGGACGGGGAATTTTTATTGAGTGTTGACTCCAAATCCATAAGTCATTTCTTACAAAAAAAAATATAGCCCGTTATGCATGATAAATAACTTTACAATCATCTATGGTTGTTAGGTCAACTTTTTGTAAATGGGAAAAATAATGGCATGTTTGACTCGGGTAAATATCCCACAACATGTTCACTTGAGAATTTAATGAGTTTTTGTTATTCTTTTTCAATGTTTTGGATCCATTGGTCAATTGCATCTTAAACATGTTTCAAGCATGCATATCCATTTTTAAAACATGTGTAGAAGAAATCTCTTTCTTATAAAATTCCAAGCTATTAGGGTTGAACTAGTGGAATTTCCCAAACTTGGATAACAAAACTTTTGTGTTCATTTGTGGTGTGTGAATAAATTTTCTTTACTTATATTTGTTAATGTTTTAAATTTTTTCCATACATAAACTCTAAAATTTTCATTTTTTGTGATCTATTTGCCTTTTTATCACTTTTTTGTTTACGAGATGAAGGAAGAGCAAAAACTTAGAGTTTTGATTTAAGAAAATAGTGTACATCTAAAATGGGAATGCACAATGCTAAAATATAGAGGGAGATAATTACAAAGATAGTCTATAATTTTTAGGGATTGTAAACTCTTTTTAGTTTTTATATATTAGGTTTTGCATTCGTCTGGAAAATGGGGAGACGGGGAATTTTTAACTGAGTGTTGACTCCCAATCCATAAGTTATTTCTTACAAAAATATCACCCGTTACGCATTATAAATCACTTATCAATCACCTATGGATGTTAGGTCAGCTTTTTTAAAATGGGGAAAATAATCGCTTGTTTGACTCGGGTAAATTTCCCACCGCACCTTCACTTGAGAATTTAATGAGCGTTTGTTATTATCCTTATAAAATTCAAAGCTATTAGGGTTAAACTATTGGAATTTCCCAAACTTGGATAACAAAACGTTTGTGTTCATTTGTGGTGTGTGAATAAATTTTCTTTACTTACATTTGGTTATTGTTTTAAATTTATTCCATACATAAGCTCTAAAACTTTCATTTGATTATGATCTATTTGCCTTTTTATCTCCTTTTTGTTTACGAGATGAAGAGGCAGTGAAAACTCAAAGTTTCGATTAAAGAAATAAGTATACATCTAAAATGGGAATGCGCAGTGCACAAATGTAGAGAGAGATAATTCCAAAGAGTGTCAGTAATTTTTAGGGATTGTGGACTCTATTTAGTTTTTATATATTATATCGTCGAGAAAAGGGGGAGGAGGCGGATTTTTTACTGAGTGTTGACTCCTAATCCATAAGTCATTTTGGACAAAAAATGTAGCCCGGTATGCCTGATAAATAACTTTACAATCATCTATGGTTGTTAGGTTAGCTTTTTGTAAATGGGCAAAATAATGGCTTGTGTTACTCGGGTGAATATCTCACCACACGTTCACTTGAGAATTTAATGAGAGTTTGTTATTCTCTTTAAAAGGTTTGGATCCATAGGTCATTTGCATCTTTATCATGTTTCAAGCATGCATATCCATTTTTAAAACATGTGTACAAGAAATCTCTTTCTTATAAAATTCCAAGCTATTAGGGTTGAACTAGTGGAATTTCCCAAACTTCGATACCAAAACTTTTGTGTTCATTTGTGGTTGTGTATAAATTTTCTTTACTTAAATTTGTTAATTGTTTAAATTTTTTCCACACGTCAACTCCAAAATTTTCAGTTTGTTGTGATCGATTTGCCTTTTTATCTCTTTTTTGTTTACGAGATGAAGGGAGAGCGAACACTCAAAGTTTTGATTTAAGATAAAAGTATACATATAAAATGGAAATGCACAATGCACAAATATGGAGAGAGAAAATTCCTAAGAGTGTCTGTAATTTTAAGGTATTGTAAAATCTTTTATGTATATATATATATTAGGTTTCGCAATCGTCGGGAGAAAGGGAGAGGCGAGGGATTTTTAACGAGTATTGACTCCCAATCTATAAGTCATTTTTATAAAAATACAGCATGTTATGCATGATAAATCACTTTACAATCATCTATGAATGTTAGGTCAACTTTTTGTAAATGGGAAAAATAATGGCTTGTTTGACTCGGTTAAATATCCTACTGACGTTCACTTGAGATTTTAATGAGGGTTTGTTATTCTCATTAAACGGTTTGGATCCATAGGTCATTTTCACCTTTAACATGTTTCAAGCATGCAGATCCATTTTTGAAACATGTGTACAAGAAATCTCTTTCATATAAAATTCGAAGCAATTAGGGTTGAACAAGAGGATTTGACTGGATAACAAAACTTTTGTGGTTATTTGTGGTGTGTGAATAAAGTTTCTTTACCTACAATTCTTATTGTTTTAAATTTTTATCATACATAAAGTCTAAAATTTTCATATGGTTGAAATCTATTTGCCTTTTTATCTCTTTTTTATACAAGATTAAGAGAGAGTGAAAACTCAAAGTTTTGATTTAAGAAAAAAGTATACATCTAAAATGGGAATGCACAATGCACAAATGTAGAGAGAGACAATTCCCAAGAGTGTCTATAATTTTTAGGGATTGTAAACTCTTTTTAATTTTTATATATTAGGTTTTGTAATCGTCAGGAAAAGGGGGAGGCGGGGGACTTCTAACTAAGTATTGACTCCCAATCCATAAGTTATTTCTTACGAAAATATAGCCCGTTACGCATGATAAATCACTTGGTCAAGTCAACTTTTTGTCTATAGGCAAATTAATGGTTTGTTTGACTCAGGTAAATATCCCACCGCACGTTCACTTGAGAATTTAATGTGTGTTTGTTATTCTCTTTAAAAGGTTTGGGTCCATAGGTCATTTGCATTTTTAACATGTTTCAAGCATGCATATCCATTTTTAAAACTTGTGTAGAAGAAATCTATTTCTTATAAAATTCCAAGTTATTAGGGTTAAACTAGTGGAATTTCCCAAACTTTAAAAAAAAAACTTTTGTGTTCATTTGTGGTGTGCGATTAAATTTTCTTTACTTACATTTTTTATTGTTTTAAATTTTTCTATATATAAACTTTAAAATTTCATTTTATTGTGATCTATTTGCCTTTTTATCTCTTTTTTGTTTACGAGATGAAGGGATAGTGAAAACTCAAAGTTTTTATTGAAAAAAATAGTATTCATCTAAAATTGGAATGCACAATGCACAAATTTAGAGAAAGGTAATTCCAAAGAGTGTCTATAATTTTTAGGGATTGTAAACTCTTTTTAGTTTTTATATATTATAGCTTCGGGAAAAGGGGGAAGTGAGGGATTTATGATTGAGTGTTGACTCCCAATCCATAAGTAATTTCTTACTAAAATATAGCCCGTTATGTATGATAAATCACTTTACAATCATCTATGGTTGTTAGGTCAGCTTTTTGTAAATGGGCAAAATAATGGATTGTTTGACTCGGGTAAATATCCCACCGCACCTTCACTTGAGAATTTAATGAGCGTTTGTTGTTCTCTTTAAAAGGTTTGGGTCCATAGGTCATTTTCATCTTTAACATGTTTCAAGCATGCGTATCTATTTTTAAAACATGTGTAGAAGAAATCTCTTTCTTATAAAATTGCAAGCTATTAAGGTTGAACTAGTGGAATTTTCCAAACTTGGATAACAAAACTTTTGTGTTCATTTGTGGTGTGTGAATAAATTTTCTTTACTTACATTGGTTATAGTTTAAAAAAATTTCTATACATAAACTCTAAAATTTTCATTTTGTTGAGATCTATTTGCCTTTTTTTTTTTTTTTAAGAAGATGAAGGGAGAGAAAAAACTCAAAGTTTTGATTTAAGAAAAAAGTATACATCTAAAATGGAATGCACTACACACAAATTTAGAGAGAGATAATTCCAAAGAGTTTTTGTAATTTTTAGGGATTTTAAACTCTTTTTAGTTTTTATATATTAGTTTTTGCAATCTTCAGGAAATGGGGGAGCGGTGGATTTTTAACTGAGTGTTGAGTCCCAATCCATAAGTCATTTCTTACAAAAATATAGTCTTTTACACATGATAAATCATTATGAAATAATCTATGATTTTTAGGTGAGCTTTTTTTAAACGGGTAAAATAATAGCTTGTTTGAATCGGGTAAATATCCCATTGCACGTTCACTTGAGAATTTAATGGGAGTTTGTCATTTTCTTTAAAAGGTTTGGATCCATAGGTCATTTGCGTCTTTAACATGTTTCAAGCATGCATATCCATTTTTAAAGCATATGTAGATGAAATCTCTTTCTTATAAAATTCGAAGCTATTAGGCTTGGGAGACCGAAAACTCAAAGTTTTGATTTAAGAAAAAAGTATAAATCTAAAAATGGAATCCACAATGCACATATGCATCCAAAGAGTGTCTGTAATTTTTAGGGAGGCAAGGGATTTTTAACTGAGTATTTACTCCCAATCCATAACTCATTTCTTAAAAAAATACAGCCCATTACGCATGATAAATCACTTTACAATCATCTATGATTTTTAGGTCAAATTTTTGTAAATTGGCAAAATAATGGCTTGTTTGACATGGGTAAATATTCCACTGCACGTTCGGTTGAGAATTTAATGAGCGTTTATTATTCTCTCTAAAAGGTTTGGATCCATAGGTCATTTGCATCTTTAACATGTTTCAAGCATGCATAACCTTTTTTAAAACATGTGCAGAAGAAATATCTTTCTTATAAAATTCCAAGCATTTAGGGTTGAAGTAGAGGATTTTCCAAAACTTAGATAACAAAACTTTTGTGTTCATTTGTGGTGAGTGAATAATTTTTTTTACCTACAATTCTTATTGTTTTAAATTTTTATCATACATAAACTCTAAAATTTTCATTTTGTTGTGATCTATTGGCCTTTTTATCTCTTTTTTGTAAGAGATGAAGAGAGAGCAAAAACTAAAAATTTTGTTTTAGAAAAAAAGTTTAAATCTAAAATGGGAATGCACAATTCAAAAATGTAGAGAGAAATAATTCCAAAGAGTGTCTGTATTTTTAGGGATTGTAAACTCTATTTAGTTTTTAAATATTAGTTTTCCAATCGTCGGCAAAAAGGGGGAGGCAGCTGATTATTAACTGATTGTTGACTCACAATCAATAAGTTATTTTTTAAAAAAATATAGCCCGTTACGCATGATAAATCTTTTAACAATCATCTATGATTGTCAGGTCATCTTTTTGTAAATAGGCAAAATAATGACTTGTTTGGCTCGGATGAATATCCCACCGCACATTCACTTGAGAATTTAATGAGCGTTTGTTATTCTCTTTAAAAGGTTTGGGTCCATAAGTCATTTGCATCTTTAACATGTTTCAAACATGCATATCCATTTTTAAAACATGTGTAGAAGAAATATCTATCTTATAAAATCCAAGCTATTACAGTTAAACTAGTGGAATTTCCAAAACTTTAATAACAAAACTTTGTGTTCGATTGTGGTGTGTGAATCAATTTTATTTACTTACATTTTTTATTGTTTTAAATTTTTTTTGATACATAAACTCTAAAATTCTCATTTTATTGTGATATATTTGCCTTTTCATCTCTATTTTGTTTACGAGATGAAGGGACATCAAAAACTCAAAGTTTAGATATAAGAAAAAAATATACATCTAAAATGGGAATGCACGATGCACAAATGAAGAGAGAGATAATTCCAAAGAGTGTCTGTAATTTTTAGGGATTGTAAACTCTTTTTAGTTTTTATATATTATATCGTTGGGAAAAGGGGGAAGTGGGGTATTTTTGATTGAGTGTTGACTCCCAATCCATAAGTTATTTCTTACACAAATATAGCCTGTTATGCATGATAAATCACATTACAATCATCTATGGTTGTTAGGTAAGCTTTTTGTAAATGGGCAAAATAATAGCTTGTTTGACTCGGGTAAATATCCCACCGCACGTTCACTTGAGAATTTAATGAGCGTTTGTTATTATCTTTAAAAGGTTTGGACCCATAAGTCATTTGCATCTTGAACATATTTCAAGCATGCATATCCATTTTTAAAACATGTATAGAAGAAATCTCTTTCTTATAAAATTCCAAGCTATTAAGGTTGAACTAGTGGAATTTCCAAAACTTGGATAACAAAACTTTTGTGTTCATTTGTGGTGTGTGAATAAATTTTCTTTACTTACATTGGTTATTGTTTTAAATTTTTTTGTACATAGACTCTAAAATTTTCATTTTGTTGTTATCTATTTGCCTTTTTATCTCTTTTTTGTTTACGAGAAGAAGGAAGAGCGAAAACTCAAATTTTTGATTTAAGAAAAAAGTATACATCTAAAATGGGAATGCATAATACACAAATATAGAGGGAAATAATTCCAAATAGTGTCTATAATTTTTAGGGATTGTTAAATCTTTTTAGTTTCTATATATTATATTGTCGGGAAAAGGGAGAGGCGGGGGATTTTTACCTGAGTGTTGCCTCCCAATCCATTCGTCATTTCTTAAAAAATATAGCCGATTACACATAATAAATCACTTTAAAATCATCTGTAATTGTTAGGTCATTTTTTTAAAATGGGCAAAATAAAGGCTTGTTTGACCCGAGTAAATATCTCACCGCACCGCACGTTCACTTGATAATTTAATGAGCGTTTGTTATTCTCTTTAAAATGTTTGGATCCATTGGTTATTTTCATCTTTAACATGTTTTAAGCATGCACATCCATTTTTAAAACATGTGTTGATGAAATATCTTTCTTATAAAATTCCAAGCTAGTAGGGTTGAACCAGTGGAATTTCCCAAACATGGATAACAAAACTTTTGTGTTCATTTGTGGAGTGTGAATTAATTTTTTTTACTCACATTTGTTACTTTTTAAATTTTTTTCCATACATAAACTCTAAAAATTTTTTTTGTTGTGATTTATTTGCCTTTTTTGTTTACGAGATGAAGGGAGAGCGAAAACTCAAAGTTTTTATTTAAGAAAAATGTTTACTTCTAAAATGGAAATGCACAATGCACAAATGTAGGGAGAAGGGGGAGGTGGGGGATTTTAAATTGAGTGTTGACTCCCAATCCATAATTAATTTCTTTCAAAAATATAGCCTGTTACGCATGATAAATCACTTTACAATCATTTATGATTGTTAGGTCAGCTTTTGTTAAATAGGAAAAATAATGGCTTGTTTGACTCGGGTAAATATCCCACTGCACGTTCACTTGAGAATTTAATGAGCATTTGTAATTTTCTTTTAAAGGTTTGGATCCATAGGTCCTTTGCTTCTTTAACATGTTTCAAGCATGCATATCCATTTTTAAAACATGTGTAGAAGAAATTTATTTCTTATAAAATTCCAAGCTATTAGGGTTGAACTAGAGGAATTTCCCAAACTTGGATAAAAAAAACTTTTGTGTTCATTAGTGGTGTGTGAATAAATTTAATTTTCTTACATTTGTTACTTTTTAAAAATTTTGAAACGTAAACTCTAAAATTTTCAAAGTTTGTAATTTAATAAAAAACTATACATCTAAAATGGAAATGCACAATGTACAAATGTAGGGAGAGATAATTCCAAAGATTGTCTATAATTTTTAGGTATTGTAACCTCTTTTTTGTTTTCATATATTACGTTTTGGAATAATCGGGAAAAGGGGGAGGCAAGGGATTTTTAATTGAGAGTTGAATCCCAATCCATAAGTCATTTCTTATAAAAATATAACCCGTTACATATGATAAATCACTTTACAATCATCTATGATTGTTTCGTCAGCTTTTTGTAAATTGGCAAAATAATGGCTTGTTTGATTCGGTTAAATATCCCACCGCACGTTCACTTGAGAATTTAATGAGTGTTTGTTATTCTCTATAAAAAGTTTGGATCCATAGTTCATTTGAATCCATAATATGTTTCAAGCATGCATATCCGTTTTTAAAACATGTGTGGAAGAAATCTCTTTCTTATAAATTTCCAAGCTATTAGGGTTGAACTAGTGGAATTTCCCAAACTTGGATAACAAAACTTTTGTGTTCATTTGTTGTGTGTGAATAAATTTTCTTTACTTACATTTTTTATTGTTTAAAATCTTTTCCTTACATAAACTCAAAAATTTTCATTTTGTTGTAATCTATTTGCCTTTTTATCTCTTTTTTTGTTTACGAGATGAAGGGAGAGCGAAAGCACAAAGTTTTGATATAAGAAAAAAGTATACATCTAAAATAGCAATGCACAATGCATAAATGTGGAGAGAGATAATTTCAATGAGTGTTTGTAATTTTTAGGGATTGTAAACTCTTTTGAGTTTTTATATATATTAGGTTTTCCAATCATCGGGAAAAGGGGGAACAAGGGGATTTTTAACTGAGTGTTGACTCCCAATCCATAAGTCATTTCTTACAAAAATATAGCTCGTTACGTATGTTAAATCACTTTAAAATCATCTATGATTGTTAAGTCAGCTTTTTGTATATGGGCAAAATAATGGCTTCTTAAACTCGGGTAAATATCTCACTACACATTCATTTGAGAATTTATTGATCGTTTCTTATTCTCTTTAAAAGGTTTGTTTCATAGGTCATTTGCATCTTTAATACGTTTCAAGCACACCTATCCATTTTTAAAACTTGTATAGATGAAATCTCTTTCTTTTAAAATTCCAAGCTATTAGGGTTGAACTAGTGGAATTTCCCAAACTTGGATAAAAAAAAATTTTGTTCTTTTGTGGTGTGTGAATAAATTTTTTTTACATACATTTGTTATTGTTTTAAATTTTTTCTATACATAAATTATAAAATTTTCATTTTGTTGTGATCTATTGGCCTTATCTGTTTATGAGATGAAGGGAGAGCGAAAACTCAAAGTATTTATTTAATAAAAAAGTATACATCTAAAATGGAAATGCCTAATGCGAAAATATAGGGAGAGATAATTCCAAAGAGTGTCTGCAATTTTTAGGAATTGTAAAATCTTTTTAGTTTTTATATATAAGATTTTGGAATCGTCGGGAATAGGGGGAAGCGGGGGATTTTTAATTGAGTGTCGACTCCAAATCCATAACTCATTTCTTACAAAAATATAGCCCGTTACACATGATAAGTCAGTTTATAATCATCTATGATTGTTAGGTCAGCTTTTTGTAAATGAGCAAAATAATGGCTTGTTTGACTCGGATAAATATCCCACCGCACGTTCAGTTGAGAATTTAATGAACGTTAGTTATTCTCTATAAAAGGTTTGGATCCATAGGTCATTTGCATCTTTAACATGTTTCAAGCATGCATATCCTTTTTTAAAACATGTGTAGAAGAAATCTCATTCTTATAAGATTCCAAGCTATTAGGGTTGAACTTGTGGAATTTCTCAAATTTGGATTACAAAACTTTGGTCTTCATTTGTGGTGAGTGAATAAATTTTCTTTACTTACATTTGTTATTATTTTAAATTTTTTCCATACATAAACTCTAAATTTTTCATTTTGTTGTGATCTATTTGCCTTTTTATCTCTTTTTAGTTTACAAGATGAAGGGAGAGAGCAAAAACTCTAATTTTTTTTTAAAAAAATAGGTACATCTAAAATCGGAATGCACAATGCACAAATTAAGAGATAGATAATTCCAAAGAGTATCTATAATCTTTAGGGATTTTAAACTCTTTTTATTTTTTATATATTAGGTTTTGCAATCGTCGGGAAAACGTGGAGCAGAGGCAATTTTAACTGAGTGTTCACTCCCAGTCCATAAGTCATTTCTTACAAAAATATAGCCCGTTATGCATGATAAATCACTTTACAATCATCTATGATTGTTAGGTCAGCTTTTTCTAAATGGGATAAATAACGGCTTGTTTGACTCGGGTAAATATCCCACCGCACGTTCACTTGAGAATTTAATGAGTGTTTTTTATTCTTTTTAAAAGGCTTGGATACATAGGTCATTTGCATCTTTAATACATTTCAAGCATTCATATCCATTTTAAAAACATGTGTAGAGGAAATCTCTTTCTTATAAAATTCCAAGCTATTAGGGTTGAACTAGAGGAATTTTCCAAACATGGATAACAAAACTTTTGTGTTCATTTGTGGTGTGTGAAAAAAATTTCTTTACTTACATTTTTTATTGTTTTAAATTTTTTGATACATAAACTCTACATGTTTCATTTGTTGTGATCTATTCGCCTTTTTATCTCTTTTTTGTTTACAAGATGAAAGGAGAGCGAAAACTCAAAGTTTTGATTTAAGAAAAAAGTATACAACTAAAATGGCAATGCACAATGCACATATGTGGAGAGAGATAATTCCAAAGAGTGTCTATAATTTTAAGGGATTGTAAACATTTTTTAGTTTTTATATATTAGGTTTTGCAATTATCGGGAAAAGGGGGAGAATGGATTTTTAACCGAGTGTTGACTCCCAATCCATAAGTCATTTCTCATAAAAATATAGCCCATTACGCATGATAAATCACTTTACAATCATCTATGATTGTTAGGTCAGCTTTTTGTAAATGGGCCAAATAATGGCTTGTTTCACTCGGGTAAATATCCCACCGAACGTTCACTTGAGAATTTAATGAGCGTTTGTTATTCTCTATAAAATGTTTGAATCCATAAGTCATTTGCATCCTTAACATGTTTCAAACATGCTTAACCATTTGTAAAACATGGGTAGAGGAAATCACTCTCTTATAAAATTCCAAGCTATTAGTGTTCAACTAGTGGAATTTGTCAAATTTGGATAACAAAATTTCTGTGTTCATTTGAGGTGTGTGAATAAATTTTCTTTACTTACATTAGTTCTTATTTTAAATTTTTTCCATACATAAATTCTAAAATTTTCATTTTATTGGGATCTATTTGCCTTTTTATCTCTATTTTGTATACAAGATGAAGGGAGAACGAAAACTCAAAGGTTTTATTTAAGAAAAAAGAATACATCTAAAATAGAAATGCACAATGCAAAATTTTAGAGAGAGATAATTCTAAAGAGTGTGTGTAATTTTAAGGGATTGTAAAATCTTTTTAGGTTTTTAATATTAGGTTTTTCAATCGTCGTGAAAAGGGGGAGGTGGGGGATTTTGAATTGAGTGTTTACTCCCAATCCATAAGTTATTTCTTAGAAAAATATACCCCGTTATGCATGATAAATCACTTTAAAATCATCTATGATTGTTAGGTCAACTTTTATTAAATAGGCAAAATAATGTCTTGTTTGACTCGGGTAAATATCCCACCGGACGTTCACTTGACAATTTAATGAGCGTTTGTTATTCTCTTTAAAAGTTTTGGATCCATAGGTCATTTGCATCTTTAACATGTTTCAAGCATGCATATCCATTTTTAAAACATATGTAGAAGAAATCTCTTTCTTATAAAATTCCAAGCTATTAGGCTTGGGAGAGCCAAAACTAAAAGTTTTTATTTAAGAAAAAAGTAAAAATCTAAAATGGGAATGCACAATGCACATGTGCATCCAAAGAGTGTCTGTAATTTTTACGGATTGTAATCTCTTTTTAGTTTTAATATATTTGGTTTTTGTTACGGTCCCGAGTCATGGATCGAGTAACACGGCGTGGGATTTGTGAATCCAGCACTCAGAATTTACTCACTTCACGTCAAGGGTCTGTGTACGAGTATTTCTCCTTAACCAATGCTTGGCCAGGAGGAAAGATCCTCTTTTGAGGGTCCTACCGAGTTGTTGTGCTAGGTAGAAGACCCCACAACAATGCTGACCTTGCTAGAGCAAGGTGCTCTTTTTCTTGGTCACGGAAAAGAGGGTTTGGCCCTCTTTGTTGCTGCTCTAGCTAAGAATGCAATCCTTCTTTCTTAAATAACTTGAAACAAGAGTTTGGGATAGATTAATACCTCTTCTTTGATGCTATGATCAGCACCCACGTTGCACCAGGAATTGCTCAAGATTTGAGGATAAAAATCCTCACTTTGCTGCTTGGTAAGGGAGGAATTGGGCCTCTCTTGTTGCTGCTGCCAAGAAGGAGGATACACCTCCTCTTTGGGCTCGGAAAAGGGGCAGGAAGCTCCTTTTCTTAATAGGGATGATGGTGGATGAATTTGGGTGAAGATGGATAGCAATGGAGGGTGAATGATAGGTTGGATTTTTGGAGTAAACCCTAAACTCGGGATCAAGAGGTGATCCCAACCTATTTAGACTAGGTTATTCTAAAATCTCAAAGCTTACCTATTTCATTCATACTTATCCCTTAAATAGGGAGTTTTAGGGTTAGGGTTACAATAATTCCCCATAATGCCCTTACATAAAAAGTAATTAGAAATAACTCCTACTTAAAACAATATAAGAAATAAATCCTACTTAAAACAATATTAGAAATAAATCCTACTCAAAGAAATACAAGAATTAAATCCTATTGAGTGAGTTGTTGTTGTCTTCTTCGTTGTGTGACTCGGTGTGCTATTGAGTCCACAACATCTGCCTCCCCATGGAGAAAGAGCTTGTCCTCAAGCTCAAAAGCTGGGTAGACTTGTTTGAAGATGTCCACACGTTCCCATGTTGCAGCATCAGGGTCAGTGTCCGTCCACTGAACGAGAATCTCCCAATGATCATTGGTCAGCCGTGCACGTAACACCGCAGCTGGGTTAAGAATAACCTCACCATGATCAACTGGTGGTAGGAATGGAGTGGATGTAGGCTGTGCTCCGGAATGCGGCTTCAAAAGAGAGACATGAAACACATCGTGAATTTTGGCGGTGTCCGGTAATTTGAGTTGATAGGCGACTGGTCCCACGCGTCGAAGAATGGGAAACGGCCCAAAAAATCGGGGTGAGAGCTTATGACGTGGAGGTCCCACTAGAGACTGCTGACGGTAGAGCTGGAGCCGTAGCCACACATACTTTCCAACCTCAAAAGAGACCTCACGGTGGCCTCTGTCGTATACATCCTTCATCCGAGCTTGGGCACGTCGTAGCCGTTCTGTGATATTCTGTAGCAGTAGATCCCTGTCTATGAGTGCCTGATCAATCGTGTCCACGCGGGTGGACCCTGGGTTGTACGAGAGGAGGCGAGGTGGATCCCGGCCATATATAACCCGAAAAGGAGTGGATTGCAATGCAGAGTGGAATGAAGTGTTGTAACAATATTCGGCCCACGGAAGCCATTGAACCCATTGCCGCGGACGATCCCCCACCAAGCACCGTAGATACATCTCGATGGTGCGGTTCACCACCTCAGTCTACCCGTCTGTCTGTGGATGATAGGCGGAGGAGAACTTCAATTTCGTCCCACTCAGGCGAAATAGTTCCCGCCAAAAGGTGCTCGTGAAAACTGCATCTCTGTCACTCACAATGGATTCTGGAATGCCATGTAAGCGGACTATCTGCTCCATGAAAGTCTGAGCAACCCGTGTTGCTGTATACGGATGAGCCATCGGTATAAAATGCCCGTACTTGGAGAATCGATCAACCACTACGAAAAGTACGGATTTGCCAGCTGACAGGGGTAGGCCTTCCACAAAATCCATTGAAATGTCGGCCCAAACCTGCGTTGGAAGGGCCAGAGGCTGGAGAAGACCGGTTGGACTCAAGTGCTCGGCTTTGTTGCGCTGGCATACCTAACAGTCGCCAACATAAGTCGCAATAGTCGCAATAGAGGCTTTCATGGCTTGCCAGTAAAAATCAGCTCGAATTCTGTGCAAGGTCTTCTGGATCCCCTCGTGTGTACTGTCGTGGTAGGCCGAGAGAATAACTGGAATCAACTCAGACTCAGGTGGAAGGAAAATCCGATGCTTATAATAAATAAGTGAATCCTGGATGGACCACTTCACATTCATTGTCCCTTCTGAGATCTGCTGATGCAGTTCCTGTAGTGCAGGGTTAGTAGCATGTGCTTCTCGCACCAAGTCTATAATGAGAAATCTCGGCTGGCTGATAGAATAGACCGACTGCTGATCTTCAAAACATCGTGACAAGGCATCTGCCGCCTTATTTAATCTCCCCGCACGATACTCCACTAAGAAGTCAAACCCCAACAACTTACTGATCCAGTGTTGTTGTGGCGACGTCGTCAAACGCTGTTCTAGTAAGAATTTAAGGCTGTAGTGATCCGTGCGTATGAGAAAAGCCCGGCCCCAGAGATAAGGCCTCCAATGTTGGACCGCTTTGGCCAACCCAATCAATTCGCGCTCATAGGCTGCCAGTTTGTGATGGCGGACTGCCAACTGTCTGCTAAAATAAGCAATAGGATGGCCCAGCTGCTGTAAAACGGCCCCCATGCCCACGTCCGAAGCGTCGCACTCTACCACGAATAATTCGTCGAAGTTGGGAAGTTGTAATACTGGCGCGGATGCGAGGGCAGCTTTGAGTGCCACAAATGACGTGGTGGCCCCTTCATTCCAAATAAAGGAATTTTTCTTGAGTAAACTCGTCAATGGTGCTGCCACTGGCCCATAGTTCTGAATAAATTTACGGTAGTAGCCCGCAAGACCCAGAAAACCCCGTAATGCAGAACACGACTGTGGTTGCGGCCACTCGTGAATAGCTTGGATCTTCTCGGGATCCACCGTAACCCCCTCATGTGAGATAATGTGTCCCAGATATCCCACGTGTGAAGCCGCAAAAAAACACTTGGAGTGTTTCAAATAGAGTTGATGTGCTCTTAACAAGTCGAAAACAATCCTCAAGTGTGCCAAGTGCTCCTCAACCGACTTGCTATATATCAAAATATCATCGAAAAATACAAGAACAAATTTTCGAAGATATTGGCTAAATACCTCGTTCATCAAAGCTTGAAAAGTGGAGGGTGCATTGGATAACCCGAACGGCATGACGACGAACTCAAAGTGGCCATGGTGCGTGCGGAACGCCGTCTTCTCGATATCAGAGGGGTGCATCCGGACCTGATGGTATCCCGAACGGAGGTCGAGTTTAGTGAATAACCACGACCCATGTAACTCATCCAGAAGCTCATCCACTACCGGAATCGGGAACTTGTCTTTTACTGTCTGCACGTTCAACTCCCGATAATCCACGCAGAACCTCCATGTCCCATCATGTTTCTTCACAAGTAAGACGGGTGAAGAGAACGGGGAGCGGCTGGGACGAATAAGACCTTGTTTCAACATCTCATGGCACTGACGCTCTATCTCATCCTTCTGAAGGTTTGGGTAACGGTATGGTCGCACGACCACTACCTCAGAACCTGGTTTCAGACAGATCTTGTGGTCACAGTGCCTCATGGGAGGCAACCCCGAAGGCTCCTGGAAGAGGTCATAGAACTCCTCAACCAGACCATCACTAGTACTGTGTGTCTGCAAAGTGTGTATGCGGTGGGCCCTGTCCACTTGACAGCCCTGTAAGAGCACCCGACTTCCGGCCAAATCAAAGCTCATGGTAAAAGCCAAAAAGTCCCACAGAATGGGCCCCAATGTTTGTAACCATTTAATGCCTAAAACCATATCAAATCCCGCTAGGGGAATAACAAAAAATTCCGCATTAAATGAAGTAAATCCAATGGAAAAAGTTACCGCCTTACTAATCCCATAGCTAGGGACCTTCTCGCCATTGGCCACTGAGACGGTGGCTGTCGGATGAGTGTGTATCTGGAGCTGGAGATGCTGTGCGGCTGTTAAACTCAAAAAATTGTGTGTACTCCCCGAGTCGACTAGTCCCACCAGTTCTCGGTCAATGACATGAGCTCGGACTTGCATTGTAGTAGGCGATTTCTGCCCAGTAATAGCATGCAAGGATATCTCTGGTGGTTCCTCCTCGATAATATCCTCTGGTTCCTCTGGATCCTCTGAATCCTCCATCTCGAGCCAAAATAATCGTTTACATTGGTGTCCGACCCGATACTGCTCATCGCAGTTATAATAGAGATTTTTGGACCGCCTTTCTGCCATCTCCGCACTCGTCAATTTTTTTATAAAGCTCGGTAGGGAATTACCACGGCGGGGATCGGCTACCCGAGTCGTAGTCGAAGTGTGTCTGGATGGTGCTGCTGTAGATGTTCCCTGAGATGAATTATAGCGGCGCCCTTGCCACGTGGAGGAAGTGTTCCTCTCACTCGACCAACCCGACTTACGTTGCTGCAACTGTTGTCGTTGTTCCATTGCTCGGGCCATATTCATGGCATGAGCTAGATCCGTGGGCATAAGGAGTTCTACCTCTAGCCGTAAATACTCATTGAGACCTGCTGTGAATAAGGAGACCTGCTGGTCAACCAATACCCTCTCTCCAGCATGAGCCAACTTTTCCTGGAAGAGTTTTTGATAGTGTTCCACCGAACCCGTTTGTCTCAATAGGACTAACTCTCCCAAGGGGTTGCTGTTGGCGGGAGGCCCAAATCTAACTGTGCATAGATTTTTAAATTCTCCCCAAGTCATTCCCGGTCTCTCTTTCTCTACTTGAGTCACCCATAACATGGCTTCATCTGTCATATGGAAAGAGGCTAGTTGCACCTTATCCCATTCAGTAGTCCCTTGGTTCAAAAAAAAATTTTCACATCTATGCAACCAAATTACGGGATCCACAGAACCATTGAAAGAGGGAAACTCTAACTTGGTGTACCTTGGGATTGTGCCTCCATGCTGAGGTGCTTGGACAGCAGTGCGCCCAGGCCACTGCTCCCCTCTTCTGTGATATGGTTGAGCAACCTCTCTCACCTCTGGACTCTGATGTCTCTCTGCCCTCAAATCCTGTAGCATGCTAATGATTCGGCTCATCTCTTCTTCCAAACCACAAACCTTTCCCAACACTGGTTGTGTTGTTTCAAGGCTATCTTCTATCTTTTGTATCCTGATTTGGATTTCTTCATTGCTGATATTATCCCCCATGTTACCCTGCTCTGATACCAAGTTGTTACGGTCCCGAGTCATGGATCGAGTAACACGGCGTGGGATTTGTGAATCCAGCACTCAGAATTTACTCACTTCACGTCAAGGGTCTGTGTATGAGTATTTCTCCTTAACCAATGCTTGGCCAGGAGGAAAGATCCTCTTTTGAGGGTCCTACCGAGTTGTTGTGCTAGGTAGAAGACCCCACAACAATGCTGACCTTGCTAGAGCAAGGTGCTCTTTTTCTTGGTCACGGCAAAGAGGGTTTGGCCCTCTTTGTTGCTGCTCTAGCTAAGAATGCAATCCTTCTTTCTTAAATAACTTGAAACAAGAGTTTGGGATAGATTAATACCTCTTCTTTGATGCTATGATCAGCACCCACGTTGCACCAGGAATTGCTCAAGATTTGAGGATAAAAATCCTCACTTTGCTGCTTGGTAAGGGAGGAATTGGGCCTCTCTTGTTGCTGCTGCCAAGAAGGAGGATACACCTCCTCTTTGGGCTCGGAAAAGGGGCAGGAAGCTCCTTTTCTTAATAGGGATGATGGTGGATGAATTTGGGTGAAGATGGATGGCAATGGAGGGTGAATGATAGGCTGGATTTTTGGAGTAAACCCTAAACTCGGGATCAAGAGGTGATCCCAACCTATTTAGACTAGGTTATTCTAAAATCTCAAAGCTTACCTATTTCATTCATACCTATCCCTTAAATAGGGAGTTTTAGGGTTAGGGTTACAATAATTCCCCATAATGCCCTTACATAAAAAGTAATTAGAAATAACTCCTACTTAAAACAATATAAGAAATAAATCCTACTTAAAACAATATTAGAAATAAATCCTACTCAAAGAAATATAAGAATTAAATCCTATTGAGTGAGTTGTTGTTGTCTTCTTCGTTGTGTGACTCGGTGTGCTATTGAGTCCACAACAGTTTTGCAGTTGTTGGGTAATGGGGGAGGCGGAGGATTTTTAACTGAGTTTTGACTCCCAATCCATAAATCATTTCTTACAAAAATATTGCTTGTTACGCATGATAAATCATTTTTCAGTCATCTATGATTATTAGGTCAGCTTTTTGTAAATGGGCAAAATAATGGCTTGTTTGACTCAAGTAAATATCCCACCGCACGTTCACTTGAGAATATAATGAGCGTTTTTTATTCCCTTTACATGGTTTGGATCCATAGGTCATTTGAATCTTTAACATGTTTAAAGCAAGCATATCCTTTTTTAAAAAATTGTTTAGAAGAAATCTCTTTTTCTTATCAAATTCCAAGCTATTAAGTTTGAACTAGTGGAATTTCCCAAACATGCATAACAAAACTTTTGTGTTCATTTTTGGTGTGTGAATCATTTTTATTTACTTACATTTTTTATTGTTTTAAAATTTTTCTATACATAAACTCTAAAATTTTCGTTTTGTTGTGATCTATTTGCCTTTTTATCTCTTTTCTATTTACGAGATGAAGGGAGAGCGAAAACTCAAAGTTTTGATTTAATAAAAAAGTATACATCGAAAATGGGAATGCACAATGCGCAAATGTGGAGAGAGATAATTCCAAAGAGTGTACGTAATATTTTGGCAATGTAAACTCTTTTTAGTTTTTCTGATATATCAACTCAAAAAGTTACGCAAAACAATGGGCATAAATTCAGAATTTTCAATACAACAGAATACTAGCATGACCTTTTATTCTTCCAATGCGAATATATCTTTAAATATAGATCAGATTGACATGAAATTTTCTTCATCAAAAATAAAATTTAAATAAATTTCGTCCAAGTATAACATCACTTGATAATATATAATTATAGGAAGATAAATAATCTGATAGGTTTCGGTCTCTGTCATATGGCCGAACTAAGTTTTGTTTCTCCTGTTTTTCCAGAAAGACCATTGACTATTCCAAGATCAATATCTCCTTATAGAAAAATCATATTGAGAATTGGTTGAATATTTAAGAAAATAGACTTACGTATATTTATTTTTATATATAATTCTCCATATAAAGTCTCTTTCTTGATAGCATAAAATACCTCAAAAGTTGAAGTTTTCTTTTGCCGCTTGAACCACTTTTTGAATCTGACCTTTACTGCTTCAAATATCGATTTTTCTTTGTAGATAACTCAGATAAAAAATTGGTTGAATAGGTAAAAGAATAGAATTATAGATATTTCTTTTGATATATATTTCTCCATATAAATTCTAGTTCTTGATAGCAAAAAATACCTCAGAATCTGAAGATTGCTGCTGTTGATCGAACCTTTTTGTAATCTGACATTCAAATATCAAATATCTCTTTGTAGATAACTCAGATTGGAACAAATAGGTTTTCTTTAGAAAGCAAACTCAAATATATTTTCGTCATTATATATTTTGAAATATAGAAAACTATGTATAGAGGTAAAAAACTCAAAGCAAACTACGGGTGTAGGGACTAAAAAAATTAACTACGAACCTAGACCTAGGGTTTAGGGTTTTGAGAAAAGGATCACATTACCTCCATGAGTTGACCAAGTCAACTCACAAAACCTACTCTAATACCATGTTGAATTTTTGGAAAAGTGAAATACTTCATTGACATCAATAACTTGTTGTAATTAGAGTACATGAACCTCTATTTTATAGTAGAGGAGGATGAAGAGTCCTTATACAACTTATCATTCAATCCTAATTACATTACAACTCTAACTCTTCAATTTTAGTAAGTCTAATTTAAGTAAGTCTATCTAAACAACTAGAAGTCTAACTTGAGTAGAACTAGGAGTCCTTCTTGATCTTCCAATTGATGTGATAAGGATGCCAGCTCATGGTAATCATTGTGGGTCCTACTTCTTATGGGCTTGGGTCCGTCTTGTGGGCCTTCCTTGGTTATGCGGGCTTGAGCTTATCTTCCAACATATGGCAACAGGCCTTCCGACCAACAATCCCCACCACCTCCATCCCCATTGCCTCCTCTACGCCCAGCACCTCATAGCCAAAGGAGGGGGGGGGGGGGGAGTCCGTGCGCCTAGCTACTCCACCGTGCCTAGGTATACCAAACTAGATTTTCCAACGTATGATAGGTCCTCCAACCCTTTATTATGGTTACATCACTGTGACCAATTTTTTTCGAATCAAAGAACCCAAACCGATGATAGGGTTCCTTTAGCTGCCTTCCACATGCTCGATGAAGGGAAGTTGTGATACCATCAATTTGATTATGAACACCATATCAATGAATGGGATATTTTTAAGGATTATTGCATGGTGCGGTTCGGTCCACCAGCCCGCATTAATCCTTTGGGGGATTTGGTCAATCTCTTACAAACCAGATCCATTGAGGGTTATTAGAAACAATTTCAGGAACGGCTTGCACGAGCCAATAGGTATGTCCCTCCTACTTAATATGTTAATTTATTTATTGCTGGATTAGTGGAAGCACTTCAACTAGAAGTGGAATTACATGACCTACCAGACTTAGCACATGCTATGAATCTGGCACGTACACTGGATGCCAAGCAGAGGGTCTTGAAAGAATCTCTGGGGCCGCATGGCAAGGCTGAGTCGCTACCGGGACACTACACACAACGACCTCTCCTTTGTGCCTAAGCCCCAACACTGATCCACCATCAAAGGCAAATAAGCTAACACCACTAGCACAATATGTTCGCCGCCTTTCACGGTGAGAGATGGACCAGAGGTGGGCCAAAGGGCTCTGTTACAATTGTGATGAACAATACCTGCCTGGCCACTTATGCCAACGACTATTTTGGTTAGAGGTGGATGATCCCGAGGATACACCACCACTTGAGGAAATGGAAGAGAAGAACTAGCAATTTCCCTCCATACTATGACGGGGTTGCACAGTACTAACACGATGTAGGTCCGCACTGGCCTCCACCACCTCATGTTGCTTGCATTAGCTGATTCGGGCAGCACCCACAATTTCATTTGCCAACCAGCAGAACAACAACTTTGCTTGCCAATTCAGCACAACTCTGGCATTCCGGTCTCGGTCACAAATGGGGACAAGATTACCAGTGCTGGAATTTTTTTAGTAGTACCTTTTTTTATTGAAGGCAACACATTTGTGGTGGATTTCTTGGTCATTCCACTGGCAAGGTTTGACATGGTTTTGGGTATTAAATGTTTGCAGCAGTTGGTTCCAATTTTATGTAATTTCCAGTCCCTCAATATGAGTTTTACGTCTGACCAGCAATCTATTATTCTTCATGGGGCTCATGCACCATCCCCATGCACTCTTCAGCACTTCCAAGTTCAGGACTCAGACCACTGTAAGTTAATTTCCCTCATTATAGAATTTGCAGATTTATTTTCGGAGACAGCAGCTCTTCCAGCTATCCGAGACTGTGACCATTGACGTAAAATTTAGTTACATCGGCTTTAATACCTCACAAGCGTACGAATCGTTCATGTAATCTAGCAGTAAGCTAGGGTCATATCCATAGGGAGGATTGAATTCTGTGTATTCTTCAATCAACTAGCCTAACCAAATATGATGAATTAATCTGAACTAAACACTAATTATATCCTAAATTATCAAACAATAATCTAATTAACTACTTGCACAATAGGAAATGTAACCTCTGGATTTTACCGTTATTCGTGCCTCTCGAACGCCACGTAACCACGAATCCGGATTCTCAATCCTTGCGTCTAGCCCCTCTCGGGCGCCTAGAGTTAATGACAAAGAGCGGATTACAATAGAATGAAGAGAATCAATTTCCTATTGTGATGATGCTAAAATTATCAACTCTGGATTTTACCGTGATTCATGCCTCTCTCGAGTGCCACGTAATCACGAATCCGATTTCTCAATCCTTGCGTCTAGCCCCTCTCGGGCGCATAGAGTGAACGACAGAAATCGGATTAAAATACCAAAATCCAACCTCAATTATAATCCTACCCTAATTAGCTAATTTAATCAAATATCCAGAAAACAAATCTTAAATAAATATTAATTATCAAATCAGATTCAATTAACATTCAAAACCTAAGTTCAAACCATATAAAAAATTAAATTCAATAATGACGAATTACTCCCCTTCTTCTTCCTCTCGCTCGGCAGCAACTCGTTCTCACGGGTGCTGCAATTTCCCGAAATCAATGGCTTCAGGTTGGCAAGAGTGAGTGGCCGGAGGTAGAGACGACGCCGGCGACGAAGGTTGGAAGCCGACGGATGGAGGGAACGTCCGGCGAAGAACGAAACAGAGCTGACGTTCTCTAACCAGCTCTCTCGAGTCTCGGTTGGAGTCGGAATAGCTCCGGGAATGGTCAGAAATACGTAACCGACGTAGGAGGATGGTCGGAAAGCGGAAGTTGCATCGGAGAAGCCCTCTCAGATCACTTCTCGGTCTAGCGAGCGACGACTGTCGAACTCACCTCGACGGAGACTCTCTCGAGTTCTCCTCGGGTTTGTTCTAGGTTGCTGGACGGCGGTGGACGATGGTGGCGTGGCGAAAGACAGTGGTCCGGCGAGCGACGGTGGGAAACTCCTCTCGGGTCTCCCCTGTTTCCGGTGCTCTGTTCTGGCGAGCAGAAACTATCGAACTCACCTCGACGGAGACTCTCTCGAGCTCTCCTCGGGTTTGTTCTCGGTTGCTGGACGGCGGTTGACGGCGGTGGACGATGGTGGTGCGGTGAACGAGGTGACGTGGCGACCGACGGAGGGAAACTCCTCTCGGGTCTTCCCCTGTTTCGGTCGACGGTCGTGCTCTGTTTTGTCTTCCCGCTCGGGTCTCCCCTCTCGGGTTTTCCCTCTCGGGTCTACCCCGTCCCCCCTCTTTTGACGCTCCCCCTTGCTTTAAATATGATTTTTCTTATTTTAAAACGATTTGCCCTAGCAATTACCTCCATTTCACTAAGGGCATTTTGGTAAATATCTTCTTCTCCACCCAAATTCTCTTGAAATTCCATAATTGAATCTATAAAAAGCATTTTAGGAAGAAATAAAACTAAAAAATAATAAAATATAATTCAGGAGAGAGAAATATGCAATATCGATAGTGATTAATTCCAAATTCAATAAATGTTCATTTCATTTGAAAACCGATAAGTAACCACCTATAACATAATTATAAAGGTTATTCTATTATAATTAACCTAGTTCTCATGTCGGAATATGGCATCTATCACACCCCCAAACCTAAATCTTTGCTAGTCCCTAGCAAAACAACAATCGAACCAAAATTAAGCCTAGGAAAACAAAATGCCACTTTCGTAGGGAGCACGATTGCATTTAGCGCATGCAACAAGCCGTTAAACCCCTACTCTGCAGTAGTGGATGAGTTATGTCTCGTGAGGGTTTGCATGGAATTTACCCACAAAATTCATCTAAATCAATAATATAAAAAGAAAAACTGAAGAAAATTTACTCCTCATTAGCATATGACTAACACTTAGTATCGTAAAATATCTGAAAATCATATGAGATCTTGCGAAATATTAAAAAATGTGTAAAATATAGCCTATTATCAATCCAAATACACTCATTGTTACTCCACCTGAACCAATGTGACCCATAAGCTATTACTTCAACAGAACAAAGAGGCGGCAAATAACAATAAAATCCTGGTCACATCACAATTAAGAAAAAATAGTAAAGTAAGCCTGTTGTCTTACAATCTCACAAAAGAAATATACCAATTTCAATCTTGACTTGCAACTTCTTTCAAATTACAATTCATCATCAAAGTTAAAGAAACATCATTGCCTCCAGATTTAAAACCATTTTACGCTATTACCAGCACACTTTTGCTATTACCAGCGTAATTTTTGTTTCACTGAATACTTTTGGTATTACCGCCATTTTGTATTCGTCTTCACTGCACATGCACTTATTTTTAAGTAACCGACTGTTCCGGTGCATGTCCCTGGGTTTGCCCAGGCTGTTTCTGAAGTTATATGTCTTTTGCAAGCAAGAGCATTTCCATTTGCATTCATACATTACAACAAGGAATTTCACTGAGGTATAAAAAGGAATGAGTTCAAACAGGCATACAAGACTATTCAGACTAACATAGATCAACACTAGATTTACATGTTCTCTTTTGCAACTAAGTTCCAAGTCTAATGCAATAGTAAGTTATCCCATTGAATTCTCATGAATCACAACAAATGATATCAGATTTCTAATAGGCATATTCTACACAAATTTACGAAAAAAATTTGAAACACATTTGAACAACTTATTTTAACTCTACTAATGTTAACCACATACTAAGAGGAGTAATTTGAAAACCGGGAACAGAAATCAAAAGAAAATTATTGCTAAGACAAAAAAGAGTCATTCCCTCCCCCCCCCCCCCCCCCCCCCCAAACCTAAACCCGACGTTGTCCTCAATGGGGAAAAGTTAAAACACTAGAACGACTACAAAAAGGAATAACAACTTAGCTAGTTATACTCCAGCAGGTTGAGGGTTAACCTCCCTCAGGGCTCCTAAATCCATAGGTGGGACCATATGTGTTTGGTCATCAACAATAGTACCGAAAAGTCAATAAAGACCCCCAAGAATGATACATAGTCTCCCTCGAAGAGGATTTACTCGTATCAGCCGTACCCGTAGGTAATCATCCGTAGATGAAACCGCTATCCCACATCACACTTTGAAGAAATCTTCGTGTGACTGGCCACTGAAGGCAGCAGGAATCACGCGCTGAACACAAGTCCTTAAGTTACTCACCATAAGGTTTTCATTCAATACTTCAAGATTGAACTGGTCAATCCCAGAACGGTTGTTTGAGTACAGACCTCTCAAACTAGGGACCAAAAGTCTGGTCATCGACTATCAGAACCATTTATGCTCTCAGTCGGCAAATAAGAATGAATAAACCAAACAAAAAATTAAAAAAATAAAAATAAATAAAAAAATGAAATAAAATACTAAAAAAAATAAAATAAAATAAAATAAAAATAAAACTGTAATGTAAAAAGGGATAGAAATGTGGGGATTGCCCACAATGTGCTAAGTTTATAGTCGTAAGCAAGACTCTGACGCATTCAAGATGAAATGACAGGTTCCTCCAAGAAAATCACCATCACCTCCTTCGGTGTGGGGACATTCTCAAGATACGGTTTGAGCCTCTGACCGTTAACTTTGAAGACCGACCCGTCTCTGTGATTGCGGATCTCAATAGCGCCATGAGGAAACACCTGTGTAACTTCAAATGGACTGGACCACCTGGATCTTAGCTTCCCTGGAAACAAATGCAATCGTGAGTTATAAAGTAAAACATTCTGCCCAACAGTAAAAGACTTGCGAAAAATAGATTTATCATGTAAAAGCTTTGTTCGCTCCTTATACAGTTTGGCATTCTCATAAGCATCATGACGCATCTCCTCCAACTCATTCAATTGCAACTTTCTCTCCTCACCCGCTTGAGTTAAATCAAAATTTAAAGCCTTAATGGCCCAATAAGCTCTATGCTCAAGCTCAACAGGTAGATGACATGCTTTGCCGAACACTAGGCGAAATGGAGACATCCCAATCGGAGTCTTATAAGCGGTTCGATAGGCCCATAAGGCATCGTCCAATCGAGTGGACCAATCTTTCCTATCAAAGCGAACCGATTTCTCCAAAATCCGTTTGATCTCCCTATTAGAGATTTCCACTTGACCACAAGTTTGCGGGTGGTACAGAGTGGACACCCGATGAGTGATGGAATATTTCTTCAATAAGGTCTCAAATGCTCTATTACAAAAATGAGATCCCCCATCACTGATGATCGCTCTCGGGGTACCAAACCGATTAAAGATATTTTCTTTTAAAAACTTTACCACCACTTTGTGATCGTTTGTCTTACATGATATAGCTTCAATCCATTTAGAGACATATTCAACAGCAACAAGAATGTATTGATAGCTGAACAAGACAGGAAAAGGACCCTTGAAGTCAATACTCCACACATCAAACAATTCAACAATAAGAATGGGTTTAAGAGGCATCTTGTTCTTCCTACACAAACAACCAGTTCGTTGGCATTTATCACACACCTGACAAAACTCATGGGCATCTCTAAATAATGAAGGCCAATAGAAACCACATTGCAAGACTTTAGCCGTTGTCTTTCTAGCACCAAAATGTCCACCACATGCATGGGAATGACAAAATTCAAGAATGTTGGCAAAGTCTTGCTCATGTACACAACACCTAATGACTTGGTCAGAACACACCTTGAACAAATAAGGGTCATCCCAAAAAAAATGTTTGACTTGGGAAAAGAATTTCAACCTATCTTGTTTACTCCAATAATCAGGAATCTTATGAGTTACAAGATAGTTGACTATGTCAGCAAACCAAGGCAACTGGGATACTTGGAGAAGTTGTTCATCAGGGAAGGAATCATTTAAAGGAAGGAATCCTTCCTGAGGTACTACACAGATCCTAGATAGATGATCAGCAACAACATTCTCACAACCCTTCTTATCTCGAATTTCAAGGTCAAATTCTTGCAATTGCAAGATCCATCTAATCAAGCGAGGTTTAGTGTCCTTGATGGATAATAAGTACTTCAAAGCAGAATGATCAGTGAACACTATAACCTTTGACCCTATCAGATATGATCTGAATTTTTTCAAGGCAAACACAACAGCTAGCAACTCCTTCTCAGTGGTAGTGTAATTCAATTGAGCATCATGAAGAGTGCGGCTAGTATATTGAATGACACAGGGCATTTTATCCGTCTTTTGCCCCAAAACAGCCCCCAATGCATAGTCAGAGGCATCACACATCAACTCAAAAGGCAAAGACCAAATAGGGGGTTGGACAATGGGTGCAGTGGACAAACATTTCTTCAGTGTCTCAAAAGCATGAATACAGGCATCATCAAAGGCAAAAGCAACATCTTGAGCAAGTAAATTCGTCAAAGGACGAGAAATTTTGCTAAAGTCTTTAATGAAATGCCTATAGAACCCAGCATGGCCAAGGAAAGAATGCACCCCCTTCACAGAAGTGGGTGGTGGCAGATTGGCTATTAGATCAACCTTGGCTTTGTCCACTTCTACACCCCACTCAGACACTACATGTCCTAAAACAATTCCTTCTTTCACCATGAAGTGGCATTTCTCCCAATTCAAGACTAAATTGGACTTAATGCAACGTGACAATACGAGTGAAAGATTGTGCAGACATGTATCAAAACTAGAGCCAAACACAGAAAAGTCATCCATAAAGACCTCTAAAAATTCACCAATCATGTCAGAAAAGATACTCATCATGCACCGTTGGAAAGTGGCGAGCGCATTGCATAAACCAAAAGGCATGAGTCTGTAAGCATAGGTGCCAAACGGACACGTGAATGTGGTCTTTTCCTGGTCTTCTGGAGCAATGGGATTTTGATTGTAGCCGGAGTATCCATCTAAGAAGCAATAAAAATTGTGGCCGGCCAATCGCTCTAGTACCTGATCAATGAAAGGTAGTGGGAAGTGATACTTCCTAGTGGCGGAATTAAGTTTTCTATAGTCAATGCAGACACGCCACTTGGTGGTAGTTCTTGTGGGAATCAATTCACCACTCTCATTTTTCATTATAGTTATCCCCCCTTTCTTAGGGACAACTTGAATTGGACTCACCCAGGTGCTATAGGAAATAGGGTAAATGATTCCTGTCACAAGCAGCCTGATGACTTCTTCTCTCACAACCTCCAGCATATGGGGATTTAACCTACGTTGCATCTCACGTGAGGCTTTAGTCCCCTCCTCCAAATGAATATGATGCATGCATATGGAGGGGCTAATCCCTTTTAAGGCATCAAGAGTCCACCCCAATGCCTCTCTGTGTGCTTGTAAAACTTCAGTCAATTGTTCCTCCTGCTCAGTACTCAAATCAGAGGAAATAATGACTGGTAATGAGTTCATGGGTCCCAAGAACGCATACTTCAATGTGGGAGGAAGTGGCTTAAGATCTAGCTTGGAAGTTTCAAGAGGTTTGTCCAAGTCAAGAGGAAGATCCTGTGGATGTTCAGTTGTGATAACCTCATAAGCTTCCTCCAACAGAGGTACAGAATTGAGTAAAGAATTAACCTCTCGGAAATATGTTTCCTCATCAAAATAGTCCCTGTCTAAAGATGTTATGCAAGACTCAAAAGATTCAAAAGTGGATTCGTCATCAAGCATAACAGTTTCTATCTTAAATGCAGGACTCAGATCATCAGACTCAAGTGGGTGGTGCCCGGCATTAAATACATTCAATGAGACCTTAAAATTTCCAAAAGACAACTCCAACTCACCATTTTTACAATGAATGATAGCATTAGATGTGGCTAAGAAGGGACGTCCTAGGATGACAGGAATTTGGTTGGTCACATTGACTACTGGTTCTGTATCAAGAACAATAAAATCAATCGGGAACAGAAATTTGTCCACTTTTATCAAAACATCTTCAACTATTCCTCGTGGTATCTTGATAGAACGGTCAGCTAGTTGAAGTGTGATGGGGGTAGGCTTCAATTCCCCCAAACCTAATTGTTGGTACACAAAGAAAGGAAGCAAATTCACACTTGCCCCTAAGTCAAGAAGAGCTCTCTGGATGGTATGTTCACCAATGACAAATGAAATTGTGGGACATCCAGGATCTTTAACTTTAGGAGGAGTGTTGTGCTTCAGAATTGAGCTTACATTCTCAGTAAGAAAGACCTTTTTGTTAACATGTTGTTTTCTCTTCTGTGTACAAAGGTCTTTCAAAAATCGGGCATAGGTAGGGACTTGCCTAATAGCATCAAGAAGTGGAATGTTAATGTGAACCTTACTAAATAGTTCCAATGTTTCATGCATGCTATCTCCTTTCCTAGGTGGGCCCGATAACCTCTGTGGATAAGGAGCTAGTGGGACTTGGTTAGGGATCTGCTTGGCTGTTGGTGGAGAACTTGGAGGTTCTTCACTCAATGATGTGTCCCCATTGTCATCCTTTGACTCCTTAGACTTAGTGGTCCCTACCCCATTGTTCAACTCACGACCACTCCTAAGGGTGGTTATGGCTTTGGCTTGCTCATGGTGGGGTTTGGAACTCAACCCACTCTCATGTGTGCTTTTGGGGTTAGGAATGGTTTGACTCGGGAGTCTATTTTGTGCTTGTTCACTCATGTGGCTGGCTAACTGACTCACTTGCATTTCAAGTTTAGCAATGGAGGACTGTGTATTCTGCATGAATAATTGAAGTGTATCCTCAAGTGAAGGTTTTTGTGGAATCAATGGCTGTTGAGTGAAGTGTGGGAGTGGAGCTTGGGGTTGAGTAAACCCTGGAGGACCCCCAACCTGTGGGCCCTTGGACCATGAGAAATTTGGGTGCCTAGCCCAACCCGGATTATATGTTTCTGAAAAAAGATCGTTCCGGTTTGGTCTATGAAAATTTTGGACTGCATTCCAAGTCCTCAATGAGCTCTGGGTAGGATGAACTAGATGGACACATTTGTGTGGGATGAGAGGAACCAGAGCATATGGCACAGACAGTAGATGGGTGAGGAGCAGGTGAACTCTTGGACACCATAAGGGCATCAATTTTTCTAGTCAACCCCTCAATCTTGGCCATGAGCATAGGTGTTTCACTAACCTCGTAGAGACCCCCTCTTTTGGCTTCGTGGGATCTCCTATCGACATTAAATGACGAACCCCATTGCTGAGATTGATCACTCAACGTTTCAAAGAAGTCCCACGCCTCACTAGCACTCTTACCCATCAAACTCCCACAACTCGTTGCATCTACCATGGATCTAACCTGGGGTGTAAGACCTTGATAAAAGTATTGCACTAAATGCCATTTCTCAAACCCATGATGCGGACACCTACGGATCAAATCCTTCCATTTCTCCCAAGCCTCATAAAAGTGTTCACCCTTCTGCTGCATAAAGTTGGAGATTTCTCTCCTGAGGGCTGTAGTTCTCTGAATGGGAAAGTATTTGGACAAAAAATTTGTGACTAATGTGTCCCATGAAGTAATGCTGCCCACCTCTAAGGAATTAAGCCAAGACTTGGCCTTATCCTTAAGTGAAAATGGAAAAAGTCTTAACCGGATAGAGTCATCTGAGAAATTCTGGAATTTGAAAGTTGCACAAATATCTAAGAATTCCTTGATGCGGTAATATGGGTCCTCCTTCTCCAACCCATAGAATGTAGGGAGGAGTTGGATCACAACCGGTTTCAACTCATAACTGGCGGCAATAGTGGGTGGCAATATAATGCAAGAAGGTGATGTGAAGTGGGATGGGATAGAATAATCCCTCAGGGCTCTACGGTCACCTGCTGCAGGTAACTATAATGGTTCGCCCTGATTGGCCATGGTAGCTCCTAACTTGACTTCGGGTGTTTTCCTACAAATATGTTCTACCTCTTCAAAAAAGGGAGCTAATGATCCACCTAGGGAGCGGCGCCCGTGCATAAAAACACAAAAAGAAACAAAATGAACTATCAAATTAAGCTAACAAACTCACTACTAAAAATATGAACTAACTAGAAGAATTCCATAAAAAATACCAAACTAAAATTATGAACACAAAAAAAAATAAAAAATAAAAATAAAATAAAAATAAAAATAAAAAAAATAAAAAAATAAAAAAAATCTAACCTAAGACTATGGAGAACAAAGAAATACGCTTAATAAGTGCCTCCCCGGCAACGGCGCCAAAAACTTAATGTGAAATTTAGTTACATCGGCATTAATACCTCGCAAGCGTACGAATCGTTCGTGTAATCTAGCAGTAAGCGAGGGTCATATCCACAGGGAGGATTGAATTCTGTGTATTCTTCAGTCAACTAGCCTAACCAAATATGATGAATTAATCTGAACTAAACACTAATTATATCCTAAATTATCAAACAATAATCTAATTAACTACTTGCACAACAGGAAACGTCAACTCTGGATTTTACCGTGATTTGTGCCTCTCTCGAGCGCCACGTAACCACGAATCTGGATTCTCAATCCTTGTGTCTAGCCCCTCTCGGGCGCCTAGAGTTAATGTCAAAGAGCGGATTACAATAGAATGCAGAGAATCAATTTCCTATTGTGATGATGCTAAAATTATCAACTCTGGATTTTATCGTGATTCATGCCTCTCTCGAGCGCCACGTAATCACGAATCCGATTTCTCAATCCTTGCGTCTAGCCCCTCTCGGGCGCATAGAGTGAACGATAGAAATCGGATTAAAATACCAAAATCCAACCTCAATTATAATCCTACCCTAATTAGCTAATTTAATCAAATATCCAGAAAACAAATCTTAAATAAATATTAATTATCAAATCAGATTCAATTAACATTCAAAACCTAAGTTCAAACCATATAAAAAATTAAATTCAATAATGACGAATTACTCCCCTTCTTCTTCCTCTCGCTTGGCAGCAACTCATTCTCACGGGTGCTGCAATTTCCCGAAATCAATGGCTTCAGGTTGGCAAGAGTGAGTGGCCGGAGGAAGAGACGACGCCGGCGACGAAGGTTGGAAGCCGACGGATGGAGGGAACGTCCGGCGAAGAATGAAACAGAGCTGACGTTCTCTAACCGGCTCTCTCGAGTCTCGGTTGGAGTCGGAATAGCTCCTGGAATGGTAGGAAATACGTAACCGACGCCGGAGGATGGTCGAAAAGCGGAAGTTGCACCGGAGAAGCCCTCTCGGATCACTTCTCGGTCTGGCGAGCGACGACTGTCGAACTCACCTCGACGGAGACTCTCTCGAGTTCTCCTCGGGTTTGTTCTCGGTTGCTGGACAGCGGTGGACGACGGTGGCGCAGCGAAAGACAGTGGTCCAGCGAGCGACGGTGGGAAACTCCTCTCGGGTCTCCTCTGTTTCCGGTGCTCTGTTCTGGCGAGCAGAAACTATCGAACTCACCTCGACGGAGACTCTCTCGAGCTCTCCTCGGGTTTGTTCTCGGTTGCTGGACGGCGGTTGACGGCGGTGGACGACGGTGCCGCGGCGAACGATGGTGACGCGGCGACCGACGGAGGGAAACTCCTCTCAGGTCTTCCCCTGTTTCGGTCGACGGTCGTGCTTTGTTTTGTCTTCCCGCTCGGGTCTCCCCTCTCGGGTTTTCCCTCTCGGGTCTACCCCGTCCCCCCTCTTTTGACGCTCCCCCTTGCTTTAAATATGATTTTTCTTATTTTAAAACGATTTGCCCTAGAAATTACCTCCATTTCACTAAGGGCATTTTGGTAAATATCTTCTTCTCCACCCAAATTCTCCTGAAATTCCATAATTGAATCTATAAAAACCATTTCAGGAAGAAATAAAACTAAAAAATAATGAAATTTAATTCAGGAGAGAGAAATATGCAATATCGACAGTGATTAATGTCAAATTCAATAAATGCTCATTTCATTTGAAAACCGATAAGTAACCACCTATAACACAATTATAAAGGTTATTTTATTATAATTAACCTAGTTCTCATGTCAGAATATGGCATCTATCAACCATCGGATTCCTTTAAAAATGGGAACTGAGCCAGTAGTCGAGCAGCCCTACCGCTACCCCCATTTGCGAAAAGATGAAATCGAGCGGCAATGTCAAACTATGTTAGTGCAAGGCATTATTCAACCCAGTCGGTCTCCATGTTCTTCATCGGTCTTATTAGTGAAGAAACTTGACAACACTTGGCATTTTTGTGTGGACTACAGAGAGTTGAATGCTCATCAAGGATAAATTTCCCATATCTGTGGTGGACGAACTCTTGGAAAAATTACATGGGGCAGCATTATTTACTAAACTGGATTTAAGATCTGGGTACCACCAGATTCGGGTCCACCCTCCATATGTGGAGAAGACGGCCTTCCGCACGCATCATGGCCACTTTGAATTCCTTGTCATGCCATTTGGGCTATCCAATGCCCTCTCCACATTTCAGGCCCTTATGAACGAGGTATCTCTTCCTCTCTTACGACAATATGTTCTAGTTTTCTTTGATGATATTTTGATATATAGCAAGACTAGGAGGACCATATTCAGCACCTGCACCATGTCTTCAACCTTCTATGTTCACATCATTTATTTTTCAAGCAATCCAAGTGCTCCTTCGGTGGTACCGAAGGAGCTTATCTGGGACATGTCATCTCAACCTCGGGAGTTAAGGCCGACAGTAGCAAAATTCAGGTAGTTGTTGACTAGCCCTCTCCCGATTCCGTCACTGCCTTACGGGGATTCTTAGGCCTCGTCGGGTACTATCGAAAGTTTATTCACGACTATGGCCTGCTCGCAGCCCCTCTCAACAATTTACTGAAGTGTAACGCTTTCCATTGGTCAGAAGCTGCTGCCTCCTTTTTTGATCAGTTGAAGCACGCCTTAGCCACAGCTCCGGTGCTCCAACTTCCAAATTTTGACGAACCATTTATTATAGGATGTGATGCCTCCAGAGGCAGCATAGGCGCGGTCTTATAACAACAGGGCCATCCCATTGCATATTTCAGCAGGCACCTCGCCCCACACCATCACAAATTAGCCACTTATGAACGGGAGCTTATTGGGTTAGGCAAAGCCATTCAGCATTGGCGGCCATATCTTTAGGGTTGACTCTTTGTTATCCGTACCGACCACTGCAGCTTGAAGTATCTTTTAGAACAACGCATAACCAGCCTCCCCAGCAGCATTGGCTTAGTAAATTGATGGGTTTCAATTTTAAGGTGGAATATAAACCGGGATGACTCAATAAGGGGGGCGATGCCTTATCCCGCTGGGAACTGTCGGAGCCACAGCTACATGCAATTAGTCAACCACGGTTTCTTTTTCTGGATTCACTTCAGGATGAAATTCAGAAAACACTGGTGCTCCTTGATCTGTTTCACAGCATTGAGCAGCAGACCATGGACAGCAACTGGGCCCTCCAAGATAGACTCATACTGTACAAGAATTGGGTTTATCTATCTCCTACTTCAGCCCTACTCCCTACCATCATATCAACAAATCATGACAGCACTCATGAAAGTCAGCAAAAGACCTATTTCCGACTTAGTCGGGCTTCTATTGGCACGACATGAAACACATGGTGGCGGAATATATGTCAGCATGTCAGGTCTGCCAAAGGAACAAAACCAAATCATTAAACCCAGCAAGCTTGCTTCAGCCTCTCCAGCTCCCATCTTAGGTATGGGCAGATATTTTAATGGATATAATTGATGGCCTCCCAAAGTCCTCCGGTAAATCTATTATATTGGTAGTGGTGGATCACTTCTCCAAATATGGTCACTTCATTCCCCTGTCGCACCCTTACATGGGGTCATACGTGGCTCAGATTTTTATGGATCAGATTGTCCGCCTTCATGATTTACTGGAGTCCATTACCAGTAACCTGGATGTGGTGTTCACTAGTACCTTTTGGAAAGAGCTTTTCACTTTACATGGCACTAAATTGGCTTGCTTGTCCACCTGCCACCCATAGACGGAAGGCCAAAATGAGGTGGTCAACCATTGATATGTATTTGCGTTGATTCGTGGAGGATAATCCAAAAAGTTGGGTCAGTTGGCTCACCTGGGCCGAGTTTTGTTACAATACCTCCTATCACACAGCCCTCCAGACTACACCTTTCAGAGTGGTATATGGTCATGAACCCCCTCAACTATTATCATATGTGGCTCGCTCTTCTCGCGTGGCTGCTCTAGACCAAACTTTGGGGGAACGTGATCGTATGGTCGACCAGGTCAAGGCTCGCTTGTAGCAAACTCAGGCTACAATGAAGAACACATATGACAAAAGACATCGTGACCACTCTTATGCTTCTGGGGACTATGTCTGGCTTCGTCTTCAAAATTACCGCCAACTTTCACTAACAACCTCCAAACGTCACAAACTTTCACCAAAATTCTATGGGCCATTCCAAATTTTGGATCGTGTTGGCAGTGTGGCTTATCGGCTGGACCTCCCCCTAGACGCCAAGATTCATAATGTCTTCCATGTCTTTCTTTTGAAGTCATTCAAGGGTGACTCGCCTATGTTGCACACACCCTTTCCGGGTTAGAGGATGGCCATGTTTTGCTCACTCCAGCTCAGGTTTTGCATGCTTGCCGTGACGGTGGTTGGTGGGAGATTTTAGTTCATTGGGTAGAGAAGGACCCTATATAAGCCTCCTGGGAACATTTAGATGCATTCAGGACACTCTACCCCAACTTTGAGCTTGAGGACAAGCTCTTTCTCCAAGAGGGGGGTAATGTTATGGATTCCATAGCAAGTAGAGTAGTTAGTAGACGGCGGGGTTAACTTATGTATTTTCAGGTTTAGGCACTTGGCCGGTTTAGATGTAATTTCTCTCAATTTAGTGGGGCCTTTTTTTGGCCTTTGCTATGGACGTCAACCCTAATCTCCTATTATAGGGAGAATGGGTGTTGGAAAAAAAATTAAGCAATTGATCAATAGTTTAGCCCATAGATCGGATTTTCTCTCCCAACGAGGTCCAAGGTGCAAGCTTCCTTTGAAAGCTTGATTATCATCAGCAAGAGGGCGTTCTAAAAATCACAAGTCCTCCTCCTCAAGGTTGTATTTCAACCTGGAATCAAGGGGAGATCATCGGGTGACTCGATCCATGGCAAGGGAGTTTAACAAATTGTGAGGTCAGCTTTTTGTAAATGGGCAAAATAATGGCTTGTTTGACTCAGGTAAATATCCCACCGCACGTTCACTTGAGAATTTAATGAGGTTGGGATCCATAGGTCATTTGCATCTTTAACATGTTTCAAGCATGTGTATCCATATTTAAAACATGTGTAGGATCAATTAGAAATCTCTTTGTTATAAAATTCAGAGCTATTAGGGTTGAACTAGTGGAATTTCCCAAACTTGGATAACAAAACTTTTGTGTTCATTCGTGGTGTTTGAATAAATTTTCGTTACTTACATTTGTTATTGTTTAAATTTTTTTGCATACATAAACTCTAAAAATTTCATTTTCTTGTGATCAATTTGCCTTATCTTTTTTTTTTATGAAATAAAAGGGGAAAGTGTAAATTCAAGTTTTGATTTAAGAAAAAACTATACATCTAAAATGGAAATGCACAAAAGTAGAGAGAGATAATTCCAAGAAGTGTCTATACTTGTTAGGGATTGTAAACTCTTTCTATTTTTTATATATCAGGTTTTCCAATCGTCGGGAAAAAGGGGGCGGGGGATTCTTAATTGAGTGTTGACTCCCAATCCATAAGGCATTTCTTAAATAAATATAGCCATTTACGCATGATTGACTGATAAATCACTTTACAATCATCTAGGATTGTAAGGTCCGCTTTTTGTAAATGGGAAAAATAATGGATTGTTTGACTCGGGTAAATATCCCACCACATGTTCCCTTGAGAATTTAATGAGGTTTGGATCCATAGGTCATTTGCATATTTAACATGTTTCAAGCATGCATATCCATATATTAAAACATGTGTAGGATCAATTAGAAATCTCTTTCTTATAAAATTTCAAGCTATAAGGATTGAACTAGTGGAATATCCCAAATTTGGATATCAAAACTTTTTTTTTTCATTTGTGGTGTGTGAATAAATTTTCTTCTTTTCCATTTTTTGTTGTTTTATATTTTTTGCATACATAAACTCGAAATTTTCATTTTGTTGTCATCTATTTGCCTTATCTTCTTTTTTTTCACAAGATAAAGGGAAAAGTGAAAACTCAAGTTTTGATTTAAGAAAACAGTGTATATCTTAAATGGAATTGTACTAATGTAGAGAGAGATTATTCCAAAACGTGTCTGTAATTTTTAGGGATTGTAAACTCTTTCTACTTTTTATGTATCAGATTTTGCAATCATCAGGAAAAGGGGGAGGCAGGGGATTTTTAACTGAGTGTTGACTCCCAATACATCAGTCATTTCTTACTAAAATATAGGTTGTTATGCATGATTAACTGACAAATTACTTTACAAATCATCTATGATTGTAAGGTCAGCTTTTTGTAAATGGGCAAAATAATGGTTTGATTGGATCGGGAAAATATGCCATGACCTGTTCACTTCATAATTTAATGAGGTTTGGATCCATAGGTTATTTGAATCTTTAATATGCTTCAAGCATGCTTATCCATATTAAAAATATGTGTAGGATCAATTAAAAATCTCTTTCTTATAAAATTCCAAGCAAATAGGGTTGAACTAATGGAATTTCCCAAACGTGGATATCAAAACTTTTGTGTTCATTTGTGGCGTGTGAATAAATTTTCTTTAGTTACATTTGTTGTAGTTTTAATTTTTTTGCATACATAAACTCTAAAATTTTAATTTTGTTGTGATCTATTTGCCTTATCTTTTTGTTAACAAGAAAAAGGAAAAGTGATTCAAGTTTTTATTTTAAAAAAAAATATACATCTAAAAAGAAAATGCACAAATGTTGAAAGAGATAATTCCAAAAAGTGTCGGTAATTTTAAGACATTGTAATCTCTTTCTAGTTTTTATTTATTAAGTTTTGCAAACATCGGGAAAAGAGGGAGGTGGGGGATTTTTTACTGAGTGTTGACTCCCTATCCATAAGTTATTTCTTAAAAAAATAATGCCCGTTACGCATGATTGACTGATAAATCATCTATGATTGTTAGGTCAACTTTTTGTCAATGGGCAAAATAATGGCTTGTTTGACTCAGGTAAATTTCCCACCGCACGTTCACTTGAGAAGTTAATGAGATTTATATCCATAGATCATTTGCATCTTTAACTTGTTTCAAGCATGTGTATCCATATTTAAAACATGAGTAGGATCAATTAGAAATCTCTTTCTTACAAAATTCCAAGCTATAAGGGCTGAATTAGTGGAATTTCCCAAACTTTGATATCAAAACTTTTGTGTTAATTTGTGGTGTGTGAATAAATTTTCTTTACTTATATTTTTTGTTGTTTTATATTTTTTGCATACATAAACTCTAAAATTTTCATTTTGTTGTGATCTATTTGCCTTATGCCTTATCTTTTGGTTTACGAGATAAAGGGAATCAAAACTCAAGTTTTGATTTAAGAAAAAAGTAAACATCTAAAATGCAAATTAACAAATGTAGTGAGAGATAATTCTAAAAGTGTCTCTAATTTTTAGGGATTGTAAACTCTTTCTTGTTTTTATATATTAGGTTTTGCAATCATCGGGAAAAGGGAGAGGCGAGGGATTCTTAACTGAGTTTTGACTCCAAATCCATAAGTCATTTCTTTCCAAAATATTGCCCGTTACACATGATTGACCGATAAATCACTTTACAATCATCTATGATTGTTACGTCAGCTTTTTTTTAAATGGGCAAAATAATGGCTTGTTTGACTCGGGTAAATATTCCACTCCACGTTCACTTGAGAATTTCAAGAGGTTTGGATCCATATGTCATTTGCATCTTTAACGTGTTTTAATCATGCTTATCCATATTTAAAACATGTGTAGGATCTATTAGAAATCTCTTTCTTAAAAATAATTCTTAGCTATTATGGTTGAACTAGTGGAATTTCCCAAACTTGGATATCGAAACTTTTGTGTTCATTTGTGGTGTGTGAATAAATTTTCTTTACTTACATTTGTTGTAGTTTTAAATCTTTTGCATACATAAACTCTAAAATTTTCATTTTTTTGTGATGATCAATTTGCCTTATCTTTTTGTTTACTGGATAAAGGGAAATGTGAAAACTCAAGTTTTGATTTAATTAAAAAGTATACATCTAAAATGGAAATGCCCAAAAAGTGTCTATAATTTTTAGAGATTATAAACTCTTTCTAGTTTTATATATCATGTTTTGCAATCGTCAAGAAAATGGGGAGGCGGGGGATTCTTAACTGAGTGTTGACTTCTAATTCATAAGTTATTTCTTACAAAAATATGCATACATATTTAAAACATGTGTAGGATCAATTAGAAATCTTTCTTATAAAATTCAAAGCTATAAGGTTGAACTAGTGGAATTTCTCAAACATGGATCTCAAAACTTTTGAGTTCATTTGTGGTGTATGAAAATATTTTCTTTACTAAGATTTGATGTTTTTTTAAATTTTTTGCATCCAAAAACTCTAAAATTTTCTTTATGTTGTGATGTTTTTGCCTTATTTTTTTGTTGACGGGATAAAGGGAAAAGTGAAAACTCAAATTTACATTTAAGAAAAAAGTATACTTCTAAAATGGAAATGAACAAATATAGAGAGAGATCATTCAAAAAAGTGTTAGTAATTTTAGGGATTGTAAACTGTTTCAAGTGTTTATATATAAGGTTTTGCAATCGTCGGGAAATGGGGGAGGGAGGAGATTTTTAACTGAGTATTGATTTCCAATCCATATGTCATTTCTTACAAAAATATAGCCCGTTACGCATGGTTGAATGATAAATCACTTTACAATCATCTATGATTGTTAGGTCAGCTTTTTGTTAATGGGCAAAATAATGGCTTGTATGACTTGGGTAAAAATCCCACCTTACGTTCACTTGAAAATTTATTTAGATTTGGATCCATAGGTCATTTTCATCTTTAACATGTTTCGACATGCATATCCATATTTAAAACATGTGTGGAATCAATTATAAATCTCTTTCTTATAAATTCCAGGCTATTAGGGTTGAACTCGTGGAAGTTCCCAAACTTGGATATCAAAAATTTTGTGTCCACTTGTGGTGTGTGAATAAATTTTCTTCACTAACATTTGTTGTTGTTTTAAATTTTTTGTATACTAAAATTTTTGTTTTGTTGAGATCTATTTGCCTTATGTTTTTGTTTACGAGATAAAGGGAAAAATGAAAACTGAAGTTTTAATTTAAGAAAAAATATACATCTAAAAATGAAATGCACAAATGTAGAGAGAGATAATTACAAAAAGTGTCGGTAATATTTAGGAATTGTAAACACTTTCTAGTTTTTATATATTTGGTTTTACAGTCGTCGAGAAAAAGGGGCGACATGTATTTTTAACTGAGTGTTGACTCCAAATGCATAAGTCATTTCTTACAAAAATATAGCCCATTACACATGATTGACCCATAAATCACTTTACAATCATCTATGATTATTAAGTCAGATTTTTGTAAATGGGCAAAATAATGGCTTGTTTTACTCGAGTAAATATCCCACCGCACGTTTACTTGAGAATTTAATGAGGTTTGGATCCATAGGTCATTTGTATCTTTAATATGTTTCAAGCATGCATATTCACATTTAAAACAAGTATAGGATCAATTAGAAATCTCTTTCTTATAAAATTCAAAGCTATTAGGATTGAACTAGTGGAATTTTCCTAACTTGGATATAAAACTTTTGTGTTCACTTGTGGTGTGTGAATAAATGTTCATTTTGTTGTGATCTATTTGCCTTATCGTTTAGTTCACGAGATAAAGGAAAACGTAAAAACTCTAGTTTTGATTTAAGAAAAAAGTATACATATAAAATGGAAATGCACAAATATAGAAATAGATAATTCCAAAAATGGTCGATAATTCCAAAAATTGTCTGTAATTTTTAGGGATTATAAAATCTTTCTAGTTTTTATATAAGGTTTTGTAATCATCGGGAAAAGGGGGAGGCGAGGGATTTTTCACTGAGTGTTGACCCCCTATCAAAAAGTCAGTTCATACAAAAATATAGCCCGTTACACATGATTCACAGATAAATCACTTTACAATCATAAAAAATTATTGGGTCAACTTTTTGTAAATGGGCAAAATAATGGCTTGTTTGACTCGGGTAAATATCCCACCGCACGTTCACTTGAGAATTTAATGAGATTTGGATCCTTAGGTCATTTGCATCATTAACATGTTTAAAACATGCATATCCATATTTAAAACATGTGTAGGATCAATTAGAAATTCCCTTCTTATTTTTTTCCATGCTATTAGGGTTGAAGTTGTGGAATTTGTGGTGTGCGAATAAAAACTTTTTTACCTACATTTGTTGTTGTTTTAAATTTTTTGCATACATAAACTCTAAAATTTTCGTTTTGTTAGGGAAAAGTGAAAATTCAAGTTTTGATTTACAAAAAAAGTACACATCTAAAATGGAAAGGCACAAATGTAGATAGAGATAGTATCTATAATATTTAGGGATAGTAAACTCTTTCTTGTTTTAAAATATTAGGTTTTTCAATCTTTGAAAAAGTGGGAGGCAAGGGATTTTTAACTTAGAATTGACTCCCAATCCATAAGAGATTTCTTACAAAAATATAGCTTGTTACTCATGATTGACCAATAAATCACTTTTCAATCATCTATGATTTTTAGGTCAGCTTTTTGTAAATGGGCAAAATAATGGCTTGTTTGACACGGGTAAATATCCCACTGCAAGTTCACTCTAGAATTTAATGAGGTTTGGATCTATAGGTCATTTGCATCTTTAACATGTTTCAAGCATGCATATCCATATTTAAAACATGTGTAGGATCAATTTAGAAATCTCTTCTTACAAAATTCCAAGTTATTTGGGTTAAACTAGTGGATATCAAAACTTGGATATCAAAACTTTTGTGTTCAATTGTGGTGTGTGAATAAATTTTCTTTACTAACATTGTTGTTGTTTGAAATTTTTTTCACACATAAACTCTAAAATTTACATTTTGTTGTGATCTATTTGCCTTTTATTTTTCTTTACAAGATAAAGAGAAAAGTGAAAATACAAGTTTTCATTTAATAAAAAAGTATACATCTAAAATGGAAATGCACAAATGTAGAGAGAGATAATTCGAAAAAGTGTCTGTAATTTTTAGGGATTGTAAACTCTTTTTAGTTTGAAAATTTTAGGTTTTGCAATCTTTGAAAAAGGTGGAGGCGAGGGATTTTTAACTGAGTGTTGACTCCCAATCCATATGTCATTTCTTACAAAAATATAGTCTGTTACACATGATTAACAGATAAATCAGTTTACAATTATCTATCATTGTTAGGTCAGTGTTTTTTAAATTGGCAAAATCATGGCGGGTTTGACTCGGGTAAATATCCCACCGCACTTTCACTTGAAAATTTAATGAGTTTTGGATCCATAGATCATTTGCATCTTAAGCATGTTTCAATCATGCATATCCATATTTAAAACATGTGTAGGATCAATTACAAATCTCTTTCTTCTAAAATTCCAATCTATTAGAGTTGAACTAGTGGAATTTCCAAAACTTGGATATATAAACTTTTGTGTTCAGTTGTGGTTTGTGAAAAAATTTCTTTCCTTACATTTGTTATTGTTTTAAATTTTTTGCATACTAAAATTATCATTTTTTTGTGAACTATTTGCCTTTTCTTTTTGTTTGCAAGAAAAAGGGAAAGGTGAAAACTCAAGTTTTGATTTAAAAAAAAAGTATAGATCTAATATGGAAATGAACAAATGTTGTGAGATAATTCCAAAAAGTGTATGTAATTTTTTGGGATTGTGAACTCTTTCTGGTTTTATATATTAGGTTTTGTAATCATTGGGAAAAGAGGAAGGTCGAAGATTTTTAATTGAGTGTTGACTTCCAATCCATAAGTCATTTCTTTAAAAATTATAGCTTGTTATACATGATTCGCCTACAAATCACATTATAATCATCTATGATTGTTAGGTTTGCTTTTCAAATGGGAAAAATAATGGCTTGTTTTACTCGGGTAAATATCCCACCGCACGTTCACTTGAGTATTTATTGAGGTTTGGATCCATAGGTCATTTGCATTTTTAACATGTTTCAAGCTTTCATATCCATATTTAAAAAATGTGTAGGATCAGTTAGAAATCTCATTCTAATAAAATTCCTAGCTATTAGGGTTGAACTAGTGGAATTTCCACAACTTGGACATCAAAACTTTTGTTATCACTTGTGGTGTGTGAATAAATTTTCTTTGCTTACATTTTTTGTTTTTTTAAATTTTTTGCATACTGAAATTTACGTTTAGATGTGATCTATTTGCCTTATCTTTTTGTTTACGAGATAAAAGGAAAAGTGAAAAATCAAGTTTTTATTTAAGAAAAAAGTATACATCTAAAATGGAAATGCACAAATGGAGAGAGAGATAATTCAAAAAAGTGTCTATAATTTTTAGGGATTGTAAACTATTTCTAGTTTTTATATATTAGTTTTTGCAATCGTCAGGAAAAGGGGGAGGCAGGGGATTTTTAACATAGTGTTGACACCCAATCCATAAGTAATTTCTTACAAAAATATAGCCCATTACGCATGATTGATAATAAATCTCTTTATAATCATCAATGATTGTTAGGTCAGCTTTTTGTAAATGGGCAAAATAATGGCTTGTTTGACTCGGGTAAATATCCCACCGCACGTTCACTTGAGAATTTAATGAGGTTTGGATCCCTTGGTCATTTGCATCTTTAACATGTTTCAAGCATGCTTATCCATATTTAAAACATGTGTAGGATCAATTAGATATCTCTTTCTTTTTAAATTTTTAGTTATTGTGGTTGAACTGGTGGAATTTCCCAAACTTGGATATCAAAACGTTTGTATTCATTTGTGGCATGTGAATAAATTTTCTTTACTTACTTTTGTTGTAGTTTTAAATTTTTTGCATACTTAAACTCTAAAAATTTTCGTTTTGTTGTAATCTATTTGCCTTATCTTTTTGTTTATGAGATAAAGGGGAAAGTTAAAATTCAAGTTCTGATTTAAGAAAAAAGTATACATCTAAAATGGAAATGCAGAAATGTACAGAGAGATTATTTATGTTAATGAGAAAAATAATGGCTTGTTTGACTCAGGCAAATATCCCACCGCACGTTCACTTGAGAATTTAATGATGTTTGGATCTATTGGTCATTTGCATCTCTAACATGTTTCAAGCTTGCATATCCATATTTAAAACATGTGTAGGATCAATTAGAAATCTCATTCTTATAAAATTCTAAGCTTTTAGGGTTGAACTAGTGGAATTTCCACAACTTGGATAACTAAACTTTTGTGTCACTTGGGGTGTGCACACTAAAATTTTTGTTTTTGTGTGATATATTTGCCTTATCTTTTTGTTTACTAGATAAAGGGAAAAGTGAAAACTCAAGTTTTTCTTTTAGAAAAACTATACATCTAAATTGGAAATGCACAAATGCAGAGAGAGATAATTCCAAAAAGTGTCTGTAATTTTTTGTGATTCAAAACTCTTTCTATTTTTTTATCCATTGTGTTTTGTAATCGTCAGGAAAAGGGGGAGGCGAGGGATTTTTCACTGAGCATTGACTCCCAATCCATATGTAATTTTTTACAAAAATATAGCCCGTTTGCATGATTGACCGATAAATCACTTTACAATTATCAATGATAGTTAGGTCAGCTTTTTGTAAATGGGTAAAATAATGGCTTGTTTGACTAGGGAAAATATCCCACCGAACATTCACTTGTGAATTTAATGAGGTTTAAATCCATAGGTCATTTGCATCTTTAGCATGTTTGAAACTTGCATATCCATATTTAAAACATGTGTAGGATCAATTAGAAATCTCTTTCTTTTAAAATTCCATGCTATTAGGGTTGAACTAGTGGAATTTACCAAACTCTGATATCAAAACTTTTGTGTTCACTTGTGCTGTGTGAATAAATTTTCTTTGCTGACATTTGTTGTAGTTTTAATTTTTTTTCATACTAAAATTTTTTTTTTTTTGTGATCTATTTTCCTTATATTTTTGTTTACGAGATAAAGGGAAAAGTGAAAAATCAAGTTTTGATTTAAGAAAAAAGTATACATCAAAAGTGGATATGCCCAAATGTAGAGAGAGATAATCCTGAAAGTGTCTGTAATTTTTAGGGATAGTAAACTCTTTCTAGCTTTTATATATTAGGTTTTGCAATCCTCCGGAAAAGGGGGAGGTAGGGGATTTTTAACTGAGTGTTGAGTCCAAATCCATAAGTTATTTCTTACAAAACTATCGCCCATTACGCATGATTGACCGATAAATCACATTACAATCTTCTATGATTGTTAGGTCTGCTTTTTGTAAATTTGAAAAATAATGGCTTGCTTGACTCAAGTAAATATCCCACTGCACGTTCACTTGAGAATTTAATGAGGTTTTGATCCATAGGTCATTTGCATCTTTATGATGTTTCAAGCATGCATATCCATATTTAAAACATGTGTAGGATCAATAAGAAATCTCTTTCTTATAAATTTTGTTGATTTTCAGGACTCCATGAATTTAGCACAAGAAGAAAAAGTGAAAGAAACCCATTGCTCCCCTTGAAGCTCAATTTATAGATTTATGAAACTATAATATTACGATAATAGCCCTGAACTTTGGGTTTAGGGTTTAGGGTTTTAACCCTGGAACTTTAACATAATTGCATCAATGCCATCTTGACCCTTTATTTACAATCCTGCCATCATTGTATGTGGACCAATGGGCCTTCTCCTTGATTTGTGGGCCTTGAGCCCGTCTTCTATTTGTCTTGGAACCGTGTGTCTTCCTTGGTCTTATGGGCTTGGGCCCATCTTCTAATACACTTTGATATGTCAGCCTTCCTTGGTCGTGGGCTAGGGCCCTATCTTCCAACACTCCTCCTCATGCTGAGGGTGAGAGAATAACATGAACTCCCAACTTGATGCAAATGATGTATAAAATAGTTATTGTATAATATGCCTCCATCTTCACACTCCCCCTCACGGTGGTGCTCTCGTTCATGACACCCAGCTGGTATAATATCAGTGAGTGTAAATCACTTCTAGCCGCTATGATATTAATGGCGGGCTAGTCACATTAATATAACAATAAGTTCCTCCGTCATGGACTTCCAACCATAAAAATTTTAATATTTTTTATGGGGATGAATTTCCTCCGCCATGGACTCCCAACCACAAATAAATTTAATTCTTTTTTTTATGGGGATGAAGTTATTTCGTCATGGACTCCCAACCACAAATAAATTTGATTCTTTTTTGGACGAGGATGAAGTTCATCCGTCATGGACTCCCAACCAAAAAAAAAATTTGATTCTTTTTTTAACGGGGATGAAGTTCCTCTGTCATAGACTCCCAACCAAAAATAAATTTGATTCGTTTTTTTTTACAGGGATGAAGTTCCTCCGTCATGGACTCCCAACCAAAAACAATTTGATTCTTTTTTTTACGGGGATGAAGTTCCTTCGTTATGGACTCCCAACCAAAAATAAATTTGATTCATTTTTTTGACGGAGATGACAATAAATAAATGTATGAGGCTACCTCTTCTTCAATAATAATGTCTAATCAACAGCGACACAATAGCAGCAGCTGAAATGGGCTTGGCTTGGGCCCACTTAACATGACCCAAAATAATCATGGTAATATCACCCATGAAATAATCCAATACAAATATGTAGACCAAATAATATGTTGACCAAGGAATAATTTTTCAATTCTTCAAAAAAAAAATTCCAGCCTAAATAAAAAAATTTAAGGAGTCGCACTGAAATCTTGGGCACATTTACCTAGGCATAAAAAAGTGGGCCGAATTAGGTTTACCTGGACCGAGTTGACTTGGTCTTGCTTAGAAAAGTGGTTAGCTAGGTTAACTCAGCGCTGGCTTGACTCGGGCACGCTGAGTTGACTCAGGCGAGTCAGGATTGTGTTGGCACTGAACCTGGCTAAAATACGTTTCCTAAGTTAGGAAACGTTTAATTTCTAAACAGTAGCTTCGTCTTCTTCGACACTTCGGCTCCGAACAAAGCATAAAAACAAGGGAAACTTTCTGGCACGATGATAACTCCTGATCTCTAAAAAGGAAACTTTTCGTCAGCAATGAAAGCTTCCGAATCAGAGCAAAACAGTGGTGAGAGATCTCGGACGACAATTACAGCAATACGTCTTACTTTCGGCCGAACAGTGCGGAAACAAAAAAAATTTCAACCAAAAACGTCAACCATGTGCTATTAGGGTTGAACTTGTGGAATTTCCCATACATGGATATCAAAACTTTTGTGTTCACTTGTGGTGTGCGAATAAATTTTTTGTACTTACATTTGTTGTTGTTTAAATTTTTTTGCACACATAAACTCTAAAATTTTTGTTTTGGTGTGATCTATTTGCCTTATCTTTTTGTTTACAAGGTAAAGTGAAAAGTGAAAACTCAAGTTTTGATTTAAGAAAAAAGTATACATATAAAATGGAAATGCACAAATGTAGAGAGAGATAATTCCAAAAAGTGTTTGTAATATTTAGGGATTGTAAACTCTTTACAGTTTTTAAATATTATTTTTGGAAATTATCGAGAAAAGGGGGAGGCGGGGGATTTTTAACTGAGTGTTGACTCCCAATCCATAATCTTACAAAAATATAGCAAGTTACGCATGATTGACCTATAAATCACTTTACGATCATCTACGATTGTTAGGTCAGCTTTTTGTAAATGGGCAAAATATTGGCTTGTTTGAATCGGGTAAATATCCAACGGCACGTTCACTTGAGAATTTAATGAGGTTTGGATCCATAGGTCATTTACATCTTTAACATGATTCAAGCATGCATATCCATATTTAAAACTTGTGTAGGATCAATTAGAAATCTCTTTCTTATAAAATTCTAGGCAATTAGGGTTAAACTAGTGGAATTTCCAAAACTTGGATATCAAAACTTTTGTGTTCACTTTTGGTGTGTGAATAAATTTTCTTTGCTTATATTTGTTGTTGTTTTAAATTTTTTGCATACCTAAACTCTAAAAGCTTTGTTTTGTTGTGATCAATTTGCCTTATCTTTTAGTTTACAAGATAAAGGGAAAAGTGAAAACTCAAGTTTGTATTTAAGAAAAGTATACATCTAAAATGGAAATGCACAAATGTAGAGAGAGATAATTCCAAAAAGTGTCTATAATTTTTAGGAATTGTAAACTCTTTCTTGTTTTTATATATTTGGTTTTGCAATCATCGGGAAAAGGGGGAGATGGGGGAGTTTTAACTGAGTGTTGAATCCAAATCAATAAGTCATTTCTTACAAAAAGGTAGCACGTTACGCATGATTGACCGATAAATAATTTTACAATCAACTATGATTGTAAGGTCAGCTTTTTGTAATCGGGAAAAATAATGACTTATTTGAGTCGGGTAAATATCCCATAGCATGTTCACTTGAGAATTTAATTAGGTTTGGATCCATAGGTCATTTGCATCTTTAACATGTTTCAAGCAAGCATATCCATATTTAAAACATGTGCAGGATCAATTTGCAATCTCTTTCTTATAAAATTTCTTGCTATTAGGGTTGAACTAGTGGAATTTCCCAAACTTTGATATCTAAACTTTTGTGTTCACTTGTGGTGTGTGAATAAATTTTCTTTACTAACATTTTTTGTTATTTTAATTTTTTCCATACATAAACTCTATAATTTTCGTTTTGTTGTGAGCTATTCGCCTTATCTTTTTGTTCACGAGATAAAGGGAAATGTGAAAACTCAAGTTTTGGTTTAAGAAAAAATTATACATCTAAAATGGAAATGCACAATTGTAAAGAGAGATAATTTCAAAAAGTGTCTATAATTTTTAGGGATTGTAAACACTCTCTAGTTTTTATATATTAGGTTTTGCAATTGTAGGGAAAAGGGTGAGGCGAGGGATTTTTGTCCGAGTGTTGAACCCAAATCCATAAGTCGCTTCTTACAAAAATATTATGTCAACTTTTTGTAAATAGGCAAAATAATTGCTTGTTTGACTCGGGTAAATATCCTTCCACACGTTCACTTGAGAATTTAATGAGGTTTGGATCCATAGGTCATTTGCATCATTAACATGTTTAAAACATGCATATCCATATTTAAAACATGTGTAGGATCAATTAGAAATATCCTTCTTATAAAATTCCAAGGTATTATCATTGAACTTGTGGAATTTACCAACCTTATATATCAAAACTTTTGTGTTCAATTGTGTTGTGTGAATAAAATTTTTTTACCTACATTTGTTGTTTTTAAAATTTTTTGCACACATAAACTCTAAAATTTTCATTTTGATGTGATCTATTTGCTTTTTACTTTTCTTTTGCATCTTTAACATGTTTCAAGCATGCATATCCATATTTAAAACATGTGTAGAATCAATTTAGATATCTCTTCCTATAAAATTCCAAGCTATTAGGGTTAAACTAGTGGAATTTCCCAAACTTGGCTGTCAAAACTTTTGTGTTCATATGTGGTGTGTGAATAAATTTTCTTTACTTACATTTGTTGTTGTTTTAAATTTTTTTCACACAAACTCTAAAATTTACTTTTTGTTGTGATCTATTTGCCTTTTCTTTTTCTTTAGAAGATAAAGGGAAAAGTGAAAACTCAAGTATTCATTTAAGAAAAAAGTATACATCTAAAATGGAAATGCACAAATGTAAGGAGAGATAATTCCAAAAAGTGTCTATAATTTTTAGGGATTGTAAACTCTTTCTAGTTTTAAAATTTTAGGTTTTGCAATCGTTGAAAAAGGGGGAGGCGAGGGATTTATAATTGAGTGTTGACTCCCAATGCATATGTCATTTCTTATAAAAAAAAAGTCTGTTACGCAGGATTAACAGATAAATCACTTTTCAATCATCTATCATTGTTAGGTCAGCTTTTTGTAAATTGGCAAAATAATGGTAGATTTGACTCGGGTAAATATCCCACCGCACGTTCACTTGAAAATTTAATTAGTTTTGAATCCATAGGTCATTTGCATCTTAAGCATGTTTCAAGCATGCATATCCATATTTAAAACATGTGTAGGATAAATTACAAATCTCTTTCTTCTAAAATTACAAGCTATTAGGGTTGAACTAGTGAAATTTCCCAAACTTGGATATCAAAACTTTTGTGTTCACTTGTGGTTTGGGAAAAAATTTCTTTCCTTACATTTGTTGTTGTTTTAAATTTTTTGCTTACTAAAAATTTTGTTTTGTTGTGAACGATTCACCTTGTCTTTTTGTTTACGAGAAAAAGGGAAAAGTGAAAACTCAAGTTTTGATTTAAGAAAAAATTATACATCTAATACAAAAATGTACAAATGTTGTGAGCGAAAATTCCAAAAATTGTCAGTATTTTTTTGGGATTGTGAACTTTTTCTTGTTTTTATATATTAATTTTTGCAATCATTGCGAAAGGGAGAGGCAGAAGATTTTTAACTGAGTGTTGACTCCTAATCCATAAGTCATTTCTTTAAAAAATATAGCCCGTTATGTATGATTCACCTACAAATCATTTTACAATCATCTATTATTGTTAGCTTTGCTTTTTGTAAATGGGCAAAATAATTGCTTGTTTGACTCGGGTTAATATCCCACCACACGTTCACTTGAGTATTTATTTAGGTATGGATTCATAGGTCATATGCATCTTTAACATGTTTCAAGCTGGCATTTCCATATTTAAAAAATGTGTAGGATCAATTAGAAATTTCATTCTAATAAAATTCTTAGCTATTAGGGTTGAACTAGTGGAATTTCGACAACTTGGACATCAAAACTTTTGTTATCACTTGTGGCTGTGAATAAATTTTCTCTGTTGACATTTTTTGTTTTTTTAATTTTTTTGCATACTAAAATTTTCGTGTTGTTGTGATCTATTTGCCTTTTTCTTTTGTTTACGAGATAAAGTGAAAAGTGAAAAGTCAAGTTTTTTTTTTTAAGAAAAAAGTATACATCTAAAAATGAAATGCACAAATGGAGAGAGATAATTCTAAAAAGTGTCTTTAATTTGTAGGGATTGTAAACTCTTTCTAGTTTTTATATCATAGGTTTTGCAATCGTCAAGAAATGGGGGAGACAGGGGATTTTAACTGTATGTTGACACCCAATCCATAAGTCATTTCTTAAAAAAATATAGCCCGTTACACATGATTGACCAATAAATCACTTTACAATCATCTATGATTATTAGGTCAACTTTATGTAAATGGACAAAATAATGGCTTGTTTGACTCGAGAAAATATCCCACCACACGTTCACTTGAGAATTTAATGACATTTGGATCCATTGGTCATTTGCATCTTTAACATGTTTCAAGCATGCATACCCATATTTAAAACATGTGAAGGATCAATTAGAAATCTCATTCTTATAAAATTTCAAGCTATTGGGGTTGAACTAGTGGAATTTTCCAAACTTGGATATCAAAACGTTTGTATTCATTTGTGGTGTGTGAATAAATTTTTTTTACTTACATTTGTTTTGTTTTAAATTTTTTTGCATACATCAACTCTAAAAAAATATCATTTTTTTGGGATCTATTTGACTTATCTTTTATTTTACAAGATAAAGGCGAAAGTTAAAATTCAAGTTTTGATTAAAGAAAAAAGTATACATCTAAAATGGAAATGCACAAATGTACAGAGACATAATTCAAAAAAGTGTCTGTAATTTTTACGGAATATAAACTCTTTCTAGTTTTTATAGATTAGGTTTTGCAATCGCTGGGAAAAGGGGGAGGCTGGGGATTTTTAACTGAGAGTTGACTCCCAATCCATAAGTCATCTCTTACAAAAATATTGCCCATTAAGCATGATTGACTGATAAATCACTTAGAAATCTTTTATGATTGTTAGGTCAACTTTATGTTAATGAGCAAAATAATGGCTTGTTTGACTCGACGAAATCTCCCACTGCATGTTCACTTGAGAAATTAATGATGTTTGGATCCATTGGTCATTTGCATCTCTAACATGTTTCAAGCTTGCATATCCATATTTATAACATGTGTAGGATCAATTAGAAATCTCATTCTTATAAAACTCTAATCTTTTAGGGTTGAACTAGTGGAATTTCCACAACTTGGATATCAAAACTATTGTGTCACTTGGGATGTGTGAATAAAGTTTCTTTGCTTACATTTGTTGTTTTTTAAATTTTTTGCATACTAAAATTTTTGTTTTGTTGTGATCTTTTTGCCTTATCTTTTTGTTTACTAGATAAAGGGAAAAGTGAAAACTCAATTTTTTCTTTAAGAAAAAAGTTTACATCTAAAATGGAAATGCACAAATGCAAAGAGAGATAATTCCAAAAAGTGTCTATAATATTTTGAGATTCGAAACTCTTTCCAATTTTTATATATTATGTTTTTTAATCGTCGAGAAAAGGGGGAGGCGGGGGATTTTTAACTGAGCATTGACTCCCAAGCCATAAGTCATTTCTTACAAAAATATAGCCCGTTATGCATGATTGACCGATAAATCACTTTACAATTATCAATGATAGTTAGGTCAGCTTTTTGTAATTGGGTAAAATAATGGCTTGTTTGACTCGGAAAAATATCCCACTGAACGTTCACTTGAGAATTTAATGAGGTTTGGATCCATAAGTCATTTACATCTTTAACATGTTTCAAGCTTGCATATCCATATTTAAAACATGTGTAGGATCAATTAGAAATTTATTTCTTTTAAAATTCCATGCTATTAGGGTTGAATTAGTGGAATTTGCCAAACTTGGATATCAAAACTTTTGTGTTCACTTGTGGTGTGTGAATAAATTTTCTTTGCTTACATTTGTTGTTGTTTTAAATTTTTTGCATACTTAAATTTTTGTTTTTTGGTGATCTATTTTCCTTATCTTTTTGTTTACAAGATAAATGGAAAAGTGAAAACTCAAGTTTTGATTTAAGAAAAAAGTATACATCTAAAATGGAAATGCACAAATGTAGAGAGAGAAAATTCCGAAAGTGTCTGTAATTTTTAGGGATAGTAAACTCTTTCTTTTTTTTATATTAGGTTTTGCAATCATCCGGAAAAAAGGGGAGGCGGGGGATTTTTAACTGAGTGTTGACTCCCAATCAATAAGTCATTTCTTACAAAAATATAGCACATTACACATGATTGACCGATAAATCACATTACAATCGTCTATGATTGTAAGGTCTGCTTTTTGTAAATTGGTAAAATAATGGCTTGCTTGACTCAAGTAAATATCTCACCGCACGTTCACTTGTGAATTTAATGTGGCTTTGATCCATAGGTCATTTGCATCTTAATGATGTTTCAAGCATGCATATCCATATTTAAAACATGTGTAGGATCAATAAGAAATCTCTTTCTTATAATTTTTTTTTTATTTTCTAGACTCCATGAATTTAGCTCATGGAGAAAAAGTGAAAGAAACCCATTGGGAGAAAACTAGAGGAAGAAGGGTTATGGAATTGATTCTTCCTTACCCTCCCCCAGAAGCTTTATTTATAGATTTATGAAACAAAATATTAGAATAATACCCCTGAACTTTGGGTTTAGGGTTTTAACCCTGGAACTTTAACATAATTTCATCAATGTCATCTCTATGAGATGACCCTTTATTTACCATCCTGCCATCACTGTATGTGGGCCTAAGGGCTTTCTCCTTTATTTGTGAGCCTTGAGCCCGTCTTCTATTTCTCTTGGATCCATGGGTCTTCCTTGGTCTTATGGGCTTGGGCCCATCTTCTAATACACTTTGATATGTGGGCCTTCCTTGGTCGTGTGGGTTTGGGCCCTGTCTTCCAACACTCCCCCTCAAACTGGGGGTGAGAGAACAGCATGAAATCCCAACTTGCTGCAAATAATGTATAAAATAGTTTTGTATAATATGCCTCCATCTTCCAACACTCACCCTCACGGTGGTGCTCTCGTTCATGAGACCCAACTAGTATAATATCTCTGAGAGTAAATCACTTCTAGCCGTTGTCATGGACTCCCAACCAAAAAAAATTGATTATTTTTATTTCGGGGATGAAGTTCCTCCGTCATGGACTCCCAACCAAAAATAAATTTGATTCTTTTTTTTACGTGGATGACAATAGATAATGGTATGAGGCTACCTCTTCTACATTAATAATGTCTCATCAACAGAGATACAATAGCAGCAACTGAAATGGGCTTGGCTTCGACCCACTTAACACCTCCCAAAATGATCATTGTAATATCACGCATGAAATAATCCAATGCACATATGTAGACCAAATAATATATTGACCAAGGAATAATTTTTCAATTCTTTAAAAATAATAATCGAACCTGAAAAAAAATTTACCGAGTCAGAAAAAAGTTGCCCAAGTTAGGTTGACTTGGTGTGACTCAAAACAATGGTTGGCTGGGTTAACTTGGCGCTGGCTTGACTCTAGCAAGTTAGCGTTGCGTTGGTGTTGAACCTAGCTTTAATACGTTTCCTAAGTTAGGAAACGTTTAATTTTTAAACAATAACTTCGTCTTCTTCCTTACTTCGGCGCCGAACAAATTGGAAAAACTAGGGAAACTTTCCAGCCCAATAATAACTCCCGCAAGCTAAAAATGAAAATTTCCGTCTGCAATGCTAGCTTTTGAATCAGAGCATAATAGTGGCGAGAGATCTCAAACGGCAATCACGGCAATTCGTCATACTTTCGGCCGAACAGTGCGGAAACAAAATTTTCTTCATCCAGAAACGGCAACCATGTGCCATAAGGGTTTAACTTGTGGAATTTCCCAAACATGGATTTCAAAACTTTTGTGTTCACTTGTGGTGTGTGAATAAATTTTCTCTACTTATGTTGTGTAAAATTTTTTTGCACACACAAAATCTAAAAAAAAATTTTGGTGTGATCTATTTGCCTTATCTTTTGATTACGAGGTAAAGGGAAAAGTGAAATCTCAAGTTTTGATTTAAGAAAAAAGTATACATATAAAATGGAAATGCACAAATGTAGAGAGAGATAATTCCAAAAATTGTATGTAATTTTTAGGGATTGTAAACTCTTACTAGTTTTTAAATATTATGTTTTACAATTGTCGGGAAAAAGGGGAGACGGGTGATTTTTAACTGAGTGTTGATTCACAATCCATAAGTCATTTCTTACAAAAATTTAGCCTGTCACGCATGATTGACCGATAAATCACTTTACAATCATCTATGATTGTTAGGTCAACTTTTTTAAAATGGGCAAAATAACGGCTGGTTTGATTTGGGTAAATATCCAACCGCACGTTCACTTGAGAATTTAATGAAGTTTGGATCTTGAATATGTTTCAAGCATGCATATCCATATTTAAAACTTTTGTAGGATCAATTAGAAATCTCATTCTTAAAAAATTCTTGGCAGTTAGGGTTAAACTAGTGGAATTTCCAAAACTTGGATATCAAAAATTTTGTGTTCACTTTTGTTGTGTGAATAAATTTTCTTTGCTTAAATTTGTTGTTGTTTTAAATTTTTTGCATACATAAACTCTAAAAGTTTTGTTTTGTTGTGATCTATTTGCCTTATCTTTTAGTTTGAAATATAAAGGGAATAGTGAAAACTCAAGTTTGTATTTAAGAAAAAAGTATACATCTCAAATGAAAATGCACAAATGCAGAGAGAGATAATTCCAAAAAGTGTCGATAATTTTTAGGGATTGTAAACTCTTTCTATCGACGGGAAAAGGAGCAGGGAGGGGATTTTTAACTGAGTGTTGACTCCCAATCAATAAGTCATTTCTTACTAAAAGGTAGCCTGTTATGCATGATTGACTGATAAATCAATTTACAATCATCTATGATTGTGAGGTCAGCCTTTTGTAATCGGGCAAAATAATGACTTATTTGAGTCGGGTAAATATCCCACCGCATGTTCACTTGAGAATTTAATGAGGTTTGGATCCATAGGCCATTTGCATCTTTAACATGTTTCAAGCATGCATATCCAAATTTAAAACATGTGTAGGATCAATTAACAATCGCTTTCTTATAAAATTTCATGCTACTAGGGTTGAACTAGTGGAATTTCCAACCTTGGATATCAATACTTTTGTGTTCAATTGTGGTGTGTGAATAAATTCTCTTCACCTACATTTGTTGTTGTTTTAAATTTTTCACGTAAATAAACTCTAAAATTTTCATTTTTTTGTGACCTATTTACCTTTTATTTTTCTTTACAAGATAAAGGGAAAAGAGAAAACTCAAGTTTTGATTTAGGAAAAAAGTATACATCTAAAATTGAAATGCACAAATGTAGAGGGAGATAATTGCTAAAAATGTATGTAATTTTAAAGGATTGTAAAATCTTTCTTGTTTTAAAATATTAGGTTTAAAAATCTTCGAAAAAGGGGGAGGCGAGGGATTTTTAATTGAGTGTTGAGACCTAGTCCAGATGTCATTTCTTACTCAAATATAGTCCGTTACAGATGATTGATCGATAAATCACTTTAAAATCATCTATGATCGTTAGGTCAGCTTTTTATAAATTGGCAAAATAATGGCTTGTTTGACTCGGGCAAATATCTCATAGCACGTTCACTTGAGAATTTTATGAGTTTACGATCCATAGGTCATTTGCATCTTAAGCATTTTTCAAACATGCCTATCCATATTTAAAACTTGTGTAAGATCAATTAGAAATCTCCTTCTTATAAAATTCCAAGCTATTAGGGTTGAACTAGTGGAATTTCCCAAACTTGGATATCAAAACATTTGTGTTCACTTATAGTGTGTGAATAAATTTTCTTTACTTACATTTTTTTTTTGTTTTAATTTTTTTGCATACATAAACTCTAAATTTTTTTTTTAGTGATCAATTTCCCTTATGTTTTTCTTTTCGAGATAAAGGGAAAAGTGAAAACTCAACTTTTGATATACATCTAAAATGGAAATTCTCAAATATAGAAAGAGATAATTCCAAAAAGAGTCTATAATTTTTACAGATTGTAAACTCTTTCTGGTTTAAATATAATAGCTTTTGCAATCGTGAGGAAACGGGGGATGCGGGGGATATTTTACTGAGTGTTGACTCCCATTACTTATGTTATTTCTTAAAAAAATATAGTCCGATACGCATGATTGACCAAAAGATCACTTTTCAATCATCTATGATTATTAGGTCAGCTTTTTGTCAATTGGAAAAATAATGGCTTGTTTGACTCGAGTAAATCTCCCACCGCACGTTTACTTGAGAATTTAATGAGGTTTTGATCCATAGGTCATTTCCATCTTTAACATGTTTCAAGCTTGCATATTCATATTTAAAACATGTGTAGAATCAATTAGAAATCTCTTTCTTATAAAATTCAAAGCTATTAGGGTTGAAATAGTGGAATTTCCCAAACTTGGATATAAAAACTTTTTTGTTCACTTGTGGTGTGTGAATAAATTTTATTAACTTACATTTATTGTTGTTTTAAATGTTTTTCTGTAATTTTTGCTTTGTTTTGATCTATTGGCCTTATCTTTTTCTTCATGAGATAGAGGGAAACGTGAAAACTCAAGTTTTGATTTAAGAAAAAAGTATACATATCAATTGGAATGCAGAAATGTAGAAAGATATAATTCCAAGAAGTGTTTGTAATTTTTAAGGATAGTAAGTTGTTTCTTGTTTTTATATAATAGGTTTCGCAATCGTCAGGAAAAAGGAGAGGCGAGGGATTTTTAACTTGGTGTTGACCCCCAATCCATATGTCGCTTCTTACAAAAATATAGCTTGCTACGCATGATGGACCATTAAATTACTTTACAATCATCAATGATTATTAGGTCAGCTCTTTGTAAATGGACAAAATAATGGCTTGTTTGACTCGGGTAAATATCCCAAAGAATGTTCACTAGAGAATTTAATGAGGTTTGGATTCATAGGTCTTTTGCAACTTTAACATGTTTAAATCATGCATATCCATATTTAAAACATGTGTAGGATCAATTAGAAATATCTTTCTAAAATTTTTGTAAACTCTTAAATTTTTGTTTTGTTGTGATCTATTTGCCTTTTTTTTTCTTTACAAGATAAAGGGAAAAGTGAAAACTCAAGTTTTTATTTAAGAAAAAATTATACATCTAAAATGGAAATGCACAAATATAGAGAGAGATAATTCCAAAATGTGTCTATAATTTTTAAGGATTGAAAACTCTTTCTTGTTTTAAAATATTAGGTTTTGCAATCTTCGAAAAAGAGGGAGGCGAGGGATTTTTTATTAAGTGTTGACTACCAATCCAAATGTCATTTCTTACAAAAATATAGTTCGATATGCATGATTGACCAACAAATAACTTTACAATCATTTATGATTGTTAGGTCATCTTTTTGTCAATTGGAAAAATAATGGCTTGTTTGACTTGGGTAAATATCTCACCGCACGTTCACTTGAGACTTTAATGAGTTTTGGATCCATAGGTCATTTGCATCTTAAACATGTTTCAAGCATGCATATCCATATTTAAAACATGCATAGGATAAATTTGAAATCACTTTCTAATAAAATTCCAAGCTATTAGAGTTGAGCTAGTGGAATTTCCTAAACCTGGATATCAAAACTTTTGTGTTCACTTGTGGTTTGTGAATAAATTTTCTTTACTTACATTTGTTGTTCTTTACATTTTTTGCATACATAAACTCTATAATTTTCGTTTTGTTGTGAGCTATTGGCATTATCTTTTTTTTCATGAGATAAAGGGAAACGTGTCAACTCAAGTTTTGGTTTAAAAAAAAAGTATACATCTAAAATGGAAATGCACAATTGTAGAGAGAGATAATTCCAAAAAGTGTCTTTAATTTTTAGGGATTGTAAACACTTTCTAGTTTTTATATATTAAGTTTTTCAATCGCTAGGAAAAAGGGGAGGCGAGGGATTTTTATGGGAGTGATGACCCCCAATCCATAAGTCGCTTCTTGCCAAAATATTGCCTGTTACACATGATTGACCGATAAATCACTTTTACAATCAACAATGACTATTAGGTCAAATTTTTGTAAATGGGCAAAATAATGGCTTGTTTGACTCGGGTAAATATCCCACCGCATGTGCACTTGAGAATTTTATGAGGTTTGGATCCATTGGACATTTGCATCTTTAACATGTTTTAATCATGCATATCCTTATTTAAAACATGTAGGATCAATTAGAAATATCTTTCTTTTAAAATTCCAAGCTATTAGGGTTGAACTAGTGGAATTTCCAACCTTGAATATCAAAAATTTTGTGTTCAATTGTGGTGTGTGAATAAATTCTCTTTACCTACATTTGTTATTGTTTTAAATTTTTCATATACATAAACTCTAAAATTTTCCTTTTTTTGTGACCTATTTACCTTTTATTTTTCTTTACAAGATAAAGGGAAAAGAGAAAACTCAAGTTTTGATTTATGAAAAAAGTATACATCTAAAATTGAAATGCACAAATGAAGAGGGAGATAATTTCAAAAAGTGTCTGTAATTTTTAGGGGTTGTAAAATCTTTCTAGTTTTAAAATATTAGGTTTAAACATCTTTGAAAAAGGGGGAGGCGAGGGATTTTTAACTGAGTGTTGAGACCCAATCCAGAGGTCATTTCATACAAAAATATAGTCCATTCCGGATGATTGACTGATAAATCACTTTACAATCACCTATGATTGTTAGGTCAGCTTTTTTATAAATTGGCAAAATAATGGCTTGTTTGACTCGAGTAAATATCCCACAGCACATTCATTTGAGAATTGAATGAGTTTACGATCCATAGGTCATTTGCATCTTAAGCATTTTTCAAGCATGCATATCCATATTTAAAACATATGTAGGATCAATTAGAAATCTTCTTCTTATAAAATTCTAAGCTATTAGGGTTGAACTAGTGGAATTCCCAAACTTGGATATCAAAATATTTGTGTTCACCTGTGGTGTGTGAATAAATTATCTTTACTTACATTTGTTGTTGTTTTAAATTTTTTGCATACATAAACTCTAAATTTTTTTCTTTAGTGATCTATTTGCCTTATGTTTTTATTTTCGAGATAAAGGGAAAAGTGAAAACTCAAGTTTTTATATACATCTAAAATGGAAATTCACAAATGTAGAAAGAGATAATTCCAAAAAGAGTCTATAATTTTTTACGGATTGTAAACTCTTTCTAGTTTTAATATAATAAGTTTTAAAATCGTGAGGAAAGGGGGGAAGCGGGGGATTTTTTACTGAGTGTTGACTCCCAATCCATGCGCCATTTCATAACAAAATATAGTTTGATACGCATGATTGACCAAAAAATCACTTTACAATCATCTATGATTGTTAGGTCAACTTTTTGTAAATTGGAAAAATAATGGCTTGTTTGACTTGAGTAAATATCCCACCGCACGTTCACTTGAGAATTTACTGATGTTTTGATCCATTGGTCATTTCCATCTTTAACATGTTTCAAGCTTGCATATCCATATTAAAACATGTGCAGAATCAATTAGAAATCTCTTTCTAAAGCTATTAGGGTTGAACTAGTGGAATTTTCCAAACTTGGATATATAAAAACATTTCAGTTCACTTGTGGTGTGTGAATAAATTTTCTTTACTTACATTTTTTGTTGTTTTAAATGTTTTACATTCATAAACTCTGTAGTTTTTGTTTTGTTGTGATCTATTGGCCTTATCGTTTTGTTCACGAGATAGAGGGAAACGTGAAAACTCTTGTTTTGATTTAAGAAACAAGTATACATATAAATTGGAAACGCATAAGTTTTGAGAGAGATAATTCCAGAAGTGTCTGTAATTTTTAGGGATTGTAAGTTGTTTCTAGTTTTTATATAATAGGTTTTGCAATCGTCTGGAAAAGGGGGAGGCGAGGGATTTTTAACTGAGTGTTGACCTCCAATCCATAATCGCTTCTTACAAAAATATAGCTTGCTATGCATGATTGACCGATAAATCACTTTACAATCATCAATGATTATTAGGTCAGCTTTTTGTAAATGGAAAAATAATGGCTTGTTTGACTCAGGTAAATATCCCACCGAATGTTCACTTGAGAATTTAATGAGGTTTGGATCCATAGGTCTTTTGCAACTTTAACATGTTTAAATCATGCATATCCATATTTAAAAACATGTGTAGAATCAATTAAAAATCGCTTTCTTATAAAATTCAAAGCTATTAGGGTTGAACTAGTGGAATTTTCCAAACTTGGATATAAAAACTTTTCTGTTCACTTGTGATGTGTGAATAAATTTTCTTTACTTACATTTTTTATTGTTTTATATGTTTGGCATTCATAAACTCTGTAATTTTTTTGTTGTTATGATCTATTGGCCTTATCTTTTTGTTCACGAGATAGAGGGAAATGTGAAAACTCAAGTTTTGATTTAATAAAAAAGTATACATATATATTGGAAATACACAAATTTAAAGAGAGATAAGTCCAAGAAATGTCTATAATTTTTAGGGATTGTAAGTTGTTTCTAGTTTTTATATAATAGGTTTTGCAATCGTCGGGAAAAGGGGGAGGTGAGGGATTTTTAACTGAGTGTTGAACCCCAATCCATATGTCGCTTCTTACAAAAATATAGGTTGCTACGCATGATTGAACGATAAATCACTTTAAAATCATCAATGATTATTAGGTCAACTTTTTGTAAATGGGAAAAATAATGGCTTGTTTGACTCGGTAAATTATCCCAGCGAATGTTCACTTGAGAATTTAATGAGGTTTGGATCCATAGATGTTTTGCAACTTTAACATGTTTAAAGCATGCATATCCATATTTAAAACATGTGTACGATCAATTAGAATATCATTCTTATAAAATTCCAAGCAATTAGGGTTGAACTAGTGGAATTTCCCATCCTTGGATATCAAAACTTTTGTGTTCAATTGTGGTGTGTGAATAAATTTTCATTACCTACATTTGTTGATGTTTTAAATTTGTTGCTTACATAAACTCTAAATTTTTTGTTTTGTTGTGATCTTTTTGACTTTTCTTTTTCTTTACAAGATAAAGGGAAAAATAAAAACTCAAGTTTTGATTTAAGAAAAAAGTATACTTCTAAAATGGAAATGCAGAAATGTAGGGAGAGATAATTCCAAAAAGTGTCTGTAATTTTTAGGGATTGAAAACTCTTTCTTGTTTTAAAATATTAGGTTTTGCAATCTTCGTAAAAGGGGGAGGCGAGGGATTTTTTACTGGATGCTGACTCCCAATCCATATGTCATTTCTTTCAAAAATATTGTCCGATACACATGATTGACCATTAAACCACTTTACAATCATCTATGATCGTTAGGTCAGCTTTTTGTCAATTAGAAAAATAATGGCTGATTTGACTCAGGCAAATATCCCACCGCACCCTCACTTGTGAATTTAATGAGTTTTGGATCCATAGGTCATTTGCGTCTTAAGCATGTTTCAAGCATGCATATCCATATTTAAAATGAAACATGCGTAGAATCAACTAGAAATCACTTTCTTATAAAATTTGAAGCTATAAGGGTTGAGCTAGTGGAATTTCCTAAACCTGGATATTAAAATTTTTGTGTTCACTTGTAGTTTGTGAATTAATTTTCTTTGCTTACATTTGTTGTTGTTTTAAATTTTTTGCATACTAAAATTTTAGTTTTGTTGAGATCTATTTGCCTTGTCTTTTTGTTTACAAGAAAAAGGGAAAAGTGAATAGTCAAGTTTTGATTTAAGAAAAGAGTATACATCTAAAATGGAAATGCAGAAATGTTCAGAGAGATAATTCCAAAAAGTGTCTATAATTTTTAGGGATTGTGAACTCTTTCTAGTTTTTATATATTAGGTTTTACAATCATTGGGAAAATGGGGAGGCGAGGGAGTTTTTACTGAGTGTTGACTCCCAAACCACAAGTCATTTCTTTCAAAAATATAGACCGTTACACATGATTTACCGATAAATCACTTTACAATCATTTATGGTTGTTATGTCAGCTTTTTGTAAATGGGCAAAATAATGGCTAATTTGACTCGGAAAAATTGCCCACAACACATTCACTGGAGGATGTGATGAGGTTTGGATCCATAGGTCGTTTGCATATTTAACATGTTTCAAGATTGCATGCCCATATTGAAAACATGTGTAGGATCAATTAGAAATCTCATTCTTAAAAAATTCCTAGCTATTAAGGTTGAACTAGTGGAATTTCCACAAATTGGATATCAAAAGTTTTGTGTCCACTTGTGGAGTGAGAATAAATTTTTCATTGCTTACATTTGTGGCTGTTTTAATTTTTTTGCTTACTAAAATTTTTGTTTTGTTGTGATCTATTTGCCTTTTCTTTTTGCTTACGACGTAAAGGTAAAAGTGAAAACTCTAGTTTTTATTTAGGAAAAACGAATAGATATAAAAAGGAAATGCACTAATGGAGAGAGATAGGCTCTTCTATACTTGCTCTTCAACAATCAACATTCTCTTTTATTACTTTCTTCTATTGTCATGAAAACAAAAAATATGCCCCTTAGAAACACCTTTTCTCATACAACTTATTTGACCCCTTAAGATAGGCTAAATATTCTAGTGATAAAAAATAAAAATAAAAATAAAAATCATTTGTAGTACGTGTTGGCCCAGGTGACTCTCAAGAGGGGGGTGAATTGAGATTATCAAATTAAAAACTAAGTTGTGCATGTAACTAAAAATCATACATAAAAGCAAGTCAAGATTAGATGTAACATGCACACACCACAGGGACAAAGAGATTTATTATTATCGATGATCCTTTAGTGGTAGTCGCCGCCCAAGAACCATTGCTTGGGAACATTCTACTATTCTCAAAAGCTCTAATAGTTGGAATTATAAAAGATATTTTGTCTCTATTTAGCCACGTGTAGCTCAATACATGTTTTTTACGAGGCCAATCTTCCCCAAGAGATTGCTACTAAATTCTAGCTCTAGCTAGGCCTTTCTATCTAGATTATATAGGTTCTAGATGAACCTTTTAAAAATACAAGTAAAAAAAAAGGTAAAAATACACCATTATATGGAGAGATGCTTCTCCTTGAGAGATTCAAGCTTCCTCTTCCTTTGTATCACAATGTGAAATGACAAGGCAGCTTGGACTATATGAATGCAAGGATCGATGAAAGAGAAATGAGATTTTTCAAAGGTGTGAGGCTCTCTTTTTCACTATAAAGCACTTTCAAAGGAATTTTGCTTCATAGAGAATAATGGCTTGAGTATTTTCCAATAAACACTCATTAACTTCTCTATACAAGGTTTGGTGAGGTATTTATAGATTTCCCAACTCAAACTAGTCATTATTTGCTTGTTTACAAAAATCAGTACTATGATTGATCGATCATTGAAAAGTGATTGATCGATCAATCGATCATAATGGCTACATTTCTATCAGACATGAAAATTGATCGATGGACTAATACATCAATATTTTACCTTTGGTCCAGAAAAGTTAAGCTGATTGATCATTACCAAGGGATGCTCGATTAATCAAAACTCTCTCTGGTTGTGTAATATAAGTATGATGGATCAGTGCATTTTCTATGATCGATCATGCTTTATGTCCCTTACTGGCAAGGTTCTGTCTGACTAATCAATCAGGTGGGATGGCCAATCATTCCATTTGAAATTTGTATACATGGGCAGAAATGATCAATCAATCCAAGTGGGATGATCAATCATGCTTTATAGAATGAAATGGCCATGCTCTAGATGATCGATCAATCGATTATGGTTGATCGATCATGTTTTATATTTCTAGCCTGCATAGTTTTAGATGATCAATCATTACTCCATGGTTGATCAATCATTCCAATGTCATTTCAACAATGTTGACTTTTAAAGAATGGGCTCTAGCATGTTCTAAATGATGTTTATAATGTTCCTCAACATGTATAAGTACAAATTATGACCTAAAACTCCGATTTCATAGATGCACTTAAAGAAAATAGTTTAACATACTCACTTACATAAGTGACTGAGTTTTGACATTTTTACTAATTCACTTGAACTCAAGTCTTCTCGTTATCTTCTTCCTTGTGGGTACTTCTTCAAGAGACGTTCTTCAATGGTGTTTGAGGTATTGAGTTTGGCTTCAACATTTTGAGGCTTTAGACCCTGAAATGCATTTAATTTTTAAGGTAAAGTATCTAAAATACATAGATTTTCAAGTTGTTAGATCAATTAAGTTTTGTTATCATCAAAACCAACAAGGGAGTCAATCTATAGTCAACAATCTCCCCCTTTTTTATGATGACAAAACCTAACTTAGAAAAAATATAAATGTACACTTCCCTGAGGTTGGAGTTGAAATGATTTGTCCAAATTTAGCTTAAGCTCCCCCTAATATTTGCATAGTATGATTTGATCCATTTATGCATAAGATTTGTAGAATTTTGAGTGTCTAGGTCTTTTGATCCAAGTTCCCCATGTTTCTCCCCCATTTTGTCATACTCAAAAAGATAATAAAGCACACAAGGTATAAAAAAAATGGGTCAAAGGTCATATCATAGATAAGATTTTCAATTCTTTACAAAAAAAAGTGTGTACAAAGCTTTAAAATAAGTACATACAAGTATAACATAAAAATAAATGTACATTGAGAGTCAAAAAAGATGGGTGGATCCAAGAATGACTAAGCTGGAGGTTGGAGACGACTAAGGATGGTCTCAAGGAGGTGTTCAATCCTCCATTGTCCAGTCTTCAACTAGTCCTAGGTGGCAAGGATAGCTGCTTGAGTTGCCACTACATCATCAACAACTGCCTCAACGGCAATAAGACGGTCGGTGGAGGCTAAGCTTCCTTCTTCTATGTGTCGCCTCTTTGGAAATTAAAATTGGTCCACGGGAGGCTCAAGGATAAGCTTATCTCTTGAGGCTATTGTCTTCAGTGCAAATTCCTTTGGGATCCTCTCTTTTGAATCCATTGTCCTCTCCAGTTAGCAAATCCAAATTCGCCCACTTTAGTTTCTTCTATGGACATCTTCTTTTCCATGTCCATTAACACCTCATCTGACAAATCCAATACACAATGTAGGAGGATGGTTGTGATCTCCTGAGCGAATCGTTGGCTATCTTCCCTCAAGCTTACTGCAATGTCGCCCATCTAACTAACCATGAAGTATCATAAATTAAGTGGAACTTTCTAGAAGATCACCATCATCTAGAAAATGTCAGTTGTCATGAACCTAGAGAAGGTGCCCTTTCTCGATTCCAACACGTGAGTCACAATTTTCATAACGACTCTCTGAAGCATAGTGAGGTCCCAAATCCTGAAGATAGTGTCCTGGATGTTTTGTGGGAGGTCCTCATGTAAATATGGTGGCTAATTCTCTTTAATGTATCTAGTCATACCCATGATGGTGGAACCAAGGAGATTAGTCAGAGCTAGAGTCTATATAGAAATACACTATTTTCAACAAGCTAGGCGTTCATGGTGTTCTCTCACCTCCAGCTTGAGGGGGAGTATTGGAATATGGGCCCAAGCTCACATGACCAAGGGCCACACACCCAAGAGAGGTGAAAGATGGGCTCTAGCCCACATATTGAGAAGAAGGCCCACACATGGTGGCATGATGGTAAATAAAGAGTCATCTCATAAAGATGACATTGTTGTAATTAGTTTAAGTTTCATGAACATAATTATAATAGTATGCCTTTATTCATCTATAAATTGAGCCTCAAGGGGAGGGTTAGGACACAAGCCATATCCTCTTTCTACCTCCTATTTTCTCCCAACATGTCGTCTCTCCTTTTCTCCATGAGCTAAATCCATGAAGTCCTGAAAATCAACACTTGATGATGGGGTTCTTTCTTCTAACTTTGGACATTTGTTTCTTCTATATCCTGGTTTCCCACACTCATAACAAACATCGGTTTTCTTATGAAATTTATCATTTTGAGTTCTAAATTGGCCTTTCGTGAAAATTTTCTTCGTCCTATAAATTCTTTGAAGATGTCTAGTGATAAAACTCACCTCACTTGAGATGTCTAACTAAAATTATTTGAAGATGTCTAGTGATAAAACTCACCTCACTTGAGATGTCTAACTAGTGTTGCTTTCAGTACTCATTTTGGCTTTATGAGCAATGTTGTTCTTCTTAGGTTGTTTCTCTTCCTCAACATCATTTGGTTCCATCTCATATGTGAGAAATATTCCTACTAGCTCTTCTAAGCTTATAGTTCTAAAGTGAGAATTCTCATGAATGGTTGTCTTCCTCATGTTCCATGACTTTGGAAGTGCCTTGAGAAGTTTGCCATTTTTCCTATACAAGGAAATCTCTTCTCCTAAAATTTTCAAGTCATTGATTATATGAGTGAACCTTGAACTCATTTAAGCTATTGCCTCACCTGGTTTCATTTTGAATTCATTGCATTGAGCTATCAATAGGCTGATTCTAGAATCTTTTACTCTAGTGGTTCCTTCAAATGTGACCTCTAGTTTTTCCCAAATTTCATTCGTGGTCTTACATTTGGAGACCCTATTGAACTCATTTGGTCCTAAGGCACATAAAAAAAGTTTTATGGCATTGGAGTTTGTCTTGATCTAGTTTTTATCTTCCTTACTTAGCTCATTAAATCCTTTTGCAATCGGAAGGTCATTTTCAAGCTTTTGAGGCTCAAAAGGGCCATTTTTGGTTACATGTCATATGTCACAATTCGTGGGTTTAAGAAAGAACTCTATTCTTACCTTCCAATATCAATAGTTTATTCCATTAAACAAAGGTAGCGGATCACATATTGTCCTTCAGGAAGGAGCAATTTGTCTTGAGATGTCATTTGATCATTTGCAACATCAAGGGGATTTTGAATTCAATTAATTATTTGGCATGCTCTGATACACTACCTTGTGAATTGAGATGATCAAATTAAAACCAAGTTGTGAGTGTAACTCAAAATCATGCATAAAAGCATGTCAAGATAAGATGTAACATGCACACACCATAGGGACAAAGAGATTTTTTGTGTTCCTTTCGTGGTAGTCACTGCCCAAGAACCCATGCTTGGGAAAATTCTACTATTCTCAAAAACTCTAATAGTTATAATTACAAAAGAGATTTCATATCTCTTTAGCCACATGTAGCTCAATACATGTTTTTTACAACACAAATCTCCCCCAAGAGATTCATACTAGATTCTAGCTCTAGCTAGGCCTTTCTATCTAGATTATATAAGTTCTAGATGAACCTTTCACAAATACATGTAAAATAAAGGTAAAAATACACCATTACTTGGAGTGATGCTTCTCCTTGAGAGATTCAAGCTTCGTCTTCCTTTGTAGCACAATATGAAATGATAAAGGTGCTTCGACTATATGAATGCAAGGATCGATGAATGAGAAATGAGATTTTTCAAAGGTGTGAGGCTCTCTTTTTTACTCTAAAGCACTTTCAAAGGAATTTTTCTTCATAGAGATTAATGGCTTGAGTATTGTTACAATATGGGACCCACCATGAGGACGTGGGATACCAAGAAGAGTCCTCACCCAAGCTAGCACGAGTCAAGAAGATAAGAAGCACAGGCTGAAATGAGTTAGAAGACTTGAATATCAAGTGGGACCCACAAAGATACCACGAGCTGGTAATCTTATCAATATGAGTTGGAAGATCATGTGGAACCCACAAGGATAAGGCCACGATCTGGCCTCCTCTCTTATATTCACATTATTGAAGAAGAGTTCTATTTCAACTCATATTAGACTTTTAGTAGATTGTGTTATCTTTTCATGATAGACTTATCTTAGAGAGTTAGAGTTGGAATGTAATTAGGAGATTGAAAAGTTAATTGTATAAGGACTCTATCACTTCCTCTACTATAAATAGAGGTGTTGTAATTCAGAATTAATAAAGTTATTCATCTCCTTCTAGAGTAAATCTCTCTCTCTTTTCTTTTTTTCTTCTCAATACCCGAGAGCTCTTCTTCCCTTTTCTTCTTTTTCTTTCTCCTTTATCTTGCTCAGAATATTGGAAAAGGGATCCTAAATTCAACAAGTATTTTCCAATAAATACTCATTAAATTCTCTATACAGGGTTTGGTGGCGGCATTTATAGCTTTCCCAACTCAAACTAGCCATTATTTGCCTATTTACAAAAGTCAGTTGTTTGATTAATCGACCAATCGATCATAACGGCTACTTTCTGTCAAACAATAACTTATTGATAGTGGAATTTTTCCAAGCAAGGGTTTTTAGGCGGTGACTACCACTAGGGGAACATCAATAACAAAAAAAACTCTTTGTCCTTGAGGTGTGTGCATGTTACATCTTATCTTGACTTGACTTTATTAATGATTTTTAGTTACATGCACAACTTATTTTTAATTTGATAATCTCAATTCACCCCCCACTCTAGAAGCCACCTTGGCCAACAATATGATCTTATTAAATGTCATATTTCTAAATACAATCAGTCAGATGTCTTAATTTAATGTAAAATCATGTAATTTAAATCTAATGGATAATTAAGGTCATCATTTATTAAATTATTATTAATTTTTATGGCCAACACATAAACACAAGAGATCTCGAGAAAAGGCAAGAAGAGAGGAACTCTTGCTCATGGGAGAGAGGAGAGAGAAAACCGAAAGAGAGAAAGAAGAGAAAAAGAGAGAGAGGTGTACGAATGAATTTGAGCCAAGAGGAAGAGACTTGGTTGCTCTACCCCATGCCTTGAGGTTTCAAAGTTTTGGAGAGGTGTTTACAATGACTACAATGTCCTCAGGGCTACATGCTTCAAAAAGAAAAGGACATAAGAGGACATATACCAGCTTGTATATTTACAATTTTTTGACCGTAGGTTGACTCCCACATTGCTTTTGATGATAAAAAACTTAATTGAACTAATAACTTGAAAATCTAAAGTATTTTAGATACTTCACCTTCAAGAACATCTCAAGGTCTAAAGCATCAAAGCCAAAATGAAGACCTCAAGCATAATTGGAGAACATCTCATGAAGAATCTCCAACAAGGAAGAAGACTCAAGTTCAAGCATCTAAACTCAGTCAATTTTTTTAAGAGAGTATTCTAACTCATATTCCTTTAAGTACTTGTGAAATTGGAAATTTAGGATACAAATTCCATATAGACATGTTTAGAATCATCATACACATCACTTAGAAATAGGTTAAAGCGGTTAGAGAGAAATTTCATGCTTTATAAAATATGCACTTTTAATCTGGCATAGGAATGATCGATTGGTCACTAACAATGATCGATCATCCAAAATTGTGCAGGCCAGAAATATAATGCATGATCGATCAACCATATTTGATGGATGGATCAACCAGGACATGGCAATTTCATGCTATAATGCATGATCGATCATCCCTTGGAGATTGATCGATCATAGTTGTCTAGGTAAGCAAAATTTTCATGGAATGTTTGATCATCCCTCTAGGTTGATCAATCATACTTGTATTGCATAGCCAGAGGGAATCTCGATTGATTGATCAGCCACTGGAAATGATCGCTCAACTTAACTTTTATGGACCAACAACAATATATTGATCGATTAGTATACTGATCAATAAGTCATTGTCTGATAGAAAAATAGTCATTATGATAGATTGATCAATCAATCACTTACCATTGATCGATCAATCAATTGTCAGATTTTTTTAAATAGGCAAATAACTAGTAGTTTGAGGTGGGGAAGCGATAAATACCCCACCAAACCATGAGTAAAAGGGTGAATAAGCTTTTATTGGCATATCTTCAAGCCACAAATCTTTATCTTGCAAATTCCAACCAAAAGTGTTTTAGAGAGAAAGAGAGAGAGCCTTAATTTTGAAAAATCACCAATCTCTTTTAATCATCCTTGCACACATCATAGTACAAGCTCTTTAATCTATTCACAATGTGCTGCAAAGTAGGAGACAATTTGAATGTCTCAAGGATAATCATTTCTCCAAGTAAGGGTGTAATTTTTTCCTTTCTTTTTTTATGAAATTGTAAAAAGTTCATCTAAAACCTGTTAATCTAGATAGAAAGGCCTATCTAAAGCTAGAATCTAGTTGCAATATCTTGGGGAGATTAGCTTGTGTAAAATCGTGTATTGAGCTACATGTGACCAAAGAGACCCGGAATCTCTTTTGTAATTTTCTAGCTATTAGAGCGTAATAGTGGAAAATTTCCAAGCAAGGGTTCTTGGGTAGTGACTACCAATAGGAAAATATCAATAACAAAAAATCTATTTGTCTTTATGGTGTGTGCATGTTATTCTTTCATTTGAATTGCTTTTAGGCATGTATATTTAATCACATGTGCCAATGTTAATATCTCAATTCACCCACTTATTGAGAAGCCACCTGGAATAACACAATTCTATGCCATCTCTATGGAAGTTCTTATTTACTAGTCATGCCACCCCTACACATGTGGGGTGTGTTTTAACACTCCCCCTCAAACTAGTGTTTGTAACCTCACTTTGAAAATAATCTTGGTCAAGAAACTTATATGCTTGAAAATAATTTCTGATCGTGTGGCTTGAAAGAGAAATTTTGGTTGCCTTACTTTGATTTATCTTGTTCTAGTTCACATCTTTCATGTAGTCTTCATCTTGTTCTCATCCTTAGATATTCTACTCACATAAAATTTGATTGCCATGATACGTGGAATTCTTCACTATTAGTTACCTTTTTCTTGTACATCTTCTTCTACTTCTACCCCTCAAGCTAAGGATCTTTTTGTTCTTTACCAAGAGACCTGGCTTGCACAAAAATCACTCCTAGCCATACATCAAAGCTCCATACACAATCAAAATGGTCATAGTCTGAAACACACTCTGCTCAATTTCAAAGGTAGAAAAATGGCCCAAGATTAGGGCACAACAAGAGACTACTCACTTTTTTAAGTACACTCCTATACTTTTAGGTAATGGGTTTATAGGCATTGCTGCGGATAGATTTTAAAAAATACAAATCGAAAAAATTACTTTGAAGAATTAAAGGTGTCAATAAAAAGATAGCACTCTCATAATTCAAATGAAAGGAGGTGCACAATACAACTCTTCATACTTTCATATAAGACAAGTACTTTTTAACGCAACTTGACCAATTTGGCAATAAAATATTCAATAGATAAATTCTGAAATAATGGATATTTAGGATATTAACATTTTTAATTTAGAATGAGGAAGTAAGACTTTCTAATTCAAAGATTTTAGACTTCATTAAAAACAAAACTAAACTTGTATAGGGAAAGACTTCTCTTATGGAAACTAATGTAATGTAAGATCAAAGAAAGAAAACTTTTAAAGAAGGAAAGAAACTCAAGTTATTAAAATCTTAACTAGAATTTGAAAACAAATAGGAAAGTAAACCAACATTTACCAACTCAAAAAGTGAAGCAAAAAAATTTGGCTTAAATTTGGATTTTCACATGCAATAGGTAGCCAACATGACCTTTGATTCTTCCTATGTGGTTATCTATCTCTACAAAGATTAGATTTAGAAATGATTTATTGGGATACAAAGGAGACTCACATAGTTTTATTTTGAAGTATAATTATAAATATAAACTCCCAATCATGTTGGTACAAACCGTTCATAATGTTAAGGCTTCCAAGTGCTACATGAAACTTTTTTGCTATTTGACCTTTGCTGCTTTAGATGTCAATTGATCTCTCTATAAAAATCTTGTTGAATAATCTATTTTTTATTTGGAAACTAGACACAGTGAGCTTTCAAAGGTATATAATTTCTATATAAAACTTAAGGTAATGGAGTAAGAAAACCAATAAAAATAGGAATTGGGAAAGAAGACGAAAGGGAAAAATGAGAAAAATAAAGAAGTTCTCCTTATTTACTACCTATGGCACCCCTAGACATGTGGGTGTCTTTTAATTATTATTTTTTTCTATTTATTAAAAAATAAAAAAATCTCTCCTCTCTATGAAAGAGAAACGAGGGCCCTTATCTACTCCTCTTCCATCGCAATTGGGAATAACTGCATATTCATCCCTCAACATAACATCAGGTGAACCAACCATTCGAAATCATCATAAAGGTTTACATAAGCAAGTAGTAGTAAGTCGTTTTTTAGCAAATAGAGTCCAAATGTTGACACATGAACATGGAATGGAAAGTTTCATGTTTCTCTCTCATTTATATACATAAATGGATATATTTTATTATTTTTGATAGAAATAAAGATAAAACCGATAGAATTTGAGATTGTCTCAAATTGTAACTCTAAAACAATGTAAATACTTGTATTGATGAATGTAAAAGAGTCGTTTTTCTCTCTCATTTGCATACAGAAATAGATTAGATTTGATTATTGCGATGCCATCTACTCAACGTTCTTCTTAGAGGGTACCAAGAAGAGCTCTGCATGTCGTCCTCCACTCCTTGCCGCCTCCCGTCCTCTCTCTATATTTTTAATTTATTTAATTTATTTAATTTATTTAATTTATTTAATTTATTTAATTTATTTTAAGAAATTAAATATTTTAAAACGTAAAAGTTTATTTACCTCCAAGTTTACACAATCAATTAGTAGTATTTAGAACGTTGATTGTTTACAAAATTACAATATCTAGGAAAACATGGTCTAAAATAAACAACCAAATGAACAAAATAGTAAAGGAATTGAAATTCTAATGAGCTAAATATGTATCAATTTATCTCGATTAAGCTAAATATGCTAAAAAGCTAATGAATAAAAATGCAATTTTTTTCTTATGAATCGTTCAAATGGTTAAGGTTCCATAAAAAGGGGGGTGAATTGAGTTCTTTTTTAAAATTTAAATGTGAATATAATTAATAAATGTAATACAAGATAAAAAGCACATATGGAAACACCACCCAAGAACTCCTGCACCTTCACTAATATCTCTAGTAAAAATAAAAATAGAATTTTGACTCCTTTTGGACCAATGATGCAATCCTTAATTGCACACCCAAGAGATCTTATACAAATAGATTCTAGATCTAGCTGAAACTCCACTTTCTAGATTCAAGGCTCTAGATAGTTTAATCTCTAGATTCTACAATTATATAAAAATTTATATACTCCCAATTATTTAAGCACAAGCTAACATGTGAATTGGAGCTTCAACTAGAATGAAAATGATGAAAAACCAATGGAGAAGTGGTGAAGTTGAAATAATTTGAGAAAATGAGAAAAAAACTTCTCTTTTTTTTAGAAAAAAAGTTCACTTTCATGAAGACAGAGGATTTTTACATGATTGGGGACGTGTCTAAGACTTCTATTTTATAAGTTAAAAAACAAAACTACCCATTTTAGAGCATTGGAAAAAATTTAAAAAAAATTGTTTCACTACCATTATTGATTATTCACTTTCCAGTGATTTATCATTGGCCTCCAACAACTCTATTATTTGAATTCACATAGCCAGTTGATCTACCAGTTCATAGATCATGCATTTTTCAAAAGTCAACAATTTTTTATTTATCGGTCATGCTTTATAGACGATGATTGATCATGCTTTATAAACTTGTTGTACAACATTTTGGATGATCGATCCTTGTGAGTCATTGATTGATCATTTTTTTTCAACATATGGTCCATCATTGTATGTGATTGATCAAACATTGTCACCAAGTTATGCATAACACTTCAATTTTAATCCATTTCAAAATTTCAATCCATTCAAAACTTGGTGAAATTTTGTAGGATGGTTCCAAAGATATTTTAAAGCATTCTTATGATGATTTTGAAGATGTTATTGAAATATAATGCCCTTATATCTTTTTTTTAGATTAATGATCGGTATGGTTCAAAAAAGATGAGTTTTGAGTTTCAAATGAAGTTTAAAATAGATAAAAACAAATCTATTAGTATGGATTTAAAATATGACTTACCAAAACCTTTCTAAAATATATATATATATATATATATATATATATATATATATGATGATGATGATGATGATGCTGATGATCTTTTAGTATGAATTTGAAAATATGAATAACTTAACACTCCATGCATGCTTTTGGAAGAAAGAAGATCACTCTTACATATAAGGAGTTCTTAAGTTCTAAATTTTTATCCTAAACTTTAGTCTTCAATTCTTCATGCTCTAACTTCTTGTAAGTTCTTCTTCATAACATCATTTCTTCAATGTCTTCTTGTTTTGGATCTTGACTTGGCAACATAGACCATATATATTTAAGCTACAAGACAAGAGTAAAAAATATACTAATAAAACCATTAGTAGCACACTTTCAAGCTACTCATTTTGTTATCATAAAAATAATGTATATCAACATGATTTACTTCTTGGTCTAACACAATTGGCCAGCTAAATGTTTATTTTTAGTATTTTTTTCTCACTCATATTATTCATTTGGCTAGGGGCATCGTAGTAAGACATGCTTCTTTGGCAGACAATGCTTCCTTTCTTTTCTCTTCCGCATTCATTAGCCTAGTCATCTAAAATGGTTTAGTGAATGAATCTTACCAACAACTTTTCTCTCTCCTATTTGTTTGAACCGGTGTTATTTGATCGAGTAGTCTTTAACTGCACCATTTCTATTCTTGTCTTTTTAAGTTTATTCATTCAATAAGCTAGGGAAAACTAATCCAAACATTGCCTTTTCTATTTTCTCTTCGGTCAAACAGACGTCACGAATTCTTGAGAACAGGTTAGTCCTTTTTTCGTTCAGTCAGTCATGGGCTGATAGGATGGTTGTGTTGCCAATTTTTTCCTATGAATTATTGCTGATAAACAATTAGTTTCTAAATGAACATTATCATCAAAATTAACTTCATGCAGATCTTTTGGCCAAAACCAATGAGTTGCTAACAGATCCCTTTATGGTTCTATGCAAAAGTGCTTAGTTATTTGTTGAAAAATCCTTTTATAGGTCTATGCAAAAAGTGCCTAGTTAGTTACTGGAAAAATCCTTTTGTAGGTCTAGGAGAGCATTGTGTGTCATAAATCTGTATGAGGGTAATTATAAATGGGCTATTGTGATAATTTGAGTAGCATAAATCCTTACACAAATTGCATCGCAATTGGCTTTTTGTGGTGGTATGATGTATATAATGTTTGGTGCCTCGACATGTTGAATTAACATAGAGCAAAAAATACATTAGGAGTAGATTTTTCGTCTAAGAAAGGAGTTTGAAGCATTATAAATCCCTGTGTTCATTGTGTGATTATTCATTTTTGCTTGAACATTGAATGTAAAATTTGAATTGTCAATTAATATATGTAAAAAGTGTTAATACACATTAGATCAAGCAAAAAGAGTATTGCTAGGAGAGTCAAAGACCATAGAGAATTTTACCACTTCATGTTAATAGAATATATTTCTACTAATAAAAATTATAGGAAAATACAAATGATTTTTATTTTTTTTTTGCTTAACCAAAATTCTCTAATGTTTTTATTGACTTTACGGAATAAAAATTACCCCAATTCATCAAAAATTGTTAATTGGGAATTGAAAATAAATTTTATTTTATTCCATGTGAAACATTGAAAGATATAAATTAAGGTAAGAGTTAAAAAAAGATTAAAAAAATGTCATTTTATTTCCTATAACAGCTTAAATGGTCCGTCATTATTCTTTGGTGGCTATTTTGTCTAAACTTATCCAAAAAAATCCCTTCATTTCTTTTTTTGAGTTATTCGTCTTTCTAGGATGAAAGAAATAATAGACTCTACGACTGTGGAGCGCTCTTTGTGGAGTCTAAAAAATTATCATCGAATTACAATTATACCATTATACGATGAAAGATTTCAAGGAACTCAATACATCAAGGCAATGCTACATAGGAAGCAGAAGTATAGAGGAGTTTCATGCTTTTATAGAGAATAAAATATCATATGCTCTTTCCAAATTAGACCTTAGTTGGGTTATTCGTGATAGCACAACTAAGTTTTATGTACATGCCTTCAATATTAAATTTCTAATCACTTCTAATTTTTAAATGATTAAAGTCTCAACTCACTTATGACTCAACCTTGATTGGTCAAAGTTGACTGAACTGGATTCAATTAAACTCAATCACTCGATTTAAGGACAAATTAGGATTAATAGTATAAACAACACAACTAATTTAACAATGGAATGATTCAACCCAATGTTACAAAAACCTAAATCGAATCTTGCCAGTTGAACTAAGTTCAACTCGGCTCATTCTTTCCATCACAAACTACGTGATAAAAGTGCAGTCCTAAAGTTATTTAAATATGACTAACCAACGCGGTTTTGATGAGTTACTTGTTGACTTGACCAATAGGGCAGATGTGTATAAGGGACACCCACCCTTGTATGTCTTAGTGAAGGGAGAAAGCGTTATTCTCCACTCCCCACTCCAAATGTTGGTAGCGCACCCACCTCTCACTTTTGTTGAATTTATGAAAAAGTGAAATACTTCATTGCCATCAATAACTTGTTGTAATAAGAGTACATGAACCTCTATTTATAATAGAGGAAGGTAGTAGAGACCAATTACAATAAAACTACCCTTGTCCCAATTACACCCAAACTCTAACACTTAAAAATAAGTCCTAACATAATTAAATAACTCAATATAGATAAAAGACAAACATAACTCAAACTAAAACTCTTCTTTGACGTGACCATAAGATAAGATACTTTTGTGAGTCCTTCTTGATCTTCCAACTAATGTGATATGGATGCCAGCACATGGTAATCATTATGGTCCTACTTCTTATGGGTTTGGGCCCATCTTGTGGGCTTTCCTTGTTCATGTGGGCTTGAGCTTATCTTCCAACACTCCCCCTCAAGCTGGGGGTGAGAGAACAACATGAACTCCCAGCTTGCTGCAAATGATGTATAGAATATTTTTGTATAAAATGACACATCTTCCAATCTGCGTTCATCTTCCAATACTCCCCCTCACACTATTGCGCCCTTCCATGAGGCCCTGCGGCATAATATAAGTGAGAGTAAAAATCACTCCTAGCCGGTAAGCCATTGCTCCATACACCAATCCTAATGCTGGATGTAGAGCACACTCCATCTTCCATCGGAAGTATGTCTATCGATATTGCTCTGAAGTGTCCACCACCGTGTCCCTCCACAGGACAAACACTCTCAAGTGGTAGGAGACATAAAAGCCATTACGGGGGGGGGGGGGGGGGGGGGGGGGGGGGGGGGGGGGGGGTGATAACATAGATGTAACAATAAGTTCCTCCGTTATGGTTTCCAAATCGTGATATTTTTTTACAAGGCTTATCATGGTTTCCCAACCGTGATATTTTTTGACAGAGTTTCCTCCGTCATGGTTTCCCAATCGTGATTTTTGTTTTATAGGGCCCATCATGGTTTCCCAACCATGATATTTTTTTATAGGTATCCTCCGTCATGGTTTCCCAACAGTGATATTTTTTACTGGGTAAAATAAATGATGATGTGAAGCCACCTCTTCTTCAATAATAATGTCCCCAAAGAGACATAATAGCTGCAGCTAAATATAACACGACAATCTTCCAACTCATATTACATGAACCAAGTAATAAACTTTGTAAAAGAACCCATGAAATAATCCGATATAAAAATTTCTTCTTAGATGCACAAGCTTCATCTTTTGTGCTCCCCCTTTCTTGAATATTTTGGTCACATAAACATTATTCACAACATATGAAATAAAATACCTCTTTTTTGTACTTTTTCTACTTCTCCTCGTCAAGTTGGGAGGTAATGGCAGCGATCCTAACTTGAACCAAATATCATAGATGTAGAAATGGGGCAAAATAACATAGACGTATAAATAAGCCATCAAACCAGGGAGAAGTGAGATATTTTCCTGATATATCAACTCAAAAAGTGACTCAAAACAATGGGCATAAATTCGAATTTTTCAATACAACAGAATACCAGCATGAATTTTGATTCTTCCAATGCGAATATATCTTTAAATATAGATCAGATTGACATAAAATTTTCTTCTTTTGAAACTATACTTAAATACATTTCATCCAAGTATAACATATCTTCATAAAATATAATTATCAGAAGATAAATAATCTGATAGATTTCAGTCTTTGTCATATGGCCGAACTACGTACGGTTTCTCCTTTTTTTCCAGAATGACCATTGACTCTTCCAAGATCAATATCTCCTTATAAAAAAATCATACCGAGAATCGGTTGAATAGGTAAGAAAATAGATTTATAGATATTTTTTTATGTATAATTCTCCATATAAAGTCTCTTTATTGATAGAATAAAATACCTCTGAAGTTTTGGCTTTCTACTGCCGTTCAAACCTCTTTTTCAATCTGACCTTTACTACTTCAAATATCAATTTCACTTTGTAGATAACTCAGATAAAAAATTGGTTGAATAGGTAAAAGAATAGACTTACAGATATTTCTTTTGATATATGTTTCTCCATATAAATTCTAGTTCTTGATAGCAAAAAATACCTCAGAATCTGAAGATTGCTGCTGCTGCTCGAACCTTTTTGCAATTTGACCTTCGCTCATTCAAATATCGATATCTCTCTATAGATAACTCCTATTAGAACAAATCATTTTTCTTTGGAAGTTAGACTCAAATATCTTTCCATCAATATATAATTTGTAATATGAAAAACTCTGTATATGGGTAAAAAAACGCAAAGAAAACTACAGGTATAGGGACTAAAAAAAATAACTACGAACCTAGACTTAGGGTTTAGGGTTTAGGGTTTAGAGAAAAGGATCACATTACCTTTGTGAGTTGACCAAGTCAACTCACAGAACCTGCTCTGATACCATGTTGAATTTATGGCAAAGTAAAATACTTCATTGACATCAATAACTTGTTGTAATCAGAGTACATAAACCTCTATTTATAATAGAGGAAAGTAGTAGAGTCCAATTACAATGAAACTACCCTTGTCCTAATTACACCCAATCTCTAACACTTAAAATAAGTCCTAACATAATTAAATAACTCAATATAGATAAAAGACAAACATAACTCAAACTAAAACTCTTCTTTGATGTGACCATAAGATAGGATACTTTTGTGAGTCCTTTTTTATTTTCCAACTAATGTGATAAGGATGTCAGCTCATGGTAATTATTGTGGGTCCTACTTCTTATGGGTTTGGACCCATCTTATGGGCCTTCCTTGGTCGTGTGACCTATCTTATAATAATCTTAGATATGTGGGCCTTCCTTGGTCGTGTGGGCTTGAACTTATCTTCCAACAACTTTTGTTGGAATTTTAGGAAAAGAAAATAATTCATTAAAGGTGTGTTAAATTGAGTAGAATGACCTTCTATTTGTAAAAGAAGAAATACTTAAAGTCGGCGCATAATTAAACTATCCATGTCTTAGTTATATTCAAAGCTTATCTCCCAAATTGAAATTCTAAAACAAATAAGCAATTGCAACATAAACAAAGACTAATAACACTATAATGTTTCCTTGGTAGGAATATTTTCTATGATTTTCATCTATGACTTTTCCATAATTATTTCTCCTGTGCTAGATTCTTTACCCTGAGAGTCATGTAAAACTCTTCCGAAGCTGCTCTTCAAGTCTCCTTCTCAATCTAGAGCTGCTAACTTCAACTTACAAAAAAAATTCTTGGTCTTTATCTTCAATACTTTGGGTTACAAAAATCCTTTAAAGATGGAAGTTCTTCGTCTTTTATTTTCTCTTACACTTGGATCTTCTAGTCACATAATTTTTTTTTATCACAACATATATAATTTTTCATTGTAGGCTAATACCACCAACAATCTCTTTCTTTTACATCTTCTACTTCTCTCCCTTAAATTGGTGATCCAACTTTCTTTTCAAGAGGCCTAGCTTGCACAAAACAAAAATAAGAGAAAAAATCACTCCTAACCAAACAATAAAACTTCATACACCAATCAAAATAATTTAACTCTAAAAAACCTCTACACAATTAGAAAGGAGGAAAAAAGGCCTACTTTTTAAGAGTTGCTTAGAAAAAAAAATCACCACTTAGGTGAATAAAAAAACTTGACCCGTGTTGAATATTAGACGTTCACCTATTTTATATAGGTAATGGGTCTACATGTATTGTTGTGAAGTGATAAAGAAAAAATAATAAGTTAAAGAAATACTAGAGGTTTAACAACCTACAAAAAATTATGGAAATTTTGAGAATTTTGGAGGACTAAAAATGGCATTTTAAACAAAAAAATTCTAGGGGAGCCAAATTAATAAACAAGATGGGCCAAGTATAACCTCAAATTTTTTTTCTAAAGAGTGTTATTTGGAAGAAATTTTTAGGGATATTATTTGGACTAAAATTCCAGGAAATAACAATATGGAAGATACACTTAAAACAGACAAGCAGTACAAAACTATAGAGGAGACGTCGGGCCAAACCACCTCGAGTAATCTCTCCTCAAAATCAAAATAATAATTTTATTAAGAAAGAACTTATCAACTTGTGAACCTAACCAGGCTAGACTTGATTATACCAAACCATCTATAAAGTTACTAAATTTGACTCTCCCTGCCAAATTTAACACCCTTCATCTTCAATTCCTGCTTCTTCAACAATTTCTGTTTTGGCACGACCCATCTACCTAGTGTGAGATTCAAAACCAAAATAAGATCAGTGATGCACTTTAATAAGGAACTATAAGAGGAGACGGGTCAGTAGTGGAGCGAGCATTTCATAAAATTTCTTCCCCTCCCATGATTCCATATTTGGAGATATTTGTCAAAACACTAGTAGCAACGGTAAGCTCTGTAAGAACAAACAGCCGTTCTTCATGCTGAAGCCATGTGTTAAGTCTCCATTATCATTGTACAATACTAGTCTGCTTAATGGAGGGAGGCTCTATTGTTCGGCACCACCATCTAAGGCCTGCTTATTCTTCTAACCGATCATCTTGACCACATCATTAAAGCTCATAATTGGCGCTGTTTATAGTTTCACAGGGATTAGATAGCGGTAGATTCGCTTCAATGAGGGTTGGATCAAGGCACTCATCAACTGAAAGAAGTTGAAACCATTCGTGAGCAGACAAGGGAATAAATTTTCCACAGATACAATCAACGATAGAGATAAAAAGGATAACGGAGATTTTTTCTTATTTATAAATAATTTTCCACCTAATTTTTTATTATTATAAATACAAACGTCATAACTAATTTTTTCTGTTATTTCCTATAACAAAGACAAAAGCAAATGAAAAATGATCAAAGAGAATTGTTTCCAATAAGATTTTTTTTAACAAAAAAACCATTATAAAAATGATTTTTCTGACCTGATTTTTACTATTTGCAGTAATGAAATCAAAACTTTCAGAATCAAACCCATCCGTTACCCGGTCATTGATGGCATCAAAGAAACAGAACATGTCACTGGGTGGAATCAGATTGTACCGTGACTAATTCTGAAATAAAGTGGACTGTCGCGCATTCCCTTCGATAACGCGCCAAGCCGACGGCGAGGACAAAATTGCTAACGATTCCTGACCCTTGTCCTTGTCAAGTTGGTGACTCACTGGGTCCCGTACCACATTCGATTTCGACTAACACCTTGCTTTTTCGAGAATACTTGGGGGTTGTTTAAAAGAGGAACAAGTCATGCACTGCACCAGCCTTTCAGGCTTTCACCGTCACTCGTTCGAACCTGTGCAGTCGACCAGGTGAGCGACAATCCCGACGCACATGTTCAGATGTACTCGCATTGAAAGGAGAATGGAATATGTGAACCATCGGCGCATTTTAGGAGTTGTCAGGCGGTAGACATCCTCTGTTAGCTTAGCAGTTGCAATTCCGTATCGGGGAGGGGCTTCGTTTCTCCGTCTCCGACCTCCTCGGCGACATGCGTTTCGGTGGCTTCGGCGGACAGGGTCACACCCGCTACTTTAGACACCGCCAATTCATAAACGTCCGCGCGCTTCCGTCGGTTTCTGCTCACACATGTGCGGGAATAAGGAAAGCACGGACGCGATTCCACCGAGTCCAGCCCGGCGACTTCCAAGAACTCCGGCGTCGGCATCCACACCTTCCGCCAGGACGTCGTACGAAACCACCATCTCCTCCTCCGCCCGGACGCCCTTCTACCCTTCTTCCAGCAACAAAAATTCCTCCACCGCCTCCACCTCCAGCCACACATCCTCGCTCGCGAGCCTCCGAGATTCACTCCCCGAGAACCCCCACATTTACTCCTTCCACGAGATCGCGGCCGCCACCAACAACTTCCTCGCCCCCCGCATCTCCGCCTCCTCCGCTGCATGGCGCTGCTCCGTCCGCGACAAGGACGTTGTGGTCATCCAGCGCCGTCTCCACCGGCCGCTGCCCACCTCAGAGCTACGCCGGCGACTCGCCATTCTCTGCAAATCTCACCACGCCGCGCTCGCCAAACTCCTCGGCGCCGCCCTCTCCGGCGATTACATCTACATTGTCTACGAATTCGTCAAAGGGGCCAACCTATTCGAGTGCCTCCGGAACCCTAGGAACCCTGAGTACACCGTCCTCGGCACCTGGCTTTCGCGAATGCAAATCGCGGAAGATGTCGCCCATGGGCTGGAGTACATGCACCACTCCACCGGACTGGACCTCGTTCTTGTCCACAACCACATCAAGTCCTCGACGATCATCCTCACCGATCCGGATCTTCGCGCGAAAATCTGCCATTTCGGCATGGCGGAACTCACGGGCGAGATCGCGGACGAGCCGGTGGGGGAAATCGAGGAGGAGGGCGCGTTAAGGAGAAGCGCCAGCCGGACAACGAAAGTAGAGGGAACGAGGGGGTACATGGCGCCGGAGATAATCGCCGGGGGGAACGCGTCGCAGAAATCGGACGTGTACGCGGTTGGAGTGGTTTTACTGGAGCTTCTTTCGGGCGCGGAGGCGCTGAAGTACCGGTTCGATAAGAGGACGGGAGACTACGAGAGAGTATCGCAGATAGCGATGGCTGCAGAGGCGGCTGAGGCGGAGGACGACGGGAAGCTGCGGCGGTGGATAGATAGGCGGCTGAGGGACTCGTACCCGACCGACGTGGCGAAAAAGTTGACACGTCTGGCGCTGGAGTGCGTCCACGTGGAGGCAGATAAACGGCCGGATATGAGTCGCGTGAAGGGGAAGATTTCGAGGCATTATTTGGAGTCGAAGGCTTGGTCGGATAAAGTAAAGATTCCGACGGAGTTTACGGTTTCCGTGGCGGGGAGGTGACTTGACTTGAGACTTGAGAAGGCCGTGTGCGATTACGTCACTTGTGTCATTGTCGATTTTTTAGTAAATTGATGCCGGATGTTTTGCTCATAATTGATCGGCTCTAAGGAACGTTATCCGATAACGTTACAGCCAAAACAAAAATTCTTTTATAACGTACGTGGTTTTACATCTGGGACTCTGGAATTTTCTTTTCTTTTTTACACTTATTTATTTTAATAATGATTTTCTTGTTTTTTTAATCTCTTTCGATTAAAAAGAAAAGTGGTTAGAAAAGAAACCAGGTGGATACGCAACACGTGTCCCATTATTAAAGTAAAACAGTCAATCTCAGAAAGTCAAATATTATTTCTGTTTTATTTTTAATTTTATTACTGCAAGTCAAATGTTAGGTTTTGAATCAGGTTATAAGACATGATTCAAATCCAGGCTGCACTTAGCCTTTTGAATGATATTGGCTTTATTTTATTTAAAATAATATATTTTTATTTGTTATTAAAATTTGATTAAATGATTAGGCGTTTTTAGTGCTAAAAAAGTATGGGTAACCCAGAATGGCACTTCTCATGAGACTCAAAAATAAATATAAGTGATTTTGAAGATTGAATTTGGGCAAGTTTGAGTTTGACTTGACTTTGAAGATTTCAACCTTGAGCCTTAATGATAATTTTAAATGAGTTAAGACTCGAGCCCTCATTGGGTTCAAGCTCAATATTTATTTAAAATTATAAAAATAAAAAATTATTAAAATGGACAAGGAGAATTTTGTGATGAGGTCTGTACTATTAAAATGCACATTATCATTGAGGAACTCAAGACTTTACAATGGAGCATACCAATGTATAATAACCAATTTCATAGACCCAATAAAAAGAATAAACTTTTCCATTAATAACGTCTATTCTATTGGCAAACAACATCGGATGTTGAAGGACCCAAATGAGTTGAATGGTTGGTCATATTTGAGGTTTGAAGGAAATAATAGCAATAACCAATCTACTAAAAAGGGAATTGACGAGAGCAATTAAGGTAAAAAGTATTTTCATAAGAAAATAAATAGTAATCAGTCCCCTCACGAACTAACAAGTTGAGTTTGGCATGTTATACTTAATGTGCTTTATTCCAAGTTTATACTTAGATTCAGCTCAAGGAAAAATTGAATTGAGCTGAGCTTTTCATGAGTCAAACTTGAGCTCTTTGCAAGTTAATTTGGCTCAGTGCCACCTATAAAGGAGACCATTGAAAGCACAAGAAAGAGATCTTATGGAATATTAAGTAAATTGGTTTTGTTTGATACATACCTTTTGAGAAACACAAAAGGTTGACAAAATTCTTAGAAACATGCTAGAGGAATAGATACTCAAGGTGACAAATATCAATGAGATTAGAGTGAGTTTGTCACTTTAGAACAAATAATGGGTAACTTTATTGTTTATGAAATGAGTATAAAAGAATATCAAAGAAAAAATTAGACATAGGAAGTTTAATGCTTTGGTATATGATAAAAGTGACTGCTCTTCTTGTGATTCAAAATTGGATGACAATAATATTGCCATGTGTTGAAATATTAGAAGAAGATTTAGCTATTTTGGCTTATATTATTTGTTGTAACTTTTCTTTTATTTGAGCTTTAACTCCTTTGTGTAATGTTAGGGGCATTTTAGTCATGTAACAACTAAACCACTATAAAGTTCTATGAGAAGGATGTGTAGTGTGTGCTGCCCTAATTTCAGGGTTAGCTATTGAACAATAAACTCTTCTTGATCTCCAATTTGACTCTTCTACTTCGTATTTTCTCCTTTCTCACTTCTTCTTCCTCATGCGTGTTCTGCTCGCTATACCTATGCTTCTCATACTTTCTACAGTGTCTTGGTATCAGAGCGAGCATAATCCAACTGAGTGCCAATCCAAGCAATTGTTTCTTGATCACCTTAGAGCCTGAGTTTTTGTGCGGCAAAAAGCAAGTCTCCTGATCTTTTTACATCATAAGTTTTTTTTTTTGCTTTTGTTTTTTTGCAGTTCTTATTTTGAGCACACCCAAGGCAGGGTGATTTGTCTAATGTAAACGTTAAAGAGAACTTGAAGAAGTATCTCTATAACCAGATTTGGAGTTCCTCATAAAAGAGGTAATTGCATGTATCTTATTTTCTATGTTCCTCACTTGGTTATCATTGCAATAAAGGATAGGTCTTGGAGTTGCTTTTGTGTTCATGATAGCATAAAGAAGGAAGAATAGTTTTCTAGAATCTAGTTGCGAGATTGGACTTGGACAAGGATTCCAAATTGAACTAAGAATTGCATGTTGATTTTAGGATTCCTTAATATCAAGGAGAAGAAGAACCGAAGAAGAAGAAGAAGTGGGAAGAGAAAAGAGAGAAGAAAGAGAGAAAGAGAGAGAGAGAGAGAGAATAGGTGGTATGGACAGGGATGGTACTAGAATTCTTACTAAAGTGGAGGTAATCTCGACTAATGGTTAAAGAACCATTATTATGAAGGATAAAATTTAAGCCGAGAATAAAGTCTACTTTAAGATGGAGGTCACGAACCCAGGTTAAAGGTAAAGGATAGGAGCTAGAGAAGGAAGAGAAGTTAGTAAAAAAATGGATTTTTCCATCATCAAAATAAGTGGTATACGGATTATAAGAACCATCTACTTGTTGGCTAAAACCCTGTTTCTGGGTCTTCTTGAGATATCTAGAAGGAACTAAACGGCTGTGAATAATACATTTGGTGCAGTCGGAGTCTACTAAAGCATCTAAAATAATGGATTGTTTATCGGGAAAGATAATTTTAGATCTAACTAAAATACTGGAAAAAGATTTATCTTGGTTACAGACTAGAGATGTTTCGGGTTCATCTAGGCCTACTGTAATACCATCATAAGTGTCTTTCTCAATAGTATCTAGTCTATGTTTAAGCAAAGAAATTTCAGCTTCACAGTTATCTATTTTTCTCGCCATAATTTCTAATTTTGTATTATAAATCTTATTAGGTTGAGGTTGATCTACTGGTGCTATGCCTAACTGTTTGAGACAAGGGAGACAAGCTTCTAGAAAGCACTGTGAGCATTTGTCTCTCTGTTTCTTGCTTGGATACCATTTGCATCTGAAACAAGGGTTACTATCTAATCCTGTAAACCATAACCAAGAATGTGTGCAATCTAAAGTTGTATCCATGAGGTCTATATTTTCATCTAGATCTAAATCTAAAATAAGATCATCTTCAGAATCAGACGTCTCATAAGGAACATTGGGAATGCTGACTATGCTATAGATGGATTCTGTATCTGACATATACTCGTCTACTTCAATAAGGTCTTGTCGTTTTCTACAAGAGCTGATCTTCTAGAATTAATATTTTGTCTTTTCGGACAAGTATTAGCTAAGTGTTCAGTTTGTCCACAAATACAACATGAAAGTTTATTCTTATAGGTTCTTTTAGGGTTAAATCGCCTAACATGTCTATCTTTATTAAGATAGGGTTTTCTACTTTTAGATCTTCTAATAAAATATCCTTTTTTGACAAATCCTTTTGTTCTTCTGGGTTTTTGTCTAGAGTCTTTTAAGCCATAAGCTTGGGTCGTATATATTTGTTTACAAAAACCAAAGTCATCTCCTTTAAGTTGTCTCTGAATTTGGATATCTGTGCATTTTTCTCGTAAAATGGTCATAATAAACTTTGTTCTTTGTCCTATGGAATATACAGAAGTAGGGTTAGCATTTTCTATATTCTGCCATTTCTCATATATTTCTTTCACTAAAGCTCCTGGTAATTTTCTAAAGAGTTTTATGCCAAAGTCTTTATTAAAAGCGTTTCCTGAAATGCAAGTGTAATAAAAATAATCTTGTAAGAATTTTTTAACATACTTGTAATTATGTAAGCTAAGTTGTTCTAAATATATAACAACATCTTTTTGTATTGTTATAGACCCTAAATTAGGGTCATCTCCTGTTACTAACTGAAAAACTTTATTACCAAAATTATAAGGATTTGATCCTAGGCTCATTAATTGCCCAAATTCTTCTGGATTTTATCTTTCATAACTTTCCCAAAGGGCTTTAACACTTTCTCCTAAAAAAGTTTCTAAATACCTATACATTTCTTCTACATCTTGGGAAGAAAAATTCTGAATATAGTCTGAGACTACTTGGTTTTTCCATAAGTCTAGGACAGTAGTCCATTCTTGAGGATCATGGGCAGAAAGATTAAGAATCTTTCCTTTGACCTTATCTTGGAAAGAGATAGGTCTTTCTGTTTCTTTTCTTTTTCCTTTTGGATGTATCTTTTTATCAAAGTGAACTGGTTCTGTGTACGGGAGTCTAGGCATATTGCCGGAATTAAAAACTTCTCTAGGTGGAGGTTTGGGATAGGTAGAATATGTTCCTGGATGATTAACATAACTTTCTTCTTCCATATATTCTTTTATGCTGATGGAATCCTCTTCTTTAGGTTCGAGAGGCATTTTACCTTTCCTAATATTTCTTTCATTATCATAATATAAATATTCTTCTTCTTTCAAGCTTTTCTTTTTGATCAAATCTTCTTCTAAATGAAGTAGTTCTCTTTCTTCTAATTGTAATCCTAATTCTTTCGGATATATTATCTCATCTATTTCTGACTCAATATTGACTAATTTTCTTTCTTCTAATTGTAATCCTAATTCTTTCGGATATATTATCTCATCTATTTCTAACTCAATATTGACTAAGTCATAATTTTCACTGGATATAGATTCAGTTTCTTCTATATTTTTCTATTCATAACTATTAAATCTAATATTTATATTTCCTTTTGTATCTGTGTACATTATGCTTTCCTCTGGACTAATGATTTTTTCTTCTCTGAATTTCAGGTTCCAGTCTAATCCTGCTAAATCGTCTGGAGAATATTTTATTGGTTTAAGTAATTTTATTCCTTTATTTCCAATTAGATTTACTACATCATCTATCTTAATTTTAAATCTAGTAGTACTAGAGCATGTACATCATCCTAAAAATCCTATGCATATTAATAAATTATTTCCTACAAAGGATTCATATCCTTTGGTCTGTATTCCTATTTTTATATATTTTTTAAAATCTTGTAAGCCTATGAGAAAATCTAGGGAACAATAAAATATTCCTCCATTCTGATTCATATCTACTTCAGTAATTCCTAACATAGCTTTTTTAGGGTCTGCCCATCTATCATCATATATACTTAGAAGAGTTTTTGTTCCTAAATGTTTTCTTCCTAATCCTTTTATTCCTATGACAATTAACCCTAAATGAATTAAGGTATAAATCTTTTTGATTTCTCTAAAGGCTTGTTCGGCAATTAAATTAATATTAACAACATCTTGTCCTACACAGCTTATCTGTATTTCTCTATAATGTCTAAATAATCCTGTCTGGAAATTTAAAGGTCCAGGTCTGTAGAGCTGTTTTGGGTTCAGGAGATTTAACTGATTATTACTAAACAGATTAATATCTTGGTCTACATTTATTATTTCGTCTAATTGTATATCCCTTTGATCTAGGCTTCGCCTACCAATAATTATATCTATAATGTTCGGGTTTCTATAAGAGCTACCTATTTCTGAGATGTTGTCGGTTTCTGTACTTCTCCGTGAAACTGCCATGATCTTTTAGGAGGTATAGTCTTAGGTTGATCTATTTTTACAGCTTTTAGTTTTTGTGTTATTAATTCTATTTCTTTATCAATATTCTGTTGGGAACCCTTACTAGTTTTCAAGTAATCTAAATTTTCAGATAAGCTGTCTGTTTTTTCTTTTAATGTTTTTAATTCGTCTTGTATTCTGTTCAAAATAAATTCTATATCAGTAAGTTTATCCTGAAGATTACTTCCTAAGCTGATTATCAAATCTGTGATACTATTAAGATGAGAATTGGTACCGTGTAAACTATGTTCTTCACTATTAAAATGACACTTAAGGGAAGTTGTTCCTAAGTATTTAAAATCAAATTTTGACACAATTCTCAAGTCTAAATATTCTATCTTTTTAAAAGGATCCAGGATGCTAAGGGCTCTGACACCAATTTTCTGGGGGGTACTCTTTTAATCTGGAGTATTCAGATTCTGTGTATTTAGACCTCTTCTAAGTATTTGTCTTCTAGGTATTCTAGGGATGAATATAGGTCTAGGGGTTTCAAAAACTCTGATATAATTATTTAGAGACAGAGTAAAACAGATAAAACTAAATATTATTAAATTACACAAGACTAGAGAAAGAGTAATATTAACAAAAATCATACAGATTTAAAGTATTCTAATTAATATACTAAGAACTAAATATATATCAGATTCTAATAATTTAACTAGCTGTTCTGGAAGGAAAACAAAATATTCAAATAACCTTAAGGCTAACACACTTAAGAACAGAAGGAAGCTATAAATCCCAATCTTTAATAAAATAAGGAGTTCTTTCTTAAACACCTATATAACAAGCCAAGATATAAATAATAACTAGGTAAATATCTGAGTACGATACAAGCAAGCTGGTGTAATATAAAAAAGACTAACCAAATATACATACGAAGGTACAGCGGCGTTGTGCCAACCGGAAGCGACGCTTGGCTCCTTGAAGCAGAGGCTTCTTAGAGGCAGAGGCGGCTGTCAGGGCGTAGCCCTCACCCAGTAGTATTCCAGCCTAATATACCTTATAGGAAAGAAAATAGAATACTCGAGCTAACACACAATGACTGCAGTAAGGACGAAAGCAAAGAGAACAAGACCAAGGATGATAAACAACAGAACCATAAAGAAGCAGTAGGGAACAAAGATAGCAAGAAAAGATGACAAACTTCCACAAGGTAGCTCTTAAAACACTTACTGTTTAGATTTTTATCAAGATTACCACAAATTACGAGCACTTAAGACAGAAGGAGGTGTGTGCTTCCCTAGCATAAAGCTTCGGTCATGGGCTCCTATCAACATTCCGACCATAACAAAGCCCTTAAGTCCCACATGGACAACAACGGGCAACACATCGGAACTAAGGACCGTGAAACCTCTGAGGGTTACACAATGCTTTTACCTAATGCTTAAGATGAACCCGAGGTAAGGGGAATCTTTTACAAATCTACACAGTAGAGGTTTTAAGAGTTCCCTTACAGAAGACTCCTAAAAAGTGAAAGATATAAAGAAAAACAGAAAGCTTACTTGCAAGTAGGAACACTTAGATGATTATAGAAGATGAGAGCAGAGAGGAGACATGGGTTTCAAGGCTGGGATTCAAACACTCTTTCATTCATATCATCTTAACATTACACAAGGCTATTTATAGCCAAACCTTGCCGACACTGGGAGGCATAAGGAATCACTCGGGTGCTCATTGGGCCCCATCGACAGTGATAGATCCTTGTTTGCTTTCCAGGTGTTCGGTTTACAAACGTTACAAAAAGGAAACAGTAACACTTTACAAAAAGTAAACAGGAAAAGGATAATCACACTCGAATCTTGGTGCTGTCATATCTTCTTTCTGTTTTGTGGAAACCATGAGCTGTCTTGAAAACCATGGGCTGTTGAAATTGCTTCTTGAAAACCACAGGCTTTGAAAACCATGTGCTGTCGAAACTGCTTCTTGAAACCACGGGCTATCTTGAAAACCATGTGCTGTCTAAGCGGATTTGTACAAGTTGTGCTGATGGGTTGCTTATGAGGAAAAAGCTTTTTTTTTTTCTCTTTTCTAAGTACAGTCTTTTTGATATCTTTTCTATCCAGTCTCTTTAGTTTAGTTTATTTGCCATCACGTGTTAGCAGATTATTGATGGCTTCAGAATCATATTCAAAGTCATCATCCTCTTCTTGTGAATAACAATGTAAAGTTTGGGTTCCAGTGGACCCAGTCTTGCTAGATGTCTCAGAGTCTCTTTTTTCATAACCTTGATCTTTTAAATATTCTCTAAAATAGTCATCCATCATTTTCTTGATTTTGTCTTCTTCGATTTTTGGATGTTGTTCTTTACTCTTGTCTTTTTGCTGTTCTAATGGCATTTTTGGCAAATGCCCAGCCATCAACGGACTTGAGATGTCTTTACCAGCTGCCATTTGAGCTGGACTAGCTAGTGAAAAAACCCTTCACTAGTAGGGGTTTGGGTACTGAAAGTACTTGTTGCCTTGGCCTTCCATACTTTGTTTTCTTCTTCAAGAGTCTTGATATATTCTTTCTGGAAGTCATTCTTTTCTTCCAACAATCGTCTTTTTTCATTCAGTTTTTGTATAGTCTTTGCTAATGTATCACAATGATCACAAAAAATAATTCTTTTGTTGTCTTTTGCTACTCCATAAGAAACTTGATCTTCTCTCATGTGTCTAAGAGAAGGGGCAATATAGTAATTTGTACCTATGGTAAGTTTAGCGGCTTCTAGAGCTTCTTGAAGGTTATTAAAGCCTTTGTAAACGGGTCTTTAGAAACCTTGGATACTTTCTACGACTTCTGTCCAGGTAAGAAAAACACCTGGTGTACGACCTTGAAAGACAACATAAAAATTAAAGCTTTTTTTTTTTTGGGTAAAGTATTTTGAGAGACCGTTCAAACTGGCTAGAAAATACTTTTGGTCTTTAGGAACACGTTGATAAGAAAGCCATAAGTTGTCTAATAAGCACTGTTCTTCTTTGGTAACTGAAACACTTGGTAAAGTCTTAAAAGTAATGTTAGACTTGGGAAAAATGACTAACTTCTTATTACCAAAACACAAGAATTCTTGACCATAATTATTAAATCTCAATGAAGACGGTCTGGAAGAACGATCAGGAAAATCCATCTGTCAAGAAATAAATTGTGAGTCAAAAAACCTTCGGCTAAGAATATCAGCAAGATGGTTATTTTTTCCTTTAATATGTTCGAAAATAATAGTATAACCATTGCCTGTAATAATATCAACTAAATTAAGCCATCTTATACGACTTATTTTATTTTCTTTACTACGTTGGAAATATTTTACAATTGCTTCACAATCAGTTCTTAAAGTAAATTCCTTTTTATTGATAATAAATAGTCTAAAGGCTTCTAGAGAATATATAACAGCCAAAATTTCTGTATCTATGCTACTCATATTTCCTTTTTCTTTGAATTTGCCACTGGCATAGCTACAAATTCTTTCTTCTTCTTTTGGACTATATTGGTGAGGTTTGGCAATTAAAACTCCTCCCCATCCAAGATTTCTACCATCGGTCTCTATAATAATATAATTTGAGTCTAAAGGCATTTGTAATTTAGATAAAGTTTTAACTTTCTCTTTTACTTGTTTGACTAAATTTTTATCTTCCTGGTTAAAAAACTTTTGTCCAGTAGGAGCAGTTTTTCCATACAGCGGTCCTATTATTTTTCCTATGTCTTTGAGAAAGGGTCTAGCATAATTGACTAATCCTAAAAATCTTTGTAACTTTTTTTTATCTGACAAATCGTCAGGCATTTCTAAAATTTTCTTAGATATGTGGTCTTGTAATTCAATCTGTCCTTGACCTATATTGACTCCTAAAAAGTGTATATATTCTTTAAACAATTCTATTTTTGATTTACTGATAATAATGCCTTCTTGCATAAAAGTTGCTAAGACTAATTGCAAATGTCCAATATGATCTTCTATGGTTTTACTGAATACTAAAATATCATCTATGTAAACTAAGACAAAATTATCATACTTCTTAAATATATTATCCATCTTTCTTTGAAAAACAGCTGGTGCATTTTTTAGGCCAAATGGCATTACTAGCCATTCGAAATGCCCTTCTGGACAAGTGAATGCTATCCATTCTATACTGTCTGGGTGCATCTTAATCTGCCAGAATCCTGATTTACAGTCAAATTTGCTAAAAATCTTTTTATCCTGAATCTTATTAATGAGTTGAGATTTATCTGGGATATTATAACTATCTGTAACTGTATTATCATTTAATCTTTTATAGTTTATGACCATTCTAGATTTACCTCTTTTCTGCTCGCTATGTTTTCTTACTATGAAGGCTGTAGATCTATGTGGACTTATAGATTTCCTGATGAGTCCTAATTTTAAAAGTTCATTTATATGAAGTTTAAAATCTTCTTTATCTAGATTTGTAGCTTCTATATTAGCTGTTTTGACTATGTAGCTAGGATTTAATAATTCTAATTTGCATTGAATATGATTATTCTCCCAATGTTTCAGAGGATTTTCTCCAAAATATTCTAGTTGATCTAGTTTATCTATAATCTGTTGTAAATGGTGTTTGTCTTTGTGGTTAATATTAATGATTTCTAAATAGAGTTTTTCTGTGTCTAAAAATGAATAGTCTAAATCTATCATTCTTTCTATCCATTCTTCATAATCTTCATTTTCTTCCATTATTTCTTCTGGATACTCTTGCGGACTGTGGGTAAAAGTACCGGGTTGTTCTATGTCTGGATAACCTAAAAATTTTTGGTCTATGCTAGTTTCGAGTTGTTGTGCTAAAGCTTGACTTATGGGATTTGTCTTGCAGCTTCCTGGAATGGCACACTGACAAGAATTTTCTTGAGAAGAGGAAGTGGAAGTGGAGAGAGAGAGAGAGAGAGAGAGAGAGAGAGAGAGAGAGAGAGAGGAGAATGAGAACATGGGAAAGAGGACTAGGGTTGTGAAAAGCATACCTAATCCCCCCTTAACTTCTATTTATAAGTGTAAAAAACTCTGTAATTATATCAATGCCCATTACCATAAGAAAGGTGAAAATGGGCAAGAAAAAAAGAACTTTTATATCACTGCCAATATAGATAAATTAACCTTCTAATACTTCCCTCAAGTTGGGGGAGAAAAAATGTCATAGATACCCATCTTGGCGCATATACTGGTCTAAATATTGGATGTGACTGGCTTTATAAGAATATTTGTAACCTATCCCTAAGATGAAACATGTCTGAGCGATATAATGTCTACTTGTAATTTTTCTCGTATGAAATGACAATCTACCTCAATATGTTTTGTTCTCTCAAAATGGTTTGGCAACGTGGATGGGGGCTTGGTTGTCACAATGATGTGTCATAGGTGCCTCTTTGTGGAACCCCAATTCTATTAGGAGAGATTTGATCCACAGAAGTTCCCTTATCGTATGGACTTTGCTAGTAAAGTGTTTCCAGGAAACATGAAGCACTAATGGTCCTTGGAGGTGTATTTTTACAAGCAATACTTGTCCAGGGTTTCCTAAAAAAATATGCTAACAAGGGCTTATAATTGATGCAAATAGTTTGTTTCAGCAAAAAATTCCATACGAATTTTTTTTCCTGCTAACAAATTCAAGCTTGAAAAGTGTTTCTAGGAAACTTGAGGCACGAATGGTCCCTGGAGATGTAATTTTAAAATAAATAATTTTCCAACATTTCCTGAAAATATGCATTAACAAGGTCTTATATTAGAAGAAAGTAACGTGTTGTAGAAAAAAATGCCCTGGCCACAAAATTTTTCTAGTAAAATTTTTTTGCAAGAAAAATGTTTCCAGGAAACTTGAAGCACTAATGATCCCTGGAGAGATATTTTTACTAGAAATATTTTTTTCAGGGTTTCTTGACAAAATATGCTAACAAGGGCTTATAATTAGATAAAATAATTTGTTTAAGAAGAAATTATCGTACCAAAAAATTTTCCTTGTAACAATTTCAAGATAAAAAAGTGTTTCCAGGAAATAGGGGGACACAAATGGTCCCTAGAGATGTAATTTTACTAGAAATAATCTTCTAGTGTTTCCTGAAAAAATGCACTAACAAGGACTTATAGGCCTCGCCACAATTTTTCTAGTAAGAATTTTCAGCTAGAAAAGTTTTTTCGAGGAAACATGAGGCACTAATGATCTCTAGAGAAGTATTTTTTACAATAAATGATTTTCCAATGTATCCTTAAAAAATGCACTAACAAGTCCATAAAGTTGTAAAAAGTAATTTGTTTAAGCAAATATGGCTTGAATACAAAATTTTCCTAGTAAAACATTTCTACTAGAAAAGTGTTTCCAGGAAACTTGAGGCACTAATGGTCCCTGAAGATGTATTTTTACTAGAAACACCTTCCCAATGTTTCTTGAAAAAATGCACCAACGTTGCAGAAAGAAATTTGTTTCTACAAAAATTGTCTTACCACAAAATTTTCCTTGTAAGAATTTTCAACTAGAGAAGTGTTTTCAGGAAAAATAAGGCACTAATGGTCCGTGGAGACATATTTTTACTAGAAATACTTTTCTAATGATTCCTTAAAAAGATGCATTAACTAGGCCTGATTGTTGAGGAAAGTAATTTGTTGCATAAAAAAATGCTTTACCACAAAATTTTCTTGGCAAGAATTTTGATCTTGGAAAGTGTTTTCTAGGAAACATGACGCACTAATGTTCCCTAGAGATGTATTTTTTTCTTGAAAGACTCCAATGTTTCCTAAAAAATCAACTAACATGTCCTTTTAGTTGTATAAAGTAATTAGTTTCAGCAAAAATTACCTGACCACAAAATTTTTCTTGTAAACAATTTCTGCTAGAAAAGTAATTCCAAGAAACATGAGCTACTGATGGTCCTTAGTGCCATATTTTTACTACAAATACTTTCTTGTGTTTGATGAAAAAATACAGTAACATGGCCTTATAGTTGGAGAAGTAATTTGTTTCAGCAAAAGTTCCCTTACAAAAAATTTTCCTTTTAAGAATTTTCAAGTAGATAATTGTTTCCAGGAAACATGATGCATGAATAGTCCTGGGAGATGTACTTTTACGAGAAATACTTGTCCAGTGTTTCTTGAAAAAATACGCTAACAATACCTTCTACTTGGAGAAAGTAATTTGATTCAGCAAGTATTGCGTTACCTAAAAAATTTCCTAGTAACAATTTTTCAGAAAAAAAGTGTTTCCAGCAAACCTGAGGCAAGAATGTTCCCTGGAGAAGTAATTTTTCTAGAAACAATCTACCAATATTTCCTGAAAGAATGTACTAACAAGGCCTTATAGTTGGAAAAAGTAATTTTTCAGCAAAAATTGCCTCACCACAAAATATTCAGATAGAAAATTGTTTCCAAGAAATGTGTGGCACTAATTGTCTCTCGAGACGTGTTTTTACTACAAATAATTTTCCAATGTTTCCTGAAAAAATGCACTAACAAATCTTTAAAGTTGTAGAAAGTAATTTGTTTAAGCAAAAATGGCTTGACAACAAAATTTCCCTAGTATGAATTTTATGCTAGAAAAGTGTTTCTAGGAAACATGAGGCTCTAGTGGTCCCACGAGATGTATTTTTACTAGAAATAGTTTTCCAATATTTCTGGAAAAAAATACTAACAACAAGGCCTTGTAGTTGCAAAAAGTAATTTGTTTAAGCAAAAATTGCCTTACGACAAAATTTTCCTGGTAAGAATTTTCAGCTAGAAAAGTGTTTTAGGAAAAATAAGGTACAAATGGTCCATGGAGACCTACTTTTACTATAAATACTTTTCTAACAATTTCTTAAAAACTGCATTAACTAGGCCTGATAATTGAAGAAAGTAATTTGTTTCAGCAAAAATTGCATTATCACAAAATTTTTAGCTTGAAAAGTATTTTCCAGGAAACATAATGCCCTAATGGTCCATGGAGACGTATTGTTTTGAAATAATTCTCCAATGTTTCCTAAAATATGCTCTAACAACGCCTTATAGTTGTACAAAGTAATTTGTTTCAGCAAAAAATGCCTTACCACAAAATTTTTCTTGTAAAACATTTATGCTAGAAAAGTAATTCTAGGAAACATGAGGCACTAATGGTCCTTGAAGCCATATTTGTACTAAAAATACTTTTCTAGTGTTTGCTGAAAAAATACACTAACAAGGCCTTATAGTTGGAGAAAGTATTTTGTTTCAACAAAAAGTTCCTTACCAATAAATTTTCCTTTAAAGAATTTTCAGCTAGATAACTGTTTCCAGGAATCATGAGGCACAAATAATCTCTGGAGATATATTTTTATGAGAAATAATTCTATAGTGTTTCATGAAAAAATATGCTAACAATGCGTTCTACTTGGAGAAAGTAATTTGATTTAGCAAATATTGCGTTACCTAAAACATTTCCTGGTAGAAATGTGTTTCCAGCAAACATGAGGCACGAATGGTCCTTGGAGACATAATTTTACTAGAAATAATCTTCCAATGTTTCCTGAAAAAAAATGCACTAACAAGGTCTTATAGTTGGAGAAAGTAATTTTTTCTGCAAAAATTGCCTCACCACAATTTTCCTGGTAAGAATTTTCAGCTAGAAAAGTGTTTCTAGGAAACAAGAAGCACTAATGGTCTTTGGAGACGTATTTTTACTACAAATACATTTCCAATGTTTCCTGAAAAAATACACTAACAAATCCTTAAAGTTGTAAGAAGTAATTTAATTCAGCAAAAATGGCTTGACCACAAAATTTCCTGAGTAGGAATTTTCAGTTAGAAAAATGTTTCCTGGAAACTTGAAGCACTAATGGTCCCTTAAGACATATTTTTACTAGAAATATTTTTCCAACGTTTCTTGAAAAAATGCACCATCAAGGCCTTATAGTTGCAAAAAGTAATTTGTTTTAGCAAAAATTTCTTAAACCAAAATTTTTTCCAGGAAACATGACGCACTAATGGTCCCTAAAGAGGTATTTTTAATAGAAATATGTTTCCAGTGTTTCCTGAAAAAATATGATAATTAGGCATTATAGTTGGAGAAACTAATTTGTTTTAGCAAAAATGGCCTAATCAAAAAAATTTCCTGGAATGAATTTTCTGTTTAAAAAGTCTTTCCATGAAACATGAGGCACTAACGGTCCCTGGAGACATAATTTTACAAGAAACACTCTTACAATGTTTCCTTAAAAAACACGCTAACAAAGACATATAGTTGTTGAAAGTAATTTGTTTCAACAAAAAATGCTTTACCAAAAAGTTTTCCTGGCAAGAATTTTCACCTGGAAAAGTATTCCCATTAAACATGAGGCACTAATGGTCCTAGGAGACATAATTTTACTAAAAATAAATTTCTAAATTTTCCTGAAAAATGCATTAACAAAGTCTTTAAGTTGTAGAAAGTAATTTGTTTCAATAAAAATGACATGACACCAAAATTTCACTAGTAAGGATTTTCTGTTAGAATAGTGTTTCCAGGAAACTTGAGGCACTTATAGTCACTGGAGACATATTTTTACAAGAAATACTTTTCCAATATTTCCTAAAAAAAGCATATATAAGGGCCTTATAGTTGTAGAAAGTAATTTGTTTCAGGAAAAATTACCTTACCACAAAATTTTACTGGTAAAAATTTTCATCTAGAAAAGTGTTTCTAGGAAACATGTGGCACTGATGGTTCCTGGAGACATTTTTACCCAAAATAATTGTCTAAAATTTCTTAAAAATGCACTAACAAGGCCTTAAGAGTTTAGAAAGTAATTTGTATCAACAAAAATTGCCTTACCACTAAATTTTTCTTGTAAAAATTTTCAGCAAGAAAAGTGTTTTCTTGGAAGCATGAGGCACTAATGGTCCTTCGAGATGTATTTTTATAGAAATATTTTTCCAATATTTTCTAAAAAATTCAATAACAAGGCCTTATAGTTCTAGAATGTAATTTTTTTAAACAAAAATTGCCTTGCCCTCTAAATTTTCCTAGTAATAATTTATAGTAGAAAATTAATTCCATGAAACATGAGGCACTTATGGTCCCTCAAGAGGTATTTTTACTAGAAATACTTTTCCGGTGTTTGCTGAAAAAATATTCTAACAAGGCCTTATAGTTGGAGAAAGTAATTTATTTCAGCTAAAATTGCCTTACCAAAATTTTTTTCAGGTATGAATTTTCAAATACTTAAATGTTTCTAGGAAACAACAAGCATGAATATTCCTTGGAGATGTATTTTTACTAGATATACTTTGTAACGTTTCCTAAAAATATGCACTAACAAGACCTTATAGTTATATAAAGTAATTTGTTTCAACAAAAACTACCTCACCATAAAATTGTCCTTGTAAGAATTTTTAGCTAGAAAAGTGTTTCAGGGAAGCATGAAACACTAATGGTCCTTGGAGAAGTATTTTTACAAGAAATATTTTTCCAACATTTCTTGAAAAAATACACTATCAACGTCTCATAGTTGTTGAAAGTGATTTGTATCAACAAATAATTGCCTTGATTTGTATCAGCAAAAAATTGCCTCACCACAAAATTTTCTTGGTAAGAATTTTTAGCAAGAAAAGGGTTTTCAGGAAATATGAGGCACAAATGGTCGATGGATACATATTTTTATAAGAAATACTTTTTAAACTTTTCCTTAAAAAATTCACTAACAAGGTCTTATAACTGGAGAAAGTAATATGTTTAAGCAAAAATTACCTAACCAAAACATTTTCCTTTTAACAATTTTCAGCAAGAAAAGTGTTCTAAGAAACTTTCCTAAGAATTTTCAGCAAGTATTTCCTGGGACCATTAGTGCTTCATCTTTCCTGGAAACACTTTTCTAGCTGAAAATTCTTACGAGAAAAAAATTGTGGTTAGGATTTTTTGCTACAACAAATTACTTTCTACAACTATAAGGCCTTGTTAGAGCATTTTTTAGGAAACGATGAAAAAGTTTTTCTTGTAAAAATACGTCTCCAGGGACCATTAGTACCTTATGTTTCCTAGAAACACTTTTCTAGTTAAAAATTCTTGTTAGGAAAACTTTGTTGGAAAGCTATTTTTGTTGAAAGAAATTACTTTCTACAACTATAAAGCCTTGTTAGTGCTTTTTTAGGAAACGCTAAAAAATATTTCTAGTAAAAATACGTCTCTAGGGACCATTAGTGCCTCATGTTTCCTGAAAATAATTTTCTAACTGAAACTTTTGAATAGGACGATTTTGTGGTATTGCAATTTTTACAAATTCAAATTACATTCTACAACTATACAACCTCGTTAGTGCATTTTTTTCAATAAACGTTGACATGTATTTTTAGTAAAAATATTTCTTTTGGGAGAATTAGTCCCTCATCTTTCCTTGAAACACTTTTCTAGCTGAAAATTCTTGCTAGAAAAATTTTGTGGTAAAATAATTTTTGCTGCAACAAACTACTTTCTACAACTATAAGGTCTTGTTAGTACATTTTTTCAAGAAATGATAGAAAAATATTTGTTTTAAAAATACGTCTAAAGGGACCATTAGTGCCTCATGTTTCGTGGAAACACTTTTCTACTTGAAAATTCTTACAAGAATTTTTTTTTGGTAAGGTAATCTTTGATGAAACAAATTACTTTCTCTAACTATAAGGCCTTGTTAAGGTATTTGTTTTAGGAAAAACTGGAAAATTATATCTAGTAAAAGTATGTCTCCAAGGACCATTACTGCCTCATGTTTCTTGCAAACACTTTTCTAGCTGAAAATTCTTGCTTGGTAAATTTTTTGGTAAAGTAATTGTTGCTTAAAAGAATAATTTCTACAACGATAAAACCTCGTTAGTGTATATTTTAGGAAACGTTGGAAATAAATTTCTAGTGAAAATACGTCTCTAGGGACCATTAGTTGCTCATTTTTCTTGTAAACACTTTTCTAGGAACCATTAGTTGCTCTAGCTAAAAATTCTTACCAGGAAAATTTTCTGGTCAGATAATTTTTGGTGATACAAATTACTTTCTACAACTGTAAGGTCTTGTTAGTGATTTTTTCTAGAAATGTTGGAAAATTATTTCTCTTAGAAATACGTCTCCAGGGAACATTAGTGCTTCATGTTTACTGGAAAAATATTTCTAGCTCAAAATTCTTGCCAGAAAATTTTGGTGGTAAGGCAATTCTTACTGAAACAAATTACTTTCTACAACTTTAAGGCCTTGATAGTTCATTTTTTAAGGAAATGTTGGAAAATTATTTCTATTAAAAATTCATCTCGAGGGACCATTAATATCGCATGTTTATTGGAAACACTTTTCTAGCTAAAAAAATTTTCTAGGGAAATTTGGTGGTCATGGATTTTTTGCTAAAACAAATTATTTTATTAAAATATAAGGCCTTTTTAGTGCATTTTTTTCAAGAAAAATTTGGAAAGAATTTCTATTAAAATACTTCTCCATGGACCATTAGGGCCTCATGTTCTGTGGAAACAGTTTTCTAGCTGAAAATTATTCTAAGGAAAATTTTGTGGTAAAACAATTTTTGCAGAAACAAATTACTTTCCTCAACGATGTGATCTTGTTAGTTATTTTTTTTTATGAAATGTTGGAAATAAATTTCTACTAAAAGTATGTCACCAGGGACCATTAGTACCTCATGTTTCCTAAAAACACTTTTCTAGATAAAAATTCTTACCAGGAAATTTTTGTGGTAAGGCATTTTTTGCTGATTCAAATTACTTTCTACAACTATAAGGCCTTGTTAGTGCATTTTTCATGAAATGTTGGAAAATTATTTCTATTAAAAATAGTCTCCATAGACCTTTATTGCCTCATGTTTACTAGAAACACTTTTCTAGTTGAAAATTCTTACTAGGAAAATTTGGAGGTAAGGCAATTTTTGTTCAAACAAATTACTTTCTACAACTAATAAAAGGCCTTGATACTTATTTTTTTTGAAATGTTGGAAAAATATTTCTAGTAAAAATACATCTCCAGGGACCATTAGTGCCTCATCTTTCTGACTAAGAGAGGTCAATGACAGTGAACAGAGGCTCACGGAATAACCAAGACTTGAGCATCACACACTGGATTTTTGTGGACAGAACCACCCCATCTTGAGGCTGACGGCACAACCTGACTGAGAGCACTAAGCTCTGATATGGGTGGATGGAACCATGGGTGGATGGAACCACCACCACCTCTAGAGACTGATGGCCCAGCTTGAGCGAAAAGCTTGATGTTCTGGTTGCATCGTGAGGAAGAAGAAGCTAGGATGCTGGAAAAATCCGAGAGTCCTCCTCTCGTCTTCATTTTCTATTTAAACTTTGGTTTAACTTATTACATAACAGCCCATGGGCCCAATACAATGCAACCCAGCCCATTAAGCCCTTTCCAATTACTCTATGTACATAACATAAATTATACAACAAATATTAACATAAAGTGTATCGAATATACATTACAACATATCATAACATCCCTCCTCAAATTGATGCTGGGGAGTCAGCCAGAAATAATTTGCCAATAAGAAAATTATGCCAGGGTTGAGACAATGCTCTGGTGAAGACATCGACCACTTGAAGATCTGAAGAAATGTACAGAAGAGAGATTACCTGGCACTCCAAAATGTCGCAGATAGGGTGACAGTCAACCTCAATGTGCTTGGTGTGCTTATGGAAAAAAAGGTTGGCAACAATCTAAATAACACTCGTATTATCCGCATGGAGAGGTGTAGGTGAAGTCTGGGGAAACTGGAGCTTAGCAAGAAGACCGCGGAGCCATATAACTTCAGAACACGCAGTAGACATGGCACGATACTCAGCCTCAGTGGATGACTTGGACATCCGGTCTTATTTCTTACATTTCCAAGAAATCAGTGCATCCCCTAAAAGCATACACCAACCTGTTGTAGAGTGACGGGTATCGGGCACCTAGTCCAATCAGGATCACTGTAGGTAACCAGTAGAAGCGCGGAGCCTGTAGGAAAGAATAATCCACGAGTAGGAGAACCTCGCTGATAGCGGATGATGTGCCAAACTACTACAAGATGAAGGTGCCGAGTAGAAGACATAAACTGACTGACCTGATGAACAACATAGGAGATGTCCAAACTAGTAGTGGTCAAGTATATGAGACTCCCAACCAGTCGTCAATAGATAGTAGGATCATCAAGAAGAGCCCCTTCATTTTTCTTGTATTTGACATTGACCTCCATAGGAGTAGCAACCGAAGATGTGTCCTCCAACCCACCTAGAGTAATAATATTTTGAATATACTTATGCTAGTTTAAGAAAATACTGTTGGGTCGGTGATATACTTCCAGCCCTAAGAAGTACGTGAACTGGACAAAGTCCTTCATATGAAAGGTGGCTTGCAACACCTGCTGAAGCTTGCTAATCAGGCCAGAGTTAGTGCCAGTAATGATGATGTCATCCACATAAATCAAGAGAATGACCATACTTGCGGCAGACTTGTGATAGAAGAGAGAGGAATCATACTAACTCTGTGTAAACTTGTGGAGAATAAGTGTGTAGTCAAACTTTTCACACCAAGCTCAGGGAGCTTGCTTAAGCCCATACAGAGGATGGCATAACTTGCAGACATCATCAGGAGAAGTAGTCATACCAGAGGGGAACTTCATGTAGACATCTTCCTGTAGATCACCTTGTAGAAAGACATTCTTCACATCCATCTGATGCAGTGGCTAGGACTGGGAGGCTGCAATGGCTAATATAGTGCGGACTGTGGTCATCTTGGCAACTGGTGCAAAGGTATCCTCATAATCAATCCCATATTCCTACTTGTTCCCCAGGGCTACGAGGCAAGCTTTGTACCGATCCAAAGATCCATCTGAACACAACTTGACAGAGAAGACCCACTTACTTCCAAGATGCCGAATAGCAGGGGGGCAAGTAACAATGTCCCAAGTATGATTCTCCACTAGAGCTTGTAGTTCTGTTTGCATTGCCTTTTGCCAACACTCATGTGCCATTGCCTGTTTGTAGCAAGAGGAATGAAAATAGATGATAAAGTAGTTGCAAGTGATACAAAGGAGGAAAAACCACACCTATCAAGAGGGCAAGAAGGACGAGTAAACCTGTGAAGAGTGATGGAGGCAGGAGCAGAGGGATGATTAGGAGCAGGCGCCAGGTCGGGATCAGGAGGGGGCAGCGATGGAGTGGGGCGAGACTCATCAAAGCTAGGCAGAATAAACAAAGATGCATATTGTAGTGTAACTTAAGATGAAAAGAAATATTGATTTTCAAAGAATACCACATTCCGAGAAACACGGATTCGACGAGCCTGGGGATCATAGCAAACATAGCATTTTTGAGAAATGGCATAACCAAGAAAAACACACATAACTGATTGGGTTGTAAGTTTGTGTCGTTCATGATCAGGTAGATGTACAAAAAAAACACAACCGAATGTCTGAAGATCAGTCTATGACGGAGAATAACCAAATAACTTAAAGAATGGAGAACCAGATGCAAGGTAGGAGAGGGCAGGCAATTGATTAAATGAACTGAGGTAGAAAGTGCTTCACACCAAAAGCGGGGAGGAATAGATGATTCAAGTAGAAGGGTGCGGACCATATCAAGAAGATGACGATTTTTCCGCTCAGCAACCCCATTTTGTTACGGTGTCGAGGGACAAGAACTTTGAGAGATAATGCCTTTGCTTTGGAGAAAATCTTGGAATTCAGTAGACATGTACTTGCTTCCAGAGTTAGAGTGCAACACCTTAATGTGAGCAGAGAACTGTGTTTCAAGAAGTGCAAGAAATCGCTTAAATACTACGAAAACTTTAGACTTAGCCCATAAGAAGTAGACACAGGTAAATAGACTAAAGTCATCAATAAAGGTAACGAAGTACTTTTATTGCTCATGCGAGACAACAAGAGCGGTTCCCCAAACATCACTATGAATAAGATCAAAACAGTGGGAGGCATGAGAGGCATGATGAGGAAAAGGTAAAAATTTACTTTTGCTATGTTTGCATGTTGAACAATCAAAAGAAAGATCAAGAGAGGAGCATGTAGGATTGCCTAATAAACTAGATTTAAACATTGTATGAAAAAAATCCGAGTTTGGGTCGCCTAGATGTCTATGCCACATCTTAGTGCCAGAGCCAACAACATTACATACAAAAGAAAGTGCAGGAGTACACGGAATAATGGTGGAGAGAAAGACTTTAAGTGGAAATAGTCGCCCCACTTTAGGTCCATTTGCAATCACCTTCCCCGATGCTTGATCCTACACAACACAACTAGAGCAAAAGAACTGGACATTACAATTTTTATCAACCATTTGACCAATAGAAAGAAGATTTGTCGATAGGTCAGGGGACACAAAGACATTAGCTAAGGAGAGGGAGAGATCACGAACAACACTGATAGGCAGAGAGCTGCCATCAGTAGTGTCGATTTTCAGGTTTACATCATTATTTCTGACATTAGAAAGAGACACGACATTGTTGGTCATGTGGTTAGAAGCACATGAATCAAAATACCATGGTTGACTAGAGACTTTCTGCTTACTTGAGAGAGAAAAATCAGTAGATATGATCATCTATTGTACCATTTTAGGGGTGAGTGTGTTCGGATTTGCAGGTACTAGAGGAATAGGAATTGTAGTAACCGGGAGGGCAGTCGGCAATGCGGCAGAACTAGAAGTACTAGTGGAGGCATGATAAGCCGTATTCTCCTTCTTTTCAGGGTGAGTAGGGCAAGCTGCGATGAGATGAACTGACTTCTGGGGGGTTTCCAAGCAAAGTGACCATATGCCTTGTGGTGGAAGCATTGGACAGAACTCATGTCCAAACCCTTATTTTTCTCTTGTGCTACGTAGGCCATAGAAGCAAAGGTCGTCTGGACCCAATGTTCCATGCTAGCCTAAGTAGCAATGTGCTGCTCCTCCCTAAGATGTTCATTCAAATAGGCTTCCAGAGATGGCACTGGATGACGATTCATCAGATGTGAGCGAGCAATCTCAAATTCTGGACGAAGCTTCATCAAGAATTGATCTCTCTTGCTGGTTTCATGTACTGCTTGCACTGCAGAGAGAGCAATAATGGGGACATTCTCATAAACGATATCAATATAGTCAGCCCAAAGATTTTGAAAATCTGAGAAATACTCTTCAATGGAACGACTTCCTTGCGTGAAATTAGCCATTTCATATTTGACTTGAAACCGCCAAGCCGTGCTGTTTTGATGATAAACCTTGTGGAGGTAATTCCACATATCTGTTGCAGTTTTATAGGGCCTCAGATTAAGGACTAGGTGAGGCTCAACGGATCCGAGTATCCAGATCATGACTAGCATCCATGGTGGTCCATTTTGACAACGCTTCAGCCTTGCGAGGTACCGAATCACACCCATCAATATGACCTTATAAATCTTTTCCCACGACAAATAACTGGAACTAAAATGCCAAAACACTGTAGTTCTTACCCATGAAAAATCTAACTTATCCGTTGACATGATGAGAGCGAGAGTGGCTGCATACAACCTTCACAGATTTGGTTTCCGAAGGCCACTAATTTGGAAACCCTTGCTGAAATTTTCAGAAATACCACCCGCTGAAAATTCCAAATTTACCCTCACTACTGCTAAAATTTCCAGATTTACCCACACTGTTGTTGAAAATTCCAGATCTACCCCCACTGCTGCTGAAGATTCCTGATCTACCCCCACAATTTCAGAAAATTTCAGATTTACCCCCACTGCTGCTGAAAATTCCAGATCTACCCCCACGATTTCAGAAAATTCCAGAAATGCCACCTTGCTGCTAAGCAATAGTGTACGCACGTAATATTAGCTCGAACAATCACTTCAGCCCAGAAATCTAAGCTCGGAGAGAGACACCAACCTGACCTTTCAGCTCCACGGTAAGAACCCGTCAGCCCACTCTGAGATCGAACAGGAGTTTCCGACCAGGCCTTTCAGCTCCCCGGACAGAGATACCGAGAGCTCTAACAGATCTCTGAGTCGTCAGACAAAGGCTCGTCGGATAGAGACTCTTCGGATAGAGAGAGATTGAGCTCCAAGCTCACGTTCAGCATAGAGAAGCTGAACCACCAAGCTCTAATACCATGACAAAGAGAGGTCGATGGCAGTGAACAGAGGCTGACGGAGCAGCCAAGACCAGAGCTTCACGCACTGGATTTTCGTGGACAGAACCACCCCGTCTTGAGGCTGACGGCACATCCTGACCGAGAGCACTAAGCTCTGATATTGGTGGACGAAACCACCACCATCTCCAGAGGCCGACGGTGCGGCCTGAACAAAGAGCTTCATGCTCTGGTTTCACCTTGAGGAAGAGTCCTCTCCTCTTCATTTTTATTTAACTTAGGTTTAGCTTATTACATAACAGCCCATGGGCCCAATACAATGCAACCCAGTCCATTAAGCAATTTCTAATTACCCTATGTAGATAACATAAATTATACAACAAATATTAACATAAAGTCTATCCAATATATATTAACATAAAGTCTATCCAATATACATTCCAACATATCACAACAGTTTCCACGAAATACTTTTCTAGCTGAAAAATCTTTATTGGGAAATTTTGTGGTCAAACAATTTTTGCTAAAACAAATTACTATCTACAACTATAAGGCCTTGTTACTGCATTTTTTCAAGAAATTTTGGAAAATTATTTCTATTAAAAATACGTCTAAGGGGACTATTAGTACCTCATGTTTCCTAGAACCACTTTTCTAGCTGAAAATTCTTACTAGAGAAATTTTGTAGTCATGCAATATTTTCTGAAACAAATTACTTTCCAAAAATATAAGGCTATGTTAGTGAATTTTTCAAAAAACTTCGGAAAAATATTTCTACTATAAATACGTCTCTAGAGACCATTAATTCCTCATTTTTCTTGGAAACACTTTTCTAGTTGACAATTCTTACCAAGAAAATTTTGTGGTAAGACAATTCTTATCAAGAAATACTTACCAGGATAATTTTTTGGTAAGGCATTTTATTGTTGAAACAAATTATTTTCGACAACTAGATGGCCTTGTTAGTGCATTTTAAAAGCAAACGTTGGAAATGTATTTCTAGAAAAAATATGTCTCAGGGGACCATTAGTGCCTCATATTTCCTAGAAAATACTTTTCTAGCTAAAAATTCTTGCAAGAAAAAGTTTATGGTAAAACATTTTCTGCTGAAATGAATTTATTTCTTCAACTATAAGGCCTAGTTAGTGAATTTTTCAGGAAATGGTGGAAAAGTATTTCTTGAAAAAATATGTCTCCAAGGACCATTAGTGACTCATCTTTCCTGAAATCACTTTTCTAGCAAAAAATTCTTACTCAGAAAGTTGATGGTATGACAATTTTTTATGATACGACTATCAATGCTTGTTAGACCATTTTTTTTTGGAAAATAAGGAAAATTATCTCTAGGAAAAATACGTCTTCAGTCCCATTAGTGCCTCATGTTTCTTGGAAACAATTTTCTAGACGAAAATTCTTAATAGGGAAATTTTGTGGTCAGGCCATTTTTTCTTAAAGAAATTACTTTCAACAACTATAAGGCCATGTTAGTGCATTTTTTAATGGAACGTTGGAAAAGTATTTCTAGTAAAAAAAGGTCTCCAGGGACCATTAGTGCCTCATGTTGGCTGGAAACACTTTTCTAACCGAAAATTCTTACCAAGCAAATTTTGTGGTGAGGCAATTTTTCCTGCAACAAATTACTTTCTACAATTACAAGGCCATGTTAGTGGTTTTTTTTCATGAAATGTTGGAAAATTATTTCTTTAAATTTTTACTAAAATAAATTACTTTCCCCAACAATAACGTCTTGTTCGTGTACATTTTCAGGAAATAGTAGAAAACTATTTCTAGTAAAAATACATATTCAAGGACCATTAGTGCCACATGTTTCTTGGAAACACTTTTCGAGCCGAAATTTCTTACCATGAAGATTTTGTGGGAAGTATTTTTAGGTGAAACAAATTTCTACAACTATAAGGCCTTGTTAATGCATTTTTGTAGGAAGCGTTGGAAGAGTATTTCTACTAAAAATACGTATCCAAGAATCATTAGTGCCTCTTGTTCCATGGAAACACTTTTCAAGCTGAAAATTCTTTCTAGGAAAATTTTGTAGTAAAGCAATTTTTGCTTAACCAAATTATTGTCTAAAACTATAAGGCCTTGTACGTAAATATTTTAAGGAAACATTGGAAAAATATTTATAATAAACATATATCTCCAAGGACTATTAGTGCCTCATGTTTCCTGAAACCACATTTTTGGCTGAAAATTCAATCAAGAAAATTTGTGGTAGGCAATTTTTGCTGAAAGAAATTACATTCTACAACTATATGGCCTAGTAAATGCATTTTTTTATGAAAAAAATAGAAAATTATTTTTTGTAAAAATACATCTCAATGGACCATTAGTGCCTATTGTTTCTTGGAAACACTTTTCTAGCTAAAAATGACTACTAGGAAAATTTTGTGGTAAGACATATTTTGTTGAATCAAATTAATTTCTACAAATACACAACCTTGTAAGTGCATTTTTTTTTGGAAAAGTTGGAAAAGTATTTCTAGTAAAAATACATCTCCAGTGACCATTAGTGCCATATGTTTCATGGGAACCCTTTTCAAGTAGAAAATTCTTACCAAGCTGAAAATTCTTACCAAACAAATTTTTAGGTGAGGCAATTTTTGCAGAAACAAATTACTTTTTTAAAAACAAACACAGACACAGCGGATTATGGTACCAAAAACACTATTGCTCTGATACCAATTTAAAAACACACAGACACACAATGGATTCTGGTACCGAAAGCACTTTTGCTCTGATACCAATTTAAACGCAGCGAGTCTCTAGCATACTCAACAGCGGAATACAGGGTGAACCTAGAGATGAGGGCAGCGAAACTAGATCCTAGGGATCACACAACTACACACTGACTACAGGCAGCGAAAAACAACGATGACTCGCATAATATTATTCCTCTAATCATACATCCTATCATTTTATCATCATATTACTCCTGCTTCCTACCCCATGTCACTGCTATGTACTCGTTTGTGTCTATTTTTATAGCTATCAAATAGGCCCAACATGACTTTTACTGCTACTTAGAACTTCTTCGGGGTTTGACCCTATTCCTACCGGCTTACCACCACGTGGGCAATCTGTCAATGCGGTCCTCACGGTCTCCAGAGGGTCCCAAGCCGCTCCTATTAACCGTTACGGCTCCATGGCTACTTCAGTAGGGTAGAGCACAACTCCGTTTTGTTTTCTACCTCGGAGCGTAGCCGAATACTTCCAAGTCTCTAGCTTCTGTTCTATATGGAACTATTTCGATACTATTTCTTTTTGACGAGTGAACAGTAAATATGAATAGTAACCATGAATAGTGAAAATGAACAGTCCTTTTAAATAGTAACTTTGGAACAGTAAAAAAAACAAACACTGTGGAGATCATAGATATAGATGCGGAACATGAACAATGATAACAACAACTGTACGAATCACAATATTAAAAACATGTGGAATATAAAAACATTGTTAAAAAAAATAAAACAACTAAATACATACCCTTAAAAAAGGGAAAGAAAAACTACTTATCTACATAACTCCCGAAGTTACCGACCGTGCCACCGGTCGGTTCCCTCTTTTCTACTCAGCCATTACGGCTGTTAAGCACATACCGTGCCTGAATGACTTCTCATTACTAAACAAGTCTGTTTCCATCAGGGATGGATGCGTTAAGACTTCCTTTTCAGCTCGAGACTCACAAGTAGAAGTCCCTGATTCCGATTACATCGAAATTGTTAAGGTTTTGTTTACAGATCTAGATTGGCAAGTAGAAATCCCTGATTCCCCTATCTTCAAAGAAGACTGGGTTGTGATTTCCTTCTCATGCCTGGCATGACCGATAGAAATCCCGGGTCGACTTGTGTTTATCAAAACACTAAAGTCATCCGTCTACTGATTAGCTGACGTTGTGGCTTCTTTTTCTTGCAATGGAGATTCGGTAGAAGTCCCGGAGGAGCTTGGCATATCATGCCATTTGGTGAGTTCTTTAACTCTTCGGTTAATTCCTTAACCTTGAGTTGTAAGAGTTCTCCACTTAACTCGTATCGGGCACAATTCTCATGTATGTCTCCTCGTTCTGAGAGAACTAAAAGACTGTTGAATAGTGACTGTAGGGTTGAGAGCAATACCGTGAGTGTGGCAATTGCTGCTGCTAGGTCTGTCAAGGTGCTGCTGAGGGGATCCATTTTACCTGTCTGTAACACAAGAAAATTCTCGAGTGGTAAGAGTATCTGGTTATGTATCAAGTTCTCTATAAATGCATGATGCAGGAGAAGAGAAATTTTCTATGACAATGGTGTGGGTTAGAAATCACCACGTTGGCTGTCATGTTATTTATCAGGAAGGCTAAAGCATAACCGAATATAAGAAATCTACTAGGCAATTGTTGTGCCTGAAGGGTCACTCATATTTTCTGAGTTTTCTGAGGAGGAAGACTCAGTTTCGAGATGAAGTTCATATACTTCATCATCTAACTGGATGTCATCATAATGGATGATGTCCAATTCATTTGATTCGGCGAGTAGCCTGTAGGTTTTGTACTGCCGTGTTTGCTAAGTGTTTGGACAATTTCTTGCAAAATGTCCTTCTTTCTGGCATATCCAGCATTTGCATTTTCTTGGGGATTTCCCCTTTAGGCAATATGCTTTTGACCCTTTACTGGATGTGGTAGGGCCAGAATTTGTTCTTTTTCTAAAGTATCTCTTTTTAGGAGTATACCTAGTTGTAGAACTTTTTTGTAGCCTAAATTTTTTGTTAGGATATTTTCGTTGCTTATGGGAGGTGGTTTTACAACCATAAGCTCCTACATTTTTATTCTGGTTTGAACAACATAATGTTTGTTTATTTGCCTTACTACTTTTCTTTTGTAGTTTTTGGGCTTCACAAAGATTTGCCAATATTTTGTAGTGTAGTCTTTTTCAGCTACATGTGCAAAAGGTTCTGGCAATTTTTCAAAAAAGATAGATAAGGTTTCTAAACTTGTTTTTGCAGTTTATAGAAGTAACTTGAAAATTCGTAATAATTCTTCTCAAATGTTACAGATTTGTAACTTGTTTAATTTCTGAAGAGTTTCTAAACGTTTTCTTTGTTTAGTACTCTCATTGTAAGCTTCTAGGGTTGGATGTATTCCTAGAAATTCCTTTGATATCTTAGCCACTAATCCTTTCAAGATATTGGCTATTGATATTGAGGTATTACCGTGTTTTTGTTGTCGGGAAGGTTGTCCCACCAATGAGCTACATTACCCTGTAAAACATGGGTAAAGAAATTAAATGCTAACTCTTTGTTCCAAGATTCATGCATTTTGCAGCATTGCTCATGCTTCTTTCCCATTCTTTAAGGACTTTTTTCCATCCTTGGGGCAATCCAAGTTGAGATAAAATCCAAAAGGGATTATGCTATCTATGGATGTGTGTCCCTTAGTAGCATTTGAAGGATTGACCTTTGTGTATTTTGTCGAATACCTTTGTCCTCCCAAGGATATTTTGGAGTGGGAGAAACTTTCTCATTCTTGCGGGTGAACCGCAGTATGGTTTCGGAAGTTATCTTGAAAGCTATCTTCCATGTGGGTGTCTCGTACCCTTGATGTTTCTACTTCAAAATGGTCATTACCAAGAAGCATTCAAAATCTTTGACCAAGATCATCTGTCTTTTTGTTTTTAGTAGAGTAGTCTGTTTTCTTGGTATTTTCTTCAACAACTTCATCAAATTCCCAGGCCTCTGGTTCACTGTCATGTTGCTCTGGTTGTTTACTAGAGGAAGGTTTTTCCTCTTGAACATAATAAATTGGTTGGCGATTGAAAGTATTATATTCTGCGTAAACTTCATCATCGGTGGAGGATGGTGCTGTGGAAGCAATCCTAAAAGCAGGTGATGTTGGATCCTTTTTTCCAGGTGCTATGCAAGTGTTGCAAAGTACACTAGGTTTTTAAGCCATCCGATGATGTCAGGAAGGCCTAATGGTAATGGAGTTTCCATATCCATTAAATAGAAAAACTCTGTCATAGAGCTATTTCTTGAAGCTTCCTTTGAAGTCTTCTGATCATATACCGTAGTAGAATTTCTCTACGGGTTAATGTCCACCATTCAATCAGATATGCTTGATGAGCTATATCGGTTTCATTCATTGGTCTGAGATTTTCTCTGGCTTGCCAATTTTGATCTTTTATTGAGCGTACTAGACGAAAATGATCTGTAGTCGAGAAGATCGTCAGAGGGATGGAGGTGTTGTAGACAAAGCTTTTCCTTTTCTGAATCAGCTGTTGTATGAGCTGTATTAGGTTCTTGAGCCCATGAATACGCCTGGTTGGCCAAACTACTTCAGGGCATGACTTGGCTTTTGGAACATGTCTAGGATCATATTCCATCTTCGCGTCACCTTCTTTGATGCCTTTAAGTGTTACAACAGAAATGCTTGGAAACATTTTTATGTTAGTAACAATGTTAGCAATACAGGAAATGAAATGAAGTCATATTCCTATACTCTTTGTTATGGATATGAAACTTTTGCAAGCCTCCATAATCTCTTTTGGAATTTTCTCCAAAACAGATAAGTCAATGGAGTGAAGTACCATCTGCTTTATGAATCCATATGATTAAAGCATGGATGCATATTTTGAGTCTATTTCATGACTCAGCTTCATTTGATTCCAACTGTTGCTAGACTCAGTGGTGAAGAAGGGAGTGTTCATCCCTTGTCCAATTTGTTCATTCCATCTTTGGAATTGAAAAGTATGATCAGATTCGATCTTTGAACAAGCGTTGTCCACCTTTTGAGGATGTAGCGAGGGTTCCTCAGACATAATGTCCGAAAGTTTTAAAGGTTTAAATTTCATTAAAACTTGTTTTATCTTGTTTATTTAGGCTTTTCAACCTTGTAAACTCAGACGAGGTAACCAATTTTTTATTGAATGATTTCTCATTACTAAACAAATCCGTTTCCATCAGGGATGGATCCGTTAAGACTTCTTTTTCAGCTCGAGACTGACAGGTAGAAGTCCATGATTCCGATTTCATCGAAATCGTTAACGTTTCCTTTCCAGCTCTAGTCTGGCAGGTAGAAATCCATGATTCCCCTATCTTCAAAGATGACTGGGTTGTGATTTCCTTCTCATGCCTGGCATGACCGGTAGAAATCTCGGGTCGACCTGTGTTTATCAAAACACTAAAGTCATCCGTCTGCTGATTAGCTGACGATGTGGCTTCCTTTTCTCGCAATGGTGATCCAGTAGAAGTCCCAGAGGAGCTTAGCATATCATGCCATTTGGTGAGTTCTTTTAACTCTTCGATTAATTCCTTAACCTTGAGTTGTAAGAGTTCTCCACTTAACCCGTATCGGGCACAATTCTCATGTATGTCTCCTCGTTCTGAGAGAACTAAAAGACTGTCGAATAGTGACTGTAGGGTTGAGAGCAATACCGTGAGTGTGGCAATTGCTGCTGCGAGGTCCGTCAGGGTGCTGCATAGGGGATCCATTTTACCTATCTATAAAACAAGAAAATTCTCAAGTGGTAAGAGTATCAGGTTATTCCTCAAGTTCTCTATAAATGCATGATGCAAGAGAAGAGAAATTTTCTATGACAATAGTGTGGGTTATAAATCACCACGCTGGCTGCCATGTTATATATCGGGAAGGCTAAAGCATAACTGAATATAAGAAATCGATTAGGCAAAGGTTGTGCCTGAAGAGTCACTCATATTTTCTGAGTTTTCTGAGGAGGAAGACTCAGTTTCGAGATGAAGTTCATATACTTCATCATCTGACTGGATGTGATCATAATGGATGATGTCCAATCCATTTGCTTTGGCGAGTAGCATGTAGGTTTTGTACTACCGTGTTTTCTTAGTGTTTGGACAATTTTTTTGAAAAATGTCCTTCTTTCTGGCATATCCAACATTTGCATTTGCTTAGGGGTTTTCCCTTTGGGCAATATGCATTTGACCGTTTACTGGATGTGGTAGGGCCAGAATTTGTTCTTTTTCTAAAGTATCTCTTGTTGGGAGCATACCTAGTTTTAGAACTTTTTTGTATCCTAAATTTTTTTTGTCGAAATGTGTTAGATTATTTTCGTTGCTTATGGGAGGTGGTTTTACAACCATAAGCTCCTACATTTTTGTTCTGGTTTGAACAACATAATGTTTATTTATTTGCCTTACTACTTTTCTTTTGTAGTTTTTGGGCTTGACAAAGATTTGCCAACATGTCTTGTACAAATCTGTGTCTTCTTCCTAAAGTGTCAAAGTTTAGGAAATTATCCATGGTTAGAGTACCAAGTTCTGGATTATTTTTCCAATAGTTTGTAATGTAGTATTTTTCAGCTACATGTGCAAAAGGTTTTGGCAATTTTGCATAAAAGATAGATCGATAAGGTTTTTCTTATCTTCTTTTTCAGTTTATAGAAGTATCTTGCAAATTCGCAATAATACTGCTCATAGAAACAAATGTTACAGATTTGTCACTTGTTTAATTTCTGAAGAGTTTCTAAACGTTTTCTTTGTTTAGTACTCTCATTGTAAGCTTCTAGGGTTGGATGTATTCCTAGAAATTCCTTTGATATCTTAGCCACTAATCCTTTCAAGATATTTGGCTATTGATATTGAGGTATTAGCTCGTTTTTGGTCATCGAGAAGGTTGTCCCACCAATGAGCTACATTACCCTGTAAAACATGGGTAAAGAAATTAAATGCTGACTCTATGTTCCCAGATTCATGCATATTTGCAGCATTGCTCATGCTTCTTTCCCATTCTTTAAGGACTTTTTCTCCATCCTTGGGGCAATCCAAGTTGAGATAAAATCCAAAAGGGTTTATGCTATTTATGGATGTGTGTCCCTTAGTAGCATTTGAAGGATCGACATTTGTGTATTTTTGTCGAATACCTTTGTCCTCCCAAGGATATTTTGGAGTGGGAAAAACATTCTCGTTCTTGTGGGTGAACCGCAGTACAGTTTCGGAAGTTATCTTGAAAGCTATCTTCCATGTGGGAGTCTCGTACCCTTGATGTTTCTGCTTCAAAATGGTCACTACCACAAAGCATTCAAAATCTTTTACCAAGATCATATGCCTTTTTGTCTTTAGAAGAGTAATCTATTTTCTTGATATTTTCTTCTACAACTTCATCAGATTCTGAGGCCTCTGGTTCACTATCGTGTTGATCTTGTTGTTTACTAGAGGAAGATTTTTCCTCTTGAACATAATAAATTGGTTGGTGATCGAAAGTATTATATTCTACGTAAACTTCATCATCGGTGGAGGATGATGCTTTGGAAGCCATCCTAAAAGCAGGTGGTGCTGGATCCTTTTTTCTAGGTTCTATGCAAGGTGTTGCAAAGTACACTAGGTTTTTAAGCCATCCAGTGATGTCAGGAAGGCCTAAATGTAATGGAGTTTCCATATCCATTAAATAGAAAAACTCTGTCATAGAACTATTTCTTGAAGCTTCCTTTGAAGTCTTCTGATCATATACCGTAAAGCTTCCTTTGAAGTCTTCTGATCATATACCGTAGTAGAATTCTCTACGGGTTAATCTCCACCATTCAATCAGATATGCTCGATAAGCTATATCGGTTTCATTCATTGGTCTGAGATTTTCTCTGGCTTGCCAATTTTGGTCTTTCATTGAGCGTACCAGACGAATTTGATCTAGTAGTCTTTCTCTATAGATCATTTTACAAAGCTAAAAGGTTTTGCTTTTGTTTGATTTTTTTGATCTTGCATCTAAGGTTGTAGATGCGATCAGTATATCTTTCCCTAAAATAGTAATACCATACCATCGATGGGATTGTATTATCTTCTGGTTGAAGAGTATTTCTCTGGAGTAAAGCGAGGTCAAGGCTTTCTCGTTTTAATTTTAAACGATCTAAAAGTTTCTTTTTATAGATCATTCTGGTGTCCAAGGTGTAAAAAGGTGTTTTATACCTTGATGGACCTGGAGAACCTAGATGTTCTTTTAATGCTAAGACTTCTGTTAAAAGTTCTTGCATTTTATTTTTGTTTAGATTCTATTAATTTGTTGAAGAAAACAGGACTATTTCCATGGTCAATCTTTTCTAGAATATTTTCTAGGATGTTTGAAGACTTTATTATTTCTCTATGTTTATGTTCATCATAGAGGAAATCTATTTTCTATTGGAGATTCTCAACAGTTTTTTCTAACCTATTAAGGGTCTTACCATAAGACTCCAAGGTTTGATTGGAATTGGTGACGATATCACTATTTCCTATTGGTGGGCCTAATGCTTTATATGGGTTATGTGCCATTATCGATGTGAAGAGGAACATATGCATTAGGCCTTGGATTTCCTATTCCTTCGAAATGGGGACTGTTTGAGGTTCTACTTGTTAAGGTAGAGGGCCTATCCTGTTCGATGGAAAAGCTGGATCTAGTGTTAGTGATCACTAGTTTTCCTTCTATCTCCTTTATAATTTTTCGGGAGAGGGGAAGGTGTCTGGGTGCCAAAGGTTGGACTACCCATTATGTTGGCATTGTTAACTCTTTGGGGTCGAGTTCTTCTATGGTCAAGTTCTCAGAATAACCAATATTTTTGGCTAATTTTGTGAGTTTCTTTGAATCTTTAACTGGAACCTTTCCAGTTTTGATTCCTCGGATTATCCTTTTTCCTTCGTTGTTATAATCTACAACTAAAATATTTTCTTCTAACTCTTTGAGTTTGGCTTGAACTCGTAAGTGCCGATCTTTTAATTGTCGAATCCAGACCTTCTGGAATTCAATTTGATTATCATACCTTCTAGTCATGATATATTATCACAGTCGCAAATAATTTATAAGTCTTATCGCTGGATTAGACCTATTTTGTTCCATATTGAAAATTTTGGGTTTTTGTACATTTGTTACTTACAAATGTTACTTTGGATGTGACCGGTTTGGGTTGTAACTGTTTGGGAGTATGTATACCTAAACAGAAAGAATTAAAGTTAAGCTTTGAATTCTTTGACACATATAGGCTCAAGTCTAATACTTGGCTCTGTAGGACGTTTAAACCTACGCTCTGATACCATTTTAAAAACAGACACAGACACACAACGGATTATGGTACGGAAAGCACTATTGCTTTGATAGCAATTTGAAAACAGACACAGACACACAACGGATTCTGGTACCGAAATCACTATTGCTCTGATACTAATTTAAACAACAATGACAGACACAACAACAGAATACAGGGTGAACCTAGAGATGAGGGCAACAGAACTAGATCCTAGGGATCACAACTACACACTGACTACAGGCAGGGAAAAACAACGATGACTCACACATTACTATACCTCTAGTCACACTTCATACATCCTATCATTTCACCATCATATTACTCCTGCTTCCTACCACATGTCACTATTATGTACTCGTTTGTGTCTATTTTCATAGCTATCTAATAGGCCCAACATGACTTCTGCTGCTACTTAGAACTTCTTCGGGGTTTGACCCTATTCATGTCGGCTTACCACCACGTGAGAAATCCGTCAATGCGGTCCTCTCAGTCTCCAGAGGGCCCCAAGCCATTCCTATTAACCGTTGCGGCTCCATGGCTGCTTCAGTAGGGTAAAGCACAACTCCGTTTCATTTTCTACCTCGGAGCGTAGCCGAATAATTCCAAGTCTCTAGCTTCTATCCTATTTGGCACTATTTTGATACTATTTCTTTTTGACGAGTGAACAAAAACATGAATAGTAACATGAATAGTAACCATGAATAGGGAAAATGAACAGTACTTTGAATAGTAACTTTGGAACAGTAAAAAAAACAAACATTGTGGAGATCATAGATATAGATGCGGAACATGAATAATGATAACAACAACGGTACGAATCACAATATTACAAATATGTGGAATATAAAAACATTGTTCTAACAAAAATAAAACAACTAAATACATACCCTTAAAAAAGGGAAAGAAACTTCTTATCTATATAACTCCCGAAGTTACCGACCGTGCCGCCGGTCGGTTACCTCTTTTCTACTCAGCTATTTTGCCTGTTAAGCACATACCGTGCTTTAAGGAACTTGTCGGAGGATGCTCACTGGAAATCGCCTTCTTCTTCTTCTTCGAAAGAGTGTTTTTTGAATGTCTGTCGGTTTTCGAATGTCTTAACCTCTGGAGGAGCTTCAAATTTATAGCTGAAGATCTTTCATGTCTTTTGCTTTTACCCTTAATTGCAAGGTGTGTGTTTAAAGACAAAGGGTAACTTTTGTCATTTTGGCTTTTCATTTTTGCCCTTGCATTATTACCTTTTGGCACCGAAAGTAGGGAATGTCTTCTCCTCTTGTAATGTCATGATGCTGACGTGCAAGAATCTTTTGTAGCCACCATTATTGACTTGGTGTAGCAGCCTTTGATGACTTTTATAGCCGTCGTTGCAGACTTTTGTAGCGGCCTTTGAGAGCTTTGATTTTGTCTTGGGCCTTAATGGCTGCTAACTTGTCTGCTGAATGGCTACTAACTGCTCATTCGGACAGCTGCCTTTCTATGCACAATCTACAGGTGTGCTCCTTTGGAAAAGTCTTCTGGGCCATCTGGCAGAAGCTTTCCTTAGTTGCTTTGCTGAAGGGGATATTTCCTCTGAGAAGTTTCTTCAGCGTTGCTTCGAGATTGGTCTGGACAGGTACCGGAGTCTCTTTATAGCTCTTCGAGACGATCGTCAGTAGGACGGAGGTCTTGTAGACAAAGCTTTTCCAAATAGACACACAATAGATTACGGTACTGAAAGCATTATTGCTCTGATACCAATTTAAAAATACACAGACACACAACGGATTTTGGTACCGAAAGCACTATTGCTCTGATACCAATTTAAACACAACGAGTCTCTAACAGACTCAACAGCCTAAACAGGGTGAACCTAGGGATGAGGGCATCAGAACTAGAATCCTAGGGATCTACACACTGACCACAGGCAGCGGAAAATAATGATGACTCACACAATACTACTCCTACAGTCACACTTCATACATCCTATCATTTCACCATAATATTACTCCTACTTCCTACCACATGTCACTGCATTCGTTTGTGTCTATTTTCATAGCTATCTAATAGGCCCAACATGACTTCTGCTGCTACTTAGAAATTATTCGGGGTTTGACCCTATTCCTGGTGGCTTACCACCACGTGGGCAATCCGTCAATGCAGTCCTCACGGTCTCCAGAGGGCCCCAAGCTGTTCCTATTAACCGTTGCGGCTCCATGGCTGCTTCAGTAGGGTAGAACACAACTCCGTTTCATTTTCTACCTCGGAGCGTAGCCGAATAATTCCAAGTCTCTAGCTTCTGTCATTTTTGGCACTATTTCGATACTATTTCTTTTTTACGAGTGAACAGTAACTATGAATAGTGAAAATGAACAATACTTTTGAATAGTAACTTTGGAACAGTAAAAAAACAAACATTGTGGTGATTATAGATATAGATGCGGAACATGAACAGTGATAACAACAATTGTACGAATCACAATATTACAAACATGCGGAAAATATAAAAATATTGTTCAAACAAAATAAAAAAAATAAAATAACTAAATAATTACCCTTAAAAAAGGGAAAGAAAATCTACTTATCTACATAAATCCCGAAGTTACTGACCATGCCACCGGTCGGTTCCCTCTTTTCTTCTCAGCCATTATGGCTGTTAAGCACATACTGTGCTTTAAGGAACTTGTCAGAGGATGCTCGCCGGAAATCACCTTTTTCTTCTTCGAAAGAGTGTTTTTTGAATGTCCGTCGGTTTTTGAGTCTTTGAGTTTAAATTGGTATCAGAGCAATAGTGCTTTCGGTACCAGAATCTGTTGTGTGTTTTTAAATTGGTATCAGAGCAATAGTGCTTTCGGTACCATAATCCGCTGTGTCTTTCTATGTCTTTGAGTCTGTCTATGTGAGTCTGTACAGAACCAAGTATTAGACTTGAGCCTATATGTGTCAAAGAATTCAAAGCTTAACTTTAATTCTTTCTATTTAGGTATACATACTCCTAAACAGTTACGACCCAAACCGGTCACATCCCAAGTAACATTTGTAAGGAACAAATGTACAAAAACCCACAATTTCCAATATGGAACAAAATAGGTCTAATCCAGCGATAAGACGTATAAATTATTCGCGACTGCTAGAATATATCATGACCAGAAGGTATGATAATCAAATCGAATTCCAGAAGGTCTGGATTCGACAATTAAAAGATCGGCTCTTACGAGTTCAAGCCAAACTCAAAGAGTTAGAAGAAAATCTTTTAGTTGTAGATTATAACAACGAAGGAAGAAGGATAATCCAAGATGGATAATTCTTAGGACTACGTCTAGAAGGATTAAAACGAGTTATCAAAAACCTGAAACATCAAATCAGGATTGAACAACTCGAACTTCAAGAATATGCTATCTAAGCAATTCTAAGAAGATTTGGTTATCATTCTGCAAAGAGAGACCTACAGAATGACCCAAGAAGAAACCGTATCTCAACCTGTAGACACCGCTTCAATAGGAGAAGCCTCTACAAGTATATACAGAAAACCAGAAAAAACAAAATACTGGTATGTTGTCTTCATAGGAAGAGAAACAGGAATATATGACAACTGGGAAGAAGCCCAAGCACAAGTCATAGGATTTCCCAAAAATTCCCACAAAAAATTCCGGACAAAGGAAGATGCTGAACTAGCATGGACAACATCCCAAAATAGATGATCTATAGGCAAAAACTTTTAGATCGTTTACATAGAAAGAGAGATGGCCTTGCCTTCACTCTCTGACAACGAAACATGCTTCAACCTGAAGATGATACAATCTATTCCATGGAAATGTAATATTTCCATTGGGAAAGATGTACGAATCACATCCATAGACTACGATGCAAGATCAAAAAAATTAAAAAAAAGCAGAAAAACCTAGTGTACTTTGCAACACCTTGCATAACACCTAGAAAAAAGGATCCAACACCACCTACTTTTAGGATCGCTTCCAAAGCATCATCCTCCACCGATGATGAAGTTTACGCAGAATATAATACTTTCAGTTGCCAACCGATTTATTATGTTCAAGAGGAAAATCCTTGCTCTAGTAAACAACAAGAGCAACATGGCAGTGAACCAGAGGCTTGGGAATTTGATGAAGTTGTAGAAGAAAATACCAAGAAAATAGACTACACTGCTAAAGACAAAAAGGCAGATGATCTTGGTAAAAGATTTCGAATGCTTCGTGGTAGCGACCATTTTGAAGCAGAAACATCAAGGGTACGAGACACCCACATGGAAGATAACTTTCAAGATAACATCTGAAACCGAACTGCGGTTCACCCGCAAGAATGAGAAAGTTTCTCTCACTCCAAAATATTCTTGGGAGGACAAAGGTATTCGACAAAATACACAAATGTCAATTCTTCAAATGCTACTAAGGGACACACATCCATAGATACAATAAACCCTTTTGGATTTTATCTCAACTTTGATGGCCCCACGGATGGAGAAAAAGTCATTAAAGAATGGGAAATAAGCATGAGCAATGCTGCAAATATGCATGAATCTTGAAACAAAGAGTCAGCATTTAATTGCTTTACCCATGCTTTACAGGGTAATGTAGCTCATTGGTGGGACAACCTTCCCAACGACCAAAAACGAGCTAATACCTCAATATCAATAGCCAATATCTTGAAAGGATTAGTTATCAAAGGAATTTCTAGGAATACAACCAACCCTAGAAGCTTACAATGAGAGTACTAAACAAAGAAAACGTTTAGAAACTCTTCAGAAATTAAACAAGTTACAAATCTGTAACATTTGTTTCTATGAGAAGTATTATTGTGAATTTTCAAGTTACTTCTATAAACTACAAAAAGAAGATCAGAAACCTTATCTATCTTTCTTTTATGCAAAATTACCAGAACCTTTTGCACATATAGCTGAAAAAGTCTACATTACAAAATATTGGCAAAATAATCCAGAACCTGGTACTCTAACCATGGATAATTTCCTAAACTTTGACACTTTAGGAAGAAAGCACAAATTTGTACAAGACATGTTGGCCAATCTTTGTGAAGCCCAAAAACTACAAAAGAAAAGAAGTAAGGCAAATAAACAAATATTATGTTGTTCAAACCAGAACAAAAATGTAGGAGGTTATGGTTGTTAAACCACTTTCCATAAGCAACGAAAGTATCCTAGCAAAAAATTTAGGATACAAAAAATTTAGGATACAAAAAAGTTCTACAACTAGATATACTCCTAAAAAGAGATACTTTATAAAAAGAACAAATTCTGGCCCTACCACATCCAGTAAAGGGTCAAATGCATATTGCCAAAAGGGAAACCCCCAAGCAAATGCAAATGCTGGATATGCCAGAAAGAATGACATTTTGAAAAAAATTGTTCAAACGCTGAGCAAACACGGCAGTACAAAACCTACATGCTACTCGCCGAAGCAAATGGATTGGACATCATCCATTATGATGACATCCAGTCAGATGATGAAGTATATGAACTTCATCTCGAAACTGAGTCTTCCTCCTCAAAAAACTCATATGCGTGACTCTTCAAGCACAACCTTTGCCTAATCAATTTCTTATATTCGGTTATGCTTTAGCCTTCCCGATTAACATGGCAGCCAGCGTGGTGATTTCTATCCCACTATTGTCATAGAAAATTTCTCTATCCCACTATTGTCATATAAAATTTCTCTGCACCTGCATCTTGCATTTATAGAGAACTTGATACATAACTTGATACTCTTACCACTCAAGAATTTTCTTGTGTTACAGACAGGTAAAATGGATCCCCTCAGCAGTACCTTGACGGACCTAGTAGCAGCAATTGCCACAATCATGGTATTGCTCTCAACCCTACAGTCACTATTCGACAGTCTTTTAGTTCTCTCAGAATGAGGAGACATACATGAGAATTGTGCCCGATACCGGTTAAGTGGAGAACTCTTACAACTCAAGTTTAAGGAATTAACCGAAGAGTTAAAAGAACTCGCCAAACGGCATGATATTCCAAGCTCCTCCGGGACTTCTACCGGATCTCCATCGCGTGAAAAGGAAGCCACAACGTCAGCTAATCAGCATACGGATGACTTTAGTGTTTTGATAAACACAGGTCGACCTGGGATTTCTACTGGTCATGCCAGGCATGAGAAGAAAATCACAACCCAGTCTTCTTTGAAGATAGGGGAATCAGGGATTTCTACCTGTCAGTCTAGAGCTGGAAAGGAAACCTTAACGATTTTGATGAAATTGGAATCAGGGACTTCTACCAGTCAGTCTCGAGTTGAAAAGGAAGTCTTAACGGATCCATCTTTGATGGAAATAGACTTGTCTAGTAATGAGAAATCATTCAAGAAAAAATTGGTTACCCCATCTGAGTTTACAAGGTTAAAAAGCCTAAATAAACCAGATAAAACAAGTTTTAATGAGTTTGAGTTTTTAAAGAAATTTAAACCTTTAAAACTTTCGAATGGTATTTTAGAGGAACCCTCGCTACACCCTCAAAAGGTGGACAACGTTCGTTCAAAGATCGAATCCGATCATACTGTTCAATTCCTGAGATGGAATGAGCAAATTGGACAAGGGATGAACACTCCCTTCTTCACCACTGAGTCTAGTAACAGTTGGAATCAAGTGAAGCTGAGTCATGAAATAGACTCAAAATATGCATCTATGTTTTATTCATATGGATTCATAAAACAGATGGTACTTCACTCCACCGACTTATCAGTTTTGGAGAAAATGCCAAAAGAGATTATGAAGGCTTGCAAAAGTTTCATCTCCATAACAAAGAGTAAAGGAATTCGACTTCATTTCGTTTCCTGTATTGCTGAAATTGTTACTGACAGAAAGATGTTTCCAAGCATTTCTATTGTAACACTTGAAGGCATCAAAGAAGGTGACACAAATATGGAATATGATCCCAGACATGTTCCAAAAGCCAAGCCATGCCCAGAAGTAGTCTGGCCAACCAGACGTATTCACCGGCTCAAGAACCTGATATAGCTCATACAACAATTGATTAAGAAAAAGAAAAGCTTTGTCTACAAGACCTCATCCCACTGACGATCGTCTCGAAGAGCTATAAAGAGACTCCGACACCTGTCTAGACCAGTCTCGAAGAAACGCTGAAGAAACTCCTCAGAGGAAATATCCCCTTCAGCAAAGCAACCAAGGAAAGCTTCTGCCAGATATCCCAGAAGACTTTTCCCAAGGAGCACACCTGTAGATTGTGCACAGAAAGGCAGTTGTCCGAATGAGCAATCAGCAGCCATGTCAGCAGACAAGTCATCAGCCATTAAGTCCCAAGACGAAATCAAAGTCTGCAAAGGTGGCTACACCAAGTCAACAATGGTGGCTACAAAAGATTCCTGCACGTCAGCATCATCACGTCACAAGAGGAAAAGACATTTCTACCCCTGCTTTCGGTGCTGAAAGGTAATAATGTATGGGCAAAAATGAAATGCCAAAAAGACAACAACTATCCTTTGTCTTTAAACACACACCTTTCAATTAAAGGTAAAAGCGGATGAAATGAAGAGTAGAAAAGAGGGAACCGACCGGTGGCACGGTCAGTAACTTCGGAAGTTATGTAGATAAGTAGTTTTTCTTTCCCTTTTTTAAGGGTATGTATTTAGTTGTTTTATTTTGTTTGAACAATGTTTTTATATTTCCGCATGTTTATAATATTGTGATTCGTACAGTTGTTGTTATCACTGTTCATGTTCATCTATATCTATGATCTCCACAGTGTTTGTTTTTTGCTATTCCAAAGTTACTATTCAAAACTACTGTTCATTTTTACTATTCATATTACTATTCACTCGTAAAAAAGAAATAGTATCAAAATAGTGCCAAATAGGACAAAAGCTAGAGACTTGGAATTTTTTGGCTACGCTTTGAGGTAGAAAACAAAACGAAGTTGTGCTCTACCCTACTGAAGCAGCCATGGAGCCGCAACGGTTAATAGGAACGTCTTGGGGCCATCTGGAGACCGTGAGGACCGAATTGATGGATTCCCCACGTGGTGGTAAGCCGGCAGGAATAGGGTCAAACCCCAAAGAAGTTCTAAGTAGTAGCAGAAGTCATGTTGGGTCTATTAGATAGCTATGAAAATAGACACAAACGAGTATGATTGTTAGTGACCATGTATGATTGTCATTAACGACCTTTATTTCTTCATCCATTGCTGCCTTCCACCCTGGATGTTGTAGAGCCTCCTAATAGGACTTTGGAATAGATATGAAGGAAATAGAAGAAAGAAACTGACAACATGTTGGAAGATGGGCTCAAGCCCACGAGCTCAAGACAAGAAGCCCACACGTCAAAGGAGTGGTATATGTGTAAAATATGGTACTTTCCATAAAGATGGCATAGAAGTGTAAATATGTGTTCCTTTTATGTCTTTTTTTTTATCAAGTTGTAGCCCTAAGGGCATTGTAAAACTATAAATAAAGGCATTGGCTAAGTGGTAGGGCATTGAAGCACTCTCCTCTCTTTCCACAAATTCGTCCAGCCCTCAATTTTCTTTTTGACGCAACCCTCTTCTCCCTTAATCCAAACTCTCTCCTTCCATGTTCTTCTTCTCTTCTCCTTCTCTCTTCTTCTTCTTCTTCTTTCTTGTTGATCTAAACTTCCTTTCATGAGATCCTAAATTTTACATGGTATCAGAGCAAGGAGTTTAGGATCTCTCTTCATGGAGTTATTATGAAATCTGTTCAAGAAGTTGTAAAAGGAGTTAAGACATGAAGAGATAAGTTCATGCTCTTCTTATTTACGTTTTTTTTTGTTTCCTTTTCTTATTTACATACTCCTTTTTACTGTTTTTCTTTACTTCTTGAATTTTGAGTCACATCAAATCAAGGTAAATATTTATATGTTGTAAAGATTTATTTCTATGACTAAATTGATGTTATAATATTGACTCCTTGTAAATCAATTACAAGAGTGATAAAGATCATTTGCTGTTTACATCTTATTAAGATTGATGGGTGAAATTCAATTACCTTTATGTAATTTGGATCCATCTCATTTGAGGTAGAATTCCAGCACATGTTGCTGTATCTTCTCCTACTTAAGGTTGCTCATGGGTTTGTGTTATGTTGTTGGATGCCCATTATATGTTTGATGAAATTCCAGCAATCATTTAGCCTTTGTAGTTCCATTTTTTTTAAACTTCAACAATTGAATTTTTGTTTACGTTGAAGTCTCCCATGAGCTAAAGATAAATCTCTTCCAAGTGTCTTGGTTTGCCATTAAGTCTTCTCTAAATTTTTGTTTATTGCTCGCTTGTGTTGGAGTTTGGATTAAGGCCTAATCGGTTGCATATTCTTTCTTCTCTTTGTTCTTATGAATACAAGAGAAGTTGAGTGATGGCTGGATGTTATTATCACTTTCTAAAGGCACAAATTTTTTGATAATTTGGTGCTTGCCCTCGTGAAAGAAATTGGTTCTTGTTCTCTTTTGTTGGTGATTGATATGGTCTACGGGTGTTTCAAATTACATTGAGTAATTGTTCTTTGAAGAAGGCCTTTTCCCTTGACCTCCATATTTTACTTGCCTCATCATGGAGATTAGATACAATAGTAATAAGAGTGATATACTCTGTATTACTACAATTCCACTTAGAGGTCTCTCCAATTACATGAGCTGGTCAAAATCGGTTCGGAGGGTTCTTATTACTCGTGACCTTTTGAGCCACGTTGTTAACTTTCCTCCTCCGATTGATGAAGAAGATGTGTCCTACCGTATGTGGGTTAAGGATGATAACATGGTGATAAGTTGGTTCATTAATAGCATGAAAGAGCAGGTGGCCAACAATGTGGTCCACTTGGAAACCTCCAAACATATGGGACACTTGTGCCAAGCTTTACTCAAGCACTGCTTCATTACAAAAAATATATGATGTCTTAAAAAACATGCTGTATAAGAAATATGGAGATAATATTCACAAATTTTTGGCATGGTTTTGAGGTCTTCTTCATGAATGGAAACTAGCTCAGCTATATTCCACTGATATTGCCGTTCAAGAACGACAAAGAGAAGCTTTGGCAGTAGCCATTTGCTTATCGAATATTAAACCATACCTTGAGGTGGCCAAAACTCAGCTTCTAAGTTCTTATGCTCTTCCATCCTTCGATGATATTAGGGCTACATTACTTCAGATACCAGATCCATCCCCTCCTTCTCCTATTGATGCTCCATCAGTGATGTTCTCTGACAATCGGGGAACATCTTCCTCATCTCGAGGACAGGGCAGAAATATGAGAAGGGGTCGAATTATGAGAGAGGCAAAAAATAGAGGTGGTAGAACAGGTCAGAATTCTTTCCGTACTGAGCCTCAACTTTGCACTTATTGTGGCCGTCAGAACCACCTTGTGTCATCATGCTAGAAGCTTCATGGCAAGCCTGATTGGGCCACAACTAACCCAGTTTCGGTTAACATTGAAAAAAATGAAGATAAGGCTGAATCATCATCCGGAAATGTGCCTCTTACGGTTGAGGACTATGCTGTATTTCAGAAAATGATGTCCTTCATGGAATCATCTACTGCTACCACTACTATTGCCTCTAGCATGCTTTCTTCCTCTTCCTCTTGGATCATCGACTCCGGGGCCTCCGAACATTTATCAGGTAACAAACACTTGTTGCAGTCCTTATCTCCTTGTTATCCTCATAAATTCGTTACTATTGCTAATGGTACCAAAACCAAGGTCCTTGGCAGAGGTTCCTCCTCTCTTACTTCATATATTCCCCTTCAAGATGTTTTGTTTGTTCCTTAATTTCCTTTAAATTTGCTCTTGGTTAGTCAATTGACCAAACAATTAAATTACTCTATCACCTTCTCACCGTCTTCTTGTGTCTTTTAGGATCTCACTACGAAGTGGGTGATTGGTGGCGGCCATGAAAAGGGGGGTTTGTACTACTTCACTCTTCCACCATTAGCTGCATTATCGTCCACCACATCAGAGGCCCAACTTTGGCACAACCACTTGGTCATCCGTCTACCCCTTCACTTCGTTCTTTTGGTTCCATCTTTAAAAGGACTTTCTAATTTCAGTTGTGAGGTTTGTCAATTAAGTAAACATGTCAGGAGTACATATTCTCCTCGTCTTACAACTACAAGTACTGCTCCATTTGAGCTAATACATTCTGATGTATGGGGCCATTTATGTGTCTCAAATATTTCCCAAGCTAAATATTTTGTCATTTTTGTTCATGATTTTACTCGAGTGACTTGGTTATATCTATTTAAAGAGCGTTCCGAAATTCTTCCTTTGTTTAAAAATTTTCATGCTATGGTCTTGGCACAATTTGGGAAGAAAATTCAAACCCTTAGATCTGATAATACTAAGGAATACATGTCTCATGACTTCAAATCATTTTGTGAGAGTAATGGGCTTATTCATCAAACATCATATGCCTATACTCCTCAACAAAATGGTGTTGCTGAAAGAAAGAATCGTCATCTTCTTGAAGTCGCTCGGGGCCTCCTCTACTCCATGAAGGTACCCTATTTCTATTGGCCTCATGCTATACATACAACATGCTTTCTAATTAATAGGTTACCTTCATCAGTCCTTCATCATAAAACTCCTTACTCTGTGTTATTTAATGGTGAAGATCCTTTTTCTCTTCCTTTGAAAGTGTTTGGATGTACGTGTTTTGTTCATGTTACATTCCCACATAAAAATAAACTTGATCCTCGGTCTATGAGGTGCATTTTTTTGGGGTACTCTCGCACCCAGAAAGGTTATGTCTGTTACAATCCTACCCTTCGGAGGATGTTTATCTCTAGGGATGTGACTTTCTTTGAGGACACCCCCTTCTACTCCCATGATGCTCCTCCAGGATGGACTTGTCCTTCTACTACTCCTTGTCCGCTTGTGCCGTTCAATCTTGAAGTGGAACCATCCCCTGATGCACCGGCCGTACCTTCACCTGTGGAGTTGTCTGATCCACCCTAGGTAAGTCCTTCTCCTCCTATGTATGGGCCTGAATTTGATACTCGACTTATTGCTTTAAGAAAAGAACGTCGCTCCTATACTACTTTGCATCCTATCACAAATTTTATGTCTCACCATCGCTTGTCTTCCGAGTGTTTTCAGTTTCTTGCATCCCTTTCTTCTACTTCCATTCCGCAGTCGTATTAGAAGGCCCTGAGACATCCAGGATGGAAGGCGGCTATGGATGAAGAAATGCACGCCTTATACAAAATCCAAACCTGGTACTTAACATCACTCCTGAAAGGTAAAAGACCGGTTGGTTGTCGATGGATTGTTTCGGTGAAACATAATCTAGATGGATCGGTTGCTCGTCTTAAAGCTCGACTTGTTGCTAAGGGATATAAGCAGTGCTATGGAATAGATTATGAGGAGACCTTCTCTCCTGTTGCAAAATTGAATTTGGTACGCATCATCTTATCTATTGCTGCTAACTCCTCATGGCCCGTCTATCAGTTGGATGTTAAAAATGCTTTTTAAATGGAGATATCAGTGAGGAAATTTATATGGTTTAACCACTTGGTTATGTGGTTGAGGGGGAGTCAGTATGCCGGTTAAAAAAGTCTTTATATGGACTTAAGCAGTCCCCTCGGGCTTGGTTTGATAAATTTAGTCAAACACTCCTTCGGTTTGGTTTTCATCGGTGCTCAGTTGATCATTCCGTATATTATAAAGATATGGTCAAAAGGAAAATATTATTGGCCGTATACGTGGATGATATTATCTTAACCGGTGATGATGCTTTAAGCATACAAGAGGTGAAGCAGATCATATGTCAGGAATTCAAGACTAAAGACCTTGGTATGCTTAAATATATTTTGGGTATAGAAGTTCTTCAATCCAAACATGGGATAATATTGTCTCAAAGGAAATATGTCTTGGATCTCCTTGAAGAAACAGGAATGAAGGGTTGTAGACCAGTTGACACACCTATGAATACAAATGTAAAATTATGTGTCACAAATGAAGAAGATATTGATATTGGCAAATATCAAAGACTCGTGAGAAAAATGATTTATCTCACGGTAACTAGGCCAGACATATCATATGTTGTAAGTGTGGTGAGTCAATTCATGCACAAACCACAAATTACCCACTGGCAGGCTTTAAAAATAATATTACGTTATCTAAAAGGAGCTCCAGGAAGAGGATTGATGTATAAAAAACATGGGCACTTCAACATAGAAGGCTTCTCAGATGCAGATTGACCTGGATCTCCTGATGATAGAAAATCTACATCAGGATATTGTACTCTGGTTGGGGGAAACTTGGTTAAATGGAAAAGTAAGAAGCAAAATGTGGTTGCAAGATCTAGCGCCGAAGCAGAATATAGAGCTATGGCCCATACCGTTAGTGAACTTCTATGGGTCAGAACTCTTCTTACCGAACTAGGTTTTTATAAAAAGGGGTCACTGAATCTGCATTGTGATAATCAAGCAGCTATTCATATCAAGTTGTAGCCCTAAGGGCATTGTAAAACTATAAATAAAGGCATTGGATAAGAGGTAGGGCATTGAAGCACTCTCCTCACTTTCCACAAATTCGTCCAGCCCTCATTTTTCTTTTTGACACAACGCTCTTCTCCCTTAATCCAAACTCTCTCCTTCCACGTTCTTCTTCTTCTCTTCTCCTTCTCTCTTCTTCTTCTTCTTCTTCTTCTTTCTTGTTGATATAAACTTCCTTTCATGAGATCCTAAATTCTACACAACATAAAGGTGAGAGGCGATGTTGAGACACAAAATTTGAAAAGGGATGAGAAGTAGAAGGTCTAGTGCATGATCTAGGTTCTTTCCTTATAGCAATAGGACGAGTACCATATTGAGAGACAAAAATAACTAGTGATGAAGGACTTACCTCTGTTGGATCTGTTAACTCGACTGGTGTGGTGTCGGCAACTTGCTCTGGGGGTTGAATAATCTCTGTATCACGAGGCACAACCGGTCGAGGGAAACCTTGTATTGAGGATAGACCAGGAGGAGCACTATAAGAATAAAATGAAGAGTCTTAAAAAAATGTTACATCCCTGGACACAAATAAACGTTGAGGATCAAGTTTGCTGTGTCTAGGAAATGAATTATAAACAAAACATTGTCATCCGAAGACTTTCAAATGTAGTGAAAATGGATCATCATTTGGTAATAATCTAGAGTAAGGAGATTTATTACCAAGAACGGTAGATGGTAGAAGATTTATAAGAAAGCAAGCCTTAAGGACTGCATGAAGTCAATAAAAGTATGAAACTTTGATGGCATATAATAAACCTCGTGGTACCTCAAGAATATGACAATTTTTCCGTTTGGCTACACCATTTTTTTGAGGAATGTAGGCGCATGATGTTTGACAAATAATGCCATTTTCTTGACAAAAAGAGTCAAGGTCTTTGGAAATATATTCTTATGCATTATTAGACCGGAGAATTTTTATTTTCTGACCAAATTGTGTGAGTACCTTAGCATGAAATGACTAAAAAATAAATGGTATCTCAGAACGCTCCTTAAATATAAAGAACCAAGTTGCGCAAGTGAAATCATCAATAAATGTAATAAAGTATTTTTCTTGAGAAATGTTGGAGACACTAAAGGGTCCCCAAACATCAGTATGAATTAAAGAAAATGGAGTAATACTTTTGTCTTCTGGACGAGGAGAGTATGTACTCCTTTGATGTTTACTCAATTGACAAACCTCACAATGAAATCCTGACCTTACTTTAAGAGAAGGAAACATATAATGAAGAGACGGTGCAGATGGATGTCCCAACCGATTGTGCCATAACTGTGTCACATTTTCAGTAGTGGAAACTAGATTCATTTTTGGCACGTCCAAGTAGTAAAACCCCCCTTGTTCATGTCCTCCACCAATCACCTACTTCGTTATAAGATCCTGAAAGACACATGAAGTGCGTGAGAGGGTAATAGAGCAATTAATTATTTTTTCAGCTGACTAAAAGATAGTAGATTCAAAGGGAAAGTAGGAACGAAAAGAATATCATTGAGAAAAAGTGATGGTGTGACAGAAGTGTAACCTTTCCCTTGGACTTTGGTTTGAGAACCGTCAGCTATGGTAAGAAACTTGTGTGAAAGACTTAGAGATAGAGAATGTAATAAATTTTTGTTACCTGTAAGATGCTCAGAGGATCCTGAATCAATTGTCCGAGATGAAGATGAGGCAGATAGCATACCTAAAGTGGTAGTGGCTGCAGTAGTTGCGGAGGAACTAGTGAAAGAACCCTGCATTGTCTTCATTTTATGAAATAGCTGATACTCTTCATCAGTAAAACTTTTTTGTGCTGCTGATTTTGTGGGATGTTCTTCTTTTGGATCACTTATAAAGGCTTGATTAGCCCTTGTCAATTCTAACTATCCATTGGCTTTATAGCATATTTCTTTATAATGGCCATATTGTCCATAGTAAGTACATGCCTTGCAATCCTTGTAATAGCATTAATCTATAGTGTGGCCAAATTTTTTACAATGAGTACATTCTTTCCCATCTACTCTGCCAGCACCAGTCCTTCCACCTCTTCCTCTGCCTCGTCCTCAGCTGCAGTTAGATGATGATCCTCTATGATCAAAATACATAGTGGATGATACTTCAGTAGTGGAGGAAGAAGTGTCTAGAATACGAAGTAGTGTTGCGCATACATCATCAAACTTGGCGACACCAGAAGCACTCAGAAGCCTTTCAATCCTAATTACATTCCAACTCTAACTCTCTAAGATAAGACTATTCAAACCAATCTCCTAGAAGACTAATATGAGTTGAAATAGAACTCTTTCTTCATTCACATGAATATAAGGGAGGAGGCCAGCTCGTGGCCTTATCCTTATGGGTCCCTCATGATCTTCTAGCTCACCTTGATAAGGTTGCCAGCTCGTGAGATATTTGTGGGTCCCACTTGATCTTCAAGTCTTCTAACTCAATTCAGCTTGTCCTTCTTAATTTCTTAACTCGTGCTTTCTTGGGTGAGGACACTTCTTGGTGTCCCACATCTTCATGGAGGGTCCCACCAGCTTGAGCACCATGGTGGGTCCCACATTGTAACACAAACAAAATCAGGCCTAATCATGAAGATATTGTAAGATCTTCAAAACAACAATCTTTCTTCAAATGGATTGGCGTCAACTAGCCACTTCCTTTCTTTTTTTGTGCTTGATTACTTTTATGTAAAGCAAAGTATTTGATGCTTAATTTTTAAAAAACAATTAGCCACCTCATGGCGCTCAAAAAATTATCCAAAAAATCACAAAACCGAGTAGAGTTCTTCAAACAACTCGATTAATGGAGAAGCTTGGCATAGAAGCTAAGTAATTAGATTTATGAAATCCAATGGATAAAAAACTACTCATAATAGGATCAAGAAAAATTTTATTCCTCAAGGAAATCTTGTTCCCACAAAATTATAACCTTTTATGCAAAAAATCTCAACATAAACCGATTTTCAGAAAAGAACTTGCAAACAGAAAAAACTGCCTTGGTAAACATCTTCTAATCCGAGATGCATAAATCTCAACAATTTCCTAAGATGAAGACAACAATAACATCATCTTTGAACCATCTTCTAAAGATCCAAAAACCAAGAGTATGAAGAAATATTAACAAGAATGAAAAACTTATCTCACAATCTTCAATCTTGCTTCACAAAGAGCCTTCTATGAGTAGCTTTGATCATAACTTTTTAGACCATTTTTTTTATGTAGGGATCCTAAATTTGATGCTTTGATACCTTTTTGAATTTAGGATCTCATGATTGAAACCTCAAGCAAGATGAGAGAGGGATAAGAAAAAGAGCAAAGAGAGAGAGAGAGAGCTCGGGTAGAGAGGTGAGAAGAGAAAAGAGAGAAAAAGAGTTTAGGCTAGAGAGACATTCTTCACAAGTTGAGAAGTCGAGAGCTTGATTGAACCCTTCAACCAAGACCCCTATTTATACTATTTTTATTACATATTTAGAGATAAGATAGGATCCCTAATATCTCTAATTACATCAATCATGATTATCCAAACCTACATAAATGAAGGGAAGATAAATCAATTACATTAATCAAGGAAGATTGCCCAATCTTCCAAATCATGTAATAAGGATGCCAGTTCGTGTGATGACTCATCATGCAACCTCACATGATCTTGGTTCCAGCTTGTGTGATCATGATGGGCCCCTCCTTGTAACAGCCCTGTTAGTGCATTTTGTTTTTGGAAATGTTGCAAAAGTGTTTCTACTAAACATACGTCTTTAGGACAATTCGTGCCGCATGTTTTGTGGAAACACTTTTCTATCGAAAAATATTTACTAGGAAATTTTTTGGTGAGGCAATTTTTGCTTAAAAAAATTTCTTTCTCCAACTACAAGGCCTTGTTAGCATACTTTTTCAATAAATACTTGAAAAATATTTATAGTAAAATACATCTCCTGGGACCATTAGTACCTCATGTTTCCTGAAAACACTTTTCTAGCAGAAAGTTCTTACTAGAAAATTTTGTAGAAAGGCAATATTTGCTAATACAAATTACTTTCTACAACTATATGGCCATGTTAGTGCACTTTTTCAAGGAATGTTGGAATAGTATTTCTAGTAAAAATATGTTGGAAGATGGGCTCTAGCCCACACGACCAAGGAAGGACCACAAGATGGGCTCAAACACATAAGAAGTAGGACCCACCATGATTACCACGAGCTGGCATCCTTATAACATAAGTTGGAAGATAAAAAAAGACTCACAAAGATATCCATAGGCTGGTTGGAAGATCAAGAAGGACTCACAAAGATAACCAAGAGCTGGCATCTTTATCTTATGGTCATGTCATAGAAGAGCTCTAGTTTGAGTTATGTTTTTCTTCTATTTATATTGAGTTATTTAATTATGCTAAGGTTTATCCTTAAGTGTTAGAGTTTGGGTGTAATTGGAGCAAATGTAGTTTTATTGTAATTGGACTCTACTACTTTCCTTTATTATAAACAGAGGTTCAAGTAATTTGATTATAATAAGTTAATGAAGTCAATGAAGTATTTATTTTTTACATAAATTCAACATGGTATCAGAGCAGGTTCTGTGAGTTGACTTGGTCAACCCACAAAGATAATGAGATCCTTTTTTCTAAACCCTAAGTCTAGGTTCGTAGTTTTTTTTTCATTCCCTACACCCATAGTTTGCTTTGCGTTTTCACCTCTATACTGAGATTTTTATATCAAAAATTATATATTTAAGGAAAGATATTTGAATCTAATTTCCAATTAAAAATGATATTTTACAATCAGAGTTATATACAAAGAGAAATCGATATTTGAATTAGCAAAGGTCAGATTGCAAAAGAGGTTCAAGCAGCAACAGAAAGTTTCAACTTCTGAGGTATTTTATGCTATCAAGAAGGAGAATTATATGGAGAAATATATATCAAAAGAAAGATATGTATGTATATTCTAGTACATATTCAACCAAGTTTTAATCGGATTTATCTACACAGAGAAATCGATATTTAAAGCAATGAAGGTCAGATTGAAAAAAAGGTTTGAACAACAGCAAAAAGCTTCAACTTCCGAGGTATTTTATGCTTTCAAGAACGAGACTTTATATCGAGATATATATATCAAAATAAATATCTATAAGTATATTTTCTTACCTATTCAACCAATTCTAGATCTGAGTTTTTTATAAGAAGATATTGATCTTGGAAGAGGCAATGCTCATGCTGAAAAAAGGAGAAACAATACTTAGTTCAGCCAGATGACAGAAACTGAAATCTATCAGATTATTTCTCTTTGGATAATTATATTTTATGATGAGAAGTTATAATTTTATGAGAGTTATTTAAGTATAGTTTCATAAGGAGAAAATTTCTTGTCAATATGATCTATATTTAAAGATATATTCGCATTGGAAGAATCAATGGTCATGCTGGTATTTTGTTTTATTGAAAATTCCGAATTTATGCCCATTGTTTTACGTCACTTTTTGAGAATATCTTACTTCTCCCTAGTTTGAGGGATTATTTATACTTCTCATTTATTTGGGCTTATTTCTACATCTATGATATTTGGTTCAAGCTGGGATCATTGCCATTACAACCCATCTTGAGGAGGAGAAGTAGAAGAAGTACAAGAAAAAAGAATTTTATTCCATATGTTGTGGATAAGTTTATGTGACCAAAATATTCAAGAAAGGGGCTGCACAAAAGATGAAACTTTTGCATCTAAGAAAAAAAATGTATATCGGATTATGATTATTTCATGGGTCCTTCTACAAGGTTAATTATTTTGGTTCGTGTTATTTGTGTTGGAAGATGGTCATGTTATATTCAGTTGTAACTATTATGTCTCTTTGGGCAATTTATTATTGAATAAGAGGTGGATTTTGTATCATTTCTCATATAATCATTTATTTGACCCCGTAAAAAAATATCATGGTTGGGAAACCATGAAGAGCCCTGTCATAAAAAAAATATCACGGTTATGAAACCATGACAGAGGATACCTTGTCAATAAATATCACGGTTGGGAAACCATGATGGAGGAACTTAATACCATGTAAAAAAATTCATGGTTGGGAAACCATGATGGGCCCTGTAAAAAAATATCATGATTGGGAAACCGTAACAGAGGATACCCGGTAAAAAAATATCACGATTGAGAAACCATGACGCAGGAACTTATTATTACATCTATGTTATACCTCCCTTGAATTGGCCAGCTGGGCCTCATGGTAGAGAGCACCAGCGTGAGGGGGAGTGTTGGAAGATGGGAGGACTGCCATTTTATACAAAATGATTCTATACATCATTTAAAGCAAGTTGGGAGTTCATGATGTTCTCTCACCCCTAGCTTGAGGGGGAGTGTTGGAAGATGGGCACCAGATCACACGACTAAGGAAGGCCCATATATCTAAGAGTATTATAAGATAGGCCTCACGACCAAGGAGTGCCCACAAAATGGGCCCTAGCAAATAAGAAGTAGGACCCACCATGATTACCACGAGCTGGCATCCTTATCACATAAGTTGGAAGATCAAGAAGGACTCACAAAGATAACCACGAGTTGGCATCTTTATCGTATGGTTATGTTAGAAGAGTTCTAGTTTGATTTGTGTTTGTCTTCTATTTATATTGAATTATTTAATTATGCTAAGGCTTATCCTTAAGTGTTAGAGTTTGGGTGTAATTGAAACAAAGGTAGTTTTATTGTAATTGGACTCTACTACCTTCCTCTATTATAAATAGAGGTTCATGTAATTTGATTATAATAATTAAATGAAGTCAATGAAGTGTTTCTTTTTTCCATAAATACAAAAAAATACATCTCCAAGGACCTATATTGCCTCATGCTTCTTTGAAACACTTTTTTTGCCCAAAATTGTTACCAACAAAATTTGGTGGTCAGACAATTTTTGCTGAACAAATTACTTTCTTCAACTATAAGACCTTGTTTGCACATTTTTTTAAGGAAATGATGGAAAAGTATTTCTATTAAAAATACATCTCTAAAGAAAAATAGTGCCTCATGTATCCTGGAAACACTTTTTTAGCAGAAATGTTTTACAAGGATAATTTTGTTGTTAGGTAATTTTTGCAAAAACAAATTACTTTCTACAACTATAAGACCTTGTTAGTGCATTTTTTATTTGAATGTTAAGAAAGTATTTCTAGTAAAAGTACTACTCTAGGGACAATTAGTGCCCCATGTTTCTTGAAAACACTTTTCCAAATGAAAATTCTTTCCTAGCAAATTTTGTGGTTAGGCAAATTTTGTTGAAACAAGTTACTTTCTACATCTATAAGGGCCTGTTAATGCATTTTTTTCAAGAAACATTGGAAAACTATTTCTTGTAAAAATACATCTCCTAGGACCATTAGTGCCTCATGTTTCCTCAAAACACTTTCCTAGCAAAAAATTCTTACTAGAAAAGTTTTTTGGTAAAACAATTTATTTTGAAACAAATTACATTCTACAACTATAAGGCCTTGTTAGTGCATTTTTTAAGGAAACGATGGAAAAGTGCCTTTCCCGTAAACACTTTTCTACTTGAAAAATCTTACTAGGAAATTTTTGTGGTAAGGCAATTTTTTCTGAAACAAATTACTTTCAATAGCTATAAGCCAAGTTACTACATTTTTTTAATGAAATTTTGGAAAATTATTTCAAGTAAAAATACGTCTCCATTGACATTAGTGCCTCATGTTTCCTAAAAACATTTTTTGAGCTGAAAATTCAAACCAGGAAAATTTTGTGTTAAAGCAATTTTTTTATGAAGTAAATTACTTTCGACAATTATAAGGCCTTGTTAGTGTATCTTTTCAACAAACATTGGAAAAGAATTTCTAGTAGAACTAAGTCTCTAGGGACCATTCGTGCCTCATGTTTCTTAAAAATACTTTTCTAGCTGAAAATTCTTACCGTTTTTATTTTTGTGGTGAGCAATTTTTGTTGAAACAAATTACTTTCTTCAACAACAAGGCCCTGTTAGAGCATTTTTTTGGAAACATTGCAAAAGTTTTTTTGCTAAAATACGTCTTAAGGGACAATTCATGCAGCATGTTTCATGGAAATGGAAAATTCTTACCACGAAATTTTTTTGGTAAGGCAATTTTTGTTTAAACAAATTTGTTTCTCCAACTATAATGCTTTGCTAGTGTAATTTTTCAGGAAACACTAGAAAAGTATTTCTAGTAAAAATACATCTCCAGGGACCATTAGTGCCTCATGTTTCCTGAAAACATTTTTCTAGCTAAAACTTCTTACAGGAAAACTCTGTGGAAAGGCAATTTTTACTGATACAAATAACTCTCTACAACTATATGGCCTTGTTATTGCACTTTTTTAAGAAATGTTGGAAAAGTATTTCTAGTAAAAATATTTCTTCAGGGACCTATATTGCCTCATGTTTCTTAGACACTTTTCTTGTTGAAAAATTGGTACCAACAAAATTTTGTGGTAAGGCAATTTTTGCTGAAACAAATTACTTTCTAAAACTATGGAAAATTATTTCTAGTAAAAATATATCTCCAGGGAAAAATAGTGCCTCATGTATCCTACAAACACTTTTTTAGAAGAAAATTCTTACGAGGAAAATTTTGTGGTAAGATAAATTTTCAGATCGAAAAGTGCTTTTAGGAAACATGAGGCACGAATGGTCCCCAAAGACTCAGTTTTAATAGAACTTCTTTTCCAACATTTCTTGAAAATAAATGCTAATAAGGCCTTATAGTTGTAGAAAGTAATTTGCTTCAACAAAAAAATTGTGTTACCATAAAATTTTCCCAACAAGAACTTTCTGCTAAAAAAGTGTTTCCAGGGTACATGAGGCACTAATGTCAATGGAAACGTATTTTTACTTGAAATAATTTTCCAATATTTCAGAAAAAAAAGCACTAACTAGGCTTATAGTTATTAAAAGTATTTTGTTTCAGAAACAATTGCCCTACCACAAAAATTTTCATGTAAGAATTTTCAGCTAGAAAAGTGTTTCCTGTAAACATAAGGATCTAATGGTACCTGGAGATGTATTTTTACTTGAATAACTTTTCCAACGTTTCCTAAAAAAATTCACTAAAAAGTCCTTATAGTTGTTGAAAGAAATTTATTTCTGCAAAAATTGTCTTACCACAAAATTTTCCACGTAAGATCTTTCAAATACAAAAGTGTTTCTAGAAAAGATGACGCACTAATGGTACTAGGAGACATTTTTTTTCTTCTAGAAATTGTTTTCTATCATTTCCTAAAAAAAATGCACTCACTTGGCCTTGTAGTTGTAGAACTTTAACTTGTTTCAGAAAAAAAATTTTACAACAAAATTTTCATAACAAGAATTTTTATCTAGAACAGTGTTTTGAGGAAACTGGAGACAATAATGGTCCCTAGAGACATATTTTTACTATAAATACTTTTACAACTTTTCCATAAAAAATGCATTAACATGGCCTTATAGTTGTAGAAAGTAACTAGTTTCAATAAAATTTGCCTAACAACAAAATTTTCCTAAAAATAATTTTTACCTTGAAAAGTATTTTCAGGAAACATGAGGCACTAATTGTCCCTGGAGTAGTATTTTGACTAGAAATACTTTGTAAACGTTCACTAAAAAATGCACTAACAAGGTCTTATAGTTGTAGAAAGCAATTTCTTTAGGGAAAATTCATGCCACATGTTTCGTGGAAACACTTTTCTAACGAAATATTCTTACCACAAAAAATTTTTCTTAAAGCAATTTTTACTTAAAAAAATTTCTTTCTCAAACTATAAAGTCTTGTTAGCTTACTTTTTCAGGAAACATATGAAATGCATTTCTAATAAAAATACATCTCCAGGGACCATTAGTGCCTCATGTTTCTTGAAAATACTTTTCTTGTAGAAAATTCGTTCAGAAAAATTTTGAGGAAAGACATTTTTTGCTAATACAAATTACTTTCCACAACTATAGGACCTTGTTACTGCACTTTTTCAAGAAATATTGGAAAAAATATTTCTAATAAAAATATATCTTCTGGGACCTATATTGCCTCATGTTTCTTGGAAACACTTTTCTTAGTGAAAAAATGTTACTAGCAAAATTTTGTGGTAAGGAATTTTTTTCTAAAACAAATTACTTTCCACAACTATAAGACATTGTTAGCGCATTTGTTTATGAAATGATAGAAAAGTATTTCTAGTAAAAATACGTCTCAAGGGATAAATAGTGCGAAAAGTATTTCTAATAAAAATATATCTTCAGGGACCTATATTGCCTCATATTTCTTGGAAACACTTTTCTTGGTGAAAAGATGTTACTAGTGAAATTTTTTGGTAAGGAATTTTTTTCTAAAACAAATTACTTTCTACAACTATAAGACATTGTTATCGCATTTTTTTAGGAAATGATAGAAAATTATTTCTAGTAAAAATACGTCTCAAGGGATAAATAGTGCCTCCTCATGTATCTTGGAAACACTTTTTCAACAGAAAATTCTTATGAGGAAAATTTTGTGGAAGGTAGTTTTGTTAAAACAAATTACTTTCTACACCTATAAGACCTTGTTACTGTATTTTTTAAGTGAATTTTGGAAATTATTTCTAGTAAAAATACTACTCTAGGGACAATTAGTGCCTCATGTTTCCTGAAAATACTTTTCCAAAGGAAAATTCTTTTGAGGAAAATTTTGTTGAAACAAGTTATTTTCTACAACTATAAGGCCTTCTTAATACTTTTTTTAGAAACATAGGATATGTATTTCTAGTAAAAATACGTCTCCAAGGACCATTAGTGCCTCATGTTTCCTTGAATCACTTTTCTAGCCATAAATGTTTGCTAGGAAAATTAGCCGGTAATACAATATTTTTGAATCAAATTACATTCTATAAGGCCTTGTTAGTGCATTTTTTATGAAATGAAGGAAAGGTATTTCTAGAAAAAATGACTCTTGGGACAACTTGTTTTTCATGTTTCCTTGAAACACTTTTCTAGCTAAAAATTCTTCCTAGAAATGGTTTTGGTAAAACAATTTTTTTTAAAACAAATTTCATTCTACAACTATAAGGCCTTGTTAGGGCATGTTTTTAAGAAACAATGGAAAGTTATTTCTAGAAAAGAAAAACACCTTTTTCTACAGTTAGTGCCTCATCTATCCTAGAAATACTTTTCTATTTGAAAAATCTTACCAGGAAAAATGTGCTAAGGTAATTTTTTTGAAACAAATTACTTTCTAAACCTATAATCCTAGTTAGAACATTTTTATTTATGAAATTTTGGAAAATTATTTCAATTAAAAATACATCTCCATTGACATTATTACATGGAAACACTTTTCGAGCTTAAAATTCATGGCAAGGAAAATTTTTGGTATGGTAATTTTTGTTGAAGCAAATTACTTTCTACAACTATAAGGCCTTGTTATCATATCCTTTTAGAAAAAGTTGGAAAAGAATTTCAAGTAAAACTAAGTCTCCAGGGACCATTCATGCCTCATGTTTTCTACAAACACTATTCTAGCTGAAAATTCATACCAGAATATTTTTGTCGTGAGCAATTTTTGCTTAAATAATTTACTTCAACTACAAGGCCCTATTAGTGCATTTTTTTTGGAAACGTTGCAAAATTATTTATGCTAAAAGTACGTCTTTAAGGAAAATTCGTGACACATGTTACATGGAAACTATTTTCTAACAGAAAATTCCTAGCATTCGAAGTACATGGTAAAGGTAATTTTTGCTTAAACAAATTTATTTCTCCAACTATAAGGCTTTGTTAGTGTACATTTTCAGGAAATACAAGAAAAGTATTTCTTGTAAACATACATCTCCAGGGACCATTAGTAACTCATGTTTCCTGAAAACACTTTTCTAGTAGAAAATTCTTTCCGGAAATTTTGTGGAAATGCATTTTTTGCGGATACAATTACTTTATACAACAATATGGCCTTATTACTACACGTTTTCAAGAATTTTTGAAAAATTATTTCAACTAAAAATACATCTTACAAGACCTATATTGCCTCATGTTTCTTGGAAAGAATTTTCTTGCTTAACATTGTTACCTGCAAAATTTTGTGGTAAGACCATTTTTGGTGAAATAAATTAGTATCTACAACTTTAAGACTTTGTTAGCACATTTTTTTATGAAATGATAAAAAAGTATTTCTAGACAAAACACGTCTCCAGGGACAAATAGTGCCTTGAGTATCCTAGAAACACTTTTCTTATAGAAAATTCTTAAGAGGAAAATTTAGTGGTAAGGTAATTTGTTATGGTCCCAGATCTGACACAGGGATTCGTAAGGAAGAAGAAGAAAAGGACGAAGATCAAGCCAAAGGGAAACTTGAAAACTCTTGGTTCGTTAAGGAGAACGCACACCCCTGAGCTCGTTGAGGAGAAACTCGTCAAGGAGAGCTCTAAGCCTGTTTAACCAAAAAATCAATGCTTACCTTTCGCATTACTCTTACCCCTTAAATAGGGTTCACCCTTACAGGGTTTAAGATAAAATATTACAAAAATATCCCTACAAATAAAATATTCCAAAAATACCCTTGTGGCTTAAAACTGAAATAAAATAAAGTAAACTAAAGAAAATAATTAAAATAATAATGTTAATGCTTGCATAACATTACACCCTTGGAAGAAAGAGCTTGTCCTCAAGCTCGAAGGTAGGGTCTACTCGCCCGTGTCGACGTCTCCATTCGTTCTCAAGTATCAACTGCGGTATCTGTCTCAGCCCGCTGGACTACAAAACTGGAGCATCCAACCAGAGAAGCATTTATTTATTTATTTTTATGGTCGAATGTAGGGATCCGTGTCGAACATCGCTACATCTCCCCAAACAGCATCTCTGCCCTCCCTCAGTCCTAGATTGGTGTGAAACAGCCCCTCACGGAGGCCCCCCATTAGTAAGGTGGCACTGCTTACACTTTACCAGCATGGCAGCAAGAACATCGTGACCAGCCCACTGGGATTGAGAAGACTTAACAGCATTGATCCCCTATATTTGCTACACCTTGAAACACTCAGAAGCCTGAAACCATCAAGGACAACAGGATCAACATGGGGACGTTGTATGGTTGGTGGAACTAAATAGGCACGTAACTGAAGAGCACTAGGAAGCCAACTGCATGTTTTTTCCTCATGACCATCATCAGCAGAAAACCCAACTTTGTATGAATCCAACCAGTTGTTTTTTCTGAAAAATCCAGACAGCAACAGACAAGCTGAGAAGGAATGTCCATCTTGAGTAGCATGCCAACAACCTCCATTTTTTAGCTTGCTTCGTCCAGGCACACTTGCTACACAATGGCTATAACCATCCCCCTTGAACTGCACGCCTTCTTCCAAGGGACACTCATAGACTCTACCATGGAATATGTCCTTGCAAGCTGTTATATTCACAATTTTATCTCGCCAACAACCCCATTGTTGCTCAAGCATTCATTTGTCTCAATATCATCACTCAAACAAACAACAGGTTCAGTAGTTTCCTCAAAACCAGCACAAATAGCCTTCAGTACAGCACCTTTTTCTAACTTCCCTCGATACTGTCGCTTATTAACAACAAGTGTAGGCAATATGGTAACAGCTCCTCTGGATCCCTTACCAACTGGAGCATCTTGCTCTATTTTTAGTGCAGGATTGTCAGCATCAGCATTTGGGACGCCCATGCACTCCTCAATTTTCTTATTGTCAAGTCCACGAGATTTGATAACTGTATCTGCACATTCCTTGTTGTCTTTCACAAGTTGTATCATCCTCTCATTAACAGTACTAAGCAGGGGACTCACCTTTGACCTTTCCAATCCAGACCATGAGCAGAAAAAATACACTATGCCAATCATAGAGTGATCAACATTAGGACCTGCTAATGTAAGACTTTCTGCAAGTGCTTCAAGTGCCACCCCCAAAGCATAAGCACTAGAATCAGCACCACTGGAATCATACCTCCCTTTTCCAGTACGCCGGGTTAATGCCTTGATTGCATGCAAATAACCACAGCAGCCTTCGTTGCTTGGCTGGCTGGAAGCAGTGTAAGCTGGACTACCACAGCAGCCTTGGTTGCTTGGCTGGCTGGCAGCAGTGTATGCCGGACTGCCACATCAGCCTTGTTTGCTTGGCTGGCTGGCAGCACTGGTTTCAGCAGTGCCACTGGTTGCTGCAGTGCCACAGCAGCAGCACAAAATAATTGGTGGAAGAACCCAAGTGCTGCAAGATATCCCCAAATCCAGTGTCCCAACGTAATTGCTGTCCAGCACATTAATGTCCACTGTGTAACCAAAGAAGCAGCAGTAGAATCCTCTTGAAGCCCTCCAACAGCTTCAGAAATAAGTTTTTCACCGCCATTTCTGTTGGTCAAGCTATCTTCATTTGCAAACACACTGGTAGAAGTACTGTCAGATTCCACCTTCACATCGTCAACAAGTGCAAAAGGCTTATACTCACTGTTTTCCACACTGTCTTTTTGAAATTTGGCCTCTGAACCAAACCCATCAACCGAGACAGCAGGCCCATCAGTAGTTTCAGCACTAATAACAGAATCATTAAGCATTAATTCACTTTTCTCAGCATTCCCATCAGTAGTTTCAGCAGTCAACCTTTTATATTTTGATGTTGTCTTGGCACCCGGTTTGGTGCTGGAACCTTGTCCCACCATTTTTACAACTAAAGTGAGACCATTTGCAGGACATCCATGAAAACAGCGTCCCAAAATCATTGCATTCCAGGACACGACATTCAGATCTCTCCAACGCATTCTAGAAATTCCAATAGAAAGTCCAGTAAAGGCATATGGTAAGTACAGTAAAGGCATACGGTGCAAACTCATATACACCTCGGTATGGAGAAAAACCAGGAAATATCTCCATCACTAAAACCCAGTCACTTGAGAAACTTGTAACTTCAAGAAAAAAGTGAAAGAGAGAGCCTCTCAAGAGTCCTGATCCCAAGACCCACACATAGCCAATAACTGAAGCAGATGTTACATTTGAGAAAACATTTGCAGCCAAAAACCCAAGTGCAATCTGCAATTTTTTTATGAATGAAGAAAAACACAAACTGGATGTTGTAGTCGTTCAAAGTGAAAATATTCAACTTGATTACGTTTTCATAAGCAGAAACTTATCTAAAACACTCCGAAGGACTGCAAAGAAAGTCTCCAATTATAATAACCTTAGTTCATTCACCACTATAAGCCCATTCAACACAGCTTTTAGGAGCATGGACAACATTAATATCCTGTGGTGATTTGCCACAATTGCTTCACCAGGAAAACCACAAATGATGGAACCCAAAACATTAAGCCCCACCTTTTCAATTTGACAACGAACATACCCACACGTAATGTGCGCGTCAATAGAACAAATCACCCAAATAAATTTCTTTAACCTTCCTGGAATTCCCAAAAAAATTACTTCTCGGAATTCATACACACAAGCCCGAATTCCATCAATTGGGTATCGTTCCTCTGCTTCATGGAACAGAGAACCTCCAGGCCAAAAATTGGAGCAGCGTTGCTGCTGCTCACCCCCTTGGAGCCTCTTCACCCCATGGAAAAATAGTTTAGATATAAAATTCGATGGCATTTTAGAAGCTTACCCCAAAATACATGGAAGTGGGTTCCCTGCTGGACTGACGGGGTGAGATTGAGATGAAATTTGTCCGACAGAGCCGACGGAGTCTCCTCCTTCTCCGGTGGCGAATAACAGCCCTTTGGGGCTTCACCGCTTAGAGATTTTCAGAGACAGAGGGCTCTCGAAAATATTTCCTGGTCAGACCAGTCGCCGAAAAATTTTCCTTCTCCTATTCAAGACTAAATGTTGCTTGTCGTGTGCCTCTTTGGTGTGATTTCGTAATTTCTGGGTCCCCTTTCCCTGCTCTGGATTTTTACGCATGATGTCCCTGCTTGGAGATCTCCATTGTCCCCAATCTCGGATTTGAGGTTGCACCCAAATTTCTAGTGCCACAAACGTTTTGGCAAAAAACCCTTCCTTTTCCCCAAATCTTGCTCCCCATTGTTCGGCTTTGGCTTTCCCTGGGCAAAAATATTGAAATTTTCTGAAGCTTGGCCTTGCTGTCAGTCCGAGACAGCTTCTGCTATCTTTCGTTCTTTGAAATTTTCGTGTTGTAAGATTTTAGGTCGTATGACCTTCTTTTCTACGGTAAAAACTTGATGTAAAATTTAATTACATTGGCTTTTATACCTCGCAAGTGTACGAATCGTTCATGTAATTTAGCGGAAAGCGAGGGTCATATCCACAGGGAGGACTGAATTTTGTACTCTTCAGTCAACTAGCCTAACCAAATATGATGAATTAATCTGAACTAAACACTAATTATATCTTAAATTATCAAGCAATCATCTGGTTAACTACTTGCACAACAGGAAACGTCAACTCTGGATTTTACAGTGATTCGTGCCTCTCTCGAGCGCCACATAACCACGGATCCGATTTCTCAATCCTTGCGTCTAGCCCCTCTCTGGCGCATAGAATGAAAGACAGAAATCGGATTAAAATACCAAAATCTAACCTAAATTATAATCCTACCCTAACTAGCTAATTTAATCAAATATCCGGAAAACAAATATTCAATAAACATTAATTATCAAATCACATTTAATAAACATTCAAAACCTAAGTTGAAACTATAGAAAAATTAAATTCCAAAATGACGAATTACTCCCCTTCTCCTTCCCCTCGCTCGGGCAGCAGACTCGTTCTCACGGGTGCTGCAATTTCCCGAAATTGATGGCTTCGGGTAGCAAGAGCGAGTGGCCGGAGGTAGAGACGACGCCGGCGAAGAAGGATAGAAGTCGACGGACGGAGGTGACGATTGACGAAGAACGAAACGGAGCTGAAGTCCTCTAAATGGCTCTCTCGAGTCTCGGTCGGAGTCGGAATAGCTCCGGGAATGGTCGGAAATAGATAATCGACGCCGCAGGATGGTCGGAATGCGGAATTGGCACCGAAGGAGCCCTCTCGGATCACCTCTCGGCCTGGTGAACATAAACTAGCACTGTCGAACTCGCCGCAACGGAGACTCTCTCGAGCTCTCCTCGGGTCTGTTCTCAGTTGCCGGACGGCGGTGGACGACGGTGGCGCGGCGAACAACGGTGGCAAAATCCTCTCGGGTCTTCCTCTGTTTCGGTCCACGGTGCTCTGTTTTGGTTGACGATCTCTCTCTTTCAGTCGACGCTCCCCCCTCCTCTTTAATACGGTTTTCCTTTGTTTTAATACAATTTGCCCTAAAAAATCACCTCCATTTCACTAAGGGCATTTTGGTAAATATCTCCTTCTCCACCAAAATTCTCCTGAAATTCCATAATTGAATCTATAAAAAGCATTTCAGGAAGAAATAAACCCTAATGCAATGAAATATAATTCAGGAGAGAAAAATATGCAATATAGACAGTGATTAATGCCAAATTCAATAAATGCACGTTTTATTTGAAAATCGATAAATAACCACCTATAACACAATTATAAAGGTTATTCTATTATAATTAACCTAGTTCTCATGTCAGAATATGGCATCTATCACACCCCCAAACCTAAATCTTTGCTAGTCCCTAGCAAAACAACAATCGAACCAAAATTAAGCCTAGGAAAACAAAATGCCACTTTCGTAGGGAGCATGATTGCATTTAGCGCATGCAACAAGCCGTTAAACCCCTACTTTGCAGTAGTGGACGAGTTACGTCTCGTGAGCGTTTGTATGGAATTTACCCACAAAATTCATCTAAATTAATAATATAAAAAGAAAACTGAAGAAAATTTACTCCTCATTAGCATATGACTAACACTTAGCATCGTAAAATATCTGAAAATCATATGAGATCCTGCGCAATTTGAAAAACTTTGTAAAATATAGCATATTATCAATCCAAATACACTCATTGTTACTCCACCTAAACCAATGTGACCCATAAGCAATTACTTCAACAAAACAAAGAGGCAACAAATAACAATAAAATCCTGGTCACATCACAATTAAGAGAAAATAGTAGAGTAAGCCTGTTGTCTGACAATCTCACAAAATAAATATACCAATTTCAATCTTGACCTGCAACTTCTTTCAAATTACAATTCATCATCAAAGTTAAGGAAACTCATTGCTTCCAGATTTAAAACCATTTTACGCTATTACCAACTCACTTTTGCTATTACCAGCGTAATTTTTGTTTCACTGAATACTTTTGGTATTACCACCATTTTGTATTCGTCTTCACTGCACATGCACTTATTTTTAAGTAACCGACTGTTCTGGTGCATGTCCCTGGGTTTGCCCCGGCTGTTTCTGAAGTTATCTGTCTTTTGCAAGCAAGAGCATTTCCATTTGCATTCATACATTACAACAAGGAATTTGACTGAGGTATAAAAAGGAATGAGTTCAAACAGGCATACAAGACTATTCAAACTAACATAGATCAACACTAGATTTACATGTTCTCTTTTGCAACTAAGTTCCAAGTCTAATGCAATAGTAAGTTATCCCACTGAATTCTCATGGATCATAACAAATGATATCAGATTTCTATTAGGCATATTCTACACAGTTTTACGAAAAATTTTGAAACACATTTGAGCAACTTATTTTAACTCTACTAACGTTAACCACATACTAAGAGGAGTAATTTGAAAACCATGAACAGAAATCAAAAGAAAATTATTGCTAAGACATAAAAGAGTCGTTTCCCCTCCCAAGCCTAAACCTGACATTGTCCTCAATGGGAAAAAGTTAAAACACCAGAACGACTACAAAAAGGAATAACAACTTAGCTAGTTATACTCCAGCAGAGTAAGGGCTAAGCTCCCTCAGGGCTCCTAAATCCATAGGTGGGACCATATGTGTTTGGTCATCAACAATAATACCGAAAAAGTCAATAAAGACCCTCAGAAATGATACATAGTCTCCCTCGAAGAAGGTTTACTCGTATCAGTCGTACCCGTAGGTAATCATCCGTAGATGAAACCGCTATCCCACATCACACTTTTAAGAAATCTTCGTGTGACTGGCCACTGAAGGTAGCAGGAATCACGCGCTGAACACAAGTCCTTAAGTTACTCACCATAAGGTTTTCATTCAATACTCCAAGATCAAACTGGTCAATCCCAGAACGGTTGTTTGAGTACAAACCTCTCAAACTAGTGACCAAAAGTCTGGTCATCGACTACCGGAACCATTTATGCTCTCAGCCGGCAAGAGAGTACCCCGAGTCCATGATGGGGCAGGCATCGCCGGGGAACCTCCAATCAATCAAGACCAGAGTACACCAAAGGTTATCCCAAATAAGAATGAATAAACCAAAAATAAAACTGTAATGTACAAAGGGATAGAAACGTGGGGATTGCCCACAATGTGCTAAGTTTATAGTCATAAGCAAGACTCTGACGCATTCAAGATGAAATGATAGGTTCCTCCAAGAAAGTCACCATCACCTCCTCCGGTGTGGGGACATTCTCAAGATACGATTTGAGCCTCTGACCATTAACTTTGAAGACCGACCCGTCTCCGTGATTGCGGATCTCAATAGCACCATGAGGAAACACTTGTGTAACTTCAAATGGACCGGACCACCTGGATCTTAGCTTCCCTAGAAACAAATGCAATCGTGAGTTATAAAGTAAAACATTCTGCCCAACAGTAAAAGACTTGGAAAAAATAGATTTATCATGTAAAAGCTTTGTTCACTCCTTATACAGTTTGACATTCTCATAAGCATCATGACGTATCTCCTCCAACTCATTCAATTGCAATTTTCTCTCCTCACCCGCTTGAGTCAATCAAAATTCAAAGCCTTAATGGCCCAATAAGCTCTATGCTCAAGCTCAACAGGTAGATGACATGCTTTGCCAAACACTAGGCGAAATGGAGACATCCCAATAGGAGTCTTATAAGCAGTTCGACGGGCCCATAAAGCATCGTCCAATCGAGTGGATCAATCTTTCCTATCAAAGCGAACTGACTTCTCCAAAATCCGTTTGATCTCCCTATTAGAGATTTCCACTTGACCACAAGTTTGCGGGTGGTACGGAGTGGACACCCGATGAGTGATGGAATATTTCTTCAATAAGGTCTCAAATGCTCTATTACAAAAATGAGATCCCCCATCACTAATGATCACTCTCGGGGTACCAAACCTATTAAAGATGTTTTCTTTTAAAAAATTTACCACCACTTTGTGATCATTTGTTTTACATGCAATAGCTTCAATCCATCTAGAGACATATTCAACAACAACAAGGATGTATTGATAGCCGAACGAGACAAGCCATGAAGTCAATACCCCACACATCAAACAATTCAACAATAAGAATGGGGTTAAGAGGCATCATGTTCTTCGTAGACAAACAACCAGTCCGTTGACATCTATCACACACACGAAAAAACTCATGGACATCTCTAAATAATGAAGGCCAATAGAAACCACATTGCAAGACTTTAGCCGCGGTCTTTCTAGCACCAAAATGTCCACCACATGCGTGGGAATAACAAAATTCAAGAATGTTGGCAAAGTCTTGCTCATGTACACAACACCTAATGACTTGGTCAGGACACACCTTGAACATATAAGGGTCATCCCAAAAAAAATGTTTGACTTGGGAAAAGAATTTCAACCGATCTTGTTTACTCCAATAATCAGGAATCTTATGAGTTACAAGATAGTTGACTATGTCAGCAAACCAAGGCAACTGGGATACTTGGAGAAGTTGTTCATCAGGGAAGGAATCATTTAAAGGAAGGAATCCTTCCTAAGGTGCTACCCAGATCCTAGATAGATGATCAGCAACAACATTCTCACAACCCTTCTTATCTCGAATCTCAAGGTCAAATTCTTGCAATTGCAAGATCCATCTAATCAAGCGAGGTTTAGTGTCCTTGATGGATAATAAGTACTTCAAAGCAGAATGATCAGTGAACACTATAACCTTTGACCCTAACATATATGATCTGAATTTGTTCAAGACAAACACAATAGCTAGCAACTCCTTCTCAGTGGTAGTGTAATTCAATTGAGCATCATGAAGAGTACGGCTAGCATACTGAATGACACAGGGAATTTTATCCGTCTTTTGCCCCAAAACAGCCCCCAATGCATAATCAAGGCATCACACATCAACTCAAAAGGCAAAGTCCAAGTAGGGGGTTGGACAATGGGTGCATTGGACAAACATTTCTTCAGTGTCTCAAAAGCATGAATACAGGCATCAAAGACAAAAGCAACATCTTGAGCAAGCAAATTCATCAAAGGACGAGAAATTTTGCTAAAGTCCTTAATGAAACGCCTATAGAACCCAGCATGGCCAAGGAAAGCACGCACCCCCTTCATAGAAGTAGGTGGTGGCAGATTGGCAATTAGGTCAACCTTGGCTTTGTCCACTTCTATGCCCCGCTCAGACACTACATGTCCTAAAACAATTCCTTCTTTTACCATGAAGTGGCATTTCTCCCAATTCAAGACTAAATTGGACTTAATGGAACGGGACAATACGAGTGAAAGATTGTGCAGACATGTATCAAAACTAGAGCCAAACACAGAAAAGTCATCCATAAAGACCTCTAAAAAGTCACCAATCATGTCAGAAAAGATACTCATCCTGCACCGTTGGAAAGTGGCGGGCGCATTGCATAAACCAAAAGGCATGCGTCTGTAAGCATAGGTGCCAAACGGACACGTGAATGTGGTTTTTTCCTAGTCTTCTGGAGCAATGGGAATTTGATTGTGGCCGGAGTATCCATCCAAGAAGCAATAAAAATTGTGGCCGGCCAATCGCTCTAGCACCTGATCAATGAAAGGTAGTGGGAAGTGATCCTTCCTAGTGGCGAAATTAAGTTTTCTATAGTCAATGTAGACACGCCACTTGGTGGTAGTTCTTGTGGGAATCAATTCACCACTCTCATTTTTCATTATCGTTATCCCCCCTTTCTTAGGGACAACTTGAATTGGACTCACCCAGGTGCTATCGGAAATAGGGTAAATGATTCCTGTCACAAGCAACCTGATGACTTCTTCTCTCACAACCTCCAGCATATGGGGATTTAACCTACGTTGCATCTCACGTGAGGCTTTAGTCCCCTCCTCCAAATGAATACGATGCATGCATATGGAGGGGCTAATCTCTTTTAGGGCATCAAGAGTCCACCCCAATGCTTCTCTGTGTGCTTGTAAAACTTCAGTCAATTGTTCCTCCTGCTCAGTACTCAAATCAGAGGAAATAATGACTGGCAATGAGTTCATGGGCCCCAAGAACGCATACTTCAACGTGGGAGGAAGTGGCTTAAGATCTAGCTTGGAAGTTTCAAGAGGTTTGTCCAAGTCAAGATGAAGATCTTGTGGATGATCAATTGTGATAACCTCATAAGCTTCCTCCAACAGAGGTACAGAACTGAGTAAAGAGTCAACCTCTCGGAAATATGTTTCCTCATCAAAATAGTCCATGTCTAAAGATGTTATGCAAGACTCAAAAGATTTAAGAGTGGATTCGTCATTAAGCATAACAGTCTTTATCTTAAATGCAGGACTCAGATCCTCAGACTCAAGTGGGTGGTGCCCGACATTAAATACATTCAATGAGACCTTAAAATTTCCAAAAGACAACTCCAACTCACCACTTTTAGAATGAATGATAGCATTAGATGTGGCTAAGAAGGGACGTCCTAGGATGACAGGAATTTGGTTGGTCACATTGACTACTGGTTCTGTATCAAGAACAATGAAATCATCCGGGAACAGAAATTTGTCCACTTATATCAAAACATATTCAACTATTCCTCGTGGTATCTTGAAAGAACTGTCAGCTAGTTGAAGTGTGATGGGAGTAGGCTTCAATTCTCCGAAACCTAATTGCTGGTACACAAAGAAAGGAAAAACATTCACACTTGCCCCTAAGTCAAGAAGAGCTCTCTGGATGGTATGTTCACCAATGACACATGAAATTGTGGGACATCCAACATCTTTAACTTTAGGAGGAGTGTTGTGTTTCAGAATTGAGCTTACATTCTCAGTAAGAAAGACCTTTTTGTTAACATGATGTTTTCTCTTCTGTGTACAAAGGTCTTTCAAAAATCGGGCATAGGCAGGGACTTGACTAATAGCATCAATAAGTGGAATGTTAATGTGAACCTTAATAAACAGTTCCAACGTTTCATGCATGCTATCTCCTTTCCTAGGTGGGCCCGATAACCTCTACGGATAAGGAGCTAGTGGGGCTTGGTTAGGGATCTGCTTGGCTGTTGGTGGAGAACTTGGAGGTTCTTCACTCAATGATGTGTCCCCATTGTCATCCTTTGACTCCTAGACTTAGTGGTCCCTACCCATTGTTCAACTCACGACCACTCCTAAGGGTGGTTATGGCTTTGGCTTGCTCATGGTGGGGTTTGGAACTCAACCCACTCTCATGTGTGCTTTTGGGGTTAGGAATGGTTTGACTCGGGAGTCTATTTTGTGCTTGTTCACTCATGTGGCTGGCCAACTGACTCACTTGCATTTCAAGTTTAGCAATGGAGGGCTAAGTATTCTGCATGAATAATTGAAGTGTATCCTCAAGTGAAGGTTTTTGTGGAATCAATGGTTGTTGAGTGAAGTGTGGGCGCGGAGCTTGGGGTTGAGTAAACCCTGGAGGACCCCCAACCTATGGGCCCTTGGACCATGAGAAATTTGGGTGCCTAGCCCAACCCGGATTATATGTTTCCGAAAAAGGATCATTTCGGTTTGGTCTATGAAAATTTTGGACTGCATTCAAGTCCTCAATGAGCTCTGGGTAGGATGAACTAGATGGACACATTTGTGTGGGATGAGATGAACCAGATCATATGGCACAGACAGTAGATGGGTTAGGAGCAGGTGAACTCTTGGACACCATAAGGGCATCAATTTTTCTAGTCAACCCCTCAATCTTGGCCATGAGCATGGGTGTTTCACTAACCTCGTAGAGACCCCATCTTTTGGCTTATTGGGATCTCCTTGGAAACATTTTTCTTGATCAAAATTGTTACCAACAAAATTTTGTGGTATGGCAATTTTAGAAAGAAATTACTTTCTACAACTATAAGACCTTGTTAGCGCATGTTTTTAGGAAACGATGGAAAATTATTTCTAGTAAATATTTGTCTCCAAGGAGAAATAGTGCCTTATGTATCCGGGAAACACTTTTTCAACAGAAAATTCTTATGAGGAAAATTTGGTGGTCAAGTAATTTTTTCAAAAAAAATTACTTTCAACAACTATAAGACCTTGTTAGTGCATTTTTAGTGAAAATTTGGAAAGTATTTTTTAGTAAAAATACTATTCCAAGGATAATTAGTGCCTCATGTTTCTAGAAAACACTTTTCCAAATGAAAATTCTTTCTAACAAAATTTTAGAGTTAGGCAAATTTTATTGAAACAAGTTACTTTCTACAACTATAAGGCCTTGTTAATGCATTTTTTAAAGAAATGTTGGAAAATTATTTCCAATAAAAGTACATCACCAAGGAACATTAGTGTTTCATGTTTGCTCAAAACACTTTTCTATCCAAAAATTCAAGCTAGGAAAATATTTTGGTAAAACAATGTTTTTTTCTTAAACAAATTAAGTAATGCATTTTTTTTTCAGAAACGGTTAAAAAATATTTCTAGAAAAAAAACTTCTCCAGGTACCATTAGTGCCTTATCATTCCTGGAAACACTTTTCTATTTGAAAAATCTTACCAGGAAAATTTTGTTGTAAAGCAATTTTTGTTAAAATATATTACGTTCTACAACTATAAGGACTTGTTAGTTCATTTTTAAGGAAAAAATGAAAAATTATTTTGATTAAAAATATATCTTCGACAACCATTAGATACTCATATTTCCTGGAAAAAAATTTCTAGCTAAATATTCTTTCTAGGAAAACTATGTGGTAGGGAAATTTTTTATGAAACAAATTACTTTCAACAACTATAAGCCTAGATAGTGCATTTTTTAATGAAATTTTGGAATAGTATTTCAAGTAAAAATACTTCTCCATTGACATTAGTGCCTCAAGTTTCCTGGAAACACTTTTTTAGCTGAAAATTCTTATCGAGAAAATTTTGTGGTAAAGTAATTTTTTCTAAAGCAAATTACTTTCTACAACTACATGGCCTTGTTAGCGTATATTTTCAAGAAACGATTGAAAAGAATTTCTTGTAAAACTAAGTCTCCAGGGACCCTTCGGGCCTCATGTTTTCTAAAAACATAAGATAACTCTTAAAGATAAGCCTATGAAGATAAGATAACTCAACGTAATTTAGAAGTCTAACATAACTCAAACTCTAACTCTTCTATACGGATATTACCATAGGTTCAAGATGCCAGCTCATGCTTTATCTTTGTGGGTCCTACTTGATCTTCCAACTCATGTGATAAGGATACCAACTCATGGTATCTTTTTGGGTCCCACTTGATCTTTAAATCTTCCAACTCATTCCAGCTCGTGCTTCTTACCTTCCATCTCATGCCAGCTTGTGTGATGACTCCTCTTGGCTTATCACGTCTTCATGGTGGGTCCCACAAACTCGTGTAACCATGGTGGGTCCCACATTGTCACACTCCACCTCAAGTTGGGGGTAAGAAAACATCGTAGATGCCTAGCTTGCTGCAGACAGTGGACAAAATTTTATGAGTGACTGGTTTAGTGAGAATGTCTACAACTTGGTTTTGTGAAGATATATGCTTGAGAAATAAGATATTGTTTGGAATTTTTCTCGTGTGAAGTGGCAGTTTACTTCAATATGCTTTGTTCTCTCAAGGAAGACTGGATTCGATGTGATGTGTATTACTGCTTGATTATCACAATATAGGTCCATATGAGCTTCTTTGTAGAATCCCAGTTCAGCAAGAAGAAATCTAATCCATATGAGTTCACTGACTTTGTGTGCCATGGCTCTATATTCCACTTATTCACTAGACCGTGCAACTACATTTTGCTTCTTGCTTCTCCATGTAACCAAGTTCCCTCCAACCACCGTACAATATTCCGAAGTAGATTTTTTGACATCTAGGGATCCGGCCCAATCCGCATCTGAGAATCCTTTGATGTTGAAGTGCCCATGATTTTTATAGAGAAACCCTCTTCCTGGATGTGACAATACGGGACCCACCATGGTGCACGAGCTGCTGGACCCACCATGAGGACGTGGGACACCAAGAAGAGTCCTTTCCAAGCTAGCACGAGTTAAGAAGATAAGAAGCACAAGCTGAAATGAGTTAGAAGACTTGAAGATCAAGTGGGACCCACAAAGATACCACGAGCTGGCAACCTTATCAATATAAGCTGGAAGATCATGTGGGACCCACAAGGATTACGCCATGAGCTGGCCTCCTCCCTTATATTCACGTTATTGATGAAGAGTTCTAGTTCAACTCATATTAGACTTCTAGTAGATTGTGTTGATAGACTTATCTTAGAGAGTTAGAGTTGGAATGTAATTAGGAGATTGAAAGGCTAATTGTATAAGGACTCTATCTCTTACTCTACTATAAATAGAAGTGTTTTAATTCAGAATTAAATCAAGTTACACATCTCCTTCTTGAGTAAATCTCTCTCTCTCTCTTTGCTTGGTGCACACCTCTCTTTTCTTTTTTCTTCTCTCTACCCGAGAGCTCTTCTTCCCTTTTCTTTCTTCTTTCTCTTGCTCAAAATACTGGAAAAGGGATCCTAAATTCAACATGGTATCAGAGCATTAAATTTAGGATCCCTCATAAAAAAGAATACTCTAAAGAAGTCAACACCACTCAAAGAAGGCTCTTTTGTGAAGAAAGATCACAAACTGTGAGATAAGTGCTTAAATTTTTTTCCTTAATGTTACTGGTTTCCGATTTTAGAAGATGATTTAAATATGAGTATGTGAATGCTTTTCAGCTTAATATATTGTGGATATGCATGCCTCTCCATCTAGAAGAAGCTATCAAAACAGTTTTGTTGGTTTGGAAATTCTGTTAACCAAGACCAATCTATGATCAGATTGTTGGAATTTTTTTTCATGGGAACAAGAGTCCTCTTATTTAGAAGATTGTTATAGAGTCTCTTATGAGTGGTATTAGAGAAAAAATCAGAAAAATAATTTAGCAGCAATGCTAAAGTTCCCCATACATCGAGTTGTTTGAAGAATACTACTTGGTGTTATTGTTTGAATTTTTTTTTAAGAAGGGCCGATCATGGCTGAAGATAATATGAATATAAAAAGGGATATACTAAGAATTACCACTATACCCTTGCATGGAGTATCAAATTTTATGATTTGGTCCACATCGGTTCGGAGGTTTCTTATAAAAAAAGACATAGTTGGTCACCTCACCACCCGAGGACCACCTATTGATGAAGATGCTATTTTTTATAACAAATGGTTGAAAAATGATACCTTGGTGATTAGTTGGCTAATCAAAAGCATGGAAGAACATGTCTCCAATAATGTCATTCATCTTGACACTGGTAAACAAATTTGGGAGACATGTGCTAAATGGTACTCTTGCCCGGATACTCTACATAGACCATATGATATTCTCCAAAGGATGTTGAATACTAAACAAGGAGAAAATATCCATGAGTACTTGGCCCCCTTTAGAGGCTTTCTTCAAAAGTGGAAGTTAGCTCAGCCTTTAACCATAGATATTCTATCCAAGACAAGCAGAAGGAAGCCTTAATTACTAAAATTTGCCTTGCAAATATTAAACCCTATCTTGAGATTGCCAAGAGTCATCTTCTGACTGCTTTTGTTGTCCCTAGGTTTGATGATGTATGTGCAACACTACGTATTCCAGGCACTTCTTCCTCCACTACTGAATGTATTCCTATCATAGAGGACCATCATTTGACAGTGGTCGAGGCCCAGGCAGAGGTTATAGAGGAGGCCGAAGAAGAGGTGGAAGGACTTATGCTGGCAGAGCAGATGGGAAAGAATGTACTCATTGAAAGAAATTTGGCCACACTATAGATCAATGCTATTACAAGGATTACAAGGCATGCAGTTACTATGGACAATACGGTCATTATAAAGAAATATGCTATAAAGCCAATGGACAGTTAGAATTGACAAAGGCTAATCAAGCCTTTGTAAGTGATACAAAAGAAGAATAACCCACAAAATCAGCAGCACAAATTTTTTTTACTGATGAAGAGTATGAGCTATTTCAGAAAATGAAGACAATGCTGGGTTCTTCCCCTAGTTCCTCTGCAACTACTACTGCCACTACTACTTCAGGTATGCTATCTGCCTCATCGTCATCTTGGATAATTGACTTAGGAGCCTTCGAGCATCTTACATGTAACAAAAACTTATTACATTCTCTATCTCCAAGTCTTACCCACAAGTTTGTTACTATAACTGACGGTTCTCAAACCAAAGTCTAAGGGAAAGGATCCACTTCTGTTACACCACCACTTCCGCTCACTAATATTCTTTTCGTTCCTACTTTCCCTTTGAATCTATTATCTGTTAGTCAGCTGACAAATATTTTAATTGCTCTGTTACCTTCTCACCCACTTCATGTGTATTTCAGGATCTTATAACGAAGTAGGTGATTGGTGGAGGCTATGAACAGGGGGGGGGGGGGGGGGGGGGGGGGGGGGGGGGTGTGCTTTACTACTGCCAAAAATGAATATGATTTCCACTACTGAAAATGAGACAAGGTTATGGCACAATTGGTTGGGACATCCATCTGCACGGTCTCTCCATTATATGTTTCCTTCTCTTAAAGTAAGGTCAAAATTTCATTGTGAGGTTTGTCAATTGAGTAAACATCAAAGGAGTACATACTTTCCTCGTCCAAAAGTCAAAAGTGTTACTCCATTTTCTTTCATTCATACTGATGTTTGGGGGCCCTTGAGTGTCTCCAACATTTCTCAAGCAAAATATTTTATTACATTTATTGATGATTTCACTGGCACAACTTGGTTGTTTATATTTACGGAGCATTCTGAGATACCATTTATTTTTAAGTCATTTCAAGATATGCTACTCACACAGCTTGGTCAGAAAATAAAAATTCACCGGTCTGATAATGCCAATGAATATGTTTCCAAAGACCTTGACTCTTTTTGTCAAGAAAATGGCATTATTCCTCTAACATCATGTGTCTACACTCCTCAACAAAATGGTGTGACCAAACAGAAAAAAATGTCATATTCTTGAGGTAGCTCGAGGTTTATTATATGCCATGAAAGTTCCATACTTTTATTGGCCTCATGCAGTCCTTACGGCTTGCTTTCTTATAAATCGTCTACCATCTTCCATTCTTGGTAATAAATTTCCTTACTCTAGATTATTACCAAATGATGATCCATTTTCACTACAAAGTCTTCAGATGTCAATGCTTTGTTCATAATTCATTTCCTAGACACAACAAACTTGATCCTAAATCTATCAAGTGTATCTTCTTGGGATACTCTTGCACACAAAATAGTTATGTTTATTATAGTCCCACTCTTCAATGTTTTTTTGTGTCCAGGGATGTAACATTTTTTGAGAGTCCTCATTTTACTCTAATAGTGCTCCTCCTGGTCTGTCCTCAGTACCAGGTTCCCCTCGATCGGTTGTGCCCCGTGATACTGAGATTATTCCAACCCCAGAGCAAGTGGCCGATACCACACATGCCGAGTTAATAGATCCAACAGAGGTAAGTCCTTCATCCCCAGTTATTTTTGGCCCTCAATATGATACTCGTCCTATTGGTATACGGAAAGAACCTAGATCATGCACTAGACCTTCAACTTCTCATCCCATTTCAAATTTTTTGCCTCATCATTGCCTCTCACTTTTATGTTGTCAGTTTCTTTCTTCTATTTCCCCCATATTTTTTCCACAGTCCTATTAGGATGCTCTACAACATCCAAGGTGGAAGGCAGCAATGGATGAAGAAATGAAGGCACTTAATGACAAACAGACATGGCCACTGGTTCCTCTTCCAATAAATAAAAAATCCTATTGGTTTTAAGTGGGTTGATACTGCCAAACATAATCCGAATGGGTCAATTGCATGATTGAAGGCTTGACTGGTTGCCAAAGGTTATACTCAGTGTTATGGCATTGATTATGAAGAAACCTTCTCTCCAGTGGAAAAAATGAACTCGGTATGTATATTATTATCTCTGGCAGCCAATTCATCATGGCCGATATATCAACTTGATGTGAAAAATGCATTTCTGAATGGGGATATTAAAGAAGAAATTTATATGCAACAACCACTTGGGCATGTGGTTGAGGGGGAGTTAGTATGCCGCCTAAAAAATCTTTGTATGTTCTAAAGCAGTCCCCTCAGGCATGGTTTGAGAAATTTAGTCAAGCCCTCATATGTCTTTTACATATGGTTTCGAGATCAATCAGTATTTATTGAAAACACACCGAGAGGTAAGGTAATTTTGGTTGTATATGTTGTTGATATCATTTTAACTGGTAGTGATTCCGAGGGCATCCAGAAAACTAAGGAAAAAATATGTGCTGAATTCAAGATGAAGGATCTTGGACTACTCAAATATTTTTTTGGTATTGAAGTATTACAATCCAGACATGGGATTGTGCTATCCCAAAGGTTGTATGGCCTTGATCTACTAGAGGAGACATGGATGATGGGATGCAAACCAGCAGACACTTCTATGGACTCAAATACAAAATTATGTGCAGGTATTGGAGAAGATGTAGATATCAGAGACTTGTGGGGAGACTTATTTACATGTGTGTAACAAGGCCAGATATATCATATGTAGTAAGTGTGGTAAGTCAATGCATGCACAAGCCACAACTTAGTCATTGGCAAGCACTTGAAAGGATACTAAAATATCTGAAAGGAGCTCCAGGAAGAGGGCTTCTCTATAAAAACCATGGTCACTTCGCCATCGAAGGATTCTCAGATGCAGACTGGGCCAAATCCCCAGATGAAGTAAAATCTACTTTTTCAATTTTGTACGATTTTTGGAGGGAATTTGGTTACATGGAAAAGCAAGAAGCAAAATGTAGTAGAACGGTCTATTGCAGAAGCATAACAAAGCCATGACACACACTGTTAGTGAACTCCTATGGATAAGATATCTTCTCACTGAATTGAGATTCTACAAAGAAGCTCTGATAGATCTAGATTGTGATAATCAAACAACAATACACATTACATCAAATCCAGTCTTCCATGAAAGAACAAAGCATATTGAAGTGGGCGGCCATTTTATATGAGAAAAGTTCCAAGCAGGTTTTTTTTTTCTAAGGCATATATCATCACAAAGTCAAGTAGCAGATATTCTCACCAAGCCGGTCACTCACAAGATTATGTCTACCATCTACAGCATATTGGGCATTTATGATGTTTTCTCACCCCTAGCTTGAGGGGGAGTGTTACAATGTGGGACCCACCATGGTGCACGAGCTGGTAGAGCCACCATGAGGACATGGACACCAAGAAGCTCCTCACCCAAGCTAGCACGAGTTAAGAAGATAAGAAGCACAAGCTGAAATGAGTTAGAATACTTGAAGATCAAGTGGGACCCACAAAGATACCATGAGCTGGCAAACTTATCAATATGAGATGGAAGATCATGTGGGACCCATAAGGATAAGGCCACGAGCTGGCCTCCACCCTTATATTCATGTTATTGAAGAAGAGTTCTAGTTCAACTCATATTAGACTTCTAGTTGATCGTGTTGATAGACTTATCTTAGAGAGTTAGAGTTGGAATGTAATTAGGAGATTGAAAGGCTAATTGTATAAGGACTATATCTCTTCCTCTACTATAAATAGAGGTATTGTAATTCAGAATTTAATCAAGTTACACATCTCCTTCTTGAGTAAATCTCTCTCTCTTTGCTTGGTGCACACCTCTCTTTTCTTTTTTCTTCTCTCTACCCGAGAGCTCTTCTTCCATTTTCTTCTTTTTCTTTCTTCTTTCACTTGCTCAGAATATTGGAAAAAGGGATCCTAAATTCAACACTTGAAGTTCTTTCACATATCTCAATATCCTTTCTAGTGCTTGCCAAAGACTTAGTTGTGGGTTGTGCATATATTGACTTAACACACTAACTACATATGAAATATTTGGCCTTGTTACGCAAAGGTAAATATGTTTTCCCACTAAACTTTGATATTTTCCGATATCTACCTCTTCTCCAGTACCTGCACATAATTTTTTATTTGAGTCCATAGGAGTTTCTGCTGGTTTGCATCTCATCATTCATGTCTCCTCTAGTAGGTCAAGGACATATTTCCTTTGAGATAGTACAATTCCACATCTGGATTGTAGTACTTTAATACCTAGAAAATATTTGAGTAGTCCAAGATCCTTTGTCTAGAATTCAGCACATATCCTTTCTTTTGTGTTTTGGATGCCCTAGGGATCCCTACTAGTTATAATAAAATCATCAACATATACTGCTAGAATCACCTTGCCCTTAGGTGTGTCTTTAATAAATATAGAGTGATCTCCAAGCATCAATGAAATCCAACCCGTATGAGTGCTTGGATAAAATTTTCAAACCATGCATGAGGAGATTGTTTCAGACCATAAAGAGATTTTTTTAGTTGACATACGGACTCCCTCTCAACCACATACCCAGGTGGTTGCTACATATAAATTTCTTCTTTGAAGTCCCCATTTAGAAAGGCACTTTTTTACATCAAGTTGATATATCTGCTAGGAAGAATTAGCTGCCAGAGATAATAAACACACGTATCGAGTTCATTTTAGCCATTGGAGAGAAGGTTTCCTCATAATCAGTTCCATAACATTGTGAATAGCCTTTAGCAATGACGTGGGCCTTAAGCTGAGCCACAGACCCATCCAGATTGTGTTTGACAGTAAACACCCATTTGCAATCGACGGATTTCTTATCTAATGGGAGTTGGACTAGAGCCTGTTTGATTCATATAGTGTATGCATTTCTTCATCCAGGGATCTTCAAAAAATGTGAAATCCCCGGACAGCAGTAAAAGTTGAGTTGTTGGATTATTGCACACATAACCCTTTTGTGTGCGAGAGTATCCTAAGAAGATACAATTGATGGATTGAGGATCAAGTTTATAGTGTTTAGGTGATGAAATATGAACAAAACATTGACACCCAAAGACTTTCAAAGGTAGTGAAAAAGATCATTATTTGGTAACAATAGAGAGTAAGGGGATTTATGACCAAGAATGGAAGATGGTAACCGATGTATAAGAAAACATGCGGTAAGGATTATATGTAGCAAATAAAAGTATGAAACTTTCATGGCATATAATAAAATACGAGCTACCTCAAGAATATGACGATTCTTCCGTTCGGCTATACAGTTTTGTTGAGGAGTGTAGGCACATGATGTTTGATGGATAATGCCATTTTCTTGAAAAAATGTGTCAAGGTCTTTAGAGGTGTATTCTCTGGCATTATCAGACCTGAGTATTTTTATTATCTGACCAAACTGAGTGAGTACCATAGCATGAAAAGATTTTAAAATCAATGGTATTTCAGAACTGTCTTTAAACAGAAAAAATCAAGTGGTACGAGTGAAGTCATCAATAAATGCTATAACATATTTGACTTGAGAAATATTTGAGACGCTCATAGGTCCCCATACATCGATGTGAACTAATGAAAGGAGTAACACTTTTAACTTCTAAGCGAGGTGAGTATGTAGACCTTTGATGTTTACTCATTTGATAGACTTCACAATGAAATCTGACCTTGCTTTTAGAGTAGGAAAAATATGATGAAGAGATTATGTGGATGGATGTCCCGACTGGTTGTGTCATAACCTTGAATCAATTGCACTGGTGGAAACAATATTTATATGACATCCAGGTAGTAGAGCCCCCCTTTTTCACGACTTCCACCAATCACCTACTTTGTTATAAGATCCTAAAACACACATGATGTGTTGAGAAGGTGATAGAACAATTAAAATATTTGGGAAGCTGAGTAACTGATAAAAGATTCAAAGGGAAGGTAGGAACATCTTGGAAGATGGGCTCCAGCCCACACGACCAAGGAAGGCCAACAAGATGGGCCCAAGCACATAAGAAGTAGGACCCACCATGAATACCGCAAGCTGGCATCCTTATCACATGAGTTAGAAGATCAAGAAGGACTCACAAAGATAACCACAAGCTGGTTGGAAGATCAAGAAGGACTCACAAAGATAACCACGAGCTGGCCTCTTTATCTTAGGGTCATGTCATAGAAGCGTTCTAGTTTGAGTTATGTTTGTCTTCTATTTATATTGAGTTATTTAATTATGCTAAGGCTTATCCTTAAGTGTTAGAGTTTGGGTGTAATTGGACAAAGGTAGTTTTATTGTAATTGGACTCTACTACCTTCCTTTATTATAAATAGAGGTTCATTTACTTTGATTATAATAAGTTAATGAAGTCAATGAAGTATTTCTCTTTTCCATAAATTCAACATGGTATCAGATCGAGTTCTGTGAGTTGACTTGCTCAACCCACAGAGATAATGAAATCCTTTTCTCTAATTCCTAAACCAAAGTCTAGGTTCGTAGTTATTTTTTCAATCCCTACACCTGTAGTTTGCTTTACATTTTTAACCTCTATACTGAGATTTTCATATTGAAAATTATATATTTAAGGAAATATATTTGAGTCTAATTTCCAAGGAAAAATAATTTTTTCCAATCGGAGTTATCTACAAAGAGAAATCCGTATTTGACTATGCAGCAGTAGAAAGCTTCAAATTTTGAGGTATTTTATACTATTAAGAACAAGACTTCATATGGAGATATAGATATAAAGAAATATCTGTAAGATATTCTCTTACATATTCGACCAATTTTCAATCAGATTTATCTTCAAAGAGAAATCGATATTTGAAGTAGCGAAGGTTAGATTGAAAAAAAGGTTCGAGCAGTAGAAGAATGCTTCAACTTCTGAGGTATTTTAAGCTATCAAGAATGAGACTTTATATGGAGAATTATATATCAAAATAAATATCTATAAGTCTATTTTCTTACATATTCGACCAATTCTCGATCTGAGTTTTTTATAAAGAGATATTGATCTTGGAAAATTCAATGGTCATGCAAGAAAAAAAGGAGAAACAGTACTTAGTCCGGACATATGATAGAGACCGAAATATATCAGAAGTTTTAATTGGATGAAAGGTAATTAAGTCTAGTTTTTGAAGGAAAACATTTTCTGTGAATCTGATCTATATTTTAAGATATATTCCCAATTGAAGAATCAAAGTCATGCTGGTATCCTATTGCATTGAAAAATCTGAATTTAAGCCGATTATTTTTTGTCACTGTTTGAGTTGCTATATCAGGAAAATATCTCACTTTTCCTTGGTTTAAGGGCTTATTACTACATCTATGTTATTTGGGAATACTATTGCATATATGATATTTGGTTCAAGCTGGGATCACTGCCATTACCTCCCACCTTGAAGGCTAGAAGTAGAAGAAGTACAAGAAAGAGGTATTTTATTCCATATGTTGTGGATAAGTTTATGAGACCAAAATATTCAAAAAAGGAGGAGCACAAAAGATGAAGCTTCTGCATCTAAGAAAAAAATATTTATATCGGATTATGATTATTTCAATGGCCCTACAAGGTTTATTATTTTGGTTTGTGCTATATGTGTAGGAAGATGGTCGTGTTATATTCAGATACAAAAATTATATCTCTTTGGGGACATTATAATTGAAGAAAAGGTGGCCTCGGTATCCTTTCTCATATCATCATTTATTAATGGTTGGGAAACCACGATGGGCCCTACCAAAAATATCACGGTTGGGAAACCATAACGGAGGAACTTAATACCCTATAAAAAGTATCACTATTAGGAAACCATGATGGAGGATATCCTGTCAAAAAAATTCACGGTTGGGAAACCATGATGGAGGATACCCTGTCAAAAAATATCATGGTTGGGAAACCATGACGAAGGAAATTATTATTACATCTATGTTATACCCCCTTGAATTCGCCAGCTGGACCTCATTGAAGAGAGCACCAGCGCGAGGGGGAGTGTTGGAAGATGGGAGGATTGCCATTTTAAACAAAAAGATTTTATACATCATTTGCAGCAAGCTGGGAGTTCATGATGTTCTCTCACCCCTAGCTTGAGGGGAAGTGTTGGAAGATGGGCTCTAGCCAACACGACTAAGGAAGAGCCACATATCTTAGAGTATTATAAGATGGGCCATACGAACAAGGAAGACCCATAAGATGGGCCCAAGCACATAAGAAGTAGGACCCACCATGATTACCATGAGCAGACATCTTTATCACATAAGTTGAAAGATCAAGAAGGACTCACAAAGATAACTACAAGCTGGTTGGAAGATCAAGAAGGACTCACAAAGATAACCACGAGCTGGAATCTTTATCTTATGGTCAGGTCATAAAAGAGTTCTAGTTTATGTTATGTTTGTCTTTTATTTATATTAAGTTATTTAATTATGCTAAGGGTTATCCTTAAGCATTAGAGTTTGGGTGTAATTGGGACAAATGTAGTTTTATTGTAATTGGACTCTAATACCTTCCTCTATTATAAATAGAGGTTCATGTACTCTGATTATAATAAGTTAAAGAAGTCAATGAAATATTTCTCTTTTCCATAAATTCAACTAAACAAATAGGATATCAGTAACCAAAAGTGATGGTGTAACAGAAGTGGATCCTTTCCCTTGAACTTTAGTTTGTAAACCTTCAGCTATGGTAATAAATTGATGTGAAAGACATGGAGAAACTGATTGTAATAAAATTTTGTTACCTATAAAATGCTCGAGATGTGACAAACTGAGTTCCACGACGGTGAACCAAGGCTGACGGAGCAACCAATACCAAAGCTCGCATTCTGGTTTCTCGTGGACAGAACCACCTCGTCACAAGATTGACGGCACAACCCAACAAAAAGTATTGAGCTCTAATGTGGTGGACGAAACCATCACAACCTCCAGAGGCTGACAGCACAGCCCAAGCAGAGAGCTTCATGTTGTGGTTTCTCGGAGAGGAAGACGAAGTGATGTTTATCAGCTCGGGGCTTCTCTTCCTCTTTATTTTCTATTTATACTTAGGTCTTAGATTAACCTTATTACATAACAGCCCATGGGCTCAATACAATGCAACCCAGCCCATTAATCCCTATCTAATTACCCTAAGTACATAACACAAATTATACAACAAATATTAAAATAAATTCTATCTAATATACATCCCAACATATCGTAACATCCCCCCTCCAATTGATGTTGGGAAGTCAACCAACCACATTTTGCCAACCAGAAAATTATGTTGGGGGTTGAGACAATGCTTTGGTGAAGACATCAGCCACTTGAAGATCCGAAGAAATGTGCGAAAGAGAGATTACCCGGCGCTCCAAAGTGTCGTGGATAGAGTGACAGTCAACCTCAATGTGCTTGGTGCATTCATGTAAAACAGGGTTGGCAGCAATCTGAATAGCACTTGTATTATCCTCATGAAGTGGTGTAGGTGAAGTATGAGGAAACTAGAGCTCGACAAGAAGACCACGAAGCCATATAACTTCAGAACACGCAGTAGACATGGCACGATACTCGGCCTTGGTGGATGACTTGGAAACCCAGTCCTATTTCTTACATTTCCAAGAATTCGATGCATCCCCTACGATGGATATCAGGGCATCCAGCCCAATCAGCATCACTGTATGCAACAAGTCGTAGTGCAGAGCATGTAGGAAAGAATAAGCCACAAGTAGGAGAACCTCGGAGATAGCGGATGATGTGCCGAACTGCCTCAAGATGAAGATGTCGAGGAGAACACATAAATTGACTTACCTGATGAACAATATAGGAGATGTTCGGGCGAGTAGTGGTCAAGTATATGAGATTCCCAACCAGTCGTCGATAGATAGTAGGATCATCAAGAAAATCCCCTTCATCTTTCTTGTATTTGACATTGACCTTCATAGGAGTAGAAACAAAGATGTGTCCTCCAACCCAACTAGAGTAATAATATCTTGAATATACTTATGCTAGTTTAAGAAAATACCGTTGGGTCGGTGATGTACCTCCAGCCCTAAGAAGTACGTGAGCTGGCCAAGGTCCTTCATATGAAAGGTGGCATGCAACACCTACTGAAGCTTGGTAATCAGGCCAGAGTTATCCACATAAACCAAGAGACTGACCATGCCCACGACAAACTTGTGATAGAAGAGAGATGAATTGTACTGACTCTGTGTAAACTTGAGGAGAGTAAGTGTCCCGCGAAACATCTCAAATCAAGCTTGGGGGCTTGGTCAAACCTATACAGAGGATGGCGTAGCTTGCAGACATCATCAGGAGAGGAGGTAGTCATACCAAAGGGGAGCTTCATGTAGACATCTTCCTGTAGGTCACCATGTAGAAAGGTATTCTTCACATCCATCTGATGCAGTGGCCAGGGCTGGGAGGCTGCAATGGCTAATATAGTGCGGACTGTGGTCATCTTGGCAATTGGCGCTAATGTATCCTCATAATCAATCCCATATTCCTATTTGCTCCCCAGGGCTATTAGGCGGGCTTTGTACCGATCCAAAGGTCCATCTGAACGCAACTTGACAGAGAAGACCCACTTACTCCCAAGAGGCCAAATAGCAAGGGGCAAGTAACCATGTCCCAAGTGTGATTCTCTTCTAGAGCTTGTAATTTTATTTGCATTGCCTTTTGCCAACACTCATGTGCCATAGCCTGTTTGTAGCAAGAGGGAATGGAAATAGAGGACAAAGTAGCTTTAAGTGATACAGGGGAGGGGAAACCATACCTATCAAGAGGGCAAGAAGGATGAGTAGACCTGAGAAGAGTGATGGAGGTAGGAGTAGAGGGATGATCAGGACCAGGCGCTAGGTCAAGATCGGCAGAGGGCAATGAGGAAGTGGGGCGAGACTCATCAAAGCTAGGCAGAGTAGATAGAGATACAGATGGCTGTGTAACTTGAGATGGAAAGAAATATTAATTTTCAAAGAAGACCACATTATAAGAATTACGGACTCGATGAGCCTGGGGATCATAGAAAATAGCCTTTTTGAGAAATGGCATACCCAAGAAATGCACACATAAGTGATTAGGCTGTAAGTTTGTGTCGTTCATGATCAGGTAGATGCACAAAACAAACACAAACGAACGTCCGAAGATCAGTATATAACGGAGAATGACCAAATAACTTAAAGAATGGAGAAACATGATGCAAGGTAGGTGAGGGCAGGCTGTTGATTAAATGAACTAAGGTAGAGAGTGTTTCACACCAAAAATGGGGAGGAACGGATAATTCAAGAAGAAGGGTGCAGACCATATCAAGAAGGTGACGATTTTCCCTCTCAACAACCCCATTTTGTTGTGGTGTCGAGGGACAAGAACACTGAGAGATAATGCATTTTCTTTGAAGAAAATCCTAGAATTCAGTAGACATGTACTCACCACTAGAGTCAGAGCACAGTACCTTAATGTGAGAAGAAAATTGTGTTTCAAGAAGTGCAAGAAACCGCTTAAAGACGACGAAAACTTCAGACTTAGCCTGTAAGAAGTAGACCCAGGTAAATCGACTAAAGTCATCAATAAAGGTAATGAAATACTTATACTGCGCATGCGAGACAAGATAAACAATTCCCTAGAAATCACTATGAATAAGATCAAAATAGTGGGAGGCATGCAAGGCATTATGAGGAAACGGTAAAACTTTACTTTTCCAAGTTTGCATGATGAACAATCAAAAGAAAGATCAAGAGAGGAGTATTTTTGACTGCCTAATAAACCAGATTTAAACATTGTACGAAGAACATCCGAGTTTGGGTGGCCTACACGTCTATGCCACATCTTAGTGGTAAAGCAAACAATATTACATGCAAAAGAAAGTACAGGAGTACACAAAATAATAGTGGATAAAAAGACTTTAAGTGGAAATAGTCGTCCCACTTTAGGCCCCTTTGTGATCACCTTCCCCGATGCTTGATCCTGCACAATACAACCAGAGCGAGAGAACTGAACATTACAATTTTTATCAACCATTTGACCAACAAATAGAATATTTGTCGATAGGTCAGGAGACACAAAGACATTAGCTAAGGAGGGGGAGAGAACACCAACATCACTGATAGGTTGACAACGGCAATCAACAGTGTTAATGTGTAGGTTTCCATTATACTTTTTGACATTTGAAAGAGACACGACATTGTTGGTCATATGGTTAGAAGCACTGAAATCAAAATACCATGGCTGAGTAGAGACTTTCAGCTTACTTGTGAGACCAAAAGTAGGAAAAATAGATATGATCATTTGTTGTACCATTTCAGGGGTGAGTGTGCTCGGTTTTTCAGGTGCTGGAGGAACATGAATTGTAGTAAGTAGGACAGTAGTCGGCAATGCTGTAGAACTAGAAGTACCAGTGGAGGCATGATAAGCCGTATTCTTCTTCTTTTTAGGGTGAGTAGGGCAAGCTGGAATGAGATGACCTATCTTCTAGAAGTAGTTACAGGACTTCTTGGGGCATTCCAGAGCAAAGTGACCATATGCCTTGCAGTGGAAGCATTGGACATAACTCATGTCCCGACCCTTATTTTTCCCTTGTGCTGCATAGGCCACAGGAGCAAAGGTATCAACCTGGACTCGATGTTCCATGCCAACCTGAGTAGCAATGCGTTGTTCCTCCTTAAGAAGTTCACTCAAACATGCATCCAGAGATGGCAATGGATGACGATTCATCATATGTGATTGAGCATTCTCAAATTCTGGATGGAGCTTCATAAAAAATCGATCCCTCTTACTGGTTTCATGTACGGCTTGCACTGCAGAGAGAGTAGCAACTAGGAAGTTCTCATAAACGATATTAGTATAGTCAGCCAGAAGATTTTGGAAACCCGAGAAATATTCTTCAATGGAACAGCTTCCTTGCGTGAAATTTGCCATTTCATATTCAACTTGAAACCGCCAGGGCGTGCTGTTTTGATGATAAACCTTGTGGAGGTAATTCCACATATTTGTTGTAGTTTTATAGGGCCTCAAATTAAGTAGTAGATGAGGTTCAATGGATCCAAGTATCCAGGTCATGACCTATTGTGGGCTCGATAGCGAAACGAGTAATTCAGAGGCGACGCGGACGAGTAGGTGACTCAGTAGAGAAGAGAAGTGCATTAGGAGTTTATGTTCCTTTAAGTTATTAATGTCAAGTAGAAAGGCCCAAGGGAAATATTATAATTAAACCTTAACACGTGAACTCGAGCCTTTGCCTTATTAAGCTATCGAGAAGGAATGGAAGGTAAGCAAGAAATTAACCATGGATCTATGTTCTCCTTCAACGAACCAGGGTCAGTGTTCCCCGGGAACCCAAGGTGCAAGCATCCCTTAGACGACGCTTGGTTATCCCCTCTTCTCCTTCGTTTCCATTTTCCCCTTCCCATTTCGTCGATTTCACCACAAACCGTTACCATAGGTCGTCCGGGCAAAACCAGGAGACCTGAGTCGGATTCGGAAGCACAAGAAACCCTCTCCCACCATTGCTTTACTCAGTTAGACTCCCGTCGACGAGTCTAAATTCCCATTCCGACAACCTTTCGTATCTTCTCACTTCTGAAATCCATTTCTGAACCATTTTCGACCATCGTTCTTACCTAATTGACAACATAGGTCGACCAGAACCCGTTCCAAAAAAGCAAGGCGATTTCTCCCTTCGTCATGCAACTCGGTCCATGGTCAGAGACCGTAACATCTTGGTATCTGTTACGGTCCCGAGTCATGGATCGAGTAACACGGCGTGGGATTTGTGAATCCAGCACTCAGAATTTACTCACTTCACGTCAAGGGTCTGTGTATGAGTATTTCTCCTTAACCAATGCTTGGCCAAGAGGAAAGATCCTCTTTTGAGGGTCCTACCGAGTTGTTGTGCTAGGTAGAAGACCCCACAACAATGCTGACCTTGCTAGAGCAAGGTGCTCTCTTTTTTTGGTCACGGCAAAGAGGGTTTGGCCCTCTTTGTTGCTGCTCTAGCTAAGAATGCAATCCTTCTTTCTTAAATAACTTGAAACACGAGTTTGGGATAGATTAATACCTCTTCTTTGATGCTATGATCAGCTCCCACGTTGCACCAGGAATTGCTCAAGATTTGAGGATAAAAATCCTCACTTTGCTGCTTGGTAAGGGAGGAATTCGGCCTCTCTTGTTGCTGCTGCCAAGAAGGAGGATAGATCTCCTCTTTGGGCTCGGAAAAGGGGCAGAAAGCTCCTTTTCTTAATAGGGATGATGGTGGATGAATTTGGGTGAAGATGGATGGCAATGGAGGGTGAATGATAGGTTGGATTTTTGGAGTAAACCCTAAACTCGGGATCAAGAGGTGATCCCAACCTATTTAGACTAGGTTATTCTAAAATCTCAAAGCTTACCTATTTCATTCATACCTATCCCTTAAATAGGGAGTTTTAGGGTTAGGGTTACAATAATTCCCCATACTGCCCTGACATAAAAAGTAATTAGAAATAACTCCTACTTAAAACAATATAAGAAATAAATCCTACTTAAAACAATATTAGAAATAAATCCTACTCAAAGAAATATAAGAATTAAATCCTATTGAGTGAGTTGTTGTTGTCTTCTTCGTTGTGTGACTCGGTGTGCTATTGAGTCCACAACATCTGCCTCCCCATGGAGAAAGAGCTTGTCCTCAAGCTCAAAAGCTGGGTAGACTTGTTTGAAGATGTCCACACGTTCCCATGTTGCAGCGTCGGGGTCAGTGTCCGTCCACTGAACGAGAATCTCCCAATGATCATTGGTCAAGCGTGCACGTAACACCGCAGCTGGGTTAAGAATAACCTCGCCATGATCAACTGGTGGTAGGAATGGAGTGGATGTAGGCTGTGCTCCGGAATGCGGCTTCAAAAGAGAGACATGAAACACATCGTGAATTTTGGCGGTGTCCGGTAATTTGAGTTGATAGGCGACTGGTCCCACGCGTCGAAGAATGGGAAACGGCCCAAAAAATTGGGGTGAGAGCTTATGACGTGGAGGTCCCGCTAGAGACTGCTGACGGTAGGGCTGGAGCCGTAGCCACACATACTTTCCAACCTCAAAAGAGACCTCACGGTGGCCTCTGTATTATACATCCTTCATCCGAGCTTGGGCACGTCGTAGCCGTTCTGTGATATTCTGTAGCAGTAGATCCCTGTCTATGAGTGCCTGATCAATCGTGTCCACGCGGGTGGACCCTGGGTTGTACGAGAGGAGGCGAGGTGGATCCCGACCATATATAACCCGAAAAGGAGTGGATTGCAATGCAGAGTGGAACGAAGTGTTGTAACAATATTCGGCCCACGGAAGCCATTGAACCCATTGTCGCGGACGATCCCCCACCAAGCACCGTAGATACATCTCGATGGTGCGGTTCACCACCTCAGTCTGCCCGTCTGTCTGTGGATGATAGGCGGAGGAGAACTTCAATTTCGCCCCACTCAAGCGAAACAGTTCCCGCCAAAAGGTGCTCGTGAAAACTGCATCTCTGTCACTCACAATGGATTCTGGAATGCCATGTAAGCGGACTATCTGCTCCAGGAAAGTCTGAGCAACCCGTGTTGCTGTATACGGATGAGCCATCGGTATAAAATGCCCGTACTTGGAGAATCGATCAACCACTACGAAAAGTACGGATTTGCCGGCTGACAGGGGTAGGCCTTCCACAAAATCCATTGAAATGTCGGCCCAAACCTGCGTTGGAAGGGCCAGAGGCTGGAGAAGACCGGCTGGACTCAAGTGCTCGGCTTTGTTACGCTGGCATACCTGACAGTCGCCAACATAAGTCGCAATAGAGGCTTTCATGGCTTGCCAGTAAAAATCAGCTCGAATTCTGTGCAAGGTCTTCTGGATCCCCTCGTGTGTACTGTTGTGGTAGGCTAAGAGAATAGCTGGAATCAACTCGGACTCAGGTGGAAGGAAAATCCGATGCTTATAATAAATAAGTGAATCCTGGATGGACCACTTCACATTCATTGTCCCTTCTGAGATCTGCTGATGCAGTTGCTGTAGTGTAGGGTGAGTAGCATGTGCTTCTCGCACCAAGTCCATAATGAGAAATCTCGGCTGGCTGATAGAATAGACCGACTGCTGATCTTCAAAACACCGTGACAAGGCATCTGCCGCCTTATTTAATCTCCCCGCACGATACTCCACCGAGAAGTCAAACCCCAACAACTTACTGATCCAGTGCTGTTGTGGCGACGTCGTCAAACGCTGTTCTAGTAAGAATTTAAGGCTGTAGTGATCCGTGCGTATGAGAAAAGCCCGGCCCCAGAGATAAGGCCTCCAATGTTGGACCGCTTTGGCCAACCCAATCAATTCGCGCTCATAGGCTGCCAATTTGTGATGGCGGACTGCCAACTGTCTGCTAAAATAAGCAATAGGATGGCCCAACTGCTGAAAAACGGCCCCCATGCCCACGCCCGAAGCGTCGCACTCTACCACGAACAATTCGTCGAAGTTGGGAAGTTGTAATACTGGCGCGGATGCGAGGGCAGCTTTGAGTGCCACAAATGACGTGGTGGCCCCCTCATTCCAAATAAAGGAATTTTTCTTGAGTAAACTCGTCAATGGTGCTGCCACTGGCCCATAGTTCTAAATAAATTTACGGTAGTAGCCCGCAGACCCAGAAAACCCCGTAATGCAGAACACGACTGTGGTTGCGGCCACTCGTGAATAGCTCGGATCTTCTCGGGATCCACCGTAACCCCCTCATGTGAGATAATGTGTCCCAGATATCCCACATGTGAAGCCGCAAAAGAACACTTGGAGTGTTTCAAATAGAGCTGATGTGCTCTTAACAAGTCGAAAACAATCCTCAAGTGTGCCAAGTGCTCCTCAACCGACTTGCTATATATCAAAATATCATCGAAAAATACAAGAACAAATTTTCGAAGATAGGGGCTAAATACCTCATTCATCAAAGCTTGAAAAGTGGAGGGTGCATTGGATAACCCGAACGGCATGACGACGAACTCAAAGTGGCCATGGTGTGTGCGGAACCCCGTCTTCTCGATATCAGAGGGGTGCATCCGGACCTGATGGTATCCCGAACGGAGGTCGAGTTTAGTGAATAACCACGACCCATGTAACTCATCCAGAAGCTCATCCACTACCGGAATTGGGAACTTGTCTTTTACTGTCTGCACGTTCAACTCCCGATAATCCACGCAGAACCTCCATGTCCCATCATGTTTCTTCACAAGTAAGACGGGTGAAGAGAACGGGGAGCGGCTGGGACGAATAAGACCTTGTTTCAACATCTCATGGCACTGACGCTCTATCTCGTCCTTCTGAAAGTGTGGGTAACGGTATGGTCGCACGACCACTACCTCAGAACCTGGTTTCAGACAGATCCTGTGGTCACAGTGCCTCATGGGAGGCAACCCCGAAGGCTCCTGGAAGAGGTCATAGAACTCCTCAACCAGACCATCACTAGTACTGTCAGGCTGATCCTGTGTCTGCAAAGTGTGTATGCGGTGGGCCCTGTCCACCTGACAGCCCTATAAGAGCACCCGACTTCCGGCCAAATCAAAGCTCATGGTTAAAGCCGAAAAGTCCCACAAAATGGGCCCCAATGTTTGTAACCATTTAATGCCTAAAACCATATCAAATCCCGCTAGGGGAATAACAAAAAATTCTGCATTAAATGAAGTAAATCCAATGGAAAAAGTTACCGCCTTACTAATCCCATAGCTAGGGACCTTCTCGCCATTGGCCACTGAGACGGTGGCTGTCGGATGAGTGTGTATCTGGAGCTAGAGATGCTGTGCGGCTGTCAAACTCAGAAAATTGTGTGTACTCCCCGAGTCGACTAGTCCCACCAGTTCTCGATCAATGACATGAGCTCGGACTTGCATTGTAGTAGGCGATTTCTGCCCAGTAATAGCATGCAAGGATATCTCTGGTGGTTCCTCCTCGATAATATCCTCTGGTTCCTCTGGATCCTCGGAATCCTCCATCTCGAGCCAAAATAATCGTTTACATTGGTGTCCGACCCGATACTGCTCATCGCAGTTATAACAGAGATTTTTGGACCGCCTTTCTGCCATCTCCGCACTCGTCAATTTTTTTATAGAGCTCGGTAAGGAATTACCAGGGCGGGGATCGGCTACCCGAGTCGTAGTCGAAGTGTGTCTGGATGGTGCTGCTGTAGATGTTCCCTGAGATGAATTATAGCGGCGCCCTTGCCTCGTGGAGGAAGTGTTCCTCTCACTCGACCAACCCGGCTTACGTTGCTGCAACTGTTGTCGTTGTTCCATTGCTCGGGCCATATTCATGGCATGAGCTAGATCCGTGGGCATAAGGAGTTCTACCTCTAGCCGTAAATACTCATTGAGACCTGCTGTGAATAAGGAGACCTGCTGGTCAACCAATACCCTCTCTCCAGCACGAGCCAACTTTTCCTGGAAGAGTTTTTGATAGTGTTCCACTGAACCCGTTTGTCTCAATAAGACTAACTCTCCCAAGGGGTTGCTGTTGGCGGGAGGCCCAAATCTAACTGTGCATAGATTTTTAAATTCTCCCCAAGTCATTCCCGGTCTCTCTTTCTCTACTTGAATCACCCATAACATGGCTTCATCTGTCATATGGAAAGAGGCTAGTTGCACCTTATCCCATTCAGTAGTCCCTTGGTTCAAAAAAAAATTTTCACATCTATGCAACCAAATTACGGGATCCACAGAACCATTGAAAGAGGGAAACTCTAACTTGGTGTACCTTGGGATTGTGCCTCCATGCTGAGGTGCTTGGACAGCAGTACGCCCAGGCCACTGCTCCCCTCTTCTGTGATATGGTTGAGCAACCTCTCTCACCTCTGGACTCTGATGTCTCTCTGTCCTCAACTCCTGTAGCATGCTAATGATTCGGCTCATCTCTTCTTCCAAACCACAAACCTTTCCCAACACTGGTTGTGTTGTTTCAAGGCTATCTTCTATCTTTTGTATCCTGATTTGGATTTCTTCATTGCTGATATTATCCCCCATGTTACCCTGCTCTGATACCAAGTTGTTACGGTCCTGAGTCATGGATCAAGTAACACGGCGTGGGATTTGTGAATCCAGCACTTAGAATTTACTCACTTCACGTCAAGGGTCTGTGTATGAGTATTTCTCCTTAACCAATGCTTGGCCAGGAGGAAAGATCCTCTTTTGAGGGTCCTACCGAGTTGTTGTGCTAGGTAGAAGACCCCACAACAATGCTGACCTTGCTAGAGCAAGGTGCTCTCTTTTTTTTGGTCACGGCAAAGAGGGTTTGGCCCTCTTTGTTGCTGCTCTAGCTAAGAATGCAATCCTTCTTTCTTAAATAACTTGAAACACGAGTTTGGGATAGATTAATACCTCTTCTTTGATGCTATGATCAGCTCCCACGTTGCACCAGGAATTGCTCAAGATTTGAGGATAAAAATCCTCACTTTGCTGCTTGGTAAGGGAGGAATTCGGCCTCTCTTGTTGCTGCTGCCAAGAAGGAGGATAGATCTCCTCTTTCGGCTCGGAAAAGGGGCAGGAAGCTCCTTTTCTTAATAGGGATGATGGTGGATGAATTTGGGTGAAGATGGATGGCAATGGAGGGTGAATGATAGGTTGGATTTTTGGAGTAAACCCTAAACTCGGGATCAAGAGGTGATCCCAACCTATTTAGACTAGGTTATTCTAAAATCTCAAAGCTTACCTATTTCATTCATACCTATCCCTTAAATAGGGAGTTTTAGGGTTAGGGTTACAATAATTCCCCATACTGCCCTTACATAAAAAGTAATTAGAAATAACTCCTACTTAAAACAATATAAGAAATAAATCCTACTTAAAACAATATTAGAAATAAATCCTACTCAAAGAAATATAAGAATTAAATCCTATTGAGTGAGTTGTTGTTGTCTTCTTCGTTGTGTGACTCGGTGTGCTATTGAGTCCACAACAGTATCATAACAGGTCAGGATGGGAGAGATGTCGTCCAACAATGCCGAATTGGTGGCTAACATCAGAGAACTGGTTCGATCAGAAAGGCCAGCGGACCGGGAAGAGATGGAAGGTAGCGGACCGGGAAGAGATGGAAGGGCGTTTGGCTGAGTGGATGGACATCCGAATTTCGCAAAATTTTCAACAGGTAACCTTGCAAATCCAAAGCTTGTCGGTTTGATTGGATGAATTGATGGGGGTAAGAAACCCCACTCCTCGTGAATGGAGGGGCCCTGCGGCTATGCAGGGTGACCACTTTGTGGGTCGAACAGAGTAGACCGTTAATGGAATGAGCTCGGGTTCTAGTGATGGGACCATCCCAAGGTACACAAAGTTGGATTTTTTGTTGTTTAAGGGATCCGAGGACCCCCTTAATTTGGTTATATAGGTGCGAGAAAATTTTTTCTTATCAAAGAATAGCTGAAAATGACAAAGTAGGGTTGCCCGCCTTCCTCATGCTCGATGAAGCGCAACTATGGGGCCACCAACTCGAAGTGGAAAATCCGGACATAGACTAGGCAGAATTTAAAGATTTATGCACAATTTGGTTTGGACCGCCTGCTTAGAGCAATCCATTAGGGGACCTAGCTTTGCTGCTTCAAACCAGCATCGTAGAGCAATACCAACAGGCATTTTAAGAAAAATTAGCCAGAGCTAGTAAAATAGTCCAGGTGCATTAACAAGTGGGCTTATTTACTGGTGGACTATCAGAGTCCCTCCGGTTAGAGGTTGAGCTCCTCGCTCCCTCTAATTTAGCCCGAGCAATGAAATTGACCCGCACTCTAGAGGACAAACAAAAAATTCAGAATCGTCAGCCTTGGCAGAATAAAGGTCTACTATTAGCAGCACATGGGGCTCCAGTGCCCCTACAACTACTTCCACAACAACCAAGACTAGTCAGCCTCCACCAGCATTTATCAAAAAATTGTCAAGAGCAAAAATGGAAGACAGAAGATCCAGAGGGTTGTGTTATAATTGTGATGAAAAATATACCTTTGGTCATCAATGTCCGAAGTTATTTTGGCTAGAATTAGAAGATCATGAGGAGGACGAGCCCATACACTCAAAGCAGGTAGAGGCAGAGCCAGAACCTGAAATTTCTCTCCACACCATTACTGGCCTCCAAAACCCCAATACCATGCAACTTTGTGCTCTAGTCAACTAGCAATCTCACTTAAGTCTGGTTGACTCCGGGAGTACCCATAATTTTATAAGCTTCCATACTGCCCAGCAGTTACAACTTCAGGTACAACCTCGCCCAGTAGCTTCAGTGTCAGTGGCTAATGGAGACATACTTCCAGGTTATGGGGTCAGCAAGGCTGTTCTGTTTTCTATTGCCGGTCATCAGTTTAATGCAGAATTTCTTATTTCTTATTATTCCTCTAGTCAAATGCAATATGGTTCTTGGAGTTAAGTGGCTGCAAATGTTGGGGCCAATTTTGTGGAATTTCACTGCTTTGACCATGCGCTTTGAGTTGGCAGGCCAGCAACTCACTTTACAACAGCATATACTTCCCCAACAGCATGAACCGCCTACTGCCTTAGAAAATTTCTGGGAGGCTGATACCGATACTTTTCAAAGACCTCTAAGTGACGCCACAAGAGGGGTTAGGAAGGCTCTCCGGTCGGCTGCTGATCTTCCTCGATCTATTGTAGTTATTGATGACAACAATGCCGTGTGCACAAAGCGACAGGAAAATGAAGTCCACTGGCATACACCTTTTGACAATGTGGACCAGGACAAGAGTGAATCCTGCTGGGTCTGCCGCACATGGGTTCTGCAGAGTTCAAATCACAGCTGGCTTTGCTATCGCCTACAACATAGAAGGGGATATCCTCAGCAGGATTCAGACCAGTGTACGATTCTGGGTGGCCATCGTGCCACTTGAAATGGCAGGTACTTCTAACGTCTTACGCTCAAAAAAATGGGGCAGGCTTATACTGGCTGCTGCAACGCCAATTGACGCTCTCACCCAGAATGGCCTTACTACCAGGGGTCCAACAGCAGTAGCACTGGTTGCTGCAAAGCAACGTGATGAGACATGGGCAGGCCGACAGCGGACAGACCATAGGCTTGCTGTAGGATTTATCTATACTGTTCAAGGATTACGGAGTACAGTGAGCTTCTTAAACATTATACAACAAGAAGTCCTTCAGATTTCTTCATTGTCTGAAGTACTAAACCAGAACTCTGTTCTAAAAGATTCAGATGTTGTGACATTAGCCAGTCCGGTTGAGTTATTTGCTGGACAAGTTCCACAAGGGTCTAAAATCATTTATGCCTTTAGCTGTATGGATGGGCTCAGTTCATTTGCTGTTACTGCCAATTATTCAATGGGGTCAATGGGTAGATCTGTTCTTGTGTCACGTGATTCATATTCTACAGTTTCTTGCCATGACCAGGGGGGATCTTTCCTGAAAATCAAAGGGTTCTATCACCCATCTGCTGTTGTTGATAGTGGTGGTCGACTTGTCCCAACTACTCTCTTTCTTGGTAAAAATGCCAACGGCCACAGCCCTCTCAAGAGCATGCCCCAGAGTTCACTTTATCAATTGTTTGCATCTTCCACACGGGACGTTCTACTGCATGACAGCAGCGAACCTTCTCGTCAAATTGGATTCCTCCTACAAAGGACACCTCGTCACTCTCATGCTCAGACAATGGACTGGTCAGTTCCATTAAGCTATACGTGCAGGGCAGAAGAACTCAGCATGACAATTGGAAGTAACAGATGCACTTCTTTAAGGCCCCACCGCCATCTTCACAGTGCCTATCCAGGGCTCCTAGCACATTGTGACACTCGAGCTTGGTCCCACGCACCGTTGGTGCCATCGTACCACTCCACGTTGCTGCTCAATCTGCCAATTGCACCGCTCAACACCACTGCCAATTCTGGGAGGCGTCACCAAATGAGGGACAACCCAATGGATCTTCATCCAGATGGACAATGGTTCCATGCACTGGCAACGACATTACAATTTAAATTACTCCTTGCCTGTGGGACCTACAACATGCAGGGAGCTCAACCTTCGTGGGATAATGTCTTTCCATTTCGGTCAGCATACATACCTTCAAGCTTGAGCACAAACTCGTTCTCAAGGAGGGGAGTGATGTTATAGGCTCGATAGCAGAGCGAGTAATCTAGAGGCGACACAGACGAGTAGGTGACTCAGTAGAAAAAAAAAGTGCATTAGGAGTTTATGTTCCTTTAAGTTATTAATGTCAAGTAGAAAGGCCCAAGGGAAATATTGTGATTAAACCTTAACACGTGAACTCGAGCCTTTGCCTTATTAGGCTATCGAGAAGGAATGGAAGGTAAGCAAGAAATTAACCACGGATCTGTTTTCTCCTTCAACGAACCAGGGTCGGCGTTCCTCGGGAACCCAAGGTGCAAGCATCCCTCCGACGATGCTTGGTTATCCGCTCTTCTCCTTCGATTTCCCTTTTCCCCCTTCCTATTTCGTTGATTTCACCACAAGCCGTCACTATAGGTCGTCTGGGCAGAACCAAGAGACCTGAGTCGGATTCGGAAGCCCAAGAAACCCTCTCCCACCGTTGCCTTACTCGGTTAGACTCCCGTCGACGAGTCTAAATTCCCATTCCGACAACCTTTCGCATCTTCTCACTTCTGAATTCATTTCTGAACCATTTCCGACCATCGTTCTTCCCTAATCGACAACATAGGTCGACCAGAAAGGTCTTGGCGACCAGAATCTGTTCCAAAACAGCAAAGCGATTTCTCCCTTTGTCATGCGACTCGGTCCATGGTCAGAGACCATAACATGACCCTAGCATCCATGGTGATCCATTTTGACAACGCTTAAGCCTCGCGAGGTGTCAGATCATACCCATCAATATGACCCTATAAATATTTTCCCATGACAAATAACCGGAATTGAAATGCCCATACACTATAGTTCTTACCCGTGAACCGTATAGGAGAAAAATCTAACTTGTCCGTTGACATGATGAGAGCGAGAGTGGCTGAATACAACCTTCACAAATTTGGTTTCCAAAGGCCACTAAGTTGGAAACCCTTGCTGAGATTTTCACAAATGCCACTCCACTGAAAATTCCAGATTTACCCCCATAATTTCAGAGAATTCCAGATTGACTTCCACTACTGCCAAAAATTCCAGATCTACCCCCACAATTTCAGAAACTTTCAGATCTACCCCTGCTATTGCTGCAAATTCTAGATTTACCCCCACAATTTCAAAAAATTCCAGATTTACCCCACGCGTACTGAAAATATCAGAAATGCCAGCTTACTCACATAACATTAGCCAGAAGAGATCCGAGATTGGAGAGAAACACCCACCTGACCGTTCAGCTTCCCAGCAAGAACCCGTCAGCCCACTCCTCTGAGCTCGGACAGGAGTTTTCGACCAGTCCTTTTAGCTCCCTGGAAAGTGATACCGAGAGCTCTAACCGTTCTTTGAGTCATCGGACAGCTGCTCGTCAGACAGAAAATCTTCGGACAGAGAGAGCTTGAGCTCCAAGCTCACATTCAGCAAAAAGAAGCTGAACCACCAAACTCTGATACCACGACAAACTGAGGTCGACGACGGTGAACCGAGGCTGTCGGAGAAGCCAAAACCAGAGCTGGCATTCTGGTTTCTCATGGACGGAACCACCTCATCACAAGGCTGATGGCACAGCCCAACAGAGAGCACTAAGCTATGAAGTAGTGGACGGAACCACCACAACCTCCAGAGGCTGACGGCGTAGCCCAAGCAGAGCTTCACCCTCTGGTTTCTCGGCGAGGAAGACGAAGTGATGTTTTGATGGAATAATCAGCTCGTGGCTTCCCTTCCTCTTTATCTTCTATACTTAGGTCTTAGATTAACCGTATTACATAACAGCCCATGGGGCCAATACAATGCAACCCAGCCCATTAATCCCTATCTAATTACCCTATGTACATAACACAAATTATACAACAAATATTAACATAAATTCTATCTAATATACATTCCAACATATCGTAATAGGAGGCTCCTGAAGCGGGGGTGGCAGTTGTAGTTAAGGAAGTACTTGGAGAGGAAACCATCATGGTTTTCATTTTCTGGAACGACTCATACTCCGCATCAGTAAATGTTTTCTTTTCTGTTGATGTGGTAGACGGATCCTCTTTCATATCACCCGCGAAGGCTTGGTTAGCTTTAATTCTAGTCTGGTTTGCCGTTGGTTTTATAACATTTTTCTCTAGAGTGGCCAGTTCTTCCACACTAGGAGCATTCCTTCAATAAAAGCATGTGTTTATAGTGTGCCTATATCTCCCACAGTGAGTGCATTCCTTCCCATCTGTTATGTCAAACCCATTTCTTCCACCTCTTCCTCATCCTCCCCTATAATTTCTGCCCTGATATTGGCCTTGGTCAGATGATGTTCCCCTATCTCCAGAGTATAGCGGATAATAACTTAGTATTAGAGGAAGAAGCGTCTGGAATATGGAGAAGTGTCACACATACATCATCAAAAGTGGGAACCGTAGAAGAGCTAAGAAGTTGACTCTTAGCAACTTCAATATATGGTTTGATATTTGCAAGGCAAATAGCCATGACTAATGCCTCTTTCTGCTTGTCTTGTACTGAGACATCTGTGGTAGGAGGCATAACTAATTTCCACTCTTGAAGAAAGCCTCTAAAGTGGGCCAAGTATTCATGGATATTCTCCCCTTGTTTAGTGTTCAACATCTTTTGGAGAAGATCATATGGCCTATGTAGATTATTGGGACTAGAATGTAGCTTAGCACATGTCTCCCAAATTTGTTTTGTAGTATCAAGATGAATAACATTGTTGGAGACATGTTCCAGCATGCTATTTATTAGCCAACTAATCACCAAAGTATCGTATTTTAGCCACTTGTTATAAAAAATATCCTCTTCATCAACTGGCGGTCCTCGGTTGGTGAGATGACCAAGTAGGTCCTTTGTTATATAAGAATCCTTATAACCGATGTTGACCAACTCATGAAATTTTATACCCCTCCCAAAGTTATCGTAGTAATTCTGAGTATATCACTCTTATTATTCATATTTTTTTCAGCCATAATACGCGATTCAATTTAAAAAGAATTCTCCAATCAACTACTAATCAAAGAAAGCAAGTAGATGTCTTTAACCAACTCGGTTAATGGAGAGACTTAGCATAAAAGTTAAGTAATCATAGTAGGCTCAATATAATTCTTCTTTATCAGGGAATCTTGTTCCCACAAAATTATAACTCTTTATGCAAAAAATCTCAACATAAATTGGTTTCAGTCAAAATTTTCCAAACCGACAAACTGCTTTGGTAACTTCTTTCAATACAAGATGCAAATATTTCTATAATCTCATAAGATGTAGACATTCATAAAAACATATCTAAACCATCCCCCAATATCCGAAAACTAGTAGCATAAATCAATAATATCATAAACAAAAAAATTTATCTCATGAGCTTCAATCTTGCTTCATAGAGAGCCTTCTATGAGCAACTTTGATCATACCTTCTTAAATCATTCCTTTGACTTGAGGATCCTAAATTTGATGTTCTGATACCATGTTGAATTTAGGACCCATTACTGATATCTCGAGCAAGGTGAGAGAGGGAAAAAGAAAAAGAAGGAGAGAGAGAGCCCTCGGGTAGAGAAGGGAGAAGTGTTGGAAGATAGGGCCCAAACCTACACTACCAAAGAAGACTCACATATCCAAGTGTGTTGGAAGATGAGTTCAAGCCCATAAGATAAAGGAAGACCCACACATCAAAAGGATGTGGAAGATGGGCTCAAGGCCCACATAAATAATGGCGGGATGGTAAATATAGGGTCATCTCATAGAGATGGCATTGATGTAATTAGGTTAAAATTCTAGGGTTAAATATTATTGTAAGATACTAGTTTCATTAATCTATAAATAGATCTTTAGGGAGGGTTAGGAAATCAAATCCATAACCTCTTCTTCCTTTGGTTGCCCTCCCAATGGGACTCTCTCCCTTTTTCTCCATGAGCTAAATCCATGGAGTCCTGAAAATCAACATGGTATTTCAGGACTCGTAGCTATATTTTTGAGGAATCCACCGATTTTTTTCTTTTTTTTTTCTCATATTGATGGTTCGTTTTTCCATAGTTACAACTTCATGTTTTGATTTTACTGCAAGTTTTCTTCTGCTGCTACTCTATCTTCGTTAGAACTTGCTCGATGCTTCAGTCAAGGATCTGGTGCCTGACCCCACTGTTTGATACATGCAGCCACATCAATGCTGTAAATTAGATGTCTGGCAATATCCTCCATCTTTATTTGACTCAAATCTCCTCCGGTGCGGACAGTACTTGCTTCATCTTGAAGCAGTACTCAGTTGATTACCCAGACGAACCGATGTAAGCTTTCTTCAATTCGTTCGAGCTGTGCAAGTCTGGAACGACGTCGGCCGGCTTCCGGCTGTTTATTCCAATGCTATCACATCGTCCTAGTTATTCCAACCAGCTTGCTCGTCACTGCTAATTTCTTGATTCTCTGATATCTTCCTGGTCTGTGATCTCTGCCGTGAATATATGGGGAATTGCAATTTCTGGTCTTTCCTGCTGCAAACTCGGAGGTGGCACCACTTTGAATTATCATCGTCTTACAATATTTTGCCGGTGACAGAGACGGTGAACCAGCAAGTGCTCTAACTTAGAAAATTTCCTTCACTGCTGCTGCGAGACCTACTGAACACGAGATTTTTTGCTTCCCTGAGGAGTTTTTCCATCTTCGGAAGGTCTCTTTCTTTCTCTGCTTTGATCAGAAGCAACGAAGACACTCCATTTATTTTTGGAAGATCTGAACTGCTGATTTTTCAAAAAATTCATTCTTGGATTGACTCTGTTGCTTGGTATTTTGCCGACGTTGCTCATTTCCCGGTGTTGTCTTGATGACTTCTATGTCTATCAGCTTAGATTGAGTCCTCATTGCCAGTGATTGAGTAGAGTGGTCTTCGCTGGAGCCGCGATCTTTGCTCTATTGCATTGTTTTGAATCAATGATCGTCTCTGCCGGCTAGTTTATTTCTGGAAGATGGCCAAGAATATATTTGCTCTGTTCGGGAAGATTTGCTGATTCTCTAGGAGATATCTTCTCCACTATTTTCGAAAACTCTGCTGCTGATTGATCTCCTTCGTCTCTGCAAATCCCCGATCTTGAAAGTCTTTTTTAGCAGTAGAGGCAACTTCGTCTTGGTTGGCATATGGCTTATTTATGGAAGATCTCATCTGGACTTCCTTAAAATCGGAACCAATATTAATCTTTGTCTGGCAACAGATTGCAATATCTCTTTAAGCAACAAGTTTTCTTTAACAGCAGACTTCCATTGCTGTTTTTAACAGCCAGATCATCATTCATTACCAGCTGGTAGCTTACTGTCTGACTTCCATCCGAAGTCTAAAACCAGCCTTCATCTGCTTGGATAGTATCAGCTTATATTTTTGGAGTTATCAACAGAGCCAGATCGTAGCTGGTGATCATACAGGTTGCTGTTTTCTGCTCTCTTGGAAGCTTGCGCCAGTTTGAAGACAATTGGCCGACTTAATTTTTCCTAAGATAGGAAAATATATCCAGCGCTGTTCTAGCCCAACCCGGATCGAGCCGATTAACCCAGCGAGCCAAGCGACTCGGACACACCAGTCTACCAAGTTAACTTGGGCCAACTCGCTCCGGGTCAACTCAGTAAGTGAACTCGTGTATGGGTTAGCTTGACTCGGCTCACTTGTTTTCTGCATCGGTTATACGGGTCCAGTCCCAAGTTTTATACATATTTCTACCGCGACTTGGCTATATTGGTCTACTATTTGACTCAACACGACTCGGTAAATTTTTCTCTAGCTGGATTATTATTTTGAAGAATTGACAAATTATTCCTTGGTCAACATATTATTTGGTATACATATTTGCATTAGATTATTTTGTGTTTTTACAATGATTATTTTGTGTTTTTACAATGATTATTTTGGTTCGAAGAGGAGGCCTCATTACCTTTTCTCATACTATATTTGACTCTCAAAAATATTAGGGTTGGGACACCATGAGAGTCGATGACTGGATTGGGACACCATGATAAATAAGCCCACTTCCCCCTACTAATGTCCTTTATTACTCCTACCACTTGAGAGTCGTTGTCCTATGGAGGGACACTGTGATGGAGGAGTTTTTTTTTTATTACACTTCATAGCAATGCCTATAATCAACTACCTATGAGAAGATAGGAGTAAGCCCAACATCCAGCATGAAAACTGGAGTATGGAGCAATGTCTTAACGGCTAGGAGTGATTTTACTCTCACTTATCTTTTGCCAGTTGGGCCTCATGAACGAGAGCAACAGCGTGAGGGGGAGTGTTGGAAGATGAAGGCATATTGAAATATGTGTCATTTTATACAAAAAAGATTTTTTACATCATTTGCAGCAAGCTGGGAGATCATGTTGGTCTGTCATCCCCAGCTTGAGCGGGAGTGTTGGAAGATAGGGCCCAAGCCCACACAACCAAGTAAGGTCCACATATCCAAGTGTGTTGGAAGATGGGCTTAAGCCCATAAGACCAAGGAAGACCCACACATCCAAGAGATGTGGAAGATGGGCTCAAGGCCTACAGATCAATGAAAAGGCCCATAGGCCCACATAGAATGATTGTATGATGGTAAATAAAGGGTCATCTCATAGAGATGGCATTGATGTAATTAGGTTAAAGTTCTAGGGTTAAAACCCTAAACCCTAAGTTCAAGAGTATTATTGTAATACAGTAGTTTCAATAAACTATAAATAGAGCTTTAGGGGGAGGGTTAAGAGATCAAGTCTATAACCTCTTCTTCCTCTGGTTTTCTCCCAATGGGTCTCTCTCCCTTTTTCTCCATGAACTAAATCCATGGAGTCCTGAAAATCAACAAGAAGAAAAAGAAGAAGAAAGAGTTTAGGCAAGAAGCAACTCTACACAAGAGAGAGAAGGGAGAACAACTTCCTTTGATTATTTAATTCCGAGTACAAGCTCCTCTATTTATAGTAGAAGAGTGATATAGTCCATGTTCAATTAACTTCATTCTCCTAATTACATTCCAACTCTAACTCTTAAAGATAAACCTATCATTAAATGATAACTTAACATAATTTAGAAGTCTAACATAACTCAAACTCTCTCCTATAAGGACGTGACAATAGGCTGAAGATGCCAGCTCGTGCTTTATCTTTGTGGATCCCACTTGATCTTCTAGCTCATGTGATAAGGATACCAGATCGTGGCATCTTTGTGGGTCCCACTTGATCTTCAAATCTTCCAACTCATTCCAACTCATGCCTTCCAACTCATGCCAGCTTGTGTGATGACTCCTCTTGCCTTATCAGGTACTCATGGTGGGTCCCACCAACTCGTGCAACCATGGTGGGTCCCACAATGTAATACTTTTCTATATGAAAATTCTTACCATGAATTTTTTGTGGTGAGCTAGTTTTGCTGAAAAAAATTGTTTTCTTCAACAACAAGGCCATGTTATTACATTTATTTTGGAAACGTTGCCAAAGTATTTCTGCTAAAAATACATCTTGAGGGACAATTCATGCCGCTTGTTTCATGGAAACACTTTTCTATCAAAAAATTCTTACAATTTTTTTTTTGTAAGGCAATTTTTGCTTAAACAAATTTCTTTCTCTAACTATAAGGCCTTGCTAGCATACTTTTTTAGGAAACACTAGAAAAGTATTTCTAGTAAAAATACAACTAGAGGGACCATTAGTGCCACATGTTTCTTGAAAACACTTTTCTAGTTGAAAATTCTTACAAGAAAATTTTGTAGAAGGGCAATTTTTGCTGATACAAATTACTTTCTACAACTACATAGCCTTGTCACTACACATTTTCAAGAAATGTTAGAAAAATATTTCTAGTAAAAATACATCTTCAGGGACCTATTCCCTCACGTTTATTGGAAATACTTTTCTTGCTGAAAATTGTTACCAACAAATTTTATGGGAAGACAATTTTTGCTGAAACAAATTACTTTCTAAAACTATAAGACCTTGTTAAGTCATTTTTTTAGGAAATGATGGAAAAATATTTCTATTAAAAATATGTATCCAAGGAAAAAGAATGCCTCATGTATCTTGTAAACACTTTTTTAGAAAAAAAAATCTTTCCAGGAAATTTTTGTGGTTAGGCAAATTTTGTTGAAACAAGTTACTTTCTTCAACTATAAGGCCTTGTTAATTCATTTTTTCAAGAATCAAAACACTTTTCTAGCTAAAAATTCTTGCTAGGAAAATTTTTTGGTGAAACATTTTTTTTTAACCAAATTACGTTCATTTTTTTAGGAAACAATGGAAAACATTTTCTAGAAAAAAAAGCATCTCTAGATCCCATTAGTGCCTCATGTTTCCTGGAAACACTTTTCTTTTTGAAAAATTTTACTAGGAAAATTTTGTCGTAAGACAATTTTTGTTGAAATAAATTAATTTCTATAACTATAAGGACTTTTTAGTGTATTTCAGGAAACGTTGGAAGAGTATTTTGGGGGAAAATACGTCTCCAGGGACCATTAGATCTTCATGTGTCCTAGAAACACTTTTCTAGCTGAAAATTCTTACCAAAACATTTTTGTGCTAAGGCCACATTTTATGAAACAAATTACTTTCAAGAATAATATCCCGCATTTTTTTAATGAAATGTTGGAAAAGTATTTCAAGTAAAAATACGTCTCCATTGACATTAGTGCCTCCATGTTTCTTGGAAACACTTTTCGACATAAAGATTCTTGCCAGGAAAATTTTGTGGTAAAGCAAATTACTTTCTACAACTATAAGGTCTTGTTAGCATATCTTTTAATGAAACGTCGAAAAAAGAATTTCTAGTAAAACTAAGTCTCCAGGGACAATTTGTGCTTCATGTTTTCTGTAAAAATCTCTCTAGCTGAACATTCTGACGAGGAATTTTTTGTGGTGAGCACTTTTTGTTGAAACAAATTACTTTCTTCAACTACAAGGCCATGTTAGTGTATTTTTTTGAAACTTACTAACTTTAGGAACAATTTGTGCCACATGTTTCATCAAAACACTTATCTAATGGAAAATTCTTGGCAGGAAAGTTTTTTGGTAAGGCAATTTTTGCTTAAGCAAATTTCTTTCTCCAACTAAAAAACCTTGTTCGCGTACTTTTTTAGGAAACACTAGCAAAGTATTTCTAGTAAAATACAACTCCTGGGACCATTAGTGCCTCATGTTTCTTCAAACCACTTTTCTAGCAGAAAATTCTAGCAAAACAATTTTGTGGAAAGACAATTTTTATTGATATAAAATTACTTTCAACAATTATATGACCTTGTTACTGTACTTTTTCAAGAAATGTTGGAGAAGTATTTCTAGTAAAAATACATCTTCAATGACCAATATTGCCTCATGTTTCGTGGAAACACTTTTCTTTCTAAAAATTGTTACCATCAAAATTTTGTCGTAGGGTTATTTTTGCTGAAACAAATTACTATCTACAACTATAAGACCATGTTAGTGATTTTTTTTAGGAAATAATGGAACTATATTTCCAGAAAAAATATGTCTCCTAGGACAAATAGTGCCTCATGTATGCTAGAAACATTTTTTCAGATGAAAATTCTTAGGAGGAAAATTTTGTGGTAAGGTAATTTTTACAAAAACAAATTACTTTCTACACTTATAAGACCTTGTTAGTGATTTTTTTTAGTGAGCGTTCAGAAAGTATTTCTAGTAAAAATACTACTCCAAGGACAATTAATGCCTCATGTTTCTTGAAAATACTTAGCCAGATGAAAATTCTTTTCAGGAAAATTTTGGGGTTAGGCAAATTTTGTTGAAACAAGTTACTTTCTACAACTATATGACCTTGTTAATGTTTTTTTCCAGGAAATGTTGGAAAAGTATTTCTAGTAAAAATATGTCTTTAGGGTCCATTAGTGTCACATGTTTCCTCAAAACACTTTTCTAGCTAAAAATTCTACCTAGGAAAGTCTTGCAGTAAAACATTTTTTTAAACAAATTACGTTCCTCATCTTTCCTTGAAACACTTTTCTATTTGAAAAATCTTAGGTGGAAAATTTTGTGGTTGGGCATTTTTTGTTGAAAAAAATTACTTTCTACAACTATGAGGACTTGTTAGTGCATTTTTGAGGAAACCTTGGAAAGTTTTTCGAGTAAAAATACATCTCTAGGGAACCATTATCTGCTCATGTTTCCTGGAAACATTTTTCTAGATGAAAATTCTTACCAGGAAAATTTTTTGGTAAGGAAATTTTTTATAAAACAAATTACTTTCAACAATTACAAGTCTAGTTAGTGCATTTTTATATGAAAATTTTGAAAAGTATTTCAAGTAAGAATACATCTCAATTGACAGTAGTGCCACATATTTCCTGGAAACACTTTTCGAGCTGAAAATTCTTGCCAAAAATTTTTTGTGGTAAAGCAATTTTTGCTGAAACAAATTTCTTTCTACAACTACAAGTCCTTGTTAGTGTTTCTTTTAAAGAAATGTTGGAAAAGAATTTCTAGTAAAAATAAGTCTCCAAAGACCATTCGTGCCTAAAATTTCTTGGAAACACTTTTCTAGCTGAAAATTCTTACTAGGAAATTTTTGTCTCAAACAATTTTTGTTGAAATTAATTACTTTCTTCAACTACAATGCCATGTTACTGTATTATTTTTGGAAATGTTGCACATGTATTTTTTCTAGAAATACATCTTTTGATACAATTCTTGATGCATATTTCATGGAAACACTTTCTAACAAAAAATTCTTACCAAGAAAAGTTTTTAGTAAGGCAATTTTAGTTTAAACAAATTTCTTTAACTATATGGCCTTGGTAGTGTACATTTTCCAGGAAACACTTCAAATGTATTTCTAGTAAAATTACATCTCTAGGGACCATTAGTGCATCATATTTCTTGAAAACACTTTTCCAACTGAAAATTTTGTAGGAAGCTAATTTTTGCTCATACAAATTGCTTTCTACAACTAAATGGCATTGTCACTGCATTTTTTCAAGAATTTTTGGAAAAATATTTTTAGTAAAAATACATCTTAAGGGACTTATATTGCTTCATGTTTCTTGGAAACTCTTTTCTTGCTGAAAATTGATACAAACAAAATTTTGTGGTAAGGCAATTTTTGCAGAAAAAAAATTACTTTCTCCAACTATAAGACCTTGTTAATGCATTTTTTTAGGAAATGATAGAAGATCATTTCTAGTGAAAATACTTGTCCAGGTTATAGGAAAATTTTGTGGAAAGGTAATTTTTGCTGATACAAATTACTTGCTACAACTATATGGCATTATTAATCACTTTTTAAAGAAATTTTGAAAATGTATTTCTAGTAAAAATACATCTTCAGAGACCTATATAGCCTCATGTTTCTCAAAAATTATTTTCTTGCAGAAAATTGTTATCAACAAAATTTTGTGGTAAGGCAATTTTTGCTAAAAAAAATAATTTCTACAACTTTAAGACCTTGTTAGTGCATTTTTTTAGGAAACGATGGAAAAAGTATTTCTTGTAAAAATACGACTCTGTGGAAAAATGGTGCCTCTTGTATCATGGAAACAATTTTTTAGCAAAAAATTCATACGAGGAAAATTTTGTGGCAAGGTAATTGTTTCTAAAACAAATTACGTTGAAAAACTATAAGACATTGTTAGTGAAATTTTTTAGTGAACGTTCGGAAAGTATTTCTAGTAAAAATACTACTCTAGGTACAATTAGTGCCTCATGTTTCCTAGAAACACCTTTCCAAATGCAAATTCTTTCCAAGAAAATTTTGTGGTTTGGCAAATTTTGTTGAAACAAAATACTTTCTACAATTATAAGGCCATGTTAATGCATCTTTTTAGGAAACGTTGGAAAATTATTTCTAGTAAAAATATGTCTCCAGGGTCCATTAGTTCCTCATGTTTCCTCGAAACACTTTTCTAGCTAAAAATTCTTGCTAGAAAAATTTAATGGTAAAACAGTTTTTTTTGAAAAAAAATAAGTTCTACATCTACATGACCTTGTTAGGGCATTTTTTTAGGAAATGATGGAAAACTATTTCTAGGAAAAAACACTTACATGTACCATTAGTGCTTCATCTTTCCGGAAAACACTTTTCTATTTGAAAAATCTTACAAAGAAAATTTTGTGGCAAGTCAATTTTTGCTAAAATATTTTATTTTCTACAACTATAAGGACTTCTTAGTGCATTTTTTCAAGAAAATTTGAAAATGTATTTCGAGTAAAAATACGTCTCCAGCAAAAATTAGTGCCTCATGTTTCCTAAAAACACTTTTCTAGCTAAAAATTGTTACCTCAAAAAGTTTGTGGTAAGGCATTTTTTTTCTAAAACAAATTACTTTCAACAATTATAAGCCTAGTTAGTGTATTTTTTTTATTTATGAAATGTTGGAAAATTATTTCAAGTAAAAATACATCTCCACTGACATTAGTGCCTCATGTTTGCAGAGAGCTTAAAATTCATGGTAGGAAACTTTTGTGGTAAGGCAATTTTTGCTTTCTACAACTATAAGGCCTTGTTGGAGTATCTTTTCAGAAAACATTGGAAAAGAATTTCCAGTAAAACTAAGTCTCTAGGGACCAGTTGTGATTCATGTTTCCTACAAACACTTTTCTAGCTAAAAATTCTTACAAGAATATTTTTGTGGTGAGTATTTTTTGTTGAAACAAATTACTTTCTCCAACTACAAGGCCTTGTTAGTGCATTTTTTTTTGGAAATGTTGCAAAAGTATTTATGCTAAAAAAAGTCTTTTTGTGCAGCATGTTTCATGGAAACTCTTTTCCAATGGAAAATTCTTACCAAGAAATTCTTTTTGGTAAAGCAATTTTTGCTTAAACAAATTTCTTTGTCCAACTATAAGGTCTTGTTAGCGTACTTTTTCGGGAAACACTAGAAAAATATTTCTAGTAAAAATACATCTCCATGGACAATTAGTGCCTCATGTTTCTTGAAAACATTTTTCTAGCAGAAAATTATTACAGGAAAATTTAGTGGAAGGGCAATTTTTGCGGATGCAATAACTTTCTACTACAATATGGCCTTGTTATTGCACTTTTTCAAAAAATATTGGAAAATTATTTCTAGTAAAAATACATCTTATGGGACATATATTGCCTCCACTTTTCTTGCTTAACATTGTTACCGACAAATTTTTTTGGTAAGGCAAATTTCTTTCTGCAACTGTCTAACTTTGTTAGCGCATTTTTCTTATGAAATGATAAAAAAGTATTTCCCGTAAAAATACGTCTCCAGGGACAAATAGTGTCTCACGTATCATATAACACTTTTTCTACAGGAAGTTCTTACGAGGAAAATTTTGTGGTAAGGTAATTTTTTTCTAAAACAAATTACATTCTACAACTTTAAAGCCTTGTTAGTGCATTTTTTAGAAAACATTAGTAAAGTATTTCTAGTAAAAATATTACTCTAGATAAAATTAGAGCCTCATGTTATCTGAAAACTCTTTTTCCAGATGAAAATTCTTTCATAGAAATTTTTGTTGAAACCAGTTACTTTCTTAAACTATAAGGCCTTGTTAATGCATTTTTCAGGAAATGCTATAAAATTATTTTTAGTAAAAATATATCTCTAGGGATCATTAGTGCCTCATGTTTCCTCGAAAAACTTTTCTAGCAAAAAATTCTTCCTAGGAAAAATTTGTGGTAAAACATATTTTTTAAAACAAATTACGTTCTACAACTATAAGGACTTGTTAGTGTATTTTTTTAAAGAAACGAGGGAAAACTATTTCTATAAAAAAATCTCTAGGTACCATTAGTGCCTTTCCTAGAAACGCTTTTCTATTTAAAAATTCTCACTAGGAAAATTGTGTGGTAGGGCAATTTTTTTTGAAAGAAATTACTTTCAACAACTATTAGCCTTGTTAGAGCATTTTTTAATGAAATGTTGGAAAAATATTTCAAGTAAAAATACGTCTCCATTGACATTAGTGCCTCATGTTATTGGAAACACTTTCAAGCTAAAAATTCATGCAAGGAAAATTTTGTGGTATAGCAATTTTTGCTGATGCAAATTACTTTCTTCAATTATAAGGCCTTGTCTGCATATATATTTTCAGCAAACATTGGAAAAGAATTTCTAGTAAAACTAAGTCTCCAGGGACCATTTGTGCCTCATCTTTCCTAAAAATAATTTTCTATCTTCAAATTTTTACCACGAAATTTTTGTGGTGACAAATTTTTGTTGAAACAAATTACGTTCTTCAACAACAAGGCCCTATTAGTGCATTTTTTGTACAAACCTTACAAATTTGTTTTTGCTAAAAATACGTCTTTAGGGACAATTCGTTGCGCATGTTTCATGGAAACACTTTTCTAACAAAAAAATCTTACCAGGAAAATTTTTAGTAAGGCAATTTTTGCTTAAACAAATTTCTTTCTCCAACTATAAGGCCTTGTTAGTGTACTTTTTCAGGAAATTTCTTGTAAAAATACATCTCCAGGGACCATTAATAACTTATGTTTCTTCATAATAATTTTCTTGGTGAAAATACTTACAACAAAATTTTGTTGATGCAATTACTTTCTACAACTATATGGCCTTGTTACTGCACTTTTTCAAGAATTGTTGGGAAAGTGTTTCTAGTAAAAATATATCTTCTGGGACCTATATTTCCTCATGTTTCTAGGAAACAATTTTCTTCTTCATAATTGTTACAAGAAAAATTTTGTGGTAAGGTAATTTTTGCTGAAGAAAATTAGTTTCAACAACTATAACACCTTGTTAGAGCATTTTTTTAGGGTACTCTGGAAAAGTATTTCTAGTAAAAATACATCTTAGGGAAAATAGAGTGCCTTATGTATCTTTTAAACACCTTTTTAGCAAAAAATATTTACGAAAACAATTTTGTGGTAAGGTATTTTTTTGCTAAAACAAATTACTTTCGACAACTATAAGACCTTGTTAGTGCATTTTTTTTAGTAAACATTCGGAAAGTATTTCTTGTAAAAGTACTATTCCAGTGACAATTAGAGCTTCATGTTTCCTGTAAACACCTTTCCAGATGAAAATTCTTTCCAGGAAAAATTTGTGGTTAGCCAAATTTTATAGAAACAAATTACTTTCTACAACTATAAGGCCTTGTTAATGCATTTTTTTAGGAAACGTTGGAATAGTACTTCTAGTGAAAATATGTCTCCAAGGACCAATAGTTCCTCATGCTTCCTCGTAATACTTTTCTAGCTAAGAATTCTTGCTAGAAAAATTTTGTGGTAGAATTATTTTTGTTAACAAATTATGTTCAACAACTATAAGGGCATAGTTAGTGAATTTTTGTAGGAAATGATTGAAAATATTTCTAGAAAAGAAAACTTCTCCAAGTACCATTAGTGCCTTTCTTTGAAACACTTTTCTATTCAAAAAATATTACAAGGAAAATTTTGTGGCAAGGCAATTTTTTCTTAAAAAAAAATACTTTCAACAAATATAAGCCTAGTGAGAGATTATTTTTATGAAATGTTGGTAAAGTATTTCAAGTAAAAATACGTCTCCATTGACATTAGTGCCTCGTGTTTCTAGGAAATAGTTTTTGAGCAAAAATTCATGCCTGGAAAATTTTGTGTTAAAACATTTTTTGCTAAAGCAAATTACTTTCCACAACTATAAGGACTTCTTAGCGTATCTTTTCAGAAAACGTTGGAAAAAATATTTCTTGTAAAACTAAGTCTCCAGGGACCATTCGTGCCTCATTTTTTTTTTTAAAACACTTTTCTAGCTCAAAATCTTACCATTTTTTTTTTTTTTTGTGGTGAGCAATTTATTTTGAAACAAAGAAGACTTTGTTATTGCACTTTTTTAATGAAAGTTTGGAAAGCATTTCTAATAAAAATACTACTCCGGGGATAATTAGTTCTTCATGTTTTCCCAAAACACTTTTCTAGATGAAATTTTTTTCTAGGAAAATTTTGGGAGGCAAATTTTATCAAAACAAGTTACTTTCTACAACTATAAGGCCTTGTTAATGAATTTTTTTTAGAAACATTGGAAAAGTATTTCTAGTAAAAATATATCACCAGGGGCCATTAGTGCCTCTTGTTTGCTCAAAACACTTTTCTATCTAAAAATTCTTGCTAGGAAATGTTTTTGGTTAAATAATTTTTTTTCAAAAATTAAGTTCTACAACTATAAGGCATTGTTAATGCATTTTTTAGGAGACGATGGAGAAAAAATGTCTCCAGGTACCATTAGTGTCGTATCTTTCCCGGAAACACTTTCCTATTTGAAAAATCTTACTAGGAAAATTTTGTGGAAAGGTAATTTTTGCTCAAATATAATAATTTCTACAAAAATAAGGACTAGTTAGTGCATTTTTTAAGGAAATGTTGGAAAATTATTTTGAGTAAAAATACATCTCCGTCGACTATCAGATCCTCATGTTTTCATGAAACACTTTTCTAGCAGAAAATTCTTACTAGCAAAATTTTGTGGTATGTCAATTTTTTCTGAAAAAAATTACTTTCAAAAACTATAAGCATAGTTAGTGCATTTGTTATGAATTTTTGGAAAATTATTTCATGTAAGAATACGTCTCCATTGATACTAGTGCCACATGTTTCTTGGAAACACATTTTGAGTGGAAAATTTTTACGGAGAAAATTTTGTGGTAAAACAATTTTTGCTGAAACAAATTACTTTCTACAACTAGAAGGCCTTGTTAGCGTATCTTTTCAGGACACATTGGAAAATAATTTATAGTAAAACTAAGTCTCTAGGGAACATTTGTACCTCATGTTTTCTGAAAACACTTTTCTATTAGGCTCTGTTAGTGCATTTTTTTTTGGAAACGATGTTTTCTTCAACTACAAGGCCCTATTAGTGCATTTTTTTTTGGAAACGTTGCTAAAGTATTTCAACTAAACAAAAAGTTCTTTAGGGACAATTCGTGTCGCATGTTTTGTTGAAACACTTTTCTAAAGGAAAATTCTTACAAGAAAATTTTGTGGTAAGACAATTTTTGCTTAAAGATATATCTTTCTCCAACTATAAGACCTTGCTAGCGTACTTTTTAGGAAACACTGGAAAAGTATTTCCAGTAAAAATACAACTCGAGGGACCATTAGGGCTTCATGTTTCTTAAAAACACTTTTCTAGCTAAAAATTCATCCAAGGAAATTTAAAGGCAATTTTTGCTGATACAGATTACTTTCTACAACTATATGGTCTTGTCACTACACTTTTTCAAAAAATGTTGGACAAGTATTTCTAGTAAATATAAATCTTCAAGGACCTATATTGCCTCATGTTTATTGGAAACACTTTTCTTGCTAAAAATTATAACCATCAAAATTTTATTGGAAGACACTATTTGCTGAAACAAATTACTTTCTAAAACTATAAGACCTTGTTAGCACATTGTTTTAGGAAATTATGAAAAAGTATTTCTAATAAAAATACATCTTCAGGGAAAAATAGTGCCTCAAGTATCACGGAAACACTTTTTCAGAAAAAAATTCTTATGAAGAAAATTTTGTGGTAAGGTATTTTTTTCTCAAACAAATTACTTTCTACGACTATAAGACCTTGTTATAGCATTTTTTAGTGAATGTTCGGAAAGTATTTCTCGTGAAAGTACTACTCCAGGGACAATTAGAGCCTCATGTTTCCTGAAAACACATTTACAGATGAAAATTTTGCAGTTAGGCAAATTTTGTTGAAAAAAATTACTTTCTACTACTATAAGGCCTTGTTAATGTAAAACAGAGTAAGCTCAGCCCAGGAACATCTAAACAGCAATCAAGAAGAAATCCAACACTGATCTATTAGAAATACAATAAGAAACTTCGTCCCACCACACGCTCTAGAAGAGCTTCAATGGTTTATGGACTGAACAAAAATTACAAGAGGAAACTAAACAATAAAACAGAGTAATGAAGAAGGAATAGCTCTCATTTTCTGGATCCTAATGCTGCTGAAGAACACCTCTATTTATAAGTGTTTTTCATCTATGAAGCTTGTAGAGCAAGACATCTAGGAAGCTTGTAGAGCACACTATCTAGGAAGCTTGTAGAGCAAGACATCTAGGAAGCTTGTAGAGCACACCATCTAGGAAGCTTGTAGAGCAAGCCATCTAGCTGTCCTCCACTTTGGCACTTGGTGATGCAATCGTGACACGTGCATACCATGGGGTCAGCCCCCTTAGACCCCCTGTCGGGGCTGACACCCCAAACCCTACTATCCGTTTTACAGTTTCTTCACAAGTAACCATTGCGGTCACAATTTGACCTCATCAGCGTCTAAGCTGGAACCGTTAACTAATTACTCACTATCGACATTGGCGCTCCTCATACTTGGGGGCCAGTGAATACATTACATTAACGGTAACTTTAGAGAGGTGGGCATTGATACACTAATACCTCCCCTCAATGTTCACCTTTGTTGGACTATGTTCTTGGGCCAACGCCCAAGCCACGAAGATGCTTGTTCATCTGAGCACTCCCTAGTGCTTTGGTAAAAATTTCTGCATGGTTGTCTTTTGTAGGGCAGTACTCCATGTATATGGTCTCCTCTTCAATCAGTTCTCTTACATAGTGATACTGAATCTCTATGTGTTTAGTTCTAGCATGGAACACTGGGTTCTTCACCATAGCTATGCAACTTTGACTGTCACAATTTAAGGTAGTTGACTCAGTCAAAGGAATACCTATATCAGTCAAGATGCGTCGTAGCCACACAACTTCACAGGCTGCTACACAACAGCTTTACACTCTGCTTCGATTGATGACAGTGCAACTGTTTGTTGCTTCTTACTAACCCATGAGATGATACCACTTCCAAACAAGAATCCGTAGCCAGTAACGGATTTCCTCGTGTCATTATCTCTAGCCCAATCTGAGTCACAATACCCAGATAAAATATCTTTTCTTGTGTAAGATACTCCAAAAGTTAAAAGTACCTTTGAGATATTCGAGGATTCGCATTCCAGCTTGCAAGTGCGTTTTTCTTGGATTATTTGAAAAACGACTGAGCACTCCCACACCATAGCTAATGTCAGGTCTTGTGTTACAAAGGAAGATTAAACTTCCAACTAATTTTCTGTAGAGCTTGTTGTCAACCTTTTCAGAGGAGTCATTGATTGACAGCTTGGTATTCACTTCCATTGGGGTGACTACTAGATTACTTTCGGTCATGCCAAAAGTAGATAACAGTTCTCGAGCATAACGTTCCTGAGAAATAAAGATATGATAAGATTTTTGCCATACCTCAATTCCCAAGCAGTAATGAAGAAGGCCCAAGTCTGTCATGTCGAACTCTTGGCTCAACCATTCCCGTGTCTTCACAATGTTGTCTTCATGGTCACCAGTGATTACCAGGTCATCTACATAGAGTACTACAATGACTCTTTTCTCATGTTCATAAAGAACATATAAGTTTGCTTCTACAAAACCCGTGCTCCAAAAAGAAAGAGTCGATACGTTTGTACCAGGCTCGTGGTGCTTGCTTTAGACCATACAAGAGCTTTTTTAATTTACATACCTTCTCCTCTGCATTTGGTAGTTCAAAGCCTTGTGGTTGTGCCACGTAGACTTCTTCCTCAAGTTTCCCATTCAGAAAGGTAGATTTTACATCCATTTGATGTACCGTCCACCCGTAATGAGCAGAAGTTGCAAGAACTACCCGAATTGTTGTCATCTTTGCTGTTGGAGCGAAGGTCTCATCAACATCAAAACCTTCAATTTGTGAGAATCCTTGAGCAACAAGGTGTGCTTTGTATTTTTCAAGAGTACCGTCAGCCTTGTACTTTGTTTTCCAAATCCATTTGCTGCCAATGATCTTTTGATTAAGAGGTTTGTCAACAATCTCCCAAGTATCATTCTTTATGATACTATAATACTTTGTTTGCATTGCAGCTCTCCATTTTGGATCTGACATGGCTTCCTCCACACTTACTGGTTCTTTTACCGTCTCGATGATTTGAATCATCAAAGCCATGTTCAAAAGTTGTTGTTCTGCTCCTCTATTCTCTTTGATCGTCTAAGCCCATCAGGACAAGGGCTTTTATCTTCAACTTCTGAAGTTCTGTCATCAAAGAGCTGGTGCACCCAATTTGGTTGTGGCTTCCGTGGGGATGCACTAGGTTGGCTTGTTGTTTCTTTTTTAACAGAAACATCTTCTACATCACTTATTGGCTGTTATGCAGGCACTTGGGGAGTTACTTCGTCGGTTGGTGACAAAATGGCAAGATCATTATCCTCCATTGAGAGTGGTCGCTCATTAAACACCACGTCTTGGCTTATGACTAACTTCTTGGCCTCTACATCATAGAGTCTATATGCTTTAGACTCTTCACTATAACCCAAGAAGATACATTTCTTGCTCTTGTCATCTAATTTCTTTCTTTTTTCTTTGGGAATGTGTACAAAACACTCACACCCAAATTTTCTTAAATGAGACACAGAAGGTTTCATACCTGAGTAAGCCTCATTTGGAGTCTTGTCATTCAATGCTTTTGTCGAGCATCGATTTAGGACATATACTGCTGTATTTACTGCTTCTCCCCAGAACATATCTGGTAGCCCAGCACCTTTTATCATGCACCGAGCCATTTCCACCACCGTTCGATTTCGACGTTCAACTACACCGTTCGATTTCGATGTTCAACTACACCATTTTGTTCTGGTGTATGTGGAGCAGTAAGTTGTCGTTTGATGCCAACTGACTTACAGTAGCTAGAGAATTCAGCAGAACAGAATTCCCCCCCACGAAACTTCTTCACAGTTGCTGCGTTCTCATTTGTCACTTGCTTATGCCACACCTTGAATTTTGCAAGAGCATCAGCCTTGTCCTGAAGGAAGTACACCTACATCTTTCTACTGTAATCGTCGACTAACAACATAAAGTAGAAAGATCCTCCTAACGCCATCGTAGTCATTTTCCCACAGAGATCAGCATGTACCAACTCTAGAGGAGCCTTTGATTTGTTTTGACTCTCTTTGGGAAATGACTTTCTTTGTTGCTTGCCCAGCATACAAGCTTCACAAGGTTCTTCAATTACATCAATTGAAGGCAAATCTATCACCATATTTTTCTTCTGCATTTCCTTCAACACATGAAAGGAAATGTGTCCGAATATTTTATACCAAAGTTGACTATTTTTGGCATCAACAATAGCCGAAAGTGAGTTGATTTCATAAAGGTTATCCCTGCGGATACCTCTTACAATTATGTTCTCATTTTTATCAAGAATAAGAGATTCATTTTTCTTGAACCGTACCTCCAAATCTTTGTCTGTAATTGCAGCTACGGACAACAGGTTTCTTGAGATTTGGGGAACAAGTAGAACATCCGCTATCTTCTTACTTTCTCCATCATCAGACTGAATGGATATGGTGCCTATCCCTTCAACGGGACATCTCGCATTATTTCCGACCACCACGTTCATTGGTTGTTGTAGAAGATTTAAAGAATCGTATAATTCTTTCTTGCTGGTCATGTGTCGGGAAGCTCCAGAATCTAACACCCATGTACTCTTTTGTTGTACATGAGCACTAGAGCATGATTCCTCTGTGACAGTGAATAGAGGAAGCTCAATTTCTGAAGAATTTTCAGATTCTCTATTCTTCCAGTTTTGTTTCACCGTGCTGTTCTTCTCATCGTGGATTCGTGTTCTACAATCTTTGACAGCATGACCATTCTTGTTACAGTAATAACACGATCCAAAGAACTTCTTACTCTTTGGTTTCTTCTTTGTTTCATTGCTAACCTTTGCTTTTGCTGTGAAGGCAGAGCCAGACTGATTCTCTACCTTTTAGCCTCATCTCCTCCTCCATCAATAAGGCAGAGAAATCTTCAAAGGTCAACGGAGGATCACGAACTTGTGTATTGAGTGCTGTCACGTGGCCATCAAATTTTTGCGGCAGCACTCGAATACATCTTCGAGCAAGTTCCTCTGTTGACTTGGCTATACCAACAGAAGCCATTTTATCACGTAGGTTTTTCATCCTAGTAATAAAAGACTTTGCTGCCTCATCTTCACTTAATCTTTCAGTAGCAAGTTGATTTTCCAGATTTTGGATATGAGTCTGGTTCCTCGTTTCATACTGATTTTTCAGTATGTTCCATGCTTCATTCGCCTTCGAAGTATGTTGAATATGGGTGAGGACAGAATCTTGAATATTTGTGACAATTGCACAAAGTGCATCAGCATTCTTCCTTCTCTAATCCTTGACGAGCTGAGGATTAGGAGGAGTGATCTTTTTACCATTGGTGACAGCAACAGGTTCAACATCAACTCCCAGAACTATATCAAGAAGTTCATAGGAGTCCAGAATGGTAGTGATCTTGAACTTCCACACGAGATAGTTCGTGCCATCAAGTTTGCCTTCTGTGAAAGCTGGGGGACGAATACGTATTGCTAGTACAGAACCAGAACTAGCAGAAGAACTACTAGGCTTAAGATCAGTCATGATGTTGTGCTTTACGATAGATTATTGTTGTTAAGAGTTCCCTAGAGCTCTGATACCATGTAAAACAGAGTAAGCTCAACCCAGGAACATCTAAACAACAATCAAGAAGAAAGCCAACACTGATCTATTACAAATACGATAAGAAACTTTGTCCTACCGCACGCTCTAGAAGAGCTTCAATGGTTTCTAGACTGAACATAAATTACAAGAAGAAACTAAACAATAAAACAGAGTAATGAAGAAGGAATAGCTCTCATTTTCTGGATCCCAATGCTGCTGAAGAAAACCTCTATTTATAAGTGTTTTTCATCTAGGAAGCTTGTAGAGCACACCATCTAGGAAGCTTGTAGAGCAAGACATCTTGGAATCTTGTAGAGCACACCATCTAGGAAGCTTGTAGAGCAAGCCATCTAGTTGTCCTCCACTTAAGAACTTGGTGATGCAATTGTGACACGTGCATACAGTGGGGTCAGCCCCCTTAGACCCCCGTCGGGGCTGACGCCCCAAACCCTACTATCCGTTTTACAGTTTCTTCACAAGTAGCCATTGCGGTCACAATTTGACCTCATCAGCGTCTAAGCTGAAACCGTTAACTAATTACTCACTATCGACATTGGCGCTCCTCATACTTGGGGGCCAGTGAATACATTACATTAACGGTAACTTGAGAGAGGTGGGCATTGATACACTAACAGTTAATGCATTTTTTCAAGAAAAGTTGAAATAGTACTTCTAGAAAAAAATACATCTCTAGGGACCATTAGCTCCTCATGGTTCCTCATAACACATTTCTAGCTACAAATGTTTTGTTGTAAATTTTTTTTTAAAAACAATTACGTTCGAACCCTATAAGGCATTGTTAGTGCATTTTTTAGGAAACGATGGAAAACTATTTCTAGAAAAGAAAACTTCTCCAGGTACCATTAGTGCCTCATGTTTCCAGAAACCACTTTTTGATATAAAAAAATCCATGCAAGAAAAAAATGTGGTATAACAATTTTTGTTGAAGCAAATTGCTTTCTACAACTATAAGGACTTGTTAGTGTAACTTTTTAGCAAACGTTGGAAAATAATTTCTTGTAAAACTAAGTCTCCAGGGACCATTCATGCCTCAAGTTTCCTGGAAACACTTTTTTAACTCAAAATTCTTACCAGGAAATTTTTGTTGAAACAAATAAGACCTTGTTAGTGCATTTTTCTAGTGAAAGTTTGGAAAGTATTTCTAGTAAAAATACTACTCCATGGATAATTAGTGCCTCTTGTTTCCTAAAAACACTTTTTTTCAGATGAAAATTCTTTCCAGGAAAATTTTGGGGTAAGGCAAATTTTATTGAAAAGAGTTGTTAATGACTTATTAATGCCTTTTCTTCAAGAAACCTCAGAAAATTATTTCTAGTAAAAATACATCACCAGGGACCATTAGTGCTTCATGTTTGCTCCAAACACTTTTCTTTTTAAAAATTCATGCTTGGAAAATTTATTGGTAAAACATTTTTTTCCGAAGCAAATTAAGTTCTAAACCTATAAGGCGTTGTTAATGCATTTTTTTAGGAAATGATGGAAAACTATTTCATTAAAAAAAAAGGTCTGTAGGTATCAATAGTCCCTTATCTTTCCTGGAAACACTTTTCTATTAGAAAAATCTTACCAGGAAAATTTTGTGGTAAGGCAATTTTTGTTGAAATATATTACTTTCTACAACTATATGGACTTGTTAATGTATTTTTTAAGGAAACATTGGAAAATTTTTTTACGAAAAATACGTCTTCAGTGACCATTAGATCCTCATATTTCTTTGAAACACTTTTCTAGCTGAAAATTCTAACTAAGAAAATTTTGTAGTAGGGCATTTTTTTCTTAAACAAATTACTTTCAACAACTATAAGCCTAGTTAGTGCACTTTTTTATGAAATGTTGGAAAAGTATTTCATGTAAAAATATGTCTCCATTGACACCAGTGCCACATGTTTCCTGGAAAAACTTTTTAAGTTGAAAGTTCTTGCTGGGAAATTTTTGTGGTAAAACAATTTTTGCTGAAGTAAATTCCTTTCTACAACTATAAGGCCTTGTTGTCATATATTTTCAGGAAATGTTGGAAAAGAATTTCTAGTAAAACAAAGTCTCCAGGGTCCATTCGTGCCTCGTGTTTCCTGGAAATACTTTTCTATCCAAAAATTCTGACCATGAATGTTGTGAAAACACTTTTCTATCAGAAAATTCTGACCATGAATGTTTTGTGGTGAGCAAGTTTTGTTGAAACAAATTACTTTCTTCAACTACAAGGCCCTGTTAGTGCATTTTTTCTGGAAACGTTGGAAATGTATTTCTGCTAAAAATACATCTTAAGTGACAATTCATGCCGCATGTTTTGTGGAAACATTTTTCTAATGGAAAATTCTTATAAGAAATTTTTTTTGGTAGGGCAATTTTTGCTTAAACATATTTCTTTCTCCAACTATAAGGCATTGTTAGCGTACTTTTAAAGGAAACACTAAAAAATTATTTCTAGTAAAAATACAACTCCCTTCATCTTTCTCGAAAACACTTTTGTAGATGAAAATTCTTACATGAAAATTTTTTAGAAAAGAAATTTTTGCCGATACAAATTACTTTCTACAACTATATGGCCTTGTCACTACACTTTTTCAAGAAATGCTGGAAGAATATTTCTAGTAAAAATATATCTTCAGAGACCTATCCTCATGTTTATGAGAAACACTTTTCTTGGTGAAAATTAGAAAAATATTTATAGTAAAAAGACATCTTCAGAGACCTATATTACCTCATGTTTATGGGAAACACTTTTCTTGGTGAAAATTGTTACCAAATTTTTTTTCTAGGAAGGCAATTTTTGCTAAAACAAATTACTTTCTAAAACTATATGACCATGTTAGCACATTTTTTTAAGAAAATGATGGAAAAATATTTCTATTAAAAATACATCTCGAGAGAAAAATAGTGCCTCATGTATCGTATAAATACTATTTCAGCAAAAAATTGTTTATAGGAAATTTTTGTGGTTAGGCAAATTTTGTTGAAATAGATTACTTTCTATAAGTGTAAGGCCTAGTTAATTCATTTTTTTTGGGAAACATTAGAAAATTATTTCTAGTAAAAATACGTCTCCAAGACCATTAGTTCCTCATCTATACTCGAAACACTTTTCTAGCTAAAAATTCTTTCTAGGAAAATTTTGTGGTGAAACAATTCTTTAGAAAACAAACTACGTTCTACAACTATAAAGACTTATTAGCGCATTTTTTTAGGAAACCAATGAAAACTATTGCTAGAAAACAAATATCACCAGGTACCACTAGTGCCTCATCTTTCTTGGAAACACTTTTCAATTTGAAAAATCTCCCCAAAAAAAATTTGTGGTAAGGCAATTTTTGCTGAAATAAGGACTTGTTAGTGCATTTTTTCAGGAAATGTTGGAAAAGTATTTCCAGTAAAAAACCATTTCTAGGGTCCTTTAGATCCTAATGTTTCCAAGAAACACTTTTCTAGCTGAAAATTCTTGCCAATTTTTTTTTGTGGTAATGCAATTTTTTTTAAACAAATTACTTTCAACAACTATAAACCTAGTTAGTGCAGTTTTTATATGAAATGTTGGAAAAGTTTTTCAAGAAAAAATACGTCTCCATTGACATTGTGCCTCATGTTTTCTGGAAATACTTTTTGAGTTGAAAATTCTTGCGAACAAAATTTTGTGGTAAGACAATTTTTTCTGAAACAAATTACTTTCAACTACTATATTCCTACTTAGTGCATTTTTTTTTATGAAATGTTGGGAAAGTATTTCAAGTTAAAATACGTCGCCATTGACATTAGTACCTCATGTTTCCTGGAAACACTTTTCGAACTAAAAATTCTTGCTCCGAAAATTTTGTGGTAAAGTAATTTTGGCTGAACAAAATTACTTTCTACAACTATAAGGCCTTGTAAGCGTATCTTTTCTGAAAATGTTAAAAAAAAATTCTAATAAAACTAAGTCTCTTGGGACAATTTGTGCTTCATGTTTCCTGGAAACACTTTTCTAGCTGAAAATTCTAACGAGGAATTTTTTGTGGTGAGTAATTTTTGTTGAAACAAATTTCCTTTTTCAACAACAAGGCTCTATTAGTGCATTTTTTGGTAACATTGCAAAAGTATTTCTTCTAAAAATACGTCTTTAGAGACACTTCATGCCGCATGTTTTGCTTAAACAAATTTCTCCAACTATAAGGCCGTGTTAGTATACATTTTTAGGAAACACTAGTAAAGTATTTCTAGAAAAAATACATCTCTAGGGACCATTCGTGCCTAATGTTTTTATTTTTCTTGCAAAAAATTCTTAATTTTTTGATAAATTAATTTTTACAACTATATGGCCTTGTTACTGCACTTTTTTAAGAAACATTGGAAAATTATTTCTAATAAAATATTTTTTCTGGGACCTATATTGCCTCATGTTTCTTGGAAACACTTGATAAAAATTGTTACCAGCAAATTTTTGTGGTAAGGCATTTTTTGCTGAAACAAATAACTTTCTACAACTATAAAACATTGTTAGCACGATTTTTTAGTAAATGATGGAAAATTATTTCGAGTAAAAATACATCTCCAGAGACTAATAGTGCCTCATGTTCCTTGGAAACAATTTTTTCGCAGAACATTCTTACAAGGAAAATTTTGTGGTAATGAAATTTTTGCTAAAACAAATTACTTTCTACAACAATAAAATCTTATTATTGCATTTTTAGTGAACGTTTAGAACGTATTTCTAGTAAATATATACCTCTAGGGACAATTTGTGCTTCATGTTTCCTGAAAACACCTTTCCAAATGAAAAATCTTTCCAAGCAAATTTTGTTGTTCGACAAATTCAATTGAAACAAATTACTTTCTACAACTATAAGGTCTTGTTAATACATTTTTTTCAGTCAACGTTGGAAAAGTACTTCTAGTAAAAATATGTCTCCAGGGACCATTAGTTCCTCATGTTTCCCTGAAACACTTTTCTAGCAAAATATTCTTGCAAGAAATTTTTTGTGGTAAAGCTATTTTTTTCTGAAACAAATTACGTTGTACAACTATAAGTCCTTGTTTGGGAATTTTTTTATGAAAGGAGGGGAATCTATTTCCAGAAAAAAAAAAAAAACCCATCTCCATGTACCATTAGTGCATCATCTTTCCTGGTGACATTTTTCAATTTGAAAAAGGGGAAACTATTTCCAAAAAGAAACTGTTTCTAGGTACCGTTAGTGCCTCATCTTTCCTAGAAATATTTTTCAATTTGAAAAATCTTACCCCGAAAATATTGTGGTAAGAATTTTTTTGTGATACAAATTACTTTCAAATACTATAAGCCTAGTTAGAATAGTATTTCTAGTAAAAATACATCTCCTGGAAAAATATTTTTAGTAAAAATACATTTTTTGGGACCATTAGTGCCTCTTGTTTGTTCAAAACAATTTTCAAGCAGAAAATTCTAACAAGAATATTTTGTGGAAAGACAATTTTTGTTGATACAAATTTACTTTCCTTGTTACTGCACTTTTTCAAGAAATGTTGTAAAATTATTTCTAGTAAAAAAACATCTTCAATGACCAAAATTGCCTCATGTTTCTCATAAACATTTTTCTTGCTGAAAAATTGTTACCAGCAAAATTTTAAGGTAAGACATTTTTTTATGAAAAAAATTACTTTCTACAACTAGAAGACCATGTTAGCACTTTTTTCTTCTTCTAGAAAGGGTGGAATAGTATTTCGAGAAAAAATACGTCTCCTAGGACAAATAGTGCCTCATGTATCCTGGAAACACTTTTTCAGCAAAAAATTCTTAGGAAGAAAATTTTGTGGAAAGGTAATTTTTGCTAAAACAAATTACTTTCTAAAGCTATAAGACCTTGTTAGTGCATTTATTTAATGAACGTTTGGAAAGTATTTCTTGTAAAAATATTACTCCAATGACAATTAGTGCCTCATATTTTTTGAAAACACTTTTCCAGATGAAAATTATTTCCAGGAAAATTTAGTGGTTAGGCAAATGTTTTTGAAACAAGTTACTTTCTACACCTATAAGACCCTTTTAATACATTTTTCCAGGAAATGTTGGAAAAGTATTTTTAGTAAAAATATGTCACCAGGTTCCATTAGTGCCACTTATTTCCTCAAAACACTTTTCTAGGTAAAAAATCTCAGTAGGAAAGTTTTGTGGTAAAACAATTTTTTTAAGTAAATTACGTTCTACAACTATAAGACCTCGTTAGTGCATTTTTTTAAGGAAATGATCCAAAACTACTTCTAGAAAAAAAATGTCTCCAAGTACCATTAGTGTCTCATCTTTCTTTGAAACACTTTTTATTTGAAAAATCTTACCTAGAATATTTTGTGGTAAGGCATTTTTTAGGAAACGTTGGAAATTTTTTTCGAGTAATAATACATTTCCAAGGACCATTAGAGGTTCATGTTTCCTGAAAAATATTTTTCTAGCAGAAAATGTTTACCAATAAATTTTTGTGGTAATGCAATTTTTTCTAAAATAAATTACTTTCAACATCTATATGCCTAGTTAGTGAATTTTTTATATGTAATGTTGTAAAAGTATTTCAAGTAAAAATATGTCTCCATTGTCATTAGTGCCTCATGTTTCCCGAAAGCACTTTTAGAGCTGAAAATTCTAGTCCACAAAATTTTGTGGTAAAACAATTTTTACTGAAGCAAATTAGTTTATGCAACTATAAGCCCTTGTGTAACGTTATTTTTGTTGAAACAAATTACTTTCTACTACTATAAGGCCTTGTTTGTGCATTTTTAGTAAACATTGGAAAAATATTTGTAGTAAAAATATATCTCCACGGACCATTAGTGCCTCATGTTTCTTGAAAACACTTTTCTAGATGCAAATTCTTACCAGGAAAATTTTGTGGTAAGGCAATTTTTGCTAAAACAAATTACTGTCTACTACTATAAGACCTTCTGAGTGCATATTTTTCAGGAAATATTGGAAAAAAATTCTTGTAAAAGTATGTCTCCAAGGACTATTAGTTCCTCATGTTTGTTGGAAACCCTTTTCTTGCTGATAATTCTTACCTGGAAAATTTTTTGGTGAGACAATTTTTGTTGAAACAAATTCCTTTCTAAAACTTAAAGGCCTTGTTAGTGAATTTTTTCAGGAAACTTTTGAAAAATATTTATAATAAAAATACATCTCAATAGACCATTCGTGCATAATGTTTCCTAGAACAAATTTTCTAGCTGAAAATTCATACCAAAAAAATATTTTGGTAATACAATTTTTCTTGAAACAAATTACTTTTTAAAACTATTAGGCCTTGTTAGTGTATTTTTATAGGAAATGTTGTAACATAATTTCTAGTAAAAATACATCTCTAGGGACCATTAATGCCACATATTTCAAGGAAACACTGTTTTAGCTTGAAATTTTTACCATGAAAATTTTATGGAAAGGCAATTTTAGCTAAAAAAAAATTACTTTGTACAACTTTAAGGCCTTGTTAGTGCATTTTTTTTGAAAATTTTGGAAAAGTATTTTTGGTAAAAATAAGTTTTGAAAATTCTTATTTTGAAAATTTTGTGGTGATGTGATTTTTGCTGAAACAAATTACTTGCTACAATTATAAGGTCTAGTTAATGCATTTGATCATAAAACATTGGAAAAGTATTTCTAGTAAAAGTATGTCTCTAGGGACCTTTTGTTCCACAAGTTTCCTCGAACAACTTTTCTAGCTGAAAGTTCTTACCACCAAAATTTTTAGGAAAGGAAATTTTTGTTGAAACAAATTACTTGCTAAAACTATAGGGCCTTGTTAGTGCATTTTTTAGGAACATTGGAAAAGTATTTCTAGTAAAAATTCGTCTCCAGGGACCATTAGTGCTTCATGTTTCTTAAAAATACTTTTCTAGCAAAAATTCTTTCCAGGAAAATTTTGTGGTGAGGAAATTTTTGGTGAGACAAATTACTTTCTACAACTATAAAACCTCATTAGTGCATTTTTTAAGAAAAGTTGGAAAAGTATTTTTAGTAATAATATGTCTCAGGGACCATTATTGCCTCGTGTTTCCTGTATCCACTTTTCTAGCTGAAAATTCTTACGAGGAAATTGTAGTTATCCAATATCTGTAGAAACAAATTACTTTCTACAACTACAAGGCCTTTCTAGTGCTTTTTCAGGAAACATTGGAAAAAAATTTCAAGAATAAATATGTCTCCAACGGCCATTTCTATCTTATGTTTCCCGGAAACACTTTGCTGAAAATTATTTCTTCAAAAAAATTTTGGTAAGGCACTTTTTGCTGAAACAAATTACTTTGGACAACTTTGAGCTCTTATTATTGTATTTTTTCAAGAAACGTTGAAAAATTATTTCCAGTTAAAATACGTCTCTTGGGATCATTAGGGCCCCATGTTTCTACGAAACGCTTTTCTAGTAGAAAATGCTTACCAGAAAATTTTTTTGATAAGGAATTTTTGCTTAAACAAATTACTTTCTATAACTATAAGGCCTTGTTAGTAGATTTTTTAAGGAAATTTTGGATAACTATTTCTAGTAAAATATGTGTCTCTTGGTTCCTAAAAATAATTTTCTAGATCAAAATTAATACAAGGAAACTTTGGTGGTAAAGCAACTTTTGCATAAACAAATTAATTTCTACAACTATAAGGACTTGTTAGTGCATTTTTTTAGGAAACGTTGGAAAAATATTTCTAGTAAAAGTATGTCTCAGGGGACCATTAGTTCCTCATGTTTCCTTAAACCACTTTTATAGCTGAAAATTCTTGCCAGGAAAATTTGGTAGTAAGGTCAATTTGTGGTGATAAAAATTACTTTCTATAACTATAAGACCTTTTTAGTGTTTTTTTTTAAAGATATGTTGGAAAAGTATGTCTAGTAAAAAATACGTCTCAAAGGACCATTAGTGTGCCTCATGCTTCCTTGAAACACTTTTCTAGCTGAAAATTCTCTCTAGGAAAATTTAGTGGTGAAGCATTTCTTGCTGAAACAAATTACTTTGTACAACTATAATTCCTTGTTTCTGCATTTTTTCAAGAACCATTGGAAAATTATTTCTAGTAAATCTACTTCTTTAGAGACCATTCATGCCTCATGTTTCCTAGAACAACTTTTCTAGAAAAAAATTATTAGCATGAAATATTTTTGGTATATCAATTTTTACATAAACAAATTACATTCTAGCTGCAATAAGCCCTTGTTAACGCATTTATTCAAGAAAGTTTGGAAAAGTGTTTCTAGTAAAAATATGTCTCTAGGGACCATTAGTGCCTCATGTTTCCTAGAAATAGGTTTTTAGCTGAAACTTTTGTGGTAAGGCAATTTTTGCAAAAAAAAATTACTTTCTACAAAAGTAAGGCATTGTTAGTGTATTTTTTAATTAAACATTGGAAAATTATTTCTAGTAAAAATTCATCTCCAACGACAATTAGTGCCTCATGTTTCTTGTAAAAGAATTTTAAGAAGAAAATAATTAGCAGGAAAATATTGTAGTATGGAAATTTTTGCTGAAACAAATTACTTTCTAAAATTATAAGGCATTGTTAGTGCATTTTTTTCATGAAACGTTGGAAAATTATTTCTAGTAAAAATGAATATCTAGGGTCCATTAGTTCCTCATGTTTCCTAGAAACACTTTTTTAACTAAAAAATCTTTCTAGGAAAATTGTTTGGTAAGGTAGTTTTGGATCAAACAAAATACTTACTTCAACTATAAGGCCTTGTTAGGGTTTTTTTTCATGAAAGATGAACATTTCCAGGGACAATTAGTGCTTCATGTTTCCAGGAAACACTTTTCAAGCTGAAAAATTTTTACCAAGAAAATTTTGTGTTAAGGCCATTTTTGCTTAAACAAATTATTTTCTACAACTATATGGCCTTGTTAGTGCACTTTTTCAAGAAATGTTGGAAAAATATTTCTAGTTAAAAGTCATCTCCTAGGACAAATAGTGCCACATGTTTCCTGGAAACAAATGTCTAGCTAAAATTTCTTTCCAGGAATTTTTTTGCGGAAACAAATTACTTTCTACAACTATTTGGCCGTGCTAGTGCATTTTTTTCAGGAAATGTTGGAAATTTTTTTTTAGTAAAAATACGTCTCCAAGGACCATTAGTGCCTCACGTTTCGTGGAAACACTTTTCTAGCGGAAAATTCTTACCAGAAAAATTTTGTGATAATATTTTTTTTAAACAATTTACTTTCTACAACTGTTAAGCCTTATTAGTACATATTTTTCAATAAACGTTTGAAAACCAAATTCTAGTAAGAATATCTCTCTAGGGACCACTAGTGCCTCATGTTTCTAGGAAACATTTTTCTAACTAAAAATTCTTACAAGGAAATTTTTGTGGTAAGGCATTTTTTGCTGAAACAAATTACTTTCTACAACTATAAGGCCTAGTTAGTGCATTTTTCCAAGAAACTTGGAAAAGTATTTCTAGTAAAGTTACATCTCAAAGAACCATTAGCGCCTCATGTTTCCTGAAAATACTTTTCTATGTGAAAATTCTTACAAGAAAAATTTTGTAGTAAGGTAAAATGTGCTAATACAAATTACTTTCTACAACTATAAGGCCTTGTTAGTGAATTATTTCAAGAAAGTCAAAAAAATATTTCTAGTAAAAATACATCTCTTTGGACCATTAGTGCCTTATGTATTTCTAGTAAAAATACATCTCTTTGGACCATTAGTGCCTTATGTATTTTCTAGTAAAAATACGTGTTGGGACAACCCACATATCTAAGAGAATTTTAAGATGGGCCACACAACAAAGGAAGGTCCACATATCTAAGAGTATTGTAAGATGGGCCCAAGCATATAAGAAGTAGGACCCACCATGATTACCACGAGCTGGCATCCTTATAACATAAGTTGGAATATCAAGAAGGACTCGCCAAGATAGCCACGAGCTAGCATCTTTATCTTATGGTCACGTCCTCATAGAAGAGTTCTAGTTTGAATTAAGTTGTCTTCTATTTATATTGTGTTATTTAATTATTCTAGGACTTATCCTTAAGTGGTAGAGTTCGGGTGTAATTGGGACAAAGGTAGTTTTATTGTAATTGGACTCTACTACTTTCCTCTATTATAAATAGAGGTTCGTGTACTCTGATTATAATAAGACAATGAAGTATTTCTCTTTTCCATAAATTCAACACGGTATCATAGTAGGTTCTATGAGTTGACAAGGTCAACCCACATAGGTAATGTGATTTTTTCCTGATTTATTCTCTCTAGCAGTTTAGGGTTTGTATTTATTTATTTTTTGAGTCCCTACACCCATAATTTGCTTTGCATTTTTCACCTTATCCTGAGTTTTTCATATTGAAAATTATATATTGATGGAAAGATATTTGAGTCTAATTTTCAAGGAAAAATGATTTATTCCAATCAAAGTTATCTAAAAATATAAATAGATATGTTAACAAGCAAAGGTCAGATTGCAAAAAAAAAGGTTCGAGCTGCAGTAAAAAGCTTCAAATTACGATGAATTTTATGCTATCAAGAACGAGACTTTATATGGATAAATATATATATCAAAATAAATACTATAAGTATATTCTCTTATCTACTGTACCAATTTTTAATCGGATTTATCTGTAAAGAGAAATCGATATTTGAAGTAGCCAAGTTAAGATTGAAAAAAAATGTTCGAGCAGACAAAAAGCTTCAAATTCTAAGGTATTTTATGCTCTCAAGAATGAGACTTTGTATGGAGAATTATATATTAAAATAAAGATATGTAAGGAAATTTTCTTACCTATTCAACCAATTCTCGATCTGAATTTTTTATAAGGAGATATTGATCTTGGAAGAGTCAATGGTCATTCTAAAAAAACAAAAAGGAGAAACAATGCTTAGTTTCACAGAGACAGAAATCGATCAGATTATTTGTCTTCTTATGATTATATTTTATGAAGATAATTTATACTTCCATGAAATTTATTTAAGTCTAGATTCATAAGGAGAAAATTTTATGTCAATCTGATCTATATTTAAAGATATATTCCCATTTGAAGAATCAAAGGTCATGCTGGTATTCCGTTGCATTGAAAAATCCGAATTTAAACCCTTTTTATTGTGTAACTTTTTGAGTTGAAATATCAGAAAAATATCTCACTTCTCCATGTTATGAGGGTTTATTTATACATCTCTGTTATTTGGGCTTATTTCTACATCTATGATATTTGGTTCAAGTTGGGATCGCTACCATTACCTCCCAACTTGAGGGGGAGAAGTAGAAGAAGTACAAGAAAGAGGAATTGTATTCCATATGTTGTGGATAAGGTTTATGTGACCAACATATTCAAGAAAGGGGGAGCACAAATGAAGTTTGTGCATCTAAGAAGAAATTTTTGTATCGGATTATTTCGTGGGTCCTTTTACAAGTTTATTATTTTGGTTTGTGTTATATGTTGGAAAATGGTCGTGTTATATTCAGCTGCAACTATTATGTCTCTTTGGATGAGACATTATTACTAAATAATATATGGCCTCAGTGTCTATGAACATTTATTACTCCTACCACTTGAGAGTCGTGTTCCTGTGGAGGGACATGGTGATAGAGGAGTTTTATTATACTTCAAAGTTATGCCTATAGGCCCACTACCTACATTAATAGGAGTGGCACTACCTAAAGAAGGCAGGAGTGTGCCCAGCATCCAGCATGAGTTATTTGACTGTAGTATGGAGCGATGTCTTACCGTATAGGAGTAATTTTACTCTCACTTTTCTCAAGCCAGCTAGGCCTCATGGAAGAGAGCACCTGCATGAGGGGGAGTGTAGGAAGATGTGCCTTGTTATACAAAAGGATTCTATACAACATTTTGAGATAGTTTGGAGTTCTTAATGTTCTCTCACCCCTAGTTTGAGGGTGCGTGTTGGAAGAGCCCGCATATCTAAGAGTATTGTAAGATGGGCCACAAGGCCAAGGAAGCCCACATTTCTAAGAGTTTTGTAAGATGGGCTATACAACCAAGGAAGGTCCACATATCTAAGAGTATTATAAGTTGGGCCCAAACACATAAGAACTAGGACCCACCATGATTACCACGAGCTGACATCCTTATCACATAAGTTGGAAGATCAAGAAGAACTCACAAAGATAGCCACGAGCTAACATCTTTATCTAATGGTCACGTCCTCATAGAAGAATTCTAGTTTGAGTTATGTTGTCTTCTATTTATATTGAGTTGTTTAATTATGCTAGGACTTATGTATAAGTGTTAGAGTTTGGGTGTAATTGGGACAAAGGTACTTTTTACAGTAATTGGAGTCTACTACTTTCCTCTATTATAAATAGATGTTCATGTACACTGATTATAATAAGTCAATGAAGTATTTCTATTTTCCATAAATTCAACAATACGTGTCTAGGGGATATTAGTGCCTCTTATTTCCTGGAAACACTTTTCGAGTTGAAAATTCTTACCAGAAAAATTTTGTGGTGAGGTAATTTTTGTTGAAACAAATTACTTTCTACAATTACTATGCCTTGCTAGTGCATTTTTTTAGGAAACATTGGTAAAGTATTTCTATTAAAAATCCATCTCTAGGGACTATTAGTGCCTCAAGTTTCCTTGAAACACTTTTCTAGCTGAAAATTCTTACCAAGAACATTTTGTGTTAAGGCAATTTTTGCAAAACCAAATTACTTTCTGTAGTGGTAAGGCCCTATTAGTGCATTCTTTCAGCAAACATTTGAAAAATATTTCAAATAAAATACATCTTGAGGGACAATTAGTGCATCATGTTTCATGATAATAGTCTTCTAGCTAAAAATTATTTCCTGGAAAATTTTTTGGTAAGGCATTTTTTGCTGAACAAATTTCTTTCTGAAATTAAAAGGCCTTGTTAGTGCACTTTTTTTCCAGGAAACGTTGGAAAATTATTTCTAGTAAAAATACATCTTCAGGACCATTAGTTCTTCATTTTTCCTGGAAACACTTTTCTAACTGAAAATTCTTACCTATAAAATTTTGTGTTTAGGCAATTTTTGCTGAAACAAATTATTGTCTACAACTATAAGGCCTAGTTTGCGCATATTTTAGGAAATATTGGAAAATAATTTCTAGTTAAAATATGTGTATATGCCTCAATTGTCCTGGAAACAAATTTGTAGCAGAAAATTCTTACTCGGAAAATTTTCTGATAGGGCAATTTTTTTAGAATAAAATTATTCTCTACACCTATAAGGCCTTGTTAGTGCATTTTGAGGATATTTAGGAAAATTATTTTTAGTAATATTACGTTTCCAGCGACCATTAGTGCCTCATTTTTTCTGGAAACACTTTTCTACCTAAAAATACTTACCAGGAAAAGTTTGTGATAGGGCTATTTTCTACTGAAAATATTTACTTTCAAACATTATAGTGCCTTGTAAGTGCATTTTTTAAGGAAAAGTTGGAAACGTGTTTCTAGTAAAAATACGTCTATAAGGACCATTAGTGTTACCATATTTTTGAATTTTAGTTGTTTAGATATTTACATGTATATAGGTTAATAAGTTATATGGGTTAGATTGTAATTAAGACCATGGGTTGTCTTGTTTAACCTAAACCTAATCCTATGTTTAAATAGAGAAGAGAAAGAAAGGGGAAGGTGATTTCCATTTTTCAGCCTCTCTCGTCTTGCTGTAGAAACCTTAGAGGTTGGAGCTCTTGTTCTTGATTGTTCCGTCAGCTTTCTTTGGTGGTCGTTGTTGCTCTCTCTAGCAACTCATTTAACATGGTATCAGAGCTAGCGTCTTCTGGTTTTCCCAGAATTCTTCTTCCTTTGCCATGAGCGTTTCCTCTACCATGACCATTTCATCTGCCTTCGTCATCTGGTTCTACCCAGAATCAACTTTTCGCTCTTGGTTCCGTCGAGAGTTCTTCTGCCCAAAATCAACTTCTGGTATCTAGAAGGTTACCATCCGACGATGCTCCGTTTGTTTTTGGAAGGTCCTAATTTCTGTCAAGTAGAAGAAAATAATTTATCATTGCTATCTTCAGAAGTGTCTGGCGCTTTGCTGGTTAACATCAGATTTCTGAAACTTTCCCTCTTCAAGATTTCTTTTCTATATTGTTTTGCTGCCATTTTTCAAATACGATCTCTTGGTTTATAAATACTCCTATAAAAACCAAGTTTGAACTTTTTTCGGTGCGAGGAGGACAACAGCGATCCCAAGTTGTTTGGTGTTGTTACCGGGGAAGAAGGAGATGTTTTCCCAATTAATTGGTTTTCCAAAAATCATGTTAAGAAAAAACCAAGTTTTTGTTCGGCGAGAAGAAGACGACGGCACTGTTGAAGAATTAGATTTTTCGTAAGTTAGGAAAATCTAATCGAGCGCTGGCCCGCACTTGTCCAACCCGCTGCAAGAAAACAGGTCATCTCCTCTCCGCTTGTCCTATTCACCCAGCAAGGAAGAAATGCACTTCTTATCATGCCTCCACATGTGTTTCTAGTTCTATTGCCTAGCCTCCTGTCGTGTCAGTTACTCTGAATACTGTTTCTACAGTCTCAACAAGTGTGAGTACATTCATTCTGTTAGAAGATAAGCCCAAGCCCACATGACCAAGGAAGGCCCACATATCTATGACTATTATAAGATGGGCCACACGACCAAGGAATGCCCACTAGATGGGCTCAAGCAGGACCCACCATGATTACCATGAGCTGGCATCCTTAACACATAAGTTGGAAGATCAATAAGTAGTTAGGCATCTTTATCTTATGGTCACGTCCTAGAAGAGTTCTAGTTTGAGTTATGTTTGTCTTTTATATATATATATATATTGAGTTATTTAATTATGCTAGGACTTATTTTAAAAGTTAGAGTTTGAGTGTAATTGGGACAAAGGTAGTTTTATTGTAATTGGACTCTACTACCTTCCTCTATTATAAATAGAGGTTCATGTACTCTGATTATAATAAGTTAATAAAGTCAATGAAGTATTTTTCTTTTCCATAAATCCAACATGGTATCAGAGCAGATTATGTGTGTTGATGCAGTCAACCCACAGAGGTAATGTGATCATTTTCTCTAAACCCTAAACCCTAAGTCTAGGTTCATATTTTTTTTAATCCCTACACCTGTTTGTTTTCTTTGTGTTTTCACCTCTATAATGAGATTTTCATATTGCAAATTATATATTGATGGAAATATATTTGAGTCTAATTGTCAAAGAGAAATGATTTTTTTTTCCAATTGGAGTTATCTACAAACATAAATAGATATTTCAAGCAGAGAAGGTCAGATTGCAAAAGAGGTTCAAGTAGCAGTAGAAGGCTTCAACTTCCGAGGTTTTTTTTATATCAAGAACGAGACTTTATATGGTGAATTATATATAAAATGAATTATACTTGGATAAAGATATATTCGCATTGGAACAATCAAAGGTCATGCTGGTATTCTGTTGGATTGAAAAATCCGAATTTATGCATTTTGTTTTGCGTCATTATTTGAGTTGCGCTATCAGGAAAATATTTCAGTTCTCCCTGGTTTAAGGGCTTATTACTACATCGATGTTATTTGGGTTTATTGCTGCATCTATGATATTTGGTTCAAGCTAGGATCACTACCATTACCTCCAAGCTTGAGAGAGAAAAGTACAAGAAGTACAAGAAAGAGGTATTTTATTCCATATGTTGTGGATAAGTTTATGTGACTGAAATATTCAAGAAAGGTGGAGCACAAAAGATGAAGCTTATGCATCTAAGAAAAAATATTTATATTGGATTATGATTATTTCATGGGTTTTCTACAAGGTTTATTATTTTGGTTCGTGTTATATGTGTTGGAAGATGGTCGTGTTACATTACAGTTGCTGCTATTTTGTCTCTTTGGATGAGATATTATTATTGAAGAAGAGGTGGCCTCAGTACCTATTCTCGTACCATAATTTATATGACTCTCAAAAATATCATGATTGGGACACAATGAGAGTCGGTGCCAGGATTAGGAAACCATGATAAAGTTAACCCTCAAAAATATCATAGTTGGGATACCATGAGAGTCGGTGTCCGGATGGTGACACCATTATAAATAAACCCACTACTTCCCGCACACCCCCCCCCCCCCCCCCCCTTGTAATGAATTTTATTTACTCCTACCACTTGAGAGTTGTTGTCCTGTGGAGGGACACGGTGGTGGACACTTCAGAGCAATGCCGATAGACACACTACCTACAAAAGACAGAGTGTGCCCTACATCCAGCATTAGGACAGGAGTACGGAGCAATGTCTTACCGGCTAGGAGTGATTTTTACTATCACTTATATAATTCTAGCAAGGCCTCATGTAAGGACGCAACAACATCATGGGGAGTGTTGAAAGATGAAAGCATATTGGAAGATGTACCATTTTATACAAAAAGATTCTATACATCATTTCCAGCAAGTTGGGAGTTCATGTTGTTCTCTCATCCCCAAGCTTGAGGGGGAGTGTTGGAAGATAGGCCCAAGCCCACACGACCAAAGAAGACCCACATACCTAATAGTATTATAAGATGGTCCACATGACCAAGGAAGGCCCATAAGATGGGCCCAAGCACATAAGAAGTAGGACCCACCATGATTACCACGAGCTGGCATCCTTAGCACATAAGTTGGAAGATCAAGAAGGAGTCACAAAGGCATCTTTATCTTATGGCCACGTCCTAGAAGAGTTATGTTTGTCTTTTATCTATATTGAGTTATTTAATTATTCTAGGTCTTGTCTTTAAGTGTTAGAGTGTGGGTGTAATTGGGACAAAGGTAGTTTTATTGTAATTGGACTCTACTACCTACCTCAATTATAAATAGAGGTTCATGTACTCTAATTATAATAAGTTAATGAAGTCAATGAAGTATTTTACTTTTCCATATAGTCAACACACTCCTGAATTGGTACAACAGATGGCTATTTCTCTTTGCAATGTCATAAAGTATGATGGAAATCTGAAAGTTAACAAGTTATATGGGTTAGACTGTAATTAAGCCATAGGCTGTCTTGTTTAACCTAAACCTAATCCTATGTTTATATAGAGAAGAGAAAGAAAGGGGAAGGTGATTCCCGTTTTTCAGCCTCTCTCGTCTTGTTGTTCACAGAAACCTTTGAGCTTAGAGCTCTCGTTCTTGGCTGTTCCGTCAGCCTTCTTTGGTGGTCGTTGTTGCTCTCTCTAGCAACTCATTTAAAAATTAGTGCCTCATGTTTCTTCAAAACACTTTTCTAGTTGAAAATTGTTACTAGGAAAATATTTTGGTAAATCAATTTTTGTTGAAATAAATTATTTTCTAACAAAATAAGGCTTTGTTAGAACTTTTTTTCAGGAATCGTTGAAAAAATATTTCTACCAAAAATACCTCTTCAAGGACTATTTGTGCATCATGTTCCCAAGAAACCCTTTTCTAGCAAAAAATTCTTACCAAAAACATTTTGTAGTACGACAATTTTTGGTGAAACAAATTACTTTCTTCAACTATAAGGCCTTGTTAGTGCATTTTTTTAGGAAATATTGGAAAAATATTTCTAGTAAAAATATATCTCTCGGGACCATTTGTGCCTCTTGTTTCCAGCTAACACTTTTCTAGCTGAAAATTCTTACCAGGAAAAATTTGTAGTACGACAATTTTTGTTGATACAAATTACTTTCAAGAACAAGAAGGCATGTTAGTGTATTTTTTCAAGAAACGTAGGAAAAATATTTCTAGTAAAAATACATCTCCAGGGACCATTAGTGCATCATATTTCCTGGAAACACTTTTCTAGCCGAAAATTCGTACCAAGAAAATTTTGTCGCGAGGAAATTTTTGTTGAAACAAATTACTTTCTACATTTAAAAGGCCTTGTTAAGGCATTTTTGTAGGAAACATTAGAAAAGTATTTCTTGTCAAAATATGTTATGTTTCCTGGAAACACTTTTCTTGCTGAAAATTTTTCTAGGGAAATATTTTGGTCTGATAAGTTTTGCAAAAACAATTTACTTTCTACAACTATAACACCTTGTTTTTTCATTTTTTAGGGAACATTGGAAAATTTTTCTTACAAAAATAGGACTTTAGAGACCATTAGTGCTTCATGTTTCCTTGAAACACTTTTCTAGATTAACATCCTTACGAGGAAAATTTTTGGGTAAGGCAATTTTTGCGGAAACAAATTACTTTCTATAAGGCCTTTTTAGTGCAATTTTTCAGGAAACTTTGGTAAAGTATTTCAATTAAAAATATGTCTCTATGCACCATTAGTGCCTAATGTTTCCTAGAAACACATTTCTAGCTGATTTTTTTTACCTTAACATTATGTGGTAAGGCAATTTGTTTTTAAACAAATTAATTTCTAGCACTACAAGGTCTTATTACTGCATTTTTTCAAGAACCCTCAAAAAATATTTCTAGGAAAAATATATCTCGAAGGACCATTAGTGCCTCATGTTTCTTGAAAATAATTTTCCTGCTTTAAAATCTTACCAAAAAAATTGAGGGAAGGCAATTTTTCATGAAACAAATTACGTTCTACAAGTATAAGGCCTTAGTGCAATTTTTAGGAAATTTTGGAAAATAATATCTAGTAAAAATACGTCTCCATTGACCATTAGTGACTCATGTTTCCTAGAAACACTTTTCTTGCTAAAAATTCTTACCCGAAAAATTTTGTGGTAAGGCAATTTTTTATGAAGGAAATTACTTTAGCTTTTTTTTCGAGAAAGGTGGGAAAAGTATTTCTAATAAAAATACATGCTCTTGGATCATTAGTGCCTCATATTTTCTGGAAACACTTTTAGGGCTGAAAATTCTTACAATGATAAGGTCTGGTAAATGCATTTTTTTCAGGAAACATTGCAAAACTATTTCTTGTAAAAAAAAAAAAAAACGTCTCCAAGGACCATTAGTGCTTCATGTTTTTTGGAAACACTTTTCTACGTGAAAATTTTTACTTGAAAATTTTTGTGGTCAAGCATTTTTTTGCAAAAAAAAAAAATTACTTTGTACAACTGTAAGGCCTTGTAAATGCATTTTTTAGGAAATGTCATCAAAGTATTTCTAGTAAAAATACATATCTAGGGACCATTTGTGCCTCATATTTCTTGAAAGTAATTTTCTAGTAGAATTTTTTGTAAATCAATTTTCTTCTAAAGCACATTACGTTCTTTAACTATAAGGCTTTGTGAGTGCCTTTTTCAGGAATGTTGGAAAACATTTATTGTAACAATACGTCTCTAGGGACATTGCCTCATATTTTTTGGAAACACTTTTCTAGAAAAAATTCTTACCAGGAAAATTTTGTGGTAAGGCTATTTTTGTAGAAACTAATTACTTTCTACAACTTAAAGGCCTTGTTAGTGCATTTTTTCAGGAAACATTGGAAAAGTATTTTAAGTAAATATACGTCTCTAAGGACCATTAGTGCCTCATATTTCCTAGAAACACTTTTCTAGCTGAAAACTCTTAACAGGAAAATACATCTCTAGGGACCATTAGTGTCTCATGTTTTGGGAAACATTTTTCTGGCTGAAATTTCTTTCCAGGAAATTTTTTCTAAAAGGCAAATTTTGTTGAAAAAAATTACTTTCTACAACTATAAGGCCTTGTTATTGCATTTTTTCAAGAATCGTTGGAAAATTATTTCTAGTAAAAATATGTCTCTAGGGATGCTTAGAGCCTCATGTTTCTAGGAAACACTTTTCTAGCTAAAAATTCTTACCTAGAAAATTTTGTGGTAAAAAAATTATTTGTTGAATCAAAGTACTTTCTAATAGTGTAAGGCCTTGGAAGTGCTTTTTCAGGAAAAGTCGAAAAAATATTTCTTGTAAAAATATGTATTTAGGGACCATAAGTGCCTCCTATTTCTTGAAAACACATTTCAAGCTGAAAATTGTTACCTAGAAACATTTTTTGGTAAATCATTTTTTTATGAAACAAATTACTTTCTACAACTATAAGGCCTTGTTAGCGCATTTTTTAGTAAACGTTGGAAAATTATTTCTAGTAAAAAAATATATTGACGGACCGTTATTTCCACATGTTTCATGAAAATACTTTTCTAGTTTAAAATTCTTACCAGAAATATTTTTAGAAAAACAATTTTTGTTGTTACAAATTACTTTCTACAACTATGATATCTTGTTAGTGCATTTTTTCAAGAAATGTTGGAAAAGTATATCTAGTAAAAATAAATCTCTTGGGACCATTAGTGCCTCATGTTTCCTGGAAACACTTTTCTTACTGAAAAATTCTTACCATGAAAATTTTGTGGTGTCGCAATTTTTGCAGAAACAAATTACTTTCTACAATTATAAAGCTATGTTAGTGCATTTTTACAGGAAACATTCGAAAAATATTTCTAGTAAAAATACATCTCCATGGATCATGAGTGCCTCCTGTTTATTGGAAACAATTATCTAGTTGAAAATTCTTGCTGGGGAAATTTTGTGGTCATGCAATATTTTATGAAACAAATTAATTTCTAAAACTATAGGACTTGTAGGTGGATTTTTTAAGGAAACATTGAAAAATAATTTCTTGTAAAAATAAGTCTCCAACAACCATTAGTGCTTCGTGTTTCCTGGAAAGACTTTCTAGATGAAAATTCGAACGAGGACAATTTTGTGTAAGACAGTTTTTGTCGAAACAAATTACTTTCTACTACTATAAGACCTTGTTAGTGCATTTTTTACGGAAACGTTGTTAAAGTATTTCCATTAAAAATATGTCTTCAGGGGCCATTAGTACCTCATGTTTCCTAGAAATACATTTCTAGCTGAATATTATTACAAGAAAATTATGTGGTAAGGATTTTTTTTTCAAATAAATTATTTATTTCAAACTACATGGCCATGTTAGTACATTTATTATGAAAACCCCAAAAAAGTTTTTCTAGTAAAAATATGCCTCTAGGGACCATTAGAGCCTCATGTTTCCTAGAAATACTTTTTCAACTGAATATTCTTACGAGGAAAATTGTGGTAATGATAGTTTATATGAACGAAATTACGTTCTACAACCGTAAGGCATTGGTAGTGCATTTTTTTTATGAAACATTAAAAAGAATTTCTAGTAAAAATACATTTCTAGAGACTTTTTTAAAAATTCTAGCTAAAAATTCTTTGAAGGAAAATATTTTGACAAAACAATTTTTGCTCAAATAAATTACTATCTACAATTATAAGGCCTTGTTAGTGCATTTTTTAAGGAAACGTTGGAAAATTTGTTTTACAAAAATTATGTCTCCAAGAACCATTAGTGCCTCATGTTTCCTGGAAACACTTTTCTAGCTGAAAATTCAAACCAAGAATATTTTGTAGTAAGGTAATTTTTGCTAAAATAAATTACTTTTTACAACTTTAAGGGCTTGTTAGTGCATTTTTTCAAGAAACATTGGAAAAACCATTAGTGCTTCATGTTTGCTGGAAACACTTTTCTAAGTGACAATTCTTGCCAGGAAATGTTTTTGGTAAGGCAATTTTTTTTCTAAAAACACATTACTTACTACAACTATGAGGACTTGCTAGTGTATTTTTTTAGGAAACATTGTTAAAGTATTTCTATTAAAAATACATCTACAGGGACCATTAGTGCATCATGATTCCTGGAAAATTTAGTGGTAGGAAATTTTTGCTGAAACAAATGATTTTCTAAGACTATAAGGTATTTCCAGAAAAAATATGTCTCTAGGGACCATTAGTGCCTCATGTTCCCAGGAAACACTTTTCCAACTGAAAAATGCTGACCTTAAAAATTGTAGTAAGGCAATTTTTAGTGAATGAAATTACGTTCTACAAGCAAATGGCCCTGTTAGTGCATATTTTTAGCTAACATTGGAAAACAATTTCTACAAAATGTATGTCTCCAGGGACCATTAGTGCCTCCTGTTTCTTGGAAAAAAAATTCTAGCTATAAATTCTTTCTAGGAAAATTTTGTGGTAGGGCAATTATTGCTGAAACAAATTACTTTGAATAACTATAAAGCTATGTTATTGCCTTTTTTCAGGAAATGTCAAAAAACTATTTCAAGTAAAAATATGTGTCTAAGGATCATTATTGCCTGTTTTTTCTGAGAATCACTTTTCTTGCTAAAAATTTTTACATGGAAAAGTTTTTGGTAAGGCAATTTTTGCTCAAACAAATTACTTTCTACAATTATAAGGCCTTGTTTGTACATTTTTTCAGGAAATATTTGAAAATTATATCCACTAAAAATACATCTCCATTATTGCTTCATGTTTGCTGGAAACACTTTTCTTGGTGACATTCTTACGAGGAAAAGTTTTTGGTAAATCAATTTTTGTTGAAAACAAATTACTTTCTACAACTATAAGGCCTTGTTTGTGCATTTTTTTAGGAAGCATTGGTAAAGTATTTCTATTAAAAATACATCTACAGGGAGCATTAGTGCATCACGATTCATGGAAACAATTTTTTAGCAAAAAATTACTACCGAGAAAATTTAATGGTAATGATTTTTTTCCTGAAACAAATTACTTTCTACAACTATAAGGCCTTATTAGAGATTTTTTGGGAAATTCTGGAATAGTATTTCTATCAAAAATACGTCTCCAGGGACCATTAGTGCCTCATGTAGCCTAGAAACACTTTTCCACTTGAAAATTCTTACCTAGAAAATTGTCGTAAGGCAATTGTTTGTGAAAGAAATTCTACAAGCACAAGGCCCTATTAGTGCATATTTTTAGTTAACATTGGAAAAGAATTTCTAGTAAAAATATATCTCCAGGGACCATTAGTGTCTCATGTTTCTTGGAAATATTTTCTAGCAGAAAATGCTTTCCAGGAAAATTTTGTGGGAAGACAATTATTGCTGAAACAAATTACTTTGTTACAACTATAATGCTATGTTAGTGCCTTTTTTCAAAAAATGTCAAAAAACGTATTTCAAGTAAAAATACACATCGTGGGATCATTAGTGCCTCATATTTCCGAAAATTACTTTTCTAGCTAAAAATTCTTACCAAGCAAATTTTGTGGTAAGGCAATTTTTGTTGAAACAAATTACTTTCCACAACTATATGGCCTTGTTAGTGCAATTTTTTAAGGAAACATTGGAAATTTATTTCTTCTAAATATACATCTCTAGGGACAATTAGTGTATTATTGCATCATGTTTCCTAAAAACACTTTTCTAGCTAAAAATTCTTACCAGAAAAACTTTTCATAAGACAATTTTTGTTGAAGCGAATTACTTTTAACAACTATAACGCCACGTTAATGCCTTTTTTCAGGAAAAGTCAAAAAATTATTTCCACTAAAAAAACGTGTTCAGGGATCATTAGTGCATCATATTTCATGGAAACACTTTTCTAGCACAAAATTTTTACCTTGAAATTTTTGTGGTAAGACAATTTTTGTTGAAACAAATTATTTTCTACAACTTTAGGGCCTTGTTTGTGCTTTTTTTAGAAAATTTTGGGAAAGTATTTCTGGTAAAAATATGTCTCCAGGGACCATTAGTGCCACATATTCCTGGAAAAGTTTTTTTACCCGAAAATTGCTACCAAGAATTTTTTTTCGTAATGCAATTTTTTCTTAAACAAATAGCTTTCTACAACTATAAGGCTTTGTGAGTGCATTTTTTTAGGAAACATTGGGAAAATATTTCTAGTAAAAATACATCTCCAGGGACAATCACTATGTTTGACAAAAACATGTTTCCAACTTAAAATTTTTAAGAGTAAAATTTTTAGTAGGTCATTTTGTACTGAAACAAATTACTTTATACAACTATAAATCCTTTTTAGTGGTGTTTTTTAGGAAAAAATGGAAAGGTATTTCTAATAAAAATATGTCTCCAGGGACCGTTCGTGCCTCTTTTTTTCCCTAAAGTACTTTTCTAGCTGCAAATTCTTACCAGGAAAATATTGTGGTAGGGCAATTTTTTATGAAAAAATTACTTTCTACAACTATTAACCCTTGTTAGCGCGGGCCAACAGTTCTTGGAAGGTGTTTTGATACACCTCTAGTGATCATGTCTCCTTATAATTGATTAGTTCTCCCAATAGATTGCTACTAGCTGGAGGACCAAACCTCATCATGCAAGATTGTCTAAAGGTTGCCCAATCCTGAAGCAATTGATCATTTCGGAATTGGTGGTACCATAGGAGCGCTTCATCGAGCATGTGGTAGGCAGCCAAAGAAAATTTCTCATCCGCAAGTGTTTTTTGATGATAAAAGAATTGATCACAGTTGGTTAACCAAATCAAGGGTCCTTAGACCCATCATATGTAGGAAATTCTTGTTTTAAATACTTGGGAACCGTATTTGGTCCCTGAGCTGTAGACCCCAAATGGGGATTGTTATGGCACATTGGTGGTGGTGGAGGAGGTGGTGGGTGGTAGTGATGGTGGTCGGCAGGTGGAGAGTAGGCGGCCGGCAGTTGTGCTTGTATACCACTGTCATCTTGTCACCGAAGGAGGGCTTGGATGGCAGCATCAGTGGATTTTATGGCTTCTCGTAGGTCAAATGTGACGCACTTCTTCCAAAGATTGAGCTTGAAGGTCTATCCTCTAGCGATCATCTTCAACTAATTGCCTCAAATCCTCAGGGGAAGAGGAATCCCCAAGGGTGGACCTGTCTGATACCAAGATGTTAGGTTCTTCCCAAGCCATGGATCGAGTCACCCTTCTTTCCTCTCTTCCCTCATTATTGAATCTTGACGCTGGAAGAGGTTTCTTGTTTCTTGAATGTGGAATTATGGAAATAGGAATGGAATGATAGAGCTTTGAAGGAAGCTCGACCTGGACCTCAGAGGGAGAGTCCGACCTAGACCTCTGAGGGAGAATCTGACCTGTTTAATTCTAATTTCTCAATACTTACTTCACCTTGACATCCCCATAAATAGGGTTGAGGACAGAAATACAAATTAGACCCATGGGTCAATTGGTTCATGCCATATTACATCTAAACCAAACCAAACCAAACCAAATGGAATTACAGTAAAAGTAAATTGACATAATTTAATTCTTATGCCTATGGATAACTCGTGATGCTGAGTCCATAACAAATTTCTTAGGATTAAACATCTCAAAAGGAGAAATCCTTCTCCAAAATCATATTCTGGAAAAACTAGCAACTTTCCAAAATGAAATTGAAGATGTAAAAGAACTTCAACATTTTTTAGGATGCCTAACGTATGCCGAACAATTCTTAAAGAATTTTGCATAAATTAGGAAACCCTTTCAACAGAAACTAAAGAAAGACATCAAATGGGAATGGACACCTACTAATAGTTTAGAAGTATTCAGAATCAAACAAATGATGAAACACCTCCCGATGTTAACTCTACCAGATCCAGATGCAAAACTAATTTTAGAAACTAACGCCTCAGATCATACTTGGGCAGCAGTCCTAAAATGTAAAAACAATGATTCTGAGAGAATATGCAAATATACCTCAGGAACATTCTCATATGCTGAAATAAACTATCATTCTAATGAAAAAAAATAGTAGTAAAAAATGGGATAAAGAAATTTTATATTTATCTTGCCCCCAAAAAATTTCTCTTTAGAACTGACTGTAAAAACTTTGTTGGTTTTGTGACAAGAAATCTAGAAGATTCACTTTATCGCTGTAGATTACTCCATTGGCAGCAATGGTTCTTCCAATTCTCTTTTACGGTTAAATACATTAAAGGAGATAAAAATTATTTACCTCATCCTCTTACTCGAGAATTTTCTTGTGTTACAGACAGGTAAAATGGATCCTCTCAGCAACACACTAACGGACCTAGCAGTAGCAATACCCACTCTCACTGTATTGCTCTCTAACCTACAGTCTCTCTTTGACAATCTCTTAGTTCTTTCCTAACGAGGAGATATATTGAGAACTGTGCCCGCTATGGGTTAAGTGGAGACCTTTTACAACTCAAGGTTAAGGAATTAACCGAAGAGTTAAAAGAACTCACTAAAAGGCATGATATGACAAGCTTCTCCGGGACTTCTACTAGATCTCCATCGCAAGAAAAGGAAGCCTCAACGTCAGCTAACAAGCAGACGGATGTTTTTAGTGTTTTGATAAACACAGGTCGACCCGAGATTTCTACCGGTCATGCCATGCATGAGAAGGAAATCATGACCCAGTCTTCTATGAAGATAGGGGAATCAGAGAGATCTACCTGTGTTATGGACTCCATAGCATCACGAGTTATCCACAAGCATAGGAATTAAATTATGTCAATTTACTTTTAATGTAATTTCATTTGGGTTGGTTTACTTTGTTTGATTTGGTTTACTGTTATGCACGCAATAACATTAAATGTTATGCACGCAATAAAATTATTATTTTAGTGTTTTCTTTAATTTACTTTATTTATTTCAGTTTTAGGCCATAGGGGTATTTTTGGAATATTTTATTTATAGGGGTATTTTGTAATATTTTATCTTAAACCCTAACCGGGTGAACCCTATTTAAGGGGTAAGAGTAATGAGAAAAGAAAGCATTGAGTATTGAAGTTAATTTAGAGTAAGCTTAGAGTAAACAGGTCAGATTCTCCTTTTGAGATCCAGGTCAAGCTTCCTTCAAAGCTCAATCATCTCATTCCTATTAATCGTCATCGTCTTTCTCACGTGTCAGACCCGGGACCGTAACAACTGGTATCAGAGATGGAACATGATGCCCATCGAAGACCCATATTTGGCGATGCACAGACAAGTCCGTGAAATGGCTGAAGGTGACACACCGAAAAGTATACATATGTGGCGTGCTGGCTGGGTGTAGTATTGGCTGACGACGGAGTACAGAGAGGCATTCCTCGAAGAAGATATCTCCGACGGAGTGAAATTAAGGCGAATGAAGAGGTATAGAGAGGCATTACGTGGAAAAACTATCTCTGACAGTAACGTCGAGGCTTCGGCTTCGTTCCGTCTACCAGCCGAGACTCCTGCGGAGGATTTGGGGGAAACCTCAAATCCAGATTCCCCCCAAATGCCTCAGCACCACCATTCACCCTCACCTCCACCAGCGTCGATTCCGCGATGGCGGCCTCCGGAATTGGGGACTCAACATGTCCCAAATCGGAAGGATATCACGAAATCCCTTCGGCGACACCCACAAAAGACCGTTTCCATGTCCCCCCTCAAGTCCGAAAGCTCGCCCTTTCGGAAGAGATTTCCAAAATCCCGAAATCAAACCTCCCCTGCTCATGGCAAACCACAGTCCATTCCAAAAAGGAGAGAGAAAATTTTCCAGCCATTCCAACCAGGAAATATTTCTGCGAGGACCCTATCTCAGCAAATTTCCAAGTGGCGAAGCCTCCAAGGGCTGTTGTTCACCGCCGGAGCAGCAGGAGACTACATCGCCGAAATTTCTGCACTGTACGGTGCCGTGAGGACGGCATACGACCATCGTCTACCTTAGTTGGTTCCGTGAGGGAAGGAGCCGAGGTTCCCGCCATGTCCAACAGCCACTCAATTCGGGATCAGCATGAGGACAAGGAAGATTTCCGATTTCCCTAGAAGAGCTGTCGGCGAAATTTCCGTCGAGGGAGGAAGATGACTCCTGATTCAATTTTTCCTAAGTTAGGAAAATATGATGAGCGCAGGAAATTGAGTCGTACGAGGGACCGGGCTTCCAAAACAGAGTCAACCCAGGCCAACTCAGACCGGGTCAACTCGGAAAAAAAATCTTTCGCTGGCTTGAGGCAATCCGATACCGCGGTTGACACTTGCGCAGACACTGCTTCAGAGCTTGAGGACAAGCTCGTCTTCCAGGGGGTGCAATGTTATGCACGCAATAACAATAAATGTTATGCACGCAATAACTTTATTATTTTAGTGTTTTCTTTAATTTACTTTATTTATTTCAGTTTTAGGCCATAGGGGTATTTTTGGAATATTTTATTTATAGGGGTATTTTTGTAAAATTTTATCTTAAACCCTAACCCGGTGAACCCTATTTAAGGGGTAAGAGTAATGAAAAACACAAGCATTTAGTATTGAAGTTAATTTTGAGTAAGCTTAGAGTAAACATGTCGGATTCTCCCTTTGAGATCCAGTCGATCTTCCTTCAAAGCTCAATCATCTCATTCCTATTAATCGTCATCGTATTCCTCACGTGTTAGATCCAGGACCGTAACAACTGGTATTAGAGCAGGAACACATTAATATTAGAGCAGGGTTCTCTGATGAAAATCAACAAAAGTGAATTACTGGAGTTGATCCTCAGATGTCAGGCAAAGAATGACAGAAAATTTGATCAGATGTTCGAAAGGTTCTCTAAATTTAATCTCGATATAGAGAGGTTGAATGGGAGGATGGACAACATAACAAGTTTAACGAGTGGAAGGAACACAACGTCGGCACAAAACGGAGGGGGAGATGAGTTTGCTGCGAGAGAGAAACTCGCTGCTGAAGTCGCTCGAAATGTCTCGGAAGGGCAGGAGACGCAAGAAATTAGAGCGCCCCCTATCTCTCCAGCAGCGGCAAAATCCGAAATTGGTGACACAAATCAGAAATTGGACTCCAAATTTCCAAAATCTGACGGCAGGGACCCGGGAAATCCAAAATCGGAGGGGTTTTCTGCTAACACCTAATCGGCGTTGGACAAATTGGGTGAGACCTTAAATCCGAATTCACACCAACAAGGCTCACAGCAAGCAAAACACCTTTCCGAACAGGAGAAGGTAATATTTCTGGTGCTTCTTCCGATCGGGATGTGTTTCAGAAAGCACTCTATTTTGGAAAAATTCCAAGCGGACTTCTCTTCGTCACCGGATAAGCAGGAGATCCCATAGGCGTCGTAGGCGTAATTTCCTCAAGGGGACTTTGTTCCGGGGGGCCCAACGAGCTGCGATTCACCACCGGAGTAGTAGGAGACTTCGTCAGAGAAATGTTTGCCCTGTTCCGGGCCGTGAGGATGGAAGACGACCATCGCCCGCCTTCGTCGGTGCCGTGAGGGAGGGAGCAGCTGTCAACAAGGTTTTCGCACTTACCAACGGCCGCTATTTTCGGGATTGGCAGTAGGATACGACAAGTTTTCGATTTCCGTAGAAGACTCGTCGACGAAATTTTCGTCGAAGGAAGAAGATGGGTTTCGATTCAAATTTTCCTAAGTTAGGAAAATTTGATGAGCGCAGGAAACTGAGTCGCGTGCCGGACCGGGTTTCTTGAAACGAGTCAACCCATGCCAACTCGGACCGGGCCACCAAAAAAAAATCCTATTTTGGGCATCGAGAGGGTTTTCATAGCTATCACGGATGTTACTTTGGCATAGGTGGAGACATTGGCATACAAACCCTACTTCCGAGCTTGTGGACAGGCTCGTCTTCCAGGGGGTGTAATGTTATGCACGTAATAACATTAAATGTTATGCACACAATAACATTATTATTTTAGTTGTTTTCTTTAATTTACTTTATTTTATTTCATTTTTAGGTCACAAGGGGTATTTTAGGAATATTTCATTTAAAGAGTTATTTTTGTAATAATTTATTTATAGGGGTATTTTTAGAATATTTATTGTAAACCCTAACAGGGTGAACCCTATTTAAGGGGTAAGAGTAATGAGAAACAGAAACATTGAAGTATTAAGAATTAGGTTAAATCTAGTGTAAAGAGGTGAGATCCGAGGTTAGGGTTTTCCTCAAAAACCCACATATTCTTTCATCCTCCATTGATCTTCGTCTTCCCCATGTCTTCCTACTACCCCTACAGTAATGCTTGGAAGACCTGTAACCCGTGGCAGATTGCAGATCCTCCCAAAGAATCCTTGTGTCAGATCCGGGACCGTAACATTTACTTTGGGTTGGTTTAGAGGTAATGTGGCGTGAACAACTTGACCTATGGGTCACTTTTTTAATTCCGTCCTCAACCCTATTTAGGGGGACGTCAAGGGAAGGAGAAAGCAAGTATTGAGAAAATTAGATTAAACAGATCAGATTCTCCCTCAGAGGTCTAGGTCGGATTCTCCCTTTGAGGTCCAGGTGGAGCTTCCTTCAAAGCTCCTTCGTTCTATTTGATTTCCATCATTCCACATTCCAGAAACAAGAATTCCCTTCCAGCATCAAGAGCATCAATGGAAGGAAGAGAGGAAAGAAGGGTGACTCAATCCATGGCTCAAGAAGAACCTAACATTTTGGTATCAGACAGGTCCACCCTTGGGGATTCCTCTTCCCCTGAGGATTTGAAGCAATTAGTTGAAGATAATCGGCAGAGGATCTGACCTTTAGGCTCAATCCCTGGATAAGGTGCGCCATACCTCTGATTTTCATGAAGCCATAAAATCCATGGATGCTGCCATCCAAGCTCTCATCCGGCAACAAGAGGACAATGGTACACGAGCACAACCACCGGCAGCCTACTCTCCACCGGCCAACCGCCATCAATTCCACCCACCACCTCCCCCACAACCACCAATGCATCAACACAATCCCCATCTGGGGCCTGCTGTTCAGGGACAAAATACGGTTCCGAGGTATTTAAAACTTGACTTTCCTACGTTTGATGGGTCTAAGGACCCTTTGATTTGGTTAGCCAAGTGTGATCAGTTCTTTTATTATCAAAAAACACCTGCGGATGAGAAAGTTTATTTGGCCGCCTACCACATGCTCGATGAAGTGCTTCTATGGTACCACCAATTCCAAAATGACCAATTGGTACAGGATTGGGAAACTTTTAGGTAGTCTTGCATGAGGAGATTTTGTCCTCCAGCTAGTAGCAATCCATTGAGTGAATTAATCAATTACAAACAAACTTGATCACTAGAGGTGTACCAAAAGACTTTCTAGGAACGGTTAGCTCGAGCAAACCAGTTTGTCAGTCACACCCAGTATGTTCATATTTTTTCTGCGGGTTTGACAGAAGCTCTGAGAATGGAGGTTGAATTACATGGTCCTATAGATTTGGACCACGCTATGAATTTATCCAGGTCAATTGAGCACAAGCAGCGTGTTCTCAAGGAGTCACTGGTCAGAAAACTAGCTTGGCCTGGAAGGCACAATGCCAATGCGCCAACCCCTTATTATGGACCTCCACGTTTTGGAGCCAGTGTAGCCCCATGCCCAGACAGTTCTAATTCGGCTCCACCTGCTCCTTTACTTAAAAAAACTCAATAGACAAGAAATGGATCAAAGAAAGGCCAAGGGCCTTTGTTTTAACTGTGATGAACAATATGTAATTGGTCACCAATGCAAAAGATTATTCAGTATATGTTTGTGGGAGGATGGTGACGACATACTACCTGAGGAGGAGATTGTGGAAATAGACCAAGAGAGTCCAGAGATTTCCCTTCATGCCATGATTGGTCTACACAGTTCTAGTACCATGCAGGTTAAAGCCCAGTTACATCATCTATAGTTACTGGATTTAGTTGACTCTAGCAGTACACATAATTTCATCAGTCAGCCAGCGGCAGAACAACTTGGGTTAGTAGTCCAGCAACAGACCGGCCTTTCTGTATCTGTTGCCAATGGGGCTAAAATTACTAGTGTGGGTATATCTCCAGCCACAGACTTTGATATTGAGGGACATGCCTTTATTGCAGATTTCCTGGTGATTCCACTTTCAGGATTCGATTTGGTACTGGGAATTAAATGGCTACAACTGTTGGGGCCAATACTATGGGATTTTCAAGCTCTGACCATTTCCTTTACAGAGGACCACCATCAGATTATATTGCATGGCACCCAAGCACCAGTGCCCTGCGCACTACAGGTTGTTCAGGTCCAGACCATGCCCAACTGTAAGCTATCTCAATTGCTTACAGAATTTCAGGATATCTTTTAGGACCCTACTGCTTTACCACCAATTAGGCACTGTGATCACCGTATCCGTTTGAAAATGGGCATTGAGCCTGTAGTGGTACGTCCTTATCGTTACCCCCACTTACAGAAGGATGAGATTGAAAGGCAGTGCCAGAAGATGCAAACCCAAGGTATTATTCAGCCCAGTGGGTCTCTTTTTTCTTCACCAGTATTACTGGTCCGCAAGCATGATAAGTCATGGAGGTTTTGTGTGGATTACAGGAAACTCAATGCGCAGACCATTAAAGATAAATTTCCCATCCCAGTGGTGGACTAGTTGTTAGATGAGCTACATGACGCTACTATTTTTACCAAACTCGATTTGAAATCTGGCTATCATCAAATCCGAGTTCACCCAACAGATGTGGAGAAAACAACGTTCCGCACGCATCACGGTCATTTCGAGTTCCTTGTAATGCCATTTGGTCTCTCAAATGCATCTTCCACCTTCCAGGCCCTCATGAATGAGGTGTTTTCCTCTCTCTTGAGGAAATACGTATTGGAATTTTTCGATGATATTTTGGTCTATAGCAATAGTTGGGAAGAGCATCTTCAGCACCTTCACATCATTTGGTTTTAAATCAGTCCAAATGTTCTATGGGAACTTCAAAAGTGGCATACTTGGACCACCTTATTTCAGCAGTTCGGGTGAAAGTAGACCAAAGTAAGATACAGGCCATCACAGATTGGCCTCCTCCTACATCCATTACAGCATTAAGGGGATTTTTGGGCCTAGCTGGGTATTATAGAAAATTTATTCGTAGCTATGGCCAGATTGAAGCTCCACTCAACAACCTACTCAAGAAAAATGCCATTACCTAGTCAAAGACAGCGGCTCATTCCTTTCAGTAGTTGAAAGAGGCCTTATCATCCGCCCTAGTTTTGAAGCTACCCAACTTTGATGAGTCCTTTGTTGTGGAATGTGATGCTTCAAGGGGCGGTATTGGTGCAGTGTTACACCAACAGGGACACCCGATTGCTTATTTTAGCTGCCAACTTGGCCAGCACTACCACAAATTAGCAGCTTATGAGAGGGAATTGATTGGATTAGCGAAAGCTATACAGCATTGGCGCCCGTATCTCTGGGGACGTCCATTTTTTATTCACACTGATCATTGCAGCCTCAAGTATCTGCTTGAGTAGCACCTCACTACCTCTCCGCAACAGCATTGGTTAAGTAAATTTATGGGGTTTGACTCTATTGTAGAGTATAAACCTGAGAGTTTGAATGTATGGGCTGATGGTTTATCTCACCGGGACATTCCAGAGCCGTAATTACATGCCATAAGTCAGCCCAGAGCTCTCTTGTTGGATTCCATACGGGAAGAGGCACAACAGTACCCAGAAATTATAGCTTTATGTCATGAGTTCCAATAGGGGACAGTGGCAACCCATTGGACGGTTAAGGACAATCTGGTCCTCTACAAAAATAGAATCTTTCTACACCAGACGTCCCCACTGATTCACAACATTTTAGCCTCCTTCCACGACAGTACACATGAGGGCCGACAAAAAACATATTTCTGGATCAGTCAGGAATTTTATTGGAGGGGCACGAAGCGCAGTATAGTCGATAATGTGGCGGCTTGTCAGATTTTTCAACGGAATAAAGCTGAATCATTAAGTACAGCGGGGTTTCTCCAACCACTTCAGCTGCTGTCACAGGTCTGGTCTGATATTTCAATGGACTTCATAGATGGACTTCCCTCTTCGTTAAGCAAATCCGTTATCTTTGTAGTGGTGGATCGTTTCTCAAAGTAGGGGTACTTCATCCCTCTGACGCATCCTTACACTGCCACTCAGGTCGCTCAGCTCTTTATGGATAATATTGTCCACTTACATGGGATGCCTAATTCCATGACCAGTGACAGGGATGCAATCTTTACCAGTACATTCTGGAAAGAACTCTTCAAGATGCAGGGCACAACGTTATCATTCTCATCAGCCTACCATCCGCAGACTGATGGTCAGACAGAGGTCATCAATAGAACAATTGAAATGTATCTTCACTGTTTCGTGGAAGACTCACCTAAAATATGGGTTAAGTGGCTCGCCTGGGCTGAATTCTGTTACAACACCTCTTACCACAGTGCACTTTGCACAACCCCATTCAAGGTAGTATATGGTAGAGACCCGCCCAGCCTTTTATCATATGAACCAGGGGTCACCACTTTGGACCAAGCATTATCCGAAAGAGACACCTTGCTCGTTGAGGTGCGTACTCATCTCCAGGAGGCATAGCATACTATGAAGTTGTATTATGACAAGAAGCACCGGGAAGTTTTCTTTTCTCCAGGAGATTATGTATGGCTATGTCTCCAACACTACAGGCAGCTGTCGTAAACAGCCTCCAAATACCACAAGCTCTCTTCGAAGTATTATGGTCCCTTTCAAGTTATGGACCGCATTGGTATAGTTGCCTACCGCTTGCATCTTCCGCCAGAGGCCAAGATTCACAATGTGTTTCATGTCTCCGAACTGAAAACCTTCCAAGGTGATTCTCCCTTGCTGCACACACCTCTGCCCCCACTACATGAAGGATGTGTCCTTTCTACTCCAGCACAGGTATTATAGGCTTGCCGCATTCAGGGTGATTGGGAGATCCTAGTGCAATGGGCAGATGCTGATCCCAGTGACACGACATGTGAGCCATTGGCTGCGTTCCGCACCCTCTACCTTTACTTCGAGCTTGAGGACAAGCTCTTTCTCCAGGAGGGGGGGTGATGTTATGGACTCCATAGCATCACGAGTTATCTGCAGGCATAGAAATTAAATTATGTCAATTTACTTTTAATATAATTTCATTTGGGTTGGTTTACTTTGTTTGGTTTGGCTTACTTTGGGTTGGTTTAGATGTAATGTGGCGTGAACCACTTGACCTATGGGTCACTTTTGTAATTCCGTCCTCAACCCTATTTAGGGGGACGTCAAGGGAAGGAGAAAGAAAGTATTGAGAAAATTAGATTAAACAGGTTAGATTCTCCCTCAGAGGTCTAGGTCGGATTCTCCCTTTGAGGTCCAGGTTGAGCTTCCTTCAAAGCTCCTTCGTTCTTTTGATTTCCATCATTCCATTCCAAAAACAAGAATTCTCTTCCAGCGTCAAGAGCATCCATGGAGGGAAGAGAGGACAGTAGGGTGACTTGATCCATGGCTCGGGAAGAACCTAACAACCCGCTAGTCTAGAGCTGGAAAGGAAACCTTAACAATTTCATCGAAATCGGAATCAGGGACTTCTACTTACCAGTCTTGAGCTAGAAAGGAAGTCACAATGGATCCATCTTTGATGTAAACGGACTTTTCTAGAAATGAATTTTCATTCAAGACAAAATTGGTTTCCCCGTTTGAGTTTACAAGGTTGCAAAGATTAAATAAACCAGATAAAACTAGTTTTAATGAGTTTGAATTTTTGAAGAAAATTCAACATTTGAAACATTCGGACATCATGTCTGAGGAACCTTCGCTACGCCCTCAAAAGGTGGACAACGTTCGTTCAAAAATAGAATATGATAATACCATCCAATTCCAAAGATGGAACGAGTAGATCGGACAAGGGATGAACACTCCCTTCTTCACAACTTAGTCCAGCAACAGTTGGAATCAAGTGAAACTGAGTCAAGACAAACTCAAAATATGCGTCCATACTTTATTCCTATGGATTCATAAAGCAAATATTGCTTCACTCCACTGATTTATCAGTTTTGGAAAAGATGCCAAAAGAGATTATGGAGGCTTGCAGAAGTTTTATCTCCATAACAAAGAGTAAAGGAATCCGGATTAATTTCATTTCCTGCATTGCTGAAATTTTTACTAACATCAAGATGTTTCCAAGCATTCTGTCATGACTCTTGAAGCCATCAAAGAAGGTGAAGCTACACAGGAATATGATCCCGGACATATTCCAAAGGCAAAGCCTTGCCCTGAAGCAATCTGGCCAACCAGGCGTATACAAGGGCTCAAGAATCTGACACAGCTCTTACAACAATTGGTTCAGAAAAAGAAAAGCTTTATTTACAAGACATCTGTCCCACTGACAATTCCTGCCTGAAACTTCTCCCGTATAAAGTGACAATCAACCTAAATATGTTTAGTTCTTTCATGGAAGACTAGATTTGAAGTAATACGTTGGCTGCTTGATTCTCACAATGCAGACCCTTGAAACCTCTTTTATAAATTCCTAATTTGGTAAGAAGGGTCCTAATCCATAAGAGTTCACTAACTGTATGGGCCATAGCTCTGTATTATGCTTTGGAGCTAGATCTTCAAACCACATTTTGCTACTTACTTTTCCAAGTAAACAAGTTCCCTCCAACAAGAGTATAATATCCCGATGTAGATTTCCTATCATCAGGTGATCCAGCCCAATCCATATCAGAGAAGCCTTCTATGTTGAAGTGCCCCTGTTTTTATACAACAATCCTCTTCTCGGAGCTCCTTTTAGGTATCTTAATATTCCCTCTAAGGCCTACTAGTGGGTAATTTTTTATTTGTGAATGAATTTACTCACCACACTTACAACATAGGATATGTCCAGCCTAGTTACCGTGAGATAGATCAGTTTTCCCACGAGTCTTTGATATTTGCCAATATTAATATCTTCTCCATTTGTGGCATACAATTTTACATTTGTATCCATAGGTGTGTCAACTGGTCGACAACCCTTCATTCTTGTTTCTTCAAGGAGATCCAATACATATTTTCACTGAGACAATATTATCCCATGCTTGGATTGAAGAACTTCTATGCCCAAAAAATATTTAAGTATACCCAGATCTTTAGTCTTGAATTCCTAACATATCATATTCTTCACTTCTTGTATGCTCTGAGAATCATTACCGGTTAAGATAATATCATCAACATATATAGCCAATAATATTTTCCCTTTGACAGTGTCTTTAAAATATACTGAATGATCAACCAAGCATCGATGAAAACCAAACCGTAGAAGAGCTTGTCTAAATTTATCAAACAAGCCTAAGGGGACTGTTTAAGCCCATATAAAGATTTATTTAACCAGCATACTGACTCCCCCTCAACCATATAACTAGGTGGTTGAACCATATAAATTTCCTCATATATATCACCATTTAAAAAGGTATTTTGGACATCCGATTGATATATGGGCCATGATGAGTTAGCTGCAACAGATAAGAGTATGCGTACCGAATTCAATTTGGAAACAAGAGAGAAGGTCTCCTCTTAATCTATCCCATAACACTAATTATAACCTTTAGCAATGAGTCAAGCTTTAAGACGAGCAACCGATCTATCCGGGTTATGTTTCATCGAAAACACCCATCTACAACCAACCAATCTTGTACCTTTCGGGGTGATTCTAATGACCAGGTTTGATTTTCATATAAGGCAGCATTTCTTCGTCCATAGCCACCTTCCATCCTGGATGCTTAAGAGCCTCCTGATACAGCTGTGGAATGGAACTAGAAGAAAGAGAAGCAAGGAACTGAAACACTCGCAAGACAAACGATGGTGAGACATAAAATTGGAGATAGGTTGCGAAGTAGTATAGGAACAACGTTCCTCTCTAAAAGCAATAGGTCTAGTATCAAATTCAGGCCCAAACATAAGAGGAGAAGGACTTACCTCTGGTGGATCCAACAACTCCATAGGAGAAGGTACGAGGGGTGGATTAACATCAACATTGAAAGGTACAAGCGGACACGAATTGGTAGAAGGAAATGTTCATCCTGGAGGAGCATCATGGGAGGAGTAGAAGGAGGTGTACTCAAAGAAAATCACATCTCTAGAAACAAGAATCCTCCGAAGGGTAGGATTGTAACAGAGATAACCATTCTAGGTGCAAGAGTACCCCAAAAAAATACTCCTCATAGACCAAGGTTCAAGTTTATTTTTTTGTGGGGAAGTAACATGAACAAAACGTGTACATCCAAACACTTTAAGAGGAAGAGAAAATGAATCTTCACCAAGAAACAAAACAGAGTAAGGAGTTTTATTATGAAGAACCGATGAAGGCAACCTATTAATAAGAAAGCATGTTGTAAGTATATCATGAGGCCAATAAAAATAGTGTACCTTCATGGAGTAGAGGAGGCCCCGAGCAACTTCAAGAAGGTGACGATTCTTCCTTTCAGCAACACCATTTTGTTGAGGGGTATAGGCACATGATGTTTGATTGATAAGCCCATTACCCTCATAAAATAATTTGAATTCATTAGACAAATATTCCTTAGCATTATCAGACCTAAGGATTTGAATTTTTTTCCAAAATTGTGTCAATACCATAGCATGAAAATTTTTAAGCAGAGGAAGAATTTTTGAATGTTCTTTAAATAAATATAACCAAGTCACTCGGATAAAATCGTCAACAAAAATGACAAAATATTTAACTTGGGAAATATTTAAGACACATAAAGGTCCCCATACATCAAAATGTATTAAATCAAAAGGAGCATCACTTGTAGTTGTAAGACAAGGAGAATATGTACTCCTAATGTGTTTACTTAATTGACAAAACTCACAACTGAAAGTAGAAAGTACTTTTAAAGATGGAAGCAATGAACGAAGTAAAGAGGTAAACGGATGACCAAGCCGGTTGTGCCAAAGTTGGGCCTCAGATGTAGTGGATGATAGGGAGCTAATGGTGGAAGAGTGAAGTAGTACAGTCCCCCCTTTTCATGGCTACCACCAATCACCCGCTTCGTAGTGAGATCCTGAAATATACAAGAAGATAGTGAGAAGGTGACAGAGCAATTCAACTGTTTTGTTAATTGACTAGCATAAAGCAAATTAAAAAGGAAATTGAGGGACAAACAAAACATCTTGAAGAGGAATAGACGAGGTAAGAGAGGAGGAACCTTTACCAAGGACATTGGTTTGGGTACCATTAGCAATAGTAACAAATTTCTGAAGAAGACAAGGAGATGATGACTGAAACAAGTGTTTGTTACCTGACAGATGTGCGGAGGCCCCAGAGTCGATGATCCAAGAGGAAGAGGATGAAGTGGAAGAAAGCATACCTGAGGCAATAGTGGTAGCGGTAGTAGATAATGGAGGAATGGAGGATTCCATTAAGGACTTCATGTTCTAAAATGCAACATAGTCTTCAGCAATGAGAGTCACATTTTCGGAGTGGGAGTCAGCCTTTTCTTCATGTTTCTCAACATTAACACATTAACAGAGACTGGGTTAGCCGTGGCGCAATCAGACTTGCCATGAAGTTTCCAACATGTTTCCACAAGGTGGTTTTGACCACCACAATAAGTGCAAAGTCGAGGCTCAGTGCGGGAATTATTCGGACCCATTTGACCACATCTATTTTCTGCCCCCTTCATAGTTCTACCCCCTCTCATATTTCTGCCCTGTCCTTCGTATGAGGATGATGTACCCCGATTCTTGGGGAACATAGCCGATGGAGCATCAATAGGAGGGGATGGATCAGGTATCTGTAGCAATGTAGCATTGATGTCATCAAAGGATGGAAGAGTGGACGAACTTAGAAGTTGGGTCTTCGCAATCTCAAGATAAGGCTTAATATTTGATAAGCAAATAGCTTCTATCGAGGCCTCTCGTTGTCGTTCTTAAACAACAATGTCAGTGGAGTATGGCTGACCTAATTTCCATTCTAGGATAAGGCCCCAAAACCGGGCCAAAAATTCATGAATGTTATCTCCGTGTTTAATATGCAGCAAACTTTGTAAGACATCATGTACTTTTTGTAATGAGGCAGTACTCGAGTAAAGCTTAGCACAAGTGTCCCAAATGTCCATGACTATTTCAAATTGGACCACATTGTTAGCTATTGTTACAATGTGGGACCCACCATGGCCCCACAAACTGGTGGGAACCACCATGAGCTCGAGAGGTGTCAACAAGAGTCCTCATACAAAGTGGCTCTGGCTAAGAGATAAGGAACATATGCTGGAATTAAATAGAAGATTTTAAGATCAAGTGGGACCCACAAAGATACCAAGAGCTGGATCTCTAGCTTGATTCACGTCTTTAAAGAAGGTGTTTGTAGTTTAGTTAAATTAGTCTCTTAAATAGATAATGTAATCTTATCATGATAGGCTCATCTTGGAGAGTTCTAGTTGTAATGTAATTAGGAGTACTAAAATTACTTATTCATGGACTCTATCACCTCCTCAACTATAAATATAGGTGATTGTAACTCGGAATTCATCAAACAAGTTTCTTAATTTTTTTCTTCTCTCTCATGTCAAGTGTTCTCTCTCTACTCTCTTTTATTTTCCTTCTCTTCTCTCTCTACCCGAGAGCTCTTCTCTTTTTCCTTTTTTATTTCTCTCTCCCCTTGCTCAAGGTACTATTCTTGGGATCATAAATTCAACATGGTATCAGAGCTACCAATTTAGGATCCCCATTATGCTCCATGAAGATATGATTAAAAGTTGCTCATAGAAGGCTCCTTATGAAGCAAGATTGAAGCTCAAGAGATAAATATTTATTTTTGATAATATTAGTTTTACACTATTGGTTTTCGGTATTAAGAGGTGTTTTAGAGATTTCCTTATGCATATTTTCAACTTATGAAATTATGAGAATATATGCATCTTTGATTATCTTTGATTAGAAGAGATCAAGGGAGTTTTTGTCAGTTTGCACAATACTTTGACCGAGACCAGTGCATATTGAATTTTTTTTATAAATTTGTGGGGACAAGATTCCAGGATAAATAAGGATTATGTTGAGCCTTTTATGAGTCATTATCCATTAAAATTAATTACTTAGATTTTATGCTAAGCATCTCCATTAACCGAGTTGATTAAAGCCTTCCACGTGGGCATATTTTGATTAATTGATTAGAGAACTATTTTACTTGATTTGCCTACTATAGTTGAAGATAATATGAGTCACAAGAGTGACATACTCAGAATCACCACTGTACCGTTATAGGGGGTATCAAATTTTATGTATTGATCCACATCGGTTTATCGGTTTATCGGTTTCTTATCACAAAGGACCTAGTTGGTCATCTCAACAACCGTGGACCACATATTGATGAAGATGATATATTCTATACCAAATGGTTGAAGGAAAATACATTGGTTATTAGTTGGCTTATCAATAGTATAGACATGTCTCAAATAATTTCATTCATTTAGAGATGGCTAAAAATATTTTGGAGACATGCTCCAAGTTGTATTCAAGCTCCGACAACTTACAAAGGCCAAATGATATTTTACAACGGATGCTTACCACCACACAAGGAGACAATATACATGAATATTTGGCCCGCTTTCGAGGTTTTCTTCAAAAATGGAAACTTACCCAGCCAACCTCTATAGATATCTCTGTCCAAGATAAACAGCAATAGGCTTTGATAACTGCCATATGCCTTGCTGACATTAAAATGCATCTTGAAGTTGCTAAGACTCACATTCTTAGCTCTTCCACGGTTCCCACTTTTGATGATGTATGTGCTACACTTCTCTGTATTCCAGATGCTTCTCCCTGTATTACTGAAATGTCATCCGCTATGTACTCTGGACATAGGGGAACACCATCTGACCAAGGCCGAGGCCAAAGCATATTTAATAGAGGAGGAAGAGGAAGAGGTGGAAGGACTGGTTTTGACTGAACAGATGCGAAGGAATGTACCCATTGTAAGGGATATGGCCACACTAGAGACACATGATTTCACCTGAAAGAATGCTCTATATGTGGTAGATTGGGCCACTCTCAGGAAAGATGTTATAATGCTAATGAGAATAAGGCTAACCAAGCATTAGTGAGTGATACAAAGGTAGAGCAGTCTACCACAACAACTCCAAAGCATACTTTTACTGATGAAGACTATGAACTATTCCAAAAAATGAAGACCATGATGGGGTCCTCCCCAAGTAATTCCTCACCAACCGCTGCCACCACCGCTTCAGGTATGTTTTCTGCCTCCTCCTCATCCTGGATAATAAGACTCAGTTTCTCCATGTCTTTCAAATAAATTTGTTACTATTGCTGATGGTTCACAAACTAAAGTTCAAGGGAAATGATCCATTTCTGTTACACCATCACTTCCGCTTACGGATATCCTTTTCATTCCTACTTTCCCTTTGAATCTTTTATCGGTTAGTCAGCTCACCAAACATTTTAATTGCTCTATCACTTTCTCACCCACTTCTTGTGTGTTTATGGATCTTACAACGAAGGAGGTGATTGGTAGAGGCCGTGAACAAGGGGGGCTCTACTACTTGGATGTGTCACAAATAAATACTGCATCCACCTACGACATTGAAACTAGGTTATGGCATAACCGGTTGGGACATCCGTCCACCCAATCTCTTCATCATTTTTTTTTCCTTTAGTGCGATCAAACCTTCATTGTGAACCATGTCAAATGAGTAAACATCAGAGGTCTACATACTTACCTCGTCTAGAAATTAAAAGTGTCTCTCTTTTTTCGTTAATTCATACTAATGTATGGGGACCCTTGAATGTCTCCAACACTTCTCGTGTGAAATATTTTATTACATTCATTGATGACTTCACTCGTACCACTTGGTTATTTTTGTTTAAAGAGCGTAATGAAATACCATTGATATTTAAATCTTTTCATGCAATGGTACTCACTCAGTTTGGGCAGAAAATTAAAGTCTTTCAGTCAGATAATGCCAAGAATACACATCCAAAGATCTTGACTTGTTTTGTCAAGAAAATTGCATTATTCATCAGATATCATATGCCTACATGTTAGGCTCCCTCGCCATGGATCGTGTCACCCGATGATCTCCCCATGATTCCAGATTGAATTGCTTTGTGGAGGAGGATTTAGTGTTCTTTGAGCGACCAATTTTTGAAACTAGTGAGTTTTCGAAGGAAGCTCGACCTTGGGCCGAGAGAGAGAGAGAACCCGATCTCATTTACTCTAATTGATCAATACTTGATTTTCCCCATTCAACGATGTCCCTATAAGAGATTAGTGAACACATACCAACAAAGACCAACGACAAGGCCATAGTTTTGAAAGAAATTACATCAACACCAACTAATTGAAAACGCAGAAAATTACATAAGTTACCCTCTACGTCTACCAGTTACTCTAGATGCTATGGAGTCCATAACATCACCCCCCTCCTAGAGAAAGAGCTTGTCCTCAAGCTCAAAGGTGGGGTAAAGGGCCCGAAATTCCTCGAGGGGTTCCTAGGAGGTTTCAAGCATATCGGCGTCAGCTCATTGGACTAAAATCTCCCACGATTCCTGGACTCGGTGAGCATGCAAGACTTTCGCTGGTGAAGGAAGAGCACGACCTTCATGAACGGGAGGCAAGGGCATGTTCAGCATGGGTGAGTCTCCCCGTAAGGATTTCAAGAGAGAGACATGGAAGACATCCTGGATCCGGGCTTCTGGTGGGAGCTATAGACGATATGCGACATTGCCAATACGAGCCAACACCTGGAAAGGTCCATAATGTTTGTGCCTTTTTGCTACTGTAATGGAACGCTAACGGTAAAGCTAAAGTTTTAGCCATACATAATCTCCCGGAGCAAAAGAAAGGTCACGGTGACCCTTGTCGTAATAGTGCTTCATAGTGTCCTGAGCTTTCTACAAGTGAGCTTTGACATGTGCAAGCATAGTATCCTATTCCTCCAAAGCCTGGTCTAGCAGTGGTACTCGAGATAACCCAGGTTCATAAGATAGGAGATGACGGGGTTCATGCCCATAGACCACCCGGAATGGTGTGGTGCCTAATGCTGTATGGTAAGAAGTGTTATAGCAATACTCCGCCCAGGCTAACCAGCGTACCCAACGTTTTGGGGTATCCCCCACAAAACACCTCAAATATATCTCAAGAGTGCAGTTGATGACTTTGATTTGGCCATCGGATTGAGGGTGGTATGCGGAGGAGAAGGCCAATTTGGTACCCTATAATTTGAATAGTTCTTTTCAGAAGGTACTAGTGAATACAACATCCCTATCACATGTGATGGACTCGGGAAAGCAATGCAAGCAGACAATCTGTGCAACATGTGTCGCTGTATACGGATGTGCCAGGGGCAGAAAGTGCCCGTATTTGGAGAACCAATCCACCACTACCAAAATAATAGATTTTTCGGAAGAATTGGGAAGGCCCTCAATAAAATCCATGGAGATATCTACCCATACCTGGGAAGGTAGATGAAGAGGTTGCAATAGGCCTGCTAGGTGTAGGGATTCCGTTTTGTTCCGTTGGAAAACTTTGCACGCAAATACATATTCAGAGATGATACGCTTCATACCCCTCCAATAGAATTCCCTGCTAATACAAAAATAAGTTTTCTACTGGCCCTCATGAGTGCTGTAATGAAATGAAGAGATAATGCTGCTGAGTAGAGCAAAACGTGATGGAGAAAAATGTGATTCTTATACAAGATGAGGCGGCCCTGAATTTCCCAGTTGCTGTCCATAGTGCATTTCTCAATATTCTGGTACAATTCTATAAGCTCGGGCTGATTCTGAATTTCAAGTCTAATGGAATCAAGCAAAAGAACCCGTGGATGACTGATAGCATGTAGTTGAGGTTCCAACAGGTCCCTACGTGATAGTGCATCTGTGCCCCTATTAAGGTGGCTGGGTTTGTACTCCACCTTGAAATCAAACCCCATCAGCTTACTCAGCCAATGTTGTTGTGGGGAAGTAGTGATACGTTGCTCCAGTAGGTATTTCAAACTGCAATGGTTTGTCCGGATCACGAAGTGTCAACCCCAAAGATAGGGCCTCCAATGTTTAATGGCTTTGGCTAAGCCAATAAGTTCCCTTTCATAGGCAACTAATTTGTGGTGGTGTGGGACCAGGTGACGACTGAAGTACGCCATGGGGTGGCCGTGCTATTGTAGGACTGAGCCAATGCCCCCACCGGAAGCCTCACATTCAATAACAAATGGGTCTTCAAAATTGGGTAGTTTGAGAACCAGAAAAGGGGCAAAGGATTGTTTCAAATGCTGAAAGGAGGAATCTGCGATCTCCGTCCATGTGAAGGCATTCCGCTTTAATAAGTTTGTAAGCGGTGTTGTAATCTAGCCATAGTCCCGAATAAACTTCCTATAATAGCCGGCCAGGCCAAGAAACCCCCTTAAAGCCACGATAGAATGTGGAGTAGGCCAGTCAAGCACTGTCTGTATTTTGCTCATGTCCACTTGAACTCAGGAGGCGGAGATGACATGAACCAAATAAGAGACCTATGAGGTACCCATAGCACATTTGGACTCATTGAGGAATAAATGGTGGGAACGCATGAGGTTGAATAGCTTACGCAAGTGCTTAATGTGGTCTTCCCAATTCTTGCTATAGATTAGTATATCATCAAAGAATACCAGAACATATTTGTGTAAGAATGGGCGAAATACCTCATTCATAAGTGCCTGAAAGGTGGACGGGGCGTTGGAAAGACCAAAGGGCATCACCAAGAACTCAAAATGACCGTAATGTATACAGAAGGCCGTTTTCTCCACATCGTCATAGTGGACCCGAATCAGATGGTAGATGGATTTCAAGTCCAGCTTAGTGAATAATTCTGCTCCATGGAGTTCGTCAAATAGTTCTTCCACCACCGGTATTGAAAATTTATCCTTTACCTTATGAGATTTGAGCTCCCTATAGTCCACACAGAATCACCAAGAATTGTCATGCTTCTTGACCAGCAGCACGGGCGAAGAGAATGGTGAGTGGCTGGGCTGAAAAATGCCTTGAGCTAACATGTGCTGACATTGGCACTCTATCTCATCTTTTTGAAGATGTGGGTAACGGTACGGATGCACCACCACTGGCTTGGTGCCGAACTTCAACCGAATATGATGATCACAAGCCTGTATCGGGGGAAGGGCAGCAGGCTCCTGAAATAAGTCAGCAAAGTCGGCCATGAGCGAGTTGACCTGATTGCGATCAGAGTCCAGAACTTGTATAGTTTGGAGAGTGCACGGTAATGGGGCATGAATACCATGTAGTGTGAGTTGGTGTTGATCTTGTCTAAAATTCATAGTAAGGGACTTGAAATCCCATAAAATCGGACTCAATTGCTGCAGCCATTTAATCCCCAGTACCAAATCAAACCCAACAAGTGGAATGACCAGAAAATCTGCCTCAAAGGTGTGGCCTTCAATAACAAATTTAACTGTTGAACATAACCCCACGTTGTTAACTTTGTCCCCATTAGCTACAGAGATGGATATGCCCAAATTTTTCTGAAGTGGCAAGCCCAATTGTTGTGTTGCGGGTTGGCTGAGGAAATTGTGGGTGCTACCCGAGTCGACCAGTGCCAGTAACATGAGATTTTGAATGCCAACGTGGACTTGCATAGTATTGGTGTTGTGTTACCCCGTCATGGCATGGATGGAAATGGCTGGTTCTTCCTCTGCCATGTCTACCTCATCCTCTAGTGGGGTGATGTCTTCTGGATCCTCTACCTCTAACAAAAACAGCATTTTGCATAAGTGCCCCGGTAAGTATTTTTTATCACAATTAAAACACAGCCCCTGAGCCCTTCGCTGATCCATTTCGGATTTAGAAAGGTGTTTAATATATTGTGGGGGAGAGGTGGACCGAGTAGTCTCTTATGTATGAGAAGGGGGTGGCCTTTGGCGCAAAGGGGGGTTGTGGGTTGGGGGGGCACCCAGTGTCAATCAACTCTTCCAGGGGGGTCTAAGCCCCAGGGATTCTTTCATAATCCGATGCTTGGCATCCAGTGTATGTGTCAAATTCATAGCCTGGGCTAAAGATGGGGGTTCATGTAATTCGACTTCGAGACGTATCGCCTCCACCAGACCAGCAGTAAACAAATGGACATATTGGCTTGGACGCACAAATTCACTAGCGTGTGCAAGACGTTCCTAAAACTGTTTTCGATAAGTCTCGATGGACCCTGTTTGTTTGAGATTAACCAAATCTCCAAGAGGATTGCTGCGTGCTGGTAGACCAAACCTCAACATACAATAGACTTTAAAAATTTCCCAAATCATGCACTTGATGCTCATAATTAAATTGGTAATACTACAGCTACACTTCGTCGAGCATGTGGAAGGCAGCTAAAGAAACCCTCTCCTCGGGTTGGGTTATTTGGTTCCAAAAAAAATGGTCACACCGGTGCAACCAGATTAATGGATCAGTAGACCCATCATATGTTAGAAAATTTAATTTGGTGTACCTGGGCACGTTGGAAGGGTTGTTGCCATGAGTTCCCCCTGGAGTTGGATGAGCGGGATGCAGAGGAGGCACTGGTGATGGTGGCATAGGGAATGGATCGGCATGTCTGTTGGAACTACCCAGTAGAGGAGCATCTCGTTGCCCCTGGAGTTGGATAAGCTGGAGAAGAGCGTCCTTAATTTCTTGCATCTCTATTCGAATGTCAGCCTGGTCAGTCCGAAGTGTTTGGTATTCAAGCCAAATCTCGTCAATGGAGTTGCGCAAATCAGATGGAGAGGAGGAATCGCCAATGGTGGTCTTGTCTGATACCACGATGTTAGGCTCCCTCACCATGGATCGTGTCACCCGACGATCTTGTAATGAACACAATAACATTATTATTTTATTTTTTTTAATTTATTTTATTTTATTTCATTTTAGGCCACTTGGGTATTTTTTTGGAATATTTTATTTATAGGGGTATTTTTGGAATATTGTATTTATAGGGGTATTTTTGTAATATTTTATATTAAACCCTGACTGGGTGAACCCTATTTAAGGGGTAAGAGTAATGAGAAAGACAAGTTTTGAGAAAAAGGCTAAATCTAGCATAAACAGGCTTGAGATCACCTTCTTGATCTCGAGGTTAAGGTTTTCCTAAAAAACCCACGTGTTCTCTCATCCTCTATTAATCTTCGTCTTCCCCATGTCTTCCTACTATCCCTAAAGTAATGCATGGAAGACTCCTAACCCGTGGCAGATCCCAGATCCTCCCAAAGAATCCTTGTGTTAGATCTGGGACCATAACAACTGGTATCAGAGCTGGAACACAATGGGTTATTCTATATCCCAAGAAAGATAGATTGCTATGGGTAAGGAATTGGAAGAAATACAAGCACGGTTAGATGCTTCTATTGAATGTTATGCAAGGGAGGAACTTGTTGCTGCAGCAAAAAAGGTCACACGACCTCAAATATCCGACCATGAAATATGCACACAAGAGGTAACAGAAGCTATCTCGGACGGGCAGAACATCCAATGGCCAAAAAATTCAATGATTTTATCTTCTTTACCGGCCAACGTCCCTGTAGAAGAGGCAGACGCCAAGAAGGACCCTGGAAATCAGAAATCGGAGGGGGATGTGACCACAAACCCGTCGGTAAGGGTTGATTTGGGTTCATCCTCAACAAACTCCTCACGGCTAGCAGAAGTGATTCGTCCAACAAGGAGGCGTTTCCAAGAGCCCTCGATCATGGGAAATAACCAAGAGGCGAAGCCCCAAAGGGCTGCCCTTTGCCAGTGGACGCGAAGGAGGCTCCGTCGGCACCGTTGGACACAACTCCGGTGGGATTCGACTTCTTGCCACCACCTTCCACTCGCAATCCACCTCTTGGCAGAACAGAGCAAACCATTGTTCCAAATTGGGGGGGGGGGGGGGGTAAGTGTATCGGAAATATTTTTTTTTAGGGGATTTGTGTTTCTGTGGATGAGCACAATACCTGTGCGGATGTGGATCTTCGAATTGTAGTTGTGGGGTTTAATTTTCTGGATCCCCTGTATGTTGTTCGGCCACGAACTTCAATTTCAAATTTTTTTCCTGGTGAGTTTCTGTTCCAGGAAGCAGAGAAACACATCCGGCATCATCTTGGCAAACTTACAGCTGGTGTGTATCCAATCCGAGAGGGAAATTTTCTGGGGATGCCAGAACGATGGCAAAAAAATTTTGGATGTCGTTTTTTTCTTCTCCTGCTAAGACCAACAGCAGTGTTCTTGTCCATCATTCAGTTGGCAACTTTGTGGATGAATGGTCTGTTGCTCTTACTGTTGAGGGCCTTCATGAACAAAACATTGATGACAAGGAGGGGATATTGGGAAGGCTCTGAAGAACTCAACAAGGGAGATGCCAGGGTAACAACCCAGGCCTTGCAGGAGATATTCAAGGATTCATTGGAAATATGTGTGAAGGATGGGGATCTGAGTGGTGTTATGTGTTCTTGTAAGCACTTGGAAATACGTGTGAAGGATGGAGATTTGAGTGGTGTAATGTGTTCTTATAATCACATCAATGGTGTTCCCTCTTGTGCTGATAACAGACTCTTATCTGCAACCGTTAGAGGAGAATGGGCTCTTCATGGACACATTGTTGTCGACTGTGATTCACTTGAAGTCATGCACCATGGTGACAACTGGCTGAATGATGAACCAGAAGATGCAGTAGCAAAAACCTTAGAAGCTAGTTTGGATCTGGATTGTGGCGTTTATTACACCAACTTCGCCTTCCCTGCTGTCCAGCATGGCAGAGTCTGGGAAACAAAAGTGGACAAGGCCTTGAGAAATCTCCATGTTGTTCTAATGAGTCTTGGGTTCTTTGATGGAAGCCTTGATGGTTATGATTCCCTTGGGATAGAGGATGTTTGCCCCATAGATCATATCGATCTTGCTGCTAAGGTTGCTAGGGAAGGAATTGTCTTGCTCCAGAATAACCATTCACTTCCTTGGAACCACCAGAAGATGAATTCAGCAAGGGAGATGGAATTGGAGGGACGGTTTAAGGTCATCATAGTCAGATTCTGTTCAGATTTTGCTGCAAAAGTTGAGGAGTATATGATTGATGCTCAGGGATATTGTGGCTCTTGTTGGGCATTTGGTGCCGTAGAATCGCTATCAAATTGATGATGCGTCCATCTTACTGTGAGCATTTCCCTATCTATGAATGAAGCGTTCGCATGCTGTGGGTTTAGGTGTGGATATGGTTGTGATGGGGGCTATCCTTATCGTGCATGACAGTACTTTGTTCTGAATGGAGTTGTTACTGATGAGAATGACCCTTATTGTGATGACATTGGTTGTGGACATCCGGGTTGTGTATTCCACCCCTAAGTGTGCAAAGAGGTGTACTGTGAATGTCATATTCTTCTGGGAAGAGAGTTATTTTGCTTACCTAATTGGAGTAAGGGAACCTGACTTTTATGGGGCAATAAACATTGCTTCTAGAAAATCCATCCTCTTTGCTCCCAGGTTGACTGTTGATTATGCTGTTTGGCTGGGAGAAATAAAGCCCTTATCATACTTCAAGAAAAGATACATGGTCAACATGGTTTGCTACACTGATCAGATGGTGAAGGTGCTTTATGATCACTACCAAGGATTGGGAAAGCCATTCTTGTTTCTCTTGTACGGGCTTAATACTGATAGCAACAAATTTTCCAAACCTGCAGAGCTTGAGGAAATAGAGAAGTTTGAAACAGACCGTAGTACATTGCATCCTATCTTGACTGAATGCCATATATTTAAGTCGGGAATAGAGCTGGAACTCATACAGTATGGTAATGATATAAGTTTGGAGGCTCATAATGAGGTTATGCGCAAAACAAAAGTGGGCATGAAAGAGTATCAGTTGGGGAGCATGTTTCTCCATCCTATGTACATGTATGGAGGCGGTAGATATTGTTCATACACATGCATATGTGCTACTGGTGAAAGTAGCTTTGTTTTTCATTATGGGCATGCTGCTGCTCCAAATGACAGGATCTTACACGATGGTGACATGGCACTTCTAGATATGGGAGCTGAATACCATTTTTATGGTTCTGACATAACTTGTTCTGTTCCTGTGAATGGTAAATTTATGAGTGATCAACATCTTATCTATAATGGAGTCATTAAGGCCCATCATGTCATTGTCTCTACAATGAGATCTGGAGTAAACTGGATGGACATGCACAAGCTAGCAGAGAAAGTTATTCTCGGGTCATTGGTGGCTGGTGGCTTAATTAATGGTGATGTTGATGATATGATGGCTGAGAGATTGGGTGCTATTTTCATGCTTCATGGTCTTGGGCACTTCCTTGGGATTGCTACTCATGATCCGGGGGGCTATGCTAAGGAGTTGGAGAGGCCAAAAGAACCGGAGTTGAGTGCTTTGCGGACTGCTAGAAAAGTTGAAGAGGGCATGGTCTCCAGCGCTGATATGAAGAAAGTGTATGCTGAGCTTGCACGACTTGGTATGATCCAGACATGCTTGAGGTAGGAAATGGAGGTATGACCAATGATGAATACATCACACACTTCAGTTTATGGGCTATCTCTAAGGCACCTCTCCTAATCTGATGTGATGTGCGGAATGCCACCAAGGAAACCTTGAAAATTATTGGCAATAAGGAAGTGGTAGCAGTGAACCAAGATCATCTTGGTGTTCAAGCTAAGACGGTTTGCATGGAGGGAGATCTTGCGATATGGGCTGAACACTCTCCAACTATAGGACAGTTGTGCTCTTAGTCAATCGTCGTCCTAGGTATTTTGAAATTACTACCACCTGGAGATGAGGAGGTCTAGCAGGGAAACATAAAACTATAAGAGGGAGATCCAAAAAAAAAAAAAATGCTTCTCTAGGTGGATGTTTTAGTTTGCAGTCCAGAGGGCTGCCACAGATATTGCGGTTGACGTTTGAGAAGGGATGGAGACATCGGCACGGGCACGCAGACCTAACTTCGAGCTTGAGGACAAGCTCATTCTTCTAGTGAGGGTGTAATGTTATGAACACAATAACATTATTATTTTATTTTTTATTTAATTTACTTTATTTTATTTCAGTTTAGGCCACAAGGGTATTTTTTTGGAATATTTTATTTATAGGGGTATTTTTGAAATATTATATTTATAGGGGTATTTTTGTAGTATTTTATATTAAACCCTAACTGGTTGAACCCTATTTAAGGGGTAAGAGTAATGAGAAAGACAAGCTTTGAGAATTAGGTTAAAATCTAGCATAAAAAGTCTTGAGATCACCTTATTGATCTCAAGGTTAAGGTTTTCCTCAAAAACCCACATATTCTCTCATCCTCCATTGATCTTCGTCTTCCCCATGTCTTCCTACTATCCCTACAGTAATGCATGGAAGACCTGTAACCCGTGGCAGATCCCAAATCCTCCCAAAGAATCCTTGTGTCAGATCCGGGACCATAACAGATCTCCCATGATTCCAGATTGAACTACTTCGTGGAGGAGGATTTAGTGTTCTTTGAGCGAGTAATTTCTGAAACAAGTGAGCTTTCGAAGGAAGCTCCACCTTAGGCCTTGAGAGAGAGAGAGAGAACCCGATCTCGTATCCTCTAATTGATCAATACATGATTTTTCCCTATTCAACGACGTCCCTATAAGAGATTAGGGAACGCATACCAACAAAAGTCAACAACAAGGCCATAGTTTTGAAAGAAATTACATCAATACCAACTAATTGAAAAAGCTAAAAATTACATAAGTTACCCTCTACGTCTACCAGTTACTCTAGATGCTATGGAGTTCATAACACTACACCCCTCAACAAAATGGTGTAGCCAAATAGAAGAACCGTCATATTCGTGAGGTAGCTTGCAGTTTACTATATGCCATGAAAGTTTCATATTTTTATTGGCCGCATGCAGTTCTTACTACATGTTTTCTTATAAATCGGTTACCCTCTTCCTTTCTTGGTAAAAAATATCCGTACTCTCTATTATTACCTGATGATGATCCTTTTTCACTGCCTTTGAGAGTCTTCGACAGTTAATATTTTGTCCATATTTCCTCCCCAAAACACAGTAACTTCATCCAAAATCTATGAAGTGTATCTTCTTAGGATACTCATGCACACAAAAGGGTTATGTTTGCTATAATTCCTCTCTTCAGTGTGTACTTGTGTCTTGGGATGTCAAATTTTTTGAAGACTCTCCATATTATTCTGATAATGCACCTCCAGGTTTATCTTCCACACCAGGTTCTCCTCGACCGGTTGTCCCTCGTGCTGCAGAAACTACTCAGCCCCCAAAAACACTGGTTGCACCACACCTGCTGAGTTGTCGGATCCTACCGAGGTAAGTCCATTTTCTCCGATTATTTTTGGGCCAAAATGTGTTACTCGTCCTATTTTTGTTAGGGAAGAGCCCAGATCATGCACCATGCCTTCTACTTCTCATCCCATAACAAACTTTGTGTCCCATCATCTTCTATCCTCTTTTTGTTGTCAATTTCTATCGGATATTTCCTTCGTACATGTACCACAGTCCTATTAGGAGGCTCTCAAATATCCAAGGTGGAAGGCAGCTATGGATGAAGAAATGCAGGTTTTTTATGAAAATCAGACATGGGTTCTAGTCCCTCTTCCTTCAGATAAGAAACTTGTCGGTTGCCAATGGATATTTACGGTGAAACACAATCCGGATGGGTCTGTGGCTTGGTTGAAAGCTCGCCTTGTTGCCAAAAGTTATACACAATGATATGGAATTAATTATGAAGAAACCTTCTCTCTAGTGGCTAAATTAAACTTGATACATTTGTTATTATCTCACAGCTAACTCTTCCTGGCAGATCTATCAACTTGATGTAAAAAAATGTTTTTTCTGAATGGAGATATAAAGGAGGACATTTATATGCAACAACCACCTAGGTATGTGATTGAGGGGGAGTCGGTATGTCGACTACAAAAATCTATTTATGGTCTCAAACAGTAGCCTCGTGCATGGTTTGAAAATTTTAGCCAAGCACTCATATGGGCCGGATTTCATAAATACTCTAGAGATCACTCTGTCTTTATTAAAGACACACCAAAGGGCAAGGTAATTCTATCCGTATATGTGGATGACATTATTATAACTGGCAGTGATCCCGAGGGCATTCAAAAGAAAAAAGAAAGGATATGTACTGAATTCAAGACAAAGGATCTCAGACTGCTCAAATTTTTTTGGGTATTGAAGTACTACAATCAAGACATGGAATTATATTATCTCAAAGGAAGTATGTCCTTGACCTACAGGAGGAGACCTAAATGTTGGGATGTAGACCAGCAAAAACTCCTATGGACTCGAATACAAAATTATGTGCAGGTACTGGATAAGAAGTAGATTTCATAAAATATCAAAGATTAGTGGGAAGACTTATTTATCTCTACGTAACGAGGCCAGATATTTCATACGCAGTCAGTGTGGTAAGTCAATATCTCGACAAACCACAACTCATTCATTGGCAAGCCCTAGAATGGATATTACAATATCTTAAAGGAGCACCAGGATGAGAGCTCCTCTATAAAAATCAAGGACACTTCAACATCGAAAGATTCTCAAATGCAGACTGGGCTGGATCCCCGGATGACAAAAAATCTACTTTAGAATTTTGTACAATTGTTGGAAGAAACTTGGTTACACGGAGGAGCAAGAAACAGAATGTAGTTGCAAGGTCTAGTGCAGAAGTAGAGTACAGAGCCATGGAACACATATTCAGTGAACTCCTATGGATCAGATCTCTCCTAACTGAACTGGGTTTTTATAAAGAAGCTCCTATGAATATATATTGCGATAATTATGCTGCAATTCACATCACATCAAATCCAATCTTCCATGAGAGAACAAAGCGTATAGAAATAGACTGCCACTTCATATGAGAAAAATTCACTGCCAACATCTTATCTCTCCAGCATGTATCTTCACAGAACCAGGTTTCAGACATTCTCACCAAACCAGTCGTCAACAAAACTTTGTCCAACATTTGCAGCAACCTGGGTAACTACGATGTTTTTTCAACCCCAACTTGAGGGGGAGTGTTACAATGTGGGACCCACCATGAGCTCTAGAGATGTCAAAAAGAGTCCTCATACAAAGTGGCTCTAGCTAAGAGGTAAGGAACATGTGCTGGAATTAAATAGAAGATTTGAAGATCAAGTGGGACCCATAAAGATACCACAAGCTAGTATCTCTATCTACATGAGCTGGAAGATCATGTGGGACCCATAAGATAAGACCAAGATCTGGCTCTCTAGCTTGATTAATGTCCTTAAAGAATGTGTTTGTAGTTGAGTTAAATTAGTGTCTTAAATGTAATATTTTCATGATAGGCTTATCTTGGAGAGTTCTAGTTGTAATGTAATTAGGAGTCCTAAAATTACTTGTACATGGACTCTATCACCTCCTCAACTATAAATAGAGGTGATTGTAACTCGGAATTCATCAAGCAAGTTTCTTATTTTTTTTATTCTCTCTCATGTGAAGTGTTCTCTCTCTACTCTCTTTATTTTCCTTGTCTTCTCTCTCTAGCCGAGAGCTCTTCTCTTTTTCCTTTTTTCTTTCTCTCTTGGGATCCTAAATTCAATAGCTACAGGCTCTTCCATTCTATTTATGAACCAACTAATAACCATGTTATCATTTTTAACCCACTTGTGGCTGGCTTCATCTTCTTCATCAATCAGAGAAGAGATTTTGATAGCATGACTTAGAAGGTCACGAGTCCGATTGTGACCAGCTAAGGTAATTGGAGAGACCTCTTAGTGGAATCGTAGTACTACGGAGTATGTCACTATTATTACTGGCGTATCCACTCTCCGTGATGAGGCAAGGCAAATGTGGAGGTCAAGGGCAGGGGCCTTCTTCAAATAACAATTACTAAATGTAATTTGATGAACCCATGGACCAAATCAGTCACCAACAATAGTGGGAAAAGGAGAACATAATTTCCTCACGAGAGTAAGCACCAAATTATCGACAAATTTGTTCTTTTGGCAAGTGAGAACAAGATCCAACCATCACTCAATTCCTCTTATTTTCTTCAAGGAAAAAACAAAGAAGAGAAGGTAGATGCAACCACTTAGGCCTTAATCCAAACCCCAACACAAATCAAGAGAAAAAAATATTTAGAGAATACTTAGAGGTAAATCAAGACACTCGGAAGGAAATTTATCTTCAACTCATGGGAATACTTCAGCATAAAAAAAATGCATCTCCAGGCATCATTCGTGCCTCATGTTTCCATGAAACATTTTTCTAGCTTAAAATTCTTTCCAGGATAAGTTTGAGGAAAGAAAATTTTTGCTCAAACAAATTACTTTCTACAACTATAAGGCATAGTTAGAGTGTTTTTAAAGGAAACCTTGGAAAAATATTTCTAGTAAAAATACATCTCCAGAGACCATTCATGCCTCATGTTTCCTCAAAACACTTTCCTAGCTGAAAATTCGTACCAAGAAAATATTGTCGTAAAGCAATTTTTTGTTAAACCAAATTAATTTCTACAACCCTATAGACTTGTTAGTGCATTTTTTCAGAAACATTAGAAAAAGTATATCTTGTAAAAATACATCTCCAGGGACCATTAGTGCCTCATGTTTTCTGGAAAAACTTCTTTGACTGAAAATTCATACCAGGAAAATTTTGTGGTAAATCAATTTTTGCTACAACAAGGCCTTGTTAGTGCAATTTTTTTCAAAAAAAGATGGCAAAGTATTTCTAGTAAAAATACGTCTCCAGAGACTAGGGGTGGCATCGAACCAAGCCAGTTCAGGAACGGCTCCAGCTCGGCTCGATTCCGACTTGCTTTGATTCAATTTATCTGGATCTCGAATTGAATTTGAGATCCAGATAAGGCTCATTTAAGTTAATGAGTTGAGCTCGACCGAACCGTGGTTCAGTTTGAAAGCTCGCAAGCCGGCTCATTAACTTAATGAGGGCCCGGAATTTCGGGAGTCGAGAGGTGGGAGCAGGATCGGGAGGTCGACTCTTCGATTTCATCTCTTCGGCTTTCGTTCTCTTAGCGGGAATCAAGGGAATAGAGAAATGGCCTTCATCATGCGGCGACTCAATGCAAATGGGGAGATTTTGTCTTCTTATTCTTCAATCTCCATCTTTGATTCCATAGTCTCAGTCCTAGTCTCCGATTGGTTACTCTCATTCTCAATCTCCAATTTTTTCTTCTTCGATTTCTTCCTCTTTAATTTCTTCCTCCTAACTTCTTCCTCGCCGACGGAAGTGACAGAAAGAGGTAAGTTGTTTTATTTTTAATCTTCTAGGTTTTTTTTTATGTCGCCAACCTAACACTGAAGTTTTTTTTCATTTTTATCTTCTGTATTTCATTATTTATTTTCAATAAGACAAATGCCTCATGCTGATTCTGTTTTAGGAGCTCCGTCCTACTCATTTCTCAAAGGTAATGGCTCCCAACCTCTCCCCTACTATTGATTTTTATATTTTTAGCTCTTACCATTCTATTGTGTTTTGCATTTTAAGTGTTATGTATTAATGTTCTAACTCACCACCTCTCGCTCCTTAGATTCGACACACTGCATGTTTCCTTTGCCTTTTCCCCATATTTTTCAAAGGTTCAGAGAGTCCCATTTACTCGTATCTGTTAAATTTATGGAAAAGAGAAATACTTCATTGACTTCATTAACTTATTATAATCAGATCACATGAACCTCTATTTATAATAGAGGAAGGTAGTAGAGTCCAATTACAATAAAACTACCACAAACATAACCCTTTTATGTACGAGAGTATCCTAGAAAGATACACTTGATAGATTTAGGATCAAGTTTACTATATTTTTGGAAGGAAATATGGACAAAACATTGACACCCGAAGGATTTCAAGGGCAGTGAAAACGGATCATCATTTGGTAACAATATAGAGTAATGAGACTTATTACCAAGAACGGAAGATTATAGACGATTTATAAGAAAGCATGTTGTAAGGATTGCATGAGGCCAATAAAAGTATGGAACTTTTATGGCATATAACAAACCTCGAGCTACCTCAAGAATATGATAATTTATCCGTTCAGCTCACCATTTTTTTGAGGAGTGTAGAAGACAGGGCCCAAGCCCACACGACCAAGGAAGACTCACATATTGAAGTGTATTAAAAGATGGGCCCAAGTCTATAAGACAAAGGAAGACCCATGGATCCAAGAGATATAGAAGATGGGCTCAAGGCCCATATATCAAGGAAAAGGCCCATAGGCCCACATACATTAATGGTAGGATGGTACATAAAGGGTCATCTCTTAGAGATGGCATTGATGTAATTAAGCTAAAGTTTTAGGGTAAAACCCTATTCAGGGGTATTATTATAATATTATAATTTCATAAATCTATAAATAGAACTTCAGGATAAGGATTAGGAATAATCAATTCCATAATCCTTCTTCCTTCGGTTTTCTCCCAATGGGTTTCTCTCCCTTTTTCTCCATGAGTTAAATTCATGGAGTCTTGAAAATCAACATGGTATTAGAGTTTTGATTTTCAGGACTCATAGTATAGGTTCAAATTCCCATCCCTACAGTCAAGTTCTCCATCTTCCAAAAATTAAAATCTTTTGATGTTTCACTTCTTTATTACATTAAGAGATGTCATTTCCTGCTTCATCTCGCAATCTTATTTCGTCCAAAGAATCAGGCTGAAAAATTCAAAGCTGGACAACGGTCACTCAGCAGAGTTGATTCGTTCGTAAGGTTGAGTATGCCGACCCCCATCTCGAGTCTAAAGCAGGTGGTATCCGTGGACAACCACAGGCCAGCAATAGTTTTGCTTAAAGAAGACCGCATGGAGAGAGTTTGCTTTTCCTTTTTCCTTCTTCCTTCTCTTCTAAAATTTTCTGAAACACAGGTAGGGTCGGATGACTGCTAGACGGAAAACAGAGTCTCTCTGGTTAAGTGCTCGTTGGGCCCTTTCCTGCCGGAGGCATCATCAAGTTCGCGAATGCGATCACGCTGCGTGTGTTAATTTAAATAGGGAATTTTACCAAAATACTGGTTTGAAACAACTTATTTATGAAAATAACAAAGATCTCAAATTATTTACAAAACTACCGAACTTTGACCGATCCACTGTATATGTGGACAGTCAAAGGTGACACGTAAGCTTTGACTGCTTATGTGTCACCCCGTCATCATAGCGATGTTGTAGATGAACACATATACTGCCATGTCATTACTTTTGACACGTCATCTGCCACGTAATCTACCACGTCAATATAATCTACTTTCTTTTTGCCATGTCATCTGGGCCACGTAAGCACCCGCCACATCAGCCCTCACATATGTTTTTAATTCTTATCTCTTCCACGATTTTCTCCTCCTCTCGTCTCGGCTGCTCTCCTCTCGTCGCTCCCCTGCTGCCGCTCGCCTCCCCTCGCCCCTGTTGCCGCCGCTCGGCCTCGGCCGCTTGTCTGCTGCCGCTACTCTGCCTCGGCCTCGCCCTAGCCTCTGCCTCGGCCTCGCCCGCGACGCCCCCTCTCAACCACTCTCTTTTTCGTCTCAACCTTTTATCTCTCGTTCTTTTTCTCCGTTCTCCTCTGTTCATCTTCTCGCTGCCAACGTTCTTCCTCTCTATTCCCCTTTGTTCGTCCTCTCGTTGCCCCTTCCCTCGAAACCTAGGGGGATGATTTTTTAGGGTTTTTGTTAATTGAATCGAATTATTGTATTTAATTATAATGTTGATTTGAATTTAGGTGTTTAATTACTGTGTTGATTTTTTTGTGATTTACTGATTAATTTCTGATTTTATGTTAATGAAAATTTTGCCAAATTAAAATTATTGTAAAGTTTCGTAAGATTTTTAATTAAATAATATTTTTTTAATAATTTATTATTTTGTAAATAAGGTGATAAAAAGTATACAAATAAAATATATTTTTAAACACTAAAACAACTTTTTTGTATATATTTTTTAATTTATAAATATTTTAAATGGATAATATATGGGTAAGACTTAAGAGTAAATTTTTTCTATTTATAAATATTTTAAATAGATACTATATGGGTAAGACTTAAGAGTAAATTTTTTTCTATTTATAAATATTTTAAATAGATAATATATGGGTAAGACTAAAAAATAAAAAATAAATTATTTATAAATATTTTAAATCCATAGTAAATGGGTAAGAGTTAGATTATTTTTATTTATAAATATTTTAAATTTATAAATATTATTATTTTGTAAATAAGGTGATAAAAATATACAAATAAATTATATTTTTAAACTCTAAAATAGTTTTTTTGTATATTTTTTTAAAATTTTAAATATTTTAAATCGGTAATATATGGGTAAGACTTAAGAGTAAGATTTTTTAAATTTATAAATATTTTAAATTCATAATAAATGGGTAAGAGTTAGATTTTTTCTATTTATAAATATTTAAAATTTGTAAATATTATTATTTCGTAAACAAGGTGATAAAAATATACAAATAAATTGTATTTTTAAACTCTAAAATAATTTTTTGTATTTTTTTTAATTTATAAATATTTTAAATATAATTAATTTACATTTTTATTTTATTTTTTAAAATATGAAGAAATAAAAAATGTAACGATAATTTTTTTAATTAATAAATATTTTAATTGATATTAAATGGTGTTAAATAAGTAAGAGTTAATTTTTAATTGTTTATTAATTTTTTAAAATAATTTTTTATTTTAGATATAAGGTAATAAAAAGTGTATTTGATTTTTTAATTTTTTTAAAATTTATTCAAAATTTTATCATGTAATGACGTGGCAGATGATGTGTCAATAATAATGACGTGGCAGCCTGAACATCTACAACATCGCTATGATGATGGAGCGACGTAAGCAGTCAAAGCTTACATGTCGCCTTTGACTGTCCACGTATACAGTGGACCGGTCAAAGTTCGGTAGTTTTGTAAATAATTTGAAATTTTCGTTATTTTCATAAATAAGTTGTTTTAAACGGATATTTTGGTAAAATTCCCATTTAAATACTTGTACTAATGCACTCAAGGACTCGGTTGTAGTCGTCTCACGCTATTAGAACACTGACTAAGCATGAAGAAACCGTCAGGAAGTCACCCAGCGTTCCTGTGGGCTGCTCAGCCGCAGGGAAGACGACCCACTATGGCGACTCCAACGACAATCCACTTGTTTTCGGAAGGTCCCAATATGCTGCCGTCCGAAGTCTCTATTATCCCGTCACTAGTGTCGGAGAAGACAACTAGGCCTTTCAGACTGAGCTAGGCGGAATTATCTCTCTGCCATCTTGTTTTTGTTTCTGGAAGAGCAACAAATCAAAGTCCCTCAATGCTGTTGTGCCGCACTGTTTGCGGAAGAAGAGATATGGTTTATTTAGGAAAGTTTCCCGTTGTTGTTCCACTCTGTTCGAAAACGGGGATCATCGTCGTGGGGAAGGAATGAGTTACCTTTCTAGACGATGATTCCATTGTGGTTTATGGAGTCTCTGTCTGAAAATTTTCCGTTGCCGAAGAAGCCGGGAAGAAGACTTACTGTAGCGCAATATCAAGTTTCGTAAGTTAGGAAACTTGATTTAAATGAGCGCCTGTTCAGAGCGGCTGAGTCAACTCGGACTAACGAGCCGAGTTCCCAGCCGACAGAGTGCAGCAGTAGACCGAGTCAAGCCAGACCAACTAGGAGCGAGTGAACTCAGTCTGGGTCAACCTGACTCGAGCCACTTATTTTTTGCCTCGGTAAATGTGCCAAAGATTTCACCGTGACTTGATAAAAAAAAAATTTCTGGCTGGATTATTATTTTAGAAGAATTGACAGATTATTCCTTGGTTAGCATATTATTTGATTTAGATATGTGCATTGGATTATTTCATGGGTTATTTTACAAGGATTAGTTTGGGTTGTGTTAAGTGGGCCCAAGCCAAACCCATTTAAGCTGTTGATATTGTGTCTCTTTTGATGAGACATTATTATTGAAGAAGAGGCAGCCACACACCATTATCTATTGTCAACCCCGTAAAAAATATCAAAATGTTTTTGGTTGGGAGTCCATGAAGGAGAAACTTATTGTTATATTTATTGTCAACCCTATCAAAAATATTAAATTTATTTGTGGTTGGGAGTCCATGATGGGGGAACTTCATCCCCGTCAAAAATATCAAATTTATTTGTGGTTGAGAGTCCATGACGGAGGAACTTCATCCCTGTCAAAAATATCAAAATTTTAGTGGTTGGAAGTCCATGACGGAGGAACTTATTGTTATATTTATGTTACTTTACCCCATTAATATCATATATTACTCTACCACTTGAGAGTTGTTATCTTGTGGAGGGACATGGTGGTGGAGTTGGACACTTCAGAACAATGTCTTAGCGGCTAGGAGTGATTTACTCTCACTGATATTATACCAGTTGGGCCTCATGAACGAGAGCACCAACATGAGGGGGAGTGTTGGAAGATGAAGGCATATTATACAACAAATGATTTTATAAATCATTTGCAACAAGCTAGAAGTTCATGCTATTCTCTCACCCCCAGTTTGAGGGGGAGTGTTGGAAGATAGGGCCCAAGCCCACACGACTAAGGAAGAATCACATATTGAAGTGTATTAGAAGATGGGCCCAAGCCCATAAGACCAAGGAAGACCCATGGATCCAAGAGATATAGAAGCTAGGCTCAAGGCCCATATATCAAGGAGAAGGCCCATAGGCCCACATACATTGATGGCAGGATGGTAAATAAAGGGTCATCTCAAAGAGATGACATTGATGTAATTAAGCTAAAGTTTTAGGGTTAAAACCATAAACCCTAAACCCTACGTGCATGGGTATTATTATAATATTATATTTTAATAAATCTATAAATAGAGCTTCAGGGGGAGGGTTAGGAATAATACATTCCATAACCCTTCTTCCTTCGGTTTTCTCCCAATGGGTTTCTTTCCCTTTTTCTCCATGAGCTAAATTCATGGACTCCTAAAAATCACCAATTTTCTTGACAAAAAGAGTCAAGTTCTTTGGAAATGTATTCTTTGGTTTTATCAGGCTGAAGTATTTTTATATTCTGACCAAACTGAGTGAGCACCATAACAGGAAAGACTTAAGTATCAATGGTATATCAAAACACTGCTTAAATAGAAACAACCAAGTGGTACGAGTGAAGTCATCAATAAATGTTATAAAATACCTGACTTGAGAAGTATTTGAGATGATCAAGGGTCCCCATACATCAGTATGAATTAATGAAAATGGAGTAATACTTTTGACTTCTGGACTAGGTGAGTATCGACTCCTTTGATGTTTACTCAGTTGACAAACTTCACAATTAAACTCAGACCTGACTTTAAGAGTTGGAAACATATAATGAAGAGATTGTAAAGATGGATGTCCCTACTGGTTGTTCCATAGCCTTGTCTCATTTTCACTGGTGGAAACAATATTTATTTTTGGCACATCTAGGTAGTATAACCCCCCTTGTTCATAGCCTCTACCAATCACTTACTTCATTATAAGATCCTGAAATATACACGAAGTGGGTGAGAAGGTGATAAAGTATTAAGCACTTAGCCAATACTACCCAAAATACCAGCCTGTTAGGAGAGGAAGACATAGGTACTTCACCCCAGGACCAGAACAATACACCCCATGTCCACGGTGGCTTAACACGCAACGACGGGTGTCGGGTCAAGATCCCATAATCCCTTACGACAACCACGTCCGGGGCTCGCGACACCCACACCGGGACTCCCCTTGGGGATTCGAACTCACGACGAGCCGACGACCATGGCGGCGCAACAACACTGGCCTTACCAGTAATTTTAATCCAGCCTCTGCGCGCCCCGGGAATCGAACTTGCAACGTGGCACCCGCTTTGATACCAAATGTTAAGCACCTAGCCAATATTACCCAAAAGACCGGCCTGTTAGGAGCAGAAAACATAGGTACTTAACCCCAGGACCATAACATAGTGTAATTAAAATACATTGTCAGTTGACAAACAGATAACATATTCAAATGGAAGGTAGAAACAAATAGAATATCAGTGAGCAGAAGTGGATCCTTTCCCTTCAACCTTGGTTTGAGAACTGACAGCTATAGAAAAAAACTTATGTGAATGACACGGAGGTACAAAATGTAAAAAATGTCGGTTACCTGTAAGATGCTTGGAGGCTCCTGAGTCAATTATCTAGGATGAAGATGAGGCAGATAGCATACCTGAAGCAGTGGTAGTAACGGTATTTAATGAGGAACTTGGAGAAGAACCCATCATTTTCTGAAACAACTCATATTCTTCATCAGTAAATTTTTTTCTTTTCAGTTGATTTTGGGGGCTGATCCTCCTTTGTATCACCAACCAAGGCTTGATTATCCTTTTTCAAGTCTAAGTTGCCATTGGCATTATAAATTATTTCTCCATAGTGACCATTTTTCCATAGTAACTCCTTTCCTTGTAATAGCATGTATCGATAGCGTGACCATATCTCCCTCAATGAGTGCATTCTTTCCACAATTTTCCATGATTTTGATTAGCCAACTAATCACAATTGTATCATCTTTTAACCATTTGTTATAAAAATGTCTTCTTGATCAATAGGTGGTCCACGGTTGGTGAGATGACCAAGTAGGCCCTTTGTTATAAGAAACCTCTGAACCAATGTGGACCAACTCATAAAATTTGATACCCTTTGTAAGGATATTGTGGTAATTCTGAATATACCTCCTTTTCTACTCACATTTTCTTTAGCCATAATAGGCACTTTAACAAAAATAATTCTCCAAAAAATTCTAATCAAAATATCCAAGTAGTATTCTTCAAACAACTTGGTGCATGGAGAAATTTAGCATTGACGCTAAACAATCATTATTTTGATTTTTTCTGAGTAAATAATCACTCATAATAGACTCAATTTCAATCTTATATATTAGGGAAATCTTGTTCCCATGGAAAAAAAAAATTTCCAACAATCTGATCATGGACTGGTCTTGGTTAACAGAAATTCCAAACTGACAAAACTACTTTGATAGCTTCTTCTAGATCGAGAGGCATTCATATCCACAATCTCATAAGATGAAAAACATTTACATACTCATATTTAAATCATCTTCTAAATCTGGAAACCAGTAACATGAAGTAATAAAAAAATTAATTAAGGAAATTATCTCACCCTTTTTTATCTTCCTTCACAAGGAGCCTTCTATGAGTGGTGTTGATCATATCTTATTAGAGCATTCTTTTTTATGTAGGGATCCTAAATTTAATTCTTTGATACCTGTTGAATTTAGGATCCCTTTTTCAATATTCTGAGCAAGGGAAGAGAGAAATAAAAAGGAGAAAAGGGGAAGAAGGCTCTTGGGTAGCGAGAAGAAGAGAAGAGGAACAAGGTGTGCACCAAGCAAAGAGAGATTTACTCAAGAGAAAATTGTAGAACTTGAATAATTCCGAATTACAACACCTCTATTTATAGTAGAGGAAGTGATAGAGTCCTTATACAGTTAACCTTTAAATCTCCTATTCACATTCCAACTCTAACTCTCTAAGATAACTCAATCATGAAAGGATAGCACAATCTAATAGAGCTCTAATATAAGTTGAACTATAACTCTTCTTCAATAACGTGAAAATAAGGAGGAAACCAGCTCATGGCCTTATCCTTGTGGGTCCCACTTGATCTTCCAGCTGATATTGATATGATTCTAGCTCATGGTATCTTTGTGGGTCCCACTTGATCTTCAAGTCTTCTAACTAATTTCAGCTTGTGCTTATTATCTTCTTAACTTGTGCTAGCTTGGGTGAGGACTCTTCTTGGCATCCCATGTCCTCAGGTCCCACAACTCGTGCACCATGGTGGGTAGCACATTGTAACATACTTCTTCCCCTCAATCTAGGGGGTAATGACAATGATCCCAACTTGAACCAAATAACATAGATATAATAATAAGCTCATCTATCATGGTGTCCTGTTATGGACTCAATAACACACCGAGTCACCCAGAGGAGGAGACAATGACTCACAAAGTGCACTAGATTAACTTTCAGTATTTATGTTGCTTTCAGTTTGATTTTTCATTAATTATGTAATGAGCAAGGACGCAGGGGTAAAATTGGCATTGTTAGCCTAAAACACTTATGATGTGAAGGAAATAGAAGAAAGGCAAGTTAGGAATTAGGGTAAATAGGATTGGGAGTTCTCCTTGACAAGCACTAGGGTTGGGAGGTCTCCTTGACGAGCTCCAAGGTATGTTCTTGATTTGATCCTTTATTATTTTTCATATTTGAATTATGTTTGTATTAAGACTATTCAAAATCAAGGGAGGAAGGGATTGAATTCTCTTTTCTGAGTTAAGGAAGAGCTTTAGCCTCTTCCATGACATAGCTGAGAGAAGGAAGGGTTTGTACCTCAATCCGTGCCTCAATCCAAGCAAGGAGAGAAGGGGTTTGGATTGGATACTTAAGCAACATATTGAAAGAGGAAACTTTAATCTCTTTTCCGAGTGTAGGAGGGTTAGAAATTCATAACCTCTTTTACATGGGCAGTAGCAGTCTCCAAGAGAACCCCTACCTCATTGACGTGAGTCTAAAAGTGGGTTTCATCCATTGTGATCCAGATTAGCACAATTAACCTTCTAGTGACATAGAAGAATACAAAAAGGAAACTCCTTTTCAAGGATCACGATATTAAGAGGAGAAAATGGAATCTTTGTTGTATTACTTGATCCTAAACCTTCCTAACGTGCTGGATTCTCAATTACTTCACCGAGTTACTAGATCCATGGCTAGGGACCATAAAATGTCCCAACCCGGGCACCGACTCTCAAAGGTTGAAATGGGTGATAAGTGTGTAATGCCTATCATTCACAAGACAGGGATAAAAGATCCACGAATACATATAAAAAGTCTCAGTGGACTTAAAACACCCATATATATATGTGTGTGTGTGTGTGTGTGTGTCTGTGTATAAAGGTAAACCAATCGAAGCAACAAACAAGAGGTTGGCCAAAAGGGGTAAGTGAAAGTCAAATAAGGGATGGTAGGAGAAAGATAACTGACAAAAATGGGTAAGTGAGATATTTTCCTGATATTATTGATCAATAACATCAACTCAAAAAGTGACACAAAAAATTGGCTTAAATTTGAAATTTTCAATGCAACAAGATACCATCATGACCTTTGATTCTTCCAATGCAAATATATCCTTAAATATAGATCAGATTGACGTGAAATGTTCTCCTTTTGAAACTAGAATTAAATACATTTCATACAAGTATAACTACTTTTCATAAAATATACATTTTGAGATAAATAATCTGATAGATTTTGGTCTCTGTAATCTGGTAAAAGTAAGTACTCTTTCTACTTGTGCCAGCATAACCATTAACAATTCCAAGATCAATATCTCCGTATAAAAAACTTAGATCGAGAATTGGTTGAATAGGTAAGAAAATATACTTATATATATTTCTTTTGATATATAATTATCCATATAAAGTCTCGTTCTTGATAGCATAAAATATCTTCAAAGTTTAAGCTTTCTGCACAGCTTGAAACTCTTGTGCAATCTTACCTTTGCTGCTTCAAATATTGATTTCTCTTTGTATAAAACTTTGATCGCCAAAATTCATTTTTCTTTAGAAAGTATATTTCAATATATTTTTGTCAATATATAATATGAAATATGAAAAGCTCATTATAGAGGTAAAAACACAAAGAAAACAACAAGCATAGGGACTGAAAAGAGAAAAAAAGATAAATACGAACCTAAATTGCTAGAGATAATAGATCAGAAAATATCACAATAACTTTGTAGATTGATCGAGTCAACTCATAGAACCTCTTTTGATACCATGTTGAATTTATGGAAAAGATAAATACTTCATTGACTTGATGTAATCAGAGTACATGAACCCTTGTTTATAATAGAGGAAAGTAGTAGAGTCCAATTACAATTAAACTACCCTTGTCCCAATTACAGCCAAACTCTAAGACTTAAAGATAAGTACTAGAATAATTAAATAACTTGACATAAATAGAAGACTAACATAACTAAAACACCTTTAAAAGGAAACTCTTCTGTGAGACCTCCTTCCATATTAATTATGGCTCTGTAAGACTTCTTATTGTGAGAGTCATGTAAGACTTCTTTATTTGCTCCTCCTCAACAATACGTCATGAAATGTTTTGGGAGACAATTTTTGCTGAAACAAATTACTTTCTACAACTATAAGGTCTCATTAGTGTATTTTTTCAGGAAAGTTGGCAAAGTATTTCTTGTCAAAAATTCATCTTTGGGGACCAGTGCCTCATTTTACCTGGATACACATTTCCTGTAGAAAATTCTTACAAGGAAAATTCTGTGGCAATGCATTTTTTTATGAAACATATAACTTTCTACAACTATAAGGACTTGTTAGTTCATTTTTCAGGAAACATTGAAAATTTTGTTCTATTATAAATATGTCTCCAATGATCATTCGTGCCTCATGTTTCCAAGAAACTCTTTTCTAGCTGAAAATTCTTACATGGAAATTTTTTTGTTAAGGCAATTTTTGCTAAAACAAATTATTTTCTAGTACTATAAGGATTTTTTGTGCATTTTTTCTAAAATGTTGGAAAATTACTTTTAGTAAAAATATGTCTCCAAGGACCATTCATGCCTCATGCTTCTTAGAAACATTTTTTCAGCTAAAAACTTTTATCGGGAAAATTTTGTGCTAAGGCAATTTTTTTCTGCAACAAATTACTTTCTAAAAGTATAAGGCCTTGTTAGTGCCTTTTTTCCAGAAACATTGGAAATGGTAAGGCGATATTTTTTTAAACAAACTATTTTCTACAACTATATGGACTTGTTAGTGCATTTTTTTTCAGGAAATGTTGGTGCTTGAAAATGGGCCCAAGCCCACACGACCAAGGAAGGCCCACATATCCAAGAGTGTCAGAAGATTGACCCAAGCCCATGAGATATGGACCCACCACGATCACACGAGCTGGTAGGATCCACCATGCTCGAGTCATCACATGAGTTGGAGTCCTTAACACATGAGTTGGAAGATTTGGCACGAGCTAGAATCCTTATCACATGAGTTAGAAGATTTGGCAAATGTTCTTAGATTAATGTAATTGATTTATTTTCCCTTAATTTACATAGATTTGGATAATCATGATTGATGTTATTAGGTCTAAGTTCCAGGGGCATAATTGTATTATTGTAGTTTGATTAAGCTATAAATTGAACTTCAGGGGAAGGGTTATGATATCAAGTTCATAATCTCTTCTTCCTCCTGTTCTCTCCCAATGAGTGTCTTTCTCTTTTTCTCCATGAGCTAAAACCATGGTTTTTTGAAAATCAACATGGTATTAGAGCATTAATTTTTGGGATTCGTAGCTATGATATTATAAAATTCCAAACCCTTTTTTATTTTTTATTTTTTATTTTTTATTTTTTATTTTTTATATTTACCATGTCCTTGTTTCTTTTCCACAGTAATTGCCACCGGGCTAATATACCGGAGGCAACCACCAGCGAGTCCATCATATGCTTGTTTTTGCTTCTGCCGATGAAGTCTCTGTTTTCTCTGGCACTCGTCACTAATGCAAAGGCTGGGGCACTAGAAAAGTCTCGTCGGCAGACCCACCATCAGACTCGGATATGCCATTATTTTATTCCTCATCAACAAACAACAAGAAGGGCTAGACTGGAGCCACCATGCCATGACGGCGTCACTAACGTCACTCACAAGACCTGCCATTACATTACTCACTGACGTCACCCTGTTAGTCTCAGTTACTGGACTATCCGTAGTTCCACCATGGTCGAGGGTCATCAGTGCTTATCCGAGATGAAATCTCCAGCGACTCCATGGACATGAGAAGAAGCACCATGCAGTGCACATGGATGCCAAATCGAAGACGTAAAATCCTTCCCTGCCTCTCTGAGAATTATTCACTCTGCCATCACGGTTCCGATAAGTATACTTTCTCTGCTTGGATTATTCCCGAGCTTACTACTATCAATGCTGAAATTTTTTTTGCTGTTGTTCCCATCATCCTTTGCTTTTCGGCCGTTCTACATTGGCATCATCTTCAATCTCGCCGGAAATACTCTACATCATCCTTTGCTGTCGTTGCTTCATTGTGAGCTGAAGATTACTGGATCATCGCGACTGCTTCACCATTTGATTTCCGTCCAAAATTATTGTCTAATCGTATCTGATTTCAAGAGATCTCTGATTGATCTCAGGAGAAAAATATTGTTGAGGGCTAATTATAACTACTTTCCAGAATCTCCTTCTGCAAATAACTTTCGGCGAGAGGAGGAAGACGAAAATATGTTTTGATTTCTGGCATTTTGTTTATTTCTAGAACCAGCAATACTCATAGACTGGTAATAGATTGCTGAGTTCGTTTCTACTTATAGCCATAAAGGGATTCCAGGGATTTGTTTTCACTGTTGCCTCTCCGAGATTTCTCCGCCGTCGATTCTTGCTCTATTAATTTGGAAGCAGTTTTTCCCTTTATTTCTGCCTCTACCAGATCGTTACTGGTAATTATACATGCTGCTGATTTATTTCCAGAAAATCCTCTTATCGATATCTTGAATTTAATATTCCATGAAGAGAGTTCTACTATCCCTCGTTGTTCGAGGAAGATGATACTGTTGCTGTTGATATTGGGAAGTTCTGTTTGATACTATTATTCAGTAACTTATTGATAATTCCACCACATGCATACTTATTTTCATTGCTATTTTCATTGCTAGATCTCTGCTTTCCATTTTTTGTTTCTTTTTAGAGAGTCCAAAATCCAGAAAAATTTTTGAACAACCTGTCTGTTTGGTGCCGAGAGGAAGACAAAGGCACTGTTGAATAAATAAATGTTTCCTAACTTAGGAAACATTTAATCGACACACTGGTTCTGCCGAGCAACCTGGTTTTGTTCCGCCGGGTTAACCTAGTAGGTCGGACCAACCTGGTCTGGGTCAACTCAGACATGGCCCACTTATTTTCTACCTCGGTATATATTTCCAAGTTTTACACATATTTCTGTCGTGACTCAGCTATATTGGTCTGCTATTTGACTCGGCGTGACTCGATACTTTTTCTCTGGGTGGATTATTATTTTGAAGTATTCGCAACATATTCCTTGGACAACATATTATTTGGTGCAGATACTCACATTAGATTATTTCATGGGTCCTTTTACAAGGATTTTCTTTATTTTGGTATGTGTTATTGGGCCTAGGCCTATTTTAGCTACTGCTATTGTGTCTCTTTGGATGAGACTTTACAATTGAAGAAGTGGTGACCTCAACATCCTATCTTCCTCTTTACCCATTACTCATTGGTTATTTGACAACCTTTCTCCTACCATCCTTTATTTGACTCTGACATATCTTTGGGCCAACCCTTATTTGTAACCTTATGAGTGTTGCTACAGTTGGGAGTTCAATTCCATCATGCATACATATGGGTGTTTTAAGTCCAGTGAGACTTTTTTATATATATACTTGTGGGTCTTTTATCGTCGTCTTGTGAATGACAGGCATTACCCACTTATCACCCATTTCTACCTGTGACAGTCAGTGCTCGGGCTGGGACACCGTGATGGAGGACCTTATTAGTACATATATTATACCTCCTTTAATTCACATTTATTACTCCTATCACTTGAGAGTCGTTGTCCTGTGGAGGGACATGGTGTTGGAGGTGTTTGATTATACTTCTGAGTATAGAGTGTGTTCCAACCTACTGGAGTATGGAGCCATGTCATATGGCTTGGAGTGATTTTACTCTCACTTGTCTTATGCCAGCTGGGCCTCATGGTAGAGCTACCAGCGTGGGGGGAGTCTTGGAAGATATGGAGGACTGCCATTTTATATGAGAAGATCCTATACATCATTTGCAGCAAGTTGGGAGTTCATGATGTTCTCTCACCCCCAACTTGAGGGGGAGTGTTGGAAGATGGGCCCAAGCCCATAAGATATAGACCCACCATGATCACATGAGCTGGTGGGAACCACCATGATCACGTGAGGTGGCATGAGGAGTCATCACATGAGTTGGAAGATTTGGCAAATGTTCCTAGATTAATTTAATTGATTTATCTTCCCTTGATTTACATCGATTTGGATAATCATGATTGATGTAATTAGGTTTAACTTCCTGGGGCATAATTGTAATCCTGTGTTTGATTAATCTATAAATTGAGTTTCAGGGGAAGGGTTAGGATATCAAGTCCATAACCTCTTCTTCCTCTTATTTTCTCCTAATGGGTGTCTTTCACTTTTTCTCCATGAGCTAAATCCATGGAGTCCTGAAAATCAATAGTTGAAAAAGTATTTCTAGTAAAAATATATCTCCTGAAACCATTAGTGCCTCATGTTTCCTGGAAACAATTTTCTAGATGAAAATTCTTAAAAGGCAAATATTGTGGATAGGCAGTTTTTTTTCTGAAACCAAATACTTTCTACAACTATAAGACCTTATTAGTGAATTTTTAAAGAATCGTTCAAAATGAATTTATAGTAAAAATATGTCTCTAGAGACCACTTCTTCCTCATGTTTCTAGGCGACACTTTTCAAGCTAATAATTTTTACCAGGAAAATTTGGTAAGTGAATTTTTGTGGAAACAAATTACTTTCAACAACTACAAGGCCTTATTAGTGCATTTTTCTATAAAGTTGGAAAAATATTTCTAGTAAAAATACGTCTCCAAGGAGCATTAGTGCCTCATGTTTCCTTGAAATAGTTTTCTAGATTTAAATTTTTACTTGGGAAATTTTGTGACAAGGCAATTTTTTGTTGAAACAAATTACTTTCTACAACTATAAGACCTAGTTAGTGCATTTTTATGGGATCTTTGGTAAAGAATTTGTTGTAAAAATACATCTCCATGGACCATTAGTGACTCATATTTCCTGGAAAAACTTTTATAGTTGAAAATTCGTCTCAATAAAATTTTGATGTAAGGCAATTTTTGTAGAACCAAATTACTTTCACAAACTATAAAGCCTTGTGAGTGAAATTCTTCAGGAAACATTGGAAAAATATTTCTAGTAAAAATACATCTCCAGGGACCATTTGTGTCTGATGTGACTTGGAAACACTTTTTCGAGCTGAAAATTCTTACAAGGACAATTTTGTGGTAAGGCAATTTTTTATGAAAGTGATGGAAGATAGGGGCCCAAACCCACATAACCAAGGAAGACTCACATATCCAAGTGTATTAGAAGATGGGCCTAAACCCATAAGACCAAGGAAGACCCATGCATCTAAGAGATATGGAAGACCCATAGATAAAAAAGAAAGTCCATAGGCCCACATACAAGGATGACAGGATGGTAAATAAAGGGTCATCTCATAGAGATGACATTGATGTAATTAAGTTAAAGTTCCACAGTTAAAACACTAAACCCTAAACCCTAATTTTAAGGGTATTATTGTAATATAGTAGTTTCATTAATCTATAAATAGAGCTTAACGGGGAGGGTTAGGGAAACAAGTCCATAACCCATTCTTCCTCTCGTTTTCTCCCGATGGGTTCTCTCCCTTTTTCTCCATGAGCTAAATTTATGGAGTCCTGAAAATCAAAATGGTATCAAAGCTTTGAATTTTAGGACTCATAGTATGGTTTTTCTTATTCCGGATTTCTTTCTTCTTCGTATTTTTTCTTCTTTCTTCTTCTTTCTCGTTATTTTCTTTCCCAAACTATAGTTTTTTTCAAGTAAAGGTATTTCTTTGTTCTACCGTTGCCTAATCTTTCATCATCTTGTTATTAGTTTTCTTGGTTGTCTAATTGAAACTAATGATTTAAGCCTGGAAGTCTCTAATTTGAACCTTAGTTTTCTTGGTTCCGCCGACGAAGTCTCTGTGTTCACTGGTACTCATCAACGGTGCAAAGACCGACGCACTAGAAAAATCTACGGTTGTCGACCCATCGTCGCCGAAAGTCTCTGCCTATGGCTTTTGTGGGGTCTTGAGAAGGACACTCCGGCCCTTACAAAAGATTCATGTTACTATTTCTGGAGACTGGCACTGGAGACGACGACTCCTCATGGCAAGGAAGTCACACTGGCAATCGGACTCTGTTCCCGCCGATTTATCACCGAGTAACCTGCCATTGAGTTATTTTTTTCCTAAAATTATCGAAGTTCTTCGTTGGCCTTCACTCTGCTCTATCGGTAGCCTTTGCTACAACTAGAAATATTTTTCCGTTGCACCGGAGAAGAAAACTTCTCACGGCGAGGAAGTTGTTGAGCATTGATCTGTTGATGTTTACAATCCGCCGAACGAGATGTCTCTCCGTTTTTTCCGTTCTGGAGGTGGAAAACGATCACTGCCGTAGGAAAGATCATTGCTACCCACTTCGAAAAGTTATTCTGCGTTTCGGTTTTCCAGAAGTTGCCGTCGTCAAAATCTTACCCTCATCGTGCTTGATTACCGATGATGTCTCTTATTTCAGAAAGTTTCCATTTCTGTTTCGTCTTCAAGATCTCTCTGCTAGATTTCTGTTATTCAAAAAATTTCCTCCCAAAGAATTCTGTTTCTGCTCTGTTTGGAAGTCGGGAAGAAGACACACTGTTCAAATATTTCATGTTTCCTAAGTTTTGAAACATGAAATAATCAGCGCCGGTTCAGTGCAGCCCGCGCCCGTTGCAGCCCAACTCGAATCGGATCGAGTTCCATGTCGACCCGAGGGTAATACTTATACACCAGCCTCACCGAGTCAACTCGGAACAACTCGGTTTGGGTCTACCCGGACAGGGTCAACTCGGGTCTAGGTCAACCTAACTCGGGCCACTTATTTTTTTACCTCAGTACATGTGCCAGAGTTTTATACAAATTTCGGTGCGACTCGGTAATTTTTTCTCTGGCTTGATTATTACTTTGTAGAATTGACAGATTATTCCTTGGTCAGCATATTATTTAGTACAAATACTTGCATCTGATTATTTCATGGGTCATTTTATAAGGATTATTTTGGTTCGGGTTAAATGGGCCCAAACCAATTTCAGCTGCTGCTATTGTGTCTCTTTTGATGAGACATTATTATTGAAGAAGAGGTGAACTCATCCCATTATTTATTTGTCCATGTACAAAAATATAAAAAATATTTGTGGTTGGGATTTCATGACGGAGGAACTTAATACCCCTTCAAAAATATAAAAAATATTTGCGGTTGGGATTCCACGACAGAGGAACTTTATACCCCGTCAAAAATATCAAAATTATTTGTCGTTGGGATTCCATGATGGAGGAACTTCATACCCCGTCAACAATATAAAAAATATTTGCGGTTGGGAGTCCATGACAGAGAAACTTAATACCCCGTCAACAATATAAAAAATATTTGCTGTTGGGAGTCCATGATGGAGGAACTTATTATTAATTTATGTTACTTCCCCCCATTAATGTTATATTACTCTACCACTTGAGAGTCATTATCTTGTGGAGGGACACGATGGTGGAGGTGGACACTTCAGAGCAATGCCAATAGACACACTACCTACAGAAGACGGAGTGTGCTCTACATCTAGCATGAGTTAAGACTGGAGTATAAAGCAATGTCTTACCGGTTAGGAGTGATTTACTAGCTACGAGAGCACCAGAGTGAGGGGGAGTGTTGAAAGATGAAGGAATATTGGAAGATGTGCCATTTTATACAAAAAATATTTTATACATCATTTGCAGCAAGCTGGGAGTTCATATTGTTCTCTCAACCCCAGCTTGAGGGGGAGTGATGGAAGATAGGGTCCAAGCCCACACGACATGGGAAAGACCACATATCCAAGTGTATTAGAAGATGGGCCCAAGCCATAAGACCAAGGAAGACCCATGCATCCAAGAGATATAGAACATGGGCTCAAGGCCCATAGATCAAAGAGAAGGCCCATAGGCCCACATACAATGATGATAGGATGATAAATAAAGGGTCATCTCATAGAGATGCATTCATTTAATTAAGTTAAAGTTTCAGGGTTAAAACCCTAAACCCTAAACCCTAAGTTCAAGGGTATTGTTTTAATACAATAGTTTCATTAATCTATAAATAGAGGTTCAGGAGAGCATTAGGAAAACAAGTCCATAACCCATTCTTCATCTGGTTTTATCCCAATGGGTCTCTCTCCCTTTTTCTCCATGAGCTAAATTCATGGAGTCCTGAAAATCAACAGAAACAAATTACTTTCCACAACTATAAGGCCTTATTTTGTATATGTAAATAATATATTGGAAAAGTAATTCTAGTAAAGATACATTTGCAGAGGTCATTTGTTCCTCAAGTTTCTTGGAAACTCTTTTCTAGATGAAAATTCTTAACACGAAATTTTGAGGTATGAAATTTTTTTCTAACACAAATTATTTTCTACAACTATAAGGCTTTCTTAGTGAATTTTTTTTCAAGAAAGTTGGCGAAGTATTTCTAGTAAAAACACATCTCTAGGGGCCATTAGTGTCTCATGCATCTTGGAAACACTAATTTTGTTGAAAAAAATTACATCGTCAACAATAAGGCCTTGTTTGTCCATTTTAATGACACAATGGAAATAATTTTCTATTAAAAGTACTTCTCCAGGGATCATTCATGCCTCATGTTTCCTAGAAACACTTTTCTAGCAAAATTTTCTTTACAAAAAAATTTAGTGGTAAGACAATTTGTGTTGAAACAAATTACTTTTTACAACTATAGGGCGTTGTTAGTGCATTTTTTCAAAAACGTAGGAAAACTATTTATAGTAAAAATACATCCCGAGTACCATTTGTGCCCTATGTTTCTTGGAAAAAAACTTTTAGCTGAAAATTTTGTTGTAAGGCAATTTTTACTGAAACAAATTCTTTTTTAACACTATAAGGCCTTGTTAGTGGTTTGTTTTCTTTAGAAAAAGATAGAAAACTATTTCTAGTAATAATACATCTCTAGGGACTATTAGTTCTTCATTTTTACTAGAAACCCTTTTTTTCCTGAAAATTCTTTGCAAGAACAATTAGTTATAAGAAATTTTTTGCTGAAACATATTACTTTCTCAAACTATAAGACCTTGTAAGTGTATTTTTTTTAGGAAAGATTGCAATATTATTCTAGTACCAATACGTCTCCAGGGCCCATTAGGGCCTCTACTTTCTTGGAAACACTTTTTTGGCAAAAACTTCTTACTAGGAAAATTTTGTGGTAAGGCAATTTTTTGTGAAACAATTTTTTTCTACAACTATAAGACCTTATTAGTATATTTTTTCAGGTAATGTTGGAAAAGTATTTCCAGTAAAAATACATCTGTAGGGACCATTCGTGCCTTAAGTTTGGAAGAAACAATTTTTTAGTTTAAACTTTATACCTGGAAAATTATGAGGTAAGGCATTTTTTGTTGAAACAATTACTTTCATCAACTATAAGGCTTTGTTAGTGCATTTTTTCATGAAAGTTGTCAAAGCACTTCTAGTAAAAATGTGTCCAGGGACCATTAGTGCCTCATGTTTCCTAGAAACACTTTTCTTGCAGAAAATTATTACCTGGAAAAATTTGTTGTAAGGCAATTTTTTAAAAAAAAATACTTTATACAACTATAAGGCCTTGATAGTGCATTTTCTCAGAAATTTTTGGAAAGTTATTTCAAGTAAAAATAAGACTCCAGGGACCATTAGTGCCTCATGTTTCCATGAAATACATTTCTAGCTAAAAATTGTTATAATGAAATTTTGGTGAAGAGGCATTTTTTTGTGAAACAAAATACTTTCTCAAACTATAAGGCCTTGTTAGTGCATTTTATGGCAAACATTGGAAATATATATCTAGTAAAAATAGGTCTCGAGCAACCATTAGTGCCTCAATTTTCTTGGAAACACTTCTCTAGCTAAAAATTCTTACCAGGAAAGTCAGTGGTCAATCATTTTTTGTGGAAACAAATCATTGTAATACAATAAGGCCTTGCTAGTGCATTTTTTCAAGAAAGTTGGAGAAGTATTTCTAGTAAAAATACGCCTCTAAGGACCATTAGTGCCTCATGTTTTCCTGGATTCACTTTTCTTGCAAAAAAATCTTACAGGGAAAATTTTGTGGCAATGCAACTTTTGCTCAAAACAAATTACTTTCCTGGATTAACAATTTTTTGCTGAAACAAATTACTTTCTACAACTAAAAGGCCTTGTTAGTGCAATTTTTCAAGAAACATTGGAAAAAATTTTCTAGTAAAAATAATTCTCGAGGGACTATTTCTACCTCATTTTCCTGGAAATACTTTTCAAGCTGAAAATTCTTACCAAGGAAATTTTGTGGAAATGCAACTTTTGCAGAAACAAATTACTTGCTACGACTATAAGCCTTTGTTAGTGCATTTTTTTTCAAAACCGTTGGAAAAATATTTTTAGTAAAAATAAGTCTCCGGGGACCATTCCTACCTCATGTTTTCTAAAAAAAAAATTCTTACCTGTAAAATTTTGTGTTAAGGCAATTTTTCTGAATCACATTACTTTCTACTACTATACGGCCTTGTTAGTGTATTTTTCAAGAAATGTTGGAAAAGAATTGCTAGTAAAAATTTAAATCCAAGGACCATTTTTTTGCCTCACGTTTCTTGGAAAACTTTTTATTAGGGAAAATTTATGGTAACACAATTTTGTTGAAACAAATTATTTTCTAACATTATAAGGCCTTGTTAGTGTATTTTTCAGGAAATTTGGAAAAATATTTCTAGTAAAATGGTTATTCTGAAAAAAAATCATAATAATGATCATTTAGTGTCAATGCTAAATCTCTCCATTAACCGAGTTAATTAAGGAACTACATGGTTTTTTTTATTAATTGGAGTTTTTTTTAAATTACATATTATGGCTGAAGACAACATTAGTAACAACATTGATATACTCAAAATTACTTTGATACCCTTGTGAGGGGTATCGAACTACATGAGGTGGTCCACATCAGTTCACCGGTTTCTTATAACAAAAAACCTTCTTGGTCACCTTACCAATTGTGGACCACCAGATGTAGAGGATATTTTTTATAACAAGTTGTTGAGAAATGATACTTTGGTTATTAGTTGGCTTATAAACAACATGGAAGAATATGTTTCCAACAATATTATTTGTAGAATTTAGGATCTCTTCAAAGGAACTTTAGATCACCAAGAAAGAAGAAGAAGAAGAAGAGAGAAGGAGAAGAGAAGTAGAAGAACAAGGAAGGAGAGAGTTTGGATTAAGAGAGAAGAGGGATCCATCAAAAAGAAAAATGAGGGCTGGACGAATTTGTGGAAAGAGAGGAGAGTGCTTCAGTGCCCTACCTCTTAGCCAATGCCTTTATTTATAGTTTTACAATGCCCTTAGGGCTACAACTTGATAAAACAAAAGACATAAAAGGAACACATATTTACACTTCTATGCCAACTTTATGGAAAGTACCGTATTTTACACATATGCCACTCCTTTGACGTGTGGGCTTCTTGTCTTGAGCTCGTGGGCTTGAGCCCATCTTCCAACACTCCCCCTCAAGCTGGCAGAGAAAAGACATCATAAATACCTAGCTTGACACATATAAACGATAGGATTTTAGATGTAACGGTTTAGTGAGAATGTCAGCTACTTGCTCTTGAGATGACACATGTTTGAGAGAGATTATTCCTGCTTGAAACTTCTCCCGTATAAAATGACAATCCACCTCAATATGTTTAGTTCTTTCATGAAAAACTGGATTTGAAGTGATATGAATGGCTGCTTGATTATCACAATGCAGTTTCATGGGCCCCTTTTTATAAAAACCTAGTTCGGTAAGAAGGGTCTTGACCCATAAAAGTTCATTAACGGTATGGGCTATACCTCTGTATTCTGCTTCGGCGCTAGATCTTGCAACCACATTTTGCTTCTTACTTTTTCCATGTAACCAAGTTTCCCCCAACCAGAGTACAATATCTTGATGTAGATTTTCTATCATCAAGAGATCCAGCCCAATCTGCATCTGAGAAGCCTTCTATGTTGAAGTGCCCATATTTTTTATACAGCAATCCTCTTCATGGAGCTCCTTTTAGATAACGTAATATTCTCTCTAAAGCTTGCCAGTGGGTCATTTGTGGTTTGTGTATGAATTGACTCACCACACTTACTACATATGATATGTCTGGCCTAGTTACCGTGAGATAAATCAATTTTCCCATGAGTCTTTGATATTTGCCAATATCAATATCTTCTTCATTTGTGGCACATAATTTTACATTTGTATCCATAGGTGTGTCAATTGGTCTACAACCTTTCATTCCTATTTCTTCAAGGAGATCTAAGACATTTTTCCTTTGAGACAATATCATCCCATGTTTGGATTGAAGAACTTCTATACCCAAAAAATATTTAAGCATACCAAGGTCTTTAGTCTTGAATTCCTGACATATCATCTGCTTCACCTCTTGTATGCTCAAAGCATCATCACCAATTAAGATAATATTATCCACGTATACGGCCAATAATATTTTCCCTTTGACCTTATCTTTATAATATATGGAATGATCAACTGAGCACCGATGAAAACCAAATCGTAGGAGTGTTTGACTAAATTTATCAAACCAAGCCCGAGGGGACTGCTTAAGCCCATATAAAGACTTTTTTAACCAGCATACTGACTCCCCCTCAACCACATAACCAGGAGGTTGAACCATATAAATTTCCTCACTGATATCACCATTTAAAAAAGCATTTTTAACATCCAACTGATAGACGGGCCATGAGGAGTTAGTAGCAATAGATAAGATGATGCGCACATAATTCAATTTTGCAACAGTAGAGAAGGTCTCCTCATAATCTATCCCATAGCACTGCATATAGCCCTTAGCAACCAGTCGAGCTTTAAGACGAGCAACCGATCCATCCGGATTATGTTTCACCGAAAAAAACCATTGACAACCAACTGGTCTTTTACCTTTCGGGAGTGATGTTAAGTACCAGGTTTGGTTTTTGTATAAGGTGTGCATTTCTTCATCCATAGCCACCTTCCATCCTGGATGTCTCAGGGCCTCCTGATACGACTGTGGAACGGATGTAGAAGAAAGGACGCAAGAAACTGAAAATACTCGAAAGACAAGCGATGGTGAGACATAAAATTTGAGATAGGATGTGAAGTAGTACAGGAGCGACGTTCTTTTCTTAAAGCAATAGGCCGAGTATCAAATTCAGGCCCATACATAGGAGGAGAAGGACTTGCCTCGGGTGGATCCGACAACTCCACAGGTGAAGGTACGACCGGTGCATCAGGGGATGGATCCACTTCAAGATTGAATGGCACAAGCGGACAAGGAGTAGTAGAAGGACAAGTCCATCCTGGAGGAGCATCATGGGAGGAGTAGAAGGGGGTGTCCTCAAAGAAAGTCACATCCCTAGAGATAAACATCATCCGAAGGGTAGGATTTTAACAGACATAACCTTTCTGGGTGAGAGAGTACCCCAAAAAATGGCACCTCATAGACCGAGGATCAAATTTATTTTTATGTGGGGATGTAACATGAACAAAACACGTACATCCAAACACTTTCAAAGGAAGAGAAAAAAGGATATTCACCATTAAATAACATAGAGTAAGGAGTTATATGATGAAGGACTGATGAAGGTAACCTATTAATGAGAAAGCATGTTGTAAGTATAGCATGAGGCCAATAGAAATAGGGTACCTTCATGGAGTAGAGGAGGCCCCGAGCAACTTCAAGAAGATGACGATTCTTCCTTTCAGCAACACCATTTTGTTAAGGAGTATAGGCACATGATGTTTGATGAATAAGCCCATTACTCTCACAAAATTATTTGAAGTCATGAGACATGTATTCATTAGCATTATCAGATCTAAGGGTTTGAATTTTCTTCCATAATTGTGTCAAGACCTTAGTATGAAAATTTTTAAACGAAGGAAGAATTTCGGAACACTCTTTAAATAGATATAACCAAGTCACTCAAGTAAATTCATCAACAGAAATGACAAAATATTTAACTATGGAAATATTGGAGACATATAAATGGCCCCATATATCAGAATGTATTAGCTCAAATGGAGTAGTTATGTAGTAGTTGTCAGACGAGGAGAATATGTACTCTTGACATATTTACTTAATTGACAAACCTCACAACTGAAGTTAGAAAGTCCTTTTAAAGATTGAACCAAAGAACGAAGTGAAGGGGTAGATGGATGACCAAGTCGGTTGTGCTAAAGTTGGGCCTCAGATGTAGTGGACGATACTGCAGCTAATGGTGGAAGACTGAAGTAGTACAAAACCCCCTTTTCTTGGCCGCCACTAATCACCCGCTTCGTAGTGAGATCCGAAAAGACACAAGAAAACGGTGAGAAGGTGATAGACCAATTTAATTATTTGGCCAATTGACTAACAGAGAGAAAATTTAAAGGAAATTGAGGAACAAACAAAACTTCTTGTAGGGGAATAGATGAAGTAAGAGAAGAGAAAATTTTGCCAAGGACCTTGGTTCGGGTACCATCAGCAATAGTAATGAATTATGAGGATAACAAGGAGATAAGGACTGCAACATGTGTTTGTTACCTGATAGATGTTCGGAGGCCCCGGAGTCGATGATCCTAGGAAGTGGAAGAAAGCATACCTAAGGCAATAGTTGTGGCAGCAGTAGATGATGAGGAAGTAGATGATTCCATGAAGGACTTCATTTTCTGTAATGCAGCATAGTCCTCAGCCGTAAGAGTCACATTTTCGGATGATGATTCAGCCTTATCTTCATTTTTCTCAACGTTAACCGAGACTGTGTTAGCTGTGGCCCAATCAGGCTTGCCATGAAGTTTCCAGCATGATGCCACAAGATGGTTCTGACAGCCACAATAAGTGAAAAGTTGAGGCTCAGTACGAAAAGAATTCTGATCCGTTTTACCACCTCAATTTTCAGCCCCTCTCATAGTTCAACCCCCTCTCATATTTCTGCCCCGTCCTAAGGATGAGGAAGATGTTCCCCGATTGCCAGAGAATATCACCGATGGAGCATCAATAGGAGAAGGAAGGGATGGATCCGGTATCCAAAGTAATGTAGAACTAATATCATCGAAGGATGGAAGAGCAGAAGGACTTAGAAGCTGAGTTTTGGCCACCTCTAGGCATGGTTTAATATTCGATATGCAAATGGCTGCTGCCAAAACTTCCGTTTGTTGTTCTTGAACGGCAATATCAGTGGAATATGGCTGAGCTAGTTTCCATTCTTGAAGAATACCTCGAAACCGTGCCAAAAATTCGTGAATATTATTTCCATGTTTCGTATGAAGCATGTTTTTTAAGACATCATATATTTTTTGAAATGAAGTAGTGCTTGAGTACAGCTTGGCACAAGTGTCCCATATGTTCTTGGCGGTTTCCAAGTGGACCAGATTGTTGGCAAACTGCTCTTCCATGCTATTAATGAGCCAACTTATCACCATGTTATCATCCTTAAACCCACTTGTGGTAGGACGCATCTTCTTCATCAATTGGAGGAGGAAAGTTAACAGCGTGGCTCAAGAGGTGACGAGTAATAAGAACCCTCAGAACCGATTGTGACCAGCTCATGTAATTGGAGACACCTCTAAGTGGAATTGTAGTAATACGGAGTATATCACTCTTATTACTATTGTATCCAATCTCCATGATGAGGCAAGTAACATACTGAGGTCAAGGTAAAAAGCCTTCTTCAAAGAACAATTACTCAATGTAATTTGAATAACTCGTAGACCAAATCAGTCACCAACAAAAGAGAACAAGAACCAATTTCTTTCACGAGGGCAAGCACAAGATTATCAACAAATTTGTGCCTTTAGAAAGTGATAATAACATCCAACCATCACTAAACATCAATTAGAGAAAATTTAACGGCAAACCAAGACACTTGGAAGAGATTTATCTTCAGCTCATGGGAAACTTCAATGTAAAAAAAAATTCAATTGTTGAAGTTAAAAAAAAATGAAACTACAAAGGGTAAATGACTGCTGGAATTTCATCAAACATATAATGGGCATCCAACAACATAACACAAACCCATGAGGAACCTTAAGTAGGAGAAGATACAACAACATGTGCCGGAATTCTACCTCAAATGAGATGGATCCAAATTACATAAAGGTAATTTAATTTCACCCATCAATCTTAATAAGATGCAAACAGAAAATGATCTTGATCACTCTTGTAATTGATTTACAGGGAGTCAAGATTATAACATCAATTTAGTGATAGAAATAAATCTTTACAACATATTAATATTTATCTTGACCTGATGTGACTCAAAATTCAAGAAGTAAAGAAAAAAAATAAAAAGGAGTACGTAAATAAGAAAAGGAAACAAAAAAAAACGTAAATAAGAAGAGCATGAACTTATCTCTTCATGACTGAACTCCTTTTACAACTTCTTGAACAGATTCCATAATAACTCCATGAAGAGAGATCCTAAACTCCTTACTCTAATACCATGTAGAATTTAGGATCTCATGAAAGGAACTTTAGATCAGCAAGAAAGAAGAAGAAGAAGAAGAGAGAAGGAGAAGAGAAGAAGAAGAACAAGGAAGGAGAGAGTTTGGATTAAGAGAGAAGAGGGTTGCGTCAAAAAGAAAATGAGGGCTGGACGAATTTGTGGAAAGAGAGGAGAGTGCTTCAATGCCCTACCTCTTAGCTAATGCCTTTATTTATAGTTTTACAATGCCCTTAGGGCTACAACTTGATAAAACAAAAGACATAAAATGAACACATATTTACACTTCTATGCCATATTTATGGAAAGTACCATATTTTACACATCTGCCACTCCTTTGATGTGTGGGCTTCTTGTCTTGAGCTCGTGGGCTTGAGCCCATCTTCCAACATTATTCATCTTGATACAGTTAAAAAAATTTGGGAGACATGTGCTAAGCTGTATTCCAGCTCCGATAACTTACACATGCCATATGATATTCTCCAAAGAATGCTTAATAACACTAAACAAGGAGAAAATACCATATGATATTCTCCAAAGAACGCTTAATAACACTAAACAAGGAGAAAATATCCATGAATATTTGGCTAGTTTTAGAGGCCTTCTTCAAGAATGGAAAATAGATCAGCCTACCTCCATGGATGTATCTGTCCATGACAAAAAAAGAAAAAGCTTTGATCACTGCCATATGCCTTGCAAACATTAAGCTGTATCTCGAGGTTGCTAAAAGTCAAGTCTTTAGCACTTTGGCTATTTCCACTTTTGATGATGTATGTGCCACATTATTTCGTATTCCAGACACTTCTTCCTCCACAACTACAGTGCCATCCGCTATGTACTCCGAGAATAGGGGACCATCATATGACCGTGGCCAAGGCAGTGATAGAAATTTAAGAGGAGGACAAGGAAGAGGTGGAACAAATGGATATGACAGAGCAGATTGGAAAGAATGCATTAAGTGTGGGAAAACTGGTCACACTATAGATACGTGCTATTCAGACAAGGAATGCACCTTTCACAGAACATATGGCCACATTGTAGAGATATGTTATAAGAAGGCTCATCAAGCCTTATTAAGTGCTACAAAGGAGGAACGTCCTACAAAACCACAGAAAAGAAAACACTTAATGATGATGAGTATGAGTTATTCTAGAAAATGAAAACAATATTGGGTTTTGGTCCATCCTCCACTGTTGTTGCCACCACCACCAGGTATGCTATCTGCCTTCTCTTCGTCCTGGATAATTGACTCAGGGGCCTCCGAGCATCTCTCATGTAACAAAAATTTACTACACTCAATGTCTCCTTGTCTTTCACAAAAAAAAATGTTACCATAGCTGACAGTTCTCAAACTAAAGTTCTAGGGAAATGATCCACTTCTGTTACACCATCACTTCCGCTCATAGATATTCTATTTGTTCCTACTTTTCCCTTGAACCTTTTATATGTTAGTTAGCTAACTAAAATTTTTAATTGCTCTATCACCTTCTCACCTACTTCTTGTGTTTTTTAGGATCTTGTAATGAAGCAGGTGATTGGTGGAGGCCATGAACAAGGGGGGCTCTACTACCTAGATTTGTCTCAAATAAATATTCTTTCAACTAGTGAAACCGAGACAAGTTTATGGCACAACCGGTTGGGACTTCCATCTGCACAATCTCTTCATCATCTTTTTCCTACTCTTAAAGCAAGGTCAGAATTAAATTATGAAGTCTGTTGACAGAGCAAACACCAGAGAACTACATACTCACCGCGTCCAGAACTTAAAAGTGTTACCTCTTTTTCATTGATTCATATAGATCTATGGGGACCCTTGAGTGTCTCAAATATTTCCAAAGTCAAGTATTTTATTACATTTATTGATGACTTTAGTCATACCACTTGGGTATTTCTTTTTAAAGAACGTTCTGAAATACCATCCATATTTAAGTCTTTTCATGCTATGGTACTCAATCAGTTTGGTAAGAAAATAAAATTACTCCAGTCTGATAATGCCAAAGAGTATACTTCCAAAGATCTTGACTCTTTTTGTCAAGAAAATGGCATTATCCATCGGACTTCGTGAGCCTACACCCCTCAAAAAAATGGTGTAGTAGAACGAAAGAACTGTCATATTCTTGAGGTAGCCCGCAGTATATTATATGTCATTAAAGTTTCATACTTTTATTGGCCACATGCCATTCTCACTACATGTTTTCTTATAAATAGGCTACCTTCTTCTGTTCTAGGTAATAAATCCACATAGTCAAAATTATTGCCAAATGATGACCCTTTTGCACTTCCCTTGAAAGTCTTCGGGTGTCAATGTTTTGTTCATGTTACTTCCCCACAATATAGTAAACTCGATCCAAAAGCTATAAAATGTATTTTTTTGGGATATTCTCTCACATAAAAGGGCTATGTTTGCTATAATCCCACTCTCCAACGTTTACTTGTGTCTAGAGATGTCACTTTTTTTGAAGAATCTTCATATTATTCTGATAGTGCCCCTCCAGGACTGTCTTCAATACCAAGTTCTCCTAGAGCCGGTTGTGCCCCTTGATACAGAAATGGTTCAACCCCCAGACACACTAGTTGACACCACACCTACTGAGTTCATGGATCCCACATAGGTAAGTCCATCTTCCCCAGTTTTTTTGGCCCACAATATGATACTCGTCCAATTGCCTTGAGAAAAGAACCCATAACTTCCACTAGGCCTTCCACTTCTCACCCCATTTCAAATTTTGTGTCTCACCAACGTTTATCACCTCTATGTTGTGAATTTCTTTCATCTATTTCCTCCATATCAGTCCCATAGTCCTATGAGGAGGCTCTCAAACATCTAGGGTGGAAGGTGGCAATGAATGAAGAAATGTAGGCACTATATGAAAATTAGACATGGGCTCTCGTTCTTCCGTAATAAAAAAAAACTTATCAATTGCAAGTGGGTTTTTACGGTGAAACATAATCCAGATGGGTCCATTGCTCATATTAAAACTCGCCTTGTTGCTAAAGGCTATACAAAGTGTTATGGTATTGATTATGAGGAAACTTTCTCACCAGTGGCCAAAATGAACTCGGTATGTATTTTATTATCTTTGGCTGCTAATTCTTCCTGGAAGGTATATCAGCTTGATGTGAAAAAAACTTTTCTTAATGGGAATATTAAAGAAGAGATTTACATGCATCAACCACCTGGTTATGTGGTTGAGGGGGAGTCGGTATGTCAATTAAATAAATCTCTTTATGGTCTGAAATAGTCTCCTCGAGCGTGGTTTAAAAATTTAGCCAAGCCTTCATATGGGCTGGATTTCATAGATATTCGGTAGATCACTCTGTATTTGTTAAAGACACACCCAAGGGCAAGGTGATCCTAGCAGTATATGTTGATGATATTATTTTAACTGGTAGTGATCCCAAAGGCATCCAGGAAACCAAAGAAAAGATATGTGCAAAATTCAAGACAAAAGATCTGGACTAAAATATTTTTTGGGAATTGAAGTACTACAATGCAAACATGGGATTGTACTATCTCAAAGGATGTATTTCCTTGATCTACTGGAAGAGACAGGAATGATGGGGTGTAGACCAGCAAACACCCCGATGGACTCAAATAAAAAATTATGTGCGGGTACTGGAGAAGATGTGGATATTGGAAAATATCAAATACTTGTGGTAAGACTTATTTGTCTTTGTGTAACAAGGCCAGATATATCATATGCAGTAACTATGGTGAGCCAATACATGTACAAACCACAAATCAGCCACTGGCAAGCTTTAGAAAGAATATTGCGATATTTGAAAGGAGCTCCAAGAAGAGGGCTTCTCTAAAAGAACCATGGTCACTTCAACATAGAAGGATTCTCAGATGTAGACTGGGCCGGATCCTCGAATGACAGAAAATCCCCTTCGAGATATTGTACTATCATTGGAGGGAACTTGGTTACATGGAGAATACAGAATGTAGTAGCATGGTCTAGTGTAGAAGAAAAATACAGAGCCATGGCACACACAGTTAATGAACTTCTATGGACAAATCTCTTCTCATTGAACTCTCTTTTTATAAAGAAGCTCCTATGGATCTATATTGCTATAATCAAGCGGCTATAAATATCACATCAAATCCTGTCTTCCATGAGAGAACAAAGAAAATTGAAATAGATTTCCACGTCATACGAGGAAATTTTCAAACAGGCATATTATCTCTTAACATATGTTGGAAGATGGGCTCAAGCCCATGAGCTCAAGACAAGAAGCTCACACGTCAAAGGAGTGGCATATGTGTAAAATATGGTACTTTTCGTAAATATGGCATAGAAGTGTAAATATATGTTTCTTTTATGTCTTTTGTTTTATCAAGTTGTAGCCCTAAGGGCATTGTAAAACTATAAATAAAGGCATTAGCTAAGAGGTAGGGCATTGAAACACTCTCCTCTCTTTCCACAAATTCGTCCAACCCTCATTTTTCTTTTTGACGCAACCCTCTTCTTCCTTAATCCAAACTCTCTCCTTCCATGTTCTTCTTCTTCTCTTCTCCTTCTCTCTTCTTCTTCTTCTTCTTATTTCCTGTTGATCTAAAGTTCCTTTCATGAGATCCTAAATTCTACATGGTATCAGAGCAAGAAGTTTAGAATCTCTCTTCATGGAGTTATTATGAAATCTGATCAAGAAGTTGTAAAAGGAGTTCAGTCTTGAAGAGATAAGTTCATGCTCTTCTTATTTACGTTTTTTTTGTTTCCTTTTCTTATTTACATACTCATTTTTACTGTTTTTCTTTACTTCTTAAATTTTGACTCACATCAAGTCAAGATAAATCTTTATATGTTGTAAGGATTTATTTCTATCACTAAATTGATGTTATAATCTTGACTCCTTGTAAATCAATTACAAGAGTGATCAAGATCATTTGCTGTTTGCATCTTATTAAGATTGATGGGTGAAATTCAATTACCTTTATGTAATTTGGATTCATCTCATTTGAGGTAGAATTCCAGCACATGTTGCTGTATCTTCTCCTACTTAAGGTTGCTCATGGGTTTGTGTTATGTTGTTGGATGCCAATTGTATGTTTGATGAAATTTCAGTAGTCATTTACCCTTTGTAGTTCCCTTTTTTTTTTTAACTTCAACAATAGAATTTTTGTTTACGTTGAAGTCTCCCATGAGCTGAAAATAAATCTCTTCCAAGTGTCTTGGTTTGTCATTAAATCTTCTCTAATTTTTTGTTTATTGCTCGTTTGTGTTAGAGTTTGGATTAAGGCCTAATCGGTTGCATATACTTTCTTCTCTTTGTTCTTATGAATGCAAGAGAAGTTGAGTGATAGCTGGATGTTATTATCACTTTCTAAAGGCACAAATTTGTTGATAATTTGGTGCTTGCCCTCATGAAAGAAATTGGTTCTTGTTCTCTTTTGTTGGTGACTGATTTGGTCTACGGGTTCTTCAAATTACATTGAGTAATTGTTCTTTGAAGAAGGCATTTTCCCTTGACCTCCATATTTTACTTGCCTTATCATGGAGATTGGATACAAAAGTAATAAGAGTGATATAATATTACTACAATTCCACTTAGAGGTCTCTCCAATAACATGAGCTGGTCACAATCAGTTCAGAGGGTTCTTATTACTCGTGACCTTTTGAGCCACGTTGTTAACTTTCCTCCTCCGATTGATGAAGAAGATGCGTCCTACCATAAGTGGGTATAACATGGTGATAAGTTGGCTCATTAATAGCATGGAAGAGCAGGTGGCCAACAATGTGGTCCACTTAGAAACTGGCAAGAGCATATGGGACACTTGGGCCAAGCTTTACTCAAGCACTGCTTCATTTCAAAAAATATATGATGTCTTACAAAACATGCTGCATATGAAACATAGAGATAACGTTCACGAATTTTTGGCACAATTTCGAGGTCTTCTTCAATAATGGAAACTAGCTCAGCCATATTCCACTGATATTTCCATTCAAGAACGACAAAGAGAAGTTTTGGCAGCAGCCATTTGCTTATCGAATATTAAACCATACCTTGAGGTGGCCAAAACTGAGCTTCTAAGTTCTTCTGCTCTTCCATCCTTCGATGATATTAGTGCTACATTATTTTGGATACCAGATCCATCCCCTCCTTCTCCTATTGATGCTCCATTGACGATGTTCTCTGGCAATTGGGGAACATCTTCCTCATCCCGAGGATGGGGCAGAAATATGAGACGGGGTCAAACTATGAGAGGGGCTGCAAATAGAGGTGGTAGAACGGGTCAAAATTCTTTTCGTACTGAGCCTCAACTTTGCACTTATTGTGGCCGTCAGAACCACCTTGTCGCATCATCCAGAAATGTGACTCTTACAGTTGAGGGCTATGTTGCATTTCAAAAAATGAAGTCCTTCATGGTGTTGGAATTTGTGGAATCATCTATTCCCTCATCATCTACTTCTACCACTACTATTGCCTCAGGTATGCTTTCTTCCTCTTCTTCTTCCTCCTCTTGGATCATCGACTCCGGGGCCTCCGAACATCTATTAGGTAACAAACACTTGTTACAGTCCTTATCTCCTTGTTATCCTCATAAATTCATTATTATTGCTGATGGTACCCAAACCAAGGTCATTGGCAAAGGTTCCTCCTCTCTTACTTCATCTATTCCCCTTCAAGATGTTTTGTTTGTTCCTCAATTTCCTTTAAATTTGCTCTCAGTTAGTCAATTTACCAAACAATTAAATTGCTCTATCACCTTCTCACCGTCTTCTTGTGTCTTTCAGGATCTCACTATGAAGCGGGTGATTGGTGGTGGCCATGAAAAGGGGGGTTTGTACTACTTCACTCTTCCACCATTTGCTGCATTATCGTCCACCACATCTGAGGCCCAACTTTGGCACAAACGACTTGGTCATCCGTCTACCCCTTCACTTCGTTCTTTGGTTCCATCTTTAAAAGGACTTTCTAATTTTAGTTGTGAGGTTTGTCAATTAAGTAAACATGTCAGGAGTACATATTCTCCTCATCTTACAACTACAAGTACTGCTCCTTTTGAGCTAATACATTCTGATCTATGGGGCCTTTTGTGTGTCTCAAATATTTCCCAAGTTAAATATTTTGTCATTTTTTTGATGATTTTACTCGAGTGACTTGGTTATGTCTATTTGAAGAACATTCCGAAATTCTTCCTTTGTTTATAAATTTTCATGCTATGGTCTTGACACAATATGGGAAGAAAATTCAAACCCTTAGATCTGATAATGCTAAGGAATACATGTCTCATGACTTCAAATCATTTTGTGAGAGTAATGGGCTTATTCATCAAACATCATGTGCCTATACTCCTCAACAAAATGGTGTTGCTAATAGAAAGAATCGTCATCTTCTTGAAGTTGCTCGGGGCCTCCTCTACTCCATGAAGGTACCCTATTTCTATTGGCCTCATGTTATACTTACAACATGCTTTCTAATTAATAGGTTACCTTCATCAGTCCTACATCATAAAACTCCTTACTCTGTGTTATTTAATGGAGACGATCCTTTTTCTCTTCCTTTGAAAGTGTTTGGATGTACGAGTTTTGTTCATGTCACTTTCCCACATAAAAATAAACTTGATCCTCGGTCTATGAGGTGCATTTTTTTGGGGTACTCTCGCACCCAGAAAGGTTATGTCTGTTACAATCCTACCCTTCGGAGGATGTTTATCTCTAGGGATGTGACTTTCTTTGAGGACACCCCCTTCTACTCCTCCCATGATGCTCCTCCAGGATGGACTCTTCCTTCTACTACTCCTTGTCCGCTTGTGCCGTTCAATCTTGAAGTGGATCCATCACTTGATGCACCAGCTATACCTTCACCTGTGGAGTTGTCGGATCCACCTGAGGTAAGTCCTTCTCCTCCTATGTATGGGCCTGAATTTTATACTCGGCCTATTTCTTTAAGAAAAGAACGTCGCTCCTGGACTACTTCACATCCTATCTCAAATTTTATGTCTCACCATCGCTTGTTTTCCGAGTGTTTTCAGTTTCTTGCGTCCCTTTCTTCTACTTCTGGTCCACAGTCGTATCAGGAGGCCTTGAGACATCCAGGATGGAAGGCGGCTATGGATGAAGAAATGAATGCCTTATACAAAAACCAAACCTGGTACTTAACATCACTCCCGAAAGGTAAAAGATCGGTTGATTTTTGATGAGTTTTTTTCGGTGAAACTTAATCCGGATGGATCTGTTGCTCATCTTAAAGCTCGACTGGTTGCTAAGGGCTATACACAGTGCTATGGATAGATTATGAGGAGACCTTCTCTCCTGTTTCAAAATTGAATTCAGTACGCATCGTCTTATCTATTGCTGCTAACTCCTCATGGCCCGTCTATCAGTTAGATGTTAAAAATGTTTTTTTAAATGGTGATATCAGTGAGAAAATTTATATGGTTCAACCTCCAGGTTATGTGGTTGAGGGGGATTTAGTATGCCGGTTAAAAAAGTCTTTATATGGGCTTAAGCAGTTCCCTTGGGCTTGGTTTGATAAATTTAGTCAAACACTCCTACGGTTTGGTTTTCATCGGTGCTCAATTGATCATTCCGTAAATTATAAAGATACGGCCAAAGGGAAAATATTATTGGCCGTATACATGGATGATATTATCTTAACCAGTGATGATGCTTTGAGCATATAAGAGGTGAAGCATATAATATGTTAGGAATTCAAGACTAAAGACCTTGGTTTGCTTAAATATTTTTTGGGTATAGAAGTTCTTAAATCTAAACATGGGATAATATTGTCTCAAAGGAAATATGTCTTGGATCTCCTTGAAGAAACATGAATGAAGGGTTGTAGACCAGTTGACACACCTATGGATACAAATGTAAAATTATGTGCCACAAATGAAGAAGATATTGATATTGGTAAATATCAAAGACTCGTGGGACAACTGATTTATCTCACGGTAACTAGGCCAGACATATTATATGCTGTATGTGTGGTGAGTCAATTCATGCACAAACCACAAATTACCCACTGGAAGACTTTAGAGAGAATATTAAGTTATCTAAAAGGAGCTTCAGGAAGAGGATTGCTGTATAAAAAACATGGGCACTTCAACATAGAAGGCTTCTCAGATGCAGATTGGGCTGGATCTCTTGATGATAGAAAATCTACATCAGAATATTGTACTTTGGTTGGGGGAAACTTAGTTATATGGAAAAGTAAGAAGCAATAAGTGGTTACAAGATCTAGCGCCGAAGCAGAATACAGAGCTATGGCCCATACCGTTAGTGAACTTTTATGGGTCTGGACCCTTCTTACCGAACTAGGTTTTTATAAAAAAGGGGTCCATGAATCTGCATTGTGATAATTAAGCAACCATTCATATCACTTCAAATCCAGTTTTTCATGAAAGAACTAAATATATTGAGGTGGATTGTCATTTTATACAGGAGAAGTTTCGAGCAGTAATAATCTCTCTCAAACGTGTGTCGTCTCAAGAGCAAGTAGCTGATATTCTCACTAAGCCCGTTACATCTAGAATCCTATCGTTTATATGTGGCAAGCTGGGTATTTATGATGTCTTTCTCCTTCAGCTTGAGGAGGAGTGTTGAAAGATGGGCTCAAGCCCACGAGCTCAAGACAAGAAGCCCACACATCAAAGGAGTGGCATATGTGTAAAATATGGTACTTTCCATAAAGATGGCATAGAAGTGTAAATATGTGTTCCTTTTATGTCGTTTGTTTTATCAAGTTAAAATTCGTCCAGCCCTCATTTTTCTATTTGACGTAACCCTCTTCTCCCTTAATCCAAACTCTCTCCTTCCACGTTCTTCTTCTTCTCTTCTCCTTCTCTCTTTTTCTTCTTCTTCTTTCTCTTTGATCTAAAGTTCCTTTCATGAGATCCTAAATTCTACAACATATATCTTCACAGAGTCAAGGTGCAGACATTCTCACCAAACCAATCACTCATAAAATTTTGGCCACCGCAGCAAGCTGGGCATTTACAATGTTTTCTCACCCCCATCTTGAGGGGGGAGTGTTACAAGGGAGGTTCCACCAAGCTTGCACAAGCTGGTGGAACCCACCATGAGAATGAGGGATGATTTGATGAGTCATCACATGAGCTGGCATGTGTTGGAAAAGTTTAAGATCAAGTAGGACTACCACAAGCTGGTTAACTTATCTCATAAGTTGGAAGATTAAGTGGGACTCACACAAGCTGGTAGGAAGATCAAGAAGGACTCTTAAGGAGAGTCACGAGCTAGTTAGAAGGTCTAGTGGGACCTACAAGATAGACACAAGCTGGCCTCTTATCCTAAAGATCATGTCCTCATAAGGAGTTAGTATTTGAGTTATGTTAGACTTGTAGTTTACTTTGAGATATCTTATCATGATAGGCTTATCTTGAAGTGTTAGAGATCGAATGTAATTAGGAGAATAAATTGTAATTATACATGGACTCTACTATCAATAGAAGACCTTGTATATGGATTATAATTAAGAAAGGGAGTTTACATTTTTCTCTTTCACAAGAAGAACTCTTCTCTTGCTTAACCTCTCTCCTTTTTTTTCAATTTTTTCTCTTCTCCTCACCCAAGAGCACTCTCTGTCCTCTTTGTTTTTTCTCTCTTTTTCTTCTTGCTCGTGATTTCAGAAAAGGGATCCAAAATTCAACACCTCTATTTATAATAGAGGAAGGTAGTAGAGTCCAATTACAATTAAACTACCTTTGTCCCAATTACACCCAAACTCTAACACTTAAAGATAAGACCTAGCATAATTAAATAACCCAATATAAATAGAAGACTAACATCACTAAAACACTTTTTAACTGAAACTCTTCTATAAGACCTACTTCCATAATAATTCTGGTTCCATAAGACTCTTTATTATGTACGACTCATCATGCCACCTCACATGATCATGGTGGGTCCATATCTTATGGGCTTGGGCCCATCTTCCAACACACTTGGATATGTGGGCCTTCCTTGGTCGTGTGGGCCTGGACCCATCTTCCAACGCTCCCCCTCAATCTGGGGGTGAGAGAACATCATGAACACCCTACTTGTTGCAAATGATGTATAGGATCTTCTCGTATACAATTGCAGTCCTCCATATCTTCCAACACTCCTGCTCACACAGGTGCTCTCTTCCATGAGGCTCAACTGGCATAAGATAAGTGACAGTAAAATCACTCCAAGCCGTATGACATCTCTCCATACTCCAATCATAACCCATGCTAGATGTAGGGCATACTCCTATCATTCGCATGTAGTGGCACTCCTATCTTTCGTAGGTAGTGGGTCTATACGCAATGCTTAGAAGTTTAGTAAAACTCCTCCATCATTGTGTCCCTCCACTGGACAACGACTTTCAAGTGGTAGGAGTAATAAATGCCAATTAAGGAGGGGGAGGGGGGGGGGGGGGGGGGGGGGGGGGGGGGGGGGGGGGGGTGGTGTTAACGTATATGTAGTAATAAGCTCCTCCATCACGGTGTCCCAACCCTCACCGACTCTTAAACGTGATAAGTGAGTAATGCTTGTCATTCAAAAGACGACAATAAAAGACCCATGGGTATATATATATATATATATAAAATGTCTCAATGGACTTAAAACCCCCATATGTACATATGTATGGACTTAAACTCCCAACCGAAGCAACAAGTAAAAAGGTGGTCCCAAAGATGTATGTGAGAGTCAAATAAAGGATAGAAGGAGTAAGGTTGTCAAATAACCAATAGGTAATGGGTAAACAAGAAGATAGGATGTTGAGGCCACAACTTTTTCATTAATAATGTCTCATCATAAGAGACACAATAGCTACAGCTGAAATGGGCTTGGGCCCATATAACATGAACCAAAATAATAAAAATCCTTGTAAAAGGACCCGTGCAATAATCTGATGCAAGTATCTACACCAAATAATATGTTGACCAAGGAATATGTTGCAAATACCTCAAAATAATAATCCAACTGGAGAAATAGAATCTAGTCAAGCCGAGTATGGTATCACCAATAATTACTGCATTTATTACTGTGAGTCAGGATTCTTGATCTTCAATTTTTTTCCTACAAAAAAATTCTTCTTAGATGCAAAAACTTCATATTTTTTTGTTTTCCCTTTCTTGAATATTTTGGTCACATAAAATTTACCACAACATATGGAATAAGATACTTCTTTCTTGTACTTTTTCTACTTGTCCCATTCAAGTTGGGAGGTAATGGAAATGTTCCCAGCTGGAACCAAATAGCATAGATGTAGTAACCAAAAAAGGGGTAAGTGAGATATTTTATTGATATAGTTGATCAATAATAGTAACTCAAGAAGTGACAAAAACAATCGGCTTAAATTCGGATTTTTCAATGCAATAGGATACCAGTATGACCTTTGATTTTTCCAATGCGAATATATCCTTAAATATAGATCAGATTGACATGAAATTTTCTCCTTCTGAAACTAGAATTAAATAAATTTCATCCAAGTATAAATTATCTTCATAAAATATACTTCTATTCAGATATATAATCTGATTGATTTCGGTCTCAGTCGAACTAAGTACTCTTTCCCCTTTTTCTAGCATGACCATTGACTCTTCCAAGATCAGTATCTCCATATTAAAAACTCAAATCGAGAATTGGATTAATAGGAAAGAAAAAACACTTACGAATATTTCTATTGATATATAATTTTCCATATAAAGTCTCGTTCTTTATAGCATAAAATGGCATAAAATTTGAAGCTTTATGCTGTTGCTCGAACCTCTCTTGGAAACTCACCTTTCCTGCTTCAAATATTGATATCTCTTTGAAACTATGATTGTCAAAATTATTTTTTTGTTGGAAAATAGACTCGAATATTTTTTCGTCAATATATATTATAAAATATTAAAATCTCATTATAAAGGTGAAAACATAAATCAAATAACAAGTATAGAGACTAAAAAAGAATAAATACAAACCTAAACTACTAGAAATAATAAATAAAAAAGATTACATTACCTCTATGGGTTGACCAATTCAACTCACAGAACATAGATTACATTACCTCTATGGATTGACCGATTCAACTCACAGAACATGCTCTGATACTATGTTGAATTTATGGAAAATAAAAGTACTTTATTGACTTATTGTAATCAGAGTACATGAAGGCTCTATTTGTAATAGAGGAAAGTAGTAGAGTCCAATTAAAATTAAACTACCTTTGTCCCAATTGCACCCAAACTCTAACACTTAAAGATAAGTCCTAGAATAATTAAATAACCCAATATAAATAGAAGACTAACATGACTAAAACACTTTTAAATTGAAAGTCTTCGGTGAGACTTGCTTCCATAATAATTTTGGCTCTGTAAGACTCTTTATTGTGTAGGACTCATCATGCCACCTCACGCGATCATTGTGGGTCCCACCAGCTTGTATGATCTTGGTGGGTCCATATCTTATGGGCTTCGGCCCATCTTCCAACAAAAATGGTGGAAAAGTATTTCTAGTAACAATACATCTTTAGGGACCATTAGTGCCTCATGTTTCCTGGAAACACTTTTCTTGCAGAAAATTCTTACTTAGAAAATTTTGCGGTACAATTTTTTTTGCTAAAACAAAATACTTTCTACAACTATAAGTCCTTGTTTGTGCATTTTTTTCATAAATGTTGAAAACGTATTTCTTGTAAAAATACGTCTCCAGGGACCATTAGTTCCCCGTGTTTACTAGAAATACCTTTCTCACACAATAAGGCCTAGTTAGTGATTTTTTTTCTAGAAACATTGGAATAATATTTTTAGAAACAATACGTCTCCAGGGACCATTTGTGCCTTTATTTTATAGGAAGAAAGGTTTCTGCCTAAAAATTCTCACCAAGAAATTTTGTGGTAAGGCAATTTTTGCTAAAGCAAATTACTTTCTACAACTATAATACTTTGTTAGTGCATTTTTTCTAGAAAGTTGGAAAATTATTTCTTGTAAAAATATATCTATACGGACCATTAGTGTCTCATGTTTCATGGATACACTTTTCTTGTTGAAAATTCTTACGTGGAAAAATTTGTGGCAAGAAAATTTTATCAAAAACAAGTTAGTTTCTGTTGAATTTATGGAAAAGAGAAATACTTCATTGAATTTTTGTAATCATAGTACATGAATCTCTATTTATAATAGAGGAAGGTAGTAGACTCCAATTAAAATTAAACTACTATTAAACTACACCAAAACTCTAACACTTAAAGATAAGTCCTAGTATAATTAAATAACCCAATATAAATAGAAGACTAACATGACTTAAACACCTTTAAACTGAAACTCTTCAATGAGACCTGCTTCTATAATAATTTTGGCTCTGTAAGACTTCTTATTGGGTAAGACTCATCATGCCACTTCACGTCATCATGGCAGGTCCCACCAGCTAGTGTGATCATGGTGGGTCCATATCTTATGGTCTTGGGCCTATCTTCCATCACTCTTGAATATGTGGGTTTTCCCTGGTCGTGTGAACTTGGGATCATCTTCCAAAACTCTTGAATATGTGGGCCTTCCTTGGTCGTGTGGCCTTGGGCCCATCTTCCAACACTCCCCCTCATGCTAGGGGAGATAGAACATCATGAAGTCCCACCTTGTTGCAAATGATGTATAGGATCTTCTCATATAAAATGGTAGTCTTCCATATCTTCCAACACTCCCCCTCACTCTGGGAGGTAATGGCAGTGATCCCAGCTTGAACCAAATAATATAAATGAAGTAATAAGCTCCTCCATCATGGTGTCCCAAACCGGGCACTGACTGTCAAAGGTAGAAATGGGTGATAAGTGGGTAATGCCTGTCATTCACAAGATGGATGTTGGAAGATGGGCTCTTGCCCACATGACCAAGGAAGGCCCACATATCTAAGAGTATTATAACATGGGCCACACGACCAAGAAAGGCCCACAAGATGGGCCCAAGGACACACCATGATTACCACGAGCTGACATCCTTATCACTGTTAAGTATTACAATGTAGGGCCCACCATGGTGCTCGAGCTGGTGGGACCCACCATGAGGACATAGGTCATCAAGAAGAATCCTAGAGGATTCGGGACACCAAGAAGAGTCTTCTCCCAAAGCAAGCTCGAGTAAAGAAACCAAGAAGCACAAGCTGAGTTGATTTAGAAGACTTGAAGATCAAGTGGGGCCCACATGATCTCACGAGCTTGCATAGTTATCAAGGTGCGCTGGAGAATCATGAGGGGCCCACTAGGATAAGGCCACGAGTTGGCTTATCCCTTATATTCAAGTGGATAATAAAGAACTCCTAGTCTTCTAGGAGTTCTAGTTTGAATAGGCTTACTTATATTGAGACTTACCTATTTTGAGACTTACTTATTTTGAAGAAGTTAGAGTTATAATGTAATTAGGATTGAATGACAATTTGTATGATGACTCTACCTCCTTCCCTCCAATAAATAGAGAGGTTTTAATTTGGAATTAATCAAGCAACACATTTTGGTTCTCTCTCTCCCTCTCCTTGCTTGGCGCAACTCATCTTTTCCCCTTTAATTTTTTCTGCTCTAGCCAAGAGCTCTTCTCCCATTTTCTCTCTTTTTATTTCTTCTTTGTTTTGCTTGTGATTATGGAAAATGGGTCCTAAATTAAACATGGTACCAGAGCAACATATTTAGGATCCCTCAACAAAAGATTGCTCTAGAAAAGTGATGATCAACTCCACTCCACTCAAAGAAGGCTCTTGTGAAGGAAGACTCACAATATTTTTCATATTGAAAATTATATATTGAGTCTAATTTCCAAAGAAGAATTATTTTTTCCAATCGGAGTTATCTACAGAGATATATATATATTTGAATGAGCGAAGGTCAGATTGTAAAAAGGTTCGAGCAGCAGTAGCAATCTTCAGATTCTGAGGTAATTTTTGCTATCTGTAAGTCTATTTTCTGACCTATTCAACCAATTCTCGGTATGATATTTTTACAAGAAGATATTCATCTTGGAAGAGTCTATGGTTGTTCTGGAAAAATAGGAGAAACCGAACTTAGTTCGGCCAGATGATAGAGACCGAAAACTATCAGATTATTTTTCTTCTGATAATTATATTTTATGAAGAGATGTTATACTTGGATGAAATTTATTTAAGTCTAATTTCAGAAGGAAAAAATTTCATGTCAATCTGATCTATACTAAAAGATATATTCGAATTGGAAGAATCAAAGTCATACTGGTATTCTATTGTATTGAAAAATCCGAATTTATGCCAATTGTTTTGCGCCACCACAGAAATTTTTTCATGGGATAAGATTTCCATGATATTGAAGATTTCTATTGAGCTTCTTATGAGTGGTTTTCTGGAAAAAAAATATAATTAGCATTGATGCAATATTTACATATACCGAGTTGATTGAAGAAGTGCTACTTGATGAAATTATTTGATGTTTTTTTTTAAAAAGATGAGCCTATCATGGTTGATGAGAATATGAGAAAAACAAGAGGTTATAGTACTGGCCGAATGGAAGATATTAAATGTACTCATTGTAAATTTTGGGGCCACACTATAGACCAGTGCTATTATAGGCCATGCACTTACTGTGGTACATATGGCCACAATAAAGAAATATGCTACAAAGCGTTTGACAAGTCAGAATCGAAAAGGGCTAATCAAGCCCTCATAAGTAATGCACAAGAAAACAATCCCCCAGCTGCACAAAAAAGTATTATTGATGTAGAGTATGAATTATTTCAGAAGATAAGACCAATGTAGGGTCTTCTCCTAGCCCATCTGCCACTACTGCTGCCACTACTGCTTCAGGTATGCTATCTGCCTCATCTTCATCCTAGATAATTGATTCATCAACCTCCGATCATCTTACAGGTAACAAAACTTTATTACATTCCTTATCTCCGAGTCTTTCCCACAAGTTTGTTACCATAGCTGATGGTTCACAAACAAAAGTCCAAGGAAAAGGTTCCACTTCTGTCACCCCATCACTTTCGCTCCATGATATTCTTTTTGTTCCTTCTTTTCCTTTAAACTTACTCTTTGTGAGTCAGCTTACAAAAAATTTTATTTGCTCGATCACCTTCTCACCTACTTCATGTGTTATTCAAAATCTTATAACTAAGCAGGTGATTGGTGGAGGTCATGAACAAGGGGGGCTCTACTACTTGGACGTGCCAAAATTCAATATCATGTCTACTATTGAGAATGAGACACATTTATGGCACAATCGGTTGGGACATCCTTCCATACAATCTCTTCATTCTATGTTTCCATCTCTTAACAAAAGGTCAGAATTCAGTTGTGGTGTGTTAGTTAAGTAAACATCAGAGGAGTACATACTCTCCTCGTCCTGATGTCAAAAGTACCATTCCTTTTTCTTCGATTCATACTGATGTCTGGGGGCCTCTAAGTCTCTCTAATATTTCACAAGTCAAATACTTTATCACTTTTATTGATGATTTTACTCGTACAACTTGGTTGTTTACTTTTAAAGAGCGTTATGAGATACCATCTATTTTTAAATCTTTCTATGCAATGGTACTCATGCAATTTGGTCAAAAGATAAAAATCCTTCGGTCTGATAATGCAAAAGAGTATGTCTCAAAATACCTTGACTCATTTTGTCAAGAGAATGGCATTATCCATCAGACATCATGTTCCTATACTCCTCAACAAAACGGTGTAGCCGAACGAAAGAATCGTCATATTCTTGAGGTAGCTCGAGGTCTCTTATATGCCATGAAAGTCCCATATTTTTATTAGCCCCATGTTGTCCTTACATCATGCTTTCTTATCAATCGCCTACCATCTACTGTTCTTGGGAATAAATCCCCCTACTCTAAATTATTACCACATGATGATCCGTTCGCATTACCATTGAAAGTCTTCGGTTGTCAATGTTTTGTCCATAATACTTTGCCTAGACACAACAAACTTGACCCTAAATCTCTAAAATGTATCTTTTTGGGATACTCTCATACACAGAAGGGTTATGTTTGTTATAGTCCCTCTTTGCAACGTTTATTTGTGTCTAGGGATGTAACATTCTTTGAATACTCATCATATCATTCTGACAACGCTCCACCGGGTATGTCATCAGTATCAAATTCTCCTAGACCAGTTGTGCCTCATGATACAGAGATGATCAGCCCCTAGAGACAATAGCCGATACCACACGTGTCGAGTTGTCGGGTCCACCAGAGGTAAGTCCTACATCACCAGTCATTTTTGGTCCTGAATTTGATACTCTCTCAATTTCTATTAGAAAAGAACCTCGTTCATGCACTCAACCTTCTACTTCTCATCCTATTTTCAATTTTGTGTCTCATCATCACCTCTCACCTTTATGTTGTCAGTTTCTTTCTTCTATTTCCTCCATATCTGTTCCACAACCATATCAGGAGGCTCTACAACATCCAGGGTGGAAGGCAGCAATTGATGAAGAAATGAAGGCACTCAATGAGAATCATACATGGTCACTGGCTCCTCTACCTTCAGACAAAAAACCCATTGGTTGCAAGTGGGAATAAACAGTTAAACATAATCTGGATGGGTCTATTGCACAACTGAAAGCTCGACTAGTTGCTAAAGGATACACTCAATGCTATGGCATTGATTATGATGAGACATTCTCTCCAGTGGCAAAAATGACCTCGGTACGTATAATATTATCCTTGGCAGCTAATTCATCATGGCCAATATATCAACTGGATGTCAAAAACGTCTTTCTCAATGACGATATAAAACCATATGCAGCAAGCTGGGTGTTTATGACGTCTTCTCACCCCCAACTTGAGCAGGAGTGTTACAGTGTGGGGCCCACCATGGTGCTCGACCTGGTGAGACCCACCATGAGGACGTAGGTCATCAAGAAGAATCCTAGAGGACCTGGGACACCAAGAAGAGTCCTCTCCCAAAGCTAGCTCGAGTAAAGAAATCAAGAAGCACAAGTTGAGTTGATTTAGAAGACTTAAAGATCAAGTGGGGCCTACAAGATCTCATGAGCTTGCACAATTATCAAGGTGTTTTGGAGAATCATGAGGGGCTCACTAGGGTAAGGCCACGAGTTGGCTTATCCCTTATATTCATGTGGATAATAAAGAACTCCTAGTCTTCTAGGAGTCCTAGTTTGAATAGACTTACTTATATGGAGACTTACCTATTTTGAGAGTTACTTATTTTGAAGAAGTTAGAGTTAAAATGTAATTAGGGTTGAATGACAATTTGTATGAAGAATCTACCTCCTCTTCTTCTATAAATAGAGAGGTTGTAATTCTGAATTAATCAAGCAACACATTCAATCCCGAGTTTGGTTCTCTCTTTCCCTCTCCTTGCTCGGCGCAACTCATCCTTTACCCTTTAATTTTTTCTGCTCTACCCGAGAGCTCTTCTCCCATTTTCTCTCTTTTTCTTTCTTCTTTCTTTTGCTAGTGATTATGGAAAAGCGGTCCTAAATTCAAAATTAAGGATAGTCCCACATACATTAGTGAGTACAAAGATCTTGCATTTATTAGTTGGAAGAAAAGGTTTCCTAAGTGGCTAGTCATTTTGGGAGAGGGGCTTAGACCCAATTTAACATGGTATCAGAGCAATGTTCTCATATGTGGGCATCCACCCAAATTATCCACATGCCTACACATGAGGAGGAGTGTTAAGGATAGTTCCACATACATTAGTGAGTACAAAGATCTTGCATTTATTAGTTGGCAGAAGATGTTTCCTAAGTCGCTAGTCATTTTGGGATAGGGCCTTGGACCCAATTTAACATCACATAAGTTGGAAGATCAAGAAGGACTCACAAAGGCATCTTTACCTTATGGTCATGTCCTAGAAGAGTTCGAGTTTGAGTTATGTTTTTCTTTTATCTATATTGAGTTATTTAATTATGCTAGGACTTATCTTTAAGTGTTAGAGTTTGGGTGTAATTGGGACAAAGGTAGTTTTACTCTAATTGGACTCTACTACCTTCCTCTATTATAAATAGAGGTACATGTACTCTAATTATAATAAGTTTATGAAGTCAATGAAGTATTTATCTTTTCCATAAATTCAACAACGGAAATAAAAGACCCACATGTATATATATAAAAAGTCTCAATGGGCTTAAAACACCCATATACATGATGGACTTAAAACACCAACAGAAGCAACACACAAGAGGTTGGTCCAAAGGGGTATTTGAGAGTCAAATAAAGGATGGTAGGAGAGAGGCTGCCGAATAACTAATGGGTAATGGGTAAAGAGGAAGATAGGATGTTGAGGCCTCGACTTCTTCAATAGTAATGTCTCATCCAAAGACACAATAGCACAACTAAAATGGCTTGGGCCCAATAACACATACCAAAATAATAAAAATCCTTGTAAAAGGACCCCATGAAATAATTTAATGTGAGTATTTGCACCAAATAATATGCTGACCAAGGAATATATTGTGAATACCTGAAAATAATAATCCAGTCGGAGAAATAGAATCGAGTTGCGTCGAGTCAAATAGTAGACCAATATAGCTGAGTCGCTGAAGAAATATGTATAGAACTTGGGACCTAGACACATATACCGAGGCAAAAAATAAGTAGCCCACGTTAGGTTGACCCGAGTCGAGTTGACCATGACCGGGTTGAGCTAAGTTAACTTGACAGATCTGAAATATCAAGTGATTGCAAGTTCGCTGGGAACTAGGCCCGATGTGGGTTGGGTTAGAACAGGTGCGGCTGGTGCTGGATCAAATTTTCCTAACTGAGGAAAAATTTAATCAATCTGCCTTTGTCTTCCTCATGGTGTTTCTTCTTCTCCCCCTCACCGAAAGACTATAATGGACTTGGTACACTGGTTCTCTGGTCCGAATCAGCACCTATCTTCTCGGCGGAAATAAAGTTCTTGGCAAAATAATCCACTGCACAGAAACAAAAAATGGACTCATAGAGTCATCTTGTCCAAGCGGCTTTGAACAGAGAGGTAGTCGGCGGAACATCCAGCCCTTTGTCTTCCTCGTGGTGCCGAACTGCTTGGGACAATGGTTGAAGGAGATAACTTGGATCAGTAATAAATCAGGTTTAAGGAATCAACGTTTGCTGCAACCAGAGTGTAATTGGTGGTGGGAACAGAGAACAACGGAAGTCCAGCAATAGTGCATCTTCTTCCCCAAAGAGAACTGGTTTCCGAACATCATGGACAGCAGCGAACCAGAGAGGTGATGCCAAAGAAGGAAAAACCCCAGCAAAGGATAATTGTTCCAACTGAATGATCCAGCAGAATGGTCTCTGCTATGATAATTCTGAAGATCGTAGGAAAATCCCAGAGAAGTAGCAGCAACAGTAAGTTTCTAAAATATTTTATGAGCTGATCACATGCTTTGTATAACTTTCTGGATATCAGGTATATTTTTCGAAGATAACGTCCAAAGATAAAACTTCCAACCAGCTCAACACTTCCAAAAATAAATGGTTTCACGAGAGAAGAGATAATTCCATGGTTTGAGAATAAAGATAAATCTAGCGGTGGCAAAAATAAGGTAGTAGGATAACAGACGACAATAATAATCTCCTTCTCGGCTACACATAAACTGATGGTTGATGTGAGAAGAATCTTCCCTTAACGCTGAACATAGCGGGAGAGCAGCATCAAAGACAGAGATAGATCATCGCGGTTGGCGGTCATGAACCAGAAACTCTCAAAAATAGAATAGTAGTATAAAGGTGAAAACGTAAAACAAATTTAGGTATAGGGACAGGAAAAAAGATAAATACGAACCTAAAATGCTAGAGATAATAGATCAGAAAAGATCACATTATCTTTGAGGGTTGACCGAGTCAACTCACAGAACATGCTCTGATACCATTTTGAATTTATGGAAATGAGAAATACTTCATTGACCTGTTGTAATCATAGTACATGAACCTCTATTTATAATAGAGGAAGGTAGTAGAGTCCAATTACAATTAAACTACCTTTGTCCCAATTACACCCAAACTCTAACACTTAAAGATCTAACCCAATATACTTTCTACACTTATACTTCCTTGTTACCACATGTTTTCAATATTTCCTGACAAAAGCACTAACTAGGCTTTATATTTGTAGAAATTAATTTGTTTCAACAAAAAATGCATTACCGCAAAATTTTCTAGGTAAGAATGTTTGCTCGAAAACCGTTTCTAGGAAACATACTAATGGTCCCTAGACACATATTTTTATGAGAAATTAGTTAACATTTTAAAAAAAAAAAGCAAAATCAAGGCCTTATAATTGTAGAAATTAATTGGATTCAGCCAAAATTGCCTTACCACCAAATTTTTCAGGTAAAAACTTTTAGCTAGAAATGTGTCCAAGTAAAATATGAACCACTAATACACCTTGAAGACGTAATTTTACCCAAAGTACTTTTGCAACATCTCTATTAAAAAGGCACTAACAAGGCCTTATAGTAGTAGAAAGTAATTTGATTGAGCAAAAATTGCCTTACCAATTTCCTAGTAATATTTTTTTGCTAGCAAAAGGTTTCCTGGAAATAGGAGGCACGAATGATCCCTGGAGACATATTTTTACTAGAAAATTTTTTCAAACTATTCACGAAAAAATGCACTAACAAGGCCTTATAGTGGTATTAAGTAATTTGTTTTAGCAAAAATTGCCTAACCACTAATTTTTCCTCGTATGACTTTTGAGCTAGAAAAGTTTTTCCACAAAACATAAGGCATTAATGGTCCTTGGAGAGGTTTTTTTACTAGAAATATATTTCCAACATTTCCTAAAAAAATGCACTAATAAGGCCTCATAGTTGAAGAAAATAATTTGTTTACTCAAAAAATTCCTTACCAGAAAAATTTCCTGGAATAAAATTTCACCTAGAAAAGTGTTTCTAGGGACAATGAAGCACAATTAGACCCAGGAGACATAGTTCTACTAGAAATACTTTTCCATCATTTCCTGAAGAAAAAAAAAGCACTAACATGGCCTTATAGTTGTAGAAAGTAATTTGTCTCAGCACAAAAATGCCTTACCACAAAATTTCCCTGGTAAGAAGAGCTAGAAAAGTGTTTTCTTGAAACTAGAGGCATAAATGGTCCCTATAGACGTATTTTTACTAGAAACACTTTTCCAATATTTCCTGAAAAAAACACTAATAAGGCCTTATATTTGAAGAAATAATTTTATTTCACCAAAAATTGCCTCAAAATATTTTTTTCCTAGTAAATAATTTCAGCTAGAAAAGTGTTTCCAAGAAACATGAGGATGTAATTTTCAATGAACACATATTCTTACTAGAAATAATTCTCCTATGTTACCTAAAAAATGCATGAAAAAGGCCATTAAATATATTAAAGTAATTTGTTTCAACCAAAAAATGCCTAACAAAAATTTTCCTGCTAATAATTTTGAACAAGAATTTTTTTTTCAGGAAACATGAGGCACTAATGGTCCCTGGAGATGTTTTTTTACATGAAATATTTTTTCCAAAATTTCTAGAAAACATGAGGCAACAAGGAAGTATAAGTGTAGAAAGTAATTTGTTTCAACAATAATTTCCTGGTATGATTTTTAGCTAGAAAAGTGTTTCCAGGAAACATGATGCACGAATGGACCCTGTAGACATATTTTTACAACAAAATACTTTTCAAATGTTTCCTGAGGCCTGATAGTTTTAGAAACTAATTTGTTTAATCAAATATTGCCTTATGACAAAATTTTTAGGGAAATTTTTTTAGGAAGAAAACTGCTTCAAATAAACATGAGACACTAATGGTCCCTCAAGACATAATGTTACTAAAAATACTTTTCCAATGATTCTTGAAAAAATATACTAACAAAGCCTTATATTTATAGAAAGAAATTTGTCTAAAAAAAATCCCCTTACCACAAAACTCTCCTTGTAACGGTTTTCAGCTAGAAAACTGTTTCTAAGAAACATGAGGAACAAATGGTACCTAGAGACGTATTTTTCTTAGAAATTCCTTTGCTAAATTTCCTAAAAAGAATGCACTAACAAGGACTTATAGTTGTAGAAAATAATTTGTTTCAGCAAAACTTGCCTTACCACAAAATTTTTCGGGTAAGAATCTTCAGCTAGAAAAGTTTGTCTAGAAAAATGAGGCAAGAATAGTCCCTGAAGATGTATTTTTACTGTAAATTATTTTCCAATGCTTCATGAAATATGCAATAACTAGGCCTTATAGTCTTTGAAATTAATTTGTTTCAACAAAAAATGCATTACCACAATTTTTTAGTAAGAATTTTTTCTTGAAAACTGTTTCTAGGAAACATGAGGAACTAATCATCCCTGGAGACATATTTTTACCAGAATTTATTTATGATATTTGCTGAAAAAGGCACGATCAAGGCCTTATAGTTGTAGAAATTAAATTCAACAAAAATTGCCTTACCACAAAATTTTCCAGGCAAAAACTATCAGCTAGAAATGTCTTGTCAGGAAATGTGAGGCACTAATACACCTCGAAGATGTATGTTTACTCAAGTGGTATAAAGTAATTTGTTTGAGCAAAAATTGCCTTATTCATGCCTCAAGTTTTCTGGACACACTTTTCTAGCTGAAGATTTTTAACGGAAAGATTTAGTGGTAACGCAAGTTTTGTTGAAACAAATTATTTTCTACAACTATAAGTCCTTGATACTGCATGTTTTTAGGAAATTTTGCAAATGAATTTCTCAAAAAAATACGTCTCCCTGTACCATTTGTTCCTCATGTTTCTTGGAATCGCTTTTCAAGCTGAAAACTTTTACGAGGAGAGTTTTGTTGTTTAAGGGGATTTTTTGTTGAGACAAATTTATTTTTGTAACTATAAGGCCTTATTAGTATATTTTTTCAAGAATCATTGGAAAAGTATTTCTAGTAACATTAAGCCTAAAGGGACCATTAGTGCCTCATGTTTATTTGAATCAATTTTCTTCATAAAAAACTTTCCCATAAAATTTTGTGGTAAGGCAATATTTGTTTGGACAAATTAGTTTCTACAACAATCGGGCCTCAGGAAACGTTGGAAAAGTATTTCTAGTAAAAACATATCAATAGAGTCCATTTGTGCATCATGTTTCCTGGAAACACTTTTGTAGCTGAAAATTCTTACTAGAAATATTTGGTGATCAAGCAATTATATTTTAAACAAATTACTTTCTACACTTATACTTCCTTGTTACCGCATGTTTTCTAGAAATTTGGAAAAGTATTTCATGTAAAAAGACCTCTCTAGGGACCATTAGTACCTCATGTTTCCTGAAAAAATATTTGTAGTTCTAAATTCTAACAAGGAAAATTTTTTATTTAGGCATTTTTTTGTTGAAACAAATTACTTTGATATATTTAATGTCCTTGTTCGTGCATTTTTTTAGGTAAAATAGGAAAAGTATTTCTAGTAAGAATATGTGTCCACTGAAAATTAGAGCCTCATGTGTCTTGGAAACACTTTTCTGGTTGAAAATTTTTACAAGGAAATTTTTTTGTTGAGGCATTTTTTGTGAAATAAAATAATTTCTACTGATATAAGGCCTTATTAGTGTTTTTTTCGGGAAATATTGGAAAATGTTTATAGTAAAAATACGTCTATAGGGACCATTCGTGCCTCAAGTTGCAAGGATACAATTTTCATGCTAAAACTTCTTACCGGGAAATTTTTTTGGAAATGCATTTTTTGTACAACCAAATTACTTTCTTGAACTATAAGACCATGTTAGTGCATTTTTTTTAAGGAAATGATGGCAAAGTATTTATAGTAGAACTTCATCTTCTGGATCTAATTTAGCTTCATTGTCCCTTGAAAAACTTTTCTAGCTGAAATTTAATTCCAGGAAGATTTTGTGGAAAGGAATTTTTTGAGTAAACAAATTAGTTTCTTCAACTATAAGGCCTTATTAGTGCATTTTTTTAGGAAAATTTGAAAATTTATTTCTAGTAAAAATACCTCTCCAAGGACAATTAATGCCTTATGTTTCGTGGAAAAACTTTTGTAGCTCAATATCATACGATGAAAAATTACAAGTTAGGCAAATTACTTAATACCACTATAAGGCCTTTTTAGTGCATTTTTTTCTGGAATAGATTGAAAAATATTTCTAGTAAAAATATGTCTCCGGGGACAAATTGTGCTTCCTATATCCTGGAATCTTTTTTCTAGAAAAAAATTATTACCACGAAAATGGTAAGGCAATTTTTGCTAAATAAAATTACCTTCTACTACTATAAGGCCTTGTTAGTGCATTTTTTACAGAGATGTTGCAAAATTATTTTGAGTAAAAATACATCTTCAAGGTGTATTAGTGGTTCATATTTTACCTGGACTCACATTTCTAGCTGAAAGTTTTTACCTGAAAATTTTTCTGGTAAGGCAATTTTGGCTGAATCCAATTAATTTATACAATTATAATGCCTTGATTGTGCATTTTTAAAGAAAAAATTGGTGAATAATTTCTAGTAAAAATATGTCTTTAGGGATCATTAGTTCCTCATGTTTCCTAGAAACAGTTTTCGAGCAAAAATTCTTACCTAGAAAATTTTGTGGTAATTCATTTTTTGTTGAAACAAATTAATTTCTAAAACTATAACCCTAGTTAATGATTTTTTTAGGAAATATTGAAAAATAATTTCATTAAAAATACATCTCCAGGGACACTTCATGCCTCATATTTGTTGGAAACACTCTTCTAGCTGAAAATTCTTACCTGAATTTTTTTTTCAGCCATTTTTTTGCTTAAACAAATTATTTTCTAAAACTATAAGTCCTTGTTAGTGAATTTTTTAGGAAACATTTGAAAAATATTTCTAGTAAAAATACGTCTCCAGGGAACATGAGGCAAGTAAGGCAACTTTTGATACCAGTATCTAGCCGTGTTGGAGCATTTTTTAAAGAGATGTTGGAAAAGTTTTTTTAGTAAACATACATCTTCGTGGTGTATTAGTGCCTCACATTACCTGACAAAAAATTTCTAGCTGAAATTTTTTGCTTCAAAAATTTTGTGGTATGGAAATTTTTGCTGAGTTTAATTTCAAAAACTATAAGACCTTGATCATAACTTCTATTAAAAATATGTCTCCAGGGATCATTAGTTCCTCATGTTTCTGGGAAATAGTTTTCAAGAAAAAAGTCTTACAAAATCATTTTTTGATAGTGCATATTTGTTGAAATAAAATAATTTTTACTACGAGAAGGCCTAGTTATTGCTTTTTTCACAAAACACTGGAAAATAATTTGCAGTAAAAACATGTCTTCAGGGAGCATTTGTGCCTCATGTTTTCTGGATACACTTTTCTATCTAAAGATTCTTACTTGAAAAATTGTGGTATGGCAAGTTTTGCTGAAATAAATTATTTTCAATAACTATAAGTCCTTGTTAGTGCATTTGTTTCAAGAAATTTTGCGAAACAATTTCTCATAAAAATACGTCTCCAGTTACCATTTGGCGCCTCATATTTCTGGTAAAAACATTTCTGGTTCAAAATTCTTACCACGAAAATTTTGTACTTAGGCAATTTTTTGTTCAAAGAAATTACTTTAATATATTTAATGGCCTTGTTCGTGCATTTTTTTAGGTAACATATGAGAAGTATTTCTAGTAAGAATACTTGTCCATTGAAAATTAGAGCCTCATGTTTCCTGGAAACACTTTTCTAGTTGAAAATGTTTACTAGGAAAATTTTTACTTGAGGCAATTTTTTTGTGAAATAAAATACTTTCTATTGATATAAGGCCTTATTAGTGTTTTTTTTCATGAAATATTGGAAAAGTGTTTCAAGTAAAAATACGTCTATAGGGACCATTCGTGCCTCAAGTTAGGAAACTCTTTTCTAGCTAAAACGTCTTACCAGGAAAATTTTGTGGTAAGGCATTTTTTTGGTGAAACAAATTACTTTCTACAACTATATGGCCATGTTAGTACATTTTTTTTCAGGAAATGATGGAAAAGTAGTTCTAGTAGAACTACGTTTCTTGGGTCTAATTGTGCTTCATTGTCCCTAGAAACACTTTTCTAGCTGAAATTTAATTCTAGGAAAATTTTGTGGTAAGGAATTTTTTGAGTAAACAAATTAGTTTCTTCAACTATGAGGCCTTATTAGTGCATTTTTTAGGAAACATTGGAAATGTATTTTTAGTAAAAATACCTTTCCAAGGACCATTAATGCCATATGTTTCGTTGAAAAACTTTTCTAGGTCAAAAGTCATACGAGCAAAAATTAGTGGTTAGGCAATTTTTTCTAAAAAAACTTACTTAATACAACTATAAGGTCTTGTTAGTGCATTTTTTCTTGAATCGTTTGAAAATTATTTCTTTTAAAAATATGTCTTTAGGGACCATTCGTGCTTCCTGTTTCATGGAATCTGGTTTCTAGCAAAAAAATTACCATGAAAATGGTAAGGCAATTTTGGCTCAATAAAATTACTTTCTACTAATATAAGGCCTTGTTAATAAATTTTTAGACAGATTTTGAAAAAGTATTTGAAGTAAAAATAGGACCTCAAGGTGTATTAGTGGTTCATATTTTACTTGGACACATTTCTAGCTGAAAATTTTGACCTGAAAAATTTGGTGGTAAGGCAATTTTTGTAGAATCCAATTAATTTGTAGTACCTTGATTGTGCCTTTTTAAGCAAAAATTGGTAAATAATTTCTAGTAAAAATATGTCTCTAGGGACCATTAGTTCCTCATGTTTCCTGAAAATAGCTTTTGAGCATAAATTCTTTCCTAGAAAATTTTGTGGTAATGCTTTTTTTTTGTTAAACAAATTAATTTCTTCAACTATAAAGCCTAGTTAGTGCTTTTTTTCAGGAAATATTGAAAACAATTGCATTAAAAGTACATCACCAGGGACAATTCATGCCTTGTTTTTTGGAAACACTCTTCTAGTAGAAAATTCTTACCTGAAATTTTTTTGTGTTAAGGCATTTTTTGCTTAAACAAATTATTTTCTACTACAATAAGTCCTTGTTGGTGCATTTTTCAAGAAACATTCGTAAAGTATTTCTAGTAAATATACGTTTGCAGGGAATATGATGCAAGTAAGGCAAGTTTTGCTCAAACAAATTACTTTATACCACTATAAGGCCGTGTTAGTGCATTTTTTCAAGAGATTTTGGAAAATTATTTTGACTAAACATACATCTTCGAGGTGTATTAGTGCCTCACATTTCCTGACAAAACATTTCTAGCTGAAAATTTTTGCTTGGAAAATTTGTGGTAAGGAAATTTTTACTGAATTTAATTTCTACAACTATAAGGCCTTGGTTGTGCATTTTTTCAAAAAACATTGTAAATAGCTTCTAGTAAAAATATGTCTCTAGGGATCATTAGTTCCTCATGTTTCCAGGAAACAATATTAAAGAAAAATTATTGCGACAAAATTTTGTGGTAATGCAGGTTTTGTTGAAGCAAATTAATTTCTACGACTATAAGGCCTAGTTATTGCATTTTTCATGAAACATTGGAAACAAATTTGCAGTAAAAACTCTTCTTTAGGGAGCATTTGTGCCTTATGTTTTTTGGATACACTTTTCTAGCTAAAGATTCTTACCTGAAAAATTTTGTGGTAAGGCAAGTATTGTTGAAGCAAATTATTTTCTACATCTACAAGTCCTTGTTAGTGATTTTTTTCAGCAAACATTGTAAGTAACTTCTAGTAAAAATACGTCTCTAGATACCATTTGTTCCTCAAGTTTCTTGGAAACACTTTTCTAGTTGAAAACTTTTACGAGGAGAGTTTTGTGGTAAGGGGATTTTTGTCGAGACAAATTTATTTCTATAACTATGAGGCCTTGTTAGTATATTTTTTCAAGAATCATTGGAAAAGTATTTCTAGTGACATTACGTCTTGAGGGACCATTAGTGCCTCATGTTTATTTGAAACAGTTTTATTCCTAAAAATCTTTCCGTGAAAATTTTGTCGTAAGGCAATATTATTTTTAATAAATTAGTTTCTATAACTAGTAGGCCTCAAGAAACGTTGGAAAATTATTTCTAGAAAAAAATATGTCTATAGGGTCCATTCGTGCATCATGTTTCCTGGAAACACTTTTTCTTGCTGAAAATTCTTACCAGGAAAATTTTGGGATTAGGCAATTATTGTTGAAACAAATTACTTTCTACACTTATACTTCCTTATTACCGCTTGTATTCTAGAAATTTTGGAAAATTATTTTATGTAAAAATACATCTCCAGGGACCATTAGTGCCTCATGTTTCTTGAAAAAAAATTTCTAGTTCAAAATTCTTACCAGGAAAATTTGTAGTTAGGCATTTTTTTTATTTAAACAAATTATTTTAATATATTTAACGGCCTTGTTCGTGCATTTTTTAGGAAACATAGGAATAGTATTTCTTGTAAGAATATGTGTCCATTGAAAATTAGAGCCTCATATTTCCTGGAAACACTTTACTAGTTGAAAATTTTTACTAAGAAATTTTTTTGTTGAGGCTATTTCTGTGAAATAAAATACTTTCTTCTGATATAAGGACTTATTAGAGTTTTTGTTTTCGAGAAATATTGGAAAAGTATTTCTAGGAAAAATACATCTATAGGGACCATTCGTGCCATAAGTTTTAAGGAAACACTTTCTAGCTAAAACTTCTTACCTGGAAAATTATGTGGTAAGGCATTTTTTTGTTGAAACAAATTACTTTCTACAACTATAAGGCGAAGTTAGTGCATGTTTTTGTTTTTCAGGAAATGATGGGAAAATATTTCTAGTAGAACTACATCTTCTTGGTCTAATTGTGCTTCATTGTCCTTAGAAACACTTTTCTAGCTGAAATTTCATTCCAGAAAATTTTGTAGTAAGGAATTTTTTGAGTAAACAAATTATTTTTTTCAACTATGAGGCCTTATTAGTGCATTTTTTTAGGAAACGTTGGAAATGTATTTCTAGTAAAAATACCTCTCCAATGACCATTAATGCCTTTTGTTTCGTGGAAAAACTTTTCTACCTCAAAAGTCATACGAGGAAAACGTAGTGGTTAGGCAATTTTTGCTAAAACATATTACTTAATACCACTATAAGGTCTTGTTAGAGCATTTTTTCTGGGATCATTTGAAAAATATTTCTAATAAAAATATGTCTCCAGGGACCAATTGTGCCTCCTGTTTCCAAGAATCTTTTTTCAAGCAAAAAATTATTATGAATAAAATGCTAAGGCATTTTTTGCTCAATCTAATTACTTTCTTCTACTATAAGGCCTTGTTAGTTACTTTTTTATAGAGATGTTGCAAATGTATTTTGACTAAAAATATGTTTTACCTGGACACACATTTCTATCTGAAAGTTTTTACCTAAAAAATTTGGTGGAAAGTAAATTTTGGCATAATCCAATTAATTTCTACAATTATAAGACCTTCGTTGTGCATTTTTTAAGAAACAATTGGTAAATAATTTCTAGTAAATATATGTCTCTAGGGACCATTAGTTCTTTATGTTTCCTGGAAACTGTTTTCGAGCAAAAATTCTTACCTAGAAAATTTTGTGGTAATGCATTTTTTGTTGAACCAAATTAATTTCTACAACTTTAAAGCCTAGTAAGTGTTTTTTTTTTCCAGAAAATATTGAACAACAATTGCATTAAAAATACATCATGAGGGACAATTCAAGCCTCAAGTTTGCTGGAAACACTCTTCTAGCTGAAAATTCTTACCCGAAATTTTTTGTGTTAAGGCTTTTTTTGCTTAAAAAAATTATTTTCTTACCCTATAAGTCCTTGTTAGTGCATTTTTCAGGAAACATTCGAAAAGTATTTCTAGTAAAAATACGTCTCCAGGGAACATGAGGCAAGTAAGGTAAGTTTTCCTCAAACAAATTACTTTATTCCATCGTAAGGCCGTGTTTGTGTATTTTTTCAAGAGATGTTAGAAAAATATTTTAAGTAAACATACATCTTCGAGGTGTATTAGTGCCTCACATTTCCTGACAAGACATTTCTACTGAAATGTTTTGCCTGGAAAATTTTGTGGTAAGGAAATTTTTGCTAAATTTAATTTCTACAACTATAAGGCCTTGATCATGCATTTTTTCAGCAAACATTGTAAGTAACTTCTAGTAAAAATATATCTCCAGGGATCATTAGTTCCTCATGTTTCCAGGAAACAATTTTCTAGAAAAAATTCTTACAACAAGTTTTTGTGGTAATGGATTATCTGTTGAAAAAAATTAATTTCTACGACTATAAGCCTAGTTATTGAATTTTTTCATGAAACATTGGAAAAGAATTTTTAGTAAAAATAAGTCTTTAGGGAGCATTCATGCCTCATCTTTTCTGGACATACTTTTCTTGCTGAAGATTCTTTCCCAAAAAAATTTGTGGTAAGCCAAGTTTTGTTGAAACAAATAATTTTCTACAACTATAAGTGTTTGTTAGTGCATTTTTTTTCAGGAAATTTTCTAAGGAATTTATAGAAAAAATACATGGCCTGATACCATTTGTTCCTCATGTTTCCTAGAAACCCTCTTCTAGCTGAAAACTTTTACGAGGAGAGTTTTGTGGTAATGGATTTTTGTTGAGACAAATTTCTTTCTATAACTTTAAGGCCTTGTTAGTATATTTTTTAAAGAATCATTAGAAAAGTATTTCTAGTAACATTATGTCTTGTGGGACTATTAGTGCCTCATCTTTATTTGAAGCAATTTTCTTCCTAAAAATCTTCCCCTAAAATTTTTGTGGTAAGGCAATATTTCCTTAAACAAATTAGTTTCTACAACAATCAGGCCTCAGGAAATGTTGGAAAACTATATCTACTAAAAATATGTCTACAGGGTCCATTCATGCATCATGTTTCCTGGAAACACTTTTCTAGATTAAAATTCTTACCAGAAAAATTTTGTGATCAAGCAATTATTGTTGAAACAAATTACTTTTTACACTTATACCTCCTTGTTACCGCATGTTTTCTAGAATTGTTGGAAAAGTATTTCATGTAAAAAGACACCTCCAGGAACCATTACTGCCTCATGTTTCCTGAAAAAAAATATTTCTAGCTCAAAATTCTAACCATGAAAATTTTGTCGTTTGGCATTTTTTTGTTTAAACAAATTATTTTAATATATTTAATGGCCTTGTTCTTGCATCTTTTTAGGTAACATAGGAAAATTATCTCTCCTAAGAATATGTGTCCATTGAAAATTATAGCCTCATTTTTCCTGGAAACACTTTTCTAGCCGAAAATATTTACAAGGAAATTTTTTTTGAGGCAATTTTTGGTGAGATAGAATACTTTCTACTGATATAAGGCCGTATTAGTGCATTTTTTCAAGAGATGTTGGAAAAATATTTTGAGTAAACATATGTCTTCGAGGTATACTAGTGCCTCATATTTCCAGACAAGACATTTCAAGCCAAAATTTTTTGCCTGGAAATTTTTGTGATTAGGAATTTTTTGTAGAATTTAACTTCTACAACTATAAGGCCTTCCTTGATTGTGCATTTTTTCAGCAAACATTGTAAATAATTTCTAGTAAAAAAAGGTCTCTAAGGATCATTAGTTCCTCATGTTTCCATGAAACAGTTTTCAAGAAAAAAATTTTACAACAAAATTTTGTGGTAATGCATTTTTTTAAACAAATTAATTTCTACGACTATAAGGCATAGTTATTATAATTTTCATGAAACATTAGAAAATAATTTTTAGTAAAAATACGTCTTTAGGGAGCATTCGTGCCACATGTTTTCAGGACACTTTTCTACCTGAAGTTTATAACCCGAAAAATTTAATTGTAAGAAGAGTTTTGCTGAAACAAATTATTTTCTGCATCTATAAGTCCTTGTTAGTGCATTTTTTTAGGAAATTTTGTAAAAGAATTTCTTTAAAAAATACATGTCTAATTACCATTTGTTCCTCATGTTTCCTGGAAATACTTTTCTAGCTGAAAATTTTTATGGGAAGAGTTTTGTGGTAAGGGAACTTTTCTTTCTATAACAATAAGCCCTTATTAGTATATTTTTTTCGAGAATCATTGGAAAAGTATTTCTAGTAACATCACGTGTTGAGGGACCATTTTTGCCTCATGTTTATTTGAAGAATTTTTCTTCCTAAAAATTTTGTAGTAAGGCAATATTTTCTTAAACAAATTCGTTTCTACAACTATCCGACCTCAAGAAATGTTGCAAAAGTATTTCTAGTAAAAAATGTCTACAAAATCGATTCATGCATCATGTTTCTTGGAAATACTTTTCTAGCTGAAAATTCATACCAGGAAAATTTTGTGATCAGACAATTATTGTTGAAACAAATTACTTTCTACACTTATACTCCCTTGTTACCGCATGTTTTCCAGAAATTTTGGAAAAGTATTTCATGTAAAAAGACATCTCCAGGAAACATTAGTGCCTCTTGTTTCCTGAAAAAAATTTCGAGTTCAAAATTATTACCAAGAAAATTTAGTAGTAAGACATTTTTTTGTTTAAACAAATTACTTTATACCACTATTCTAGCCTCAGGTTTGTTGGAAATACACTTCTACCTAAAAATTCTTACCCAAAATTTTTTGTGGTAAGGCATTTTTTGCTTAAACAATTATTTTCTACAACTATAAGTCCTTGTTAGTGCATTTTCAGGAAACATTTGAAAATATTTCCAGTAAAAACACGTCTCTAGGGAACATGAGGCAAGTAAGGCAAGTTTTGCTCAATCAAATTACTTTATACCACTATAAGGTTGTGTTAGTGCATTTTTTTCAAGAGATATTCGAAAAGTATTTTGAGTAAACACGTCTTCGAGGTGTATTAGTGCCTCACATTTCCTAACAAGACATTTCTAGCTGAAACTTTTTCCCTGGAAAATGTTGGAAGATAGCCCTAAGCCCACACGTCCAAGGAAAAAATACATATCTAAGAGTATTATAAGATGGGCCACACCACCAAGGAGGGCCCAAGCTCATAAAAAATAACACCCACCATGATTACCATGAGCGGGCATCCTTATCTCATAAATTGGAAGATCAAGAAGGACTCACAAAGGCATATTTATCTTAACGTCACGTTCTAGAAGTGTTCTAGTTTGAGTTATGCTTGTCTTTTATCTATATTGAGTTATTTAATTATGCTAAGAGTGTTAGAGTTTGGGTGTAATTGGGACAAAGGTAGTTTTATTGTAATTGGACTCTACTACCTTCCTCTATTATAAATAGAGGTTCATGTACTCTAATTATAATAAGTTAATGAAGTCAATGAAGTATTCACTTTTTCATAAATTCAACATGGTATCAGAGCAAGTTCTATGAGTTGACGTGGTCAACCCACAGAGATAATGAGATCCTTTTCTCTAAACCCTAAACCCTAAGTCTGTGTTCGTAGTTATTTTTTTTCAGTCCCTACACCCATTGTTTTCTTTGCGTTTTTCACCTCTATAATGAGATTTTCATATTGAAAATTATATAATGACGGAAAGATATTTGAGTTTAATTTCCAAAGGAAAAACTATTTTTTCCAATTGGATTTATTTAAAAAGAGATCGATATTTGAATGAGCGAAGGTTAGATTGCGAAAGAACTTCGAGCTGTAGCAGAAAGCTTCACTTTCGAGGTATTTTATGATATCAAGAACTAGACTTTATATGGGGATATATCTATCTATATATATATAAGCTTATTCTCTAAAATATTTAACCAATTTTCAATCGGATTTATCTACAAAGAGAAATCGTTATTTGAAGTAGCGAATGTTAGATTGAAAAAAAGGTTCAAGCAACAACAGAAAGCTTGAACTTCCTAGGTATTTTATGTTATCAAGACCCAGACTTTATATGGAGAATTATATATCAAAATAAAGATCTGTAAGTCTATTTTCTTAAATATTCAACTAATTTTCGTTATGAGTTTTTTATAAGGATATATTGATCTTGGAAGAGTCAATGATCATGGTGGAAAAAAAGGAGAAACAATGCTTAGTTCGGCCAAATGACAAAGACCGAAATCTATCAGATTATTTATCTTTTGATAATAATATTTTATGAAGCGAAGTTATACTTTGATGAAAGGTATTTTAGTCTATTTTCAGAATGAAAACATTTCATGTCAATCTAATCTATATTTAAAGATATATTCACATTGGAAGAATCAAAACTCATGTTGATATTCTGTTGTATTGAAAAATCTGAATTTAAGCCGATTGTTTTGCGTCACTGTTTGAGTTGCTATATCAGGAAAATATCTCACTTCTGCCTGGTTTAAGGGATTATTACTACATCTCTGTTATTTTGGCTTATTGCAACATCTATGATATTTGGTTCAAGCTGGGATCACTGCCATTACATCCCAGATTGAGGGGGAGAAGAAGAAAAAGTACAAGAAAGAGGTATTTTATTCCATATGTTGTGGATAACTTTTACGTGATCAAAATATTCAAGAAAGGGGGAGCACAAAAGATGAAGCTTATGCATCTAATAAAAAATATTTATATCGGATTATGATTATTTCATGGGTCCTTATACAAGATTTATTATTTTGGTTCGTGTTATATATTAGGGAAGAAGGTCGTGTTACATTACAATTATTGCTTTTATGTATTTTTGGATGAGACATTATTATTGAAGAAGAGCTAGCCTCAGTACCTTTTCTCATACCATAATTTATTTGACTCTAAAAAATATCACGGTTGGGACACCATGAGAGTCGGTGCCTAGATTGGGACACTATGATAAATTTAACTCTCACAAATATCACGGTTGGGATACCATCAGAGTCAAATTGGGACACCATTATAAATAAACCCACTACTCCACCTGTAATGGATTTTATTACTCCACTTGAGAGTTATTGTCCTATAGAGGGACACAAGAGTGGACACTTCAGAGCAATGCCAATAGACACACTACCTACAGAAGACAGAGTGTGCCCTACATCCAACATTAGGACTGGAGTATGGAGCAATGTCTTACCGGCAAGTAGTGAGTTTTACTCTCACTTAAATTATGCCATAAGGGCCTCATGGGGGGACACAACAACGTGAGGGGGAGTGTTGGAAGATGAAGGCATATTGGGAGATGTGCAATTTTATACAAAAACATTATATACATCATTTAAAGTAAGTTGAGAGTTCATGTTGTTCCCTCATGGCCCAAGCCCACACGACCAAGGAAGACCCACATATCTAAGAGTATTATAAGATGGGCCATACGACCAAGAAAGACCCACAAGATGGGCCAAAGCACATAAGAAGTCGGACCCTCCATGATTACCACAAGTTGGCATCCTTATCACATAAATTGGAAGATCAAGAAGGACTCACAAAGACATCTTTATCTTAAGGTCACGTCCTAGAAGGTTCTAGTTTGAGTTAGGTTTGTCTTTTATCTATATTGAGTTATTTAATTATGCTACGACTTATCTTTAAGTATTAAAGTTTGGGTGTAATTGGGACAAATGTAGTTTTATTGCGATTGGACTCTACTACCTTCCTCTATTATAAATAGAGGTTCATATACTCTAATTATAATAAGTTAATGAACTCAATGAAGTATTTCTCTTTTTTAAAAATTACTTTCTACAACTATTAGGCCTTGCTAGAGCTTTTTTCATGAAATGCTGGAAAAGTGTTAATGGAAAAAATACGTCTCTAGGTGTAAGGACTATGAACACCACCTATCTCCACATTGGTATGATATTATCCACTTTGGGCTTAAGCCCTCATGGATTTTCTCTTGGGCTTTACCCCAAAAAGCCCCATTCCAATAGAGATAGTGTCCACACTTTTATATCCAAGATCCTCCCCACTTCTAACCAAAGTGAGACTTTGGTCGTATACCCAACAATCCTCCCCTTGAACAAAGGACCGCTGAGCCTCCCCTCAAAAAATCATCCATCTGTCCACTCTCTACCCACCCGGATTTTCCACTCCAATACGTTGGAAGCACACGCCTTACATGGAGTACCACCTGTCTCAAGAGCATGCTCTATCTAGATCAACTCCTCTTCACCGTGTTGGGACCAAAACACATCCATGAAGAATCCGGTGCACACTATCCAATAGAGCACATCCACGGATCCCTTTGCGATCTAATTCGAGGACCTCCACCTTCGTTCGGCATTCAAAGGATTCATCCACCATGGGTAACTCTGGGGCATAGCTCTAATACCATTTGTAAGGACTATGAACACCATCTATCTCCACATTGGTATGATATTGTCCACTTTGGGCCTAAGCCCTCATGGATTTGCTCTTGGGCTTTACCCCAAAAGGCCTCACACAAATATTGATAGTGTCCACACTTTTATATCCAAGATCCTCCCCAGTTCTAACCAATGTGGGATTTTGGCCGTATACCCAACACTAGGGACCTTTTGTGCCTCATGTTTCCTAGAAACACTTTTGTAGCTTAAAATTTTTGCCTGGAAACTTTTTAGGTAAGGATTTTTTTTTTAACCTAATTTCTTCCTACAACTATAAGGCCTTATTAGTGCATGATTTCAAGAAATCTTGGAAAATTATTTCTGTACGTCTCCAAGGACCATGAGTACCTCATGTTTCTGGGAAACACTTTTCTCGTTGAAAATTTTTTCCATTAAATTTTTTGGAAATCCAAGTTTTGTTGAAACAAATTAATTTCTGTAACTATAAGGCGTTGTTAGTGTATTTGTTCTGAAATGTTTGAATAGTATTTCTAGAAAAAATACATCTCCGAGGACAATTTGTGCCTCATTTTTTTTAAAAACACTTTTCTAGCTGAAAATTCTTACTAGAAAAATTTTGTGGTAAGGCAATTTTTAGGAAACAAATTGCTTTCTACAACTATATTGCCTTGTAATTCCATTTTTTCCAAGAAATTTTGAAAAAATATTTCTAGTAAAAATACATCTTCAAGGACAATTCATGCCTCATGTTTCCAGTAAACATTTTTCTAGCTGAGAAATCTTGCCAAGAAATTTTTTGTGGTAAAGTAATTTTTTGCTAAAATAAATTAGTTTCAACATCTATAAGACCTTGTTAGTTATTTTTTTCAAAAACGTTGGAAAAGTATTTCTAGTGAAAATACATCTCCATGGACCATTAGTGCCTCATGTTTCCTGGGAAAAGTTTTGTAGGTGAAAATTCTTACCTAAAAATTTTTGTGGTAAGGCATTTTTTGTTGAAACAAATTACTTTCTACAACTATAAGGCCTTGTTAATGCATTTTAGAAAATGTTTGAATAGTATTTCTAATAAAAATATGTCTCCATGGATAATTAGTGTCTTAGGTTTCCTCGAAACACTTTTCTCGCAAAAATTTCTTACAAGGAAAATTTTGTGGTACATAAATTTTTGGTTAAACAAATTACTTTCTACAACTATAAGGACTAGTTAGTGCATTTTTTCATGACATGTTAGAAAGTATTTCTAGTAAAAATACATCCCCAGGGACCATTAGTGCCTCAAGTTTCCTGGAAAATCTTTTCAAGCTGAAAATTCCTGCGAGGAAAATTTTGTGGTAAGGCATTTTTTGCTGAAACAAATTACTTTTCCCACTATAAGGCATTGTCAATGCATTTTTATAGGAAATGTTGGAAATCTATTTCTAGAAAAAAAACTACATCTCCAAGACAATTAGTGCATTTAATTTTTTAAAAAACTTTTCTATCTAAAATTTCTAACCAAGAAAATTATGTTGCATGGAATTTATGCAAAAACAATTTACTTTCGACAACTATAAGGCCTTGTAAGTGTACTTTTTCAAGAAACGATGGAAATGAATTTATATTGAAGATATGTCTACATGGACTATTATTGTTTCATGTTTTCCGGAAACACTTTTAGAGCTAAAAATTATTTCTAGGAAAATTTTGTCGTAAAGCAATTTCTGCTGAAACAAAATATTTTCTACAACTCTAATGGCCATGTTACTTCATGTTTATAGGCATTGTTGGAAAAAACTAGCTCTTGTAAAAGTTCATTTCCGGGGACCATTGGTTTCTCAATGTTTTGGAAAACCATTTCTAGAAGAAAATTTTGTGGTAAGGCAATTTTTATGAAACAAATTACTTACTGCAACTATATGGACTTGTTAATTCATTTTTGGAGGAGACCATTTGTGCCTCATGTTTCCTGGTAACACATTTCTAACTGAAAAATCTTACCATGAAATGTTTTTTGTAAGACAATTTTAACTGAAACAAATTACTTTCTTTAACTGTAAGGACTTGTTAGTGCCTTTTTTTTAGGAAAGGTTCTAAAATTATTTCTAGTAAAAACTCATCTTCAAGGACCATTAGTGCCACATGTTTCCTGGAAACATTTTTCTAGCTTAAAATTCTCACTAGGAAAATAGAATGGTAAGGAAATTTTTGTTGAAACATATTACATTCTATAGCTATTAGGCCTTGTCAGTACATTTGTCAGGAAATGTTGCAAAAGTATTTCAAGTCAAAATTCAACTCCAGGGAGCATGAGTGCCTCATCTTTCCTGGAAATACTTTTCTACCTCAAAATTCTTACCAGGAATATTTGTGGTAAGGAATTTATGCTAAAAAAAATTACTTTCAACAACTATGAGGCCTTATTAGTGCCACATGTTTATTGGAAAGAATTTTCTATTTGAAAATTCTTACTTGGAAATTTTGGTGGTAAGGCAATTTTTGCTAAAACAAATTAATTTCGACAACTATTTCTTTGTTAGATCTTTTTTCAGGAAACAATGGAAAAATATTTATATTAAAAATACATCTCTATGGACCATGAGTCCCTATCTTTACTGGAAACATTTTTCTTGCCCAAAAATCTTGCCAGGAAAATTTTGTGGCAAGAATTTTTTTGCAGAGATAAGTTTCTTTCTACAACTATAAGGTGTTGTTAGTGTCTTTTATCAGGAAATGTTGGAAAATTATTTCTAGGATAAATACATCTCCAGAGACCATTAGTGCCTCATGTTACCTGGAAACATTTTTCTAGCTGAAAATTCTTACCAAGAAAATTTTGTGGTGATGTAACTTTTTATGAAACAAATTATTTTCTACAACTATAAGGCCTTGTTAGTGGCTTTTTTATGTGAAAAATTGGAAAAGTCTTTCTAGTAAAAATATGTCTCCAAGAACCATTAGTGCCTCCTGTTTCCAGGAAACACTTTTCTAGGTTAAAATTCTTTAGGTATTTTTTGGTGAAACAAATCACTTTCTACAACTATAAGGCTTTCTTACTGCCTTTTTTCTGGAATAGTTAATAAAGTATTTCTAGTAAAAATATGTCTCATGGGACCAATAGTGCCTCATCTTTCAAGTAAACACTTTTCTAAGTGAAAATTCTTAAGACAAATGTTTTTTGAACAAATTACTTTCTGTAACTACAAGCCTTGTTAGTGCATATTTGCAGGAAACGTAGGCAAAATATTAATAGAAAAAATATGTCACACAACCATTAGTCCCTCATGTTTCCTGGTAAAAATTTAATAGCAGAAAATTCGTACTTGGAAATTTTTTTGGTGAGGCAATTTTTTGCTAAAACATATTCCTTTCAATCACTATAAGTCATTGTCAGTGAATTTTTTCAGGAAACATTGGAAAAATATTTCTAGTGAAAATATATCTCCAAGGACCTTTAGTGCCTCATGTGTGTTGGAAACACTTTCTAATAGAAAATTTTTACCGAGAAAATTTTGTTGTAGGGCAATTTTTGCTAAAACAATTTACTTTCTACAACTATAAGGCCTTGTTAGTGCATTTTTTAGGAAACGTTTGAAAACTATTTCTAGTAAAAAAATGTCTCCGGGGACCAATAGTGCCTCATGTTTCCTGTAGATAGTTTGCTAGCTAAAACTTCTTACCATGAAATTTTTGTAGTAAGGGAATTTCTACTTCAACAAATTAATTTTTACAACTATAAGGTCTTTTGAGTGAAATTTTGTGAAAGTTAAAGGAAAAATATTTCGAGAAAAAATACGTCTCTAGGGACCATTAGTGCCTCTTATATCCTGGAAACACTTTTCTAGCTGAAGATTCTTACATGGAAATTTTGTTTTAAGGCAATTTTAGTTGAAACAAATTATCTACAACTATAAGACCTTGTTAGTGCATTTTTCAGGAAACGCTAGAAAAAATCTCTTGTAAAAATACATTCCATTGACCATTAGTGCCTCATATTCACTAGAAACACTTTTCTCACAAAAAATGTTTTTCTAGAAAATTATGTGGTATAGGAAGTTATGTTGAAAAAAATTACTTTCTACAACAATTTGGGCTTGTTAGTGCCTATTTTCAAGAAAGGTTGGAAATGTATTTCTAGTAAAAATATGTCTCCAAGGATCGTGGAAACATTTTCTAGCTGAAAATTCTTATCGGAAAATTTTGTGGTAAGGCAATTTTTGTAGAAAAAAATTATTTTCAACGACTACAAGGCCTTGTTAGTGCATTTTTTAGGAAATGTTGGAAAACAATTTCTAGTAAAAATACGTTTTTAGGGACCATTAGAGCCTCATATTTCCTGGAAACAATTTCTAGCAAAATATTCTTAGCAAGAAAATTTAGTGGTAAGCAAATTTTTCTAAAACAAATTACTTTCTACTACTATAAGGCCTTGTTAGTGCCTTTTTCAAGAAACACTAGAAAAATATTTTTCGAAAAAATACATTTCCATGGACCAGTATTGCCTCTCATGTTTCCTGGAAAACTTTTCTATGGGAAAATTCTTAAGGCAACTTTTTCTAAAACATATAACTTTCTACAACCTTAAGGCTTTCTTATTACATTTTTGCAGGAAATGTTGGAAAAATATTTCTAGAAAAAAAATGTGTCAAGTGACCATTAGTACCTCATGTTTGTTGGAAACACTTTTGTAGTTGAAAATTCTTACTTGGAAAATTTTGTGGTTGGGCATTTTTTGCTGAAACAAAGTACTTTCTACAACTACAATGCCTTGTTAGTGCAATTTTCTGGAAAATTTGGAAAACAATTTTTATTAAAAAAATTATTTTATTACTTCTCTAGGGACCATTAGATCCTCATGTTTCTTGGAAACACTTTTTTAGCTGAAAAATCTTATCAGGAAAATTTGTGGTAATGCAATTTTTTCTAAAACAAATCTTACCAAGGCTTATGAGAACCTTTTTCTAGGAAACATAAGAAAAATATTTCTTGTAAAAAAAGGTCTCTTGGGACCATTAGTGCCTCCTATTTCCAAGAAACACATTTCTAGTTGAAAATTTTTAAGGCAGTTTCTGTTGAACAAAATTACTTTCTGCAACAACAAGGCCTTATTAATGCATTTTTACAAGAAAGTTAGACAAAGTATTTCTAGTAAAAATAGTCTCCAGGGACCACTAGTGCGACGTATTTTTTTGGTATCACTTTTCTAGAGGAAAATTCTTACTTGGAAAAAATTTTTTTGAGACAATTTTTGAAGAAACATTTTCCTTTCTACAACTATAAGGTCTTGTTGGCTCATTTTTTTGGAAATATTGGAAAAATATTTCTAGTAAAAATACGACTTCAAGGGCCATTACTGCCTCACGTTTGTTGGAAAGACTTTTCTAGATAAAAATCATTACTAGGTAAATTTTGTGGTAGGGTTAGTTTTGTTGAAACAAACTACTTTCTTCAACTATAATAGTTGGTCAGTACATTTTTTTTGGAAATGTTTGAAACCTATTTCTATTAAAAATATATCTCCAGGGACCATTGTGCCTCATGTTTCCTGGAAACACATTGCTATCAAAAAATTCTTTCCAGGAAAATTGTGGTAAGGCAATTTCTACTAAAATAAATTAATCTCTACAACTATAAGACCTAGTTAGTGCATCTTTTAAGAATATTATGGAAAAGTATTTCTAGTAAAAAATTTCTCCAAGGACCTTAGTGTCACTTGTTTCCTGGAAACACTTTTCTAGCTAAAAATTCTTACCAAAATAATTTTTGTGGTAAGAAAATTTTAACTGTAAAAAAATACTTTTTAGCACTAGAAGGCCTTGTCAGTGTATTTTTTAAAGAAAACTTGTAAAAGTTTTATACTAAAAATATGTCTCCAAGGACCATTCCTACCTCATGTTTGTTGGAAATAGTTTTCAAGTTGAAAATTCTTACAAGAAAAATTTTGTGGAAAGGCAATTTTTGCTGAAAACATTACTTTCCACAACTATAAGGCCTTGTTCGAGCATTTTTCAGAAATATTGGAAAAATATTTCTAGAAGAAATACATATCCAAGAACCATTAGTGCCTCATATTTCCAAGAAACACTTTTCTAGCTGAAAATTCTTACAAGGAAAATTTTGTGGTTCAACAATTTTTGGTGAAACTAATTTCTTTCTACAACTTTAAGACCTTGTTAGTACATTTTTTTTAAGAAATGTTGGAAAAGTATTTCTAGTAAAAATACCTCACCATGGAGTATTCATGCCACATATTTCCTGGAAATACTTTTCTAGCCAACAATTCTTACCAGGAAAATTTTGAGGTAAAGCACTATTTTTTGAAGCAACTTAATTTCTACAACAATAAAGCATTGTCAGTGCATTTTTTTCAAGAAACATTGGTAAATATTTATTATAAAATACATCTTGAGGGATTATTAGTTTCTCATGTTTCTTGGAAACATTTTTAAAGCTAAAATATCTTACAAGGAAAATTTTGTGGTAAGGAAATTTTTGTTGAAACAAATTACTTTCATCAACTGTAACGCCTTCTTAGTGTTTTTTTCAGAAGGACTAGAAAAGTATTTTCAGTAAAAAAAAGTCTCCAGGAACCATTGATGCCTCATGTTTTCTGGAAACTCTTTTCTAGCTAAAAATTCTTACCACAAAATTATGCGGGAAGGCAATTTTTTCTGAAAAAAATACTTTCTACAACTATACGGCCTTTTTAGTGAATTTTTGAAGGAAATGTTGGCAAAGAATTTTTAGTAAAAATACATCTCTAGGGACCATTTGTGCTTATGTTTCCTGGAAACACTTTCCTAGCTAAAAATTCTTTACATGAAATTTTTTTGCTAAGGCAATTTTTGTTGATACAAATTGCTTTCTACAACTATATGTCCTTGTTTGCGCATATATTCAGGAAAATTTGGAAATGTAATTCTAGCAAAAATACATCTCCAGGGACTGCTTCATGTTTCCTGGAAATACTTTTCTAGCTGATAATTCCTACAAGGAAAATCTTTTGGTAAGGCAATATTTGCTGCAACAAATTACTTTCTACAACTATAAGACCTTGTTAGTGCCTTATTTGAGGAAATATTGAAAAACTATTTCTGTTACAATACCTCTCCAGGGAACCCTGTGCCTTATGTTTCTTTGAAAATCTTTTCAAGGTGAAAATTCTTAAAGCAATTTTTGGTTAAAAAAATTACTCTATACTACTATGAGGCCTCATTAGTGCATTTTTTCCCAAAAATATTGGCAAAGTATTTCTACTAAAAATATGTCTCCTAGGACCATTAGTGCCTCATGTTTCTTGTTAACACTTTTCTAGCTGAAAATACTTACCTGGAAATTTTTTAGGTGAGGAAAGTTTATGTTGAAACAAATTCCTTTCTACAACAATAACGCGCTGTTAGTGCAATTTTTAGGAAACTTTGGAAATAGCTCTAGTCAAAATACATCTCAAAGGCACCATTAGTTCCACATGTTTCCAGGAAACACTTTTGTAGCTGAAAATTCTAACTAGGAAAATGTTGTGGTAAGACAATTTTTGTTGAAATAAATTACTTTCCACAACTATAAGGCCTTGTTAGTCAATTTTTCATAAATGTTGGAAAAGTATTTCTTGTAAAAATACGTCTCCAGGGACAATTAGTGTTTCGTGTTTCCTGGAAACTCTTTTTGAGGTGAAAAATCTTACGAGGAAAATTTAGTGGCTAGGCAGTTTTAACTAAAGTAAATTACTTTCTAAAACTATAAGGCCTTGGTAGTGCATTTGGTAAGAAAACATTGGAAAAATATTTCTAGTAAAAAAAGGTCTCCAGTGACCATTCTTGCCTCATGGTTGTTGGAAACACTTTATGGCTGCAAATTTGTACTAGGAAAATTTAGTGGTAAGGCAAGTCTTGGCTAAACAAATTACTTTCAAAAACTATAAACCCATGTTAGTGCATTTTTCATAAATGTTGGAAATGTATTAGGGCCTCATGTTTCCTGGAAACACTTTTCTAACAGAAAATTCATACTAGGAAAATTTTGTGGGTAGGAAGTTTTTGCAGCAACAAATTACTTTCTACAATTATTAGGCCTTGTTAGTGCATTTTTTCAGGAAATGTTGGAAATGTATTTCTAGTAAAAATATGTCTCCAGGGACCATTCATGCCTCATGTTTTCCTGAAACATTTTTCTAGCTAAAAATTCTTACTAGAAAAATTAAGTGGTAATGCAATTTTTGTAGAAAAAAATTACTTTCTACAACTATTAGGCCTTGTTAGTGCATTATTTTTAGGAAACATTGCAGAAATATTTCTAGTAAAAATAAGTCTGCATGAACAAATTGTGCCTCATATTTCCTGGAAAAACTTTTCTAGCTGAAAAATTCTTAACTGGAAAATTTTGTAATATGGCAATTTTTGCATAATCAAATTACTTTCTACAACTATAAGGCCTCTTTAGTGAATTGTTTCTGGAAATGTTAGCAAAATATTGTCAATAAAAATATGTCTACAAGGACCATTCTATGTAACACTTTTCTTGCTGAAAATTTTTACTAGGAAAGTTTTTTGGAGAAGCAATTTTTGCTAAAAGAAATTCCTTTCTACAACTATAAGTCCTTGTTAGTACATTTTTTTAGGAAAGATTCAAAAAGTATTTATAGTAAAAATATGTCTATAGCGACCATTAGTGCCTCCTTTTTTTGGAAACACTTTTCTAACTGAAAATTCTTACTTGGAAAATTTTGTGAAACAACAATTTTTGCTGAAACAAATTTCTTTCTACTACTATAAGGCTTTGTTACTTTATTTTATTAGGAATTTTTATAAAGGTATTTCATGTTAAAATATGTCTCCAGGGACCATTACCGTCTCAAGTTTCCTCGAAACTCTTTTCTAACTGAAAATTCTTACTAGGAATATTTTGTGGTTTGGCAAGTTTTGTTTAAACAAATTACTCTCTACAACTTCAAATCCTTGTTAGTGCAATTTTTTAGGAAACATTGAAAAATTATTTCTAGTAAAAATACGTCTCATGAGACCATTAGTGCCATATATTTTTTGGAAACACTTTTCTTGCTGAAAAATTCTTACCAAGAAAATCTCTGGGAGGGCAATTTTCTATGAAACAAACTAGTTTTTACATCTACAAGGCCTTGTCAGTGCATTTTTTCAAGAAACATTGCAAAAGTATTTCTTGTAACAATAGTTCTCCAAGGACCATTAGTGCCTAATCTTTCATGGAAACACTTTCTAGCTAAAAATTCTTTGTAGGAAGATTTATGATAATTTAATTTTTTCATTATCAAATTATTTTCTACAACTATGCAGCCTTGTTAGTGCTCTTTTTTAGGAAACGTTGGAAAAGTATTTATAGTAAAGAGACATCTCTAGGGACCATTAGTGCCCCATGTTTTCTGGAAACACTTTTCTTGTTAAAGATTCTTACTAGGAAAATTTTATGGTTAGGCAATTTTTGTTGAAACATATTACTTTCTTCCACTCTAAGGTTATATTAGAGCATTTTTTTCTAGAATTTTTGAAAAAATATTTCTTGTAAAAAGATGTCTCTAAGGACCATTAGTGCCACATGTTTTCAAGAAACATTTTTCTAGCTTAAAATTCTTACCCCGGAAATTTTCAGGTGATGTAATTTTTGCATAAACAAATGACTTTCTACAAGTGTAAGGCCTTGTTAATGCTTTTTTTTTTTATGAAATATTCAAATAATATTTCTAGGAAAAATACATCTCCTGGGAGCATTAGTGCCTCGTGTTTCCTGGAAACACTTTTCTAGCTGAAAATTCTTTCCAAGAATTTTTTTGTTAAGGCAGTTTTTGTTGAAACAAATTACTTTCTACAACTTAAGGCCTTGATGGTAAATTTTTTTAGAAAAGTTGAAAAAGAATTTCATGTAAAAATACGTCTGCATGGATAACTAGTGCCACATTTTTCCTAGAAAAACTTTTCTAGCTGAATTTTCTTACCAGAAAAATTTTGTGGTAAGGCCATTTTTTCAGAAACAAAATATTTTCTATAACTATAAGGCCATTTTAGTGCAGTTTTTTATGGAAATGTTGGAAAATTATTTCTAGTAAAAATACGTCTCTAGTGACTAATAGTGCCTCATTTTCTAGGAAACACTTTTCTTGTTGAAGATTCTTATCGCTAAATTTTTTTGGAAAGGCAATTTTTCATGAAACAAATTACTTTCTATAACTATAAGGCCTTGTTACAACATTTTTTTGGAAACATTAGAAAAGTATTTCTAGAAAAAAATACATCTCCAGGGACCATTAGTGTCTTATGTTTTGTGGAAACTCTTTTCTAGCTGGAAATTCTTTCCAGGGAAATTTTGTGGGAAGCCATTTTTTGCTGAATCAAATTACATTTTACAACTATAAGGCCTCGATAGTGAATTTTTTAAGGAAGCATTTTAAAATTATTTCTAGTAAAAATAATTTTCCATGGACCATTAGTGCCTCATGTTTCTTCGAAACATTTTTCTAGCTAAAAATTCTTTCTAGGAAAAATTTGTGATAACGCAAATTTTGCATAAACAAATTACTCTGTACAACTTTAAGGCATTGTTAGTGCTATTTTTTAGGAAACATTGAAAAAATCTTTCTTGAAAAAATATGTTTCTTCTTTTTTCTTGGAAAAAATTTTTAGCTGAGAAGTCTAACCAGGAAATTTTTGTGGTAAGGCACTTTTTGCTGAAACAAATGATTTTCTATAGCTATAAGGTCTTCTTAGTGCATTTTTTTAGGAAATGTTGGAAAATTATTTATAGTAAAATTATGTGTCCAAGGATCATTAGTTCCTCATATTTCCTGGAAATATTTTTCTAGTTTAAAATTTTTACCAGGAAAATTTTGCGGTAAGGCAATTTTTGCTGAAATAAATTACTCTCTAAAACTATAAGGCCTTGTCAGTGCAATTTTTCAGGAAACATTGGAAAATTATTCCTAGAAAAAATAAGTCTCTCAGGGACCATTAGTGCATCAAATTTCCTAGAAACACTTTTCTAGATTAAAATTCATACCAAGAAAATTTTTTGGTAAAACAATTTTTTTATGAAATAGATTACTTTCTACAATTATAAGGTCTTGTTAGTGAGTTTTTTCAATAAGTTTTGGAAAATAATTTCTTTATAAAAATGCGTTTCCATGGACCAGTAGTGCCTCGTGTCTTCAGGAAACACTTTTCTAGCTGAAAATTCTTACATGGAAAATTTTGTGGTAAAGCAATTTGTGCTAAAACAAATATCATTCTACAACTATAAGGCCTTGTTATTGTATCTTTTAAATAATTTTTAGAAAATTATTGCTAGTAAAAATACGTCTCTAGGGACCATTATTGCCTCATGTTTCCTGGAAACACTTTTCTAGCTAATAGTTTTTACGAAGAAAATTTTGGTAAGGCTATTTTTTGCAGAAAACAATTAATTTTTTGGTAAGGCAATTACTTTTAGTAAATGTTGGAAAATTATTTGCAGTAAAAATACATCTCCAGGGAGCATTAGTGCCTTATATTTCCTAAAAACACTTTTCTTGGTGAAAAGTTTTTCGAAGAAACTTTTGTGGTAAGACATTTTTTGTTGAAACAACTTACTTTATACAACAATAAGGCATTGTTTGTGCATTTTTTCAAGAAATGTTGGAAAAGTATTCATAGTAAAAATATTTGTCTTTGGGGACCATTAGTACCTCAAGTTTCCAGGAAACACTTTTCTAGCACAAAATTCCTACCAGGAAAATTTATTGGTGAGGCAATTTTTTGTCAAACAAATTAAACAACATTGGGAAGTAGTGAAGTGGATTCTCGGGTATTTGAGAGGCACAACATATTCAGACTTAGGTCTCAAAAAGACGGACTTGGGATTATAGGGTCATGTAGATGCTAATATGGATGGAGACATTGATGGAAGGAAGAATACTACTGGATATGTATACACAATGGGTAGTACAACAGTTAGTTAAAATTTTAAGGTGCAAAAGATAGTTGCTCTTTGTAATACTGAGCTAGAATATGTCATCATGACCGAAGCTAACAAATAGATTGTATGCTTACAGTCTTTCTTGAAAAAATCAAGTCTCAAGCATGGGAAGAATGTGTTGTATTGTGATAGTCAAAGTGCTATTCATTTAGGGAGTCAGAATCTGGCTGATATGATGACAAAGACTTATGATTGAGAAACTAAAGTTGTGTGCAAATTCAGTTTGACTTCTCTCTGAGGATTAAGAATTTGTTGCCATTGATGAGGAGCCATTGATGATGGATTAGTCTCTGTTGAATTTATGGAAAAGAGAAATACTTCATTGACCTGTTATAATAAGAGTACATGAACCTCTATTTATAATAGAGGAAGGTAGTAGAGTCCAATTACAATAAAACTACCTTTGTCACAATTACACCCAAACTCTAACACTTAAAGATAAGTCCTAACATAATTAGATAATTCAATATAGATAACAAACAAACCTAACTCAAACTAAAACTCTTCTAGGACGTGACCATTAGATAAAGATACTTCCTTGAGTCCTTCTTGATCATCCAATTAATGTGATAAGGATGCCAACTCATGGTAATCATTGTATGTCCTACTTCTTATGGGCTTGAGCCCATCTTGTGGGCCTTCTTTGGTCGTTTGGCCCATCTTATAATACTCTTAGATATGTGGGCCTTCCTTGGTCGTGTGTGCTTGAGCCCTATCTTCCAATACTCCCCCTCAAGCTGGGGGTGAGAGAACATTGAGAACTCCCAGCTTGATGCAAATGATGTATATAATCTTTTTGTATAAAATGACGGTCCTCCAATCTTCCAACACTCCCCCTCACACTGGTGCTCTCTTCCTCGAGACCCAACTGGCCAATTCAGGGGGGTATAACATAGATGCAATAGTAAGTTCCTCTATCATGGACTTCCAACCACAAATATTTTTTATATTTTTTACGAGGATGAAGTTCCACTGTCATGGACTTCCAACAAAAAATAATTTTGATATTTTTTATGGGGATGAAATTCCTCCATCATGGACTCCCAACCAAAAATAATTTTTATATTTTAGACGGGGTAAAATAAATGATGATATGAGGCCACCTCTTCTTCAATAAGAATGTCCCCAAAGAGACATAATAGTTGCAGCTGAATATAACACGACCATCTTCCAACACATATAACATGAACCAAAATAATAAACCCTGTAGGACCCATGAAATAATCATAATCCGATAAAAATAATTTTTCTTAGATGCAGAAGCTTCATTTTTTGTGCTCCCCTTTTCTTGAATATTTTGGTCAGATAAACTCATTCACAACATATGGAATAAAATACCTCTTTCTTGTACTTCTTCTACTTCTCCCCCTCAAGCTAGGAGGTAATGGCAGTGATCCCAGCTTGAACCAAATATCATAGATGTAGCAAGAAGACCAAATAACAGAGATGTATAAATAAACCCTCAAACCAGGCAGAAGTGAGATATTTTCTTGATATATCAACTCAAAAAGTGGCACAAAACAATCTGCTTAAATTCGGATTTTTCAATGTAAAAGGATTCCTGCATGACCTTTCATTCTTCCAATGCATTTATTTCATTAAATATAGTTCAGATTGACATGAAATTTTCTCCTTATGAAACTAGACCTAAATAAATTTCATTCAAGTATAACTTCACTTCATAAAATATAGTTATCAGAAGATAAATTATCTGATAGATTTATGTCTCTGTTATCTAGCCGAACTAAGCACTGTTTCTCTTTTTTTCTATCATGATAATTGACTCTTCCGAGATCAATATCTCCTTAAATAAAAATCTTACAGAGAATTGATTGAATAGGTAAGAAAATAGACTTATATATATTTCATTTGATATATATTTCTGCATATAAAGTCTAGTTATTGATAGCAAACAATACCTCGGAAGCAGAAGTTTGTTGTTGTTGCTTGAACCTTTTTGCAATCTGACCTTTACTCATTCAAATATCGATATATCTTTGTAGATAACTCCGATTGGAAAAAAATTATTTTTCTTTAGAAATTAAACTCAAATATATTTCCTTCAATATATAATTCGAAATATGAAAAGCTCAGTATAGAGGTTAAAAAGCGAATAAATCTAACGTGTATAGGGACTGAAAAAAAACAATTACGAACCTAGACTTAGGGTTTAGATTTTAGAGAAAAGGATCTCATTTTCTCTGTGGGTTGACCAAGTCAACTCGTAGAACTTGCTTTGATACCATGTTGAATTTATGGAAAATAAAAATACTTCTTTGACCTATTATAATCAGAGTACATGAACCTCTATTTGTAATAGATGAAGGTAATAGAGTCCAATTACACCCAAACTCTAACACTTAAAGATAAGTCCTAGTATAATTAAATAACTCAATATAGATAAAAGACAAATCTAACTCAAACTAAAACTCTTCTAGGACGCGACCATTAGATAAAGATACTTTCTTGAGTCCTTCTTGATCTTCCAACTAATGTGATAAGGATGCTAGCTCATGGTAATCATTGTAGGTCTACTTATTATGGGCTTGGACCCATCTTGTGGGCCTTCTTTGGTCATTTGGCCCATCTTATAATACTCTTAGATATGTGGGCTTTCCTTGGTCGTGTGGGCTTGAGCCCTATCTTCCAACAGTTTCCAAGTGGGAGATTGTCAAGTTGTGGAGTCTAATTAATGCCTTATGCAGAGTCGGCACATGGATCGACCTTAGTTTCATTAAGGTCCACGATATATTGATTGTTGTTTCATTAAGTGTAGTTTTTGGATTTCACACTTGTGTTTTGGTTGACGTGGTTTTCTCTTTATATTTGAGGGCGTCACTGTTAAGGTTATCATTGAGGATCATCAATTGCTTTAGAGAGAGCTTAGATAAAAACACTTGAGTGTGTGCATTTTCTCTCGTAAACTACTTCTTCATCATAATGAATTATTACAGTGGCGAAATAGGATGCAGTCTGACCTTGAGGTGAACTTGTATATATTATGTGTTTTTCGTGCTTAATTATTTTTTCTTCTACGAGTATTATTGCTCTCGTTAGTATTGAATTGGGGCATCTAATTCCTAACTACAAGTGCCTCTTGTTTCTAGGACACACTATTCTAGCTGAAAATTATTTCCCGGAATCTTTTGAGGAAAGTCATTTTTTGCTGAAATAAATGACTTTCTACAACTATAAGGCCTTATTAGAGAATTTTTTTCAAAAAACTTTGGAAAAATAATTCTAGTAAAAAGATGTCTCCAAGGACCATTAGTGTATGATGTTTCCTATAAACATTTTTATAGCTGGAAATTCTTTCCAAGAAAATTTTGTGGTAATGCAATTTTTTGTTGTGTTGGAAGATAGGTCCAAGCCCACATGACCAAGGAAGGCCCGCATATTCAAGTGTGTTGGAAGATGGACCCAAGCCCATAAAACCAAGGAAGTTCCACACATCCAAGAGATTTGGAAGATGGGCTCAAGGCCCATAGATCAAGGAGAAGGCCCACAGGTCAATACAATGATGGCAGGATGGTAAATAAACAATCATCTCATAGAGATGGCATTGATGTAATTAGGTGAAAGTTCTAGGGTTATATTGTAATAATGTAGTTTGATTAATCTATAAATTGAGCTTCAGGGCAAGGGTTAGGACACCAAGGCTATAACCTCTTCTTCCTCAGGTTTTCTCCCAATGTTGTTTTTCTCATTTTCTCCATGAGCTAAATCCATGGAGTCCTGAAAATCAACATGGTATTAGAGCATTGATTTTCAGGACTCGTAATATGGTTTTCAAAATTCAAGACACGCATTATTTTTTTCTATATTGATGTTTCATTTTTCATTGTTTCTGGAACTTCGTTTTCATTTTTATATTGTTACTAGTTTTGTCCCAGCATTAGTCTACCATTACCAATTGTCTTTCTGTTTAGCTTGGCCGTTTGAAGCTTTCTGTTTTGGATGCATCTTCCCACTGTCCACGTAGTTGTTGAAGCTCCGCCTTTCCTCTGACCTTGTGTTAATCAGATGCTATTATTGATCGAGAAGTTGCCTCTAGATGCCTTTGCCAAATCATTACTGTACTCTACGGCAAAATCCTGATTGCAATCTTCCATAAACTTGCTCTGTTACTTGGTATCCAGCCTAGTATTCGACTGAAAAGTTGCCATCCAAAGTTGATGACTTCGCTACTGCGCTGCAGTTTTTCGACTGATATTTCTTATTTGAGAAAGTAGTTCTTTGTTGGATCCTGCAAACTAATCCCATTATTATTTCTAGAAGGGATCTTGATCATGTTGCTACTTATTCGGTTACGCTAGCATCGCACTGAAGGACTATTGTTTGGCGCCGAATTATTGTCAAGCTAACTTTGTTTCTTCCGAGTTATTCTGATGGATACTTTCTCTTCTGAAATTTCTGATATGATTTATCTGTCGAAGATCTTTAGTTCATTGGATTATTTCCCCCGCCAAAAACTTAGTCAAATACCCATGCTTTATTATCTTGAGGTATAATTGGCTGAGTTGCTCTCTGGTCTCTGATAATCCAAGAAATCGAAGATTACTGCTTCCGTAACTTGCTTAGAATACAACATATTATCCAGCACTGCTGTTGCTATCGAAAAGTTTCTTTGCTTCTGCAGCCGTCCAAAGTCGCTCTCTTGGTTTATAACGAATCATGTCTTTCTTCTTTGGATGGAATTGCTTCTCCTCTGGCAAGCCGAAAATATCTCGGCCAGTTGCTGAATTGATGGGATTTCATTCCGTCACTACATTGCAGATTATCCGAAATCGTCTCTACCGCCGAAACAGCTAGTTTCCAAAATTTCTTGATTTATCTCGTTTGATCTGCTGGTGATTTGTTTTAGAAACTGCTGATTTCTCAGCTGCGTTAATGTTTCGCTTTGTTCAGCCGTGGGGAAGACGACCCACCATTGCCGATTTAAATTGTTTCCTATGTTAGGAAACCGAATTGAATCCTACTCATTTTCATGATGAATATATTATCCTTGCTGAGTCAACCCCGTGAATTGGGCTACCCATCTACTTGTTGTCGATCTAATCTACCGAGCAAACAAGGGCCATCACAATCTGGTCAACTTAGTGAGTCAACTCATACATGACCCACTTATTTTCTGCCTCAGTATACGTGTCCAAGACCCAAGTTTATACATATTTCTGCCACGACTCGGCTATATTGGTCTACTATTTGACTCGGTGTGACTCGATACTTTTTCTCTTGTTGGATTATTATTTTGAAGTATTGACAACTTATTCCTTGGTCAACATATTATTTGGTACAAATACTTGCATTAGAATATTTCATGGGTCATTTTACAAGGATCATTTTGGTTCGTGTTATATGGACCCAGGCCCATTTCAGCTACTGTTGTTGTGCATCTTTGGATGAGACATTATTATTGAAGAAGATGTGCCTTAGTATCTTTTCTCATACCATCATTTATTTAAACACTCAAAAATATCTTTTGGAAAAACCGTTATTGTAATCTTACGAGTGTTACTATGGTTAGGGCACCGTGAGAGTCGGTGGCCAGATTGGGACACCGTGATGGATGAGTTTATTACTAATATCATATAGTTCCCCCTTGAATTGGCATTTATTACTCCTACCGCTTGAGAGTCGTTGTCCTATGGACGGACATTGTGATAGACGAGTTTTTTATCATACTTCTGAGCATTGCGTATAGACCCACCACCTACAGAAGATAGGAATGGCACTATCTGAGAATGATAAAGTGTGCCCTACATCCAACATGGGTTATGACTAGAGTATGGAGCAACGTCATACGTCTTGGAGTAATTTTACTCTCACTTATCTTATGCTAGCTGGGCTTCATGGAAGAGAGCACAAGTATGAGGGGGAGTGTTGGAAGATGTGGAAGACTACCATTTTATACAAAAGGATTCTATACATCATTTCCAGCAAGCTGGGAGTTCATGATGTTCTCTCACCCCCTGCTTGAGGGGGAGTGTTGGAAGATAGGCCCAAGCCCATACGACCAAGGAAGCCCACATATCCAAGTGTATTGGAAGATGGGCCCAAGCCCATAAGACCAAGGAAGACCCACACATCCAAGAGATGTAGAAGATGGGCTCAAGGCCCATAGATCAAGGAGAAGGCCCACATGCCCATATAATGATAGCAGGATAGTAAATAAAGAGTCTTCTCAAAGAGATGGCTAGGGGTGGCTTCAAACCGAGCCGGTTTGCGAGCCGGCTCGGTATTGGCTCGGTTCGATTCGTCATTTATCGAGCTCGAGCCGAGCTCGAGCACCGAAATCGGCTCGTTTACCTTAACGAGCCGAGCTAGACCCAAGCTAGGTTCGGTTCGTTGGCTCGCGAGCCTACTCGAAATGAGTTGGATCGGTATGAATCGGTAACAGGATCGGGAGCGAGGGGGGAGCAGGAGCGGGAGCGAGAGCGAGGGGGGGGGGGGGAATTTTTCCTCCCCCCTCATCACCGCCGACCCCTCCCATCTGTTGTTGTCGCCGCCTCTACCGCCGTCGTAGTTGTTCGCCAGTGTCTATACCGCCGTCGCAGCTGTTCGCCGGCCGCCTCTGTGGCCGTCCGTTCTATTTCTTCCTCTCCTCGCCATCGCCTCTGTTTCTGTCACCGCCGCTTCTGTCACCACCGCTTCCGTCGCCGCCGACTCCGTCGTGGCCGTCATCCCCGATGATAGGTCCTCCCCGGCGCCGTAATCCCCTTCCCTCCACGTCGTCTCAGCGGAAAACCAGAACAGGGGAGAAATAATCTCCCCCTTCCTCGCGAGAAGATGATCTCGCATGTGCGAGATCATAAAATAAAATAAAATAAAACTTTTTCCTCTGGAAAAAAATAAAAATAAATTTTATAGAAATAATTTTCTATAAACTATTAGTGTCTCATGTTTTTTTAAACATTTTTCTAATTGAAATTTTTTATTAAAAATCTTATAATTTTCTAAGTAAGATTTTTCGTACCAAGATGGGGTAGAAAACTGTATAGAAAATTTTTGAATAAGTATTTAACAGTTGATGCTGTAATACTTTTAGCATGAAGCAATTTTCATTGCAATTTTGTGTTTGATATTTTATTTAATTAAAAATTTATCGATAAGTATAATAATATATTAGATTTATTATTAATTTTTATTTATTTCCCTAGAAGAGACAATAAAAGATCCATTTAACTTTCCTAAGAAAATTTTATAATATTTCCTGTAATTTTCTAATAAGTCACTAATAGTAATAAGATTTTATTTAAAGGTTTTTTTGGGAATATGTATCATAGGAAATATATTTTTAGTTTTTCCTAGAATATAAATTTTTATCTTGGGGCACTAAGGAGGCCATAATAAATTATGGCCAGATTCAAAAATTACAAAACAAGCTAGACAACAATTGGAGTAAAAAATATTAATATTGGTGCATTTTAATCCATTATTGAAATTCAATCCTGAACCTCCCCTATCATTATATTTTTTTTAAATGTGTGCATAATTTTATATATAGTTTATTCAAAGCCACCCTTACGTGCGAGATCATAAACAAGGAAAAAAAAACTCTTTGTCCCTTCCTCATGGCTCTTAAATAAATTGAAAAGATATTTTAGTAGAAATACGTTTCCAGAGACTATTAGTGGTTTTTTCAATAAATGTTGAAAAGAAATTTTTAATAGAAATATAGGGACCATTAGTGCCTCATATTTTTTCAAAATATTTTTTAATTATAAATTCTTTTTAAAAAATCATATAATTTTCCAAGTAAGATTTTCTTGCCAAGATGGGTTAGAAAACCATATAGAAAAATTTTGAATAAGTATTTGACAGTTGATGATATAATACTTTGAGCATGAGGCAATTTTCATAGCAATTTTGTGTTTGACATTTTATGTGATTAAAAATTTATCGATAAGTATAATAATATATTAGATTAATTATTAATTTTTATTTATTTCCTTTGAAAAGGCAATAAGAGGTCCATTTAACTTTCCTAAGAAAAATATAAAATATTTCTTGTAATTTTCTAGTAAGTCTGTAATAGTAATAGAATTTTATTTAAAGGATTTATAGTTTTTATTTGGGTGATTGTAAATTGATAGTGATATTTTATTTAATTTTGTTGTGTTTGATTATTGTATGGAGTTTATTTATAATGTTATGCAGTGTATGGAGTGTTTAGATTATTTTATGGAGTGTATAAACAATTTCATGAAGTGTTTATGGAATGTATAGACAATTTTATGGAGTGTTTATGTAGGTATTATGTATATTGATTATGTCCAATTTTAAGTAGAGGTCATGCTGAATTTTATACAAGTATTATATATATAGATTATGCTCAATTTTAAGTAGAGGTTATGCCCAATCTTATACACATATTATATATATAAGTTATGCCCAATTTTATGTAAAATGTATGCATAATTTTATATACATTTTATTCGATATATATATTTTTGAAAAGTTTTAAATGTATGTTGAGGCTCGAGCTCGGCTCGAAGCTCGGCTCGAACTCGTTAGGCTCGAGCTCGATAACAATTTTAGGCTCGAGACGAGGCTCGGCTCGAAGCTCGGCTCGAAATATTTAAATCAAGCTCGACTCAAACATAAGCAGGTTCGGGCTCGGCTCGGCTCGGCTCGATGCCACCCCCAGAGATGGCATTGATGTAATTAGGTTAAAGTTCCAGGGTTATAATTGTAATACTGTACTTTGATTAATCCATAAATTGAGCTTCATGGGAAGGGTTAGGACATCAAGTTCATAACCTCTTGTTCCTCTGGTTTTCTCCCAAAGGTATCTTTCTCTTTTTTTCCATTAGCTAAATCCATGGAGTCCTGAAAATCAGCATGTTGAAACAAATTATTTTTTACAACTTTAAGGCCTTGTAAGTGCATTTTGTTTAGGAAACATTGGATATTTATTTCTAGTAAAAATAAATCTTTAGGGAGTATTAGTGCCTCATGTTTTTTGGAAACACTTTTCAAGCTGGAAATTCTACCCAGAAAAATTGTGGTAAGACAATTTTTGTTTGAAATAAATTACTTTCTACAACTATAAGGTCTTCTTAGTGCAATGTTCTAGAAAAGTTGGAACAAAATTTCTAGTAAAAATATGTTCCAAGGACAATTAGTGCTTCATGTTTCTTGGAAATAGTTTCTTGGTAAGGCAATCTTTGTTGAAACAAATTACTTTAAACAACTACTAGGTCTTGTTAGTGCATTTTTCAGGAAACATTGGAATAATATTTCTAGTAAAAATACCACTCGAAGGACCATTAGTGCTTCATGTTTCTTGGAAATAGTTTTCTAGCTGAAAAATATATCCAGGAAAAGTTTTTGGTAAGACAATTTTTATCGAAAAAAATTACTTTCTAGAACTAAAAGAACTTGTTAGTGGATTTTTTCAAGAAACGTTGGAAAAGTCTTTCTTGTAAAAATACGTTTGTAGGGACCATTAGTGCCTCATGTTTTTTAGAAACACTCTTCTAGCTAAAAATTCTTACGAGGAATATTTTGTGGTAAGGCAATTTGTGCTGAAACAAATTATTTTTGGCAACTATAAGGCCTATTTTAGTCTCTAATAGGCCCAATATGACTTCTACTACTACTTAGTACTATTCGGGGTTTGACCCTATTCCTGTCGGTTTAACACCATGTGTGCTAAATCGTTATACGGCCTTGCGGTTTTCAGAGGTCCCCAAACCGTACATGTCAACCAATGTGGCTCCATGGCTGCTTCAGCAACGTAGAGTACAACTCCATTTCGTTTTCTACCTCAAATCGTAGCTGAATATTACTAAGTCCCTCGCTTAGATCCTATTGGGCACTATTTCGATACTATTACTATTACGAGTGAACAATAACCCCCCGAATAGTAAACATGAATAATAAACACAAAAAGTAAAAATGAATAGTAATTTTTTGAACAGTACTTTTGAATAGTAAAAAGATATACTGTAGAGATTTATATATATATGTAGAACATGAATAGTAAAAACAAACATTGTATGAATTTAAATATTACACACATGCAGAAAATTGTAATATTGTTTCAAAATATATATACATACTACATAACTCCCGAAGTTACCGACCGTGCTACTGGTCGGCTCCCTGTTTACCACTCAGCCATTATGGTTGTTTTGCACATACCGTGCTTTAAGAACTTTGTCGGAGGATGTTCGCCGAAAATCACCTTCTTGCTCAAATCGCCTTCTTCTTCTCATAAAACTCAGAGTGATTTTTCGAATGCCTTGACCTCTATCGACACTTCGAATTTATAGTTGAGGGGTTGTCTTGTCTTCCTCTCCTACCCTTGTTCGAAGGGTCTGTGTTTAAAAAAAACGGGTATCTTTTTTATTTTTCTCTTTTCATTTATGCCCTTGCATTATTACCTTTGGCGTCGAAAGCAGGGGTAGAAATGATTTTTCATCTTTTGACATCATCTCACTGACGTAAAGGAATCTTTAATCTTTGTCCAGTTTGCTGACTCAGATTTTGTCTTATGCCTTTGTGGCTGTCGTGGCTGCTGACTTTCCTTCATTCTGACATGTTGTCTTCTTATGGTTTCTTGGTGCATAATTGGCATTTATGCAATTTGTTGAAAGTAAGCTGGGCCATGCCACAAAAACTTTCTTTTGTGTTTTTACTTGCTGGGATTTTCCCGTTAAGTATTTTTTTGAGTGTTTCTTCCAATGATTTTTGAACATTGGCTGGAGACTCCTTATAGCTCATAGATTAAATAGTCAATGGAACTGATGTTTTTTATGCTTAGCACTTCTTTTTTGAACCAGTAGTAGAAGGTACTGGATAATATTTTTAATCGCCATGGTCCTTTTGTTCTTCCAAACCTCTTCAAGACATGGTCGTAATTTTGGTTTTAGTTTGGGATCAAAATCCGGAAGCTTTCCTTCTTTGTCAAGGATTTCAAGAGTTACCACGGAAATACTAAGTATAACTTTGTTGTTTTCCACAATTTTTGCTATGGAAGAAATGAATTTCAACCATATAAATTTAGCCTTGATAAAAAAGTAAAAACTCTTGCATGACTCGGTTATTTCTTTTGGTAATCTTTCAAGTACAATTAAATCTATTGCTCGTTGAAAGATTTGTCCAATTAGTCCGTATGTGTATAACATACTGACATATTTACTATCCATTTCTGGATGTATCACTAAACAGTTCCAGTGTTCATGGTCTTGAAGGAGTATGAATCCCTATGCCAAGATTTTCATTCCAATTCTAGAACTGAGTCTTATGGCAAATAGACTCTTTTGAACTATCACTGGTCACCTTTTGAGGGCATAGCGATGGTTCTGTAGACATAATGTCTTGGAGTTTTAAAGGTTTAACTTTTGTAAAAAAATCGAACTCATTAAGCTCTTTTTTATTTGGTTTACCCAGGCTTGTCAACCTAGTGAACTCAGAAGGGGTAACTAATCTTGCCTTGAATGAAGTATCTTTCTTTGGCATATCTGTCTCTATGGGTTCAGGAGTAGTTTTGGCTTCCTTTCAAGCTCGAGACTGGCAGGTAGAAGTCCCTGATTCCCCTTTCTTCATAGAAGACTGGGTTGTGACTTACTTCTCATGCCTAGCATGACCGGTAGGAATCCTGGGTAGTCCTGTGTTCAAAACACTAAAGTCATCCGTCTACTTGTAGGCTGACGTTATGGCTTCCTTTCTCTCACTGGAGAACCGGTAGAAGTCCCGGATGAGCTTGGCGTATCACGCCATTTTGTGAGTTCTTTTAACTCTTCATTTAATTCCTTAACCTTGAGTTGTAAAAGTTCTCCACTTATCCCATAACAGGCACAATTCTCTGATAATTCTCCTCATTCAGAAAGAACTAAGAGGTTGTCAAAAAGAGACTGTAATGTAGAGAGCAATACCGTGAGGGTGGCAATTGCTGCTTCAAGATCTGTCAATGTATTGTTGAGGGGATCCATTTTACCTATCTGTAACACAAGAAAATTCTTGAGTAAGAGTATCAGGTAAATAACTTTTGACTCCTTTAATGTGTTCTACAATAAAAGAGAATTGGAAGAACCATTGGTACCAATGGAGTAATCTTCTGTGACAAAATGAATCTTCTAAGTTTCTTGTCATAAAACCAACAAAATTTTTACATTCAGTTCTAATAAGAAATTATTTAGGGGCAAGATATATATAGAATTTATTTATCCCATTTTTTACTGCTAAAATTTCTTTTTCATAAGAATGATAGTTTATTTCAGCAGATGAAAATGTTCCTGAAGTATATTTACATATTCTCTCAGAATCATTAGTTTTACATTTAAGTACTATTGCCCAAGTATGATCTGAGGCATCCTTTTCTAAAATTAGTTTTGCATCTAGATCTGGTAGATTTAACGTCGGGAGGTGTTCCATCATTTGTTTGATCCTGATAATTTTTGAACTGTCAGTGGGAGTCCATTCCCATTTGATATCTTTCATTAACTTCTGTTGAAAAGGTTTTCTAATTTCTGCTAATTTTTTTATGAATTTTTCAGCATATGTTAGACAACCTAAGAAACGTTGAAGTTGTTTTACATCTTCTATTTCATTTGGAAAAGCTGCTAGTTTTTCCAGAATATGATTTCTTCTTTTGAGATGTTTAGTACTAAGAAATCTATCTTAGTTTTAAACAATTCTGATTTCTTTTTGCTGAGTTCTATCCCAACATTTTTAAGGCCTTTAATTCCTTAAGTAATTGTTCTTTATGTTGATCCTTTGTTTCTGAAAAGACTAGGATATCATCAACATAAACTAAGCAAAATTTAAAGAATGGTTTGAGGATATCATCCATTCTTCTTTGAAATATATTGGGTGCTTGTTTCAAGCCAAAGGGCATCACAAGCCACTCATAATGTCCTGAAGGATAGCTGAATGCAATAAGGGGAATAGCTCTTTCGGTTAGACGAATTTGCCAAAATCCTGATTTGCAATCAAATTTAGAAAACCATTGTTTTCCTCTTATAGCGGCTATTAACCTTTCTTTGTTAGGAAGATAGTAGCTATCCATTTTTGTGGCTTCATTAAATTTTTATAGTTAGTGACCATTCTAGCTTTTCCACATTTAATCTTTGCATGATTTCTAACAAGGAAAGCAGGAGATGTATGTGGAGAATAACTTGCACGGATTAATCCTAGAGATAGCAAGTCATTGATCTGAGTTGAGAACTCTTCAACATCAAAAGGAGTGTAAACCATAGGTTTTTCTCAAATTTCTTTTTCAGGATCAAGAAGTTCAAGGTCGGCATATGGTTTTTGTTTATTCCACTATTCTAATGGTTTCTTTGAACAAGTGGAATCCAAAAGCTGCTGAACTTCTGATTCACAGGATTCTGCGAGGAGGAGAGATTCCAAGGTCCTTTTTTAATCGCCATGGTCCTTTTGTTCTTCCAAACCTCTTCAAGACATGGTCGTAATTTTGGTTTTAGTTTGGGATCAAAATCCGGAAGCTTTCCTTCTTTGTCAAGGATTTCAAGAGTTACCACCGAAATACTCGGCATAACTTTGTTGTTTTCCACAATTTCTGCTATGTAAGAAATGAATTTCAACCATATAACTTTAGCCTTGATAAAAAAGTAAAAACTCTTACATGACTCGGTTATTTCTTTTGGTAATCTTTCAAGTACAATTAAATCTATTGCTCATTGAAAGATTTGTCCAATTAGTCCGTATGTGTTTAACATACTGACATATTTACTATCCATTTCTGGATGTATCACTAAACAGTTTCAGTGTTCATGGTCTTGAAGGAGTATGAATCCCTATGCCAAGATTTTCATTCCAATTCTGGAACTGAGTCTTATGGCAAATAGACTCTTTCGAACTATCACTGGTCACCTTTTGAGGGCATTGTGATGGTTCTGTAGACATAATGTCTTGGAGTTTTAGAAGTTTAACTTTTGTAAGAAAATCGAACTCATTAAACTCTTTTTTATCTGGTATACCTAGGCTTGTCAACCTAGTGAACTCAGAAGGGGTAACTAACCTTGCCTTGAATGAAGTATCTTTCTTTGGCATATCCGTCTCTATGGGTTCAGGAGTAGTTTTGGCTTCCTTTCAAGCTCGAGACTGGCAGGTAGAAGTCCCTGATTCCCCTTTCTTCATAGAAGACTGGGTTGTGACTTACTTCTCATGCCTAGCATGACCGGTAGGAATCCTGGGTAGTCCTGTGTTCAAAACACTAAAGTCATCCGTCTACTTGTAGGCTGACGTTATGGCTTCCTTTCTCTCACTGGAGAACCGGTAGAAGTCCCGGATGAGCTTGGCGTATCACGCCATTTTGTGAGTTCTTTTAACTCTTCATTTAATTCCTTAACCTTGAGTTGTAAAAGTTCTCCACTTATCCCATAACAGGCACAATTCTCTGATAATTCTCCTCATTCAGAAAGAACTAAGAGGTTGTCAAAAAGAGACTGTAATGTAGAGAGCAATACCGTGAGGGTGGCAATTGCTGCTTCAAGATCTGTCAATGTATTGTTGAGGGGATCCATTTTACCTATCTGTAACACAAGAAAATTCTTGAGTAAGAGTATCAGGTAAATAACTTTTGACTCCTTTAATGTGTTCTACAATAAAAGAGAATTGGAAGAACCATTGGTACCAATGGAGTAATCTTCTGTGACAAAATGAATCTTCTAAGTTTCTTGTCATAAAACCAACAAAATTTTTACATTCAGTTCTAATAAGAAATTATTTAGGGGCAAGATATATATAGAATTTATTTATCCCATTTTTTACTGCTAAAATTTCTTTTTCATAAGAATGATAGTTTATTTCAGCAGATGAAAATGTTCCTGAAGTATATTTACATATTCTCTCAGAATCATTAGTTTTACATTTAAGTACTATTGCCCAAGTATGATCTGAGGCATCCTTTTCTAAAATTAGTTTTGCATCTAGATCTGGTAGATTTAACGTCGGGAGGTGTTCCATCATTTGTTTGATCCTGATAATTTTTGAACTGTCAGTGGGAGTCCATTCCCATTTGATATCTTTCATTAACTTCTGCTGAAAAGGTTTTCTAATTTCTGCTAATTTTTTTATGAATTTTTCAGCATATGTTAGACAACCTAAGAAACGTTGAAGTTGTTTTACATCTTCTATTTCATTTGGAAAAGCTACTAGTTTTTCCAGAATATGATTTCTTCTTTTGAGATGTTTAGTCCTAAGAAATCTATCTTAGTTTTAAACAATTCTGATTTCTTTTTGCTGAGTTCTATCCCAACATTTTTAAGGCCTTTAATTCCTTAAGTAATTGTTCTTTATGTTGATCCTTTGTTTCTGAAAAGACTAGGATATCATCAACATAAACTAAGCAAAATTTAAAGAATGGTTTGAGGATATCATCCATTCTTCTTTGAAATATATTGGGTGCTTGTTTCAAGCCAAAGGGCATCACAAGCCACTCATAATGTCCTGAAGGATAGCTGAATGCAGTAAGGGGAATAACTCTTTCGGTTAGACGAATTTGCCAAAATCCTGATTTGCAATCAAATTTAGAAAACCATTGTTTTCCTCTTATAGTGTCTATTAACCTTTCTTTGTTAGGAAGATAGTAGCTATCCATTTTTTTGGCTTCATTAACTTTTTATAGTTAGTGACCATTCTAGCTTTTCCACATTTAATCTCTGCATGATTTCTAACAAGGAAAGCAGAAGTTGTATGTGGAGAATAACTTGCATGGATTAATCCTAGAGATAGCAAGTCATTGATCTGTGTTGAGAACTCTTCAACATCAGAAGGAGTGTAAACCATAGGTTTTTCTCAAATTTCTTTTTCAGGATCAAGAAGTTCAAGGTCGGCATATCGTTTTTGTTTATTCCACCATTCTAATGGTTTCTCAGAACAAGTGGAATCCAAAAGCTGCTGAACTTCTGATTCACAGGATTCTGCGAGGAGTAGAGATTCCAGGGGGGGGGGGGGGGGGGACTTCATCACCATGCTTGCTGCATTTTTCGAAGACCTAATGGAGGACGTCTCCATTGCCAGAAATGGAAAAGGCTTCAAGGGGTTTTACTGTGTAGACAAATACAGCAGAATTATCTATTTCACATCGAGTACGACAACGAAGTTTATAGTAGGCTGGTGTTTGTTCTACTCGGGCGTGGAACATGAGCCATTCATTTTCGAGGACTAAATTGGGTCATGTGTTTATTTGAGGTCCTAAAATAATGAGTGTTGGGATGAGAAAATTTTCACCTCCAATGTTGAGATGAATGTTTCTGGCTTCTGTAGGAAGAGAAATATTTTCACCTGAGCCAACTGTTACTTGAAGAGGACTTCAAAAGATTTCCATAAATTTGTGGGAAGTAAATTTGTGGGAAGTAAATCTGGCGAGGCAATATGAACTTCCTATATCTACTAGAGCATGTATATGGAAATTTATATATCCGGGTAGCTTAAGTATGACCGTGATATATGAATTTCAAGAAGCTGCATGATTGACATTTATGCGAATAATCATTTAGAGAAGGTGCCTAAAGAGTCCGACATATTTTCTGAGCTTTCCGAGGTGGAAGACTCAGTATCAAGATGAAGTTCATATACTTCATCGTCCAACTGAATTTCATCATGATGGATGATTTCCAATCCATTTTCTTCAGCTAGTATCATGTATGTATTATATTGCCATTTTTTCTTATCATTGGGACAATCGTGAGCGAAATGTCCTTCTTTCTAGCATATCTAACATTGACATTTGCTTGAGGGTATCCCCTTTGGGCAATATCCATTTGACCCTTTACTGGATGTGGTAGGGTCAAAGTTCGTTCTTTTTCTAAAGTATCTCTTTTGGGGAGTATACTTGGTTTTCGTTGCTTATGGGAGTTGGTTTTACAACCATAAGCCCCTACATTTTTGTTCTGGTTGGAACAACATAATATTTGTTTATATGCTTTACTAATTTTATTTTGTAGTCTTTGGGTTTCACAGAGATTTGCCAACATGTCTTGAACAAACCTGTGTCTTCTTCCTAGAGTATCAAAATCAAGGAAATTATCCATGGTTAAAGTACCATACTCTGGGTTATTTTTCCAGTATTTTATAATGTAGTCTTTTTCAGCTACAGTTGCAAAAGGTTCTGGCAATTTTGAATAAAAGATGGGCAGGTAAGGTTTCTGATCATATTTTTGTAGTTTATAGAAGTAACTTGCAAATTCTCAATAGTACTTCTCATAAAAACAAATGTTACATATTTTTAACTTGTTTAGTTTTTTAAGAGTTTCTAAACGTTTTCTTTTTTTAGTACTCTCATTGTGAGCTTCTAGAGTTGGATGCATTCCTAGAAATTCTTTTGATATCATAGCCACTAATCCTATAGTATAGAGGCAATAGATGTTGAAGCAGCTCTTTTCTGGTCTTCAGGAAGGTTGTCCCACCAATGAGCTACGTTACCCTGTAAAGCATGGGTAAAGAAGTTAAATGCTGAATCTTTATCCCAAGATTCATGCATATTGGCAGCATTGCTCATGCTTCTTTCCCTTTCTTCAAGGACTTTTTCTCCATCCTTGGGGCAATCCAAGTTGAGATAAAATCCAAAGGCTTTATGCTATCTATGGATTGGTGTCCCTTGGTAGCATGTGATGGATCAACATTTGTGTATTTTGTTGAATACCGTTGTCCTCCCAAAGAAATTTTGGAGTGGGAGAAACTTTCTCTTTCTCAAGAGTTACCCACTGAGCGATCTCGAAAGTTGTCTTGGAAGCTGTCTTCCATGTGGGTATCTCATACCATTGAAGTTTCTTCTTCATATTGGTGACTACCTCGAAGCATTCTAAATCTTTTACCAAGCTCATCTGCCTTTTTGTCTTTAGCAGAGTAGTCTGTTGTCTTGGTAAGTTCTATTGCAACTTCATTAGAGTCCCTTGCCTCTGGTTCACTGTCTTGTTGCTCTTTTTTTACTAGAAGAAGGTTTTTCTTCTTGAACACAATATATCTGTTAGTGATGGAAAGTATTATATTTTGCATAAACTTCATCATCAGTAGATGATGATGCTTTTGAAGTGATCCTAAAAGTAGAAGGTTCATGATCTTTTTTCCTAGGTGCTATGCAAGGTGCAATATACACTAGGTTTTTAAGCCATCCGGTAATGTCAGGAAGGCCTAAAGGTAATGGAGTTTCCATATCCGTTAAATAGAAAAAGTCGTTCATAGAGCTAATTCCTGAAGCTTTCTTTGAAGTCTATGAATCATGCACAGTAGTGCATATGCTCTAAGGTGTAATCTCACCCATTCAGCTTGATACTCGATATAAGCTATCGTGGTTTTGTTAGCTGGTCTGAGATTATCTCTAGTTTGCAGAATTCAATCTCTTGTTATACGTACCAGAGTTAAACAATCTAATAGACTTTATCTATAGATAATTTTTATAAAGCTAAGAGGTTTAGTTTTTGTTTAATTGTTTTGATCTTGCCTCTTAGTTTATAGGCTTGATCATTATATCTTTTCCATAGATAATTGTACCACACTATTGCTTGGATTGTGTCATCTTCAGGCTGAAGAGTGTCTCTTTGAAGTAGAGCGAAGGCAAGGCCGTCTCTCTTTCTTTCTAGACGATCTAAAATTTCTTCTTATAGATCATTCTTGAGTCCAAGGTGTAAAAGGGGTTTTATATTTTGATGGGCTGGAAGAACCCAAATGTTCTTTTAATGCTAAGACTTCTGTGAGAAGTTCTTGCATTTTATCTTTGTTTAGATTATCTAAACTTTGTTTTAGTTCTGTAATTTTTTTGAAGAAAATAGGACTATTTCCATGGTCAATTTTTTCTAGAATATTTTCTAGGATATTTTGACATTTTATTATTTCTCTTTGTTTTTGTTCATCATAGAGAAAATCAACTTTTGCTGTAGATTTTTTATAGCATTTTCTAACCTAGTAAAGGTCTTTCCATAAGACTCTAAGGTTTGGTTGGAATGGGTGACTATGTCATTGTTTCCTATTAGTGGTCCTAAGGCTTTATATGGGTTATGTGCCATCATCAATGTGAAGTCAAACATAGGCATTGGGCCTTGGGTTTCCTATTCCTTCGAATCGATGATGAAATACCTCCTGGCTTAACTCTACCAGATCCAGATGCAAAACTAATTTTAGAAACGGATGCCCTAGATCATACTTGGGCAGCAATACTAAAATTTAAAACCAATGATTCTGAGAGAATATGTAAATATACTTCAGTAACATTTTCATCTACTGAAATAAACTATCATTCTTATGAAAAAGAAATTTTAGCAAAAAAAAAATGGGATAAATAAATTCTATATATATCTTGCCCCTAAAGAATTTCTCGTTGGAACTGAATGTAAAAATTTTGTTGGTTTTATGACAAGAAACTTTGAAGATTCACTTTATCGCGATAGATTACTCAGCTAGCAGTAATGGTTCTTCAAATTCTCTTTTACTGTAGAACACATTAAAGGAGACAAAAATTATTTACCTGATACTCTTACTCGAGAATTTTCTTGTGTTACAGACATGTAAAATGGATCCCCTTAGCAACAAATTGACGGATCTTGCAGCAGCAATAGCCACCCTCACAGTATTGCTCTCTACATTACAGTCACATTTTGACAACCTCTTAGTTCTTTTTGAATGAGGAGAATTATCAGAGAACTGTGCCTATTATGGGATAAGTGGAGAACTTTTACAACTCAAGGTTAAGGAACTAACCGAAGAGTTAAAAGAACTCACAAAAATAGCGTGATACACCAAGCTCATTCTTGACTTCTACCGGATCTCCAGTGCGAGAAAAGGAAGCCATAACGTCAGCCTACAACCAGACGGATGACTTTAGTGTTTTGATAAACACAGGTCGATACGAGATATCTACCGGTCATGCTAGGCATGAGAAGGAAATCACAACCCAGTCTTCTATGAAGAAAGGGGAATCAGGGACTTCTACTTGCCAGTCTCGAGCTGGAAAGGAAGCCAAAACGACTCCAGAACCCATGGAGACGGATATGCCCAAGAAAGATACTTCTTTCAAGGCAAGGTTAGTTACCCCTTCTAAGTTCACTAGGTTGACAAGCATGGGTAAACCAGATAAAAAAGAGTTTAATGAGTTTGATTTTCTTATGAAAGTCAAACCTCTAAAACTCCAAGACATTATGTCTACATGACCTTCTCTACGCCCTCAAAAGGTGGCCAGTGATAGTGCAAAAGAGTCTATTTACCATAAGACTCAGTTCCTGAATTGGAATGAAAATCTTGGCATAGGGATTCATACTCCCTTCATGACCATAGACACCAGGGAACGCTGGAACCATTTGGTGATACATCCAGAAATGGATAGTAAATATGTCAGTATGTTATACACATACAGACTAATTAGACAAATCTTTATACGAGCAAAAGATTTAACTGCACTCGAATGATTACAGAAAGAAATAACCGAGGCATGCAAGAGTTTTTACTCTTCTACCAAGCTATAAGGTTGAAATTCGTTTCTTCCATAGCAGAAATTGTGGAAAACAACAAAGTTATACCGAGTCTTTCGTTGATTACTCTTGAAATCCTTGACAAAGAAGGAAAGCTTTCGGATTTTGATCCCAAGCTAAAACCAAAATCATGACCATGTCCCAAAGAGGTTTGGAAGAACAGAAGGACCATGGGGATTAAAAATATTATCCAGTACCTTCAACTACTGGTTCAAAAAAGGAAAACCTACTTATACAAAACATCAGTTCCACTGACTAATGTATCTAAGAGCTATAAGGAGTCTCCAGCCAATGTTCAAAAATCATTGGAAGAAACACTTGAAAAAAATACGTAATGGGAAAATCCCAGTAAGTAAAAACACAAAAGAAAGTTTTTACGGCATGGCCCAGTTTACTTTCAACAAATTGCATAAATGCCAATAATGCACCAAGAAACCATAAGAAGACAACATGTTAGAATGAAGGAAAGTCTGCAGCCATAAAGGCAGAAGACAAAATTTGAGTCAGAAAATTGGACAAAGATAAAAGATTCCTTTACGTTAGCGAGATTACATCAAAAGATAAAAAGTCATTGCTACCCCTTCTTTCGGTGCCGAAAGGTAATAATGCAAGGGTAGAAATGAAAAGACAAAAAGACAAAAGATACCCTTTGTCTTTAAACACAAATTCTTCGATGAAGGGTATAAGAGGAAGAAAAGAAAACCCCTCGGCTATAAATTCGAAGCGTCGACAGAGGTCAAGGCATTTGAAAAATCACTCTGAGTTTTCTGAGAAGAAGAACGACATCTTAGAAAGAAGGCGATTTTCGGTGAACATCCTCCGACAAAGTTCTTAAAGCACGGTATGTGCAAAATAGCTGTAATGGTTGAGTAGTAAAGAGGGAACCGACCGGTAGCACAATTGGTAACTTCGGGAGTTATGTAGTATACATTTATATTTTGAAACAATATTTCAATTTTTCGTATGTGTGTAATATTTAAATTCGTACAATGTTTTTTTTACTATTCATGATCTGTATATGTATATATATATATATATATATATATATATATATGAATCTCTACAATATATGTTTTTACTATTCAAAAGTACTATTCATTTTTATTGTTCATGTTTACTATTCGGGGGTTACTGTTCACCCGTAATAGTAATAGTATCAAAATAGAACCCAATAGGATCTAAGCTAGGGACTTAATAATATTTGGCTACACTCTGAGGTAGAAAACGAAATGGAGCTATGCTCTACCCTGCTAAAACAGCCATGGAGCCGCATCGGTTGACATATACGGCTTGGAGACCTCTAAAAACCTTGAGGTCGTATAACAATTATCTCACGTGATGTTAAGCCGACAGGAATAGGGTCAACCCCCGAATAGTACTAAGTAGTAGAAGTCTTGTTGGGCCTATTAGAGACTAAAATAGTGTTTGTGTGTCGTTGTTGGCTAGTGTGTCAAAATGGTATCAGAGCCAATGATTAGCTTTGGTTCTTTCTGTTTAGGTTTACATACTCCCAAAACCAGTCACATCCCAAATAACATTTGTATTATAAAAATGTACCAAAGACCTCAATTGGTCAATCGGAAGGAACTTAACGGTCCTTCATACGACACAACGTTAAAAATTGGACATACCCATGTTTGTCCAATAATAGGCTATCCACATGGATGGCATGACAAAATAATCCAATGGATTATGGAAGCCTTGTAAGTTCAAGATGAATTCATGGATAAAAGGTGAAACTCACCAAATCCTCATATCAGTTTCTAAATGGAACAAATGAGATTTATCCCTATAATACGGCCTATCAATTATTTTAGATTGAGAGCCTATATCATGACCCAACAACATGATAACCAGATCGAATTCTAGCGCACGACAATTAAGAGGTCGACTCAATCAAGTCAAAACCAGACTCAAAGAGTTAGAAGAAAACCCTCCAGTCGTAATCTACGACAATAATGGAAGGAGATAATCCGAGATGGATGACCCTTAGGACTCGGTCCAGAAGGATTGAAAATGATCATTCAAGATCTGCAAAAATAGATTAAGATTGAACAAAGAGAGCACCAAGAATATGCTATCTAAGCAATTCTTAGAGAAATTGGTTATCATCCTTCAAGAAGGAATTGAAAGGATGAACCAAGAAGACACCATAAACCAAAATGTAGAAATTGTTTCAATTAGTGAAACCTCTATGCAAAAACATGATAAACCAGTACAAGTACAAAGATGCTGGTACGTTGTCTTTATCGGATGACAGCCTGGAAATTCTTGGGAAGAAGCCTAAGACCAAGTCATAGGATTCCCTGGTAACTCTAATAGAAAGTTCCGGACAAAAGAAGATGTTGAACATGCATGGACAACATCCTGAAGATGACCCTTGGATTCATTGGAGAAATCCTTGGGGGCAGAGAAGGCAAACTAGTGATTACAAACGCTAGGCCCAACTTTTCCCTCAAACAAGATAGGCCCTCTACCTCGACCAGTTCCCGCTTAGAAGGAATAGGAAACCCAAGGCCCAATGCCTATGTTACACTTCACATCGATGATGTCACATAACCCATATAAAGCCTTATAACCACCAATAAGAAACAGTGACATAGTCACCCATTCCAACCAAACCATAGAATATGTCAGTCTCCGAACCTTCAGCTATCGAATAAAGTATTGAAGAAGAAGAAGATGATGATGAGAATCATGTTGCTAACTCATTACCAGACTGTTAGCCTATTGATGACGAGCCTACAATGGCTGATTATATGGAGACTATGATTCATATTTTTGAATCTAAGTCTAAAAAGAAGTAATCTTTTCTTTTACAGGATATGTCTGAATCACAAAAGGATTCGTCTGTAGCATCCGTCCAAAAGCAAAGAGGAAATCTTATCCTCCGGCCCACAGCTGGCCTATTTGTCATATCAATCAAGGCACCTACAATACATTTGGTCGGCCATATTCCATTAAATCACATCAATAGGAAGCCAAAAGCCGCCACCTTGTTTATGTTAGAGTTAATACTTTGAAGCAAAGAAAGATACTCTGGGCCCAAGCCCACCAAAAGTCTCTTTCTCATCTCAATCATGGAGATAATGCGAACAAAGTCAAGACCACCTCAATAATGGAGGTTCCACTCAAAGCAATCTCAATAATAGAGATGACTCAGCTCAGCCGCCTCAATCATAGAAGCTTATGTTTTCCTTAGTGGTGGATTTCAAAAAAAAATTTGAATCCACTTTCTTGTCCTCCTTCTATATAAGGAGTAGTTTTGTTTTGTTAAGGCATCACTTGTTATCACTAAGTTCTCAATTTTACTCAAGGTTACCTGACTGTGTGCTTGTTTACTTGGAGTTTTTGTGAGTACTTTTATGATATTGTGAATAAGATAGTAATAATTCAAAAATTACTCTTTGTCTACTTCTTCTGTTATTTGCCTTCTGTTTAAGTTCCTTTGCCTGCTTCTTCTGTATTTGCCTTCTATGTAAGTTCCTTCTTCCTCGTTGTAATTGGTATCAGAGAGAAATACAGAAAGAAAAGGAAAAATATAGAAAAACGACAAAATATCTAAAGACATGTGAAATATATAAAGAAAGACATAATATAAAAATAAATGGAGAAATATATAAAGAAAAGGTAAAACATTGAAAGAGAAGGTGAAATATAGAAAGAAAGGCAAAATATAGAAAGAAAGGCGAAATAGAGAAAGAAAGACGAATTATAGAAAGAAAGACAAACTATAGAAACAAAGACAAAATATTGAAAGAAAGACGAAATAAAGAAAGAAAGACAAAATATAGAAAGAAAGACAAAATATAGGAAGAAAGGCGAACTATAGAAAGAAAGGTGAAATATAGAAAGAAAATGAGAAATAAAGAAAGAAATAGATGAAACATAGAAACAAAGACGGTGCACAGAAAGAAAAAGCAAAATTTAGAAAGAAAAGTATCAATAAATAAACAAAAGGTGAAATATAGAAAGAAAATGTGATATATAGAAAGATGAGGCAAATATAGAAAGAAAGACGAAACATAGAAACAAAAAACAAAATATAAAAAGAAAAGGCGAAATATAGAAATAAAGATGAAATGTAGAATGAATGACGAAAAATAGAAAGAAAGTCAAAGAATAGAAACAAAGGCAAAATATGGAAAGAAAAGTCAAAATATAGAAAGAAAAATGAAATATAGAAAGAAAGATAAAATATAAAAGGTAATTTAAAATCCAAAAGGAAAATAAAATATAGAAAGAAAAGTGAAATCTAGAAAGAAATGGGGACAGTGCATAACTACATATTTTTTGTTAATTAAGGATATGACACAGCAGGTCATATTAGGCACTCCATTTTTGGAAAAAATTATGCCAATTAAAGGCATTCTTAATCAAGGAATCCTTGGAGAGGTTAATAATAAACCAATTTATTTCTCTTTCAAATCTCAACCTCAAGTTAGTTTTATCAATGAGATTTCCATATTGAGAAATATAAAAGAATATCAAATTAGTTTCGTAGATAAAGAAATTCAAGTTTTTACTTTGGACCAATAGTTGGAAACTACAGACATTGAAGAAAAAATTAAAACTCTTCATAAATTATTTTCTCAAGAAATTTGTAGTTATATTCCTACTACATTTTGGGATAAACATAAATATTTTGTGTCTTTACCTTATATTGATGGGTTCAATGAAAGAACCATTCCCACCAAAGCTAGGCCTAGTCAAATGAAAAATACTTTTCTAGACCTATGCAAGAAAGAAATCCAAAATCTATTGGATAAGAAATTAATTCAAAAATCTTATTCCCCATGGAGTTGTGCTGCTTTTTATGTCAATAAAAAATGCAGAGAAAGAACAAGGTGTTCCTCGATTAGTGGTTAATTATAAACCACATAATGACTGTTTGAAACGGATCAGGTATCCTATTCCAAACAAAAAAGATTTATTAGATAGATTATTTTCTGCTAAAAGTTTTTCTAAATATGATTTGAAATCGGATATTAACAAATTCAAATCAATGAAAAGGATAAAAATAAAATCGCATTCACACTACCTTTTGGTCATTTTGAATGGAATGTTATGCCTTTTGGTTTGAAGACTTCTCCATCTGAATTTCAAAATATCATGAATGATATTTTTTATCCTTATTCTGAATTTACAATTGTTTATATTGATGATATCCAAGTTTATTTAGAATCTATTGATGCTCATTTTAAGCATTTAAATGTTTTCAAAACAGTTATTCGCAAACATGGTTTGGTGATATCTGCACCTAAAATGAAATTGTTTCAGTCCTTTGTTAGATTCTTAGGTCATAATATTTATATGGGAAAAATAGTTTCCATTGATAGAAATATCGAGTTTGCTTCCAAATTTCTAGATGAATTATTGGAAAAAACTCAACTTCAGAGATTTCTAGGAAGTCTCAATCATATTGCTGATTACTACCCCAACCTTGCTCAAGACTCAGTAATATTGTATAAAAGACTCAAAAAGAATCCTGAGCCATGGACTGGTAAACATACTTAGGCAGTCTTGAACTTACTCAGGTTGCCTTGTTGCTTGCTTGCTTACTTGGAAGTTGTTTTTGTAAGTACTTTTATGATATTGTGAATAAGAATTTAAAGTTATTCTCTGCCCTCTCTTATTTTATTTGCCTTCTGTTTATTGCCTTCTTACCGCAAAAATTAATTCTTGAAAACAACCAGTGTCTCTGAATGTTTTGTAGGGAGAAATCAAAGAGATAAAGCAAGAATTAAAAGAATTAAATTATTTATATAAAAAGCTTGAGTCAAAATTAAAAAATCAAGAGAAAGCACAAGATAATGTTTTTCTCAATCAAATTACTAAATTCACTCATCAAAAGTGGCATACCAAAATTAATTTGGTTATCGACCAGAACTTTGTCATTCCTCATTTGACAGCTCTGATCGACAGTGGTGCAGATTTAAACTGTATCCAAGAAGGGTTAATTCCAACCCACTATTTTGAAAAAAACCACTCAATCCTTGGCTAATGCAAATGGCAAGAAAATGAAAATAAAATATAAATTAAATAATGCCTCTATCTACATTAATGATCAGTGCATAACTACAAATTTTTTGTTAGTTAAGGATATGACACAACAGGTCATATTAGGCACTTCATTTTTGGAAAAATTTATGCCAATTAAAGGCACTGATAATCAAGGAATCCTTGGAGAGTTTAATAATAAACCAATTTATTTCTCTTTCAAATCTCAACCTCAAGTTAGTTTTATAGATGAGATTTCCATATTGAGAAATATAAAAGAAAATAAAATTAGTTTCCTACATAAAGAAATTCAATTTTTAACTTTGGAGCAGTAGTTGGAAACTACAGACATTGAAGAAAAAAATTAAAACTCTTCATAAATTGTTTTCTCAAGAAATTTGTAATTATATTCCTACAGCATTTTGGGATAGACATAAATATATTGTGTCTTGACCTTATATTGATGAGTTCAATGAAAGAACCATTCCCACCAAAGCTAGACCTAGTCAAATGAAACATACTTTTCTAGACCTATGCAAGAAAGAAATCCAAAATCTATTGGATAAGAAATTAATTCAAAATTCTTATTCCCCATGGAGTTGTACTATTTTTTTTGTCAAAAAAAAAATACAGAGAAGGAACGAGGTGTTCATAGATTTGTGGTTAATTATAAAGAATTTAATGATTGTTTGAAACGGATCAGGTATCCTATTCCTAACAAAAAAGATTTATTAGACAAATTATTTTCTGCTAAAATGTTTTCTAAATATGATTTGAAATCTGGATATTAGCAAATTCAAATCAATGAAAAGGATAAAAATAAAAGTGCATTCACAGTACATTTTGGTCATTTTGAATGGAATGTAATGCCCTTTGGTTTGAAGACTGCTCCATCTGAATTTCAGAATATCATGAATGATATTTTTGCCCCTTATTCTGAATTTACAATTGTTTATATTGATGATATCCTAGTTTATGCAAAATCTATTAATGCTCATTTTAAGCATTGAAATGTTTTCAAAACAGTTATTCACAAACATGGTTTGGTGATATCTGCACCTAAAATGAAATTGTTTCAGACCTCTGTTATATTCTTAGGCCATAATATTTATAAGGGACAAATAGTTCCCATTGATAGAAGTATCGAGTTTGCTTCCAAATTTCCAGATGAATTATTGGAAAAAACTCAACTTTACAGATTTCTAGGATGTCTCAATTATATTACTGATTACTACCCCAATCTTGCTCAAGACTTAGGAATATTGCATAAAAGACTCAAAAAGAATTCTGAGCCATGGATTCCTAAACATACTCAGGCAGTCCTAAACATACTCAGGTTGCCTTGTTGCTTGTATGCTTACTTGGAAGTTGTTTTTGTAAGTACTTTTATGATATTCTCTAAAAGAATTTAAAGTTATTCTCTGCCCTCTCTTATTTTATTTGCCTTCTATTTATTTCCTTCTTCCCGCAAAAACTAATTCTTCAAAACAACCAGTCTCTCTAAATATTTTGTAGGGAGAAATCACAGAGATCAAGCAAGAATTAAAAGAATTAAAATATTTATATAAAAAGCTTGAAAAAAAATTAGAAAATCAAGAGAAAGATCGAGATGATGTTTTTCTCAATCAAATTACTAAAGTCACTCTTCAAAAGTGGCATACCAAAATTAATTTGGTTATCTACCAGAACTTTGTCATTCCTCATTTGACAGCTCTGATCGGAAGTGGTGCAGATATAAACTGTATCATAGAAGGGTTAATTCGAACCCAGTATTTTTAAAAAAACCACTCAATCCTTGGCTAATTTAAATGGCAAGAAAATGAAAATAAAATATAAATTAAATAATGCCTCTATCTGCATTAATGATCAGTGCATAACTACAGATTTTTTGTTAGTTAAGGATATGACACAACAGGTCATATTAGGCCCTCCATTTTTGGAAAAAATTATGCCAATTAAAGGCATTGATAATCAAGGAATCCTTGGAGAGGTTAATAATAAACCAATTTATTTCTCGTTCAAATATCAACCTCAAGTTAGTTTTATTAACGAGATTTCCATATTGAGAAATATAAAAGAAAATCAAATTAGTTTCCTGCTTAAAGAAATTCAATTTTTAACTTTGGACCAGCAGGTGCAAACTACAGACATTGAAGAAAAAATTAAAACTCTTCATAAATTGTTTTCTCAAGAAATTTGTAGTTATATTCCAACAACATTTTGGGATTGACATAAATATATTGTGTCTTTACCTTATATTGATGAGTTCAATGAAAGAACCATTCCCACCAAAGCTAGGCCTAGTCAAATCAAACATTCTTTTCTAGACCTATGCAAGAAAGAAATCCAAAATCTATTGCATATGAAATTAATTCAAAAATCTTATTCCCCATGGACTTGTACTGCTTTTTATGCCAATAAAAATGCAGAGAAGGAACGAGGTGTTCCTTGATTAGTGGTTAATTATAAAGCACTTAATGATTGTTTGAAACGGATCAGGTATCCTTTTCCAAACAAAAAAGATTTATTAGACAGATTATTTTCTACTAAAATGTTTTCTAAATTTGATTTGAAATCTGGATATTAGAAAATTCAAATAGTTGAAAAGGATAAAAATAAAATTGCATTCACAGTACCTTTTGGTCATTTTGAATGGAATATTATTCCTTTCGTATTGAAGAATGCTCCATGTGAATTTCAGAATATCATGAATGATATTTTTGCTCCTTATTCTGAATTTACAATTGTTTATATTGATGATATCCTAGTTTATTCAGAATCTATTGATGCTCATTTTAAGCATTTAAATGATTTCAAAATAGTTATTCGCAAACATGGTTTGGTGATATATGCACCTAAAATGAAATTGTTTCAGACCTCTGTTAGATTCTTAGGTCATAATATTTATAAGGGAAAAATAGTTCCCATTGATAGAAGTATGAAGTTTGCTTCCAAATTTCCAAATGAATTATTCGAAAAAAATGTCAACTTCAAAGATTTCTAGGAAGTCTCAATTATATTGCGTATTAGTACCCAATCTTGCTCAAGACTCAGCAATATTTCATAAAAGACTCAAAAAGAATCATGAGCCATGGACTCCTAAACATACTCAGGGGGTAAACATACTCAGGTTGCCTTGTTGCTTGCTTGCTTACTTGGAAGTTGTTTTTGTAAGTACTTTTATGATATTATGAATAAGAATTTAAAGTTATTCTCTGCCCTCTCTTATTTTATTTGCCTTCTATGTACTTCCTTCTTCCCGCAAAAACTAATTCTTCAAAACTACCAGTCTCTCTAAATGTTTTGCAGGGAGAAATCATAGAGATCAAGCAAGAATTAAAATAATTAAAATATTTATATAAAAAGCTTGAAACAAAATTAGAAAATCAAGAGAAAGCACGAGATGATGTTTTTCTCAATCAAATTACTATAGTCACTCATCAAGAGTGGCATACCAAAATTAATTTGGTTATCGACCAGTACTTTGTCACTCGTCATTTGACAGCTCTAATCGACAGTGGTGCAGATTTAAATTGTATCCAAGAAGGGTTAATTCCAACCCAGTATTTTGAAAAAACCACTCAATCCTTGGCTAATGCAAATGGCAAGAAAATGAAAATAAAATATAAATTAAATAATGCCTCTATTAGCACTAATGATCGGTGCATAACTACAAGTTTTCTGTTAGTTAAGGATATGACACAGCAGGACATATTAGGCACTCCATTCTCGAAAAAAATTATGCCAATTAAACGCATTGATAATCAAGGAATCCTTGGAGAGGTTAATAATAAACCAATTTATTTCTCTTTCAAATCTCAACCTCGAGTTAGTTTTATCAATGAGATTTCCATATGGAGAAATATAAAAGAAAATCAAATTAGTTTCCTACATAAAGAAATTCAATTTTTAACTTTGGACCAGCAGTTGGAAACTACAGACATTGAAGAAAAAATTAAAACTCTTCATCAATTGTTTTATCAAGAAATTTGTAATTATATTCCTACAACATTTTGGGATAGACATAAATATATTATGTCTTTACCTTATATTGATGAGTTTAATGAAAGAACAATTTCCACTAAAGCTAGGCCTAGTAAAATGAAACATACTTTTCTAGACCTATGCAAGAAAGAAAACCAAAATCTATTAGATAAGAAATTAATTCGAAAATCTTATTCCCCATGGAGTTGTACTGTTTTTTATGTCAATAAAAATGTAGAGAAGGAACGAGGTGTTCATCGATGCGTGGTTAATTATAAAGCACTTAATGATTGTTTGAAACGGATCATGTAGCGTATTCCTAACAAAAAATATTTATTAGACAGCTTATTTTCTGCTAAAATGTTTTCTAAATTTGATGAAATCTAGATATTAGCAAATTCAAATCAATGAAAAGGATAAAAATAAAACTGCATTCACATTACCTTTTGGTCATTTTGAATGGAATATTACGCCTTTTGTATTGAAGAATGCTCCATGTGAATTTCAGAATATCATGAATGATATTTTTGCTTCTTATTCTGAATTTACAATTGTTTATATTGATGATATCCTAGTTTATTTAGAATCTATTGATGCTCATTTTAAGCATTTAAATGTTTTCAAAATAGTTATTCGCAAACATGGTTTGGTGATATATGCACCTAAAATAAAATTGTTTCAGACCTCTATTAGATTCTTAGGTCATAATATTTATAAGGGAAAAATAGTTCCCATTGATAGAAGTATGAAGTTTGCTTCCAAATTTCCAAATGAATTATTCAAAAAAATGTCAACTTCAGAGATTTCTAGGAAGTCTCAATTATATTGCGTATTAGTACCCCAATCTTGCTCAAGAATTAGCAATATTTCATAAAAGACTCAAAAAGAATCTTGAGCCATGGACTCCTAAACATACTCAGAGGGTCCTAAACATACTCAGGTTGCCTTGTTGCTTGCTTGCTTACTTGGAAGTTGTTTTTGTAAGTACTTTTATGATATTGTGAATAAGAATTTAAAGTTATTCTCTACCCTCTCTTATTTTATTTGCCTTCTGTTTATTTCCTTCTTCCTGCAAAAACTAATTCTTCAAAACAACCAGTCTCTCTGAATGTTTTGCTGGGAGAAATCATAGAGATCAAGCAAGAATTAAAAGAATTAAAATATTTATAAAAGCTTGAAACAAAATTAGAAAATCAAGAGAAAGAACGAGATGATGTTTTTCTCAATCAAATTACTAAAGTCATTCATCAAAAGTGGCATACCAAACTTAATTTGGTTATCGACCAGAACTTTGTCATTCCTCATTTGACAGCTCTGATCGACAGTGGTGCAGATTTAAACTGTATTCAAGAAGGGTTAATTCGAACCCAGTATTTTTGAAAAAACCACTCAATCCTTGGCTAATGCAAATGGCAAGAAAATGAAAATAAAATATAAATTAAATAATGCATCTATCTGCATTAATGATCAGTGCATAACTACAGATTTTTTGCTAGTTAAGGATATGACACAACAGGTCAGATTAGGCACTCCATTTTTGGAAAAACAATTATGCAAATTAAAGGCATTGATAATCAAGGAATCCTTGGAGAGGTTAATAATAAACCAATTTATTTCTCTTTCAAATCTCAACCTAAATTTATTTTTATTAATGAGATTTCCATATTGAGAAATATAAAAGAAAATCAAATTAGTTTCCTACATAAAGAAATTCAATTTTTAACTTTGGACCAACAGTTTCAAACTACCGACATTGAAGAAAAAATTAAAATTCTTCATAAATTGTTTGCTCAAGAAATTTGTAGTTATATTCCTTCAACATTTTGGGATAGACATAAATATATTGTGTCTTTACCTTATATTGATGGGTTCAATGAAAGAACCATTCCCACCAAAGCTAGGCCTAGTCAAATGAAACATACTTTTCTTAACCTATGCAAAAGGAAATCCAAAATCTATTGTATAAAAAATTAATTTGAAAATCTTATTCCCCATGGAGTTGTATTGCTTTTTATGTTAATAAAAATGCAGAGAAGGAACGAGGTGTTCCTTGATTTGTGGTTAATTATAAACCACTTAATGATTGTTTGATATGGATCAGGTATCCTATTCCAAACAAAAAAGATTTCTTAGACAATTATATTCTACTAAAATCTTTTCTAAATTTGATTTGAAATTTGGATATTGGCAAATTAAAATCAATGAAAAGGATAAATATAAAACTGCATTCACACAGTTCCTTTTGGTCATTTTGAATGGAATGTTATGCCTTTTGGTTTGAAGAATGCTCCATCTGAATTTCAGAATATCTTGAATGAATTTTTTGCTCCTTATTCTGAATTTACAATTGTTTTTATTGATGATATCCTAGTTTGTTCCGAATCTATTGATGCTCATTTTAAACATTTAAATGTTTTCAAAACAGTTATTCACCAACATGGTTTGGTGATATCTGCACCTAAAATGAAATTGTTTCAGACCTTTGTTAGATTCTTAGGTCATAATATTTATAAGGGAAAAATAGTTCCCATTGATAGAAGTATCGAGTTTGCCTACAAATTTCCAGATGAATTATTGGAAAAAAATCAACTTTAGAAATTTCTAGGAAGTCTCAATTACATCGTTGATTACTACCCCAACCTTGCTCAAGACTCAGCAATATTGCATAAAAGACTCAGAAGGAATCCTGAGCCATGGACTCCTAAACTTACTCAGGCAGTCCTAAACATATTCAGTATGCCTTGTTGCTTGCTTGCTTACTAGAAGTTGTTTTTGTAAGTACTTTTATGATATTGTGAATAAGAATTTAAAGTTATTCTCTGCCCTCTCTTATTTTATTTGCCTTCTGTTTATTTCCTTCTTCCCGCAAAAGCTAATTCTTCAAAACAACCAGTTTCTCTGGATGTTTTGCAGGGAGAAATCAAAGAGATCAAGCAAGAATTAAAAGAATTAAAATCTTTGTATAAAAAGCTTGTAACAAAATTAGAAAAACAAGAGAAATCACTAGATGATGTTTTTCTGAATCAAATTACTAAAGTCACTCATCAAAAGTGGCATACCAAAATTATTTTGGTTATCGACTAGAACTTTATCACTCCTCATTTGACAGCTCTGAATGACAGTGGAGCAAATTTAAATTGTATCCAAGAAGGGTTAATTCCAACCCAGTATTTTGAAAAAACCACTCAATCCTTGGCTAAAGCAAATGGCAAGAAAATGTAAATAAAATATAAATTAAATAACGCCTCTATCTGCACTAATGATCAGTGCATAACTATAGATTTTCTGTTAGTTAAGGATATGACATCACAGGTCAAATTAGGCATTCCATTTTTGGAAAAAATTATGCCAATTAAAGGCATTTATAATCAAGGAATCCTTGGAGAGGTTAATATTAAACCAATTTATTTCTCTTTCAAATCTCAACCTCAAGTTAGTTTTATCAATGAGATTTCCATATTGAGAAATATAAAAGAAAATCAAATTAGTTTCCTACACAAAGAAATTCAATTTTTTTACTTTGGACCAGCAGTTGGAAACTACAGACATTGAAGAAAAAATTAAAACTCTTCATCAATTGTTTTATCGAGAAATTTGTAATTATATTCCTACAACATTTTGGGATAGACAGAAATATATTGTGTCTTTACCTTATATTGATGAGTTTAATGAAAGAATAATTCCCACCAAACCTAGGCCTAGTAAAATGAAACATACTTTTCTAGACCTATGCAAGAAAGAAATCCAAAATCTATTAGATAAGAAATTAATTCAAAAATCTTATTCCCCATGGAGTTGTACTGCTTTTTATGTCAATAAAAATGTAGAGAAGGAACGAGGTGTTCCTCGATTAGTGGTTAATTATAAACCACTTAATGATTGTTTGAAATTGATCAGGTATCCTATTCCAAACAAAAAAGATTTATTAGACAGATTATTTTCTGCTAAAATCTTTTCTAAATATTATTTGAAATCTGGATATTGGCAAATTCAAATCATTGAAAAGGATAAATATAAAACTGCATTCACAGTACCTTTTGGTCATTTTGAATGGAATGTTATGCATTTTGGTTTGAAGAATGCTCCGTCTGAATTTTAGAATATCATGAATGATATTTTTGCTCCTTATTTTGAATTTACAAATTTTTATATTGATGATATCCTAGTTTATTCAGAATCTATTGATGCTCATTTTAAGCATTTCAATGGTTTCAAAACAGTTATTCGCAAACAAGGTTTGGTGATATCTGCACCTAAAATTAAACTGTTTCAGACCTCTGTTAGATTCTTAGGTCATAATATTGATAAGGGAAAATAGTTCCCATTGATAGAAGTATCGAGTTTGCTTCCAAATTTCCAGATGAATTATTGGAAAAAAAACTCAACTTCAGAGATTTCTAGGAAGTCTCAATTATATTGTTGATTACTACCCCAATCTTGCTCAAGACTCAGCAATATTGCATAAAAGACTCAAAAAGAATCCTGAGCCATGGACTCCTAAACATACTCATGCAGTCCAAATCATTAAGAGAAAAGTTAGACAACTCCCTTGTCTCAACTTAGCCAATCCTTCTTATCCGAAGGTTGTAGAGACAGATGTCTCCCATATTGGTTATGGTGGCATATTAAAACAAGTTAATCCATCTGGTACAAAAGAACTTGTTCGATTTACCTCTGGTAATTGGCATGATGTACAGATTAATTATTCAATTGTAAAACAAGAAATTCTTGCAATAATTAAGTGCATTCATAAATTTCAAGATGCTTTATTAAATCAGAAATTTATTTTAAGAGTTGATTGTTCTATTCTTCAATCAATTCTTAAGAAGGATGTGAAGAATCTTACTTCCAAACAAGAGAAAGGAAGACGAAATATTGAGACAAATAAATAATATAGAAAGAAAGAAAAAAAATAAAGGAAGAAAGATGAAATATACAAAAGAAAGATGAAATACAGAAAGAAAGACGGAACAAAAAAAGAGAGCCGAAATACATATAGTAAGGTGAAATATTGAAAGAAAAAACAAAATATATAAAGAAAGATGAAATATTGAGAGAAAGTAGAAATATATAAAGAAAAAGTGAAGTATAAAAAAAAAGATGAAATATTGAATGAAAGGGAAAATATTGAAGGAAAGATGAAATATACAAATAAAAATAAGACAAAATATAGAAAGAAAGTTGAAATATAGAAATAGAGGTGAAATATGGAAAGAAAAGGTGAAATATAGAAATAAAAGGAGAAAAATAGATGGAAGGACTGGATATAGAAAGTAAAGGAGAAATATAGAAAAAAATGAAATATAGAGAGAACGATGAAATATATAAAGAAAGTCTAAATAAAGATAGAAAGAAATAATAAAGAAAGAAAGTTGAAATATAGAAAAAAAGACGAAATATTGAGAGAAAGACAAAATATAGAAAGAAACAGTGAAATATAGAAAGAAAGACGAAATACAAAAAGAGGAATGGAATATAGAAAGAGAGCCGAAATACATATAGAAAGGTGAAATATAGAAAAAAAAGAAAAAGTATATCAAGAAAGAAGAAAAATTGAGAGAAAGAAGAAATATATAAAGAAATACAAATATAGAAAGAAAGAAAGACAAAATATAGAAAGAAATACGAAATATGGAAAGAAAAGTTGAAATATAGAAATAAAAGGTGAAATATAGGTGGAAGGTCTTAATATAGAAAGTAAATGTGAAATATAGGAAAGAAATAAAATATAGAGAGAAAGATAATATAGAAAGAAAGTTGAAATAAAGATAGAAAGAAAAAAATAAAAAGAGATATATATGAATTACAGAAAGGAATACGAAATATTGAGAGAAAGACAAAATATAGATAGAAAGAGTGAAATATACAAATAAATACAAAATACAGGAAGAAAGACGAAATATACAAAGAAAGATTAAATATAGAAAGAAAGACGGAACAAAGAAAGAGAGCCGAAATACATATAGTAAGGTGAAATATTGAAAGAAAAGATGAAATATATAAAAAAGAAGAAATATTGAGAGAAAGAAGAAATATATAAAGAAAAAGTGAAATATAAAAAGAAAGACAAAATATAGAATCAAAGGCAAAATAAAGAAAGAAAGACAAAATATGTAATGAAAATAAAATAAAATATAGAAATAAAGATGAAATATAGAAAGAAAGGCAAAATATAGAAAGAAAAGGTGAAATATAGAAATAAAAGGTGAGATATAGATGGAATGACTTAATAAAGAAAGTAAAGGAGAAATATAGAAAAAAAAGAAATATAGAGAGAACAATGAAATAAAGAAAGAAAGCTTAAATAAAGATAGAAAAAAATAACAAAGAAAGATAGTTAAAATATAGAAAAGAAGACGAAATATTGAGAGAAAGACAAAATATAGAAAGAAAGAGTGAAATATAGAAAGAAAAACGAAATATAAGAAGAAAGACGAAATACAGAAAGAAAAATGAAAAGTAGAAAGAGAGCCGAAATAGATACTGTTAGGTGAAATAAAGAGAAAAAGATGAAATATATAAAGAAAGAAAAAATATTGAGAGAGAAAAGAAATATATAAAGAATAAGAAAAATATAGAAAGAAATGTTGAAATATAGAATGAAAGAAAGACAAAATATAGAAAGAAATATGAAATACAGGAAGAAAGGCAAAATATAGAAAGAAAAACGAAATATAGAAAGAAAAACAGAATATAGAAAGGGAGCCGAAATACATATAGTAAGGTGAAATATAAAAAAAAAGATGAAATATATAAAGAAAGACGAAATATATAGAGAAACAAGAAATATATAAAGAAAAAGTGAAATATAGAAAGAAAGACGAAATATAGAATGAAAGGGGAAATATAGAAAGAAAGAGAAAATATATATATAAAAAGACAAAATATAGAAAGAAAGACGAAATATAGAATGAAAGGCGAAATATAGAAAGAAAGAGAAAATATATAAAAAAAGACGAAATATAGAAAGAAATATGAAATATAGAAAGAAAGGCGAAGTATGGAAAAAAAAGGTGAAATATAGAAAAAAAGGTGAAATAGAGATGGAAGGATTTAATATAGAAAGTAAATGTGAAATATAGGAAAAAATGAAATATAGTGAGAAAGATGAAATATAGAAAGAAAGCTAAAATAAAGATAGAAAGAAAACTAAAATAAAGTAGATAGATGAAATATAGAAAGGAAGACAAAATATCTAGAGAAAGACAAAATATAGAAAGAAAGAGTGAAATATAGGAAGAAAGACAAAATACAGGAAGAAAGTCGAAATATAGAAAGAAAGATGTAATACAGAAAGAAAGACGGAATAAAGAAAGAGAGCCAAAATATATATAGTAAGGTGAAATATTGAAAGAAAAGACGAAATATATAAAGAAAAACGAAATATTGAGAGAAAGAAAAAATATAAAAAAAAGAAAAATATAGAAAGAAAGACGAAATATAGAATGAAAGGCAAAATATAGAAAGAAATACGAAATATATAAAAAAAAAAGATAAAATATAGAAAGAAAGATGGAATATAGAAATAAATGCGAAATAAGGAAAGAAAAGGTGAAATATAGAAATAAAAGGTGAAATATAGATGAAAGGACTGAATATAGAAAGTAAAGGAGAAATATAGAAAAAAAAAAGAAATATAGAGAGAACGACGAAATATAGAAAGATAGCTTAAATAAAGAAAGAAAGAAAATAAAGAAGATAGTTGAAATATACAAAGGAAGACGAAATATTGAGGGAAAGAAAAAATATAGAAAGAAATAGTGAAATATAGAAATAAAAACAAAATATAGGAAGAAAGACGAAATATAGAAAGAAAGACGAAATACAGAAAGAAAAAAAATATATAAATAAAAAAAGACAAAAAATAGAAAGAGAAGCAAAATATGGAAAGAAAAGGTGAAATATAGATGGAAGGACTTAATATAGAAATTAAATGTTAAATATTGGAAAGAAATAAAATATAGAGAGAAAGATAAAATATAGAAAGAAAGTTGAAATAAAGATAGAAAGAAAAAATAAAGAAAGCTATATGAATTATATAAATGAATACGAAATATTGAGAGAAAGAAAAAATATAGAAAGAAAGCAAGAAATATACAAAGAAATACAAAATATAGGAAGAAAGATGAAATGTAGAAAGAAAGATGAAATACAGAAAGAGAGCCGAAATACATATAGTAAGGTGAAATATTGAAAGAAAAGATGAAATATATATAAAAAAGATGAAATATTGATTGAAAGGGAAAATATTGAAGGAAAGATGAAATATACAAATAAAAATAAGACAAAATATAGAAAGAAAGTTGAAATATAGAAATAGAGGTGAAATATGGAAAGAAAAGGTGAAATATAGAAATAAAAGGAGAAAAATAGATGGAAGGACTGGATATAGAAAGTAAAGGAGAAATATAGAAAAAAATGAAATATAGAGAGAACGATGAAATATATAAAGAAAGTCTAAATAAAGATAGAAAGAAATAATAAAGAAAGAAAGTTGAAATATAGAAAAAAAGACGAAATATTGAGAGAAAGACAAAATATAGAAAGAAATAGTGAAATATAGAAAGAAAAATAAAATATAGGAAGAAAAACGAAATATAGAAAGAAAGACGAAATACAGAAAGAGGAATGGAATATAGAAAGAGAGCCGAAATACATATAGAAAGGTGAAATATAGAAAAAAAGAAAAAGTATATCAAGAAAGAAGAAAAATTGAGAGAAAGAAGAAATATATAAAGAAATACAAATATAGAAAGAAAGAAAGACAAAATATAGAAAGAAATGCGAAATATGGAAAGAAAAATTGAAATATAGAAATAAAAGGTGAAATATAGGTGGAAGGTCTTAATATAGAAAGTAAATGTGAAATATAGGAAAGAAATAAAATATAGAGAGAAAGATAATATAGAAAGAAAGTTGAAATAAAGATAGAAAGAAAAAAATAAAAAGAGATATATATGAATTACAGAAAGGAATACGAAATATTGAGAGAAAGACAAAATATAGATAGAAAGAGTGAAATATACAAATAAATACAAAATACAGGAAGAAAGACGAAATATACAAAGAAAGATTAAATATAGAAAGAAAGACGGAACAAAGAAAGAGAGCCGAAATACATATAGTAAGGTGAAATATTGAAAGAAAAGATGAAATATATAAAAAAGAAGAAATATTGAGAGAAAGAAGAAATATATAAAGAAAAAGTGAAATATAAAAAGAAAGACAAAATATAGAATCAAAGGCAAAATAAAGAAAGAAAGACAAAATATGTAATGAAAATAAAATAAAATATAGAAATAAAGATGAAATATAGAAAGAAAGGCAAAATATAGAAAGAAAAGGTGAAATATAGAAATAAAAGGTGAGATATAGATGGAATGACTTAATAAAGAAAGTAAAGGAGAAATATAGAAAAAAAAGAAATATAGAGAGAACAATGAAATAAAGAAAGAAAGCTTAAATAAAGATAGAAAAAAATAACAAAGAAAGATAGTTAAAATATAGAAAAGAAGACGAAATATTGAGAGAAAGACAAAATATAGAAAGAAAGAGTGAAATATAGAAAGAAAAACGAAATATAAGAAGAAAGACGAAATACAGAAAGAAAAATGAAAAGTAGAAAGAGAGCCGAAATAGATACTGTTAGGTGAAATAAAGAGAAAAAGATGAAATATATAAAGAAAGAAAAAATATTGAGAGAGAAAAGAAATATATAAAGAATAAGAAAAATATAGAAAGAAATGTTGAAATATAGAATGAAAGAAAGACAAAATATAGAAAGAAATATGAAATACAGGAAGAAAGGCAAAATATAGAAAGAAAAACGAAATATAGAAAGAAAAACAGAATATAGAAAGGGAGCCGAAATACATATAGTAAGGTGAAATATAAAAAAAAAGATGAAATATATAAAGAAAGACGAAATATATAGAGAAACAAGAAATATATAAAGAAAAAGTGAAATATAGAAAGAAAGACGAAATATAGAATGAAAGGGGAAATATAGAAAGAAAGAGAAAATATATATATAAAAAGACAAAATATAGAAAGAAAGACGAAATATAGAATGAAAGGCGAAATATAGAAAGAAAGAGAAAATATATAAAAAAAGACGAAATATAGAAAGAAATATGAAATATAGAAAGAAAGGCGAAGTATGGAAAAAAAAGGTGAAATATAGAAAAAAAGGTGAAATAGAGATGGAAGGATTTAATATAGAAAGTAAATGTGAAATATAGGAAAAAATGAAATATAGTGAGAAAGATGAAATATAGAAAGAAAGCTAAAATAAAGATAGAAAGAAAACTAAAATAAAGTAGATAGATGAAATATAGAAAGGAAGACAAAATATCTAGAGAAAGACAAAATATAGAAAGAAAGAGTGAAATATAGGAAGAAAGACAAAATACAGGAAGAAAGTCGAAATATAGAAAGAAAGATGTAATACAGAAAGAAAGACGGAATAAAGAAAGAGAGCCAAAATATATATAGTAAGGTGAAATATTGAAAGAAAAGACGAAATATATAAAGAAAAACGAAATATTGAGAGAAAGAAAAAATATAAAAAAAAGAAAAATATAGAAAGAAAGACGAAATATAGAATGAAAGGCAAAATATAGAAAGAAATACGAAATATATAAAAAAAAAGATAAAATATAGAAAGAAAGATGGAATATAGAAATAAATGCGAAATAAGGAAAGAAAAGGTGAAATATAGAAATAAAAGGTGAAATATAGATGAAAGGACTGAATATAGAAAGTAAAGGAGAAATATAGAAAAAAAAAAAAGAAATATAGAGAGAACGACGAAATATAGAAAGATAGCTTAAATAAAGAAAGAAAGAAAATAAAGAAGATAGTTGAAATATACAAAGGAAGACGAAATATTGAGGGAAAGAAAAAATATAGAAAGAAATAGTGAAATATAGAAATAAAAACAAAATATAGGAAGAAAGACGAAATATAGAAAGAAAGACGAAATACAGAAAGAAAAAAAATATATAAATAAAAAAAGACAAAAAATAGAAAGAGAAGCAAAATATGGAAAGAAAAGGTGAAATATAGATGGAAGGACTTAATATAGAAATTAAATGTTAAATATTGGAAAGAAATAAAATATAGAGAGAAAGATAAAATATAGAAAGAAAGTTGAAATAAAGATAGAAAGAAAAAATAAAGAAAGCTATATGAATTATATAAATGAATACGAAATATTGAGAGAAAGAAAAAATATAGAAAGAAAGCAAGAAATATACAAAGAAATACAAAATATAGGAAGAAAGATGAAATGTAGAAAGAAAGATGAAATACAGAAAGAGAGCCGAAATACATATAGTAAGGTGAAATATTGAAAGAAAAGATGAAATATATAAAAAAAAGATGAAATATTGAATGAAAGGGAAAATATTGAAGGAAAGATGAAATATACAAATAAAAATAAGACAAAATATAGAAAGAAAGTTGAAATATAGAAATAGAGGTGAAATATGGAAAGAAAAGGTGAAATATAGAAATAAAAGGAGAAAAATAGATGGAAGGACTGGATATAGAAAGTAAAGGAGAAATATAGAAAAAAATGAAATATAGAGAGAACGATGAAATATATAAAGAAAGTCTAAATAAAGATAGAAAGAAATAATAAAGAAAGAAAGTTGAAATATAGAAAAAAAGACGAAATATTGAGAGAAAGACAAAATATAGAAAGAAATAGTGAAATATAGAAAGAAAAATAAAATATAGGAAGAAAAACGAAATATAGAAAGAAAGACGAAATACAGAAAGAGGAATGGAATATAGAAAGAGAGCCGAAATACATATAGAAAGGTGAAATATAGAAAAAAAGAAAAAGTATATCAAGAAAGAAGAAAAATTGAGAGAAAGAAGAAATATATAAAGAAATACAAATATAGAAAGAAAGAAAGACAAAATATAGAAAGAAATGCGAAATATGGAAAGAAAAGTTGAAATATAGAAATAAAAGGTGAAATATAGGTGGAAGGTCTTAATATAGAAAGTAAATGTGAAATATAGGAAAGAAATAAAATATAGAGAGAAAGATAATATAGAAAGAAAGTTGAAATAAAGATAGAAAGAAAAAAATAAAAAGAGATATATATGAATTACAGAAAGGAATACGAAATATTGAGAGAAAGACAAAATATAGATAGAAAGAGTGAAATATACAAATAAATACAAAATACAGGAAGAAAGACGAAATATACAAAGAAAGATTAAATATAGAAAGAAAGACGGAACAAAGAAAGAGAGCCGAAATACATATAGTAAGGTGAAATATTGAAAGAAAAGATGAAATATATAAAAAAGAAGAAATATTGAGAGAAAGAAGAAATATATAAAGAAAAAGTGAAATATAAAAAGAAAGACAAAATATAGAATCAAAGGCAAAATAAAGAAAGAAAGACAAAATATGTAATGAAAATAAAATAAAATATAGAAATAAAGATGAAATATAGAAAGAAAGGCAAAATATAGAAAGAAAAGGTGAAATATAGAAATAAAAGGTGAGATATAGATGGAATGACTTAATAAAGAAAGTAAAGGAGAAATATAGAAAAAAAAGAAATATAGAGAGAACAATGAAATAAAGAAAGAAAGCTTAAATAAAGATAGAAAAAAATAACAAAGAAAGATAGTTAAAATATAGAAAAGAAGACGAAATATTGAGAGAAAGACAAAATATAGAAAGAAAGAGTGAAATATAGAAAGAAAAACGAAATATAAGAAGAAAGACGAAATACAGAAAGAAAAATGAAAAGTAGAAAGAGAGCCGAAATAGATACTGTTAGGTGAAATAAAGAGAAAAAGATGAAATATATAAAGAAAGAAAAAATATTGAGAGAGAAAAGAAATATATAAAGAATAAGAAAAATATAGAAAGAAATGTTGAAATATAGAATGAAAGAAAGACAAAATATAGAAAGAAATATGAAATACAGGAAGAAAGGCAAAATATAGAAAGAAAAACGAAATATAGAAAGAAAAACAGAATATAGAAAGGGAGCCGAAATACATATAGTAAGGTGAAATATAAAAAAAAAGATGAAATATATAAAGAAAGACGAAATATATAGAGAAACAAGAAATATATAAAGAAAAAGTGAAATATAGAAAGAAAGACGAAATATAGAATGAAAGGGGAAATATAGAAAGAAAGAGAAAATATATATATAAAAAGACAAAATATAGAAAGAAAGACGAAATATAGAATGAAAGGCGAAATATAGAAAGAAAGAGAAAATATATAAAAAAAGACGAAATATAGAAAGAAATATGAAATATAGAAAGAAAGGCGAAGTATGGAAAAAAAAGGTGAAATATAGAAAAAAAGGTGAAATAGAGATGGAAGGATTTAATATAGAAAGTAAATGTGAAATATAGGAAAAAATGAAATATAGTGAGAAAGATGAAATATAGAAAGAAAGCTAAAATAAAGATAGAAAGAAAACTAAAATAAAGTAGATAGATGAAATATAGAAAGGAAGACAAAATATCTAGAGAAAGACAAAATATAGAAAGAAAGAGTGAAATATAGGAAGAAAGACAAAATACAGGAAGAAAGTCGAAATATAGAAAGAAAGATGTAATACAGAAAGAAAGACGGAATAAAGAAAGAGAGCCAAAATATATATAGTAAGGTGAAATATTGAAAGAAAAGACGAAATATATAAAGAAAAACGAAATATTGAGAGAAAGAAAAAATATAAAAAAAAGAAAAATATAGAAAGAAAGACGAAATATAGAATGAAAGGCAAAATATAGAAAGAAATACGAAATATATAAAAAAAAAGATAAAATATAGAAAGAAAGATGGAATATAGAAATAAATGCGAAATAAGGAAAGAAAAGGTGAAATATAGAAATAAAAGGTGAAATATAGATGAAAGGACTGAATATAGAAAGTAAAGGAGAAATATAGAAAAAAAAAAAAGAAATATAGAGAGAACGACGAAATATAGAAAGATAGCTTAAATAAAGAAAGAAAGAAAATAAAGAAGATAGTTGAAATATACAAAGGAAGACGAAATATTGAGGGAAAGAAAAAATATAGAAAGAAATAGTGAAATATAGAAATAAAAACAAAATATAGGAAGAAAGACGAAATATAGAAAGAAAGACGAAATACAGAAAGAAAAAAAATATATAAATAAAAAAAGACAAAAAATAGAAAGAGAAGCAAAATATGGAAAGAAAAGGTGAAATATAGATGGAAGGACTTAATATAGAAATTAAATGTTAAATATTGGAAAGAAATAAAATATAGAGAGAAAGATAAAATATAGAAAGAAAGTTGAAATAAAGATAGAAAGAAAAAATAAAGAAAGCTATATGAATTATATAAATGAATACGAAATATTGAGAGAAAGAAAAAATATAGAAAGAAAGCAAGAAATATACAAAGAAATACAAAATATAGGAAGAAAGATGAAATGTAGAAAGAAAGATGAAATACAGAAAGAGAGCCGAAATACATATAGTAAGGTGAAATATTGAAAGAAAAGATGAAATATATAAAAAAAAGATGAAATATTGAATGAAAGGGAAAATATTGAAGGAAAGATGAAATATACAAATAAAAATAAGACAAAATATAGAAAGAAAGTTGAAATATAGAAATAGAGGTGAAATATGGAAAGAAAAGGTGAAATATAGAAATAAAAGGAGAAAAATAGATGGAAGGACTGGATATAGAAAGTAAAGGAGAAATATAGAAAAAAATGAAATATAGAGAGAACGATGAAATATATAAAGAAAGTCTAAATAAAGATAGAAAGAAATAATAAAGAAAGAAAGTTGAAATATAGAAAAAAAGACGAAATATTGAGAGAAAGACAAAATATAGAAAGAAATAGTGAAATATAGAAAGAAAAATAAAATATAGGAAGAAAAACGAAATATAGAAAGAAAGACGAAATACAGAAAGAGGAATGGAATATAGAAAGAGAGCCGAAATACATATAGAAAGGTGAAATATAGAAAAAAAGAAAAAGTATATCAAGAAAGAAGAAAAATTGAGAGAAAGAAGAAATATATAAAGAAATACAAATATAGAAAGAAAGAAAGACAAAATATAGAAAGAAATGCGAAATATGGAAAGAAAAGTTGAAATATAGAAATAAAAGGTGAAATATAGGTGGAAGGTCTTAATATAGAAAGTAAATGTGAAATATAGGAAAGAAATAAAATATAGAGAGAAAGATAATATAGAAAGAAAGTTGAAATAAAGATAGAAAGAAAAAAATAAAAAGAGATATATATGAATTACAGAAAGGAATACGAAATATTGAGAGAAAGACAAAATATAGATAGAAAGAGTGAAATATACAAATAAATACAAAATACAGGAAGAAAGACGAAATATACAAAGAAAGATTAAATATAGAAAGAAAGACGGAACAAAGAAAGAGAGCCGAAATACATATAGTAAGGTGAAATATTGAAAGAAAAGATGAAATATATAAAAAAGAAGAAATATTGAGAGAAAGAAGAAATATATAAAGAAAAAGTGAAATATAAAAAGAAAGACAAAATATAGAATCAAAGGCAAAATAAAGAAAGAAAGACAAAATATGTAATGAAAATAAAATAAAATATAGAAATAAAGATGAAATATAGAAAGAAAGGCAAAATATAGAAAGAAAAGGTGAAATATAGAAATAAAAGGTGAGATATAGATGGAATGACTTAATAAAGAAAGTAAAGGAGAAATATAGAAAAAAAAGAAATATAGAGAGAACAATGAAATAAAGAAAGAAAGCTTAAATAAAGATAGAAAAAAATAACAAAGAAAGATAGTTAAAATATAGAAAAGAAGACGAAATATTGAGAGAAAGACAAAATATAGAAAGAAAGAGTGAAATATAGAAAGAAAAACGAAATATAAGAAGAAAGACGAAATACAGAAAGAAAAATGAAAAGTAGAAAGAGAGCCGAAATAGATACTGTTAGGTGAAATAAAGAGAAAAAGATGAAATATATAAAGAAAGAAAAAATATTGAGAGAGAAAAGAAATATATAAAGAATAAGAAAAATATAGAAAGAAATGTTGAAATATAGAATGAAAGAAAGACAAAATATAGAAAGAAATATGAAATACAGGAAGAAAGGCAAAATATAGAAAGAAAAACGAAATATAGAAAGAAAAACAGAATATAGAAAGGGAGCCGAAATACATATAGTAAGGTGAAATATAAAAAAAAAGATGAAATATATAAAGAAAGACGAAATATATAGAGAAACAAGAAATATATAAAGAAAAAGTGAAATATAGAAAGAAAGACGAAATATAGAATGAAAGGGGAAATATAGAAAGAAAGAGAAAATATATATATAAAAAGACAAAATATAGAAAGAAAGACGAAATATAGAATGAAAGGCGAAATATAGAAAGAAAGAGAAAATATATAAAAAAAGACGAAATATAGAAAGAAATATGAAATATAGAAAGAAAGGCGAAGTATGGAAAAAAAAGGTGAAATATAGAAAAAAAGGTGAAATAGAGATGGAAGGATTTAATATAGAAAGTAAATGTGAAATATAGGAAAAAATGAAATATAGTGAGAAAGATGAAATATAGAAAGAAAGCTAAAATAAAGATAGAAAGAAAACTAAAATAAAGTAGATAGATGAAATATAGAAAGGAAGACAAAATATCTAGAGAAAGACAAAATATAGAAAGAAAGAGTGAAATATAGGAAGAAAGACAAAATACAGGAAGAAAGTCGAAATATAGAAAGAAAGATGAAATACAAAAAGAAAGACGGAATAAAGAAATAGAGCCAAAATATATATAGTAAGGTGAAATATTGAAAGAAAAGACGAAATATATAAAGAAAAACGAAATATTGAGAGAAAGAAAAAATATAAAAAAAAGAAAAATATAGAAAGAAAGACGAAATATAGAATGAAAGGCAAAATATAGAAAGAAATACGAAATATATATAAAAAAAAGATAAAATATAGAAAGAAAGATGGAATATAGAAATAAATGCGAAATAAGGAAAGAAAAGGTGAAATATAGAAATAAAAGGTGAAGTATAGATGAAAGGACTGAATATAGAAAGTAAAGGAGAAATATAGAAAAAAAAAAAAGAAATATAGAGAGAACGACGAAATATAGAAAGATAGCTTAAATAAAGAAAGAAAGAAAATAAAGAAGATAGTTGAAATATACAAAGGAAGACGAAATATTGAGGGAAAGAAAAAATATAGAAAGAAAGAGTGAAATATAGAAATAAAAACAAAATATAGGAAGAAAGACGAAATATAGAAAGAAAGACGAAATACAGAAAGAAAAAAAATATATAAATAAAAAAAGACAAAAAATAGAAAGAGAAGCAAAATATGGAAAGAAAAGGTGAAATATAGATGGAAGGACTTAATATAGAAATTAAATGTTAAATATTGGAAAGAAATAAAATATAGAGAGAAAGATAAAATATAGAAATAAAGTTGAAATAAAGATAGAAAGAAAAAATAAAGAAAGCTATATGAGTTATATAAATGAATACGAAATATTGAGAGAAAGAAAAAATATAGAAAGAAAGCAAGAAATATACAAAGAAATACAAAATATAGGAAGAAAGATGAAATGTAGAAAGAAAGATGAAATACAGAAAGGGAGCCGAAATACATATAGTAAGGTGAAATATTGAAAGAAAAGATGAAATATATAAAAAAAAAAGATGAAATATTGAGAGAAAGAAGAAATATATAAAGAAATAGTGAAATATAAAAAGAAAGACGAAATATAGAAAGAAAGACGAAATATAGAATGAAAGGAAAAATATAGAAAGAAATACGAGATATATAATGAAAAAAAGATAAAATATAGAAATAAAGAAGAAATATAGAAAGAAAGGAGAAATATGGAAAGAAAAGGTGAAATATAGAAATAAAAGGTGAAATATAGATGGAATGACTGAATATAGAAAGTAAATTAGAAATATAGAAAAAAAAAGAAATAAAGAGAGAACGATGAAATATAGAAAGAAAGCTTAAATACATATAGAAAAAATTAACAAAGAAAGATAGTTGAAATATAAAAAGGAAAACGAAATATTGAGAGAAAGACAAAATATAAAAAGAAAGAGTGAAATATAGAAATAAAGACAAAATATATGAAGAAAGATGAAATATATAAAGAAAGACGAAATACAGAAAGAAAGACAAAAATTAGAAAGAGAGCCGAAATACATACAGTAAGGTGAAACATAGAAAAAAAGACGACATATGTAAAGAAAGAAGAAATATTGAGAGAATTTTTTTTTAAAGAATAAGTAAAATATAGAAAGAAAGAAAGACAAAATATGGAAAGAAAGACGAAATACAGGAAGAAAGACAAAATATAGAAAGAAAGACGAAATACAGGAAGAAAGACAAAATGTAGAAAGAAAGACGAAATACAGAAAGAAAGACAGAATATAGAAAGAGAGCCGAAATACATATAGTAAGGTGAAATATAAAAAAAACATGAAATATATAAAAAAGATGAAATATTGAGATAAACAAGAGATATATAAAGAAAAAGTGAAATATAGAAAGAAAGATGAAATATAGAATGAATGGTGAAACATAGAAAGAAAGAGAAAATATATAAAAAAAAACAAAATATAGAAAGAAAAACGAAATATAGAATGAAAGATGAAATATAGAAAGAAAGAAAAAATATATAAAAAAAAGTCAAAATATAGAAAGAAAGTTGAAATATGGAAAGAAAAGGTGATATATAGAAATAAAAGGTGAAATATAGATGGAAGGATTTAGTATGGAAAGTAAATGTGAAATATAGGAAAAAATAAAATATAGAGAGAAAGATGAAATTTTGAAAGAAAGCTTAAATACAGATAGAAAGAAAAAATAAAGAAAGATAGATGAAATATAGAAAAGAAGACGAAATATTGAGAGAAAGATAAAATATAGAAAGAAAGAGTGAAATATAGGAAGAAAGTCAAAATATAGGAAGAAAGTCAAAATATAGAAAGAAAGATGAAATACAAAAAGAAAGATGTAATAAAGAAAGAGAACCGAAATACATATAGTAAGGTGAAATATTGAAAGAAAGACGAAATATATAACGAAAAATGAAATATTGAGAGAAAGAAGAAATATATAAAGAAAAATTGAAACATAGAAAGAAAGACGAAATATAGAATGAAAGGCGAAATAGAGAAAGAAAGATGAAATATATAAATAAAAAAAAGACAAAATATAGAAAGAAAGATGAAATATAGAAAGAAATGCGAAATATGGAAAGAAAATGTCAAATTTAGAAATAAAAGGTGAAATATAGATGAAAGGCCTGAATATAGAAAGTAAAGGAGAAATATAGAAAAAAATGAAATAGAGAGAGAACGATGAAATATAGAAAGATAGCTTAAATAAAGATAGAAAGAAATAATAAAGAAAGATAGTTGAAATAGAGAAAGGAAGACAAAATATTGAGGGAAAGAAAATATATAGAAAGAAAGAGTGAAATATAGAAAGAAAGACGAAATATAGGAAGAAACACGACATATAGAAAGAGAGACGAAATATAGAAAGAAAAACGAAATATAGAACGAGAGCCGAAATACATATAGTAAGGTGAAATATAGAAAAAATGACGAAATATATAAAGAAAGAAGAAATATTGAGAGAAAGAAGAAATATATAAAGAAAAAGTTAAACGGAATATATAAAGAAAGAAGAAATATTGAGAGAAAGAAGAAATATATAAAGAAAAAGTTAAATATAGAAAGAAAGGTGAAATATAGAAAGAAATGCCAAAATATAGAAAGAAGGAAAGACAAACTATACAAAGAAAGAATGAAATATAGAAATAAAGATGAAATACAGGAAGAAATACAAAATATAGAAAAACAGACAGAAATATAGAAAGAAAGACGAAAATATAGAAACAAAGACGAAATATAGGATAAAAGACAAAATATAGAAAGAAAGACGGAATATAGAAAGAGAGTCGAAATACATATAGTAAGGTGAAATAAAAAAAGATGAAATATATAAAGAAATACGAAATATTAAGAGAAAGAAGAAATATACAAAGAAAAAGTGAAATATAGAAAGCAAGACGAAATATAGAATGAAAGACGAAATATAGAAAGAAAGAGGAAATATATAAAAAAAAGACAAAATATAGAAAGAAAGACAAAATATAGATTGAAAAGAGAAATATAGAAAGAATGAGGAAATATATATAAAAAAGATAAAATATAAAAAGAAAGATGAAATAATGAAAGAAAGGCGAAATATGGAAAGAAAATGTGAAATTTAGAAATAATAGGTGAAATATAGATGGAAGGACTTAATATAGAAAGTAAATGTGAAATATAGGGGAAATTGAAATATAGAGAGAAAAATGAAGTATAGAATGAAAGCTGAAATAAAGATAAAAAGAAAAAATAAAGAACAATAGATAAAATACAGAAAGGAAGAAGAAATATTGAGAGAAAGAAATAATATAGAAAGAAAGAGTGAAATTTAGAAAGAAGGTGAAATATAAATAAAAACAAGAAATATATAAAAAAAAAGTTGAAATATTGAGAGAAACAAGAGATATATAAATAAAAAGTGAAAAATAGAAAGAAAGACGAAATATAGAATGAATGGTGAAACATAGAAAGAAAGAGAAAATATATATAAAAAAAAGACAAAATATAGAAAGAAAGACGAAATATAGAATGAAAGAGAAAATATATAAAAAAAGTCAAAATATAGAAAGAAAGGCGAAATATGGAAAGAAAAGGTGAAATATAGAAATAAAAGGTGAAATATAGATGGAAAGATTTAGTATAGAAAGTAAATTTGAAATATAGAAAAAAATGAAATATAGAGAGAAAGATGAAATTTTGAAGGAAAGCTTAAATAAAGATAGAAAGAAAAAATAAAGAAAGATAGATGACATATAGAAAGGAAGACGAAATATTGAGTAGGAATATCCCGCTCTGAAATATAAAAAGGATTTAGTAGGAATATCCCACTCTGATACCAATTACAACGTGGGAGAGTAGGAAATTAACAGAAGGCCAAAAAAACTACAATTACACTACAAGAAGAGAGTGGTAAAAAATAACCAGAAAGAGGAATATCCTAATATGAAGTAAATATTATAAAATGATTATAAGGTAATCATGAACGAAGTAAACTATGGTCATAATATCATAATTAATTTACTGTTCATCATCTTCTTGTGCAGATACACATCTGTCAACGATTTATGAGTATAACGGCCTTCAATGCCTATCTCGGCAACAAGGTGTGACTCAATGCGACTTGGGTGACGTCCTATATCTTAACAAGAATGAAGATGAATAGTAATGTTGGAAGATGGGCTCAAGCCCACGAGCTCAAGACACGAAGCCCACACGTCACAGGAGTGGCATATGTGTAAAATATGGTACTTTCCATAAAGATGGCATAGAAGTGTAAATATGTATTCCTTTTATGTCTTTTGTTTTATCAAGTTGTAGCCCTAATGGCATTGTAAAACTATAAATAAAGGCATTGGCTAAGAGGTAGGGCATCGAAACACTTTCCTCTCTTTCCACAAATTCGTCCAGCCCTCATTTTTCTTTTTGACGCAACCCTCTTCTCCCTTAATCCAAACTCTCTCCTTCCACGTTCTTCTTCTTCTCTTCTCCTTCTCTCTTCTTCTTCTTCTTCTTTCTTGTTGATCTAAAGTTCCTTTCATGAGATCCTAAATTCTACATGGTATCTGAGCAATTTAATTGTTTGGTCAATTGACTAACCGAGAGCAAATTTAAAGAAAATTGAGGAACAACCAAAACATCTTGAAGGGGAATAGATGAAGTAAGAGAGGAGGAACCTTTGCCAAGTACCTTGGTTTGGGTACCATCAGCAATAGTAACGAATTTATGAGGATAACAAGGAGATAAGGACTACAATAAGTGTTTGTTACCTGATAGATGTTCGGAGGCCCCGAAGTCGATGATCCAAGAGGAAGAGGAAGAAGAGGAAGAAAGCATACCTGAGGCAATAGTAGTGGCAGCAGTAGATGATGAAGGAATAGATGATTCCATGAAGGACTTAATTTTCTAAAATGCAGCATAGTCCACAGCCGTAAGAGTCACATTTTCGGATGATGATTCAGCCTTATCTTCATTTTTCTCAATGTTAACCGAGACTGAGTTAGTTGTGGCCCAATCAAGTTTGCCATGAAGTTTCCAGCATGATGCCACAAGGTGGTTCTGACGGCCACAATAAGTGCAAAGTTGAGGCTCCGTACGGAAAGAATTCTGACCCGTTCTACCACCTCTATTTTCAGCCCCTCTCATAGTTCGACCCCCTCTCATATTTCTGCCCCATGCTCGGGATGAGGAAGATGTTCCCCGATTGCCAGAGAACATCACCGATGGAGCATCAATAGGAGAAGGAAGGGATGGATCCGGTATCTGAAGTAATGTAGCACTAATATCATTGAAGGATGGAAGAGCAAAAGAACTTAGAAGCTGAGTTTTGGCCACCTCAAGGTATGGTTTAATATTCGATAAGCAAATGGCTGCTACCAAAGCTTCTCTTTGTCGTTCTTGAACGGCAATATTAGTGGAATATGGCTGAGCTAGTTTCCATTCTTGTAGAAGACCTCGAAACCATGCCAAAAATTCGTGAATATTATCTCCATGTTTCATATGCCGCATGTTTTGTAAGGCATCATATTTTTTTGTAATGAAGCAGTGCTTGAGTAAAGCTTGGCACAAGTGTCCCATATGTTCTTGGCGGTTTCCAAGTGGACCACATCGTTGGCCACTTGCTCTTCCATGCTATTAATGAGCCAACTTCTCACCATGTTATCATCCTTAGCCCACTTATGGTTGGACGCATCTTCTTCATCAGTCGGAGGAGGAAAGTTAACAACGTGGATCAAAAGGTCACGAGTAATAAGAACCCTCCGAACCGAATGTGACCAGATCATGTAATTGGAGATACCTCTAAGTGGAATTGTAGTAATATAGAGTATATCACTCTTATTACTATTGTATCCAATCTCCATGACGAGGCAAGTAAAATATAGAGGTCAAGGGAAAAAGGCCTTCTTCAAAGAACAATTACTCAATGTAATTTGAAGAACCCATAGACCAAATCAATCACCAACAAAAGAGAACAAGAACCAATTTATTTCACGAGGGCAAGCAACAAATTATCAACAAATTTGTGCCTTTAGAAAGTGATAATAACATCCAGCCATCACTCAACTTCTCTTGTATTCATAAGAACAAAAAGAAGAAAGTATATGCAACCGATTAAGCCTTAATCCAAACTCCAACACAAACAAGCAATAAACAAAAATTTAGAGAAGATTTAACGGCAAACCAAGACACTTGGAAGATATTTATCTTCAGCTCACGGGAGACTTCAACGTAAACAAAAATTCAATTGTTGAAGTTAAAAAAAACGGAACTACAATGGGTAAATGACTGCTGCAATTTCATCAAACATATAATGGGCATCCAACAACATAACACAAACCCATGAGCAACCTTAAGTAGCAGAAGATACAACAACATGTGCTGGAATTCTACCTCAAATGAGATGGATCCAAATTACATAACGGTAATTGAATTTCACCCATCAATCTTAATAAGATGCAAACAGCAAATGATCTTGATCACTCTTGTAATTGATTTACAAGGAGTCAAGATTATAACATCAATTTAGTCATAGAAATAAATCTTTACAACATATAAAGATTTATCTTGACTTGATGTGACTCAAAATTCAAGAAGTAAAGAAAAACAGTAAAAAGGAGTATGTAAATAAGAAAAGGAAACAAAAAAAAATGTAAATAAGAAGAGCATGAACTTATCTCTTCATGATTGAACTCCTTTTACAACTTCTTGAACATATTTTATAATAACTCCATGAAGAGAGATCCTAAACTCCTTGCTCTGATACAGTGTAGAATTGCTCTATCACCTTCTCACCGTCTTCTTGTGTCTTTCCAGATCTCACTACGAAGCGGGTGATTGGTGGCGGCCATGAAAAGGGGGGTTTGTACTACTTCACTCTTCCACCATTAGCTACATTATCGTCCACCACATCTGAGGCCCAACTTTGGCACAACTGACTTGGTCATCTGTCTACCCCTTCACTTCGTTCTTTGGTTCCATCTTTAAAAGAATTTTCTAATTTCAGTTGTGAGGTTTGTCAATTAAGTAAACATGTCAAGAGTACATATTATCCTTGTCTTACAACTACAAGTACTGCTCAATTTGAGCTAATACATTCTGATGTATGGGGCCCTTTATGTGTCTCAAATATTTCCCAAGTTAATATTTTGTCATTTTTGTTGATGATTTTACTCGAGTGACTTTTATATCTATTTAAAGAGCGTTCCAAATTCTTCCTTTGTTTAAAAATTTTCATGCTATGGTCTTGACACAATTTGGAAAGAAAATTCAAACCCTTAGATCTGATAATGTTAAGGAATACATGTCTCATGACTTCAAATCATTTTGTGAGAGAAATGGGCTTATTCATCAAACATCATGTGCCTATACTCCTCAACAAAATGGTGTTGCTGAAAGAAAGAATCGTCATCTTCTTGAAGTTGCTTGGGGCCTCCTCTACTCCATGAAGGTACCCTATTTCTATTGGCCTCATGCTATACTTACAACATGCTTTCTAATTAATAGGTTACCTTCATCAGTCCTTCATCATAAAACTCCTTACTCTGTGTTATTTAATGGTGAAGATCCTTTTTCTCTTCCTTTGAAAGTGTTTGGATGTACATGTTTTGTTCATGTTACATTCCCACATAAAAATAAACTTGATCCTCGGTCTATGAGGTGCATTTTTTTGGGGTACTCTCGCACCCAGAAAGGTTACGTCTATTACAATCCTACCCTTCGGAGGATGTTTATCTCTAGGGATGCGACTTTTCCTTTAGGGCACTCCCTTCTACTCCTCCCATGATGCTCCTCCAGGATGGACTTGTCCTTCTACTACTCCTTGTCCGCTTGTGCCGTTCAATCTTGAAGTGGAACCATCCCCTAATGCACCAGCCGTACCTTCACTTGTGGAGTTGTCGGATCTACCCGAGGTAAATCCTTCTCCTCCTATGTATGGGCCTGAATTTGATACCTGACCTATTGCTTTATGAAAAGAACGTCGCTTCTGTACTACTTCGCATCCTATCTCAAATTTTATGTCTCACCATCGGTTGTCTTCCGAGTGTTTTCAGTTTCTTGCGTCCCTTTCTTCTACTTCCGTTCTGCAGTCGTATCAGGAGGCCCTGAGACATCCAGGATGGAAGGCGGCTATGGATGAAGAAATGCACGCCGTATACGAAAACCAAACCTGGTACTTAACATCACTCCCGAAAGGTAAAATACTGGTTGGTTGTCGATGGGTTTTTCGGTGAAACATAATTCGGATGGATCGGTTGCTCGTCTTAAAGCTCAACTTGTTTCTAAGGGCTATACGCAGTGCTATGGGATAGATTATGAGGAGACCTTCTCTCCTTTTGCAAAATTGAATTCGGTACGCATCATCTTATCTATTGCTGCTAACTCCTCATGGCCCGTCTATCATTTGGATGTTAAAAATGTTTTTTTAAATGGTGATATAAGTGAGGAAATTTATATGGTTCAACCACCTGGTTATGTGGTTGAGGGGGAGTCAGTATGCCGGTTAAAAAAGTCTTTATATGGGCTTAACTAGTCACCTCGGGCTTGGTTTGATAAATTTAGTTCAAACACTCCTGCGGTTTGGTTTTCATCGGTGCTTAGTTCATCATTCCATATATTATAAAGATACGGTCATAGGGAAAATATTATTGGCCGTATACGTGGATGATATTATCTTAACTGGTGATGATGCTTTGAGCATACAAGAGGTGAAGCAGATGATATGTCAGGAATTCATGACTAAAGATGGTATGCTTAAATATTTTTTGGGTATAGAAGTTCTTCAATCTAAACATAGGATAATATTGTCTCAAAGGAAATATGTCTTGGATCTCCTTGAAGAAACATGAATGAAGGGTTGTAGACCAGTTGACACACCTATGGATATAAATGTAAAATTATGTGCCACAAATGAAGAAGATATTGATATTGGAAAATATCAAAGACTCATGGGAAAACTGATTTATCTCACGGTAACTAGGCCAGACATATCATATGCTGTAAGAGTGGTGAGTCAATTCATGCACAAACCACAAATTACCCATTGGCAGGCTTTAGAGAGAATATTACGTTACCTAAAAGGAGCTCCAAGAAGAGGATTGTTGTATAAAAAACATGGGTACTTCAACATAGAAGGCTTCTCAGATGCAGATTGGGCTGGATCTCCTGATGATAGAAAATCTACATCAGGATATTGTATTCTGGTTGGGGGAAACTTGGTTACATGGAAAAGTAAGAAGCAAAATGTGGTTGCAAGATCTAGTGCCGAAGTAGAATACAGAGCTATGGCCCATACTGTTAGTGAACTTTTATGGGTCAGGACCCTTCTTACCGAACTAGGTTTTTATAAAAAGGGGTCCATGAATCTGCATTGTGATAATCGCCCAACCATTCATATCACTTCAAATCCAGTTTTTCATGAAAGAACTAAACATATTGAGGTGGTTTGAGGAGTTTCAAGCAGGAATAATCTCTCTCAAACATGTGTCATCTCAAGAGCAAGTATCTGATATTCTCACTAAACCCGTTACATCTAAAATCCTATCGTTTATATGTGGCAAGCTAGGTATTTATGATGTCTTTTCTCCTCCAACTTGAGGGGGAGTGTTGGAAGATGGGCTCAAGCCCACGAGCTCAAGACAAGAAGCCCACATGTCAAAGGAGTGGCATATGTGTAAAATATGGTACTTTCCATAATGATGGCATAGAATTGTAAATATGTGTTCCTTTTATGTCTTTTGTTTTATCAAGTTTTAGCCCTAATGGCATTGTAAAACTATAATTAAAGGCATTGGCTAAGAGGTAGGGCCTTGAAGCACTCTTCTCTCTTTCCACAAATTCGTCCAGCCCTCATTTTTCTTTTTGACGCAACCCTCTTCTCCCTTAATCCAAACTCTCTAATTCCACATTCTTCTTCTTCTCTTCTCCTTCTCTCTTCTTCTTCTTCTTCTTTCTTCTTGATCTAAAGTTCCTTTCATGAGAACCTAAATTCTACAAGTAAAATCATTATAACATTGTGAAGGAAGTTAACTCCCTTGATGATTAAGATATAAAAAATTTATAATATATTACTCCATACCTGGATATTCACTGTTTAGCCTTCCATTACTCTGATACCAATTACAACGTGGGAGAGTAGGAAATTAATAGAAGGCAAATAACACAGAAAAAAGGGCAGAGAAGAACTTTAACCAAATACGATCTTATTCACAATATCATCAAATACTTACAATAAAACTCCAAGCAAGTAAAACACACAAGCAGGCAACCTTGAGTACAAAGGATAAAGCTCCGGATAACAAGTGATTTCTTAACAAAAGAACACAACTCCTTATATAAAAGGAGAAAAATAAAGTGGATTCTAAACAACTTTGAAATGCACCACTAAGAAAGAGATAAACCTCTATGATTGAGGCGGCTTATCTGAGAGGCCTCCATTATTGAGGTGAGTATTATGAGTTTCTCCTTGATTGAGACTTGAAAGAGACTTCTGATGGGCTTGGTCCCAAAGAATCTTTCTTTTTCTGAGAACTTTAACTCTAATCCGATAAAGGCGGCTACTTTCGGCATCCCATGATTGTGACTTTATGGAATATGGCCGACCAAAAATACTGTAGGTGCCTTGATTGATATGACAAATAAGCCAGTTGTGGGCCGGAGGATAAGCTTTCCTCTGTGGAATCTGGACGGACTTGGCCGATGGATCTGAAAAAGAGTTGTCTGTCATAGTCGAATCCTGAAATAATTTATTTTGTTTTAGATTTAGCTTCAAAGATGCGAAGCATAGTAGTAATATATTCGTCATCTTCCAGTGGTTGACTATCTGGTAATGACTCAACATTAGGATTATGCTCTAGATCTTCTGGTTCTTCTTCTTCTTCTTCTTCTACAGCAGATGGTTCTGAGATAGACGTATCATCTTCTGCTAGTTGAGAGGAGGTGCTATCATTGCACTAAGTGACCATAGAATCTATCATTGATTCAAGTAATTTTTTCATAATATCTTTCTCCGACATATTCGGATAAATACTCCTTAATTGAGTTTTAAAAGTGCCAAACAAATTGGTGGAGTCATAATGGACTTCAGGGATTTTATGTAATCCACTAGCATTCTCATTATTGAGAATAACAGACTTAATTTCTGCAACTTTGGAATTAATATTGGGAAAATTTTTCCACCAACGAACATGAAAAGTCCGTAATAATATAGGAAGGCCTTTATCATTAAAGCCTGTAGTGCAATCCCATCTCCAAATCCATGGTATAGAAAAAATGACAAAGAAGATAAATATATCACCATGATCACAGAGTTTTTTAAACCCCAGAGCTTTAAGCTCAGGAATGGACTTAGTCCATTTGGTAAAAAGAACCTTAATGGGTTCTGGTAATATATCAGGGGGTGGCCCAAATTTGATCCACCATGCATAAACCCAACTGGGTAGAGGTAAAGACCTCTTGTAGACATCCTTTTCCCACTGGAAAAACCAGGAATGTCTGTGGGAGGGATTTTGGTAATAAAAAGTATTATCCCAAGAATCCATATAATCCCAGTAATTATATTCCTTATCATTAGGAAGATTAGCTGCTTTAGCTAAATCAAAATTTCCCCAAGTTGAGGGATGCATGAATCTATTGATGGTACATTTGTTGTACGCTTTGGGACTATCCCACTTGTGAATATTGGACAGTGTATGATGCATTGTGATTGAATTAAGATGAACCAAAATGGATTCAAATGAATACCATCGTTTTCCTACACGGATGGGACAGTAGGCTTCTCCAAGCCATTTCTGTAACATCTCCCAGGAATCCAAGGTACCATCCAAGTCCTCTTTATTGAGGGTTAAGATAACTTCCTATTCGGAAAGAGTAATATACTCTGGTTCTGCTTCAAGTGTCTCTTTATATGACACAGGGGCTCTGCCCTTCTTGTCGGAGGAATTTTCTCGTTCTTGAATTTTGCGACTTCGGCCTCTGGATTTATTACCACTTCCTCTGATTGGGAATGGATTGCCCCTACTGGGGTTATACATGATTTGTACCCTGCAGAAATTCACGGGTTAGAAAATCAGGTAAGGAGTTTAATTATCCTTTGATATGTTCAATATCAAAATCAAAGGCACTTAATTCCGCCTGTCATCTGGCAAAGATTTGTTTGGAAGTAAGATTCTTCACATCCTTCTTAAGAATTGATTTGGCAGCAAAACAATCAACTCTTAAAAGAAATTTCTGATTTAATAGATCATCTTGAAATTTATGGATACACTTAATTATTGCAAGAATTTCTTGTTTCACAATTGAATAATTAATCTGTGCATCATGCCAATTACCAGAGGTAAATCTAACAAGTTCTTCTTTACATACTGGATTGACTTGTTTCAAAATGCCACCATAACCAAGATGAGAGGCATCAGTTTCTACCACCTTCGGAGAAGAAGGATTAGTCAGGTTAAGACAAGGGAGTTGTTTAACCTTTCTTTTAATTAATTGGACTGCTTGTGTATGTTTAGGCAACCAAGGCTTAGGATTCTTTCTGAGTCGTTTATACAATATTGGTGAGTCTTGAGCAAGAATAGGATAATAATCAGTAATATAATTTAGACTTCCTAGAGATCTCTGTAGTTTAGTGTTTTCCAATAATTCATCTGGAAATTTGGAAGCAAGCTCAATACTTTGTGCAATGGGAAATATTTTTCCCTTGTGAATATTGTGACCTAAGAATCTGACAGAGGTCTGAAACAATTTCATTTTTGGTGTCGATATCACCAACCCATGTTTTCTAATAACTGATTTGAAAACATTTAAATGCTTAAAATGAGCATCTATAGATTCTGGATACACAAGTATATCATCAATATAAACAATAGTAAATTCAGAATAAGCAGAAAAAATATCATTCATGATATTCTGAAATTCAGATGGAGCATTTTTCAAACCAAAAGGCATAACATTCCATTCAAAATGTCCAAAAGGCACTGTGAATGCAGTTTTATATTTATCATTTTCATTGATTTGAATTTGCCAATATCCAGATTTCAAATCAAATTTAGAAAATATTTTAGCAGAAAACAATTTGTCTAATAAATTTTTTTTGTTGGGGATAGGATAGCAAATCCATCTCAAACAATCATTAAGTGGTTTATAATTAACCACTAGTCTAGGAACACCTCGTCCCTTTTCTGAATTTTTAAAGACATAAAAAGCAATACAACTCCATGGGGAGTAAGATTTTCTGATTAAGTTTTTATCCAAAAGATTTTGAATTTCCTTTTTGCATAGGTCTAGCAAAACATGTTTCATTTGACTAGGCCTTGCTTTTGTAGGAATGTTTCTTTCATTGTCTCCATCAATATAAGGTAAGGACACAATATATTTATGTCTGTGCCAAAATGCTGTAGGAATGTCACTACAAATTTCTTCGGAAAATATTCTCTGAAGAGAACTAATTTTCTCTTTAATTGCCGTAGTTTCCAACTGTTGTTCAAGAGTTAAAAATTGAATTTCTTTGTGCAGGAAACTAATGTGATTTTCCTTGATATTTCTCAATTCACAAGTTCATCTTCATCTTCATCTTCGAAATTTAAAACTATTGATTTTATTAATTATAAAAATAAGTTAATTAAACCAAGTGTTTGAGTTAACAACATTTTAATTACCACTATTAAATCACTAATACAATAGAGTAAATAAAAAATAAATATGATTAATGAATAAAAAAGTATTATATTAATAACATAAGATAGATTTTTTACATGGTATTAATTAATAATATATTTTGACAAAATTAAAAGTAATTAATAAATCAAATGCATACTTTAATTATATTTTATTTACCAAAGACTTAAATGTGAAGTTTAATATAGTAATAAAATTGAACATAAATAATAAATAAATACATATACAACTTTATTAATAACCTAAAAAAAGATTATTCTAATAACGAGTTCGTGTCTTAAATATTAAAATCATCAAGTTACATGTTCAGTGTATATAAACGACACATGTTCAAAAGTAATAAGATACAACCATATTTTATCGTTCCGCATGGAAGTCGATATGGCATCTCGAAATTGTGCGGCTCTTGTGGATTCTAATGCACTCTACCTCCGAAAGCTTGTTACTGGGCTACCCACATCCTCAAGACCATCGCAATTATCGCTGTCTATATACATTTTACATAAAATTGGACATGACCTCTACATAAAATTAGGCATAACTTATATATATAATACATGTAAAAGATTGGGCATAACCTCTTCTTAAAATTGAGCATAATCTATGTATATAATACCTGTATAAAATTCAGCATGACCTCTACTTAAAATTTGGCATAATCAATATACATAATACCTGCATAAACATTCCATAAACACTCCATAAAATTGTCTATACATTCCATAAACACTCCATAAAGTTGTTTATACACTTCATAAAATAGTCTAAACACTCCATACACTGCATAACATTATAAATAAACTCCATACAATAATCAAACACAACAAAATTAAATGAAATATCACTATCAATTTACAATCACCCAAATAAAAACTATAAATCCATTATAAATTTACAAACTATAGTTGTTTCTCTTCATGCTAGTTGTTTCTCGCCCATTTCCCCCTATGAACTGATCGCCAATGCACCCTCCAATTTTCAAGCTTTGATGAACGAGGTATTTAGCCCTATCTTCAAAATTTTATTCTTGTGTTTTTCGATGATATTCTTATATATAGCAAGTTGGTCGAGGAGCACTTGGCAAACTTGAGGATTGTTTTCGATTTGTTACGAGCACATCAGCTCTATTTAAAACATTCCAAGTGTTCTTTTGCGGCTTCACATGTGGCTTATCTGGGATACATTATCTCACATGAGGGGGTTATGGTGGATCCCGAGAAGATCCGAGTTATTCACGAGTGGCCGAAGCCAACGTCTTGTTCTGTATTACGGGGTTTTTTGGGTCTTGCGGGCTACTACCGCAAATTTATTTAGAACTATGGTCTGATGGCAGTACCATTGACCAGTCTGCTCAAGAAAAATTCCTTTATTTGGAATGAGGAAGCCACCCAGTCGTTTGTGGCACTAAAATCTGCTCTCGCACCTGCACCAGTATTACAGCTTCCCAACTTTGACGAATTATTTGTGGTCGAGTGTGACGCTTTGGGTGCGGGCATTGTGGCTGTTTTACAATAGTTGGGTCATCCTATTGCGTATTTTAGCAAACAGTTGGTAATCCGCCATATCAAGCTGGCAGCCTATGAACGAGAATTGATTGGGTTGGCCAAGGCGGTCCAACATTGCAGGCCTTATATATGGGGCCGCCGGGCTTTTCTCATACGCACGGATCACTATAGCCTTAAATTCCTACTGAAACAACGTTTGACAACGTCGCCACAACAGTACTTGATCAATAAGTTGTTGGGGTTTGACTTCTCGGTGGAATATCGTGAGGGGAGATTGAATAAGGCGGCAGATGCCTTGTCGCGGTGTTTTGAGGATCAACAGTCGGTCTATTCGATCAGCCAACTAAGATTTCTCATCCTGGACTTGGTGAGAGATGCAAATGCCACTGACCCTGCACTGCAAGAACTGCATCAGAAGATTTCAAAAGGGACAATGAATTCGAAGTGGTCCATCCAGGATTCACTTATTTATTACAAGCAGCGGCTTTTCCTTCCACCTGAGGCCAATTTGATTCCAACTATTCTCTCGGCCTACCATGACAGTACACACGGGGGGATATAGAAGACCTTGCACATAATTCGAGCTGATTTTTACTGGCAAGCCATGAAGCCCTCTATTGCGACTTATGTGGGGATTGTCAGGTCTACAAGCACAACAAAGCCGAGCACTTGAGTCCAACCGGTCTTCTCCTACCTCTGGCCCTTCCTATGCAGGTTTGGGCCGACATTTTGATGGATTTTGTGGAAGGTCTACCCCTGTCCTCCGACAAATCCGTACTTTTCGTGGTGGTTGATAGATTCTCCAAGTACAGACATTTTATACCGCTGGCTCATCCTTATACAGCAACACGGGTTGCTCAGACTTTCCTAGAGCAGATAGTTCACTTACATGGCATTCTAGAATCCATTGTGAGTGACCGAGATGCCGTTTTCACGAGCACCTTTTGGCAGGAACTCTTTCGCTTGAGTGGGACTAAATTGAAGTTCTTCTCCACCTATCATCCGCAGACAGACGGGCAGACAGAGGTGGTGAACCACACCATCAAGATGTATCTACGGTGCTTGTGGGTGATCGTTCGCGGCAATGGGTTCAATGGCTTTCGTGGACTGAATACTATTACAACACTTCGTTCCACTTTGCCTTGCAATCCACTCCTTTTCGGGTTATATATGGTCGGGATCCACCTCGCCTTCTCTCGTACAACCCAGGGTCCACCCGCGTGGACGTGATTGATCAGGCACTCATGGACCGGGATCTGCTGCTACATAATTTCACAGAACGGCTACGATGTGCCCAAGTTCGGATGAAGGATGTCTATGACAAAGGCCACCGTGAGCTCTCTTTTGAGATTGGGGATTATGTGTGGCTACGGCTCCAGCCCTACCGTCAGCAGTCTCTTGCGAGACCTCCACGACATAAGCTTTCTCCCAGATTTTTTGGGTTGTTCCCCATTCTTCGACGTGTGGGACCAGTCGCCTATCAACTCAAATTACCGGACACGGCCAAACTTCATGATGTGTTTCATGTCTCTCTTTTGAAGCCACATTCCGGGGTGCAACCTACATCCACTCAATTCCTACCACCGGTTAATAATGGCAAGGTTATTCTTACCCCTGCTGTAGTGTTACGCGCTTGGCTAACCAATGACCATTGGGAGATTCTCGTTCAGTGGATGGACACTGACCCCGACGCTGCAACATGGGAACGTGTGGACATCTTCCAACAAGTCTACCCAGCTTTTGAGCTTGAGGACAAGATCTTTCTCCAGGAAGAGGCAGATGTTGTGGACTCAATAGCACACCGAGTCACACAACGAAGGAGGCAACAACAACTCACTCAATAAGATTTATTTCTTATACTACTTTGAGTAGGATTTATTTCTTATATTGTTTTAAGTAGGAGTTATTTCTAATTACTTTTATATGTAGGGGCATTATGGGAATTATTGTAACCCTAACCCTAAAACGCAATGACGTGATCTACTTACAGGGAAAGAATGAATGAATGAGGCAAGCTTTGAGATTTTAGAATAACCTAGTGTAAACAGACTGAGATCACCTCTTGATCTCGAGTTTAGGGTTTACTCCAAATATCCAACCTATCCTTCACCCTCCATCCTCATCCATATTCGTCCATCTTCATCCATCTTCATCCTTCATCATCCATAGCTGGAAGAGGAGCTTCCTGCCCCTTTTCTGAACCCAAAGAGAGGGTCTTCCCTCCTCATCAACGTCAACAGCAATCAAGGGTTTCTAACCCTCTTGACGAGCAAAAAAGTAGAGCTTTCTACTTCTTCACGTGAAAAAGGGGTGTTTCTGCTCCTAGCTTGGCGCCATCAAGGCAAGAGAGAAGAATTAATTCATTCACGTGGGCCAAGGCTTCTACAAGCCAGGCTGAGCATTCTAGCATAAGCAGCAACCAAAATCAGGGTTGAAACCCTGATTTCCGTGAGCAACCAAAAGGTATCTCTTTCGGTCTTTCTCCACGTGAATTATTTCCATTCTAGCTATAACTTTAGCACCATAAAAAGGGAGACTGATCACGTATGGAAGATCAGTCAAAGAAGGGATCTTTAACCCTCCTTACCGAGTCCAACAACTCAGTACCAATGATGGATTCACAAATCCCACGTCGTGTTACTCGATCCATGACCCGGGACCATAACATCCACTAAGGCCGACAATTGTAGGTGTTGTAGGCCAGCTCGGACCTGCATGGTGTTTGTACTGTGCAGCCCTGTCATAGCATGGAGGGAAATAGTTGGTTCTTCCATCTCAGGCTCTACAATTTCTTACAATGGTGGGGTCTCCTCGGAATCATCCTCCTCTAACCAAAAAAGTCATTTGCATATGTGACCCTATGTGTATTGCTCATCATAATTATAACAGAGGTTTTTGGCTCTCCTCTATTCCATCTCTGGTTTGCAAAGGCGACGAATGTATTGTGGTGTTGGTGCCTTGGGTGGTTCAGATATTTGAGAAGTATTGTTGACTTGGCACAATGGGAGGCAAACGAGGGTGGGGCAGCAGTGGCTACCCAGCCTGGCCATGGAGGCCTACGCCCAAGGGACTCTTGCAAGACCTTTTGTTTAGCATCCAGAATACTGACAAGATTCATGGCATGTGCTAGGTCTGATGCATCATGTAATTCCACTTCAAGACGAAGGGCCTCCACTAGTCCCGCAGTAAATAAATGCACATATTGAGTAGGATGCACATACCTGCTGGCGCGTGCCAGCCATTCATGAAATTGTTTCTGATATAACTCGATAGAACCGGTCTATTTTAAGTTGACCAAATCCCCCAAAGGGTTACTGCAGGCTGGGGGACTGAATCTCAGCATGCAATAATCCTTAAAAATATCCCAATCATGGATATGGTGCTCCGAATCAAACTGATGGTACCATAGTTGTGCTTCGTTGAGCATGTGGAAGGCGGCTAAAGGAACTCTATCATCAGCTTGTGTTCTTTGGTTCCAAAACAATTGGTCACACCTAGTAACCATACCAGAGGGTTAGAGGACCCATCATAAGTTGGAAACTAGGAACGATGGCATGGACACACCCTGCTGGTGGGTGTGGTTGACGCATTGGCATATGAGGAGGAGGTGGATGAAGAGGTTGCTGATTGGGTGGTTTGTTGGAGCTTCCCGGCAGAGCAGCATCCCTTGCAAACCATTCCCATATTCGAAGATTCATTTGTAGAAGAGTCTCCTTTATTTCCAGAACTTCGTTTCGAAGTGTGTCGGTCCGATTTTGGCCTTCAATCCGAACTTCTTCAATGATATTACGCAAGTCATTGGGAGAAGATGACTCATCGATAGTGGTCCTATTTGATACCACGTTGTTAAGCACTCTTGCCATAGATCGAGTCACCTGACGATCACCTCTAGGTTCCAGATTGGAATGCGTCGTTGAGAAGGGTTTGGAATTATTGGAACGCCCTATTTCTGAGAGACACTAAGCTTTCGAAGGAAGCTTACACCTTGGACCTCGTCAGAGAGAGAATCTGACCTCTTGGCTAAACTATTGATCAATTGCTTACCTTCATTCCAGAACCCGTCATCCATATAAGAGTATTAGGGTTGACGCACACCAGCAAAGGCCAAACAAACGGCCACTAATTTGAAGGAAATTACATCTAAACCTGCTAATTGCAAACACCTAGAAATTACATAATTTAACCCCTGCGTCTACTAATTACTCTAGATGCTATGGAGTCCATAACATTGTCCTCCTGTATAATTTATTCCACGACCACAGCGCGGTCTGTTGATATTTACCTATGTCCGGAGAATATAGCGGATGACACTTCAGTAGGAGAAGGTGAAGAAAGGTATGGCATGTGGAGTAATGTGGCACATACATCATCAATGGTGGGAATAGCTGAGGCAATAAGGAGTTGACTTTTAGAAACCTCAAGATATAGTTTAATATTTGCTAGGCAGATGGAAGTGGCTAAGGCATCCTTCTGCTTGTCTTGGAGGTAGGCTGAGCTAGCTTCCATTCTTGAAGAAGGCCTCTAAAATGAGCCAAATATTCATGGTTATTTTCTCCTTGTTTAGTGTTGAACATTCTTTGGAGAATATCATATGGCAGAGCTAGAGTACAACTTAGCACATGTCTCCCAAATTTGCTTGGCAGTATTGAGATGAACAACATTGTTGGAGACAGGTTCTTCCATGCTATTGATGAGCCAACTAATTACTGAAGTGTCATTTTTTAACCACTTAGCATAAGCAACATTTTCTTCATCAATAGGTGGCATGAGCAACATCTTCTTCATCAATAGTTGGCCCAATTTTGGTTAGGTGACCAAATAGGTCCCTCGTTATAAGGAACCGTCGAACCGATGTAGACTAGTTCAAGAAATTTGATATCCCTCGCAAGGGTATGGTAGTAATCTTGAGAATATAATTCTTGCTACCCATGTATTCTTCAGCCACAATAAGCAATTCAAGGGTAATAATGTACTCAAAAGTGAAGCAGCCTAAGTAATTGACTTGAAGATTCAAGTGCAGCCAACACTAGCTCGGGTAGATGAGAGGAAAACCCTAGCTTATCAAGCCTTTAGGTAAGGAGGGAACCTTCTTAGGCAAGTAAACTTGCTGGGAAAAATCAATCAATAAGCATGAGATCAAGTAGGGTAAGGTGGCAATTCCTAATTAGATCTTTCCAAGATCATTCCAAAAATATATTTGACTCCAGCTTGGATTAAACCAGTCTAGATTCAATCCCTCATGAATTAGGCAAGATATGATTGATTTAAAATTAAAAAAATCAAGCCTAATCAAGAAGGTATTGATTGAATGTTATATCTAAAAAAAAAAAAAGGACTGCAATCTTTCTTCAAATATATTGGCGCCAACTAGACTTTCCAAAATACCACTTCCTTAATTATTATTTTTTTTCATTTTATGTAAAACACAATATTCCATTCTTGATTTTTCAAGAACAAGCATCCAACTCGTGGCTCTCAAAAAATTCTCCAAAAAATCACATAATCGAGTAGAGTTCTTCAAACAACTTGGTTAATGGAGAAGGTTAGCATAGAAGCTAAGTAATTAGATTTTAGAAATATAATGGATAAAAAACCACTCATAATAGGCTCAAGAAAACTTTTCTTCATCAGGAAAATCTTTTTCCCACGAAATTATATCTCTTCATAAAGAAAATCTCAACATAAAACGATTTTCAGCCAAGAACTAGCAAACTAACAAAACTGCCTTACTAAACTTCTTCTAATACGAGATGTATAAATCTCAATAACTTCATAAGATGAAGACATCAATAAAATAATCTCTAAACCATCTTCTAAATGTAAGAAAACCAAGAGCATATTAACAAGAATGAAAAACTTATCTCACCAGCTTCAATCATGCTTCATAAAGAGCATTCTATGAGTTGATTTGATCATAACTCCTTAGAGCATTCTTTTGATGTGGGGATCCTAAATTTATTGTTCTGATATCTTGTTGAATTTAGGACCCCATGCTTGAAACCTCAAGCAAGATGAGAGAGGAAGAAGAGAAGGGAGAGAGAAGAGAAAAAGAGCAAAGATAGTGAGAGAACCAAGATCTCTATTTAAACTATTTCCATTAAATATTTAGGGAAACTCCTTAATTAATTATGATCCCTAATGTCGCTAATTACATCAATCATGATTAACTAAATTTCATCAATCAAGGGAAGATAAATCAATTACAGTAATCAAGGAAGATTGCCAAATCTTCCAACTTCTGTGATGAGGATTCCACCTCATGTGATGACTCATCATGCCACCTCATGTGGTGACTCATCATGCCAGCTCATGTGGTCATGGTGGGTATGGTCCCACCTTGTAACAATGATAAATACGAAGTCATCTCATAAAGATAGCACTGATGTAATTTGTTTAAATTTCTTATATCTTCTTCACTCTTCTAAGGTGAAGGGTCTAATTGTAATAATATAGGTTTATTCATCTATAAATAGAGCTTCAGAGGACGGGTTATGTTGATTTTCAGGAATCCATAGATCATATTGTTGTGCAACGGATAGAAGAAAGAAAGAGAAGTAAAAGGAAAAAGAAAAGAGACGAAAGGAGAGGGAGAGGGAACACATTGAGAAAAAAGGAGGAATAATTAGGGTAGTTGATATCACACCCTCCCTCATCTTTATTTATAGATTCCAAAACTACCAATATTAAAAGTATACCTTCAACCTAATAAGAGTGAAGAACAGATAAGAAACTTAAACTAATTACATTGGTGCCACCCTAATTACATCATATCTTCCAAAAATCCCCCTCAAGTTGGGAGGTAATGGCAGTGATCACTGCTTGAACCAAATAACATAGATGTAGTAATAAGCTCCTTCATCATGGTGTCCCAAGGATAAGTACGACACCAAATACAAACTCTCAAAGGGTAGAAATGGGTGATAAAACATAAATCAAAACCAAATTCAAAGGATTTCGAACAAATATAGTGATAATAATCACTAAAGTGGGTAATGCCTGTCATTCACAAGACAACGATAAAAGACCCATGAGTACCAATAAAAAGTCTCAATGGACTTAAAACACCCATATAAATTAAAGGGACCAACCAAAGCAATGCTTCAAAAGGGTTTGGCCTGAGAGTCAAATAAAGGATGGTAAGAGAAAGGCTACCAAATAACCAATGGGTAATGAGTAAAGAGGAAGATAAGATGTTGAGGCCACTATGTGCTTTATTTTTCTAAGAAATTCAAATTATGCATTAGACAAACCAATGCCGACAATTGTCAGCAATTGTCAGCGAATAATGAACCCAAGGCAAGCGACCGATGAGTTCTTCTTCAGAAATGAAGTCTCAATGAAAGAGACACAATAGCAGCTATGGTAATGAGCCAATACTCAAATAACACATACCAAATATGCAGTTATATAGCAGCGGATAACCGATAAATAGTTAAAATCCTTCACAGCAATAAGGATACATGATAATCGACAGTGAGTCCATCCTAGAATAAAGAAGTTGTGCTCCAACTTATAAGTTGGTATCTGAATAATAAGTTGCAGTATAATTCCAGAACTAAAACTAGTTCTGAAATTGAGCAGTGAAACTCTGAGGCGACACCAGATGCTGATCTAGTGACCTGAGGATATAAACTGGATTCATCAGTGGGAATGTAATCCTGTGATCTTCAATGTTATGGTCCTGGGTTAAGTACTTATGTCTTCTGCTCCTAACAGGCCGGTCTTTTGGGTAGTATTAGCTAGGTGCTTAACATTTGGTATCAGAGCTAGCGCTCGGTCGCGAGTTCGAATCCCGGCAACGGCGCAGAGGCTGGATTTAAATACTGGTAGGTCGCGTCGCTGTTGCGATGTTGCGGTTGGACCAGTGCCGCTGCGTTACACGCAAAGGTTGGATTAAAATACTGGTAGGTCGCGCCGCTGTTGCGATGCTGCGGTTGGGCCAGTGTCGTTGCGCCGCCGTGGTCGTCGGCTCGTGAAGGTGGGGTGTAATGTTATGGTCCTAGGTTAAGTACCAATGTCTTCCGCTCCTAACAGGCCGGTCTTTTGGGTAGTATTGGCTAGGTGCTTAACATTTGGTATCAGAGCTAGCGTTCGATCGTGAGTTCGAATCCCATCATGGTCCTCTTGTCGCCGGAGGAGAGCTTGGATGGCAGCATCCATTGATTTTATTGCCTCACGCAAATCAGAGGTTGTTTGACGCACCTCTTCCAGGGCATGAGCCTGGTTATCTGTCCTCTGCCTAGTATCTTCCACTAACTGTCTCAAATCGTCAAGGGAAGAGGAATCCCCAAGGGTGGACCTGTCTGATACCAAGATGTTAGGTTCTTCCCTTGTCATGGATCGAGTCACTCTTCTTTCCTCTCTTCCCTCCATGGATGATCTTGACGTTGGAAGAGAACTCTTGTTTCTTGAACGAGTAATGGTGGAACTCAATTAGAACGAAGAAGCTTTGGAGGAAGCTCAACCTTGGACCTCAAAGGGAGAAATCCGACCTAGACCTCTGAGGGAGAATCTGACCTGTAAAATATAATTTTCTCAATACTTGCCTCTCTTTTCCTTCACGTCCCCCAAAATAGGGTTGAGGATGAAAATACAAAGATGACCCATAGGTCAAGTGGTTCACACCACATTACACTGAACCTACCCAAAGTAAACCAAACCAAATAAAGTAAACCAAACCGAATTGAAATTACATGAAAAGTAAATTGACATAATTTAATTCCTATGCCTATGTATAACTCGTGATGCTATGGAGTCCATAACATTCAACTCCTGGCAGCAAATACAATCCTCCAAGAACACAAAACTATTACAGCAGCATCGACATCATTCTACTTGTTCACTTCAAAAAACAGCACAGTGATAAACTAATTGCAGTCGTATTTGTAGCTGTTGTTAGAAACACCATGGGTCTCTGACATCTCCAACCAAAACAAGCCAATTCAACAGCTTATCAAAATAAACATTAACTAGCAGCAGAAACGTGACTAGGGAATCAATAAATTCAAATTTATGCTGATTCACCAGCTAGATAAAAATAGAAAGAGATCAATGGTGACAAGTCTCAACAACTAATCAAAGCTGGTGTGGAAAGAATCTTATTGCTGATTATAGCAGCTGATTCACCATATTGATAAAACAACCAACTGAAACTGCTTTATGCTGGAATTTAAACACATGCTGATTCACCAACTAAATAAAACAAACCACATGAGCAGCACCAAGTGTAAAAGGTCTTGCAGCAACGTGTGCCAAAATTCAGGAGAGAAGAGAAGGCAGCAATTGTTTCTCTTATCAAAGCAGGTGACCAGGTGTTCAGCAATGTGTTATAGCTTGTTAGAAGAATACCAGAATAGCAGCAACATGTTGATTAATAGATAATGAATTCTGAAGTTATATACTGGCTAAAACAAGCATGGAGCATAGCAGCAACGAATCAATGTTGTTGTTGCTGCTGAATGCTTACCGAGATCTGCAGTTGTTTCAATTCCCAACTTTGATCACTACCAAGAACTGCCAAACACTCCCTCTTCCTCTGATGGATCGATAAAAACAGAAATATGAAGTCCTATGTGATAGAGATCAAGATGATCAGGTTAAGAGAAGTTGAGATTGTCTCAACTTCTACCTCTACAGTCATGTAGATGTGTAACTCTACATTCACGTAAATCCTTTTATCATTTTGTAACTATAAATACATGTATCACTGAAAGTAATATCATCGGGAAATTATTCTTTTATCTTTCTTCTATATGGTATCAGAGCTTATGATCTGATTTTTCTCTCTGCCCCACCGCCAACGATTGGCTAAGTCTCGACCTCCCGACACCGAGCTCAATCTCTAGCAACCTCTGGTCCTCTCTGTCTATCTTTGCAGCCCCTCTGGTCCCACTGCTGTAGACATTACCATGAGCCCCTCTGGTCCCGCTACCACCGCCGCTACCACTAGTCTCTGCTCGCCATTGAAGCAAGCTGCCATCGCAAGCCAACAACGCCTGTTGCTGCAGACCTCTGCTTTGCTCCAAGCATTGCCGCAAACCGTTATGGTTCCAAGAACTCTCTGCAACTAACCATCGCCGCATGTCGCCGCATGTCACCGCACGCCGCCGTTCACCGCCGCTCGCTGCCGGAGGCCATCGCCATAGGCCGCCGCCGCAGACCATCACCGCAAGCCGCCGGAGAGAGTCGTTGGTATTATGTTATGGACTCCATAGCATCAAGAGTCATTGCTAGACATAGGACTTAGTGGGTGTCATTTTCCTGTCACATTATGGGTTGGGTCTAATGTAAATTTCAGTTTATGTGTATGTCATGGTTAGGGAGGTTAGTGTCAGGTTTTGGGAAATGTAAAAGTCATTGCTAGACATAGGACTTTGTGGGTCTCATTTTCATGTCACGTTATGCGTTGGGTCTAATGTAAATTTCAGTATATGTGTGGGTCATTTTTTTGGGAAATGTAAAAGTCATAGTTTGGGAAAGGGTATGCTTTGGGGAAGAGAAGTCATAGTGGGAATTGAGTGGACGTCATGGAAATGTATGGACGTCTTGAGAAATGTGGGGACATCATGGGAAAGGGATTGGTTTGGAAATTGTATGGGCGCCATGGTCCTTCTTGTTACAAGAAGGAAGGAAGTAAGAAGGAAAGTAAGTTTTGATCAATTAAATTAGTGCCAGGTCGGATTCTCCCTTTGAGGTCCAGGGGGAGATTCCCTTCACAAGCTCAGTTATTGCTCATCTCGTTAATTTTGTATTCTGACTATTGCTCGTTCAAAGAACTTCAAGTATCCTTCAACGTCGCACGTCAACCTGGAAGGAAGGAGTGATAGTCGAGTGACTTAATCTATGGCGAAGGAACCTAACATATTCTTCCTTACCATTTTTTTTCTCTTCCATCATCGACGCACGACCACCGCACACCGCCGCGGCCGATCGCCGCCGTTCATTGCCGCAGGCCACCGAAGCGAGTCACTGGTCTCCCAATTTTTTTCAGCAACCTTCGGTTTAATCTGAGGTTTGATTAAATCTTAGGAAGAAGAATCGCATGTGTGACCTTCACACGTGTGAATCTCACACGTGTGTTTTCCACACGTGAGAAGCCAAAAAAACAAAAAACAAAAAAAAAAAGATTTTTACTCATAGCTTTTGAAGATTCTCGTATTAATATTCTCAATGCTCATGACCCAACCATACCGCTGATGGTACTCCACATCCAAAAATTATTTTAGTTGAAAAGCTCAAATAGAGGCTATTCTTTTTTTTTTATGATCTCCTCAAGTTCGTTGATGGTTCTTATTCTCTACTGCCTGCCACAAAGATGATCAATAATCATGCCATTCTGAATTCCGAATACACTACGTTGCTTCATCAGGATAAGCTTCTTTTTTATGCTCTTATTGGAACTCTCATGCCATCTATTATTCCACTTATTACTCACTCAAGTACCTCTAATGAAGCCTGGAATATTTTGGCCACTACATATGCTCGGCCCTCGCGAGGTTACATCAAACAGATCAAGGAGCAACACAAACATACCACTAAGGGATCTCAATCAATTTTCGAGTATATGCAGTATATTAAAACGCGAGCTGATGAACTTGCGGCCCTAGGCAAACCCATGGATCAAGAGGATCTCACTAAGACAATTTTGGATGGGCTCGATGATGAGTACAAACCACTTATTGACAATATCAATGGTCGTGACACGTCCATCTCTTTTAATGAGCTGCATGAAAAACTCATCAACAAAGAAGTCTCGCTACGTGTTTAACAAGCTCACTCCTCTTCGTTTCCAGCTTCTGCAAATCTTGCCAGTGCTCGGTCCAATTCCAGTAGGACCGGTAATCTCAATCATCAACAGCAAGGGGCGCCCTCATCACTCTCACAACCAGGTACTACCTCCGGTCTCCACAATATAGTCACTCTGGATGGTCGATTTCAACCTCGACCTTATCTCGGCCATTGCCAGTTGTGCTGGGAAAAAGGACACAACATTCCACAGTGTCTTGTCTTTCACCAGATGCTACAGTCTCTGCCACCTCCCCAGGCTCCTCGCACCACCTCTCATTGGTAACATCGTCCTGCGACATCATGGCAACCATGTTCTCATCTTGCAACCACCACCGTTTCTACTGGTTCTCCTTGACTTCTGGATAGCGGAGCATCGCACCATGTCACCACCAACTTGAGTAATCTATCTCTTCATACTCCTTATGATGGTTCTGATGACATTATGATTGGTGATGGCACGGGTCTTCCTATTACTCACACTGGTTCCAAATCTCTCTCTACACCCTCTCATACATTTTTATTAAATCAGATTCTTTGTGTTCCCACCATGCAAAAGAATCTTATTTTTATTTCTCAGTTTTGTCAAACTAATCATACTTCCATTGAATTCTTACCCACTTCTTTTCGTGTGAAGGATCTTCGTACGGGGGTAACACTTTTGCAAGGTCGAACTAAGGATGGTGTGTATGAATGGCCATCGTCCCCAGTCCAGTCTCCACCAATAATTCCTTTACCTAGTGTCAAGACCACTTCGTCTGCTTGGCATCATCGTTTAGGTCATCCATCGTCTCCGATTCTACGGCATATCATGGCCACTTTTCAGTTAGACTTGTCTCATCCTCTAAATTTTAATTTTACTTGCAATTCTTGTCACTTCAATAAGAGTCACAAATTACCTTTTTCCCACTCCACACTTGTCTCTTCTTCCCCTCTTGATATTATATTTTCGGATGTCTGGACTTCTCCAATTTATTCTATTGATAATTTCAAGTATTATGTCATTTTTGTGGATCATTTTACAAAGTATATTTTTTTTTATCCTCTCAAACAAAAATCACACATACTTGATACCTTTATCCGATTTAAATCTATAGTTGAAAATTTCTTTGGTAAACGGATTAAGACACTCTACTCTGATAATGGGGGGGAATACAAAACAATGTCTTCTTTTTTGGCATCCAATGGTATCTCTCATCTTACATCTCCTCCTCATACACCTGAACACAATGGGTTTCTGAACGACGACATCGTCACTGTTGTGGACTCAATAGCACACCGAGTCACACAATGAAGGAGGCAACAACAACTCACTCAATAGGATTTATTTCTTATATTACTTTGAGTAGGATTTATTTCTAGGAGTTATTTCTAATTACTTTTATATGTAGGGGCATTATGGGGAATTATTGTAATCTTAACCCTAAAACTCAATGACGTGATCTATTTAAAGGAAAGAATGAATGAAATAGGTAGGCTTTGAGATTTTAGAATAACCTAGTGTAAACAGGTTGAGATCACCTCTTGATCTCGAGTTTAGGGTTTACTCCAAAAATCCAACCTATCCTTCACCCTCCATCCTCATCCACATTCGTCCATCTTCATCCTTCATCATCCATAATAGGAAGAGGAGCTTCATGCCCCATTTCGGCGCCCAAAGAGAGGGTCTTCCCTGCTTCTCAGTGTCAACAATCAGCAAGGGTTCTAACCCTCTTGACGAGCAGAAAAAGGAAGGATTTTTTGGTTCTTCCACGTGAAGATCTGGTGCATCCCTTCCTAGCTTGGAAGCATCACTAAAAACTAGCATCAACGTCTACCAAGGTGAGCCAAGGGCTACACATAAGCTAGGACTTCAATCCTAGCACGAGCAGCAACCAAATCAGGATTGAAACCCTGATTTACATGAGCAAGAAAAGGTACTTCTTTCATTATCTCTCCACGTGAATTATTTCCATTCTAGCTATAACTTTTACACTAGAGTGGGTTCATAATAAGGGAGACTGATCACGGGTGGAAGATTAGTCAAAGAATGGATCTTTAACCCTCCTTACCGAATCCAGCAACTCAATACCAGTGCTGGATTCACAAATCCCACGCCGTGTTACTCGATCCATGACCTGGGACCGTAACAGTCAATTGTAGAAACAGGTTTGTCGCTTCTTTCGCATGCCTCTATACATCTCTCTTACTGGTCATATGCTTTCTCCACTGCTTTCCATCTCATCAACCAGCTTCCCACACCCACACTAAGTCTTCTTTCACCTTATGCCAAACTTTTTGGCAATCCTCATAACTATTCTAAACTACGTAGTTTTAGTTGTCTTTGTTATCCGTGGCTCCGGCCATACTCTTCTCACAAACTCACTCCTCATTCCTCTCCCTGTGTTTTCTTAGGGTATTCTACTACTCAAAGTGCATATCTATGTCTTGATCCCACTACATCACGTCTTTATGTGTCGCGTCATGTTAAATTCATTGAGTCTATTTTCCCCTTCACTTCACTTCATTCTCATCTTGACTGCCCCTCATCTAACACACTCTCTCATTGGTGTTCCTCTGTGTCCCTCCCGGCTACTGGCACATCATCTGCAGCTTTGATCCCTGTGCCCCCTGCCAGCCTTGTTCACGATCCCCCTCCTCAGCCCTCTCCATCACCACTCCCCCCTCCAATCCACAGTCCCACTTCGGCTGACCCACACCCATCATCCCTATCTACTTCATCACCCCCCCCCCCCCTGTGTTATTGTCACCAGATCGAAGAACAATATTTCCAAACTCATCCAAAAACTAAACCTCATAGCCCAAGTTCCTGCATCTGCCAACCGTGAACCCACAACTATAACTCAAGCTATCACCAATCCCGAATGGCGTCAAGCTATGTCTGATGAGTATGATGCTCTTGTTTGGAATGGTACATGGGAACTTGTTCCCTCGGATCCCTCGCAAAATCTGGTTGGTTGCAAATGGATTTTTCGTACTAAATATCATTCTGATCGCTCCATTGATAGGTACAAAGCTCGTTTAGTTGCCAAAGGGTTTCACCAGTGCCCTGGAATTGATTATCATGAAACATTTAGTCCTGTTGTCAAGCCTACCACTATTCACATTGTTCTTAGCCTTGCAGTAAGTCATGGCTGGTCGCTTCGCCAACTTGATGTTAATAATGTGTTTCTCCAAGGCACTCTATCTGATGATGTATTTATGACACAACCACCGGGTTTCATTGACTGTGATAATCCGAATCATGTCTGCAAACTTCGCAAGGCTATCTACAGTCTTAAGCAAGCACCTCATGCTTGGTATCATGAGTTACGCCAATTTCCTTGGACTTCTCCAACTCTCATGCAGACTCATCTCTATTTATCTCACACACAGGTTCAGATGTGTTGTATATTCTGGTCTATGTTGATGACATTATTATTATAGGAAACAATGATCAAGCTATGACAACATTCATTCACCTACTTGCTCAGAGATTCTCACTCAAGGATCTTGGCCCCTTGGCTTATTTTCTCGGTATTGAAGTTGTTCCTCATTCTCAAGGCCTTCTTCTCTCTCAACGTCGGTATATCTGTGATCTCCTTGCTCGCACATGCATGACCAATGCAAAGCCTGTCACAACACCCCTTGCCACATCATCTACACTCACACTTCAGTCTAGAACGACACTATCTGATGCATCTGAATATCGAATGGTTGTTGGAAGTCTGCAATATTTGTCTCTCACTCGTCCAGACATTGCTTATGTGGTAAATAAGTTATCTCAGTTTATGCTTTTCCCCACTACTGATCATTGGGACGCTGTCAAGCGATTGTTACGATATCTTTGTGGGACTCTGGATCATGGTATCGTCTTACATCGACAATCTTCTTTGTCCCTTCATGCGTTCTCTGATGCTGATTGGGCAAGTAACAAAGATGATTTTACTTCAACCAGTGCCTATATTGTTTACCTCGGTCGCAATCCTATCTCTTGAAGTTTTAAGAAACAACGGACTGTGGCTCGATCCTCTACCGAGGTGGAATATCAATCTGTTGCAACCACTGCAGCTAAGATTCATTGGATTTGCTCTCTTCTCACTGACCTTTGTGTTTTTCTTCCACAACAACCTGTCCTTTATTGTGACAACATCGGTGCTATCAATTTATGCTCCAATCCAGTTTTTCACTCGCAAATGAAACATGTAGCTTTAGATTATCACTTCATTCGAGAACACATTTAGAGTGGTGCTCTTCGGCTGACTCATATATTATCTGTTGATCAATTAGCAGATGCTCTTACTTAACCGCTTCCTCGAACACACTTTCTCCTCTTGAAGACCAAGATTGGAATCTCCTCTCGGAGCTTCATCTTGCGAGGGCATGATAGAGATCAAGATGATCAGGTTAAGAGCAGTTGAGATTGTTTCAAATTCTACGTCTACAGTCATGTAGATGTGTAACTCTATATTCATGTAAATCCTTTTATCATTTTGTAACTATAAATATATATATCACTGAAAGTAATATCATCGGGAAATTATTCTTTTATCTTTCTTCTATACTATGCTTGAAGTTCTCTACGTTGGCCAGAATAAGGAAGAGGAGAACCATAATTCAACTGCTGCAAATACTTCTCCAAACAAAGAAGGGTAGATGAGAATCAAGAGATTGGTGCCAGCAGCAAATAAAATGATCATAAACTCTACTATAAGCAGCAGATAGCAGCAATACCAAAACAGAGAAGAGTAATGTCTACCTTATGCTGCTCAGAAGATAATCTTTGCTGCTGGTATACTCAGAACAGAGAAACTACAGAGAGCAACCTCTGAAGTTGAGCCAATCGTATCCCAGCAGCCACACCAGCTGCCATTCAAATGCTAGAGTCGAATAACCAAAAAGTTTCCTTTGCTGCTAACAGATGACTACTGCAAATTTTCTTGAAACAGAGATATGGTTAATACAATCTGAGACCGGATATCACGTATATGATTGTGCCTTAATTCAGCAGGTTTCCTTAAGTTAGGAAACTTTTTAGTTACAAAAATATGCTTCTACGTCTTGCCTTCTATCCAATATCCAAGAGTGGAAAGTTTTCAAGTTTCTGAACTGGAAACTTCCAAAGTGAAGACAGAAAACTTAGAAACTTTCCTTCGTTGACTGATTTCCAAGAAGTAGTTACCCAAGAGAGAACTTGAGTTAACCCGGGCAGATCCAAAACATCAAGGTCCGGGTTGGCTAAGGGGAACTCGGCGGAAGAGGCACCAGATTAAAGTCAGCTCTTCCTAACTTAGGAAGTCTTTTAATCAGAAAATATGCTATCATCTTCCTAGCTTCACTGGCTCCCGAACAGCGCGGGATCAGAACCAGCTCAGTAAACCAGCCGGAAGATTTCAACAATGGAAAGATACGATTCTATCTTCCATGGCTGATTTATTGAAGGATCCAGTAAGACGTATTCAATCTATTGAAGGATAGTTTCTGTAATTGCATATCTCAACAGAAAATAACAGAGATATACAAAGAAACCGAAAATCTATAATACGATTAAATAGAGCAGCATGTAATGATTGAAGTTGCTGATAGAATAATCAAACTCGTCTTCTGATGAATCAAAGGAACTCAAGTCGAAATCCTTACCCTGTTGCTACCTATCTGCTGCTACCCATCAGTGGCAGCAAATACTTCTTAAAATAGAGAAGATAACGAGCTTTGAGGCTTAGAATATCTTCTTCATATAAACGTCTGAATACACACAACTTCTTATTTCTTGATTTATGAAGGGATAGAGGATCCTTCAAGACATATGTAACAAAACCATGATCATCCACAAATCAATCATCCACCAAGCAAAATCTGATTATGCTTTACAAACTCATTCACCAAACAGCATTAAACAAATAGAGAAGAGGATCCTTAGAATAAGACTCACGTCTTCATGATTCATAATCCGAACAGGGAAAAGTAATTTGAATCCTAAAATTTACAGCTTTGATACCATGTTGATTTTCAGGATTTCATCGATCACATTGTTATGCAATGGATAGAAGAAAAAATGAGAAGTAAAAGGAAAAAGAAAAGAGACAAAAGGAGAGAGAGAGAGAGAGAGAGAGAGAGAGAGAGAGAGAGAAAGAGAAAGCACGTTGAGAAAAAAGGAGGAATAATTAGGGTAGTTGATATCACACCCTTCCCCATAAGCTTTATTTATAGATTCCAAAACTACCAATATTACAAGTATACCCTTCACCCTAATAAGAGTGAAGAAGAAATAGGAAATTTAAAATAATTACATTAGTGCCACCCTAATTACAACATATCTTCCAACAAGTTAGGACACGAGTCCCTAACCTCATTCTTCCTCTTGTTTTCTCCCCAACATGTCTTCTCTCTTTTTCTCCATGGCATAATCCATGGAGTCCTAAAAATCAACAATAGTATAAGCTCCTTCATCCAATCACAACATGCTACAAAGGAGGAGGCAGCTTGAATCTATCTAGGAGAAGCATCTCTCCAAATAAGGGTATAATTTTTCCCTTTCTTTTTTATGATATTGTGAAAGGTTCATCTATAACTTGTTAATCTAGATAGAAAGACCTAGCTAGAGCTAGAATCTAGCAAAAATCTCTTGGGGAGATTGGCTTGTGTAATAATCTTGTATTGAGCTAGATGTGGCCAAAGAGAGTTGGAATCTCTTTGTTGAAACTTAGGATTCTATGATGTATAATCATAGTAGAAGAGGAATAAGGGGTGAGAAGAAGAAGACGAGTTGTGGAGAGAAGGTTTTAGGAGGAGAAGAGGAAGAGTCATGAATTTGGAGATAAGAGGAGGAAGATTAGAGTAATGGACTTTTCCAAACCCTCCCTCTTAAGTTGTATTTATAGATATAAAAATACTAATATTACAAGAATACCCTTCACCCTAGTAAGATTAAAAAAAAGACATAAATCATAAACTGATTACATCAGTGCCATCTTTATGAAATGACTCTCTAATTTACCATCAGGCCACCATTATGTGGGCTTGTGGGCCTTCTCCTTAGTCGTGTTGGCTTGGGCCCATCTTCCAACACTCTCCCTCAAATTGGGGGTGAGAGAACATTATAAATGCCAAGCTAGCTACAAATAATGTATTGGATCTTCCCGTATAAAATGGTCTCTTTGTTCTTTTCCAAGAGACCTAGCTGGCATAATATAAGAGAGAGTAAAATCACTCTTAGCCATAGGACATAGCTCCATACTCCAATCAAATGGCCATAGTCAATAATATTTTCCGCTCAATAGCAACGGATTACCACTAAGTAGTAAAAGTTCTTAAGAGCAATAAGGATATATAAGATAACTTGTAGCAAGTCCATCCTTGAATAAGAAAGTTATGCACCAAGTAATAAGCTGAGGATAATCCAAGGTAATAATCCAGGGTAATAATCAAGTCAGAGTCAAGTTGGTAACAGATAGAATATAGTAGCTTTGACAGTGAGTAAGTGAGTCAAGCCGAGTAATAAATTGCCAATAATAAGTTGAACAAGTCCTATTAGATAATCAATAAATCAAACAATTTCCAATGTGATGATCCCTCACACTTCTTCTATTCTACCATTTAAGATGGGAGATAATGTCAATGATCCCAGCTGGAAGTCAACAAATCTTTTGCAAGCTCAAGTAATAATCCACATATATCTTTCTTTTGATATATATTTCTCAAGATAAAGTCTCGTTCTTGATTGCATGAAATGGCCCAAAAGTTGAAGATTTCTGTAGTTGCACAAAAAATTTCTGCTACTTTATCTTTGTTCTTTCAGATGTTGATTTCTCTTTCTTGAAAAATCTAATTTCAATTATTATTTTTGAGTTGAAAACTAGAGTCAAATATCTTTCCAATGGTATATAATTTGATATATGAAAAATACGGCAAGAGAGTGAAAGATCCAATGAAATATAGAAATTGAGAAATAAGACTTAAGGAAAAACGAGAAACTCCTCTTTTTTCTTTTTATTTTTCTTCTTCTTCTTATTCTTCCCTTTCTTTTCCATCTTCTTCTCTTTTTATATCTCAGACCATTGCCCGCTCTGATACCATATTCAAACTTAGGATTCCATGATGTATAATCACAGTAGAAGAGGATTAAGGGGTGAGAAGAAGAAGAAGAGTTGTGGAGAGAGATTTTAGGAGGAGAAGAGGAAGAGTCACGAATTTGGAGAAAAGAGGAGGAAGATTAGGGCAATGGACTTTTTGAAACCCTCCCCCTTAAGTTGTATTTATAGATATCAAAATTAATAATATTACAAAATACCCTTCCCCCCTTAGTAAAAATGAATAAGAGACATAAATCATAAACTAATTATATCAATGTTATCTTTATGAGATGACTCTTTATTTACCATCATGCCACCATTGTGTGGTTCTGTGGGTCTTCTCCTTGGTTTGTGGGCTTGAGCCCATCTTCCACACACTTGGATGTGTGGGTCTTCATTGATCGTGTGGGCTTGGGCCCATCTTCCTACACTCTTTTGTAATTTTACAGCTATTAGAGTTTAATAGTGAATTTTTTCCTAACACTTGGGCAGTGACTACCACTAGGGGAACATCAATAACAAAAAATCTATTTATCCCTATGGTGTGTGCATTTTGTTATTTACGTTGAATTGTTTTTATGTATGATATTTTAATTACACGCACAAGTTGTTTTTAATTGGAATATCTCAATTTGTCCCCCTCTTTCAAAGCCTAGGCCAACATCTGTCATCATCTTCATTGAGAGCTTTCAAAACTCAAACACTTGCATGGTATGTCTTTCTTCTTTTTCCTTGTTGTTGAGGTAATTCGGTGTAGAAGTTAGCCAAATTTCTTGACTCCTAGTTCTATTTGGACTTAATAAACTTGTTGTCACTTCTACTTGTTCTGAAACAATAGCTTATAATTGTGAACCACAAGGTCATAGTTGAGATCTTCGTAGTAGATTCAAGCATGTTGTTGAATTTATGAAAAAGAGAAAACTCCACTGAGTTATTGTAATTTGAGTACATGAGCCTCTATTTATAAGAGAAAACAAGTAGAATCCAATTACAATTAAACTACCTTTATCCCAGTAACACCCATAGTTAAACACTAAAGATGAATCCTAGAACAATTAAACAATTGAACATAAATAGAAAACTAACATAACTAAAACACATTTATCTAAAACTTTTTTTCTGAAACCTCCTCCTGTGAAACTCTTGCAAAACTCCACCATATTAATTCTGGCTCTATGAGACTTCTTGTTGTAAGAATCATATGAGATTTCTTCTTACCTACTTTTTAATACTCCGCCTCAAATTGGAGTTTATAACTTCAACTTCCAATGAAAGGATTCTCGGTCTTCAATTTTCTTTTTTTGAAAAAAAAAATTCTTCATAGATGCAAAACCTTCATCCTTTGTGCTCTACCTTTCTTGAATATTTTGGTCACATAAAAATGACCACAACATGTGGAACAAATTATCTCTTTCTTGTACTTCTTCTTCTACTTCTCCCCCTCAAGTTGGGGACAAAAAGGACATATAGGAGAAGAAAATCACTCCTAGCCATATGAAAAAGCTCCATACACCTGTCAAAATGGTCAATGTCTAAAACACACTCCGCTCAACTTTAAAGGCGGAAAAATGGCCCAACTTTAGGGCAGAACAAAGAGACTACTCACTTTTTAAGGGTAGCTCAAACACAAATCACCTCTTGAGTGAAGAACAAAAGACTTGACTCAAGCTGGATATTGGTCATACTCTTATACTTTTAGGTAGTGGGTCTAGGCATTGCTCTGAAGTGATAAAAATATAAGATGATAAACTGAAGAAATACTAGAGGAAAAAAATTTTAATCGGAAGGAGGTGACTATGCAACATTCATACTTCCAAAGTTACCTCTTTAAAAAAAAAAACTGGGAGAGACTATAGAGGCATAATAAACCTGACCAATTATATTTTTTTGGGGGTGACCTCAATTTTTGGAGTTAACTATGCTAAAGATACATAACTAATTAACAAAAACGCAAAATTTGAAAACAATATTGAAGCAACATATTGCACACCTTGAATAAGCACATCATGGAGAAATTAACTCTAACCAAAACTCTCTGATTAGGAGAGAAAATTGGCTAAAAACTCAAATTTTAGGAGAAAAGAAAACTCAATTCACATCAATGCATAGAGAAATAATTGGAGAGAAAATAGGAAAAAAAAGAGAGATTTTTGGCAGAAGTGACCTTTGCTATTGCTCATATCGAAATCTCCAAACATATAGCTTAGAATTACAAACGACCAATTGGATAAGAAACTAGACTCAAAGAGATTTAAATTGATACCTAATTTGATATAAAAATCTTCATTCTTGAATCTTTTATGACCTCTTGATTTTCTTCATTCTATAGTTTGACCTTTGCCGACTCCAATGCAAATACATTCTTAAATATAGATCAGAATGACATCAAAAAAATTCTTTATGAAACTAAAATTATATACCTTTCATCCAAGTATAAATTTTCTTCATAAAATATAATTTTTTTAGAGAAAGAATCTGATAGATTTTGAACTTTTTAATCTAGCCAAATTGAATACTCTTACTTCTTTGGCCAGCATGACCATTGACTCTTCTGAGATCAAAATCTCCCTCCAGAAAACTCAGATTGAGAATTGGTTGGATAGGTAAGAAAATATATTTATTTATTTTTATATATAATTCTTCATATAAAGTCTCATTGTTGATGGTATAACACGGCTCGAAAGTTGAAGATTTCTATTGTTGCTAGAACCTCTCTTGTACTCTAACCTTTGTTGCTTCAAACCAAAATTCGTTTTGAGTTGGAAATTAGACTCAAAGATATATCTGTCAATATATAATTTTTAGTATGAAAATTTCATTATGAAGGTGTTAAAGCAAAGAAAACAACGGGAATTGGGACATGAAAGAAAGAAAAAAGATAGAATATGAACCTAAACTACTAGAGATGATAGATCAGAAAAGGATCACATTATCTTTGTCGTTGACCAAGTTAATTCATAGAACCCGAATTGATACCATTTTGAATTTATGGAAAAATGAAAACTTTACTGACTTGTTGTAATTTGAGTACATGAGCCTCTGTTTATAATGGAGGAAACTAGTAGAATCTAATTATAATTAAACGACCTTTATCCATGTTACACCCGTAGTTAAACACTAAAAGATGAATCCTAGAACAATTAAACAACTATATATAAATAGAAGAATAACATAACCAAAACATTTTTTAACTGAAACTCTTTTGTGAGATGTCCTTCTGTGAGACCCTTGTAAGACTCTATCATATTAATTCTGGCTCTATGAGACTTCTTGTTGTGAGAGTCATATGAGATTCTTTTGTACCTGCTCTTCAATACTTGTTGAGCTTATTCTCAAGTTCTGCCATGGAGTATTGCTCAAATTTTGATGATGGGTTGGCTCCTAGGGTTGCGATTGAGCTTCTCTATTAAGAGGTAATGGTGACCTTAAGTAGACAATTGCAGAATATACCTGGCATAAGCATCTACAATGTTCAAAATGCAAGAGTTTTAATGGTTCATAATGTTTTATGCATTATTGTTTCTTTTTTAAAACTTTTCTTTGGGTCATGGACAATGCCAATTTTCATTATTGAAAATTTGAAGTCATTAAAAAATTGTTGTACACTAGCCTACCTATGTAGAATCACTTACCCGCCCTTATTTTATAGAAGCCTAACAAGTGTTTAAGGGTGCTCTCTCTCTCTCTCTCTCTCTCTCTCTCTCTCTCTCTCTCTCTCTCTCTCTCTCTCTATCTCTCTCTCTCTCTTTGTGATATGCTCTCTGAGATTGATCATCATACTTTCTCAATGAACCTTATGGGTATATAGTCCCCTTTCCATAAAGGCAATTGTATATTAAAAGAGGTTATGACTAGGTGCCCCTTTCATTATTTGCTCTCTCTCTCTTTTATCTTTATATTTATTCCTCTAGTAGCCTTATCTGTTTTCTCATTTTTACTTTTCATTTTGGGTATGCGAAGAATGGAGTATCGAGTGAAGAGCCAAAAGCCACTTGCTTGCTTTTATATATAGTTAATGCTTATCAAAGTTTGACTCATCCATGAAATTTTGGAATTTTTTCGGTAGCATATATTTTTGCTTTTATAATAGCTCAAATGAAATAAATGAACTAGCTAACCATTTTCATAACAATATAACAACTCAAATATGGGATAATATATAGAGTGGAATAGTTAGTTTTAATATGTTATTTTTTTTTAAATATAAAAATTATATTTTATATTTGACATCTTTTTTTAGTATAAATTTATTAGATAAGAATGGTAATGTATAGGAACGTTTAATAATTTTCTTATATTTCCTCAGGAAAGGCACTAAAAGGGCCTATAAGGAAAATTTAAAATTTCCTATGTAATTTTCTAATAAGGCACTAATAGGAAATATGTATCCCAAGAAAAGCATTTTTATCTTTTCCTGGATTACAAATTTCCAACCAAGAGCACTAACAGTGCCTAAAAGTTCTACCAACATTTCTGATGGTCCGTTTACCAAAGGAATTTCATCAAGTAAAACTTAACTTGTATTGGCAATGATTAGGATTTCACTAACAAAAATTTTGAAGGCTAAATTTTCGAACTTCTTTCTAGGGAATTTTTGTTTCTACCGATAAAAGTTAATGCTTTTGATGTTGCTGGTTATGTTTTCTTAGACAAAATTTCTTGCCGACAATTGTTTTTGGCAAATCATGATGACTATTATATATGTCAATAAATTACTAGTTACTTAAGAAAATGTATTAACGATGAGCATCATTCACTAGTGCGTACTTCATAGTTCGTGAAAGAAAATTTTATCGACAATGAAGCAACAAGTGGAGTCTTTGTCCATGTTTGGCATTCTATTGTGCAAGTGACACACTCAAATCTACGTTAGTGGCTTTCTCCTTTCTATGAACTTGTGACGTGAGTCTATGTTATGCGGGTCATATAGAAGTCAAAAGCCTAAGATCAAAATAGTCTCTAATACTCGTCTCGATGATCAGACTCAGAATTCACCCAGTTCATGAAGACCATAAAGAAAAACTGAAAGCCCATATCATTTATTGTGATTTCCAAACCGATCTATTAGCAAATTGGAGCATGTTTGTAGTTTATACTATGATGTCCTCCGTTAAGTATTACCGTAGGTCAATCTTATTGGTATATTCCACATAAAATTTTCGTAAAAGATCATACATGTATAAGAGATTGTCGCTAGATTTTTTTATCCGTATCTCAATATAATTCAAAATTAAAAAATCCAATCACACAAAAACCCACATGAATGACCTATCCCAATTCCCTCTCAATCTAAGATACGAGTTCAGGAGTCTATCCATATAATATAACTGATAATAAGGGAGTGGAAACTGATATTTACACGGCAAGAAGTTCATGTTCATCAGTTTTTTTTATTTTTTATGTAGAGATGAAGTTTTTCTACATTTTCTATTAAAAATAAAAATAGAAATAAAAAGTTAAGAGTTCATCATAATGACTTGCATTTCCTTTTGGGTCAAAGCAATATGTATAAGCAATTTAAAACATATTAGTAGAATAATCATCATTAAAGATGACTATAGAAAACCCAACACTAAGCTTCTACAGCATTAGCTAAATGTATCGTCAACTAAGCATGGACGGAAACTAACAGCAATATCAATCTGTCTCATAGTAGCCTAATCACAAAGCAAGCATCTTAAAGTTCATAGATAAGAAAGTAATTAAAATTCTTAATTAAGTGTACCATCATGAGCAGGGGAAGGTGAAGCGACTGTTGGTGGAAGAGGAGAGCATGATCTTGTGGAAAATGAGTAGAGGATGACCTTGGTCCTAACCATGGTAGGAAAAGAAAGTTAGAGGGGGCAAACCCTAGAAGCCAAAAACATCTCTCCAGGGCTATCTCCTTTGATTTGACTTGTTTTTTTCTACCCTAAAGAAAAAAGCAGACATCTCCCTAATGAGGAAAATGTGTCGCTATTATGGTTTCAACTCCAATATCCATTCATGGAGTTACACTAAGTTAGTAGAGTCAAATGCCACAAAACAAGCATCGACCCTTTTTCACAAATTGGCTAAAACTCCCAAAGCTTAACCAAATTCAATGTACAAAGTACAAATATAAGAAAAAAAAATATCAGGTCGATCGAGACTTGATAAATCTTTCCTTGATCTAAGGGAAAATGGGTGGTTACACAAAGGTTACCTGATTGTTAACTGAGGCTGACGAAGTGATCAGAGGCTCAGACTTTGAAGGGTCAGAAAAAGTTTTTCACTTCAAACGGAGCTAGACCTAGAGGTGGGAGAGGGCTTGCCATGTGTAAGTTTTTGAATTTACATTGTTTTGCAAGCCAGTCGTTAAAAGGTTATTGGTTGGTTGGTTGGTTGGTTTTCAGCCTTCCACGGGCTTCAAAGTTAGCAGGGTTAAATTTTCACATTAGCTTATACGCACAGCTAAATGTTGGTAATGGTGTTTGATGGGTTTGTTTTCTCTTGGAAGAAATCACACGAACACGAGTCGTGGTGGTGCAACTTTAGCCCCTCTAGGCTAAAAATCATAGAGATTTGGAGAACTTTCTCCAAATTTAGAGGTGGTTTTAGCCCCTCCGTGGGCTAAAGGCTCGGGGGAAGACCCCAAATTCCACCTTTTGGCTTATGTTAGAGAGATTCAAGGAGGGGAGAGATGAAGATAGAGAAACCATGGTTAGGCCGAAGGTTGTTCTGGTGCAGTAGGAGCGAAATTTGCATGGACGAGCCTATAAGGATGAGGAGACGGAGAATGAAGTGGTGGCGGAGGCTGAGCCATCGTCATGCCTGTTGTATAGCAAAAGACACTGTTAAAGATATTAGTATCTTCCACAATTTTCACACAAGAGAAAAACAAAACTACTTGTAGTATAATTCCATACGAAGACGAAAAAATACAAAGAAAAACATGAGTTGCAGCAACCTAACAAACCTGCTTGTGCAGCCGGAGTCGGTGCGAAAGACATGGGACCCCCATAGTGTTGTGCGAAAGATGAAACCCCGGCGGTTGAGTTCACCGGAGAGTACTGAAATATTTGTGGGTACTGCATGCCGTAGCCCTGCCCTGGAGAATACCCCGTGGGTCCACTTCCATGGCCGAACTGGAAATAAGGATAGAAGGCGGCGGTCCCGGTCGCCATTCCAGTCGCTCCTCCATATAAAGGATACTGACTACTACTTCCTCCTCCATACACGTTATAGTAACTCTACAGGCAACCACCATTTGTATGTTAGAGACACTAATTATGATAATAAAGGTATGATATGACGACAGTTGTTCTTTACATAGTGAATGGTTGGAAAAAATAATAAACACCAACACCAAAACCGGCCCAGAAATGCCACTAGTTCTATCACTCTTAAACAGCTCAAAAGGCAGAATCTTTGATGTAATCTTTCCTGAAAGAAGCAGGAACAGTTGAATGGACCCACGTCATTAAAGAACTTTGATTAATGCGATGAAGCCCTACGTTTGAGGTATCTTCATATGAATGAACACCCTTAATTCCGTCTGATATATCATACTGACATATTGCAATTAAGAAATCCAGGGGATGAAGCCATTCAAGGTTTTATATCGCAAATCATAAAAGAATGAAAATGCTAAAAATACAGAAGGGGAGAGAAAGAGAGAGAGAGAGAGAGAGAGAGTTTTGTCTACTAACCGTGGGATAGTTGTAGTCGGGAGAGTATTGAGAATACCTGTAGAAGAAAGAAGAAAGAAGAAATATGAAGTAAGCATCACTAATACAAGCAGTGTCTGTAGCTCGTAGAGAGAAAGTGCATGCGAGCTACAGAGCTATAGATTCGAGAGAAGAGACCAGAGGCCATATTCATAGATGGTTTCACGTGCACACGACTGCATGTCATGTGGCCATGCACGTGCCTGTCATCTATCTCTCCTCCATTTCCACTCGGCTAAGAAGAAAGCAAAAGATAAAAATGGGGAAAAGCTTTACCCATACACATTATAAGGAATCCCTTGTTGGATGGCATAATGAGGGAAAGTGGCAGCTGAAGGAAAAGCTGCTCCCACTCCACCTCGAAGGCCAGAGTGAAAGGAATTCATCACCCTAAAGTTCCTGGCCCCACCTAAAAGCAAAATAAAATTAGAACCCATTTCTAAAAACATCTATATATGTCAGACTATTCCATATTGTTATCGCAGTAACAAACTGAAACTCAAAAAAAAAAAAAAAAAGATTGGCTCTAGCATAATTAAAGTTCAAAACCCAGTTAAGAAACCAAGAATGTCAGATAGTTTATATGATTATGATAATTGAAAAACTAAAAATAAAGAGAGAGAGAGAGAGAGAGAGAGAGCGAGAAATCATTCGTGAAGATTCTTATATTTCATATGTAAACTCAGATCAGATCTACGACATCGTTGTTTGATGGTTTGATTGCTTTGGAAAGTAAGTAGAAATGGGGATTCAGTTCCAACGGGTATTAGAACTAAATTTTTTCACTCACTGACGGCAGAGAGATCGAAGATAAAGAATAAAATTCGAATACCATGTTGAGGAGTTGTTGGTCTGGATCTTTGAACACCCAAAGAAGCCAGATTGCAATTTGCCCTCCTGCCATCGATCATCGGATTCGCATCAACACAAGCTCGCATGGCGGCATCGGGTTCCTGGAAAGTCACCTGTAATGGACAGCAAGCAAGAGATCTTCTTTTCATAAAAAACGGATCGAACGTTGCCAGTTATTCTCTCTCTCTCTCTCTCATTCTGATAATTTTACTGAGATTTCCATTTCATAATAAGCAATATCCAACTCTAGATCTTCTGGGTGATTCAACAATTATGTGAGCAAAACCAGAAAATATGTGAAGAAAATCATGTAAAGATTAAAGGAAGATTAATGAAAAGAAAAAAAACAAAACCTTGTGTATTTGCATTAGCATCATCTTAAACAGTAAAAGGGAGAGAGAGAGGGAGAGGGAGAGAGTGAGAGAGGGAAATAACTTTAAACAACTTACAAATCCATATCCTTTGGATCTCCCAGTGTTCTTATCGGTGATGACAACAGCCTCCAGAATCTCTCCAAACGGGTCAAAGTATTTTTTCATGGTTTCCTTCTGGGTCTCCCAAGCTAGTCCCCCAACAAATACTTTAGTGTAAGTGGTGTCCCCAAATTGGCTTGCGAGATTAGCTGGAGTCATTCTTCTTCTTCTTTGTGCGCTGATAAAAACAAGGCTCTTCTTCCTCCTCCTCCTATTCTGCCCTGCAACTCCTCCCTAGGCTTCTGCTAATTGCCTCCCAAGTTAGTAGGTATTCCTATCAGATGATCTAGGTGCCGTGAAAGAGAAAACCCGCAAAAGTTAGAGGATCTCCTCTTCCTTTAACAAGGGGGGATTCAAGATCTGTCAAACTGTGAGAGACACAGAGAGAGAGAAAGAGAGAGGAAGAGAGGGAGAGGAGAGAGAAGAAAAAGTGTAAAAGGAAAACCCTTCAGGCAAGGGGACATGAATTATATACTCCTTGCTTTATTATCATGTTTTAGAGTTATTATAACCAAGGTGGTCATTCCAGGAATATTAAAAGTACTTCAACTCGAATTATGAAATGTCTTTAACACCCTTCTCGATTCTTTGGGACTACTTGGTGATGCGATCCAAGTGAAAAAACGAAATCACATGCAAGTGGTAAAAACGGAACCGGGTTCTCGATTTCTGCCCAAAATCACTCAAAGTCATCCCAGAAATTTTTAGGGTATATTTGGAACCCAAGAAAAAATAAAAAAATAAAAAATAAGTATTATTATTTTCCAAAAAATAGTTAATAAAAAGAAAATTTTGATCATTATTTTATTTTTTTATTTTTTATTTTTTTCTAGGATTCCAAACGACCCTTAGGATTGTTTTTCCGTAAAAGAATTACTGAAAAGAGGAGATTTTTAAGTTATTTGGTTCACTTTTTAAATCGGTTACCCGCATCGCGCCGCCTTAACACCGAATTACGGGGGAGGGGCGGCAACTTTTTTGACTATAATATGACCACGTTGACTTGGCTGGCGGCTAATGGAAAGTACGATGGAGGTTTAAAGGGTAATTTCGTCATTTAATTTATCAAGGGTATTTTAGTCATTTAAAATAACTTTTAGTCTACAAGGCGTGATTGTATAAAGAAATCAAAAGACTATTTTGGATAATTATTGCATCTTCCTTTAAGGAAATTAAAATAAAGGGGCTCGCTAAGGTACGCCGGAGGACGTCAGGAGTGGTTCCGCTGGTTGGTACAAGCTACAATGACGGGCCCGCATGAGGACACTGCAACTTCTGGCATTACAAAATGTCGCATGCGTACGAGTCGCACATGCGTTGCACTAGATGTCGCATGCCGGCTTCGGTCTATGAAGCAATAGTTAAAACCCTATAATAATGTTTGAAACAATAGTTAAACAGTGAAAAAGTAATGAGAGACAAGATTTGCTGAAACCATAAATCCTAGTGTACCTTAAAAAATGTGTTGTAATTATCTGTTAATATGTCCCTATTCGTATATATGTGACGTCCAAATGAATCCTATTTAGTGAAGCAATCAGGTAACTTATTTCAGATATATCAAAATTTGTTGTTCAATAAATCTATGTGTTATGTGTCCAATAATGTTTCCCTTATCTTTTTTGTTACTGTTAAGTAATAGGTTTTATTCAATAAACACATCCATGTGGATCAATCGTCCTAATCCTTATGAGGCAGTTAAATTTTGAAGTGGTTACTTATTCTAACTCTTAGTCATTAGGTAGGTTGGGTCGTGCAGATAATTCAGAAGTGCACGTCACTTATTTGTTATATTTCTTATTTAAGAGAGTCCAAAATAAATGAAATGAATTTTATGCCATTAACTACTTGTTGTGTTTACTTTGGGGGCAACCTCAAAAATATTCATTCAGTTGTGTTTCTACTCCACATATATTCACCCTTTTTTTCATTCTTCAAAATTGATCGCATTACTTGTTAATGTTCCCGATCCTTAGGTCTCCAACAGATAGTTCCCAACAAGATGCCATATGGAATTGATTAGGAAGATTATTGTTTTCGGCTACTCGAAGTGAACCATTCAAATAAATGACAGAGGTAATTCATTATGTAGTTTCACAAAAACAAAAGAGAAGGATAGTTAGTGATCTAGAACACTTCCTTTATGGATGTAACCGAAAGCAAAACCATTAGGTTTTGAGTTGCCTTTCTCTCAAACATATTCTAATTATATAAGGAGCAACGTGATACAAGAATTTAAGATGAAGAAAAATATATGAACGGAGAAGACAGAGTAAGGAAGAGAGATTTCAAGATTAATCACCATATCTCTGTTACATTTCATCCCGGCTATATATAGCCATACAAGAAACTACCCATGACTATGAAAACGGAAATAACCTCCTACGATCAAGGAACTAATTAACCCATTAAAAGTAAATAACTGTTAACCCACTAACCCACTAACCCACTAACTAATTACCAACAACCTTAGCCATGTCCGGCTCTACCTTCGTGGTCTCTTCATGTGGCCATATCATTCCCCACCCCTTAAGAATCCTTGTCCTCAAGGATGAAATCAGGATAAGATCCTTGTCCTTAAGCTAGTATATAAGCCACCAGACCAACTTTCGTAATGACTTTGTAAACTTCATGGAGGTTCTGGTTCTGGTTGATCGCCCTCAATATCCCCGATGCCCGTAGGGGAAAAATCATCGATCATAAATAATTGTGGTCGTTCGCAACGATGGCCTGGAACGAACTTCTCATCACAATAATAGCATAACCCCTTCTCTCGACGTTCTCGTGCCACTTGGTTGGTTATTCGGCGGAAGGTTGTTGGTTGAGTATTAGAGCTTTGGTTTATGTGTTGGGTTGGTGGAGGTCCTAACACCCCAGCTATTGGTTTGGCTGAGACCTTTGGTGTCGTAAAAGTTGGTTGTAAAAGTAGTTGGTGATTTGGTTGCCTCTGCAGCTGATTGCATTCCTCGATGAGCCGAGCCACTCCTATTGTATCTGCCAAGGTTCTAGGTTGTTTAATTTTAACGTCGATGCGAATGTTGTCTCAAAGTCCTGCAATAAAACAACCAATTAGAAATTTTTCTGGTAGGCCGTCCACTCGGTGGGAAAGCATTTCAAAAGCTTCTTGATAAGCTACTACGGTTGTGGTTTGTTTAAGGCGATTCAAAGCTTCTAAAGGGTCCTCGTAGTCGGTTGGACCAAATTGAAGTTGTATAGCCTTGGTAAACTCATCTCATGCGAATGGTCCGCAAAATTTCGTCAACCACCTGTGCCATTGCAAGGCGATGCCCTCTAAATGAAAGGAGGCTAGTTGAACTTGTAGTTCTGGTGCAATGTGTTTGAATTCAAAGTATTGCTCAGCCTTGTAAATCCATCCAGTTGGGTCATCTCCGTTAAACTTTGGAAAGGACAACTTGAGGTGGTGATGAGAGTGGTCATTTATAGTGTTTGAGCGAGAAATATGTGGGTGCGAGGATTCATCACGTGCAAATGGGTTGGTTTCAGAAAGACTAATGTTTTGGCTACGGAAGGCTCGAAGAGCCTGGAGCTCGGTTAACACGGCTTGTAAGGCTGCGTTCACCTGATCGAAACTTGACTCGTGTCGTGCCAAAATTTCGTTGACCTCTTTGCGGAACTTTGCATTCGTTTTGCCGCGAGTATCCATAGACTGCAATTTTTTTTTTCGAACGACGAAAAATAAAAATAAATAAATAAAAACTACTAGAATTGGTTAGGAAGAAAAGATGATCGTTTTAGAACGAGAGAAGGAGACAGAAAGATAATGAAGTGTAAATAAGAGAAAAAAATAAGACAAAGGGCTATTTTTTAGAGGCAAAAAATGGAACGGATTAAGGGACATTGACGACTGGAGGGAGAAAAATGAAAAAAAATGCGAGGGACGCGGGGGGCGGAAACAGGAAGAGAAAAAAAGAGCTGCTTTGGTTTTCGGAAACAAAAAATTTCGTCGATTCCGGCAGCGAGGAAGATCTGCGGGTTTGAGTCTCAGCGGCAACGGCAGCGGCGAGGATGTAACAGCGAGGAGGTGAAAGTCGATTCCGACAACGTTGAGGAAGATCTACGGGTCTGGTTCTCAGCGGCAACGGCAACGGCGAGGAGGCGATGTCTCTTTCAGTCGCAGAGCTCGAGTCCCGGCGGCGGCAACGACAGCGTTGAGGAAGTCAGTGGCTGCAAATTTTCTTCCCAAACCGAGATTTTTTCTCTGATTTCGAAAAATTCTTCCCGAACAGAGATTTTGTCTGACTTCGATTTTTCCTTCCGGCGACAGAGGGAAATTTCTTCCCGAATAGAGATTTTGTCTGACTTCGGATTTTTTTTTTTCCAGCGACAGAGGGAAGGCTGCGGTAACTCCGATTTCTAGCAAATAAATTTTTTTTTGGAATAGAGGGGTTTGAAAGGAAACGGCAAAATTTCTTCCCGAACAGAGATTTTCTCTGATTTCGGAATTTCTTTCCGGCGACAGAGGGAAGGCTGCGGTAACTCCGATTTTCAGCAAATAAAATTTTTTTTGGAAGAGAGAGGTTTGAAAGGAAACGTTGAAAGCAGTTTGGAAAGACGGGAAGAACGGAAGGAGAATTGGGGAAGATTGAAGAGCGTTTGACAGAGAGAGACGCAGAGACAGAGGAAGGAACTCGCGGAACGAAATCCCGGAGTCGTAACAGCTCTGATACCACTGATACAAGAATTTAAGATGAAGAAGAATATATGAACGGAGAAGACAGAGTAAGGAAGAGAGATTTCAAGATTAATCACCATATCTTTGTTACATTTCATCCCGGCTATATATAGCCATACAAGAAACTACCCATGACTATGAAAACGGAAATAACCTCCTACGATCAAGGAACTAATTAACCCATTAAAATTAAATAACTGTTAACCCACTAACCCACTAACTAATTACCAATGACCTTAGCCATGTCCGGCTCTACCTTCGTGGTCTCATCATGTGGCCATATCACAACGATCTACATTAGAATTAATTATCTCATGGAGAGGCAATCACTTCTTGCATGGACAGAGACAGAGGAAGAAAGAGATGCCCTTCCACCTTATACTTCCACGTTGGCAAGAGGAGGCCAAGGTGTGAAGGCCACCCCTCCCTGCCTCCCCACAACAACATATTCCTACCCTATGTGTCATTACACAAGGATCGAAAGAAGGGCAAACCCTCCCCTTGAATTGGGAGCAAGCCTATCCCCTTGCTTCTTCCCCTCCTATGCAAGGAGCCTGTGATTAAAGCAGTTGAACACCCACTTCCACTTTCTTTGGCTCCATGCAACTAGAGCAAACAGGAGAACCTCCCTTTGCCTGAGTAGGGGAGTAGGAAGCATACAAGTGGTACTCACATCTCCCGTCCCTTTTTTTAAAACTCTTGTCTACAAAATAGAACAATACATATAACCCTTTTTGACAGTGAATGTCTCTCTTTACCTATTTTTGCCATGGTATAGATAGTGAGGGGGGTCTCTTCTTGCAACACATGAAGTATGGAGTTATAGGTTGTAGTTATTAGATATTGAATTGAACTATACATTTACAATTGATTTAGGGTGGTATTTATGTAATTTATAATAGAAAAGATAAGTTTTACGTGAGAAGATAATTATAACAAGGGATACATACAATGGGATCGTATCCAATAACTGAAGGATTATGCTAGTCCCTTATCAATAACCACCTACCTCCCTTGACTCCCTTGCATTTGCGTAAACTTGGGGTTGGTATGTGCCCATCTTTGTTTATAATGAGAAAAAAAGAAAAAAAAAAAAAAAGGGAATTGGTCAAGTGATTTGCTTCTTTGATGTTTCACTCCATGAATTTACGTAAATTATATTAAAACCTTGTGTGTAATAGTAGAATAGAAAGTTTTCAAAGAGGAGCAATTCAAGCTAGGAGCAAGGTGGAAAGAAAAATCAGCAAAAAGAAGAGCAATAATAAGATGGGTCATTTCTCACAGTGGATGAGCAGAAACATACAGCCTCCCAAGGGGACAAATTAACCCTCCTTTACCCTAGCTCAGGCTTAGCGCTTGTTTGTGGGGATTGCCAACTTACATAACTTCGAAATCCACATGCAAATCAAATCGGGTGTGGATTGGAGCAGATCATGCTATAGATTAAATTATTTTTTCAAGTTGTTTGTAATAGATAAATAAACTTGAACTTAAAATCTTAAATATTAATTTATAATGTGCATTTATGATTGAAAACAAACACATACGATATAAACATATATAAAAATTTGACACAAAAGAACAAATAAAATAATCTAAAATAAGCATAACACCTCTACTATCTCATGAATTCCGATTGAATTTTATTAATTACAACAAAGTCATTGAATTGACCAATAAAAAATATAGTTAAAAGAAAATTTTAAATGTAAGCATTTATGAGAGAACAACAAGAACATTTATAGAATTTTGGAAATTTTATAGTTAAAAAATACATAACACATTCACTACAAGCTCTCCACAACTGCTCTTTTCACCATTAATAAAACCAAAACTAAAATGAGACGACTCCATGCTTAGAAGTCAAGCACTTTAAGAGGGAAGAGGTAGACTATGAAGCATAAAAAATAAAAAAATAAAAAGAGTTGAATACATGTAGAGAAGTTGACCGCTTAAGCTAAAGAAATAAAGAACTAAAATCAAAACAAGACAACCGCTATTAACAATTTGTTGTAATTTTTTTTTAAAAAAGTCGTACCCCTTCATTAGGAAAGCTAAAGATTTATGACAAACACTAAAAAGAGTCGACCCCTTTGCGGTAAAGATAATGACAAAAGGAGTTAACTCCTCAAAATAGAGTTTTTGAAAGTGGAAGGAGTCTGAGCCTTTATATAAATACCAGAGCTATGAGATAGAAAAAGAGTTTACTACATCTTAGGAGCCAACTACATGCATCATGCAAAATAAAAGTCATAAATTCAAAAAGGAGTTGACCACTTCGAAAGAAGTCAACCCCTTTGTATAGAAATTCAAAATGTTCAACAAAATATATATATATATATATATATATATATATATATTTAATACAAAAATATATAGAAATTCAAAATGCCCCAAGTGGTGTTGCACCTTGGACCCCTAAGATTTTTTGTTATAAATGTCATTTAACCTTTTTATTTAGTGAATTAAAATCCAAATTACAAAATATTTTAAAAGTGGATATAGCAATCCTTGAGGGTTGTAAACCACTATAAAAATACTAGTGTGTTTGTGGAATGATAGTTTGGGTTGTTATTTAAACTAGGATTTAATTAAAAAAATTCATAATAGCCATTGAAATTGATAAACCTATTCACACTCCCCCTTCTTGAGGTTTATCCTTATAAGATTTACTATTAATGTCATAAAAAAATAACTTAAAAAAAAGATGGGATTAACTCCCACTAAATTAGTTATTACTTTTCGTCTATCATCTATCTCACTAAAACTCATGATAGAACCTCTTAGCATGTACTGATTTAAATAGGTTTGCCAAATTTGGATGCTACTAAAAAGAAATTAATATAAGTACAATAAAAAAATATTATAACAGTTCTTGATGAACACATGAAAATGTTAGAGGTGTTGGAAAAATTTACCCATATGCAGGCAATCAAATTATCAATATATTATAAGGTCCAAGTTTAAATATTTAGATATAACTAATTTATTCAAATTTATAGATCAATAGGTCAAATTTTCTTTATGTTATATCCAGAATTGTATCAAATCCAGATCAATTTTTACTATTTGCATATTGGGTCGGATTTATAGTCCAACATCAAACTATAAAAGCTCTTGTGTCTGTTTGGAATCCCATGAAAATAAAATAAAAATTTGATCGTTATTATTTAAAAATAATTAATAAAAATAAAAATTTAATTATTATCTATTTTTACTAACTATTTAAAATAATAATAAAAAAATAAAAATTTTATTTGTTAACTATTTTTACTAACTATTGAGAATAATAATGATCAAATTTTTATCCCAACTAACTCCGAATTTTATTATCTGATACGAGTCTGACATCCGGCTCACATAGCGTCGAGGCCCGGCGCTTGGGGCTGTCTCCGTATGTCAGGTACGCCAGCCAAAAACGGAAGAAAAGAAAACTGCACGGATTTTAAAGGCAAGTTTAACTAATTAAGGGAATAGAAGGCATATTAATTTATCCTGCCTGACAGCTGTCTTCAACTTCTTCTTTGACCAGAAAGCGACAGGAGAACTGCACCGTAGAACATGCGGCTCAGAACTTCGATTCAAGTGGGCCCCCAACTTACTCCTCGATTCTCCACATTATCCTCTGCTCCAGCGAGTAGCGTCGATGCTTTGGTCAGACGTTTGAGGCCATTTCAGTAACGTCATTCTTCTAACAGCTCGAAGTGGACCCCACAATAAGCTGTAAAACATCAGTTTAAATTACATTTTTCCCTTTCTGAGAACAATGGAGCTAAAGAAAAAAAAGAGGGTAATATTGTCATGTACAATTCAGCTGCTTAATTTCGGAAAAACCGGAAAGCGTGGCAAGCAAGGCTGGCAGTTAGAGAGAATAGGCGAGAACATATAACGAAGTGACACGCGTCATATGCTGTCTCGTAAGTACCCTCGATTTAGTGAAGTATTACAATGATAGAATTACATAATTGTTGTTGGTCATGATTCGAAAGGTGGAAGGTTGCGGTTGAGCAGAACCGGTTAACATTTGTCATTTCCCGACATAGTTTTCCGTCCAGCACATTCTCAGAGCATTCAGCAGATTCTGTCGGAAAATATGGCATCAAGCAGAGACTCTAAAATTACAAATTTGGCCTCCAATACCGGGGGCCATCCTGGGCCGGTGAATCCATGGGCCAAGAGTGGGGCTGAATTGAGGACAAAATCTCTTTTAAAATTTTAAAATATCAATTAACATTTAACCACTTCATTTGTTTTAGTATACGATTTTTTTGTAAGGCACTTAAGCATATAAAATATTAGAGATACGCCTATTTTACAAGGTAAATTTTAATCAGGGTCTATTTAAAAAGGAAAATCATGAAAAAAATTAAAAGTAACAAATTTGATTGTATCCTAAATCGATTACATAATTCCACTATGGGGGGAGGGGTTTAATCAACATGACTCAGGACATGATCTTCATGCGCATTATTCAATTTATGTCCTGAGGTCGTTAGGGAGCGCCAAAGTTCATGTCATGTACATGATTATCCATGACTCAAGAGTAAACAACGGAAAGTGTTTTCCGCTAGATTTTGAGAATCATGTAAATGACTCAAGCACAGGGTTCTCTCTGGCTCACACCGTCTCGCTCATTTCTCCTCATTTCGTTCCCGCAGCCCTGAGTTCTCTGCTCCCTCTCTCGTCTCCCTAAACCCTGAGCTCTCTGCTCCCTCTCTCGTCTCCACCATCCCTCTCCGGTCTCCCTCTCTACTGCCTCCATCTCTTGCTGTGAACGTCCTTTCGGCGTCCTTCTCTCCATCTTAGACTCGCTCTCCCTCTGAACCTCCCGCTCGCTTCTCCCTCTCTCTTATCCCTCTTGGCCTCCCTCTCTTCTCTTTGTCTCTTCTCCCTCTTTTCTCCCTTTCGGCATCTCACTCCCTTCTCCTTCTCGCTATTATCTTTTCCCCCAAAATACCTTCCGATTTCCTGCGATTTTCTCTATTTCGGTTTTGGTTTTTTTTTTTTTTTTGACATTTGGGCTTCGATTTCTTAATTTCTACTTCGATTCAGCATCGATTTCCCCATCCGGCTTTGATTTCAGCTGTCGGCTTCAATTTTCCCCAAATTTCAGAAGGTATGACTAAACCCTAATTTTTTTTCTGATTAAATGAGTGTTGTATTTGATTTAATTTTAGTTTCAGTGCCTAATTTGGGGTTATTTGTGCATAATTGTGGGATTTAGTGTAACGGATTAGGGTCTAAATTTTTTATTAGGGTTAGGGTTTAGTGTTTTTAGGGTTTGGTGCTTTGTATTTAGGGGTTAAGTGTTTAGGGTTAAGGATTTATGGTATTGCTAGCGTTTAAGTTCTGGAATTAGGGTTTAGGTTTTTTTTTTAAATTTTTTTTCAGTTAAGGTTTATTGGGTGATAGGGTTTAGGGTTTAGGGTTTGGGTCTTTTAGGGTTTTTAAGATCTAGGGTTTTTTGTTTAACTTTTGAAATTAGGGTTTAGGAGGTTTTGGGGGTATGGTTCCTAGGGTTAGGGTTTAGGGTTTAGGGTCTAGGGTTTTTTTAAGGTTCTCAATTACGATTTACGGTGTTTAGTCCAGTTCAAACAAGGTTGAGTCGCCTACACGGGCGTCCATTAGCTAACGAAACCCGACCCCCATCACTGACGAGGTACAATTGACTGTGAAGTCATATGGGGCTCTACGATGGGTGTTCGGTGAATTTGGACTTGATGTGTGTGTGTGTGTGTGTGTGTGTTTGCATTGTTTAGTGCATCTCCAATGGAAATAGTTGATTAATTTTGGAATGTTTTAGAATGTTGTTTAAAAATTTTGAAGTGCTATGAAATATTTTTGCCATGTGGTGAGGAGATTTGGGTGTTATAAATATCCCCCACATGGTATTTTCTTATTTGTGGTTTTTGTTTTGTGACGGGTAATGGTTGTCTGATAAAGTTTTTTCCATGAGGTCAATCTTGGATTTAGATTGAGAATGGCTGCAAGAAAACAACCAAGTGATCGACCATATGACTTTTGTAGCTTTGAAGAAGGCAACAAAATGCTCGATCTTTTAGTCGAGCAGGTATATATGGGGAACAAGTTGCCCAATGGGGTTTGGAAGCACGAGGTATATACAGAATGTGTCAATAAGTTCAATGAAGACGCAGTCAATAAAAAAACTATTGAGCAGCTTAAGAATCGAACAAGATCATGGAAGAAAACATACCCAATGGTAACGAGCTGTCTCAACACTAGTGGGTTCGGTTGGGATGCAACCACACAGTGAGTTACTACATGTCATTCTGTATGGCAAGACTACATTAAGGTCAGTAAATCATGATATATTGTAAAACAGTTTGTATTGTTTCACATTACTAAGAACTCTATTCCATTATAAATGATGTTTTATTCTTGTAGGAGCATAAAGATGCTGAGAAGTATAGACAACAAAGTTGCTCCCTTTACGAAAAATTAGCTATGGTAGTCGGAAACACATTAGCCGTAGGGAATGGTAGTACAACTCCTATAGATCTGGGTGATGAAATCATCCATGATGAGTCGGCTTCTATCCTGATGGATGAGCTCGACAATGTTGACGTAGTTATGGGAACTCCACTGCAATTCATTAGCGGAAATGATTCGACAGCGGATCAATCTCATGGAAGTAAAGGGTCATCTTCACGTCGTCGTAGAAAGAGAAGCGAATTGCCCACTGATGACAATAGATAATTGATGCAGTTAGCCAAATCGTTGAAGCAATGAAATGTGTTATGAAGTATAAGGAACGCGATGTCGAAGAACCTTGGATCAATGCCCTCATGGAAATTCAGGACCTTTCAAATGCACTGAAGTATGGTGCTCCTAGATGGTTGGATACGCCAAGTATGAAGGCCTTGTTTGTAAAAATGACAATGGCAGAGCGGGTCGGGTGGCTTAATTATTGTGCAAACAACTAATTGTAATGCGTTTTAAGTACAATATCTTTTTTGAGAAGATTGTTATGTATTAAAGACGATGTTTGAATTATAACGTTGCTAGACTTATCAATATGGTTAAGGTTTCTATTTTATATGTTTATTGTCTTAATATATTATGTGGATAATATGGTGGATGAGTATGGATGTGAATATGATTGTTGAGTTTGGATGAATAGGTTATGATTGAAGATTAACCATTATTTTTGTTTATGACTTTTTAGAAATATAAATTTGCAGATTCTCATGGATATTATGACAGAAGAAGAGATGGATGTAATTATGATTGGATTGGCATATATTATTGTTGTCATAGTAAGATACTATCTATGCCATGACAATAAAGGTGTACCACTTTCTTGTGGGATGAATGGTCCGTTGTATTTGCAAAAGGCCTTAGACAAATCTCCTGTTAAATTTCAAAAATTTTATAGGATGAATCCAATTGTATTTCACAAATTGGCAAAAATACTTAATAGCAGAGGGTTTTTATCAGCGACAAAGACCATTTCAGTGGAAGAACAACTTGCCTATTTCCTCCTAACTGTTGGTCAACAACAAGCCTATAGTGTCACAACAAAGATGTTTGATAGATTGAACTAATCCATAAGTAAATATTTCAACAAGGTGTTGGATGGTATCCTCAAACTTCACTTTGATTACATCAAACAGCCTTCAAAATGCACACACTCGAGGATTTTAAACAATTCAATGTTTTATCCATACTTCAAGGTAACATCACTTGCCCTCTATTTAGATTACTATACAAATTTAGTCAATACTAATTGAAATTATATAATTAGGATTGTATTGGGGCTATTGACGGAACGCATATCAAAGCGAACATCCCGCTTGAAGAACAACTAAGGTTCTGGAACAGAAAGGGCTATCTCTCACAAAATGTGATGGCAATATGTACATTCGACATGCAATTAACTTATGTACTAGTTGGATGGGAGGGATCAGTAGCTGATTCTCGTGTACTGAATGATGCATTGACTCGCCGAAATAGACTATTTGTACGTGAAGGTAAATAATATATTTTTATGCAGTAGTCTTTTATCTGTTTTATCTTTATTTATTTAATGTAGAAAATATTTTGTATTGTAGGTAAATATTATCTAGTCGATGCTGGTTATACAAATCTACAAGGATTTTTGGCTCCATACCGAGGAACTCGGTATCATTTGCAAGAATTTGGAGATAATATTCCTAGGAATGAAAAAGAATTATTCAATCGAAGACACTCGTCTTTGCGGAATACTATTGAGAAAAATTTTGGTGCTTTAAAAGCTCGATTTCAAATGTTGAAAGGCACTCCTCCATTTTCTTTTAAGATGCAGACAAAAATTGTCATTGTTTGTTGCATATTGTATAATTATATACGTAGAGAGGATTACAATGATATATTTGATTTGGAAGATGATGATTCGGATGACAAGTTCGGTGGAGGAGGTGATGGTGTCCAATTACATGCAACGGACGATACAGATAACGATGATAGCGATAGTCTTGTGGAAGAGGATACCCAAGTAACAAGCTTTTGGAGGCAGCGTGCATTAGAATCCACAAGAGCCGCACAATTTCGAGATGACATAGTGACTTGCATGTGGAATGATAACTGATGATTGTATCTTTTATTGTTTTTGAACATGTGTTGTTCTTATGTACTAAACATGTAATTTGATAATTTTAATACTAATTATGAACTGGTTATTACAATAAAACTTTATTACATTAGTAATAAAGTTGTATATTTATTTATATATTATATTTATTAAATTTTATTACTATATTAAACTAGATATTTAAATCTGGTAAATAAAATATAGTTACAATATGCAATTGATCAATTGATTAATTTAAATTTTTTGGAAATATATTATTAATTAATACTACGCCATATTACATTTTTAATAAAATAATTCTTTATTTACTTATTATATTTATTTTTTATTTATTGTATTATATTAGTGATTTAATAGTGGTAATATTACGTACAAATATATAGTGTATTAAAGTTATGATTAGATCAATTTTTCCTCTTAAATCATTCATTTTTAGGCTATAGTATATCATATGTTATTAATAAATTAATAGCTAAACATATTACTTTCGTTTTTGTTATTTATAACGTTATTTATTTATTACTTGTAATTAATCATGTGCGTATTTTTGGCTCACGTAATTACCATATTAATGCACAATAACATATCTACTCCAATTAATAATATTAATATATTTTAATTGTACATTAAATAAGTTATTCATGTAGTAATAATGATTGTTTTACCTAATTTTGGGTTCGAGGATTATGTTGTAATTATAAGTGTACTGAACAGGTTTAGGGATTCTCTTGTTTTTTATGTTTTTCTAATGAGTGAGCACTATTCATTGAAAACTGTTTTCCTGTACATGAAGGCATCAACACTAATACCAAATGCGAAGATGATCTTCATGTACATGACTGACATGATCTTCATGTTGGACATGAACTTGAACTTCAAAAATCCATTTGGAGGACTAACCCCCCTTATGTCCACAATGAAGTGGAATGAATTCCCCTCGCATTACCTAGTTCATTTGAAGTTGATGTTAGTGTAGAATGATTTGAATTGAAGTGAAATTACATCACTTCATTCTCTCAGGCAAAAATCGCGGAATTTGGATTCAACCCATTTTTTCGAAGCATCCACTTGAAGCGCGCGACGTGCATTGCTTCATTCCCCCCCCCCCCCCCCCCCCCCCCCGATTTTTGACATTTAGGCATCAATTTCTTCGATTGGGGATAGATTTCCCCATTCGTCAGTGGTTTTCCCCAAATTTCAAAAGGTAAGCCGAAACCCTAATTTATTTTTCAACTAATTTTGTGTTGTATTTGATTTATTTTTAATTTATGTGCGTAATTTATCTTGATTGTGGCCTAATTGTGGGATTTAGGGTTAGGGTTTATGGGATTTAGGGTTCAATTTCGTCTTGATAGGGTTTAATTTCGGGATAAGAGTTGGGGTTTGGGACTTTTAGGGTTTTAAGGTGTAGGGTTTAGTCTTTAGGTCTGGAATTAGGGTTTATGGTTTTTTTTAAAAAAAGGGTTCTCGGTTTTTGGGTTGATAGTGTTTTAAGGGCTTAGGGTTTAGTGTTTGGGGCTTTTAGGGGTTTTAAGGTCTAGGGTTTAGGTTTAGGAGTTTTTAGGGGTTGTAAGGTTTAGGGTTTATTTTAATTTGTTTAGGGTTCTAGGTTAGGGTTTAGGATTTAGGGGGTTTAGTCCAGTTGAAACAAGGCTGAGTCGCCTACACTGGCGTCCATTAGCCAACGAAACCCGACCCCCATCACTAACGATGTACGGTTTGTAGTGACCGCGAAGTCATATGGGGCTCTACCAGGGGTGTTCGGTTAATTTGGACTTAGGTGTGTTTTGCATTGGTAGGGCTAGTAATCTGTTATAGAATTAGTTCGATTAATTTTTAAATGTTGTAGAATGTTGTTGAATAATTTTGAAGTGCTATGGAATGATTTGGCCATGTGGTGAGGAGATTTGGTTTTATAAATATCCACCACATGGTATTTTGTTTTTTGTTGGTTGTGTTTCTGTGTGTCCCTAGTTACTACGACGGGTAACGGTTGTCTGATAAATTTTTTTTCCATGAGGACCATCTCGGATTTAGATTACAAATGGCTGGAAAAAGACAATAAACTACTCGATCATATGACATTTGGACCTTTGATGATGACAACAAAATGCTCGATCTCTTGGTTGAGCAAGTCAATATGGGGAATAGGATGCCCAATGGGGTTTGGAAGCATGAGGTGTATTTGGACTGTGTCAATAGGTTCAATGAAGACACAGTTAATAAAAGAATTGTTGATCAGCTCAAGAATCGAACAAGATCATGGAAGAAAACTTACCAAGCAGTAAAGTGCTGTCTCAACACTAGGGGTTCGGCTGGGATGCAACCACACATCGAGTTACTGCATGTCATTCTGTATGGCAAGAGTATATTAAGGTCATCTACAAGAATTTGGAGACAACCTTCCTAGAAATGATAAAGAGTTATTCAATCGAAGGCACTCATCTTTGAGGAATACTATTGAATGAACTTTTGGTACTTTAAAAGCTTGATTCCAAATGTTGAAAGGTGCTCCTCCGTTTTCTTATAACATCCAGATGAAAATTGTAATGGCATGTTGCGTATTACACAATTATATACGTAACAAAGATTACAATGATATGTTTGAATTGGAAGATGATGATTTGGATAACGAGCTTCGATTAGCAAGTGTAAATGAGGATGAAGATAGCGATGATATCGATGATCTTGGGGATGAAGACAACCTATCAACAACCATGCAGAGGCGGTGTGCATTACAATCCAGTAGAGCCGCACAATTTCGAAATGCCATAGCGACTAGCATGTGGAGTGATTATTGATGATTGTATTTTATTGTGTGTGAACATGTATGTTGTCGTTCGTATGTACTAAACTAGTAAGTTGATGATTTTAAATGCACGAACTCGTTGTTATATTTCAAGGCATAAACGTTTGCTTTTATGCTATAAGTTGTGGACTATTACGAGTAACTCGGTTCATTTGGAAGCATGATTTTTTTTTTAGTTTTAATTATATATATATATATTATTTATTTAAACTAATCATTTTTTAATTATTTAAACAAATCATTTTTTATTTTATAAAAATATATTATTAATAACGTAATTAATATATTAATTTATAATAAACTGTAATCTTTAATTGGTATAATTAATTAAACCAATGGTTTTACATTTTGTGTCAATATGTTATTAATTAATAATACGTAAAAATATACATTATGTTACTGATAAATTAATAAATTTATTTATTTATTATCTTTAATTTTTTATTGCTATATTAAATTAGTGAGTTTTAATGTTAAAATATATCTTATATTATTACAAAATAGTTTATTTCTTTATTATATTCGCTTCTGTTATTTTTTACTTTTTTTATTAATTTTTAATATTATATTCTAGTCACACGTAATTATTGTATTAATTTATAATAAATTGTAATCATTAAGTAATATAATATAGTTTTTCATTAATTAGGATATTAACATATTTTAATACTACACGTTAAAACACTATTAAGTGTAGTAACCATGTTTATTTTGGTTAATTATTTGTTTAGGTATATGTTCTCTTTAAGTATATTATAAAAGGTTACTCATTCTCTTGATAATATCATACTTTTCATTTGGGGGCACTAACACTGGAATCTGTTTTCCAGTGTACTTGAACTCGTCTACACTAACACCCAAAGATGAATTGAAGTGGAATCAATTCATTTAAATTCAATTCAATTCTTCACTTCAATTCAATCTATTGTGGACTAACCCCCCCCCCCCCCCCCCCCCCTTAATCTTTTAAGCCCTAAACAATGCACAAAATGACAAAATTCTACTTAATAATTTTATTTGTGTTATTTTAATTAAAATATCAAATAATAATTTATTAAATGTTTAATTTATTTTAATTACATTAAATATTCATTGTTATAATCATAATTAATATTATATTCATTTATAATCTATAACTAATAATATCTTTATCATAGTCAATGTCACATATTTAATTAATTTACCATAAGATCAAGTTACATATAAGTTAATAATTTTAAAAAAATACATACAAGTTTAACACTAAACTTTATGGTGGGCAACACTTAACAATAATAATTTGAAATTACTATAATTTTTAAATATGTAATCGACTCATATAGTACCTCAATGTAAATTATTAACAAAATACCATAATTGGAAACACAAGAGCAACGATTATCATTAAGAACTATCGGCATACGAGTCAATAATGTCTCATGAAGCTTTAAATGGAATAAAATACTGTATTGTTGATTCGAATCATATAAAAAATTGAAAACTATTCTTTGTCGATGAAAGTGGTGGTACTGGTAAATATTATTGTGAAAATCAATAACATAATTTTTAAGATTTGAAGGAAAAGTAATTTTAACTATTGCATCATTTGCTACTAGCTTTAGTACATCCAAGGGGGGGAATTATATTGGCAATATTTAATATTCTTGTTAAAATTGATTGGATATACTTGATACAAATGGTGATGCACCTACAATTTCTTTACCTGATGATGAGGAGCTAACTTGAATAAAAAATCCTAAATGTTCTTTTAATCTTTCTATTGCAGATCCTATAGTTTATATGGTGATGGTAGTTTACAATGACCTGTTTGAGAAATAAAAAAAAAGTCAAATTACTTTATAAAACATAAAATTTTAACACCTAAATGAAAATGTTGAAGAGGTGAACTCTTACATGTTCGCAGTTGGGCAATATCATAAGGTCTCAACATTTCACCAAATTTTAATAATAATAAACATTTTGTACTAACCATGTGTTTTTATATCGTATTGAATAGGTCTTCAAATCATTTCAAGCATCTGTAACACTAATATCAAGTTCAACAAGAGAAGACCTAGAGGGGAGGTATAGGGTGGGTGGGTTGGAATTAGGGGTGGCATCGAATCAAGCCGGATAATTTTAACCAAGTTCAAGCTCAAGCTTGAGCCGAGTTCGAGCTCTCGAGCTCCAACCTACATTTAAAAATTTACATAAAATACATGTTAAATAAACTATATATAAAATTATGCATAAATTTTACATAAAATTGGGCATAACCTCTACATAAAATTTGATGAACCTGAGACAAATTTGATATCAAAACTCATGTTTTTTTTTGCTTTAAAGCAATTGATTTTCTAGCATTATGCTTCAAGTGTTTCTACATGAACTATGAGCACTTATTCTTTTAAAACTAATTTCTCATTTCTTTATGCAGAAGTTCTCTCTTCAGTGTCTATGCCGACATGTCTCTATCATGCAAGGTATAAAACAATTCTATACATACCTAAAAGTAAAGCCTATTTTTAGCAATATTTACACCAAGTTAATGTAGTAATAGAACTCTAAAACCACCATTAAAACTAAAAAAAGACTGGCAATAATTCATAGAAAAATAAACGGTGGGCTGATCTGACTTGTGGGCTGCACGTCTGCCTTCCTTTCATCACTACAACTTGGTTTCGAAAGAAGGCTTTCACTAGACCAAAGACCTCGAGAACGCCTGCCATGATAATTCACATGTTTGTTCACTTACCTGCACGTTTTCGTGTCGTAGCAAGCAAGTTGTCGCGACCTCAGGTCTGCAAGTACCTTTGGTCTCAGCTCTAAAGCTAGAACAATTTCCTACTGGCCACAAGCACCTCTTCCTGAGAGAGAGAAAGGGGAGAGAGGGGGCAGATGAACTTACTTTTGTTCCATCACTTTTCACCAGGTTCTGCTTACCTCTGTAATTTGTTCCTCGATTAAAAAAAATCAATTGATGATGAAGATCGAAGATATTGAGGAAAAAACCGTTGAAATAGAGGATGAAATCGAATAAAAAACAAAATAAGGGGCAGATTGCAGACCTATTCTTTTTCTTTTTGAACTTGGGAAAGATCCGACTGAGGAAACTTTGCATCACATCGCCGATTTTCATATGATTTTTTCTAGCCTCGAATCCCTAATTCGCTGATTTCCCGACCCGAATACTGAATATTTGAAGACAAAGGAAGGTTGTCGAAATTGTATCCTTGTTAAGTAAAGAGCCAGCTAGCGAGCTTCCAAACCAAACCGCAGTTCGCTCGAGCTGATCTCAAATTCGATTCGAGATCGAGATGACTTGAACAGAACCGAGCCAAGCTTGAGCTACTCACGAACCGGCTCAGTTTGATACCACCCCTAATTATAGGTGCCATCAGGTTGTGACACAGTGGACTTAATTATGAGGTGCAAATGTCAAACACCTAGCCAATACAACCCAAAAGACTGGTTTGTTAAATGCGGAAAGCCAAGTACCTAACCCAGGTGGACCAGAACCACCTTGCTCTAACACCACCGTTCTCGTTCCCTACCACTTCTGCCAGGATTCGAACGCAGAACATGGTGCCCAACTCTGATACCATGTTAAACGCCTAACCAATACAACCCAATAGACCGGTCTGTTAAGTGCGGAAAGCCAAGTACCTAACCCAGGTGGACGGAAACTAACCCAAGTGGACCGGAACCACCTAGCTCTGACACCCACCATTCTCGTTCCCTATTGCTTCCACCGGGATTCGAACGCGGAACGTGGTGCCCAGCTCTGATACCATGTCAAACTCCTAGCCAATACAACCCAACAGACCGGTCAGTTACATGCGGAGAACCAAGTACTTAACCCAGGTGGACCAGGGGTGGACGGGAACCACCTAGCTCTGACACCCACCGTTCCCGTTCCCTACCACTTCCGCCAGGATTCGAATGCAGAACGTGGTGCCCAACTTTGATACCATGTCAAACGCCTAGCCAATACAACCCAGGTTGTATTAATCTGAGTTTAGGTTGTAAATCAATACAAACCCATTGTGAGATTGTGTTAATGGCTTTGCATTTGTATTTTGATTTCAATCATTTCATACTTGCTTAATTGTTGCATTAGCAATACCATATAGAGAGAGATAGTTGAAAATTGTCCATTAAAGCTAGTAAACCTTTTCCAAGCTACAATCAAGTGACCTCAAAAGGTCAAATTATAAAAATTGCCCTCAATTGGTCTTACAACAGCCAAATAGGCATACTAGCCTAGTCCCACAATAGGGTTTTTGCTTCAATGGGTTGAATTTTTGGAAAAAAAAATACTGCACTAAAATTTTGTAATTTAAGTACAATGAACCTCTATTTATAAGAGAGACAACAAATAGAATCTAATTATAATTAGACTACCCTCGTCCCAGTTACACCTAAACTCTAACAATTAAAAAAAAATCTTAGTATAATTAAATAACTGAACATAAATAGAAGACAGAAATAACTAAAACACTTTTGTAGGACATCCTCCCACGAGACTTCTATAAGAGTTTTTGCTTCAATGTGTTGAATTTTTGGAAAAAAAAATACTTCACTGAAATTTTGTAATTTGAGTACAATTAACCTCTATTTATAAGAGAGAAAACAAGTAGAATCTAATTATAATAAAACCACCTTGTCCCAATTACACCTAAACTCTAACACTTAAAATAAATCTTAGTATAATTAAATAACTGAACATAAATAGAAGACTGAAATAACTAAAACACTTTTGTAGGACATCCTCCCACGAGACTCCTATAAGATTCAACCACATTAATTATTGCTCAATGAGACATTTTTTAGGAAAATCATGTAAGACTCTCCCATACTTACTCTTCAATAACACCCTCCCCCCCCCCCCCCCCTCTCCATCCTCTCAAACTAGAATTTATAACTTCAGCTTGCAAGGAAAAAAGTTCTTGGACTTCAATCTTCTTTTGTTGAAAAAAATTCTTCTTAGATGCACAATTTTCATCTTATATTCTCCCCATTTGAATATTTTGGTCACATAAAAAATCGTAACGTATGGAATAAAGTACCTCTTTCTTTTACATTATTCTATTCAATTTCTTCCCCTCGAACTGGAGATAAAAAAGACATATAGATAGCTTGGACAAAACACAACATGGGAGGAAAAATCACTCCTAGTCGTACAACAAAGCTCCATACACTAGTCAAAACGGTTATAGTTTGAAATATATTCCGCTCAATTTTAAAGGTAAAAAATGGGCTAATTTTAGGGCAAAACAAATATACTACTCAATTTTAAGGCTAACTCAAACATAAATCACCTCTTCGGTGAAAATAAAGGACTTGTCTCGAGCTGGATGTTAGGTGCATTCCTATATTTTTTAGGCAGTGGGTCTAAGCATTGATCCGAAGTGATAAAAGCTGATAAATTAAAGAAGTAATAGAGAAAACATAACTTTATCCGGAATGAGGCGACTATGCAACACTCATACTTCCAAACGAATCTAAAATGTGACCTTATTTTTATGAGAAAAAATAGGGGAGACTATGACTGTAGAACAATAAAAATAAATTAACAAACCAATTTGACCAAGTATGACCTCGAAGAAAATTTCTAAGCATGAGCATAATTTTTTGAGATGACGACGTGAAAGAGACACAACCAAATAATAAAAACGTAAAAAATTGAAAACAATACCCAAGTAGGATATCACATACCTTGAACAAGCACATTATCGAGTGATTAAGTCTAACCAAAACTTTTTGATTAGAAGAGAAATTTTCTTGAAAAATTAAGACTCTAGGACAAATGGAAAATCAATTGACTTCAATGCATGGAAAGGTAATAGGAGAGAAAATAGGAAAAAGGAGATATTTTTGGAAACTTTGACAATGAGCATCTATTTATAATAGAGGAAAATAGGAAAAACTCTTTGACTTTTGTAATTTGAGTATAATGAACCTCTATTTATAATAGAGAAAATAAGTAGAATCCAATTACAATTAAACTATATTTGTCCTAGTTACACCCAAAGTCTAACACTTTAAGATAAATTATAGCATAATTAAATAATTAAACATAAATAAAAGATTGAAATAACTAAAACACCTTTGAACTATAATACTTTTGTGAGACATCCTCTGATGAGACTCCTGTAAGATTCTTCCATATTAATTATTGCTATATGAAACTTCTTTATGTGAGAGTTATGTAAGACTCTCCTATACCTACTCTTCAATACAATGCTCAAAAATCCTATTAGTGCCTTACTAGAAAATTACATGATTTTTTTTAGAAATTTATAAGAAAAATTAGATGAACTTGTTGGTGCCTTTCCAAGGAAATAAATAAAAATTAATAATTAATCTCATACATTACCATACTAGATTTTAACAAGGAGTTCAGATGTCAACATTGAATTTCAGTTAGTCTCCATTGTGTCTTTCTTATATAAAAAGCTATGCTATACTAACTGAATCCATTTAAGGTAAATCCTGAGATTGTAGTGGATCATTGTTTACCCTAGTTCTTGCTGCTATAATAGTATGTATAAGCTAGAGGTAATTAGCCAGAAATAAATAGTAACTCAATTGGAAAACAACTCTATACCTTTGCTTCTTGTTCCTTCTCTTGAGGTTAGGGAAGAGAACCTCAAGCTTGTTCTATATCTGATACACTCTTTTGTTCTGAAACCACCATATTCACTCATGGTTTATATATCAAGGAGGAGCTATCTAGCATTACCAGCCAAATGAGACCCAAAATCATAGGATACGGTTGCCAAGAATCCACCATAGAGCAAGCAATGGGAAGCCAACTCATATGCCATATAGTGTCCATGTCAGAACAAGTACGTTCCTCAGGTCCAACTCTCCTTTCAAGCGATATGTAATCAACATGATCATTGATGAAAGTAAGGTATGGTAGACCTCCATTTAAATATAGCCTCTAACACAGACGCTCTCTTCGTACAATCATAAAACCCTTTACATGTCCTTTCAAACTACATAAAAAAAAGTAGGAATCTGCTCCAATGTTGTAATGCAAAGAATGCGAGCAAGAAAGTTGATGAAACCTAATACTGTTGGAACCCTGTTTGAGTAGTAAGATGCACATGAGGTATTTGAGTACCGAAAATTTCACAACTTTTTGCCTGCACATTTGGATGCCACTACTTTGGGCATTCAGACGCTAGTCTAATTCCATACTTCCGTAAAAAAATTAGGATATCAGAGTTTTCTACATAGAAAAATTGAAATCTAAAACAACGAAGGTAAGATAGTAGAGTTTTTTTGAATGACAACCAAAAACTTCAATTTGCGGGATGGTTTGCACCATCAAGAATGAGAATTTATATAGAGATTATATGTCAAAAGAAATATATATATATATACATATAAGATTATTTTCTAACCCAAAAAATTAATTTTCAACTAGACTTTTTTAGAGAGTATCAACGGCGGAAGAAGGAAAGGTCAAGCTAAAAGCCTTTTGCGAGTGAAAAGCAAGATTTTTTAGCTCGATTTTTTCTTCTTTCTTCTTTTCTGCTAGTTATTCCATTGATTTGATTTTATTCAGCGGTGTCATTTGATGGCTTTGATGATCTTAGTTGCCTATTTTTTACTCCAACATGAGTTGATGTGCATTTTTAATTTTTGGTAGTTTCATGTTTTTGCTTTTAGAAAATTTAATTTCTGGTAGTTTCTCCTTTCATTGGGAAACTTGGTTTGCAAAAAGATTTTTGTTTGCAAAAATTAATAGCTTTGTGTAGAATTTAGAAAACCAACTATTTCTAATCTCCTATGCGGTTTAGATAATGTCTGTTCTGGAATTAATTGATACCTGTCCTTAAGAAATTATATCTCTTAACAGTCCCTCTGAAGAGTCCTACTTTGCATAAAATTTGATTGGCAACTCCCATCCACGTTCTCCTTTACCAGCAAAATGAACAACATCTTGTGTGACTATTTTGCTTGTGTTAGGAATCCTTGCTAGGTCTATCTATGTTATGGACTCCATAACATCTTGAGTTATCAACAGGTGTAAGAATTAAATTAGTTGTAATTCAATTCATTAGGGGTTTATTTTTAATTTGTTGAAGTTATGGCCTTTGGCGTGTTTTCCCTAATTCCCTATATAGGGACGTGAGGTGAATGAAGAAACTAAGCATTGAGTAAATTAGTTTTAGCCAGGTCAGATTCTCCCTCAGAAGTCTAGGTCGGATCCTCCCTCAGAGGTCCAGGTCGTGCTTCCTTCAAAGCTCAATCCATTCCATTTCGATTCCACCATTACACGTTTCAAGAACAGGGGTTCTCTCCCAGCGTCAACAGTCAATCTGCAGGGAAGAGAGGGAAGAAGGTGACGAGAGCCATGGCTCGGGAAGATCCTAACATCTTGGTATCAGACAGGTCCACCCTTGGGGATTCCTCTTCCCCGGAGGATTTGCGTCAGCTTATTGATGCGAATCGTCAAAGATCAGATGCCGGTATTAATGATCTTCGCACTTCAATGGAGACCATGAATATGACACTCGAGCTCCTTATCCGGCAATTTGATGAAATTGGGGTCGTGGACCACCGCCACCAGCCGCCTATTCTCCTCAGGCCGAGCACCACATGCGACCACCACCTCCTCCACCACCGTTGCGCCACCCCCATCCACATATGGCACCTCACGTCCAGGGACCAAATTCGGTTCGCAGGTATGTGAAACTCGACTTTCCAACATTTGATGGGTCTAAGGACCCCTTGATACGGTTCCACAAATGTGACTAGGTCTTTTACCATAAAAAAACACCTGAGGATGACCGGGTCCAGTTGGCCGCATACCATATGCTCGATGAAGTGCTCCTATGGTTCCACCAATTTCGAACTGAACATTTGGTTCAAGATTGGGAGACATTTAGACACTCTTGCATGATGAGGTTTGGTCCTCCAGCCAGTAGCAATCCATTGGGAGAATTAATCAATTTTAAACAGACCGGCCCACTTGATGTGTACCAAAAGACCTTCCAGGAACGTTTGACCAGAGCTAGTAATTTTGTCCAGCCCTCCCAGTATGTTCAGATCTTTACTGCTGGATTAACTGAGAACCTGTGTCTAGAAGTTGAATTACATGGCCCAAGAGATTTGGACCATGCTATGAATCTGGCCAGGACAATTGAGACTAAACAGCGTGTTCTAAAGGACTCACTGATCAGAAAACCAGCTTGGCCAAGCAGGATAAATACCTCTGTGCCATCACCCTATTCAGGGCCTTCTCGTCCAGGTCCTACAACAACCCAGCGTGCAGAGAGTTCTACCTCCACGCCACCAATCCCTTACATAAAAAAATTATAAAGACAAGAGATGGAACAGAGGAGGGCCAAAGGCCTTTGTTTTAATTGAAATGACTAGTATGTCTAGGGTCACATATGCAAAAAGTTGTTCAGTGTAATTCTCTGTGCGGATTCTGAAAATATCTTACCCGAGGAAGACATTGTTGATCCAGACCAGGAGGGCCCAACTATTTCACTACATGCCATGACTGGCTTGTGCAGTTCTAACACAATGCAAGTTCGGGCACAGTTGTACCTTCTACAATTACTAGCCTTAGTTGACTCGGGCAACATGACAGCGACAGAACAACTTGGGTTAGTAATCCAGCAGAACACAGGTCTCTCAGTCTTAGTGGCCAATGGGGCTAAAATCGCCAGTGTGGATATCTCTACAACCACCCCCTTTTGTATTGAGGGCCACTCTTTTATTGCCAATTTCTTGGTAATCCCTTTGGCCGGATTTGATTTGGTACTCGGAGATAAATGGCTCCAACCGTTGGGGCCTATTTTATGGGATTTTCAGGCCCTGACCATGACATTCACAGAGACCCAACATCAGATAACCTTGCATGGCACACATGCTACTGTGCCCTGCACACTTCAGGCAGTTTAGGTCCAGAGCACAGAGTTCTGTAAGTTGTCTCAATTACTTACAGACTTTGAAGATTTATTTCAGGCACCTTCTGCTCTTACGCCTATACGCCATTGTGATCACCGCATCAGATTGCACATAGGGACTGAACCTGTGGTGGTTCGGCCTTACTGATACCCCCACTTACAGAAAGATGAGATTGAGCGCCAGTGCCAATCTATGCTAGCCTAGGGAATTATTCAGCCTAGCAGGTCTCCTTTCTCATCCCCGGTGTTACTGGTCAAAAAGCATGACAAGTCGTGGAGATTTTGTGTAGACTACAGCTAGCTCAATGCTCACACAATTAAAGACAAATTTCCCATTCCAGTGGTGGATGAGCTGTTAGATGAGTTACGTGGCGCCACTATCTTTACCAAGCTGGACTTGAAGTCAGGTTATCATCATATTCGAGTTCATCCTTTAGATGTGGAGAAGACCGCGTTCCGCACACACCATGGTCATTTTGAGTTCCTCGTCATGCCCTTTGGTCTCTCCAATGCGCCATCCACATTCCAGGCCCTCATGAATGAGGTATTTAGCTCTCTATTGTGGAAATATGTTCTTGTTTTTTTTATGATATATTGGTGTATAGCAAACACTAGGACGAGCACTTTCAGCACCTTCAATAGGTATTTACTCTTCTCCGCTCCCATCATTTAGTTTTAAACAAGTCCAAATGTTCTATGGGTACCTCTGAGGTGGCATACATGGGCCACATTATTTTAGCAGTTGGGGTGAAGGTTGACCAGAGCAAGATTCAGGCAGTCACAGACTGGCCTCTTCCCACCTCCATCACAGCGTTAAGGGGATTTTTGGGCCTAGCTGACTATTACAGAAAATTTATCCGCAGCTATGGTTAGATTGTAGCGCCGCTCCACAACCTCCTCAAGAAAAATTCTTTCACTTGGTCCAAGACAGCCGATCATTCCTTCCAGTAGTTGAAGGACACATTATCTTCAGCGCCGGTTTTGCAGCTGTCAGATTTTGATGAGTTGTTTGTAGTGGAATGTGATGCTTCGGGTGGAGGTTGTTGCCATCACTACTTCAAGTATGATTTCGGCCACTTTCTCCTCTTCATCTTGGATCATTGACCCAGGGGCCTCCGAGCATCTTATAGGTAATAAGAATCTATTACATTTCCTATCTCCATGTTTACCAAAAAATCTTGTTACCATTGTCAATGGATCCCAAATCAAAGTTCTTGGAAGGGATCCTCCCTTGTTATTCCATCTCGTCCAGTTACTGATGTCCTATTTGTCCCTCAATTTCCTTAATTTTTTTATTTTTTAGCAAGTCAACAAGACTTTTTAATTGCCCCATCACCTTCTTACCTTCTTCTTGTGTCTTCCAGGATCGGATCTCACAACGAAGTAGGTGAGTGGTGGTAACCATGAACAAGGGAGACCTTTATTACTTAAAATTGCCTCCAATCATCATAGTTGCCACTTCTTAGACAAAGGCAAGGTTATGGTACAACCAGTTTGGCCATTCATTGGCAGCACCACTTTAACACTTATTTCTATCCTTAAAAACTTTACCAAATTTCAATTATGAAGTCTTTCAGTTGAAAAAACACCAGAGGACAACATTTTCTCCTCGAATTGAACTTAAATGGGTGGATCCTTTTCCATTAATTCATTCAGATGTATGGTGACCCTTAAATGTCTTAAACATATCTCAAGTTAAGTATTGTGCCACCTTTTTTAATGACTTAACTCGAGTCACAAGGCTATTTCTGTTTAAAGAACAGTCAATTTTTTTCCATATTTAAATCATTTGATGTTATGGTATCCACCCAGTTTGGAAAAAAAATACTAGTGTTTCGATCAGATAATGACAAAGAGTATATATCTAATGAATTCCAATCTTTTTGTCACAATAATGGCATTATTCATCAAACATCCTATGCCTACACCCCTCAACAAAATGGTGCAGCTGAAATAAAAAACTGACATCTCATTGAGGTAGCCCCAGGCCTATTGTACTCTATTTAAGTGCCCTACTTTTACTGGCATCATGCCATTCATACAACATGCTTCCTTATTAATAGGCTACCTTCTTCAACCCTTAGCCATAAATCCCCATACTCATTATTATTTCTGGGTGAAGACCCTTCTCCCTTCCTTTAAAGATTTTTGGTTGCACATGCTTTGTTCATATCACATCCCTTCCAAAGAGTAAGCTTGAGCCTAAGTCTCTTATGTATATCTTTTTGGGTTACTCTTGTACCCAAAAAGGCTATGTCTGTTATAATTCATCTCTTCGTAAGTTAATTGTCTCTAATGATGTCACATTTTTTTAGGACACATCTTTTTATTCCTCAAAAGATGCACCTCTGGGTCTTTCATCAATTCAGGTAACTTCGAAGCCCATTGTGCCAATTGATGTGGTTCTACTTCAGCCCCTTGAAGACTCGGCCAACACCACACATGTAGAGTTTATGGATCTCTCTTAGGTTAGCCCATCTTCCCCAATTTTATTTGGCCCACAATTTGATACTCGACCCATAGCTCTACGAAAAGAGCCATGGACTTGCACTATGCTTTCCACTTCTCATCCTATATCAAATTGTGTTTGTAACCATCGATTGTCTTCTTCATGTTGTCAGTTTCGTGCATCTATTTCTTCCATCTCTATTTCACTGTCCAATCAAGAGGCTCTGAGACATCCAGAATGGAAGGCGGCCATGGAAGAAGAAGTTAGGAATTAGATGCCCTAATTCAAAACTAACGAGAGCAATAAAAATAGACGTAGAAGAAGTAAAAAGCAAGCATGAGAATAAAAGAGGATTTATATAGGTTTGCTTCAAGGTGAGTGTTACGATCCCGAATCTCATGCGATGATTCTTAGGGAAGAAGAAGAGAAGAGAAGAATCAAGCCGATGGGAAACTTGAAAACCCTAGGTTCGTTAAGGAGAACGCACACCCTTGAGCTTGTTGAGGTGAACTCAAAACTCTTGTTTACTCTAAATCAAGACGTACCCTTTCTCATTTCTTTCACCCCTTAAGTAGGCTTCACGCTAACAGGTTCAAGATAGAAAATTACAATAATGTCCCTATGGCATATTAACTCATCATCTGAAATAAAAATAAAGTAAAAATAAATTGAAAGAAAAGAAATTAACTTAATACTAAATAACTCAACTACTGCACCTCTACATGACTTGGCCTGCTATTGAGGTCAGAATATTACACCCCTCCTGGAGAAAGAGTTTATCCTCAAGCTCAAAGTTAGGGATACGTGCCTAAACGTTGCCACATCTCCCCAAGTAGCATACGTGGCATCCACATCAACCCTCTAGATGACACTAGTGGGGGTTAGCACTGCAATGTAACACCCCTGACTGAGAGATTGTGGTATTGAAACCCTAAACTGGTTCCCCCTAGTGGCAGAAACTTTCATTTGAGAATTAATTTTTTTTTCTACTCTACCAAGGAGTCTGCTCCTATCCTTTCGTCTTCAGCCTCCTTTTCATGCGCTTTCCAACTCTCATATGCATGGTCATCTGTTTGAAGCTCATGCCTACAGATCGGGCACAAAGTATGCTCATCCAGCCATGACTTGAGGCAATTTGGGTGAAATAAATGTTTGCAAGGCAACTCCTGCATCTTGTCATCTATAAGCAAGTGCTCCCTAAAAACTGCACATTCTATCTCTCTTCCTTGCTTCACTAAGATTTCATGTGTGACTGTGATGACTGGAAGCCTGGCAACCCCCTCTTTTGAAGCTGGAGGTGGCTTCTTTGGGCCAGCTCCACTTTCCTGTAGTGAAGTTTCAATGACAGAATCAAGGTCCTGCAACCTACTGATATCTTGCATAGGATTTACCAACTCTGCCAGCATTGCTGAAGCAGCATTAGGACCAATTTTTTTTTTCTTTCTATTACTCTCCCCATGCCATTGAGAAGACTCAGCAGCACTAACTCTCTCAATTTTCAGCACTGGTTTTAGACAACAGTCAAAAGGACAACATCACAACTCCAAAATTTGCAAGTGTTTCTCAAATCCAGAAAGCATCTAAACAACAACTCCTCTCTTTTGGTCAGATATTGACAAATATGGATCAAATCTTCCTCCAAAATCCGATGTTTCTGGTTCTTGCCACACCGGGCCAGCAATAAGTGTAATCTGGGTTCTTGCTACAGATGCCATTCTTGGAGCTCTTGAGACGGACAAATGGGTTCAATTCTACATAACAAGGAACTTGTTAGAATTGATTGTTAATCTAGGTACTGCCTTTATGAATTTATATGCAAAATATGAATTGCCAGATAACTCTTTGGCTGTAATTGAGCAGATGCTCCAGAAATGTTTTTTGTATTTGACAGCCTTAGTTCTGGGTGATGATAGTAATGGATCCATAGAGGAAGCTGCTGGTTTTGCAGCACATGGGTTATGTAGAGATTCACTAGAAATGTTTGGTAAAATGAAAAGTCATGATGTTGGACTAGATGAGGTCACTTACCTGTGTTTGTTCAGTGCTTATTCTCATGGTATTTTAGTCAAGAATGCTGGGCAATGTGCTGAACACGGACTGGTTCCTAAGACTGAAAACGATGCCTGTTGTGTGGCTGTTCTCAGTCAAGCAGGTCAGTCCCAGCATATGCCAACTGAAGAGGCTATTGGGTTCTTCAAAACTATGAGGTCTGCAGGTGTTAAGCTAGAGGGTGTTGCTGTTATTTCAGTCATCTCCACTTGTGCCCAGTTGAAGGACTTAGATAGTGGTCCTTATTCTGGTTTTGATAGCAGAGACCAGCAAGTGCTACCAGCATGGAATGCTCTCCTTGAGGGTTACTGCAACTTGGGGGAACAGGCAAAGGGTTTACAGCTGGATCAATTTAATGTAATGGCTGGATATGTGCCTCAAAGAAGTAGGGACTGGAAGGAGCTGGAAGAGACAACACATTTCAGTCCTCCATTCTGTGAGATAATGGTTTCTACGGTTGACAGCCATAACAAGGGCATTATACCTGGACCAAAGAATTTGGCATAGAGGAGTTTGAGCATTGCAGAGACTATCCCAGGGATGATCTTGGCAGTAGCTGCTGTAATGCCTTCATCCCCCTCCACTGACATTTCAACTAGTGATTCAACAACCTTGGGTGCTCCAGTTGAACAAGGGCATGTTGGTGACACTGCATTGACTTCACTTATGGATGTGGAGAGGCGACATGTACCAATTGCACCTGATCTGGGTCCATGTCTTCGACTTGCTGGTGTGCCAGGAATTGGAATAATATACACAGCATTAGTTAGGGCCATAACCAGTACTGCCACGAATTCTTGTGGAGTTGAAGAGGATATGCAGAGTGATCCTAGAGCAGCAGTATATGCAAAAAAAAGTGAGGGTACATTGGAAAAACTTGGCCAGACAGCAATATTTATGAATGTTTGGATTTCACAAATCTGAGTTGTGTCTCAAATTGACACTGCCCAACCAATGGTATGTAGGGTGTATGATGCTACTGTTATGGTCTTGGGTTATGTACCTATGTCTTCCGCTCCTGACAGGCCGGTCTTTTGGGTAGTATTGGCTAGGTGCATAACATTTGGTATCAGAGCTAGCGCTACGTTGCGAGTTCGAATCCCAGAGGGGGCGACTGCGGAGGGGGCGACCTAGAGGAAGGGCTGACCAGAGTGTGCTTCCGGCACCAATGGGCCACTGCTATATGCGGAAGGCATGACCTGAGTGTGTTCCCGCACCATGGGCCGTCGCTAGAGTAGGCCATCGCAAGTGGGCCGCTGCGAACGTCGGCTCTCACAAGCGTGGGTGTGATGTTATGGTCCTGGGTTATGTACCTATGTCTTCCGCTCCTGATAGGCCAATCTTTTGGGTAGTATTGGCTAGGTGCATAACATAAGCCACCCAATTCCATGACATGCCTGTCAAGGCACTTACAGTGGATGATACTAGCAGAGTTTTTGAACAAATCTCACAAAGGAATTGCATTTGTTGGCATGCAATGATGTTGGGACACTGTATTTTTGGCTGTCTTGCACCAATGGTGGATTTATTCTCGCATGGGTTTCAGAAGATTATGGTGGAGTGTCTTGTTGGCCTGTCATGGTATTGCCAAAATGGAACAAGTAATAGTTCAGACTGTTGTTTGGTTGCTTGACGGTGTGGTGGGTTGCTGCAGCAACAGATGCTGGCAGTGTTAAAAATTTTTTGCTTCTCAGGTGGAATGCTCCAGTTTTGTTGTCCAGAGGGCTGACACAGATACCTCGGATGCTTCTTGGGAACAGGTGGAGACGTTCGGCAAGCAGACCCTACTTCGAGCTTGAGGACAAACTCTTTCTCCAAGGGGAGTGTAATGTTATGCACGCAATAACATTGCTAAGTTATTTATAGTCTAATTAATTGTTTTTCTTTACTTTATTTTAATTCACTTAAAGAATTAATAGGTCACATGAACATTTTTGTAATATTTTATCTTGAACCTTGTAAGGGTGAACCCTATTTAAGGGGTAAGAGTAATGAGAAAAAGCAAGTATTGATTTAGAGTAAACAAGGGTTTTGAGTTCTCTTCAAAGAGCTTAGGGGTGTGTATTCTCCTTAACGAACCTAGGGTTTTCAAGCTCCCCTTCGGTTTGACTTTCGTATTTCTCTTCTTCATCCCTACAAATCGTTGTGTTAGATTTGGGATCATAACAATAATTCCCTTGTTATTGTTGTCAACAGCAAAAACCATTGTGTCACAGAATGGAGGACTGGAATGTGTTGTCTCTTCCAGCTCCTTGTAGTCCCTACTTCCTTGAGGCACATATCCAGCCACTACAGTAAATTGATCTGGCGGTAAACCCAGTGCCTGTTCCCCCCAGTTGCAGTGACACTCAAGGAGAGCATTCCATGCTTGTAGGACTTTCCAGTTCATGCTATCAAATACTTGGTTGGCCTCTCCTGCCCAACCCAACTTCACCATCTCCCTAAACAGGTTCATCCAATGGCCTAGGTGTATTCTGTGTAAATTTCCAGCAATTATCACATTCCCTTTTTCAACATAACCTCTTATTATAGATTCCAGGACTCCATTTCTTTTGTAGGCATTTCATTAAGTATAAGATTAGCCCACTGCAAGAGATTGGTTAACTGAAGTGTGGGTAGATTGACCTTCAATACTGCTGGAACAACGTGCAGTGCTGAAAAAAAATTTGACTGTAGGATCTAATGTTCCACTGGCAGTACCCAGATTATTTATTTTGACAGCAGACAAAATTTCAGCGGCACCTCTCATATCAATTGGCGCCATTTCAAACCTGCATCCAACACTTGTTTGAATCTTTTTGAGCATTTCATCATATATCTAGCAGGCTACATCACCCCCAACACTAGGTGGATCTCTGCATAATCCATGTGCTACAAAACCAGCAGGTTCCTCTATGGATCCACTCTTGTCCTTGTCAAAATATTCAAAAGTAGTATAAAAGTGATCTTCTTTTTCCACTCTATTCAGGTGCATCATTGCTGTTATGAATTCAATATAATCAATTGTACCGTTACCATCCACATCAGTTGCCTAACTTTAGATTCTGAAAACTTAGTCCCCAATTTTGGCAGACCACTTTTTAGTTCTTCAAAAGTGATTGTTGCATTGCTATCTGTATCAATAGATTTGAACATCTCTTTCAAGCCCATGATTTCTTCCTCAGAAAGATTCTAAGAAATCACCTTTAAGGCAACCTTTTTAAGCTTATTCTTTGCTCTGAACTGCTTCATTCTAGATAAAACTGCACTGTCAATTGGTTAGTCAGGTGCATCCCCACCTTCACGGACCCATGGATGATTTAGAACTTCAATTGCAGAAATCGCTTTCTAGGATCTGTTCTCAACATCTTTTTTACTAGTTCTTTTGCACCACTGAAAATCAATGGCCATGGATCAGATGCAAAATCAATATGCCCACACAAAACCGCATCAAATATACCCTATTCAGTCTCCACCCAAAAATTGATTTTTGTTCTCATGAACAACAATATAATTCATCACCCATAGATATTTTTCTACCATTCCTAGAATACCCAAATTCCTCAGCCTAGAAATACAAATAGGAATTGTCATAACAAAATCCCCATCTTGAATTTCAGACACTAAAGCCTTAACTCCGTCAAAATTTGAGTAATCTTTCTGTTTCTCTGTCCCACTGAACACCCCCAACGCCATTGTAGAGGGTTTTTCATAAAACATCGAGGGACTTGAGAAAGAAGAAGAAAAAATTTGGAGAAAATCGTCTCAGAAACTTACCCCAAAAATCGTTCAAGTCAGTTTTCCCGTTGGGTTGCCGAGAGTGAGAGTGAGATTGAGAGGTGTCGGAATTTCAATTCAGAACTCACTATTCCTGAACTCTCTTCTTCCACCAAAGCCAACCTGATCTTTTCCAGACGGCGAACAATAGCGCATCATGGCATCACTTTTTTCTAATAGCGAACAACAGCAAGTCATGGCTGAAATTTAGAATAGGGCTGGCGCTCGTTGACGGCCGGTGAACAAGAATGGGGCTGTTCCGAAGAACCTTGAGGTTGAACAACGAACAGTCGTCTTGGTTCCTCTTGGTTTGACAATAAAATAGACTTCGACTTCAGATTTGAGGTCGAACACCCAAATCGTCCAGTTTCGACGAGGTTTTTAGCAAAATACCCAATCCGATTTTGAATTTCCATGCTCTGGATTTCTCTCTATGGTCCCTTCCTCAGACATTTTAATGAAAGACGGATGTATATCATCTCGCATTTCCGCCATTCATATTTCCCTTTCGAGTCTGTCTAAGTTGCTCGTTAAGAGTTTGGATTTTTTATCCAACTATTGGATGATTTGAGCAAACCTTCTCTCGTTTTCTGTATGTGCCTTTGCGTGCTCATTCTGCCCTCTGATCAACAACTCTCTTAACTCACCATTGTTGAAATCCCCCATGTTAACCAGCTCTGATACCAGTTGTTATGGTCCTAAATCTCATACGGTGATTCCTAGGGAAGAATATGAGAAGAGAAGCTTGAAAACCCTAGGTTCGTTAAGGATAATGCACACCCATGAGCTCATTGAGGAGAACTCAAAACCCTTGATTACTATATATCTAGACTTACCCTTTCTTATTTCTTTTACCCCTTAAGTAGGGTTCACGCTAACAAGGTTCAAGATAAAATATTACAATAATGCCCCTACGGCATATTAACTCTTCAACTTAAATAAAAATAAAGTAAAAGTAAATTGAAAGAAAAAAATAACTTAATACTAAATGACTCAGCCACTACGCCTCTGCGTGACTCGGCCTACTATTGAGGTCATAATAGTGAGACTACGTTCTGTCTTCTACCGCTGTAGTAATCCACAATGCAGATGAAATAGTTTACAAGAGAAATCGTACACTTACAGGTGTTTTCTATAACCTCTCTCGGGATGCAACTTAAAGTCCTTCTTCATGATGATGAAACTCTAATAGCGGCACCCCCAAATATATAGAGAAAATTAGGGCAACCGGATTACAAATGTCAAATACCCAAACTACCCTTAATTAGGGCAATCGTGTACCGACTCAACATAGGGCACTGATTAGACTTTACAACTTAACAATCTCCAACTTGGAGACTAATCCATCATCAATATCTCCTCTGCAATGGCAACAACTTCTCAATCCTCAGAGAGAAGTCCCACTGTAATTGCACACAACTTCAGTTTCTCAATCATAATAGTCTTTGTAAACATATCAGCTGGATTCTGACTCCCTTGAATCTTCTCAAGTGCTAATACTTCATCCTCAAGAGCCGATCTAATGAAGTCGTAAAACACTTGTATGTGCTTTGTTCTGGCATGATAAACAAAGTTCTTTGAAAAATGAATAACACTCTGACTATCACAATACAACACATTCTTCCCATTCTTGAGACCTAATTCATCTAAGAAAGACTGCAACCATATTAATCTTTGTTGGCTTTGGTCATGACAACCTATTATGCCTTAGTAGTGGAAAGAACAACTATCTTCTGCAATTTAGAGACCCAATAACTACTATATCAGCCAATGTGTATACATATCTAGTGGTACTCTTCTTGCCATAAATGTCTCCAACCATGTCAACATCTACATAACCCTATAATCCCATGTCTGAATTTCTGAAATATATGGTTGACTCTATAATGCCTCTCAAATACCTGAAAATCCATTTCACTACTTCCCAATGTTGTTTACCAGGATTACTCATATACCTGCTCACAACTCCCACTGCATGACCTATGTTTGGTCAAGTGTACACCATACATGAGACTGCCAATAGTAGAAGCATAAGGCACATTGGCCATGTAGACTTGCTCCTTCTCTATAGAAGGTGACTGCTCCATAGATAGCCTAAAGTGACTAGCTAAAGGAGTGCTCACTGGTTTTGCATTATTTATGCTGAATCTACTCAACACCTTCTACACATATTCTTCTTGTGATAGTTTCAAGACATCAATGTCACTAGTAATCCTCATCCCAAGGATTTTTTTTGCAACACCCAAATCCTCCATTGCAAACTTCTTGGACAAGTCCCTTGTTAACTTATTAATTTCCTGTTTGCAAGCACCTTCTATCAACATGTCATCAACATATAGCATTAGAATGATGTAGGAGTCATCAAGCTTCTTCACATAGCAGCAATGATCCACCTGACACCTCAAGAAACAAATACTACTCATGAAGATGTCAAAATTCTTATACCACTGGTCTAGGAGCTTGTTTAAGACCATACAAGTTCTTTTGAAGTTTGCACACCATTTTCTTCTATCCTTGTGCTTTGAAACCCTGTGGCTATATCATGTAAATTTCTTCCTCCAAATCACCATGAAGAAAAGTTATCTTCAAATTCAACTGCTCTAAGTGCAAGTCTTTATTTGCCATTAGTCCAAGCATTATTCTAATAGTAGTCAATTTTACTAAAGGAGAGAAAATCTCAGTGTAGTCAATGCCTTCTTTTTTTGGAAAGCCCTTTACAACCAGACTTGTATCGCTTGCTGCCATCATGTTCATCTTTTATTTGGTACACCCATTTATTCTGCTAGGCCTTCTCCCCTTTTGGTAACTTGGTCAACTGCCATGTCTGATTGGATAACAGTGAATCCATCTCATCCCACATGGTCAACTCCCACTTGGTTGATTCATCTACTTGCACGACTTCCTCATAACTCTCTCTGGTTCACCTTTATCAGTCAACATAATATAATTCAGTGCAGGGGAGTAGTTCTAGTAAATCTCCTGAGTTCAGTCATAGGAATTTGTTATGACCTCAATAGCAGGCTGAGTCATGCAGAAGCGCATGGCTGATTTGTAGGGAAGAAGAAGAGAAGAGAAGAATCAAGCTGAAGGTAAGCTTGAAAACCTTAGGATCGTTAAGAAGAACGCACACCCCTGAGCTCGTTTAGGAGAACTCAAAACCCTTGTTTACTCTAAATCAAGATGTACCCTTTCTCATTTCTTTCCCCCCTTAAGTAGGGTTGACGTTAACCAGATTCAAGATAAAATATTACAATAATGCCCCTATGGCATATTAACTCTTCAACTGAAATAAAATGAAGTAAAAGTAAATTAAAGAAAAAAATTAAATTAATACTAATTGACTCAGCCATGCTCTTCTGCATGACTCGGCCTGCTATTGAGGTCATAACATTACACCCTATTAAGTACCTAGCACTACCCAAAAGACCGGCCTGGTAGGTAGCGGAAAGCCAAACACTTAACCCAGGACTATAACATCACACGCCCCTTGGAGAAAGAGCTTGCCCTCAAGCTCTTATGAGTTGACGTTCAAACATTCTCCTCCGTTACGAGCCAACGTCCATGGTTGCCCACTCTAGCGACGACCCACTCTAGCGACACCGTTAGGTCGCCTCCTCAACTAGGTCACCCCTTCCGGGATTAAAACTCACAACGTAAGTAGTGACTCTAATACTAGTTATTACGATCCCGAATCTGACACAACGATTCGTAGGGAGGACGAAGAGAAAGACAAAAATCAAGCTGAAGGGAAGCTTGAAAACACTGGGTTCTTTGACGAGAACGTACACCCCTGAGCTCGTCGAGGAGAACTCAAAACCCTTGTTTACTGTAAAATGATGCATGCCTTTTTTTCTCATTACTCTTAGGGTTCACCCTGACAAGGTTCAAGATAAAATATTATCAAAATGCACCTATGGCCTATTAATTCTTTAAATGAAATAAAAAAAAGTGAATTAAAGAAAAACAATTAATTAGACTGTAAATAACTTAATAATGTTATTGCATGCATAATATTACACCCCCTTGGAAAAGAGCTTGTCATCAAGTGCGAAAGTAGGGTCTACTTGCCGACGTCTCCACTTGCTCCAAAGTAGCATCTATGTTATGGACTCCATAGCATCACGAGTTATCCATAGACATAGGAATTAAATTATGTCAATTTACTTTTCATGTAATTTCATTTGGTTTGGTTTAGATGTAATGTGGCTTGAACCACTTGACCTATGGGTCACCTTTGTAATTCCGTCCTCAACCCTATTTAGGGGGACATCAAGGGAAGGAGAAATAGAGTATTGAGAAAATTAGATTAAACAGGTCAGATTCTCCCTCAGAGGTCTAGGTCGGATTCTCCCTCTGAGGTCCAAGTTGAACTTCCTTCAAAGCTCCTTCGTTCTATTTGATTTCCATCATTCCACGTTCCAGAAACAAGAATTCTCTTCCAGCGTCAAGAGCATTCATGGAGGGAAGAGAGGAAAGAAGGGTGACTCGATCCATGGCTCGGGAAGAACCTAACATCTTGGTATCAGACAGGTCCACCCTTGGGGATTCCTCTTCCCCTGAGGATTTGAGGCAATTAGTGGAAGATAATAGACAGAGGACAGACCTTCAGGATCAATCCCTGGAAGAGGTGCGTTAGACAACCACTGATTTGTGTGAAGCCATAAAATCAATGGATGCTGCCATCCAAGCTCTCCTCCGGCAACAAGAGGACAATGGTACACGAGCACAACCACCGGCTGCCTACTCTCCACCGGCCGACCACCATCAATTCCACCCACCACCTCCCCCACAACCACCAATGCGTCAACACCATCCCCATCTGGGGCCGCCGTTCAGGGACCAAATACTGTTCCCAAGTATTTAAAACTTGACTTTCCTACGTATGATGGGTCTAAGGACCCTTTGATTTTGTTAGCCAAGTGTAATCAGTTCTTTTATCATAAAAAAACACCTACGGATGAGAAAGTTTATTTGGCCGCCTACCACATGCTCGATGAAGCGCTTCTATGGTACCACCAATTCCGAAATGACCAATTGGTTCAGGATTGGGCAACCTTTAGGCAATCTTGCATGATGAGATTTGGTCCTCCTGCTAGTAGCAATCCTTTGGGTGAATTAATCAATTACAAACAAACTGGATCACTAGAGGTGTACCAAAAGACCTTCTAGGAAAGATTAGCCCGAGCAAACCAGTTTGTCAGTCACACACAGTATGTTCATATTTTTACTGCGGGTTTAACAGAAGCTCTGAGACTGGAAGTTGAATTACATGGTCCTACAAATTTGGACCACACTATGAATTTAGCTAGGTCAATTGAGCACAAGCAGCGTGTTCTAAAGGAGTCACTGGTCAGAAAACCAGCTTGGCAAGGAAGGCACAATACCTCAGCGCCAACCCCTTATTATGGACCTCCACGTTCTAGAGATAGTGCAGCCCCACGCCTAGACAGCTCTAATTCAGCTCCACCTACTCCTTCAAAAAACTCAACATACAGGAAATGGATTAGAGAAAGGCCAAGGGCCTCTATTTTAACTGTGATGAACAATATGTCATTGGTCACCAATGCAAAAGATTATTCAATATATGTTTGTGGGAGGATGGTGACGACATACTACCTGAGGAGGAGATTGTGGAGACAGACCAAGAGGGTTCAGAGATTTCCCTTCATGCCATGACTGGTCTACGCAGTTCTAGTATAATGCAGGTTAAAGCCCAGTTACATCATCTACAGTTACTGACTTTAGTGGACTCTGGCAGTACACATAATTTCATCAGTCAGCCGGCAGCAGAACAACTTGGGTTAGTAGTCCAGCAACAGACTGACCTTTCTGTATCTGTAGCCAATGGGGCTAAAATTACTAGTGTGGGCATATCTCCAGCCACACACTTTGATATTGAGGGACATGCATTTATTGCAGATTTTCTGGTGATTCCACTTTCAGGATTCGATTTGGTACTGGGAATTAAATGGCTACAACTGTTGGGGCCAATACTATTGGATTTCCAAGCTCTGACCATGTCCTTTACAGAGGACCAATGTCAGATTATATTGCATGGCACACAAGCACCAGTGCCCTGTGCACTACAGGTTGTTCAGGTCCAGTCCACGGCCAACTGTAAGTTATCTCACTTACTTACGGAATTTGAGGATATCTTTCAGGATCCTACTGCTTTACCGCCAATTAGGCACTGTGATCACCGTATCCATTTGAAAACGGGCACTGATCCTGTAGTGGTGCGTCCTTATATTTACCCCCACTTATAGAAGGATGAGATTGAAAGGCAGTGCCAAAAGATGCTAGCCCAGGGTATTATTCAGCCCAACAAGTCTCCTTTTTCCTCACTGGTAATACTGGTCCGCAAGCATGATAAGTCATGGAGGTTTTGTGTGGATTAACGACAACTCAATGCCCATACTATTAAAGATAAATTTCCCATCCTAGTGGTGGACGAGTTGCTAGATGAGCTACATGGAGCTACTATTTTTACCAAACTCGATTTGAAATCTGGCTATCATCAAATCCGAGTTCACCCATCAGATGTGGAGAAAGCAGCGTTCTACACGCATCACGGCCATTTCGAGTTCCTCATAATGCCATTTGGTCTCTCAAATGCGCCTTCCACCTTCCAGGCCCTCATGAATGAGGTATTTTCCTCTCTCTTGAGGAAATACGTATTGGTATTTTTTGACAATATTTTGGTCTATAGCAACAGTTGGGAAGAGCATCTTCAACACTTCACCAGGTATTTTCTCTTATCTGTTCACATCATTTGGTTTTAAATCAGTCCAAATGTTCTATGGGAACGTCAGAAGTGGCATACTTGGGCCACGTTATTTCAGTAGTGGGGGTGAAAGTAGACGAGAGTAAGATACAGGCCGTCACAGATTGGCCTCCTACTACATCCATTACAACCTTAAGGGGATTTTTGGGCCTAGCTGGGTATTATAGAAATTTTTTTGTAGCTATGGCCAAATTGCGGCTCCGCTCAACAACCTCCTCAAGAAAAATGCCTTGATCTGGTCAGAGATAGCGGCTCATTCCTTTCCCCAGTTGAAAGAGGCCTTATCATCTGTCCCAGTTTTGTAGCTACCCGACTTTGATGAGTCCTTTGTTGTGGAATGTGATGCTTCGGGGGGCGGTATTGGTGCAATGTTACACCAACAGGGCCACCCGATTGCTTATTTTAGCTGCTAACTTGGACAAAACCACCACAAGTTAGCAGCTTATGAGAGGGAATTGATCGGATTGGCGAAAGCTATACAGCATTGGCGCTCTTATCTCTGGGGATGGGCCTTTTTGATTCGCATTGATCATTGCAGCCTCAAGTATTTGCTTGAGCAACACCTCACTACCTCACCGCAGCAACATTGGTTAAGTAAACTTATGGGGTTTGACTTTACTGTAGAGTATAAACCGGGGAGTTTTAATGTAGGGGCTGATGATTTATCTACCGGGACATTCCAGAGCCACAATTACATGCCATCAGTCAGCCCAGAGCTCTCTTGTTGGATTCTATACGGGAAGAGGCACAACAGTACTTGAAAATTATAGCTTTATGTCATGACATCCAGCAGGGGACAGCGGCAAACCATTGGACTATTAAGGACAATCTGGTCCTCTACAAAAACAGAATTTTTCTACACCACACATCCCCACTGATTCACAGCATTTTAGCCTCCTTCCATGATAGTACACATGAGGGCTGACAAAAAAAATATTTCTGGATCAGTCGGGAATTTTATTGGAGGGGCATGAAGCGCAATATAGCCGATTATGTGGTGGCTTGTCAGACTTGTCAACGAAATAAAGTTGAAACATTAAGTCCAGCTGGGTTGCTCCAACCACTTCAGTTACCGTCATAGGTCTGGTTTGATATTTCTATGGACTTCATAGATGGACTTCCCTCTTCGTCAGGCAAATCCGTTATCTTTGTAGTGGTGGATCATTTCTCAAAGTATGGGCACTTCATCCCTCTAGCGCATCCTTACACTGCAGCTCAGGTTGCTCAACTCTTTATGGATAACATTGTCCGCTTACATGGGAGGCCTACTTCAATTACCAGTGATAGGGATGCAATCTTTACAAGTACCTTCTGGAAAGAACTCTTCAAGCTTCAGGGCACAACGTTAATCCTCTTCAGCCTACCATACGCAGACTGATGGTCAGACAGAGGTCGTCAACAGAACAATTGAAATGTATCTTCGCTATTTCGTGGGGGACTCACCTAAAAGGTGGGTTAAGTGGCTCGCCTAGGTTGAATTATGTTACAACACCTCCTACCACAGCGCACTCGGCACAACCCCATTCAAGGTGGTTTATGGTAGAGAACCACCCAGCCTTTTATCATATGAACCAGGGACCTCTAAAGTCGCCACTTTGGACCAAGCATTAGCCAAAAGAGACACCTTCTTCACTGAAGTGCGTACTCATCTCCCGGAGGCACAACATTCTATGAAGTTGTATTATGACAAGAAGCACCGGGAAGTCTTCTTTTCTCCATGAGATTATGTATGGTTGCGTCTCCAACACTATAGGCAGTTGTCACTGATAGCCTCCAAACGCCACAAGCTCTCTCCGAAATATTATGGTCCCTTTCAGGTTATGGACCGCATTGGTACAGTTACCTACCACTTCCAGCTTCTGTCGGAGGCCAGGATTCACAATGTGTTTCATGTCTCCCAACTGAAGGTCTTCCAAGGTGATTCTCCCTTGCTGCACACACCGCTGCCCCCACTACATGAGGGACGTGTCCTTTCTACTCCAGCACAGGTATTACAGGCTCGCAACATTCAGGGTGATTGGGAGATCCTAGTGCTATGGGCAGATGCTGATCCCAGTGACACGACATGGGAGCCATTAGCTGCGTTTCACACCCTCTACCCATACTTCAAGCTTGAGGACAAGCTCTTTTTCCAGGAAGGGGGGGGGGGGGGGGGGGGGGTGATGTTATGGACTCCATAGCATCACGAGTTATCCATAGGCATAGGAATTAAATTATGTCAATTTACTTTTCATGTAATTTCATTTGGTTTGGTTTACTTTGGGTTGGTTTAGATGTAATGTGGCGTGAACCACTTGACCTATGGGTCACCTTTGTAATTCCATCCTCAACCCTATTTAGGGGGACGTCAAGGGAAGGAGAAATCAAGTATTGAGAAAATTAGATTAAACAGGTCAGATTCTCCCTCAGAGGTCTAGGTCGGATTCTCCCTCTGAGGTCCAGGTTGAGCTTCCTTCAAAGCTCCTTTGTTCTATTTGATTTTCATCATTCCACGTTCCAGAAACAAGAATTTTCTTCCAGCGTCAAGAGCATCCATGGAGGGAAGAGAGGAAAGAAGGGTGACTCAATCCATGGTTCGGGAAGAACCTAACAATCTGCGGCATCTGTGTCAGCCCTCTGGACGACCCAAAACTAGAGCATTCCCCCAAGAAGCAAAATTTTCTTTTTTAACCTACTCTACCAACATCACTTGCTGTAACACACCCCAATATGGATAAACAACCAAACAATAAGTTGAACCATCACCTGCTCCAAACGGGCAACTTTTGCTTTAACATTAACAACCCTTGTGTAATCTGCCCCAATGGTTGCCTCATGGGAAAAATGCAACATGTCCCCGGTAACCTTAGTAACCGGATTGAGTAGATTCCTAATTATTGCTGGTTGCCCAAGTTCATCCAGTGGTCCTTCACTTGACTGTGCATACAATGCTGCTATGGCTCTAGAAAAATTCCCACACTTGGCAGAGATCAGGTTGTTCTTCTTGTCCCTTTGAGAAAAGATGGAGTGAGCACTGGTAAGGTTTTCCAATTGGTAGAAGTAGTGTCACTAGAGTCACAGAATCTGGCACCACATTTTTGTAAAGCATTTCAAGGAAAAGATTCATGCACTTACATGCTAAGCCATTTATATTATATCCAGAAATCAGTGCATTCCAGGTAGTTGTATTTGTTTTGTTCACGGAGCTGAATATCAAATTGGAGGCTTCAATATCCGAACTCTTGCCATATGCTTCAACCATGGCTGTACCCAAAACAACATCCATGCATAAATCAATACCACTTTTAATAATGAACCCATGGATTGTCTAGATCATTCTTAAATCCATTAAGCTTGCATACGAAGGAATGATATTAGCCATGGTGACTAAATCCGGTTTTTGGCATGAGTTGATGAGCATTTGGCGGAAAAAAAGAACCGCCTCATAATCAGATCCATTGCGTGAGTGGCCAGAAATTAATGAGTTCCTTGAGACTAAACTTATGTCGAGCAACTCTTCTTCTATGATGAGACGCGCATAATCAACTATGCCACACTTGCAATACTCGTGAATGATTGAAGTCCACACAAGGAGGTCCCCCAAAATTCCCAAGCGGATTAAGTGGCCATGGATACTCTGCCCAAGATTGAAATCCAATGCCTGGCCACAAGCCATTAACAAACCCAAAAAAGTCACAATATTTGGAATGATTCCTGTTTCCTGCATGGATGCAAAGACATCAAATGTTTCAGCCCAATTCACTCCCCTTGCATAACCCATAATAATGGAATTCCATGACACTAATCTCTAAAAGCATGTTGTCAAAACTTGATGTGCTAAATCTACTCTTCCAAAATTAATATACATTGACATTAGCGAGTTAGAAACAGGAAGAACTGAATCAAACCCCTTCTAAACAAATCGACTCCCCCTCAGCCACATAACCAGGTGGTTGAACCATATAAATTTCTTCACGTATATCACCATTTAAAAAAGTATTTTTGACAGCCAATTGATATACGGGCCATGATGAGTTAGTAACAATAGATAACATGATACGTATCGAATTCAATTTGGAAATAGGAGAGAAGGTCTCCTCATAATCTATCCCATAGCACTGAGTATAACCTTTAGCAACGAGTCAAGCTTTAAGATGAGCAACTGATCCATCCAGGTTATGTTTCACCGAAAACACCCATCTACAACCAACCGGTCTTTTACCTTTCGGGAGTGATGCTAAGGAGCAGGTTTGATTTTCATATAAGGCGTGCCTTTCTTCATCCATAGCAGCCTTCCATCCTGGATGCTTCAGAGCCTCCTGATACAACTGTGGAATGGAAGTAGAAGAAAGAGAAGCAAGTAACTGAAAACACTCGGAAGACAAGCGATGGTGAGACATAAAATTTGAGATAGGATGCGAAGTAGTATAGGAATAACGTTCATTTCTTAAAGCAATGGGCCTAGTATCAAATTCAGGCCCAAACATAGGAGGAGAAGGACTTACCTTTGGTGGATCCGACAACTCCACAGGTGAAGGTATGGTCGATGCGTCAAGGGGTGGATTAATATCAACATTGAAAGGCACAAGCGGACACGGAGTGGTAGAAGGAAATGTCCATCTTAGAGGAGCATCATGGGAGGAGTAGAAGGAGGTGTCCTCACAGAAATTCACATCCTGAGAAACAAGCATCCTCTGAAGGATAGGATTGTAACAGACATAACCTTTCTGGGTACAAGAGTACCCCCAAAAAATGCACCTCATAGACCGAGGATCAAGTTTATGTTTTTGTGGGAAGTAACATGAACAAAACATGTACATCCAAGCACTTTAAGAGGAAGAGAAAATGGATCTTCACCATGAACTAAAATAGAGTAAAGAGTTTTATTATGAAGAACTGATGAAGGTAACCTATTAATAAGAAAGCATGCCATAAGTATAGCATGAGGCCAATAAAAATAGGGTACCTTCAAGGAGTAGAGGAGGCCACGAGCAACTTCAAGAAGGTGACGATTCTTCCTTTCAGCAACACCATTTTGTTGAGGGGTATAGGCACATGATATTTGATGGATAAGCCCATTACCCTCACAAAATGATTTTAATTCATTAGACAAATATTCCTTAGCATTATCAGACCTAAGGATTTGAATTTTCTTCCCAAATTGTGTCAATACCATACCATGAAAATTTTTAAACAAAGGAAGAATTTTTGAACGCTCTTTAAATAAATATAACCAAGTCACTCGGGTAAAATCATCAACAAAAATGACAAAATATTTAACTTGGGAAATATTTGAGACAAATAAAGGTCCCCATACATCCGAATGTATTAACTCAAAAGGAGCAACACTTGTAGTTGTAAGACGAGGAGAATATGTACTCCTAATGTGTTTACTTAATTGAGAAACCTCACAATTGAAATTAGAAAGTACTTTTAAAGACGGAAGCAAAGAACGAAGTGAAGAGGTAGACGGATGACCAAGCTGGTTGTGCCAAAGTTGGGCCTCGGATATAGTGGATGATAGGGCAACTAATGGTGGAAGAGTGAAGTAGTACAATCCCCCTTTTCATGGCCGTCACCAATCACCTGCTTCATAGTGAGATCCTAAAATATACAAGAAGAGGTGAGAAGGTGACAGAGCAATTCAACTATTTTGTTAATTGACTAACATAAAGCAAATTTAAAGGAAATTAAGGGACAAACAAAACATCTTGAAGAGGAATAGATGAGGTAAGAGAGGAGGAACCTTTGCCAAGGACCTTGGTTTGGGTACCATTAGCAATAGTAATGAATTTCTGAGGAAGACAAGGAGATAATGACTAAAACAAGTGTTTGTTACCTGACAGATGTTCGGAGGCCCCGAAGTCGATGATCCAAGAGGAAGAGGATGAAGAGGAAGAAAGCATACCCGAGGCAATAATAGTAGCGGCAATAGATAATGGAGGAATGGAGGATTCCTTTAAGGACTTCATCTTTTGATATGCAACATAGTCTTCAGTAGTGAGAGTCACATTTTTATGGCCCAATCAGGCTTGCCATGAAGTTTCCAGCATGTTTCCACAAGGTGGTTCTGACCACCACAGTAAGTGCAAAGTTGAGGAAGAGTATGGGAATTATTCTAACCAGTTCGACCACCTCTATTTTTTGCCCCCTTCATAGTTCTACCCCATTTCATATTTCTGCCCCGTCCTCAGTATGAGGATGATGTACCCCGATTGTCGGAGAACATAACCGATGGTGCATCAATATGAGGAGGGGATGGATCAGGTATCCGTAGTAATGTAGCACTGATGTCATTGAAGGATAAAAGAGCGGAGGAACTTAGAAGCTGGGTCTTCCCAACCTCAAGGTAAGGCTTAATATTTGACAAGCAAATAGTTACTGCCAAGGCTTCTCATCGTCGTTCTTGAACAACAATGTCAGTGGAGTATGGCTGAGCTATTTTCCATTCTACGAGAAGGCCCTGAAACTGGGCCAAATATTCATGAATGTTATCTCCATGTTTAGTATGCAACATACTTTGAAAGACATCATATACTCTTTGTAATGAGGCAGTACTCGAGTAAAGCTTAGCACAAGTGTCCCAAATGTCCTTGGCTGTTTCCAAGTGAACCACATTGTTAGCCACATGCACTTCCATGCTATTGATGAGCCAACTGATAACCATGTTATCATTTTTAACCCACTTGTCATAGGCTTCATCTTCTTCATCAATCGGAGGAGGGATTTTGATAACATGACTTAGAAGGTCACGAGTAATAAGAACCCTCTGTACCGATTGTGACCAGCTAAGGTAATTAGAGAGGCCTCTTAGTGGAATTATAGTAATGCGGAGTATGTCACTCATATTACTGGTGTGTCCACTCTCCATGATGAGGCAAGGCAAATGTGGATGACAAGGGTAGGGTCCTTCTTCAAATAACAATTACTCAATGTAATTTGAAGAACCCGTGTACCAAATCAGTGTTAATGTCCCTAGCCATGGATCTAGTAACTCGGCGAGGTAGTTGAGGATCCAACATGTTAAGAGGGTTCTTTGATCACTGTAATGAATAAAGAACCAACTTTTCTCTTGCTGTGATCATTTTGATTGAAAAGGAGTTTCCTTTTCTCATGTTCAGATACAACTAGAGTATTAATGGGACAGTTTAAGACCCAACGTATGAAACCCTTATCTGAGATTCAAGTCAAGGGGTAGGGTTTCTCTACCATGCAGCTGCTGGTCACGTAGGTAAAATAAACAGAATTCCTAACCCTTCTGCACTCGGAAAAAGATTTTAGAGTAACCTCTTGAAGGACACGCCAATCCAGCAAGTTGAGCTCCTTCTCCTTCTTGAAATTTTGAGTTTTTCGTGAATGAAGCAGGGTTCTCCTCCAGCTCGGAAGAGAGTGATTAACCCCTTTTCTCCTTCCTCTCACAATCAACCTAGATACCCAATGAATTCACCAATAAAACAATGAAAGTTCACGCCAAGTGTTACGGTCCCTGATCTAACACAAGGATTCATTGGGAAGATCTGGGATCTGCCATGGATTACCGTATGGATAGTAGGGATTTTAGGGAGAAATGGAGAATGAAAATGAAAGATCAAGCCAAAGGGAAGCTTGAAAACCCTAGAGCTCGTTGAGGAGAACTCTAAGCCTCTTTACGCTAGATTTAACCTAATTCTTAATACTTCAATGCTTGTGTTTCTCATTACTCTTACCCCTTAAATAGGGTTCACCCGGTTAGGGTTTAAGATAAAATATTACAAAAATACCCCTATAAATAAAATATTCCAAAAATACCCCTGTGGCCTAAAACTGAAATAAATAAAGTAAATTAAAGAAAACACTAAAATAATAATGTTATTGCGTGCATAACACCAAGAACCCAAAACTGGAAGCTATCAAGGAAACCTCTTTACCCTAAATTAACCTAATGTCAGACTTACTTTATTTCTCTTTCTTTAACCCTTAAATAGGGTATTTCACGCCATGATAGTTTAGGGCTATAAATCCCAACTATACCCCTACATCCAAGCTTATTACATAATCAATGAAAAGTTAACTAAAAACAACATAAAGAATGAAAGTTAAATTATATGACTCGGTGAGTCATTGTCTCCTCCTGTGAGTGACTAGGTGTGCTATTGAGTCCATAACATCAGTCTCCCCTTGGAGAAAGAGCTTTTCCGCAAGCTCGTAAGCTGGATAGACATGTTTTAAGGTTTCTAATCGCTCCCATGTAGCTGCTTTCGGGTCTGTAGCTGTCTACTGCACTAGAATGTCCCACTGATCATCGATCAAACGCGCCCGTAACAGCACGTAGGGTGTCAGAATGACGTGGCCCTTGTCGACTAGAGGAAGGAATGGAGGGGAAGTAGGCAGCGATCCCTTGTGTGGTTTCAAGAGTGAGACATGAAAACACATCATGCATCTTTGCCGTGTCAGGCAGTTGTAGTTGATAGGCTACCTGCCCTACGTGCCGAATAATGGCGAAAGGCCCAAAGTACCTGGGGGAGAGCTTATGACGCGACGGCCCTGCAATGGACTGCTGCTGGTACTGCCGTAGGCGTAACCAAACATAGTCCCCTACCTCGTAAGAGACATCCCGATGTCCCTTGCTGTATGCACTTGTCATCCGGTCCTGAGCCCACTCTAGACGGTTTGTAAAAGTCTTTTACACCGGATCTCGATCCATGAGGGCTTCATCAAAGGGGTCCATGTGGGTGGAGCCTCTGGTATAAGAGAGAAGCCAAGGGGGATCCCTCCCTTAAAGAACCCGAAAAGGAGATGTCTGCAATGTCGAATGGAACGAAGTATTGTAACAGTATTCTGCCCAAGGTAGCCACTGAACCCATTGTTTCGGTCGATCTCTAACAAAGCACCTGATATACATTTCGATGGTTCGATTAACCACCTCGGTTTGGCCATCCGTCCGAGGATGATATGCATACAAAAATTTTAATTTGGTGCCACTCAGGCAAAAAAAGTTCCCTCCAGAAAGTACTCGTGAATACCATGTTCCGATCACTGACAATAGTTTCTGGGATGCCATGTAATTGGACAATATGCTCCAGGAAAGAATGGGCCACTCGAGCTGTTGTGTAGGGATGAGCCATTGGAATAAAATGACCATACTCGGAGAACTGATTCACCACCACGAACAAAACTGATTTCATGACTAAAAGGGGAAGTCCCTCCACAAAGTCCATCGAAATATCGGCCCATACCTGAGTTGGGAGGGTGAGAGGCTGAAGAAGACCCGCGGATCTCAAATGCTCGGTTTTGTTTCGTTGACATACCTGACATGCAGAGACATATGTGGCAATGGAGGTCTTCATAGCCTGCCAATAGAAATCTGCCCGAATACACAACAACGTTTTTTGTAACCCCTCATGGGTCGAATCATGATAAGCCGAGAGAACAACTGGAATCAAATCGGATGTGGGAGGAAGGTAAATTCATTGTTTATAACAAATGAGTGAATCCTGTATTGACCACTTAGAATTCATCTTCCCCTCTGTAATCTGTCTGTGAAACTCATGTAGTTCTGGAAGTGTGACATGTGTATCCCGCACCATATCGAGGATGAGGAAACGAGGCTGGCTGACTGCATATATGAGCTGCTGGTGTTCAAAACGCCTGGACAAGGCATCCGTGGCCTTGTTTAATCTCCCGCACGATACTCAACTGAGAAATCGAAGCCCATCAACTTACTAATCCAATGCTGCTGTGGTGAAGTAGTGAGGTGCTGCTCAAGTAAGAACTTGTGACTATAATGATCAGTACGGATGAGAAAAGTGCGACCCCATAAGTAAGGCCTCCAGTGTTGGACTGCCTTGGCGAACCCGATTAACTCTCGTTCATATGCAGCCAATTTTTGATAATGAGTTGCCAACTATCGACTGAAATAAGCAATGGGGTGTGAGTGTTGCTGTAACACGGCCCCAATGCCCCCACCAGAAGCATCGCATTCTACCACAAATAAGTCATCAAAATTCGGAAGCTGTAAAACAAGTGTAGATGCAAGAGCACCTTGAAGCGCCTCAAAGGCCTGTGTGGCCTCCCCGGTCCACTGAAAGGAATTCTTTTTGAGGAGGGTTGCTAAAGGTGCTGCCAAAGGACCGTAATTTTGAATAAATTTTTGGTAATAGCCTGCTAGACCCAAGAACCCACGTAATGTTGAGCAAGACTGAGGCTAAGGCCACTCATGAATGACCTGAATCTTCTTGGGATCCACAGTTACCCCCTGATGTGAGATAATGTGGCCAAGGTAAGCAACATGAGATGCCCCAAATGAGCATTTGGATTTCTTCAAAAATAGTTGATGTGCTCGTAATAATTCAAACACAATCCTCAAATGTGCTACATGATCTTCTCGAGACTTGCTATATATGAGTATATCATAAAAAAACCCAAGTACGAATTTCCGAAGGTAAGAGCTAAATACCTCATTCATTAGCACCTGGAAAGTGGATGGAGCATAGGACAACTCGAAAGGCATGACCACAAATTCAAAGTGGCCGTGATGTGTGCAGAAGGCTGTTTTTTGAATGTCTGAGGGATGTATGCAAACCTGGTGATATCCAGACCGTAAGTCCAATTTGGTAAAGACCCACGATCCATGTAACTCATCGAGGAGCTCTTCCATGATCGGAATTGGAAACTTATCTTTCACTGTCTGCGCGTTCAATTCCCTATAATCAACACAAAAGTGCCATGTCCCATCATGTTTCTTCACGAGCAAGATGGGTGAAGAGAATGGGGACCTACTGCTGCGAATAAGGCCCTATTGTAGCATCGCCTGGCACTGTCTCTCGTTCTCATCTTTCTGAAGGTGAGGATACCAATACGGCCGAACAACTACCACATCAGACCCTGGTTTCAAACATATCCAGTGATCACAGTGTCTCAAGGGAGGGAGCCCTATAGGCTCGCAGAAATGGTCGGAGAACTCATCAATAAGATTATCAATAGTGTTGTTTGAATTATCCGGGGCTGTCAAAGAATGAATGTGCTATTGGTTGTCCACTTGACTTCCTTGTAGGAGTACTTGGCTACCGCGCAAGACAAAACTCATTGTTAATGCAGAGAAGTCCCACAGAATGGGTCCCAAGGTTTGTAACCATTTAATTCCCAACACCATATCAAAACCAGCCAGAGGAATGACAAAAAAATCAGCATGAAAAAAAGTAGTGCCAATAGAAAAATTTACCATCTTGCTGATTCCGTAGCTAGGAACCTTCTCCCCATTGGCCACTGAGACTGTGGCTGTCAGATGTGGAAGAATCTGTAACTGCAGGTGCTGAGCCACAGTTAAGCTAAGAAAATTGTGGGTACTCCCCAAATCCACTAGTCCCACGAGTTCCCGATCAATGACCTGAGCCCTGACTTGCATGGTTTTGGGCGATTTCTGCCCAGTAATGGCATGCAAGGATATTTTCGGTGTCTCTTCCTCTATCCTCTCTTCTATATCCTTTGTATCATTGACTTCATCCACTTCAAGCCAAAACAACCTTTTGCACTGAAGACCAGCCTGAAACTGTTCATCACAGTTGTAACACAGATTTTTAGACCGCCTTTTCGCCATCTCAGCACTTGTTAATTTTTTTATGTACTGAGGTGGATGACTGCTCGATCGTGTATTCCCTGACAAAGTATCACTCAGAGTGTGTCTGGGAGGAGGTGTTGTTGCCTGAACCCCCTGAGGATGATTGCGCCGTCCCTGCCAGGTGGAATAAGTGCTCCTTTCTCCTGACCATGGGGTTCATCTGTGCTGACTTTCTGTCGAAGTTCTAAAACACGGGAGATATTCATAGCGCAAGATAGGTTAATAGGTGCATAGAGCTCCACCTCAAGCTGTAATGCCTTAGTAAGGCCTACAGTAAATAGCGCTACTTGCTGATCCCCATGTACCATACTGGTTGCTCTTGCTAATTTTTCCTGGAACAACTGTTGATACTGCTCCACTAAGCCAGCTTGGCTTAACAAAACCAAATCCCCCAAAGGGTTGTTGTAAGTAGGAGGACCAAAACGGAGAGATCATAAATTATTAAACACATCCCATTCGACCACCTCTCTATCACGCTCAACTTGCTGAAACCAGAGTTGTGCTTCCCCCAGTAAGTGGAAGGTAGCCAACTATACTATATCATAAGCTGCTATTCTTTGATGGAGACAAAACATTTCGCACCGATACAGCTAGATCAAAGGATCTTCTGACCCATTATAAGTAGGGAAATCAAGTTTAGTATACCTGGGTACAGTGCCTCCCCTCTGGTTGAAGTGTCCCCCCGGGTTGAAGTGTCCTTGTTGGCCAGAGAAACTAGTGCGCCCAACAAACTCATCTCCCCCTCTGTTATGCGAATGGTCCCCTCCTCTTTGCTCTTGAATCGTGTTCCTTCCAGTTGTTAGACCAGTCTCTATGCTATCCATCCTTCCATTCAGTGTCTCCATATTGAGATCAATTTTAGAAAACCTCTCATGAATGCATCAAACTTTTTGTCATTATCTGCCAGGTTTTTGCGGATTACTTCCAACAATTCATTGTTGCTGATCTCCGCCGTGTTACCCTGCTCTGATACCAAGTTGTTATGGTCCCTAGCCATGGATCTAGTAACTCGGCGAGGTAGTTGATGATCCAACACGTTAAGAGATTTCTTTGATCACTATAATGAATAAAGAACCAACTTTTCTCTTGCTGTGATCGTTTTGCTTGAAAAGGAGTTTCCTTTTCTCACGTCTAGATACAACCAGAGTATTAATGGGACAGTTTAAGACCCAACGTATGAAACCCTTATCTGAGATTCACGTCAAGGGGTAGGGTTTCTCTCCCATGCAGCTCCTGGTCACGTAGTTAAAAAACCAGAATTCCTAACCCTTCTACACTCGGAAAAAGAGTTTAGAGTTACCTCTTGAAGGGCACGCCAATCCAGCAAGCTGAGCTCCTTGTCCTTCTTGAAAAGGTTACGCAACCCTCTCATCTCTTTCTGAGTTTTTCTTGAAAGAAGTAGGGTTAACCCCCTTCCTCCTTCCTCTCACAATCAACCTAGATACCCAACAAATTCACCAAGAAAACAATGCAAGTTCACGCTAAGAACCCAAAAGTGGAAGCTCGTCAATGGAACCTCCTTACCCTATATTAACCTAATTTCAGACTTACTTTATTTCTCTTTATTTAACCCTTAAATAGGGTATTTCACGCCATGATAGTTTAGGGCTATAAATCCAAACTATACCCCTACATCCAAGCTTATTACATAATCAATAAAAAGTTAACTAAAAGCAACATAAAGAATGAAAGTTAAATTAGATGAATCGGTGAGTCATTGTCTCCTCCTGTGAGTGACTCGGTGTGCTATTGAGTCCATAAAAATCAGTCACCAACAATAGAGGGATAAGGAGAACAAAATTTCTTCACGAGAGTAAGCAGCAAATTATCAACAAATTTGTGCTTTTGGCAGGTGAGAATAAGATCCAGCCATCACTCAATTCCTCTTATATTCTTAAAGGAAAAACACAAAGAGGAGAAGGTAGATGCAACCGCTTAGGACTTAATCCAAACTCCAACACAAACCAAGAGAAAAAAAATATATTTAGAGAAAACTTAGAGGTAAATCAAGACACTCAAACGGAAATTTATCTTTAGCTCATGGGAATACTTCAACGTAAAAAAAAAAAATGCAATTGTTGAAGTTCAAGAGAAACAAAAATAAAAGGGATAAGTGACTGCTAGAATTTCATCAAACGTATAATGGGCATCCAACAACATAACACCATCCCATGAGAAACATCAAGTGGGAGAAGTTACACAACATGTGCTGGAATTCTACCTCAAATAAAATTGATCCAAGTTACATAAAGGTAACTGAATCTCAAACATCAATCTTGATAAGACACAAGTAGCAACTGATCTTGATCAAGCTTGTAATTGATCTACAAGAAGATCAAGATTATAATATCATTTTAGTCATAAAAATAAATCTTCACAACATATGAAGATTATCTTGACTTGATGTGATTCAAAGTTCAAGAAGAAGAAAAAAACGTAAAGAAGGAGTATGTAAATAAGAACAAAAACAAATATAAAGAAGAAGAGAATTAACTTATCTCTTCATGGCAGAACTCCTTCTTTTACTAACTTATTGGATAGATTTCATAACTACTTCATCAAGTGGGATCCTAAACTCGTTGCTCTGATACCATGTAGAATTTAGGATCCCATGAGAAAGACTTTAGATCAACGAGGAAGAAGAAGAAGAAGAGAGAAAGGAGAGGAGAAGAAGAAGAACGTGGAAGGAGAGAGTTAGGATTATGGGAATAAGGGTTTGTGTCAAATAAGAAGAAGGAGGGCTAGACGAATTTGTGGAAGGAGAGGAGAGGGCTTCAATTCTCTACCTCTTAGCCAATGCCTTTATTTATAGTTTTACAATGCCCTTAGGCCTAAAACTTGATAAAACAAAAGACATAAAAGGAACAAATATTTACACATTTATGCCATCTTTATGGAAAGTACCGTATTTTACATATATGTCATTCCTTTGACGTGTGGGCTTCTTGTCTTGAGCTTGTGGGCTTGAGCCCATCTTCAACCAAATCTCTACCATATAGAACCCTAAAAGGGGTGGATTTATATGCGGAGTGGAAGGAATTGTTGTAACAATACTGAGCCCACGGTAGACACTGCACCCAATTTTTTGGACGATTGCCCACAAGGCATCGGAGATACATCTCGATGGTGCGGTTAACCACCTCTATTTGGCCATCTATTTGAGGATGATATGATGATGAAAATTTCAGCTTCGTGCCGCTCAGACGAAAGAGTACTCGCCAGAAAGTGCTGGTAAAGACTTCGTCCCGATCACTGACAATGGATTCCGGAATACCATATAAGCAAACAATGTGGTCGAGGAAGGTTTGTGTTATGGACTCCATAGCATCTAGAGTTACTAGTAGACAAGGGGGTTAAATTATGTAATTTTCAGGTTTATGCAATTAGCAGGGTTAGATGTAATTTCCTTTAATTTCGTGGGCCATTGCTTGGCCTTTGCTTGTGTTGGTCACCCTAATCCTCTCTTATATGGATGACGGGTTCTTGAATGAAATTAAGCATTGATCCAGTAGTTTAGCCAATTCGTCAAATTCTCTCTCTAACGAGGTCCAAGGTGTAAGCTTCCTTTGAAAGCTTACTTTCTCACAGCAATAGGGCATTCCAAGAATTCCAAAGCCTCCTCAACAACGCAGTTCAATCTAGAACCAAGAGGGGATCGTCGGGTGACTCAATCCATGGCAAGGAAGCTTAAAAACGTGGTCAGGCACTACATCGTGAGTTCGAATCCCGGTGAGAGTCTTGAGCGGCAAGAGTCCTGTGTGGAGGGGGCGACCTAGCAGATACTAGAGTGGGCCACCGCTAGTGTAGGCCACCGTGGACGTTGGCTCATGAAGGTGGGTGTGTTGTTGTGGTCCTGGGTTAAGTAATTATGCCTTCCGCTCCTAACAGGCCAGTCTTTTGGGTAGTATTGGCTAGGTGCTTAACTGTGCTACTTGGGATGTTGTATAGGGGTGTACCATTGGAATAAAATGTGCATACTTGGAAAACCTATCGACCACCACAAATAATACCGATTTGTCAACTGCTTGGGGAAGTCCATCGATGAAGTCCATAAAAATATATGCCCAGACTTGGGTAGGGAGCGCGAGAGGTTGAAAAAGACCTGTTGGACTTAAGTGTTTGGCCTTGTTGCATTAAAATACCTGGCATGTTGTGACATATGTGGCAATGATGGTCTTCATGGCCTGCCAATAAAAAATTGCCCGGACAATATGCAATGTTTTTTGGATGCCTTCATGTGTGCTATCATGGTAGGCAGAGAGGATGGCTGCAACCAAATCGGAAGTGTGTGGTATATAAATTCGTATTTTGTAGCAAATAAGTGAATCATGGATGGACCACTTAGAATTCATCATCCCCTCTGTAATTTTTGCATTCAACTCCTATAGGGCTAGAATAGTGGCATGCGTCTCCCGAACATAGTCTAATATGAGGAAACGAGGCTGTCTGGTAGCATAGATAAGCTGCTGCTTCTCCAAACGATAGGACAAAGCATTTGCAACCTTGTTTAATCTCCCAGAGCGGTACTCTACCAAAAAATTAAATCCCATCAACTTACTGATCTAGTGCTGCTGTGGAGAAGTAGTGAGTTGTTGTTCAAGCAAGAATTTGAGGCTATAATGATCAGTGTAGATGAGAAATGCACGGCCCCTTAGGTAACGTCGCCAGTGTTGGATAGCCTTGGCCAACCCGATTAATTCTCGTTCATACATGACCAATTTTTTATTCCGTTCTGCCAACTGCCTTCTAAAATATGCAATGGGGTGTGAGTGCTGCTGTAAGACGACCCCAATGCCCCCACCGGATGCATCACACTCGACCACAAATAACTCATCAAAATTGGGAAGTTGTAGTATGGGTGTGGAGGTGAGAGCTAGTTTGAGTGCCTGGAAGGACTGTGTGGTTTCCTCATTCCAAATAAAGGAATTTTTCTTGAGGAGACTGGTCAATGGTTCTGCCAAGGGCCCATAATTTTGGATGAATTTGTGATAGTATCCGGTTAGGCACAAAAATCCTCTCAAAGCTGAGATATTCTAGGGTTGTGGCCAATCGCTAACTGCTTGAATCTTCTAGGGATCAATAGTAACCCTTGCATGGGATATAATATGGCCAAGATCTGCAACATGTGAATTCGCAAAAGAGCATTTTGATATCTTCAAATACAGCTGGGGGCGCATAATAATTCAAATACTACTCGTAAATCTGCTAAATGATGTTCCCCGAACTTGTTGTATATGAGTATATCATACAAAAAAACACAAATATTCTTAGATAGTTACGGACTACCTCATTCATCAACACCTGGAAAGTGGATGGGACGTTTGATAACCCAAACGGCATCACCACAAACTCAAAATGATTGTGATGTGTGCGAAAAGCCGTCTTCTTGATGTCAGATGAGTGCATACGAAGCTGATGATATCCTGAGCGCAAGTCCAATTTGGTGAAGACCAATGAACCATGTAATTCATTAAGGAGCTCCTCCATGACCGGTATAGGGAATTTATCCCTCACAGTTTGGGCATTTAATTCCCTATAATCGACACAAAATCACCATGTGCCATCATGTTTCTTCACGAGCAAGACTGGTGAAGAGAATGGGGAGCGGCTACTGTGAATAAGGCCCTGTTGCAGCATGGCCTGGCACTACTGTTCGATTTAATCCTTCTGGAGATGTGGATACCAGTACGGTCTAACCACCACCACATCTTAACCTAGTTTTAAATAGAACCTATGGTCACAGTGCCTCAAGGGAGGCAATCCAGAAGGCTCGTGGAGGAGGTCCAATAACTCGTCGTGGAGTTTTTCCATTGAGTTGTCCGCTTGGTCGTGTGTGTTGATGGTATGAAGGTGGTGGGGCTTGTCCACTTGAGTGCCCTATAATAGCACTTGGCATCCACCCATTGTAAAGCTCATAGTTAAAGAAGAGAAGTCCCACAAGATCGGTCCCAATGTTTGTAATCATTTGATGCCCAATACCATATCAAATCCTACCAACGGGATGACAAAAATTCTGAATGAAATAAAGTCGTACCAATTGAGAATTTTACGACTTTGATGATCCCATAGCTAGGGACTTTCTCCCCATTGGACACTGAAACCGTGGCTGTTGGGTGTGGATGGAACTGCAGGCGAAGATGCTAGGCAGTTGTTAAGCTGACAAAATTGTGTGTACTTCCCGAGTCCGAGGAGTTCCTAGTCCAAGACTTGAGCTCTGACTTGCATAGTTTTGGTAGATTTCTACCCAGTAATGGCGTTCAGAGAAATTTCTGGTGGGTCCTCCTCAATAGGACCATCACTGTAGTCTGTTTCCTCGACTTCTTCTACTTCTAGCCAGAACAACCGTTTACATTGGTGGCCTGCCCTGTATGGTTCATCACAGTTGTAGCACAGGTTTTGGACCTCTGTTCCGCCATCTCCAAACTTATTAATTTTTTCATATATTGCGGTTGTGGATTACCAGCGCATGTCTCAATTGCGAGAGTAGTGATCGGATTATTTTTGGGCGGTGGTAATGCTGGATGGGCCACCTGAGGGGAAGTATTTTGCCTCCCTTGACAAGGCGTAGAAGTGTTGCCGTCCCCTTGCCAAACTGGTCTTCGATGTTCAAGCCATTGCCTTTGTTCCATTGCTCAAGCTAAATTCATTGAAGGTGAGTGAAGTTCCACCTCTAACCTCAAATATTCAGTGAGGCCTGTTGTAAATAAGTTGACCTATTGGTCTACCAGCACCAATCAGCCAGCTCGAGCTAATTTTTCTTGGAACTGTTTTTTATACAGTTCAACAGACGCAGTTTGTCTCAACAGCACCAAATCTTTCAAGGGGTTGCTGTTGGTGGGAGAGCCAAATCTAATTGTGCATAACTCTTTAAATTCCTCCCAATCCAGCACTAGTCTTTCTAGTTCCACTTGATGAAACCATAGTTGTGCCTCATCTAGCATGTGGAAGGCAGCTAGTCCCACCTTGTCAAGACAGTTTTCAAAAGGAATTACCAACAACACAGATTTTGACTGGTGATCTATCGTGATCTCAGCCATACTCACTGCTGGCATTTATTTCTTCCAAATTAGAATCATCTTCCTGGACTCACGCTAGCAAATCTCTGTGTAACTATCTCTACTATTCCATCCCGGACGTTGCTGATTTCTCAACAGCTTGGATCGTTCCTCTATCACTGACTATAGTTGTTGGTTCATTGATGGCTCATTGCTAGACCTCTTTTGTGTTTTGGTTGATGTCATATTTTTTGTCAGACTTGCCGCAATTAGTGTCGTAATTGATCAGCAGTCCATCTCCATCCCCGATGCTACTTGGCTGGGATGTCTTTAAAAGTTATTGGTTCATCGTTGTTTCCATCCAAAGCTTTGAAAAGATTTGTTGTCTAGTTGTTATCTTGCTACCTCTTTCTGAAACCAGCCTTTGTACTGCTGTTTCATTACTGCCGAACTGGCTAGTTAGGGATTGATCTCCGTTCTGTCATTGTTGTGCTATTGCCTTTGTCAGATCACTATTGATTTGTTATGGTCCCTAGCCATGGATCTAGTAACTCGACGAGTCAAATAAGGATCCAGCACTATTAGAGGGTTTCTTAACACGTTTTTGTGAAAGAAACTCTCTTTTACTTCCCTCAAACGTTATAATTGAAAAGGAGTTTCCTTTTCTCAATTATAGATGCACCAAATCAATCAAGAGACTGTTTTAAGGATCCAATTATGAAACCCCACTTTATACCTCACGTCAATGAGTAGGGTTTCTGAATTCATGCAACTACCAATGTTGTATGTAAAGAAGGCAATCTATAGCTCTTCTAAACTCGGAAAAGATAGATAAAAATACCTCTTGAAGACCTCCTTCAATCATCAACTCGAAAACCTCTTTCTTGATGCTAAGGCCCACGCAAATCCTCCTTCCCTCACTGCTGGTTCGTGGAAGAGATGGATAACTATTGCAGCTTGGAAGAGAAGGATGATTCCTCTTCATTTTCCTTCCACAATCTCCTCAAAGACTCCCCAATGGATGTAGCAAACCACCAAGGATAGTTCATGCCAAGAACCCTAGGATAGGGAACCTAGCAAGAACCTAATTACTCTATTTTACTCTAAATCCAAACTTACCTTATTTCTCATTCCTTACCCTTTAAATAGGGTCATTCACGTCAAGATAAGTTAGGATTAGGTTTATAAATCCCAACTATAACCCTACCTTCAAGTCTTATTACATAATCAATCAAATTCGAAATTAAAAGCAACATAAGTAATAAAAGTAAAATTAAGTGACTTGGTGAGTCATTGTCTCCTCCTCTGAGTGACTCATTGTGCTATTGAGTCCATAACATGATTCACCTTCAACTCATCCTTGGGTGTTAGGGTTGACAAGTTCAAGTGCATTGGAAAACAGATTCCAGTGTTAGTGCCCCAAAATGAAAAATATGATATAAACAAGAGAATTAGTAACTTTTTATAATATACTTAAATAGAGCATATACCTAAACAGATAATTAACCAAAATAAGCATGGTTACTACACTAATAAGTGATTTAATGTGTAGTATTAAAATATATTAATAAACTAATTAATGAAAGACTATATTATATTGCTTAATGATTACAATTTATTTTAAATTAATATAATAATTACGTGTGACTAGAATAAATTATAAATAAATAAATAAATAAACTAAAAAATAACTTAAGAAAATATAATAAATAAATAAATTAATTAATTGAACAGAATAAATAAAAAAATTATTTTATTAATAACAAAAGATGGAGTTTTTATGTACTATTAATTAATAATATATTTTTTTAAAATAAAAATTGATTAGTTTAATTAATTTAAAAATGAGATAATTAAACCAAAATAATTGATCAAATGCTCTCTTTAACAATATTTTAATTACCAGTCTTAAATTTATAATTTAATATAGTAATAAAATTAATGAATAATATATATATATATATATATATTATTTTATTAATAAACTAGGATAAATTATTAATAACATATATATAAGAAAATGCTCGAAAATGAATCGAGTTACTCGTAATAGTCCACAATTTATAGCATAAAAGCAAACATATATGCCTTGGAATATAAGAATGAGTTCGTGCAATTAATATTAAAATCATCAACTTATAAGTTTAGTACATACAAACGAAAAAACTAATTATTCAAAAGCAATAAGATACAACCATCCATGATCATTCCACATACTAGTCGCTATGGCATCTTGAAATTGTGTTGCTCTTGTGGATTCTAATGCACGCCGCCTCCGCATGTTTGTTGATAAGTTGTTTTCATCCATAAGATCATCACTATCATCACTATCTTCTTCCTCATTTACACCTGCTTATCGAACCTCATCACCTCCTCCACCATTCTCATCAACCGAATTATTATCTTCCAATTCAAACATATCATTGTAATCCTCTCTATGTATATAGTTATGTAATATGCAACAAGCTATTACAATTTTTATCTCGATCTTATAAGAAAATGGAGGAGCGCCTTTCAACATTTGAAATTGAGTTTTTAAAGTACCAAAAGTTCGTTCAATAGTATTCCTCAAAGATGAGTGCTTTTGGTTGAATAGCTCTTTATCATTTCTTGGAAGGTTGTCTCCAAATTCTTGTAGATGATAACGAGTTCCTCGAATGGAGCCAAATTTTTTTTTGCATATTTGCATAACCAACATCGACTAGATAATATTTACCTACATTAAAAAATATATTCCACCTAAAATAATTGAAGATAATAATAGATAAAAAGATATTGAATAGAAATATTATTTACCTTCAGGTACAAAGAATCTATCTTCATGAATCAATGCATTCATCAGTACACGGGAATCAGTTGTTGATCCCACCTATCCAACAAGTACAAAAGTGAATTGCATGTCAAATCTACATGCTGCCATCACATTTTGTGAGAGATAACCCTTTCTGTTCCAGAACCTTTATTGTTCTTCAAGTGGGATGTTTTCTTTGATATGAGTTCCATCATTTGCCCCAATACAATCCTAATTATACCATTTCAATTAATACAAACTCTATATATTAATCTAAAATTTTTCATTAGAGGCCAAGTGATGTTACCTTCGGGTGAGTGTGTTCTGAAGGCCCTTTGATATAATTAGATTGAAGTTTGATAATAGGATTCAACACCTTATTGAAATACCTACTTATGGTCCATTTTGATCTATCAAACATCTCTGCTATGACAATATACGATTGTTGTTGACCAACAGTTAGGAGAAAATATGTAAGTTGTTCTTCCATTGAAATGGTCTTTGAGGGTGATAACAATCCTTTACTATAAAGTATCTCTGCCAATTTATGAAACACAATTTGATTCATCTTGTAAACTTTTCAAAATTGAATTGGTGATATTTCTAATGCCTTTTACAAATAAATCGGATCACCATTCCCATGAGGACGTGGTGCACGTCTATTCCTATGGCTGAGATAGTATTTTCCCATGATGTAACAAACTTAAATTATGCACGCAATAACATTGCTAAGTTGTTTAGAGTCTAATTAATTTTTTTTCTTTGCTTTACTTTCTTTTATTTCAATTAAAGAAGTAATAGGCCACAAGGGTATTTTTGTAATATTTTATCTCGAGCCTTGTAAGGGTGAACCCTATTTAAGGGGTAAGAGTAATCGGAAAAGGCAAGTCTTGATTTAGAGTAAACTAGGGTTTTGAGTTCTCCTCAACGAGCTCAGGGTGTGCGTTCTCCTTAACGAACCTAGGGTTTTCAAGCTTTCCTTCGGCTTGATTTTTTTCTTTCTCTTCTTCCCCCCTACGAATCGTTGTGTTATCCAGGACCGTAACAACTGGTATCAGAGTGGGAGCACAATGATCGATTCTTCAACCCGAGAGGAAATACCGACCATACTCCAGGAATTGCGTACAACAGTATCTGAGATGCATCAAGAATTGCGCACAGAGGTTTTAGAATTGTGTGATGAAATGCATGAATCTTCCATTACAATTACTGCAATTGAGAGGCATCTCGCTACTGCAGAAAAGAAGGTCATACGACCTAAACTCACTCGAGCAGACGCTGTCTCGGATGGGGAAGAAAGGCGACGGGCCAGAAAAATTCAAGGAAATTCCAGAGGCACAGTCCAGAGCTTGGAAATCCAAAATTGGGGACCCAACGTCGGTAATGGCTGATTTGGGTTCAGCCTGAACAACCCCCTTCTCATGCAAAGCAAAAGAGGAGAGGGAAAAATCCCGAGCTACTTCTGTCTCGGATAAATTTTGACCTCACCTCTCCAAGCTTCTTCGAACGGAGAAACCTCAAAGGGCTGTTGTTCGCCATTGAAAAAAGGTGAGGCTCCGTCGGAAAAAAGTTGGTGGGCTTTGGCTTTAGGACAATTTGTCTCACTCTCAATCTCACTCTTGGTCTCAGCACCACAGCGGGAACCCAACTTTAATGATTGTTGGGGTAAGTTTATCCGATGAATTTCTCCGATTTTTGTGTAGCTTGTTCTCCAGTCCCTCAATTTTTTTAGAACACACTCTCGAATTGCGTTAAGGGGGTGCCATTGGACAGAGAAATAGAAAGGTAACTCCCATTTTGATGGAGTTTCGGCTTATGTGTTTGAAATACGAGATGGGAATTTTTTGTTGATTCCGGGAATGGTAGAATTTTTTCTATGGGTGATTTATTTTTCTATTGATGAGAACAACACCAGTGAGTCTGTTCTTCGTCAATTTGAAAATGTTGTGCTTAATTTTTTGGGACCCTTGTATGCTGCTTGGCCATTGTTCGTGGCAATTATTCAACCAGGTGTGAATTCTGGAAATGCGAGAGTAGCCAACGGGACCCTTGTATGCTGCTTGGCCATTGTTCGTGGCAATTATTCAACCAGGTGTGAATTCTGGAAATGCAAGAGTAGCCAACGGGAGAAATAATGGTGAGACTGTTAGATTGAATAGTTTGACGAATTGCCTACTTGTTGTTGCTATTGCAGTGCAGAAAGGGAAATGGGTTCATGGTTATATTATTACGAATGGAGTTTCCTTGAATTCATTACTAGGACTTTCTTTGTTGGATATGTATGTGCAATGTGGGACTAATGTTCGTTGTGTATTTAATGATTACCTGCCGTTGATCTAATCTCAAATGAAATCTTAGGTGGCAGAAGGGTTGTCTTTGCTAAAGAAGGTCTTGATACAACTGATTTTAAGAAATTGTTGGCAGATAGGGAGACTCTCAATGATGAAGGTTCTCTTGGCCATAATTTGCATGTAATGCTGGGAGAAGGGACTAGCGGTGTCTGCTTCAGTATTATGGAAGTTGATACTACTTTAGTAGCAAATGAGAAAATGACCAATGATAACACATTAGCAATGGATTGTAAGTTTGAAACTCTTTGTGGTGGAACAAGTCCTGTTGGAAAAACTAGGAATTTTGTGTGTAAAGAAGTATAATACACGGAAAAATATGATCATTAGAATTCTGAAATTTCCAACTTGATAATGGTAAAGGATTCATCAGCTTGTGAAAATTCTGAACTACATGAATCTTAGAATTCCATCAGAGAAGGGAAAACTCTTGGAAGTATGGTAACTTCCGATGTCATTACCAATTCTTCTAGTATCAAAGTGGAGGTTGTACCAGCACTAAACATGATTTTGTAAATTTAACTGGTAATAAAGAGATAGAAGATGGTGAGCTTTCTGATGATTCAGGAACTTCAAGTCAACTACTGGACTCACTTCTTGAAGTTGCTTCTACTTCTAAAGAGAGGGTAGAAAGCAAAGGACCATCTTATTGATACAACCCGATAACAAGAATAAATATTTTCAAGCCAAAGAAAAGTAATCAATGAACCTTCACTACTGAAATCGAAAGAAATAGACTCTCCTCGAGTCGACGATGAATCCTCGACAACGCTAATGAACCCCCAATATCCATAATCATTGAGCACACTCACAATAAAGATGAAAACGGAAACTCCTCTATCGAAATCGAAGTAGAACTCATCGGAAATAGTCGCTGATAACCACTGGTATTCGAGAGACCAGTACTCTCCCTGAGCCATGCTCTGAAGACAAAATGACACGCCCCCCTTCTTCCTCAATTCTCGCTCAAATTCCCCCTCACCCCCCCCCCCCCCCCCCCCCCCCCCCCCCCCCCCCCCCCCCCCCTGAACCTCTAAAAATTATAAAATTCCAAAAATGGCCCCACCCACCCTTAATCACTGTTAATGCCACTAATTATCCTTCAACTGTTGTTTACTCCTTCTAGAGTAAGTAGCACTAATTTGGGGTTTATAGGGTTTAGGTAGGTCCTTCCATTGCACCAAAACCTCCAACAGCTGATGACCATTTTTTTCCACTCTTTGTATATTCAAAATGGCAGTAGGTTCAACCAACATCTCTAATTCAGCAGTCAATTGTGGAGGAAGAATTGAAGATGAATGTGATATTCCTTTTGCTCGACGAAGTTGGGAGACATGAAACATCGGATGCCCGAAGGACTCTTATGGGAGTTGTAGTTTGTAAGCAACTCTTCCAACTAGTGATACCACCTCAAAAGGTCCATAAAAACGTTTTGCCAACTTCTCATTGCGCCGAGATGCCAAGGACCGTTGCCGATAGGGCCTGAGTTTTACAAACACAAGATCCCCAACCTGAAATTCTTCATCCCTCCTTTTAAGATCAATCATGGACTTCATTCGCTGCTGAGCCCGCAGTAATTGCATCTTCAAATTATCAAGATACGCATCCCATTCCTCTAACATTTGCTCGACTTTAGAAACTTTAGTTGTCCCAGACTTATAGTGCAATAAGGATGGAGGGTCACGTCCGTATAAGACTCAGATTGGACTGGTACCTGTAGAAGAATGGAAGCTGGTGTTATACCAATATTCCGCCCATGACAACCATTTTGCCCAAGTTTTTGGTCTATCAGAAGAAAAACATCAAAGATAAGTCTCCAAACACCTATTAACCACTTCAGATTGACCATCTGTTTGAGGGTGGTAGGCGGTGATGTGCCTAAAATCAGTTCCTTGGAGATGAAAGAGTTCCTGCCAGAAATGACTCATAAACACCTTGTCCAGATCCAAAACAATAGACTTGGGCACCCCATGCAATCTAATCACCTATCTCACAAATAAATCAGCCACAGTTTTTGGCTGTAAATGGGTGCCGCAACACCAAAAAGTGAGCATACTTGCTCAACCTATCCACCACCACCATAATAGTATCAACACCCTCTGATATGGGCAATCCTTCAATAAAGTCCATGGTCAAATCCTCCCAAACCATCTCTGGTAAGTCAATAGGTTGTAGAAGACCAGTTGGGGACATTGCTAAGTGTTTATTCTTTTGGCAAACCTCACAATTTTGAACGAATTCAATCACTTTTTGTTATGCATGCAATAACATTATTATTTTAGCTATTTTATTTAATTTACTTTAATTATTTCAGTTTTAGGCCATAGGGGTATTTTTGGAATATTTTATTTATGGGGGTATTTTTATAATATGTTATCCTAAACCCTAACGGGGACCCTATTTAAGGGGTAAGAGTAATGAGAAATAAAAGCATTGAGAATTAGGTTAAATCTAGCATAAACAGGCTTGAGATCACCTTCTTGGTCTCGAGGTTAGGGTTTTCCTCAAAAACCCACGTATTCTCTCATCCTCCATTGATCTTCGTCTTCCCCATGTCTTCCTACTATCCCTACAGTAATGCATTGAAGACCCGTAACCCATGGCAGATCCCAGATGCTCCCAAAGAATTCTTGTGTCAGATCCGGGACCGTAACAACTGGTATCAGAGTAGACGTTACGTCCCGACTTCGAGTCCCCGCGTGCGTAGGTGGACCGCACGCCCTTGGTGGGGCGCCATAAGGGAGTATGGGCTCCTGACCCGGTCCCCGTTGCTGTGTTAAGGCCGCCGTGGTCGTCGGCTCGGGAGGGCGGGGTATACTGTTATGGTTCTGGGGTTAAGTACTTATGCCTTCTGCTCCTAACAGGCTGGTCTTTTGGGTAGTATTGGCTAAGTGCTTAACATTTGGTATCAGAGCTAAAGCCGCACAACGGAGATGTTATAGTCCTGGGTTAAGTACCTATATCTTCCGCTCCTAACAAGCCGGTCTTTTGGCTAGTATTGGCTAGGTGCTTAACATTTGGTATCAGAGTAGGCGTTATGTCCCGATTTCGAGTCCCCGTGTGCACAGGTGGACCGCACGCCCCTGGCGGGGCGCTGTAAGGGAGTATGGCCTCTTGACCCAGTCCCGTTTCTGTGTTAGGGCTGTCGTGTAGTAGAAGCTATCTCGGACGGGCAGAACGGCCGGGACCGTAACTGGTATCAGAGCGGGAAAACAATGGGTTATTCTATATCCCAAGAAAGATGGATTGCTGGAAGAAATACGAGCATGGTTAGATGCTTCCATTGAACTTTATGCAAGGGAGTAACTTGTTGTTGCAGCAAAACAGGTCACACGACCTCAAATCTCCGACGGGCAGAACGGTCCATGGCCGAAAAAATAAAAAAATTCATCTTTAATACCGATCGAAGTCCCTGTTGCAGAGGCGGACGTTGATGAGCAAAAAGGCAAGGCATCTAAAACATTCAAAATTTCCCCGCAAGAAGATCCATAGCTGCACTACGGGGATCACGATTTGGGGCATTCAGTAGGGTTTTCTGCCAAGACGTCGTCGGTGGTGGGCGATACTGGTGCGACACCAAATCCGACTACCGGGGCCTCAAAATCTCTATGAAGGATCCAAAAAATCTGAAATTAGTCCTCCCCTGCTCACAACAAGCCACACTCCGTTCCGCACGGGAGAGGAAAAAAAATTTTCGGCCATTCCGATTGGGAAATATTTTTGAGAGTCTGTCTCGGCAAATTTCCAAGCGGCGAAGCCTCCAAGGGCTATTGTTCACCGCAGTAGCAGCATGAGACTTCATCAGTGAAATTTTCGCCTTGTTCGGGGCCGTGAGGATTGAAGACGACCGTCGCCCGCCTTCATCGGCGCCCTGAGGGAAGGAGTAGCTGTCGACAAGGTTATCGTACTTATCGACAGTCGCTATGTTCTGGATCGGCAAGATGATACGACAGTTTTCTGATATCCGAAGACTCGTCGGCAAAATTTCCGCCAAAGGAAGAAGATGGCTTCAGATTCAAATTTTCCTAAGTTAGGAAAATTTAATCAGTGCACGAAGCTGAGTCGCGCGCCGGACTGGGGTTCCTGAACTGAGTCAACCCAGGCTAACCGGGCCTAAAAAAAAAAAAACTCCAATTTTGGGCGTCCAGAGGGGGGGGGGGGGGGGGGTCATAGCTATTGTGGATGCTACTTTGGCACCGGTGGAGACGTCGACATATAGACACTACTTCCGAGCTTGAGGACAAGCTCGTCTTCCAAGGGGGGTGTAATGTTATGCACAGAATAACATTATTATTTTAGTTGTTTTCTTTAAATTACTTCAATTATTTCAGTTTTAGGCCACAGGGGTATTTTTGGAATATTTTATTTATAGGGGTATTTTTGTAATATTTTATCCCAAACCCTAACGGGGACCCTATTTAAGGGATAAGAGTAATGAGAAATACAAGCATTGAGAATTAGGTTAAATCTAGCGTAAACAGGCTTGAGATCACCTTCTTGGTCTCGAGGTTAGGGTTTTCCTAAAAAAACTACGTATTCTCTCATCCTCTTTTGATCTTCGTCTCCCCCATGTCTTCCTACTATCCCTACAGTAATGCATGGAAGACCTGTAACCCGTGGCAGATCCCAGATCCTCCCAAAGAATCCTTGTGTCAGATCCGGGACCGTAACACTTTTTTCTTGATACCCAGCCAATACAAGTCCGCAACCATTCTTCTATATGTTTTAACCTCTCCCGAATGTCCCCCAATATGTGTGCAGTGGTATTCATGCAATAAGGTTGGAATTAAGGACGAAGTCACAGATAAAACCAACCTACCATTGTAAAAGAGCTACCCATGTTCAACTTGAAACCTTACCACCTTTTCACCAGCTGCCAATTGTGTGATAATTTGTTGTAAGAATGAGTTCGCGGCCACTTCTTGTTGTAAAATATCCATATCCAGCCATTGCACCCGAGACACTGTAGCTATATTCATCATGTCAGGTTTGCGAGAGAGTGCATCCGCCACTCTATTACTTGTCCCCTGTTGATATTGAATGTCAAAGTCATAGCCCATCAATTTCACCAACCAGCGTTGATATTCCACACTTACGAGACGCTGTTCCAGCAAGAATTTTAAACTTTGCTAGTCAGTTCACACCAAAAACCTCCTTCCCAGCTGGTAAGGACATCGTTTTGGAATAACCAACACAATGGCCATTAGCTCTTTTTCGTAAATAGACTTCAATTGGGCTCGTTCACTCAATGCTTGGCAAAAAAATGCAATCGGCCGTTGATCTTGCTGGAGAACAGCCCCTAGCCCACATCCAGAAGCGTCGGTCTCCACAATAAACAACTTCAAAAAATCAGGTAGAGCCAAAACTGGTACCGTAGTCATGGCTTCCTTCAAAAGCTCAAAAACCCCGGTGGCTTCATCCGACCACCCAAACGTATCCTTTTTTAATTGATCAGTCAAGGGTCTTACAATATCTCCATAACCCGAAACAAATTTCCAATAATATCCTATAAGACCAAGGAAACCCCTTAGTTCCTAAAGTGTAGTTGGTGCGAGCCAATCAACTATAGTCTGTATCTTACTCGGATCAACTGACACCCCTTCTCTAGAAATGATATGTCCCAAGTACTCTATCTGTTCTCTCCCAAAAAACGCTTCGTAGAATTAGCATACAACCTGTGTTCTAATTTCTCCAAAACGGCCACTAAATTATCAGAGTGAGCACTCCAACTGGGACTATATATCAAAATATCATCGAAGAATACCAATAAAAATCGCCGGAGAAAAGGTTTGAATACCTCATTCATAAGGGATTGAAATGTAGCCGGTGCATTGGTAAGCCCAAAAGGCATGACCAACAATTTGTAGTGTCCTTCATGAGTCCGGAAAGCTATCTTGTGTACATCACCCGCTTTCATTCTGATTTGGTGGTATCTCAACTTCAAGTCCATCTTTGAAAAGACTTGTGCTCCATGAATATCATCTAACAACTCATCGATCACTGGAATGGGAAACTTATCCAGAATAGTCTCCTTGTCAAGGGCTCTATAGTCCACACAAAATCTCCAACTTCCGTCTTTCTTCTTGACTAATAGCACGGGGCTTGAAAAAGGGCTAGTTCTATGCTGTATGATTCCCGTAGCCAAAATTTCTCCCACCAACCTTTCTATTTCATCTTTTTGTATTTGGGGGTACCGATATGGACGAACACTCCCCGGTGAAGTTCCCTCCTTCAAAGTTATGGCATGCTCCTTTTCCATTTTTGGTGGTAACTCTTGGGGCAAGGTAAAAACATCCCCAAACTTCGTCAAAACTTTCTTCACCATCGTCGTTGTGTCCTCCTATGGTTGTGCGCTACCATTGTGATACTGCCCAACTCCACAAGAACCCTATGTCCCTCATGCTTGATACTTTTCATCATCGTCTTGAGTGAAACCAAAGTTTTGTGCAAGGAGGGATCTCCCTGTAACACCACCGTCTCATTACCCAATCTAAACTTCATAACATGTATTTTCCAAATCGTATATGTTCCTCCAAAGGTCTCCAACCATTGTACACCTAAAATCACATTGGTGCTTCCCAATTTCAAAGGCAAAATATCCTCCATGATCACTATTCCTTGAAGAGTTAGTCTAACCCCCTTACAAATTCTTTCCCTGGGAAGTACCTCACCTGTACCCAATTGAATGCCATACTTTTCTGTTGGAGATAAAGGCAGGTGCAATTTTTTTACCACTATAGTAGAAATAAAATTATGGGTTGCTCCACCATCAATGAGCACGACGACTAGTTGCTTTCTGATGCTTCCCGCAATCTTGATAGTCTTCGAAAGTGTTAATCCAACTACCGAGTTCAATGACACCTCCACTATTTGAGCAGCCGCTCTAACCTCTTCTTCCTGCTGTTCACACTTGCCGTCGTCACCTTCCTCCATAACTTCTTCTTCCAGCTCTTGTAAAATCAGCACTTGTAGATCCTTGCTTATACATCTATGCCTAGTTGAGAATTTTTCATCACAATGGTAGCACAAACCCCGTTCTTTCCGGTATTGGATTTCGGCTTCCGTGAGTTTCCTTAATGGCGTCCTCTTCTCCATCCCATGTTTCATCGTTTCTATCATGGACGTGGTCCAGCCCAAACCGTGTCTGCTTAATAACTTTATTTTTTTCTTCCAGCTTTTGGGCCAACTCCATGGTCCTTCCCAATCCATTGGGCTCCAACACCCTCACCTCGGCCCGAATTTCGAGCTGAAGCCCATTAACAAAGTTGGACTCCAACACCGTTTCTGGAATATCTTCCAATGTGGAAGCCAAATCCTCAAATCGCCTTCTGTAATCTCTCACGGTGGTCACCTGCTTCAATGTCAGAAATTTCTCATAAGAAGAACCATCTTCGGAACTTCGGATTTAGCAATAAGGACTGAAATTCTTCCCAATGCATGATCTCTCTCCTGTTATTTATATACTTAAACCATTTTAATGCCTCCCCTTCCAGACATACTACGGCGGCTTCCAATTTTTCACCGTGAGATACCCGGTTAAGCGAGAAATAGCATTCAGCTCTATAAATCCAGTCATCGGGGTCTTCTCCCTAAAAAATTGGCAACTATAACTTTTTGAGTCGCACTTCATATTGGCTCTGCCTATTCCAGTCAACCTTGCCACCGTCTCTTCCATGTCTGATACCTTTCTGGATCGAATTATTGCCCACTGCCGAGTCCAGCCCCTGTCTCGCCGTTGCCGACCTACTCTGCGCATTCAGATTTCAGTTGAGCTCCTCTTGGGTACGTAGGAGTTGCTCAACACGCCCTATCAACGCCGTCAACCCATTCCATGGCCGGAATCTTCTGAACCTCTTCCTTCATCGAGCTCACCTCCTCCCTTACTAAGCTAACGGTTCCTTCCACCCAATCCACCCTCGACTCCATTCTGGTAATCGCCATGAGGATCATTTTCACGCTCTTTTAAAAAATATATATATATATATATTTTACTCTTCTTCTTCTCTACCAATCCTCGAAGTCAAAACCCACCCTCGAGCAAACGACACTTACGATATCACCTTATTGCCAAAATCATAATAGAACCCACCCTCGAATAGACGACGCTCCCGATATCACTGATATACTTCCAATATAGTAGTCCAATGTGTGTGAATGCAATCGAAATAGAAAAACGAAAACTCCGCTTCACTGCTGAAATCCATAGGCGAACCCAACCTCCCTCTGATACCAGATGATACAACCCGATAACAAGAATATAGATTTTCAAGCTAAAAAAAAGTAATCAACAAACCTTCACTGTTGAAATCGAAAGAAATAAACTCTCCTCGAGTCGACGATGAATCCTCGACAATGCTAATGAACTCCCGATAGCTGTAATCACTGAGAACACTTATAATAGAGGTGAAAATGGAACCTCCTTAATCACTGTTAATGCCACTAATTATCCTTCAACTGTAGTTTAGTCCTTCTAGAGTATGTATGTTATTCCCGGATCTAACATAGGGAGGAAGATGATGATAGGAAGGATCGCTGTGAGGTTTTAAGCTTTTGAAGGAGCTCCCCTTAGGTCTCATGAGAGGGAGAACCTGACTGCGTTTAATCTTCTGTTTAACCTACTAAATTTTCTTTTTCCTTTCATTACCTTACGATGCATACAAATAGTTCACGCCAACAAGAGTTTATGAAAAAATTACAAAAATGCCCCTGAAGCATATTTAAACCCAAATAGCATAAAACATAAAATAAACTAAATGACTACTTAACTGACTCAGTCAGGGTAATTGACTCAGCCCTGCTGTCTCAGCCTGACTCGGCTCACTATTTGGTCCATAACATCTCACCCCTCCTAGAGAACGAGCTTGTCCTCGAGCTCGAAGGTAGAGTATGCCTGCCGAAACGTATCCTCCCCAGGTTCGCTCTGGGAGTCGTAGGTTCCACCTGAAAAAAAAAAAAAACAATATTTTTTTAACCCACTCACTAAGTACGTTGTGAGCGAATGCAGGAAGTGATAGCACCCCATAGTCCTTTAAAAGAAAATCACCAAAAGGTGCGCTTCTGGCAGCTGGATCCCAAGTTGCTTGATACGCTTGGATTTGTTGTAAGATGTCGTCTTTGAAGACCTCTACGCAAATGGAGATGGAACGTTTGCATATCTTGTCGAAGTTAACGACAAGAGAATCCAAGATTTACAGCGGTGTCCTTTGTGTCACCAGTGAGTAACCATATTTGTAAGCTTGGTTGAATGAGGCGGTCTATGCATTCAGGAAATCCTTTTTGTAGGTTGTCTTCAACTACTGCCACATTGAAGAGAATCAAATCTTCCTCAATCAGTTCAGATGCATTCTTCAGTATTTGCTCTCTCTCGGAACCAACTGTAGTCTTGGCCTTATAAAATATTGAGCTCCAGATTTTGTATTTTGATGAATCAAGCTGTTATGGTCCTGGGTTAAGTACCTATGTCTTCCGCTTCTAATAGGCCGGTCTTTTGGGTAGTATTGGCTAGGTGCTTAACATTTGTTATCAGAGTAGGGTAACATGGGGGATACTTTCAGCAATGAAGAAATTCAAATCAGAATGCAAAAGATGGAAGATAGCCTTGAATCAGCACAACCATTGCTGGGGAGAGTTTGTGGGATGGAAATAGAGTTGAAACAAAACAGAGAAGAGATGCAGCAATTCAGAGAGGAGGTACATCACATGTTTGCTGAGATTCAACAAAGGTTGGAAATGAGGGCAGAGATGCAACCCACACCAGAGAGGAGGGAGGGGATCCTAACCCATAACAGGAGAGGGGAGCAGTGGCCTGGGTGCACTATTGTCCAAGGACCACAGCATGGAGGCACCAAACCAAGGTACACAAAGTTAGAATGTCCTACTTTTAATGGTTCCGTGGATCCCTTAATTTGGTTGCATAGGTGTGAATTTTTTTTTAAATAAAGGAATTGCTGAATGGGATAAGGTGCAACTAGCATCTTTCCATATGATAGATGAAGCCATGTTATGGGTTAGCCAGGTGAAAAAAGAGAGACCAAGGCTGGATTGGGGTGAATTTAAAAATCTATGCACCATCAGATTTGGTCCTCCCACCAACAGCAACCCCTTGGAGGAGTTAGTCCTATTGAGACAAACTGGTTATGTGGAAAAGTTGGCTCGTTCTGGCGAGAGGGTACTGGTCAACCAACAGGTCTCCCTATTCACAATGGGTCTCAATGAGTATTTATGGCTAGAGGTGGAACTCCTTGCACTTACGGATTTAGCTCGGGCAATGGAACAACGACAACGATTGCAGCAACGTAAGCTGAGTTGGTCGGGTGAGAGGAACACTTTCTCCACTTGGCAAGGGCGCCGCTATACTTCGTCACAGGTAACATCTCCAGCAGAACCTCCCTCCAAACACAATCCGACTATGACTCCGGTAGCCGCTCCCCGCCTGAGTAATCCCCCACCGCACTTTATTAAAAAATTAACAAGTGCGGAGATGGTAGAACGACAGTCCAAAAATCTGTGCAACAACTGCGATGAGCAGTATCGGGTGGGGCACCAATGTCAAAGATTGTTTTGGCTCGAGATGGCGGATTCAGATGATCCAGAGAAGCCAGAGGATGTTATCGAGGAGGAACCCCCGGAGATCTCCTTGCCTATTTCTGGGTAGAAATTGCCTAAAATGATGCAAGTCCGAGCTCACGTCATCGACCGGGAATTGGTGGGACTAGTTGACTCGGGGAGTACACACAATTTCTTGAGTTTGACAACCCTACAACACCTCCAGCTACAAATACAACCTCATCCGACAGCCACCGTGTCAGTGGCCAATGGCGAGAAGTCCCTAGCTATGGGATCAGTAAGGTGGTAACTTTTTCCATTGGCTCTACTTCATTTAATGCTGAATTTTTTGTTATTCCCTTGGTTGGATTTGATATGGTATTAGGCATTAAATGGTTACAAACGTGGGGCCCATTCTATGAGACTTTTTGGCTTTAACCATGAGCTTTGTTTTGGTTGGGAGTCGGGTGCTCTTACAGGGCTGTCAAGTGGATAGGGCCCACCGCATTCACTCACACCATGCAGACACAGGAACAGCCTGACAGTACTATTGATGGTCTAGTTGAGGAGTTCTCTGACCTCTTCCAGGAGCCTTCGGGATTGCCTCCCCTGAGGCACTGTGACCACATGATCTGTCTGAAACTAGGATCTGAGGTGGTAGTCGTGCGACCGTACCATTACCCACCCCTTCAGAAGGACGAGATAGAGCGTCAGTTCCAGGATAAGTTGCAACAGGGTCTTATTCATCCCAGTCGCTCCCGTTCTCTTCACCTATCTTACTTGTGAAGAAACATGATGGGACATGGAGATTTTGCGTGGATTGCCAGGAGTTGAACGTTCAAACCGTGAAAGACAAGTTTTCGATTCCGGTAGTGGATGAGCTCTTGGATGAGTTACATGAGTCGTGGTTATTTACTAAACTCGACCTCCATTCGGGATACCATCAGGTCCAGATGCACCCCTCTGATATCTAGAAGACGGCGTTCCGCACGCATCATGGCCACTTTGAGTTCATCGTCATGCCGTTCGGGTTATCCAATGCACCCTCCACTATTCAAGCTCTAATGAACGAGGTATTTAGCCCCTATCTTCGAAAATTTGTTCTTGTGTTTTTCGATGATATTCTTATATATAGCAAGTCAGTTGAGGAGCACTTGGCACACTTGAGGATTATTTTTGACTTGTTACGAGCACATCAGCTCTATTTAAAACATTCCAAGTGTTCTTTTGCAGCTTCACGTGTGGCTTATCTGGGACACATTATCTCACATGAGGGGGTTACGATGGATCCCGAGAAAATCCGAGTTATTCATGAGTGGCCGAAGCCACAGTCTTGTTCTGCAATACGGGGTTTTTTGGGTCTTGCAGGCTACTACGGCAAATTTATTCAGAACTATGGGCCGATGGCAGCACCATTGACTAGTCTGCTCAATCAAAATTCCTTTATTTGGAATGCGGAGGCCACCCAGTCGTTTGTGGGACTAAAATCTGCTCTCGCATTTGCACCAGTATTACAGCTTCCCAACTTTGATGAATTATTTGTGGTAGAGTGTGACGCTTCGGGCGGGGACATTGGGGCCATTTTATAGCAACTGGGCCATCCTATTGCGTATTTTAGAAGACAATTGGCAGTTTGAGTTGATCCCAGCTATTCTCTCGGCCTACCATGACAGTACACATGAGGGGATACAGAAGATATTGCACAGAATTCAAGCTGATTATTACTGGCAAGCCATGAAGCCCTCTATTGCGACTTATGTGGGCGACTGTTAGGCCTACCAACGCAACAAAGCCGAGCACTTGAGTCCAGCCGACCTTCTCCAGCCTCTGGCCCTTCCTACGCAGGTTTGGGCCAACATTTCGATGAATTTTGTGGAAGGTCTTCCCCTATCCTCCGGAAAATCCGTACTTTTCGTGGTGGTTGATAGATTCTCCAAGTACGGACATTTTATACCACTGGCTCATCCTTCTACAGCAACATGGGTTGCTCAGACTTTCCTGGGGCAAATAGTCCTCTTACATGGCATTCCAGAATCCATTGTGAGTGACCAAGATGCAGTTTTCAGAAGCACCTTTTGGCGGGAACTCTTTCGCTTGAGTGGGACTAAATTGAAGTTCTCCTCCGCCTATCATCCGCAGACAGACGGGCAGACAGAGGTGGTGAACCGTACCATCGAGATGTATCTACGGTGTTAGGTGGGTGATCATCCGTGGCAATGGGTTCAATGGTTTCTGTGGGCCGAATACTGTTACAACACTTCGTTCCACTCTGCCTTGCAATCCACTCCTTTTCGGGTTCTATATGGCCGGGATCTACCTCGCCTTCTCTCGTACACCTCAGGGTCCACCCGCGTGGACGCGATTGATCAGGTACTCATGGACCGTGATTTGCTGCTACAGAATATCACAGAACGACTACCACGCGCCCAAGTTCGGATGAAGGATGTCTATGACAAAGGCCACCATGAGGTCTCTTTTGAGGTTGGGGATTATGTGTGGCAATGGCTCCAGCCCTACCGCCAGCAGTCTCTTGCGGGACCTCCACGACATAAGCTCTCTCCCAGATTTTTTGGGTCGTTCCCCATTCTTCGGCGTGTGGGACCAGTCGTCTATCAGCTCAAATTACCGGACACGGCCAAACTTCATGATGTATTTCATGTCTCTCTTTTGAAGCCACATTCCGGGGTGCCGCCTAGGTCCACTCCATTCCTACCAGCGGTTGATAATGGCGAGGTTATTCTTACCCCTGCTGCGGTGTTACGCGCTCGACTAACCAATGGCCATTGGGAGATTCTTGTTCAGTGGACAGACACTGACCCCGACGCTACAACATGGGAACGTGTGGACATCTTCAAACAAGTCTACCCAGCTTTTGAGCTTGAGGACAAACTCTTTCTCCAGGGGGAGACAGAGTTGTGGACTCAATAGCACACCTAGTCACACAACGAAGGAGGCAACAACAATTCACTCAATAGGATTTATTTCTTATATTACTTTGAGTAGGATTTATTTCTTTTATTGTTTTAAGTAGGAGTTATTTCTAATTACTTTTATATGTAGGGGCATTATAAGAATTATTGTAAACTCCATGACGTGATCTATTTAAAGGGAAATAATGAATGAAAGAGGCAAGCTTTGAGATTTTAGAATAACATAGTGTAAACAGGCTGAGATCACCTCTTGATCTCGAGTTTAGGGTTTACTCCAAAAATCCAACCTATCCTTCACCCTCCATCTTCATCCATATTCGTCCATCTTCATCCTTCATCATCCATAGTTGGAAAAGGAGCTTCCTACCCCTTTTCCAAGCCCAAAGAGAGGGTCTTCCCTCCACATCAACGTCAACAACAATCCAGGGATTCTAACCCTCTTGACGAGCAGAAAAGTAGAGAGCTTTCTTCTTTTTCACGTGAAGAAGTGGTGGTGCTGCTCCTAGCTTGGCGCCAACAAGGAAGGAGAGAAGAATTAATTCATTCACGTGGGCCAAAGCTTACTACAAGCCAGGCTGAGCATTCCAGCACGAGCAACAATCAAAATCAGGGTTGAAACCTTGATTTCTGTGAGCAACCAAAATGTATCTCTTTCATTCTTTCTCCATGTGGATTATTTCCATTCTAGCTATAACTTTAGTACTAGAGTGGATTCATAAAAAGGGAGAATGATCATGTGTGGAAGATTAGTCAAAGAAGGGATCTTTAACCCTCCTTACCGAGTCCAGTGACTCAGTACCAGTGCTGGTCCCACGCCGTGTTATTCGATCCATGACCCGAGACCGTAACAACGGATGTTGTGGACTCAATAGCACACGAGTCACACAACGAAGGAGGCAACAACAATTCATTCAATAGGATTTATTTCTTATATTACTTTGAGTAGGATTTAATTCTTATATTGTTTTAAGTAGGAGTTATTTCTAATTACTTTTATATGTATGGGCATTATGGGAATTATTGTAACCCTAACCCTGAAACTCCATGACGTGATCTATTTAAAGGGAAATGATGAATGAAAAAGGCAAGCTTTGAGATTTTAGAATAACCTAGTGTAAACAGGCTTGATCTCGAGTTTAGGGTTTGCTCCAAAAATCCAACCTATCCTTCACCCTCCATCTTCATCCATATTCATCCATCTTCATCCTTAATCATCCATAGTTGGAAAAGGAGTTTCCTGCCCCTTTTCCGAGCCCAAAGAGAGGGTCTTCCCTCCTCATCATCGTCAATAGTAATCAAGGGATTCTAACCCTCTTGACGAGCAGAAAAGTAGAGAGCTTTCTACTTCTTCATGTGAAGAAGTGGTGTAGCTGCTCCTAGCTTGACGCCAGCAAGGAATGAGAGAAGAATTAATTCATTCACGTGGGCCAAGGCTTACTACAAGCCAGGCTGAGCATTCCAGCACGAGCAGCAATCAAAATCAGGGTTGAAACCTTGATTTCTGTGAGAAACCAAAAGGTATCTCTTTCAGTCTTTCTCCACATGAATTATTTCCATTCTAGCTCTAACTTTAACACTAGAGTGGATTCATAAAAAGGGAGATTAACCACGTGGAAGAATAGTCAAAGAAGGGATCTTTAACCCTCCTTGTCGAGGGGAGACCAAAGTGTGCTTCGCGCACCAATGGACCACTGCCCGAGACTTCTGCTGCTTTCCCGTCTGTGCTTACGATCTGGTTGTCAGATTTCCATGATCTGGAAATCAATTTTGATAGGGCCATCGCTGGAGTTTCCTACTCGGCCGGGACAACTTCTCTATCGACCGCCTCTCGTTGCTCCGTTGATAAAAAATACTTCACCCACGTTGCACGCCATTTCTTTATTCGTTCCACTCCAATGCCTAATGCAGCCATTTCTCTGATTTGTCTGTGCATCGCCACTATTTCATCTTCTTGGTTCATCGTGTTCCCGCTCTGATACTAGTTGTTACGGTCCCGGATCTGACACAGGCTTTCTGTATGCAAATGCCCGAGTTAAGAAAGCTACTTCTTCAGGTGACTCATCTTCATATTTTAACTTGCATGTGTCATCTTCTTCAATAGGTATTCCCGTATGGCATAGGGCCAAAACCCTGAGAAACAGTGCTATCTCAAAAATTCGGGCACTTTTGACCCAGTTAGGAATCATCAGCCGATCATCCTTGAAGTTGAAACCCTTACTTGGGTTTTGATTCTACAAATGTTTCAGAAACTGGCCACCAGAAAGGATTGGATACGCCGAAACAGGGTGACCACGGGCGTTATGTTTGGTAGTACTATCTGCAGCTGAGAAATCAAAATTAGCAAAACTTGGACTACTCATAAGAGCTGACCTGTCATTGCTGAACACGAATTTCTCCAAATCTATATTCATTCGTTGTGATGCAGCTAAATCAACTGCACGTACTTCACCCCATATGAAACTCCTGCAAGGCTACACTTTCGGAACTCCATTTGGGAACAAGTGAGTGTTCCAGTTTTGTTAGACAAGATCATCGCAACCTGACGTAGCTCTGCAATTAAGTTTGAAGTTCTAGCTTCGGCAGAGCTGCATGTTTCTTCATCAAACAGTTGTACATCCCAATTGATGAGCATAGCTTGTAATACTTTGACCACATCAATAGAGACATAGAGAGAGATTGGAATCACGTAACTATAAAGCATAAGTGCCCTTATGAACTGGAGCCCTCCGGCCAAAGGGGCATTCTGTGGAGTATAGAAGGGATCATTTTCACCGGGATGAAGATACCACCAAGTCACAAATTCAAACTTTGTGTATAAAGAAGACCCAATGGCAGTGACAAGTGGAACCAAAATGATTATGGTAAAGAGAACAGAGATAATTTTAGCCATCTTTCTCTCTATGCAGCTTCTCTTAAAAGGTGAGCTTGGGGAATTTTGGACTACTTTTGCATCTGGACCACTAAAAATAACCACACCATAGATGGATTGGGTATGACGAACCTTTGAATCGCTAAGAAGCACCTGCAGAATCCCAAGCTCCCACTCAGAGATGTACAAGCAGGAATGGTCAGAAGAAAAGCCCCCTCTGAAATGGCTGTCACGAAAGCCTGAACTCCCTTCCACTCACCAGCGGAAGCCAATATCTCAACAAGCAACACAGAAAAATCACCTCTCTATTCTTCAGCCCAACTAAACGCACTCAACGCCATCGTAGAGTGTTTTCTTAAAAATTCGGGGGATTTGGGGACGGGCAAAACAAATGTCGGAGAATTGGGGCTAAAGAACTTACCACCAGAGGTATTCCAGTCAGGTTCCCACGGTGGCCTCCATGCTCGGGTTGCCAATGGTCGATCTGTGCGGTAGTTGGCCTGTTCCCGATGGTGAACAGCAGCCAATCTAGGCTGATGTTTCGAATAGGGCTGACAGTTGTTGGAGTGCTCCCCATTTTCGAACTTTCGGGTTCTGGATTTTGGTGTTGTGCTGTGTATAGCTGGCCGAACAACGCTGGTTTTTGGCTCGGGGTTTCCACGGTTGGAGGGTTTAGGTCAAATGAAGACCTGTGAATCCACATCGGCCTGTTTCGAAGAGCTTCGAGGTCGAACGTCCTCTTCCACAATGGTGACCCTTTGCTCGGAGGCTTTATCCCAAAGAGCTTCGATTTCGGACGTTGCCGTTGTAATTTTGTCCGAGATGAGATACTCCGAGATAACGACATCGCCGATGTCCGGCATCGTCTGTTCGGAAGGATGAACAGAAGGGTTGATTGTGTCCTTCTGCGATGCGGGAAGAATTTCTGCTGTTCGTGAGAAGCGAATTTGGGAGGTCAAACCCAAATCAGCCGGGACCGACGAAGGTGGTGCTGAATACCCTTCCGATTGCGGAATAGCGGAGGCCCCGATGTCGAATGTCACTGCCGTTGGACAGTCAGTGCGCTTGCTGAAGTTTTTGACCACCGACATCCAATTTTTGGTCTCATGCCCGTCTGAGGTAGAGCCCAAAAAAAGCTGTTGGAGAAACAAAGCCAGACTCTTTCGTGCAAAAAAGTGTTTTGGTGTAATCTGCACGCCTTTCCCGCATTCTCTCCCCAATCTGGAAGAGAGGTGTCCTTGCCCACGCTCTTTCCATTTCTCTGTTCACCGACCTCCATTCCATTTCTCTGTTCACCGACCTCCATTCATGGACGGACAGTTCTCTTTCCATCGCCATCCATTCGTGTTGGCTCATCTTGTTCCCGCTCTAATACCAAGATGTTATGCCCAGGGCGGAAGAAGATGAATAGGAAAGATCGCTGTGAGATTTTGAGCTTTTTAAGGAGCTCCCCTTGTCTCGTTAGAGGGAGAACTTGACCTCGTTTAATCTACTGTTTAACCTACTGAATTTTCTTTTTCCTTTCATTACCTTACGATGCATACAAATAATTTACGTAAAAATTACAAAAATGCCTCTGAGGCATATTTAAACCCAAATAGTATAAAACATAAAATAAACTAAATGACTACTTAACTGACTCAGCTAGGGTAATTGACTCAGCCCTGGTGTCTCAGCCTAACTCGGCTCACTATTTGGTCCATAATAATGTAGCGCTAATTTGGGGTCTATCACTTACTTATACAGGAAAGGAGGTTTCCCTCTTGGGCATGAGTTACAAACAAAAACTGATAATCTAGACTCATCTTTTTCTAGGGATGAAGGAATAGGAGGCCAATCTGAGACTGGACTCCCTTCAAGAACCAACATGATAGGGGGTTGATGGTGGAAAGTAGTTCCTTCGATGTGGAGAAGAATGTGTGCTGCAATAAAACAAGTGTTGTTAATTCTGGAAATATGGATGCATATGCAAAGTGTGGGATGGCTACCGTCAATATTTTTTTTGCTGCTGTTGCAGTGCAGATATATGTTGACATGCTCAGAGGGATACATGACGACCGAGTGGATGATGACTTTTAAATTGCTGCTACTGTGACAGTGCAAAAAGGGCCACAACAGCATCAAATAAAAACTGCTAGAAAGGATGCAGATGAGCAGAACTTGATCAGCAGAACTTATCAAGTTCAGGGGCTTGCGCATTGTCTTCAACAAAGGGGGTTACTGGTGATCACCTTGGGGCAACTATCCTTTTGACTGCTGTCTACAAAACAGTGCTGCCAGACAGCCCAGAAAACAGTGCTGCTGGGGTAGTGCACAACACAGTGCTGCAAATTGAGATGAGAGGTGCAGAGAACATTTTACACTCTATTTCAAAGGGAAGGTTTCAACTTGCGGAGGCAATGTATGCCAACTTTCTTGCTGCTTCTATAGAAATTCACCAGAGCGCACTAATTGCTCTTCGTGAGTCCTCTCACCAGAATTACAGCAACATTACTGCTACCAACTCTAGAGGTGACATGGGGTTTCCTAGAGGATATTGTTTATACATTATGTATGCAGAATGATGAGAATGTGACAGTCCTGAGTTTAGAAGCAGCAATGGCAAGGGGTGTCACCAGGCAGGAGCAAGACCACGCCGTTGTTCTCTCCCATAAGAAAATTACGGCAGCTACTGCAGCAGTGGCTACAAATATCATTGACACTAACAATCAGGAGGAGAAAAATGTTGTGATTTCTGTGGATGATGGTTGTCGTCATAATGTTGTGATTTCTATGGAGAAAAATGTTGCAGAGTAGAAAGAATTACCAATTCTCGGTGTATCCAAGAATTTAGCTGTTGTTGGTGTGGACCCTTCTGTAATGGGCATAGGTCCACCTGTTGCAATTGCTGCTGCAGTGAAGGCGCTGTATGAGGAAGCAGTTCATGCTTTCTATTTGGGGAAGAACTCTTTCTATTTGGGGGAGGTTGGTAATGGAGATAAAAGGAAGCTTGTGGTCAACATGATAATGGGCATTATGATGAGTGCTTTGTCTGAAAATGGAGCACACATTTATCTACATCCCTGGGTGGTCTTTTAACCAACTTCTCAGCCCAATTCCAGCAACATTTATGCTGCCAAGTCAGACCTCCAATGCCAATTGGCCGACAAGACTAGTGTACACTCTTCATTGTTTTTGAATTTTTATAGTGCCATAGCAGCAATGCATGCACAGACAAGTGAAGGACCACTGGATGAACTTGGGCAGCCAGCCGTCAATAGGAATCAGCTCAATCCAGTTACTGAGGTTACCGGGGACATGCTGCATTTTGGCCATGAGGCAGCCGTTGGGGCCTATCACACAAGGGTTGTTAATGTAGAAGCCGAAGTTGCCAGAATGGAGTAGGTGATAGTTCAACTTGTTGTTTGGTTGCTTAAATGTATTGGGGTGTGCTACAACAAGTGATGCTGGAAAAAAATAATAATAATTTGCTTATCAGGTAGAATGCTCCAGTTTTGTCGTCCAGAGGGCAGACACAAATACCGTGGATGCTACTTGGGAACAGGTGGAGACGTTCGGCAACCAGACCCTACCTTCGAGCTTGAGGATGAGCTCTTCTCCATGGGAAGAAGGGGGGGGTGGACTGGAGGCGGTTTAATGTTATGCACGCAATAATATTGCTAAGTTATTTAGAGTCTAATTCATTGTTTGTCTTTACTTTACTTTATTTTATTTCAGTTAAAGAATTAATAGGTCACATGGCATTTTTGTAATATTTTATCTAGAACCTTGTAAGGGTGAACCTTATTTAAGGAGTAAGAGTTATATAAAAAGGAAAGTCTTGATTTAGAGTAAACAAGGGTTTTGAGTTCAGGGGTATGTGTTCTCCTTAACGAACCTAGGGTTTCCAAGCTTCCCTTTGGCTTGATTTTCGTCTTTCTCTTCTTCGCTCCTACAAATCGTTGTGTCAGATCCGGGACTGTAACAACTTACAATCCTTTTTTTTGTCTTTCTTAATATCCATGGAAACCTACAAATACAATCACCACAAGCACAATGACGACTACAAAAATAATTCTTGTTTCTTCCTAAAATTCATAAACACAAACATACATTTATCTTCAATCAACACCTATTTTCAATCATACATCCACAATCTTCATTCACACAATAAGAACCCAACAATCATGAAAAAATCTTAACCATAATGACATTCATAATCTATCAATGATAAGTCTTAATATGGCATAATTAAAAAAAACATCATTAAAACTTAAAACACTCATCCCAAAGTAGATAGTGTACTTAAAACTCATTACTAAATTTGACTATAACAAATGTTTAAGCCACTTGAACCACTTTTCCACTATCAGCTTCGTAAACATGTCCTTCTTAGTTTTCGTATCCAACCATTGAGGAGCGTGAAACATCAACTCATCCGGCAAGTCCGGGATTTCCGTGAGGGCTTCGAACCAATTCTCTCTACTTTACCATCTGTAGGTTTGATAGCATCACGCAATACCATGACAATTTTCTTCATTGTATCAAAGATCATGAAAGTGTCATCAGTGGACATTTTGGATCTCTTTCTACGACAAGTTGAAGTTGACGGGTTACCACTTCGAGACTGATAAGGTGCCAACTCATACCCACTAAAGAATGGTGTTGGAGTATCCCTACCTAAATCGACATCCTCGAGCATGTCCAATGGTGGATTTTTTTCTTCATGTTGAACATCATTGCACATGTCTACGCTAGTTTGACTTACTGTCCCATGGCTATTGAGTTTCCCACTACCAAAGCCAATTTGTCATAAAGGGGGCAGCCTTGTTGTCTATACTTTTCAGCATCTTTATGCTCCTACAAGAATAAAACATCCTCTAGTGTTCAGACAACTCGTTACTGTTTGGTAAGTTTTCTTCCATGATCTTGTTCGATTCTTAAGCTGATCAACAAGTTTTTTATTAACGGCATCTTCATTGAACCTATTGACACAGTCCATATACGCCTCATGCTTTCAAACCCCATTAGACATCTTGTTCCCCATATTGACCTGCTCAAGCAAGAGATCGAGCATTTTGTTGTCATCTTCGAAGGTCCAAATGTCATATGATTGAGGAGTTTTTTGTCTTCATTCAGCCATTTATAATCTAAATCCAAGATGGTCCTCATGGAAATTTTTTTATCAGACAACCTTTACCAGTCATAGTAACTAGGGACACACGGAAACATAAACAACAAAAAACATACCATGCAGTGGATATTTATAACACCCAAATCTCCTCATCACATGGCAAGATCATTCCATAGCACTTCAAAAATATTCAACTAAATTCTAAAATATTTCAAAATTAATCAAACTAATTCCATTACAGATGCACTAAACAATGCAAAAACACACTCATCAAGTCAAAATACACCGAACACCACTAGTAGAGCCCCGTATGACTTCACAGTCACTACGAACCATAACTCGTCAGTAATGGGGATCGGGTTTTGTTGGCTAATGGATGCCCGTGTAGGCGACTCTGCCTTGTTTGAACTGGACTAAACACCCCAAACACTAAACCCTAACCGAGAACCCTAAAAAAATAAAATGAACCAAAAACCCTAACTGCTAAACTCTAATTCCAGAACCAAAACCCTATATCACCCCAAAATCCGAGAACCCTAAATGTTTTTGAAAAACTCTAAACCCTATGTACAACCCCAAACCCTAAACCCTAAACCCTATCACCTCAAAAACCGAGAACCCTAAAAAAAAATTAAAAAGACCTTAAACCTTAAATCCTTACCTTGAACAATACCCTAAATACACGAAACACTAACTCTAATCCAGAAATTAAACCCTATAAAGACGCAATTGAACCCTAAATACCATAAAGCCTAACCCTAAATCCCACAATTATGCAACAATCAATACATATTGTTGAATTTAGGATCCCTTTTCCAATATTTTGAGCAAGGGAAGAGGGAAAGAAAAAGAAGAAAAGGGGAAGAAGGCTCTCGTGTAGAAAGAAGAAGAGAAGAGGAACAAGGTGTGTGCCAAGAAAAGTGAGAGAGATTTACTCAAGAGAAAATTCTAGAACTTGATTAATTCTGAATCACACCACCTCTATTTATAGTAGTGGAAGTTATAAAGTCCTTATACAATTAAACTTTAAATTTCCTAATTACATTCCAACTCTAACTCTCTAAGATAAGTCTATCATGAAAGGATAACACAATCTAATAGAGTTCTAATATAAGTTGAACTAGACCTCTTCTTCAAGAACGTGGAAATAAGGGAAAAGGCCAGCTCATAGCCTTATCCTTGTGGGTCCCACATGATCTTCCAGCTCATATTGATAAGATTCCAGGTCATAGTATCTTTGTGGGTCCCACTTGATCCAAGTCTTCTAACTCATTTCAGCTTGTGCTTCTTATCTTCTTAAATCGTGCTAGCTTGGGTGAGGACTCTTCTTGGCATCCCAAGTCCTCATGGAGGGTCTCAGCAGCTCGTGTACCATGGTGGGTCCCACATTGTAACACTCCCCCCTCAAACTGGGGTGAGAAAACATCATAGATGCCCAGCTTGTTGCAGATGGTAGACTAATCTTGTGAGTGATCGGCTTGGTGAGAGAATATGCAACTTGACTTTGTGATGATATATGTTTTAGAGATAAAAGACCCGCTTGGAACTTTTCTTGTATAAAATGGCAATCCACTTCAATATGCTTTATTCTTTCATAGAAGACTGGATTCAATGTAATGTGTATTGTTGCTTGATTATCACAATATAGATCCATTGGAGCTTTTTATAATCCCAATTCAGTGAGAAGAGAACTTATCCATATGATTTCACTAACAGTGTGTGCCATGGCTCTGTATTCTGCTTCTGCACTAGACCATGCTACTACATTTTGCTTCCTCCTTCTCCATGTAACAAAATTCTCTCCAACCATCGTACAAAATCCTGAAGTACATTTCCTGTCATCCGGGGATCCGGCCTAGTCTGCATCTGAGAATCCTTCAATGTAGAAGTGACCATGTTTTTTATAGAGAATCCCTCTTCCCAGAGCTCCTTTCAGATATCGTAATATCCTTTAAAGTGCTTGTCAATGTCTAAGTTGTGGTTTGTGCATGTATTGACTTACCACACTTACTGCATATGATATATCTGGCCATGTTACACACAGGAAAATAAATTTTCCCACTAGTCTCTGATATTTCCCGATATATACATCTTCTCCAGTACCTGCACATAATTTTGTATTTGAGTCCATAGGAGTGTCTGTTGGTTTGCATCCCAACATTTTTGTCTCCTCCAGTAGATCAAGGGCACACTTCCTTTGGGATAGCACAATCCCATGTCTGGATTGTAATACTTCAATACCCAAAAAATATTTGAGTAGTTCAAGATCCTTTGTCTTGAATTCAGCACATATTTTTTCTTTTGTTTCTTGGATGCCCTCAAAATCACTACCAGTTAAAATGATATCATCAACATATACTACCAGAATTACCTTGCCTCTAGGTGTGTTTTTAATAAAAATTGAGTGATCTCCAGAGCATCTATAAAAGCTAGCCCGTATGAGGGCTTAACTAAATTTCTCAAACCATGCACGAGGGGACTGTTTTAGACCATACAGAGATTTTTTTAGTCGACATACTGACTCCCCCTCAACCACATACCCAGGTGGTTGTTGCATATAAATTTCTTCTTTGATGTCCCCATTCAGAAAGGCATTTTTCACATCAACTTGATATACCTGCCATGAAGTGTTAGCTGCCAGAGATAATAACTCACTTACAGAGTTCATTTTTGCCACTGGAGAGAAGGTTTCCTCGTAATTAATTCCATAACATTGTGTATAGCCCTTGGCCATGAGAAGAGCCTTCAGCCGAGTCACATACCCATCCGGATTTTTCTTCATAGTAAACACCCATTTGCAACCGACAGGTTTCTTATCTGATGGAAGTGGAACTAGATCCCATGTCTGATTTTCATAAAGTGCCTGCATTTATTCATCCATTACTGCCTTCCACCCTGGATGTTTGAAAGCCTCCTGATAGGACTGTGGTACAGATATGGAAGAAATAGCATAGAGAAAATGACAACATGCAGGCATGCAGGGGAGAGAAGATGATGAGACACAAAATTTGATATGGAATGAGACGTAGAGGGTATGGTGCATGTTAAACACCTAGCCAATACTACCCAAAAGACGATGTTGTGGACTCGATAGCAGGACGAGTCATCCAGAGGCCACACGGTGAGTTGACTCAGGCGCAGTGACACAGTGGAATTATGAGTTAAAATGGCTTATGCGTACATGTCTTTTAATTATTTGATACATGTAAGTAGGGAAGCCTTAATGGCATTCTTGTAATAACTCTATTTTTAGATTTAGCTTAAGGGCTATCAAATGGAATGAAAAACTAAGAAGGGATTTGGGATCTACGTTCTCCCTTAGGAACCAAGGTTGGCGTTCCCTTGGAACCCAAGGTGTAGACTCACTTTGACGAGTCTAAATCCCCTACTCTGGCACCCTTTTCCATCCTCTCTCTCTTCCATAATCCATTTTTAACCCACGTTCCCACCAAATCGACATCATAGGGAGACCAGAGAGGTCTCGGCGACCAGGCTCTGGCCCAAAAACTCACGGTGACTTCTTCCATAGACGAGTGACTAAATCCATGGTCAGAGACCACAACATCTTGGTATCAGAGCAGGCCGAAATGGGAGAGTCATCAAATAATGAAGATTGGAGGTCAACCGTCAGAGAAATGATACAATCTAGCCAGGAAGAGATAGAGGGACGTCTGGCAATTTTGATGGAAAGCAGAGCGTCTCAGGTAAATGTTCAAATCAAAAAAAATTCTACTAAACTTGATGAATTAATGGGGGTAAGAAACCCCACTCCTCATGAAAGAGGGAAGAGCTCTGCGGCTATGCAGGGTGACCACTTTGTGGGTCGAACAAAGCAGACTGTAAATGGCATGAGCTCAGGTTCTGGTGGTAGGATCATCCTGAGGTACACAAAGTTGGATTTTCCACTGTTTAAGGGATCCGATGACCCCTTAATTTGGTTATATAGGTGTAAGAAATTTTTTTCCCATAAAAAAACAGCTGAACATGACAAAGTACGGTTGGCCACCTTCCACATGCTCGATGAACCATAACTATGGAGCCACCAACTTGAAATGGAAAATTCGGACATAGATTGGGAAGAATTTAAAGATTTATGCATAATTCGGTTTGGAACACCTGCTCAAAGCAATCCATTAGGGGACCTAGTCTTGCTACATCAAACCGGCACGGTAGGGCAATACCAGAAGGCATTTCAAGAAAAATTTGCCAGAGCCATTAAGATAGTCCAGGTGGATCAACAGGTGGGGTTATTTACTGGTGGATTATCAAAGTCCCTCCGGTTAGAGGTTGAGCTCCTCACTCCCTCTAATTTAGCTCGAGCAATGAACTTGGCCCGAACTCTAGAGGACAAACAAAAAATTCAGAATTGTAAGCCTTGGCAGAATAATAGGTCTACTACTAGCAGCACATGGCGCTCCAGTGCCCTTGCAAATCCATCCACAAAACCCAAGATTAGTCAGCCTTCACTGGCATTTATCAAAAAATTGTCAAGAGCTGAAATGGAAGACAAAAGATCCAGAGGGTTGTGTTATAATTGGGATGAAAAATATACATTTGGTCATCAATGTCAGAAGTTATTTTGGCTAGAAGTGGAAGATCATGAGGAGGAAGAGCCCATACACGCAAAGCAGGTAGAAGAAGAAGCAGAACCTGAAATCTCTCTCCACGCAATTACTAGCCTACAATCTACCAAAACTATGCAGCTTTGTGCCATCGTCAATGACCAACCTCTTCTCAGTTTGGTTGATTCAGGGAGTACCCATAAGTTCATTAGCAGCAATGCAGCCCAGCAATTACAACTGCAAGTGCAGCCTCGCCCAGTGGCTTCAGTGTCAGTGGCCAATGGAGACAAACTTCCTAGTTATGGGGTCAGCAAGGCCGTACTATTTTCTATTGAAGGTTCTCAGTTTGAAGCAGAATTTCTAATTATCCCTTTAGCCGGATTCAATATGGTTCTCGGAGTTAAATGGTTGCAAACTTTGGGACCAATTTTGTGGGACTTCACCGTATTAACTATGACGTTTGAGCTGGCAGGCTAACAATTAAAGTTATGAGGGCGAAAGGCTGACATTCAGCCACAATTGCATCTACTCCAACAATAGCCTCCATTGGCAATGTCATTAGAAGATTTATTGGAGGACTATTATGATATTTTTCAGGGGCCTACACGCCTTCCCCCCTTGAGAAGATGTAACCACAAAATTTGTTTGAAGGCTGGCTCTGAGGTGGTGGTGGTGCACCCCTATCGCTACCCTCATTTATAGAAAGATGAAATTGAGAGACAATGTAAAATGATGCTCAAATAGGGACTCATCAAAAGGAGTACGTCTCCATTCTCATCCCCAGTCCTACTTGTTAAGAAGCATGACCAGACTTGGAGATTTTGCGTGGATTATAGAGAACTAAATTCCAAGACTGTCAAGGACAGGTTTCCTATTCCGGTGGTTGATGAATTATTGGATGAATTACATGGGACCCAGTTTTTCACGAAGTTGGATTTGCGTTCGGGATATCATCAAGTCCGTATGCACCCTCCAGATATTCAGAAAACAGCCTTCCGTACTCATCACGAACACATCGAGTTTCTCGTCATGCCATTTGGTCTCTCTAACACCCCTTCCACATTTCAGGTGCTTATGAACTAGGTATTTACTGATTATCTCATAAAATTTGTTCTTGTATTCTTTGATGACATCCTCATATTTAGCAAGTCGTGGCCTGAACATTTACAACATCTCCAAAGGGTTTTTCAACTTATTCGAGCTCATCGGTTTTATTTAAAAAGGACAACATGTACCTTTGGGAGCAACCAGGTTACTTATTTGGGGCATATCATTACAGCATCCAGGGTTACAGTGGCCCCAGAAAAAATTGCAGCTATTACACAGTGGCCCATACTGAGCAACATTTCCGCTTTGAGGTGTTTTTTGGGCTTAGCCGGCTATTACCGCAAGTTCATTCAGGACTACGCAGCACTAGCAGCACCTTTAACAAATCTGCAGTGTCAAAATTCCTTCCAGTGGAGCAATGAGACCACAACAACCTTTCAGACTCTAAAGATAGCACTTGCTACTATGCCGGTCTAACGGTTACCAGATTTTGGGGAAATCTTCTTGGTCGAATTTGATGCCTCCGACGGCGGTATAGGGGCGGTTCTGCTACAAGCCAACCATCCTATTGCCTATTTCAACCGCCAACTTCCGCTACACCAACATAAACTGACAGCATATGAAAGAGAACTTATTGGTCTAGCGAAAGCAGTACGCAAGTGGCGTCCTTATTTATTGGGTAGATATTTTGTCATCCGCACTGACCATTATAGTTTGAAATATCTCTTGGATCAACTCATTTCTACATCCCCACAATAGTTGTGGATCAGTAAATTACTGGGGTTCGACTTCACCGTGGAACATAGAGCTGGCCAATTGAATACAGTAGTTGATGCTCTCTCCTGTCGGTCTAAATCTTTGACCCAATTGAATGCCATCAGTCACCCCACTCCTACCTTGCTGGAATCTATCAAGACAGCGCATAGTACTATTTCCAATTTTCAAGAATTACAACAGAAAATTACAGCGGGACAAAGGGCCTCCTCTTGGAGAATTCATGAAGGTATTATTCTTTACAATTGTCACATTTATTTTCCTCCAACGCCTCCTCTCATTGACTTAGTGCTCTCAGCTTATCATAATAGTTATTATGAAGGCATCCAGAAAACTCTCTTTCGGGTCAGAAAAGATTTTTATTGGGAAGGTATGAAATCCTCGGTTATTTCATATGTCTCTGCATGCACTATATGTCAGCACAACAAGGCCGATCATTTAAGCCCAGCAGGGGTACTCCATCCACTCCAACTTCCCACTCAGGTTTGGTCCAATATCTCAATGGATTTTTTTGAAGGTAAGCCAAAATCCTCCGACAAATCTGTTCTTTTGGTGGTCATGGACAGATTCTCTAAGTATGGACATTTCATTCCCTTGGAACATCCCTACATAGCCGCCTCAATAGCAAAAATATTTTTTACTCACATTGTTCGGCTCCATGGTATTCCAGAGTTCATTGTCAGTGATAGGACGTCATCTTCACTAGCCAGTTTTGGCGTGATCTGTTCCACCTCTGTGGCACCAAATTAAATTATTCATCAGCCTATCATCCTCAATCAGATGGCCAGACAGAGGTGCTCAACCGCACCAATGAAATGTATTTACTGTGTTTGGTTGGAGATCATCCAAAGCAGTGGGTGGACTATATTCCTTGGGTAGAGTACGCTTACAATACCTCCTTCCACACGACCTTATAGGAGATACCGTTCCAGATTGTATATGGCAGGGATCCCCCTCAGCTCCTTTCATATGTTCCAACGTCCGCCAGGGTGGACGCAATTGACACTGCTCTTATTGAGAGGGATAAATTGCTAGCGGTTACACACCTACGTTTGTAGTAGGCCCAAGCCAAAATGAAGGAGTATTATGATCAAGGACACAGAGACGTTCAATACAACATTGGTGACTTGGTTTCGTTGCGCCTCCAGCATTATCGGCAATCTTTTATGGCAGGCAGCAAGCATAAGTTATCGCCCAAATACTTTGGGCCATTCGTCATCTCTCAGCGGGTGGGTGAAGTAGCCTACAGACTCCACCTGCCTCCAGATGCCAGGATCCATGATGTCTTCCATGTGTCCTTCCTCAAGCAATTCAAAGGCAGCAACCCTCCCCTCATGTCATCTCTACCACCCATGGAAGAAGGTCAGTTATCTGTTATGGTCCCTAGCCATGGATCTAGTAACTCTGCGAGTCAAATAAGGATTCAGCACTGCTAGAGGGTTTCTTAACATGTTTTTTGTGAAAAGAAACTCTCTTTTACTTCCCTCACACGTTATAATTGAAAAGGAGTTTCCTTTTCTCAATTATAGATGCACTAAATCAATCAAGAGACTGTTTTAAGGATCCAATTATGAAACCCCACTTTATACCTCACTGACATGAGTAGGGTTTCTGAATTCATGCAACTACCAATGCTGTATGTAAAGAAGGCAGTCTATAGCTCTTCTAAAGTCATAAAAGATAGATAAAAATACCTCTTGAAGACCTCCTTCAATCATCAACTCGAAAACCTCTTTCTTGATGCTAAGGCTCACGTAAAACCTCCTTCCCTCACTGCTGGTTCGTGGAAGAGATGGATAACTATTGCAGCTTGGAAGAGAAGGATGATTCTTCTTCCTTTTCCTTCCACGATCTCCTCAAAGACTTCCCAATGGATGCAGCAAACCACCAAGGATAGTTCTCGCCAAGAACCCTAGGATAAGGAACCTAGCAAGAACCTAATTACTCTATTTTACTCTAAATCCGAACTTACCTTATTTCTCATTCCTTACCCTTTAAATAGGGTCATTCTCGCCAAGATAGGTTAGGGTTAGGTTTATAAATCCCAACTATACCCCTACCTTCAAGTCTTATTACATAATCAATAAAATTCAAAATTAAAAGCAACATAAGTAATAAAAGTAAAATTAGGTGACTTGGTGAGTCATTGTCTCCTCCTTTGAGTGACTCGGTGTGCTATTGAGTCCATAACATTATCTCTCATGCCAACCCAGATTTTAAATGCTTGGTAGAATGCACACCGCAGGGAGGTTTTAGTTCAATGGGCACACTCAGACACCAGCAATGCTACTTTGGAGGACATTGACGTTTTCCAACAAGCCTACCCCACGTTCGAGATTGCAGACAACCTCGTTTTTAAGGGGGGGCATTGATGTTGTGGACTCGATAGCAGGACGAGTCATCCAAAGGCGACGCGGTGATTTGACTCAGGCGTAGTGACACAATGGAATTATGAGTTGAAATGGTTTATGTGTACATGTCTTTTAATTATTTGATTCATGTAAGTAGGGAAGCCTTAATGGCATTCTTGTAATAACTCTATTTTCGGATTTAGCTTAAGGGCTATCAAATGGAATGAAAAACTAAGAAGGTATTTGGGATCTGCGTTCTCCCTAAGGAACCAGGGTCGGCATTCCCTTGGAACCTAAGGTGTAGACTCCCTTCGAAGAGTCTAAATCCCCTACTCCGGCACCCTTTTCCATCCTCTCTCTTCCGTAATCCTTTTTTAACCCATGCTCCCACCAAATCGACATCATAGGGAGACCAGAGAGGTCTCCACGACCAGGCTTTGCCCCAGAAACTCAAGGCAACTTCTTCAATAGACGAGTGACTTGATCCATGGTCAAAGACCACAACAGTGCATGATCTGGGTTCTTTTCTTTATGCGATAGGATGAGTATCATATTGTGGGCCAAAAAAAAAAAAATGGAGAAGATGGACTTACCTCGGTGGGATCCATAAACTTAGCAGGTGTAGTGTCAGCCGGTGTTTCTGGTGGCTGAGAAGTTTCTGTAGCATGGGACACAACCGGTCGAGTAGAACCTGGTACTGAAGATAAACCTGGAGGAGCAATTTCAGAATAGTATGGAGAGTCTTCAAAAAATGTGACATCCCTGGACACAAGTAAACATTGAAGAGTGGGATTATAAAAAACATAAACCTTTTGTGTACGAGAGTATCCTAGAATGATACACTTGATAGATTTAAGTTCAAGTTTACTGTGTTTTGGGGAGAAAATATGTTATGGACTGCATAGCATCTAGAGTAACTAGTCGAAGTAGAGGGTAGACTATGTAATTTGCAGCTTTATTTCATTAGCATGTTTTAATGTAATTTCTTTCAAAACTGATGGCCTCTTGTTTGGCCTATGTTGGTGTCATTCGCTAATTCTTTTATAGGGACGTCTAATTATGAAATGAATTAAGCATTTATCAAAATTAGTGTAGTGAGATCGGATTCTCTCTCTGACAAGGTCCAAGGCCAAGTCTCCGTTGAAGGCTCGTTCTACCCCAGCCATTGGGCGTTCGAGGCATTCCAAATCCCTCTCAACCTCAGTATTCAATCTGGAAGCCAAAGGAGATCGCCAGGTGACTCGATCCATGGCAAGGGAACCTAACATTGTGGTATCAGACAGAACCACCATTGGCGATTCCTCTTCTCCTGCTGATTTGCGTAATCTAATTGAGGAAAATCATATTGAGGCTCAAAATCGGGTTGACGCACTCCAAACTGACGTTTTTATGATGAAAGACACTCTTCAACAACTAATAATTCGAATGGAGTAAGGGTTTGCTCAGATTGGGCCTCCGCCAGGAAATTCCAGAAGACCTTCCGACAACCAACGCCCCATCCCCCCCCCCCCCCCCCCGCCCCACCTCCAACGCATTTGTGTCAACCACCTCCTCCAGCCATGGGAGTCCATGAACCAAGCCACACAACGGTGCCCATGTATACCAAATTAGACTTCCCCACGTATGATGGGCCCTCGGACCCTCTGATTTGGTTACAATAGTGTGACCAATTCTTTTGGAATCGAAGAACCCAGCCCGAGGACAGGGTTCCCTTAGCTGCCTTCCACATGCTTGACGAAGCGCAGCTATGGTATCATCAATTTAATTCTGAGTATCATGTCTATGATTGAGAATTTTTTAAAGACTACTGCATGTTACGGTTTGGTCCACCAACACGCAACAACGCTCTAGGAGATATTGTCAATCTCAAACAAACAGGGTCTATTGAGCATTACCAGAAATTATTTCAAGAACGGTTTGCCCGAACCAGTTAGTTTGTGCGTCTGAGCCAATATGTCCACTTGTTTACAGCCGGCCTGGTTGAGGCACTTCGTCTAGAGGTGGAATTACATGACCCCCCATCTTTAGCACATGCTATGAATTTGGCGCGTACACTAGACACCAAACAACGAATATTGAAAGAATCAATGGGGTGTAGACCCCCCCTGGCCAGGTCGAGTGACACCAGGTGCCCCACCAAACCACAACACACCACTGCACCAAGGAACACCTCCTTCCAATACATTAGAGACTACCACGTCCACACCCCCAGCACAATATATTAAACGCCTTTCCAAATCATAAATGGACCAGAGAAGGGCTCAAGGGCTGTGCTTTAATTGTGATGAAAAATACTTGACGGGGCATGTTTGCAAAAGGCTGTTTTGGTTAGAGGTGGAGGATCCAGAAGATACTACCCCACCAGTGGATGAGGAAGACACCAAAGTGGAGGAACCAGCAATTTCCATCCACGCCATGATTGGGTTGCACAACACTAATAATATACAGGTCCACGCTACCATCCAAAATCTCATGTTACTTGCACTGGTCCACTCGGGCAGCACCCATAATTTCCTCAGCCAACCAGCAGCACAACAATTGGGTTGTCCACTTCAGGACAATTCTGGCATTTCAGTCTTTATGGCTAATGGGGACAAGGTTACCAGTGTGGGGTTATGCTCAGCTGTTACCTTTGTTATTGAAGGACACACCTTTGTGGCAGATTTCTTGGTCATTCCACTTGCTGGGTTTGATTTGGTTTTGAGGATTAAATGGCTGCAACAGTTAGGTCCGATTTTATGGGATTTCCAATCCCTTACTATGAGTTTTACACAAGCTCACCTCCAGCTTACACTCCATGGCAACCATGCATAGTTACCGTGCACTATCCAGAATATCAAAGTTATGGACTCATATCGATGTCAGTTAAACTGCCTCTTGATAGAATTCGCTATCTTATTTCAGGAGCCAGCTGCACTTCCGCCCATACGAGCTTGTGATCATCGAATTCGGTTAAAGTTGGGCACCGAGCCAGTTGTAGTACGTCCATACCGTTACCCGCATGTATAGAAAGATGAGATAGAACGACAATGTCAGCAGATGTTAGCTCATGGAATTATTCAGCCCAACCACTCACCATTTTCTTCACCTATGTTGTTGGTAAAAAAACATGACAACTCTTGGCGATTTTGTGTGGACTATAGAGAACTCAATGCTCGTACAGTAAAGGATAAATTTTGAAACCAGGTGGTGGATGGACTATTGGACGAGTTACATGGGGTACAATTATTTACTAAGCTGGACTTGAAATCCGGCTACCATCAGATTCGGGTACATCCTGACAATGTGGAGAAAACTGCATTCCGGACGCATCATGGTCATTTTGAATTCTTGGTTATGCCATTTGGGCTTTCCAACACACCCTCCACCTTTCGGGCATTTATGAACGAGGTATTTCGTCCATTCTTACGTAAATATATCTTGGTATTCTTTGACGATATATTGATTTATAGCAAGAATTGGCATGACCATCTACAACATTTGAGACAGGTATTCACACTCTTGCGCGTCCATCATCTCTTCCTCAACCAATCCAAATGCGCTATGGGTACTTCAAAGGTTGCTTATATGGGTCATGTTAGCTCAGCCTCCAGAGATAAAGTGGACACTAGCAAAATACAGGCAATTATTGACTTGCCTACAACACAGCCAGTCACGGCCTTAAGGGGATTTTTAGGCCTCACTGGGTATTACAGGAAGTTCATTCGCGAGTATGGCCAGATTTTTGTGCCGCTTAACAACTTACTCAAGTGTAATGCCTTCCATTGGTCCAAGACTGCCGCTTCATCTTTTCAGCAATTGAAATAAGCATTAGCCTCTGCCCTGGTTCTCCAACTACCCAACTTTGAGGACCCATTTGTGATTGAATGTGATGCTTCCGGAGGAGGCATTGGCGTGGTCTTACAACAATAGGGCCACCCCATCGCCTATTTCAGCCACCACCTTGCCCCGCACCAATACAAGTTAGTTGCATATGAAAGGGAACTTATCAGCTTAGCAAAATCCATTCAGCATTGGAGGCCACATCTATGGGGTTGACCTTTTGTGATCCAGATAGACCACTGCAGTCTGAAATACTTGTTGGAGCAACGCCTCAATACTTCGTCGTAGCAACATTGGCTGAGGAAATTAATGGGTTTTGATTTTCAGGTGGAGTACAAACCTGGACATCTTAACCGGGGGGCTGATGCCTTGTCCCACAGGGACATTGTGGAATCACAGCTGCACGCCATTAGTCAACCCCGATCGCTTTTGCTCAATTCCATCCATGATGACATTCAGCAACATCCTGAGCTTTTGCAATTGTATGACAAAACCGAACAACATACTATGGACAACAACTGGGAAATTTAGAACCACCTCATATTGTATAAGCGTCACATCTATCTCCATCACACTTCCACACACCTCAGCACCATTATCTCTTCCTTTCATGACAACACTCATGATGGCCAGCATAAGACATATTTTCGTCTTAGTCATGATGTTAGGTTCTCAGGACATAGATCGAGTCACACGACGGAGGGAGAGCTTGCCTTACTGTTCTGGAACAGAGTTTGGTCTCTGAGACCTCTCTGGTTGACCTATGATGTCGATTTGGGGATAATGAAGGTTGAAAATGGTTTATGGAAGGAAGGCGATGAGAAAAATGGTCGGAATGGAGATTTAGACTCATTGACAGGAGTCTTCACCGTGGGTTCCAAGGGAATGCCGACCCTGGTTCCTTTTGGAGAACGCAGATCCCTAATTCTTTCTTACCCTTTCATTCATTCTCAATGCCAATAAATCAAGGCTCAAGCATCGTTTCAGATTATTACAATTCTGCCATCACGACTACCTTTGACAAAATCAATTAAAGTAACATAACTAGCTAAGCTACTCAATTAAAATAACATAACTCGCTAAGCTACTGAGGTACTCCACAGAGTCACTTCCTGAGTCATTGAGTCGTCCACGTTGCCTCTGGACTACTCGTTGTGTTATGGAGTCCACAACACATGACTTCTATTGGAGAGGCATGAAAAGGATTATAGTTGAGTATGTAGCTGCGTGCTAGGTTTGCTAACGGAACAAATTAGAATCTTTAAACCCAGCAGGCCTGTTGCAACCTCTTCAGCTACCTTCACAGGTATGGGGAAATATCTCCATGGACTTTATCGATGGCCTTCCCAAATCTTCCGGCAAATCCATTATTCTGGTAATGGTGGATCTCTTCTCTAAATATTGGCACTTCATGGCCCTGGCACATGCATATACAATGACCCATGTTGCTCAGATTTTCATGGACCAGGTTGTCTACCTTCATGGCTTACCAAAGTCCATCACCAATGATCATGATGCAGTCTTCACCAGTAACTTCTGGACCAAACTATTCAAATTGCATGGCACCAAGTTAGCCTTCTCCTCAGCCTACCACCCTCAGACCGATGGGCAAACAGAGGTGGTCAACCGCACCCTGGAGATGTATTTATGGTGTTTCGTTGGTGACTCTTCAAACAGTTGGGTCCGATGGTTGGCCTAGACCGAGTATTTTTATAACACCTCTTACCCCACAACGCTGGCAACCACTCCGTTCAAGGTGGTCTATGGGCGAGACCCCCCTCATCTCATATCTTATGAACTTGGGTCGCGGTGCTAGACCAGGCTTTAGAGAAACAGGATACCATGCTCGCGGAGGTTAAAGCTCACTTGCAGTGCGCTCAAAACACTATGAAGCACATCTATGACAAGCGACGTCGTCTTCTTTCATTTGCTCCGGGAGATTATATATGGCTTAAACTCCAACCCTATCGCCAGCTTTCCCTTTCCGTATCCAAAAGGCACAAACTTTCTCCTAAATTTTATAGTCCCTTCCAGGTGTTGCAACGTATTTGCAATGTGGCTTATCGCTTGCAACTTCCACCAGATGCCAAGATCCATGACATCTTCCATGTCCCTCTCTTGAAGCCGTTCATGGGTGACTCTCCACTGCTGCACACCCCTTTGCCACCGGTACAAGATGGACGACCTCTTCCTACTCCAGCGCAGGTCTTGAATGCTCACCGTGTCCAGGGAGCATGGGAGGATTTAGTTTAGTGGGCTAACGAAGACCTGGTTGAAGCTTCCTGGGAGCCACTCGAGTCCTTCCAGGCCCTATTCCCCACTTTTGAGCTTGAGGACAAGCTCTTTCTCCAGGTGGGGGGTGATGTTATGGACTCCATAGCATCTAGAGTAACTAGTCAACATAGAGGGTAGACTATGTAATTTGTAGCTTTATTTCATTAGTAGGTTTTAATGTAATTTCTTTCAAAACTGATGGCCTCTTGTTTGGCCTATGTTGGCATCATTCCCTAATTATTTTATAGGGACGTCTGGTTATGAAATGAATTAAGCATTGATCAAAATTAGTGTAGTGAGATCGGATTCTCTCTCTGACGAGGCCCAAGGCCGAGTCTCCTTTCAAGGCTCGTTCTACCCCAGCCATTGGGCGTTCAAGGCATTCCAAATCCCTCTCAACCTTAGTATTCAATCTGGAAGCCAGAAGAGATCGCCGGGTGACTCGATCCATGGCAAGGGAGCATAACAAAATATGGACAAAACATTGGCACCCAAAGATTTTCAAGGGTAGTGAAAACGGATAATCATTTGGTAACAATATAGAGTAGGGAGATTTATTACCAAGAACGGAAGATGGTAGACGATTTATAAGAACGCATGCGGTAAGGACTGGATGAGGCCGATAAAAGTATGAAACTTTCATGACATATAATAAACCTCGAGCTACCTCAAAAATATGACGATTTTTCTGTTCTGCTACACCATTTTGTTGAGGAGTGTAGGCACATGATGTTTGATGGATAATGTCATTTTCTTGACAAAAAGAGTCAAGTTCTTTGGAAATGTATTCTTTTGCATTATCAAACCGAAGTATTTTTATGTTCTGACAAAACTGAGGGAGTACCAAAGCATGAAAAGACTTAAAAATCAATGATATCTCATAACGCTCCTTAAATTGAAACAACCAAGTAGTACGAGTGAAGTCATCAATAAATGTAATAAAATACCTGACTTAAGAAATATTTGAGATGCTCAAGGGTCCCCATACATTGGTATGAATTAATTAAAATGGAGTAATACTTTTGACTTCTCGACGAGGTGAGTATTTACTAATTTAATGTTTACTCAATTGAAAAACTTCACATTTAAACTCGGACCTAACTTTAAGAGTAGGAAACATATAATGAAGAGACTGTGAAGATGGATGTCCCAACTGGCTGTGCCATAGCCTTGTCTAATTTTCACTGGTGGAAATAGTATTTATTTTTGGCACATCCAGGCAGTATAGCCCCCCTTGTTCACGGCCTCCACCAATCACCTGCTTCATTATAAGATCTTGAAATACACACGAAGTGGGTGAGAAGGTGATAGAGCAATTAAAATACTTTGTCAATTGACTAACAGATAACATATTCAAAGGGAAGGTAGGAACGAATATAATATCAGTGAGCGGAAGTGATGGTGTAACTGAAGTGGATCCTTTCCCTTGAACCTTGGTTTGAGAACCGTTAGCTATGGTAACAAACTTATGTGAAAGACACGGAGATACAAAATGTAATAAATGTTTGTTACCTGTAAGATGCTTGGAGGCTCCTGAGTAAACTATCCAGGATGAAGATGAGGCAAATAACATACCTAAAGCAGTGGTGGTAGCGGTATTTAATGAGGAACTTGGAGAAGAACCAATCATTTTCTGAAACAAGTCATATTCTTTAATAGTAAATTTTTTATGTTCAGTTGGTTTTGTGGGCTGATCCTCCTTTGTATCACCTACCAAGGCTTGATTAGCCATTGTCAAGTCTGAGTTGTCATTGGCAATATAACATATTTCTCCATAGTGATCATTTTTTCCAAAGTAACTCCTTTCCTTGTAAAAGCATGTATCGATAGTGTGGCCTTATCTCCCACAATGAGTGCATTCTTTCCACAATTTTCCATGCTTTTGATTAGTTAACTAATCACAATGGTATCATTTTTAACCATTTGTTATAAAAAATGTCTTCTTAATCAATAGGAGGTCCATGGTTGGTGAAATGACCAAGTAGGTCCTTTGTAATAAGAAACCTCCGAACCGATGTGGACCAACTCAAAAAATTTGATACCCTTTGTAAGGGTATTGTGGTAATTATGAGTATACCACCTTTTCTACTCACATTTTCTTTAGCCATAATAGGCACTTCAACAAAAATAATTCTCCAAAAAAATTTAATCAAAATATCCAAGCAGTATTCTTCAAACAACTTGGTGCATGGAGAAATTTAGCATTAACGCTAAACAATCATTATTCTGATTTTTTTCTGAGTACAAAACCACTCATAATAAACTCAATATCAATCTTCTATATAAGGGGAATCTTGTTCCCATGAAAAAAAAAATCCAACAATCTGATCTTGGACCGGTCTCGGTTAACAGAAATTCCAAACCGACAAAACTGCTTTGATTACTTCTTCTAGATCGAGAGGTATTCATATCCACAATCTCATAAGATGAAAAAAATTCATGTACTCCTCTTTAAATCATCTTCTAAATCTGGAAACTTGTCGCATTAAGTAATAAAAAATAATAAAGGAACTTATCTCACACTTTTTGATCTTCCGTCACAAGGAGCCTTCTTTGAGTGGTGTTAATCATATATTCTTAGAGCATTTTGTTATGGACTCCATAGCATCTAGAGTAACTAGTAAACGTAGAGGGTAGCCGTTGGGATCTTCCTGGGCCATGGATCTCGTCACCCTTCTTCCCTCTCTTCCCTCCAGATTTGCTCTTGATGTGGGAAAGGAGTTTTCGGTGTTTGGAACGTGGAATGGTGAAAGCCAATAGAGCCTTGAAGGAGGCTCGACCTGGACCTCAGGAGGGAGAATCCAACCTCTAACCTTCTACTTGATTCAATGCTTGATTCTTCATTAAGCCCTTCTCCCCTATAAATAGGATTAGGGACGTGAATGACAAACCTGACCCATGGGTCACTAAGTTCACGGAAATTACAATCAAACCAACCCCAACCCCAACCAAAACCAACATACATAAAAAGGAAAATTCCATAATTTAATTTCTACGCCTGTTTATTACCCAAGATGCTATGGAGTCCATAACATCACCCCCCACCCTCCTGGAGAAAAAGCTTGTCCTCAAGCACAAAGGTGGGGTTGAGAGCCCGGAAGGACGTGAGGGGCTCCCAGTAGTGTCAATGGGGTCTGTCTCAGCCCACTGCACTAGAATCTCCCAATCGCCCTGAATGCGGTGAGCCTGCAACACCTGATCTGGAGTAGAAAGTACCTGACCCTCTTGCAGCAGTGGCAAAGGTGTGTGGAGGAATGGAGAGTCGCCATGGAAGGCCTTCAATTACGAGACATGAAAAACATTGTGGAGCTTAGCCTCTAGGGGTAGCTGCAAGGGGTAGGCTACTTTGCCAATGCGGTCCAACACTTGAAAGGGCCCCTAAAATTTTGGGGATACTTTGTGACGCTTTGAGGCCATGAGGGATAGTTGCCGGTAGTGTTGGAGACGAAGCCACACATAATCCCCTGGAGAGAAGACCACTTCCTAGTTTTTTTTATCATAAGAGTGTTTCATTGCTTGTTGGGCTGCTTGGAGGTGAGTGTGCAACTTATTGAGCATATCGTCCCTTTCTGCTAAGGCCTGGTCTAAAGTGGCCACCTTGGAAGAATCGGGTTCATACGATAAGAGCCGGGGTGGATCACGGCCATACACTACCTTGAAAGGAGTTGGGCCAAGTGCATTGTGGTAGGAAGTATTATAACAGAATTCTGCCCATGCCAGCCACTTAATGTTAGGTTCTCTAGCCATGGATCGAGTCACTTGACGATCTCCCCTAGCTTCCAGATTGGCTGACAAAGAAGAGAAGGATTTTGGGGTCTTAGAACGCCCAATGATGTAGGAACGTGAGCCTTTTGAAGGAGCTCTAACCTTAGGCCTCCTTGGAGAGAGTACCTAATCTCGTCTAAGCTAATTGATCAATTCTTGTCTTTCCTTCAATCACTTGATGCCCTAAATAGATCAGGGAAAACATCAAAGGTTCTATAATTACAATTAGATCCTTATTGAACTTCAAATTAAAATTAAACCCCTAAGGTACTGAAATACAAGTTTACTCCATCTATTCTTTTCTCCGGTTCATCACTCTTGATGCTATGGAGTCCATAACACTTAACCCACAGTTTAGGTGAGTCACCCACAAAACAACGTAGGTACATCTCAATAGTTCTGTTGACGACTTCTGTCTAGCCATCGGTCTACGGGTGGTAGGCGGAAGAGAAAGCCAACTTGGTGCCTTGCACTTTGAAGAGTTCCTTCCAAAAACTACTGATGAAGATGGCGTCTTTGTCACTAGTAATGGACGCAGGCACCCCATGTAATCGGACCCATGAAGAGTTGGGTGATGTGAGCTGCTGTGTAGGGATACGCTGGAGGCGGAAAATGGGCATATTTTGAGAAGCGGTCGACCACTACAAAAATAACTGATTTTCCTGAAGATGGCGGCAATCCATCGATGAAATCCATGGAAATATCGGACCATCCTGTGAAGGTAACTGAAGTGGTTGGAGCAACCCTGTTGGACTTAATGATTCGGCTTTGTTCCGCTGACAAGTCTGACAAGCTGTCATATAGTTTGTTACACTTCTCTTCATGCCCCTCCAATAAAAATCCCGACTGAGACGGAAATATGTTTGATGCCTGCCCTCATGTGTGCTATCATGAAAAGCGGACAAGATGCTATGAATGAGTGGCGATGTGTGATGCAGATAAATCCTATTCTGGAACAATATAAGACGATCTTGGACTGTCCAATGACTATCCATTGTACCCTGCTCAATATTATGATATAACTCAATGAGCTCTCGATGTTGTTGTGTTTCATCCTGAATAGAGTCCAACAAAAGAAGTCTGGGGTGACTAATAGCATGTAATTGTGGCTCTAGCACATCCCGGTGAGACAAGGCATCTGCCCCCACATTCAAGCTGCCCGGTTTATACTCAACGGTGAAATCGAACCCCATCAATTTGCTCAACCAATGCTGCTGGGGGGAGGTGGTAAGACGCTGCTCAAGGAGATACTTTAGGCTACAATGATCGGTCCGTATGAGAAATGGGTGCCCCCAGAGATAGGGCCGCCAGTGTTGGATGACTTTCGCTAACCCGATCAGTTCACTTTCATAGGCAGCGAGTTTGTGATGGTGTTGGCCCAGTTGTCTGCTGAAATAAGCTATCGGGTGGCCATGTTGTTGTAATATTACATTGATACCCCCACCAGACGCATCACATTCAACCACAAACAATTCATCAAAATCTGGGAGTTGCAAAACCAGAACTGAAGATAATGTTGCCTTCAACTGCTGAAAAGAAGAAGTTGTTGTCTCGGACCAGAGAAATGCATTTTTCTTAAGGAGATTGTTGAGTGGAGCAGCAATTTGTCTGTAGTTACGGATGAATTTTCTGTAATAACCAGCAAGCCCCAAAAAACCCCTTAATGTTGAGATGGATGTGGGAAGAGGCCAGTCAGTGACTGTTTATATTTTACTCTGGTCGACCTTCACACCCTCTACTGATATAACGTGCCCCAGATATGCCACTTCGGATGTGCCCATGGAACACTTGGATTGGTTTAAAACCAAATGATGGGAATGTAAGATAGTAAAAACTTGGCAAAGATGATGAAGGTGTTCGTCCCAATTTTTGCTATATACCAGGATATCATAAAAAAAAAACAATAACAAACTTCCTCAGGGGAGAATTAAATACCTCATTCATGAGGGCCTGGAAAGTGGAAGGGGCGTTAGATAGACCAAATGGCATGACTAGAAACTCGAAATGCCCATGGTGCGTCCTAAATGCCATCTTCTCCACATCAGACGGATGAACCCGAGTCTGATGATAACCTAACTTCAAATCCAACTTCATAAATAAGGCAGCTCCATATAATTCATCTAATAACTCGTCAACCACGGGTATAGGAAATTTATCTTTAATTGTATAAGCGTTGAACTCCCTGTAGTCAACACAAAACCGCCAAGACCTGTCATGTTTCTTGACCAGTAATACAGGGGATGAAAAGGGAGACCTCCTGGGCTGAATAATTCCTTGGGCGAGCATAGTTTGGCATTCTGTTGTGGACTCAATAGCACACCAAGTCACACAACGAAGGTGGCAAAAACAACTCACTCAATAAGATTTATTTCTTACATTACTTTGAGTAGGATTTATTTCTTAAATTACTTTGAGTAGTATTTATTTCTTATATTGTTTTAAGTAGGAGTTATTTCTAATTACTTTTATATGTAGGGGCATTATGGGAATTATTGTAATCTTAACCCTAAAAATCCATGACGTGATCTATTTAAAGGGAAAGAATGAATGAATGAGGCAAGCTTTGAGATTTTAGAATAACCTAGTGTAAACAGGCTGAGATCACTTCTTGATCTCGAGTTTAGGGTTTACTCCAAAAATCCAACCTATCCTTCACCCTCCATCCTCATCCATATTCGTCCATCTTCATCCTTCATCATCCATAGTTGGAAGAGGAGCTTCCTGCCCCTTTTTTGAGCCCAAAGAGAGGGTATTCCCTCCTCATCAGCGTCAACAACAATCAAGGGTTTCTAACCCTCTTGACGAGCAGAAAAGTAGAGAGCTTTTTGCTTCTTCACGTGAAGAAGGGGTGTTGTTGCTCCTAGCTTGGCGCCAGCAAGGAAGGAGAGAAGAATTAATTCATTCACGTGGGCCAAGGCTTCAACAAGCCAGGCTAAGCATTCCAGCACAAGCAACAATCAACATCAGGGTTGAAACCCTGATTTCCGTGAGTAACCAAAAGGTATCTCTTTCAGTCTTTCTCCACATGAATTATTTCCATTCTAGCTATAACTTTAGCACTAGAGTGGATTCATAAAAAAGGAGACTGATCACGTGTGGAAGATCAGTCAAAGAAGGGATCTTTAACCCTCCTTACCGAGTCCAGCAACTCAGTACCAGTGCTAGATACACAAATCCCATGCCGTGTTACTCAATCCATGACCCGGGACTAGAACAATGTGGTATCAGAGCAGGGTAACATGGGGGATACTCTCAGTAATGAAGAAATCCAAATCAGGATACAAAAGATAGAAGATAACCTAGAAACATCACTACCAGTGTTGGGGAAGGTTTGTGGTCTGGAACAATAGATGAGCCGAGTCACCAACATGCTGACTGAGCTGAGGGCAGAGAGACATCAGAGCCCAGAGGCGAGAGAGTTTGCTCAACCATATCACAGAAGAGGGGAGTTGTGGCCTCGGCGCATTGTTGTCCAAGGACCCCAGCATGGAGGCACAGTTCCAAAGTACACCATGTTAGAGTTTCCTTCTTTCAATGGTTCAGCTGATCCCTTAATTTGGTTGCATAGATGTGAAATTATTTTTTTTTAACCAAAGGACTAGTGAATGGGATAAGATGCAACTAGCCTCTTTCCATATGACAGATGAAGCCCTGTTATGGGTTACTCAAGTAGAAATAGAGAGACCATGGATGAATTGGGGAGAATTTAAAATCTATGCACAGTTAGATTTGGCCCTCCCGCCAACAGCAACCCCCTGGGGGAGTTAGTCTTATTGCAACAAACTGATTCTATGGAACAATATCAAAAACAATTCCAGGAAAAGTTGGCTCATGCCAATAGGTCTCCCTATTCACAGCAGGTCTCAATGAGTATTTACTGCTAGAGGTGGAACTCATGCCTACGGATTTAGCTCATGCAATGAATATGGCCCGAGCAATGGAACAATGACAACAGTTGCAGCAACGTAAGCCGGGTTGGTCGGGTGAGAGGAACACTTCCTCCACTTGGCAAGGGCACCGCTATACTTCATCTCAGGGAGCATCTCCAGTAGCACCATCCTTCAGAGACACTCCGACTACAACTCGGGTAGCCGATCCCTGCCCTGGTAATCCCCTACCAAACTTTATCAAAAAAATTAACTAGTGCGGAGATGGTAGAACGGCGATCCAAAAATTTATGTTATAACAGCGATGAGCAGTATCGTGTGGGGCACCAATGTAAATGATTATTTTGGCTCGAGGTGGGGGATTCAGAGGATCCAGAGGAGCCAGAAGATATTATCGAGGAAGAACCACTGGAGATATCCTTGCATGCTATTACTGGGCAGAAATTGCCTAACACAATGCAAGTCCGAGCTCATGTCATCAATCAAGAATTGGTGGGACTGGTCGACTCGGGGAGTACACACAATTTTTGAGTTTGACAGCCGCACAACACCTCTAGCTCCAGATACACCCTCATTCGACAGCCACCATCTCAGTGGCCAATAGCGAGAAGGTCCCTAGCTATGGGATTAGTAACGCGGTAACATTTTCCATTGGCTCTACTTCGTTTAATGCTGAATTTTTTGTTATTCCCCTGGCTGGATTTGATATGGTATTAGGTATTAAATGGTTACAAACGTTGGGGCCCATTCTATGGGACTTTTCGGCTTTAACCATGAGCTTTGATTTGGCTTGGAGTCGGGTGCTCTTACAGGGCTGTCAGGTGGACAGGGCCCACCGCATGCACACTTTGCAGACACAGGAACAACCTGACAATACTTGTGATGGTCTGGTTGAGGAGTTCTCTGACCTCTTCCAGGAGCCTTCGGGATTGCCTCCCTTGAGGCACTGTGACCATAGGATCTGTCTGAAACCAGGATCTAAGGTAGTGATCGTACAACCGTACCATTACTCACACCTTCAGAAGGACAAGATAGAGGGTCAGTGCCAGGAGATGTTGAAACAGGGTCTTATTCGTCCCACTCTCTCCCCGTTCTCTTCACCCATCTTACTTGTGAAGAAACATGATGGGACATGGAGATTCTGCATGGATTATCGGGAGTTAAACGTGCATACAGTGAAAGACAAGTTTCCGATTCCGGTAGTGGATGAGCTCCTGGATGAGTTACATGGGTCGTGGTTATTCACTAAACTCGACCTCTGTTCGCGATACAATCAGGTCCGGATGCACCCCTCTGATATCGAGAAGACGGCGTTCCGCACACATCATGGCCACTTTGAGTTCATCGTCATGCCGTTCGGGTTATCCAATGCACCCTCCATTGTTCAAGCTTTGATGAACGAGGTACTTAGCCCCTATCTTCGAAATTTTGTTTTTGTGTTTTTCAATGATATTCTTATATATAGCAAGTCGGTTGAGGAGCACTTGGCACATGTCTACTGTGGTGGTTAGAACCACCTTGTGGAAAACTGTTGGAAGCTTCATGGCAAGCCTAATTGGGCCACGGCTAACCCAACCTCCGTTAATGTTGATAAATGGGAAGAAAAAACTGACTTCCAATCCGAAAAAATGACTCTTATTGCTGAAGACTATGCCACATTTCAGAAGATGAAGTACCTTATGGAGTCATCCCTTCCACCGTTACCTACCGCTGCTACCACCATTGTTTCAGGTATGCTTTCTTCATCTTCTTCCTCCTCTTGGATCATAGATTTTGGGGCCTCCGAACACTTGTCAGGTAACAAACAAATGCTTCATTCCTTATCTCCATGTTTTCCAAATAAATTTGTTACTATAGTTAATGGTACCCAAACCAAAGTACTTGGCAAGGGTTCCTCATCTATCACATTTTCTATCCCTCTTCAAGATGTCTTATTTGTCCCTCAATTTCCTTTAAATTCTCTTTCGGTTAGACAAATCACAACGAATTTGAATTGCTTTGTCACCTTCTCACCCTCTTCTTGTACATTTCAATATCTAACTACTAAACGGGTGATTGGTGGTGGCCATGAAAAAGGGGGCTTGTACTACAAACTTCCTCCATTAGATGCCTTATCATCCACTACATCTAAGGCACAACTTTGGCACAACCGGTTTGGCCATCCTTCTACACCTTCCCATCGTCATTTATTTCCTTTGTTAAAATCTCTCTACTTTCAATTGTGAGGTTTGTCAATTAAGTAAACATCATAGGAGTACATATTCTCCTCGCCTTACAACTACAAGTAATTCTCTTTTTTCTTTAGTACACTTTGATGTAGGGGACCTTTGTGTGTCTCTAATATTTCTCATGTGAAATACTTTGTTACATTTGTTGATGATCTTACCCGGGTCACGTGGTTATATCTCTTTAAAGAATGATCTGAAATATTTACTATCTTTATAACCTTTCATGCTATGGTATTAACTCAATTTAGCAAAAAAATTCAAATCCTTAGGTCTGATAACGCTAAGGAATACTTCTCTAGTAAGTTCCAATCATTTGGTTAGGGTAATGGGCTTATCCATCAAACTTTGTGTGCCTATACCCCTCAATAGAATGGTGTTGCTGAAAGAAAGTATCGTCATCGCTGGTCTTGAATCTTCAAGCAGCTTACTTAAGCTACTTCAAATTTGAGTACATTATTACCCTTGAATTGCCTCGTATGGCTGAAGAATACATGGGTAACAAGAATGATATTTTCAAGATTACTACCATACCCTTTTGAGGGATATAAAATTTCTTCAGCTGGTCCACATCGGTTTGATGGTTCCTTATAACAAGGGATCTACTTGGTCAACTCATCCATTGATGAAGAAGATATTGCTTACGCTAAGTGGTTAAAAAATGAAACATTGGTAATTAGTTGGCTCATCAACAACATAGAAGAACATATCTTTGACAATTTTATTTATCTCAACACCGCCAAACAAATTTGGGAGATATGTGCTAAGTTGTACTCTAGCTCTGACAACTTATACAAGCCATATGATATTCTCCAAAGAATGTTCAACACTAAACAAGTAGAAAATATCCATGACTATTTGGCTCATTTTAGAGGCCTTCTTCAAGAATGGAAGCTAGCTCAGCCTACTTCCACCGATGTCTTTGTCCAAGACAAGCAAAAGGAAGCCTTAGCCACAGCCGTTTGCCTAGCAAACATTAAGTCATATCTCGAAGTTGCTAAAAGTCAACTCCTCAGTGCCTCTACTATTCCCACATTTTATGATGTATGTGCCACATTAATCCACATTCCAGACTCTTCTTCTCCTTCTCCTACTAAAGTATTATCAGCTATTTACTCCGTGCATAGGGGAACATCAATCGACCGTGGCCGAGGCCATGGAAGAAATTATAGAGGACAAGGAAGAGGTGGAAGGAATGGTTTTGTAAGAACAGGAGGTAGGGAATGCCCCGACTATGGGAAATATGGCCACACTATAGATCAATGTTTTAAAACCCATGGCATACCAGATTGGGTTAAGGCTAATCAAGCCTTAGTAAGTGGTACAAAGGAGGACCAGTCTACGCCACCAACAGAAAAGAAAACCCTTACCAATGATGAGTATGACTTATTCCAGAAAATGAAAACACTGATGGTCTCTCCTCCAAGTTCCTCCACAACTATTGCTGCCACCACCGCTTCAGGTATGCTCTCTGCCACTTCATCCTCTTCATCCTGAATAATTGACTCAGGGGCCTCTGAGTATCTCACAGGTAACAAAAATCTACTCCACTTAGTTTCTCCTTGTCTCTCGAATAATTTTTTTACCATAGCTGACGGCTCCCAAACTAAAGTTCTCGGGAAAGGATCCACATATGTTACACCATCACTCACAGATATTCTTTTTGTTCCTACTTTTTCCTTGTATCTTTTATCTATTAGTTAACTAGCACAACATTTTAATTGCTCAATTACCTTCTCATCCTCTTCCTATGTGTTTCACGATCTTACAACGAAACAGGTGATTGGTGGAGGCCGTGAACAAGGGGAGCTCTACTACTACCTGGACGTGCCTCAAATAAATGTCGTCTCAACCAAGGAAAATGAAACAAGTCTATGGCAAAATCGGTTGGGACATCCATCCTCACAATCTCTTCATTTTATTTTTCGTACCTTTAAGGTTATGTCGAATATAAATTTTGGAAGTTGTCAACTAAGCAAACACCAGAGGACCACATACTCACCTCATCTAGAACTTAAAAGTATTGCTCCTTTTTTCATTGATCCACACAAATGTATGGGGACCCTTGAGAATCTCAAACATTTACTGAGTCAAGTAATTTATTACATTTATTAAAGATTTTACTCGTACCACAAGGCTATTTATTTTTAAAGAGCGATCTAAAATACCATCCATTTTTAAATCCTTTCATGCTATGGTTGTCACTCAATTTTTTTCGATCAAAGTACTTAGTTCTGATAATGCCAAAGAATATACTTCCAGAGATCTTGACTATTTTTTTCAAGAGAATGGCATTGTCCATCAAACATCTTGTGCCTACACCCCTCCTCCACTCCCCAACAGAATGGTGTAGAAGGAATGGAAGAACCGTTACCTTCTTGAGGTGGCTCGCAGCTTATTGTATACCATGAAAGTCACATACTTTTATTGGTTGCATGCCATCCTTCCTGCATGCTTTCTTATAAATAGCCTACCCTCTTCCATTCTCAGTCATAAATCCCTCCTTATTGTTTTCACATGGTGATCCATTTTCACTTCCCTTGAAAGTCTTTGATTGTACATGCTTTGTTCATATTACCTTCGCATGACACAGTAAACTTGATCCAAAATCTGCCAAGTGTATCTTCTTAGGTTACTCTCACATGCGGAAGAGTTAAATTTGCTAAAATCCCACTCTCCAAAGGTTACTTGTGTCTAGGGATGTAAATTTTTTTTAAGACTCTTCATACTACTCTGATAATGCTCCTCCGGGTCTCTCTTCTATACCAGCCTCTCCTCGACCGGTTGTGCCCCGTGTGATGGAAACTATTCAACCCCCTGAAGCACTAGCTGACACCACACCTGTGGAGTTTGTGGATCCCATAGAGGTAAGTCCATCTTCTCCTATTCCTTTTTCACCACAATATGATACTCAACCCATTGCCTTAAGAAGAAAAAACCCAAAACTTGCTCTAGGACCTCTACTTCTCATCCCATATCCAATTTTGTGTCCCACCATCATTTATCCCCTTCATGTTGTTAATTTCTTGTGTCTATCTCCTCCATCTCATTCCCACAGTCCTAACAGGAGGCTCTAAAACATCCAAGGTGGAACGCAGCAATGGACGAAGAAATGCAGGCACTCTATGAGAATCAAACATGGGCCCTAGTTCCTCTTCCATTAGATAAAAACCTAGTCAGTTGTAAGTGGGTCTTTACTATTAAACATAATCTGGATGGGTCAGTTGCTCGCCTTAAGGCCTATCTCGTTGCTAAAGGCTATACGCGGTGTTATGGGATCGTTGCTGAGGAAACATTCTCTCTGGTGGCCAAAATGAACTCAACATGTAGTTTATTATCTCTTGTTGCTAATTTTTCCTTGTTGGTCTATCAACTTGATGTGAAAAATGTTTTTCTCAATGTGGAGATAAAGGAATAAATTTATATGCAACAACCACCTGGATTTGTGGTTGAGGATGAGTCGATATGTCAATTGAAGAAATCTCTTTATGGTCTGAAATAGTCTCCTCGTGCATGGTTTGATAAATTTATCCAAACACTCATACAGGTCGGATTTCATAGATGTTCCATAGATCACTCCATATTTCTTAAAGGCAAAGTGATTTTGGCCATATTTGTTGATGATATTGTCTTAACCGGTAGTGATCCCAAGGGCATTTAGGAAACCAAGAAAAAATATGTGAAGAATTCAAGACAAAAGATCTTGGACTACTTAAATATTTTCTGGGTATAGAAGTACTAAAGTCCAAACATGGGATTATACTATCTCAAAGGAAGTATGTCCAGGATCTACTGGAGGAGACAGGAATGTAGACCAGCAGAAACCCCTATGGATTCCAATACAAAATTATCTGCAGGCACTGGAGAAGATGTAGATATCGAAAAATATCAAAGACTTGTGGGAAAATCATTTATCTCTGTGTAACAAGGCCGAATAGATCATATGCAATAAGTGTGGTGAGTCAATACATGCACAAGCCACAACTTACTCACTCGCAAGCACTAGAAAGAATATTGTGATATTTGAAAGGAACTCCAGTAAGAGGGTTTCTCTATAAGACCATGGCCACTTCAACATAGAAGGGTTCTCAGATGCAGACTGGGCCGGATCCCCAGATGACAGAAAATCTACTTTGGGATATTGTACAATGGTTGGCGGAAACTTGGTTACATAGAGAAGTAAGAAGCAGAATGTAGTTGCAAGGTCTAGTGCAGATGTAGAATACAGGGCTATGGCACACATTGTTAGTGAGCTTCTATGGATCAAATCTCTTCTCACTAAACTAGGATTCTGTAAAGAAACTCCTATGGATCTACATTACGATAATTAGGCGGCAATACATATCACGTCAAATCCAGTCTTCCATGAGAGAACAAAGCACATTGAGGTAGACTGCCATTTCATACGAGAGAAATTCCAAGCCGGCATATTATCTCTCAAACATATCTCCTCACACGGGTAAGTTGCAGACATTCTCACCAAACCAATCACTCATAAGATATTGTCCACCATTTGCATCAAGTTGGACATTTACGATATTTTCTCACCCCAGTGTTACAAGGTGGGACCCACCATTATCACTAAGGTGGCATGATGAATCATCACACGAGCTGGAATCCTTATCACATGAGTTAGAAGATTTGGAAATCTTCCTTGATTAATGTAATGAATTTACCTTCCCATGATTTATGTAGATTTGGATAATCATGATTGATGTAATTAGGGATATTAGGGATCCTATCTTATCTCTTAATATGTAATTGAAATAGTATAAATAGGGGTCTTGATTGAAGGATTCAATCAAGCTCTCCACTTCTCAACTCGTGAAGAATCTCTCTCTAGCCTAAACTCTTTTTCTCTCTTTTCTCTTCTCTCCTCTCTCTCTCTTTTCTCTTTTTCTTCTCTCCCTCTCATCTTGCTCGAGGTTTCAGACTTGGGATCCTAAATTCAACAATCCGAATGTCCCAAATAGACCAAATAAGAGAACATCTTCTGAAAAAAAACACTAATTCAACTTGAAGGATCCATGTACCGAATCAATCACTTGCAAATTGAGATATAGAATCTTATCCACAAGATCAGGCACTAAATCATCAAAACATTTGTGCTCAAGTCAAGTGGAGTCACCATCCAGAAACGAATCAAATCCTTTTATATCCTTAAAGTGAAAACTTATGCCTTAACCGAAAATTCCAAAATCGTGGCTAAACAATTTAAGAACCACAATTTTCTTTCTTTGAGATCCTTTGTAGCAAATAAGGTCTCTTGTAAATCTCAACTCATAGGGACAATTCAACTTTCAATTAACCAAGTGTTGGAATTCAAGAGAGTAGAGAGGGCAGTAGATTAACAGAGGCACGTAGATGAAATTTCATCATGCTAGGATTTAAACATAAGTTGATTCACCAGCTAAATGAATAGACCACATGAGCATCACCAAGTGTGAGAGGCCTTGCAGCAACATGTGCTGAAATTCCAACTCATAGAAAATTGATCCAAGTCACATGTAAGTAACTGAATCTCAAATCATCAATCTTGATAAAAACAACTTGTAACAACCAATCTTTATCAACTTTGTAATTTAGCTGAAAATAGACCAAGATGATAACATCTTCTTAATCACAAGGGATTAATCTTCACAACTTCTCATATGAAGATCATCTTGTCTTGATGTAATCCAGAGATCGAAGCCTCAACATATAGCAAGGAAAAAGTGTAAGTAATAACTAGAAATGACTTATCTCTTCATGGTTGGACTCCTTGCTTCATGAGTAATTTCATTGCCAGATCTTCATAAATATTTTTTCGTATACTTCATCAAAGGGGATCCCATGATAAGAACTTTATCCAAACTAAGAAGAAGAAGGAAAAAAGAGAGAGAAGAGATCAATCACCAAGGGAGAGAGCTTGGATGGAGGAGAAGAGGGAGAGTGCCTATCAAGGGAGAGAGATTGGACGAATTTGGGGAAAAGAAGGATGATTATGGGTTGTCAACTTAACCAAACCCTCCCCCGTGTAAGAAGATGGGACCAAGCCCACCAAGCCCATACATGTGTGGAGGAGGCCCACAGGTCCAAGAGGGTTGGCATGAGGTGTCATCTATTAAGGATGCTAGATTATCTCCATTAATTTTTAATCTTTCCTTGATTGATGTAATTAATCTTCCCTTGATTGATGTAATTAGGGAGCCTAATTGATTGAGGACCTTTCCCTAAGGTCCTATTAGTACACTTTGTAAGTGAGATGTATTTCACTTTCACTAGGTAAAGTGAAAGAAAGAAAAAAAACCGTTAGTGCACTATGTAAATTACGAGTGAAAGTGAATTACATAGGTAATTCACTTCACTCATTTTAGTCATAACCTGAGTGAAAGTGAATGCACTCCATTCGACTAAGTGAATTCACTTTCACTCGTTCAATTATATCGTTGGTCGAAAGAAGTTGTAGAAAAAATCCCCAAACTTCATACGACCTTCTACAATACCCCCCCCCCCCCCCCCCCCCCCCCCCCCCCCCCCCCCCCCTGCAACCTCTCCCAAGCGATTGCTCTCGCTAATCCTCTCTTTCTCTCGCCTTCCCCTGCACTTTTTGACACATACGACCTTAGGCTGAAATCGTTCTTCTTGGTTCGGAATTAGTTTCATCAACCTCTCATTTTATTTTTCGTTTCCATTTTTGTAGAAGTCAGTGCTTCCTATTCCAAATGCCTTGTTTTCTTGGTTCGGGAATTTGTTTACCTTTTCTTAGTTCCTGGAAATCTTCATCTTTCATTATGTATGTGATGCTTCTGGATGTATTTATTTCTTTTGGATGTGTTGCTTCTAGATGAATTTATTTCTTCTGGATGTGTTGCTTCTTTTGTTGAAGAATTTGTTGCTTATGGATGTATTTATTTTGTACCTTGCTTCTGGAAGTCTTTTCCTAAGCATAGATAAGGTGGAAGTAGTTTGCCCAAATTGATAGGCAAACTCACTTTTGTTGTGCAAAATTATGTGAATTACATTGAACTGCCCAATTCACTGTGTCTTCATTCAGGATTCTTTTTCTTTTGTTTCTAAAGGAGTACAGTAAGGAAAGCGAAAGTTGGAAAATCATTGAAAATGAAATTAAAGAATAGATTAAACAGATTATGAGTACTTTTTGCCATATCAGTTAAGGGAAATGTACAATGAGCACAGTCGATTGCACCGATGCAAAAAAAAAAAAAAAAAAAAGAGGAGATAAAACAAGTCCTGCATGTAGCTCTGATGTGCACAAGGTTTTCTCCATCCGTCCATGAAGGATGTACTGAAACTCCTCACGGGATAGCAGTCAAACAGAAAAAACACTAGATTGTTCTATAAAACTAATAAAAGGAACCGTTTGTTTTAGCACGGAGCATAGATTACGGCTCAATACATATTGTCTATTTTCAGTTCACCTATTTGTTTGACTTATTGCTTCTTTTCACAGGTATGAGGTAGTGTACTTCTCAATTCTACACTTATGCTATAATTTAGGCTCTTGTTGCAGGATCTGGAATGGCTGCAGGAGGGATGATGTATTCCATTATCTGAGCATCACATTAGTTTATCTGTCACACTGAATTTCATATATGTTTCTAAAGATTCTCCATAATAGAGGAAGCTGGTTGGAGAAAGTTTAATTTCAAGAGTTTAAAAAATTATTTTCTATGAGAAAGAATGGTGAGTTATTGGATCTAAGTTAGATGTGATGCTTAGGATGCATATCCCATAAAAGTATAAATAGGGGTCTTGGTTGAAGAGGTTTCAATCAAGCTTTCTCTTCTCACAATTTATGGAAGAAAATGTTATGATCCTGGGTTAAGTACTTGGTTTTCTGCTATCAAACAGATCGGTTCTTTTGGTATGTATTGGCTAGGTTTGTAACATTTGGTGTCAGAGTAGGCACCATGTTCCTTGTTCTACTCCCAGCGTGGGCAATCTTGTCGCCCAGATGCGGTTACCACGTAACAGTTGGCCAGCTTTGCTAGGGTTAGGCCGCCGAGGTCGTCATCTCGTAACAGTGGGAGTATTGTTATGATCCTGGGTTTAAGTACTTGGCTTTCCGCTACCAAGAAGATCGGTCTTTTGGTATGTATTGGCTAGGTGAGTAATATTTGGTATCAGAGTGGGCACCACGTTGCGAGTTCGACTACCGACATGGGTGATCTTGTCGTCCCAGATGTTGTGACCATGTAACAGTGGACCAGCATTACTAGAGTTAGGTTATCGAGGTCATTGGCTCATAACGGTGGGAGTATTGTTATGATCCTGGGTTAAGTACTTGGCTTTCCGTTACCAAACAGATTGGTCTTTTTGTATGTATTGGGCACCATGTTGCAAGTTCGACTCCCGACATGGGCGATCTCGTCACCTAGATGCGATTGCCACATAACAGTAGGCCAGTATTGCTAGAGTTAGGTCGTCGAGGTCATCGGCTCGTAACTATGGGAGTATTGTTATGGTCCTGGGTTAAGTACTTGGCTTTCCCCTACCAAACAGATTGGTCTTTTGGTATGTATTGGCTAGGTGTGTAACATTTGGTATAAGAGCGAGCACCACGTTACAATTTCGACTTTCGGCATGGGCGATCTCGTCGTCCCAGACACGGTCACCATGTAATAGTGGACTAGCATTGCTAGAGTTAAGCCGTTGAGGTTGTCGACTCGTAACGGTGGGAGTATTGTTATGATCCTAGGTTAAGTACTTGGTTTTCCGCTACTAAACAGATTGGTGTCTTCTTTTGTCTTCCCTTCTCCGGACTAGCATTGCTAGAGTTAAGCCGTTGAGGTTGTCGACTCGTAACGGTGGGAGTATTGTTATGATCCTGGGTTAAGTACTTGGTTTTCCGCTACTAAACAGATTGGTGTCTTCTTTTGTCTTCCCTTCTCCTTCTTTTTCCTTCTTCCTTTCTTCTTTTTTTCATCCTTTCTTACTTCTTTCTTTGTTTTTTCGTTTCTTTCTTTTTTGTCATTTTTATTGTTTCCTTTTTTGTCTTCTTTCTTTCTTTCTTTTCTTTTCTCCATGATGATTTTTTTGTGTTAAAGTGGTTTGTGTAATTATTTTATTTTATTTTGTGAAAACTAGAAAGCTAAATAATTAAGATTCAGTAGGTTTTGTAATTCAAATTTATTTATTATCAAGCATTCATAATAATTTGATAGTTAATTTTTTAGGTTTTATGAAGATGATGTTTGATGATGATGATGATGATGATGAAGAAGAGGCAAATGAAGCATTGACAAAATTTAGAACTTATTGAGAAGATGAAAAGTTTTTTGAACTTGTAAAAAAAAAAAAAATTGAACTTGTTTGAATATAAATGCTTTTAGTTTCTTTGATGGTTATTTCAATAGATGAAAACTCATAGTTATCCTCCTCCAGATGCTCCCGCATATGGGTATGAATTTTTATTATTCTTGTATAACTTGTAAATTTTTTGTATAATTTATTAAATTTTGGGGACTTTATTGTATATTTTTTCTTATTATATACACATTATTTTATAGTTTAATTTATTTATTTCTATTTTTAAGTTTAATCAATGTTTTTATTTATATAATTTTTTATGTATTGAATTTATCCTACATAGGGAAATATCAATTTTAATTAAAATTTTATGCTTTTCGAGAAAAAATGAAATTTTATACAAACAATTATAAATTTATAATTTAATACATAATGAATTTATAATTTAATAAATAATTAATTTATAATTTTATAATTTTAAATTAATTTTAATTTAAAATTTTTAAAATTTTATCCACCTTCAAGAAATTTATAATTTTGAATTTTGCTAAAAAAGCAACAAATAATACAGACATTGATAAAATACCTATACCGGTGAATTTATAATTTTGTTGACAAAGAGTACCTCCCTATTCCAACGAATTTACAAATTTGCTAACAGAGAGGACACTTTCTCCCAAGAAGTTTACAAATTAATTGGTAGAGATTTAAATTATCTAGTAATGTAAATTTGCTAGTAGAGATTTTAACTTTTAGCAACAAATTTACAAATTTACTGGCATAAGTTCTACCGGCGAAAAATGCGAAAATGAATTCTTCCAATGATTTTTTGACTTCTGGATGTGAAAAATTTGTTGCCAAAGTTCCATTTTCTTGTAGTGAGCTTTTTTATACTTTGATTTTTTACTAGTGTATGGAGTTTTGTTGTTTGGCTAAAATTGGGTTTTTATCTCATATTTGTGTTGTCCAAGCTGTGTATGCTTGTCTTTTTTATCCCTAGCTTGAGAGGGAGAAGTACAAAAGTACAAAAAAAAGGTATTTGGTGGTATTTTAATGAATTCTCTAGAAGCATATTCATAAATTTTCTAGTAGAGATTTTAACTTCTTGCAGTGAATTTAAAAATTCAAAAATGCGAAAAAAAAAAAATCTTCCAGGGAATTTTGGACTTCAACCAATGAAAAATTGGTTGCAAGAGGTTCATTTTCTTGTAGTGGGAGTTTGATTTTTTTTTACTGGTGTATGGAGTTTTGTAGCTTGGGTATAATTGATTTGTTTATCTGATATTTGTTTTGTCCAAGCTAGGTATGCATGTCCTTTTGATCTCTATCTTAAGAGGAAGAAGTAGAAGAAGTACTAAAAAGAGGTATTTGGTGGTATTTGATATAACCTACAATATAGAATTCTACGTACTATAGTAAAATTTTTTATGTGAGCAAAATATCCAAGGGAAAGAATCTAAGATAAAAAGCGCTATATAAGTAGAGGGCTGATCCAATATAATAAGTCATTTGGTGCGAAACATATGAAACGCTATCTCAGTCTTCCGATCAAATGGCAGAGATGTCTTGGATCAACCCTTATATATAGACACACACACACACACACACACACATATATACATATATGTATAGAGGATTGATCCAATACGAAATACCATTTGGTGCAAAACATGTGAAATAGTATCTCAACTATCCAATCATGATCAATGGCTATCTCAACAATCCAATCAACGGCTATCTCAGTCGTCCGATTAACAGCTATCGCAATCAACTGATCAACATCTCAGTCGTCCGATCATGATCTGATGGCTAAGATAGTCGTTTTGCACCATGATAGGACAACTAAGGTGGTAATTTTGCATGTTCGCACCAAATAGTTTTTCGTATTAATTGAAATGCTATATATAGATGGTTGTCCCATTCCATTGCAAGGTACAAACCAGGCTTAATCAAACTTTCACCTTATCATTTTAGCTTTTTTTTTTGTTTTGAAAAGCTCTGTTAGAGAAGAGTATTCGACTATTGCTTTGTCTGCTAATTTGGCTTTACTTTTTTCCTTTGGCTGCTTAAATTTTGATTAATTTAATGAGTGAGTGTTGTTGTTTTTTTCACATTTTGAATTTTTCATTGATTTTTGTTGAAAGCAATGGGAAATTGATGTTATCAGCACCCATAAACACTTGTCTTGGGACTGTTGAATGAACTCTTATTATCTCGGTTCTTGTTAAAATTAGAAGAACTGTTTATCTAGGTGATGAGATGAAGCTTATTATCTCGGGATAAACATGTTAATCTCGAGATATTATCTCGGTTAGGAGTGATGAAGCTTCTAATAAAGTGATATGAGCATTGAACATAAGTGATGTGATGAATGTTTATGGAGCTTGTTTTAAGATCACAAGAACTTTTTTATGGGTTCTTCGGTTCTTGTTTATCTCGATTCTCATTCAGTTTTTTATGGGTGTTTTTTTATTTTGTTCCAAAAAATTTAGTTGGGGAGCTACGAAGTTTTTTTTTTTCATAATTAAGTGTTTTTTAACTATTCTAGACATAAGGAAATATGATATGTTTTTAATTATAATGTTTTAGTAGTCAAACTTTTGGCATCTCTTTGTCATGTACTGATGCATGTTTTGTGTATGTTATTCTTTTATAAATTAGTTTAATACATTCGTGTGTTTCTTTCTAAAGATGGAGTGCGATTAAGAAACAAACATAGGTGATTAGATGATGGAGGCACCTTGAATTGTAGATGGGACAAGGTGTGGAATCCAACAGTAAAAGAAAATAAAGAGCCTAGAGTAGGTATATTGTTTTACTCAATTAAGGAAGCCTAAATATTTTATTATAATTGTGCTAGGGATAGATGATTTAGTGTACATAAAAGGCTCTATGAATCTTCGGAATACCAAAGAAATGAATGGTAGAATGTTTATATGTTCAAAAAAAGGATATGCAAGGAAAAATCATAATTTTGATGAAACAATTAAAAAAAAGTGAGAAATCATAAGAGATTGGTGTGGGGCATTAATTAGATTCACTAAAAATTCTGATGAGAAGTAGAAAGTGGTAAAATTTGTGGAGGGTCACAATAATGTCCTATTGAATCCTCATAAAAGGATTTTTTTCCTTGAATAGGCAAATTACACAAAGGCATAAAAACTTGTTTGATACATTCAAAAATGCTAATGTTTCTACATCTAAAGTTATTTATTTCTTTGAGATATATCTGGAGAATATGACAAGGTTGGGCATATTGAAAGAGATGTTAGAAATTATGAGAGGGATAGGCGACAAGAATTAAGAGATTATGATGTTGAAATGTTGTTGGATCATTTCAAGGATCTACAAGAAGTAAATGCTTCAAATGGATAATGAGAAGAGGTTTACTCACTATTTTGGATAGATAGTGAGGCTAGGAAGGCATATCACAATTTTAGTAAAGCAATTACTTTTGATACTACTTATTATTCTAACCAATATAAACTGATACTTGTGCCTTTTACTGGAGTTAATAATCATGGACAATCTACAAAGATTGGTTGTGGGTTATTGAAGGATGAAAAGGGGGATTTATTTATTTGGCTATTTCAGCAATTTCTCATTGCTATGTCAAATCAACACCCTCTACAATTGTAACAAATCAAGATCCCAGTCTAGCACATACAATCAAAATTGTATTTCCAAATAATTTTCATAGGTATTTTATGTGGCATATAGTAAATAAGGCTGGTGAGAGAGTTGGTCCCTTTACTCGTGATGAAAAATTCCAACATGCTTTTGCAAACTGTGTATGGAACTCTAACAAAAAAGAAGAATTTGAAACAAAATGATTACTTATTAATGAAACATTTAAGTTGGATCATGATGATTATTTTCACAAAATCTTTAGCCAATGGAGTCAGTGGAATGGCAACTAGACGGCGACAGCATCACCGGAGACAGTGATGGAGGCTTTTGGAGAAGCTTTGGTAGAAGAGGAAAAACAAAATGAAAAAACATAGAAAGGATTAGGTGCCACTAGGAATGAGTTATAACAGTGAGGAAGAGGAAGAGGGCGATGGTGAGGCTCGTTGGAAGGGGAGACTAGAGAACGGCGAGGATCGACGGAAGGGAATGAGGCGAGGAGAGGTTGTGGGGCTTAGGCGACAATGACGACAACGATGAGACGAGGAGACAATGTGCAGACGAGAATGAGGCGAATGATTAAGTGCGAAATAATAAGAGAAGGAAAAAATTGGGAGTGGGGAGCGAGGAGTGCGACCTTTCGCCTCCGCTGATGATCAAGATCGGACGTCCATAATAGCCATTTCGTATTTTTGACACGAAACGGGATTTTGTACTCTCTCTCTCTCTCTCTCTCTCTCTCTCTCTCTCTCTCTCTCTCTCTCTCTCTATATATATATATATATATATATATATATATAGAGAGAGAGAGAGAGAGAGAGAGAGAGAGATATAGGGGGGTACTCTATTTTAATCTGGAGTATTCAGATCTGGACTACTAATGTTTTGTCTAGGTTGAACTCTTCTTATGATTTGCCTTCTAGGGGTTCTAGGTATGAGTATTGGTCTAGGCGTTTCAAATACCCTAATATAATGATTTAAAGAAAGGACGAAACAGATAAAACTAAATATTATCAAATTGCTGAAAACTACTTCAAGTGCTATATTAACAAAGATCATATAATTTTTTTATTAATTTAATTATTATACACAAATAGATAAATATGTCTGATTCTAATAATTCAACAATTTGTTCTGGAAAGAAAACAAAGTATTCAAATAGTCTTAATGCTATTACTCCTAAGACAAAAATATAACTTAAAGATCCTATTTTAATAAAACAAAGAGTTTTTTCTTAAAATTCTATAAAACAAACCGAGATATAAATAATAACAAGGTAAATATCTAAGAAGCACACGAGCTATCTGATGTAATATAAAACTGACAAGCCAAATAAACATATAAGGGTACGGCGGCGTTGTAGCAACCGGGAGCGACGCTTGGTCCTTTGGAATAGTGGTTCCACAGAAGCAGAGGCGGCTGTCAGGGCGTAGCCCTCACCCAGTGGTGTTCCAGCCTAATATACCCAGATATGCAAAACTGAGTGACAAACAAGTACTACTAATAGACTATAAACGCAGTGATTACAAGAGCAAACAGCACAATACCAAGAACAATAAACAGAATAAACATAAGACAGAGATATCAAGAGGCTGTAAGGAAACTTAGCAAAGATGTATCAACTTCCATAAGGTAGCTCCTAAGTATCTTTTGTTTAACTCTTTATGAGATTTCCAACAAGTTTCTGACACCCAAGACATGCAAAGGTGTGTGCTTCCCTAGCTTTTAGAGCTTTGGCCACGGGCTCCGTCTACGTGCCGAAACAACAGACCCCTAAGTCACTTATGGACAACATCGGGCAACAATCGGAACTCAGGACCGTGAAACCTCAGAGGGTTACACAATGCTTTTACCGCATGCTTAGGATGAATCCAAGGGTAGAGGAAATCCTTACAGAGTTAAACAAGAAGAACTTAAGAGGTCCCTTAGGGAAGACCCCGAACTACTGGAATAAAGAAAAAGAAGACAAGAACTTACAATGGAAACTGAAAATGTTCAGAACTTAGAATGGATTCGGAAGGCAGACAGAAGTCATGGAAGCGAAGCAGGTGATGGGCAAAGCTCTCTTTTATTCATATCTTCAAAAAATTACATTAGGCTATTTATAGCCAAAACTCTGCCGACACAAGGAGGCAAAAGGAATCACCCGGGTGCTCATTGGGCCCCATCGTCGGTGATAAGTCCTTGTTTGCTTTCCAGGTGTTCGGTGTTTACAAAAGCAAAGTACAATAATGAAAAACTTTACAAAAGTGTACAGTACAGGAAAAGTTTAATAATATAGGCACACGTCACTGTCTGGCGTAGTCTTCAAGCAATTAGGTGTCTTGCTATCTTGGAATCCGTGTGCTTGTCTTGATCACTTTGAGTTGTCTTGAGCTGAAATCATGTCTCTTTTCTAATGGGAATCTTATCTTACTTTAGTCTTTTCTAACCAGTCTCTTTTCTAATGGGAATCTTATCTTTACTTTAGTCTTTTCTAACCAGTCTCTTTTCTAATGGGAATCTTATCTTATTTTCCATCCAAAGTGATAAGGTTCTGGATGGCTTCAAAGTCGTAATCATAATCTTCATCTTCATCTTGAGAGTAGTCTTGTAGCGTCTGGGTGCCAGTGGACCCTGTCTTGCTGGATGATGTGTCTGAGTCCTTTTTCTCGTATCCTTGGTCTTTAAGATATTCTTTGAAATAGTCATCCATCATCTTTTTAATTTCATCTTTATCTGGAGCAGACTCTATCTTCTTTTCTTTATTCTTTTCTTGTAGCATTTTTGGCAAATGCCCAGCCATCAACGGACTTGATGTGTCTTTACCGGCTGCCGTTTGAGCCGGACTAGCTAGTGAAAACCCTTCACTAGTAGGGGTCTGGGTACAGAACGTACCTGTTGCCTTTGCTCTGAGTATTCGATTTTCTTCTTCCAACGTATGTATTCTTTCTGGAATAAATTCTTTTCTTCTAGAAGTCTTCTCTTCTCATTCAGTCTTTGAATAGTCTTTGTAAGTGTGTCACAATGGTCGCAAAATATAATTCTTTTAGTGTCTTTGGCTATTCCATAAGACACCTGGTCTTCTCTCATATGTCTTAAAGAGGGAGCAATATAATAATTGGTTCCTATGGTTAACTTGGCTGCTTCAAGAGCTTCTTGGAGATTATTGAAGCCTTTGTAAATGGGTCTTTGGTAATTTTGCATGCTTTCTACGACTTCTATCCAGGAATGACAGACTCCTAGAGTATGACCTTGGAACACGACATAGAAATTGAAACTTTTCTTTTTCTGGGTAAAATATTCTGAAAGACCATTAAGACTGGCTAAAAAATACTTTTGATCTTTGGGAATTATTTGGTAGGCTAACCATAAATTATCTAAAAGACATTGTTCTTCTTTCGTAACAGAAACACTTGGTAAGGTCTTGAAAGTAATATTAGATTTTGAGAAAACTACTAATTTCTGATTACCAAAACATAAAAATTCTTGTCCATAATTGTTAATTCTGGAGGAAGAAGGTCTGATAGAACGGTCAGGAAAATCCATCTGTCAAGAAATAAGTTTTGTATCAAAAAATCTTCGACTCAAAGTATCAGCAAGGCTATTATTTTTACCTTTAATGTGTTCAAAAACTATTCTGTAACCATTACCAGTAATAATATCTACTAAGTTTAACCACCTTCTTCTACTTATTTTATTTTCTTTACTTTTTTGGAAATATTTTACTATGGCTTCACAATCAGTTCTCAGAGTGAATTCTTGTTTATTAATAATGAATAGTCTAAAAGCTTCTAAAGAATAGATGACTGCTAAAATTTCTGAATCTATGCTACTCATATTACCTTTTTCTTTAAATTTTCCACTTGCATAACTACAAATTCTTTCTTCTTCTTTGTTACTATATTGATGTGGTTTGGCTATAAGGACACCACCCCATCCTAAATTACTTCCATCTGTTTCTATAATAATATAGTCGGAATCTAGCGGCATCTGAAGTTTTGATAAAGTTTTAACTTTTTCTTGAACTTTTTTAACTAAATTTTTATCTTCTTGATTAAAAAACTTTTGCCCATTAGGGGCAGTCTTTCCATATAATGGACCAATCATTTTTCCTATGTCTTTCAAAAAAGGTCTAGCATAATTAACTAAGCCTAGGAATCTTTGTAATTGTTTTGTATCTGACAAGTCATCTGGCATTTCTAAAATTTTCTTTGAAATATGGTCTTGTAATTCAATTTGACCTTGTCCTATATTAACACCTAAAAATTTTATATATTCTTTGAAAAGTTCTATTTTTGTTTTACTAATAATAATACCTTCTTGCATAAATGTTGCTAGGACTAATTGCAAATGTCCTATGTGATCTTCTATAGTTTTGCTAAAGACTAAAATATCATCAATATAAACTAGAACAAAATTATCGTATTTTTTAAAGATGTTATCCATTTTTCTCTGAAAAATAGCAGGTGCATTTTTTAATCCAAAGGGCATTACCAACTATTCAAAATGCCCTTCTGGGCATGTAAATGCTGTCCATTATATACTTTCTGGATGCATCTTAATCTGCCAAAATCCTGATTTACAGTCAAATTTACTAAATATCTTTTTATCTTGAATTTTATTAATGAGTTGAGACTTGTCTGGAATATTATAACTATCTGTGACTGTATTGTCATTTAGTCTTTTATAATTTATTACCATTCTAGATTTTCCTCTTTTTTGCTCACTATGTTTCCTTACTATAAAGGTTGTTGATCTATGTGGACTAATAGATTTTCTTATTATGCCAAGTTTTAATAATTCATTAATATGCATTTTAAAATCTTCTTTGTCTAGATTTGTGGTTTCTATGTTTGCTGTTTTAACAATATAACTGGGATCTAGTTATTCTAGTCTACATTGGATATGATTATTTTCCCAATGTTTAAGTGGATTTTCTCCAAAATATTCTAATTTATCTAACTTATCTATAAGCTGTTGTAAATGTTGTTTGTCTTTATGATGAATGTTAATAATTTCTAAATATAATTTTTCTGTATCTAAGAAAGAGTAATCTAAGTCTATCATTCTTTCTATCCAATCGTCAAAATCTTCATTATCTTCCATAATTTCTTCTGGGTAATCTTGAGGACTAGGGATAGGTTGTATGTAGGATTCTGAAGGAGGTGTTTCTGTCTGAGAAGTCTGAGGAATGACTTGAACTAATCCAGTGTGCTGAACTTCTTCTTCAAAAGTCTGGGATTTAAGAATAGGGACTTCGACTAAGTCTTCATAACAGAGAAGTTTGTTATCTAATTTAACAAGGTTATTTTCTAGTTGTTGTTCTAGAGCTTGTATAGTAGCCTGATTATTTGTTTGTTTGCAGCTTCCTATGATAGGACATTGATAACTACTACTGTTGTCTGGGCCACCACGCGCCGCTGACGAGGAGAGAGTAGGAGAGTAGTGAGTTTGGACTGGGACGGTACTGGAATTTTTGTGAAACTGGAGGTAATCTCGGGAAATAGTGAGAGAACAGTTGTTATGGAGAATAAAGTTAAGACCTAGAATAAAATCTACCATAAGTTTAAGGTCTCGAACCCAGGTTAAAGGTAACGGATAAGAACCAGAAAAAGTAGAACAGTTGGTGAAAAACTGGATCTTGCCGTCATCAAAATATTGGGTGTACGGGTTATATGTGCCATCTACTTGTTGGCTGAAAACTTGCTTACTAGTATGTTTAAGGTATTTTCTAGGGACTAGTCTGCGATGAATGATACACTTGGTACAACCTGAATCTACTAAAGCATCTAAAACAATAGAATGTTTATCTGGAAAAGTAATCTTAGCTCTGACTAGAATACTGGAAAATGACTTGTCTTGATTACAGACTAAAGAGGTTTCAGGTTCTTCTAGACCTACTGTGATACCATCATACGTATCTTTTTCTATATTATCAAGTCTGTGTTTTAATAAAGATATTTCTGCTTCGCAGTTATCTATTTTTCTAGCCATAATTTCTAATTTAGTGTTGTAAATTTTGTTGGATTGAGGTGGTTCTGCGGGAGTGATACCTAACTGTTTAAGGCAAGGAAGACAGACTTCTACAAAACATATGGAGCATTTGGCTCTTTGCTTTTTACTTGGATACCATTGACATTGAAAACAGGGGTTACTGTCTAAGCCAGTAAACCACAACCAGGAATGGGTGCATTCGGTAGTGGTTTCCATTAGATCTAGATGTTCATCTAAGTCTAAATCTAGGATAAGCTCGTCTTCTGAATTAGAGGTGTCTTCTGGTATTGTAGGGAGACTGACTATGCTGTTGATAGATTTTGTGTCTGACATGTATTCATCTACCTCAATTAGATCTTGTTGAACATTTTCAACTAAAGTGGATCTTTTTGAGTTAATATTTTGTCTTTTAGGACAGGTATTGGCTAAGTGTTCAGTCTGTCCACTAATATAACATGAAAGTTTATTTTTATAGGTTCTTTTAGGGTTAAACCGCCTAACATGTCTATCTCTATTAAGATAAGGTTTTCGGCTTTTGGATCTTCTTATAAAATATCCTTTTCTGACAAAGCTTTTGGGTTTTCTGGTTTTGCGTCTAGAATCTTTAAGACCATAAGCTTGGGTAGTATAAATCTGTTTACAGAAACCAAAATCATCTCCTTTAAGTTGTCTTTGGATCTGAATATCCGTACATTTTTCTTGTAAAACTGTCATAATGAATTTTGTTCGTTGCCCTATAGAGTAGACAGAATTAGGATTGGCGTTTTCAATATTCTGCCATTTTTCATAGATTTCTTTTCCTAATGCTCTTGGTAATTTTCTAAAAAGCTTAATACCTAAGTCTTTGTTAAATGCATTTCCTGAAATGCAAGTATAGTAAAAGTAATCTTGTAAGAACTTTTTAACATATTTGTAATTATGGAGGCTAAGTTGTTCTAAATAAATAACTGCATCTTTTTGTAACGCTATTGAACCTAAATTAGGATCGTCGCCCGTAACTAATTAAAAAACTTTGTTTACAAAGTTATAAGGGTTGGATGCTAGACTCATTAGTTGCCCAAATTGCTCTGGATTATATCTTTTATAGCTTTCCCAGAGGGCTTTGACACTTTCGCCTAAGAAAGTTTCTAAATACCTATACATTTCTTCTACGTCTTGGGAAGAAAAGTTCTGAATATAATCTGAGACTACTTGGTTTTTCCATAGGTCTAATACTGTGGTCCATTCTTGGGGATCATGAGCAAAAAGATTAAGAATCTTTCCCTTACCTTTGTCTTGGAAAGAAATAGGTCTTTCTGTCTCCTTTCTTTTTCCTTTTGGATGTATTTTCTTATCAAAAAAGATTGGTTCAGTATAAGGTAGTCTTGGCATATTTCCGGAATTAAAAACTTCTCTAGGTGGAGGAGTAGGATAGGTGGAATAAGTAGGGTTATTAACTGAACTTTCTGCTTCCATATAGTCTTTAACACTAAAAATTTCTTCTTGTGATTCGAAAGAAGGTTCTAATGGCATAGTGCCTATTCTAATATTTAATTCATTATCATAGTATAAATATTCTTCTTCTTTTATCCGTTTAATTTTTATTAAATCTTCTTCTAAATGAAGTAATTCTCTTTCTTCTAGGTGTAATCCTAATTCCTTCGGATAAATTATTTCATCTATTTCTGCTTCAATGTTAACTAAGTCATAATTCTCACTGGATATAGATTCAGTTTCTTCTGTATTTTTTTGTTCATAACTAGTGAATCTGATGTTTACATTTCCCTTTGTATCTGTATACATGATACTTTCTTCTGGACTAATTATTTTTTCTTCTCTGAATTTTAAGTTCCAGTCTAACCCTGCTAAGTCTTCTGGGGAGTATTTTATAGGTTTTAATAATTTTATTCCTTTATTGCCTATAAGATTTACTACATCATCTATTTTAATTTTATAGAAAGTAAAATAAAATACTGAAAGTAAAATTTAATATACAAATAAAATAAAATAAAAAATAAAATTGAAATAATGAAAAAAAGTAGAAATATAGAAAGTAAAATAATATATAGAATTAAAGATGAAATATAGAAAATAAAATAAAATATAGAAAGAAATATGAAATATAGAAAATAAAATGAAATATAGAAAGTATGATGATATTTAGAAAGTAAAATGACATATAGTAAAAAAGATGAAATATAGAGAGTAAAATGAAATATAGAAATTAAGATGATATATAGAAATTAAAATTAAATATAGAAAGAAAGATGAAATATAGAAAGTAAAATGAAATATAGAAAGAAAAATGAAATAAAGATTAATCTTTCTTTCTGTATTTCATTTTACTTTCTATATTTCATCTTTCTTTTTATATTTTATTTTACTTTCTATTTTTCATCTTACTTTCTATTTTTTATTTTACTTTCTATATTTCAACTTCTTTCTATATTTCATTTTACTTTCTATAATTCATCTTTCTTTATATAATTCATCTTTCTTTCCATATTTCCAATTTCATTCAATATTTCATTTTTTTATTTCATCTTTCTTTCTGTTTTACATTTTACTTTCTATATTTCATCTTTCTTTCTACATTTCCTTTAACTTTCTAAATATCTTCGCACTTTCTATATTTCATTTTACCTTCTTTCTATATTTAATTTTAGTTTATATATTTCATCTTTCTTTCTTTATTTCATGTTACTTTCTATATTTTATCTTTTTTTATATATTTCATTTTACTTTCTATATTTCATATTTCATTCTATATTTCATTTTACTTCTTTTTTTTACCTTCTTTCTATATTTTATTTTACTTTCTATATTTCATCTTTCTTTCTAAATTTCATTTTACTTTCTATATTTAATCTTTCTTTCTGTATTTCATTTTACTTTTTATATTTCATCTTTCTTTCTATATTTTATTTTACTTTCTATTTTTCATTTTACTTTCTATATTTCAACTTCTTTCTATATTTCATTTTCCTTTCTATAATTCATCTTTGTTTCTGTAATTCATATTTATTTCCATATTTCCTTTTTCTTTCAATATTTCATTTTTTTTATTTCATCTTTCTTTCTATATTACATTTTACTTTCTATATTTCATCTTTCTTTATATATTTCTTTTTACTTTCTATGTTTTATATTTCTTCCTATATTTCATTTTACTTTCTTTATTTTAACCTTCTTTCTATATTTCATTTTACTTTCTATTTTTCACCTTTCTTTCTTTAATTCATGTTACTTTCTAAACATCATTTTTTTTACTATATTTTATTTTACTTTCTATATTTCATCTTTCTTTATAAATTACATTTTACTTTTTATATTTCATCTTTCTTTCTATATTTCATTTTACTTTCTATATTTCATCTTTCTTTCTATATTTCATTTCACTTTCTATATTTCATCTTCCTTTCTATATTTCATTTTAGTTTCTATATTTCATCTTTCTCTCTTTATTTCATGTTACTTTCTATATATCGTTTTTCTTACTATATTTTATTTTAATTTATATCATTTTTCTTTTTATATTTCATCTTTCTTTTTATATTTCATCTTTCTTTCAGTATTTCATTTTACTTTCTATATTTCATCTTCTATCTATATTTCATTTTACTTTCTTTATTTCATCTTTATTTCTATATTTCATTTATTTTCTATATTTTATCTTCCTTTCTATATTTCCTTTTACTTTATATATATTTCATCTTTCTTTATGTATTTCATCTTTCCTTCTATATTTCATTTTACTTTCTATATTTCCTCTTTCTTTCTGTATTTCATGTTACTTTCTGTATTTCAGTTTTCTTTCTATAATTCATATTAGTTTCTATGTGCCATCTTACTTTCAATATTTCGTTGTACTTTCTATATTTCTTCTTTCTTTCTACATTTCAGTTTGCTTTCTATATTTCATCTTTCTTGCTATATTTCATTTTATTTTCTATATTTCCTTTTACTTTCTCTATTTTATATTTCTTTCTATATTTCATTAAATTTATATATTTCAACTTCTATCAATTTTCTATTTTGATTTCTTTATTTCATCTTTCTTTCTTTATTTTATTTTACTTTCTATATTCCATCTGTCTGTCCAGATTTAGTTTTATTTTTTATATTTCAACTTTCTTTCTATATTTCATTTTACTTTCTATATTTCAACTTTTTTTCAATAATTCATTTAATTTCTATATTTCATCTTTCTTTATGTATTTATTTTACTTTCTATATTTCATCTTTCTTTCTATGTTTCATATTTCTTTCTATAGTTCAGTTTGCTTTCTATATTTCATATTATTTTCCATATTTCATCTTTCTTTCTATATTTCATTTTACTTTCTCTATTTCATATTGCGATCTATATTTAATTTTACTTTCTATATTTCATCTTTCTTTCTACATTTCCTTTAACTTTCTAAATATCTTCACACTTTCTATATTTCATTTTTATTTCTTTAATTTAACTTTCTTTCTATATTTCATCTTCTTTCTATATTTCATTTTACTTTCTAGATTTCATCTTTCTTTCTTTATTTCATGTTACTTTCTATATATCCTTTTTTTTCTATATTTTATTTTACTTTATATATTTCATCTTTCTTTTATATTTCATTTTAATTTCTATATTTCATCTTTCTTTTTGTATTTCCTTTTACTTTTTATATTTTATCTTTCTTTTTATATTTCATTTTAATTTCTATATTTCGTCTTTCTTTCTATATTTTATTTTACTTTCAATATATCATCTTACTTTCTATATTTCATTTTACTTTCAATATTTCATTGATCTTTTTATATTTCATTTTACTTTCTATATATCATCTTACTTTCTATATATCATCATACTTTCCGTATTTCATTTTCTTTCTATATTTCATCTTTCTTTTAATATTTTACTTTACTTTCTATATTTTATCTTTCATTCTATATTTTCTCTTTCGTTCTATACTACATTTTACTTTCTATATTTCATCTTTTTTCATATATTTTATTTTATTTTCTATATTTCATCTTTCATTCTATATTTCATTTTACTTTCTATATTTCATCTATTTTTCAATATTTCATATTTATTTTTATATTTCTTCTTTCTTTATATATTAAAATTTACATTTCTATATTTCATCTTCAATCTATATTTCATTTTACTTTCTTTATTTTAATTTTAATAGAAGCCATAATTCCTGGTTGTGGTTTACTGGCTTAGACAGTAACCCCTGTTTTCAATGTCAATGGTATCCAAGTAAAAAGCAAAGAGCCAAATGCTCCATATGTTTTGTAGAAGTCTGTCTTCCTTGCCTTAAACAGTTAGGTATCACTCCCGCAGAACCACCTCAATCCAACAAAATTTACAACACTAAATTAGAAATTATGGCTAGAAAAATAGATAACTGCGAAACAGAAATATCTTTATTAAAACACAGACTTGATAATATAGAAAAAGATACGTATGATGGTATCACAGTAGGTCTAGAAGAACCTGAAACCTCTTTAGTCTGTAATCAAGACAAGTCATTTTCCAGTATTCTAGTCAGAGCTAAGATTACTTTTCCAGATAAACATTCTATTGTTTTAGATGCTTTAGTAGATTCAGGTTGTACCAAGTGTATCATTCATCGCAGACTAGTCCCTAGAAAATACCTTAAACATACTAGTAAGCAAGTTTTCAGTCAACAAGTAGATGGCACATATAACCCGTACACCCAATATTTTGATGATGGCAAGATCCAGTTTTTCACCAACTGTTCTACTTTTTCTGGTTCTTATCCGTTACCTTTAACCTGGGTCCGAGACCTTAAACTTAAGGTAGATTTTATTCTAGGTCTTAACTTTATTCTCCATAACAACGATTCTCTCACTATTTCTCGAGATTACCTCCAGTTTCACAAAAATTCCAGTACCGTCCCAGTCCAAACTCACTACTCTCCTACTCTCTCCTCGTCAGCGGAGCGTGGTGGCCCAGACAGCAGTAGTAGTTGTCAATGTCCTATCATAGGAAGCTGCAAACAAACAACTAATCAGGCTACTATACAAGCTCTAGAACAACAATTAGAAAATAACCTTGTTAAATTAGATAACAAACTTCTCTGTTACGAAGACTTAGTTGAAGTCCCTATTCTTAAATCCCAGACTTTTGAAGAAGAAGTTCAGCACACTGGATTAGTTCAAGTCATTCCTCAGACTTCTCAGACAGAAACACCTCCTTCAGAATCCTACATACAACCTATCCCTAGTCCTCAAGATTACCCAGAAGAAATAGATCTAGATCTCTCTCTCCTCTCTCTCTCCCTCTTCCCTTTTCTTTCTCTTTCTATCTCTCTCTCCTCTCTCTCTCCCTCTCTCGAGGGTGGCGAGAGGTATCACCTCCCTTCTCTCTCTCTCTCTCTCTCTCTCTATATATATATATATATATATATAGAGAGAGAGAGAGAGAGAGATATAATGGTCAGCTACAAAGGATAGCCAACAATTCAAAATGTTAGCTTGAAAAAAATGGTCGACAATTGTAGGAACAATAGTCGATGTTTTTTTGAAAAATGACCATAATATTTTGTTAAAATCTAAAAACCCGATCTAGACGATTGTTGATTAGCAGGTAGTTGCTCGACGGTCAGTAATTACATTACCACATATATAAGATGGGAAGTTCCCCTAGCCCATTTCAGTTATTACTTGGTTAACTGATAATATGAGGAAACTCAGTCAAGTTAATTGGGTATTGACCCTTCCCTGAATCTCGTATGTTAGTTACTCAAACAAGGGCCCAAGCCCATTTCAGTTATTGTTATTGTGTCTCTTTGGCTGAGACATTATTATTATTGAAGGACTTTCAGTTGTTGACTGTTATCAACATTGACTATTTTGATGAAGAAGAAAGCATATGGTAGCCCCATAATATTATCTTCCAGGTAATTACCCATTACCCCCCTTAATTGGCATTTATTACTCCTACCATTTGTGAGTGGGTGTCCTGTGGAGGGACACAGTGATGAAGTTTTATTACACTTCTAAGCACTACATATAGACCGACTACCTACAAAAGATAGGAGTGTGCTCTATATCCAACATGAGTTATTTGACTGGAGTATAGAACGATGTCTTACGACTTAGAGTGATTTTATTCTCACTTATCTTATGCCAGTTGGGCCTCTTGGAAGAGACCACCAGCTTGATGGGAAGTGTTGGAAGAAACGATGGACTGCCATTTTATATAAGAAGATCCTATACACCATTTTTAGCAAACTAGGCATTCATGATGTTCTCTCACCCTTAGATTTAGGGGAGTGTTGGAAGATGGGCCCAAGCCCACATGACCAATGAAGGCCCACACATCCAAGTGTATTAGAAGATGGGCTCAAGGCCCATAGACCAAGGAGAAGGCCCATAAGCCCACATAGTGATGGCAGAATGGTAAATAAAGAGTCATCTCATGGAGATGGTATTGATGTAATTAGATTAAGTTTTAGGGGCATAGTTATAATATTATAGTTTCATTAATCTATAAATTGATCTTCATGGGAAGGGTTAGGACAACAAGTCCATAACCTCTTCTTCCTCCTATTTTCTTCTAATGGGTGTCTCTCTCTTTTTCTCCATGAGCTAAATTCATGGAGTCCTGAAAATCAACACCTATCTTATCTACATCTAAGTGATAATGGGTCATCCCTAAAAAGCAGAAATTGCTATCTCTTAAAGGGATTAGGGTTCTCCCTAAAAAGCAAGAACTTCTAAAACATATATGAAAGAGTCTTATATGACTCTTATAGTAAATAATTTCAAATTGGAAGAAGCAAAATGGCAAAGTCTTATACGACTCTCACAGGAAGAAATTTTGTGAAACAATTACTATGGTGGAGTCTTACATGAGTCTCATGAGAAAAAGTCTAACAAAAGTGTTCTAGTTCTATTATTTCTCTTTAATGGTTGTTTTGCTTTGAATCTAATGAATTCTAACTTTGATTTAATTTAACTTAACTTTGATTCTTTGTATTATCTTTATTGTTAATATAGAGCCAAAGTACTCAATTCACTTGCAATTAATGAATTGTTTTTATCTCCTAAAATTCTAATAATTACCGAGCCCATTTTTGTACTCAAGTTTCTGCATGAATCTTTCAGAAGCAGTAAAAAGATGGCAACCTAATGACCAATGAGATGTTTGTTGGGAGTGTTATGACAATAATAGATTATATAAATATAAAAATATATTGAAATGTACTATAATAGTTAGCAAGATTTTGTATGCTATTTTTTTATTTAGATAATGTGTATATAGACATGACATGATGTTTTTAAATGAGTTGCATTGATGTTTCTCATAATAAATGACTTTTTAGATATTTTTATTTCATTTTTGGTTTTACACGTGCATACAAACAACAAAATCATGTTTATATGGGCGAGTATATATATATATATATATATACATACACGCGTATGATCTAATATTAAAAACTATTTAGTGCAAAATATGCAAAATAATTATTTTAGTTGTTTGATCATGATCGAACGGCTGAAATAGCTTTTGATCAAACCGGTGTCATAGCAGTTGATCATATGGCTGAATTTGATTTTTCATATTGAATCATCCCTATATATATATAACCAAAAAATAAACGACAGATGATTTTTCAGATTGAATCATCCCTATATATATAACCAAAAAATAAACGACTATTCGCGAAGTGTCAGAAGTGATGAAGCTTCTAATAAAGTGATTGTGCATTGGACAGGAGTGATGTGATGCATGTTTATGGAGCTTATTTTAAGATCACAAGAACTGTTTTGATGGGTGTTTTTTATGGCTGCTGAACGAGATCTTATTATCTCGGTTCTCGTTCAGTATAATTACTGCGGTCCACACTTTACCACATTGCAAGAAACATTTAAAGAGAAATAAAATTCCAGCCCAAAGACAGTTTACATCAATTATATAACAAGGTCAGGTCGGTAGAAGGTCTACCGGCCACCTAGAAATTTTAATAGGCTGACGAACCATTGGGCTGCCAATAACCAAACGAAGGTCCACTGACTACCAAGAAAATTTAATGAGCTGCCGAGCAATTGGGTTACCTATAACTAGTTAGGTAAAGCGACCAGGCAGAGACTACTAGACTTTAATTCTTCCTTTTTAAAGTGTAGAAAAATGGAATTTTTGGTTGTAGAGAGAATTGTGTTATGACGGAATTTCCAGTTTAAAATGTAATAACTGATGTTTGGTCTGTTACAGTTATGTCACGCTCCAAATAACTATTTTTTCTATTTTTTAATTGGTTATTAATTGAGTTAAAGAATTTGGTCTACTTTTCAGTTTATTTTTAGACCAAATTAATTTAGAAAAATATAACAAAGGAAGTTTAGGTTCGAAAATGTTGAAATGGCGTAAGAACATAATACTACAAAAACTAATAAAAGTGTTTTATAGAAAAACAAATGTCAAAGAATTCGTGGGTTGGTAGAAATAAAATTGAATCAGTTTTATATATATTCTTAATTATGATATTTAAATAATTTTTTTAAAATTATATATTTAAAATTTTAGAATTTAACTTCATGAAATTCAATTTAAATCTCTCGTATTCAAATCCTTATTGGTCGGCTCCTTACAATTTACCCTAAAATTAAATAAGTGATTAGTGCCTTTTCTAGGAAACACCGAAAATATATTTCTAGTTAAAATATTCTTATTTTTTGAAAATATTTTTCTAATTAAAAATTTTTACTAAGAAAATCATATAGTTTTTCAGGTAAAAATTTCTAACCAAGATGGGTATTTCATTTTATAAAAAAAATTATCGGATAAATATGGTAATATATGAGATTAATATGAATTTCTATTTATTTCCCTAGAAAAGGTATTAACAGCTCTATTTTATTTTTTATTTTTTATTAAAAAAATCCATGTAATTTCCTAATTAGGCTTTAATAAAATTTTATCTGTAATTTTATTAGAAATGTGTACTTTTGGAAAATCAATTCTTGTTTTTCAATCAGAGCACTGATTGGGCGACAGGTACACTCCGTGTTAGACACAGCCACTCCCCTTTCATCGTTATCAAAACCCGAATTCACCTCTATTTGTAGGCCAATCGACTCGAGAAGATTCACCGGGAGCGTGAATATGTCGTCGGTGGCGAAGCCCTTGCAGACGCCGTCTCTCCCTTGGAAGACAAGGGTCTCTCTCGCCCTCATCAACACAGTCACCGACGCCTGTCGCCGCCGCGACGGCACAATCAACAGGCGCCTCATTAACTTCCTTGACGCGCGCGCCAATCCCACTCCCCAAGCCATCAAAGGCGTCAAGACCGCTGATTTTTCGGTCGACAGCGCCAGGGGCCTCTGGATCCGGGTCTACGTCCCCGTTCCGATCTCCAGCGCTGAGGAAGCGTTCCCCGTCGTCGTTTTCTTCCACGGCGGGGGCTTCGCCTTCCTCTCCGCCGCGTCCAAGGGTTACGACGTCGTCTGCCGCCGTTTTGCCCGAGAACTCCGTGCCGTTGTCGTGTCCGTCGAGTACCGCCTCGCGCCGGACCACCGGTTCCCGGCGCAGTACGAAGACGGCTTCGACGTGCTGAGGTGGGTTGAACAGCACCCGACGTTCGAGGGTTTCGCCCCCGTGGCCGATTCTGGGACCGTCTTCTTGGCTGGAGACAGCGCGGGGGCCAACATTGCCCACCACGTCACCGTCCGGTTCTGCAAGAATAGGGGCTCCTTCCCATCCCTCAGAATTATCGGCGTCGTGTCGATACAGCCTTTCTTTGGTGGAGAGGAGAGGACCGAGTCCGAGACTCGGCTCCGATCGGCGGTTCTGGTGAACTTGGAAAGGACAGATTGGCTCTGGAAAGCGTTTCTGCCGGAAGGTTCGGACCGCAATCACCCGGCGGCGTATCTACATGGAGCCGAGTCGACTGCCGAGATAGCAGGACTGGAGTTCCCGGCAACCGTCGTGGTGGTGGGAGGTTTCGATCCGTTACAGGACAGGCAAAGGAAGTACGCGGAGTGGCTCCGGGCAAACGGCAAAGAGACGTACCTCATCGAATACGAAAACGCGGTTCACGCATTTTACATATTTCCGGAATTGCCCGAGTCTGACCTTCTGATTGGCGAATTCCAAGCGTTCATGAAGCGGCAATTATCGAGGCGATGGTAAAAGCCTTTGGTTCCCATCCTAGCCTGTGATAATAACTTGGAAGACTGATCTGAAATGGAAAAGGACTCCGGTAAGTCTCAATATAGATTAATGAATGAATGTTTAAATATTGTGAAGGCAAATTATCTGATACACCTGTTTTGAATGATAAAGGCTTGAAATCTGTTTGAATTAACCAACAACTTAGAGTATGAAGAACAAAATGAATAAATAACATGTAAACAACAAAGTGAATAATGAAGAATAGAGTTAAATGATTGATCAACAACATCTTTCTTTATTTCCGCACTTTCCATTTCTGCACAAACACCTAAGCCTCCTCAAACCTCCCAAGGTTGGCGTATATTGAAACCGGTGTATTATACGAGACCCTGTCCACTGCATACTTCATTTTCTTGAACAAATTTAAACAAGAAAAAAGGACATGGGATAATAGGGTTTTACAGGAGATCATTAATAATGTTATTTTTTAATTGGCTTACAGAAGTTTCATTTCTGATTTGATCAATTTGGACGACGTGACACTTGCTTCCTTCTCGTCATGGCTATTTTTTTTTTGACATTTTTTTAAAAGATTTTGAAAATCTTGGATTCTAAGAGTCAATATGACATGATTTAATATTTTATTTTCCTAACAAACTGAAATGATAAGGCAATAATGTCTTACATTGAGTTGATTACACAACTAGGGGTGGCTTCGAACCGAGCCGGCTCGTGAGCGACTCGAGTTCGGCTCGGTGCCGGCTCGGTTCGATTCGTTACCTATCGACCTCGAGCCGAGATTGAGCTCTAGAATCGGCTCGTTTACCTTAACGAGCCGAGCTCAACCGAAGCCAGGTTCGGTTTGTCGGTTCACAAGTCGGCTCAAGGTGAATCGGGATCGATATCAGGTCGAGAGCGGGGGAGCGTGAGCTTGACCAAGAGCGAGAGTGAGGGGGGGGGGGAGGGGGGGAATTTTCCTCCCCTCATCACTCCCGAGCCCCTCCCGTCGGTTGTTGTTGCCGCCATTGATAGTTGCTCGTCGACCGCCTCTATGGTCGTCCGTTCGATTTCTTCCTCTCCTCATTGTCACCTCTGTTTTCATCGTCGCAGTCGTAATCCCCGACGACAGGTCCTCCCTGGCGTCGTAAGCCCCTTCCCTTCGCGTTGTCTCGGCGGAAAACTGAACTAGTAAGTTCAATGGAGAAATTAGATGACAAATAATCTCCCCCCTCCCCCACGCGAAGACAATTTCACACGTGCGAGATCGTAAAGTAAAAAAAAAAAAAATCCTTAAACTCTCCTTCCTCATAGATATTGAAAAAATTTAAAATACATTTTATAGAAATAAGTTTCTATAATCTAATAGTGTCTCATGTTTTTTTTAAATATTTTTCTAATTAAAAATTCTTATTAAAAATTATATAATTTTCTAAGTATGATTTTCCTACCAAGATGGGGTAAAAAACTGTATAAGAAAATTTTTGAATAAGTATTTTCATTGCAATTTTGTGTTGACATTTTATTTGATTAAAAATTTATCGATAAGTATAATAATATATTAGATTGATTATTCATCTTTATTTATTTCCCTAGAAGAGACAATAAAAGGTCCCTTTAACTTCCTAAGAAAATTTTAAAATATTTCTTGTAATTTTTTAATAAGTCACTAATAGTAATAGGATTTTATTTAAAAGATTTTTTAGGAAAAATATTTTTATTTTTTCCTAGAATATAAATTTTCATCTTAGGGGCACTAAGGAGGCTATAGTAAATTTATGGCCAGATTCAAAAATTACAAAACAAGCTAGACAACAATTGGAGTAAAAAAGATTAGTATTGGTATATTTTAATCCATTATTGAAATTCAATCCTAAACCTCCCCTATCATTATTTTTTTTAAATGCATGCATAATTTTATATATAATTTATTCGAAGCCACCCCTACGTGCGAGATCATAAACAAGGGAAAAAAATTATTTGTCCCTTCCTCTTTAAGAAATTGGAAAGATATCTTAGTAGAAATACGTTTCTAGAGACTATTAGTGATTTTTTCAATAAATGTTGAAAAGACATTTTTAATAGAAATATAGGGACAATTAGTGCCTCATGTTTTTTGAAAATATTTTCTAATTATAAATTATTATTAAAAAATTATATAATTTTCTAAGTAAGATTTTCTTGCCAAGATGGGCTAGAAAACCGTATAGAAAAATTTTAAATAAGTATTTGACAGTTGATGATATAATCCTTTTAGCATGAGGCAATTTTCATAGCACTTTTGTGTTTGACATTTTATTTGATTAAAAATATATTGATAAGTATAATAATATATTAGATTGTTTATTAATTATTATTTATTTCCTTAGAAAAGGTAATAAGAGGTCCATTTAACTTTCCTAAGAAAAATTTAAAATATTTCTTGTAATTTTCTAGTAAGTTTCTAATAGTAATAGGATTTTATTTAAAGGATTTATAGTTTTTATTTGGGTGATTGTAAATTGATATTGATATTTCATTTAATTTTGTTGTGTTTGATTACTGTATGGAGTTTATTCATAATGTTATGTATTGTATGGAGTGTTTAGACTATTTTATGGAGTGTATGAAGTGTATAAATAATTTTATGAAGTATTTATGGAATGTATAGACAATTTTATGGAGTGTTTATGGAGTGCTTATGTAGGTATTATGTATATAGATTATGCCCAATTTTAAGTAGAGGTCATGCCGAATTTTATATAAAAGTATTATATACATAGATTATGCTCAATTTTAAATAGAGGTCATACCCAATCTTATACATGTATTATATATATATAGGTTATGCCCAATTTTATGTAGAGGTCATACCCAATTTTTCGTAAAATATATGCATAATTGTATATACAATTTATTATATATATATATTTTTTTTTTTGAAAAGTTTTAAACGTATGTTGAAGCTCAAGCTCGGCTCGAAGCTCGGTTCGAACTCGGTTAAAATTTTTGAGCTCGAGCTCGATAACAATTTTAGGCTCGAGACGAGGTTCGACTCTAAGCTCGGCTCGAACATAGGCAGGTTTGGGTTCGACTCAGCTCAATGCCACCCCTATTAACACAAACTACTTCAATCAAACTCACACTTCCCTTCGCCAGAGAGGCTTACAATAATTTCGAGAAGGCTTTTAGACTCGCTTCTACAAAAGAACTAAATGTGAATGCTTTCATATATTTTAAAACAAAAGATCAGTTTTACATATCTATTTTATAAATAGGCGAGGTTGTGCGTTTGAGTCACAAATCTGATATCCACATATGGTTTTAAAGTCACAACTGTTCCTTGGTTTAAATGGATCAAAATTTGCTTAAATATGAGAGGTCCCAACGTTCCAAAATAAATTTGTTGAGTTTTGAAAGGGACTTTTTATTCTCTTGTAAAATTCATGATCTCATTGACCAAAAATAAAAAAAAAAAAAATCAGAAAAATGACCTATCTGAGTTGTTGACAACAACGGTGGAGGACTCAAAATCCCATTAAGTTAATTTTGATAACAATAAATACTTAATAACTAATTATAATATCAAAGAGAGTTAAACCACTAAACCAAGTGTATGCAAGGCAACCATTCAACGAGGTAAGAAGTATCAAAAGAGGCACTAGCAACTCAAGCTAGAAAGCACATTGTCTCAATGATCTAACAACATTCGTTTGACTGGACAAGAGAGAAAGCTCTTGGAAAGGAACCACCCAAGCAGCAATTCGAGTGACCATGGAAGACTACCCAACAAAGCAAAAGAATCAAATGTCGTTCTTCTGAATGGGATGAAGCCCACTATTCGAATGGTAAGAAGAGAGAGAGAGTGTTCTCGGTTAAGATCCATTTCACCCAAACATTCAAACAACTCGCCCCATAATGGTAAGGAAAGGCCAGCTAAAAAGATTATTGGAAGATAGGTTCAAACCCTCATGATCAAGAAGGCCTACAAATCCAAGTGTATTAAAAAATAGGCTCAAACCTACAAAACTAAAGAAGATCCATGTATCAAAGAGAGGCAAAAGATGATTTCAAACCCAGAAACCCATAAACCAAGGCCCAGACAATATATAAAGAGTCATCTCATAAATATAACATTGATGTAATTAGTTTAAGTTTTAGGGGTATAATTATAATTTTGTAAACCTATTTTTTTCTCTTATTTTCTCTTAAATATATCTAGTATTAATTTTCAGAACTCACGTATATAGTTTTCAAAATTCAATAAGCCCTTTCATTTTTTTTTTTTTTTTAATTTTTTTTGGGCTCTTTGCGTTGTGTAATTTTTTGGTCGTATTGATGTTATTTTTTCTCTGTTATGGTCGTACACATGCTCGAGCACACGCCACAGGCCACAGGCCAAGGTTCCGCAATCTGCTTTCATAAATGCGATCCAATCCCAAGGCACACTTTAGGCAGATATTTGAACCAAGAGCCGAGTAGATTATTAGCGGTGCAAAAGAAGTCTAAGACTAAGATATCCTGCGCGAAGAAATTTTACAGCAATAAGTCATGTAGAAATTGATGCAAATGCAGGACCCTGTGATAGGATTATACATATCAAATTATATTTAGGGATCAAAATTAAATACACAGATTTAACGTGGTTCACCCAAATCGGGCTACGTCCATAGCTGCTGATGATAATTTTTTAATAGGGAATATCGTTCAATGTTTATAATTTCCTATCCATACAATCCATAAATTAATCTACCACTGCAGATAAATAAATACAGATCTATAAAAGAAGGAACAATGTAACCTGTATGAAGACCTGAGACTCGCCGATGCCCAAATAACACCGGTCAGAAATAACACGAAACAAACAGCACACGGTCAGTAATAAAACAAACCAATCAACGCCTCTGCGGAGGCGTTCCTTCTTCCTCTCCTTCGCTCTCTCCCTCTACACTGAGGATACAACGCCCTTCTTCCTTCTCTGGTCTCTCTCACTCTACACTGAGGATAGAAACGTCCAACGAGAGGAATCACGCAACGCCGGAGCAGCACAACGATGGCAAGCAGAGAGTATTTCTACAGCAACGTCTCGACGAGAAAGGAAGTGATTTCTCACTGTATCGGTCGTACAAACTCGAAGCATGAAGCTTTCTCACTCTCTCTGAAAAATAAACCTTCAAAGAGCTTCAACGGAAAATCCCAACGTTTCTGTTTCTCTGGTTTTCTCGCACTGTCGAAAATCATACACACGATTCAAAATCGTCGGGAGGGAAGGGAAATAAAAGCTAAGTTAAGAATTTAATGAGGTTGAGTGTTCCACACTCCAACCTCATAAAGAAACAAAAAAATTCCTTATATGTCCCTTGACTTTTCAAACATGGGGATTCCCTAACAATCTCCCACTTGAAGACTGATGTCAATTTGTCTTCACACATATCAATGCAGTTGCTTTATCTAGGTCTCTTCATTCTTGCAGACCAACTGAAGCTGAACATAGCTTTAGTTTATCAATAGTCACCGGCTTTGTTAGCATGTCCGCAGGATTCCTATTACCTTGGATCTTCTTCAGCGTTAGCACCTCATCCTCTAACAAAGATCTGATGAAATGATAACGAAGACCAATGTGCTTGGTTCTAGAATGAAATGTAGAATTCTTTGCCAGATGTATCGCACTCTGACTGTCACTGTGCAAGGCATTCATCCTTTGCTCGAAACCAAGCTCGGTTAACAATCTTTGAAGCCATATCATCTCTTTACTGGCTTCTGTTATAGCTATATATTCAGCTTCAGTGGTGGATAATGCAACAATCTTCTGTATCTGCGACATCCAACTGACAGCTATTGTACCCACGGTAAAGACATAACCAGTGGTGCTTCTCCGGTGATCAACTTCTCCTGCAAAATCTGCATCTGTGTACCCTTGCACTTGCAATTCACCTTTGCCAAAGTGCAAACACTTATCTGTGGTGCCATGCAGATATCTCAAGATCCACTTTACTGCCTTCCAGTGGGTCTCACTTGGGTTTGACATAAATCTGCTAACGGCTCTCACTGCATCACCAATATCTGGTCTCGTACAGACCATTGCATACATCAAACTTCCAATGGCTGAGGTATATGGAACTTTATCCATGAGCTCTCTCTCTTCTTCCGTGTGAGGAGACTGATCCTTGGATAGACATAAGTGTTTGTCTAAGGGTGTGCCAACTGCCTTGGCATTGCTCATGTTGAATCTCTGCAAAACACGAGTAATGTACTCTGCTTGAGATAACTGCAATACTCCACTTTGCTTATCTCTTGTGATTTGCATTCCGAGAATCTTCTTAGCTGGACCCAAATCCTTCATGTCAAATTCTTTTGACAATTGCCGCTTCAAGTTTCTGATCTCATCCATATCTGACCCAGCTACTAACATGTCATCGACATAAAGTAGCAAAATGATATAACTGGATGTGTAGCTTTTGAAGTAGCAATAGTGATCGGCATTGCACTTCTGGAAACTTTCCTTATGTATGAAACTATCAAACTTCCTGTACCACTGTCTTGGAGCCTATTTCAAACCATACAGGCTCTTTTGGAGTTTGCACACCATATTCTCTTTCTTCTTTTCTAAGAAACCTTCTGGTTGATGCATATATAACTCCTCATCCAAGTCTCCATGAAGAAATGCAGTTTTCACATCTAACTGCTCTAGATAGAGATCTTCAATAGCAACAATGCTCTGTTGGAATCCTTTGACAACCAATCGGGTTTTGTATCTCTTAGAGCCATCATGCTCCTCTTTCACCCGATACACCCATTTGTTATGGAGTGCCTTCTTCTCTATGGGTAACTCAACTAGTTCCCATGTCTGGTTTGAGATTAGAGAATTCATCTCATCTTTCATAGCAAGCTCCCACTTGCTAGCATCTTCAGTTTGACATGCCTCTTCATAGCATTCAGGCTCTCCTCCATCAGTCAACAGTAGATAATTGATGTATCTTCTGTTAGGCACATGAGGTCGAGAAGATCTTCTCAATATCGGAGCTGGAACAGGGGACTGTGATATGTCGGGCTGGTGTGCACTACTCTGTTCAACAGATTCCTCTGTCTGAGGGCTTGCTACAGAGTCATCTGGGACATCATCCACATCTGCATATACTGGCTCACTCTCTAGTGAGTTACTGTCCTTGTACATTACCCTTTCACTGAAAATCACATCCCTGCTACGGATCACCTTTTTGTTTTCATCATCCTATATGCGATATCCAAATTCATCCTCGCCATAACCAAGGAAGGTACATTTCTTGGATTTGGGATCAAGCTTATTCCTGCCTTGATCACTGATATGCACATACGCCATACAACCAAAAATTTTAAGGTGTGAGAGTCTTACTTCTTTTCCGCTCCATACCTCTTCTGGTATTCTGTATTCCAGTGGAACTGATGGACCTCGGTTGATCAAATAAGCTGATGTGTTGACTGCTTCTGCCCAGAAGTACTTTGGTAGGCTTGACTGCATACGCATACTTCTGGCTCTCTCAGTCAAAGTTCTGTTCATACGCTCAGCTACACCATTGTGTTGAGGCGTACCTGGCACGGTTCTCTCCATGCGAATCCCATTATCATAACAGAACTTCTTGAATCTGGTGTCTTCATATTCACCACCATTATCAGTTCTCAGCTTTTTGATCTTAAGTCTTGTTTCATTTTCAACCATGGCTTTCCATCTTCTGAAAGTATCAAACACTTCAGACTTGTGACTTAGGAAGTAAACCCATACCTTCCGTGAATGATCATCGACGAATGTCACAAAGTAGTGTTTTCCACCAATGGATGAAACAGTTGTTGGCCCCCAGACATCAGAATGGACAAGCTCTAGCCTTTCCTTCTTCGAAGCTCTGCCATGTGTCTGAAAGCTAACTCTCTTCTGTTTTCCAAGTATGCAATCCTCGCACATATCAATTTCTACTGACTGTAGCTCTGATAATATTCCTATGGAATGCATAATCTTCATTCCTTTCTCACTCATGTGGCCCAGTCTCTGGTGCCACAGGTTGGAACCTTGGTTGCTTGTTGCAGTAGCAATGGTACAACATGCTTGTGTTGTCATGTAGAGAGTACCACTCTTCTTTCCTCGTGCAACCACCAATGCACCCTTCGTAATCTTCCAATCATCACCATGGAAGGTTGTGGTGTAGCTTTCACTGGCTAGCTACCCTACTGAGATTAAGTTCTTTCTCAAGTCAGGAATGTGCTTGACATTTTTCAGCTCCCATACAGACCCATTCAACTGGATCTTCACTACACATTTGCCTACTATATCACACGGTTGATCATCACCGAGATATACCTTACCAAGGTTCTTGGACTCATATTTCTCAAAGAGCTCTTTCTGCGAGGTAGCATGGAACGATGCTCCAGAGTCTAATACCCAAGACTCCTCCTTGCTCTCCAGAGAGCATATCAATGCAGCATCATTCCCTGAGGAGGAAGCAATATTTGCTTCTACCTTCGCCTCCTGATCCTTCAGTGCACTATTACATTGACTTTTATAGTGCCCGTTTTTCCCGTAGTTCCAACACTTGACATTTGAGTTCTGAGATCTATTTGGGTTCCTGGATTGAGACCTTCTATTCTAAGGTCTGTTTGGGTTTCTTGATTGAGACCTTCTATATTGAGAAGTGCCTCGATGAGTTGACCTTCCTGGTCTATTTTCTCTAGTTCTTCCTCTTGCCTCTATAGACAATGTTGAAGAAATCGTCCCTTCACCAGACGATTTTCTTCTGATCTCTTCACTGAGAACTAGATCACGTACATCATTGAATTTTAACTTGTTGCTTCCTGATGAGCTGCTCACTGCTGTAACAGTGGCATTCCAGCTCTCTGGCAAGAAAGACAAAAGTATCAATGCTTGTACTTCATCGTCGAATTCAATTTCGACTAAACTCAATTGGGATGTAATGATATTGAGTTCGTTTATATGTTGAGCTACTGATGCTCCTTCTGTCATCCGTAAATTGAACAGTCGCCTCATCAAATGCACCTTATTTGAGGCTGACGGCTTCTCGTACATATTTGCGAGAGCCTTCATGAGATCCGCTGTGGTCTTCTCTTTTGCTATGTTAAATGCAACATTGCGGGATAATGACAGTCGGATGAATCCAAGGGCTTTCCTATCAAGGAGGTTCCACTCTTCATCCTTCATAGTGTCTGGCTTGACTCCATCAAGTGGTAGGTATAAATTTTTCTGATACAGATAATCCTCTATCTGCATTTTCCAGAAACTAAAATCCGACCCATTGAACTTTTCAATTTTTGACTTCCCTTCATCTGCAGCCATTGCTCCCACTCAAATTTGACTTTCTGTATAACCTAGCTCTGATACCAATTTGATAAGATTATACAGATCAAATTATATCTAGGGAGCAAAATTAAATACACAGATTTAACGTGGTTCACCCAAATCGGGCTACGTCCATAGCTGCTGATGATAATTCTTTAATAGGGAATATCGTTCAATGTTTACAATTTCCTATCCATACAATCCATAAATTAATCTACCACTGCAGATAAATAAATACAGATCTGTAAAAGAAGGAACAATGTAACCTGTATGAAGACCTGAGATTCGCCGACGCCCAAATAGCACTGGTCAGAAACAACACGAAACAAACAGCACACGGTCAGTAATAAAACAAACCAGTCAACGCCTCTGCGAAGGCGTTCCTTCTTCCTCTCCTTCGCTCTCTCCCTCTACACTGAGGATACAACGCCCTTCTTCCTTCTCTGGTCTCTCTCACTCTACACTGAGGATAGAAACGTCCAACGAGAGGAATCACGCAACGCCGGAGCAGCACAACGACGACAAGCAGAGAGTATTTCTGCAGCAACGTCTCGGCGAGAAAGGAAGTGATTTCTCACTGTATCGGTCGTACAAACTCGAAGCACGAAGCTTTCTCACTCTCTCTGAAAAATAAACCTTCAAAGAGCTTCAACGGAAAAATCCCAACGTTTCTGTTTCTCTGGTTTTCTCGCACTGGCGAAAATCATACACACGATTCAAAATCGTCGGGAGGGAAGGGAAATAAAAGCTAAGTTAAGAATTTAATGAGGTTGAGTGTTCCACACTCCAACCTCATAAAAAATAAAAAAATTCCTTATATGTCCCTTGACTTTTCAAACATGGGGATTCCCTAACACCCTGCACATGGGCATAAATCCACATTTACAAGCCCTACTTGAGCAGCAGAAAATTCTTGAGGAGAGGCAGCATTTGTTGTAATCAATGCCAAATTTCCCAGTTTTTTATATTGAACCTGTGCCTCATGTGTATCTCTTGGTGCGAAGGACTCGGCCGTGATATTGCGAGATAAGGGAAATGCTCCCCAGCTCGCCACCCTGCAGCCGGTGTCAATCGGTAGAATGAATATCGGCTCAAGGGGTGTCAGTGAGAGGAGGAGTAGGATGCAACAGAGAAGCGGGGAGCGAATCACGATTGAAATTGCCCTCTGCTCCGCCATTGCTGGCCGCTTCTACAGCTATTTTTCAGTTACTGGATTGACTGATCATTCCAGCGAACTAATCCGAGTCAATTCCAGCTTTCCTCCGAGCTAATTACCAGGTCTGTTTTTGGGAAGTTGCCACTTTAAGAAGATTATGAGCGCTGTTCTGCGGCTGTTTTCAAATTAATTCTTCATTGGCAGCCAGACAGTATCTCATCCAGCCTGGTAGATTTGTCCTTCTCGTAATCATATCAAGTCTAAATATAGTAGTTGCCTCCAATCAACATAGTATTCGGCTGGAAGTTACCTTCCAGAGATCGTCCACGTTGCTGATTTTTCGGTGTTGTTTGGACGGCCGCATCTTAAGCTGGATATCGTCATTACTTTATGACGTTGATATCGGCTTTACCGTGATTTTATCTAGCTGTACCGATTAGCCTGAATCACGGATTCAGCAAGGTATGCGCTTAAGTCCATCTTTTTGCTGTCAGTTTATCTTGTGGAATCTCCCGAGCTGATCTGGTTTACTAGTCTTAAGAAATCTATCCTCGGCTTATTCATCTGGCTTCCCGATCTTTTGAAGTTTATAATAGCTTATTGATCTGGTATACTGAATCCGAATTTATCTATGGTTTTCTACTATCCTGCGCTGTTCGGAAGCCACCACCGTGGAGAAGATGATGGCATGTCTCTGAATTTTAAGACTATCAAGTTAGGTAGCGGTTGATTTAATCCAGCGCCTATTCTGCCGAGACTGAACTCAGCCGAGTCAACCCAATCCAGCTCGATTTTTTGACCCTTCTCACTGCTGTCGAGTCGCACTAGCCTAACCTAGTCAACTTGGTCTTGGTCAGTTTGACTCGGCCATCTAATCCTGGTCTCCTGATTCGACATGACTCATTTAATGACAGATTATTATTACTCGGCCATAATATTAAGGACTCATTATTTGGTATGTGTTATTTAGACCCAAGCCTATTTCAGTTGCTACTATTGTATCTCTTTGATTGAGACATTATTATTGAAAGACTTTTCAATTGCTGATTGTTGTCAATGTTGGATATTCTGATGAATAAGAAATCATATGGTGGCTCTAAAATATTATTTTTTAGTGATTATCGTTTACCCCCTTATTTTGCAGTTTGTCTCCTACCATTTGAGAGTCGGTGCCCAGTGTTGGGACACTGTGATGGAAGAGCTTATTACTATACTTATGAGCAATACTTATAGACCCACTATCTATGGAGGATAGGAGTGAGCAAAGCACCCAACATCAATCAAGTTTATTATTCACTTAATAGGTGTTTTTTTGAGTTACCCTGAGAAAGTGGTCAGACTCTGTGCCCCACAGTAGAATTACTTTTTCGCCTTTAAAATTGAGAAAAGAGTATTTATGAATATGACCTTTCACTGGAGTTTGGAGTTTTGTCTTACGACTAGGAGTGATTTTACTCTCTCTTATATTATGCGAGTTGAATTTCTTATAAAAGACCCAAGAGACCATCAACTTGAGTGTTGGAAGATATAATGAATTGTCATTTTATATGGGAAGATCATATACGCCATTTACAACAAGTTGGGCGTTCATGATGTTATCTCACCCCCATCTTGAGGGGCAGTGTTGGAAGATGAACTCAAACCCACATGACCAAGGAAGGCCCACACACCCAAGTGTTTTAGAAGATGGGTTCATTCCCACAAGACCAAAAAAGGCTCACATGTCCAAGTGTTTTAGAATATGGGCTAATTCCCACAAGACCAAAAAAGGCTCATACATCCAAGAGAGGTAGAAGATGGGCTCAAGCCCACAGACCAAGGAGAAGGCCTACACATGGTGGCATGATGGTAAATAAAGAGTCATTTCATAAAGATGACATTGATGTAATTAGTTGAAGTTATAGGGGTATAATTATAATATTTTAGTTTTTATTAATCTATAAATTGAGCTTCAGGGGAGGAGGTTAGGACACAAGTCCATAACCTCTTTTCTTGCTCATGTTTTTCCCCAAATATGCCCGTCTCTTTTTCTCCATGAGCTAATCCATGGAGTACTTCTAGTTTTTGGTAGCAAAAAATAAATTTCGTTGGTAGAAATGTCTTCTTTTAAATTGACTTTACTTTTTCTCATAGACATTTATTGGTTAAAACAATATGTTCATCAATAGAAGTGTTTTATTAATTATAATTACATTTATTTTTATCTTTATTATTATTTATTACAACATTTAATAAAACGAAATAAAAATTTGAAGCACTGTGCTAGCGGAAAATATTCTTTCACTAGTAGAAATGTTCCTTTAGTTGCTAATTTTATTTTTCTAACTTAAATTTATCATTGAAAAAATTGCTAGCAAAATTTTCACATCATTTTTAATAAAATATTATTTTTTCCTGCAAAGTTTTTCACTATGTCCAAAAAAATTAATTTTTGTCAACAAAACTATGCAATTGAAAACATGCTAACGGATTCTTCCTATATATAAAACCTCAAGAGGGTCCCGATCATGCCGACAAAAATTTAAAATCTTCACTGGCAAAGATATAGTTTCTTGTAGAGGAGGAGTGACCCTCCCCCTCTTTAGAAAAGAGGGGAGGGGTTGTTGTCCATTGTCTCCCTTCTTAAGAATGAAATAAAAGATCGATAAAAGATCCCTCACCCCTCCCTTCCATAGTGCAACAATTTTCACATGTCAACAAAGGTCTGAAAGTTTCATTAGAAACCTCATAGTTTTAGAGATAACAAAGCAATAGTTTGTTGTAATGTCAACTATTTATATGAGTATGTTTAGATACAAAGTCTTCCAACAATTGTTTTTATCAGTCAAACTCAAGCAAAAAAAGAAAAAGAAAACCTATTGCAAATTAAAGTGGTGAACTGTAAAACTAAGAAGCAAAGACAAGAAGATTGACTCTAGAAAAGAAGACAATCAAGATGGAAAGAAGACTAAAAGATTCTTATCTTTAATGAATAAAGATATGATATTTTCTTTAAAGTGTTTTTGAGGGAAAACAATTATTTGGAGCCTTTGGATAGTGAAGTAGAACTCATGATTACACCAGGACAAGTAGCCTTTGTTGAGGAAATTCCCTGTAGATTTCAAGATTCCATGTTTGATAACTGCAATTAAGGTAGTGAAGGAAGGAAGAAGGAAGAAGAAGAGAAGAGAGGAAGAAGAGAGAAAAAGAATGCAAAAAGAGAGATGACTAAGTGAGAGAGAGAGAGAGAGCTCTTTAGTAAAAGAGAGAAGAGGATTAGGGATATGAGCTTTCATACCCTAACCCTCCCTCTTAAGCTTTATTTATAGATGTTTTAAAATAAAAAAATTATAAGCTTACCCTTCACCCTAGTAGGTGTAAATAAAAGACAAAAGATCATTAGCTTATTACATCAACAACACTCAAGTTTGATCATATCTTCTATCTCTCTCCTTCACGCTAGTGGTGAGAAGACGTCTTATATCCCCAACTTGGTGCATACAATGGAGAGAACTTTTGAGAGTACCAGTTTTGTGTGTATCAACAAGTTGCCTTTGAGACAAGACATGTTAGAGACATATAATACCTGCTTGCTGCTTCTCCCTAACAAAGTGATAGTCAACTTTTGATATGCTTTATTCTCTCCAAAAAGACTGGGTTGGAGGCAATGTGGATTGTAATTTGATTATCATAGTAGAGTTCCATCGGGCCACCTTTGTTGAATCCCAACTCTTCTATGAGGGATTTAATCCACAAAAGCTTGCTTACCACATGTGTTGCGATATATATTCCACTTCAGCATTAGATCTTGCAACTATATTTTATTTTTTACTCTTTCATGTAACTAAGTTGCCCCCAACTAAAGTACAATACCATGAGGTTGATTTTCTTATCATATGGAGAACCAACCCAATCTGCATTGACAAAGCTTTCAATACTGAGATGACCATGACACTTATATCAGAGCCCTTGTCCTGGTGCCTTTTTTAAGTATATGAGAATTCTCTCCAATGCTTGCCAATGAGAGATCTTAGGTTTATGCATGTATTCACTGATAACACTAACTAATAAGGAGATATCAGGTCTAGTCATAGTAAGATAAATCAACTTCCCAACCAGCCTTTGGTACTTGCCCACATCAACATCTTCTGCAGAACCATCACATAATTTTGCATTTATATCTCATAGGGGTGTTAGCAAGATAACATCTCATCATTCCTATCTTTAAGCAAGCCAAGTAAATACTTCTTTTGTGATAGAATAATGTCATGCCAGGACTGGAGGACTTTATTACCAAGAGAGTATTTTAGGAGTCCCAAGTTCTTTGTCTTGAATTCATTGCATATCTTGTCATTAACTTGACTAATGATATTGGTATCACTGCTTGTCAAAATAATATCATCTACATACAAAAAGTAACACCACATCCTCATTAGTGTACTTGAAAAATACATAATGATCCACAAAGCACCTTGTGAACCCAAACAGAAGCATAACTTGACTATACTTGTCAAACTAAGCTCACAGAGATTGCTTTAGACTATATAAATATTTTTGTAAATGGTATACCGACACCCCCTCACCCACATATCTAGGTGGTTGCCTCATATAAATTTCACCTTTAATATCACCATGGAGAGACATCAAGATGAAAAATAGACCAACGAGAGTTAGGAGCAAGAGATAATAAAAGATGTACCGAGTTTGTTTTGGCTATAGGTGAGAACGTTTCCTCATAGTATAACATTGGGCCACTAGTTTGGCTTTAAGGCGAGCGACAGAACCATCCGGATTATGCTTAACGATGAATATCCACTTATAACCCCCTGCTATTTATCAGATGGAAGAGGAACAAGTTGCCAAGTCTGATTCTCATATAGGGGTGTCATCTCTTTGTCCATAATTGCTTTCCATCTTGAATGTTATAGGGCCCTCTTGATAAGATTGAAAAATTGACCTAATCAACGTTGAGTCTTTGATAGGCATAATACAGTTGGGGGGTGGGGGGCGGAGTTAGTCGTCTTTAACTTTAAGTTCAAGTTCATGTGATTACATGCTTTATTGACTTGAACCCGTTAGTGGTGCACCTCCACCGGGTTCAAGTGAATGAAGCATATAATTTACTTGAAGTTGCCCAAGGCTCAAGCGGCTGAATCAGGATTCCGCCCAAAATCCTGATTCATCAACTTGAAGTTGTCGGGACGCTGCTTCTTGCAACCTCTTCCACCCAAAAAATTTTTCCTCTCTTTCCTGCTCTCTTCTCCTTCTCAACATCATCTCCTTCTCCCTCTTGCACTCAGCCTCCTTCTCCTTTCTCCCTCTAGCTTCTCCCTTCTCGTGTCTCTTCTCCCTCTCAAATTGTTTTTTCCAAGTCAATGTTTCATGGAGGCACTTTATTGACAACTTCATATGCTTTCCAACTCATTGTTACTGAAAGGAGAAGTATGAAAAGAGAAAATGATGGCTTCATTTAAAAGTAGAGGACTCTACTCTTTTTTCCCTTCATCAACTTTATTGAGAACAAAAAAGTGTTTAAGACCTGCTATATGCTTGTAGTCTCGTACAATAGTAAAAAATAAAAATAAAAACAGTAAAAAAGACCCTTATATGTTTCTGAGTAACAAATAGCTTCTGAACTCTCATTTTAAATTTTCCCCTTGAATGTTGTTGTATTTACTCAATGGATATTGGTAATCTCATCTCTACACCCCTCAAAAAAAAAAAAAAAAAGTGGATATAAGTAAATATAAAACTTGCAAAAAAATGAAGCATGTTGATGGAGTTTATTGGGACTAGAATATGGTTTGTATATTTTCTTTACACATTAGGGTTGGACTGAACCAAGGTTGGTTTTAAGCTACCACAGGATAGTCTGAAACTTCCCTTATGAATTTCCTAACCAAAAGCCAACCTTATTAGTGTAGTAATCATGTTTGTTTTAGTTAATTATTTGTTTAGGTATATATGTTCTATTTAAGTATATTATAACAAGTTACTCATTTTCTTGTTTTAGTTATATTTTTCATTTTGGACTAACACTGGAAACTGTTTTCCACTGCACTTGAACTCGTGCAAACTAACACCCAACTTTCATTTGAATTTGAATTTGAACTTAAAGTTGAACCAAAGGTGCACTAACCCCTCCTTAGGAAACTCATTAGTAGAATAAAAACCAGGTTGGGCACTAGAAAGTGAATAAAAGGTTGCTCTTCAAGAAATATCATATCTCTAGATACAAACATCCTTTTGAAAGAAGGATTATAACACATGTATCCTTTTCTGAGTTCGAGTGCAGCCCAAAAAGATACATTTATTAGCTCTTGGATCCAATTTCGTAGTATGTGGAGATGTGACATGAACAAAAACAGTACACCCAAATACTCTCAAAGGAAGGGAAAACATATCTTCATCAGGAAAGAAGTGGGAGTATGGTGACTTATCATTAAGAATCGAGGAAGGCAACCTGTTAATGAGAAAACAAGTCATAAGAATAGCATATGGCTAGTAGAAATGGGGCACATGCATATGTTGAAGAAGGGCCCGAACAACCTCAAGAAGATGTTTATTATTTATCTCAACCACACCATTTTGTTGTGGTGTATAAACACATGAAATTTGATGAATGATTCCATTGTCCCTACAAAAGGATTAAAATTCTTTTGACATATATTCTATGCATTATCTGAATGGAGAACCTTTTAAGTAGGTATAGAATTGAGTAGAGATCATAGCACAAAATAATTTGAAAGTTGGTAAGACTTTTGATCTATCTTTAAGTAAAAACTATCATATAACCTAAAAAAAATCATCAACAAAAGTAATAAAGTATTTAGAATGAGAAACATTAGAAATATTTAAGCATCCCCACACATCAATGTGAACCAAAGAAAAAGGAGTAACACCTTTAGTTTTGCCTCAAGGGAAGCAAGTACTTTGATGGTATCTACTAAATTGACAAACATCACAATTCAAACTAGAAATGGAATTTAAAGAAGGAAACATATGCTTAAGAGACTGCAAAGATGGATGACATAATCTATTGTGCCATTGAAGAGCCTCATGCTGAGAATTGGATGTGGCTATGGCTGCTGGAAAATTGAGATAGTAAAGTCCCCCTTGTTCACAGCGTCCACCAATCACTTGTTTCGTCAGAACGTCCTAAAAAACACAAGAAGTAGGAGAAAAGGTAATGAAATATTTAAGTTTTTTTAATTAACTGAATGACAGAAGATTTAAAGGAAACTAGGGAATAAAAAGAACATCATGTAAGTGAAGTGTAGGTGTAGCAAATGTGTATCCCACCCCATGTACCTTCGTTTAGGATCCATCTACTATAGAAAATAAACTTATCAATCAAGCAAGGAGAGATAGAACTCAAAAGATGACCATTACCTGTTAGGTGCTGGGAGGCTCCATAATCAATAATCCAGGATGAAGAAGTTGAAGTAGTAGAGATCATACATGTGATAGTAGTAGCTTCAGTAGTGGGAAAGGTCTTGTTGGAGGTAGGTACCAACATATTTTTCAACTTTTGTAGTAATTTAAGTATTTTTCGGATAGAATCTTCTCGCCTTTAGAAGTCTCGGGTTTGGCTTCAATCTTGTCTCCATTGTTAATCTGGTTTACCATGAATTTTCCACAAGTATCTACCACATGATTTATGCCTCCACAATAGGTACAAGTCCGATTATCAAGGAAATCAATAGAATAAGGTTAAGAAAGTTTCCATTATTGAATGAGACCTCTAAATCGGGCAAGGTAATCGTGCACATTCTCCCCTTGTTTGGCATTGTACATTGCTTGAAAAAAATCATATATATTTTGAAAGCTATCAGAACTAGAATAAAGCTTTGTACACGTATACCACACTTGTTTAGCTGTCTCAAGATGCACAACATTATTTGTAACATTTTCTTCTATGCTATTAATTCACCAACTAATAACAAATGTATCCTCTTTATGCTACACTCTGTGTATACACTATCTTCCTCACCCACGGGAGGAGGTGGCTTATTCAAGTGTCTCAATAAATCATGAGTGATAAGAAAATGCTTAACGAATTGAGACCAACTTAAGTAGTTTGATAATCTTTTAAGAGGGATTGTAGTGATTTTGAGTAAATCACTCTTACCAGCCATATTAAAATAAATGTCTTCAGCCATGAAATATTAGTCAAGGAATCAAATAACCAGCACCCTAGTTTAGATTGTCACACAAGCAACCAAAGAGTGTATGTGCTGAAATTTTAACTTTCGTGAGTGGAAAGGCAAGGAAAACAAGAAGTAGCCTTCAATCGTGGCATGGGGACGTGTATATCTCAGCATAACTCCCATTTAAAGTTATGGAGTCTAAAAAGAGCAAGTAATTCAAAGAGAATCCAGGTTTTAGACTTGCCTTTCACGTCATAAGCACAAAACAACAACTTTCCTATTTTAGAATGCGCCAGGTTTCTTGCCATTCCCAACAAAAAAGAGGTAACTTCCACAAATATTTCTTGACTTAAATTGCATGAAGGCAAGCATCCCAATCTGGTCTTCCTTCCTTAAGCCTTTCCAAGCAACAATTCAAGGTTGGAAGGCTTGCTATTCTGCCTTTCATTCAATTGACATGAGGCACGTTCAGGTAGGTTTTCAATTTCCATAACTCAAGGTGAAGCAAAGGTCCAAAGGAAAACCAAGAGACGTTTTAGTTAAGGTGGTGTAATTAGTCGAGAGCCAAGAGAGGACTGGTAAAAGCAAAGCACAAAATAAAAATAAAAAAAATCAAGGAGAGCACCAACTAAATGTTGTCTTCTTGTTCTTAGACTGAATGAAGCCAAATTTTTTTATAAGACTCCAATGTATTTTTACTCAAAGTCTCTAGGTACCAGAAAGCACTTCATAATGATTCCATTTTGGAGGAAAAATTCAGAAGCTTGGATACAATGATTCGGGTATGTAGTAAACACATGAGGAAATCATGAAACCAAACTTTCTCAACCAGAGTTATGTTGTTTCATATGACATAACAGCCTAAAAAAAAATGCATGTGGTGGTCTGAAGCAATCATCTTCCAGCCTTCAACCAAGGAGAAAAAATGGTAATTAATTCAAGATGAAAATACTTATCTTGAATGGGTAACACCAATTTCTGCCGAGCACTTCAAGCCATACCATGGCAACTGAATGAGGGAAAATATATCTTGAATTTGAAATCCTAAACTCTTTTATATGATACCATTTAGATTTTTGGATTCCATGTTTGATAACTTCAATTAAGGTAATAAAGGAAGGAAGAAGAAGAAAAAGAGTGCAAAGAGAGGGAAGGCTAAGTGAGAAAGAGTGGGAGAGCTCGTTGGTAAAAGAAAGGAGAGGATTAGAGATGTGAGCTTTGATACCTTAAACCTCCCTCTTAAGCTTCAATTTATAGAAATAAAATACAATAATAACAAGTATACCCTACACCTAGTAGGTGTAAAAAAGACAAAAGATCATGAGCTTATTACATCAATGACAATCACTTGATCATATCTTCTAACAATCCTTGAGCTACATTGGTTTATTTGGGAGTAATGGTTGAAAAGACCCATTAGTATTGTATGATAAGATAATATGAGGTGATGAACTTTGTTTTAAAAGATCAAAGATAAAAACTGCAAACCATACAGATGGTGCTTGATTGCAATATGGTCATTCATTCCAAACCTTGAGTATTTCTCACTATCTGGGTGATTCACATCTATCCTACCAATGCATGCATCATTCTAATGGTTGGTTAGAACTGCCAAAGTGCGTAACATGCACATCAATATTCATTGAGTTTGGATTGAATTCATTTCTCTAATAGCAAAGGAAGTGCATCCCTAAATTGGTGTCAAGTTGTTCTTGATTTGATTTTTTTTATTAAAAAAACTTATTTACAAGTGAGAAAAAAAAACTTACTCTCTTTGAATAAAGCATGATTTGATTTTCCCTTTAACAAAAAAAAGAAAAATTGAATCAGAGTTCCTTGATTGATTGGGAGACAATTACAGGTACACCGTTTAACAACAAAAATAAGGTCAACTGTTTGCAATGTTTGCAAGATTCGAAGGTTGATTCATCTCTATGTTTCTTGTGTAAATAGGAAACCTTTTGAAAGCTGAATTGCTCTTATTTCTAGCTAGCTAATTTGTAGATCGTAGAGATTTATGTTGAGAGATGGAGAGAATAATTCTCCTTGAGTTAAGCTAATGTGTGTATATGATAGTGGTGAAGGTGGTACCTACTTGTTGGATCAGGAAAGAGGTTGGAAATGAAGAATGACTGAAGATTGACCGTGTTGACTGGACGAAGTATACATCACAAGTTGCACTCCAAAGTGAATCCTTTTGTACATTCACTAAGATCTTATGGAAATTACAATTTTTTTACCAGGTTTAGAAATTGTATCATTACTTGATTTATAGTTTTATCTACAAATATTTTATGTGACAACTGGGATACACTCACTTGTATTTGTGAAACATATCTTATATTTTGTTAGAGATTCATTTGAAGAAAGGTATGTGCTTTATACAAATGTTAATTTGTAATGGAGCAGGTTTCAAGGTCCCATAGTGTTTCTCTAGTTGCATCTCATGTTGGATACTTGAGTTGGCACATATCTCAGACCATCGGAGAGTACCTTGATGCATATAAGGGTGGCAAATTTTGATTTGATTTGGGATAGATGCAGGTTTATTCATCTGACCCGATTAGGAAATAGGTCAAGTTCAAGTTTAACACGAGATTTGATGGGTCCTTGTTTACTTGATAAAAAGAGAAATAATCGGACCAAAATGGTTAGTTCAATATATTTAAACTAGACCAAACACTTTATTCTATATTTTTACTATTTAAAATAGTTCATTTACCAATAAAATACTTTTGTAAAATTTAAATCCTTTAATTTTAACAGATTACATTAATTTATCATATATAAGACTGATCCAATACGAAAAGTCATTTGGTACAAAACATGTGAAACACTATCTCAGTCATCCGATCAACTACTTTCTCAGTCGTTCAATAATGAATAGACGGCTGAGATAACCATTTCACATGTTTCACACCAAATGGCTTTGTGTTGGATCAGCCGTATGTGTGTGTGTGTGTATATATTTAAATGGTCAACCGAATTTGACCCAAACCTAAATGGTGGTGCATGAGTCTGCATTTTACACCCGTTTGATAAACATATCAAGTTCAGGTTAACCCCTTTAAGTTCAGCCAATTAGGACCCAACTCGAACCTAACCCTTATCCATTATTTGCTTATTTACATGTATATGCTCATGCAATAAATTAGATATGTTTCCATATATCACAATTATGTGAGAGGTGCATAATCAAATGGAGAGGTAAAAAACATATTTACTCAAAGTGTGTGTGTGTGTGTGTGGGGGGGGGGGGGGGGGGGGGTTGGCGTTCGACCTTGTTTGTTTTGTGATTGAATTGGCCGTATCTCTTGTTTCGATGACTAAGGTTGAATTTGATTATATTGGTATATGGATTTATTTATGAAGAGTAGGAGTCTGTAAGGTAATTATACTATATTTTAAGGGAATATATGTAATTGACTCTAAAAAGAAATTTGAACTTTTTTTTATTACCATTATTAAAGAATTGTTTTAGATAGATTAGCGAGTAAAAAGATCTTGAGTTTATTAATCGGGAAAAAGATTTTATAACTTGGCTAATCATTTTAGGATAAACCTTGAACCTAACTTCACATGGTATCAGATAGTCCCACATGGATTTGTGAGTACAAAGATCTGGGGTTTATAAGCTTTCTAACTTTGCTTATCATTTTGAGATTAGCCTTAAACCCAAATTCACATGTAACACTTGGTTGTAGTTGGAATTATACTAAATTGTTATTTCTTATCGAGGTTCAACTTTTTAAAATCATTTTTAGTAAAATTTATCAGCTAAAAAATAATAATAATTGTTTTGGATGTAAAAAATGTGCCTTAAATACCATCAGTTGATTAAATCCTTTCATAAACTTTAAAGATTTAAACATTTAACTTAACCAATAAAAGTTGCCTTTCCATTTCCTCTGTTTCTCAGTTTTTTGTGGGGTAAGGCTCTCCTTTTATTCATTTTCTCAGAGATACATAAGAGGGAAGAATACATAAAACATAGTCCTGTCTTTTAGCCTTCAAAATGAAAAATAGTAACCTGCCTCATAATCTCAATGAATAGACTTGGAAGAAATATTACTTGAGATACATTTCGGGAGTAAACACCAAAAGGTGAATAGCCGCTTTATAAGCACTTCTCATCTCTATAACCCATCCCAGGCTCGCTGCTTTCCTCTTTTGCTCCATTTTTGTGTGAAGATCTCCGATTCTCCATGGCCAAGAGCACAGAGAAGAGCTTTGAGCTAGAGGATGGATCTTTCGGTGCCAACAGTGAAGAAAATCATCAGAAACCACGCAGTGTAAAATGTCTTCTCTTGTTCAATACCGCTTTGTCAGCCATAGGAACCATTGGAGGTCCCTTGCTTTTAAGGCTGTATTACATCCATGGAGGCAACAGGAAATGGGTCGCAAGCTCGTTACAAACCGCTGGGTTCCCTCTTCTTGTCTTTCCTCTCTCCATTCTCTTCCTCCGTCACAGAGCTCGCGGTGTCCCGTTTATGGCCGAGCCCAAGCTTCTCCTCTCGAGTGCCGCCATCGGCCTCCTCGTCGGGCTCAATAACTTCCTCTACTCCCTGGGTTTATCGTCCCTCCCTGTCTCCACCTCCTCCTTACTCTTCTCCACCCAGCTAGCCTTTACTGCGTTATTTGCTCTTATCATTGTAAGACAAAAATTCACCCCTTACTCCATCAACGCTGTTGTGCTGATGACCCTGGGCGCAATCCTTCTGGGCATCCGAAAGAGTAGCGACCGGCCGCCGGCTGTGTCCAACGCCGAGTACTTACTGGGATTTCTCATGACTCTTGCAGCTGCTTCTCTTCTTGGCTTCACCCTTCCTTGCATTGAGCTCGCCTATGCCAAGGCCACCAAGGCCATCAATTACAGAATTGTGTTGCAGTTTCAGTTTGGTGTGAGCTTCTTTGCCACTGTCTTCTGCACCATTGGAATGATCATAAACAAGGATTTTGCTGCGATAACGCGTGAGGCGAGTGAATTCGGACTCGGAGAAACCAAGTATTATCTGGTGCTGGTCTTCACTGCAGTAGTATTTCAGTTCATTTTCGTGGGTACATTAGGAGTAATCTTCTGCAGCTCTTCCCTCTTTGCTGGTGTTCTTAATGCAACTATGCTTCCTCTAACTGAGGTTGCAGGAGTTTTAGTCTACCACGAAAAGTTCACAGGCGAGAAGGGAATGGCTCTGGCTCTGTGTCTCTGGGGTTTCACATCGTACTTTTATGGGTCATACAGGGAGAAGGAGCCAGTTATTGAATCCAGTGCTAAAGCTCAGCTCGCATAAATAAATACATGTCAATGTTTCTTTTTATGAACAGTAAAATGGATTTGCTTCGTCAAAAGTGCTTCCACGTTGCCAGAATAGTGATTTTCCTATATATGTTTGTTTCATGAGTTAGACAATAATAGTCCTTGATGAGAAATTTTAAAGACAGATTTAAAGTTACATAAACCAACACGCTCTGATACCATGTAAAAATTAATCGTAAATTGTCAATCGTGTTCAACATCCACGAGAAAATTTAAGATCATTCTTTTCTTTAAAATAAAATGTGTATAATTAAATACCTAATTGTCAATATGTTCAACATCTAAGAGAAATTTTTAAGGTCATTCTTGTCTTTATAATAAAATGTGTTGATATTTTGGGTCAAAATTGCTCAAACTAGTCAAGGAATGCAATTTCTTGGTTAATGCTCTTTGGCTTCTTTTAATCAAAGATGTGGTGTGCTAATTATCTAAACCCTCATCAAATTAAAGTTACCTTCAATAGCTTTGACAAAGAATAAAATCATTTGCAGGAGTTGATTAAGTTTGATTAATATAGTCTTTTATGCATAATCGGTGGTAGCCTAATCCTTCTGTTTAAACATTACTTCAAGAGCAGCAATCGGCTGGTGGCTTAAATATTAGTTAAATTGTTGTTGTTATGGGGTTTTCATCCATTTAGGGTCCGTTTGGAACCTCATAGAAAAGAAAATGAGAATTTAACCATTATTTATCCAAAAAATAGTTAGTGAAAAAGAGAATTTGATCATTATCTCATTTGTACTAACTATGGTCACAAGCAAACCTATTTAGGCAAAGTTTGCTATCTCTACTAGCTTCCTAAAATAGCGTTCACTGTTTCAATGCAAGGTTCAAAATGTGAGAGGCCACATCTCTATCAACTATCTCATCTGTTCTAATATTTCTACCACTTCTCATGTTCTATTCACTCGTTCAGTCTCATTTTTGTGAAAATTCTCTCAGCTGCATCTTAAATATAAGACGGAACCCACATTAATTATCAATTGTCTTTATTCTAGTCGCATAGGAACATCAGCTTTAAATCAACATTAATTATCAACTTGTCGTCTTCCTTCTATTGTTATCTGTTGCAGAGACGAGAGTTAGGAATGTATCGCCAGTTCCCCGAACACCACCGAAAGAAACTTTTTTTTTTGTAGTGGCTTTAAAAAGGAAGCAAAAAGAGCCAGAAGAATCTCAAGGATTACAAAAAGACAGTCGAACGTTTCTAACACAAATACAACGAAACAAGACCTAAAAAACAAACACCGCAAAGCACTCCACTTGATTTTTTGGATCTCTTCGTTCAGCGTAGATCACCAATTTGTCGAAGGTTGTTGGTCAAGTTCTTGTCCAGCAGCAGCACCTTTCGTCCCAGGGGAATGATTTGACATGGCTTCCTCTCCCATGCCTTGGAGCCTTCAAGAAGGCCTCCTCTCCCACGCGAAATAATCTTTTGTGAAGCTCGTGGGAGCCGAATGGAATCGCAGGGAAGCTGTCGCGTGGGCGTGATGCTACGTTGGACTCTCATGGTTTGTTCGTTAAAAAATTCTGAGCAGTCCGTGTTTGAAATCGTTTTCTATATGAAGATAGAAAATGAATAAAATGTAGACATGACTGATGCTCCCTGATCTTAGGATTTTTCTAGGTTGTTTCCTATAGAATATAGGAATGATGAATAATATTACCATGATTATTATTGATAAGGTGTAATCTATTTATAGAATTACATAGAGAGAGATTGTAGGTGATTAAGAATTTACAATTTGAGTCTATATTTAATTCAAACACTAGTTATCTTTATCTCTATCATTATCTTTATATCTATTATTATATTTATCTCTATCTCTATCATGCCCCTACTAGATGGAGCTCCGAAAGGAGAGTTCAATCTTGATATTCAAAAAGAATGTTCTTGGAAGTGGTTTAGAGAGAGCAGCGGCACTTGAGGCGGTTGGTGCGGACAAAATTTCATCATCAAGTGGCTGAGCAATGGCACCGGAGGCAGCTGGGGCGGACAGAATCGCATCGTAAGGTGGAAGAGCAGTTGCATTGGAGGCGGCTGGTACGGACGGAATTTCATCGTCAGGTGGCAGAACAACGGCACTAGAGACGGCTGGTGCGGATGGAATTGCTTCGTTTGAAGGAAGAACAACGACATTGGAGGCGGTTGGTGCAGACGGAATTTCATTGTCAGGTGGCAGAGCAGCGGCACTGGAAGCAGCTGGTGCGGACGGAATTGCATCGTCCAATGGAAGAGCAGTAGCTGGTGCAGACGGAATTTCATCGTCAGGTGGCAGAGCAGCGGCACTAGAGGTGGCTGAGGCGGATAGAATTGCATCGTCCGAAAGAAGGGCAGTGTCTGGGGCTGATGGAATCACATCGTCCGGAAAGGAGAACGGTTTTTTTTTTTTAATTAAAAAAATTCCGCACGTGCGAAACTCACATGTGTGAAAACCCACGTGCGAGTTCACACGCTGCGCACGTACGTGCGCGAGACGACGCGTCCAAGGGGGAATAATTTTTCCCCCTTGAACTTAGGTCATGTCAGTGTTGCCGAGACGGGTGGGAGGGGGGTGGGCAGCTCCTGTAGGCTGCGGTTGGCGCTGTGGCCGGAGGGGCGAACGGTGGCGATGGCGAGCGGCAGGCGGCAGCTGGGTCGACCGATTTTGGCGGTAAATTGGCGACGACAGAAGAGAGAAGGAAGAGTGGGGGGTTCTGTACGATGTCGGCTAGGTGGTTGCCAGCAGAGCGGACGGCGCCGACGTGCAACGACGGTGTGCGACGGCGAGCAGCATTGTCGGAACTCTGTTGCGGCGGTGACGACGAAAGTTCGACGAAATCTGGCGAGGTATTTGAGGGATGACAACTTGTTGTAGAGGGTAAGTGGGCAACGGAAGCTCGACGGCGACGACAATGGTGCTGGCGGTGGCGTCGCAGGACTGTCAATGGGCTAACGAGCAAAGCAGAGGGTAAGAGCTCTGGCTCGCCGACTACGTGCGGTGATGGCGAAAAGAGGTGGCGTTGAGCGACGGGAACTGCTCATCAGTGACGGCAACGAGAATAGTGTTGAGCGGCAACGAGAATAGTGAAGGAAGAAAAGGTTCTGGGCTTGCGTCGGTGAACGAAGTAGCGGAGGGTTCTGGCGACAGGGTTTTTTTTTTTTTTCTAAAATACCTTCGTGAGTTTGCACAGTTAAAGGGAAAGAAAAAAAAATACCAGGTATGGCAAAGGGCTGTAGCTACGGAAGTCGTTTACGATAAAGATTTCTTGGTTTTGATTAATTGATCGGAATCTCTGATACCATATAAAATATAGAAATGATGAATAATATTGTCGTGATTATTATTGATCATGTGTAAAATATTTATAGAATTACACATAGAGATTGTAGGTGATTAGGACTCTACAATCTGAGTCTATCTCTAATACAAACACTAGTTATCTTTATATCTACCATTATCTTTATATCTATCATTATGTTTATCTCTATCTTTATCATTTCCCGAGGACCCTCCAGTTTCGATACCAGATTCATTTTTTCGTTATCAGTTTGAGCTGCTTTTGGGCATTGGAGTTTCAATACAGGGACGAGGTTTCGGTATGATGATAGGGATAAAATCATAAAATTTCTCATGGCTGGCATGGACATTCGTCAAGCTGAATCTGCCAGTAACCAGTAATGGTTTTTTATGAAGATTAAGCTTAGCAACTATATCTGTAGCAGGGGATCACATTCAAAATTTCTATTCTTTAAGAGCAAGAACCATACTTCGTTTTCTGGGATCTAATATTTTGTCGCTTCAGGTTTGCTGCGCAGATTTCCTACTAGACATTTGAAATGTTTTGGGCTTGTGTTCAGTGCACTTAATTGTGAAAATGGAATAGCATTTAATTGTGTAGAGTTATACCAAGACGTCCATGATGGAATGTTGTTAGGTTTTCCAAAAACTAAGCTTAAAGATGGGAGGGGATGGAGAGGAGAGAGATGTGAATAGGTTTATCGGATATACTTAATGGCTAATTTTTAATTTTTTGCCCCTTAAAAATTTTCCAACACACAAACATGTATCAATCAAGCATTCAAATCATGTAACCATAACTACTAACAATTTTTATTGTAGGTCACAATCTTATCTTGGATTACTAGTTCTAGTAAAAGGCCACAAAGGATTGAATGACTCTTACCTTCCTACATTTGGGACTTATAGTAAACAACTAGGCATTACAATTAGACCCATAAAAGGATTTTTTACTACCAATCAACTTATTGAAACTTAAATTATTGATTTAAAAAATGTAACGATTACTTGCTTAATTTATTGAATTTCTGTCACAAAATAATTTTCATTTTCTATTAAAATATGATTTCATTGACAATTCTGCGAAAAAGTATTATTTTTTAAAATATATTTTCGGATGAAAATTTTGGAAAATATTTTTATTTTCTAAACATTCTTTTTGGTAGAATTTTTTGTAGAAAAATATCTTTATACTTTTGAAAACATATTTTTGGCTGAAAATTCCAAACATAAATATTTGTAATTTATTTACAGAAAACATTTTCATGGAACTTCATTGATAAGCTCTTTTATGTTTTTTTTTTTACATTATAACAAAACAATTAATTTTTTTTAAATTAAAATTTTCTAAAATTAAAAAAAAAAAGACAAAAAATTAAGACAAACTTCATTTATATGGAAGAGGCAAATATGAAGGAGTCTTACTTGACTCTCGTGATAAGGAGTCTTAAAATAGATGAATTAATATGGAATAGTATTACATGAGTCTTATAGGAATGAAGTCTCACATAAATGGTATTTTACTTAAGCTAGTGCTATGATTGTGTATTAGTTGTTTAGTTATTTTAGAATTTATTTTAAGAATTATATTTTGATTGTCACTGGGAAATGGTTATTTAATTTAATTATAATTCTTTGTGTTGTCAATATTATAAATAGAACACCAATATACTCAATTTACAACAAACCATTGAATTTATTTTTTCGTAAAAATTCTATATGATATTTCAGCAAGTTGTTGTGTTAGGAGAAAAACCAAATCCTCTTCTACTTTGTGTGAACCTATTAGGAAGTAATTATATAGAGCATATATAGTTTTAGAAAAAATTAAAGCACACACACAAAAGAGAACTCAAACAATTTTTACATGAAACACCTTACAACATAGTAAGGAAAAATCACATTATAGTAGTCCACCCCAAAATCCTCCACTATACCAAAATTAGGATTACAATTATCATATCTAGTTAAAACTAGGGACAAACAAACAAAATAGTCTTAGGGAAATCAAATTTTCTTGGGAGAAGCATGAAAAGATCTCACCAAGAGGTTCTATTTGTGGAATAAAAAAATAGACTTGGATATCTCCTAACTTGATCTCCACCGTTCAACTAGTGACTTGAGTCAAAAACATGACCATAAAATTTCAGCTTAATTTGACCATGAATGCTCCACGATGGGAGCCATTGATAGAAACTAGATAGTGATAGAAGTAAAGGATAACGAAGATACCAGATAAAGATAAACTCACTCTGTAATTTGTGTCCAACTACAACACGTAGCTAAAGGGTTATACATGCTATGGAACTTTTTGTAAAGCTATAAATAGTTGTTTCTTCATCAATGAAATTCACTGTGCTTATTACTTTCTTCTCTTTCGTCAATATTGTATCAAAGCGGAGCTAACGACCCTCGTCTTCTTTCTTCTCAACGTCATCTGAATCGCCAATGTGCTAATGATGACTGCAGCCCCTCGGCCAATATCGACTCTTCCCAGTTCCTCTCTCAACTCCAGCGGTGCATCCGAGAGGTTGGAACATCAATGGAAATCTCTTCGCCGATGTCATCATCAACACAAATCAGGTAACACCAAGCCGATATTTTTTCTTTCACTTCTCTATTACTCGTCGGCAATGTCAACAAAAGTCTCCGAAGCTGTTGTCCTTCACGTATAGTTCACACGTGTGAAAAAAAACTACATTGACGGTCTTCCAACTCACCAACACGAACTTATTCTTTCTTTGTAATCCATTTTTGTGCTCATGCATGATGGTCTACTCGAACCTACTTCGGACACTAACAATGGTGTCATGACAAGGGCACACTATTCCACAGTGTCCTATTTTATGTTAGATGTATCTACAATTGTCACTACCGCCAACTCCTCACCCAAATCAATTGCAATCATGCCCTTCAACACAATGCCAACCAAGATCATATCTTGCAACCACCACCTCTTCTATTGATTCCATCTAGCCCCTTAATGGTGGCGCATCACACCATGTTACATCCGACTTGAGTAATCTCTTTGATCACACTCCTTATGATGGCACTAATGATATTGTGATTGGTGATGGCATATGTCTCCCTATTACACATACCGGTTCCAAATCTCTCTCTACACCCTCCTGCACTTTTTCCTTAAATAATATTCTTTGCGCTCGTACCATCCAAAAGAATCTCATTTCTATCTCTCAGTTATGTCAATCTAATCATACTTCCATTGAATTTTTATCAACTTCTTTTCTTGTGAAGGATCTTCGAACGGGGGCAACACTTTTGCATGGTCAATCTAGTAATGGTGTGTATGAGTGAACGTCATCCTCTACCTAGCCTTCACTGTTAATAACCTTTTCTAGTGTCAAGACTACTTCGTCTGCATAACATCATAGCTTAGGCCATTCATCCTCTCTAATTCTAAGGCACATTGTCTTTACTTTTTAATTAGATTTATCGCATCCTCTTGAATTTTAATTTCAATTGCAACTCTTGTCAATGCAATAAGAGTCACAATTTTCCATTCTCCCACTCCACTCTTCTCTCTTCTTTCCCTCTTGACATTATTTTCTAAGATGTTTGGACCTCTCCTATTTATTCTACTGATGGTTTCAAATACTATGTTATTTTATCCTCTCAAATAAAACTCACTTGTTTTTGATACATTTGTCCAGTTTAAATCTCTTGCTGAAAGCTTCTTTGGTAAACAAATTAAAACATTCTATTCTGAAAATAGATGGCAACATAAAGCAATGTCCTCATTTCTGGGTACTAATGACATTTCTCATCTCACATCTCCTCCACAGACACCTGGACACAATGGGTATTCCGAAAGACGACATTGTCATATTGTTGAAACAGGTTTGTGTCTTCTTGGGGGCAGGCTGACAGGTAAAATTGCAGTAGCCACATATACTATTTTCAATAAAAAAGGACAACATGTAATAATTGTTTATGTAGTTATTGGACAAAAAACATTTTCCGTGGCTCGATTCAAAATATTTCAGCGAATCCCTTCCTTGATTTACCTGTTCTACATCATCTTTTTGAATCGATAAAAAGAAGCATTCCACCATACCTCTATATTACTGGTCATATGCTTTATCCACTACTGTCTATCTTATCAATCGTGTACCTACTCCCATGTTTAATCTTCTTTCACCATATGCCAAACTGTTTGGCACTCCTACTAACTACTCTAAACTCCAAAGTTTTGGTTGCCTCTGTTATCCGTGGCTCAGACTATACTCTTCCCACAAACTCACTCCACGTTCCTCTCCTTGTGTCTTTCTTGGGTACTCTACCACTCAAAGTGCCTATGTATGTCTTGAACCCACTACCTCTTATCTTTATGTGTCACAACCATGTTAACTTTGTTGGGTCTATCTTCCCCTTCGCTACACTTCAGTCTCACCTTGACCGTCTTTCGTCAGACACACACTACCACTGGTGTTCCTTTGTGTCCTTCGGGTTATCGGTACATCAACCACTACTCCGATCCATGCGTCCTCTATAAGCTCCATTCAAGACCTCACACCTAACCCCCACTCCAACACCTAACCCCACTCGACATCCTCCCTCATCGGCCGACCCACACCCATCATCCCCACCTGCTTCCTCTCCTCCCCGTGTCATTGTCACCAGATCGAAGAACAACGTTCACAAGCCCATCCAAAAATTAAACCTCACAGCTCAGTTCCTACATCTATTGATTGTGAACCAACAATCATGATTCAAGCTCTCACTGATCCCAAATGGCATCAAGCTATGTTTGATAAGTATGATGCTCATGTTCCAGAATGGGACATGCGAACTAGTCCCGTCGGATCCCTCACATAATCAGGTTGGCTGTAAATGGAATTTTCATACTAAATATCTCTCTAATGGCTCAATTAACAGGTACAAGACTCGTCTAATTGCCAAAGGGTTTCAACAACGTCCTTGGATTGATTATCATGAAACTTTTAGTCATGTTGTCAAACCTACCACTATTCATGTTGTCTATAATGGGTTTCTTCAAGGTACCCTGTATGAGGATGTTTTTATAGCACAACCACAGGGCTTTATTGATCGTGATCATCCCCATCATGTTTACAAACTTTGCAAGGCTATCTACAGTCTCAAGTAAGCTCTTCGAGTGTGGTATCATGAGTTGCACCAGTTTCTCATCACCTCTGTCTTCGTCAACTCTCATGCAAACTCATCTCTATTTATCTCTCACACAAGTACTGTTGTATTGTATATTCTGGTCTATGTAGATGACATTATTATTACAAGAGACAATGATCTAGCTATGACAATGTTCATACACCTTCTGGCTCAAAGATTTTCCCTCAAGGATCCTGACTCCTTGACTTACTTTCTCGGCATTGAAGTTGTTCCTCATTCTAAAGGATTACTTCTCTCCCAACGCCAATATATCTCTAATCTACTTGCTTTCACATGCATGACAAATGCAAAGACTATGCCGATGCCTCTTGCCACATCTTCTAAACTCACACTTCAATCTGGCATGACACTCTCTAATCCATCTAAATATTGGACTGTTGTTGGTAGTCTACAATACTTGTCTCTTACTCGTCCTGACATTGCTTATGTGGTAAATAAGCTATCTCAGTTTATGCATTGCCCTATTACTGACCGTTGGGATGCTGTCAAACGATTGTTGTGCTATCTTTGTGGAACTCTGGATCATGGTATTGTACTACATCGACAATCTTCTTCGTCTCTCCATGCGTTCTCTAATGCTGATTGGGCAGGAAACAAAGATGGTTTCACTTCCACGGGTGCATATCTTATTTACATAGGTCACGATCCTATCTCTTGGAGTTCTAAGAAGCAACGGATTATGGCTCACTCATCTAATAAGACAAAATATCGATCTATTTCAACCACTGCAGTTGCAATCCAGTGGATTATCTCTGTGCTCACTAAACTAGGTGTTTTTCTTCCACAGGGACGAATGCTTTATTTTGACAATATCGGTGCTATAAATTTGTGTTCCAATTCAGTATTTCACTCTCACATGAAACATGTTGATTTGGATTACCACTTCATTTATGAAGAAGTTTAGAGTGGCTTTCTTCGAGTTACTCATGTCTCCTTTAGTGATCAGTTGGCTGATGCTCTCACCAAACCACTTCCACAACCACGCTTCCGCTTCTTGATGACCAAGATTGGACTCTCCTCTTGGAGCTCCATCTTGAGGGGGCATGATAGAGATAAAGGACAACAGAGATACCAAATAAAGATAAACTCACTCTGTAATTTGTATCCAGCTACAACAAGTAGTTGAAGAGTTGTACATGCTATGAAACTTGTTGTAAACCTATAAATAGTTGTTTTATCATTAATGAAATTCACTATTCTTATTACTTTCTTCTTCTCTTTCATCAATAGATAGTGCAGATTTTTTTGCCTCCTTGGTCGCTACCATCTTTCTCGCTCTCTTCACATTAAAAAATGAGATCTTTTAGGGTTAGAGAACCCTCAGGGCCAAGAGTCCCACTATCTCTTCATATGGCTTTGGCCCTACCTGGGCTTCACTGAAACGGGTCCTCCTCCACAAAAGAGGGAGACCCAATCCATGTCAAAGAATTCATCATCATGACAATTGAACAACAACTTTCAAGCTTCTCCTTGTCAGAACCTCTGTTAACATATTTGAGCCATTGTCATTTGTGTAAATTTTTTCAAGTTCAAAGAACGTCTCATTAAGTGCTTCTCTTATCCAATGGTATCTTACATCGATATATTTTGACCTTGAATGAAATGTAGAATTCTTTATCAAATGAATAAAAATTTGATTATCCCAAAACAAAACATATCATTGTTGTTTGAAACCAAGTTCCCCAAAATACTTTTTCATCCATACAAACTCTTTACAAGCTTTTGGTGTAGCAATAAACTTAGCCTCTATGGTAGAAAGAGCAACATGATTTGTAGGCTAGACTACCAAGAAATTGATCCACCTGAAAAGGTAAGTATCTTGAAGTAGACTTACAAGAATCCACATCTCTTGCCATATATGCATCAGTGTAACCCACTAACATTGGTTGTCAATTAAGAAAAGTCTCAACCTAGAAGTGCCATGAAGATACCTCATAATCCACTTTACTACATTCTAATGTTCTGATCCTGGATTTGATAGAAATTTGCTAACAACCCGAATTGTGTGAGTTATGTTTGATCTTGTACAAACTATTGCATACATTAAAATTCCTATTGTTGAGGCAAATGAAACACTTTCCATATCTTTCTTCTCTTTATTTGAAGAAGTGCTTTGCATGCTATGCAGTTTTAAATGAAGAAGAGGAAAGCTAACAAACTTAGCGTTATCCATATTGAATCTTTCAAGTACATTCTCAATGTATGGCTATTGTAACATATACAACATTTTTTTCTTTCAATCTTGATAAATTTGAATATTGAGATTGTTTGTAGTTGGCCCTAATTCTTTCATTCAATTCTTGAAAATATTCCTGCTAGCAATCAACATGTCATCAATATAGAGTAATAATATAATAAAAATCATTATCAAGAAACTTTTTTACAAATACACAATGGTCAGAAGTAATCTTCCTATAGCCTTTATCCCCTATAACTTACTCAAACTTTTTACACCATTATTTGGGTGCTTGTTTCAAACCATAGAGAGTTTTCTTTAGTTTTCATACATACTCCTCCTTTTCTTTGACCTCGAAACCCTCTTATTTCTTTATATAAATCTCTTCTTCAAATTCACCATGAAGGAAGGCAATCTTCACATCCATGAATTCAATTTCCAAGTCAAAGCTAGCTACTAAGTCTAGAAGCACATGAATTAATGACATTTTCACAATTGAAGAAAATGTCTCATCAAAATCAATGCCCTTTCTGCGAGTAAAAACCTTGACAACTAGTTTAGCTTTATCTTCTGGCTATGAAGTGTGTTCTTCCTGCTTAAACCCACTATTCTTAAAAGCTCTTTTGCCTTTATGCAACTTTACTAGTTCAAAAGTGTTATTTTCATGCAATGATGCATCTCATCTCCCATAACATTTACCCTTTGTGCCTTATGCTTATCTTCTATGACTTCTTCATAACACTCCGATTTTCCCCTATTAGTAAATAATGCATGCTCTTTTGGAGGATACTATTTAGAAGGTTGTAGTCCTCTAGGGTACCTCCTAAGTGTAGTAGGAAGTCATTCCCAAGGCGATCTACATGTAGCACCTAGTTGAATCTCTAGAGGTGGTAACTTAACAAGATATTCTATTTTTGTGACAATTTCTAAAGGAGTATCAACATCTCTTGGGTCATATTGGTCATCCTCTTCATCATGTTCAATCTGTGTTGACAAGTCTTTGGGAGATTGGATCTAACTCAATTAAACCATTTGTATATTGAAGTACTATTTTCTCTATCAACTCTCTATCTTGAATGGTTTGATCTTCCATAAGAACAACATCTCAACTTCTTACAAGTTTCTTCTCAATAGGACTATACAGTCTGTAGCCAAACTCATCTCGACCATAGCCTAAAAACATGCACTATCGAGTTTAGACCTCTTATCTTTAAGGACATGCACAAATGGTCATAAGAAATATCTTTGCTAGCTCAAACTCTATTTGGTACATTACACTAAAGAGGAACGCATGGTGTAAGATTAAAAACATGTACAACTATACTCAAAGCCTCACCCCAAAGGATTTTGGCAGCTATACCTATTAAAGTAAGTACTTCACTCTCTCAAGCAGTGTCGTATTTATCCTATCATCTAAACCATTCAAATAATGAGTCTTAGGAGATGTCTTTTGATGTCAAATACCCTATTTTATGTAGTCATCATCTAAAGGACTAGATTATTGTCCCCATTTATCTGTTATAATGCACTTTAGTTTTTTTTTCCTTTCAACTAAAGAATGAAATTGTTTAAACACATCCAATACTTAATCTTTTCTTTTCAAGATATACACTCACAACTTTCTTGAATGCTCATTTGTGAAGGTAATAAAGTAAAGTAAGCCACTAAGCGTTCTCATCTTCCTAGGTCCATATGCATATGAATATATGAAATCAAGTATTTATGGATTTCTTGGAGGGGAACTTTTGAAAGAAACCCTATTTTCTTTACCTGCTAAACAATAGGTACACTTTTTCAAGGCTGCATTTTTCATTCCAGATAAGAGATCTTGTTTACCTAGTATCTTCAAAACCTTTCTCACTCATGTGAGCAAGCCTCTTATGTCATAGCTCTACTATAAAGTCATTTTCATTGTATAAGTGATTCTTTTAGAGAGTTATGCCTGTAATTTACTTAAAGTAGAGAATTTATTACTTCAAGCATAACCATTACACATTTAGTGAGCTTCCATCGACCATTGCTAAAGGTGTTGTTGTCAAATACCTAGCCAATACAACCCAAAAGACCGGTCTGTTAGGTAGCGGAAAGCCAAGTACTTAACCCAGACCACAAACTCTAACACCCACCGTTCCCGGGTTCTTACCACTGCCCTCCGGGATTCGAACACGGAACGTGGTGCTTGGCTCTGATACCATGTTAAATATTTCTAGAAGAATTTTACTTGAAAGAAGCACCCAACGTCCACCAATGGAGGCTGACAGAACAACCAAGACAAGAGCTTCCAGCTCTGAGATTGGGTGGATAGAACCACCACGAAATGAGGCTGATGACACAACCTAGACCAAGAGCTAAAAGCTCACGTTCAGTGGATAGAACCACCACCACCAGAGGCTAACAGAATAGCCAGGAAGAAGAGCTTCAAGCTCTGGTTTCACCGTGAGGAAGGAGACACCGTGGAAGCTGGAAAAACGGGAGTGTTGTTCCCCTCCTTTTCTTTTCTATTTAAACTTAGGGTTAGGTTACATTACAGTCCATGGGCTAAATACAAGGCATCCCAGCCCAACTAATGAGCCTATGTACAAGACATAAATTATACAACAAAATATAAACATAGATTCTATCTTATATACATTCCAACATATGGTAACAGTTGCAACACCCCTCATCATCCATTTTACCTATAGAATTAAAATCAAACAAATACCTGGAACATGATTAACATCTTTAAGAAGCATTTTAGTACCATTTTGCATTTACAAACACACATTTGCCTCACCAATGATTTTGGCCATAACATCATTAGCCATTTTTACTGTCCCAAAGTCACTGGTTGCATAAGATGTAAATAGATCTTCTTGAGATGTAGCATGAATAGAGGCACCACTATTAATTACAAAATTATTCTCATGACACGTAACATTAATGACATCATCATCATAAACAATAAAGAAATCTCTAAAACTAGTGGTGGCAACTCTGTCATCATCCTTGCCATCATCATTCTTTTTCTCCTTCCCTTATCTTTGTTTTCTCATTTCAAATTTTTTCAATGTTCCTTAATATGTTTGTTCATACTACAATGATGACACTAAACATTAGTAGACCTATTTGATTTGCTTCTTCCTTTGTCTCTATCACTTGAACCATTGCTCTACTCCTACCCCTCGTTTTTTTAACCTATATCTTTGACATTGAAGAGGAACCTTGTGATTTTTCTCATCTCTTCATTCAAAACACTGCTCTTAGCCAAATCTATATTGATTACACCATATAGAGCAGACTTAGCCAATGACATTCTAAATGTCTCCCATTTTTGGGTAATTTACCAAGTAAGCACAACCCTTGAATCTCATCATCAATTTTGAAACCAAATTCCAACCAACTAATTAATTATTCTTTGGAAAGTGTTTAACTAATCCATTAATGGGGTTCTATCTTGGTATTTTAGAGTCATCAAGTGCTTTATCAGGAACATTTTCTTATTTCCAGTTTTTTGTGCATACAATTACTCAAGCTGATTCCACAATGAGCGTGCATGTGTCTCTCTTCTAGTATGGGTCAAAATATTATCATTCAGCCATTGCCTTATGTATCCACAAACTTATTGATGTAACAAGTACATTCTTTATCAAATTTATTTTTTGGTTTCTTTGTAGCAAATACAAGTAAATGAAATTGATTCACATAAAGAAGGTCTTCCATTCTTCCCCTCCACGTGTGATAATTTGAACCAATTAAAGTGACCATTCTACTCAAATTAGCTTCCATCATTCTACACAAAATTTCAAGTAATATGAACCAAGCTCTTATATCACTTTGTTAGAAGAAAGACCAATTCTAGACCAATTCTTCTTCCACCTTGTATGAACCTAGTAGGAAGTAACTAAATAAAGCACATATAATTTACTACAAACTAAAGCACACACACAAAAGAGAACACAAACAATTTTTATGTGGAAAACCTTTTTGGTGTAAGAAGGAAAAACCACTGGACGGTAGTCTACCGAAAAATATCCAATAAATCAAAAGTTGAATTAAAATTATATTCTCTAGTGAAAATTAGAGGCAAACAAGCAAAAGAATATCAAGGAAATCAAATTTGTTTTGGAAGAAGCATGAAAACATTTTACCAGAGAGGTAATGTTTGTAGACTAAAAAATTGGACTAAGAGAGGTCCATACCTGATCTCCATTGCTTTGATTGTAGAACCTTGAGTCACAAATGTGCCCATAAAATTTCAGCTTAATCTGACCATGAATGCCTCTTGATGAAACTGGATAGTGCTGATTTTTCTGCCTCTTCTATCTTGGTGGTTGCCCTCTTTCTCTTTTCCTTCACACTTGAACAAAAAAAGATCTTTTAGGGTTTACTCAACCCTCATAGAAATGGGTCGAGCCAAGAATCCCACTTTCTTTCTGTGAGCTTTAACCCCACATGGGCTTCACAAAAATAGGCCATCTTCCTCATAAGAGGGAAACTCAAACTAACAATTTGGGTATATAAATTGATATCTTGTCAATTTGCAAAGACAACGTTTTTTCTCATCAATCTTGTGAATCTCTCTCTTTTTTTTACTGTTCATACCTTTTAAATCTTGCGAGTTTTTAGCTGCCTGGTTCATTCCTTTTTATTCTCTGTTTTCTTTTGTTTTAAATTTTTTTCCTTTCCTCATCTCTGGTTTACAATTCATTTTCTTGTTTTGGTTTACTCTCCTCCTTTGTTTCGAATCTCACCTCGGCTAGGTGGATAATATAGAGTGAGTGCTGTAATTGAAGGAATTTATACAGAGGAGGAAGAGGGACAAATTAACAAGATCCATGAGTTGTAGAGAGGAAGAAGTGAAGGAGACTTTCTAGGAGAAGGGAGGGAGGGGATGTACGAGTTGTTTTGTTTCTTTAGAGACAAGAAAGATTGAATTGAAATTTTCTCTTATAATTAATTTGTTTAATGGGTATGATCAATCTGGAAAAGGTTTTAAGTTCCCATCACCAGTGAGCAATGGGCATTAGAAAGCACCTTTGGTTGTCTTATGCCTATACAATTCAAAGGAGGTACTTATTTCAGAGGTTGATGGCGTATGCAGTTAGACTGGACTTGCTTCCAAATGCAATCGTCAAGATTCGTGAAGAAAAAAAAATACAGCAAAATGATGAAGGCAAGGATCCAAAGAGTCAAGACGACCAACTCACCCGGTTAAGCTATCAACTTATCAACAGCAAATTCTTTATTTCTTCTGAGAGATTCTTACATTTGAATACAAAGAAGAGGAGCCAACAACAAGCAAAACAATTGACGCAATGCAATATCTCAGACCCTTTACGAAAGACTATCTGAAGAATTTCTGTAAGCTCAAAATACAAATCTGCCTGTTTGAGAAAAATTTACAGATTTTTTACTTAGATTCAGCTTGTTTCTCCTGCTTCTTCACGCTTCTATAGGATCCGTAGAAGTAAGAGGTGAAACCCCAGATGCAGAGAGCCAGTGCCATTCCCTTCTCTCCTGTGAACTTTTCATGGTAGAATATAATAGCAGCTACCTCAGTCATTGGAAGGAGAGTAGCAGTAAGCACACCTGAGAAAAGAGAGGATGTGCAGAAGACAACTCCTAACATCCCCATGAAAAGAAACTGAAACATTACTGCACAGCAAGCCAAGACTACGTAATACTTGACTTCTCCCAGCTCATAGACTCTAGCTTCCCTTGCCATGGCTGAGAAATCGTTGTTTATCAGCATCCCAATCGTGCAGAAAACAGTGGCAAAGAAGGTGGTGCCGAACTGAAACTGCATCACCACTGGGTACGTAATGGCTCTGCTTGCCTTGGCGAAGCAAGTCTCGATGCAAGGCAGAAGAAATCCCAACAGTGAAGCCGCTCCCAGTGTTATGACGAATCCCAACAAGTACTCACTGTTGGTAACGTGGGGAGGTCTGTCTCCATTCTTCCTGATACCCAGAAGGATAGCTCCGAGGGTCATCAACACGACGGCGTTAGTGGAATAAGGAGTGAATTTCTGCCTGACGATGATGAGAGCGAAGAAAGCTGTGAAAGCGAGCTGGGTGGAGAAGAGTAAGGAAGAGGTCGAGACGGGAAGGTACGACAAGCCTAGCGAGTACATAAAGTTGTCAAGGCCGATGAGAAGACCAATGACTGCACTGGAAATTAGAAGCTTTGGCTCTGCCCAGAACGGGGCTCCTGCAAGCTTACTTCGAGAGAATAGAACAGAGAGTGGGATCAGAAAAATCGGAAATCCGGCCGTCTGAACCCAGCTCGCAATCCATTTTCTGTTCCCTCCATGGAGATAGTAAAGCCTTATCAGCAAAGGCCCTCCAATGGTTCCCACAGCCGCAAAAGCAACGTTGAGAAGGAGGATCCACCAGTTGACATGGCGTTTTGGTGCCACATCCATGTCGGTATTCTTGTTTTCGGGACTGAGAGATCCTTCCTCCAAGCTCCTTTCCATTTCCACGGCCAAAGCTTCAGTTTCTGAACAAGGAGAAAGATGGGGGAGTTTTCAGTGAAATCTCTAGTCCCGACTGTAATTATCTGATCTTGATGGATGGGGAAGGACGCAGAGAGGAGCTAATTATTTATATTGCGTTCAGCTTCACTTTAATCTACCCACTGCGAAATTTCTCCTTATTTAGCAGTCAAACTAGCAGCAGTCGTCCTTGACTGTAAGCAAAATGCTTTGTGAAAATAACAAGACGACAGGACCATGCATCACCTTCCATCAAGATCAAACATGGAACTACAGTCAGTTAATTATTGAATAATTGAGCGATTTCTAAAAGGTGAATGTTGCTATTGGTGATCAAATTTCGAAATACGTCTACCGCGGTAGAGTTTTCTGCCAAGATGAATTGCCATCTGAACTACCGAATACAGCAAGGATCTCATGGCTATCTCTTGCACACACAAAAAAAATATCTCCATTCAAGAAGTGCCAAAAATACTTTGGATTCATTTTCTTGGTCCCGTTGAAACCAAATAAGCCACTCTAATTCTTTTAAAATAGCTAAGTGGTGATTATGAACAGTGAAGCAGTTTCCGACAAAAACGGGAGTGATGCTATCTAAACTAAGGCAGGCTTAACTAATAGAGATAAAGAAGATAAGAATAAGAGAAGTTGAGATTATCTCAACTTGTAACTCTGTAGTCATGTACACTTGTAACTCTACAATCATGTAAATCCTCTTATCTTTTTGTACCTATAAATAACAGTATCACTAAAAGTAATACATCAGGAAATTATTCTTTTATCTGGTTCTATATGGTATCAGATTTAAAGATCTGATTTCTTCTCTCTGCCGCCACCGTTGACCATTGGCACTTGAGCCTCGGCCTCCCGACACCGAGCTCAGCCTCTGGTCCCTCTCTGCAAAGCCCCACAACTTTCTACGACGCCCATTCGTTTGACGGTTTTGCACCATCAAGCCTACCACAACAGCCGTAGACAGTAGCGTGCTATCGTATACCGTGCCACCATGTGCCACCGATGATTCCGTCGTCGTCACCGCAACAAAGTCCCGTAACTCTACTTTGCTCAGAGTTTCTGCAGAGCCTGTTGACAGTCCTAAGAAACCCTGCAACCAACAGTCATCAATGTTGCTAAGTGACCAGCCACATGCCGTCGCCGCTCACACTTTTGTAACTCACAACTGCACGCCGTTGCTAAGTGATCAGCCCCTACCAAGTCAGAACCGGAAGCTCGCCGTGCCACTGCCACTCGCCGTCGTCGCCGTAGTGAGCCACTGGTATTCTTCTTCCCGATTTTTTTTCCAGCGACCTTTGGTTTAATCTGAGGTCCGAATTAATTTCGGGAAGAAGAAGAGAAGACTCACACATGTGATCTTCACACGTACGAAGAAAAAACAACTAGTTTCTACTCATGGTTTTTGAAGATTCTCGTATTACTATTCCCAATGCTCATGACCCAACCACACTACTGACGATACTCCACATCCACAACTCGGTCAAACTCACTTCCACAAATTATTTTAGTTGGAAAGCTCAGATAGAGGCTATTCTTTTTTGTTATGATCTCCTCAAGTTTGTTGATGGTTCTTATTCTCTGTCTTCTGCCACAAAGATGATCAATAATCATGTCGTTTTGAATCCCGAACACATTACGTGGCTTCGTCAGGATCAGCTAATTTTTGGTGCTCTTATCGGTACTCTCATGCCATCCATTATTCCACTTATCACTCACTCAAGCACCTCTCATGAAGCCTAGACAATTTTGGCTAGTACATATGCTCGGCCCTTGTGAGGCCACATCAAACAGATCAAGGAGCAACTCAAACATACCACTAAGGGATCTCAATCAATTTTTGAGTATATGCAGTATATTAAAACACGAGCTGATGAACTTGCGGCCCTAGGCAAACCCATGGATCAAGAGGATCTCACTGAGACAATTCTTGATGGGCTCGATGATGAGTATAAACCACTTATTGATAATATCAATGGTTGTGATATGCCAATCTCTTTTAATGAGTTGTATGAAAAACTCATCAACAAAGAAGTCTCGCTATGTGTTCAACAAGCTCATTCCTCTCCATTTCCAGCTCACTCCTCTTCTTTTCTAGCGACCAATGGTATCTCTCATCTTATGTCTCCTCCTCATACACCTGAACATAATAGGTATTCTGAACAGCGAGATCGTCACATTGTTGAAACAGGTTTGTCTCTTCTTTCGCATGCTTCTATACCTCTATCTTACTGGTCATATGCCTTCTCCACTGTTGTCTAACTCATCAACCAGCTTCCAACCCACACTAAGTCTTCTGTCACCCTATCCCACACTTTTTGGCAATCCTCCTAACTATTCTAAACTACGCAGTTTTGGTTGTCTTTTTTATCCGTGGCTCCGGCCATACTTTTCTCACAAACTCAATCCTCGTTCCTCTCCGTGTGTCTTTTTAGGGTATTCTACTACTCAAAGTGCCTATCTATGTCATGATCCCACTACATCTCGTCTTTATGTGTCGCGTCATATTAAATTTGTTGAGTCTATCTTCCCCTTCACTTCACTTCAGTCTCATCTTAACCACCCCTCATTTGACACACTCTCCCATTGGTGTTCCTCTGAGTCCTTCCTCTCGGCTACTGGCACATCATTTGCAGCTTCGATCCCTACGTCCCCAGCCAGCCTCGTTAATGATTTCCCTCCTCAGCCCTCCCCATCACCACTCCCCACTCCCCACTCCAAACCACATACCCACTTTGGATGACCCGCACCCATCATCCATATCTACTTCCTCACCTCCGCGTGTTATTGTCACCAAATCCAAAAACAACATTTACAAACCCATCCAAAAACGAAACCTCATAACCAAAGTTCCTGCATCTGCCAACCGTGAATCCACATCTATAACTCAAGATCTCACCAATCCCAAATGGCGTCAGGCTATGTCTGATGAGTATGATGCTCTTGTTTAGAATGGTACACGGGAACTTGTTCCCTCGGATCCTTCGCAAAATTTGGTTGGTTGCAAATGAATTTTTTGTACTAAATATCTTTTTGATGACTCCATTGACATGTACAAGGCTCATTTAGTTGACAAATTATTTCACCAGTGCCCTAGAGTTGATTATCATGAAACATTAAGTCCTGTTGTCAAGCCTACCACTATTTGCATTGTTCTTAGCCTTGTAGTAAGTCATGGCTGGTCACTTCGCCAACTTGATGTCAATAATGCATTTCTCCAAGGCACTCTATTTGAGGATGTATTTATGACACAACCACTGGGTTTCATTGACCGTGATAATCTGAATCACGTCTGCAAACTTCACAAGGCTCGCTACGGTGTTAAGCAAGCACCTCGTGTTTGGTATCATGAGTTGCGCCAGTTTTTCATTATCTTGGGCTTCACCAACTCTCATGCAAACTCATCTCTATTTATCTCACACACAGGTTCAGTCGTGTTGTATATTCTGGTCTATGTTGATGACATTATTATTATAGAAAACAATGATCAATCTATGGCGACATTCATCCACCAACTTGCTCAGAGATTCTCACTGAAGGATCTTGGCCCCTTGGCTTATTTTCTCGGTATTGAAGTTGTTCCTCATTCTCAAGGCCTCATTTTGTCTCAACGCCAGTATATCTGTGATCTCCTTGCTCACACACGTATGACCAATGCAAAACCTGTTGCTACACCCCTTGCCACATCTTCTACACTCACACTTCAGTCTAGCATGACACTCTCTGATGCATCTGAACATTGAACTGTTGTTGGAAGTCTACAATATTTGTCTCTCACTCACCCTGACATTGCTTATGTGGTCAATAAGTTATTTTAGTTTATGCATTGTCCCACTACTGATCACTGGGATGCTGTCAAGTGTTTGTTACGATATCTTTGTGGGACTCTGGATCATGGTATCATCTTACATCAACAATCTTCTCTTTCCCTTCATGTGTTCTCTGATGCTGATTGGGCAGGTAACAAAGATGATTTCACTTCAACCGGTGCCTATATTGTTTACCTCGGTTGTAATCCTATCTCTTGGAGTTCTAAGAAGCAATGGACTGTGGCTCGATCCTCTACCTAGGCGAAATATCGATCTGCTACAACCACTGCAACTGAGATTCGTTGAATTTGCTCTCTTCTCACTGACCTTGGTGTTTTTCTTCTAGAACAACTGGTCCTTTATTTTGACAATAAAGGTGTTGTCAATTTATGCTCCAAGCTAGTTTTTCACTCACGAACTCATGCATCATTTGCTGATCAATTAGCAGATGTTCTTTCTAAACCGCTTCCCCGAACACACTTTCTCCTTTTGAAGACCAAGATTGGAATCTAGCCATGGCATGACAGAGATAAAGAAGATAAGGATAAGAGAAGTTGAGATTGTTTCAACTTGTAACTCTATAGTCATGTACACTTGTAACTCTACAATCATGTAAATCCTCTTATCATTATGTACCTATAAATAATTGTATCAATGAAAGACATACATCAGAAAATTATTCTTTTATCTAGTTCTATATTAACAACGATTACAAAATAAACAAAAAAATTTGAAAAATAAAAAAGGTGAAGAATAAGGGCTGAGAGAGACAGAGAGAGGCAAGAGAAAAAAAATCATCTAGAGACGAAGAGATGCAGAGAAAGAGACTAAAGGGATTGAGAGAGAGGAAACAAAATAAGAAAAGAAGAAAGCAAAAAGAGAGCGATTGAAAGAGGGGCCAAGAGGCTGAGAGCGAAGGGATTTGAGATAGAGATGTTGAGACTTTACAGAGATAGCTCAAAGACGACTCGACTAGAGAGAGGAGATCAAGAACGAAACTTACCAAATGACCAAAGTGGTAGAACCAAAATCATATAGAATAGAATCATGCACCTGCTTACCATTTACCAAAGAAGAAGATGAAATGACAACTAGTGAAAGTGGGAGATTGCTTCGCTATTAGGCAAAGGATTTCCCTACCAGGCTAACTAAAAAAATAAATATTGTTAAATTAAAAGTTAGTTAAAATTTAAAATTTTAAAACTTTGGAGGGATACCTATAGGGATATTTTAAATTTGGTTATTTATCAGATTAGGATCCCTAATTTTTTTATTCCAATTCGAAAGTAAATCAGTCAAGAATAAGACTTCAATTTTTGTGTTGTATTCTCATTCACGTTGTTGGCCTAAATAGGCTTTTTACAAACTATACATGAATAGTTTAAGAGTGGTTAACGGGATTACAAAATCACATAATTACAGAGATTACATAATATGTATTGAGAAGGCAAGAGTATATTTCTTCGTAAGGGAAGAAATTTCAACACTCCCCCTCAAGTTGGTGCATTGATATCACTCATGTCCAAACTTGTTGAGACAATTGTTAGAAACTAGGTAAGACAGTACCTTGGTCAGCACATCGGCTAGCTGATCTTGAGACCAAACATGAGAGGCTTCAATGATTATTACTTCTAGATTTTCCTTGATAAAGTGCCTATAACTTCAACGAGTTTAGTTCTATCATGTATGACTGGGTTGTGGGCAATATCACATGTTGCCTTACTATCACAGTATAATTTTATAGGACTTGTTTACTCAATGAGTATTTCTTGTATGAGATTTTTTATCCATAATATTTCACATATTGCATTGGCCATTCCCCTGTATTTGGCTTCAACTGACGATCTAGCCACCACCTCTTATAGATCATCGATCCTCTATTGACCCAGCCCAATCCGCATCGGTATAACCTTCAATTTTCAAGTCGCTTCCTTTTTTAAATAAAATTCATTTCCCTGGAGATGATTTCAAGTAGCACAAGATATGGTTGATGGCTTTCATATGTTCTTCACTCAGAGAGTGCATAAATTGACTAACCACACTTAGTTCATAAGTTAAATCTGGTCTGGTATGTACAAGATACATTAACCTCCCGACTAGTCTCTGATAACATTCATTGTTAGCAAGGACTTGATTTGAATGTATTCCCAGTTTTAGATTTTCTTTTATGGGAGTACTGACTGGACTACATGTTGTCATACCAATTTCTTTCAACAAGTCCAAAACATATTTTTGTTGAGATAGAAAAATTTCTTCCTTCAATCTTGATACTTCAATACCAAGAAAATATTTCAAGTAGCCAAGATCTTTCATTTCAAACTCTCTGGCAAGATGACTTTGCAATGCTTTATTTTCTTCTGGATCATTCTCAATTACTATCATATCATCAACATACACAATAAAAGTTGTGATTGCTTCCTTGTTAGATTTCAGGAAGAGAGTATGATCTGAGCTGCTTTGCTCGTATCCGATAGATTTCGTAAAATTAGTAAACCTTCCAAACCACGCCCTTGGGGACTGCTTCATACCATATAGGGACTTCCTTAGTTTACATACTCGTTTGCATAATACATCTAGGAGGTAATTCTATATATACTTCTTCTTGGAGATCTCCATGCAAAAATGCATTTTTAACATCAAACTGATAGAAAGGCCAGTCAAGATTCACAACCAGAGATAGTAGAATTCGAACAGTATTGATTTTGGCCACTCGTGTGAATGTCTCCATGTAATCAACCCCACCCCGTAGATTTCAGTATATCCTTTGACGATAAGCCTTGATTTGAACCTTTCAGTGGTGTCATCAACTTTATATTTAATGGTAAATACCCACCTGCATTCGACTGGTTTCTTTCCTACATGTAGGTCAACCACTTCCGATGTTGAATTCTTTTGGAGATACCTCATTTCTTCATTCATAACTTCTTTACACTTAGGATCTTTCAAAGTTTCCTGCACACTTTATAAATAGATATACCAGATAATTGATTCACAAATATTTCATTTGCCATTGACAATCTATGATAAGACACAAAATTATGCATGAGATACTGAGATTTAGAGGTGAGAAGAGGTTCATAATTAAATCTAGGTTTTCCTCTTGTGGTTCGATGAGGTAGCACTCTTAGTTGAGTTTTAGAAATTAGTTGAGGCTCAAACATGGACTCAGACTCAGAAAGCAATTGATCCACCGGTACATTATGAAGGGGGGAAGATGTCATCTGAGACTCTGGTTGCATCACTTCCATCTGATCTTGACTGTCTCCATCCTGTGAATCATACTCATTTGTATCATTTTGATGTTCATTGTTGTAATTTGAATACTTTCCACTTGTAGTATCCAAGGTGTCCAAATGATGATTAAAGGTTTGCAATTCAATCATGTTCTCCTCCTAAATTGAAGATTCGGGAGTAGAATAATACATGTTATCTTCGTAAAATACCATATCAAAAGTTACATACAATTTGCGAGAGGGAGGATGATAACAACGATAGCCTTTCTGATATTGAGCATAGCCAACAAAGACACATTGGAAAACTTGGGGTTTCAATTTATTTTTCAATGGCTTATGGAGATGAACAAGGGCTACACACCCAAAAACTCTAGGTAGCAGATTCGGCACAGCAGGTGAACTTATGGTTTCATGAAAAACACTCAAGGGAATCTGAAATTATAATGCACTTGAGGGTATACGATTGATAAGATAAGCTGCAGTTGTAATGGCTTCACCCCAGTAACTAGCTGGCATATGAGCTTCAAAGAAGGAAGCACAAACAACCTCAAGAAGGTGGCTGTTCTTTCGCTCTGCAACCCCACTTTTCTGAGGGGTGTACAGACAAGTAGTTTGATGAGTAATATCATGATCATCTAGATATTCTTTCAAACCTTGATTAACAAATTCTCCACCATTGTCACTGCAGAGAGTTTGTATTGTAGAATGGTACTGAGTGGCTATCATTATGTAAAATTGTTTGAACAATGAACTAACTACACTTTTTGATTTCATTAAGCCAATCCAAGTCATACGGGTTTGATCATCAATAAAGGAAACAAACAACCGTTTATTCCTAAGAGAGGCTATATTTGCTGGACCCCATACATAACAGTGGATAATCATAAAGGGTGTTGGACTCCTATTTATGCTTATTTGAAATGGAACATGATGGCTTTTAGTCAATTCACATACCTTACACTTAAAATCTGAAACATATAATCTAACAAAGAGTTTTGGAAAAAAATTCTTTAAATAACCAAAGGATTAGTGATATGCCATAACCAAATCTCAGAATTTGCTGATTTATTCATGGAGAATGCTTGAGCTAACTGATGAGAACTCTCTGGCTTCATATCAAGGTAATAGAGCTTCCCCCTTCGAGTACCATAACCAATTGTCTTCCGAGTTTGAATGTCTTTAAAAACACAACAGTTATGCCAAAAAATCACAATACAACGCAGAGTACGAGTTATTTGAGCCACTGATAATAAATTATGATTGAGTGTTGGAACAACTAATACAGAATCAAGACTCAGATTTTCAATGCGGGTGATGGAATCGTTTCCAATAATGTCAGAGGGAATATCATTTTTTGTAGATACGATATGCTATTTAGATGGTTTCATAATTTTAACATGATGGTTGTCAAATGTCATATGATCAGTAGCACTAGAATCAATTATCTATTCACTATTTCTACTAGGAGAGAAAGTATTAAGAACCTTACCAAATGTGGCAATTAAAACTGATGATTCTACTATTGCAACAGAAGCATGATTATTTAGTTTAGAGTTTCATTTACTAGGCACTTTGGTAGGATCCCACCATTTTGGATACCCAATAAGTTCATAGCATTTTGACTTTGTATGCCCAATCTCACCACAACGAGTACAAATACGCTCTGGTTTTTATTCCTTCGACATGATGTAAGAAGATCAATGATGATCAGAATAAGATCACCCAAAAATATTGGTTCGGTCCGCTTCCTACCTCTGGGTTGACTCGGTTTGGGTCTCTAATTCTGGTTCGATTCGAGAACTGGTCCGATCAGATTTTTGTTCGTTGGGTTGACTAGGTTTGGGCCTTTGATCGTTGTCCAGTCCGAAACCGGGTCGCTCGACAAATAATAAACAAACGGACCTCAGTTAAGCAGAGATTTTTTTTGTACCTTTGTCTTCGTCGAGACAGTGTGGAGACAAAGCTTCTCCTTCTTTGCCAACCAGCTGGTGGTGTGGTTTGTTGGGAGGCCGAGCGGTGGCGACGTTCGGAAATTCCACCGGTCTTCTCTAATGGTGGTTCTGTTCACTGTGACGACAGAGTAGACTCTCCTTCTTCGGCAAGCTAGTGTTGAGCTGGAAAGCCGATCGGTGTTTCGTTGGCGATTTTTCGACGACTTCTGGGAGTCCCATCGGAGTTCGTGTAGCGGCAATTTGGTGTTATAGCAATGATTGAGAGTAACATGAAAAAATAACACAATTGCACCTTGGTCTTCTCCATTGGCAACGCTAGTGTAGGTCTCCAGAAGGTGGTTCAATTACAATTCGTCGGCGGCCTTCAGAAGTTCCGCCGGAGTTCTGGTGGCGGCAGTGATGAATACAGGAGCACTAAAAGGTGGTTCGGCGACTGGATGGGCCAAAGCAGAAAAACAAAGATCTTCTGCTCTATTTTTTTAGCGACTTCTACTGGCGACAAAGATGAATACGGGAGCACTGACTCTAATCTTCGGTGACTAGAAGGAGAAAAAATTCTCCTGCTACGAAACCAAGTCAAGAATAAAACTTCAATTTTTGTGTTGTATTCTCATTCACATTGTCGACTTAAATAACCGTTTTATAAACTATAAATGGAGAGTTTAAGAGTGATTAACGAGATTAAAAAATCACATAATTACAGAGATTACGTAATATGTACTAATAAGGTAAGAGTATATTTCTTCGTAAGGGAAGAAATCTCAACAAAATCGAATATCAATATAATATCCAAACTTGCCGATCCAAATCCAGATCGAATCTGAATAATATCATGATCTGTTGACAATTGGTACCCTCATGGGGCTCTATATATAAGAGAGATGCAAGAGATGAGGAAAAATATATGAGTATATTTTGTAGTAATCAATTATTCAAAAGATTATTCTTATTGAAGTGAAATATATTATTTATTATGCTATCTTTAATAGAACGAGATGCAGCGGATGGTGGAAGAAATGACTACAATTCATACCCACATAGATGAGTTAGTGATATGCAATTTGTCCGCGGTCACAAATTTGGGTACATCAAGGGTTTAGGTAAAGGTCAATTGCCTCTTCTAGGAGGTCCAATCAATCTTTATGACATGAGCGCGATGAACATGTCCATCAATTATAGACTTTGAAATTGAACATGGTGAGATGCGCTAATTCTTTCTATAGTTACGTGTAGAGCAATAGAGGTATTCTCCATTGTATTTCGGCAGCAAAGTATTTCTATTTTTACCAATAAAATGATATTTTTATTAGTAAAATATTATTTTGCCAATGAAAACTTTATTTTGTTAGCTAAGGTTTCATTTTTTTACGGTGTTGGAATATTTGTTTGTATCGACCGGGTCAGTCCTTGTATAAGATCCGTAGGGTTGTTTTCCTAATAGGTTCGAGCCTTTTAGCGCATTGGTTTCAATATACGGAAATCATAGTTTCATTGGCAAAAGTTCTACGATCGAAAACACACAACAAACTCTACTTATTGGGAAAACTTTTAAAAACGTGCCCTATATCATATACTCAATGCTAAAATGAACCTTGGCTTTTCTCGCTAGAGGATGCCCTAAGAGTAGCAACCCAAGTTCAAGTTTGTGCAATAAACCTTGTTTAACATTATCCCACATGTATCGATCTAATCATGTCAAGACAAAGAGTGGGTTGTGTGAAACTTGGCTATCATGGGAATTGAACTTTAGACCCTCGGTCAAAGGATGAGCCCATTAGTCTTTCCACGTGGTTGAAACCTTGTAATTTCGAGGAAGAAGGGGTTTCATCAAGTGCAGTTAAGACATTGACGCAGAACGGAAAGTACTTGAGACAAAATAAATTAATAGAGATACGAATAAAATTCCAACACGCAGGCTGCTTTGAAATTGAAAATGGTAACGAAACTGTAAATCTGATGAAATAAAACTATTTTAAAGCTACTACCCTGACTATATCATCACTCTTATGAGTAAGTTTGAGCAGGAGCAGGGAGAATCAACAATGAACCAACTCCAAGTCTAAGGCGGCTCCAGTCGTTCGCCGAAAAGGAGTTAGGTAGATGACAAGAACAAACGGCTGTTTTGTCGTTTTAAAAACGAACACGACCGTGGCAAAATACTACCAAAGTTCATCAATGGCGGACTCGTTAACCTCAAGAGAAAAACAAGAAGAACTTAATGATGGGATGCTCAGAATGGATTCTCTTATAAACCTCACGTGGGATGTTGTATAGATCGGAAATTTTTTCTCCTAAAAAACTCACGTGGGATGTTGTAGAGGCATATATATAAGTATATGTTTTATCATGGCTGATCAACATGGGAAATGGGTATTTCAGTAGTTCGATCTATTAATCAAACAACTCAGATAGCCATTTATCGGATGATTGAAATAACCGTTGATCATGATTGAATAACTGAGATAATATTTCACATGTATCGCACCAAATTGTTTTTCGTATTAAATCAGTACTCTATATTTTATTCTATAAAAAGATTAAAAGTAAAAACCAAAATACAACAGACAAATTCCAGGAATTTTCAAAAAAATATCTAATCTATCCAAAGTACAAATTAATGGTGTCATAAACTTCTTTGTTATACCAGATCTAATTTTATACTTACAACTTCTCAAACCCTCTTTTCCAATGAAAAATAGGAGTTGGAATTGATTGATCGTTGCATTTAAGGAGAAGCTACTCGTTAATTGGCCAACAAAGGGAACATTTCCAATAACGGGGACAAGTTGGTAGACATGGGGAACGGCAGTCTTACTCCGCACCTCAACTTTCTTCCTCTTTAAATGCTTGAAAAAGGACATTCCCTCTAGGTCTCTTCCATAAAGGCCAATTTTCCACAAAAGAAAACAAAATCAAGGAGAACCGATCAGAATTCTCACTGGCTAGTTGCCAAGAGGAAGAGGACCAAGAAAAATAGCTTGATGGGACTGAAAAAGAAATACCCTCAAGTTTAGGAAAAAACAAAAAGAAGAAAAAATGCCAAATGATGGTGATGCTAGAGAGAATTGTTTGTGTTTTGCAGCCTCCAATAATGTTTTTTCCATTTTGTATTTGGCTTTTATTTTGCTTGTTTTAATCAATATAACAATGTAAGGATTTTCAAGGGTGTTTTCATACCGATAAGAAACTATAGGAATAAATGACTAGCAAAATATTTTTCATTTGATAAAAAATTTCTAGTGTTTGAGTAATTTTTTTGGGATGGAGTAAAGTTTTTTTTTTTAAATGTGAAGTGGATTAAAAATTAATCTCCTCTATCTATTTTTAATATTTACTAAACCGAATATTTTGTTTATTATGTAGATAGACACTCTAATTAGTTTTCTCATTGTTTCCTATGACAACACATACCCAAGAAAACCAATCATAGTATTTTTTTTCCAATGGAAATATTTTTCAATGAAAAAATTAATTAAATAAAAATAAAATTTTAGTCATTTTTTATTTTTTATGGTGGCACAACCAACCCTTACTATGTTAAGTAGTTGTATCAATATGTACAAAAAATCCAGTTCTAGGTGCATGACTTCTCTCATTTTTTCTTCAAATAATACACATAGTTATAATGGGGATCGTTGGGTTAGCCATGGAGGATAAGGTACCAAGTGAACTAATTAGTTGGTGACTTAATAAGATTTGTCTAAATGTAGTATTTTCTAATATTGATTGATCTTAATTCAAATTAGGTTTAATAAATAAGATTGTCTAAAATGTAGTATTTTATGTTTTTCAAACGTAAAATGGCATCAGTTTCTTTTGTTTGCACCTTTTTTTTTTTTTTTTGCTTTCGTGAATAGACCCAAATATCCATTTTTCGATGCACGGATTTTATTTATTTCTTTTCATGAGCCCATCTAGTTACAATTGGATCCATTTTATGTAGCTAAGATGGTTTGGTTTCATTGCATTTGTATAGTGGAAATGTAATTTGAATGGAATATTCTAGTTGAAAGTTGGATCTAAGGTGCAAAAAATAAGAAGCACTAATTAGTTTGTGGGTAAAGTAATTAATATAAATTATAAATTTAAAATTATTTAAAAATAAGAAAGAGTTTAACTTCTCCCCCTCCTCATCTCTAATCTCCCCGCAACTCAAGAGAAGAGACAAGGTTCATTGTCCTCTATGTAGAAATAGAATCACAACACCTCAGTCTCCCTAAAAAGATAAAAGAGAGAGAACTTGGGCCTCATCGAGTTTTTAAAATTTTAAATTAATAAAAAATTTAATGTAATTAATAGGGTAATGTGCTATGGTCCCGGATCTGACACATGGATTCATAGGGAGGAAGAAAAGGAAGACGAAAATTAAGCCAAAGGGAAACTTGAAAACCCTAGGTTCGTTAAGGAGAACGCACACCCCTGAACTCGTTGAGGAGAACTCAAAACCCTGTTTAACCTAAAATCAATGCTTCCCTTTCTCATTACTCTTACCCCTTAAATAGGGTTCACCCTTACAAGGTTTAAGATAAATTATTACAAAAATACTCATATAAATGAAATATCCCAAAAATAGCTCTGTAGCTTAAACTGAAATAAAATAAAGTAAATTAAAGAAAAATTATTAAAATAATAATTTTATTGCGTACATAACATTACACCCCCTAGAAGAAAGAGTTTGTCCTCAAGCTCGAAGGTAGAATCTGCTTGCCTGTGCCAACATCTCCATCCATTCTCAAGTATCAACCGTGGTATCTGTGTCAGCCCTCTGGACTACAAAACTGGAGCATCCAACAAAAGAAGCAATTTGGTTTTTTTTTTTACACTGCCAGCTTCACTTTCTGTAGCCTACCCCAATACGAATAAGGAACCGAACAACAAGTTGAACGATCACCTGTGCCAAACTGGTAAATTCTATCACATAATCCCACCATACCCACGATCCTTTGGACTCATTTGCAACCTTAAAAACACATAACTATCTCAAGTTCTCAATAACCACGTCTTGCCCTTCATATCCTTGACTAAAATCTTGTTCAGGATCAGGTGCACAATATCTCCCATGATTAATACACTGTGATTGGCATTGCTTGCTAATTGTGAATGCCTGAGGACAGTACCAAGTTATGTAGTGAGGTGTGAACTGGCTGGATCCGCCTTGTTCAAGTAATTGTGCTTCACCCATGAAATCCTACACAAATTGCATCATCCTCTCATTAACAGTACTAAGTAGGGGACTCACCTTTGATGTTTCCAATCCAGACCATGAGCAGAAAAAATACAATATGCCAATCACTTAGTGATCAACTTCAGCACCTGCTAATGTAAGAGTTCCTACAAGTGGTTCAAGTGTCACCCCCGATGCATAAGCACTAGATTCATCACCACTGGAATCATACTTCCCTTTTCCATCACTCTGTTTTAGTGCCTAGGTTGCATGAAAATAGCCATCTGCATCCTCAAGAAGGACCTTGGTTTGGCTGCCTAGCAGCAATGTATGTTGGACTGCCACCGCAGCATTGTTCGCTTGGCTAGCTGGCAGCATTGGTTTCAGTAGTGCCACTTGTGGCAGCACTGGTTGCTGCAGTCCCACAACAGCAGAACAAAACCATTTGTGGAAGAACCCCAAGCGTTGTAAAACCAACAGCTTCCTCTTGTCTCCTCTCTTTCCCAACCCAATTTGCATTCATATTAATCAATCCATTGGATACAAAAACATTAGATTCAAAACCATTCTTGATCGTGTAATTATGTCTTAACCTGCCCAAGAAAAAATCAATGGGTGGGGAACAGATAGGAAGGACACGAGACAATGCGATAGGATTCATCACCTGCTGTTTTGCCATCTCCTCAAGCTTGGCAACATACACACCCTTGGTCTCATCTTCACCTTCTTCATACAGCCAGTCTTCCACTTGCTGGAGTTTTACAGAAAATTCATGATACTTGTCATGAAGCTTGTGTTTCATGTCATAAACATAAGCTTCAACAACATTCTTCTTCTCTTTGGTTTCTTCCATCACGTTGTCATGCAAAGCCATCTCAAATCTCCTGGCTGCATTGCACCATACACCAACTCTGCAATAGGTATTGTGGTTTTCATCACCTTCTTTTTTTGGGCTTCCACCTTAGTATTAGTTTCCATCTGAACGGGCTTGTCTCCAGAGTCTTTTTGTGAATCAGGGCCAAAACCTTTCCAGGACAGAGCAATTGAATACGGGAAACTCTCACTGACCTGAAATTCTCTGATTTTAAAAGTTGGACAAAGAATAGCACATTGAAGTGCACACCCTTGGGCAACACACTCACTAGCATTCCTAGTACGCCTTGGCTCCTTTCCAAAAAACTCGGTTATTATCCTAGTAATCGCTAGAATACGGATCCTGATCCTACTACTTCAACAAAATTAATGCTTTCAGCAGTAAGTTCAACTTCCAACAAGGCCTTTTCAAGCGGGCCCTTAACCCTCTCCAAAATAGGAACACTAATTTGTACAAATTCATCCCTTTCGATGAATCCCTTTACATCCTTCTCATCCATCAAACATTCAATATTAAGAGGTCCCTTTGAGTTTTCACTCAAAACCTTCTTCAGCTTCTCATCATCTATGTTGTTCGATTGAATACAAAATTGAGGTTGCCGATACTTACCCCACCCAATTTGAAAATTGGTTCCTTTTGTTCTGCCGAGAGGTGGATTGCGAGTGGGAGGTGGTGGCCGGAACTCAAATCCCACCGAACTTGTTTCCGACGGCGCCGATGGAGCCTCCTCAATTTCCAATGGCGAAGAGCAGGAGGACATCATGGCTTCTCCGATGGGGGATTTTCAGTCTCATGGTCAGAGAGGCGTTCTGGCTCCCCTTTCTCCCGTCGCCCTTTCTTCTTTTCTCTCCTCGCCATGCCGGCTGCCGGAATGACTGACACAGGCGGAAAGGCGTTGCAGTTGGTCGTCTGCTGGGCTTTTTTCGACGGCGAACAACACCTCTTTAGGGCTTCTCTGCTTGTCGATTTTCTGAGAGGGAGGTGTCTCGGAGTAGTGTGCGTCGCCTGTGGAAGACGTATGTCTTCCCGTGAGAAAGGGTTTCATGCCGAACCCCATTCCGGATTTTTCGATGAAGGAATTTCTGAGTCCCCAATTTTGGATTTCGCCGCCGCTGGAGAGACAGAGGGCTCTTTGATTTCTTCCATCTCCAGCCTGTCCGAGACAGCGTCTCCAACGAATGTGGCAGCGATTTTATCTATCGCAACGAGTTAGGATTCCCATCCGAGAGAGTGTTTGTTGCCTCTCGTTCCGTGAATTTTTCGTGCGCGAAGAATTTAGGTCGTATGACCTTCTACGGCAGCGAGTTACTCCGTTGAAGAACGTTCAATGGAAGCTGCTAACAATGCGCGTATTTCTTTCAATTCTTTGCGCATGACCTTCAATTTTTTTTGGGATATCGAATATCCTAGATAAAATAGCTCATTGTGTTCCCACTCTGATACCAGTTGTTATGGTCTCGAATCTGACACATGGATTTGTAGGGAGGAAGAAAAGGAAGATAAAAATAAAGCCAAAGGGAAGCTTGAAAACCGTAGGTTCATTAAGGAGAACACACACCCCTGAGCTCGTTGAGGAAAACTCAAAACCCTGTTTAACCTAAAATCAATACTTCCCTTTCTCATTACTCTTGCCCCTTAAATAGGGTTCCTTGAGGTAGCTCGAGGTTTATTATATGTCATGAAAGTTCCATACTTTTATTGGCCTTATACAATCCTTACAGCATGCTTTCTTATAAATCATCTACCATCTTCTATTCTTGGTAATAAATCTTCATACTCTACATTGTTACCAAATGATGATCCGTTTTCACTGCCTTTGAAAATCTTTGGGTGTCAATGTTTTGTCCATATTTCCTCCCCAAAACACAGTAAACTTGATCCTAAATCTATCAAGTGTATCTTTCTAGGATACTCTCGTACACAAAAGGGTTATCTTTGTTATAATCCCACTCTTCAACGTTTACTTGTGTCTAGGGATGTCACATTTTTTGAAGACTCTCCATACACAAAAGGGTATATGTTGATGATATCATTTTAACTGGTAGTGATTCCGAGGGCATCCAGGAAACAAAAGAAAAAGTATGTGCTGAATTCAAGACAAAGGATCTTGGACTACTCAAATATTTTCTAGGAATTGAAGTATTACAATCCAGACATGCCAAGTCCTTGATCTACTGAAGGAGACAGGAATGTTGGGATGCAAACCAGTAGACACTCCTATGGACTCAAATACGAAATTATGTACAGGTACTAGAGAAGATGTAGATATCAGAAAATATCAGAGACTAGTGGGAAAACTTATTTACCTGTGTGTAACAAGGCCAAATATATCATATACAGTAAGTTTGGTGAGTCAATACATGCACAAACCACAACTTAGTCATTGGCAAACACTTGAAAGGATATTACGATATCTGAAAGGAGCTCTAGGAAGAGGGCTTCTCTATAAAAATCATGGTCACTTCAACATCGAAGGATTCTCAGATGTAGACTAGGCTGGATCCCCGGATGACAGGAAATCTACTTTGGGATTTTGTACGATTTTTGGAGGGAATTTGGTTACATGGAGAAGCAAGAAGCAAAATGTAGTAGCACGGTCTAGTGCATAAGCAGAATACAAAGTCATGGCACACACTATTAGTGAACTCCTATGGATAAGATCTCTTCTCACTGAATTGGGATTCTATAAAGAAGCTTTGATGGATCTATATTGTGATAATCAAGCAGCAATACACATTACATCGAATCCAATCTTCTATGAAAGAAAAAAGCACATTGAAGTGGATAGCCATTTTATACAAGAAAAGTTCCAAGCGGGTCTTTATCTCTAAAGCATATATCATCACAAGTCAAGTTGCAGATATTCTCACCAAGCCGGTCACTCAAGATTATGTCTACCATCTGAAAGAAGTTGGGCATCTACGATGTTTTCTCACCTCCAACTTGAAGGGGAGTGTTACAATGTGGGACCCACCATCGTACACGATCTGGTGGGACCCACCATGAGGACGTGGGATGCCAAGAAGAGTTCTCACCCAAGCTAGCACGAGTTAAGAAGATAAAAAGCACAAGTTGAAATGAGTTAGAAGACTTGAAGATCAAGTGGGACCGACAAAGATACCATGAGCTGGAATCTTATCAATATGAACTAGAAGATCATGTGGGACCCACAAGGATAAGGCCACAAGCTGGCCTCCTCCCATATGTCCACGTTCTTGAAGAACAGTTATAGTTCAACTTATATTAGAACTCTATTAGATTGTGTTATCCTTTCATGATAGAAGTATCTTATAGAGTTAGAGTTGGAATATAATTAGGAGATTTAAAGGTTAATTGTATAAGGACTCTATCACTTCCTCTACTATATATAGAGGTGTTGTAATTCGGAATTAATCAAGTTCGACAATTCACTCTTAAGTAAATCTCTCTCTCCTATCAAGTTCGACAATTCACCTTGTTCCTCTTCTCTTCTTCTCTCTACCCAAGAGCCTTCTTCCCCTTTTCTCATTTTTATTTCTCTCTTTCCTTGCTCAGAATATTGGAAAAGGGATCATAAATTCAACAAGATTTTGAGTTGTTATTTTAGTTCAATACTTTTCCTTTCAAAATTTAATCTATCACAACATAGTTTTCAAGCACACCTTGCTTCTTTGAAGCATTAACCATGTGGCTTTCATTTACTTCCTTCAATGCAGATAACTCACTTTTCAGCTTGGCTATCTCATGTTTTTGGGCATTGTATTCTTCCTTATATTTATTTAGCCTATGAATTGATTTTTCAAGTAAAATTTTGAGTTCATTCTCATAGTACGAATCACTTACCTCTTTCGAAGTAGTAGATTACCACGTCACTCACTTCTTTGGATTGGTTGGATTCTTCCTCAACTGCATCCCAAGTTAAGATCAACACCTTCTTCTTCTTCTTCTTCTTGGGATCCTTTCTTGAGCATGAGGTTCTTCCTTCTAGATTTGGGCATTTGTTCCTTTTATTCCTTGTGTTGAATTTATGGAAAATAGAATTACTTCATTGACTTATTATAATCAGAGTACATGAACTTTTATTTATAATAGAGGAAAGTAGTAGAATCCAATTATAATAAAACTACCTTTGTCCCAATTACACCCAAACTCTAACACTTAAAGATAAGTCTTAGCACAATTAAATAACCCAAAATAAATAGAAGACTAACATGACTAAAACACCTTTAAACTGAAACTCTTCTGTGGGTCTATATCTTATGGGCTTGGACCCATCTTCCAACATTCTTAGGTATGTGGGTCTTCCTTAGTCATGTGGGCTTGAGCCCATCTTCTATGGATCCATATCTTATGGGCTTGGGCCCATCTTCTAACACTCTTAGATATGTGGGCCTTCCTTGGTCATGTGGGCTTGGGCCCATCTTCCAATATCCCCCTCAAACTGGAGGTAAGAGAACATCATGAACTCCCAGCTAGTTGTAAATGTAGTGTAAAATCTTTTTGTATAAAATAGCAGTCCTCCACATCTTCTAACACTCCCCCTCCCGCTGGTGCTCTCTTCCAAGAGGCCCAACTGGCCAATTCAGAGGGGGTATAACATAGATAGGTAAGAGAACATCATGAACTCCCAGCTTCTTGTAAATGTAGTGTAAAATCTTTTTGTATAAAATAGCAGTCCTCCACATCTTCTAACACTCCCCCTCCCGCTGGTGCTCTCTTCCAACAGGCCCAACTGGCCAATTCAGAGGGGGTATAACATAGATGTAATAATAATCTCATCCATCATGGTGTCCCAATCTGGGCACCAACTCTCACTTATAGATATTTTTTACGAGGTATCAAGTTCCTCCGTTACAGTCCCAACCGTTGATATTTTTAAGTTCCTCCGTCATGGTGTCCTAAACGTTGATATTTTTTACAGGGTATAAAGTTCCTCCATCATGGAACCCCAATCGTTGATATTTTATATAGGGTATAAAGTTCCTCTGTTATGGAATCCCAACCGTTGATATTTTTTAAGGGCTATTAAGTTCCTCTGTCATGGTATCCCAACCATTGATATTTTTAACGGGGTATTAAGTTCCTCCATCATGGAATCCCAACCATTGATATTTTTTGGGGGTATAAAGTTCGTCCATCATGGAATCCCAATCGTTGATATTTTTTACGGGGTATTAAGTTCCTCCAACATGGAATCCCAATCGTTGATATTTTTAATGGGGTATTAAGTTCCTCTGTCATGGAATCCCAACCGTTGATATTTTTTACAAAGTATTAAGTTCTTCCGTCATGGAATCCTAACCATTGATATTTTTTATGGGGTATTATAAATAACGGTATGAGAAAGGATACTAAGGCCACCTCTTCTTCAATAATAATGTCTCATCCAAAGAGACATAATAGCTGCATGACCATTTTCAAAAACATATAATAAACTTTGTAAAAGAACCCATGAAATAATCCGATATAAAAATTTCTTTTTAGATGCACAAGATTCATTTGTCCTCCCCCTTGCTTGAATATTTTGGTCACATAAACTTATCCACAACATAAGGAATAAAATACTTCTTTCTTGTACTTCTTCTACTTCTCCCCCTCAAGCTGGGAGGTAATGGCAGTGATCCCAACTTGAACCAAATATCATAGATGTAGCAATAAGCCCAAATAACAGAGATGTATAAATAAGCCCTCAAACCAGGAGAAGTGAGATATTTTCCTGATATATCAACTCAAAAAGTGACGCAAAATAATGATCTAAAATTCGGATTTTCCAATGCAACGGAATACCTGCATGACCTGTGATTCTTCCAATGTGAATATATCTTTAAATATAGATTAGAATGACATAAAAAAATTTCCTTATAAAAATAGACTTAATTAAATTTCATCCAAGTATAAGTTCTCATTATAAAATATAATTATCATAAGATAAATAATCTGATAGATTTCGATCTCTATCATCTAGTGGAACTAAGCATTGTTTTACCTTTTTTTCCCAACATGACCATTGACTCTTCCAAGATCAATATCTCATTATAAAAAACTCAGATCAAGAATTGGTTTAATAGGTATGAAAATAGACTTATAGATAATTCTATTGATATATAATTCCCCTTATAAAGTCTAGTTCGTGAGAGCATAAAATACTTGAAAGTTGAAACTTTTTGCTGGTGCTCGAACCTTTTTTTCAATTTGACCTTCTATTTAAAATATCTATTTCTCTTTGTAGATAACTCTGATTGAAAATTGGTTGAATATTTAAGAGAATAGACTTACATATATATCTTTTGATATATATTTCTTCACATAAAGTCTCGTTATTGATAGAATAAAGTACCTCAAAAGTTGAAGGTTTCTGCTATTGCTCGAACCTCTTTTGCAATTTGACCTTTTCTCATTCAAATATTGTTTTATCTTTGTAGATAACTCCGATTGGAAAAACTAAATTTTATTTGGAAAGTAGACTCAAATATATCTCCGCAATATATAATTTTCAATATCAAAAGCTCAGTATAGAGGTGAAAAATGCAAAGAATTCTACAGATGTAGGGACTAAAAAAAATATGAACCTAGACTTAGGGTTTAGAGAAAAAGGATCTCATTATCTTTGTGGGCTGACCAAGTGTACTCACAGAACCTGCTCTGATATTATGTTGAATTTATGAAAAAGAAAATTACTTCATTGACTGATTATAATCAGAGTACATGAACCTCTATTTATAATAGAGGAAAGTAGTAGAGTCCAATTACAATAAAACTGCATTTGTCCCAATTGCACCCAAACTCTAACACTTAAAGATAAGTCCTAGCATAATTAAATAATCCAAAATAAATAGAAGATTAACATGACTAAAACACATTTAAACTGAAACTCTTCTGTGGGTCGATATCTTATGGGTTTGGGCCCATCTTCCAACATTCTTAGGTATGTGGGTCTACCTTGGTCGTGTGGGCTTGAGCCCATCTTTTGTGGATCCATATCTTATGAGCTTGGGCCCATCTTCCAAAACTCTGAGATATGTGAGGCTTCCTTAATCATGTGGGCTTGGGCCCCTCTTCTGTTACGGTCCCGAGTCATGGATCGTGTAACATGGCTTGGGATTTGTGAATCCAGCACTGGTACTGAGTTGCTGGACTCGGTATGAGGGTAAACAAAAAACCTTCCTTGCTGGTTTTCTCTCACGTAGACAAGACTTGATGGATACAATATCTTGATTGCTAAATATATGAAATTAAGCCATCAATGTTGACCAAAATAAGGTAAGGAGAATACCTTTTTTTTCTCACGGAAATCAGGGTTTCAAACATGATTTGGTTGTAGCAAGTCAAGCTATGTACACCTGGCTTGTAGCAAGCCTTGGCCCACGTGCATGAATGATTACCCTCTCTTTCCTTGCTGGCTCCAAGCTTAGGAACAACAATTAATCTCTTTACGTGAATGACCAGAAAACTCCCCCAATTGCTGCTCGTCAAGAGGGTTAGACCCCTTGATGGTGGCTGACGTTGATAAAGAGGGAGAACCCTCTCTTTGGGCTTGGAAAAGGGGCAGGAAGCTCCTCTTCTTAGTATGGATGATGAAGGATGAATTTGGCTGAATATGGATGGCAATGGGGGGTGAAGGATAGGTTGGATTTTTGGAGTAAACCCTAAACTCGAGATCAAGAGGTGATCTCAACCTGTTTAGACTAGGTTATTCTAAAATCTGAAAGCTTACCTATTTCATTCATACCATTCCTTTAAATAGGTCACGTCAAGGAGTTTTAGGGTTAGGGTTACAATAATTTCCCATAATGCCCTTACATATAAAGTAATTAGAAATAACTCCTACTTAAAACAATATAAAAAATAAATCCTACTCAAAGAAATATAAGAATTAAATCCTATTGAGTGAGTTGTTGTTGTCTTTTTCGTTGTGTGACTCGGTGTGCTATTGAGTCCACAACATCTGCCTCCCCATGGAGAAAGAGCTTGTCCTCAAGCTCAAAAGCTGGGTAGACTTGTTTGAAGATGTCCACACGTTCCCATGTTGCAGCGTCAAGGTCAGTGTCCGTCCACTGAACGAGAATCTCCCAATGGTCATTGGTCAGCCGTGCGCGTAACACCGCGGTTGGGTTAAGAATAACCTCGCCATGATCAACCGGTGGTAGGAATGGAGCTGATGTAAGTTGTGCTACAGAATGTGATTTCAAAAGAGATACATGAAACACATCGTGAATTCTGGTTGTGTCCAGTAATTTGAGTTGATAGGCGACTGGTCCCACGCGTCGAAGAATGGGAAACGGCCCAAAAAATCTGGGTGAGAGCTTATGCCATGGAGGTCCCACAAGAGACTGCTGACGGTAGGGCTGGAGCCGTAGCCACACATACTTCCCAACCTCAAAAGAGACCTCACGGTGGCCTCTATCATATACATCCTTCATCCGAGCTTGGGCGCGTTGAAGCCGTTTTGTGATATTTTGTAGCAGTAGATCCCTGTCTATGAGTGCCTGATCAATCGTGTCCACGCGGGTGGACCCTGGGTTGTACGAGAGAAGGCGAGGTGGATCCCGGCCAAGTATAACCTGAAAAGGAGTGGATTGCAATGCAGAGTCAAATGAAGTGTTGTAACAGTATTTGGCCCACGGAAGCCATTGAACCCATTGCCGCGGACGATCCCCCAACAAGCACCGTAGATATATCTCGATGGTGCGGTTCACCACCTCAGTCTGCCCTTCTGTCTGTGGATGATAGGCGAGGAGAACTTCAATTTCGTCTCACTCAAGCAAAACAGTTCCCGCCAAAAGGTGCTCGTGAAAACTGCATCTCTGTCACTCACAATGGATTCTGGAATGCCATGTAAGTGGACTATCTGCTCCAGGAAAGTCTAAGCAACCCATGTTACTGTATACGGATGAGCCATCGGTATAAAATGCCCGTACTTGGAGAATCCATCAACCACTACAAAAAGTACGAATTTGCCTGCTGACAGGAGTAGGCCTTCCACAAAATCCATTGAAATGTCAGCCCAAACCTGCGTAGGAAGGGCCAAAGGCTGGAGAAGACCGGCTGGACTCAAGTGCTCAGCTTCATTGCGCTGGCATACCTGACAGTCGCCCACATAAGTCGCAATAGAGGGTTTCATGGCTTGCCAGTAAAAGGCAACTCGAATTCTGTGCAAGGTCTTCTGGATCCCCTCTTGTGTACTATCATGGTAGGCCGAGAGAATAGCTAGAATCAACTCGGACTCAGGTGGAAGGAAAATCCGTTGCTTGTAATAAATAAGTGAATCCTAGATGGACCACTTCACATTCATTGTCCCTTCCGAGATCTTCTGATGTAGTTCCTGCAGTACAGGGTTAGTGGCATGTGCCTCTTGCACCAAGTCCATAATGAGAAATCTCAGCTGGCTGATAGAATAGACCGACTGTTGATCTTCAAAACACCGTGACAAGGCATCTGCCACCTTATTTAATCTCCCCGCATGATACTCCACCGAGAAGTCAAACCCCAACATCTTACTGATCCAGTGCTGTTGTGGCGACGTCATCAAACCCTGTTCTAGTAGGAATTTAAGGCTGTAGTGATCCGTGCGTATGAGAAAAGCCCGGCCCCAGAGATAAAGCCTCCAATGTTGGACCGCTTTGGCCAACCCAATCAATTTGCGCTCATAGGCTCCCAGCTTGTGATGGCGGGCTGCCAACTGTCTGCTAAAGTACCCAATAGGATGGCCCAGCTGCTATAAAACGGCCCCCAAGCCCACGCCCGAAGCGTCGCACTCTACCACGAACAATTCGTCGAAGTTGGGAAGTTGCAATACTGGCGCGGATGCAAGGGCAGCTTTGAGTGCCACAAACGACATGGTGGCCCCCTCATTCCAAATAAAGAAATTTTTCTTGAGTAAACTCGTCAATGGTGCTGCCACTGGCCCATAGTTCTGAATAAATTTGCGGTAGTAGACCGCAAGACCCAAAAAACCCCATAATGCAGAACACGACTGTGGTTGCAGCCACCCGTGAATAGCTCGGATCTTCTCAGGATCCACCGTAACCCCCTCATGTGAGATAATGTGTCCCAGATACCCCACATGTGAAGACGCAAAAGAACACTTGGAATGTTTCAAATAGAGCTTATGTGCTCTTAACAAGTCGAAAACAATCCTCAAGTGTGCCAAGTGCTCCTCAACCGACTTGCTATATATCAAAATATCATCGAAAAATACAAGAACAAATTTTCGAAGATAGGGGCTAAATACCTCGTTCATCAAAGCTTGAAAAGTGGAGGGTGCATTGGATAACCTGAACGGCATGACGACGAACTCAAAGTGGCCATGGTGCGTGCGGAACGCCGTCTTCTCGATATCAGAGGGGTGCATCCGGACCTGATGATATCCCGAACGGAGGTCGAGTTTAGTGAATAGCCACGACCCATGTAACTCATCCAGAAGTTCATCCACTACCGGAATCGGGAACTTGTCTTTTACTGTCTGCACGTTCAACTCCCGATAATCCACACAGAACCTCCATGTCCCATCATGTTTCTTCACAAGTCAGACGGGTGAAGAGAACGGGGAGCGGCTGGGATGAATAAGACCCTGTTTCAACATCTCATGGCACTGACGCTCTATCTCGTCCTTCTGAGGTGTGGGTAACGGTATGGTCGCACGACCACTACCTCAGATCCTGGTTTCAGACAGATCATGTGGTCACAGTGCCTCATGGGAGGTAACCCCGAAGGCTCCTGGAAGAGGTCAGAGAACTCCTCAACCAGACCATCACTAGTACTATCAGGCTGATCCTCTGTCTGTAAAGTGTGTATGCGGTGGGCCCTGTCCACCTGACAGCCTTGTAAGAGCACCCGACTTTCGGCCAAATCAAAGCTCATGGTTAAAGCCGAAAAGTCCCACAGAATGGGCCCCAACGTTTGTAACCATTTAATGCCTAAAACCATATCAAATCCCGCCAGGGAAATAACAAAAAATTCCGCATTAAATGAAGTAAATCCAATGGAAAAAGTTACCGCCTTACTAATCCCATAGCTAGGGACCTTCACGCCATTGGCCACTGAGATGGTGGCTGTCAGATGAGTGTGTATTTGGAGCTGGAGATGCTGTGCGGCTGTCAAACTCAGAAAATTGTGTGTATCCCCGAGTCGACTAGTCCCACCAGTTCTCGGTCAATGACATGAGCTTGGACTTGCATTGTAGTAGGCGATTTCTGCCCAGTAATAGCATGCAAGGATATCTCTGGTGGTTCCTCCTCGATAATATCCTCTGGTTCCTCTGGATCCTCTGAATCCTCCACCTCGAGCCAAAATAATCGTTTACATTGGTGTCCGACCCGATACTGCTCATCGCAATTATAACAGAGATTTTTGGACCGTCTATCTGCCATCTCCGCACTCGTCAATATTTTTATAAAGCTCGGTAGGGAATTACCAGGGCGGGGATCGGTTACCCGAGTCGTAGTCGGAGTGTGTTTGGATAGTGCTATTGTAGCTGCTCCTTTAGAGGAATTATAGCGGCGCCCTTGCCACGTGGAGGAAGTGTTCCTCTCACTCGACCAACCCGGCTTACGTTGCTGCAGCTGTTGTCGTTGTTCCATTGCTCGGGCCATATTCATGGCATGAGCTAAATCCATGGGCCTAAAGAGTTCTACCTCTAGCCGTAAATACTCATTGAGACCTGCTGTGAATAAGGAGACCTACTGGTCAACCAATACCCTCTCACCAGCACGAGCCAACTTTTCCTGGAATAGTTTTTTATATTGTTCCACAGAACCCGTTTGTCGCAATAGGACTAACTCTCCCAGGGGGTTGCTGTTAGCGGGAGGCCCAAATCTAACTGTGCATAGATTTTTAAATTCTCTCCAAGTCATTCCCGATCTCTCTTTCTCGACTTGAGTAACCCATAACATGGCTTCATCTGTCATATGGAAAGAGGCTAGTTGCACCTTATCTCATTCAGTAGTCCCTAGGTTCAAAAAAAAAAAAAATTTCACATCTATGCAACCAAATTAAGGGATCCAAAGAACCATTGAAAGAGGGAAACTCCAACTTAGTGTACCTTGGGACTGTGCCTCCATGTTGAGGTCCTTGGACAGCAGTGCGCCCAGGCCACTACTCCCCTCTTCTGTGATATGGTTGAGCAACCTCTCTCACCTCTGGACTCTGATGTCACTCTGTTTTCAACTCCTATAGCATGCTGATGACTCGGCTCATCTCTTCTTCCAAACCACAAACCTTTCCCAATACTGGTTGTGCTATTTCAAGGCTATCTTCTATCTTTTGTATCCTGATTTGGATTTCTTCATTGCTGATATTATCCCCCATGTTACCCTGCTCTGATACCAAGTTGTTACGGTCTCGAGTCATGGATCATGTAACACGGCGTGGGATTTGTGAATCCAGCACTGGTACTGAGTTACTGGACTCGGTATGAGGGTAAACAAAAAACCTTCCCTGCTAGTTTTCTCTCATGTGGACAAGACTTGATGGATACAATATCTTGATTGCTAAATATATGAAATTAAGCCATCAATGTTGACCAAAATAAAGTAAGGAGAATACCTTTTTTTTCTCACAGAAATCAGGGTTTCAAACCTGATTTGGTTGTAGCAAGTCAAGCTATGTACACCTGGCTTGTAGCAAGCCTTGGCCCACGTGCATGAATGATTACCCTCTCTTTCCTTGCTGGCTCCAAGTTTAGGAACATCAATTAATCTCTTTACGTGAATGACCAGAAAACTCCCCCAATTGCTACTTGTCAAGAGGGTTAGACCCCTTGATGGTGGCTGACATTGATAAAGAGGGAGAACCCTCTCTTTGGACTTGGAAAAGGGGCAGGAAGCTCCTCTTCTTAGTATGGATGATGAAGGATGAATTTGGCTGAATATGGATGGCAATGGGGGGTGAAGGATAGGTTGGATTTTTGGAGTAAACCCTAAACTCGAGATCAAGAGGTGATCTCAACCTGTTTAGACTAGGTTATTCTAAAATCTTAAAGCTTACCTATTTCATTTATACCTTTCCTTTAAATAGGTCACGTCAAGGAGTTTTAGGGTTAGGGTTACAATAATTTCCCATAATGTCCTTACATATAAAGTAATTAAAAATAACTCCTACTTAAAACAATATAAGAAATAAATCCTATTCAAAGAAATATAAGAATTAAATCCTATTGAGTGAGTTGTTGTTGTCTTCTTCGTTGTGTGACTCGGTGTGCTATTGAGTCCACAACATCTTCCAACACCATGATTTACCACACTCAAAACAAATGTCAGTTATTTTCAAATAGTTTATATTATTTCCTTTGAATTGACCTCTTCTAAAGTTTTTTTTTTTCTTCCTATACTTTTTTTTGAAGATATCTAGTAATGAATCTCACCTTATCGGAGCTTTCTTTATTAGTCTTCATCAGATTTTGCCTTAATAAAATATTTTTCTCCCTTTTGAGTTACTCTTCTCCCTTTTTTCTAGTTCCATCTCATAGGTAAGAAGGATGCCTAATAGTTCTTCTAAGCTAATGGTCCTAAAATTTGCATTTTTCGTGAATGGCGGTTGTTGGAAGATGGGCCCAAGCCCACACGACCAAGGAAGGCCCACACATCCAAGTGTGTTAGAATATGGGCTTAAGCCCATAAGACGAAGGAAGGCCCACACATCCAAGAGATGTGGAAGATGGGCTTAAGCCCCATCGACCATGGAGAAGGCCCATAGGCTCACACAGTGATGGCAAGATGATAAATAAAAAGTTATCTCATATAGATGGCATTGATGTAATTAGTTTAAGTTTTAGGGGTATTATTATGATATTGTTGTTTTATCAATCAATAAATTTATCTTCAAGGGGAGCGTTAGGACATAAGTTCATAACCTCTTCTTCCTTCTATTTTCTCCCAATGGGTGTCTCTCTCTTTTTCTCCATGAGCTAAATACATGGAGTCCTGGAAATCGACACGGTATTAGAGCATTGATTTTTAGGACTCGTAGCTATGGTTTTCAAGATTCCAGAAACCCTTTTTTTTTCTTTGTCATATTGATGGTTCATTTTTTTATAGTTCTTAGAAACTTTTAGAGTGTTTGATTACTTGTTAAGAGTTTAGACATTCTTTTGTTGGGAAAAAACATTTCGTTTCAGTTTTATTTCTTTTGTTTGGATTTTCAGCATATGAATTCGATACAGGAACTACTGTTGAAAGCCTTCAGTTTGGTGTCATATCCTTCAGCTCCATGATTATTTTGGCTCTTTAGCTTCAGTGGAATCTCCTAACAGGACGGTCGGAGTGGGTATCTCTGTCATAGATGGTAACTTGAAGGTCTTGGGATCACCCATATTGGCCAATGTTGATGAGAACATCTTTTCAACTCTAGTTGCCGGTGATGATGTGGTCTATGGAGTTTTTATTGGTGTAAGATCAAATCAAGTTGGAAGTCGCAGAGTCTTTCCCATTGGAAAACTTGATGTCTTGTGATTCTTGTGTCTTTTCTGGTTCAAGATATGGTGGATGACACAGATGATGGGTTCTTTTGAGGATCTTGTTGTCAACAAATTTGAAGAGACCCACATGGTTTTTGTAGTTGCACGATCGGATCCAACACTTGCAAACATTTTTGTCGATTTTCAAGACTCCATGGATTTACCTCATGGAGAAAAGGGAGAGAGACCCATTGGGAGAAAATCAGAGGAAGAAGAGGTTATGGACTTGATCTCCTAACCCTGCCTCTGAAGCTCTATATATAGATTAATGAAACTATTGTATTACAATAATACCCCTAAACTTAGGGTTTAGGGTTTTTACCCTGGAACTTTAATCTAATTACATCAATGTCATCTCTATGAGATGACTCTTTATTTACCATCCTGCCATCATTGTATATGGGCCTATGGGCCTTCTCCTTGATCTGTTGGCCTTGACCCCATCTTCTATATCTCTTGGATGTAGGGGTCGTTTTTGGTCTTATGGGCTTGAGCCCATCTCACTCCCCTTCAAGTTGGGGGTGAGAGAACAGCATGAACTTCCAGCTTGTTGTAAATGATGTATAAATTTTTTTTTGTATAAAATAGCACATCTTCCAACACTCACCCTCACGCTGGTGCTCTCGTTCATAAGGCCCAGCTGGCATAACATAAGGGAGAGTAGCATCACTTCAAGTCATATGACATTGCTCCAGAATCCAATCAAATAACTCATGCTAGATGTACAACACACTCCTATCTTTTGTAGGTAGTGTCAATCCTATTAATGTAAGTAGTGGGTCTATACACTGAAGGATAATAAAAAAAAAATTCCTCCATCATCATGTCCCTCCATAAAACAACGTCTCTCAAGTGGTAGGAACAATAAATGACATTAATGGGGGGGGAGTGGGCTTATTTATCACGGTGTCCCAATCCAGACACCGACTCTCATGGTGTTCCCACGTGATATTTTTTAGAGTTAAATAAATGATGGTGTCCCAATCCGGGCACCAACTCTCATGGTGTCCCAACCGTGATATTTTTGAGAGTCAAATAAATTGTGGTATGAGAAAAAGTAATGAGGCCACCTCTTCTTTAATAATAATTCTCATCCAAAGAGACACAATAGCAACTGCTGAAATGGGTTTGGGCCCATATAATTCGAACCAAAAATCCTTGTAAAATTGACCCATGAAATAATCTAATGCAAATATTTATACCAAATAATATGCGTACCAAGGAATAATCTATCAATTCTTCAAAATAATAATCCAGCCAGAGAAAAATTTACCGAGTTGTATCGAGTCAAATAGTAGACCAATATATCCAAGTCGCTACAGAAATATGTATAAGCTTTGGTCTAGACATGTATACCAAGGCAAAAAATAAGTGGCCCGATTCAGGTTGACCCAGACTAAGTTGACTCGGTCATGAACAGAAGCAAGAGATCCTCGGGTTACCAGAACCGTTGATGGGTGAACTTGGCCCGATCCGAGTTGTGGTAGAACAGCCCGGCCCGGTGCTGATTAATTTTGGTTTCCTAACTTAGGAAACATCTAATTTTTCTATAGTGTCTTCTTCCTCGGCCGAATAGAGTCAAAAAACCTCATTCGTCCAGAAACGGCAATCATGTACTAGCACTCGGGAAGCTCGACAGTGATACATCCAAAGGAAACTTTCCGAATAAAAATCAATCCAGCAGATTAATTGGCAACAGCAATGGAGAAGGCAACAGTGCCTTCTTCTTCCTCTCGGCGCTGAACAGAGCGCTGGTGTTGTTGTCAGAGCGACGTCCACATATGGCAATTATTTTCTAGAAATAAGAGTTGAGCATTCAGTTTAGAACTGAGGATTCATCTGCTGGAACGATGATACACAAACCAAAAAATGCCTCTCTAGAGCTTGATGGTAGAGCTATCGTAGGCCATGGAGGTTATGTCGAAAAAGAGGTCGTTGAAGAACAGCAATAATGGCAGATCATTTTTCTGAAATAAGAAATAACTCTGGAAACAATGGCGGTGCCTGATCATTCGATAGATTCTGGAGAAGACGACGATACAGTCTAAGCAGAGAACTTTCGTTAATGAGCAGAGAACGGACAGATTTGTGGGACAATGAGAAGACCGGCCTCGCCTGAAAGATTTCGTGAAGCTTCCTCCAGCTCTTCAGCTTGCCGCATGCCGAGAAGAAGTCATCTTCTTTGATAATATTTCCGATGAGAGCAATAATGTGGCTAGTGAAATAACGAATCCAACTGGATCCTTACCTCTAAAGGGTCGTTGAAGCACCGTCGCCGATGTGGCCACAACAGGCTTGTTCAGAAACTTAAGATGCCTCTTAACTTGGAGGTATTTCTGGTGTTGATTTTTAGGACTCCATAGATTTAGCTCATTGAGAAAAAGAGAGAGAGACCTATTGGGATGAAACCAGAGAAAGAAGAGGTTATGGACTTGATCTCCTAACCCTACCCCTGAAGCTCTATTTATAAATTAATAAAACTACTATATTACAATAATACCCCTGAACATAGGGTTTCGAGTTTAGGGTTTTAACCCTGAAAATTTAATCTAATTACATCAATGTCATCTCTATGAGATGAATCTTTATTTACCATCTTGCCATCATTATATGTGGGCCTATGGGCCTTCTCTTTGATCTGTGGGCCTTGAGCCCATCTTCTATATCTCTTGGATGTGTGGGCCTTCCTTGGTCTTATGGGTTTGAGCCATCTTCCTACTCACTTGGATATGTGGGTCTTCCTTGGTCATGTGGGCTTGGGCCTTATCTTCCAACAATTTTCTCATCATGAAAAGAAGAAGATCTTAGGCATGTTGAACTGTTTCGGTTGCTAGTGCTACGATAAACACATGCTCAGCCAGCAATCAGCTGACTGATTTATTTCAGGAAGTTTTTCGCTGACAACAATCATCCTAGAATTACAGCCACATCAAATTATCCTTGAATTACAGGTTATTCCTATTCGGTTGTTGCTGGTTTTTGGTTCTTTGTTCCCGCGACTTTATCACCCGAGTTTGATTTTAATCTTCTGAAATTTTGGAAGCTCTTCGTTGGCATTTTTCCTTCTCTGTCATCGCCTCTTGTGACTGGATTCATATTTTGGGAGGTTTCCTTCTCTCACATCGACTCTCTGGTTCATCGATGTCCCACTTTGTTTGGAAGAAGAAACAATGACTGCCAAATTGAATGTTTCCCTAAGTTAGGAAACTTATTTAATTGAGTGTTGGATTAAACCCGAACCGAGCCTATTATGACCGAGACCTGAATCCAGCCGAGTTAACCCAACGAACCATTGACCCACTTGGATTAACTGCTTCTACTTTTGTCCCGCTTGGGTTACGTCGAGCCAACTCAGACCAAGTCAACTCGGGTCTGGGTCAACCTAATTTGGCCCACTTATTTTTCTGCCTTGGTTATACGTGTCCAGATCCCAAGTTCTATACATATTTCTTCCGCAACTAAGTTATATATGTCTACTATTTGACTCAATTCCTTGTCTCTAGCTAGATTATTATTTTGAAGTATTGGCAACTTATTCCTGGGTCAGCATATTATTTGGTGCACAACCTTTTTGTGGACTTGCAACGGATTATTGTATGGGTCCTTTTTAAGGATTTTTATTATTTGGTACTTGTTATTGGGCCCCAAGCCCATTTCAACTGCTGTTATGGTGTCTCTTTGGTTGAGACATTGTTATTGAAGAAGGACTTCTCTGTTGCTGACTGTTGTCAACATTGGTTATCCTGATAAAGAAGAAAGCACATGGTGGCTCCAGAATATTATCTTTCGGGTGATTACCTGTTACCCCCCTTAATTGGCATCTTTATTCCTACCATTTGAGAGTCGATGCCCCATGGAGGGACACCGTGAAGGAGTTTATTACTAAACTTCTGAACAATGCCTATAGACCCACTACTTATAGAGGATAGGAGTGTACCCAAAATCTAGCATGACTCATTTGGCTAGAGTATGGAGTGATATCTTATGGCTATGAGTGATTTTACTCTCACTTATATTATGCCAGCTAGGCCTCTTGGAAAAGGCAACCAGCTTGAGGGTGAGTGTTGGAAGATATGGTGGACTATCATTTTATACGGGAAAATCATATACATTATTTGTAGTAAGTTGGGCGTTCATGATGTTCTCTCACCCCCAGCTTGAGAGGGAGTGTTGTAAGATGGGCCCAAGCTCACACGACCAAGGAAGGCCCATACATCCAATTGTGTTAGAAGATGGGTTCAAGCCCATAAGACCAAGGAAGGCCCACACATCCAAGAGATGTGGAAGATGGGTTCAAGGCCCATCAACTAAGGAGAAGGCCCATAGGTCCACACAGTGATGGCAGGAGGGTAAATAAAGAGTCTTCTCATACAGATGGCATTGATGTAATTAGTTTAAGTTCTTTGGGTATTATTGTAATATTATATTTTTATCAATCTATAAATTGAACTTCAGGGGAAAGGGTTAGGACATAAATCCATAACCTCTTCTTCCTCATGTTTTCTCCCAATGAGTGTCTCTCTCTTTTCTCCATGAGCTAAATCCATGGAGTCCAGAAAATCAACAGTGGTCTTAATCCTAGAGTGCTTGACCAATGTAGTTGTCTCCTCCAACTTATCCCAAATATCTTTGGTGATTTTACAAGTTGAGACATTACTGAACTCATTAGGACCCAAGGCACATATGGGAAGGTTTATGGCATTTGAATTTGTTCTAAGTTGGGCTTTCTCTACCTAAGTCAAATCCCCATACTCCTTGGAGATGAGATGACCATCAACCATTTTCAATGGTTCAAATGGTCCTTGTTTGGTGAGATGCCAAATGCCCAAGTCTATGGATTGAAGGAAGAATTTCACTCTTACCTTCCAAGATCCATAATTTATCGCATTAAAAATTTAGGAACGACTGGAAAAGTTTTCTTCGAGAAGAAACAATTTGTTTTGAGTTACCATTGAAATTGAGTAAAGAGATTGAATAGGATTTGATTTCAGGGTATGGCCTGCTTTGGTACCAATTGTTGGCCTCAGGTGGCTTCTCAAGAGGGGGGTGAATTGAGATTTAAAGTTAAAAATTTCAGTGTTTATATGTAAAAATTAAAAGAAAAAATTTTACTAATAAGTTCTATTTGCTGAAATTTTACACCAAAGAGATGTTGGCTCTCTTTTAAGCTATATGTAATGCCAAATTACACGAAATTTATCTCTATCCTAGATTTTATTACTAGATTACAACTCTAGTAAGATTTCCTTTCCAGATTCAAGGTTCTAGAATACCTTTGAGAAAACAAATGGAGAATACATAAAGAAAACATAAACTTGCACTTTTTGAATGGAGAGAACCTTCTCCTAGTGTTTTCAAGCTTCCATTCCTTTAATGTACCAAAGATAGAATAGTAGAGCTTGAATCAGAATGCAAAGTGATTTTGACAGGGGAAAGAAGTTTTTGCAAGAACTATAGCTCTATTTCTATCAAAATAGATTTATGAATGATAGCAAGTCAATAAGGTTGTTGAATGCAAAAAAAAATCAATAAATACTCACATTACTATTCCTAATGAGTTTGGAAGGTTATTTATAGCTTTTCCATGCAAACAAGCCATTGTACTATTTACCACAAGCTGCAATAAGTATTCATCGATCACTGGAAAGGTATGATCGATCAACTATGTGTAACAGCTATATCTTTTAGGCTTCCCAAGCTTGTTGATCGATCATGGCATCGTTCAACGAGTTTTCAACCTTTCATAAAACTAATTGATCACCCAATTCAATTGATCGATCATGCTTTATAATTTTGGCAAAGCAAGCTTCTGTATGATTGATCGTTCCATATGGTATCATCAATCATTCTTTATCGGCTCAACTGGCAACATTTTTGTATAATCGACCATACATTATATATCGACCACACTGCATTTTGTATGATGGATCATGCCCTAGTAGGATGATCAATCATGCCTTATGCCAGAGGGTAGTTTTGGTTTTAAGCATGACGAAACAAGACTAAGGGTTTGGCAAGTTTAAAATAGTTATATGCATCATTTAAACATGGTTTTGAAAAATGTACCCCCGGCAACGGCGCCAAAAACTTGATCGGTGCAAAACTGCAAGTGCACAGTATCGTAGTTTTATAGTAAAGTGATGAGAAGAGTATCGTCCTCAGGGATTGGTAACTTACTTTTGACAAATACCAAAATTATATTAATCTTAATTTTATCTAGAGAAGTCACTCAAAGTTTTGTAATTGTAATTCAAAATAAAATCAATTCAAAGAAAAATACGCAAAGGATAAGAAAAATGATGTTTGAAGATCAAATTAATGGGAAAGAAAACTTCTAGGAAATCAATTTCACCTAATTCCTCATTATGCTTTACTCATCTAACTAATTTAATTTAATTCTTTTTTTATTAGAAAATCTCTAATTCATCCAAAAGCCTCTTTCGATAGTCAATTGGAAATTTGTTATGGCCCACATTGACTCCTGGTCCTGGGTTAAGTACCTATGTCTTCCGCTCCTAACAAGCCGGTCTTTTGGGTAGTATTGGCTAGGTGTTTAACATTGGGTATCAGAGCGGGAACACAATGGGTTATTCTATATCCCAAGAAAGATGGATGGCTATGGGTAAGAAATTGGAAAAAATACGAGCACGGTTAGATGCTTCCATTGAACGTTATGCAAGGGAGGAACTCGCGGCTGTAGCAAAACAGGTCACACGACCTCAAATCTCCGACCACATATATGCACAAGAGGTAGCAGAAACTATCTCGGACGGGCAGAACGGCCCATGGCCAGAAAAATCAAATAATCCGTCTTCAGAGGAGGACGCTGACGAGCAAAAAAGCAAGGCATCGAAAACTTTCAAAATTTCCCCGCAGGGAGATCCAAAGCCACACAGCTGGGACAACGATTTGGGGCATTCGGCAGGGTTTTCTGCCAAGACGTCGAAATCAGTCCTCCCCTGATCACGGCAAGCCACTGTTATGCACGCAGCCACACTCCGTTCCGCACGGGAGAGAAAATATCTCCCTGCCATTCCGACCGGGAAATATTTCCGAGAGTCTGTCTCGGCAAATTTCCAAGCGGCGAAGCCTCCAAGGGCTGTTGTTCACCGCAAGAGCAGCAGAAGACTCCGTTGGCGAAATTTCTGCCTTGTTCGGGGCCGTGTGGACGGAAGATGACCGTCACCCGCCTTCGTCGGTGCCTTGAGGGAAGGAGCAGTTGTCGACAAGGTTCCCGCACTTACTGACGGCCGCTATGTTCGGGATCGACAGGAGGATACGGCAGGGTTCCGATTTTCGAAGATCCATAGGCGAAATTTCCGCCCTATTCGGGGTCGTGTGGACGGAAGACGACCGTCTCCTGCCTTCGTCGGTGCCCTAAGAGAAGGAGCAGTTGTCGACAAGGTTTCCACACTTACCGACGGCCGCTATGTTCGGGATCGGCAGGAGGATACGCCAGGGTTCCAATTTCCGAAGACCCGTTGACGAAATTTCTGCCGAAGGAAGAAGTTGGCTTCCCATTCAAATTTTCCTAAGTTAGGAAAATTTAATCAGCGCACAAAGCTGAGTCACGCGCCGGACTGGGGTTCCTGAACCGAGTCAGCCCAGGCTAACTCGGACCAGGGAAAAAAAAAACTCCAATTTTGGGCGTCCAAAGGGGGGGTCATAGCTATCGCAGATGCTACTTCGGCACCGATGGAGACGTCGGCATACAGACACTACTTCCGAGCTTGAGGACAAGCTCGTCTTCCAAGGGGGTGTAATGTTATGCACGCAATAACATTATTATTTTAGTTGTTTTCTTTAATATACTTTATTTATTTCTGTTTTAGGCCATAGGGGTATTTTTGGAATATTTTATTTATAGGGGTATTTTTATAATATTTTATCTTAAACCCTAACATGGTGAACCCTATTTAAGGGGTATGAGTAATGAGAAAGGGAAGGATTGAAGTATTGAGAATTAGGTTAAATCTAGCATAAACAGGCTTGAAATCACCTTCTTGATCCCGAGGTTAGGGTTTTCCTAAAAAACCCACGTATTATCTTATCCTCCATTGATCTTCTTCCCCATGTCTTCCTACTATTCCTACAGTAATGCATGGCAGACCCGTAACCCGTGGCAGATCCAAGATCCTCCCAACGAATCCTTGTGTCAGATCTAGGACCGTAACAACTGGTGTTATGGCCCACATTGACCCCTGGTCCTGGGTTAAATACCTATGTCTTCCGCTCCTAACAGGCCAGTCTTTTGGGTAGTATTGGTTAGGTGCTTAATATTTGGTATTAGAGCAGGCTCTACGTCCTGAGTTCAACTCCCCGCGCAGACATTCCCCAAAGGCTCTCATCGTTGTGTTAATGCCGTCGTGGTTGTCGGCTCGGGAGGGCGGGGTGTACTGTTATGGTCCTGGTTTAAGTACCTATGCCTTTTGCTCCTAACAGGCCGGTCTTTTGGGTAGTATTGACTAGGTGCTTAACAAAATTATTCTTGTTCATCATTTTACACAAGAGTATGCAAATTAATAAAGCAAAAAAACAATAAGACTCATGATTTAAATACTACATAGGTTCATACAAGTCTTTCGATCTCTATATTTACCTATGCCGAAATATTCAAGATCTATCTTATAATTCCCTCTTTCAATAGAAAATCATAAGATTATAATTATCTAATTAATGGCCAGTAAATTAGAAGCAATAAACTCAGAATAAATCAGATAAATAAAGTAAGAATTAATTTAAATTAGCATCGAAAATCAAGCATAGTTCAGAACTAGATTACATCGTTTTCCTAGAATTAATAAAATTTAGTTCGTGCTAAAAATTAAATTTAACATAAACGAATTCACCATAATCCTGAGAATAATGGATGGAAAATGAACACTAAAAAATAGTCCTCGCGTCGCAATCGCTCTGTTTCTCTTCCGTCTTCGCAGTTGCCGTTCTCAGTCCCCGCGTCGCAGTTGCTCTCTGTTTCTCTTCCGTCTTCTCTGTTCTTTCTTCTCGTCAGTGTTTTTCAGCCTCCTCGTAGTGCATCGACTCTTTTTCCCCAAAACAGATCGCCCGAAATCTCTATCTCTTCCGTAGTTATTTTCGTCGCTTGATCAGCAGTCCATTCCGATTCTCCTTGCTATTTTTCGGAAGTCTCAATGGATTCAATTCCGAGTTTGGTTTACTGAATCCAAGTTTGTCTCGAATTTTCGTTGTCCCGCGCTGTTCGGGAGCGAGCATTGCGGAGAGGAAGATCATGAAAAATCAGATTTCCTAAGTTAGGATACCTGATTTAAATTTCTGGTTCAATCTGCTACCGAGTCTCGGACCAGACCTTGCCGGGTCAACAGCGAACCGGGCTGCCCTTGTTGCTGCTGTCGATCAGCACCTGTCAACTAAGTTAACTCGGGCCAACTCGGTCTGAGTCAACTCAGTGGGTCAGCTCGACTTGGGCCACTTATTTTCATGCCTCGGTATACGTATCTTTAGCATCTTGAAAAATATCAAACTTTATCTTTATCCACAAATTGCATCGGTAAAATTTAGGTATTTATTTTCTTCAAATCTGACATAATATTTAAATAACAACAAGGAAACCTAAAATCAATGAAAATAAATAAAATTAAACTAAGTTTTAAAGTAAAGAGGTGATAAAATATATTAAATTATGCAAGTCATCAATCATGCTTTATAATATTGGCAATGCAAACTTCTGTATGATTGATCGTTCCATATGGTATGATCAATCATACTTTATAGGCTCAACTGGCAACATTTTTTTATAATCGACCATACATTATATATCGACCACACTGCATTTTGTATGATGGATCATGCCCTAGTAGGATGATCAATCATGCCTTATGCCAGAGCGTAGTTTTGGTTTTAAGCATGATGAAACAAGACTAAGGGTTTGCAAGTTTAAAACAGTTATATGCATCATTTAAACATGGTTTTGAAAAATGTTTAAACCTTAAAGCTCCATTGCTCTTATGTACATTAAATTTGGATTTTGGTGATTATCCTCATACATTGGTAGAGCTCTTTAGATATTTCTAAGATACTTAGACTCTAGTCTTCAAGTCTTCAATCTTTACAAAAAGTACTTCTTCAAGATGGCTTGACACATTTTATAGCTCGAGGTCTTGTGTTCGAATTTGTTGATTTTTTTTTATAGACCTTGATCTTTTTGTCTCTTGAAGGAGTTGCATTCGAAATGGTTGATTTGAAAATATTAGCCCAAATACCTGTTATTTTATCATCATAATATGGATGAGAGTCAACATACGGATCCCACTCCACCCACATTCGAAAAAGAGTGAGCTATAGTGAATTAGAATGCAGTAAGCACATAGCCAACCCAATCTTTCTTTTCTCCACTCTCAAATACAGGAAGAGAAAAATTACATGGTCACAGATAAAATGAGTGCATCACAAGGACTTTCCAGAAAGGTACCCCCCCTAGTACTACTCTCGCCCATGCATACTTAATTTTGGAATTTTGATGGAATCAAGTGCATTAGTGCTGGTATGATTGCAATATCATTTTATTCTAACACTTGCCCATGTGTGTTAAACACATTACTAACAAGGTCAAAGCAGGGTCCTCACAAGAAAGAAATGATATTTTGAGACTTGTTTAATTGGATTTGGTAACAAGACGTTGCACTTGTAGCTAGTAGATGTTAGGGGAAAAGGAAGATCCCCTAAGCAAAAAAACTATGATACCCGCCTTACTATCAACCTCTTGGTTATCTCTTAGTCCCCTTTTATAAAGAGCCTTATTAACAAATGTACAATAAGAATGCCATTCTTAATATGTGAGGCTTGACATTGTCTATAGTCCAAGCCATTGTAGTGGAATATCCTCCATACTCATGTTCAATCTTCAATTTAAGATTTTTCTATCTTGTAACTAAATAATTTTTCTTTAAGGGGGCTCAAATATGTTGATAATTTAATGTATTCAATTTGTAATAAGTTGTTTATCAAGTCAATTTTAGTATTGTTAATACATTATTCTAAGTTCATTAAGTGTTTTGTGTGAATGAATTTTACTATAGATTATTTCTTGAATAGTTTAAACTTTAATTATCTATTTCAGTAATTATGAATGTCTTTTATTTTTTTCTTATTTTTATAAAATTTTAATTGGTTTATTATTCGTTTCTTTTATGTTTCATGAAATCTTCTCAAAACTTTTGCATTCATTAATTCTTTACGAGTTCAATACTTTATCTGCTAGTGTTTTATAAAAATACTTATTTCTTTCAATATGTTGGACATTGTATTTCCAGCTTAGGGTTATGGTTATTTATAGTGAGGCTTGGCCGAGTTTGGAAGTCACCCAATGAATAGTGTATTTGGACTTTGATATTATTTTCTATTCACTACTAGCATGGATGGTGGTATTTGTCGCACCCAATTAGGTCGAATTCAACTAATAGTTCAACAAAACAAGAGATGTTGTCTATGTTTAGGATACATATGCCTTAGTTCTCGAGAGTTAGACACAACATAGTGGTTTAGTGTGATTTCATATTTATTTGGGTATATTTTATATTATAAATAGCCATTTTTTTTTCTTCTAGAAATGGTTTTCGCATTGAGTACTAAAAAAGACTTTGGTTCTGGTTCACCTGGGTCAAGTCACCAGGTTTGGTCTAGTTTTGATAACATTGGTTTACACCAACATCCTATATTATTTGTCTTTAGAAAATACAATATTAAATTTGTGATTGGTTGTACTCTTCTCATGCTCAGAATGAGAAACTATGTAATTTTTTTATAATAAACCAAAATTATATATTCCAACTTTGGAGGAGGAGTTAGAACTCTTGATTTTAAGTTTTTTTTTTTTAAGTGCTTGGGAAAGTGTTTTCCTATAAAAACTAGATTTGAAAGGTTTAAGGGGAGTTGGAAGATTATTGTAAATTTTATCACATTGAAGTGTTATAGAGTTATGCAAATTTGGTTGTTAATTTTTTTTTTCTTGACAAGATGTTCATAATTAAAATATGCTTAACAATAAAACACAATACATGAGATGGTTCCCTCTTAAACAAATTTTGTCGTTAAAACCCATCTTAATGAAAAATTGAAATTTGTTGTTAAAGGTCTGTTTTAAAAGAAAATTTTGTTTTCATCTTAGAAAGTGTCAGTTAACAATGAATCAAAAATATAATTTCGTAAAAGTAAAGTTTTATGTGAAGGGGACAAGTTCAAAACGATTGAAACAAAATAAGTATATATACTCACGAGATTTGTAAAAGTTTCTCATCCTTCTTAAGTATCTTTAAGAGCATCCAACAAACATATTAATGGTTCAAACTCGGCTAATAAAAGTAGAAGAGAAAAGTAGTGGTTGGAAAAAACTTTGGCCTCGTAATTTCACTGAATCATTATCCCAAAAACTTTATGAAGTTGATAAACCTTCTTCTAAATTTTTGAATCATTATCTCTATATATTATCAAAAATTAGAAATTGATTAAATAAAAAACCCTTAAATATTTAAATTCAATTAACCTAAAAATATGATTATCTCTATATATTATAAAAAAATAATCAAAATAAAAACCTCAAATATTTAAATTAAATTAACCTAAAAATATCATTTATAATATTAAATTATTTTGATTTAATGACTAAATTAAGTTGGAGATACCTTATTTGTTAGCCTTATAATTAAGTAAAACCCAAAATAAAGAATTCTTTAGGGTGGCTGGTAAGGTTAGAGAAAGTTACAAAAGTTGTTGCCCCACGCGGGTCCACTTGGTTTAGACTTTAGTCACGCGTGGGAAAAGGTCCGGGCGGTCGTCCTGACTGAAATCTCGTACTACGTGCCGACGCTTCTACTAATTATTAGCGGGTCCCACCTTACCCATAAAATGACTCTGGGTCTTATCTAGAGCTTTGTTGTTGTCGATATTCTGAAATCTGAACAGGCTGGCCGGACTCGTAACGGCTCTTTCCACCCGAATCCAAACAGCTCCTATTTTCAGTTAAGATCTGTGTTCTCCGTTCAGAATCACGCTTCTTGTGATGACCCTCGCAGAAAATCCGGCTACTTGTGAACAATTTCTGTTGCGTTTCTGTATGGATCAACATACCGCTTCTTCCCAACACTGGATATAAGCGACAACTCGGACGTCAAAGTAGAAGAGGGTCGAACAGAGATGGGGAGGCGGTCGATTTGTGTGGGTTTTCTGGCCTTGCTGATTTTGGGTGTTACTGGCCACCCTCTTGAGGATCTGGTTGTGAGGCTACCTGGCCAGCCCAAGGTGAATTTTAGACAGTTTGCTGGTTATATTACCGTGGATGACGAGGCTGGGAGAAGTCTCTTTTACTACTTCGCAGAAGCATATGGAGATGCAGATACCAAGCCGCTGACACTCTGGTTGAATGGAGGTTCGTCATTTTAAATTGCTGCTGCGTTGTTTTGAGTATGGCTGCTTTGACTTGGTACACGACTTGGTATTACTTCATCTTTCGGTTTTTTATATAGTTGCCGTTTCTGAAAAGAAACTGCATTTGGGTTCGTTGCTTTGGCTTCGGAGGAGTGTTTTCTAGTATGCTGGATTATTTTGTGACGTGAATTTTTATTGAAAGAAACTTCCCGCTGTCGATTTTTCCCTCTGCATTAATTAGTTCCGCTGTTTCTTCTGCTAGCTTTTCGAAATTGAACGTTCCCTATCAATTTCGAGAATTCATCTCATCTTCTACATGAACTTCGTGATTCTACTTTTCTTCCTGTCTTTCAGAGGAAAATGAAATCGCGTTGCCCGAAAACGTTTTGTCAGCAGTGCAGCATAGATAACTCGGCTTGTATTCAGCATTCTTATGCTGCCAGATTTCATTTTGTTCCGCCATCTTATTGTTTTAGTTCACTAACTTTATGTTTTGCTACTTGAATGACGTGAACTGACTGGTTTAGTGACAAGGAAGAAAGATCATTAAAAATTCCACGAAGGATAAAAAAAAAAAAGAAAAATTAATATGTAACGTATAAAGATCCCATCCAATTATGCATATCTATTTTGAGTGGTTGAAGTGTGGTGGGCAGATCAAACATATTGGAACGTACGATGTCAAAGTCTTCCTGTAGGATTCCTCTATATTAGTTGTGTATGACTGTATATTATTTTCTGCCTTCAAATATATAGCACTTCCTGAAAATAACGTAATTTTGAAGACACCGGCCAACTTCAGACTATGCCTTGATATTTCTGTTCTTATTATAACATGAAGTAGGAATTGCAGGGATAGATTGCCAACTTAATTTTCTTTTTTCTTACCAGACATGAAATGTTATACCGTACAAAATTAATTTCAAAACAATTTACTTTTCATGGTCTACACTTCCCTTTTAAACTACAAGGTTTAGGAGGAGAAAGTTTATTAGATGTTGAGTTATCAAACTATGCCTTGATATTTCTGTTCCTATTATAACATTGAAGAGGTCTTTTTATACTCTCTCCTGGTGACCCTAATAGTATTCTGGAAAATCTGGAATATTTGAAAGAAAGTACAGTATAATTATTTGATGTATATGTCTTTTTTTTTCTACGAAAGATGGTCATGCATAAAGAAAAAAAAACCTAGTTATGAGGCTATGGCCCCTCTAGGCCCTTCCTCCTCAATCTGCCCGTATCCTCCTAGTCTAAATTGCTTTTGGGAGACATTCTCTCAAAACTGCATAAGATGGTGCTTGTTCAGCTGACTTAAGTATCAAGCACGCCGAAGACATTTTGTGCACTACAGAGGCTGAAGCAAACTATAGTACACCACAACTTCTTAATTGTTAGAAAGGATAGTGCTGCTACTCTCATGAGAGCTGACAGCTTGGTGTTTCGGTCATTACAATGTATTATCCTCTTTTTTGCAATATGCACAGTTTGTTTGTGCCCTACAAGGTACTTTCTGATCAATGGTAAAATTAAACAGTTCACTGTGTCTTCATCAAGGGAAATAGAGGACTAAACACATCTTTCCTATGAATCAGAATAAAGGACAGGAAAGATGGAACTTGTATTTAAGAATTGCCCTGCTTACTATGACCAATCCAGTCCTGAATAATGCACCTTAATTGGACGAATTATGAAGATCATCCAGCTGGACTTTGACATATCAATCAGATGGACAAGAGAGGATAGAAGTTTCTAAGAATAGAAGCAGTAGTTGATGTCCATCCTAATTCCGTTGCAGCACATTGTAATAGTCCACTCTCCCGTTTAAGATTCTAGTATTAAAACAGGAAGGTACCTTGTACCCAAAAAAAGGTATTAATTAGGGGTAATATTTTTACTAGTCAGCCACTTTTTTTTTCTTTGTGTCAGTCATTTTGGTAGATGTATTCATTTCTGTTGCTTCAGTTGTTTTTGGTGCTTCCAAACTCCTTGTTCATTGCATGTGTTTGTCTTCAGGTCCAGGTTGTTCATCAATTGGTGGGGGTGCCTTTACAGAGTTGGGTCCATTTTTCCCTAGAGGAGATGGCCGGGGGCTCAGAATAAACCCAAAATCATGGAATAAAGGTGAGTGATATAGCATGTTGAAGTCTTCCCAATCTCCTGTTTGTATAAAGTATGTCTTCCAGAATCTCCTTTCTTTTTTAGTGATTGAGTAAACTATTATTCTCCTTCTCTAGTCAAATGACAGCATGCGTGACTTGTATCTTTGACAGCATCAAATCTACTTTTTGTCGAATCACCAGCTGGAGTAGGATGGTCTTACTCGAATAGATCATCTGACTATACAAGTGGAGATGATTCTACTGGTAACCGAAGCTATGATCTTTCAATTTTCATTCTTACTCATTTATAAATGGGTAATACAGTAACATAATCATATGAATATTCTTTGCATGCCAGAGTGCCAAGTGTCAGTTGATGGATTCCACTGTTAATAGTAATTGAGCATCAAGTAGTCCAAAATAAATTGATCATCAAGTAGTCCAAAATAAATTGATCATCAAGTTGTCCTCCACTTACATTGCTTAGGAAATTGCTTTGAACTAAGATGTTATCCATCAGACATAAAAATCCTGCTTTGAGGGGGAAGTACTATGCTTTTGGAATTAAATGATGTTTTCGAAGTATTGATTTCATGGCATGGTTGAAAATTTCCCAAACTCATGCAAGGGGCAGTAACATAAAAAGGTTTCTCTTGAAGAAGCTGGAGATTTGATTCCCATTGGTGGACCCTCCTTCCTTCTGACATTTACCCATTGATCTTTCTGGTACAGTCTTTATAGTCAGATGTGATGACTTATTATTCGCTCCAAGCCAATCTTGCCCTTGGCCAAGAAAGTGATGGTAGTTTGGTCCTTCCCGTCCCACTGGGAATTCTTGGGGCATAACCCATACTTGAAGAATCCAATCGGATGAGATGGTTTAGATCATCAGAAGATAATCCCCATAGTTTGTCTTCTTGTCTGAACCAGTTGTGTTTCCATCACACACCATCCAAATTAACGTCAGTCTTTCATATTCTCAAATCCATCATAAAATGGATCATATTTTCTACTTCCTGTTTTACAGTCAAGAAGTAATTTCCAAAACAAAGTGTTTATCTTGATCTTGTTTCGATCATCATTCTTGCAGCCAATGACATGCATGTTTTTATGATGAGATGGTATGAAAAATTTCCCGAGTTCAAATCCAAAGACCTGTTTCTAACAGGAGAAAGCTATGCAGGTCAGAGTTGCAATATCAGCTATGTAATTTTGTAAACTGATTGAGTTTCTATTTGAGTGTTTTCTGACACATGGACATCTTTGTAGGTCATTATATACCCCAGTTGGCTGTAGCTTTGCTGAACCACAATAAATATTCAACTGGCTTCAAGTTCAACATTAAGGGAGTAGCTGTAAGAAACTCTGTGAAACTAATGAAACTTTTATTGTATAAATAACTAAGGGAAATTAACCTTTAGGAACTGTAGTGTGGCATGCAAATGCATGAATTCTGCTGTAAGATCTATTAAAGTTGACGTAAATTTAATTTGCCAAAGTTGATATGTATGATTTGCTTGACATCAAGGACCTAGGGAGGTAGATCCACTCATGTGAGCAAGTATAATGTGAATGTATATTTTGGTAGTTGAGGCATGCAGGTGCTTTTATGTGCACTCAAAAAACTTTCTTTTACTGAACAAATTATGATACCTTTATTTTTTTTTTTGGGTGTTGTTGACCATACATAGAAGATATTAGGATTTCTCCATGGAAGCATGACAAGATCACCCCCCCAATTTTGGACAAAATTATCACTTTCAGCATTTTACTTATTGAATCTACTAAAAACCATCTTGTATGTGTGCAATATGTTACAAATTATGTATGTTTATCTCAATTTGATCACAATGTTTTTTTTTTTTTTGCTTTGCTGCTGAAATAGATTGGAAACCCACTTCTCAAGCTTGACAGAGATATTCCTTCAACTTATGAATACTTTTGGTCACATGGGATGATTTCGGATGAGATTGGTCTTGTCATAATGAATGAATGCGATTTTGATGACTATGTCTTCAGCAATTCTCATAACGTAACCACTAAGTGCAACAATGCAATTGCTGAGGCAAATCAGGTGGTTGGTGATTACATAAATCCATATGATGTCATACTTGATGTTTGCTACCCATCAATTGTGGAGCAAGAGCTGAGATTGAAAAAATATGTAAGTGCTTATATCATTTAAAAAAGTTCTCTGCCGTTTCAATTTTGATTGCATAACAGCACTGGATGGTAGTCCAAAATATACCCTGCATAATTTGCATTATTTCACTTACTTGTGGGTCCTGAAATGTCACACATGCACCATGAATCTGATTAAGCTATTTGAGTGGTCCTAGAATCTGTGTACTCAAGACAAAATGTTTGTTGAGAACTTGCAGATGTAACTTACAAGAATTATGTTATTGATTTTCATTTCTGGGTCCAGTTCTTTGAAGTTCTATTTGGTGATTTTTTAACGCTTTTATTCAGATCACTAAACCAACCTTATTGACAGGCAACCCAGAAAAGTGTGGGTGTTGATGTGTGCATGACTTATGAAAGGCGTTTCTACCTCAATCTTCCTGAGGTTCAGAAAGCTCTACATGCAAACAGAACAAACTTACCATATATCTGGTCAATGTGCAGCGGGTAAGTACTGAAGTACTTTAATGTTTAGGGTTTAGGGTTTAGGGTTTATGGAGTCCTTTCATCCATTCTTGGAAATCTTCATTTTCTTTATAATTGTTGTGAAGTAAATGACTGAAGCTTGCTCATATGAGTTAACTGTTTCCTTTTCTTCAATCAAATGTTGCAGTGTTTTAAACTACAGTGATACAGATGGTAACATCAACATCCTTCCATTGCTTAAGACCATTATTCAACATGATATACCAGTTCTGGTTTTCAGGTGAGCATTTTTCTGAGAATTGTTTAGAGGATCAATTATTGGGGATATTGAAACTTAAGTTCTGCTCCTTTTCAACTACAGTGGAGATCAAGATTCTGTTGTCCCTTTATTGGGTTCTCGAACACTCGTTCGTGAACTAGCCCATGATTTAGACTTCAAGACTACTGTTCCTTACGGTGCTTGGTTTCACAAAGGACAGGTATACCCTCTGAAGTTTCTTTGTTTCTTATGATATTGATAAAACGTGCAATCGCACAACCAACCTACCTTTTCTTCCGTGACTATTATGTATTTCTTATATGAACATCCCAATTGGAAAATGGTTTGGGACAATCTAGTAGTACTTGCACTTATTTCAGTGGAGAAGAATGACATTGTTATTCTGGTTCTTGTATTTTGATAACCAGTCCATGTCTTTATCTGTTTTCAGCCAAAATTTGGTAGAAAAGTCCATTGAAAAAAAAAAATCTTTGAAAATTGAGCTGGAGACTTGATGTTGACAGGCTATCACTAACTTAGAGGTCACCCATAACAATCTGAAATTTGTCAAAGTTGGGTTTTTTCAAGGCTATCACAGTGAAATGGACCTGCATTTTGAAACCATTGGGATTGACCAAGTGGACTCTTTTGTATTTTCTAGTGTTTCATTCTATTTCTCATTGTCTTGCTTTTTCTTTCAAGGTTGCTGGTTGGGCAACTGAATATGGGAATTTGCTGACTTTTGCTACTGTAAGAGGTGCTGCTCACATGGTTCCCTATGCACAGCCTGCAAGAGCCCTACACATGTTCAGATCATTTGTAAGTGGTAGAAGATTGCCAAACACGACTCATCTTATTGACTGAGAGACCTCTCAATCCACCAAACATGTTTTTCTTGGTAGTTTTTACTTTTACTCGCAACTAAAATAAGTAGACATGTTAATCGAAGCTATGGTAGTGTTGGATTGCTTCAAGAGTTCACAATACCCTTACACGGTAAACGTTATATGGCATGAGGATGTCAACTGTAACTAGTGTTTTTTTTACAAGATGGTTTTAAGGTAGTAGGTAATTGGTTCTTGTAATTGGTTGGAAGGGAGAACTTGAATTCAAATTGATTGCAATCATAAATTATGAATAAGACTGAAGGAATCATTTAAAGGTTAAATATTTTTTAGTCGTTGTTAATGCAAAACCTCTCTATGGGAAAATAATTCTCACTTAATCATTATGGTGCACACTCTCTCAAACCTGCCCTATCTTTTCTATTGATGAGCTAGAGAATTTGGTAATGAGGATAATTAGGTCATTGATTATATTTGAGAATTAGGGTACAAGGTATTTTTTGTTGTCTTTTTGTTATTGATAAATAGGAAAAACTTCAATTTGCCATGAGCCGCTCTCACCTGCCAATCAATTCAATTGAATTCTCCAACTTTCAGTCTCTTTTCTTAATTCTTCTCTTAACATCTATTCTCTCTCTAATCTTATTGAATCTTCTATATTTGGGTTTAATTGTAAGTGAGCATCTATTTCATTGTTGGGTTAAGATGTAGCAAAGCAAGACAATCTTCACATGGTCGAAGAGGGGTTTGCATGGTTGGAGAGGAAAGGTTGTCAAGTCTTGTTTGTTGTTGTGAGTTATATATATTTGTATAGGCAGGCAATGCTAAAAATCCTCATGTGAATCTAGGCTGGTGTGCCTACTGTGTTGCTAGAGGGTCTAGGTATGACTAGTTAGTTAGTTATTGGAAAATCTCTTTGTGGCCATAGGTTGGATATAAATTGGTTGTCATGGTTAGTTGTGTAGGTAGTATTATAATTGGCCTAACGAGCAATGTATTGTAAGAGTCGTTTGACAACCATCATATGTGAATTAGATCTTGAAATGATAATACCTTGAGAGTGGAGTAGAAATACACTAAGAAGAATGTGACCTACTATAAATCATTATGTATTCATCACGTGATGTATGTATAGTCATACTTGAACTCTAATTTTAATATTTACATTATGTAATTAAATCAAAGTGTAAGCACATTTAAGGGCTAAATGAAAGGAATTAAAAATGGAATCGAGAAATCGCAACAAAATTAACAAACCTATTTGCTCCCTCTCCCCCTCCTCCTCTAAGTTTATTCTTCATTGGACCTAACACATTTCCTATTTTTGTGACTATGTAACTCATCCAACTATATCTCTCCTAAAGGGTCGATAATATCTCCACTATCTCCTCTCTCTTTGTATCAAATTGTTAATGAGGTAATTTTCTTTAAAAAATAAGATAATACATAACTAGGGTTATAATGTAATTAAATATTTCAATTTAATACAATCATTCACAAAAAAAAAAAGCTTTTTGTTTTGTTGTGCAAACAATGTAACTATTTTTCCAGTTAACTATAATGGCAAAAATGTAAAAAATGATGAAACTTATTTTTCAAAAATTTTGGATTGAAAATTGGTCAAGAGAACATGATTTTTTTTTTGTTATTTTGTTTTCCTATGATAATAAATAATCCCTAAATAATTATGTACTAGAAAATTTTGTTATACCTTCAATATGATAGAAATGTCTAAAAGATGCTTCAAGCTGACAATGTATTTTACACAAACTTTAAAAGGAGCCACAAACATGTAATTAAGAAACAAAATGCCTTCTTTTAGCCTTAACTAACTTATTGTGGTAAGCTTAAAACCTAATTGTATGTACTTTAATGCACTTTTTATGTGCACATGATTTTTGGATAGTAATTTATTTATGATTAATTAATTTAAAATAAATTGATTAAAAGATTTTGCCCAAGGTTGAAGTAAAGGGTTGGAAACAACCATTTTTAGGACTTAATTGCTTACAAGATTAAATCAATATGAACCTAATTGAATTGGTCAATTTGAAATTTTTATCTTGATTGTTTAGAGGTAGACCTCTAGCCTCCGGATGCAATTGGCAAACCCTAATTAGGGTTTCCTTTGCTTGTCAAATCTTGCCCAACTATCATGGGAGAGGTTGCCAATATGTGGTGAAGAGTCCTCATGATCTTCCCTCACCTCAACCACAACCACATATTGAATCTCCTCATTAACTAAATGCAAAAACTTGACGTGCTTCAATCTATAGGCCTTGGCTAGACCTCATACAAAGTTGCTTAAGCATTGCAACCACGACCATAGTTGCCTATCTATGAACCTTCCTACATGGCGGAGGCCTGAGTCCTTGGCCAAATTGTGGCCCTTTGTGCTCTACCAAAGCCAACAATTGCTCACTTCCAATCTACTTTTGTTAGCAAAAGTTCTCTAAAAAAACTTATGATTCTAGTTGAAAATTTAGGGGAAAAATTCATTTCATGCATAGGTATTTTAATCAAACACCCAAATCAATACATAAAAATATTTCCAATAAAAACATTCTTGCTCCCACCAAAATTTGAAAGTAAAAAATAAAAATAAAATCTTAGCTATGATCTCTACTATTATCCTAATAGTATTTATGAATCTTTACAATCAATTAAAATTTTTCAATTACAAAATTAAAAGTCACTTACCTCTTTGGTGAAATTCCTCCTCCTTTTCTTGAAGTCCCTCTCCTTGATAACAAGTGCTTCTCTCTATCTGGGAGCGGCATGATCCCATCTACTATCACATTTTAAAGAGGATTCCTCGTCTATCTTTGACGTGTGGTTGTCTCAAAATCCTAATTAATCCAAAATTTTGATAATAATAAAATAAAGAAATTAATCATGACATATGAGTTCACTTTTTTGTAGAACTGATAAAATTTTAGATATTAGAGAGGCCAAGAAGTCAACTACATAAGTAGCAATTGAATGGTTCAACACTTGGACTTAGTGCTAGGAAAGAAAGCTTCAACCAAGAAGTTGACTACTCACTAACATGTAGTCACTACCCATATGGATATAATTGTTAAGCAGCCAACTACACACTAGCAAGTAGTAAACTAAAATAAATTGGATATTATTTTTAATTTTCAACAGTTCACCAGAAAGGAGCAATTGACTACCTTGATGAAGAAAAATGTCAAGTAGCCGACTACATATCTGTTAGCAGTCAACTACCAGTGAAATAGTAAGTTCTACAATTTCTCAAATAATTGACCTTTATGCATTCAACCAAATGCACATCCACTAGGAAAAGTAGTAACATTCAACTTCGAAACCTGTAGTTGAATCCCTGAGTTCAATTTAAACTATAAGCAAACTACAAACAACTACTATTGACCTAGTAGTCAACTATAAGCGGTCAAAATTTCCAATTCTCCATCTTGCAGCTTTCAATCCAGACTTTTTAAGTCTCCAAAATTTATAAATGTTTATCTTTGTAATCAACAACTTAAAATGAACATTTTTATAACTTTTTTTTATAATTGTTTATAATTTTTTATCAGTTTTATTTAGATGATAAAATATCATTTTTTATATAAAACCACTCATTTTTTTAATGTTGGAGGAACTTCTATTGAAATGATTTTCACCCCAAGCAATATTCCAATGTATTGCTACAGTCAATTAATGTATCTTCAACCTCTACCACTCAACTTGAATTGAATTGTACTTCCCAAGCTTTAAAAAAGGAGGTTTGATTTGTTTTTTTCTCATTTAAATCGAGTATTTTAGTGCTATTGATTATTAAATCTTCATATTATACTTAGTTATGATTGTTGGATGTATGTCTAGACATTTTCAATTTATTCTTATTCAACTTGCCACCTTTGGTGCATTATTTGATTGATTTCCATTTGAAAACAGTCTTAGTAGCATATATTTGGTCACAATCTTTAAAATCATATTACAATTGAACTGTTATTGCACTGGTATAATCACCTAGAATTGGGTGTATTTCATTCTTTATCCTAGTATTGTAATATCAACCTACTCCGGATACAAATTTGAGATAGACTTGTAAAGTAAGTATCATTTGCGTTGTAATTCTAATCAATTTCTTTGTATGAGCTGATTGGAAGCAGAAAATCCCTTTGTGAGTTTGAGCTAGTGTTCCTAGTTGTTGTTTGTAAGTCCCAAGTGTAGGAATTATAGATGTTGTTTGATTGATTTATAGTGGATTAAGCTATGAGGTATAAGCACTTTGAGAATGTAACAACCTAAGTTTAAGTTGTGAACCACTATAAATCATGTTAATTGTGATTGATTTGATTTTGCATTAAATTACCGTATTATTTATGTGTTGAGGAACTTTGGTTGATTTCAAAAAAAAAATTATGAGTTTATCCTTGTCAGACCTAAAAATCTCTACTTCCAGGAGTCCTCATTTTCTCACTTCTAGAATTCTTCATCTATCTCCACTTCTCACTCAAACTTAGATGTTAGTTAGATGAGACATGTCTAACAACTGAGTTTGATTCCAAATCTGACACCCAACAAGTGGGTTCCATTAGAACCAATTTTCTCAAAGTTTTAGACTAAAAATTATTTAAAAAAAATAATTCATAAATTTATTTTTAAAATTGTTCCTTATAAAACTACTTATGAGAATTAGAGTATCTATATTTTTGAATATAGTCAATAATTTTCCAACTTTATTGCTTTCTCAAAATTACGGTTTTGCACTTTGCCCTTGGGATGAAATTCTCTTGAAATAAAAAACCTTCTAACTCTATACAATGCATGAATTCTCCAAAATGATTAAATGTATTATATAATCTATCTATGTGATGGTTTCCACTTTAAAAGAATTGCACATTTCACAAAAATGTTGAGTCAAATCTTAAGATATGAGAAGTAAGATAAGAATGTGATTGAGATCATAGACTCAATGCTCAACTATCCAATCAAGTGGTCATTGTCTTATAAAGTATATTCACACAATATTGTATGATGATATGACATCTTCTAACACTTCATGTACAATCATTTAACATAAAAAAAAGTATCGATAAATTGCCCTATTTTTGCTAGTATCAACCTGCTTCCTAATGATCACAATTAAATGATTAACTCTGTAGAATCATATGAATGTATAAATTATTCAATGTAAAAGAGTTTTTTGAGAAATGTCACATAACATAAACACTTATAAAACTACCACTTAATTAGATGATATGTCAACAAGTGAGACTATTGTGTGTCAGCCTATTAAAAACTGGGGCTTAAGCCTTTGACGATGGTTACTCACTTACTGCTATTTTTGGGATTTTTCATGACTATGTATATCAGATATGGTGGTTTTGGAATTAATACTACTGAAAGGAGTTCATACTTTATGGACTATGAGAAAAAAATGAAGAAAATTTATTCTTCAAACATCAATATCATTATTTTAATATCAGATATGTGTAGTTATTTACTCCTATCTTTTTCGTTCATTTTTGTTAGGCACTGCCGGAGGTTAAAATTAGGTCATCGCTCTTTCAATTGACATAGGATTTTTAAAGTTTGTTTTAAAAATAAAGGACATATTTAAATGAAGGTACTAAATTCATTTCACTTTTTTTTTTCTATTGCAGTTTGCTAATGAGAGCTTCTAATTATACCCATTTGTGATTACCATTTGGTCAAGGGAACAACACGGTTGTCTCTTTGGAAAATTATGAGCCTTATACTTAATAACACTTCCTTTCTATGTAACAAACGTTATGATAACTTATGTAATCGACTTCTAACTCAAATTATATAAGTTTGGAAGATATATAAAAGTATGTATAACATGAAATATTAGTACAATTTACCATTTTTTTATAGTGATTAATGCACACATGCCTATAAACTTACTGATTTCTATGAGTTTACACAAATCAATGAAATTTCATCACCAAATTTAGTTTTTTATTTCCATTTTAAGGAGCTATGATTAGAGTCCAACAAAGGGCAGATAAAAATATCAGTTTAGTTCAGTCCTAATCAAATTCCATTTTTTACATTTTTATGGAGCACAAAATAAAACTACTTTAGTGACTTGTTACCAAATTTAAAAAAAAATCAATTTTTTTTTTTACTTTTTAATTTTTAAAAATAATTTACATATAATATTATTTTTTAGAAAAAAAAATATTGAAATAGATGCATCCCCAGCAGAGAGATTGTCAACGATAAATTTTTATGATCTACGGCTCCCAAAACTTTGCCGGCGATGAAGAGGAAAGAAAAATTTCCATGCCTCCGACGGCTGAAGAAGTACAAAGCTTTTTGCTGGGATTACACAAAGTTCATGATTCCATAATAATACGCCTTGTACTCGTATTATCATCTGTGACTGTGAGCCATAATTCTATGACGTTAAGCTTCTATACTGTTTTGCATATCATGCATTTTTTCGTTGTCTTCCTCAAACAAAAAGCTTGATTTCAGCCTGATTATAACACCACAACAGCAAAAGATCTGCTAACAATACTTTTCCATGGCAAAGACAGGATTTATTTGTCATTAGTCCTTTCTCATGGAGGAAAAAAATGGACAAGAAAGAGGTAAAAGAACCCCTGAATTTTCCACTTAGAACTTCGAAATGAAACCCCCCCTTGACTTTTACTCTCAGAAACTGAGATCTCCCTGCAAGTCGCTATAAAACCTATTAACAAAATACAGACATGGCAATGAAATTCCCCAAGTACCCCTCCCGTCATCGGCCTGATTCGACTGCCTACCTGCTGCCACGCGAAATGGCTCTCCATCAGCTGCTTCTTTCGGAAAGAAGATCCTTCCCGAGCTTCTGCACTCTTTTACTTCTTTGTCCTCTCTCTTTTAATTTCACATTCAGTTGAGCTATCTCATTTTGCTCAGTGTAGAAATTGATCTATTCTTCAAGCTCCCATTCGCTGAAAGTCTTTTTTTCCCCCCCGAATAGTGGATTCTAATAGAAGCTATTCGTAGATTAATCGACTGATGGGAGTGGGAGGTTGAGGCAGATCTGGGTAATGACGTCGGCCTTGGTTGTGATGTCCCTCCTCGGCGTCGATGGTTGAGATGGTGAACAGTTTTAGTCGAAGCCATTCCGGCCATTTTTGCCGGAGAAATCCGTCTCTTAACAGCCCAAGGGTTCTGCTCCCTCGGAAGAGCTGGATCTCCCGCTATTTCAATGTTATTGTCATCGTTTGGGTTGTGATTTCAGTCCTGATGGTTCTGGGATGCGGATATATCTACGTCTTCCCGAACTTCGGTGATTCAGCCGGTCACCGATATGGAGTTTCTGACTTCGTGGGTGCCGTGGGACAGTGCGACATTTTGGACGGTCAGTGGGTTCGAGATGACACTTATCCTTTATACAACAGTACTGAATGTCCCTTCGCCGAACGGGGATTCAATTGCTTGCGCAATGGGCGGGAAGATAATGATTACCAGAAATGGAGGTGGAAGCCTAGCCATTGCGAAATCCCGAGGTTCAATGCTCGAGAAATTCTGGAACGGCTTCGTGGGAAAAGGGTCGTGTTTGTTGGTGATTCAATGAGCAGGACTCAGTGGGAGTCTTTGATTTGTTTGCTTATGACTGGGGTGGAGGATAAGAGAACTGTTTACGAAGTCAATCACAATAAGATCACAAAGCAAATTAGGTTTCTGGGTATTCGGTTCAGCTCGTTCAACCTTACCATCGAATTTTTCCGATCGGTGTTTTTGGTGCAGGAGGGGAGGTCCCCGAAACATGGACCAAGGCGAGTTCGTTCTGTCCTCAAGTTAGATGTTTTGGATAGTATAAATAGGAGGTGGATTGATTCAGATATCCTTATCTTCAATTCCGGGCAGTGGTGGAATCCGGGCAAACTTTTCAATGCGTAAGTTCCCTCTTTTCAGTGACAAATGTATAGGACTTCCCCTGTAAATTACTGCTCTTTCTTGTATCACTTGAAATAAGTGTTTCTGAACCCCTAAGTCAAATTTTGCAACAGCCGTTTATTACCTAATAGTTGTAGGAATGTGATTCTAAGTGCCAGAATTTGAAATCATATTTTGGACATGATCCTTTTGACCTGCTTTAGATGCACCGAGTTTGAAGTATCAGTCTTGATGTTACCCTCTTTTGCATTCCATTATATTTTATAAGCTTCATCCCTTGTTGGTTTTCTGCCCTGTATGAGCTTGTTTAGGATGCTTTGTTTTATTTTGTTCTTCTACGGCACTGCTTCGATTCATATATCCTCATTATTCAGGCTCCATCAGACTTTGTACAGCCTCCAATTAGCTTAAAATCCATGCTGTAGTAAAATGACTATGTTGAAACTATTAGTAGAGAAAATAAAGAGAACAATAAGAGGAACAGTCTGATACAAGCACAAAGATCAAAGTAGGACTAGGCCAAACAGGTTTTTCCACCTTCTTACATGATTACATCTATTTGATCTATTTCTTAAAAGCTTAAATTGGAGATGCTACACAATAGTGTTTATCATGAATTAATTTCTTTCCTATTATCAATTGGACATGACAGAGTATAGATCATCTGTTGGTAAATGAACATGAGAGTGTATGTAATATAGTGATGTTTAACTTTTCATGTTCTGTGTTTTCATTTTCATGTTGCCTTTTAGAGAACTATCAATAGTAAGAATTTTCCATTGGAATTAATTAAAAAATAAAGAAATTGAACAGAAAAATCCTTGTCTCTTTAGACATTAGCCACATCTTACTTAAAAACATGAACTTTCTGCTGCATCATCTAATGAAAAAGCTTAAAAATGTGTAGCTAGAGCCATTTAGAGAATCATTTAGCTTTTTGAAAGGCTACAAATCCGTTATAGCAAAACAATTGCTAATGTGGAATCTCACTTTCCTTGGTTTGTATCCAAATTCTAAATTTGACATGTGTTGTGAACTTAAATAATTAATCATCATGCTTGCCAAGAGCTTGACTATTGATGGCTTTTTGCTTCTTTATTCGCTTCAGCATTCACTGTCCTCATGTAATGATTTGTAGAAAATGCTTCTAAAATGTTCTTCACAGGGGGTTATATTTCCAGGTTAATGGAACACTGAGGCTAGGAATGCCAATTGCCACTGGACTGAGAATTGCTTTAAGTACTTGGGCATCATGGGTTGAGACAATGGTCAACACCAATAGAACACATGTCTTCTTTCGGACATTTGAACCTTCTCACTGGAGGTATTTACACCACAGTTTCATATGATTGCTGATTAAGAATTTTTATTCTAAAATTTATTTTCTAAAACCAAAAAACTTGTGGATTTAAAGCGAGTAGGTTCTTGATATCTATCACGTGTTCTCAGAAATGTTAGAGATATTATATTGAAAATAAGAAAAACATCAACCTTGTTACAAAGTAAAATGTTTCTCTTGTATATATATAAATATGTATAAATCAGAAATGAAAATTTTGGTTTTAAAGCTCCAAAGAGATATCCACATGGGATAAAACAACATTGGCCGCTGTCAGCATGATACCAGTAGCCACTAATCGGAAATAATAATTATTGAAAGATACACCTAAATGAGGGTATTCTTGTTGTTCCATGTTTTATACAGGAGTGCAAATCTGTACCCTTATGTATATTGTAAATGTATGAGAGTCCCATTTTAAAAAAATTGATAATTCATGGGTCCAGGTCAAAGAGTCCATGCATACATAAAATTACTGTTTAACATCAAAGTCATAAAAAAAAAAAACAAGGTAAGACACAGCACATCTTACTTTTATTTTTCCTTGAGTTGTATTTTAGGATGAAGCATAATCAATGTTGTAGAAAATGGAGAGGCCAAAAAGCTGTGGGTTGGCCAGTTCTGGCTAAACCCTGCCTAACCTCTTCATCCACTCGTTGAATTGGTACAATGGTGTATAAGTAACATATTTAAAAGTTGGTTTAATTGCCTTTACATCCCTAAAAAGGGACAAAATACCTGCATATCCCTAATGTTTAAATTGATGCCTACATTCCCTTATAATATGATTGGAATCACTTGTACTCGTTTAGCTTATTTCTTTTAATTTAAACTAACAAAACGATGATTACTCTTGCTAAATTAGAAAAATTGTTAAAAGTTAAAGCGCCAGTGGGACTTCTCATGATGCTGCTTGGAAGGGAGGAGTTCCCCCTCTGCCTGCCAGGCAAGCAGAGGGAGGCCCCCATCACATGCTTCAACAGAGTCAGGCTTCCTTACTGCTGATGAAGGCAGGGGAACTTCCCCTGCCTGTCTGTGCAGATGGAAGGGGAACTCCTCTTGCTGAGCAGCATTAGGGAAGGTTCCTGCCCCCTAGCCTGCATGACCTGGGATATTGGTCCTACCTAACACTTATACGATTTAAAAGTTTTCAAGGGTAATTATTTCTTTTTACTAGTTAAAATTAACAGATGTTTGTTACAGGGCACTTTCAAAGCTAGATTACTAGAAGCTTTTAGGTGTTATTTGAACGGATCAGAACCACCAGTCAATCTGTTTTATAGGCACTTCAGTAATGAAGTTTGAGCTCAAAAGGGAATGCAGAAACACTCGAGAAAAATTAACTATTTGGAAGTCCTAAAGCTCACTGTCTTGCAAAAGTAAGATTTTAACTTTGAAATTACCTTACTATACAAAACCTACTAACAGTAAACTTTCTAACTCTTATTTACTAAGAAACTTCACATAAAATTGTCATAAATAAAGTAAGACTTCTAACAGCAACACAAGTTTCCAATATTAAAACCTCCAATATCTCCAACTAGCATTTTCTGCTATGTGTTACTACTCAAAACACTTGCTCCACTGATTTATTATTATGATTATAATTGCTGAATTATGTATGTAGGGTGAAATTGTCATATGACTGAGAAAGGGTTTATTGTCTTCTATTTGGTGTGGTACTTTGACATTTGGTAACCTGTTAGGTTTTCTAATGAAGGAGGGTAGATGAAAATTTCCCCTAATTTAGCATCCTCTCTGGAAAGAAAAGAAGTGTTTCTCTCCTTTTCTTTCTATCATTTTGTTTCTTCAAATTGTTCTATCACTTTATTACTTTTGTTTTTGAAAAGTGATTATTACTTTCTATTTTTGACTTTACATTGTTATTAGAGTAGGTCTAACTCTTTTCGGATGAAGATCTCTACTTTTGTCTCTTCTCCATCGCTTTTCTATTTCCATGGTCAGATTTTGGGAAAAGATCCTGACCACCTTTTTTCTGTCACAATGTTCTTGTCTGTTGGTTTTGTGGGTTTTCTGGTTAATTTTCATGGTCAATGTAATGGTCCATTTTATGGTCGATTTTGTGGTCAATTTTGTAGTCAGTTTTTATTTTGGTTAATTTTGGTGGTCTTGTTGTTGATGTCTTTATCATGCACTTTGGATCAAATTTCATGGTAAAAAATATCAGTTTTGATGTTATTATTGTGGTAGTTCTACTTTGATGTCTCATATCATTACACACTTTGGATAAATCTTGTTTCATGCACTTATATCAATATTGATTATCTCCCCAAGTTTTTTGTATTGTGTGCATACTCTCTTCTCTCTACCTCTCATGCCATCTTGAAATTGTGAAGTGGACTTTCTTTTATTTGATAAGATCAATTCCTTATAGGTTGTGTTGGAACTCTTTATTTCTTTTCAAACTTTTAGTTATTTTCTACGGACCAAATTCTGTCAGGGAAACTTTTTCCTCTACTTTTGGGAATTGAGTGTCTACCTTAATTTGAATTCCTTGGGTTTGTCTTCTTATTTTGTTATATATGGGTGATGTTGTGTTTGGGTAACTTCTTATTGCCTTTAGTGGGTTTTTCACTGCCCTCTTTAAGTGACTGGTGTTTCTACTTAGTGATTGTTATTACTATTTTATGCTTGAAATTGTACAATGTGTTGGTTTAGAATTTTTTCTAAAATTTGTGTCACCCATATGTCTTATTGATAAACATGCAGTATTCAGAGAGAGTAAGAGAGAAGAGAGAATAGAGAAAACAGAAGTGTGGAGGCTGCGTTGACCTGTCTTGGGAATCGAAACTGATTGTCTTAAATACATCACTTAAGTAATTAGGGTTAAAAGGACAAAAATGCCCCTAATTACAATAATTCCTATAACTTTCTCTATACATATCATATTTGAATGAAATTTGACATACAAAGTATATGAAATGTAAAATATCATGTTGGAAGATTATGACACCTATATGACAAAGTCAAATGACCAAAATACCCGTATTTGTATTTTGACACTTCCCCTCGAGCTACAATGTAGATATAAAAGAGTCTCTACTTGTTGCATATCCAAAGCGTTCTTGCTTTCCAAGTGGTTTAGTAAACACAACTCTTGAGTTGCTTTGAAGATTTTACATATGGAGTGATCACTGTATCTTGCATAACAACATCTCTAATAAAGTGACAATTTACCTCAATGTGTTTTGTTCTTTCATGAAACATTGGGTTATTCGCTTTAAAATGGCAACCTGATTGTCACACTTCATAACCATAGATTCTGGAATAGAAAAACCAAATTCAACGAGGACAAACCTAGCGTCACATAAGTTCACTGACTATGTGAGCCATTGCCCTGTATTCGTCTTGGATGCTAGATTTTGCCACTACATTTTGTTTCTTGCTTTTCCAACTAACTAGGTTGCCTCCAACAAAGCAATAGTAACCAGTAGTAGACCTCTTAATTTGCATCAAAGTATTCCAATACATCAACCTATGCATTTTTAAGTATATATTAGCCCTTTTCTAGGAGCATCTTTCAAACATTTCAAATTCTCAGAGCGACTTCGAAATATACCATTCTCGGATTCTCCATAAGTTGACTCATATCTCCCACTATAAAGGATATATTACGCCTAGTTACTATAGCATATATCAATTTTCCTACTACATATTTGTACTCTTATCTTATCCTTGAGTATAGGACTATGTGAATCATGAATATCAGCATTCACCTCCATGGGAGTCTCCACTGGCTTAGTGCCTAGCATTTCGTACTCTCTCAACATGTGTACAATATATTTTGTTTGAGACGAAACAACTCCGAGCCACTTCAATGATAGGAAATAATTTAACTGTCCTAGATCTTTTGTTTGAAAATGTGTAGGCAAGTACTTTTTCACTTTCTCAATTATTTTGGGGTCACTTCTAGATAAGATAAATGTCATCAACATATACAACTTAAATGACAATACTTGCTTTCCTCTTTAGAACAAACACAGAGTGATCACAGTGGCTTCTATAAAAACCAAATTGCATCACCACACTACGAAAATTTTCAAACCATGCTCTACGACTTTGTTTAAGTTCATAGTGGTATACTTTAGTTGTCTCCCCTTGAGGAACATACCCCGAAGGTTGTTCTATGTACATTTCCTTTTTTAATTCACCATATAGAAATACATTCTTCACATCTAACTGAATTAATGACTACTTTGTTTCAAACAACACATCCATCCCGTATGTCTGCGTATAACCCTTGGCTACCAGTCTAGCTTTAGACCTCTCAATAGTTCCATCTACCTTGTATTTAATGGTGTAAACCCAATAGCTCCCCACAACAATTGTCCCAGAAGGTGGATCACAGAGACTTCATGTGCCTCTTGTTACTAAAGTATCCATCACCCCATCCATAACATGTTTCCACTCAAGTGAAGCTATAACATCCTGCACCGAACTAGGAATAGAAGACATTGTAAAGGACTTGTATGAAGGGGACAAGAAATTACAACACACAAAGTGAGAAATAGGATGGGACGTATAAGATTGTTTGCCTTTATGAAGGCTAATAGGAAGGTTCATATCAGGTGAAGGCGGACCTGTAGGAAAAGAGGAGGATGGCTGGTCTTGAGAGGCGAGCTCATGTGCTGGAATGTCAGAAGGCACTGGTGGGGTAATAGACGATGAGACCATTGACTATATACTTGATTGGTGGAGAGGTAGCTAAAAGTGAATGGGTTTATCCATACAAGGTTCAAATGAAAATTGAGATCCTATAAAAGGTGCAAAGTACAGGGAGTTCTCAAAAATATAACATTGGAGGAAACATGTCTTTCTTGTATTTGGATCATAACATTCATACCCCTTCTGATGACGTGAATAACCTAAGAAAACACACTAACAACCCGAGGAGACAACTTATCAGTAGAAGCACTGAATAAATGGACAAAACATGTGGACCCAAAGACCTGAGGAGTAACATCAAATAACTTATACTTGGGTTTTAAGATATGCATAGGCGCTCGTCTTTGTAAACAGATGGAGACATGTAGTTAATCAAATAACACGATGCTAACTGTAGTTTGATGTGTAATTCCACATAAAGCACAAAAGATGCAAACTGCTGATTAAGAAATTCAAGCTCATTATCAATACGAAAAACATTAACATGTGTACCAAACTGATTTGTTATTTCATTAGAGAAATTCACAAATACATGAAAGACTTTTGATTCTTTTCTTAGAAGATACATCTATGTAACTAGACTGAAGTCATCTATAAAGACACAAAGTACTTAAAACCAAATGGGCTAGGGACTCTACATGGACCTCATATAGATTGTTAAGTTGTGGAGCCTAATTAACGCCCTACGTTGAGTTGGTCGCGGATTGACTTGCGCGGTCAGGTCGCCGTGGGGGTTGGAAGGGGGGCGGGGAGCCCCCGCCCGGTCCACGATATATTAACTGTTATTTCATTAAGGGCAGTTTGGGAATTTTACTCTTGTATCGCGGTTGCCCTAATTTTCTCTTTATAATGGAGGAGCACCTCTATTAGGGTTTTAATCATCTTAATCCGAGGAACATCTCGAGTTGCAGCCCGAGAGGTTAGAGAAAAACACTTGTAAGTGTGCGATTTCTCTTGTAAAGTATTTCATCTTTATAGTGGATTACTGCAGTAGCGGAAGATAGGACGTAGTCTCATCTTGAGGCGAACTTGTATAAATCTTGTTGTGTTTTTTCGTGCTTTATTTTTCCCTTCTCCCGTGTGTATTATTATTGTTTTCGTTAGTTTGGAATTAGGGCGTCTAATTCCTAACAACAGAAACGTCAGTAGACAAGGATAGAAAGGACTTTAAGGAGTTTTGCTGGTGATGGATGCCCCAACCATAGGTGCCACAGGAGTGGTGATTCCTTTGTAATTAGTGTAGTATGTATTTCATCCAACGAATAAAGTCCTCCCGTCTCATTTCTTGAACCAATCGTCCTTTTTGTTTACAAGTCCTAAAACACACAAGTAGGAGAGAACGTTAGTGGACAATTGAGAGATTTAGTTATGCGCCTAACAAAGAGTAAATTAACAAGAAGATTAGGGATAAGTAGAACTGAATTCAGTGACATGTCGGAAGTGGGTTATATAGTACCCTCCCCTTGAATCGGGGAGGTAGAGCCATCTGCCAAAATAATCTGATGATAAGACTAAGAAGGACTAAAAGACTAATGGACTTAAATAATGACTTCATACCTGACATGTAAGTAAGGGCTCTTGAATAGATGATCAAGGAGGGAGAGTGAGACATGCAGTGCTAACATACCTGTGCTGGCCATCGTGACACTTGCTAATGTAAAGGTATCCGACTCAATAGTAGTAGAGGCAGTAGTAGTATCTGTGGTCAATTGACCTAGTCTTTGAAGTAATTGCTGAATTTCTAAATTACTTTCTTGAGACAAAATTGAAGACAAGGTATTCCACAACTCAAAATCTGATCGCTGAATCTGGGCTCCGTGCTATTAACCAACCAAGTTAGGACTTGATTATCTTCTACCTCTCTTCAGTAATGGGGGTAGGAGGATCATCCTTGATGTACTTTGCTTTTTGTTTGACTTTTAGTAAGAACTAAAAGAGGCTAGTTCACATAGTTTGATCCATTTAACTTAATGGAAATTATCTGTATGGAATTTGAATCCTTACTATCAGACCCCTCAAATTATCTCAGGGCAGCACCTTTTTGCTGGATTCAGTCATCTTAACTTAGCAATATGCCTCAAATGATCTTAGTAAGATACCCCAAATAAGTTTCTAACTCAATAAAACGATTTTACTCTTTCCTAAAATCAGGTAATGTGGGTCCCACATGTCAAATTAGGTCAGACCAACTTCAAACCTCGTAGCAATATGCCAATTTCTATTCAATTGAGTCATCAAACATCTAGACACACACAATACCATAGGATGAATTGATGACTCAGGCATACAAACAATGAGGCAAACCCTAAAATGGCTGCGCAGATAGTAATTTTATCCTGGTTGGAGGAGAAATTACCAAACGTCTGGCATTCCAGCACGCTTGGCACCAATTAGAAAAATGACTGCGCAGATAGTAAGGAAGCCAAAAAGGCTTCAGCAAAGGTCCTCTATGGACAGTTAGGCATAGTAGCTGCTCAATAAGTAGCAATAGCCATCAATCAAACGGTTATGGCAGTAGAAAAAAGGAAAAGGATGAACATTTACCTTACCAGTACCAAAATCTAGTGGATTCCTTCCTCTAAGTTGAGAAATCTGTGAATAGAACTCAGGCTTGATGAAAACTCCCCAATGAATGGACGTTACTGCTCTGATACCATGATAAACATGCAGTATTAAGAGAAAATAAGAGAGAAGAGAGGAGAAATTGATGAGAGAAGAGAGAATAAAGAAAGTAGCTGTGTGGAGGCTGCATTGATTAGTCTTGGGAATTGAGACTGATTCTCTTAAATACATCACATGTTAAAAGGATAGAAATGCCCATGATTTCAATAATCCCTGTATCTCTCTCTGTACATATCAGATTTAATGAAATTTGAAAGACAAGTATATGAAATGTAAACTATCATGCTGGAAGAATATGACACCTACATGACAATGTCAAATGACCAAAATGCCCGTCTGTATTTTTTTTGATGAAATGTGATTTTATTAAGAGAGCAAAAAGGAGCTAACTCCTGACAACAAGAGATTGCAAGGAGGTTCCTTGCTTGGCTAAAGCATCAGCCACAGAATTCGCTGATCTAGGAATGAGAGACCAAAAACAATAAAAAAGATTGACAATATCCAAAATTTCAAAAAAGGCATCCCAATGGCGCCATGAAGGTGAAGAGGCATTCTCGCACCAATTGATCACCACTTTAAAGTCTCCCTCAATCAAGATCGGCCCCGAAGCAATGATCGCGAAAAACATGAAGCTCATTAAGAAGACTTTGAAACTCAGCCGTCGTGGAGTCAACAATACCCAGAGGCCCGAAGAAGGAGACGATCTGGTTCCCAAGAGAATCACGAATCAAGCTATCGAAACCGGCTAAGCTAGGATGACCAAGAGAAGATCCGTCAAAATTCAACTTAAGGACTCCAGCAGGAGGCAGGGTCCATTCGCAGATGACAGGGGGCTTCGAAGAGATGTGGAGTTGGGCTAGCCTCCTCCAATTATTTCTGATGGATGATCCCGAGAAAGTGGTGAAGGCTTTTCGAGAGTGAAGCCAAGTAGCAATATTGCATGAGATGGTTTCAATGACTCTATCTTGAGTACTGAATTTGGCATTGAATCTTCTTTGATTGCGCTCCAGCCAGAGACCGCAGGGGATGAATATGGATAAAACAGAGATCATCAATTTTCCAAGACCGGGGATAGGAGTCCCTAAACCCTAAACCCTAAACCCTAAATGCCCATCTGTATTTCAACACTTACATTTGCTTAGGTTGTGCCATCTATTTATTGTGAGTCTTTTTCTTCAATATATTTGTTTTGTCTATTTTGTCAAATTGAACACTTAGAGATGGTCTATTATTTAGGGTGAGATGAAAGAAGAAAAATGTTGAAATATCAAAAGTGTCTATTATTATCAAGCTGGGAATCATTGTCACCTAGTTTGAGGGCAGAGAAGTATCAATGTGTGAGTACTAATGAAGTTTAGCCTTGGATTCATCCACACGTGCAAACTCAAAAGCTGAAGACGGCACAGAAGCCACAAATAAGTAGAAGTCGCAAAGCTATGACAACCTACAGATTTTGAAGACCAAGTTGATGAATTTCTATATGCTTATAAAGGGGAATCATGCCACCTATTTTATAATAAGCTAAAGCTATATACTCCAGCTTGAGTTGGAGTAATACAAGTTATATTGAGTTAATTAGGTTTTCCTAATTTTCTAAGGAAGTGTTTCCCTGTAAAAAGTAGATTCCTAGGGTTTTTGGGTTGTTCAGACATTAATGTAATTTTGAACATTGTTTAAGTTATGAATAGGGAAAAAGGGGTCTCTATACCCTAATCTCTCCCACTCTCTCTTGCAAAGTTCAAACATTATGGAAACTAGGCGAAATTCCTAACTTTTCCAAGTTCATTCAGCCAAGTCATAAGTGAACTCAACGAGTTGTGCAGTTAGGTATTCCTGCACTTTATTTATACTTCCTGGTGTGATTCACGTGTTATCGATTCTAGTGCCTCTACACAAATGACATGTAACCATGCTATTTTCTCTCCCTCAAGTAAATCTGCATCTCATTTTTCTGTCATTCCTGTTGATGGATCACAATATTCCAGGTGGAGTAGTGCAAACTACTTTACTGGTGTGATTCACGTGTTCGACTCTAGTGCCTCTACACAAATGACATGTAACTCTCTATTTTCTCTTCCTTATGTAAATCTGCATCTTATTTGTCTGTCATACCTGTTGATGGATCACAATATTCAAGGTGGAGAAGTGCAAACTACTCTTTTGATTTCATTCTCTTTTGTGATTCTCATACTGATTTTCTTGTCAACTAATTGTTTGTTTAGTCAACTGACCAAAGCACATATTTGTTATGCTTTCCATTTTCTTATGTTCTCCAAGACTCCAAACAAATAGGCAAAAAACATGAAGACAAGGATTGTACTATTTGGAAGGAGTCCAGCCAACTCAATCAGCTTTGCAATTGACAATATCTTTTTATTAGTTACATCTCAGGTTTGGTCACCCTTCACTATAGAAGACTGCTTCCATTCTTGACTCAAATCTCATCTTTGGATGTATGTCTTTGGACAACTGTCAAATAAGATTAGATTCCTTCAGTTTAGTCCATTCAGATTTTTGGTGTTTGCTTCATATTAAAGTCAATTTTGACTATAATTAGTTTTTTTTTTTTTGATAATGCATTGGAATACATGCAAAAAGAACTCAACAAGCTTTTTAAACTTTTGTTTTCACAGAATTATTCAACTTGTAACTTGCTGCCAAATTGTTGGTTGATTCCCTTGTGAAGAATAGGTTTCTCCAACAATGCCTTGATGTTGGAGATTCTATTCGTCTTTCCTCTTGATTTTTGTTTTTGTTTTACTTTTTTGTGTTTTTTTTCAGTTTTATATTTTGTTTGGTTTTGGTTGTTTGAGTGCAGTTGTTTCTTCCCACCAATCTTCTTCTCTTAATGAAGTTTATTTGAGATAAGTCAAAGTCCTGTGAGGTGCTTCATCTATCTAGAACTTAATTTTAAATGGGAACTGAAGATTAGGAAAGAGTACTCTCAGAGTCTACAAGGTTGATGGGTAAAAAAATCTATGCAAGCTCAAAGGAAACAATCTTAATTAGGAAAAAGGGGACTTCATTCATAATTCATTAATTTCCTACTGATAAACAGATATTTTAATTTAATTATTTGGTGTAATCATGAATCTGATGGTTTTTTGTTCAGTTTGGATTTAGTTTGGTTTTCCTGTAAGAGTTAAAGAGGATTTCAGTTCCTGTTCGTTCAGGTTTCTGGGCTAGTGTCTGGTCCTAACGACATTAAGAGGGAAACAAAAAAGACAATTATTATATGCTATCTTGAGCAGCTCTTTTGTTGGTTATTTTAACTCCTAAGAAGCTAAAAAAGTAATTCAGTGACCATTTGAAACAGAGAACTGATTAAAGTGAGCAACATCTTATCATCCCAGGGTGACCATTACCTTTTAGCATATGGGGTGAATGTGCAGACTTGCAAATATTGATTGTAAAGTAATGTTTTTCTTTTTCTTTTAATTGTTTAAACTAGGGAAATCTCGTGTTATTAGACTTTTGCAATCAATAACATTATTTTTTCTATTTCTTCATCAGTAATCCAGATTTGCGGTCCTGCAAAGTTACTCAGTATCCTTTGTCAGAGCCCATGGGAAATAACTGGAATGAGGTGTCTGCAATAATCTCTGAAGTTATAGCATATATGAAGGTTCCTGTGACTGTTCTTCATGTCACTGCAATGTCATCCTATCGAAGTGATGCACATGTCGGTGAGTGGAGTGATACACCATCACCTGATTGTAGTCATTGGTGCCTCCCCGGAGTACCTGATGCTTGGAATGAGCTGATGTTTTCATACCTTCTAACATAGAAAGGAAATATTTTCAGATGATGAATAATGTAAGTGTCTCAAAACCTGTCAAGTTATTTTGCTGTTTAACATTTCCTTTTGTTTTAGAGGTTTAACTATACTGTTGTGGAAAATAAAAAAAGAAATTGTAGAGAACAGATTATTCAGGCTTGCAATGCCCTGATCAAGAAGGTTTTCTGATGACCTAAACATTTCCTGATTCTTTTTTGTTCCTTCAGTGTGTAGGCTGTGGAACACTGCTGATGGGCACATCGAGTTGCTGGGTGTTCTTATTTATTCACCAGCAGCTGCCGGGAGCATTATTTTCTGAAATTGCATGAATTTTGAGTCGCCAGTTACAGTTTTGGAAATTCTTTTTGTATGTATTCAAGAGGGCCGAAATTCAGTCCCTGAGTTGTAGCTTTTTGTATGGTACCAATTTTTGTCTTTTCTTTCCAACTGCGTTTATCAAGGTGTATGTGATGAAAGTTGTTTTTGCTGCTTAACATTTTTGTGCAATTCTTATGTACAGATTTTCTTGATATGGAATTTCGGATAATGAAATTATCTTTTTTGAAGGAGTTTTTTTTTGTTTTCTGCCTCTGCATTACAGTGTGAAGAAATTTCTTAGATAATGGTTGATTTTCCCTGAATAAGAGGGAGAGGATGGTCGCTCCTCTTTGCCCTCTGAATACTGTTTCTTATCTTAAATGTAATTCTAAATTTTTTATATCAAACATTGGTCAAAACTGAGGTTGACTAGACCAGGTTTGTCAACTTAGTGAACTGGGTTTATGACAAGAGAGGGGCCATCCCCTCAATCAACAGTGGGGAGGGTGAAGCTCGTCCTTGGGTGAGATAAGAGAGGGGATTGGGCCTCCCTCCCCCCTTATTCACTTCAACAACAAGGGAAGATTCTTCAACAATGTGAAGGCAGAGGGAGGGGAGAGGCATGCAATGCTTACTCTCCCTAGGGCCTGCCTCTATCCCCTCCGCTCTTCTAAAAGGGATTCTTGCAAGCCCAAGGAGGTAAAGGGGGGGACAGAGCCCCCTAATCCTATCCAACCTACATCCTCTCTCTCTCTCTCTCGCTCTCTCTCTATTTTCTTGTAGGCATGGGAGGGCATTGAGCTCTTCCTTAGCTTCCTGTTGGTAAAAGGGAGGGGGCAAACCCCATTACCAGAGAACAACAGAGAAAGACTCCCTACCTCTTCTCAAAAGAATACTTATTTAAAATCTTACATTAATGTCCAAGTTTATCAGATAAAGACAGCAAGGCCTCTATCTTTTGCAAACAGAGGGAGGTGGGAGGTTCCCTCTACTCTCTTCTTCTTCTCTTTATTCATGGGAAGAAGAAGATCTTTTTTTATTTTTTTGAAATCATTTCGTATTTTTTAGTATTTTATTTTCAATTCTATTAAACTGAGACCGTCATAGTTGGAATTTAACCATATAAAAAATACCACTTCTAGTGACTATATAGTTACTATATATTTGTATTTAAAATTATAAAAAATATTTAGGTGACAATCTACATGAGGCATTTTCAAATAAGTGTTAGAGTATATTGGTCTTTAGTAAGCCATGCAGAAGAACTCTCATCTCTCCACTCCTTTCTCATATGAGGTTATCCCAACAGGTCCAATCTCTCCACTTGTGATGAAAAGTAGGAGGGCATATCACCTTCTCTCTCTCTCTCTCTCTCTTTAGGATTGTTTAGACATTTTGGCTGAATAAAACTATTAGGTACTTTGCTAATACACAAAAAGCTTCAAAGTTGATGATACAGAGAAAAGTTAAACCCTTCAACCTATCCCATACTAGACTAGCCTAACCCGACACTCGTATCCCAAGTTGGGTCCCATAGGACTATAAGAATCAACCACACTTTTATTGGTATCCACGGTGGCCCAATTTTTTACGCTCTCACGGTAGACCAAAGAACCCTTTCTACCTTTGTGATAACTCTTACCTATTTTTATAGATTGTCCCCTTCAGGATTCAAATATATGACATAGTGTTACTCAAATACCAATGTTAGGTACCTAACTAATACACCAAAAGCTCCAGAGTTGATAGAATGTGAAAAACTAGGCTCTTAAACCTATCCTATACTAGGCTCGACACCCATAGTAGGTTGGGCTTTGCATCACCATAATGAAAACATAACAAATTGTTGCAATCCTTTATGAACTTATTGTTGCAATATGGTTTTCTTGTTCTAAGAAGTTTGTTACCTCTATTGGCTATGCAAATAAACTTATTCTATTTCTATGAAATTTATGTTTAGTCACAAACCCTTACCCCCTCCTCTTAAAAAAAAGAAAAAGAAAGAAAAGGGTTATTCCCATTTCTTTCTAGAGGCAAGGGAGGGGCCTTCACCCTCCCAAAGAGGAATGAGCCCTTCCTTCCCTTCTTTCTCACTACTACCCCCAAACAGCTATATGAGAGGGAAGTGAGTTTACTTATTGAACTGGTTGGGTTGGCTGAATAAAAGATCTTTCCAAGTTTTTACTCAAAAGAGCTGGCCTATTGAATCCTGTTCAACCTACCAGGTAGAGGTTAGATTAACTCTATTTTATATAACTATCGGGCCATAATACTTGTTCATATAAAGATGTGAAAGATATATTTTTATATGCTATTTTCAATACAGAATACTGATTGTCATGATAAAAATCAAGTCAAAACTTGTCCATTAAAAATGTTTCTGGCCTGGCCATTTCTGGACTTTGATTTTGCCATTGAAATAGAGAAAAAAGGTAGGAGAAAGAGATGGGAGTTTACCTCATCAAACAGCTGCATTTGTGAGAAAAAGTATTGTGATGAAGTCAATAACAATCATTTCAAACTTAGCATGAGGGTCAAGTTATTTCAAACTTATGAGTGTAGCATAAGAGAATGAGCAAGCACATGTTGCTTCTCCTCACTAAGCTACTATATAAATACTCACACTTCAGCTTTGTCCGTCAACCCCTTCACAGCAATTCCTTCCTTTCATCATTTCTCTTTTCCAACACATGGCTCATATAACCTACAGCTTCCCATATTGGTCTCCACCACCCCCTTCACACCAAAACCCTACTCCCCCACCAGCTCCTAAAAGCCCTAAAATCCCACCTCCAACACCTAATCCTAAACCACCTCAGCCACCGCTTGCACCGAAAAGCCCAATAAATCCACCATTTCCCACACCCAAGTACCAGCCGCCGCCTCCAACTCCGGGTGGAGTTCCACCAGCCCATTCCCACCCACCACCAGCGCCGCCAACTCCTTCCCACGTCTACCCACCGCCACCACCGCATCGAGCTCCACCGCCTGCCCCATCTCCTCAGAATAATACGGTGATAATCATTGTGTTCGTCTCACTTGGGGGGCTGTTTTTCCTGGCTTTCCTCTCTGTGGCCCTCTGCTGCTTCATTAAGAAGATGAAGAAGAAGAATGTTGAGGAGACAGGCGTAGTAGAAGTGGAAGAACATGTGCGAATCCAGGAGGCCATTGTTCCAGGCCCTCACGGTTCACAAGCTGTCTTATTGTCGATAGATGAGGATATCAAAGTCCATGAAGTGATAGAGAAGGCGGAAAAGATCGTCGGCCGTGGAGCTTCATCATCTGAACCCTCACATGGTTCTCACCATTTGCATGCGACTGCACCCACAGAAGCAAGCAAAGCGCACCAACTTGTCGAGCAGAAGGGCTGATAGTCATACTGAGGCCTAATAATCTTGCATTCTTGCTAATAATCTTCTCAAGAGGAGGTTTCATGTTATTAATCTTTGGAAACTGCTGGTGAATTTGTTCCGTATTTTTTATGCATTGTAAATAAAATAGCAGTTTTGATGCTATTGAAAACTGTAGAATCTGTCGTCCATTCCACTTCGATTTCTATTGAATCCATTAACCAAAGGGGCCCATTGTGGATTTTTCAGTTGAAATTCTATAAACAAGAACGAATGATCAAATATAATCAAGTTACCCAAATTACGTATTTCCTGGAGCTATTTCCGTTTTTTTCGTGAGAATCCTTCTATTGGGTAGCTGTGATAGTTGACGCCTAGCCAACCACTTGGTAAACTCTGCATTTTACTTGGATTTCAACTCTTACTTCCCTCTGCAGAGGGATTCATCGAAAAAACCCACAGTTTGTTAGCTCCCACAATGAAGTGGGTACTCCTTACGACCTTAACCTTTAGCTAACATTATGATTAATTTCAAAAGACCTCTGGTTTCCCAAGATACCCTTATTATACCTAACTTACGGTAAATAAGAAAAAATTATCATGGTTCCCAATAATTACCATCTCCCTTACAAGAACCTTGAGGATCTGTTACGGTTATTGCAGTTCATGTTATATATTCTATGTCTCAAGGTCTCACATCTTTGGAACATGCCAGTTTCAGTGCTTATCACATCCCCAAAGAAGTAGAGTTGCCATTGATTAATGTCTTGAAGCGGAGGGTTTAAATCTTCTATATGGCCTCATTCCAAGAACTGTAGTTTGATCACTTCTAACGGCTTGCTACGAATGGAAATTCAATCATGTGTGGCTCACTTTGACTTCCAGCCGATCACGAAGGCTGTGTTTGGAACACAAAAAGTGGAGAGAAAAGAAAAGAAAGAGAGAGAAAGAGAGAGAAAAATAAAAGAAAAGAAAATAGGTTTCTTTTCTCTTGTTTTGGATGCCCTTGGAAAATGAGAGAGAAAGTGGAATAGAAATATAGTTTTGCTTGTTTGTATATAACTGAAAAAAAAATATATATTAGTAAGCTTTAAAATTTTGATTATTAAAATTTTCCTCCAAGTTACTACATCGTTAATTTTCTCCCCAAATTCCATCATTTTGTGAGAGAAAATTTTTTTAACTAAGAAAGAAAGTGATTTTCTCTCTTGTTTTCTTTTCTCTCAATAATTCTCTACTATCAAACAGTAAAAAATACTTTTGTCTTTTTTTTTTTTCTTTTTTGTGGGTTCCAAACAAGCCCGAAGTGTCTTGCTTGTTTATTACTTTCCACAGTCTAGTGGGACTCAAAATACCGATAGACCTTATAGTCCTAACCTCCTTTGGGGGCATCCCCCCTAGCATCGACAGAACTGGCATTTCTTTCATCCTGTTCGAATGGAACGGATAGCAGAACCTATGAAGAGGACATGAAACGAGTAAAAAAAATATGTCCCTTACCCATTCTGTCAATTGCTGCCATCCTTGCACTGGGCTCGGCACTAGGAGACTTCAAAGCATTTCATATAAAACTCTATGCGCATAAAAATGTTCTCAATAATAAAAGATATTGTGAGAGGGAAAATTAAGAAAAACTATATTTTCAGAAAACTTTAGGTAGCTACATCTCTTGGGCCAACAAGTAAGAAAGTTGATAAATTTGTATCCTGCTTATGTATACTGAGACTGAACTGTTTTTCATCTGGGCTATAAATAATTTAAATCGACTCTGGCTGCTGCGAGTTGCTGTGAAAATTTCATTCCTGCTAGCAATAGTAAATAAAGCTCTTTCATTGCCCCTACTAGATCCCGTTTACTCCCTTTAAAATCCTGAGGAATTTTCCTTGTTGGCTAGGAAGTTATAGAGTGTGTCTTCAGTAAATGAAGCTCGTCATGGTTAGGGCTAATATGGCATGCTTCAGAAAGTAGGATTGCTTGCTTGCACGCACGCCCACAAGTTTCTACTTTTGGAAAATTCATGAGGAACGACATTGGCAAGTAAGATTGGGTAACATGAGAACCAAGTCATTTAAGCGTAGGAGTACAGCGTAAGAGAAAACTGGTAAATTGCTTACGGCTGCTCTACTTGTTTCCCTCAGGCTTAATTATATATACAGACACACGCTCCAGTTTCTCCATCCAAACACTTTACACTTTACACAGAGACCTCCTTCCTTCGTCAATCCCTCCTTCTACACCATGTCCACCGTGCAACATACAATCATAGTCGTCGTGTTCGTCTCCTTCGCAGGTCTCTTCGTCCTGGCTTTCCTCTCAGTGGCCCTCTGCTGCTTATTCCTGGAGAAGAAGAAGAAGTACAGCGAAAAAACGGAAGTAGTAGATATGGAGGAACATGTTCGTATGCATGGTGCCACCGCCCCAGGCCCTCACGGTCCACAAGCTGTCATATTGTCGATAGACGACGATGTGCGAATCCATGATGAGCTCGAGAAGAGCGAAAAGGTCGTTCGAGATGGATCTTCATTCTCTGCACCAGCCAAGAGTAGTCAAGGATCGCACGAAGATGTAACTGTGAAAAAAAGCAACGAGCAGCATCAGATTGAGCGTGAAGGCTAATTTGTCGTGTTGATGGGAAAGAGATATGGGCTAATAATCTTCTTCTGTTAATAACTTTCTGAATGGAAGCTGTTGCGGGTTTTATCCTTCCATTGCAGGATTTTTTAAAGTTTCCAAAATAAAGTTAGAAAAATTTACTAATTATTGACTAAATAATGCCAAAATTATGATTCTTTGATTAAAGACAGTGTATCAGACTTTGAAACGAAAATACTCCTGGTTTCGGTTTGACTTTTCTTGGTGTAACCCAACTATTTGATAATATAGTATTTTGGCAGTGCATAACATGTTAATTGTTGCTTCATTTCAGTTCGGAAATAGTGGTTGATCCAACTTCCTTTCAGTTTCGGAAGCAATGGTCCAACTTTTCTCAGTGAGAACTGGTTCCATTTTGGAAGTTTATGACCCACGTTCCCACATCCATGGAAGTTTATGACCCACGTCCCTCCCATCAGCAGTTACAGGAAGTTGATAAGTTTGATAGAAGTTTGGCTTATATATAGAGTGTTTGGTCCCCAATCTAGTTCACTCATTCAAAACTTCAGCTTACACCATTACTAAGAGTGATCAGAGAGCGGAAGAGCCAAACAGAAGCAGAGACTGCCGGTGAATTTTATGGAATCTGATCATATAGAGGGAGGTAAGATTTTGGGCTTCCGTTTAAATTTTATTCAATGAATTTTATGTGGTAATTAGAAATTCATGATTGACTAATAGTTGGTATCAGAGCAGATCTTTGATCCTACGTGTTGGTTCTATGTTAAAGTTATAGTAGTTAGCTCTGTTTCTCATCTCTGTTTTTTAAAAAAAATTATGCGTTCACTGCATGCGACAACGGGGCTCTCGCATTAGCGAACAACGTTGGAGAACAATGGAGCGCCGAAGTCGATGACCATTTTGAATGGTTTGCCAGCGTCGGCGACCATTCCGAACAGTTTGCTAGCGTCGGCGACCATTCCGAATGGTTTGCCAGTGTCGACATCGTACAGAATAGCGTTGCTGATTGCTCACTGTAAGCTCTCTGTACGCTCACCGCGGTGACAGTCGACGACTCTCGCATCGCCGTAAAATGTCGGAGCCGGCACCGGCGACCATTCCGACAAGTTTACCGGCATTGACGACGTTTAGGAACGCCGACGAACCAAGTTTTGCGCGCGGTTGGAGGTTGAAGACGACCTCCAGCATGCAAAACATGTAATTAAAGTTATAAGGTGCATTTGTATATATGAGCGAGTTGGTTCGGGCTGAGTCGTCTGTGACTCGCCGTTCCAACTTGGCAACTGAGTCTTACACCTACCTGACTCGATGTGAATAAAAAAAAATGTCGGGTTGACTCGAACGGGATGAGTTGGCTTGCCGTTCCAACTCACTGATGCGAATCGCCTGAGACAGGACCAACCGACTCGGTTCTCAAATTACATTTTTTTGCACCAATGGGATTTGAATCCGTGCGCTGAAATGCAATGCGGCACCAGTGACCATTCGGCCACTGGCCGTCGTGAGTCAAATGTATAGTATTGTATTTATTTATTTCCTTGAATAGTTTTATGCATTTCTGGCACATAATTAAATGCACGAAATTAAATGTTATGCATAATATTATAGTTTTTAATTATGCATATATTATGAGAATATTTGTGCATAATGATCACTTGTTAGTGTTAGTTAAAATTATGCAATTCAAGCTATTCTCATGAAAAATTCGCATTATGCGATTTAATTTCTAGTGATCCATATAGTTTTTTATTAATTAGAGAGTAGCCACATCATCTTTAATTGTATAAAAAATTATATATTATGATTAGGATCACATAAAGTATATTAGACTTTAATTGTAACTAAGTTTACTTAATATAATAAATTTTATCCCACAAGAATTTTTAATATATTTGAGTTTATTTGTTAGGATAAAATATCAAATTATTCATAATTTACTCACGGGAAATATGACTTCATACATAATTTGATAGTTTTATCATAAAGAAAATATTAGACATTAATTTTAACTAATTTTACTTAATATAATATTTTTTTATCCCACAAGAATTGTTATTATATTGAGTTTAGTAGTTAGGATAAAATATCAAATTATTCATAATTTACCCACAGGAATTATGAATTCATAAATAATTTGATAGTTTTATCATAAAGTTTTATCATAAAGAATAATTGAATATGCTTGAATTAAATTTTTTAGCCCACATGCATTTTTTTATGTCAATAGATTCATTTTTTAAGCATGATCTACATTGGTAAAACATGATATTTCTTCAGGCCTCAGTTTTAACATGAGCATGTAATTTGTAATTTTATGTAGTTCTACAACCTGTCAATTTCTCTGATTTTTGTTGTGATATCCCTGATCTTAAGGGAGATAACTATAAGGTTTGGAGGGAGAGAATTCTTCTTCATTTAGGGTGGATGGACATAGACTATGCTATTAGGAAAGATGAACCACTAGCAATTATTAATACCAGCACTGCAGCTGAAATCACACTTTATGAACGTTGGGAGCGATCTAATCGCCTCAGCATGATGTTCATTAAGACTAGGATTTCTGCTCATATTCGTGGTTCAGTCGATAAGTATGTAAAGGTCAAAGACTTGCTAAAAGCCATTAATGAACAATTTGTCACTTCAAACAAGGCATTAGTAAGCCCCCTAATCATGAAGCTCTCATCCCTCCAGTTCATTAGTATACAAGAGCACATCATGCAAATGAGAGATATTATGGCTCAATTGAAGAAACTCGAGGTTGATATATCAGAATATTTTCTAGTGCACTACATCCTTAATAACCTTCCACACCAATATGGACCCTTCAAAATCTTCTACAATACACATAGGGATAAATGGTCAATTAATAAACTTTTCACCATGTGTGTTCAAGAGGAACAAGGAGAAAGTGACATGTTGGCAACGCATGGAAAGGGAAAATACCAAGCCAAACTGAATGGGAAAGGCAAAATACCCCCCCCCCCCCCCCCCCCCCCCCCCCCCCCTCTCCTATGCTGGAATTAAGAAGGATTCCAAGTGTTTCTTCTGTAAAAAGAAGGGACACATGAAGAAGGAATGCACCAAGTTTCAGGAATGGCCTTGCTGAAAATGTAAAGAGCTGAGCTACATGAGCTGCAGTGTAAGGATGTGCCAGAGGTATGAAATGGCCATACTTGGAGAAACGATCAACCACTACAAAGATACTGGATTTGCCGAACGATGAGGGAAGGCCATCTATGAAGTCCATGGAAATATCTGATCAGACTTATGACAGCAGTTGAAGTGGTTGGAGCAACCCAGCTGGAGATTGGTGATAGAACAAGGAGAAAGTGACATGTTGGCAATGCATGGAAAGGGAAAATACCAAGCCAAACTGAATGGGAAGGGCAAAATACCCCCCCCCCCCCCCCCCCCCCCCTATGCTGGAATTAAGAAGGATTCCAAGTGTTTCTTCTGTAAAAAGAAGGGACACATGAAGAAGGAATGCACCAAGTTTCAGGAATGGCCTTGCTGAAAAATGTAATTCAACCTCATTTGTTTGTTATGAATTTCATATGGTTAATGTCAATATTAACACATGGTGGATTGATTCTGGATCAGCAATCCACATCTTGAATTCCTTACTGGTTTTGTAAAACCTAAGGAAACTAGTAGGAAGTGAGCATAACATCTTCTCAAGAGATAAAAATGAGCTCACATGTGGAAGCTATAAGAACTTGCTATTTAAATTTAAGTAGTGGGTTTGTTTTAAAATTAGATAAGACCTTTTATGTTCCAAGTTTTTTTAGAAACTTGATTTCAGTTTCAAGACTTGTACTTTATGGTTATTCCTTTACCTTTTTAGACTCATATTTCAGTTTATTTTATAAGTCTGATTGTGTTAGGAATGGTATTTTGTCTGATGGTCTTTACAACATCAATTTACAAAACAATGCGACTTATGATTCAATGCATTTTTACACTGGTACTAAAAGAGGTGTTATTAATGAGGATTCCTCTACATTGTGGCACCGGAGATTAGGTCATATCTTCATGGCAAGAATTAAGAGATTAGTAAATGAAGGGGTACTTAATACTCTGGATTTTACTGATTTTGAGACTTGTGTAGACTACATTAAGGGAAAGCAGACTAACAAGTCAAAGAAAGGTGCCCTTAGGAGTTCAGCCATATTAAAAATCATACATACTGATATATGTAGTCCAGACATGGACTCACATGGTCAGAAATACTTCATCTCTATTATAGATGATTACTCACGCTACATGTATCTCTACATGCTTTATAACAAGAATGAAGCATTGATGCCTTTAAGATCATTAAGACCGAAGTAGAGACACAATGTGGTAAGAAGATTAAGATCATGAGATTAGATAGAGGTAGAGAATACTATGGTAGATACACAGAGAATGGAAAAACACCTGGGCCATTTTCAAAGTTTCTTCAAGAAGATGAAATTGTTGCCCAATATACCATGCCTGGTTCTCCGGACCAAAATGGTGTAGCAGAAAGAAAAAAACTGAACTTTATTAGGCATGGTGTGGAGTATACTTAGCAGATCCAATCTTTCCAGGTCCTTGTAGGCTGAAGTACTTAAGATTGTGGTGTATATATTAAACCGAGTTCCAACCAAGGTTGTTCCTAAAACTCCATTTGAATTATGGAAAGGTTGGAAACCGAGTTTGCGACATATGCGCGTTTGGGGATGCCCGTCTGAAGTGAGAATTTATCATCCACAAGAGAAGAAGCTGGACCCAAGGACCATTAGTGGGTATTTCATTGGATATGCTGAAAGGACCAAAGGTTAAAAATTTTATTGTCCATCTCACAACACTAGGATTGTGGAATCAAGAAATGCAAAGTTTCTTGAAAATGACTTGATTAGTGGGAGCAATCCAACTCGGAACATAGTTTCTGAGAAGGATCATTCAGAATCTCAACCTTCTACCTCAAGTGAAAGATTGATTATTGTTTACAACACTCCTCTAGTACAAAGTGGTGTTGAACAATCAAATTGAAGTTCCACAAAATGCTGATGACATTCTAGTAGATCAGGTAGTTCTAGAGTTGCCAAATACTTTTGAACAACTAGTTGAACCACATACTTCTCAAGAATATGATGGTACAACATTAAGAAGATCTACTAGACTAAAGAGATCAGTAATTCCTAATGATTATGTTGTGTATCTGCAAGAATTTGACATTGGAGCCGAAAATGATCCCAAGTTCTTTTCACAAGCCATGAGTTGCAAAGAATCAAAATTATAGTACAATGCTATGAAGGAAGAGATAATTCTATGAAGAATAACGGAGTCTGGGATCTTGTTGAGTTGCATAGTGGATTTAAAGCCATTGGATGTAAATGAGTCTTTAAGACAAAGAAAGACTCATTAGTCAACTTTGAGAGATATAAGGCAAGACTCGTTGCTAAGGGATTCACATAGAAAGAAGGAATCAATTACACGGAAACTTTTTCTCCAGTATCTAAGAAAGGTTCATTGTGCATTATTTTGGCATTAATAGCCCATTTCGACTCAGAGTGGCAACAAATGGATGTGAAAACAACATTTCTCAATGGAGATTTAGAGGAGGAAGTGTACATGAAACAACCTAAAGGATTCCCCTCTAGTGATGGTGAACAATTGGTTTGCAAGATAAAAAAATCATTATATGGATTAAAACAAGCATCCTGCCAATGGTATTTGAAATTCCATAATGTAATTTCTTCATTCGGTTTAGCAGAAAACATTATGGATCAATGTATATAACTGAAGGTCAGTGGGAGTAAAATTTGTTTTCTTGTTTCATATGTGGATGATATTTTTCTAGCAACCAATGATAAGGGTTTTCTACATGAGGTGAAACAATTTCTCTCTAACATTTTTTATATGAAGGATATGGGTAAGGCATCTTATGTCATTGGCATTAAGATTCATAGAGACAGATTTCGAGGTATCTTGGGTCTGTCTTAGGAAACCTGTATTAATAAAGTGTTAGAGAGATTTCAGATGAAGGATTGTTCACCAAGTGTAGCTCCTATTGTGAAGGGTGATAGGTTCAATTTGAACCAATGCTCGAAGAATGACCTTGAAATAGAATAAATGAAGGACATTTCATATGCTTCTGCTGTTGGAAGCCTTATGTATGTTCAAGTCTACACAAGACCTGATATTGCATTTGCTGTTGGAATGTTAGGACAATATCAGAGTAATCTAGGGTTAAACCACTAGAGAGCTGCAAAGAAAGTAATAAGGTATCTTCAAGGAACCAAAGACTACATGTTGATGTATAGACGAACGGACAATCTAGAAGTAATTGGTTACTCAAATTATGACTTTGTTGGTTGTATTGATTCCCGTAAATCAACATCAGGATACATTTCTTGATGGCCAGTGGAGCAATATCATGGAGGAGTGCCAAACATACTTTGACTGCCATGTTGACTATGGAAGCTGAGTTAGTTTCCTATTTTGAGGCTACTTCACATGGTGTATGGCTTAAGAGTTTTATTTATGGGCTTAGAATTATGGATTCTATCTCTAGGCCATTGAGTATTGCGACAATTCAGTTGCTGATTTTATGGCCAAGAACAACAATAGTGGAAGTCGAAGTAAACACATCGACATAAAATATTTTGCCATAAGAGAACGTATTATAGAAAAGAAAGTGGTCATTGATCACTTAAGCACTAAATTAATGATAGTTGATCCTTTGACTAAGGGTATGCCACCGTTTAAATTCAAGGATCATGTCGTGAATATGGGACTTAGTTCCATTATGTAATTTTTTATTGTATGAACAATGTTATTTTAGAGAAATTCTTAATTATTGTGATGTTTTTCTCATATTTATGTGCGCCTTAATTTTGAGAAAAGTCATCTGTGTTGGACCAAGAATAAACATAGGGTTTATTCATAAAGTATAAGAAATAAATATATTGTAATACATGGAAGGTAATACTCGTTATCAGAGGACCTATCACCATGATTCATGTATTTATGACTTAAATTCAGATTATCGATGGGATTCAGATTACACTAGAAGTGTGGACCAAGTGGGAGAATGTTAACTATTGCTTCATTTCAGTTCAGAAGGATTGGTTGGTCCAACTTCCTTTTAGTTTCGGAAGCAATGGTCCAACTTCTCTCATGGAGAACATGGTTCCGTTTCGGAAGTTTATGACCCACATCCCCACGCCCATGGAAGTTTATGACCCACATCCCTCCCATCGGTAATTACAGGAAGCCAACAAGTTTGATGGAAGTTTGCTTATAAATAGAGTGTTTGGTCCCCAATCTCGTTCACTCATTCAAAACTTCTGCTTACACCATCACTGAGAGTGTTCAGAGAGAGGAAGAACCAAACAAAAGCAGAGACCGCCGGTGAATTTTACGAAATCTGATCGTATGGGGGGAGGTAAGATTTTGGGCTTCGGTTTAAATTTTATTCAATGAATTTCATGTGGTAATTAAAAATTCATGATTAACTAATATAACATAGTACTCTACCATAAAATAACATAGTTATTCGTTACTATTTATTATATATTTGTGTATAGTGTCATTGATAAATAATAAATATTATTTTTATGAGTCCATAGCTAGCAAAATATGACTTATTGTGAATAATTTATTATTGGGGTGGGCAACTTACAATTTTATAGCTAATGACAACCTATCTGGCTAGAATAGTAAAAATAAATGTCACTCTCTTTATTTGTATCTTGCTAGAATAGGAAAAATAAATGTCACTCTCTTTATTTGTATGTTATTACAGTTCCACTTTATTCTATAAATTATGTTTTTGATATCCTTTAAGACATAGTCAAGCTAAAATCTATTGTACTCTTGTGAATTGCAACTATTTCATAACATAGTATTTTGGCAATGTATAACATAGTATTCCACTATATAGTAACATAAATATTATTTACTGCATAAGATACTAGTATTATATATTAGTTTATGGTATTATTACTAAAGATTGGAAATTATTCTTAGAGACTTTTAGGTTTTTACCCAACTTTTTAAACATAATTAGACAAGTGACGAACTTTTGAACTTATTTAGAAAAATACCCAACTTTGAGTGGTCAATTGCATATGTGTCAAAGTGACAAGTATGCTTTGACCGATTATGTGTCGTCGTCATGACACATCAGTACTCGGTGAGTCGAATGATTCGTCAACTGACACATCATCTTCCACACATGCCATCACCCATGTAGGATGCCACATCATTAAATACTTTGACACATCATCATGCAATGTCATCACACGCCACATAAGCCCTCGTCGACCTTCTTATTTTTTTTTCATTATCTCTCTCTCGCCGCTCTCGTCTCGACTCTCCTCTCCTCTCCTCTCGCCCTCTTGCCCTCTCATTGTGCCAGCTATTGCCGCTGCTCCCCACTGCTCCCTTATTGTCGCCGCTCGGCCTTGACCTCGACGCCCCCTCTCAATCACCCTCTCAACCTAGACTTCGTCTCAGCCATGTCTCTCACTCTTCTTCTCCGTTCCCCTCTGTTCATCCTCTCACTGCACCCTTTCTCAAAATCGAAGCCTATCATATCATCTCCTCGCCACCCCCTCTCTCAAAGCCGAAGCCTATCATTTCCTCTCAGTGCCCCCTCTCTTAATACCCTATCATTTTACTCTCTCACGACCCCCCCTCTCAAAACCAAAACCCTACTCATCCTCCAAACCTAAATTTCAGAAGCCAATTTAGCTGGGTGATTTTTTAGGGCTTTTGTTAATTGAATCTAATTATTGTGTTTAATTATCACATTGATTTTAATTTAGGTATTTAATTACTGTATTGATTTTTTGTGTGATTTACTATTTAATTTCTGATTTTTTGTTAATGAAATTTCTGTCAATTACATATAAATTAAAGTTATTACTAAGTTTAATTGAAACTTGATTGAATTGATCTCTGCATTTAATAATTTTTTGTATTTAGTTTATGGATTCCTATGCCATTGAATGTTGTATTTTCTGAAGTTGTTAGTTTAATTTTAGTTTTACTTCCGAATTACGAAGTTGCAGTTTACTCTATTGAGATAAGATTTGCAGGATTTTCAATTGCTACTTTTTTGTTAAATAAATTTGAAGTGCCATGGAATGATCATGCCATGTGGTGAAGAGATTTGGGTATTAAAAGTATCCACCACATGGTTTTTTTTGTTTTGTTTATGTGTTCATGTGTTTGCCCTAGTTACTAGGATGAGTACAAAGTCTGATTAAGAGTAGGTTGGGTAATGGAGGGTGGGTTGAGTCCAGTTCAAACTAGGCTGAGTCGCCTACACGCGTATCCATTAGCCAACGAAACCCGACCCCCATCACTAACGAGTTATGGTTCGTAGTGACTGTGAAGTCATATGGCTCTACCAGGGGTGTTTGATGAATTTGGACTTAGGTATGTTTTTGCATTATTAGGACTAGTCATATCCTATGGAATTAGTTTGCTTAATTTTTAAATGTTATAGAATTTTTTTGAATTATTTTGAAGTTCTATTGAATGATCCACCACATGGTATTTTTTTGTCTATGTTTTATTGTGTTTCCATGTGTCCTTAGGGACGGGTAGAGAGTCTGATTAAGAGTAGGTTGGGTAATGGAGGGTGGGTAGAGTCCAATTCAAACTAGGCTGAGTCGCCTGCACGGGCTTCCATTAGCTAACAAAACCTAACCCCCATCACTGACGAGGTACGGTTCGTAGTGACTGTGAAGCATATGGGGCTCTACTAGAGGTGTTCTGTGAATTTGGACTTACGTGTGTTTTTGCATTGTTAGGACTTTGTCATCTACTATGCAATTAGTTTGATTAATTTATAAATGTTATAGAATGTTGTTGAATAATTTTAAAGTGCTATGAAATGATTTTGCCTTGTTGTAAGGAGATTCAGGTGTTATAAATAACCACCACATGGTATTTCTTTTGTCTATGTTTTATTGTGTTTCCATGTGTCCCTAGGGATGGGTAGAGAGTCTGATTAAGAGTAGGTTGGGTAATAGAGGGTGGGTTGAGTCCAGTTCAAACTAGGTTGAGTTGCTTGCACGGGCATCCTTTAGCCAACAAAACCCGACCCCCATCACTGACAAGGTATGGTTCGTAGTCACTGTGAAGTCATATGGGGTTCTACCATGGGTGTTTGGTGAATTTGGACTTAAGTGAGTTTTTGCATTGTTAGGACTAGTCATAAAAATGAGGACTTAGGTGAGTTTTTACATTGTTAGGACTAGTCATAAAAATGAGGACTTAGGTAGTTTATTTGTATAAATAGACTCTTACTAATCTATGTAATTTTTTTAGATAATATGGCATCATATGTTGGGTTCTTCTATCGATAGAATGGAAAATTGATGGAAAAAATTGGATATTTTGATAGTTATGACGGAGGTCAATCAGGAATAAAAAAAATTGCAGTTTCGACTAAGTTTAGTGAGTTCTTAGTAATGATGTACGGGGTCATGAGGTGAGATTGTGATACTCATCCAACAATTATTAAGGCCAAAGTTCCATTTTCTGACTGGGTTTTTATTATATTTAATGTGGAAGATGATCTTGATTTGATTAAATTATTTGAGATGGCTTCAAGTAATCAATCTATGGTTGAGATTTACTTAGAAAAGAAGGTCTTAAATAAAGAGCCCAAGGAAGGGAAGGTACGAGGAATCATAACTTTATTGGTGAAACATCCTATCTCCAAGAATTACCACGTACATTTGATGATACAACCTAGTATTTATGTTTGTATATTTATGATATGAATTGTAATAAGTTTACATGGCTTGTTTTTAAGTAAAAACTATTAATTATATAGGTTTAATAGACAAGGGCGTGAAGTGGGATTTTTGAATCCCTTGCCTATTGCATCACTATCTGAGTGTGGAACATCTTCTCCCTTGTAATTTCTTATACCTTTTCGTTGTTAAATGTGTGATATTTATGCTATCCCTACCCAAATTTTTATATTTATTGTTGTGTGTATTACAGGTTGTTAATGATGATGATAGTGATAGTTTTAGTGACAATGATATTGATTTATAAGATATTGAACGTGATGTTAGTAGAAGTGTGTCAATTGCTATTATTGGAAGATGGGCCCATGCCCACACGATCAAGGAAGACCCACATATCTAAGAGTATTTTAAAATATGCAACACAACCAAGGAAGACCTACATATCTAAGAGTATTGTAATATGGTTCCAATCCCATAAAAAGTAGGAACCACCATGATTACCACAAGCTAGCATCCTTATCACATAAGTTAGAAGATCAAGGGACCCACAAAGATAGCCACGAGCTGACATCTTTATCTTATGGTCACATCCTCATAGAAGACTTTTAGTTTGAGTTATGTTGTTTTCTATTTATATTGAGTTATTTAATTTTGCTGGGACTTATCTTTAAGTATTAGAGTTTGGGTGTAATTGGGACAAAGGTAGTTTTATTGTAATTGGACTTTACTACCTTCCTCTATTATAAATAGAAATTCATGTACTTTGATTATAATAAGTCAATGAAGTATTTATCATTTTCATAAATTCAACATGGTATCAGAGTAGGTTACGTGAGTTGACTCGGTCAACCCACAGAGATAATGTGATCCTTTTCTGATCTATTATTTTAAGCAGTTTAGGTTTCGTATTTATCTTTTGTTTTAGTCCTTACACCTAATAGTTGTTTTATGTTTTTCACCTCTATACTGAGCTTTTCATATTGCAAATTATATATTGACGAAAATATATTTGAGTTTAATTTCCAAGGAAAATTTATTTTTTTCAATCGGAGTTATCTACAAAGAGAAATCGATATTTGAAGAAGCAAAGGTCAAATTGAAAAAGAGGTTCGAGTAGTAGCAAAAAGTTTCAACTTCCAAGGTACTTTATGCTATCAATAACGATACTTTATATGGAGAATTATATATTAAAAGAAAGATATGTAAGTCTATTTTCTTACCTATTCAACCAATTCTCGATCTGAATTTTCTATAAGAAGATATTGATCTTGGAAGAGTCAATGGTCATGCTGACACAAGGAGAAAAAAGTACGTAGTTCGGCCACATTATAGTGTCCAAAATCTATCAGATTATTAATCTCAAAATAAGTATAATTTATGAAGAAATATTATACTTGGATGAAACATATTTAAGTCTAGTTTCAGAAGGAGAATCTATATTTAAAGATATATTCATATTGGAAGATTCAAAGGTCATGCTATTATCCAGTTGCATTGAAAAATCCGAATTTAAGCCGATTGTTTTGCGTCACTTTTTGAGTTTCTATATCAGGAAAATATCTTACGTATCCATGGTTTGAGGGCTTATTACTAAATTTATGCTATTTGGGCTTATTACTACATCTATGATATTTTGTTCAAGCTGGGATCATTGCCATTAACTCCCAACTTGAGGGGGAGAAGTAGAAGAAGTACAAGAAAGAGGTATTTTATTCCATATATTGTGAATAAGTTTTATGTGAAAAAAATATTCAAGAAAGAGGGAGCATAAAAGATGAAGCTTTTGCTTCTAATAATTTTTTTTTGCATCAGATTATTTCATGGGTCCTTTTACAAGGTTTATTATTTTGGTTCGTGTTATATGGGCCCAAGCCCATTTCAGTTACAACTATTGTGTTTCTTTGGATGAGACATTATTATTGAAGAAATGGTGGCCTCAGTATACTTTCTCATACCATCCTTTATTTGACTCTCATAAGTATCTTTGGGCCAACCCTTATTGTAACCTTATGAGTGTTGTTATGGTTGGGACACCGTGACGGAGGAACTTATTTCTACATCTATGTTACCCATTAATTTCTACATGAGAGAGTCGGTGCTCGGGTTTGGACACCGTGATGAAAGAGTTTATTACTACATCTATGTTACATCACTGTGATGGAAGAACTTATTACAACATATATGTTATACCCCATTTAATTGGCATTTATTACTCCTACCACTTGAGAGTCGTTGTTTTGTGGAGGGACACGGTGATGGAGGAGTTTTATTACACTTATCAGCATTGTGTATAGACCCACTACCTATAGAAGATAGGAGTGTGCTCCAACCTACTAGAGTATGGAGCAATGTCATACGACTTTGAGTGATTTTACTCTCACTTATTTTATGCCAGTTGGGCCTCATGGAAGAGCCACCAACGCGAGGGGGAGTGTTGAAAGATATAGAGGACTGTTATTTTATACAAAAAGATCATATACATCATTTGCAACAAGTTGGGAGTTCATTATGTTCTCTCACCACCAACTCGAGGGGGAGTGTTAGAAGATGGGCCCAAACCCACATGACCAAGGAAGACCCACATATCTAAGAGTATTGTAAGATAGGCCAAACGACCAAGGAAGGCCCACATATCTAAGAGTATTGTAAGATGGGCCCAAGCCCATAAGAAGCAGGACCCACCATGATTACCATGAGCTGACATCTTTATCATATAAGTTAGAAGATCAAAGATAGCCATGAGTTGGCATCTTTATTTTATGGTCACATCCACATAGAAGAGTTCTAGTTTGAGTTATGTTGTCGTCTATTTATATTGAGTTATTTAATTATGCTAGGACTTATCTTTAAGTGTTAGAGTTTGGGTGTAATTGGGACAAAGGTAGTTTTATTATAATTGGACTCTACTACCTTTTTCTATTATAAATAGAGGTTCATGTACTTTGATTATAAATAGTTGTTGACCATGAAGGGGATGAGATATTCAAAGTCAGGGTTCGTAGTAACATTGAAAAAATAGATGGAATTGGGTACCTAGATATATATCAAGATGCCTGGGAGGTTAATACTAGATGTATCAAAGATGTTTCTAAAATAATAAATATTTCAGACTCAACATAAAATGATATTAATGTGTGTCAAGTATTTGAGGAAAAGTCCCAAATGCAATTTCTTTTAGAAAATACTCAATTGAAAGACATGTCGAGTATAAGACATTGAGGTCTAGCAGTTATGATTGTAAAATTAAATGTGCCAGTGATGGCTGCCCTTGGAGTGTTTTTGCATCATCTGATCGAAGGATTCATTATTTTAAGATAAGAAAGTATGGTGGAGATCACACTTGTGTTAATACTTCTATTCATCGTGATAATCATCAGAGTATATCATCTTTCATTTGTAAAGTCATTGTGCCAACTGTGAGGACACAATTTACTTTGACTCCTAATGATATTCAACATATCATAAAAGATAAATATCATATCTATGTCACATATGACAAAGCATGGAGAGAAAAGGCGAGCCTATGAAAGCAATTTATGGTGATTGGGTTGAATCATATTATTTTTTGCCACAGTTTTTAGATGCAATAAATAAGTCGAATCTAGCTAATGAATATATACTGTGTTGTAATGAATTTGACCATGAAAGAATATTTAAATGTGTATTTTGGGTATTTGGGCCATCCATTGCAGGATTACAATACTTTAGACCCCTTATTAGTGCTGATGGAACACATTTATGTGGAAAACATTTTGCATGTCTGTTGATTGCTACTACTCTTGATGGGGACAATAGTCTTTTTCCTCTAACTTTTGCTGTTGTTGAATCAGAAAATCAAATACTTGGGAATGGTTTTTAGCTTATCTAGATCATTTTTTTAATTCTAGGAATAATACCATTTACTCTAATTTCAGATCATCAAAAGGGTTTGATAAGGGCGGTCCAAAGAAAATTTCGACCTCCAGGATGCTTTCATCGTTTTTGTATGTGTCATTTAGTTGCTAATTTCAAGAAGATGTTCAAAAATAAAAATTTGGCTGCTCTCATATGGTCTGCAATAAAGAAGAAAAATATTATAGAATTTGATCATACAATGGAGTTGATTGGGCAACAATGTGAGCAAATGAAGGAATTAGTGACCGAAGGAGAATTGAGTTCTGAGTTTTGGTCATTGGCACATGATGGCAATGTTCGCTATGGTGTGATGATAACCAATATGTTTGAGAGCTTTTATAGTGTTCTGAATGGTGCTAGAAGTCTTCGAATTCAAACATTAGTGGTATCAACCTTTTATAGATTGAATACATTTTTTTGTGAAAAGACATGAAATTGCAGGAAAGATGACATCATTATGTACTCCCTCTGTTGATGTTTCTCTAAAAAATTAAGCTGGATACAACAAGAGAATGTCATGTATGTCAGCATCATGATGATGTGTATGAAATGTGTGTGGATCAGGAAAGGTTGTAACAAGTTGATTTAGAGAAATGACATGTATATGCACCCACTTTCAAATGGAAAAAAATTCCTTGTGCCCATGCCATTGTAATGTGTGGAAAAATTAATTATGCTTTCAATAAATTGTGTGACCTTTGGCATACAACAATAACATATAGATAAACATATTCAATTAGATTTTATCCTCCTAAAAATAAACTCTATTAGCCTAATATGGGTGTACGAGTTTGTAAACGTATAGAAATGGATAAAGGAGAATGTGGTACCTATGTCTGTAGTAGATGTAAACAATCGGGGCATAATGTTAGAAAATGTCAAAACCTACCAGTTAATGCCCCAACAAGCACTCCATGAAGTAGCAATCTTGGAGTGCTTGTAAATTTAAATATTAATATTGATAATTGTCTTTTATTTTTTGGTATTCTATATATATATTAATCAATAGTTTTAAATTTTTTCATTGTGTAGTCGTTCTTAGTGGAAGTTGTGGTAATGCCCATGTAGTTAAGCTAATTGGACTCTAGGTATATATTTCATCTATGTTGTTTTATTATTTTTCTTGTGAAAATTGTTTTTATTTGCTCTGACACTTTTTGTACCAGCAACTTTGGGGACAAGTACTGAACTCACCTTCCTTTCTTACTTCTAGTTACTATGTTGGGATACATGGTTCTAGGTAAGCACTCCTATTTTACATACACCAGAGACAAAATTCAGTTTTGATATGAAGCAACAACAGAATACTCAAGTTTTTTTTGGGATTGACATTGGCAGGTGACTACCTCACCAAAGTGTCATCAAATCCAGGTGCCGGTGATATCATTTCATTCGCCTTTGCAATGTTCAAGCAAATAAAGGTAACTTGAACTCAGGTGTGCTTGACTATTGATTTTTCGTTTGGTGCTTGAAAGCAGTGGTAATGATTCTTTTCATCTGTTTCCTTAAGCTCATCAAAAGGCATGCAACAAAGATATTCTCGTCAGTGATAATCTCCACAATTTTTTTATTGTTCTCAACTGCCATTGTTGGGTGTGTAATTGCACTGCTGAAACAACTCAGGTATCATGCAAGTGTTTGCATGGATTATAGTCTTACATTCGATAGTGGCTGGGAACTTGTCCCAAATTCGTAAACCTCTTGATTTAGTTTGCATGTCAGAGACATGCTTAACGAGATGTTTCAATAACGACCTTGACTTACTCAATATTGTACTTAGAGCTTGTTGTTTTCTTGTATTAGACAAGCTATGCTACTGATCCCTATATGTTGACCTAAATTGAATGAGAAATTTTTATATTTACTATTTTTTACATCTTTGGGTACATGTAATTACTATTTGTATCATCCTGTGACTAAGTCTCTAGTCAACTATTCTTTTTTATGGGTTATTTGTTGCATTTTGTAGTGAAAGAAGAAGCGTATGAGGACTCAAGAGGAAACACCGAAATATGAGGCAAAAATCGAAGTAGAAGTTTTGTTGGGAAGGCAAGATGGATTTTCTCATTGTCCAGTACTCACTGTGACAGGTAGAGGGGATTTTGGTTGGAGCCTCACTATCTTGTCATTGGTGACAATCTGTTTTGGGAGAGGCTGTCTTGTTGCCTTTTAGTCAAGTCATTTAGCTCTAGGCTAATAAACTATTATGACTGATAGAAACTACACACACACACACACACACACACACACACATATATATATATATATATATATATATATATATATATATATATATATATTTCATGGTTAATGCTTCAATATAAACCCTTGTTGTCCAAACACTGTTTATGAGAATGTCGTTGGTAATTGATTATTGATGATGTTATCTACTTGTCTCGGCTCTGGCACTCCTAGTTTGACATCAACACCACATGATCTCATTTGGTTACTAATTATATTATTATCCAATAGAGCTCTAAGTACAGTACTCAACTTTGTGTTGTGACTGATCTTCGGATTCTACCATTCCTTTCTGGGTTGTCTTTGATTAACAACGTAATATTACCAGCCTGGGACTATATGATTTTCAATCCCAAAAGTTGTTGCTAATATCCCGTAATTATTGTTGGAGTCTTTGCATTGTTTGATTTTCATTCTTAGGCAGAAGTTTCACTCATCTGTGTGTCAACCGATTTCATGCTCGTTGGCGGAAGTTACTATGTTATTTCATTTCAGGAAGATTATGTTGATTTTCAGGACTCCATGGATTTAGCTCATGGAGGAAAAGAGAAAATGGCTCATTGGGAGAAAACCAGAGAAAAAGAGGTTATGGACTTGATGTCCTAACCCTCCCCCTGAAGCTCTATTTATAGATTAATGAAACTATTGTATTACAATTATACCCCGGAACTTAGGGTTTAGGGTTTAGGGTTTTAACCCTGGAACTTTAACCTAATTATATCAATGCCATCTCTATGAGATGACCCTTTATTTACCATCCTGCCATCATTGTATGTGGCCTTTGGGCCTTCTCCTTGATCTATGGGCCTTAAGCCTTTCTTCTACTTCTCTTGGAAGTATGAGCCTTCCATTGTCTTATGGGCTTGGGCCCATCTTCTAACAAACTTGGATATGTGTGCCTTCTTTGGTCGTGTCTTATCTTCCAATACTCCCCCTCAAGCTGGAGATGAGAGAACAATATGAACTCCCAACTTGCTGCAAATGATGTATAAAATATTTTTTGAATAAAATGGAATATCTTCCAATATGCCTTCATCTTCCAACACCCCTCACGCTGGTGCTCGCATTCATGATGCCCAGCTGGCATAATATAAGTGAGAGTAAAATCACTCCTAATTTCCAAGACATTGCTCCATACTTTAGTCTTAAGTCATGCTGGATGTAGGGTACACTCCGTCTTCTGTAGGTAGTGTGTCTATCGGGATTGTTTTGAAGTGTCCACCTCCACCACCGTGTCCCTCCATAGGACAACGACTCTCAAGTGGTAGAGTAATAAATGACATTAATGGGGGGAAGTGGGCTTATTTATCATGGTGTCCCAATTCGGACACTGACTCTCATGGTGTCCCAACCATGATATTTTTTAGAGTTAAATAAATGATGGTGTCCCAATCCGGGCACCAACTCTCATGGTGTCCCAACCGTGACATTTTTGAGAGTCAAATAAATTATGGTATGAGAAAAGATGTTGAGGCCACCTTTTCTTTAATAATAATGTCTCCTCCAAAGAGACACAATAACAATAACTGAAATGGGCTTGGGCCCATATAACACGAACCAAAATAATCCTTATAAAATTGACCCATGAAATAATCTAATGCCGATATCTATACGAAATAATATGCTAACCAAGGAATAATCTGTTAATTCTTCAAAATAATAATCCAGCTAGAGAAAAATTTATCGAATCATGCCGAGTCAAATAGTAGACCAATATATCCGAGTCGCTACAAAAATATGTTTAAGCTTTGGTCCAGACATGTATACCAAGGCAAAAAATAAGTGGCCCGAGTCAGATTGACCCAGACCCGAGTTGACTCGGTCTAAGTTGGCCTAGGTTGACTCGGTAAGGAACAGAAGTCACGCTCGAGTTGGCAAGTTCACGGGTTTGCTAGGAATTTGGACGATCTGGTTGGGCTAGAATAGGCACAATAAAATTTTTGAAACTTAGGAAATCTAAATAAAGCAATAGTACCTTCTTCCTCCTCGATGCCGAAGGACTCTCGACAGAAACAGAACTCGAAAGGCAACTTTCCCGTCAGCCAGCAAGATTCCAGACAGAGTGGACTTTTCGAAAAGACTTCACTCCAGAAGAGACCTTCTAGAAATATCATATAGAAACTTCCAAGCCAGAGACTACCGATTCTGATATCAAACAGTAGCAGAAAAATAAATATGGAAAACAGAGGAGTTTCTGAAATATGCTTTTAAACCCGGCTACAATATCATCTTCTTCCCCGCAACGTCGAACAGAGGCAAATTAAACTTTCTTTCTCCCCCTCTTTGGAAGCTATAATGGACAACAACTCAGTAACTCAGTGGAGGCTAGGGTCGTCGTTTCCTACGACACCAACAAAGATGAACAACAACGTGCTTTCCGAGCAGAGTGGGCTTCTTGGTAGAATGATAAATCACGACTGCAATAGAATGGCGATATTCATAGCAATAGCAGAACAATGATAATAATCAGAAGTATGCTAGTAGATGTAAGTCTTAAACATGAATTTCTAATAACAACGTGAAATTCATTATGAATTTCTAATAACAACATGAAATTCATTATGAATTAAACGGAAGATAAATCATACCCCCTTCCATACGCTTCAAATTCCTTCGCTCTGTTTTCTCGGTGCTTCCGATCTCTTGGCACTCACGGCGATGGCACTGAACTGAAAGGGAATGAGAGTGTCGAGACAGGGGACCGAAAACCATACTTAACCGAAGCCAACCTCCCATCAAGGTTCATGGCTTCGTGTTACTGAGGGAGTTGCAACTACCAGAAATTTGAGACCACACGTTTAAGAAAACCGTTTCTCATAAAAACAGTTTACATTCTCCCACTTGGTCCAAACTTCTAATATAATTTTAAACCCATCGATAATCTGAATTTAAGTAATAAATACATGAATCATGGCGATAGGTCCTCTAATGATGAGTAGTATCTTCCATGTATTACAATGTATGTATTACTTATACTGTATGAATAAACCCTATGTTTACTCTTGGTCCAACACAGATGAATTTTCTCAAAATTAAAGTGCACATAAAGATGAGAAAAAAACATCACATTAATTTAAGAATTTCACTGAAATGTTCATACAATGACAAAATTTACATAATGGAACCAAGTCCCATATTCACAACATGATCCTTGAATTTAAACGGTGGCATGCCCTTAGTCAAAGGATCTGTGATCATTAAGTCAGTGCTGACGTGCTCAATGACCACTTTCTTTTCTTTAACACGTTCTCTTATGGCCAAATACTTAATGTCGATGTGTTTACTTCGACTTCCACTTTTGTTGTTCTTGGCCATAAAAACAGCAGCTGAATTATCGCAATATATTCTTAATGGCCTAGAGATAGAATCCATAATTCTAAGTCCAGAAATGAAACTCTTAAGCCATACACCATGTGAAGTAGCCTCAAAACAGGAAACTAACTCAGCTTCCATAGTCGACGTGGCGGTCAAAGTCTGTTTGGCACTCCTCCATGATATTGCTCCACTGGCCAACAAGAAAATGTATCCTGATGTTGATTTGCGGGAATCAACACAGCTAGCAAAGTCAGAATCTGAGTAACCAATGACTTCTAAATTGTCTGTCCGCCTATACATTAGCATGTAGTCTTTGGTTCCTTGAAGGTACCGTATGACTTTCTTTGTAGCTCTCCAGTGGTCTAACCCGGGATTACTCTGATATCGCCCCAACATCCCAACAGCAAATGCAATATCAGGTCTTGTGTAGACTTGAACATACATTAGGCTTCCAACAGCAGAAGCATATGGAATGTCCTTCATTTGTTCCCTTTCAAGGTCGTTCTGCGGGCATTGGTTCAAATTGAACTTATCACCCTTCACAATGGGAGCTACACTTGGTGAACAACTTTTCATATGAAATCTCTCTAACACTATACTAATACAGGTTTCTTGAGACAGACCTAAGATACCTTGAAATCTGTCTCGATGAATCTTAATGCCAATGACATAAGATGCTTCACCCATATCCTTCATATCAAAATTGTTAGAGAGAAATTGTTTCACCTCATGTAGAAAAGCCTTATCATTGGTTGCTAGCAAAAAGTCATCCACATATAAAACAAGAAAATAGATTTTACTCCCACTGACGTTTTGGTATATACATTGATCCATAATATTTTCGACAAACCCGAATGAAGAAATTAAATTATGGAATTTCAAATACCATTGGCGGGATGCTTGTTTTAATCCATATATTAACTTTTTTAACTTGCAAACAAATTGGTCACCATCACTAGAGGGGAATCCTTCAGGTTGTTTCATGTAAACCTCCTCCTCTAGATCTCCATTGAGAAATGCCGTTTTCACATCCATTTGTTTCATCTCTAAGTCAAAATGGGCTACTAATGCCAAAATAATGCGCAAAGAATCTTTCTTAGATACAGGAGAAAAAGTTTCCTTGTAATCGATTCCTTCTTTCTGAGTGAATCCCTTACCAACGAGTCGTGCCTTGTATCGGTCAATGTTGCCTAATGAATATTTCTTTGTTTTAAAAACCCATTTACATCCAATGGCTTTAAATCCATTAGGCAACTCAACAAGATCCCAGACTTCATTACTCTTCATAGAATTTATCTCTTCCTTCATGGCATTGTACCATAATTCTGATTCTTTGCAACTCATGGCTTCGAAAAAATACATGGGATCATTTGCGGTTCCAATGTCAGATTCTTGCAGATACACTATATAATCATCAGGAATTGCTGATCTCTTGAGTCTAGTAGATCTTCTTAATGTAGAACCATCATTTTCCTGAGAATTAAGTGGTTCAACTAGTTGTTCAAAAGTGTTTGGCAACTCTTGAAGAACTTGATTTATTGAAATGTTGTCAGCAATTTGTGGAACTTCAATGATTGGTTGTTCAATACCAGTTTGTACTTGAGGGGTGCTGTGAACAATAACCAATCTATCACTTGAGGTGTAAGGTTGAGATTCTGAATAATCCTTCTCAAAAACTATGTTCCGAGTTGGATTCCTCCCACTGATCAAGTCATGTTCAAGAAATTTGCATTTCTTGATTCCACTATCCTAGTGTTGTGAGATGGACAATAAAATCTGTAACCTTTAGACCTTTCAGCATATCCAATGAAATACCCACTAATGGTCCTTGGGTCCAACTTCTTCTCTTGTGGATTATAAAATCAACGTAAAAATCAAATCAACTGACATAAAAAACATTGCCTGTGGGCTAAATATTTTTTAATTCAAATAGATTCAAGATTCTTTATGAGTAAACTTGATGATAAAACTATCAAATTATTTATGAATTCATAATTCCTGTGGGTAAATTATGAATAATTTGATATTTTATCCTAATTAATATACTCAAATATAATAAAAAAATTCTTGTGGGATAAAATTTATTATATTAAGTATAATTAATTACAATTAATTTTTAATTTTTCTTTATGATAAAACTATCAAATTATTTATAAATTCATAATCCCTGTGGGTAAATTATGAATAACTTGATATTTTATCCTAACTAATAAACTAAAATATAATAAAAATTCCTGTGGGATAAAATTTATTATATCAAGTAAAATTAGTCACAATTAATGTCTAATAATCTTTATGTGATCCTAATCATAATATATAATTTTTATTAAGTTAAAGATGCTGTGGCTACTCTCTAATTAATAAAAATTATATGGATCACTAGACATTAAATCTCATAAATATATGAGAATAACATGAATTGCATAATTGTAACTTACACAAACATGTTATCATTATGCACCAAAAATGCTCATAAGATATGCATAATTAAAAACTATAATATTATGCATAACTTTAATTTCATGCATTCACATATATGCCAAAAATTGTATTATAAACAGTAACAGGAAATAAATTTATAATTTCCTATATACTGAACAGCAAACGGCCACTGGCCTAATGGTCACTGGCGCAAATAATTTCCCCAACACGCGGGTTCGAATCCCGCCGGCACAAATTCAATTTATACACTGATTCGGCTCGGCCCAGGAATGGCGAGCCAATTCAACTCGTCCGAGTCGACTTGATTTTTTTTTTTGAGTCAACCCGACCTGAGTCCTGGTTGCCGAGTTGGAACAGCGAGTCGCAGAAAACTCGTCCTGAGCCAACTCGATGGTATTTAAAAAAATACCTTATAAATTTAATCAAATTTGTTTGCACGCCTGAGGTCGTCTTCAACCTCCAGCCGCGCGTAGAAGAAAACTTCGTCGGCGTTCTTTCAAGTCGTCGACGCCGAAAAACAGGTCGGAATTGTTTCTGGCGTCGGCGCTGCGTCTCCGACGTTCTCAGGCGTCACGAGACAGCCGCCACAGTGAGCCCACAGAGAGCGTACTGCGACAGCCTCCTTCGGCGGTAGGCGCCAGCAACCGTGCGGAATGGTCGCCGGCGCCGGCATCATGCTCGACGCTGGCTGTCGCCGATGCCAGAGCCCCGGCGCCCACAAGCCTGAGCGCGGAATTTGTTTTTTAAAAAAAAAAAATAGAATAGAGACCGAACAAAGTCTCTCAGAATTGAAACGCTGGATCAGAGGTCTGCTCTGATACCAACTATAAGTCTTAAACATGAATTTCTAATAACAACATGAAATTCTTTATGAATTAAACGGAAGATAAATCATACCTCTTTCCATACGCTTCAAATTCCTTCGCTCTGTATTCTCGGTGTTTCTGATCTCTTGGCACTCACGGCGATGGCACTGAACTGAAAGGGAATGAGAGTGTCGAGACAGGGGACCGAAAACCACACTTAACCGAAGCCAACCTCCCATCAGGGTTCATGGCTTCGTGTTACCGAGGGAGTATCAACTGCCGGAAGTTGCTACTGCCAGAAATTTGAGACCACACGTTTGAGAAAACCGTTTCTCATAAAAAAGGTTTACAGTAGATTCATGAGGAAGACCAGTCAAGAAAATTTAGATAAAAACCACAATTAGTAAGTTATTGGAACTGCTCCGTCGTGATATGATGATAGTGGCAGAATTTGAGCAAAGACAGAGTAGCGGTAGAAGAAAACTAGTTGTAAAATTAAAAAAATAGAAGTATTAACTATGAAAAATTAAAAAACATGATTTAATCAAAACATGAAAGCAAAAAAACCAGTGCACAAGACTAAAGAATAAAAGAGAGGAAAAAAAAAATTCTAACCCTAAACGGAGGAGAATGAATCCTGAAAAACCATAGTCGGAATCTTGAAAATCAAAGCTTTGATACCATGTTGATTTTTAGGACTCCATCTTTTACATCTCTTGGATGTATGAGCCTTCCTTTGTCTTATGGGCTTGGGCTCATCTTCTAATACACTTGGATATGTAGGCCTTCCTTGGTCGTGTGGGTTTGGGTCCTATATACCAATAGATTATTTCCAATCTTGATCCAATCTTGCTTTGTTTGGAAAGATTTCTAGCTATTGCTAAATTGTCCCTGCTATCATTCCTGTAATCTACCATCAATCCAGAATCGATCTTAGTTTGATCTTCTTGTTGTTTCAGTGGTTCATTTTTCTCTGCCACAAAAATAGGAGGGAAGCAAGAATATTTTCTACCAATAAGAGAGGTGCTAGTTCGAACCAATGTCCCAAGCTTGGAAGCTCTTATCTGAGCCACTCTACTGCATCAGACTCTAACAAGTCAACTCGTACAAAGTCAACTCAGACCGGGTCAACTTAGATTCGGGTCAACCAGACACGTCCCACTTGCTCTTTGCCTTTGTTATACGGGTTTGGGTCCCGAGTTCTCTACCGATTCCTCCCGTGAGTAGGTGTGACTCATTTATTTACTCGGATTATTATTACCCAGTCAACGTATTATTTGGTGCACAACTTTCAGATGGACTCTCTGAGGTTTATTTCATTTGTCCTTATTAAGAATTTTAATTATTTGGTACGTGTTATTTGGGCCCATGCCCATATTTGTTGTTGCTATTGTGTCTCTTTGACTGATACATTATTATTGAAGGACTTCTCTATTGCTTATTGTTGTCAGCATTAGTTATCCTAATGAAGAAGAAAACACATCGTGGGTCCCTACATATTATCTTCCGGTGGTTCCCCATTACCTCTTTTTCTCCATGAGCTAATCTATGGAACTCTGAAAATCAACAACCTCAATTGGCTCTGTTGTAGCTCTATCTACCCTTCCTTCAATTGTTCTTGCATCACAAGAGTCCCTACCTAGGTCACCCAGATGTCGTCCACTAATTTCTCAATATTAGATAATTTGTTAGTAGAGGAGGATGTAGCTTCTTCATTTTGTCTCCTCTTTGGGTATTCGAATTGATCCGCTTGAGGCTTCGAACTTATCTTGTCTCTGGATCTAACTCATTGAGGGCCGTCTCTCTAAATAGAGTCCTCCTGAACCCATTAACCTCACCATTTGCGGAAGCCAACTTGCTAACCTTTGTTTCCCCAATGGACATCCCATTGATTCCTTATTTGAAAAATCAACTCTACTCCATTGGAGGAAGACTATGATGGCTTGAGCGAAGGAAAGTTCATCCGCTCTACAACTAATAGCTACGTTGGCCATCCGATTGGCCATGAAGTATCCAAAGTTAAGTTGTACCCCCTAAGTGATCTCCCACATCTAGAATATATCGGTGATTGTAAACCTCGAGTACGTCCTTTCCTCAAATTAAGGACATGAGTGCCAACTTCCATAATGACACATTGAGCCATCGTGAGGTCCTTGATCTTGACCACGTAGGAGCTTCCTGCCTGCTTCCAGAAAACTAACATGATGGCGTCCTGAATGTTTTGAGGGTAGTTGAGGTGAAGATCAATAGGCCAATTTTCCTTCACATATCGGGTCATCCCCATGAATGTAGTCTCGAGAAGGTTTTTCAATTCCATAGAATGGATTGAAACTATGGCTTTCTTCACATAAGAAGAGATCTTCAAGTTGTTTGGCTCGAGTTCTTTTATCTCAAGGTTCGAGTAGAAGACCTTCACTAGTAGGGGATAGACGAGGTCATCCAATTCAAGCAACCCCATGTAGGAGGGAAACATCCTATCAAATTCATCAATCTTCCTCATGCAAAAGCCCATGTCGATTTGTACGGTTCGACTTTGCTCTTATTTAAAAAATTTGAGAAGTACCTACCTCATTGTTGCCTCATTCAGAATGTTCCTGCCATTTAGGGATGGGGTTTGCATGTCTTCAATGATTTATAGTTCCTTGGATGGGGTTTTCTTCTTAGCTATGACATTTGTGCACACCATGGTGGAAATTGTTTTTTTGAGAGACGGAGAGGCTGAAGAGATTTTTAGCCTCGGATTTGAATGTGAATCGTTAATAAGTCGGAATGAAAGGGAGGAATAGGGCTTTGGAGCTCTTAGGAAAAGTTGGAATAGGGTTTTGAAATTATTTGGGGTGAAGATATCGTTAATGATCAACCATACTGCGTCGATTGATCGATCACCCAATAGGCATTGATTAACCTATGTAGAGTGACAAAAATATAATCTTTTGATTTCCCCTTTACTCTTTTGGTGCTACTAAGGTGGGATGTGTTCATGAAGTTGATATTTTTCAACCAAAGTGGATCAAGGTGGATTAATTATTCTTGGTTCTCCCCAAAGCTTAGAGAAATGATCAAATCTTAATGGCTTTGTAAAGATGTTCGCTAATTAATTTTTAGTGGGGACTCAATTCTAATAACCTTGGTCTGAACCAACTCTCTGATAAAATGATTCCTAATCTTTGAGTGTTTTGAGTGAGAGTGGTTCTTGCTGTCAGAGTGGTTCCGTCCACTCTTGTAGGCGGTAGCTTTCCGCACCTAACAAATCGGTCTTTTGGGTGTATTGGCTAGCCGATGTCATGGTATCAGAGTTGGGCACGCCACATCCCACGTTAGAATCTCGTGAGAGGTAGTAGAGAATGGGAGGGGAGGTATCAGAGTGGTTCTGTCCACTCTTGTAGGCGGTAGCTTTCCGCACCTAACAGATCGGTCTTTTGGGTGTATTGTCTAGCTGTTGTCACTTGCTTAGTGTTGTGGTCTCTGACCATGGACCGAGTGATTTGATGATGAGAGAGGTCATTTGAGGGATCTTTGTTTACACCCTGACGTCCTGATCTACTAGGGCGATCTATGGTTACGGATTGAGTACTCTCGGAATGGAATGGAGAGGAGATGGATTGAAGAACGATGGATGACCAGGCTCGTCAAAGGGAGTCTTGAACCTTGGGTTCGTCAAGGAGAACACCGACCCTAATTAGGTTAAAATTCTGCTTAGCTTATCATTCCCTTTCGTTAGCCTCTTAAAGCAATCATGCCGAAGCTCGAGATGTAGTTTATTACAATAATGCCATTCATGGCTTACCTACTAGCAAATAATGAAACAAAGAAACATATAATGCCTAAGGTACTTCACTGCTCCCTTGAGTCACCAACTCATCCACGTCGCCTCTGGATGACTCGTCTTGCTATGGAGTCTATAACATCACTCCCCCCTTGGAGAAAGAGTTTGTCCACAAGCTCAAATGTAGGGTAGACGTGTTTAAATATGTCTAGATCTTCCCAAGTGGCCTCTGTGGCATTTGTGTGTTTCCACTGAACTAGTATTTCTGTCTTGTCTTCTAGCTAGCGTGCACTCAAAATTTTGGTGGGTGTGAGATCAACTTTACCGTCTTCAATAGGTGGTAAGGAAGAAACTGAAAATGGTGTAGAACCTTTTAATGGCTTGAGAAAAGTGACATGAAAGACGTTATGAAGCTTGGACTCTAGAGGAAGATGTAGCTAATACGCTACCTGTCCCACACGCTGGATAACCTGGAGGCGAAAGCTTGTGCCGAGTACCCACAACTGAATGTTGATGGTATGGCTGGAGACATAGCCATACAAAATCTCCCTGATTGTACTGAATATCACGGTGATGCTAATCATAATAAGCTTTCATACGTGCTTGAGATTTTTAAAGACATTGGCCAGCAAATTCCAGTAATTGGTCGCGATTGAGAAGGGCTTGGTCAACTGCGTCCACTCTGGTGGACCTCTGAGTATACGAAAGCAGTTGAGGGGGATCCCTGCCATATACGATTTTCAAAGGTGTTGCCTAAAATGCTGTGTGAAAAGAGGTATTATAGCAGTATTCCGCCCAAGGCATTCCACCCATCGTTTAGGGGTGTCCCCCACAAAACACCGTAAATATATCTCAATGGTGCGGTTCACCACCTCATTCTGGCCATCTGTTTGAGGATGATAGGAGGAAGAGTATTTTATTTTGGTACCAGATAACCGAAATAGATCTCTCCAAAAATGACTTGTAAATACCACATCACAATCACTGATAATGGATTCCGGAATGTCGTGGAGACGAACAATATTTGCGAAGAAAACTTGAGTTACTCGCGCTGCTGTATAAGGATGCTCCAATGGTATAAAGTGTGCATATTTTGAAAATCGATCAACCACACGAAAAGAATAGGCTGGCCTGAAGCCTTAGGAAGTCCTTTAATGAAATCCATAGAGATGTCTGAACAAACCTGTGTTGGAAGATTTAGTGGTTGCAGTACCCCAACTGGACTTAATTTTTCTGCCTTGTTCCACTGGCACACCTGACACTCAGCCACATATGTTGCAATAGTGGCTTTCATCCCTTCCCAGTAAAAATCTCCCCGTATCTACTGTAATGTCTTAAGGAGGCCCTCATGAGTGCTGTCATGGTATGATAAAACTACGATGGCTACCAAAGGGGACGTGGAAGATAAATATATGCGGTGCTTGTATGATGTTGTCTTGAATTGATCAGTGGGAGGACATTGTGCCCCCTGCAATTTTTTCCATCAACTCCCTCATTTCTGGTGTGCTCTGGTGGTCCTCTTTGATTGAATCCAGCAAGAGAGGTGTTGGGTGACTAATGGCAGCAATGTGTGTTGTCTCCTCTGACTGACGTGATAGGGCATCTGCAACTTTGTTCAAGGCGTTGGCCTTATGTTCCACAGTAAAATCAAACCCCATGAGTTTTGTAATCCAATGCTGTTGTGGAGAAGTTGAGATTCGTTGCTCTAATAGAAACTTCAAACTGTAGTGGTCTGTGCGGATGATAATGAAACGTCCTCATAAATACGACCACCAATGACGGATTGCCTTTGCTAGGCCAATTAATTCCCTTTCATAGGCTGGTCACTTATGATGATGAGCTACGAGTTAGTGGCTGAAGTAGGCAATAGGGTGGTGAGATTGTTGAAGTACCGCCCCAATCCCTCCTCCTGATGCTTCACATTCCACCACAAAGATATCATCAAAATCAGTAATTGCAATACCAGAGTTGTTGCCAAAGTTTGTTCGAGTGTTTGGAAGGTTTGTTCCGAGGTATCATTCCATTGGAAGTCATTGCGTTTGAGGAGATTTGATAGCGGAGTTGAGAGTGGCACATAATTGTGGATGAATTCGCGATAGTAACCTGATAAGCCCAAAAATCCTTGTAATGCTGAAATATTTCTTGGTTGTGGCCAATGGATGATAGCAGAAATTTTTTCCGGATCCCCTGTGACCCTGTTGATGTAATGACATGACCAAAATAGGCTACTTGAGGGTGACCAAATGAACACTTGGAACGTTTTAAATATAGATGATGAGTTCTAATAAGTATGAAAACCAGCCGTAGATGTTGTAAATGTTGATCCCATGACTTGCTGTAGATTAATATATCATAAAAAAAACTAATTTTTTTTAAGATAGGCACTAAATACCTCGTTCATTAACGCTTGGAACATTGAGGGAGCATTGGACAGACCGAAAGGCATGACGATGAATTCAAAATGGCCATGATGAGTACGAAAGGTTGTCTTCTCTATATCCAGTGGATACATTTGGACCTGGTGAAAAATTGAGCCCCATATAATTCGTCTCATAATTAATCCACTACTGGTATAGGGAACTTGTCCTTGACCGTCTTGGCATTTAATTCACGGTAGTTCAAGTATTGTCATGTTTCTTGACCAATAACACTCGATAGGAGAAAGGGGACGTACTGTGTTGGATGAGACCTTGTTCGAGCATGAGGTGACATTGACGTTCAATTTCATCTTTTTGAATGTGTGGGTATCGATATGGTCGCACAACTACCTCTTCGGATCCCGCCTTCTAACAAATCCGGTGGTCACAATGTCTCAATCGTGGAAGAGACGTCGGTTCCTGAAAGAGGTCTATAAAGTCCTCCAATAAATTTGCTAGAGTGGTAGGCGGACACAGTTCCGGCTGAAGTACGTGTAAATGTGCTGGGAGGTGTGCCTTGCAACCCTATAATGTGACCTTGTTGCCCTCTAGCTCAAAGGTCATGGTTAATGCAGCGAAATCCCACAAGATTGGTCCCAACGTTTGGAGCCATTTAATCCCCAAAACCATATCAAAGCTTGCGAGTGGAATGATGAGAAATTCTGCTAAAAATGGTTTACCTTCAATGGAGAACATATTGGCCTTGTTGATCCCATAACTTTGAACTTTTTCTCCATTAGCCACCGAGACAGAAGTTATGGGTCGAGGTTGTATGGGTAGCTGTAAATGTTTGGCAACATTGAAACTCAAAAAAATATGAGTGCTGCCCAAGTCCACAAGACTTAGTAGTGGTTGCTCACTGACTAAGGCGCACACCTACATGGTAGTGGTGGACTGGAGTCCTGTGATGGCGTAGAGAGAAATCTTTGGTTCCTCCACTTGTGGCTCTTTGACCTCTGGAACTTCTTCCTCTTCATCAATAACTTCCAACCAAAATAATTTCTTACATTGATGACCCAACGTATACTGCTCGTCACAATTATAACATAATCCCTTGGTCCTTCTCTCTTCCATCTCGACTCTGTTCAATTTCTTGATAAATGCTGGTTGAGAAGGACTCGACTTAGGGGTTTGAGAAGTAACAGAATTAACAGTATTACACCATGGTAGTCCTGTGTTGTGGGCGCCAACAGTATGTCGTCCCCCTTGCCATGTAGGCTTGCGCGACTGTATTTTGTGTTTGTCCTCTAATACTCTGGCCAAATTCATTGCTCTCGCTAAATCCATAGGAGCAAGGAGTTCCACTTCTAGGCGTAGGGACTTTGTCAAGCCTGCTGTAAACAGACCTACTTGTTGGTCCACCCTCACAACCTTGCTGGCTTGACCAACTTTTCTTGGAATGCTTTTTGATACTGTTCGACAGTACCGGTTTGGTGCAGCAACACCAAATCCCCTAGTGGATTGCTTTGAGCCGGTGGCCCAAACCAGATTGTATACAAATCTTTAAATTTCTGCCAATCTCAGACCCATTAAAATTTGAAAACTCCAATTTGGTGTATCTCAGAATTGTCCCTCCTCCGAAACTAATATTTCCTCATGGCATTGGATGCTCTGTGCATCCAGCATAATGTGGCCCTTGCCTGGTCGCAGGGCTTCTTTCCCCTTCCCGTGGGTTTGAATTTCTTCCCCCAATCATTTCATATACTCTGTGAGATAAAACTTCAACTTGTAAATTTACCTGTTGAGAGACCCTACTGTCCAACAACGCAACCAGACGCTCCTTGGTTTCTTCTTGCCTTGCTGCCAATCTAATTTCACTATGTTCTTGCTCTACGTGTATCATCTCTTTGATGTTAGCTAGCAATTCTGCGTTGTTAGATGACTCTCCCATACTGAGGAAAAGTTGGAATAGGGTTTTGATCAAGAAATGTTATGGTAAAGTTTTCTATGCACAAGAAAACGGTTTTGTCTCTACAAGTAATTATATAAATTTTTTGGCTTTACTAAATGATCAATAAATACTTTTATAGCTGAAATAATAACTTCTAGGTAAATTAAATTATTAAATTTTATTTATTTATATGTTTAATATTTTATGACAAGTATCTTTTAAAATCAATTATTTAAACTAATAATTATGTTTTATTATTTTATAATGTCTTTAAGAATTCTACAATTTTACAACCTAAAAATATTTTTTTCTAAAAAGACTGCTTATCTTGGACATAAAAAATTTCTTCTTCAATGGTTGTCTCACATTGAATAAAGCAAGAAGAACTATTCGTAACGAAGAAACTTGAAATAGTTCCAAAAAGATATCACAAAAAACTAAATCATTACTGGATCAAAAATTGATTCTTACTTCGGGATGATTAGAGCTATGATGTAAATTTTTCTATTTTTTTGGAACAAGAAAATGTTGAAATGGTCACTCATCTTGAGAAAAAGGGTTTGAAAAATATGGTAAAATTTCTGAATGGCTGAATATATAAATTAAATAAAGACAAAATTATTTTATAAAAATAATTGGGATTAGAGACTAGAGAGAGAGAGTCTATTATTTATTAATTACAAATGATAATTTTATAATTAGAGACAGTGGTGAGGGATTGACGTAAGCCCACGCGGTGTGCTTAGTCGGATTCTTTTTTGGGCTCTAAACTTCCTTTCTATTGTTACATACTATTAAGCTTTAAGTTAATAAAATAATAAAAAAAAATTTAAAATAATAAATTATTTTTTAGTATAAAAAAATCAGTAAAATGATATATGAACATAATAACTATAGTAATCATTATTTTAATAAGAAAAGTTGAATCTCTATTTCGACAATAAAAATTTAAGGATAAGTTATTTTACAACGTAAAATTAGTAAATTTATTGGTTTAAAGTTAAATATATTTCACTTTATTTAATTTAACACACTCGTTTTACTTAAATTAATATGATAATAATAAGTTTTAAATATAATATTATAAATTTATTCAATTAGTTCAATTAAATGATTGTATTTATATAATTTTTAATGGATTTCTAATCATTTTAAATAATAATACATTCTTTACTATTATAGAATATTTTATAATATGAAAATATAATTATAGTATAAATATAATATTATTTAATTTTTTTTTAATTGTCCAGGGGCTGCATTAGGGGTTACAAACCAAAATAAATGAAATCAACCACAAACAATTACGTTAATAAATATGAAATCAATGGTTTGATGTAACGTGAAGGTTTCCAAGATTGCTAGATCAACGATTTAACATAGAGACTAAACCTTTGATTTTGGAATGAATTTCACTGCCACCTCCTGCCCCTTCAATTCTCCCTTCTTAGCCCAAAATGCCCCCGCCCAACCTCTTCGCCCAATTCATATTTAGTGAAGAACTGCTTTGAAAACCCTAAGTTCTTATCCAACCCAACCTCGCATTCTTCCCCTTCAGGAATCGAAGCTTCATTAGGCTTCACGGAACCGTGCCTGCGAGCTAGCAGTGCTTTTATGTGCTTCGCAGGTGATGGGGGCGGAAATGGCCGCTTGAAGATTCGTAAAGGGGTCGAACTTCGGCTAGAATTTGCTGGAGAGCTATTGAATGCACTGGGGAGAGGGCTTGGGCTTAAGAAAGGGAAATTGGAAGAAGGTTTGTTGTTTCTGAATAAATAATGAAAATCTTTCTGACAGGCTGAACATGCGGATAGAAAGAAAATGACTGGAAAAACTCTTACTGATATATTGTTCTTAGCCAACTTGTGAAACAATTAAGAAAATGGTTGTCTCTACAAGTTTGAAAATTTTTTTCAAGTGTTTTTACCCAATATCAATATGTTGTTACTTTTGTAAATGACTACTCTCATTTACGTGGTTTTATTTAATAAAAGATTGTATATAATTGTTTCCATATTTCTACCATTTTGTGAAATGGTGTGTATGCAATTTTATGCTCAAAGGTTTTTCAATCTAACAACACTAGGGAATATCTATCCTCAAATTTGTCAACATTTTGTATAGAAAAAGGGCATTATACAATAAACATCATGTGCGTATATACCACAACAAAAATGGTAGCCAAGAGGAAGAATAGGCACTTGTCAGAGGTTGCAAGGGTCATTTTAATCTCCATGAATAACGCTCAATTTTTTTTGGCCACATGCTGTTCTTACTGCATGTGCCATTTACTGTTGTCAACAATGAGACTCCCTTCTTTGTTTCAGCTCCATAGAAAGAAATTGTTTCCATTAATTCCATGTGTATTCTGGTATATTTTTTTCGTACTGTCTGTCTCTTGAGGGAAAAACACTTGATGCATGCACCCTCAAATTTATTTTTTGGGAGTACTCAAATTCAAAAAGGTTACATTTGCTATCATCCACTTTAAGGAAAACACTCACCTCTGCTGATGTGTCACGTTGATTACTTGTGCAGCTACTACAATCCCTTCCCAGCAATATAAAAGTATTAATCGTATATTGTACTCTAGGTGAATTGGGATCTTTTTTATGTAAAAAATTATTTACTTTGGTTCTGCTTGTAAAAATCTGAGAGGAATTCTGCTCGTACTGTAAGCATACTAACAATCATGGGAAGCCATTATTTTTTTTCTTTCTTTTCTGCATCTTTTCTCTTATCTTGGTGCATTATATGAATATGAATAATAAATGATTTTTCCAGTTGGCACCTGCTGAGCCTTTTTTCTTTTTTTGCCTATTCTTATGATTTTTCACAGAGACACATCTTGGAAAGGTTAAGCCTCGAAGTCTGGTAGGTTCGTGTCTTGGTGTTCTTGGAAAGCATTTAGAGGACATTGTGGGAGAACTTAGTGAGATTGTTGAATCATTTCCTTCAGATACTAAGGTAGGAAAAGTGAACCTCGTTTTCATATTTCTGAGATCCTTATATGCAATCTTTGAACTGCCTGTACCCTGTAGTGAGAAAGCTTGTATGAGATACTCCTGTTTTATCTATATGACTTTCACATATCTCAATCTTTATGTGTTTAATTCTTCAAAAATTACCAGTCATGATTATTAAATGCGGTCTTGAACTATTACAGATGGCACTGGTGGCTATTGCTAGGAGAAGAAAATTATTGAATGATCAACTTCTTATGACTTTTTAGCTGAAAGTTCCTGGGAAATTCTAGATATCTCTGGAGCTGATGTTACTGATCTTGGCCTTGGAAAAGTAGTAGAATTATGCAACAATTTACGAGCTGTTGATATAAGTACCTGGCCTTTTCTTGCTTTGGTTAGCATATCAACTCTTTGGTAGGCATCATCACTTTTTTTTTTAACCCGCTTGAATTATTTGGTGAGCTTTTAATCATCGCTGTCTTTTTCCCTTGAATCCTAGTTCTGATGTTCAAACAGCCGGTGTCAGAGAATTATGGAATTCGGTGTTTCCAAGTTATTTAAGCATTGCCATCTATTGGAAACATTAAGATGGGGGTACTTTCTCTTCTTTTGTATTATGATTGGTTTCATTATCTTTAATAGTTGAGAATTCTGGAGAAGATAATCTCCACGATCTTACCCTTGGTCACTGCGTTGAACTGTATTTTGTATTATTTAACAGGAGAGAATGGTGTGCCCACATCTGCAACTATACATATGCTGAAGGCAATATTTGGAAATAGTTTTTGCTTTTACTAAGAACATGAGGTTATTGTTCGGACGGGTATTAATGTACATGTGTGTGGATTTTATCCTTTTAGATTAGATTGTTGCAGCCTTTGGGTTTTAACTAGATATAAACTTTATAACAGGCAATGAAAAGAAGTTAAATCCAATGATTTGCAGAGGGTGTCCCAACAGCAATTTTACTGCACGTAGTTGTGTGTACATGTTGATGCCAAAATTGAAGGATGTTGAAGGAGATTCTTGGGAGGAATTAGATAGCACTGACATTACTGATCGTTCCCACTCACTTCGTTGGCTCATATGGGTATGCCCTTCACTCTTAGTGAGCTTTGTCATTTACCCATTGTAAGATTAGCAGAGTGATATAGAAGAAACAAGAAACATGGAAAAAGATGTATGCCTAACGATATTACTTGATGGTTGATGAATATCTGATTCAAGCTTGTAAACCTTCATGTTTCCCCTTTGACAGCCAACAATTGAAGATCGCTTGAGGCAGACTTTGGCAATCGTATTGTAGTTAACCCAAAGCCATCACCTTTTGGTTTTCGAGGGCTGAAAGTTCCACCAGAAGCCTTCTCTGATGTGGCAATGGATGAGCAGGTTGTTAAGGATATTGACCCTGAGACATGGGCAGTTGGAATTGTGCCACAACCTTCAAAGGATGTAATTAGGACTGATGATTCTGCATCCAAGGAATTATCTATGGCTGAGAGGTTTAGACTGGCGTTTGTGGAGAGGGATGAAAGATTGGCACCCAAGAGAGCTAAAAATGCAAGACAACATAGAAGGCGTGCGGAAAGAGAGTTGTTGATGTCTAGTACTGACGCCAAGTCCATTGCCCTAAGTGACCTAGGCTCGGCACACTCATAGATAGCAAAAGAAGAATTTTGACTGGAAAAGCTATGTATACCCTTCTTTATTAACGTTAAATCATTGTCGTTGTTTCTATATTTCTACCTAAAATATGCTGCATATATCTTCAGATGCAATGTCAAAGATTTTCCAATTGGGAAGGAAATCTGAGGAGCGGGTTTCGATGAAGAATCAAGGAGCGGTAGAAAATGAGGACGAGGAAGAACAAATCGCAATGCCTAAGATTTTCCAATTGGGAAGAAAATTTGAGGAGCGGGTTTCGATGAAGAATCGGAGCACCTGAGTTAAAAGGTTGAACTCAGAGCAATTAAGGAAACCATCATGAACCTTGGTTGTACTCAATATTTTATTCCTTAAGAACAATTAAGAAAAATATTTTTCCCTATCCATGTAATTGGCTCAAATTCAGTTCACAGGCCATTCCTTTTCATAAGCCTAGGAAATAGAAGACTAAATTCCCAACAACCCAAACTTATAAATTAAGGTCGTAGGCTCCAACCTGCATCGGGGTAGTTAAATTTTTGTCTTCATTGATTTCTTGCTAAGCTCCTTCAAGGCAGTCGAATAAAACACAGCCTGAAAACCAAAGCCAGCTCCACAAGATAGTCCTTCGTTTTTCCTGCAAATTTTTTCTCAATAATAGTCCTTCCTCTACTTCCCCCTCAACTGGCTAGATGATCCTTCCACTGGTTTCGACTTGGAAGTAATTGTCCCAAGCCCAGGGCGCACCATCATATCCTCCCACTTTCATCTAACAGGATTAGGAAGATTCTTGTCCCTGTTTGACAAAAAATCCAACACTGCAAGCAAAGGAAAAGAGATCAACAGAAGCCTTCCAAGTCAATAAAGAAAGGTTATTCATCCTTTTCGGTATCTTCCAACAAACAGGACTTGGAATTGTTGTCTCAATATCTGATAAGTCTGTCTTTGTTTCATGGTATTATGTATCACCCAATGCTCAAAAGAAATGAAGTTAAGACTAAAATGTTAACACCAAACTCCTTATCAAAATTCTTAGCCCTTCATAATATCTGTAAATCAGTCTCTACATTCTATTTTATAGAATGTGCCCCTCATATGACTCCACGGTCAGAGCACTCAAATAGCACACAAGAGAAAAAAAGAGCGACATTGGCAGAAAGAAACAAAATGAGGGGGGGAAAACCATGAAGCCAAAATCTTTAGTTAACAATCAGTTCTGAACTATTAGAAAATCCTTCAGTACAAATCTTTTTCACCTCAGAATCTTCTGCTTCTGTTTCCCTTTCTTCAGCTTCAGTTCTTTTCCTTTGAGGAATTGCCTGAAAGAATTAACTCTGCCAGTCTTTAGTTTCCAAGTATTTGAGTAGAATCTCTACCACTTGGTTCACAGATAAGAAAACCATAAGGAACAGTTCTGAAATGGAAAATTGTATCACACAGACTTTCAATGATTCATGTACTTACTACATATCAATAGATTTAACATGTGTAATCAAAACTAGAGAGTTATATATACATGCATAGCAAAGCTAATTAGAGAACCAAAGAGTTTACCATATTGATGCATGTATTTTGGTAACTGAACCAGATAAAAGGCCTCATCATGGTGATGAACTATGGGAGCCAACAAGAGGAAGAAGAACCTTCACAGACACCAATTTGGCCACTAGAGAAAAAATGTCAACAAAATCCAAACATTTAGCTACCAAACGAGCCTTATATCTCTTCAGGGAATCATCAGAGTTAAGCTTGATTTTATAAACCCATTTGCATCCAATGGTATGTTTATCAGGAAGCAGAAGAGTGACAGTCCAGGTGTTGTTTGCTTCCAGAGCGTTCAACTTGTTACGCATAGCCAACCTCCATTCAGGACATTTCACTGCTTGGTAATAGTATTGAGGTTCAACCTGAGAAGATAGACTGAGCGCAAAATGTTTGTACGAATCAGAAAGGGCATGGTAAGAAATGGAGTTAGGGATTGGATAAGACGGAGAGGGTGAAGCAGATGGAGGAGAACCAACAAGTAAATTACAGTGATAATCCTACAAATAATGAGGTGGATGAGTCTTCCGAGTAGATTTTTGAAGAATAGCACCAACGGATGAGGAAGGAACAAGTGTGGGAAGATCATGAGGTGGAAGATCATCAACTGAAACATCAGAAATAACTGGTGAATCATGAATAGGTGAAGAATCAAGGTCGGGAAAAGGATGAGTTTGGACGGAGGAGTGGGGCAGAACCAAATCAGGAAAGGGAAAACGTAATAGTATGAAAAGGAAAGGTAACTTGATCTGAACCTGTAATAGTATGAAAAGGGAAAACGTCCTCATGGAACACGACATCTCTTGAAAGAAAAACCTGTTCGGTCTCCACATCATAGAATTTATAACCTTTCACACCAACTAGATAACCAAGAAACACACAGACCCGAGCACGAGGGTGGAACTTAGTGCGATGAGCAGCTAAGGTGGAAGCAAAAGCTAAACAGCCAAAGAATCGAAAAAGAGAATAATCAGGAGATGTGTTGTAGAGCTAATGAAAGGGTGTGTTGTGTTGCAAGAGAGGAGAAGGATTTCTATTAATCAAGAAGCCGCAGTAAGAATACACTCTGTCCAAAAAGAGACTGAAATGCAAGATTGAAAGAACAAGGACCGAGCCACATTCAAAAGGTATTGATGTTTTCTTTCAACAACTGAGTTTTGCTGAGGCCGTTCAACACATGAAAACTAGTGCAAAACTCCTTGAGCTTGAAAAAATTCAACAAAAGATAACTCAGGTGCATTATCAGATCGAAAAACCTTGATTTTGGCATTAAACTGCGTAGAAACCATGTTAAAAAACCGCGGGATCACAGAAACAACATCAGATTTAGTCTTCAATAGATAAATCCAAGTAAATCTAGAACAATCATCAACAAGACTTAAGAAAAAATGATGACCAGTATAAGAAACAGTTTGATATGGTCCCCAAATATCACAGTACACAAGATCAAAAGGAAATTTTGACAAATGATTATGGGATTCAAAAGATAGCCTACGTTGTTTAGTAAGAGGACAAATATAACAAGGATCTGATTTATGTAATCTAGTTACATCACAGTTCAACCGATCTTTCAAGAAATTAAGTCTCTTAAAAGAAATGTGTCCTAGCCTATTATGCCAAACATGAGCAGAAACATTGTTAACAAAAGCATGAGAAATAGAATTTAAATTTTGAGCACTAAGGATATAGAGATATTGGACTTTGTCACTCTTGCCAATCGTCCTCTGGGTGGATAGATCCTGGAGAATAAAACAATCAGGAAGGAAACTTACCGTAAGGCCAGAGTCAGTAACTAAAGCATTAACAGAGATCAAGTTGAATTTGAATTGAGGAACAAACAGTACGTCTTTAAGCACAAGGTGAGAATGCAATTTAATATCACCAGCAAAGTAGACCAAAAGTTGATAATTATTGGGCAAAGTAATTGTAGTGTGAGGGATAGCATGCAAGGAAGCGAAAAACATGAGTTTGAGAGCAAATATGTCGAGTAGCTCCTGAGTCGACAATCCAGAATTGAGGTGAAGAAATTAGAGGATTTAAGGACATAGAAAAACAAATACCTGCCAAGCAGTTGAATGTAGAAGATTCTGGAGCGATGGTGACCTTTGCTGAGCTACTCGGGTGTGTAGAAAGTATTAACATGAGCTGTTGATATTGATTTGAGTCCAGATTCTGAACAAAACTCCCAACAGAAGTAGAACCTTGGCTATCAGCGACAATAAAAACTTGATGAGCAGCAGCATGAGAATTGTGGTTGGTTTTGGATGTAAATCTATGCGGATAGCCATGGAGCTTGTAGCAACAAGCAATAGTAGGACCAACATTCTTGCAATGAGTACAATACTTGTCCTTGATCTGATTTCGGGGAGCACTGTAATCCTGATTCCTGGAGGTACTGTAATTCGGATTCCGTGGAGCACTGTTATTTGAATGAAATTTCTGAGAGGTTTGTGAGCCAGGTTTAGTAACTTTTGTTTTCTCAGATTTAACCGCAAATGCCATTGTGTCAGTGGGAGTGTTCAAACCTGAGGCATGAGTAGTCCTCCTTTGTTGTTCCTCTTGGACAACCAGAGAAAAAACACGATTAATAAGGGGCATCGGATCCATGAGGACCAACTGACCACGAACTTGGGAGAAAGAATCATCAAAGCCCATTAAAAATGACATGATATACTCCATATGGTGGTAATCAGTAAGATTTTTAACGCCACCACAAGAGCATTTCCCACAAGAGCAATTAGGACGGTAATTGTTCAGTTCTTCCCAAATGGTTTTCAGCTTGGTAAAATAAGTGCTAACGAAATCCTTGTCTTGACCCAAGTTCATCAATTCTCGTTTAAGCTACAAAATGCGAGGGCCTTTTCGCTGTTGAAAACGATCCCGAAGGTCAAGCCAAATTTCTCGGGCAAAAGCAGCAAAAATAATACTCGCAAAAATTTCTTTGGAAACCGAATTGAAGATCCAAGAGATGACCATATTATTATTTTGGGTCCAGGAGTTGAGAAAAATAGGATCAACACTTTGAGGTTTAGGGATGGAACCATCGACAAAGCCCACTTTGTTCTTTACGGATAAGGCAATCAACATCGCATGACTCCAATTGATGTAATTTTCACCGGTAAGCAGCTGCGAGACAAGAACTTGCCCGGGGCTGTCCGAATGGTGAATATAATAAGGGTTCAATGGTTCTATAAAAATGGAACGAGTCAAACTGGCACGAAGACTAGAATCGGAAGCACCCGTCGATGAATAAGTCTCCATGGAGAACTGACCAAAGTTGACTACCAACGCAGGTCCAAAAACATTAATCTCCACCAGATCCTCCACCAAATCTCTCCAAAAAAAATCAAATCCTTTTACAAAACCTCAGAATCCAACAGCGGGCCTGAAAAAAATTCGAGCGGGAATAATCCAAAGAAACACCCAAAATATTCACTGTCCTCGAGACTTCAAAGAGAACACCCAAAAATGCTAACCTCTCGGCCAACCAGAAATCCAACCTAAGCTCGAACAACAACCAAGTCCAACCGACGCACGAACAGGGCCAACCTCTCGGCCAACAATAAAATCCAGAGATCTGATATCTCTTTAAAGAAAACGCCCAAAATCGGCGCCTAAAATCTAGAGAACGAACGCAACAAGCATATCCATCTCTCGGCAACAAAATCCAGACGAAAAATAAAAGAGGGGCGAAATCTAACCTCTTTGCTGGAAATAACCAACAGAGTGAGGAACCTAACCTCTGCAAAACGCCGGAAACATCAGAAATAGCTTCCCGACAGCTTGAATCGTCGAGCCCCTTTCGAACAGAGGTGAAAAAGAAGACAGAAACCCCTCTGTCGGAAACAATGGGGGACTGGCCGGTGATCGTCACAGGAAATAATCGCCGAAAATAGGCGAGAGAGATGGAGAAATGTCCGTCTTCCAAAAATAATCAGAGAAGGCGAATCATCCGCTCTGATACCATATTAAAAAATTAGACGAACAGAGAGCCGTTGAGCTCTGTCATCGGGGAGGCACAACCGAGAAGACGAAACCAAGATAAAAGTTTATTTTCTGATTTCTTACTGTTTACAAGTTACAACGGAAGCTTTATACAATAGAGGGGTAAAATAGTAAATTTAAAAATATTACATAATAATGAAATAAGGAAATAATAAATTACATTCTAATACCAAGGCTTCAATTGTTTATCAAATGACATCTCTAACTCAATTTTTGCACGTAGAGAAAGTTGAAAGTACGCGTCTCAAGTTAGAGATGGATGAGATGCTTAATACAAAAGCTCGTATATATCACCAAATTCCGGAGAAAAAGAAGAAGTTCATTAATCTTGAAACTGAATCTTCGACACTCTCCCAGGCTTGGCCAATGCTCCGTCTCACTTATTGCTTTTGAAAGAAATTTGGATAAGTTCAATTCACGGAAATCAATTTTGATTAATCTCAGAAGAAAGTATTAAGGACTCTATTGGAAGTTTTTGAATGTGATTACTACGAAGACAAGGTAATAAACTAAGAATTCTAGTCACAAGTAATATAGGGCTAGCTTTTCCATCTAATAGAATTTGATTTTACCCTGTTCAGCTCATTGTCAAACTACGTAGGAGCATCCTTAAACCATGTCAGTTGAACTAAGTGGTATTTCCTAGTAATTAGCCTAATAACGATATTGAATGTCCATGAATGGAGCCGCAAACTCGTCATTAGGACCAATTATATAGCTGATTTATGTGAATCAAGGGAGTGAGACAAATCACAAACAACACTTGTGATTGGTCTGGAGTCAAATTTGCACTTCCCTTCGGAAGATGGCTCTCAACTATAAAGAGTAAATGGGTTCCCGATTTGGATGACTTCGTAGCTCCCTTTCTAGCATTTTATTACACAGCCGGCCGCCTATATATCAGGTAGGGAGCTTGAGTATCTGTGGTGGCTCTTAAGGAATTCCGCAAAATGCTTTCCAACCTCTCCATGTACTCTCGAAAGTATATTCGTGTCATTATCTGGAAACGCAATGGAAGATAAATTCCTAACCGAAACTAGTCAACTAATGTCTTTTTTCTTTCATTGCTTGGTCCCCTCTCAATATTGGAGATGGATGTAGGTTTTAGGTTTCAGGTTTCAGAAACCAAATTACGTACAGACTGGACAAACACCTGTAAAGCTGTAACATGATTTACCCATAAGTGTTTTATGACACATCTTTTTCGTACTTGATAGCCTTTTGTTGTCATTATGCAGAAAACTTCTTAGTTATTCAATTTTACTTTCATATTTTAAGTTAAAATTTTCAAACATTGGAGCATCTTCAGCAAGAAAAAGCTAGCCTATCTGAACAACTCAAAGGGAAAGGGTAAATGCTAGCGAGATAGATCCCAGTACAGTTGATGAGCCCGAAAGTTTTCTCGAAATTATTCGATGAAGAAGTTAGCTAACTCCTTTTTTCGTGTGTAAGACAAATCGTGGAGAACTACCTTGCAAGAGCAAAAGGATTTACCAGCATGAACTGGCCAATCACAAGTTCATACTGTCGTATCTAAATTACAATAAAATGAATTTGATTGTTTGATTTCTGATTTCGGTAGGATTGGTTGAATGAATACAATCTCAACAATGAGGTAAAGAGTTTCGATATTACATGACATGAATCCTCGTTTTGTATGGAATGTTGTATGTAGAGCCCTTAAAATCGGCGTTTCCGGGATTAAGATACAACTATGTTGATTGAGAGCCGGTGTATCGTCTATTTGCTACTAGTTCTGGTGTCTATATGTCTTTTATTTGTTTTATTTGTACAGGAAAGAGGGGGATTAATTTTTTTCCTGTGATCTCACTAATGTGAAGTTTCTGTACAGGTTCAAGGCTGTCCGAATGGCCAAAGTGGTATGATCCGTGTTAGCCTGTCTATATGTTCTATAGTGCTACTTCTCTGTAACACGGTGCATAGTACCATAACAAACTTCATATTTTAATTTTCCTATCACTTGATTACTCAAACCATTTGCTATGAACTTGAGCACATTCTTAATCTTACTCGGGAGATAGATTGGATGGTAAATATGTCATATGGTTATCATCTGGCCGTGCTTCTGGTAATAGGATACTACTATACATGAAGAAGTGATTCTTTAGCGGGGGCCTTGAGCCTGGACACACCATTTTGATCTCTCTAAAGCATAGCACCCAGAAATAATTGATCTGTGGATTGTTCATCTGTGGAGCTCACAACCCTAAACTTATAAAATATGCTGCATATATCTTCCAATGAAATATGCCATGCAATTTGAGAGTTAAGCACTAACCAGTTTAGGGTAGGCATGATACAGAAAAAACTGATTTGTCATTTTATGTGCAGATAAGCAGGGTACTGAAATTCATTCCATCGAAAGGAAGGATAAGGTAGCTTTGCCCTGGCATAATCATCAGTTCATTTCTGCTATTCTGTTTTCCTTAGAGACGAAAAGAGGGTGCAGAATCAGATGAAAAGTACACGGAACTCTGTAAAATTTTGGATGCAGAAAAGGCTAAGCTCGCTGAGCTAACAGTGAAGCAATCGAATCTTTCAATGGATAAGAGCAAGGTGTGTTGTGTTATCTGACCAAACGTAAGATGGATGATTCGAAGTTTAAATGTGTACGAGCCTTTGCCATGATGGAGAAGGCATCCTGTGTTCAATTATAGGGGTCATGAAATAGAGCTATTTAACTGAAAAGAAATAATTTTAACAGTGGCTCATAATTTTTTAGCAGCATATAGAAAACATTTGGAGCCTTTGATGAGACCTTTTCGTGTCTTTCCCAGGCAAAGTCGATTGTTGATGATCTCAAGTGTAGGTTGAACGATATTCCGGTAAGTTCAACAATTCCTGTTAATTAGAACTCGGACATTGTTAAATTAAAGTTCGATAATTATTTAATGTGCATGTCTAAATTTCAACATGCTGATGAATATAATAAGCAGCCTCAGCTGGAACAAATGGATATGCAAGTCCTGAAAGGAGAACATAAATCTCTACTATCAGATAAGGCTGGTGAAGAGGAGTATCTGCAGTCTCTTCAAATGGGAATCGGAGAAATCGAGGTAAAAGTGGCTCTATATTTTGTACAGTACAATTCAATCGTGAAAAAGATGGAAGAAAAACAGGTGCATAAAATGACCCAGACCCTAGGGCATACAACACAAGGTCTTTGACCCTTTCGCTTCCTTGGTTACTTTTGCCGAAGTAGTTAATTGCTCCTGAGGAGAAGAGTACAGGGTCCAGCGTTACTGTTTCATACAAATGGCCAGATTCATTCCCAATGTGAAAAAAAAAAAAAAAAAAAAAAAAATCTAAGATGTTTGCCTGTACCCATCAGAGGGTGGGTGACATTGAGATACAGTTTAATAAGCTTCACTTCCTCAAGGATCCGCTGTACCCATTATGGCCACAGGTGAAATTAAAAGCAAAGTGATAGGATGTATAGGAATTTTCACTTGAATTCTATTGGGCAATTTGATTGATCTGATGATCGGATTCAATGTAATCAATGTTTTAACCTGGTCGAGTAGTGTGTATTTAAGGCCATACTCTTGCGTTATAAATCAAAATTACTAGGATCCAATACAATAAGTGACACAGGACTGCCGTCCCTGCTAAGTTACCTCGACGGGCTAACCTTCTTCTGCATGGTTTACATTCCCTATGGCGAAATTCAATTCCATGCAGAATTTTCTAAAACACAATTTATGTAATGAAATCAATTTTGGTAATTAAAGGGATAAAATACACCCTAAGAATAATTCAACAAAAAATATTATCAAACGCAAATAGTGATAACCATAAGAAAATGAATTTCTATCATACAACATGAAATTCATAATCAGAATGTAAACGGAAGCATGAATGCTTAGCTCAAATTTCAGAAGTTGCAAAAATATGTCTTGTCTGTTCATAAGCTCTTCCATGGAAAAGTCAAAAGCATACATTAAATAGAAACTTCCATGCTAGAGAACTTGTCTAGGATTCATGGCACAAAGGAAGCGCTTATGGGAGTAGAGGAATACTGTTCTTCCTTGTTGCGTAAAAAAAATCTAAATTAAGAATGGCTGCAGAACCAAGAAACTTAAAATCTGACATCCTCCTTAAGCCTTATGAATGAAGCGAGGTCTAGTATTGATCCCTTCCCACTTACACTTGTTATAAACTATTATCCAGTGCCGCCACCCCGGAGCTGCCATGAATTCAACTGGTTTTTGAATATCATTTCCCTGATTGGAGTTTCTATCACAACCTAAAAGACTTCAAAGATACGAATACTATTCCATGCTGGACAGCCGACGATCCGCAAATAACCAGCACCGGTAGAGTGTCAAAGAGATGAAAGATGAGGATTAGAATGAATATGGCAATAAGCCGTTAACTGACTTTGGAAGACATCCGTGTTTTTTTCATCACCTCTTTAAACTATTAATATCTACTGTTTGAAGAAAACATGCGGCTTCATGCCTTTTGACAGATGCGTTGATTTCTGTTCCAAAAACGATATTCATTGCATGCAAAGCCCTCAAACTCGGATGGCGTTTGCGGTTTTCCATGGATAGAAATCAAGCTAAAAGTGGAAGAAGTTAGAACTGTTTAAGCCATAACGTGACAATCCATCGATTCTGGCACAAAATATATGCTTCATGAACAAGCAAAGGCTTTCCATGTACACCTGAAGACACTATAAATATTCAAATTGTTATCTTCTCCAACTACCATAGAAGTGCAAGTCCGACTGCCAAGAGAGGATTCCAGCTGAAAATATCCTAAACCAGGGAAGAAAGATTCGGGTAGCTTCTCTCTACTGTGCGAATTTATCGTGTCATTTCTGAGTGAAAGAAATGGGTTCGCGCTCAGTTCTCTGTGCTGTTTGTGTTCTGTTTCTGTTCCAACGGATAACTGACGCTGATGCTTCTGATCACAAAGTTTTTAACGTGAAAAACTTCGGAGCGATTCCTGGCGGCAAAACGGATTGCAGCAAGGTAATTAATCATAGCCTCATTCTTCATCTTGATTGCTTATAGATATGTGTGATTCGATCGTGAATTTTGGACTTAATAGGTTTATGATTCTATCTAAATGCTATAGGCGTTGATGAATGCGTGGAAAGCTGCCTGTGAGTGGGAAGGGACGAGTAGGGTTTTCATCCCGGAAGGGACGTTCTTGGTGGGACCCGTGGTGCTCAAAGGACCTTGCAAAAGTTCCATGGTTTTACAGGTCAAGGGAATGGTCAAGGCTCCTGATCTTAACAAATTTACTTCTGATGGCTGGATCGACTTTCAGTACATTGACGGATTGATGATCACCGGCGGCGGAAAGTTCGACGGACAAGGCGCTAGAGCGTGGCCGCATAATAAATGTTCCAATGGCCAAAAGTGCCAACCTCTACCCACAGTAAGCTCCCCCTTGTAAATCCATCCCACAATTAATTCTGCTTGACCTTATCTTCTTTGCTAATTTCTTTTCAATTTCTCTCCTCCTTTTCGTCACAGTCATTGAGATTCAGCTTTGTCACCAATGCAACAGTCCGAGGGATATCCTCAATAGACAGCAAGTTCTTTCACATGATGATTTTCGCTTCCAAGAACGTCAAGCTTCAGGCCCTCAAAATTTCCGCACCTGCGGATAGCCCCAACACGGACGGAATTCACATCGCTCTCTCCAGTGATATCAGAATTTCTCGCTCCGTCATAGGCACCGGCGACGACTGTATCTCGATAGGACCCGGCAACTCCAACATCTATATCTCTAATGTGTTCTGTGGCCCCGGCCATGGCATTAGCGTAGGGAGCCTCGGAAGGGACCCGAACGAAGGCGACGTGGTCGGCCTGACGGTCAAGAACTGCACCTTCACCAACACCGACAATGGCATCCGAATCAAGACATGGCCAAGCTCTCCCGCTCATAGCTCCGCAACCAATTTCACTTTCGAGGATCTGGTCATGAAAAAGGTCCGGAATCCCATCGTTATCGATCAACAGTACTGCCCATATTCTTCCTGCGATCTGAAGGTATGAGATGCATCCATGCCAGAAGAATAAAAAAGTCTCTCTCTAAAAAACAAGCATCCATCTATTGAAGCTCTGATTCTGTTTTGTTTGATGAATGCAGTCTCCGTCGCGAGTGAAGATAAGCAATGTAGTGTTCGAGAACATACGAGGGAGCTCAGCATCAAAGGTGGCGGTGAATCTCTTATGCAGTAAGGAAGTGCCATGCCAGAACGTGAAGCTTAGCGACATCGACTTGGATTACTTTGGACGGGAAGGCGATTCTTCCGTATCGACATGCTCCAACGTCGAAGGGATTTCTTCAGGCTACCAAGTCCCCCCTTCTTGCGTCTAAATTATTTCAATCTTTACATATTAGATTAGATGATTCTTTGAAATGAATTCTTTTAAGGGGAAATTTGACTCCTGCAAATATATATATATATGCTTAATGTTGTGATTAATTTGTCAATGTAATTGTAATTCTGTATTGATTAATGTGAACAACATAATTTATTAAACACTGCTAAAGGCAATGTTATAAAAGCTGGCCAGGAGATTTGATGAGGCCTGGTTGAACCAGAGTATGGTTGTCCTGATGACATTATAAACATAATTTAATGACAATTTTTTTTTTTAAAAGGAGAGAAAATTCAGTTATTTGCATTTGGAAGAGTTTCACCCCTGTTTTACAAAAGAGGATTTCAGCTCTATTATAATCAAGTATAAGATAATTATTATTCATCCCTTTTTATTTAATATATATTAAATTAATAAACAGATAAAATTACTAATAGAGTAAAGATTTTTAGTTCATATCCATTTGAGAGCCGTGAAAAGAGAGAGATTTGAGAAATTACTAATAGTCATACCGCCACCATGGATCTTCTCTCATTCTTCTGTGTGTTAACTCTTAAATAAATAGAGTATCACCACCGTGGACCCTTTGGTCCGGTTAGTGCACCCTTAGGGAAAGTGAAAGTAAATTCGAATTCACTCTCACTTTACCTAAAATCGTTTGTACACATCCACGAGAGAAAGTGAAGGTGAATAAACTATGTAATTCACTTTCATGCGCTCTTGTGAAAAACGAGTGAAAGTGAAATCCAAAGGTTCACCCTCTGAAATCACTTTTACTCGCTCTCTCTAGACGCTCTCATCATTGCCCGACCTCGCCCTCGCACTTGACACTCTCTGCATCCCTCTCGTTGCTGCTTGGCTTCATCCTCGATGCTCTCTGCATCCCTCTCATCGTTGCTCTGTGGCGACCTCGTCATGCCTCCCCTCCCTCTCGTCGCTGCTCGACCACGCCATCACCCTCAAGCTCACCACTGTTCAGCCTTGCCCTCCCCTTCCGCTGTGCTGCTTCCCTCTCCTCTTGCCACCCACTCTCTCAAAATCGAACCCTATCATAAATAATTTTATTTTTGTAATTATTTTATAATTTTATACTACTCTAAAATCTATTTTATTATTTGAAAAAATACTCTTTTTATTTATTTATTATATTCATGACTTTAATACTAAATTAAATTACTAATTTAAGGGTGCTAATCAAGAAATTATAAAAGTAAGAATTTGATCAAGTATCTAGAAAAAAACTATATTTTCTAATTAATTAAATTAAAAAATTATTTTAACTTGAAATTATTGTATTAATTTAGACTAAACTAAAATTTATCTTATTTTATTAATAAAATATCCAATTTAGTTATTTATTATATTATTAATTTTTAATAATATATTAAATTACTAATTTAAGAGTGATAATTAAGATATTGTAAAAGTCAGAATTTGATTAAGTATCTACATATTATAAAAGTAACCATATTTGTTTAGGTATATTATTTGTTTTATTTAATTAAATTAATATTTATTTTTAATTATTTACCTTATTTTCTTAATTAAAAAGTTAAATACAACTATATTCTAATGTTACATCTATCATAGTATTTTATGACTAAACTCATTCTCTTGTTTCCACTATATTTTCCATTGTGCATACTAATACAAGAAAGTAATTTCCACTGCACTTTCTATTGATCATACTGTTAGGAATTAGATGCTTTAATTCCAAACTAACGAGAACAATAATAATAGCAGCAGAAGAAGGAAAGAAGCAAACATGAAAATAGGCAACAATATTTATATAGGTTCACCTCAAGGTGAGACTATGTTATTTCTTCCGCCGTTGTAGTAATACACTATAAAGATGAAATAGTTTATAAGAGAAATCGCACACACTTACATGTGTTTTTTGCTCTAACCTCTCTCTGGCTGCAACTCAAGATTCTCCTCGATGATGACCATCAAACCCAAATAGCGCCCCCCCTCCCCTCATACCAAGGAAAAATTAGGGCAACCGCAGTACAAGAGTAAAATTTCCAAATTGCCCTTAATGAAACAACAATTAATATATCGGGGGCTCTGCCCCCACACTCCCGGGAGTGCGGCAGTAACCTTATCGCGAAGGTCAACCCGTGTACCAATTCAGTGTAAGGCGTTAATTAGGCTCCACAACTTAACACATACTAACACAAAAAAATAATTAGGCTCCACTTTCACATTCCCTAGTTCATTCACTTTTACTTCAAAGGTGCACTAATGCCCCCTTAATAAATATATGGACGAACTAAGTTTTTCGTCATGAAAGCAACTATAGACGATCATTATTTTATTGATGGAAGGTGTACGCAAAAGGATAAAAGACACACTAAGATTAGATAAATTCCATTATCAATTAATAAGCAGGGACCAAAAAATTCAACCAAAATTCAAGGTGCAGTACAACAATTGAACACAGAATGAATGATATAAGTGATAAGGGATAAGCATAATCCCTCCAGTTGTAGGATAAAATCTCATTGGATTTATCCCATGTTGTATTTATCTTATCATGTAAAGCTTATCTTCTCTATTATAAATTATATAAATACCACCCTTACTAATGAGGACATCAAGCCTACAAGGAATACTCCTGATCCGACTCAAGTTCCAGTTGGTCCAGTGACAAGGGTACAAGCTAAAAGATGAAAAGACATGCTGGTTTTGCTCATCAAGGTTGATCCAGAAGAGGGCCCAACAACCATACACGTACATTGAGGAAGAGCATGTGGGTCACGAGTTGGCAAGATATTAGGGTTTCCTTAAGTCTCTTTTATTGAATGTAATTAGGGTTTCGAAGGCCTCCATTATAAATAGAGGGCTTCTAAACAGATTTGGAACTTTTGACATTTTCAGAGTGAAAAACATTCTTCTTGGGTTCTTGACTGAACTATTTGAACTTATCAAGGATTTTCCTTGTGGCATTCATCGACTTATCAAACGGATTTCCATCCCAGTTTGTGGCGTCTTCGATTTCCATCCAAACTTGAAAGGTCTTGGGGATGATGACCATATTTGGTATCGGGTTTTGTCACAGGTTGACGTGATTCGTATCAATTGGTATCAGAGCTTTGGTTTATCAGGTTTGTCTATCCTTTTTGTTTTCGTTATTCATGTCTATTTTTTTTCCGTCCTTTGCAAAGTCGTTCTTTTCTTGGTTTAGGTATTTCGACTATCATAAAAAAAAAAAAATTGGCCAGATTGTTATTCTCGTCTTTCTTGATTTCTATCCTATTTTCATTGTTTTGATTTATGTCATTTATGCGGTATATGTCTTCGAGTCCAGTGTTTCAAAAACAAAAAAAAAACAAAATTCCGCATTCCCCTTTGTCTTGTTCATTGCGTTTAATATCCTTGTCGTGAGACTTGTTTCATATTCTAGTGTTTTTGTTCCTTGATAAGCATTACTGTGATATATCCAAAAAGAAAGGAAAAGAAAAGAAAGGAAAAAAAAAGAAGATCCAAAAGTAAAAAAAAAAAAGTACCAAAACAGCTTTTAAAATTTTTTGTTCTAATCTTGTTGCTTATGTTCTAGAACCTCTTTTGCCAAAACCCCACTCTTGAGTGTCAAAAATTATCTCATTCCGGGTACAAAATTTGATTCGTTTGGTTTATTTCCGTTATGAATTTGTTTGGTTTGTTTCTGTTCTGATTCGTTTGGTTTGTTTCGTTTTGATTCGCTGCTAGAATTCCTTGTTCTTGTTTGATTAGTTTTTAAAGAACTCAAAGAAGAATACGAGTGGAGTTGGTAAGGGAGGGTAGTGAGATTCCTTTTTCTTTACATATTTTTGTTGTGTGTGTCTGACGTGATTTGCAGAGTCAAAATCATGTTGTATAATCAAGAGAAAAAATCAAACTAAGAGAGCCCATCGGCTGGTCTTTCGAAGCTACAAATGGGGGAAATGAGATGGATGATGAGGGCAGAGATGGAAGGTATGCAGGGGAGGTTGGAAAGGTTAGAAGAGGGGACACAAAGGGTGCAATCTCTACTGGTTCCAAACACCTCAGTGAGGAACAGGCTGCATCGAAGGGAAGTAGAGGATAGGGGCGAATTTGAAGGTGACAGTTTAGAGGAGTCTGAAAAGATGTCAGTGGGCAACCATAGGAGATATGGCCGGGATAGAGAAGCTAGGAACCGGGTAGATAGTAACTTGGGAAATATCAAGCTGAAAATTCCTGCTTTTCAAGGAAAAAGTGATCCTAAATCCTTCCTCAAGTGGGAAAAAAAGATGGAATTGGTTTTTGATTGTCACAATTATTCCGATTTAAAGAAGGTAAAACTAGCTGCCATTGAATTTACCGATTATGCTATTGTATGGTGGGATCAGTTGGGCATCAATAGGAGACGGAATGGAGAACGTCCTATTGACAGTTGGGATGAAATGAAGAGGGTGATGAGACGACGGTTTGTACTCAGTCATTACTACCGGGATCTCTACCATAAGCTGCAAAGTCTCTATCAAGGGAACCGAAGTGTTGATGAGTATTATAAGGAGATGAAAATGGCAATGATTAGAACTAATGTGGAGGAGGATAGGGAGGCTACAATGGCCAGATTTCTAAATGGGTTAAATCGGGAGATTGCTAATATAATTGAAATACACCATTATGTTGAATTGGAAGATTTGGTGCACATGGCTATCAAAGTTGAGAGGCAACTCCAAAGGGGTGGTATAAGACCAAGAGCAGTTCCACATAGTACAACATCTTGGAGGTCAAACTACCCAAAGAAGGAAGAAACTTCATCCACCTTCAAGGCCAAACCCGAGCCCAAAACAGCCACCACTACCACAACCTCTCAAGGTAAATCAGTCCCTCTTTCAACTCGTTCTAGTGACATCAAATGTTTTAAATGTCAAGGGTGAGGGCACATAGCTAGTCAATGCCCGAGCAAGCAAATTATGGTGATTCGGGACAATGGTGAGATTGAGTCCGAAGACGAAGATGATCTAGTTGACATGCCACCATTGGAGGACGTACCCACAGAGATGAGGAGTTCGGGGAAGATCATGGTGAGATGCTTACATTAGTGGCACGACGAGCCTTAAACTTGCAAGCTCAAGAAGAGAAAGAGAAAGAAGAAGTACAAAGGGAAAACATCTTTCACACTCATTGTCACGTGAAAGACAAGGTATGTAGTGTTATTATCGATGGCGGTAGTTGCACTAATGTTGCTAGTACTTCTATGGTTGAACAGTTAGGGCTCACGACACTTAAGTACCCTCATTCATATAAGTTTTAGTGGTTGAATGATAGTGGTGAAATACGAGGGATGAAGTATTGTGTGATGTGGTACCCATGCAAGTTGGACACCTACTTTTAGGAAGACCATGGCAATTTGACCGACGTGTGCAGCATGACGGCTTCACCAACAAGTACTCATTCTTGCACAATCAGCAGACAATCACTCTAGTTCCGTTGACCCCAAAGAAAATCTATGATGATCAAGTGAGGTTGCAAATTGAGTGATCAAAAGAAATCGAGGGATCAAAAGAATTTAAGAGAGAAAAAGAATGAGAGTACAAAAAAAAGTGAGGATGTGCATAGTGAGAATGAGAGAAATATAGAGAGAAAAGAAAGAGACACGGTCAGTGAGAAAAAATAGAGATAAAAGCAAGACACGGCCAGAGAAGAAAAAATAGAGAGAAAAGAAAGCAATTTCTATGCCAAAATGAGTGAGGTTAAGCGAGCAATGATTTCAAGACGACCAATGATTGTACTCATGTACAAGGAGACTCTTTTAAACACTAACCAACTTGACATTGTGCTGCCTAGTGTTGTTGTTTCTCTCTTGCAGGAGTTTGAGTAGTTGTTTCCCGAGGAGGTACCACATGGGTTACCAACTCTTCGAGGGATTGAACATCAAATTGATTTTGTTCCCGGTGCATCCATTCCAAACAGACCAGCATATAGGAGCAACCCAGAGGAGACAAAAGAGCTTCAAAGGCAAATTGAAGAATTGATGGAGAAAGGGCATGTGAGAGAAAGCATGAGTCCTTGTGCCGTACCGGTGATTCTAGTGCCAAAGAAGGATGGAACATGGAGGATGTGTGTTGATTGTAGGGCCATCAACAATATAACGGTAATGTATCGACATCCTATTCCTCATTTAGATGATATGTTAGATGAGTTGCATGGTTCTTGTGTGTTTTTAAAAATAGATCTTAAAAGTGGGTATCATCAAATATGAATGAAAGAAGGAGATGAATGGAAGACCGCATTTAAAACCAAATATGGTTTGTATGAGTAGTTAGTTATGCCATTTGGATTAACTAATACACCTAGTACTTTCATGTGCTTAATGAATTATGTTTTGCGTGCTTTCATTGGTAAATTCGTTGTTGTTTATTTTGATGATATTCTCATTTATAGCAAGAATTTACATGATCATGTTTCACATTTGCAATCCATTTTGGAGGTGCTTAGAAAGGAGAAGTTATATGCTAACCTCAAAAAGTGTACTATCTACACTGATAAGATGGTTTTTCTTGGTTTTGTTGTGAGTAATAAAGGAATTGAGGTTGATGAAGAGAATATCAAAGCCATCCAAGAGTGGCCGACACCCTCCAATGTAAGTAATGTTCGAAGTTTTCATGGACTTGCTAGTTTTTACAGGAGGTTCGTGAAAGATTTTAGCACTATCGCTGCACCACTTAACGAAGTTATCAAGAAGAATGTTGCGTTCAAATGGGGTGAAGAACAAGAGAAGGCGTTTTGGCTTCTTAAACATAAGTTTACTCATGCTCCTTTACTTGCTTTACCTGATTTTTCCCTACCATTTGAAATTGAATGTGATGCTTCTGGTGTAGGCATAGGAGCTGTGCTGATGTAGGAAGGAAGGCCACTTGCATACTTAGCGAGAAGTTAAGCGAGGCTGCACTTAACTAGCCCACTTATGACAAAGAGTTGTATGCCTTGATTCGAGCATTAGAGACATGGCAACACTACTTATGGCCAAAGGAGTTTGTGATTCGTACATATCATGAATCCTTGAAACATTTGAAAGGTCAACACAAGCTGAACAAGAGACATGCTCGATCAGTTGAGTTCATTGAAACTTTTCCTTATGTCATTCAGTATAAACAAGGTAAGGAAAATGTGTTTGTGGATGCACTTTCACGCAGGTATGCCTTAATCTCTACTCTTCATGCTAAAATTTCTTAGTTTGAGCACATTAAGGAACTTTATCAAGATGACCACGTTTTTGGGGAAATTTATACTGCTTGTGAAAAGTATGCAGAAGGTAAATCTATAGGCATGAAGGTTTCTTGTTTTGAGAGAATAAATTGTGTATGCCTAATTGTTCAAGGAGAAACTTGTTAGTTTGAGAATCCCATAGTGGAGGTTTAATGGGACACTTTGGAGTTGCTAAGACTCTAGCTATTTTGCAAGAGCACCTCTATTGGCCACACATGAAACAGGATGTTGAGCGAATTTGTGGTAGAAGTGTCACTTGTAGGCAAGCGAAATCGAGGGTTCAACCAAATGGTCTTTAAACCCCTCTACCTATTCCCAGTTCGCCTTGGATTGAAATTTTGATGGATTTTGTTTTGGGTTTACCTAGGAGTCGATGTGGGAGGGACTCAATCTTTGTGGTTGTAGATCAATTTTCTAAGATGGCTAATTTTATTCCTTGTCATAAGATTGATGATGCTTCTCATATTGCAGATTTGTTCTTTAGGGAGATTGTCAGGTTACATAGCATGCCTCAGATAATCGTGTCAGATCGGGATGCTAAGTTCTTGAGTTACTTTTGGAAGACCTTATGGGGAAAACTAGGAACAAAACTTCTATTTTCTACTACTTGTCACCCTCAAACCGATGGTCAAATAGAGGTAGTTAATAGGACTTTATCCACTTTGTTGCGGGCTGTCATTGGTAAGAACATTAAGACTTGGGAGAATTGTTTACCACATGTTGAGTTTGTTTATAATCGTACCATCCATTCTACTACCCAGTGCTCACTATTTGAAATTGTTTATAGTTTTAATCCCTTAACTCCTCTAGATTTATCACCTTTACCTGTTTATGAGCACGTGAACCTAGATGGTAAGAAGAAGGCAGAATTTGTGAAACAACTTCATGAGAGGGTTCGGGCCAGCATAGAGAGGAGAATCGAATAATACATCAGGCAGGCCAACAAGGGACTTCACAAGCTCATTTTTGAGGCCGGTGATTGGGTGTAGTTACATATGAGGAAAGAAAGATTTCCAGCACAAAGACGTTCTAAGTTTTTGCCCCGAGGAGATGGACCATTTCAAGTGCTAGAACGGATCAATGACAATGCTTACAGACTTGACTTACCAGGTAAGTATAATGTTAGTGCTACATTCAATGTTACTGATTTAAGTCCTTTTGATGTAGGTGACGATTTGAGGACAAATCCTTCTCAAGAAGAGGGGAATGATGAAGACATCAAGCCTACAAGGAATACTCATGATCTGACTCAAGTTCCAGTTGGTCCAATGATGAGGGCACAAGATAAAAGATGCAAAGACATGTTGAATAATTTATTCCGGAGGGTTATACAATAAAAAGAGAGTGTGGCCACGAAGGAAGGAAAGCAAAGGCTGGTTTCGCTCATCAAGGTTGATCCGGAAGAGAGGCCAACAACCATACACATGCATTGAGGAAGAGCATGTGGACGAGTTCACAAGATATTATGGTTTCTTTAAGTCTCTTTTATTGAATGTAATTAGGGTTTCAAAGGCCTCCATTTTAAATAGAGGGCTTCTAAACAGATTTGGGACTTTTGACATTTTCGGAGTGAAAAACATTCTTCTTGGGTTCTTGACAGAATTATTCGAATATATCAAGGATTTTTCTTGTGGCATTCATCGACTTATCAAACGGATTTCCATCCCCGTTTGTGGCGTCTTCGATTTTCGTCCAAACTTGAAGGGTCTTGGGGACGATTACCATATTTGGTATCGGGTTTCGTCACAGGTTGACGTGGTTCGTATCACTTACTCAATTGTAAAAGTATGGTTCAACTCATCCTCTAATGTGGTGTAGTTTATCCTCTAATGTGGTTCAGCTCAATATCTAACATGGTATCAGAGCAAATCGATCATTTTGCATTTGTCGTCCTCCCAATTATTTTTTCTACTTCCACTGCCTTGTCAAACTCTCTGCCACATCCTCCCAAGTTGAAGCACCAAAATGATGCGTTCTCTCTGATTCCGTCTACCCCTATTGCTACTAGTGTTGTTGCTCTTCACTAGACAATGTGTTCTCTCCAATTTCGTTTGCCCCAGTTGCTACTCTTTCCAACCGCTATCAGAGCCTCTACACTTCCCAGCTGCTACTAGTGCCACTGCTCTTCCTAGTTGCTACCAATGCCGCTACCCGTGCTGCTACTTTTCTATATCTCTTCACTGAATGATACGATTTATCCGCCCCCAATCGCTACCAGTGTCGTTACTCTTCCTCATCTCTTCAATGGACCATACATTTTCTTCGATTCCGTCTGCCCCAGCTGCTACCAGTATCACTGCTCTTCCATATCTCTTCACCGGACTATGATTCCGTCCGCCTGAGCTGCTATTAGTGTCGTTGTTCTTCCACATCTCTTCACTGAACGATTTGATTTCATCCACCCAACCTTCTACCAGTGTCGTTGCTCTTCCCTGCTACCAATGCCGCTACTCTTCCCGTTATTTTGATTCCAAGAACCCTTGAAAAAAATCTCCTTACATAGCCAGTGCTAAGTTCACAGTTTCGGTTGCTACGAGACAAGATTGGTATATCTAACAAATGGTCTATCTTGAGGGAGAATGATAAGGGATAAGCATAATCCCTTCAGTTATCAGATAAGATCCCACTAGATTTATCCCATATTGTATTTTTCTTATCATGTAAACTTATCTTCTTCATTCTAAATTATATAAATACCACCCTTACTCAATCGTAAAGGTGTGGTTCAGTTCATCCTCTAATGTGGTTCAATTCAATATCTAACAAAAAACACACTCAAGGAGAAACTTCCATGATAAAGAAGGTGGTCTTCAAAACTTGTCACAAGCTACAATTTTGGGCAAAGATACGTAGCATTTTGGGAGTGGAAGAGGAAGGCCATTCTCCCTTATGTCTGTCTAATCATCCAAGAACCTTTGTTGAACAACAGTTCTTAAACAAGGCAGTATTATAAACAAGTAGCTTAATGTTACCACCTCATTAAGCCTGACGAAAGAAGCAATGTCTAGCATTAATCTATTTCCAATTATACTTGTTTGAAATTATTCTCTTCTCTTTTCACACCCTTGTTACTTAAAACAAATAATCCACTGCCGCCACCGTGGAGCTGGACGCCTTGAATGTAACTGGTCATGAGCTCATAACCACACTGGATATTATTTCCCAGATTCGAGTAAAAAAAACGAGTTTCATTGCATGTAAAAGACTTTAAAAAACACGAACTCATGCGAATCCATCTTGGAAGTTTGCAATGGTCAGTATGGACAGCCGACGATTTGCAAATAACGAGTTATGGAAGAGTGTCAAGGAGATGATAATCTATTTAAGAAAGGCTTTAAGGTGAGGAGATTGAAAACGGTAATAAGGCCGCCGTTAGCTTACAGCAGAAGACATCTGTGGCTTTTTATCATATCTTTAAACTAATACTATCTATTACTCGAAGAAAACATGCGGCTTCAATGTCTTTTGATAGTTGATTTCTGTTCAAAATGGAATAGAATGTCCAAGTTATACGAAACAGTCCAAAAACGGGGTTCATCGCATGCACAACTCTGAAACTCGGATGCAGTTGGCGGCTCCCGATAGATAGAAATCAATCTGTAAGTGGAAGAAGTTAGAACCGTCTGAGCAAATAGAAACACCTCTTGTAATAACGTGGAAATGCATTCGTCGTCGTTCGAAATACTTCCCGGAGAAGCAAAAGGTATCCAAGTACAACTGAAGACGCTATAAATATCCAGTGCTACCATCTCCAGCATTCAATCCTCTTCAACAAGCAGAGAAGCGTGACTGAAATCGCAAATCGACTTCCAGGGAGGACACGACAACTTTACCTAAACCAGGGAAGAAAGATTAGGCTAGCTTCTCTCTACTGTGCGAAATCTCGTGGCTATTCTAAGAGAAAGAAATGGGTTCACGCTCAATTCTCTGAGCTGTTTGTGTTCTGTTCCTATTCAACTGGTTGACTGAAGCTGATGCTTCTGATCACAAAGTTTTTAACGTGAAAAACTTCGGAGCCATTCCTGGCGGCAAAACGGATTGCAGCAAGGTAATTAATCACAGCTTCATTCTTCATCTTGATTGCTTATATGTGTGATTCGATCGTGAATTTTGGACTTAAATGGTTTATGGTTCTGTCTAAATGCTACAGGCGTTGATGAATGCGTGGAAAGCTGCCTGTGAGTGGGAAGGGACGAGTAGGGTTTTCATCCCGGAAGGGACGTTCTTGGTGGGACCCGTGGTGCTCAAAGGACCGTGCAAAGGTCCCATGGTTTTACAGGTCAAAGGAATGGTCAAGGCTCCTGATCTTAACAAATTTACTGCTGATGGCTGGATCGACTTTTAGTACATTGAGAATGGCCGCATAATAAATATTAGGGAATTTTACCAAAATACCAATTTGAAAAAACTTATTTATGAAAACAACGACGATTTCAACTTATTTGCAAAACTACCGAACTTTGACCGGTCCACTGTACTTGTGGGCAGTCAAAGGTGACACGTAAGCTTTGACCGCTTACGTATCGACACTTCATCAGTGCGGTATGGTAGTTGAACACATGGGTTGCCACGTCATTATTTTTACACACATGTCATTTGACACGTCATTATCAATTTCCCTTGTTGCCCCGTCATCTCTCGCCACGTCAGCTCGCTCCACGTAAGCCCTTCGTTATATTTTTTTCGTTCTAATGTTCCTTCCTCTATCTTTCTCCTCTCCTCTCCTCTCGCCCTCACTCTTGTTGTCGCCTCTCCCCTACTATCGCCGCTCGGCCACGACCGCTCCCCTGCTGCCGCCGCTTGGCCTCGCCCTCGATGCCCCCTCTCAACCACTCTCTCTTCGTCTCAGCCTCATCTCTCGTTCTTCTTCTCCGTTCCCCTCTGTTCATCCTCTCGCCGCCCCTTCTCTCAAAATTGAAGCCCTACTCACCCTCCAAACCCGAATTTGAATTTCAGAAGCCGATTTAAGAGGGTGCTTTTTTAGGGTTTTTGTTAATTGAATATAATTATTGTATTTAATTATAATGTTGATTTGAATTTAGGTGTTTAATTACTGTATTAATTTTTTTGTGATTTACTGTTTAATTTCTGATTTTATGTTAATGAAATTTCTGCCAAATTAAAATTATTGTAAAGTTTTGTAAGATTTTTAATTAAATAATATATTTTTAGTAATTTATTATTTTGTAAATAAGGTGATAAAAAGTATACACATAAATTATATTTTTAAACACTAAAACAACTTTTTTGTATATTTTTTAATTTATAAATATTTTAAATGGATAATATATGGGTAAGACTTAAGAGTAAATTTTTTCTATTTATAAATATTTTAAATCTAATTAATTTAATTATTTTATTTTTTAAAAATATGAAGAAATAAAAAGTGTAACGAATTTTTTAATTAATAAATATTTTAATTGATATTAAATGGTGTTAAATAAGTAAGAGTTAATTTTTTAATTGTTTATTAATTTTTTTAATAATTTATTATTTTAGATATAAGGTAATAAAAAGTGTATTTGATTTTTTTTAAATTTATTCAAAATTTTATCATGTAATGACGTGGCTGAATACGTGTCAACTATATTGATGTGGCATACTATATTGATGTGTTGATCTACATTATCACACTGATGACTTAGCGACGCGTAAGCAGTCAAAGCTTACGTGTCGCCTTTGACCGTCCACATGTATAGTGGACCGGTCAAAGTTCAATAGTTTTGTAAATAAGTTGAGGTCGTCGTTGTTTTCATAAATAAGTTTTTTCAAATAGATATATTGGTAAAAAAAACGCTAAATATTCCAATGGCCAAAAGTGCCGCCTCTACATACAGTAAACTCCCCTTATAAATCCATTCCACAATAAATTCTGCTTGACCTTATCTTCTTTGCTAATTTCTTTTCAATTTCTCTCCTTGTTTTCGTCACAGTCATTGAGATTCAGCTTTGTCACTAATGCAACATTCCGAGGGATATCCTCAATAGACAGCAAGTTCCTTCACATGATGATTTTCGCTTCCAAGAACATCAAGGTTCAGGCCCTCTAAATTTCCGCACCTGCGGACAGCCCCAACACGGACGGAATTCACATCGCCCTCTCCAGTGATATCAGAATTTCTCGCTCCGTCATCGGCACCGGCGACGACTGTGTTTCGATAGGACCCGGCAACTCCAACATCTATATCTCTAATGTGTTCTGTGGCCCCGGCCTTGGCATTAGCGTAGGGAGCCTCGGAAGGGACCCGAACGAAGGCGACGTGGTCGGCCTAACGGTTAAGAACTGCACCTTGACCAACATCGACAATGGCATCCGAATCAAGACATGGCCAAGCTCTCCCGCTCATAGCTCCGCAACCAATTTCACTTTCGAGGATCTGGTCATGAAAAAGGTCCGGAATCCCATCGTTATCGATCAACAATACTGCCCATATTCTTCCTGAGATCTGAAGGTATGAGATGCATCCATGTCAGAAGAATAAAAAATTCTTTATCTAAAAAACAAGCATCTATCTATTGAAGCTCTGATTCTGTTTTGTTTGATGAATGCAGTCTCCGTCGAGTGTGAAGATAAGCAATGTAGTGTTCGAGAACATAAGAGGGAGCTCAGCATCAAAGGTGGCGGTGAATCTCTTATGCAGTAAGGGAGTGCCATGCCAGAACGTGAAGCTTAGCGACATCGACTTGGATTACTTTGGACGGGAAGGCGATTCTTCCGTATCGACATGCTCCAACGTCAAAGGGATTTCTTCAGGCTACCAAGTCCCCCCTTCTTGCATCTAAATTTTTTCAATCTTTACATATTAGATTAGATGATTCTTTGAACTGGATTCTTTAGGGGGAAATTTGATTCCTGGAAATGTTTATATGCTTAATATTGTGATTAATTTGTCAATGTATTTGTAATTCTATAATTTGTAAAAATAGTTATTTGATGATAATTTAATGATAATTTTTTTAAAAAGGAGAGAAAAACCAGATATTTGCATTTGGAAGAGGCTTCATCCCCTGTTGTGAAATTGAGGATTTCAGCTCTATATGGTAAAATTACTAATAGAGTAAAGATTTTTAGTTCATATCCATTTGAGAGCCGTGAGAAGAGAGAGATTTAAGTAAATAGCTCTTAATTAAACTGGTTTTTTTATACAAGAGAGTACAATAAACATTTGGCTGGCACCATTTTGATGGTTTTGTAAACAAGAAGCAACTTCATATCCTCCCTTTTCTCTTACTAAAGAAGTGGTGTCTAGCATTAATTCACGACCCCCATGGATGGTCGTACTTGTGTGGAATTCTCGTTATCATTCTATGTTAAATCTTAAATAAAATAAAGAGAATTTTAATCGATTACCTATTTTTAACAAATATTAAAAAAAACAATTTTCAAACTTACTATACAAAATACCCTACTTTGACCGATCAACTCTATATATGTACTGTCCAAAATGACACATCAACCTTGACCGCTTAATATATTGCCTAAGTTCCGTCATGAATGCAGTAGTTGTGGACGATCATTATTTTTCTTGAAGAGAAAAGTGCGTAGCTGAGGGTTTTGAATGAATGAAAATGGTAGTAAGCCGTTAGCTAACTGCTGAAGATATCTGCTGCTTTTTATCATCTCTTTAGATTATTAATATCTGTAGTTCGAAGCAAACATGCGGCAAAATTTTGGAGTGGTTTCTGATGGCAAAATGAGAATTTGACCATTATTATTCCCAAAAATAGTTAGTAAAAAAAGGAGATAATGCTCAAATTATCCTTTTCACTAACTATTTTTAGGAATAATAATGGTCAAATTCTTTTCTATGGGGTTCCAAAATCTATTACAGCTATTTCGCTTACAAATTATGTAAGTTGCTCAGCTTCAGTATTGTCAATGTAGAAAGTGTTATTTTTCCCACAACACTCTTAAATTGTAGAACCCCAGTCCCAATTATTAATAAGGTGAACATGGAATTAATGTATGTATGCAGTACAAATGCGTTCCTTTGGTGTTGTAATTTGGACACTTGGGTTTGTTGCTGTAAATATCATTTAGTTTTAAACCTTGGGAGTGGATTACCAATGCAAACATAGATGTTGAATCTTTATAAAAATATCGGTGTATTATTTACTAATTGAATTGTACTTTTAAATAAATTAAAATATTGAATTAGTCTTTCAAATTTGATAAACCTATTCACCCTTCTTAGAAGTTTATCTTTATAGGACTTAATATATTCCTCTCGATTAAAGGTGTGTAGATAACAAGGCCACCTTCACCACCTTCTCCCTTAAGTCCCTATAAAATTTTAAGGTAAGGAGGAAATCCAATTGTTTAACCACTCCACCTTTTACGCGGCTCAAGTTGTGCAACAAAAATTTCACCTTGAGGGGGACCAAGCAGGGCATAGTACCTCATAGGGGCCAAATCGGTGTTAGTAGCTTCATTTCACACTAAAAGTGATCTAATATGTGATTTCACATGTTCAACTCGTTTCAACACTTCTCTATTCATTTCCAATATTGAATGTGAAACACTATAAACAATTGGAAGTTGAGGTCCAAAATTCAAAATGAATTTTTGTATTTACTAGTTCCTAGTACTGAAGGGCAAAAAGAAAGGAATAAAAAGTAAATTATTCCTTGAGAGAGAAGCTCAGTCAACCTAGATAGGGGTGTAAACATGTAATAGATGAAACAACTGTTAGACTTGATGTCTAATAATAATAAAATAAACATCATAGAAATAGATATTAAATCCTCCATAATTTTCCTTATCATGAGAACCATATATATATCATAGAATTAAAATAAGAGGAATAAAGAGAGCGTACCTTTCATCTAGAAGAATATAAATAAAACTTGAAGTGCACAAGATAACCTTTGATAATCTGTTTACAAGTGATAAACTTACTCCCGTTCAGCCAGACTGGGTGTGCAAATTGTAAACCGTTTTTATGAGAAACGGTTTTCTCAAACGTGTGGTCTCAAATTTCCGGCAGTTGCAACTCCCTCGGTAACACGAAGCCATGAACCTTGATGGGAGGTTGGCTTCGGTTAAGAATGGTTTTAGGTCCCCTGTCTCGTCACTCTGATTCCTCTTCAGTTCAGTGCCATCGCCGTTGAGTGCTCAGAGATCGGAAGCGCCGAGAAAACAGAGAGAAGGAATTTGAAGCGTATGGAAAGAGGTACGATTAATTTATAATAAATTTCATTTTGATATTAGAAATTCATGTTTAAGACTTACAGTTAGTATCAGAGCAGACTCTGATCCATCGTTTTGATTCCGAGCAGTCTCTGTTTCTGTTTCGGTCTCTGTTCTATTTTTTTAAAAAAACAAATTCTGCACCATTGCTTGCGGGCGCCGGGGCTCTGGCATCGGCGACAGCCAGCGTCGAGCATGACGCTGGCGCCGGTGACCATTCCGCACGGTTGCTGGCACCGACAGCCGACGGAGGCTGTCGCAGTACGCTCTTTGTGAGCTCATTGCGGCTGCTGTCTCGTGACGCCTGAGAGCGTCGGACACGCAGCGCCGACGCCGGAAACAATTCCGAACTGTTTTCTGGCGTCGACTACTTGAAAGAACGCCGGCGAAGTTTTCTTCTGCGCGCGGCTGGAGGTTGAAGACGACCTCCAGCGCGCAGAAAAATTTGATTAAATTTATAAGGTATTTTTGTAAATACCATCGAGTTGGCTCGGGACGAGTTTTCTGTGACTCGCCATTCCAACTCGGCAACCGCAACTCAGGTCGGGTTGACTCGAAAAAAAAAAAAAAAATTTATCGAGTTGACTCGCCATTCCTGGGCCGAACCGACTCGGTGCATAAATAGAATTTGCGCCGGCGGGATTCGAACCCGCGCGCTGGGGAAATTATTTGCGCCAGTGACCATTAGGCCACTGGCCGTTTGCTGTTGTGTAAATAGGAAATTGTAAATTTATTTCTCTTACAGTTTTTATGCATTTTTTGGCTTATATGTAAATGCATGAAATTAAAGTTATGCATAATATTATAGTTTTCAATTATGGATATCTTATGAGCATATTTGGTGCATAATGATAACATGTTAGTGTAAGTTACAATTATGCAATTCATGCTATTCTCATATATTTATGAGATTTAATGTCTAGTGATCCATATAATTTTTATTAATTAGAGAGTAGCCACAACATCTTTCACTTAATAAAAATTATATATTATGATTAGGATCACATACCGAATATTAGACATTAATTGTAACTAATTTTACTTGATATAATAAATTTTATCCCACAGGAATTTTTATTAAATTTGAGTTTATTAGTTAGGATAAAATATCAAGTTATTCATAATTTACCCACAGGGATTATGAATTCATAAATAATTTGATAGTTTTATCATAAAGAAAAATTAGAAATTAATTGTAATTAATTATACTTAATATAATAAATTTTATCCCATAGGAATTTTTTATTATATTTGAGTATATTAATTAGGATAAAATATCAAATTATTCATAATTTACCCACATGAATTATGAATTCATAAATAATTTGATAGTTTTATCATCAAGTTTACTCATAAAGAATCTTGAATCTACTTGAATTAAAAACATTTAGCCCACACGCAATGTTTTTATGTCAGTTGATTTGATTTTTAAGCATGATTTACATTGGTAAAGCATGATATTTTATTCAGGCCTCAATTTTAACATCGGCATGTAATTTGTAATTTTATGCAGTTGTACAACCTGCACATTTATCTGATTTTCGTTGTGATATCCCTGATCTTAAGGGAGATAACTATAAGGTCTGGAAAGAGAGAATACTTCTTCATTTAGGGTGGATGGACATAGATTATGTGATTAGGAAAGTCGAACCACCCGTAATTACTGATACCAGCACTACAGCTGCAATTACACTTTATGAACGATGGGAGCGATCTAATCGCCTCAGTGTAATGTTCATTAAGACTAAAATTGCTGCTGGTATTTATGGTTCTGTTGAGCAGTATGAAAATGTCAAAGACTTGCTAAAAGCCATTGATGCTCAATTTGTCACTTCAGATAAGGCATTAGCAAGCACCCTAATCATGAAGTTCTCATTCCTAAAGCACACCAGTATGAGAGGTGTGCGTGAGCACATCATGCAAATGAGGGATATAGCGGCTCAATTAAAAAATCTTGAGGTTGATATGTCAGAATCTTTCGTGGTGCATTACATTCTGAATTCCCTTCCGCACCAATATGGACCCTTCAAAATCTCATACAACACACATAAAGATAAATGGTCAGTTAATGAACTTTTGACCATGTGTGTTCAAGAGGAAGGGAGACTGGTGATGGAACAGGGAGAAAATGTCATGATGGCAACACATGGAAAGGGCAAGTATCAAGCCAAACAAAAAGGGAAGAGGAGTGCCAAACAGACTTTGACCGCCACGTCGACTATGGAAGCCGAGTTAGTTTCCTGTTTTGAGGCTACTTCACATGGTGTATGACTTACGAGTTTCATTTCTGGGCTTAGAATTATGGATTCTATCTCTAGGCCATTAAGAATATATTGCGATAATTCAGCTGCTGTTTTTATGGCCAAGAACAACAAAAGTGGAAGTCGAAGTAAACACATCGACATTAAGTATTTGGCCATAAGAGAACGTGTTAAAGAAAAGAAAGTGGTCATTGAGCACGTCATCACTGACTTAATGATCGCAGATCCTTTGACTAAGGGCATGCCACCGTTTAAATTCAAGGATAATGTTGTGAATATGGGACTTGGTTCCATTATGTAAATTTTTTCATTGTATGAACAATGTTATTTCAGTGAAATTCTTAAATTAATGTGATGTTTTTTTTCTCATCTTTATGTGCACTTTAATTTTGAGAAAATTCATCTGTGTTGGACCAAGAGTAAACATAGGGTTTATTCATACAGTATAAGTAATACATACATAGTAATACATGGAAGATACTACTCGTCATTAGAGGACCTATCGCCATGATTCATGTATTTATTACTTAAATTCAGACTATCGATGGGTTTAAAATTATATTAGAAGTTTGGACCAAGTGGGAGAATGTAAACCGTTTTTATGAGAAACTGTTTTCTCAAACGTGTGGTCTCAAATTTCTGGCAGTTGCAACTTCCGGCAATTGCAACTCCCTCGGTAACACGAAGCCATGAACCATGATGGGAGGTTGGCTTCGGTTAAGAATGGTTTTAGGTCCCCTGTCTCGTCACTCTGATTCCCCTTCAGTTCAGTGCCATCGCCGTTGAGTGTTCAGAGATCGGAAGCGCCGAGAAAACAGAAAGAAGGAATTTGAAGCGTATAGAAGGAGGTACGATTAATTTATAATGAATTTCATTTTAATATTAGAAATTCATGTTTAAGACTTACACAAATAGCATTCGCCTCCCTTGTAAGACCATGGACGAATTTATAGATTTCCAAAGGGTGTGGAACTAATGACTTTTCATAAGGATACATCCTCTAAGAAGAGAAACATCCCCTCAAGAGAGATACATCTCCTTATTCCCAAAGGATGTATCCATTAAGTCAATGCACCCAATTAATCTACCTCTATAAGGGGATGTCCTGGCCATTATTCCCTATAGTGAACATCCAATGACAAAACATCTAGAAGTGGGTCCCACGCCTATAAAATCATAGTAATTTTATTTCATAAATAATACTTACTTCGTTGTCCATTTTGATTGAAACGGAATAAGCTATTCCATTATCCGTTTATTTACCCGAATACCTATAGATAATTGGGTAAACAGGGTAAATACATGAATAAAACAAAATATTTTTTTATAAAATTAGTACAAAAGTCAAAAGTATTCATACAAATAAGTAACATTAAGAAAAACTAATAAGATCATAGGAAATGGAGTGGGTCATTCCTCCTCTCATTACATAACAATTGGGCACTATTTGCTACTAGAGAGGCCTCCAACTCATGGTCTCGAGTCCTCTCGAGTCCTCGACCTCCTCTCCTTAGTTTACATCGCAAACTTGGCGGACTCGATCACTCACTGGGTCGGTGTCCAGGTAGGGTTTTATGACATTGATTTACGTTACATAAACTGCGGAATACCCGTCCAGTCTCCTCGCCGTAAACATTACAGTTAAGCCTTCCTGCTGAAAATAAAAAAAAATCTCTATACTCACTCCTGGCCTCTTCCTGTGAAGGCTAAGCCTTAAACCCTACCACTGCTGTTCGCTGTCCTGCTCTTGTAGCATACGGAACCGGAAAATCGAAGCTCCAACCGTGCAAATAATGCGGCGCTTACAAGTTTTGGACATGCCACCGAAAGGCCAACTACCTCCGCACCATTACATTTGAGTTTTATTTGCTTCATCTGCTTTAATTTTCTTTTCCAGTCTTCAGTATTTGTTTTGTTACTATTCCCTGTCCCCTTTTCTCCTGAAATATTTGTATCTGCTTGAAAATCGATGTAGATTGTGAGTAATTACAAACAATTGTTTTTCATACTGGTATTTAGGTTCTTTTTTGCTTCGGTTATAAGATGTCTTATTTTAGTCAAAAGTGAAACTGTACCCAACTTTGTCCAAATCGAGTCTCTAGCTGTGATTTACTGTTGCTTATAAAACGGGTATAAACCATGTAAAAAATACATCCGTGCAGCAGTAGCATTGGACCTTTTCTGTCTGCAAGTTAATATAAACGAGGGGGCAGAATTTTAGGTCATGCCAACCTAAATGAGCAAGTTAATGTTGCTCACTGTTATTCTCCAAAAAGTTTGTTTTGTACTTGTTCATGCTGAAACTACCATTTTGTTGGAGCTTTTGTGATTGTCTGCTTCCTAATTGGGTTGTCGCGTGATTTCGGTGCTCTGCTCCATTTCTTGATTTTTTTTATAATCGTCTTCTCTTCGTATTTCTGCTGATTCAGAAGCTTCTTTTGGTTCTTCGATAGAGGACGAGACACAGACGGGGCGCCGGCGCCATCATTGGGGTTTCCAGGGGTAGTGTGGTCGTTCGCGGTAGTTTCCATCATTCTGTTACTGCGGCCGGCTGGGATTGCCCACCGGGAAGAATGATAATTGGACAGGCAAGGGAATGGAGTCAGGAACAGAGTGTAAAATGTCATAAATCATGTGGGTGGTATTCTCAAATAAAAATTTTAAGAAAAAAAAGCTGTAAAAGTGGAATATGAAAGAGCATGTTTCTTTGTGTTTAGTGTCTTTTATATTTAATTTAGTTATAGTTTGGTTGTAATTGGGTAAGGGGGAAAGCAGAATTAATTTGTAACTTGGAAACTCTTTTCCCCTTTATTAATAAGATTGTATAAGAGATACGTCTTAGTTTTTTTCTCTTAATCTGTCCTTACCTCTCCTCTCTCTCATTCTGGAATTTAACATGGTCTTAAGAGTGGGCAAGGTTATGAAATGGAGAAGGAAAAGAAAAGGAGAATAAGGGGAAGAAGAAGAAGAAGAAGAAAGAGAAAAAAAGAAAAAGAAGAGCTTGTTGTTTTTCCTTTAATCTTTTTCTCTTCTAGTATACGCTTTCCTTAGAGTTCGCTCTATCATACCACACTTTTTACATTTCACATTATATATTTTCAAAAATATCTTTGAGTTTAGTTTTGTGTGCAAAATGAATTTTGATAATCAATGTTTCCTATAAAGAGAAATCGATGTTTGAAGCAAAAAAAGGATAGGCAACAAGAAAGTTTTGAATGATCCAATTTGAGAGACATATTGTACCATCAAGAATAAGACTTTAATAGAGAATTATAGGTCAAAAGTAAGTTCTATAAATCTATTTTCTATCCTAAGAAATAGTTTCTCAATTTGATTTTTCTAGAGATACCAATATAAAAAAAATTCAAATGTCATGGGGGAAGGTTGTTGCTTGCAATACATCCTTATTTTGTCTGGTTTTTCCTTATTTATTTATTTATTATTCTTGTTTTGTCCGAGTATCCTATTTGTTTTCAAAATTCATGGCAAATCTCTACCAACAAATCCTTTTTTGTAAAATTTCTTCTTCAAAGTTTTTTGTTTTGAAACTTACAACAACATGCAACCTACATATCCTAGAATATTGGTTGAATCTCAAGTTTCAGTTTTTTTTTCCATTTTTATAGGAAGTTTTCTTTTAAAAATTCTCATATATTCTAAATGTGCAAGTTCTTATTAGATAAGGAAACCTAGGTATGTTTGTTTTTATGGTACAACATTAAGAGAAATCTTAAATTGTTTTGATTTTTCCAAACTTCTTAATGTGCGTACTCCATTGATCCTTGTTTCCCAAAATTGTGAGCCCTTAATTGAGTTACTCTCGGGCTCCTTTGCTTATTCTTATTACAGTGAATGAAGTTATGGTAGGTGTTCTTGGGAAATTAGTTGCCTTTCATTATTCGGTTCTTTTGAAAAGGTTTTAGATGCTATTTTCTTGTTCAAATTACATTCCCACTCATAAGTTCCTAAGATTCTCATTCTACGTGATTGTTCAAGCTTGAAAGTCATTGATCGATCAGTCCTATCCAACATCATGCCAAGCTAATGTTATCCTTTGGTTTCAAATTCCTTCCTTAAGGGCTTGTTTGGAACTTACAAAAGAAAAAAAAAGGGAGAAAAAATTATTTTTGTTGTTTGGTAGCAGAGAATCATTGAGATAAAAAAATAAAAGAGAAAATCATTCTCTCTTATTTAATAAATTTTATCTCAGAAAATGAAGGATTTTGGGCATCAGAAAATACTTCTAATTGTAGAATGTCATGAACACCCACCTATAATGACATAAAATATACATCAAAACATTTCTTAATATTAATTGTTGCATAAGATGGCTAAGCACAAGATGAAAGACATATAGTAATTTGGGACTCCAAAAATGCAGGATTTTAGCAAGGTGAGTCTGCCATCCTTGGGAAGGAGTTTTCCTTTTCAACTATATAATGTTGAATTAGGTTCACTTAAATCCCTAATTTTGATAATAACAAAAGTTAAGCTAGTGTGATAATATTATAAATCAAACATTTCAGGAAGAAGAAATAACTCAAGTCATAGGAAAAACAACTCATCTTCAAGAAGTACTTATAAAGAATGAAATATGAAACTTGAATAACTAGAGTCCAAACATCTTAAAAATTCTTGAAAACTCTGGCCACGAAAGAGGATAGGCAGCCAATTTCTAAATCAAGGGTAAAAGTGTGAATTGGAGTGAGTACTAGAGCATCAAAATTTTTCTAAAACCATTTTAAAAATATCGTATAAATGTTTAATCACTCATATTTAGCCTTTCTTATGCTTAAACTTAATGGAATACTCAACCAATACGTATGATCGATCATTATTTTAAACGTATGGTCGATCATGTAGAAAGTAAAAAAACTTCCAACACAATGCATGATTGATCATCCAACATGATCAATGTAGGATTATAAAGCAGGATTGATCATTTATAGTGCATCATCTATCATTTTAATTTTGCAAGACAAGTTTATAAAACATGATCGATCATTGTCTGTAAAGCATACTTAATCATTGAAAATTTCCAAACTTTGTTAAATACATGATCCATGACCATCAATCATTAGGCCATGAGATTCAAAAAAAAAAAATTATAGTTGTTGGAACACAATTATTGATCATTGGAAAGGTATGATCATTCATCAGCTTAGAGCAATCTTCTATCTAACAGTCTAAAACGGCTAGTTTTGCTACAAAACCTATATATTGAGGACATAAGAACAACTCAATGTATTCAATGAGATATTATTGCAAATGTATGTCTTCTTCATAGATTTTCGTACCACAAAGTTTTTAATTTTTCCATAGCATGAGAATAAACTCAAATTCTCCATATTTTTTGAAATATCTAAATTCAATCTTGGGATTCTTAATTTCCTCAAACTCCACACACATGATTGTTCAAGCTAAAATGTTTTGAAGCTTGGTTCTCTGTAGGAGTTAGCTATCTCTCTAAAGAAATGTGTAATTTTCATTTTTATTTTTTTATTATCTCTTTATTTGAAAAGGAATTTTCTAGAAGCTTGAAAATCTAGGACTCGCATTCTAAAGCCTTGAAGTTAGAAAGAAGGGTATCCACTAGAGTTGAAATCTAGTTGTAAAAAATCTCTTGGGGAGATATTGAGAGTAGAGTGATTGGGTATTAAACTTGGTTTAAAAGGAGCTAAAATTTCTTTATATCTTTCTAGTTGGAATTAGATAGTGAATTTAACCAAGTAATAGTTCTTAGGCAGTGAGTACCATAGGAGATTATTGAGAACAAAAAATCTTGACCTTCTTTGTGGTTGTGTGTATTTACTTTTAATTTTTTCCATTTTCTCTTTAATTGAACATTAAATACTTAAATTTTACTTTTACACTCAACTTACGTCCTTCTTGAGATGCCACCTGAGCCAATAGATAATCTCTAGTCCATTTTTTCAAGATCCATAATATCTTGTTTGGTCTCTTATCGAATAGTGGGAGTCCTTGGTTATTTCATTTTAAGGAACATTCTAAAATACCATCCATTTTTAAATCATTTCATGCTATGGTACTCACTTAGTTTGGTTAGAAAATAAAAATACTTCGGTCTAATAATGCCAAAAAATATACTTCCAGAGATCTTGACTCCTTTTGTCAAGAAAATGACATTATCCATCAAATATCATGTGCCTATGTTATGGTCTTGGGTTAAGTACCTATGCCTTCTGCTCCTAACAGGTTGGTCTTTTGGGTAGTATTGGCTAGGTGCTTAACATTTGATATCAGAGCAGGCGCTACGTCCCGAGTTTGACTCCCGTGCGGGGCATCTGTGTGTGTTAATCCCGAACGTCCCGATAGCTGTGTATGTAAATCCCGGCCGCCGTGGTCGTCGGCTCGTAAAGGTGGGTGTACTGTTATGGTCCTGGGTTAAGTACCTATGCCTTTCACTCCTAATAGGCCGGTCTTTTGGGTAGTATTGGCTAGGTGCTTAATAACCTACATTCCTAAAAAAAAATGGTGTAGATGAACGAAAGAATTGTCATCTTCTTGAGGTAGCTCAAAGTTTACTATATACCATGAAAGTTTCATACTTTTATTGGTTGCATGTCATCCTTACTGCATGTTTTCTTATAATAGGTTACCCTCTTCTGTTCTAGGTAATAAATCCCCATACTCGTTATTGTTGCCACATGATGATCCTTTTTCACTTCTATTGAAAGTCTTCGGGTGTCAATTTTTTGTTCATATTAACTCCCCACTACACACTAAACTTGATCCTAAATCTATCAAGTGTATCTTTTTAGGATACTCTCACACACAAAAGGGCTATGTTTTCTACAATCCCACTCTTCAACATTTACTTGTGTCTAGGGATGTCACTTTTTTTTAAGACTCTCCATACTATTCTGACAATGCTCCTCCAGGTTTATCTTTAGTGCCAAATTCTCCTCAATCGACTGTGCCCAGTGCTACAAAAACTGCTCAACCCCCAGACACACTGGCTGACACCACACCTACTGAGTTTACGGATCACACCGAGGTAAGTCCATCTTATCCTATTGTTTTTGGCCCACAATATGATATTCGTCCCATTGCCTTGTGAAAAGAACCCAAAACTTGCGTTAGGCCCTCTACTTCTCACCCCATATCTAATTTTGAATCTCATCATAGTTTATCCCCTTTTTGTTGTCAATTTATTTCATTTATCTCCTCCATATAAGTCCCACATTCCTATCAGGAGGCTCTCAAAAATCCAAGGTGGAAGGCGGCAATGGACGAAGAAATGCAGGCACTATATGAAAATCAGACATGGGCTCTAGTTCCTCTTCCATCAGGTAAGAAACATGTCGGTTGCAAGTGGGTTTTTATAGTGCAACACAATCCAAATGGGTCCGTTGCTCGACTTAAGGTTCACCTCATTGCTAAAGGCTATACAAAGTGTTATGGAATTGATTATGCCGAAACATTTTCTCCGATGGCAAAATGAATTTTGTACATATCTTATTATCTTTTGCGGCTAATTCTTCCTGACAAGTCTATCAATTTGATGTGAAAAATAATTTTACTAATGGGGATATCAAGGAAGAAATTTATATACATCAACCACCTGGTTATGTGGTTGAGGGGAGTCAGTATGTCGATTGAAGAAAATTTTCCCTGTCATTTTATGCTTTTGTGATTATAAACTGCAGTTTGTGAATTTAAACCTGCAACATTTTATTTGAAGATAAATCAGTTGATGGTGCATTCATCAAATTTCCTTATTTTTTTGGCAGATATTGTTGTTGCTGTTGTTCTCTCAGGGAACCGAAATTTTGAAGGAAGAGTGCACCCTTTGACTAGAGCAAATTATCTTGCTTCACCAAAACACAATTTTTTTGGTATCGATGGTCCCCTATTGGTATTCACTACACAAGAACCCATGCTTGGAGTTTTAAAAGAATTCAGCTCTCCTTCAAGCCATGTGTATATTCAAATACACGATTAAAAGCAATCACCTCTAAGATTCAGTGAGATCCTAGCTCTAGCAAGTTTTTCTATTTAGATTCAAAGTTCTAGATGAACCTATCAAATAAAATCAAAAGATCAAAACAAAATGAAAAGCTTACACCCTTTTTAGGATTAGGGAGACTGTCTTCTCCTTTGAAAGATTCAAGCCTCCAACTTATGTGCACACTTTGAAAAGATTTAGAGCTTGTCTAAGGTGAATGCAAGGAGTTGATTTCAGAAGAATGACTCATATACAAAAATTGTCTATTCTTCCTCAAAAATGAACTCAAAAAAGAATTCCAAGAAGGAATTAGTATAATTGAGTAGGATTTCTAATAGATGCTCATTAACTTCTCAAGTGAACATTTGGCATGATATTTACCCAAGACAAACAAGCAATTTTTTGCCCATTTATAAAAAGCTAACCTAACAATCATATATCATTGTATAGTGATTGATCGATCAATCATGCGTAATAGATATATTTTTTTTAGAAATGGCTTATGAATTTGGAGTCATCACTCGGTTAACAATCCCTCAACCTCCTTTTTTTATGATTGCAAAACTTAATATGTAAAAACTAATAGAGTTTACAATCCCCACGATGGAGTTTAAAATTTCATCGACTTTAGGAAGTAGCTCTCTTTGCATTTGTGCATTACCATTTTAGATGTTCCAAGCTATAAGACATAAGCGTAGGTTTTTGTAAGATATATTTGCCTATAGACATATTTGTGTGAACTTTCTACGAGAAATTGTTAGGAGATTTTCTCTCTAAATTGGCTTAGTTTACATAAGTCATTTTTCAATCTTTTTTAGACTAATCCATGAAAAGGCGGAGGTAGGGGATTTTTTAAAAGGAGAATAAAAAGAGACCTTTTCTAATTTATTAGTTATTATACATTATAGAACACTATAAATATAGCTTTCATTTTTTTTAGGACAATGCATTTTCAGTTGGGAATTGAAGAACGTGTTACTTTTAATGATGAAAATTAGGTTGTTTTAAATTTTTTGCAAACATAAACTCTAAAATTTACATTTTTTGTGATCTATTTGCCTTATCTTTTTTGTTTATGAGAGATAAAGGCAAAAGTGAAAACTATCATGTTTTGATTTAAGAAAAAAATATACATCTAAAATGGAAATGCACAAATGTAGAGAGAGATAATTCAAAAAAGTGTCTGTAATTTTTAGGGATTGTAAACTCTTTCTAACTTTTATGTTTTAGGTTTTGCAATCGTCTGGAAAAGGGGGAGGCGGGGGATTTTTAACTGACTGTTGACTCCCAATCCATAAGTCATTTCTTAAAAAAATATAGCCCGTTACGCTTGATTGACTGATAAATCACTTTACCATCATCGATGATTGTTAGGTCAGCTAAAAGTAAATGGGCAGAATAATGACTTGTTTGACTCGGGTAAATATCCCACCGCATGTTCACTGGAGAATTTAATGAGCGTTTGTTATTCTCTTTAAAAGCTTTGGATCCATAGGTCATTTGCATCTTGAACATGTTTCAAGCATGCTTATCCATTTTTAAAACATGTGTAGAAGAAATCTTTTTCTTATAAAATTTCAAGCTATTAGGGTTGAACTAGTGGAATTTCCAAAACTTGGATATCAAAACTTTTGTGTTCATTTGTGGTGTGTGAATAAATTTTCTTTCTTACATTTGTTGTTGTTTTAAATTTTTTGCATACATTAACTCTAAAATTTTCGTTTTGTTGTGATCTATTTGCCTTCTTATCTTTTTGTTTACGAGATCAAGGGAAAAGTGAAAACTCAAGTTTTGATTTAAGAAAAAAATATACATCTAAAATGGAAATGCACAAATGTAGAGAGAGAACCACTACAAAACCATTTATTTTTTTAAATGGGCAAAATAATGGCTTGTTTGACTCGAGTAAATATCCCACCACACGTTCACTTGGGAGTTGAATAGGCTTTTTTTGTTCGCTTTAACTGGTTTGGATCCATAGGGCATTTGCATCTTTAACATGTTTCAATCATGCTTATCTATATTTAAATCATGTTAGGATTAATTAGAAATCTCTATCTTATCAAATTCCAAGCAATTAGGGTTGAACTAGTGAAATTTACCAAACTTGGACAACAAAAATTTTGTGTTCGTTTGTTGTGTGGGAATATTAAGAATAGTGGCTGAAATTTTGTAGAGACTTTTTCCATAAATCTTTTTTGTACCAGAATATTTATAAATATTTTGGTTAGTTACATTTTTGTTGTAAAGACAAATCCCCCGCCTTCCCAAATATTTTTGTATATAGAAATATTTTAGACTAAAAACTATAGAGAACATAACACTAAGCAAGAACCACTCTTAGGAAAAGTTGGAATAGGGTTTTGAAATGATTTGAAGTGAAGATATCATTAATGATCGATCATACTACGTCGATTGATCGATCACCCAATAGGCATTGATTAACCTATGTAGAGTGACAAAAATATAATCTTTTGATTTCCACTTTACTTTTTTTGTGCTACTAACGTGGGATGTATTCATGAAGTTGATATTTTTCAACCAAAGTGGATCAAGGTGGATTAGTCATTCCTGGTTCTCCCCAAAGCTGAGAGAAATGATCAAATCCTAATGGCTTCGTAAAGATGTTCGCTAATTAATTTTTAGTGGGACAAACTCAATTCTAATAACCTTGGTCTAAACCAACTCTCTGATAAAATGATTCCTAATCTTTGTGTGTTTTGAGTGAGAGTGATTCTTGCTTAGTGTTGTGGTCTCTGACCATGGACCGAGTGATTAAACGATTGGAGAGGTCATTTGAGGGATCTTCGTTCACACCCTGACGTCTTGATATACCAGGGCGACCTATGGTGACTGATTGAGTACTCACAAAATGGAATGGAGAGGAGATGGATTGAAGAACGATGGATAACCAGGCTCGTCAAAGGGAGTCCTGAACCTTGGGTTCATCAAGGAGAACACCGATTCTGATTAGGTTAAAATTCTGCTTAACTTCTCATTCCCTTTCATTAGCCTCTTAAAGCAATCATGTCGAGGCTTGAGATTTAGTTTATTACAATAATGTCATTCATTGCCTACCTATTAGCAAATAATGAAATAAAGAAACATATAATGCCTAAGGTACTTCACTGCTCCCCTGAGTCACCAACTCATCCGCGTTGCATCTGGATGACTCGTCCTGCTATGGAGTCCATAACATCAATCCCCCCTTGGAGAAAGAGTTTTTTCGCAAGCTCGAATGTAGGGTAGACATGTTTAAAGATGTCTAGATCTTCCCAAGTGGCCTATGTAGCATCTGTGTGTGTCCACTGAACTAGTATTTCTGTGTTGTCTTCAAGCTGGCGAGCACTCAAAATTTTGGTGGGTGTGAGATCAACTTTACCTTCTTCAATAGGTGGTAAGGAAGGAACCGACAGTGGTGTGGAACATTTTAATGGCTTGAGCAAAGAGACATGAAAGATGTTATGAAGCTTGGACTCTGGAGGAAGATTTAGCTTATACACTACCTGTCTCACACATTGGATAATCTGGAGGCGAAAGCTAGTGCCGAGTACCCGCATTTGAATGTTGACGGTATGGCTGGAGACGTAGCCATACAAAATCTCCCTGATTGTACTGAATATCACGATGATACTGATAATAATAAGCTTTCATATGTGCTTGGGTTTTTGAAGACGTTGGCTAGCAAATTCCAGTAATTGATCACGATTGAGAAGGGCTCGGTCAATTGCATCCACTCTGGTGGACCTCTGAGCATACAAAAGTAGTCGAGGGGGATCCCTGCTTTATATGATTTTGAAAGGTGTGGCCTGTAATGCTATGTGAAAAGAGGTATTGTAGCAGTATTTTGCCCAAGGAAGGCATTCCACCCATCGTTTAGGGGTGTCCCCTTCAAAACACCGTAAATACATCTCAATGGGGCGGTTCACCACCTCAGTCTGGCCATCTGTTTTAGGATGATAGGCGGAAGAGTATTTTAGTTCGGTACCAGATAACCAGAATAGATCTCTCCAAAAATGACTTTAAATACCACATCACAATCACTGACAATGGATTCCGAAATGTCGTGGAGACGAACAATATTCGCGAATAAAACTTGAGCTACCCGCACTGCTGTATAAGGATGCTCCAACGGTTTAAAGTGTGCATATTTTGAAAATCAATCAACCACCACGAAAAGAATAGACTTGCCCGAAGCCTTAGGAAGTCCTTCAATGAAATCCATAGAGATGTCTGACTAAACCCGTGTTGGAAGATTTAGTGGTTGCAGTGCCCCAGCTAGACTTAAATTTTGTGCCTTGTTTCGCTGGCACACCTGACACTCAGTCACATACGTTGCAATAGTGGCTTTCAGCCCTTCCCAATAAAAATCTCCCCATATCCTCTATAATGTCTTGAGGAGGCCCTCGTGAATGCTGTCATGGTATGATGAAATTATGATGGCTACCAAAGGAGACGTGGAAGATAAATATATGCGGTGCTTGTATAAAATGATGTTGTCCTGAATTGACCAATGGGAGGACATTGTGCCTCCTGGCATTTTTTCCATCAACTTCTTTATTTCTAGTGTGCGCTGGTGGTCCTCTTTGATTGAATCCAGAAAGAGAGGTGTTGGGTGACTAATGGCAGCAATGTGTGTTGTCTCCTCTGACCGACATGATAGGGCATCTACAACTGTTAGGTTCTCTCACCATGGATCGAGTCACCCGGTGATCTCATCTGGCTTCCAGATTGGCTGACAAATAAGGGAAAGCTTTGGGGGTCATAGAACGCCCAATGATGTAGGAACGTGAGCTTTTGAAGGAGCTCCACCCTTAGGCCTCCTTAGAGAGAGTACCCGATCTCGTCTATGCTAATTGATCAATGCTTGTTTCCCTTCATTTAGTTGATGCCCTAAATAGATCAAGGAAAACGTCAAAGGTTCCATAATTACAATTAGACCCTTATTGAACTTCAAATTATAATTAAACCCCTAAGATACTGAAATACAAGTTTATTCCATCTATCCTCTTCTCCGGTTCGCCACTCTTGATGCTATGGAGTCCATAACATCACCGCCCTCCTGAAGAAAGAGCTTGTCCACAAGCTCAAAAGTGAGGAATAGAGTCTGGAAGGACTCAAGTGTCTCCCAAGAGGCTTCCACCAATTCCGCGTCTGTCCACTGAACGAGCACCTCCCATGCGTTGTTGACTCGCCTGGCTTGAAGGATCTGTGCTCGAGTGGGCATAGACCGGCCATCTTTGAGCGGAGACAGAGGGTATGCAGCAGGGGAGAATCTCCCTTGAACGGCTTGAGGAGGCAGACGTGGAAGACATCATGTAGCTTGGCATCTAGTGGAAGCTTCAAACGATAAGCCATAGTGCCTATACGGTGAAGAACCTGGAATGACCCATAAAATTTTGGAGAGAGCTTATGGCGTTTGATGGCTGCAAGAGAGAGTTGGCGGTATGGTTGAAGTTTGAGCCAAACAAATTCTCCGGGTGCAAAGGAAAGGGGACGATGTCCTTTGTCATAAGTGTGCTTCATCGTGGCTTGTGAACACTGTAACTGAAGGCGGACCTGAGCATCCATTTCATCTCTATTGGCTAATGCTTGGTCCAGTGCTGCTACCCGAGAAGACCCTGGTTCATAAGATAGTAGACGCGGGGGGTCTCTTCCATAAACGACTAGAAAGGGGGTAGTACCCAGTGCGGTGTGGTATGACGTATTATAACAATACTCTGCCCATGCTAACCAACGAACCCACTATCGAGGAGTGTCCCCCACAAAGCACCGCAAATACATCTCCAGTGTGCGGTTTACCACCTCTGTCTGAAGGTGGTATGATGAAGAAAAGGCTAACTTGGAGCCGTGAAGCTTAAATAGTTCCCCCCAAAATTTACTGATGAATATAACATCACGATCGCTACTGGTGGTCTCCGAAAGCCCATGGAGCCTGACAATATGATCCATGAAGAGCTGAGCGACTTGTGTGGTTGTATAAGGATGGCTGAGGGCCATAAAGTGTGCATATTTCGAGAACCGGTCTACCACAACAAGAATAACAGATTTCCCTGTAGAAGGAGGAAGGCCATTGATAAAATCCATTGAGAGATCTGCCCATACCTGTGAAGGAAGTTAAAGGGGCTGTAGCAAGCCGGTGGGTTGTAAGGATTCAGATTTATTCCGCTAACAGACCTGGCACGCGGCAACATAATCAGCAATGACCAGCTTCATACCCCTCTGATAAAACTCCCGGCTAAGGTGGAAGTATGTCTTCTGCTGGCCTTCATGTGTACTATCATGAAAGGAGGCAATAATGGTAGGAAGGAGTGCCGAAGAAGGATGAAGATATATGCGTCCTTTATAGAGAATGAGACCTTCCTGTAGTGTCCAGTTATTGTCCTTGGAATGGTTCTTGATTTGAGCTTGTAAGGCAAGGAGATCTGGATGATGGCTAGTATCCTGAGGGATTGAGTCCAGCAATAGGGACCTGGGGTGGCTCAGTGCGTGTAGGTGTGAATCCCCCAGTTCTCTACGTGACAAGGCGTCTGCCCCACGGTTGAGATAACCTGGTTTGTATTCCACCTGAAAATCGAATCCCATTAATTTGTTGAGCCAATTTTGTTGTGGGGATGTAGTCAGGCGTTTCTCCAATAAGTATTTGAGGCTACAGTGGTTTGTTCGGATCATAAAAGGTCTGCCCCACAGATACGGCCTCCAATGCTGCACGACTTTGGCCAAACTGATGAGTTCCCTTTCGTAAGTGGCTAACTTGTGATGGTGAGGAGCGAGGTGGTGTCTGAAATAAGTGATGGGGTGTCCCTATTGCTGCAAGATGGCACCTATGCCTCCCCCGGATGCTTAACATTCTATTATGAAATTTTTGGCAAAGTTTGGCAATTGAAGAACTGGAGCTGACGCTAATGCTTGTTTCAATTGGTGAAACGATGAGTCCGTCAACTGAGACCACTAAAAGGCATGCTTCTTCAATAAATTGTGCAACGGTGCTGCCAGCTGACCATATTCTTTTATAAATTTTCTATATTACCCTGCGAGACAAAGGAACCCTTTCAAAGTTGTGACAGAGTGAGGTGTGGGCCATTCCATAACAGCTTGTATCTTGCTAAAGTCCGGTTTCACCCCAGAGGTAGAGATCACATGCCCCAAATAAGCTACTTCAGAAGTGGCGGAGTCACATTTGGCTCTATTGAGAAATAAATGGTGTACTCGGAGAATTGTAAAAACCTGTCAGAATTGGTGCAAATGTGCTTCCCAAGTTTTGCTATAGACTAGTATATCGTCAAAAAAAAAAACTAAGACATGCTTCCATAAGAAATGGCGAAATACCTCGTTCATACGAGCTTGAAAGGTGGACGGGGCGTTGGATAGCCCAAATGGCATCACCAAGAACTCGTAGTGACCATGGTGGGTGCGGAAGGCAGTTTTTTCGACATCCTCCGAATAAACCCGAATCTGATGGTACCCAGATTTCAAGTCCAGCTTGGTAAATAATTGAGATCCGTGTAGCTCGTCCAATAATTCATCTACCACCGGAATTGGAAATTTATCTTTGATGGTGCGAGCATTGAGTTCACGGTAATCCACACAAAAGCGCTAAGATTTATTTGATTTTTTCACCAGCAATACTGGGGACAAGAAGGGGGAATGGCTAGGCTGAATAATACCCTGTTGGAGCATTTCTTGACATTGCCTTTCTATCTCATCTTTTTGCACATGTGGATAGCGGTAGGGACGCACTACCACTGGTTTTGTGCCCATCTTCAAACGAATTATGTGATCACAAGCTCATATAGATGGGAGGTCTGCAGGTTCCTGAAATAAATTGGCATATTCGGCCAACAATGAAGCTAAGTTATCTCGCTCTGAAGGACCCACGGAATGTGTCTGGGGAGTGCATGGGCGCTGGGCGCTAGTGCCCTGGAGGGTGATCTGATGGTTGTCCTGTGTAAAACTCATGGTAAGGGATTGGAAATCCCATAAAATTGGACCCAATCGTTGTAGCCATTTAATGCCCAATACCAGGTCAAAACCAGCTAGTGGTATGACAAAAAAATCCGCCACAAAGGAGTGACCCGCAATAGTAAAGGGCACTGCTGAATAGAAGCCAACAGTGGTGACCTTGTCATCATTTGCCACTGAGATTGCTATTCCTGACTTCTGCTGGAGTGATAAACCCAACTGTTGTGCTGCCTGGCTGCTTATAAAATTATGGGTGCTGCCTGAGTCCACCAGTGCTAGCAGAATAAGATGATTCATGGTGGCGTGGACTTGCATGGTATTTGTGATGTGCAGGGTTGTCATTGTGTGGAGGGACATTTCTGGTTCCTCCTCCTCGGTTTGGTCCACATCCTTCGGAAAGTCATCCTCTGTTGGGTCTTCTATTTCTACCCAAAAGAGTCGTTTGCATTCATAGACCCTTATGAATTTTTCATCACAATTGAACCATAGTCCCTGAGCCATTCTTTGATCAATTTCTGCTTTTGTAAGACATTTGATAAATCCAGGAGGTGGTGTAAAGGCTGGTGGTGGTTTTGTAGAGGGGGTGTGGGGTTGAGGCCATGGGGTAGTGGAAAAAGGGTCAGTAGGTTGTGGCCGAGGTTGCCATGGGGGACGTTTGGTTAATGAATCTCAGAAGAGGCGTTGTTTGGTGTCCAATGCTCTTGCCAAATTCATGACGTGGGCTAGGGAGGTGGGGGCTTCCAATTCCACTTCTAGGCGAAGTGGTTCCACTTCTAGCAGTGAACAAACTGACATAAAGTTCAGGGCGCACCAAATGACTTGCACGGGCAAGTTTTTCCTGGAACAATTTCTGATATTGTTCGATAGTTGCAAACTATTTTAAATTAACCAAATCCCCAACTGGGTTGCTAAGAAGCAGAGGACCAAACCGTAGCATGCAGTTTTCCTTGAAAAATTCCCAATCATAGACCACAAACTCGTTTTTGAATTGATGAAACCACATAAGCGTTTCATCGAGCATATGGAAGGCAGCTAATTAAACCTTGCCCTCGGGCAGAGTTCCTTGATTGGAAAAGAAATGATCACACCTGTGTAACCACATTAAAGGGTCGAAAGACCAATCATACATTGGAAAATCAAGCTTTGTGTACATGGGCACGGTAGGGGGTGCTGGATTGATGCCCCCATGAGGTGGAGGTGTTTGGTGCAGGGAAGGAGGTGGTGGTAGTGGTGGGGGCTGAGGGTGGAGATGTTTTGCTATGCGTGAGGAAGAAGCCATCTGGGCGGAAAGCTGAGCAAAGCCCTCCTCCACTCGGGACATCAACATCTGGAATTTTCCGTCAAGGCCATTGATTTGAGATTGTAGATCAGCATGGTTCTCTTCCACAAAATTCTGAATTTCTGCTGGGGAAGAGGAATCGCCAATGGTGGTCCTGTCTGATACCACGATGTTAGGTTCTCTCGTCATGGATCGAGTCACCCAACGATCTCCTCTGGCTTCCAGATTGGCTGACGAAGAAGGGAAAGCTTTGGGGGTCTTAGAACGCCCAATGATGTAGGAACGTGAGCTTTTGAAGGAGCTCCACCCTTAGGCCTCCTTAGAGAGAGTACCTGATCTCGTCTATGCTAATTGATCAATGCTTGTTTCCCTTCATTCACTTGACACCCTAAATAGATCAGGGAAAATGTCAAAGGTTCCATAATTACAATTAGACCCTTATTGAACTTCAAATTACAATTAAACCCCTAAGATATTGAAATACAAGTTTACTCCACCTATCCTCTTCTTTGGTTCGCCACTCTTGATGCTATGGAGTCCATAACAACAGCTTTGTTCAAGGCGTCGGCCTTATGTTCCACAGTAAAATCAAACCCCGTGAGTTTTGTAATCCAATGCTGTTGTGGGGAAGTTGAGATTTGTTGCTCCAATAGAAACTTCAAACTGTAGTGGTCTGTGCGGATGATAAAGAAACGTCCCCATAAATAAGGCCGCCAATGACAGTCTGCCTTTGCTAGGCCAATTAATTCCCTTTCATAGGCTAGTAACTTATGATAATGAACTGCGAGTTAGCGGCTGAAGTAGGCAATAGGGTGGTGAGATTGTTGAAGTGCTGCTCCAATCCCTCCTCCTGATGCATTACATTCCACCACAAAGATATCATCAAAATTAGGTAACTGCAATACCAGAGTTGTTGCCCAAGTTTTTTTGAGTGTTTGGAAGGTTTGTTCTGTGGTATCATTCCATTGGAAGGCATTGCATCTGAGGAGATTTGATAGCGGAGCTGAGAGTGGCGCATAATTGTGGATGAATTTGCGATAGTAACCTGATAAGCCCAAAAATCCCCGTAATGCTGAAATATTTCTCAGTTGTGGCCAATGGATGATAGCAAAACTTTTTTCCGGATCCATTGTGACCCTTGTTGATGTAATGACGTGACCCAGATAGGCTACTTGAGGGTGACCAAATGAACACTTGGAACTTTTTAAATATAGATGATGAGTTCTAATAAGTATGAAAACCAGCCGCAGATGTTGTAAATGTTGATCCCATGACTTGCTGTAGATTAATATATCATAAAAAATACTAAAACAAAATTTTTGAGATAGGCACTAAATACCTCATTCATTAATGCTTAGAATATTGAGGGAGCATTGGACAGACCTAAAGGCATGATGATGAATTCAAAATGGCCATGATGAGTATGAAGGGTTGTCTTCGCTATATCTGGAGGATACGTGCGGGCCTGGTGATACCCTGAATGCAAGTCCAAGTTGGTGAAAAATTGACCCCCATATAATTCGTCTAATAATTATTCCACAACTGGTATAAGGAACTTGTCCTTGACCGTCTTGGCATTTAATTCACAGTAGTCCACACAAAACCTCCAAGTATTGTCATGTTTCTTGACCAATAACACTGGAGAGGAGAAAGGTGACGTACTGTGTTGGATATGACCTTGTTCGAGCATGAGGTGACATTGACGTTCAATTTCATCTTTTTGAATGTGTGGGTATCGAAATGGTAGCACAACTACCACTTTGAATCCTGCCTTCAAACAAATCCAGTGGTCACAATGTCTCAATGGTGAAAGAGACGTCAGTTCCTGAAGGAGGTCTGTAAAGTCCTCCAGTAAATTCGCTGAAGTGGTAGGTGGACACAGTTTCGACTGAAGTACGTGTAAATGTGTTGAGAGGTGAGCTTTGCAACCCTGTAATGTGACCTTATTGCCCTCTAGCTCAAAGGTCATGGTTAATGCAGCGAAATCCCACAAGATTTGTCCCAATGTTTGGAGCCATTTAATCCCCAATACCATATCAAAGCCTACGAGTGGAATGATGAGAAATTCTGCTGAAAATGGTTTACCTTCAATGGAGAACATAATGGCCTTGCTGATCCCATACTTTGAACTTTTTCTCCATTAGCCACCGATACGGAAGCTATAGGTCGAGGTTGTATGGGTAGTTGTAAATGTTTGGCAGCATTGAAACTCAAAAAATTATGAGTGCTGCCCAAGTCCACAAGACTTACTAGTGGTTGCTCACTGACTAAGGCGCACACCTGCATGGTAGTGGTGGACTGGAGTCCTATGATGGCGTGGAGAGAAATCTCTGGTTCCTCCACGTGTGCCTCTTCGACCTCTGGAACTTCTTCCTCTTCATCAGTAACTTCCAACCAAAATAATTTCTTACATTGATGACCAAATGTATACTGCTCGTCACAATTATAACATAATCCCTCGGCCCTTCTCTCTTCCATCTGGGCTCTGTTCAATTTCTTGATATATGCTGGTTGAGGTGGACTCGGCTGAGGGGCTTGAGGAGTAACTGAATTAACAGTATTACTCCATGGTGGTCCTGTGTTGTGGGCACCAACAGTATGTCTTCCCCCCTGCCATGTAGGCTTGTGTGACTGTATTTTGTCTTTGGCCTCTAATGCTCTAGCCAAATTCATTGCTCTCGCTAAATCCGTAGGAGCAAGGAGTTCCACTTCTAGGCATAGGGACTGTGTCAAGCCTGCTGTAAACAAACCTACTTGTTGGTCCACCCTCACAACTTTATTGGCTTGGCCAACTTTTATTGGAATGCTTTTTTGATATTGTTCGACAGTATCGATTTGGCGCAGCAACACCAAATCCCCAGTGGATTGCTTTCAGCCGGTGGCCCAAACCGGATTGTATACAAATCTTTAAATTCCTGCCAATCTAAATTTGGATACTCCAATTCTAATTGATGGCCCCATAGCTACGCTTCATGGAGCATGTGGAAGGTGGCCAATCCCACTTCGTCTATTTCAACCGTCATTTGGTGAGAAAAAAAAAATTCACGCCTGTAGAGCCAGATCAAGGGGTCCTCAGACCCATTAAAAATTGGAAACTCCAATTTGGTGTATCTCGGAATTGTCCCTCCTCCGGAACTAAAATTTCCTCCTGGCACTGGATGCTCTGTGCGTCCAGCATAATGTGGCCCTTGCCTGGTCGTAGGGTTTCTTTCCCCTTCCTGTGGGTTTGAATTTCTTCCCCCAATCATTTCATATACTCTATGAGATAAAGCTTCAACTTGTAATTTTACCTGTTGAGAGACCCTACTATCCAACAATGCAACCAAACGCTCCTCAGTTTCTTCTTGCCTTGCTGCCAATCTAATTTCACTTTGTTCTTGCTCTGCGTGTATCATCTATTTGATGCTAGCTAGCAATTCTGCGTTGTTAGATGACTCTCCCATATTGACCTGCTCTGATACCAACGTGTGGTGGTCTCTGACCATGGACCGAGTGATTTGACGATGAGAGAGGTCGTTTGATGGATCTTCGTTCACACCCTGACATCCTGATCTACCAGGGCGACCATGGTTACAGATTGAGTACTCACAGAATGCAATGGAGAGGAGATGGATTGAAGAACGATGGATAACCAGGCTCATCAAAGGGAGTCCTGAACCTTGGGTTCGACAAGGAGAACACCGACCCTGATTAGGTTAAAATTTGGCTTAGCTTCTCATTCCCTTTCATTAGCCTCTTAAAGCAATCATGTTGAGGCTCGAGATTTAGTTTATTACAATAATGTCATTCATGGCTTACCTACTAGCAAATAATGAAATAAAGAAACATACAAGGCCTCAGGTACTTCACTACTCCCCATAGTCACCAACTCATCCGCATTGCCTCTAGATGACTAGTCCTGCTAAGGAGTTCATATCACTTTGACTTATGGCACTCATGTTGTCACAATAGACGGGAATTTCATTTTTGCTTTAAGCCATAGTCATCTAGTTGTAGTTTAATCCAAACAAGTTGAGTACAACAACTTCCACATGCAATGTAATCTCCTATCATTATGAGTTGTTTATCATTAGCCACCTACATTGTACTTCTAAATGGAACTGATTGTGGGGTTTTTAAGGACTCTAGAGGGATCAAGCTAGGTGACCCTCTCTCCAGTCTTTTGTTTAATATATTTTTGGAGTGCCTCTCATCCATCTATATAGCAAAGGAAAGGGGATGACTTCTAATAGTGACCAACAATCATGAGTAGGATGTTCCATGTCTCCAATTTTTGGATGACATAAACTACTTCTGTGAGGGATCACTTGATCAAATTTTGAAAAGTCAAAGCCTTCCTTAGCCACTTTGAAATTCTCTTGGGACATAAAATCAATTGGGTAAAGACCTCCCTCAAAGGATTTAATACTGATGATGACCTATCTAGAAAGCTTGCTAGCTACAAGTTGAATTTAGGACCCCATTACTGATATCTCGAGCCAAGTGAGAGAGGGAAAAAGAAAAAAGAAGGAGAGAGAGAGCTCTCAGGTAGAGAAGAGAAAAGAAGAAAAAAAGAAGAAAGAGTTTAGGCAAGAAGGGAACTCTACACGAGAGACAGAGAAGGGAGAATAACTTCCTTTGATGATTTAATTCCGAGTACAAACTCCTCTGTTTATAGTAGAGGAGTGATAGAGTCCATGTACAATTAACTTCATTCTCCTAATTACATTCCAACTCTAACTCTTAAAGATAGGCCTACCATGATAAGATAACTCAACATAATTTAGAAGTCTAACATAACTCAAACTCTTACTCTTCTATAAGGACGTGACCAAAGGCTGAAGATGCCAGCTCGTGCTTTATCTTTGTGGGTCCCACTTGATCTTCCAACTCATATGATAAGGATACCAGCTCGGGCTTCTTCTCTTCCAACTCATGCCAGCTTGTGTGATGACTCCTCTTGGCTTCTCATGTCCTCACGGTGGGTCCCTCTAGCTTGTGCAACCATGGTGAGTCCCACATTGTAACACTCCTCCTCAAGCTGGGGGTGAGAAAACATCGTAAATGCCCAACTTGCTATAGATGGTGGACAAAAATTTTTGAGTGACTAGTTTGGTGAGAATGTGTCCAACTTGGCTCTGTGTAGATGCTTGACAGATAATATGCTGGTTTGGAATTTTTCTAGTATGAAGTGACAGTTTACTGTTGAATTTATGGAAAAGTGAAATACTTTATTGACATCAATAACTTGTTGTAATCAAAGTACATGAACCTCTTTATAATAGAGGAAGATAGTAGAGTCCAATTACAATAAAATTACCCTTGTCCCAATTACACACAAACTCTAACACTTAAAGATAAGTCCTAACATAATTAAATAACTCAATATTGATAAAAGACAAACATAACTCACTCTTGGTCATGACCCTAAGATAAAGATACTTTTGTGAGTCCTTCTTGATCTTCCAACTGATGTGATAAAGGTGCCAACTCATGGTAATCATTGTGGATCCTACTTTTTATGGGCTTGGGCCCATCTTGTGGGCCTTCTTTGGTCGTGTGGCCCATCTTATCATTATCTTAGATATATGGGCCTTCCTTGGTCGTATGGGCTTGAGTTTATCTTCCAACACTCCCCCTCAAGCTGGGGGTGAGAGAACAACATGAACTCCTAGTTTGCTACAAATGATTTATAGAATATTTTTGTATAAAATGGCACATCTTCCAATATGCCTTCATCTTCCAACATTTCCCCTCACGCTGTTGCATCCTTCCATGCGGCCCTGCGGCATTATATAAGTGAGAGTAAAAATCACTCCTAGCGGGTAAGCCATTGCTTCATACTCCAATCCTAATGCTGGATGTAGGGCACACTCCCTCTTCTATCGGTAATGTGTCCACCACCGTGTCCCTCCACAGGACAACGACTCTCATGTGGTAGGAAACATAAAAGCCATTATAGGGGGGGGATAACATAGATGTAATAATAACTTTCTCCATCATGGTTTCCCAATGTGAGATATAACACGAAAGAGAACCCAAAAAATAATGTCTCCAAAGAAACATAATAGCAGCAACTGTATATAATACGACCATCTTCCAACACATATAACATGAACCAAATATTAAACTTTGTAAAAGAACCCATGAAATAATCTGATATAAAAATTTCTTCTTAGATGCACAAGCTTCATCTTTTGTGCTCCCCCTTTCTTGAATATTTTGGTCACATAAACTTATTCACAACATATAAAATAAAATACCTCTTTCTTGTACTTATTCTACTTCTCCCCATCAAGTTGGGAGGTAATGGCAGTGATCCCATTTTAAACCAAATATCATAGATGTAGCAATAGGCCCAAATAACAGAGAAGTATAAATAAGCCATCAAACCAGGGAGAAGTTAGATATTTTCCTGATATATCAACTCAAAAAGTGACACAAAACAATCGGCTTAAATTCCGATTCTCAATGTAACAAAATACCAGCATGACCTTTGATTCTTCCAATTAGAATATATCTTTAAATATACATCAGATTGACATGAAATTTTCTTCGTCTGAAACTAAATTTAAATAAATTTCAGCCAAGTATAACATATCTTCATAAAATATAATTATCAAAAGATATATAATCTGATAGGTTTCAGTCTCTATCATTTGGCCAAACTAAGTATAGTTTCTCCTATTTTTCCTGAATGACCATTGACTCTTCCAAGATCAATATCTCCATATAAAAAAATTATACCGAGAATTGGTTAAATATTTAAGAAAATAGACTTACATATCTTTCTTTTGATATATAATTATCTATATAAAGTCTCTTTATTGATAACATACAATTCCTCGAAAGTTGAGGCTTTTTGCTGCTGCTCAACGTCTTTTTAAATTTGACCTTTGCTGCTTCAAATATCGATTTACCTTTGTAGATAACTCATATAAAAAATTGGTTGAATAGGTAAAATACTAAACTTACATATATTTATTTTGATATAAATCTCTCCATATAAAGACCAAATCTTGATCATAAAAAAATACCTCGGATGTTGAAGCTTTCTGATGTGTCTCAAACAACTTTTTCAATCTGACCTTTGATCATTTAAATATCAATATCTCTCTGTTGATAACTCCGATTGGAACAAATTATTTTTATTTGGAAATTAGACTCAAATATATTTCCATAAATATATAATTTTCAATATGAAAAACTCTGTATATAGGTAAAAAATGCAAAGAAAACTATGGGTATAGGGACTAAAACAAATAACTATGAACCTAGACTTAAGGTTTAGGGTTTAGAGAAAAGGATCACATTACCTCCATGAGTTGACCAAGTCAACTCACAGAACCTGCTTTGATACCATGTTGAATTTATGGAAAAGTGAAATACTTCATTGACATCAATAACTTGTTGTAAGCAGAGTACATGAACCTCTATTTATAATAGAGGAAGGTAGTAGAGTCCAATTACAATAAAACTACCCTTGTCCCAATTACACCCAAACTCTAACACTTAAAGATAAGTCCTAGCATAATTAAATAACTCAATATTGATAAAAGACAAACATAACTCAAACTAAAAATCTTCTTGGTATTGACCCTAAGATAAATATACTTTTGTGAGTCCTTTTTTTATCTTCCAAATGATGTGATAAGGATGCCAGCTCATGGTAATCATTGTGGGTCCTACTTCTTATGGGTTTGGGCCCATCTTGTGGGCTTTCCTTGGTCGTGTGGCTCATCTTATAATAATCTTAGCTATGTGGGCCGTCCTTGGTCATGTATGCTTGAGCTTATCTTCCAACATACTTCAATGTGCTATGTTCTCTCATGGAAGACTGGATTTGATGTAATTTGTATGGTTGTCGGATTAGTGCAATATAGATCCATAGGAGCTTCTTTATAGATCTCAGTTCAGTGAGAAGAGATCTGATCCATAGAAGCTCACTAATTGTGTGTGTCATGGCTCTGTATTCTACTTCTACACTCGACCGTGCAACCACATTCTGCTTCTTGCTTCTCTATGTAACTAAGTTTCCTCCAACCATCGTTCAATATCCTGAAGTAGATTTTTTGTCAACAAGGGATCCGGCCCAGTCTGCAACTGAGAATCCTTCGATGTTGAAGTGACCATGATTCTTATAGAGAAACCCTCTTCCTTGAGCTCCTTTCAAATATCACAATATCCTTTCTAGTGCTTGCCAGTGACTAAGTTGTGGTTTGTGCATGTATTAACTCATCACACTTACTTCATGTTTGTGCAGAGAAAAATGAGTTTTCCCACTTGTCTTTGATATTTTTCGATATCTAGATCTTCTCCAGTACTTGCACATAATTTTGTATTTGAGTCCATAAGGGTTTCTGTTGGTTTGCACCCCATCATTCTTGTCTCCTCTAGTAAATCAAGGGCATACTTCATTTGGAATAGTACAATCCCATGTCTTGACTGTAGTACTTCAATACCCAAAAAATATTTTAGTCTAAAATCTTTTGTCTTGAATTCTGCACATATTTTTTCTTTGGTTTCCTGGATGCCCTTGGGATCACTTCCGGTTAAAACAATATCATCAACTTATATTGCCAAAATTACCTTGCATTTAGGTGTGTCTTTAATAAATATGGAATGATCTACCGAACATCTGTGAAATCTAGCCCGTATGAGAGCTTGACTAAAATTTTCAAACCATGATCGAGGAGACTGTTTCAGACCATAAAGAAATTTCTTCAATCAACATACCGACTCCCCCTCAGCCACATAACTAGGTGGTTGATGCATATAAATTTCTTCCTTGATATCCTCATTAGTAAAATCATTTTTCACATCAAGCTGATAGACTTGCCAAGAAGAATTAGCCGCAAAAGATAATAAGATATGTACAAAATTCATTTTTGCCATCGGAGAAAATGTTTCGGCATAATCAATTCCATAACACTTTGTATAGCCTTTAGCAATGAGGTGAGCCTTAAGCCGAGCAATGGACCCATTTGGATTGTGTTGCACTATAAAAACCCACTTGCAACCGACATGTTTCTTACCTGATGGAAGAGGAACTAGAGCCCATGTCTGATTTTCATGTACTGCTTGCATTTCTTCGTCCATTGCCGCCTTCCACCCTGGATTTTTGAGAGCATCCTGATAGGACTGTGGGACTTATATGGAGGAGATAAATGAAATAAATTGACAACAAAAAGGGAATAAACTATGATGAGATTCAAAATTAGATATGGGGTGAGAAGTAGAGGGCCTAACGCAAGTTTTGGGTTCTTTTCACCAGGCAATGGGACGAGTATCATATTGTGGGCCAAAAACAATAGGATCAGATGGACTTACCTCGATGGGATCCGTAAACTCAGCAGGTGTGGTGTTAGCCAGTGTGTCTGGGGGTTGAGCAGTTTTCGTAGCACTGGGCACAATCGGTTGAGGAAAATTTGGCACTAAAGATAAACCTGGAGGAGCATTGTCAGAATAGTATGGAGAGTCTTAAAAAAAAAGTGACATCCCTGGACACAAGTAAACGTTGAAGAGTGGGATTGTAGAAAACATAGCCCTTTTGTGTGTGAGAGTATCCTAAAAAGATACACTTGATAGATTTGGGATCAAGTTTAGTGTGTTGTGGGGAGTTAATATGAACAAAACATTGACACCCGAAGACTTTCAATGGAAGTGAAAAAGGATCATCATGTGGCAACAATAACGAGTATGGGGATTTATTACCTAGAACGAAAGAGGGTAACCTATTATAAGAAAACATGGAGTAAGGATGACATGCAACCAATAAAAGTATGAAACTTTCATGGTATATAGTAAACTGTGAGCTACCTCAAGAAGATGACGGTTCTTCCGTTCAGCTACACCATTTTGTTGAGGAGTGTAGGCTATTAAGCACCTAGCCAATACTACCCAAAAGATCAACCTGTTAGGACTGGAAGGCATAGGTACTTAACCCAGGACCATAACAATACACCCACCTTTACGAGACGACGACCACGGTAGTCAGGATTAACACACACAGCTGCATGTCGGGATTAACCACACAACTATCGGGACGTCTGGGATTAACACACATAGATGCCCCGCATGGGAATCGAACTCGGGACGTAGCGCCTGCTTTGATACCAAATGTTATACACCTGGCCAATACTACCCAAAAGACCGGCCTATTAGGAGCAGAAGGTATAGGTACTTAACCTAGGACCATAACATAGGCACACGATGTTTGATGGATAATGCCATTTTCTTGACAAAAGGAGTCAAGGTCTCTGGAAGTATTCTTTTTGCATTATCAGATCGAAGTACTTTAATTTTTTAACCAAACTGAGTGAGTACCATAGCATGAAATGATTTAGAAATGGGTGGTATTTTAGAATGTTCCTTAAAAAGAAATAACCAAGTGGTATGAGTACAATCATCAATAAATGTAATAAAGGACTTGACTCGGAAAATATTTAAGACACTCAAAGGTCCCCATACATCTGTATGAATCAATGAAAAATGAGTAATATTTTTAAGTTTTGGACGAGGGGAGTGTGTAGTCCTTTGGTGTTTGCTCAGTTGACAGACTTCATAATTTAACTCTGACCTTTCTTTAAGAGTAGGAAAAAATGATAAAGAGATTGTGCGGATAGATGTCCCAACCGGTTGTGCCATAGGCTTGTCTCAGTTTCACTGGTTAAAACAGTATTTATTTTAGGCACATCCAGGTAGTAGAGCCCCCCTTGTTCACACACTCCACCAATCACTTGCTTCGTTATAAGATCCTAAAACACACAAGAAGTGGGTGAGAAGGTGATGGAGCAATTAAAATATTTTGTGACTTGAATAACTGATAAAAGATTCAAGAAAAAAGTAGGAAAAAAAAATGTCTATGAGTGGAAGTGATGGTGTAACAAAAGTGGATCCTTTTCCTAGAACTTTAGTTTGAGAACCGTCAGCTATGGTAACAAATTTATGTGAAAGACAAGAAGAAACTAAATGTAGTAGATTTTTGTTACTTGTGAGATGTTCGGAGGCCCCTAAGTCAATTATCCAGGATGAAGTGGAAGCATATAGTATACCTGAACCGGTGGTGGGAGCAGTAGTTGAGGAGGAACTTGGAGCAAAACCCATCAGTGTTTTCATTTTCTAGAATAAATCATACACATCATCGATAAGAGTTTTATTTTATGATGATATAGGAGCCTGATCCTCCTTTGTATCACTTACTAAGGCTTGATTCTCCTTTGTCCATTCTGGTTTGCCATGGACTTTATAACATGTCTCTATAGTGTGGCCATATCTTCCACAATAGGTGCCTTCCTTGGTATAGCACGTATCTATAATGTGGCCATATCTCCCACACCTAGTGCATTCCTTCCCATTTGTTCTAAGATACCCATTCCTTCCACCTCTTCCTCGTCCTCCTCGATAATTTCTGCCACAGCCTCGGACGTGGTTGGATGATGATCCTTTCTTCTCGAAGTACATAGCGGATGATACTTCAGTAGTAGAAGAAGAAGTGCCTGAAATACAGAGTTATGTGGCACATACATCATTAAAAGTGGGAATGGCAGAAGCACTAAGAAGTTGACTTTTAGCAACTTCAAGATATAGTTCAATGTTTGCAAGGCATATGGCAGTGACTAAATCTTCTTTCTGTTCGTCTTGGACAGAGACATCCGTGGAAGTAGGCTAAGCTATTTTCCATTCTTGAAGAAGACCTTTGAAGCAAGCCAAATATTCATGGATATTTTCTCCTTGTTTAGTGGTAAGCATTATTTGGAGAATATTGTAGAATTTAGGATCCCATGAGAAGGACTCTAGGTTAACGTGGAAGAAGAAGAAGGGAAGAGAGAGAGGATAGAGGAAGGAGAAGGACGTGAGAGAGGAGATTTTGGATTAAGGGAAGGAGAGAATGCGTCAAGGGAGAAGAGAGGGTGGTTGGACGATTTCTGAAAGAGAGGAGAAGGCTTGAGTGTCTTGCCTCTTAGCCAAAGCTCTTATTTATAGTGTTACAATACCCTTAGGGCTACAACTCAATAGATTAAAAGACATAATTAGACAAAGTATTTACATCTCTATGCCATCCTTATGGAACTTATAATAAATTACCACTTTGCCACTCCTTTGAGGTGTGGGCTTCTAGCCTTGAGCTTGTGGGCTTACCCATCTTCCAAAAAATATCATATGGCTTGTGTAAGTTGTCGGAGCTAAAATACAACTTAGCACACATCTCCCAAATTTTTTTAGTCGTATGAAGATGAATAACATTGTTGGAGACATGTTCTTCCATGTTGTTGTGTTGTGGACTCAATAGCACACCGAGTCACACAACGAAGAAGACAACAATAACTCACTCAATAGGATTTAATTCTTGTATTTCTTTGAGTAGGATTTATTTCTTATATTGTTTTAAGTAGGATTTATTTCTTATATTGTTTTAAGTAGGAGTTATTTCTAATTACTTTATATGTAAGGGCATTATGGGGAATTATTGTAACCCTAACCCTAAAACTCCCTATTTAAGGGATAGGTATGAATGAAATAGGTAAGCTTTGAGATTTTACAATAACCTAGTCTAAATAGGTTGAGATCACCTCTTGATCTCGAGTTTAGGGTTTACTCCAAAAATTCAACCTATCCTTCACCCTCCATTGTCATCCATCTTCACCCAAATTCATCCACCATCATCCCTACTAAGAAAAGGAGCTTCCTGCCCCTTTTCCAAGCCCAAAGAGGAGGTCTATCCTCCCTCTTGGCAGCAGCAGCAAGAGAGGCCGAATTCCTCCCTTACCAAGCAGCAAAGTGAGGATTTTTATCCTCAAATCTTGAGCAAATCCTGGCGCAACGTGGGAGCTGATCATAGCATCAAAGAAGAGGTATTAATCTATCCCAAACTCGTGTTTCAAGTTATTTAAGAAAGAAGGATTGCAATCTTAGCTAGAGCAGCAACAAAGAGGGCCAAACCCTCTTTGCCGTGACCAAAAAAAGAGAGCACCTTGCTCTAGCAAGGACAGCATTGCTGTGGGGTCTTCTACCTAGCACAACAACTCGGTAGGACCCTCAAAAGAGGATCTTTACTCTTGGCCAAGCACTGGTTAAGGAGAAATACTCATACACAGACCCTTGACGTGAAGTGAGTAAATTCTGAGTGCTGGATTCACAAATCCCACGCCATGCTACTCGATCCATGACCCGGGACCGTAACAACTTGGTATCAAAGGAGGGTAACATGGGGGATCATATCAGCAATGAAGAAATCCAAATCAGGATACAAAAGATAGAAGATAGCCTTGAAACGGCACAACCAGTGTTGGAAAAGGTTTGTGGTTTAGAAGAAGAGATGAGCCGAATCATTAGCATGCTACAGGAGTTGAGGACGGAGAGACATCATAGTCCAGAGGTGCGAGAGGTTGCTCAACCATATCACAAAAGAGGGGAGCAGTGGCCTGGGCGCACTACTGTCCAAGCACCTCAGCATGGAGGCACAATCCCAAGGTACACCAAGTTAGAGTTTCCCTCTTTCAATGGTTTTGTGGATCCCGTAATTTGGTTGCATAGATGTGAAAATTGTTTTTTGAACCAAGGGACTACTGAAAGGGATAAGGTGCAACTAGCCTCTTTCCATATGATAGATGAAGCCATGTTATGGGTGACTCAAGTAGAGAAAGAGAGACCGGGAATGACTTGGGGCGAATTTAAAAATCTATGCACAGTTAGATTTGGGCCTCCCGCCAACAGCAACCCCTTGGGAGAGTTAGTCCTATTGAGACAAACGGGTTCGGTGGAACACTATCAAAAACTCTTCCAGGAAAAGTTGGCTCGTGCTGGAGAGAGGGTATTGGTTGACCAGCAGGTCTCCTTATTCACAGCAGGTCTCAATGAGTATTTACGGCTAGAGGTAGAACTCCTTATGCCCACGGATCTAGCTCATGCCATGAATATGGCCCGAGCAATGGAACAACGACAACAGTTGTAGCAACGTAAGCCGGGTTGGTCGAGTGAGAGGAACACTTCCTCCACGTGGCAAGGGCGCCGCTATAATTCATCTCAGGGAGCATCTACAGCAGCACCATCCAGACACACTCTGACTACGACTCGGGTAGCCAATCCCCGCCCTGGTAATTCCCTACCGAGCTTTATAAAAAAATTGACGAGTGCGGAGATGGCAAAAAGGCGGTCCAAAAATCTCTGTTATAACTGCGATGAGCAGTATCGGGTCGGACACCAATGTAAACGATTATTTTGGCTCGAGATGGAGGATTCAGAGGATCCAGAGGAACTAGAGGATATTATCGAGGAGGAACCACCAGAGATATCCTTGCATGCTATTACTGGGCAGAAATCGCCTACTACAATGCAAGTCCGAGCTCATGTCATCGATTGATAACTGGTGGGACTAGTCGACTCAGGGAGTACACACAATTTTCTGAGTTTGACAGCCGAACAGCATCTCCAGCTCCAGATACACACTCATCCGACAGCCACCGTCTCAGTGGCCAATGGCGAGAAGGTCCCTAGCTATGGGATTAGTAAGGCGGTAACTTTTTCCATTGGATTTACTTCATTTAATGCGGAATTTTTTGTTATTCCCTTAGCGGGATTTGATATGGTTTTAGGCATTAAATGGTTACAAACATTGGGGCCCATTCTGTGGGACTTTTCGGCTTTAACCATGAGCTTTGATTTGGTCGGAAGTCGGGTGCTCTTACAGGGCTGTCAGGTGGACAGGACCCACCGCATACACACTTTGCAGACACAGGATCAGCCTGCCAGTACTAGTGATGGTCTGGTTGAGAAGTTCTATGACCTCTTCCAGAAGCCTTCGGGGTTGCCTCCCATGAGGCACTGTGACCACAGGATCTGTCTAAAACCAGGTTCTGAGGTAGTGGTCGTGCGACCATACCATTACCCACACCTTTAGAAGGACGAGATAGAGCGTCAGTGTCATGAGATGTTGAAACAGGGTCTTATTCGTCCCAGCCGCTCCCCGTTCTCTTCACCCGTCTTACTTGTGAAGAAACATGATGGGACATGTAGGTTCTGCGTGGATTATCGGGAGTTGAACGTGCAGACAGTAAAAGACAAGTTCCTGATTCTGGTAGTGGATGAGCTTCTGGATGAGTTACATGGGTCGTAGTTATTCGCTAAACTCGACCTCCGTTAGGGATACCATCAGGTTCGGATGCACCCCTTTGATATAAAGAAGACGGCGTTCTGCACGCACCATGGCCACTTTGAGTTCGTCGTCATGCCGTTCGGGTTATCCAATGCACCCTCCACTTTTCAAGCTTTGATGAACGAGGTATTTAGCCCCTATCTGCGAAAATTTGTTCTTGTATTTTTCGATGATATTTTGATATATAGCAAGTCGGTTGAGGAGCACTTGGCACACTTGAGGATTGTTTTCGACTTGTTAAGAGCACATCAGCTCTATTTGAAACACTCCAAGTGTTCTTTTGCGGCTTCACATGTGGGATATCTGGGACACATTATCTCACATGAGGGGGTTACGGTGGATCCCGAGAAGATCCGAGATATTCACGAGTGGCCGCAACCACAGTCGTGTTCTGTATTACGGGGTTTTCTGGGTCTTGCGGGCTACTACCGCAAATTTATTCAGATCTATGGGCCAGTAGTAGCACCATTGACGAGTTTACTCAAGAAAAATTCCTTTATTTGGAATGAGGGGGCCACCACGTCATTTGTGGCACTCAAAGCTGCCCTCGCATCCTCACCAGTATTACAACTTCCCAACTTCGACGAATTGTTCATGGTAGAGTGTGACACTTCGGGCGTGGGCATGGGGGCCATTTTACAGTAGCTGGGCCATCCTATTGCTTATTTTAGCAGACAGTTGGCAGTCAGCCATCACAAACTGGCAGCCTATGAGCGCGAATTGATTGGGTTGGCCAAAGCGGTCCAACATTGGAGGCCTTATCTCTGGGGCCAGGCTTTTCTCATATGCACGGATCACTACAGCCTTAAATTCTTACTAGAACAGCGTTTGACGACGTCGCCACAGCAGCACTGGATCAGTAAGTTGTTGGGGTTTGACTTCTCGGTGGAGTATCGTGCGGGGAGATTAAATAAGGTGGCAGATGCCTTGTCACGGTGTTTTGAAGATCAGTAGAAGGTCTATTCTATCAGCCAGCCGAGATTTCTCATTATGGACTTGGTGCGAGAAGCACATGCTACTAACCCTGCACTGCAGGAACTGCATCAGCAGATCTCAAAAGGGACAATGAATGTGAATTGGTCCATCCAGGATTCACTTATTTATTACAAGCATCGGATTTTCCTTCCACCTGAGTCCGAGTTGATTCCAGCTATTCTCTCGGCCTACCATGACAGTACACACGAGGGGATCCAGAAGACCTTGCACAGAATTCGAGCTGATTTTTACTGGCAAGCCATGAAACCCTCTATTGCGACTTATGTGGGCGACTGTCAGGTATGCCAGCGCAACAAAGCCGAGAACTTGAGTCCAGCTGGTCTTCTCCAGCCTCTGGCCCTTCCTACGCAGGTTTGGGCCGACATTTCAATGGATTTTGTGGAAGGCCTACCCCTGTCAACCGGCAAATCCGTACTTTTCGTAGTGGTTGATCGATTCTCCAAGTATGGGCATTTTATACCGATGGCTCATCCGTATACAACAACACAGGTTGCTCAGACTTTCCTGGAGCAGATAGTCCGCTTACATGGCATTCCAGAATCCATTGTGAGTGACAAAGATGCAGTTTTCACGAGCACCTTTTGGCGGGAATTGTTTCGCTTGAGTGGGACGAAATTGAAGTTCTCCTCCGCCTATCATCCACAGACAGACGGGCAGACTGAGGTGGTGAATCGTACCATCGATATGTATCTACGGTGCTTGGTGGGGGATCGTCCGTGGCAATGGATTCAATGGCTTCCGTGGGCCGAATACTGTTACAACACTTCGTTCCACTCTGCATTGCAATCCACTCCTTTTCGGGTTATATATGGCCGGGATCCACCTCGCATCCTCTCGTACAATCCAAGGTCCACCCGCGTGGACACGATTGATCAGGCACTCATAGACAGGGATCTACTGCTATAGAATATCACAGAACGGCTAAGACGTGCCCAAGCTCGGATGAAGGATGTATACGATAGAGGCCACCTGAGGTCTCTTTTGAGGTTGGAAAGTATGTGTGGCTACGGCTCCAGCCCTACCGTCAGCAGTCTCTAGCGGGACCTCCATGTCATAAGCTCTCACCCAGATTTTTAGGGCTGTTTCCCATTCTTCGACGCGTGGGACCAGTCGCCTATCAACTCAAATTACCGGACACAGCTAGAATTCATGATGTGTTTCATGTCTCTCTTTTGAAGCCGCATTCCGGAGCACAGCCTACATCCACTCCATTCCTACCACCGGTTGATCATGACGAGGTTATTCTTAACCCAGCTGCGGTGTTACGTGCACGACTGACCAATGATCATTAGGAGATTCTCGTTCAGTGGACGGACATTGACCCCGATGCTGCAACATGGGAACGTGTGGACATCTTCAAACAATTCTACCCAACTTTTGAGCTTGAGGACAAGCTCTTTCTCCATGGGGAGGCAGATGTTGTGGACTCAATAGCACACCGAGTCACACAACGAAGAAGACAACAACAACTCACTGAATAGGATTTAATTCTTATATTTCTTTGAGTAGGATTTATTTCTTATATTGTTTTAAGTAGGATTTATTTCTTATATTGTTTTAAGTAGGAGTTATTTCTAATTACTTTATATGTAAGGGCATTATGGGGAATTATTGTAACCCTAACCCTAAAACTCCCTATTTAAGGGATAGGTATGAATGAAATAGGTAAGCTTTGAGATTTTAGAATAACCTAGTCTAAATAGGTTGAGATCACCTCTTGATCTCGAGTTTAGGGTTTACTCCAAAAATCCAACCTATCCTTCACCCTCCATTGTCATCCATCTTCACCCAAATTCATCCACCATCATCCCTACTAAGAAAAGGAGCTTCCTGCCCCTTTTCCAAGCCCAAAGGGGAGGTCTATCCTCCCTCTTGGCAATAGTAGCAAGAGAGGCCGAATTCCTCCCTTACCAAGCAGCAAAGTGAGGATATTTATCCTCAAATCTTGAGCAAATCCTGGCGCAATGTGGGAGCTGATCATAGCATCAAAGAAGAGGTATTAATCTATCCCAAACTCGTGTTTCGATTTATTTAAGAAAGAAGGATTGCATTCTTAGCTAGAGCAGCAACAAAGAGGGCCAAACCCTCTTTGTCGTGACCAAAAAAAAAGAGCACCTTGCTCTAGCAAGGACAGCATTGTTGTGGGGTCTTCTACCTAGCACAACAACTTGGTAGGACCCTCAAAAGAGGATCTTTCCTCCTGGCCAAGCACTGGTTAAGGAGAAATACTCATACACAGACCCTTGACATGAAGTGAGTAAATTCTGAGTGCTGGATTCACAAATCCCACGCCGTGTTACTCAATCCATGACCCGGGACCGTAACATGTTGATCAGTCAACTAATAACCAATGTATCATTTATTAACCACTTGTTATAAAAAAATATCCTCTTCATCAATAGGTGGTTCATGGTTGGTGAGGTGACCAAGGAGGTCTTTTGTTATAGGAAACCTACGAACCGATGTGGACCAACTCATTAAATTTGATACCCCTTGCAAGGGTATAGTAGTAATTTTGAGTATATTACTCTCGTGACTCATGTTTTCTTCAGCCATAATAGGCAATTCAATTTAAAAAAATCTCCAATCAAATACTAATAAAAAAACCAAGTTGAGGTCTTTAACCAACTCGGTAAATGGACAGGCTTAGCATAAAAGCTAAGTGATCATATTTCTGAAATTTAATGAATAATCACTCATAATAGGCTCAATACCAATATTCTTTATCAGGGAATCTTGTTCCCATAGAATTATAACTCTTTAGGCAAAAATCTTAACATAAACTGGTTTGTAAAAAAAAAATTCAAACATACAAAACTGCATTGGTAACTTCTTCTAATCCAAGATGCATATATTTTCATAATCTCATAAGATGAAGACATTCATAAAAACATCTCTAAACCATCTTCTAATATCCAAAAATTAGTAGCATAAATCAATAATATCAGAAACAAGAAAAACTTATCTCATGAGCTTATATCTTGCTTCATAAAGAGCCTTCTATGAGTAGCTTTGATCATACCTTCTTAGAGCATTTCTTCGACGTGGGGATCCTAAATTTGATGCTCTGATACCATGTTAAATTTAGGACCCCATTACTGATATCTTGAGCAAAGTGAGAGAGGGAAAAAGAACAAAGAAGGAGAGAGAGAGCTCTCAGGTAGAGAAGAGAGAAGAAGAAAAAAAGAAGAAAGAGTTTAGGCAAGAAGGGAACTCTACACGAGAGAGAGAGAGAGAGAAGGGAGAACAACTTCCTTTGATGATTTAATTCCAAGTACAAACTCCTCTGTTTATAGTAGAGGAGAGATAGAGTCCATGTACAATTAACTTCATTCTCCTAATTACATTCCAACTCTAACTCTTAAAGATAAGTCTACCATGATAAGATAACATAATTTAGAAGTCTAACATAACTCAAACTCTAACTCTTCTATAAGGACGTGACCAAAGGCTGAAGATGTCAGCTTGTGCTTTATCTTTGTGGGTCCCACTTGATCTTCCAGCTCATGTGATAAGGATACCAACTCGTGGTATCTTTGTACGTCCCACTTGATCTTCAAATATTCCAACTCATTCCAACTCGTGCTTCTTATCTTCCAACTCATGCCAGCTTGTGTGATGACTCCTCTTGGCTTCTCACGTCCTCATGGTGGGTCCCTCCAGCTCTGGGTCCCACATTGTAACACTACAAAGGATGTTCACAGGACAATCTCCTACCTAAATACCTTGGACTCCCACTATTCGATAAGAGATCAAACAAGATATTATGAATCTCGATCATTGAAAAAATGGACTAGAGATTATCTATTGGCTCAGGTGGCATCTCAAGAAGGGCGTAAGTTGAGTGTAAAAGTAAAATTTAAGTATTTAATGTTCAATTAAAGAGAAAATGGACAAAATTAAAAGTAAATACACACAACCACAAAGAAAGTCAAGATTTTCTGTTCTCAATATTCCCCTATGGTAGTCACTGCCTAAGAACTATTACTTGGTAAAATTCACTATCTAATTCCAACTAGAAAGATATAAAGAAATTTTAGCTCCTTTTAAACCAAGTTTAATACTCAATCACACTACTCTCAATATCTCCCCAAGAGAGTTTTTACAACTAGATTTCAACTCTAGTGGATACCGTTCTTTCTAACTTCAAGGCTTTAGAATGTGAGTCCTAGATTTTCAAGCTTCTAGAAATTCCTTTTCAAATAAAGAGATAATAAAAAAAAATGAAAATTTTACACATTTCTTTAGAGAGATAGCTAACTCCTACATAGAACCAAGCTCCAAAACATTTTAGCTTGAACAATCATGTGTGTGGAGTTTGAGGAAATTAAGAATCCCAAGATTGAATGCAGATATTTCAAAAAATATGGAGAAATTGAGTTTATTCTCACGCTATGGCAAAATTAAAAACTTTGTGGTACGAAAATCTATGAAGAAGACGTACATTTGCAATAATATCTCATTGAATACATTGAGTTGTTCTTATGTCCTTAATATATAGGTTTTGTAGCAAAACTAGCTGTTTTAGACTGTTAGATAGAAGATTGCTCTAAGTTGATGATTGATCATACCCTTCCAATGATCAATAATTGTGTTCCAACGACTATACTTTTTTTTTTTGAATCCCATGGCCTTATGATTGATGGTCATGGATCATGTATTTAACAAAGTTTGGAAATTTTCAATGATTATGTATGCTTTACAGACAATGATCGATCATGTTTTATAAACTTGTCTCGCAAAATTAAAATGATAGATGATGCACTATAAATGATCAATCCTGCTTTATAATCCTACATTGATCATACTGGATGATCAATCAAGCATTGTGTTGGAAGATTTGTTACTTTCTACATGATCGACCATACATTTAAAATAATGGTCAATCATATGTATTGGCTGAGTATTCAATTAAGTTTAAGCATAAGAAAGGCTAAATATGAGGGATTAAACATTTATATGATATTTTTAAAATGGTTTTAGAAAAATTTCGAGGCTCTAGTACTCCTATTCACACTTTTACCCTTGATTTAGAAATTGGCTACCTATCCTCTTTCGTGCCCAGAGTTTTCGAGAATTTTTAAGATGTTTGGGCTCTAGTTATTCAAGTTTCATATTTCATTCTTTATAAGTACTTCAAGATGAATTGTTTTTCCTATGACTTGAGGTATTTCTTCTTCCTGAAATGTTTGATTTATAATATTATCACACTAGCTTAACTTTTGTTATTATCAAAATTAGGGATTTACGTTAACCTAAGTCAACATTATCTAGTTGAAAAGGAAAACTCCTTCCCAAGGATGGCAGACTCTCCTTGCTAAAATCCTGCATTTTTGGAGTCCCAAATTGCTATATGTCTTTCATCTTGTGCTTAGCCAGCTTATGCAATAAAAATGTAAGTCTAAAGAAAAGTTTCCTTAGGAGAGGAACGGAAGAGGTTTCAAATGCCATTTTGTGGGAGGAAAGATGTCTGAAATCATTGGGGGATTGGCATTTGTGTTTACCAAAAAAAGGAGAGCTAGTTTCCTACTTAGATGGTTTTGGCGGTTCAATACTTATCTTAGGGTTCTCTAGAGATGGATTTCATGAGAAAACTGAATTGGAAGGCTCGACGGTGGATTGAAGGAGGCCAACTTTGCAAATTATCCCTTTTGTGGTGCGCTTTGCATCCTCTTCATTCAGTTTTTGCAAAGGCAATCAAATTCTATGTGGGAAACTTGATTTGAACTAAATTTTAGGGTGATTGGGGGATAGGGGATTCTACACTACAAATCTCAAATGGTTGTTGTTAAACCTTGCCCCTTATCATAAAATTTCAATCGCTAACTCTTGGAGGGCGGTGGCCACAATAGTTGTTGGAATCTCCACTTCATAAGATAATTAACTAAAGATGAAAGGGAAGACGTCAATAATCTTCTCGCCACCCTTGAAAGCATGTGAATCTGCATTCACACTGATGACAAACTCATTTGGATGAATGATGATAGTTGAGAATTCAACGCCTCATATGCATATATGCACCTAAAGGCTAGCAGCCCCCTTAGAACCAAGAAGTTGCTATTTCATGGAAATTATTGGGACCCCCCAAGATTCTTTTTGTCATCTAGACTACCACTCTCAACAAGATCCTTATGGCTAATTATCTAAGATGAAAGGGTGACACCATCCCACTCAACCAATGGTCATGTGAAAGCATTGATCAGATTCTAATTAACAGCTCATTCGCCTGGCATGTCCAAGTGCAATTCCTCAATAAAATTGGCCTCTTTCTCAGTATCCTCAGTAGCCTTGCCGCGCTCTGCTACACAGGGAAGGGGACTAGGTTGCAATCGTCGGGGAAGCTCCTCTCCTCTTGCATTATGAATGGGGTATTTGGCTTGAGAGAAATAGACTATGTATTCAAACCAAACACTACCCTCTCTTGTTTAGCTTGTTGTATTTTGTTCTTTAGCTTTTTCCTTGAATAATCCGCGTTTCTAAGAAAAGATATTTGAAATTTCTTATGTATAGGAGTAATAACTATCCATAATCTGAATCCATCAGTAGTTGTGACAATCTATCTAAAATCTCGTATATATGCTTCATTTTCTTAGTGGAGACAGGCCCATGGTAGAATTTGTGAATCCCACCTTCCAATATTATCCAACTACATCCTGGACTTTTAAAAAGACCCAGTTCCCTCATCCTTGATCTGATTCCTAAAACACCAGCCCCTCTCCCTACTGCTTCATAGATGCTAGACAATGCAATGTAATTGCTACCATTTCTTGGCTCCAACTCAAAGAGTTGGTAAGCTGAAATCTCTCCAATCTCCACATTTTTGTGGACCACACAAGCCCCAAGCAAGGCTCCCCAAACACTTGATGGAGGCTGCTGTGGCATGTCCTCTATCAACTTCAGTGCTTCTTCTAACCTCCCCAAACGACCCAGCAGATCAACCATACAAGCATAGTGCTCTCCACTTGGTTGAATCCCATAATCTGATCTCATGGAGTGGAAGATTTTTTGGCCTTCCTTGGCGAGGGCTGAGTGACTGCAACTAGCTAATATTGCGGTCAATGTCACACAATTTGGTGAGAAACCTTGTGCCTGCATTTTGTCAAAAAGAACTAAAGAATCGACCCCCCTACCATGGAACCCATAGCATGATATCATTGTAGTCCAAGTGACTACATTGCACTCTTCCATGTAGTCAAAGACTTTGATTGAACCATCCAAGATGCCACATTTTGAGTACATGTCGATCAAAGAATTGTTAACAATGATATCAGAACAGAAAACTCTACTCTTCACTGCTTGCCCATGAATCTCCTTCCCTTTGGTCAAATCCCCTTCCTTACCACAGGCACTCAAAAGACTCGACACTGTCATGGGATCCATTTTAACCTTCTCCAACTGCATTTTCCTGAACAATTCCAATGCTTCAGGTGACAGCCCACCCTTTACAAACCCAGAAATCATGGAATTCCAAACAACCACATCTCTACGGGACATATTAGAAAACAGTTGACTTGCTTCGTTCAAACTCCCACACTTGGCATACATGTCCAGAATCGAACTTGCTACAACAACATGATCTTCAAAACCAAGTCTGATAGCTAAAACGTGAAACATTTTTCCTTGAGTGATACTAACCATTCCACCACTGCCTTTAAAAAGAGCAGGAAAGGTGTAACCATCAGGGCAAAGACCCGCATCTAAAAATGCATTAAAAAGGCAATAAGCCTCCTTGTAAGCAGAATGGTTCACAAAAGAGGAAATCAGAATGTTCCAAGAATGCATGTTTCTCCCGGGCATTCCATCAAAGACTTGGCGCGCGGTTTTCAGATCCCCGCATCTACAGTAGAGAAGCAAGATATCTGTTCCAAGGGTAGTGTGCGGAAGCAATCGGTGGACGATAATCTGGGCATGTATTTGCCTACCCGGCTTAATCGCGCAGAGTGGGACGCATTGTCTTAGCAGCGAAGACATGTAAGCAACTTCCCTGAACATGGCTCGGCTTGAATGCAACGCAGGGAGAAATGGGCAGTTGAAAATTTCAGAGCATGACACTGACGGTAACGGCCCTAAACCACTGGGACGAAGAATCGTAGTTACTGACGCTGAAGTATATCATGCCTACAGCTATCTTGTGAATGATGTTAAGTTTAAACAAACATCCTTCTCTGATATTGTTCAAATAATTTAAATGAAAGAAATCAATTACACTGATTCACATGAGACACCAAAAGGGTTTGATTACAACAACTTTAAAGCTCTTTTATACAATTTTGATCATAAGGGTAATTTGATTATTTTGGACAAAAGAAGAGAAATGACCTAGAAAGGCCCAAACTACAGGAATGAACCAAAAACTCAACATTGACCCAACTAATTGAAACCCGATCGGAGCCAAACTAGGTCTGAACTAAACCAAATCTACTGGACTAAGGGCACATGCAAAAAAAAATTCGTGGGGTGCATAGTAAAATCAAATAAAGTTACTACTAGTTTTTAACAACAAATTATACTCAAAGTCTAGACCTACATATGGGATTTTCAATGGCCAAGTAGGCTCAATAACCTAAGACATAAAGGAATTTAAACAACACTTACCCACACATGGACTATAAGTAACAACAGCTGGGTACTTTTACCTAGACCCATAAATGGATTTTCATCAACATTTGTCCACACTTGGGAGTTACGTGTTACCAGAAGATAGGTACTCTTACTTAGACCCACAAAGGGACTTTCAACAACACTTATCCATCCTTGGGAGTTACAATTAGTTACAACTAAGTACTCCTACCTAGACCCGACAAAGGGATTTCAACAACATTTGTCCACACTTGGGAGTTTTAGTAAGCATTAGTTAGACCCACAAATTGCTTTCATCAACTCAACTACAACCACAAAAGCTTTTCGAGGAAGTAGCATAAGAGGTTTGGTCTTGCCTAAACAAGGCTTCATTGAATATATAGTAAAATGTTACTTGCTTATAATTCAAATCTTGTTAAAAGTAGTCATGTAATAAGCCCTAGTTACTTATTCCCTTCACTTGTTGTTTTAATAGTAGGCCTAATGGTAGAATTTTTATTATGTAAATATTCTACAAATAAAACAAGGGAGAGATTGACCCAAGTCCTAAGGGAGAGGTCCTTCTCTCTTGGTTCTCTTCTTCCTCCTTAGCCTTGCTATAATCTTTTCTTCCTTCTTCTCTTCTTTTTATTTTTCTGTCTTTTCACCTTACCAAATTCTCTATATCTTAAGGCACTTGAATTTAACATAGTATCAAAACAGAGTTCTATGACTGAATTTCTACTACTCTAATTCCAATTTGGCTACATGGGAACACATTACATGATAGCTACAACAAAATGAAAAACCCAAGTTATGTTTGCTATAAGAAATCAAAGTGCTGACATCTTCATCTAGTGACATAAGTTTTGAATTGTATGTCTGAAATAATAAGCTATTTTTATGCCAAGTAATGTCTTTCTCTTCCCGTGCATGTTCAAATCATAATTCTATCGCCTAGTTGGTTTTATTGTATTGCCATTAAAATTTTGATAATTTTGCTACTCAACAAAGAGTAAGGCTTATAGAATATTCAATGAAAAAACTCAGGCAATATAAGAGTCCTTGCATGAGAAAATTCATAAAAGAGACCCTAGGAAATTGTGGCCCACTCAAGAAAGTAATGATGATGATGAGGATAAAGTGCATGAAGTTAAAAAAAAACATCAAGAAATATATCTTAAGAGAGGAGAAGAGGCTGAAGAAGACTGTCATTAGAGGTGGCATAAGTAGAGCCAAGCCTGAACCTGCCTATGTTCGAGCCGAGCTTGATTTAAATATTTCAAACTCGAGCTCGAGCCGAGCCTAGCCTCGAGCCTACAATTGTTATTGAGCTCAAGCCCAATAATTTTAACCGAGTTAGAACCCAATAATTTTAACCGAGTTCGAACCAAGCTCGAGACTTCAACATTCATTTAAAACTTTTCAAAAATTACATGTCTCGAGTTCGAGCTTCAACATACCTTATTTCACTCCACACCATCACAGGACTCCAGTCCACCACCACCATGCAGGTGTGTGCCTTAGTCAGTGACCAACCCCTATTAAGTCTCGTGGACTCAGGTAGCACTCATAATTTTTTGAGTTCCAATGCTGCCAAGCATTTACAGTTTCCCATTCAACCTCGTTCCATAGCTTCAGTCTCGGTGACTAATGGAGAAAAGGTTCCTAGTTATAGGATCAGCAAGGCCATTCTATTCTCCATTGAAGGTAAACAATTTTCAGTGAAATTTCTCATCATTCCATTAGCTGGCTTTGATATGGTTTTGGGCATTAAATGGCTCCAGACATTGGGACCAATCTTGTGGGATTTTGTTACATTGACCATGACCTTTGAGTTGGAAGGGCACCAGGTGACATTACAGGGTCGTAAGGCTCAAGTACCAGCACATTTACATGTACTTCAGCCCGTACATCATCCAACTACCACTTTAGAGAATTTTCTGGATGACTTTAACAAAATATTCCAGGAACCGACATCTCTACCCCCATTGAGACACTGTGACCACAGAATTTGTTTGAAGGCTGGATCAGAAGTGGTAGTTGTGCGCCCATATCGGTACCCACACCTTCAAAAAGATGAAATTGAATGCCAATGCCAACTGATGCTAGAAGAAGGTCTCATTAGACGGAGTAAGTGCCCTTTTCTCCTCTCTAGTGTTATTGGTCAAGAAACATGACAATACATGGAGGTTTTGTGTGGACTACAGAGAATTAAATGCCAACACGAACAAGGACAAGTTCCCTATACCAGTAATGGATGAATTATTAGATGAATAATATGGGGCTCAATTTTATACCAAGTTGGACTTACGTTCAGGGTATCACCAGGTCCACATGTATCCTCCAAATATAGAGAAGACAACCTTTCGTACTCATCATGGCCATTTTGCATTCGTCGTCATGCCCTTAAGTCTCTCCAATGCTCCCTTAGCGTTCCAGGTATTAATGAATGAGGTATTTAGTGCCTATCTTAGAAAAAAAAATTTAGTATTTTATTATGATATCTTATTCTATAGCAAGACATGGTATCAATATTTACAACATCTGCGGCTGGTTTTTACTCTTATTAGATCTCATCATCTATATTTAAAACGTGCCAAGTGTTCGTTTGGTCAAACTAAAGTGGCCTATCTTGGACACGTTATTACATCAGTAGGGGTCACAGTGGATCCGGAAAAAATTGTTGTTATTATACATTGGCCCCAACCGAGAACTATTTCGGCCTTAAGAGGATTTTTGGGACTAGCAGGTTACTATTCCAAACTCATCCACAATTATGCACCTCTAGAGGCGCCACTATCCAATCTTCTAAGACACAATGCCTTCACATGGAATGACGAAACTGAACATTCATTCCAGAAACTCAAACAAGCTTTGGCCACAACACCGGTACTGCAATTACCAGATTTTGATGATGTATTCGTGATAGAATGTGATGCATCTGGAGGAGCGATTGGGGCGGTCCTACAACAATCTCTGCATCCAATTGCCTACTTCAACCGTCAACTTGCAGCTCACCATCATAAGTTATCGGCCTATGAACGGGAAATGATTGGGCTAGCAAAGGCAGTCCGCCATTAGAGACCTTATTTATGGGGCAGAATTTTTGTCATCCGCACCGATCACTATAGTTTGAAATTTCTGTTGGCTCAACGTATATCCACTTCTCCCCAACAGCATTGGATTAACAAACTTATGGGGTTTGATTTTATAGTGAAACATAAGGCAGACACATTGAACAAAGCGGCGGATGCACTATCACGACGTTCAAAGGACCACATGCACCTTTGGCCATTAGTCAACCAACTCCTCTCTTGCTGGATTCAATCAAAGATGAACACCGGCGCACCCTAGAAATGCAAGAGTTGACACAAAAGATTACACCGAGAACAATGTCATCACACTGGTCCATTCAAGAAATGTATATATTTATCTCACAATTCCCCTTTGGTAGCCTTAGCAGTCTCATCTTATCATGACAACACTCACAAAGGCCTACACAAAACATTACAAAGGCTAAGGGGGGAATTTCATTGGGAAGGTATGAAAACAACCATTGCAAAATATGTGGCTTAGTGTCAGGTGTGTCATAGGAACAAGGCAAATCATTTAAGCCCAGCCGGGGTTCTACAACCACTACATTTGCCCACACAGGTTTGGTCGGACATCTCAATGGATTTCATTGAGGGACTTCCTAAGGCTTCGGGAAAGTCTATTCTATTTGTGGTAGTTGATTGATTTTTCAAATATGCACACTTCATTCGTTTGGAGCATCCTTATACAGCCACAAGCGTAGCTCAAGTATTCTTTGCAAATATTGTTCGGCTACATGGAATTCCGGAATCCATTGTAAGCGATCGAGATGTGGTATTTACAAGTCACTTTTGGAGAGATCTATTCCACTTATCTGGTGCCAAACTCAAATATTCTTTAGCATATCACCCACAAACAGATGGCCAGACTGAGGTAGTGAACCGCACCATAGAGATGTATTTGAGATGTTTTGTGGGGCACAGCCCTAAACGGTGGGTGGAATGCTTTCCTTCGGCAGAGTACTGCTACAATACCTCTTTCCACACCGCATTACAGGCAACACATTTCAAAATATTATATGACAAGGATCCACCTCGATTGCTTTCGTATACTCAAGGGTCAGCCAAAGTGGAGGCCGTTGACCAAGCCCTTCTCAGTAGAGATCAGTTACTAAAATATGTTGTCCAACATCTTACCAAAGCCCAAGCACGAATGAAAGAATATTATGATCAGCGTCACTGTGATGTCCACTACAATCCAAGTGAATTCGTATGGCTGCATCTCCAGCCTTACCGTCAACATTCAATTGTGGGAACGCGGTACAAGCTTTCTCCCAAATATTTTGGACCATTCCAAATTTTACAGTGTGTGGGACCAGTAGCATATAAACTACAACTTCCTCCAAAGTCCAAACTTCACAACGTTTTTCATGTCTCTTTGCTCAAGCCATTCAAAGGGTCCCCACCATTGGCTGTTCCTTCATTGCCACATATTGAAGAAGGTAAAGTTGCTCTCACACCCACTACCATTTTGGGTGCTCGCCAGAATGGAGAACGGACAGAAGTCCTAGTGCAATGGACGCACACAGATGCCACTTGGGAAGATCTAGACGTCTTTAAGCACATCTACCCTATATTTGAGCTTGCAGACAAACTTTTTCTCCACGAGGGGAGTGATGTTATGGACTCAATAGCAGGACGAGTCATCTAGAGGCGACGCGGATGAGTTGGTGACTCAGTGGGGTAGTCAAGTAGCTTAGGCATTATATGTTTTCTTTATTTCATTAATTGATAGCATGTAAACCAACAATGGCATTATGGTAAAAAGAAACTCTTATCTCGACCTTGGCGTGATTAGCTTTAAAAGAGCTCACGAAAGGGAATGAATTAAGCAGAATTTTACCTCAATCAAGGATCAGCGTTCTCCTTCAAGGAACCTAGGGTCAGCGTTCCCCTTGAGGAACCCAGGTTCAGGTCTCCCTTTGACGAGCTTGGTTATCTTCGTCCTTCACTCCATCTTCCTTCCATTCCATCAGGTCTCAATCTGTCACCATATGGCGACCAGGTAGATCAAGACATCAGGGTTTGGACGAAGATCACACACACGACCTCTCCCTTCGTCGAATCACTCGATCTATGGTTAGGGACCACAACAGAATGATGTAGTAATTACTCAATTATTCAAATGTATACCAAAAATATGACATAAAAATTGACTAAAATTAAGGTCAATTATTAATTCCTTATATTTAGTCAACTGAAATATGCATAAAAAATGAATTATGCATAAAACTTAAATAAAATTTTTACAATTGAAAACTTAACATAATATGAATAGGATACAACTATATATGCATGCACAATTATTTCGTTCATATGAATTAAAATTTTAAAAAATAGATATTGAAATTTTAAATATGTATCAATATCCAACGATAACACTTAATGGTAGATGGCCTAATGGTCACTGGCACAAGAGTCATTTCCACTGTGCACGTTCAAATCCCCGCTGGCACAAAAAAATGATTGTGAGAACCGAGTCAGCTCGGTCCTCTCTCAGGCAAGTTGACATAGCGAATTGGAACGGGGGAGTCGACTCAACTCGTCCTAGTTGACCCTAAATATCTGAGTTGCTTCAACCCGTCTGACTCGTCTCAACCCATTCGAGTCGACTCGTTATTTAAATGAAAGTTAACCTAAGTTTCAATTTTTTATTTATTTATGTGTTTTGAAGGTCGTCTTCAACCTCCAACCACGTGCAGTGAGAGGGGGGTGTGGGTAGCTTGATGACTTCCACTGTCAGCCCTCCATAGGACATCAGTCGTCACAGAACATCGCTTTCCACAGAAATGAAGCCATATAAGAGAGGACTGCTCTGATACAAAATGATGAAACTTAACCATATACATGAACTTCTAAAAACATATATGAAATGAAAACATACCTCCGGACATGACGTCAATTTTCGACGAACAGAGCATCTCGTCTATCGCAGAGGCTCGTCGATGGCAATGTTTAGACTCTCCTCTACTAGATCAGACCCATTCTTATAGTTCTCCTTTCCATCAAAGGAGACCACCAACCTTCAGGAAGGTGAGATGATGCAACTCGCCTCTACTAGACCAGACCCATTCTTATAGTTCTCTTTTTCGTCAAATGAGACTACCAACCTTCAGGAAGGTGAGAGGTTGTAACTGGCCGGTGACCACCCAGGAAGGGGAAACACCAAACGATGACGGGTCATAGTGTGGCGACGGTTCGTCAACCGTCTAACATGATCTGGCTGGATGAAGCTCACAAGATATGTATCTTGGTATGGAAATGCCAGTTAAAGAGACAGCTAGAGGAATTTTCGAGCACAACAACTTCCTTGATTGATCAAAAAACGGACAGGTTGGAATAGACAATCACACAGCAATGACAACAAACAAAGTAATGGTAGTGAAAATATTCCTGGATGCTAGCTGGAAATCGATCGCAGCAAAAAATCCTAGAGAGCAGTGAGATCCCAGGAAGATGCCAACAGACAGATTTGCCTCATTTTATGATAGCGGAAGAAGTTCCTTTACATCAGTACTTGTTTAGTGGAACTCATTTAATGGAAGCATAGGGAAGGCATTCCCTCGGCGAGTCCTATTCCCTATCGGACATGCCACCGCTCCGCTCGTAAACTTCGCCGCCAGCGAGCAATTGTACTATCCTCTCCCGTTTATCAGCAGAGACTGAGGTTCGCTGATCTAATGGAATGGATTTGAGGAGAGGTCAAACCATCTGATCATAGATGTTTTTGTGCCATCGATCACTTAGAAGAAAATTGATTTCACTGTCGTAATGGAATGGCTCCTCTTTGGAGGCGACGTTGACTATTAGATGGGGCATTGGAAAATTGATTTCACTGTTGAATCTTTACATTCTGTAGTGCCCATGGTAGAAATAAGTTCCAGGCCTGTCAACTTTGAACCTGGAAACGAAAGTCTCTTCTGGGTTGATGGGGCATTGAGAAATGGATGTTGTTCCTTTCGTACATGACATTCCTATTTGTCTAATGCCATGCCAATGGATTGACAAGCCCTTCAATGTTTGTTGTTCTTTCGAGTTAACTCGGCTCAAGCATGAACACGATGCAGTGGGTTATGACCAGACTGCGGCAATACCCTCAGACCATGATAAAAAAAAAAAAAAAAACCAACAGGAAGTGGAACAAGTTGTGGGAAAGGACCACATCGTAGAAGAATTCCATCTCTCCAACGGAAAAAAAAACAACAACACCGTCTATGCCAAACAAAGGGGATATGTAATGGCAGAGTAATTGTTGAGCAGCAGGAGAAAACGAGCAGCAAAATAAAAAATGAAGATCTAACAAAGTTGAAAATTGAAACATCAATATGAGCAAAGAAAAACACCATAGTTACGAGTCTTGAAAATCAAGGCTCTGATATCATGTTGATTTTGAAGACTGGATGGATTAGTTCATGAAGAAAAGAAGAGAAACAATGTCGGGGAGAAGACAGGAGGAAAAAAGAGGTTATAGACTTGTGTCCTAACCCTCCCCCATGAAGATCTATTTATAGATGAATAAAACTATAATATTATAATTATGCCCTTGAAACTTAAACTAATTATATGAGTGTCATCTTTATGAGATGACTCTTTATTTACTATCATGCCACCACTCTTGAACGTATGGGCTTTCTTTGGTCTGTGGGTTTGAGCCCATCTTCCACCTCTCTTGGGTGTGTGGGCCTTCTTTGGTCATATCGGCTTGAGCCCATCTTCCAACAAATTTGAGTTGCATTAGGTATTCTTCCAAATTTGAAAAACCAATACAATTTTATCTCTAACTTTAGATTTTGAGTTAAGGTCAGTAAGGATCTATTGAGTTGTTGTTATATGATATAGGTACTTAGGATTGGTGTATCTATCCATTTATGTTTGAACTATGAAAGCTTCCTAAAAAAGAGGCTATTATGAAGAGCAGAATTGAAAAGTAAGTATCCCTTGTTAAGTTGGCTTAGGCCTTGTGTAAGCAAGACCATCCACATCTCAATTTGATCGGGAGAAGCCTTTGTGATTCAAGAGTAAAAGTTGGTGAACCTTGTTTGCTGCTATTGACCATAAGACTTTTTGTAGGTTGGTTTTGCTCCTATAAATCCTTGTGGACGTTTAGGTAAGATTCCACAATTAGCTACTAGAAAGTTCCTTCGTGGTTCTAGGTTGGATAACCTAGTTTGTAGTAGTAAATATATGTACCAGTGTGCATTATAAATTCATTGTAGTGGTCAATCAAAGGTAGATAAAAGGTTTACTAGTGGATTCTAAGTAACCGTTGGAGGAAATTTAATGACGTAGAGAAGTATTGATCTCTTAAGGGGAGTATTGATATAATCAAGTTACAAGGGTGTTAGTGTTAGTGGAATGTGGGGGGCATATTTATAATTTATGTGTGTGTATTTATAAATTACACAAGAAATTACCCCCTAACAAAGACTGCACGTTCAGGTAGTCTGCTTTTTATCGAACAGTAAACAGAGCATGAATTGTACTCAAGAGTTTGGTGAAGTAATTTCAGTAGCATGTACCACTTATGCTGAAGGCAAAACTCACGTACATACTGGAAGGAGGAGCTTTACATCAATTATTTGGAGTAATAGGTCGTAGTACTTTAACAGGTCTTGTTCTTCTTATAACATATCATCTATTGAAAGTCTCAACCAAAATCAACCTAAGAATGCTAAAATTATTTAGTCTTCCTGACCTTTCCAATTTTGTATTATTGAGGAAAGAGAAGCACAACGGTTCAGATCACTGAAAAGAAGCTTTCAGCCAAGGAAACTACAAGGCAGTACATGGATTGTTCAATTTAACGTCAAGTCGAGTCGATTTCTTTTTCCCAGGGGTATGACAAACATCATCTGCCAATTCTCAACAGAGCATAAACCAAGGTGGATACAATTAGTTTTTATCTGATTCATCATCATTCTGCCTTGGGCTTTCAACAGAACTGAATAAATCTCCCACTTGTCCGTGTCCAGTGTACTGCTGAACTATGAGGACCGATGCAGTAGTAGAGAAAACAGAAGAAGTCAACAGACTTCCAACCGGGCCCAATTCACGACATTCACTCCTTGTCTCCATGAGAACTGCTGCTGCCATTCCGTTAGGATTACGACCAACCAAGAACAAACTGCACCTGCTAAAAGCCTGAATAGCACCAACCACCTCGTCTTTGCATCTCACCACTCTCTCTTCAAAGTTGACCATATCATCCTTTGAAGCTTTCTTCCTGAACTTGGCAACAAATTCACCATCAAGTTGTTTATCGGAATCTAGTTCCACCTTTATGTCAGTTTCAACATTGCTTGCAGTAGGAAGAACACTGGGGTCCCAAGAGAAGCAAATAACAGTAAGTTGGACACCAGGATGTTCAGCCATTCGAGTTCCATATGCAAGTGCTTCTCGATCATCATGACCGCCAAAGAATAACACAGTAATAGATGACGAAAAGTTGCTTGCAGAAACATGGATAGTGCCACCAAGACCACGGTCTACAAGAATGCCTACTGAACATGGTGCATGTCCAAGAACTTTCTTATTAATATTCCTGAATTCAGCTCTTGTAGTCTCCAAGGCCCCATCCAGACGCTGGTGCTTGTGAAATGGAATTATGATCATTGCTGCTCGTTTGGTTTCAGCACTGGCACATATATCCTCATGTAGGCTGGTTAAGGCAGAAATAGCAGTGGTTGGCCTGACAGAGACATTACTTAACTGTTGAAATGTTTCAAAGACAACCTCAATGTGGTCAGAATTTGACCACCTTATCTTGTTCCAAAATGGAAGCCCATTCTTCCTTGCTTTATTTGCCATTACTATAGCTGAAGATCGCTCAGAAAGCTCCATGAGATGCAATGCATAGACACACAGCCTCATGCCAGTGTTAGTACCTCTTGAAGCTTCAATGAGGTTGATGATTGCTGGGATATTCCTGCTGCTGTGGAAGCATGCCAGCATCCTTAGCTCAGTGCCCTGGTCTTTTCTCTCTATAGTTCGATGCTTGTAGATGCCACTTGGTCTTCTAGCAGGTTTATATATTGCCATGACAATAGGTGTAGTTATGATGGTTGTAAAGAGAGCCATTAGAACCATAACGGCAAACGTTTGATCATTCAATACCTGCAATAAAAAAAAGTGTTGATAATCACTACAGGATTCTACAACAAGCAAATGTAATTTTGGAAGGCCATGCAGTTATCTTAAAATGAAGCATAAAGTTAAGCAAAAGGACCCAAGAAAATTGTGCTACCTTTCGGTCCTTGCCAATGTTGAGGACAATGAGTTCCACTAGTCCCTTGGTGTTCATCAGAAATCCAATTGTAAAAGACTCACGCAAAGGTAACTTGCAGGCCAAGGAGATGCCAACAGTTCCAAAAATCTTGCCAAAACAAGAAGTAGCTATGACCAAAACAAGTAGGCCCCAAGATTGAGCACCTTGAATGGTAGCCACATTGGTCTTCAACCCGCTGGAAACGAAATACAATGGGAGAAACAACCCTGAAACAAGATCCTCCACCTTTTCTACCAAGGCAGCAGCATATTGTCCATCCTTTGGAATGAGGATGCCAACCACAAAAGCACCAAATAAGGCATGGATCCCGATAGCATCAGTAACAAAAGCAGCAGCTAAAACAACAGCTAAGGTGGAACATATATAAATTTCTCTGACAGGCTCTGCAGCTGGTGAACGTTGTGCCATCCAAGAAAAAATGGGACGAAGGAGCAGTATGGCCACAAGGATAAATGCAAGACCAGATAATAAGACCCAAAGAGTACTGATGGCAGAGTTGTTTGAGCCGGAAAGTGAAATAGCAAGAGCGAGTAGAACCCATGCAGTCAAATCATTAACTGCAGCAGCTGACATTGCCATACGGCCCACGTCCGTGGTTAATAACTTGAGCTCGGCAAGAATACGTGCCAAGACAGGGAAGGCGGTGATTGATAGAGCCACACCCATAAATACAAGAAAGGCTGGTCCATCCACACCTTTGGAGATAGTTTTTTGAAGAGCAAACGATGTGCCAATTCCTGCTACAAAAGGAAGAGTGATTCCTGCAGCAGCAATTGCCAAGGCCTTCTTCCCAGTATGGCGAAGAGCTTGGAGATCCAGCTCCAGGCCCACAAGGAATAAGAAGAAGAGAAGCCCAATGTTGGCGAGTGTGTCAAGCACTGGAAGACTCCTAGGAGGGAATACTGCATGCATAAAGTGTGAACTGCGACCCAAAGCTGATGGACCCAACAAAATTCCTCCCTATACCCAAACGTAGATGATATAAGTAACAAATCATGTTTAAGTTGTTCTCAATACCTTAGAATACGTCAAGGTCTTAGATATTAAATATGCCAATCCCAAGAGTACTGAAAAATGCAAAACCACAGAAACCCAAGCTTAGAGAAAGTGAACTCACAATGATTTCTGCTATAACTCGAGGCTGCCTGAGTGGCTTAAAAAGGAAAGCAATGCCTCGTGTGACAATTAGCACCAATAATATTTGTAAGATGGCCAAAGGCAGAGCAAAGTCTAGAGGATTGTCTCCTTGAAAAACCCCATTAGAAGTGGGCTTCATTGGAGTTGGGCATGCATGTGTTGCAACACTGGCCATTTTCCTGACCAAGTTCTAACTGTAGCCTTTCTCTAAGTTGTTCTCATCACCTGCAAATAAAGGATAGGAGATCATGAGAAACAATGGCTAAAAAAGAAAATTATCAAAAGACAGAAAATCAGTTGTAAAACTGTTAGTAAGACTGAACTGCATAATCCTTCCAATGTGTTGTACTGGAACTCCTAGAGATTGGCCAATTTGGGCAGTCTTGAATAAAGAGTACAATTAGATACGAGAAACTTGCAGTAAGAGACAAGACTAATATCCATGAGATCGTTAAGAAATACCATAGCCTGATGGTACTTGAGTGATTCTCATTACCTATTTCAGCAAAGATTGGTAATTGCTTGGATTTTGGTCTCTGGAGTAATTAATTTCATGTCAACTATATTTCAGCAACTGCTGCTGCGATCTCTTTTCCCTCTTTTTTATTTTGCAAAACAGAACCCCTTTACCGATGCAAAATCAGGTTTCAGCAATCAAAAATTTTGTACAAAGAGCAGAGAGAGAGAGAGAGAGAGAGAGAGAGAGAGAAGTGTGTACTTCGTGTAAACGATTCACTGTAATGGGAGCTAATTCTTCTAGCAACAGCATGGTAAAATAGGACGAAAAAAAAAAAAGACTCATTCTTTAAATTGGGTTTTCCTGAAGCCCTAGCTCACCTGTTCTTCAATTGAAGTATCCTACTACACAGGTTTTCCTGACATACCAGTTCCAGGAACCTCCTTTACATGGACTAATCAAAGGTAAAACCCACATGAACAAAAATTAATAGATTCTTGGTCATATCACTTTCCTCTAGGAGCTAGAAGAATACTGCCGAGACCAACTTCAGACCATTCGCCCATCATCTTTGAAAGGAAATTCAATTAGGAGCGAAGAGGTGACTAGGAAAGCAAAACGGTTCAATATTATTCTCAGAACAGTGCTACATTTCACGTTTCCGTAAAGCAAAACAGTAAAGAAGAAAAGAAACAGAAAAGGAAAAACCAAAACCGAATAATTACTCTCAAAATCGAATCCTAGATTCATAAGTAGAAGAAAATAAACAGAAACCGAATCTTTCACAAAACGATAGATTCATAAGTAGAACAAAATAAACAGAAAATAAGAAAATTGAACCTTGACGAGGAATTTCCCTTTTTTCGTCGGCAACAGCAAACGTGAGCGAAAACCAGTTGATTGAAGAGGCTCTTGAAAAAATATGGCACTGTCAATGTTAGGCGGTGAAGAAGGTGATCGCACTGTTGAAATAGGTATCCTTGCGGGCAGAGTCCTAGAGTTTTCTGACTCTCCCAATTTGTTAGCGATTTTTCAGTCATCCTTCCCGAAGTTGAAGAGCGAAGGAAGAGTGAAGACGCCCGAAAACGTTTTGAAGTTGTTACCGTGAAGTTTGGTCGAGCTCGGCTTCTGTAACCAAACGAGCGCAACCCAGACATCGAACTCGAATTCGGTTCGAACTCGGGATGAATCGAGTCGAACCGAACCAAAATCAAACTGAATTCGAGTTATTCACGAACTGGTTCAGTTCGATGTCACCCTTAAGGCCCAAATGATGTGTATCTAATAATAAACAGGTTGTTCGATGTTGCTAAATGTCCTTTGAAAGCTTATTGGATAATTGCCCTTTTAACCATTTGTATCAATTTCAACTAATCTCCTGTTTTTTCATATTTTAATATTTTATGTGGATTAAAATTTTTTATATAGGATATTAATGTAGCAAAACCTCAAATGTGGCACATATCAGATGTATTGATTGATACTTTCCCATATATCAATCCATATTGGTTAATATAATGTGTATCAAGAACTCAAAACTCCAATGTGTTTTATTAAATTAAATATTTAAATAAGCTTAAGCATATAATTACTTAAGTGATTTCCTAAAATATATTGTATATTACAGCTACTAGTTTCACATTATGTATTATTTAGTTGAGTATTGTATTATTCATCTAACTTTTTGTTAATAATTCTATAACGTTTTAATTTTTTTTCCTATTTCATTATTCTAAGGGTTAAAAAATATATTATTATTGAATAAAAAAATTATTTTAGCATAAAATTAAATATTTAATTATGGATATTAAAATTTAAATGGAGAAATCTAAAATTAATTTTTTTTTTAACTTAGCTACTAATCTAAAGTCAATTATAGTATGAGCCAAATAAATTGTACAACTTGTGTACTGCATTGAGAATAAAAAGAAATTAGTGAATTTTGAATGCGATTTTGTTAGATTTAGATCCCATGATAAGGTATTCAACAAATCACTCGTTGCCCACTCAAAAGACAAACTCAAATAGTTTTACACAAATTACATAAAACCTCCATACTACCTACTAAAAAAAAGCAACATGTATGACATCCTCTTGCTAAGAAAGCTTCTATGAGTTTTGTCCAAAAATTCTTGCGAGAATTACATATAGAAATGAAATGTGTGTGTGTGTGCGCGCGTGGGGATGTTGTACAAATTCAACAATTGGAAAGTTTCAACTCTAAAGATCCACAAAAAGAAAATTATATAGAATCATAAATTAGAAAGTTACTTCAAATAAGAAACTTGTAGCTGAAGATTCCCACGGAAAATAACTCCGTCTCATGCAAGGAAAGAAAAATTACATAAAAAGAAACTCAAGTCATGTGGCTTAACTAGACTTTGAGATTAACGAGTTTTAACTTGCTAAACAAACTCACCAACAACATGGGAGGGAAAAAAACTAAATAACATAGAGAATGATAACATGGAGGTGAAAGGAAAAGAAACGAAAAATAGAAAACTTATCTATTCTTTCAGTTCTTCTTCTTTTTCCACCTCCTCTTCTTCTTCATGTTGGTTTGGGCTGCTTCTTGAGAGGGGGGTGAATTGAGATTATCAAATTAAACACAAGTTGTGCATGTAACTAAAAATCCTACATAAAAGCAATTCATGATAAAATATAACATACACACACCAAAGGGACAAATATATTTTTTGTTATCGATGCTCACCTAGTGATAGTCACCGCTCAAGAACCCTTGGGAAAATTCTAATTTTGTCAAAATCTCTAATAGATGGAATTACAAAAGAGATTTTGGCTCTCTTTGGCCGCATGTACCTCAATACGAGGTTTGTACAAAACCAATCTCCCCTAGAGATTACTGCTAGATTCTAGCTCAAGTTAGGCCTTTCTAAGAACCATGTAGATAATACACTTCCTCTCTTATAACCATTCTTTTCTAAGAATTCGCTTAATTTTTCATACATGCTCTAGGAGCTTGCTTTAACCAAAATAAAGCTTTATGCAATTTGTATACATGGTCAAGTTCTCTCATATCTTTAAAACCTTCGGGTTGTTCAACATATACTTCTTTTTGAATGTACCCATTTAAAAATGCGCTTTTTACATCCATTTGGTACAATTTGAATTTCATGTGACAAGCATAGGTTAGGAGAATTTGTATTGCCTCTAGTTTTTCCAAGGGTGCATAGGTTTCTTTGAAATCAATATCTTCTTCTTGGTTTATACTTTGGAAACTAACCAAACTTAGTTTCAATCACTACTTAATTTTCTTCATTAGCTTTATTTCTAAAGACCCACTTTGTTCCTATGACTTGTTGATTTTCGGGTCTAGGTACAAGAGTCCAAACTTTGTTTCTTTCAAATTGATTCAATTCTTCATGCATTGCCATAATCCAAAAATCATCTTTTTCGGCCTCGACAAAGCATTTGGGCTCTATTTGAAAAACAAAGATACTATTTGCCATAGTGTCATGAGTTGCTCTTCTAGATGCAATTGTTTTCTGGAGGGTCACCAATAATTTTTTCTAGAGGTTGACTAGCCATAAGCTTGTAGTTACTTGGCTCCATAGGTGATTCTTCTTGGTTATTCGGGTCATTGGATTCTCTTCAACATTTTTGGTCTTGAGGTTAAGATCCCGAGGATGAATTGAAAGGGTTTCCCTCTTCGTCATTGGAAATTGAAATTGGGTTGGATTTGGCTAATCGGATTTTGTCAAACTCAATATGAACTAACTCCTCTATTCTCATAGATATTTAGTTATAAACTCTATATACTTTTCTATGATTAGAATAACCCAAGAAAATTCCTACATTAGCTCTAGAGTCAAATTTCTCCAGTTTTTCCTTTAGTTCTTTCTATATGAATATTTTGCATCCGAAGGTTCTAAAGTAAGTAATGTAGGGAAGGGTGCTTGTATACAACTCATACAGAGTTTTTTTGAGAAGTGGCCTTATGCTAACTCGGTTAATGATGTAACAAGTGGTGTTTATAGCTTCGATCCAAAACCCATGTGGATAGTTTTAGCTATAAACACCCTTCCCTACATTACTTACTTTAACCGAAGCATAGTTTTTGCCTGAAGCATAGTTTTAGCCATTTCTATTAAGGTTCAATTTCTTCTCTCAACAACACAATTTTTGTTGAGAAGTACTTTTGACAATTCTATAGCCTTTCTCTTTTTGAACTTTTTCATATAGTTTAATGAAGACTGAAAAAACATCATCCTTATGAGCTAGGAAATTAACCTTGAATAATTGTCTACCACCACTAAGGTGAAGCGCTACCTATTTAGGCTTAAGGTTCAGATAGGTCCAACTAAGTCCATGTGGATTAGTTTAAGAAGACGAGAGGTCAAAATTATATTCTTGGATTTGAAAGAAATTTTGTGTTGTTTTCCAAGTTGGCAAGCATCACAAGGTCTCTCTCTTACAATTTTTTGATTTGGTAGTCATCTCACTAGGTTCTTCCTCACTAGTTTGATCAAGGAATCTATTCCTATATGTCCTAATATTTTATGCCATAACTAAGATTCATCAATTTTCGCACCCAAACAGATGGCACTAGTTGCAGGTAAATTGACTATTTTTTGCTACATAGAAATTTCTATTTCTATTTCTATGTCGCTCTAGAACTAGTCCATCATTTTCATTCTTTACTAAGCCTTTGTCCTTTTCAAATAAAGGTTTGTTTTCTTTATAGAAAAATTGACGAATGCTAAGTAAGATATGTATCAACCCTTCTGCATAATATACATCGGATATGAAAGAGGTTGAGGTACTAATTTATCAATTCCTTTTATGGTACCTTTTCTATTGTCTCCAAAAGTTACATGACCTCCATCTTTGGGAATAAGTTGAACGAACTTCTTCTTATCACCGGTCATGTGCCTTGAGCAACCACTATTCAATATCCAAACAATTTAAAATTGAGTAGGGAACCTCGCAAACCTTAGTCCCCTTGATTTTTTGTATGTTTATTTTGTTTTAATTCCTTAGTGACCAGGAGTACGACCTACCAGGCAAAATCTCACCTATCTATGTGGATATTCTTTTCAGAGGAATAAAGAAGCTACATAGTTGTTGCTCACTCTGACGTGAAGTATAAGGGGACTTACCCATAGGAGAATTGGGTAGGTTATGTGTAGCAACTTATATTTTATTTTATCATGTTGTTAATATGACATGTGAAAATTATAAGTATGGACATCTAGAGTATTATATATGCATGTAAACTATATGGGGAAAAAAACCGTGTTTTGGTTTTCCCTATGAGTTTAATTTCAACATGTTAGTTGGATTTGGAAGAGTGGATAAGGGTATGGATTCCTATGATGTTTGCAATAGTTAGTCTGATATAAAAAAAATTGCAATTGAGGAAGAAAAATTTTTATTCTCAATATCGTGCAAGTTGGATATTGGGCATGACAAGATTGAAGGCTTTGATTTGGGAAACATATGTCTGCAAATTTGTGATCTTCCTATGTAACCAATAGTTCAACACAAGAACTTTAAGTATTTTATCATGATTTTTTATCCTTATCTTACCAAGTTTTTTTGAAGGACAAAGGTTCTTTTTCAAACTCTATGTTCAATTTTTAATGTTGAGAAATTCTTTATTTCAGTTAATTTTTTCAAAATGATTTCTCTATTGACTCCTTAGGCTCCACAACCACTCCAAAGTGTTCTTATACTTTGAAATCAAATCCAGGCTTTTGAAAAAACTATCCTCCTATGAGCCAAGTATTTTTTACCTTTTATTTTGAAATATTTTTTAACTTAGCATAGTTTTTTTAGAATTTTTGCTTTTATACTTATAAATCATACTTTCCATTCTAGCAATCAAATTTGTAGGGGCTTTCATATAATAATGAAATTTTGGACTAAAATTTTTAAATCCAAGTATCTGTGGGAATGTATTTTAAAATATATTGACTATACTTGGTTGAACATATTTGAAATAGAGGGCTCTTACTTTGAAATCAAGTTGCATGTTGAGACCATTACTTGTTGGGGTTGATTCTCAAAAATCCAAGTGATTGTTTGTTTTTAACTTACAATCGTTCATCACATTTGGTCAAGTATATCTTTGCGAGAGCTCTCATTCTTTGAAATCATCAAAGTTGTTTAGAATATTACTTGGGAGCCTAGAGTGTAAAATCTTTATTTAATTTGAGTTGCATTTTGTATTCCCCCAAATTTGAAAAACCAATACAATTCTATCTCAAACTTTGGATTTGGAATTATGGTCAATAAGGACCTATTGAATTGATGTTAGATAATATAGGCACTTAGGATAGGTGTATCTATTCATTTGTGCTTGAACTGTGAAAGCTTCCTAAAAAATAGGGTATTATGAAGAGCTGAATTGTAAAGTAAGTATCCCTTTTTAAGTTGTCTTAAGCCTTATGTAAACAAGACCAACCTCATCTCAATTTGATCAGGAGTAGCCTTTGTGGTTGAGGAGTAAAAGTTGTTGAACCTTGTTTGCTGCTATTGACCATAAGACCTTATATGGGTTGGTTTTGCTCATATAAATCCTTGTGTACGTTTAGGTAGGATTCCCCGATTAGCTACTAGAAAGTTTCATTGTGGATAACCTAGTATGTATTTGTAAATTTATGTATGAGTGTGCATTATAAATTCATTCTGGTGGTCAATTGAGTGATGTAAGTCTCTATGTAAGTAGTATTGTAATTGGTTCTAGAGACAATTGATAAGAGTCATTTTATAATCTGAACATATAGAGAACTTCGGGGTGGAAGCACCTTGGGAGTGGATTACCAATTCACAGAGAGGATTGAAGCACAATAAACCCTTGTGTACTCTTTATGTATTATTGTTTGTCTGCGATCATTCACCTTGAATAAAATATTTCACATTATGGTTATTCAAAAAGGTGAACACACATAAGTTAAAAAAACAAAAAGAAACTAGCAATTAGTAGCAAAGTTAACAAACCAATTCACTTCCTTACGTTAAGTTTGTTTCTCACTGGACCTGACATTGTTATATGTCATTGTGACTTAGTTGATATTTCATTTGTAGTTGGTATGCTAAGTCAATTTATGGAGTCTCCCCGTATTATTTGTCATGATGCAGCTTATAGATATGGAAGGCTCTTACATGAATTTCACAATAAGAAGTCTCACAGAGCCAAAATTAATATAGTGGAGTCTTATAAGAGTCTCACAAAAGGAGATCTCACAGAAGAGTTTTATTTTAAAGATTTTTCAGTAATGTTAGTCTTCTATTTATGTTCAATTATTTACTTATGTTAGGACTGATCTTTAAGTGTTAGACTTTGGGTGTAATTAAGACAAGGGTAGTTTAATTGTAATTGGATTCTACTACTTTCTTCTATAATAAATAGGGGTTCATGTACTTAGATTACATAAAATCAATGAAGTTTTCTCTTTTCCATAAATTCAACATAGTATCGGTCACTCTAGTAGTTTAGGTTTGTATTCTATCTTTTTTTTTTCTCTTTTTAGTTCCAATACCCATTGTTTTCTTGGCGTTTGAACCTCCATACCGAAATTTTCAAATTTAAAATTATTTATTTATGAAAATATATTCAAGTTTACTTTCCAATGCAAAACAAAAATTTGGCAATCGAAGCTTTCTACAAAGAGATATCGATATTTGAAGTAGCAAAGGTTCAAGCAGTAGCAGAAAGCTTCAAATTTTGAGCCATCTTATGCCATCAAGAACGAGACTTTAGAGGGAGAATTATATATCCAAAGAAATATTTTTATAGAAGTTAGGACCCCATGAGAATGACTCGAGGTTAATGTGGAAGAAGAAGGAGAGAAGAGAGAGAAGAGGGAGAAAGGAGAAGGACGTTAGAGAGGAGAGTTTGGGTTAAGGGAAGGAGAAAATGCATCAAAGGAGAAGAGAGTGGCTTGACGTTTTTCCAAAGAGAGGAAAAGGCTTGAATGCCTTACCTCTTAGCCAATGCTCTTATTTATAGTGTTACAAAACCCTTAGGGTTACAACTGAATAGATTAAAAGACATACTAAGACAATGTATTTACATCTTCATCCCATCCTTATGGAACATACCATAAATAACCACTTTGCCACTCCTTTGACATGTGGGCTTCTAGCCTTGAGCTTGTGGGCTTGAGGTCATCTTCCAACACTCCCCCTCAAGCTGGAGGAGAAAATACATCATAAATACCCAACTTGATGTAAGTGTGGGTCCTTGGTCCCACTTAATCGGTTAACCTTTTATGGTTGCATTGGCTAGCTGTCTTACATGGTATCAGAGTAGGTTTCGCTCGTCCCACTTTCGAATCTCTGCGCGTTCGCATTTTTGGCTCGGGGACTTTGCATTTGCATTTGTATTTGGAATTTGTCTTGGGTTTAACTCGGGGGTTTGGTTTGCGAGGGAGTGTTGGAATATGTTGGTGTTTTGTGTTATGATCTGGTCTTCCGCACCTTAAACGGTTATGGCACACCATCCCGCATTTGAATCCCCGTGAGTTCGTTTGCATTTGGTTTGGTTTGTTTGCATTTTGTTTGGCGCGGGGACTTTGCATTTGGCGGGGTGGGTGTAAGTGTGGGTCCTTGGTCCCACTTAATCATTTAACCTTTTTCGGGTCGCATTGGCTAGCTGTCTTACACTTGCCACCTATATAAGATAAAATGATGGATGTTACCGGTTTGGTGAGGATATCAACTAATTGCTCTTGAGATGAAACATACTTAAGAGAAATTATTCATGCTTGAAACTTTTTCCGTATAAAATGACAATCCTCTTAAATTCTTTCATGGAAGACTGGATTTGACGTAATGTGAATAGCTTCTTGATTATCACAATGTAGGCCCATAGAGCCTCCTTTATAAAATCCCAATTCGGTAAGAAGAGTCTTTATACATAAAAGTTCACTTATAGTGTGGGTCATAGCTTGGTATTCTGCTTCAGCACTAGATCTTGCAACCACGTTTTGTTTTTTACTTTTTCATGTGACCAAGTTTGTTATGGACTCTATAGCATCACGAGTTACCAACAGGCGTAGGAATTAATGAATGTGTTTTTCAATTTCCATGTAATTGTTTCTTGGTTTGGTTTTGTCTTTGGTTTGGGTTGGTTTAGCGTTTATTGGTTTGAACCATTGACCCAAGAGGTCTTTAGGGTTTTGGACGTCCTCCACCCTATTTAAGGGGACGGCTAGGGTAATGAGAATTATCAATTGAGTTCACTTTAGTTAACGTAATTTAGATAAACAGGTCAAGATCTCCTTCAAGCTCTCTTCCGTTTTTCCCCCAATTCTCCTTTCCGAAATTCAATTCCCTTCAACCCCTCATTCCATCTCAACGTCAAGCAAGGTAATAGAAGGAAGAGAAGAGAGGAGGGTGACAAGATCCATGGCTCGTGAGGATCCTAACAACGTGGTATCAGACAAGTCCACCCTTGGTGATTCCTCTTCTCCAGAGGACATACGTCAAGTCCTTTCAGAACTTCAACAACGATCCACTCTTCAAGGTACTGAAATTTCTCACATCAATATTACCTTACAAACACTGGAATCATCTCTACAAACCATCCTCCAACAACTTGCTGCACTTCAAGCACCAACGCCACCACCAGCAACCAATTTTCAACCACAACCAGTTCCCCACCAACAATTCCTGCCCAGACATACCTGTAAACATTTATTCAGTATTGAATTGTTGGAAGAAGATTCAAAAGAGCTTCTTGAAAATGAAATTGTTGAAGAGGTACAACAGGAAGCAGAGCTCTCCCTCCATGCCATGCATGGCCTACGTAGTTCTAATACCATGCAGGTAAAGGCCAGGTTACATCATCTCATGCTACTTGCTTTAGTTGATTCGGGCAGCACACATAATTTTATCAGTGAACCAGCCGCGCAACAATTGGGATTGGAAATTCAACAACAAAGGGGACTCTCAGTTTCAGTGGCCAATGGGGCCAAAATTGCTAGTGTGGGGTTATGTGCTAACACCCCTTTCACCATTGAGAGGCATTCCTTTCAGGTAGATTTACTAGTCATTCCATTGGCTGGATTTGATTTGGTGCTCGGGGTCAAATGGCTCCAGTTATTAGGACCGATATTATGGGACTTTCAGGCTCGGACTATGACATTTTCAGCACCACAGGGCCAGATTACATTACAAGGCATTGTGGCACAGGTCCCTAACGCACTTCACACTTTGCATATTCAACACACGGGTGATGATTAGTTAGCTCCTTTACTTACAACATTTGCGGATTTATTTAATAACCCTACAGGTCTACCACCAGTGCGTCATTGCGATCACCGCATTCGTTTAAAGTTGGGAACTGATCCAGTAGTGGTGCAGCCTTATCGTTACCCGCATATCCAGAAAAATGAAATAGAACGACAGTGCATGCATATGCTCGCTCAGGGTGTGATCCAACCCAGTCGATCTCCTTTCTCCTCACCAGTGTTACTTGTACGTAAAAAAGATAAATCTTGGAGATTTTGTGTCGACTATAGGCAACTCAACTTGCACACAGTTAAGGACAAGTTCCCCATTCCAGTCATGGACGAGTTGCTGGGTGAGTTACATGGTGCTACAATTTTTACCAAATTAGATTTGAAATCGGGCTATCATCAAATACGAGTTCACCAGGCGGATGTGGAGAAGACTGCCTTCCGCACACATCACGGTCATTTCGAGTTCCTCGTCATGCCCTTCGGTCTCTCCAATGCACCATCCACCTTTCAGGCCCTCATGAATGAGGTCTTTTCATCACTTATGCGCCACTATGTGTTAGTCTTTTTTTATGACATTTTGGTCTACAGCAAAAATTGGGAAGAACATCTCCACCACCTCCATCAGGTATTTACCATTCTACGTTCTCATCATTTGGTTTTAAATAAATCGAAATGTTCTATGGGTACATCTGAGGTGGCATATTTCGGCCACGTCATATCTGCTGTGGGTGTGAAAGTTGACCAGAGCAAGATACAGGCAGTCATAGATTGGCCGGTTCCCACCTCCACCACAGCATTAAAGGGATTTTTGGGCTTAGCGGGATATTATAGAAAATTTATCCAATCTTATGGCCAGATAGAAGCACCACTCAACAACCTGCTTTAAAAAAATGCCTTCCACTAGTCTTCTTCAGCAGAACAGGCCTTTAACCTGTTAAAGGAGGCCTTAGCCTCAGCGCCAGTCCTACAATTACCAGATTTTGAGGCAGAATTTGTGGTGGAATGTGATGCCTCCGGGGGAGGTATAGGGGCAGTGTTACAACAATTGGGACACCCCATTGCTTATTTCAGCCGTCAGTTGGGACAACACCACCATAAGTTAGCTGCATATGAGAGGCCAAGGTTGTCCAACATTGGTGACCTTATCTTTGGGGATGATCGTTCCTCATTCGTACAGATCATTGCAGCCTCAAGTATCTTCTTGAACAGTGCCTCACCACATCCCCACAGCAGCATTGGTTAACTAAACTGATGGGCTTCGATTTTACGGTTCATTATAAGCCAGGTAGTTCGAATTTGGCGGCTGATGCCTTATCACGTCGGGATATTTCCGCCACACAAATTTATGCTATCAATCACCCACGTGCACTGATATTAGATTCTATTCGTGAGGAAGTACATCAATATCCGGATCTCATGTCATTATATCATGATATTCAACAGGGGACAGCTGCTCCTCATTGGACGATTCAGGTTCGTCTCATTCTCTACAAAAACAGGATCTTTTTGCATAATACATCCCCACTTCTTCACACCATCCTGTCCTCTATCCATGATAGCACACATGAGGGTCGACAAAAAACATATTTCCGAATCAGTCGGGACTATTACTAGAAGGGCATGAAGAGCACAATTGCTGATTATGTAGCTACTTGTCAGATTTGTCAAAGAAACAAGGCCGGATCTTTAAGTCCGGCCAGCCTACTGCAACCTCTACAACTACCATCTCAAATCTGGTCTGATATTTCCATGGACTTCATTGCTGGACTTCCCATTTCATCAGGTAAATCGGTGATATTCGTCGTCGTTGATCAGTTTTCAAAATATGGGCACTTCCTTGCTTTGGCGCATCCATATACTGTTGCTCAGGTCGCTCAATTATTTATGAACAACATTGTCCGATTACATGAAATTCCCTCATCCATTATCAGTGACAGGGATGCCATTTTTACCAGTCTCTTTTGGAAGGAATTATTCTAATTACAGGGCACCCAATTGGCATTTTCGTCTGCCTATCATCCACAAACGGACGGCCAAACAGAGGCTGTCAATCGCACGATTGAAATGTATCTTCGTTGTTTTGTGGGGGACGCACCTAGAAGATGGGTGAAATGGCTTTCATGGGCAGAATTTTGCTATAACACATCTTACCACACAACACTAGGTACTACTCCTTTCAGGGTAGTTTATGGCAAAGATCCACCTCGTTTGTTACCATATGAACCGGGGGCATCCAAAGTCGTCACTTTGGACCAAGCATTAGCTGAACGAGACGCTATGCTCACTGAGGTACGTACACATCTGCAAGAGACCCAACACTCTATGAAACGCTTTTATGATAAGAAGCACCGGGAGGCATCTTATTGCCCTGGAGACTATGTGTGGTTAAAGCTTCAACACTACCGCCAGCTGTCCCTGACTACAGCCAAGCGCCATAAGCTGTCTCCAAAATATTATGGTCCATTTTCGATATTGGACCAAATTGGGCCCGTGGCATACCGCTTGCAGCTACCACCGGAAGCAAAGATCCACAATGTATTTCACGTCTCCCAATTGAAGCCCTTCCAGGGTGACTCGCCCCTACTGCACACTCCACTGCCACCACTATATTCCGGTTCAGGTAATATAAGCACGCCACATTCAAAGGGATTGGGAAATTCTAGTCCAGTGGGCAGATGCCGATCCCAGTGACACCACATGGGAGCTGTTATCAGCATTTCGACTTTTATATCTTTCCTTCGAGCTTGAGGACAAGCTCTTTCTCCAGGAGGGGGGTGATGTTATGGACTCTATAGCATCACGAGTTACCAACAGGCGTAGGAATTAATGAATGTGTTTTTCAATTTCCATGTAATTGTTTCTTGGTTTGGTTTTGTCTTTGGTTTGGGTTGGTTTAGCATTTATTGGTTTGAACCATTGACCCAAGAGGTCTTTAGGGTTTTGGACGTCCTCCACCCTATTTAAGGGGACGGCTAGAGTAATGAGAATTATCAATTGAGTTCACTTTAGTTAACGTAATTTAGATAAACAGGTCAAGAGCTCCTTCAAGCTCTCTTCCGTTTTCCCCCAATTCTCCTTTCCGAAATTCAATTCCCTTCAACCCCTCATTCCATCTCAATGTCAAGCAAGGTAATGGAAGGAAGAGAAGAGAGGAGGGTGACAAGATCCATGGCTCATGAGGATCCTAACAAAGTTCCCCCAACAAGGGTACAATACCTAGATGTAGATTTTTTATCATCGGGTGATCCTGCCCAATCTGCATCTGAGAAGCCTTCTATATTGAGGTGACCATGTTGTTTATATAACAATCCTCTTCCTGGAGCACTTTTTAAGTATCGTAGTATTCACTCCAACGCTTGCCAATGAGTAATTTGTGGTTTGTGCATGAATTGGCTTACCACGCTCACAACATATGATACATCTGGCCTGGTTACCGTGAGATAGATCAATTTTCCTACAAGTCTTTGATATTTGCTAGTGTCAACATCTTCTCCAGTTGTGGCACACAATTTTTCATTCACATCCATAGGTGTATCAACTGGTCTACAACCCTTCATTCCTGTTTCTTCAAGAAGATCCAAGACGTATTTTCTTTGAGACAATACTATTCCATGATTTGACTGAAGGACTTCTATACCCAGAAAATATTTGAGCTTACCCAAATCTTTAGTCTTGAACTCTTTACATATCATATTCTTCACTTCTTGTATACTATGAGCATCATTTCTAGTCAAGATAATATCATCAACATACACGGCCAATAATATCTTCCCTTTGATAGTATCTTTAACATATATTGAGTGATCAACTGAGCACCTATGTAAGCCAAGTCATAGAAGTGTTTGACTGAATTTATCAAACCAAGCTCGAGGGACTGTTTAAGCCCATATAAAGATTTCTTTAACCGGCATATGGACTCCCCCTCAACCACATATCCTGGTGGTTGGACCATATAAATTTTTTCGTGCATATCACCATTTAAAAATGTATTTTTTACATCGAGCTGATATAATGGCCAAGATGAGTTAGCAGCAATAGAGAGGATGATACATACCGAGTTCAATTTTTCAACTGAAGAGAAAGTCTCTTCATAATCTATCTCATAACACTGAGTATAACCTTTTGCAACCAGGCATACTTTAAGGCGAGCAACCGACCCATCTGGGTTGTGTTTCACCAAAAAAAACATCTACAACCAACCAATCTTTTCCCTTTTGGGAGCGATGCCAATGTTCATGTTTGATTTTCATATAATGCATGCATTTCTTCCTCCATAGCTGCCTTCCATCCTGGATGCCTCAGGGCCTCCTGATAGGATTCTGGTATGGAAATAGACGAAAGAGAAGCAAGAAATTGAACACTGTGAGAAGATAAGCGATGAGAAGACATAAAATTGGCAATTGGATGAGACGTAGTGCAAGAATGGGTTTCCTTTCGTAATGCAATAGGTCGAGTATCAAATTCAGACCCACACCTAGGAGGAGGAGAAAGACTTACCTCATGTGGATCGGACAACTCCACAGATGAGGGGACGGCCGATGCTTCAAGGGGTTGAGTAATATCTTCATGAAATGGCACAAGCGGGCATGGAGTGGTAGGAGGAAATGTAAATCCTGGAGGAGCCTCATGTAAGGAGTAGAAGGAAGTGTCTTCAAAGAAAGTCACATCCCGAGATGCTATCAACCTCCGAAGTGTAGGATTATAACAAATATATCATTTCTGACTTCAAGAATACCCCAAAAAAATTCACCTCAAAGACTGAGGATCAAGTTTACTTTTATGTGGTGAAGTATCATGGACAAAACATGTGCAACCAAATACTTTGAGAGGAAGAAAAAATGGATCTTCACCATGAAACAAAATAGAATACGAAGTTTGATTTCGAAGTACTGATGAAGGTAACCTATTGATGAGAAAACATGCTGTAAGAATATCATGAGGCCAATAAAGTAGGGTACCTTCATGGAGTAGAGGAGGCCCTGAGCAACTTCAAGGAGGTGACGATTATTTCTTTCAGCAACACCATTTTGTTGAAGGGTATAGGCACATAATGTTTGATGAAGAAACCCATTACCCTCACAAAACTATTTAAACTCATTAGACAAATATTCCTTAGCATTATTGGATCTAAGGATTTGATTTTTTTTCCAAATTGCGTTAGAACCATTGCATGAAAGTTTATAAAAATAGAAAGAATTTTTTACTGTTCTTTAAACAAAAACAACCAAGTCACTCGGGTAAAATCGTCCACAAAAGTAACAAAATATTGATCCCGAGAAATGTTAGAGACCTTTAAAGGGCCCCATATATCAGAATGTATTAATGCAAACAGAGCAGTACTAGTAGTTGTAAGACGAGGAGAATATGTACTCCTAACATGCTTACTTAATTGATATGCTTCACAATTAAAATTAGACAAAAATTTAAGAGATGGAACTAAAGAACGAAGTGAGGAGGTAGATGGATGACCAAGTCGGTTGTGCTACAGTTGAGTCTCGGATGTAGTGGATGAAATAGCAGCTACTAGTGGAAGAGTAAAATAGTATAAACCCCCTTTTTCATGACCGCCACCAATAACCTATTATTTGTTAGATCCTAAAATATACACAAAGATGGTGAGAAGGTGACATAACAATTCAATTGTTTGGTTAATTGACTAATGGAGAGAAAATTTAACGAAAATTGAGGAACAAATAACACATCTTGGAGTGGAATAGACGCAGTAAGAGAGGAGGAACTTGCCAAGCACCTTGGTTTGGGAACCATTAGAAATAGTGACCAATTTATGAAGAAGACATGAAGACAATGAATGAAGTATATGTTTATTACCTGACAAGTGTTCGGAAGCCCCGGAGTCAATGATCCAAGAGGAAGGGGTTGAAGCGGAAGAAAGCATAGCTAAGGCAATGGTAATGGCAACAGTAGGGCCTAGTGGAGTAGAGGACTGATCCAATAAGGATTTGAGCTTCTGAATTACAGCATAGTCTTCCGCAAAGATAGTCACATTCCCGAAGTCAGAATCAGTCCTATCCTCCTTTTTCTCAACATTAGCTGAGGTTGGATTGGTTGTCACTCAATCAGGCTTACCATGGAGTTTCCAGCATGAATCCACAAGGTGGTTCTGACCACCACAGTAAGTGCACAATCGAGGCTCACTGCGGGAATGGGTCGTACCCGTTCGACCACCTCTATTAAGGCCTCCTCTTGTATTTCTACCACGTTCTCAAAATGGGGATGAGGTACCCCGATTACCAGAGAACATAGCTGATGGAGCATCAATCAGAGAAGGAGGAGATGGATCAGAAATCCGTAACAATGTAGCACTGATGTCATCAAAAGAGGGAAGGGCAGAGGAACTAAGAAGTTAAGTCTTAGCCATCTCTAGATACGACTTAATATTGGTAAGGCAAATAGCCGCTGCCAGGGCGTCATAATTTTTTTCTTGGACATCAATGTCAGTAGAGTATGGTTGAGCAATTTTCCATTCTTGGAGAAGGCCACGAAACCGGGCCAGAAACTCATGAATATTATCTCCTTGTTCAGTAGCCAACATACTTTTGAAAACATCATATACTCTTTGCAAGGAGGCGGTACTAGAATAGAGCTTAGCACATGTGTCTCAAATATCCTTGGAAGTTTCCAAGTGGACCACATTGTTAGCAACATGCTCTTCCATGCTATTGATAAGCCAACTGATAACCATGTTGTCATTTTTTACCCTTTTATGGTAGACTTCATCTTCTTCATCAATCAGAAGAGGGATTTTGATAACATGACTGAGAAGGTCACGAGTAATGAGAACCCTCCGTATCGATTGTGACCAGCTGAGGTAATTGGAAAAACCTCTTAGGGGGTTAGTCAACAAACATAAAATTTGATCTTCATCTTCATCTTCATTTCATGCATCTACATGAACTTCATATTCGAAATGGGTGTTAGTGTGGACAAGTTCATGTCCACTGGAAAACAATTTCTAGTGTTAGTGCCCCCAAATGAGGAAAACGCAGAAAATAAGAGAACTAGTAACTTGTAAAGTATACTTAATTAAAATATAATACTTAAACATTAAATTAGGTAAAATAAACATTATTACTACACGAATAACTAATTTAATGTATAACTAAAATATATTAATGTACTAATTAATTTAATTATATATTATATTAGTTAAAGATTACTATTTATTGTGCATTAATACAGTAATTTCATGAGTCAATTAACTGTGCACATGATTAATCATAAAAAATAAATAAATAACATTAAAAATAACATAAACGAATATAATACATTTAGTTATTAATTTATTGATAATATATGGTGTTCTTTAACATAAAAAAGTCATGATTAAACAGGAAAAATCTATCAAATACTAACTTTAACACACTATATATTTTTACATATTATTAATTAAAAATATTTTTCCATTAAATTTAAAACCATTGATTTTATTAATTATAAAAATGAGTTAATTAATCCAAGTGCTTGAGTTAACCATATTTGTAGTTATAACTAAAGTTATGTGATTATTACCAGCACTTTTCAATAGGAATGTCCCTAGATATTATAACTTAAGAAAAGTAAAAAACTTCCTGATTCCTTAAGCTTCATTTCCTCACTGTATCAAGTGAGATTGAACAAGTTGAGCCAATTACAGTCAGTAGCAAACACAAGAAAATCCAGCTGATGGAATTCAGATTATACAAGAGTAATGATGCCATTAATTCTAGAACAACCAGTCATAGTGTTATGGTTCTAGGTTAAGTACTTATGCCTTCTACTCCTAACAGCCCGGTCTTTTGGGATGTATTGGCTAGGTTGTTAACATTTGGAATCAGAGCAGGCGCTACGTCCCGCGTTCGAGTCCCCGCGCGCGCAAGAGGACCGTACACCCATGGCATTGGGCCGTAAGGGATTATGGGATCCTGACCTGGCTCTCGTTTTGTTAGTGCCGCCGTGGTCGTCAGCTCAGGCGGGCGGGGTGTACTGTTATGGTCCTGGGTTTAGTACCTATGCCTTCCGCTCCTAACAAGCCTGTCTTTTGAGATGTATTAGCTAAGTTCTTAACACATAGCTACAGAAATAATTTTTTGTCAATATTGGTAGCCTACATGAAAGCCCAAAAGACTAAGACAAAGACAAATTACAAACAGTTCCTGTGAACAAACAAATGTACTGTGATAGCTCCCTTGAATCCAAATATACTGTTTTACTTGTAAAAATCGAAATCTGTGTCGGGCTTCTTCACGTTTGTTCTGTAGCCTTTCTCAAAATCCTAGGGAAGAATTACGTAACGGTTCTTCCGGACTGCATGCATTCCCGCTTCTTGACAGATTGCTGCAATTTGCAGACATTTTACAAGAGCAACAAAATATATGTTAAACCATCAAGAAATCTGAAGAGCTACCAAAGTTCAAAAGTAATAATAAATACACTTACCTCCGCAACACTGATTTTTTCAGGTCGAGAAACGTAGTCTTCTAAATCAACTTCATCACCCAAGTTCATTTTAGCAGTGCAGACCTGTTGTCAAAACACATACAACAGATAAATAAATAATAAATGATTAAAAATGCAAGAATTTAGTACAACAAAATTTAACACCAGAATCACCACAAAAAATGTGCAAACAACTTCTTTCCTAGCAAGTTGGGAATGGTAAACATGAAACTGATATTTTGCTAGGCCAAGAGCCAACTGAAACAACTGTACTTTTAATAAGGAACCAACTAAAGATATGTGATTCTCACTAACACTTTGCCGGCGGCTATAAACAAAAGACTAAACAGTTATAACTACAAATTTTAAAGATATGTGCTTGAGTTATAACTAAAGATATGTGATTATCACCAACACTTTGCCAACGGCTATAAACAAAAAGAGAATTTTGACCTGCTTGACCAAGAGATCGAGCATTTTGCTGTCATCTTCGAAGGTCCAAATGTCATATGGTCGAGCAGTTGGTTGTCTTCTTACAATCATGTATAATCTAAATCCGAGATGGTCCTCATGGAAAAAACTTTATCAGACAACCTTTACCCGTCACGGAAACCCAAACCATAAAAAATAGAATACCATGTGGTGGATATGTATAACACCCGAATCTCCTCACCACATGGTAAAAATATTCCAGAGCACTTAAAAAATTCTCAACAACATTCTAAAACATTTCAAAATTAATCAAACTATTTTCACTACTGCATATGCACGAAACAATGCAAAAACATATACATCAAGTCCAAATTCACCGAACACCCCTAGTAGAGCCCCATATGACTTCGTAGTCACTACGAACTGTACCTCGTCAGTGATGGGGGTCGGGTTTCGTTGGCTAATGGATGCTTGTGTAGGCGACTCAGCCTTGTTTGAATTGGACTAAAAAAACCCCTAATAAAACCTAAACCCTAAACCATCAAACCCTAAAGTCCCTAAACCCTAAACCCTATCACCTACTAAACCCTAAACCCAAAACACTAATTCCAAAACTTAATACCCTAAACCCTAGACCCCCTAAACCTTCAAAGCCCTAAGCCCTAAACCCAAAAAAACCTAGACCTTAAAAACACAAAACCCCCAAAACCTTAAAAACCCTAAACCCCCTAAACCTTAAAAACCCTAATCCCTAAAAATACCATAAATCCTTAACCATAAACCCTAAACCCTAATTACAGGTCCCTTAAATACCGAGCACCAAACCCTAAAAATAAACCCTAACTCGAATCAAGAATTTAGACCCTAAACCGTAACCCTAAATCCCACAATTATGCACAAATAACCCCCCAATTAGGCACTGAAACTAAAAAAATTAGGGTTTAGTCATACCTTTTAATGTTTGGGGATAACCGAAGCTGAAGGGTGAAATCGAAGCCAAATGGGGAAATTGATGCCTAATCGAAGTAGAAATTAAGCAATCGATGCCCAAATGTCAAAATCGAAGAAAATCGAACGAAATCGGAAGGTATTTTGGGAGAAAAGAGAATAGCAAGAAAGAGAAGGGAGTGGTAGGTTGAAAGGGAGAAGAGAGGGAGGAGAGAGAAGAAAGGGAGTCCGAGAGGGAGAAGTGAGAAAAAAACGGAGAGCGAGTCCGAGAGAAGAGAGGGAGGCACGGATACGAGAGAGGGCGAGTCCGAGAGAAGACTGAGAGATGGAGGCCGGAGAAGAGAGGGAGCAGAGACGTCGGGGGCGCAGGGAGACGAGAGAGGGGATGCGGGAGAGAGGGAGAAAAAAATGAAAATGAGAAGAGAGCAAGAGAGGGGCCTTCAAGGAGAGGGGGAAAAAATAAACATCGAGGGTTTGAACCCTTGTGTTTCCTTCATCCGGATGATTGGCAAAAAGGGTCGGAAACCAAATTCCATTTTTTATAATGTGGAGATGATGTTCCGCTTCATCTCTAGCATCCAGATGACATGAAGTCTGGCGCTCCACTAACGACGTAAAATGATGAATGGCATAATGCGGCTGATCTTCATCTTACCCTTCAAGTTGACTAACCCCCCTTAGTGGAATTGTAGTAATTCGGAGTATGTCACTCTTATTACTCGTATGTCCACTCTCCATGTTGACGCAAATCAACTAGTAAGGTCAATTGTCAAAGGGGCTCAAATAAAAATTACACAACGTAATTTGAAGCACTCGTAGGCCAAATTGGCCACCAAAACTATGTAGAGAATATTTTCACGAGAATAAACACTAAATCATGAAAAAATTGGTGTTTTTGTCAAGTGATAACAAGAACCAACCACTACTCAACTTCTCTTATATTTATAAAAAAAAAATATAGAGAAGTGAATAGATGCAACTCTTATCCTTAATCTAAACTCAACCACAAAACCGAGAGCAACTTTAGACAAGGCCTTTCTTGGCAAACCGAGAGCAATTTCTTGGCAAAATAAATTCCAACTCATGGGAATACTTCAACACAAAAAAAGATTCAATTGTTGAAGTTCAAACACAAAAACTAATAGGGATAAATGAGTGTTGGAATTTCATCAAACATATAACAGCCATCCAACAACATAACACACTTCCATGAATAACGTTAGACTATAGAATTGACAGCAACATATGTTGGAATCCCATATCAACAATGTGTGATTCCTGTTACATAAAGGTAACTAAATCCAAATAACAAACCGAAAAAAGCAACCGTTGATCAATCATGTAATTTTGCTACAAGATGATCAAGACTACAATATCCTTTTAGTCATACAAGTTAGATCTTCACAATGTTTATGAAGATTATCTTGCCTTTACATGAATGAAGAATTCAAGAAGAGAAAAAAAATTGAAACCGTAAAGAGAGAATATGCAAAAAAAAAAAAAAAAAACAGATTTTACCTATCTCTTCATGGCAGAACTCCTTCTTTTATACACAATTTTTTGAATGAATGACATAACTACTTTCATTCTACTGCTATATGTTGATGACATGTTGATAGCAGGTGCTTGCAATAGGAAATAGATAAGTTGAAAGGGAGTTGTCCAAGAAGTTTGCAATGAATGATTTGGGTACTGCAAAACAAATCATTGGGATGAGGATTATTAGGGACATTGATGTCTTTAAATTGTCACAAGAAGAATATGTGAAGAAGATGCTGAGCAAATTCAACATAAATGATGCAAAACTAGGGAGTATTCCTTTGACTAGTCACTTTAGGCTATTTAAGGAGCAGTCACCTTCTATAGAGCATGAGCGAACATACATGGCCAATGTGCCTTATGCTTTTGCTATTGGCAGTCTCATGTATGATATGGTGTGCACTAAACCAGATATATCTCATGCAGCGGGAGGGTTGAGCAAATATATGAGTAATCCGGGTAAACAACATTGGGAAGCAGTGAAGTGGATTCTTAGATATTTGAGAGGCATTGCAAACTCAGCCTTATGTTCTAGAAAGTCAAATTTGGGATTATAGGGTTATATAGATGCTGATATGGCTAGAGACATTGATGGCAGGAAGAGTATCATTGGATATGTATACACATTGGGTTGCAACCGAGAGAAGTTAGAGATAAACAACACATGTAAGTGCGGGTGATCTCTCTCATAAACTATTTCACCTTCATAGTGAATTACTGCAACGACGAAAGACAAGACGTAGTCTCACCTTGAGGCGAACCTGTATAAATGTTGTTTGTTATCGTGTTTGCTTTTCCTTTCTTCCTCGATTATTATTATTGCTTTCGTTAGTTTGGAATTAGGGCGTTTAGTTCCTAACACATTGTACCTTAAACTAGGCATGACCTCTGTACATTAAGTTTGCATAAAATTATTTATACACTCTGCATAAAATTATTCATAATTATGCATAAAATTTATTTAATAATCAAACACAAAAACATCATTGAAGTATTAATATCAATTTGCAATCTCCCAAATAAAAATTATATATCTAGTATAAATTTATAAACTCTAGCTCTTTCTCTTCGTGCTAAGGAAACAATATAAGAAGTGCCCATTCGCATGAGCAAAATCTCCATCTATGACAAAAACAAAAGAATAAAACTTATTATTGTCTGATAAAAAAAATACTCTTCCAGTAATAATTATTTAAATCTAGTGAAAAATATTAAAATTACCGAGATGAGAAAAAGATGAAAAATCAAGTAACTGGTAGCATTATCTCCACAATCTCCTTCTCAGGCTATAATCATAAAATAAAATTTTAATAAATAAAACTAAAAATATACTAAAAAATATCATAAAAATAATTATTTAAAATTAGTTCACCTTCTGATTTTTCTTCACATCGTGAAGAGCCCGAACCCAATCACTTTCACAAATCAAAGCTTGAACTGTATTTGGTGCCAAGGAAGAACGATATGGATCTATTACTCTAGCACTCTAGCACCAACACTAAAGGTAGACTCCGAAGCTATGGTGGATATGGGAATTATAAGGATGTCTAATGTCATTTTAGATAATATCCAAAATTTCAAATTATTCACTTTCCACCATTCTAAAACATCAAAATCATTTTGTGAAGTTTTCTCACAAATATACACATCTTCTTCAAGATAATTTTCCAATTCTGACCTTAATAAATTTACTACTTCCATTTTTTTCACATAAGTCATTAACTTTGACCAACCTGAACTTGATGAAGAATGTAATCTATGACTTGTGGAAACACCCTAGAGTACTTGAAACAATCCCTTCATTAATAATCTCCACATTATATATGGATACCTATTCATCATAAATCTCATATAAGGTCTATCGCACTAAGTTTATATTCATTGTAGCTTCCTTATCAGAATATATCTCTGGAAAACACATTTCGATCAACCTTAATTTGATCCAAAATTGAAGCAACAACTATCAACAAATTGCATTCACCCCAGTACTTCTAAAATTTCTCTTTCATTCTATGAACCATTGTCATAATGAAAACATTTTAATTTGTAAAATGAAAATTTAGAACTTCTTTTACCTTATATACCTCACTAAGGTACAAATTAGAATTAGGGTAGACACTCCCAAAAATTATATTAGTGACTACATTAAAAACTTTTAGAATCTCACACACCATTTCAACCTTTTCTCATTTATCAAGACTTGGCAAACAATCATAAGTTGGTTCTCTATCTTGAAATCTAGAAAATACATCTTGGAATTTTAATACAGAAGATAACATGTCATAACTGGAGTTCCAACAAGTTGGACAATCAATAACCAACCTCTTCTCACCTAGTTGTAGTTGTTGTACAATTTCACAAAAAGTGTGAAGTCTAACCTCGAACAGATTTATGAATTTGAAACTCTCACGCACATTCTCAGTGATATCCTTAATCTGAACAAGACTAGCTTGGACTAATAAGTTCAAAATATGAACACAACAACGCACATTAAATGACTTCCCACCATAAACCGATTTGTTTTTCTTGAAAAATCCTCTTTCAAAACTCTAAGATAAACATCATTATCTGCAGGATTCTCAATTGAGATAATGCTTTATATTTTTAATTTCCCTATCTTTCAAACACTTGTAAATAATATTTGTTATGTCAACATCACGACGATGAGGAGGAACATGCACAATCTCAAGACTCGATTTTTTAGCTTCCAATTACTGTCAATAAAATCCCAGTAATAACCATGTATTCAATCTTTTGATTTTGGGACTTCAAAATATCTATGATAAGACTAATCTTGTTAATCTCTTTTAATAAAAATTTCAATTTCTTTTTCTCAGCCTCGTACACCTCCATACACTCCTTAATGGTCTTATAGGATATTTTTCATAATTCACATTTTTCATCATCATTAAAAAACTAAATCTCTCCTCGTCTACTATTAGGAATAGATAGCTCGTGCAAAAAAAATCCAATGAGCATTCTCATTTTAGCCTCCAAATTTCATCAAAGGAATTCCATATTGGAGTCTGATCAAATTTAAACCCCAATGAAAGTTTATGATTTTTTATTTTCTCATTACCCCTTTTCTACTAGGACAACATTTCAAATATCGACTCATATGTGTGGTTATTCCACTATGAATAATTCTCAAATTGGTTTTATAATGAACACATTGAACCTTTTTTGTACCATCTATAAGTGAGACTTCTTTGAATTCAACCACACATGAGACTTTTCTTTGTCTTTTTGAACTACGGATAAAATCACCTTCTTCCTCATTTAGGGTACCTTCATCTAGGCTCACTTCTGTTACATTAGTAGTTCTAGAGGGATACGACTCTGGTGGAGTTGAGTCATTATCTATGGTCACACTAGAACTAGTGTTAACAACTGATGTCAATTGAGCAGGAGGTGTTGACATTTTTATTTCTACAAAAAAAAATTACAAATTAAAAACATAAAGAAAAAAAACAATCCAAACAACAAAGATAAATCCAAACAAACCAGGATTAAGCCCCAATTGAACCGAATAGATACAAAAAAAAACGATCAATACTGAAAATTGCTAGTTATTCTTCCTAGTTTAAATTCCTAAGTGCACACTATCCTAAATTTTGATTCTTGATCACTAAAATGAGGATCCTCTTAAAAAGTTAGTCAATACCTTCAAGTGAGTGGTAATGCGAGTAGTAATTCAACTTCGAAGCTTCAATTGGCAAATTCAAGCAAACTAAAACTTCCTCCTTCCGCCACCTCGACCCCAATATCTCCAAGGATAAAACACCACCACCAAAACAAAAAATCCCATAAGTTCCCTGCATTTCTTCCAATAAACCAACTTATTGACAAACCATGTACTCTCCCAAAAAAAAAAAAATGCAGTTAATAAATCAGTAGCCTCAACACCTCCTCTCCATGGGGACCAAGACATTTCGGGCAAAGATAATCATGCACACTGTTTACATATCAGACTGTGTTAAATAGTGTGCATTTAACCCATCATGCACACTGTTTACATATCAGACTGTGTTAAACAAAGCGCATTTAACCTTTCAAGCACACTGTTTACATATCAGACTGTGTTAAACAAAGCGCATTTAACCCATCATGCACACTGTTTACACATCAGATTGTGTTAAACAGTGTGCATTTAACCCATCATGCACACTTTTTACATATTGGACATGTAGATCATTCTACATGTGCAAAACAGTCATATCAAACAGTTAGTCTAGTATTGAAGAAAAAAATATTAACAACAGAAAAGAAAATCAAGTATTGGCTAAAATAAATGAAACACTATTTGATCCCACGACCAATATATGCAAGCCTAAGTTCAAACAAATACAGTTATATGTCGCCCTCTTAGTAAGCAGGGTTGGGCATCTCGACGAATTGACTAAATCAAGTTAAGTACTGTGAAACAAGCGTATACACAAACAAAACAATACAATGGAAAAACAGAAAAATCAACAAAACAGTAAGAGCTGAAAAACAGAAAAATCAACAATACGGTGAGAGCCATTACCTCCGAGAAATAAGTAGGAAGAAGCTCCTGACACAGCATGAAGCGTTCGTCCATAGCAGTTTTAATGCGAGATAGAAGAAAAATAATGGAATACATCATATCCAGAGTAGATAAAAATGAAAAAAAAAATCATTGTTCCATCGGCGACGAAAAAAAAACATAAGATAAAGAATAAAAGAATTTACCTCTGTTCCGTCACTTCTGTTGGCGAGGAAGATAATCTAAGGAAGAAATTGACGAGGAATAAGATCGGAGAGGAAGAAATCGAAGAGGAGGAACGAAGAATAAGAAGACAAAATCGAATAAAAAACCACAACTTACGTAAAGAAGCAGATTGCACTCCAATTTTTCTTGTCAACAGTCGATTTCCTTTCGATTTTCCCGAGCCCCAAATCCCCATTTATGCTCGCTCGCGAACTGCTGCTAAATCCTGACTATCTGAAATTCTCGATTCCGAAGAATGAAATCCGATGGATGAAGTCACTCGGGCTCTCGTTAAGTTAATGAGCCGGCTCACGAGCTTCTAAACCGAACCATGGTTCGTTCAAGCTTGGCTCGTTAACTAAAACGAGCACGATCTGGATCTCAAACAAAATCGAACCAAGTCGAAATCGAATCGAGCTCGAGCCGCTCGCGAACCGGCTCGGTTCGATGCCACTCCTAATTGTTTGTCTAATAGAAACCCAATGGAGAGACATTATTGTGGTGGATCCTAAGGGCAGCTTGTTGTTGTGAAATTGAAGCTTCTTAAAGATAAATTCAAATCGAAGACCAAGACTAAACAAGCCACCATCGTTCCCCAAAAGGAATTGCTTTGTCTGCAAATCGACTCTATTGACCTCATTGGAAAAGGTAGACCGTTGACTCCATCTGAATTTTGCAATAGAGTTGTTGCCACTACTAGTCAACTAATCATGATTGAATTATTTGGAAGAAAAAGGCTTAATATTTCAAGTACAAAGAAGGAGAGGGCAACACTTTCTTTTTTCAATTAATCACATCGGCCCATCATCGATCTAACAAATTCAACTCTCCCTAACTTGGAGATGTTTTGACTTCTGATAATACTCCACGAGACCCACTCTTGATTAGGGGTGGCATTGAACCGAGCAGGTTTGCGAGCGGCTCGAGCTCAGCTTGGTTCTGGCTTGAATCGATTTGGTTTATCTAGATCTCGAACCAAGTTCAAGATCCAGATCAGGCTCGTTGAAGTTAATGAGTCAAGCTCAAGCGAACCATGGTTCAGTTCAAAAGCACGAGAGCCAACTCGTTAACCTAAGGAGGGCCTGAGTGACTTCATCCATTGGGTTTCATTCTTTGGAATCGGGAATTCCGGATAGTCAGGATTCGACAGCAGTTCGCGAGCGAGCGGAAATGGGGAGAAAAATCGGAGTGCAATCTGCTCCTTTAGGTAAGTTTGGCTTTTTATTCGATTTCATCATCTTATTCTTCATTCTTCCTCTTCGATTTCTTCCTCTCCGATCTTATTCGATTTCTTCCTCGGATCTTCTTCCACGCCAACGGAAGTGATGAAATAGAATTAAGTTATTTTATTCTTTATCTTCTTGCTTTTTTCGTCACTGACGGAACTGTGATTTTTTTTCATTTTTATCTACTCTAGATATGTTGTATTCCATTATTTTTCTTCGATCTCGCATTAAAACTGCTATGGACGAACACCTCATGATGTGTCAGGAGCTTCTTCCTACTCATTTCTCGAAGGTAATGGCTCTCACCGTACTATTGATTTTTCTGTTTTTCAGCTCTTACCATTCTGTTGATTTTTCTGTTTTTCCATTGTATTGTTTTGTTTGTGTATTCGCCCGTTTCACAATACTTAACTTGATTCAGTCAATTCGTTGAGATGCCCAACCCTGCTTACTAAGAGGGTGACGTATAGCTTTAATTGTTTGAACTTGGGCTTGCATATATTGGTCGTGGGATCAGATAGTGTTTCATTTATTTTAGCCAATATTTGATTTTCTTTTTTGTTATTCTTTTTTTCTTCAATACAAGACTAATTGTTTGGTTTGACTATTTTGCACATGAATGTTTTACAAGTCCGATATGTAAACAATGTGCATGATGGTTAAATGCACACTATTTAACATAGTCTGATATGTAAACAGTGTGCATGATGAGTTAAATGCACATTGTTTAACACAATTTGATTATGTAAACAGTGTACAAGAATGTCTTTGCATGGAATGTCTTTGTCCCCATGGAGAGAAGGTGTTGAGGCCATTGATTTATTAACTACATTTTATTTTTTTGGGGTAAGTACCCAGTTTGTCAATAAGTTGGTTTAATGGAAGAAAGGTAAGCAACTTATCGAAGTTTTTGTTTTGGTGGTGGTGTTTTTGCCTTGGAGATATCGGGGCAAAGGTGGTGGAAGGAGGAAGTTTTAGTTTGCTTGAATTTGCTGGTTAAAGCTTTGAAAGTGAATTACCACTCACTTGAAGGTATTGACTAACTTTTTAAAAGGATCCTCATTTTAGTGATCAAGAATCAAGATTTAGGATAGTGTGCACTTAGGAATTTAAACTAGGAAGAATAACTAGCAGTTTTCAGTACTGATCAATTTTTTGTATCTATCTGGTTCAATTGAGGCTTCAACCCAGTTTGCATGAAACTACTAATGTTGTTTGAATTATTTTTTTTCTTTAAATTTTTAATTTGTAATTTTTTTTGTAGAAATAAGAATGTCAACACCTCCTACTCAATTGACATCAGTAGTTAACACTAGTTATAGTGCGACCATAGATAATGACTCAACTCCACTAGAGTCATATCCCTCTAGAACTACTAATATAACAGAAGTGAGCCTAGATGACGGTACCCTAAATGAGGAAAAAGGTGACTCTATTCGTAGTTCAAAAAGACAAAAAAAGTCTCATTTGTGGCTGGAATTCAAAAAAGTCTCACTTATAGATAGTACAAAAAAGGCTCCATATGTTTATTGTAAAACCAATTTGAGTATTATTAGTAGTGGAATGATTACACATATGAATTAATATTTGAATCGTTGTCCTAGTAGAAAACTGGCAATGAGAAAACAAAAAATCATGAACTTTTAACCAGTAAGGTTTAATGTTGATCTAAGTCCATATGGATTTTCTTTTATGGAATTTGGAGGCAAATATGAACAAACTAAAATGAGAGTACTCATTGTTCATTGGATTTTAATGCAACAACATCCATTCATGATAGTAGAAGATGAAGGATTTAATTTTGTAATGAATATGGCAAATATGAATTATGAAAAAATGTCTCGTAAGGCCATTAAGGAGAGTATGGAGGCGTACGATGCAGAAAAAAAGAAATTAAAAATTTTATTAAAAGAGATTAACAAGATTAGTCTTATCACAGATCTTTAGAATTCCCAAAATCAAAAGATTGAATACATGGTTATTATCGGGCATTTTATCAGTAATTGGAAGCTACAAAAATGAGTCTTGAGTTTTGTGCATATTCCTCCTCTTTGTGGTGTTGACATAGCATATGCTATTTAAAAATGTTTGAAAGATTGGGAAATCGAAAAAAAAGTATTTAGTATCTCAGTTGATAATCTTGCATATAATGATGATGTTTGTCTAAGAGTTTTGAAAGATGATTTTTCAAGAAAAAATAAATTGGTTTGTGGTGGGAAGTTATTTCATGTGCGTTGTTGTGCTCATATTTTGAACTTATTAGACTAAAATGATCTTGTTCAGATTAATAATATCATTGAGAATGTGCATGAAAGTTTAAAATTCATAAATCTGTCCGATGTTAGACTTCACACTTTTTCTGAAAGTGTACAACAACTACAACTAGATGAAAACAGGTTGGTTATTGATTGTCCAACTCGTTGGAACTCCACTTATGACATGTTGTCTTATGCATTAAAATTCAAAGATGCATTTCCTAGATTTCAAGATAAAGAACCAACTTATAATTGTTTGCCAAGTTTTGATAAATGGAAAAAGGTAGAATGGTGTGTGGGATTCTAGAAATTTTTAATGTAGTCACTAATATAATTTGTGGGAGTGACTACCCTTCTTCTAATTTGTACCTTAGTGAGGAATATATAGGGTAAAAGAAGTTCTGAATTTTCATTATACAAATGAAAATGTTTTCATTAGGACAATGGTTTGTAGAATGAAAGAGAAATTTGAGAAGTAATGGGGTGAATGCAATTTGTTGATGGTTATTGCTTCAGTTTTGGATCCAATGGTCAAAAAAAGATAGCTCGAAATGTGTTTTCCAGAGATATATTCTGAGGAGGAAGTTACGATGAATATAAACTTAGTTCGACGGACCTTATATGAGATTTATGATGAATATGTATCTATATATAATGTGGAGATTAGTAATGAAGGGATTACTTCAAGTATTAGCTATACGGGTATTTCCACAAGTTGTAGGTTCTTCATCAAGTTCAGGTTGGTCAAAGTTAATGACTTATGTGAAACAAGTGCAAGTAGTGAATTCACCAAGGTTAGAATTGGAAAGTTATCTTGAATAATGTGTATATATTTGTAAGAAAACTTCACAATATGATTTTAGTATTTTAGAATGGTGGAAAGTGAATAATTTAAAATTTCGAGTATTATCTAAGATGGCAGCAGACATCCTTATAATTCCCATATCCACAGTAGCTTTGGAGTCTATCTTTAGTGTTAGTGTTAGAGTAATAGACCCATATCATTCTTTCTTAGTACCAAATACAGTTCAAGCGTTGATTTGTACAATGATTGGGTTCGGGCTCTTCACGGCGTCAAGAAAAATCAAAAGGTGAACTGTTTTTGAATAATTATTTATTATGATATTTTTTAGTATATTTTTTAGTTTTATTTATTAAAATTTTGTTTTATGATTACAACATGAAAAAAGATTGTGGAGATAATGCTACAAGTTACTTGATTTTTCATCTTTTTCTCATCTTGATAATTTTAATATTTTTCACTACATTAAGTAATTAGTAGTGGAAAAGAATTTTTTTATCAGACAATAATAATTTTTATTCTTTTGTTTTTGTTATAGGTGAAGATTTTGTCCATACAAATGGGGACTTCGTATATTGTTTCCTTAGCATGAAGAAAAAGAGCTAGAGTTTATAAATTTAAACTGGATGTATAGCTTTTATTTGGGTGATTGCAAATTGATATTGATATTTCAATGATGTTTTTGTGTTTGATTTTTGAATAAATGTTATGCATAATTATGCAGCTTTATGAATAATTTTATGCATAGTGTATAAATTAATTTTATGCAGGGTTAATGTACAGAGGTTATGCCCAATTTTAGTTAGAGGTCATGCCCAATTTTATGTAGAGGTCATGCCCAATTTTATGCAAAATGTATGCATAATTTTATATACATTTTATTTGACATGTATTTTATGCAAATTTTTAAATACGGGTTGGAGCTCAAACTCGACTAAAGCTCGAGCTGGAACTCGGTTAAAATTATTGGGCTCAAGTTCGATTACAATGTTAGGCTCGAGCTCGAGTTCAAAATATTTAAATCAAACCCAACTCGAACATAGACATGTTAGGGCTCGGCTCGATTCGATGCCACCCCTACTCTTGATCATCTCTCCTCCAAGTGGTTATCTACCACCCAACTGGATAGTCTTGAGAAGCCATTTTCATGTGCTGAGATGGAGATGGCGAAAACTCGGCTGCCTCTTGATAAGGCACCTAGCCCTGATGGCTTCAATGTGGAAAGTTTTAGAGTTTCATGGCACTTTATTGTTAATAATAGAGCATGTTGGCGGATGTCTATAAGCAGGGTATTAGCTATAGGACCCTCGGTGCATCCTACATTGCTTTAGTTCCTAAGAAGTATGCTAAGAGGGTCACCGACTTCAGGCTGATCAGTCTAGTCTTCAGCACATATATAATCATCTCCCTTATCTTGGCAAACAGGCTGAAACTTGTCCTTCCACATCTCATTAGCAGAGTTCAGAATGGATACTGCTACGGTCGTCCACAAGGTGGTTGATTGCTTATCAAGGGATGATAGACAAGGGTCATGTTAAAACGTGACTTTGGAAAAGCTTTTGTCAAGTTAGTTGGGACTACCTGGAGTCTATGTTGTCTAATCTGGACTTCGAGGATAGGTGGAGGTCTTGGATCAAAACCTGTGTTTCATCTGGCATGTATTCAGTACTACTCAATTGGCAATTGGAGTGCTTGTGGATTTTTCGAAGGCACAGAAGGTTGCATGAAGAGTATCCCATTTTCCCTCTCCTCTTCAACGGAGAGAATCTTTCGAATCTTTTTCAGGCTGTTGCGAAGATGAGATGGCTTAGCACTCTTTTCCCGGATGATCGGTTACCCAACCCCATTGTGCAATTTGTCGAGGCTACGGTGATTTTTTGGGGAAGGCACTTTAGATCAAATTCTCCATATAAAAGCACTCTTGAATATTTTTAAGTTCGCCTCAGGGCAAGGACTTAATTGGAAGAAGACTGCTTCATTTGGTTTTAATGTTTCGCCCCTCGAATATTAATACCATGCTACCAAGCACAGATGCACAACTGGCTCCCTACCAAATTCTCTTCCCTTATTTGCTAGACATGTCAAGAAGTCTTTATGGGATCTTATTCTAGAGAAGCTTTAGAGGGGCCTAGCCACTTGGAAAGGGAGGTTAATGTCTAAAGCAGGGTGTATGACAATTATTCAGTTTTGTTTGGTTGGCATTGCGTCCCACTACCTGTCATTCTTCACTATCCAGTCAGCATTGTCAATACCATTGAAAAATTAATCCATAAATTCCAGTAGAGAGGTTCAACAGAGGGGCTGAAGCATCATTTAATCAAGTGGTCTGACATTTGCAAACCTAAGAAGGCAGGCAGTAGAGGCATTCAGCACATCAGGCAGACAAACAAAGCCCTTCTCACCAAGAGGTGCTGGAAGCTTAACACTCCACCTCATCTTCAATGGTGCCTTTTTGTCACCAAGAAAATGGGTTCTGCTGGTACTTTCTGGTGGCTTAGAGATTGCACTTCTTGGCGCTTATCTATGGCATGCAGATATATCCACCAGAACTTTCAGCTCTTTTCCACTTGCATTTGGTTTTCTGTTGAGAATGGTGAGAAGATTTGATTCTGAACTGCCCTGTGGGTTCTGAATGGCCATCTCAAAGAACCGTTTCTCCAGCTTTATGCCTTGCTAAACTTGGCCAGGTTTACCTTCAGACTTCACATTCTGAAAAGATTGGGTGGTGCTCTTCAGTTGATGGTACTGTTACTGCAGCCTCCTGCTATGAGAAGATCATTAAAGATGCCCCTATTTCTCCTTCCCCGACTGCCTCTGCCTGGACCCTCTCTAGCCCTCCTAAGTCAAGTTCTTCATCTGGAGTGCCCTCCACCAGAAAATTCTACCCAGAGATAATCTTATTCAAAGGAGATCTATTTTGGCTAGAACCACTTGTCCCTTACGTGGAAGGGTCGATGAGAGTATTGACCATTTGATTTTGCATGGCCCCTTCTCTTGGCACATGAAATTTCTTCTTCGACCACTTTTAGCTCCTCTCTCCATGCCTATGGGCTTGTTTTTATTTTCATATGCCTCTGCTTGGCAACAGCATGATGAAAGCCTCTTTAGCCTTCATTCCATGGGGAATTTAGGAGTGGAACCAGAGGGTCTTCAATCAAACATCATCTAACTGGCCAACCATTGCTGAGATCACCTTTCGCCATGTCATTTCTTGGTTGTGCACCTTGGACAAGTTTGAGGAAGTGAAAAGAGTCTCTCTCGTCATTGCTGGAAGCTGGTTGCTAGTTTTCCGGGGGGGCAATCACTTGGTTTCTCCTACTGCTTAGCAACCACCTGCCATGGGCACTTTGAAACTGAATTTTGACCGCTCCTCTATTGGGAATCCAAGACCCTCGGGATATCAGGGAGTTTTTAGGAATTTCAAAGAGAAGGTGCTGAACTCTTATGCTGACCCCTTAGGTATTTCTGACTCGACTTCTGTCGACCAACATGGGCTTGTTCATGGGCGGTGAATTTTCCACTGTCTCTTCCAAGAGTGATTGCATGTTGAAGGAAACTCAAGTTGCATTATCAGCTGGTGCTAGGCCAAAAAGACTCCCTGGTGCCATTAGTCATTTTTTTTATGAAATTCAGGACCTGTCTTCTCATGCTGTAACCCAGTGGTTCTCATGTACCTAGATCAGCTAATGGGTTAGCTAGCTCATTATAGCTAAGAAGGGGTTTCCATCCAATCCCTCACTGCAAGGGATCCCCCTCCTTGATGTAAATTGCTGCCTTTAGGTTTTGAATGAATCACTCCTTTCTAAAAAATAAAAATAAAAACTATGTACTGTGAAGTAAGAAAACAATATACTTTTTGATAATTTAAATATATACAACTAATTCAACAATGAATGAGTGGACTGGACCTTTCAGCTAAATAGTCACATGGGTGGTTTCTAGGGTGATCTCTTGGGTACAAAGTCTCATAGTGAGCACGGGCTGTAGTGTGCATGTGTAATCAATATTTCAAAAAAACAAATCTACTGACAATGGGTTTTGCAAAATCCAACTTTCCCTGTCTTCCCCGTCCCATTATGCACATAGGTGGCACACATGTATAGAGCATGCTCCCTATTTAAGCCTACCCACTACCATTTTTAGAGGCCAAAAGAAAAAAACATGCAGCAAACAGTGTCCCCAACCCACTACCATCACTAGCCACATGCATGCCTCTAGAAAGCAAATTGAGCTACCAATGCAAAACGGAGAAGAAATTACAAACAATAGCTTTCCCTACAAGAGATCCAACCTACCTTGATTGAACTTGCGTGCAAACCAACCATCTACTCCATCACCCACAAAACTGAAAGCACAAGTACTATGAATTTATACCATGTTTCAAATGCAAAGGGGGGAGAGAGAGACAGAGAGACAGATTCTGATACCTAATGAAGTAAAGAATGGCAAATACCCTTTTATCATAAAAACACACAGTAAATGCAATACAGTTCAAGATAACTCTCACATATCCTGCATGGCCGTAGAAGAAAAATACGTAACACGGATCCGTCTTTATAAGTCATGAGCTTATGCGATAGACACAAGAAACAAAACAAAATAAAACAGAGCATGCGTACATTTGTAGACTTATTCATATATATGAAACTGTCCATTCATTTAAAGAGTAAGGTATTTTCCGAATAAATGCTCTAAGTTTGAAGGCACTCAATAAAGGACCCACATTAGGACCTTTGCAAAAAAAGACAGATTAGGGTTTCTACAGTAACAACCCAAATGGGTGGCAAGGTTCTATTACCTTAGCAGTCAAGTAGGCATAAATTCATAATCTTATGAAAGCCGATAGTTTTATGCATAGAAATATACATTGAACAGCAAAGAAATTGTTTTAATAAACCAAAAAAATATTTGAAATAAAAACACTGTAAGTTACAGTATATTCAAATTTTAGACACTTGAGTAGGAACAGCGTCATCATCTTTTGTGCCCTCTAAAAACTTTTGCAGCTCTCTTTCTGCAATACTGAGAAAACATTTTTTTTCTTTTATCCAAGGAAACCAGTATTTGCCCTAAAGCTCTTTTAGAGAGCCAAACCTTCCGTTCAGAAACAATTGGAACTTAAAGCCCTTAGTTGGAAAATAAAATAAAATAAAATTATAAAACATCATGGTAAACAGTAACTTAGACACAAGATCATCGAAAGAAACGACAAAAGAGCAATTGAAAAGTACACACATAGGCCACATTTATCAAAATAGAGACTCTAAAGAATAATAATGAGCAAATGCATGATTACATCCACAGCAGGACATAAAGCAGAAAAAAAAAATTCCTGAGCCATCAAATCAATAACAGTTCTACTTAATTAAACAAAATTCAGGGGCAGATTTATATAATGATTTACATCGAGATTGAATAACTTTTGCCTTGAGAAATTTAGAGGAAAGCAGAAAGTATATTTCAATCAGTGTATCACAAAAGGGCATGGCTTGTTTTAAAAATAAGTACAAGTGAGTGTTTCACAAATCATGAAGACTTTATGTGTGAACAAAGAATAACTACTTAAAGGATGCAGGTTTTATAATTAACCACAACTAGAGGAAAGCAGAAAGTATATTTCAATCAGTGTATCACAAAAGGGCTTGGCTTGTTTCAAAAACAAGTACAAGTGAGTGTTTCACGAATCATGAAGACTTTAGTGTGAACAAAGAATAACTACTTAAAGGATTAAGGTTTTGATAATTAACCACAACAAATTATGATTCAACTCAAGATTACCAGATCACAGAAAATGGAAATAATCAATTCACTTCGCCATCATCATCGAAGCCTTATTACAATTAAATAAAAAACAAAAAAGAGAACTCGTTAGAAACCAAATATAGTTGTCAGAACTATATTTTACAAATTAAATGCATCCTTCTCTATTCTGAACAATCATATGCTAACTCCACTGCTAGGTTAGCCTTCTTCAGACCATTAAGCACAACTGGCATCCATGCTTCAGCTTCCTCTATGTTTAGCTGCTCTAACAAGAAACACTGATAGAACGCTCCCCACCAGTGTTAGATGTTGAGCATGTATATACCACCTTCAGATAGATCTCTCTTATTTTTGTCTATTATGTGTTATTTACAGTCTTCTAGTCTTGTGTTTCCTTCTTACTTCTACTGCATCCATCTCAACATTCTAATATTGACCACATTGATCTTCTTTAGATAACATAAATCAAATTAATCAAGGAGAACAAAATACTGGCCAACAAAGAGTTAATCCCTTTCCTTGATTCAAAGTTCTTAATCAATATCAAATGGAATGGATTCTTCACCTAAATTCAATACAGCATGGCAATCAATTCGTTACCAAGAATTTAGGACTGGAATAGCAGCCTGTGAAACAAGTCGATATACATGAAAATAAACTAAAACCGTCTCAACCTACTATACCAATAGGCCCTCTGTATCAATAAATACCAGTTAGCAAAGTTCAAAGAAGTATAAGAGTATCAAGCAATAAACCAAACATACCAATTATATTTGGAATATAAAGATATACAGAAAGCGTCCTCTCAGTTGAAACTTTAGCCATCCTTGACAAGCTTCTAGCAGACCACAAAAGAGTTCGCAATAATTACTTATGTCCCATCTTCCTCCCTCTGATGTGAAGACTATATAGAAATAAAAGAAAAACAACATAAGGGAAGTGAAGTGTTTGGTTCGCTCCTACAAATACAGAAAATGCTTCTGTATCAAACACTTCAGCGGCAGAGAAGGTAGAAAACCAAACGATACTTGGCCTGTCTAGAGATCAAGAGAAACGAAACCTCAAAAAAACAATAAAAGGACTTTTAATAACTTTTTTTCATTGCGCAAGGAAACCAATACTAAAACGGCTATTCGTATGATGGCCCTACTTTATGTTGACAAATAGACCGAATAGAGATGAGCAATCGAAGGCAATTTGCGACCAACTAGAAAGACAGAAGCAACGTTTTTCTTGTAAGGGGGAAACGAAGACGCACCTCGAAGGGTAATATTAAGGCTTCTCTTTGCCCCTGCTCACGGAGGGCTCCGAAGTTTCAACTTCCAGAGTCGAAGCGGCAGCACTGCTAACTGTTAACCAATGTCAAAAGTCACGAGGAAGCGGGAAACTTAGGGGGGTTAGCTGCAACGAAGTGGAATGAATTCCCCCGCATTACATAGGTCATCACAAATAAGGCGTTAGTGTAAAAAGACTTAAATTGAAGTGAGATTACACCATTTCATTTGCCCTGGTAAAAATGGAGGAAAGTTGATTCCTACCTTTTTTTGAATCATCCACTTTCCTTGCGCATTGCTTCTTCTCCCTACTTAAAAGGAAAAAATTATCCTCATTCGCTATTCTCCTCTCCCTCTCCCTCGGCCTTCGTCTCCCAACGATTTTTTTCGCCCCATTTCTTCCTCTCGTCTTCGCTCTCTCTGCTTTCTCTCGTCATCTCTCGTTTTCGTTCTCTGCTTTCTCCATTCGCCCCAACTTCATTCATCTTGTCTCTCTCGCTATGCAATGCCTAGGGTTTCTACCAACGGCATCAGCGATTCGTGGGATTTTAGGGTTCTTACCGAGTCTGTAATGCTTCGGAGAACGGATTGGGACAGGAACCTCGTCGGCGCAAAGCAACGGAGGGACATTTGTTGCCGTGAGGTCGATCTTCACGCCGTAACAACATTTCGTGGCGGTTTCGAAGGTCTCGGAGCCGCCTGGGAAATCCAAAATCGAAAGTCTCTTTCGCGGCAGGGCTCTTCGACGACGACTTATTATTATTATTATTATTTTTCACTTTTTAAAATTTTATTCTAATAACACGTAATTAGTATATTAATTTATAATAAACTTTAATCACGAATTAGTTTAATTATAATAAACTTTAAACCACTGGATTTACATTTTGTGTTAAAATAGTGAGTTTTAATGTTAAAAAAATATCTTATGTGATTAAAAAATAATTTATTTATTTTAAATAATTTATTCTAGTCACATGTAATTAGTATATTAATTTATAATAAACTATAATCATTAATTGGTTTAATTATCCAATTGCTATAATTAATTACACCATTAGGTTTATTTATTATATTCTCTTATGTTATTTTTAATTTTTTATTAATTTTATATAATTTATTCTAGTCACACATAATTATTGTTTTAATTTATAATAAACTATAATCATTAAGTAATATAATATAATTTTTCATTAATTAGGATATTAATATATTGTGGACTACACGTTAAATCACTTATAAGTGTAGTAACCACGTTTATTTTGGTTAATTATATGTTTAGGTATATGTTCTATTTAGTATATTATAAAAGATTACTAATTCTCTTCTTTATATCATACTTTTCATTTGGAGGCACTAACATTGGAATTTATTTTCCAGCCACTTGAACTTGTCTATACTAACTCCCAAAGATGAGTTGAAGTTGAATCAATTCATTTTACTTCAATTCAATTTTTCACTTCAATTCAAGTTCATTGTGGACTAACCCCTTGTTAGGCTGTAAGATCCCATGCATCCGTGCCAGGGAAATGTTTAAATTCGGTCTTATGTAAAATATACATTAAAATAATCTCATTATTTTAACATAATTGACACATTAACAATAATTAAAATATATTATGGTTAAATAAATATAATAAATATATTTATTTATTTATACTCGTACTTAAATATATTTTTGTGCTAATATTATTTTTGAAATAGAACGACTTAAAAATAAGATTCATTCAAAAATATTTTTATGTTTGTTAAGAACTATAAAAAAGAACAACCAAGCCTTCACGGCTTATCCAATACAAAAAGTCATTTGGTGCGAAATGGGTATCTCAGTTGTCTGATCATGATTGGACGCCTGAGATAGCTATTGATCAGACGGTTGTGATAGTCGTTGATTGGACGGCTGAGATAGCTACTGATCATGATCGGACGGTTGAGATAGTCATTTCCCATGTTTCGTACCAAATGGTTTTTCGTATTGGATCATCCTTCACCAAGTCTTAGTCCAACTTGATAATTACAAGTAAATGCACTACGATAAGTTAAACAATAAAAAAACAATAACAATATAAGTAGCCAATCACATAAAGTAAGTATGCTACATAAATATGATGTAATTACCTAATTACATTTGAATGTATCTAGTAAGAAAAATATTTTAGTTTAACTTATAATTTAATAAAATTTTAAAAATATGCAAATTCTTGATCTTTCATTCTCTCCCCTATTGGGATGTTCTTTCCTACAACTTGTGGTCATGAAATTCCTCTTGGTAGGTTCTATCACTTTCCCCGTTCTTTATACTTCTCCTTCTGCTTTTTTTTTTTAATAGGCTCTACTTGCACAAGACTAATATGGGAAAAGAAAATATTTCTCCTAACCAAACAAGACTCTATACATCAATAAAAAATGGTATAAGTCTTAAAACTCCACTCAATTTCAAAAGTGGACAAACCCATTTTTAGGTTATAAAAAAGATTTCTTTCACTATTTTAAGGATAACACAAAAAAAAATCACCACTTGGATGAAAAATAAAAGACTAGATTTAAACGAGATGTTGGGTATTCTCCTACTCTTTGTAGGTAGTCGATCCAAAATCATTGCTCTATGGTGATAAGAAAATACATGACAAATTGAAGAAATACTAGAGGTTCCACTCTCTACAGTTGTAAAAACATTACTCATGATTCATGACTCAAGAGAAAAAGTGAACCGAACTAGACATATAAAGAATAATTAAACTCAATTAAACTCAATTTTGGAAACCTCAATTGTCTGAAAACAAAACTCCATGCAAGCAAATTTCTCTCCACTTAATCAAAGGAGAAGGATGTCTCATTAAAAAATTGTACTCTTAAGTTGATAATAACAACGAGATAGCAAGACAAAGAAACATGACAAAGACCAACACAACTCTCGAATTTTGGAACTAGAAAATAGAGGACCAAAATTGATGAATTTTTGCTAGTAATAACCAAATTGGTTTTTGGCGATAAGATCATGGATAACACCCTATCTCCAACAATTATGATGATCATGGTATGACTTGTTTAAGAGAACACCAAAAAGAAGAGTGAGACAAAACCTAGAAAACAAAGACAAGGCTCCAAAACAATTATAAACTGATATTTAAAAAAATGGAGTTATACTAGGAAATCATGAACAATAAAACTCTCACGCATGACCTTGTACTCTCAACAACAAATTCCTTTTCAACACATACAACAAAGAAAACATGTGATTCTCTTTTGAAGCAAAATAAAGCAACAACATAAAACAAGTAGCTCTCTAAGCCAAAATAAACACAACAACTACTGTAATTGCCTTCAACACTGAGTTTGAATGAATATATGACAGATAAACCACAAGAACAATTGCCGCCCAATAGCAACAATAGGGTAGGAAATCAATAGGCACAAGAACCAGAAGGCCAAATAATAAAACAACAACTACGACAATTGTGTCTTTACTGAAGCAAAATTCATAATAACCATGTGCACAAGATTTTTTAAACTCATAAAGCCAACACGCAACGAAAATAAATACTATCCCACCATTGGCCTCAGTCACATGACAAATCCTTTTGGCAACTTTCTACATAACAAAAAGTTTCCAAAAGGACTTAGAAGATATCCAAGGCTAGATAGGATTGTTAAGCGATGCAATAGAAACAACCAAATATAGAAAAAATTATCAAACAATTTTTGAGGAGGTATATCATTGGTTCCCAACAAGAATTAAAATAAGATACACATAATGATTAGAAATCGTAGGCACTATTTACAATCAAAATAAATGGGATACTCAAATAACATTCTTGCAATGAACAAAACTCAGGAAAAAAAACTGCGAACTAAAGCTAGACAAACCTTTGATCTTTTGGCACTACAACAACAAAGAGATCTGTTGAATTTTTGGAAATGAGAAATAATTCATTGACTTAATTATAACTGAGTACAATGAGTCTATGTTTATAATAGAGGAAAGAAGTAGAATCAGATTACAATTAAACTACCCATAAGTTACACCTATAGTCTAACTCCTAAAGATAAGTAATACAATAATTAAACAATTGGATACAAATATAAGGCTAAAATACCTAAAACACTTTTAACTGGAATACTCCTATGAGACTTACTCTCACGAGACTCTTTGTAAGATTCTGTCATATTAATTATTTCTATGTGAGACTTCTTTTTGTCTAAGTCATGTACGACTCCTCCATACCCACTCTTCAATGCTCTCCATCAAGTTGAAGTTTATAACTTCAATTTACAAGAAAAAATATTTTTGGTCTTCAATCTTCTTTGGCTGAATTTTTTTTCATTGATACAAAATCTTCATCTTTTGTTGTGCCCCTTGATTATTTGAGTCACATAAAATAAAATACATTTTTCTTTGTACTTCTTCTTTTACTTCTCCTCTTCAAACTGGAGATAAAAAGGATATAAAGATCCAAATTGGACAAAACAAATATGGGAGAAGAAAATTACTTCTACTCATATGACTCCATACACCAGTCAAAACGATCATAGTTCGAAAAAACACTTCACTCAATTTCAAATGCAGAAAAGGCCTAATGTTAGACATGAAAAAAAAAAGATTGCTCACAGTTCAAGGGTAGCTCAAACAAAAATCACCTATTAGGTAAAGAATAAAAGACTTGACTCACATCAGATGTTGGGCACACTCCTATACTTTGTGAGGTATTGCTCTGAATCGATGAAAAAATGATAAATTAAAGAAATACTAGAGTCAGAAGGAAGGCGGTGATAATACAACACTACTTCAAACCAAGTTTCTAAAAAGAATAACAAGGACTTACTTATCAAATCAACAATGACTGTCACATTTTCTTTGAAAATTTTGGGGAGATTGTAACAATAGCATTAAAAAAATAATACATAAGTTGGACCAAGCATGACCTCAAAGAATTTTGAGGGGTGAGCATAATTTTTGGCGAGGACGATGCGAAAGATACATAATCAATGTAGACAAGTAAGCTAACACTAAAGAGAAGACCCTGGGCCAATTGTCTTGTGCTATCTTTCCTCAAAACCAAATTAATAGATGACAACATGGAGTGCTTAAGTTTGACCACACTCTCTTATTAGAAGGAAATATTTCTAAAAACTAGGACTTTATAAGAAAAAAAATTCAATTCATGTTAATACATGGACAAGTAATAGGATAAAAATAAGAAAAATGAGATATTTTTAGCAGAATTGATCTTTGCAACTTCAAATATATATATCCCAATATATAGCTCAATATCACAAAGAGCTTGTTTCTAAAGAAACTAGGATCAAAGATCTGTCTTTAGAGACATATTGGATCTTATAAAGTCTTATTCTTAGTTTTACAAAATGCCTAAAAAAATGAAGCATTTTGTTATTGCCAGAACCTTTTCTATTGCCTAACCTTTGTTGTTTCATATGACGGTTTCTCTTTGTAGAGAACTTCTATAAATATAAAAATAATATTATGGAGGTACAAATGTCAAGAGAAAAATGACTACTAGGACTAGAAAACAACAATTAGGAAGAAGAAAAAAGACAAAACTAAACTAATAGAGATGGCATATAAGAAAAAGATCACATTATCTTTGTGGGTTGACCAAGTCAACTCACAAAATCTACTCTGACACCATGTTGAATTTTTTGAAAAAATAAATAATTCTATTGACTTGGTATAACTGAGTACGGAGGCTTCCTCCCATGAGACTCATGTAAGATTCTACCATATTTATTATTTTTATATGAGACTTCTTTCTTTGAGAGTCATGTAAGACTCTTCCATACCTACTATTCAATAAGATAATTTGACTCTATTAACCATACAACACCTAGAAAAATCAAGAGAAAGTTGCATTCGTGGTGGGCTTCTATTGGGAATTGTAACAACAAAAAAAGCTTTTGGCAAGTTTGAGAGTTTCTTATAGTAGTAGAAGTGTTTTGTAGATAATGCAGGAGTAGTAGCCCATGAAAAGTCATTTAAATGATCAACCAACACTCAAAACCAATAATGCAACCAACCAATCATGGGAAACATATTAGCGCATTGTAAGATAAACACTATTGATTCACCCTCAATTGAAAGACACAAAACAACAACCCACTTGAGCCATAATTTTTGTGAAACAATACTTGAACACCCATTAAAATTAGGATTGATAGCTATCATGAATGAAGACTTAAATTCCTAACTTGACCTTCTATTTGAATTAGGACTGATAGCTATTGGGAAACAAAAATTGAATTTGTAACAAGAACTTCTATTAGATTTGAACTAACAATGACAATCCAATACCAATGCTCTTATCATGACAAGGATATAGGATGCCCAATAGTGTTTTTCTATCAAAGTGGAAATAAGAGGAAGAAGATAACGGAGTATTGTGCTATTAGCTTATGTCATCATACGAGACACTTGACACATAATCATTACGAACAAGAGGACACTAAACCAGTTATAATCTGGTCAAATTTATGGCAGTGAAGAGGGGGCTTAACAAATGAAATCCATAACTCTAGAAAGTCAAAACAAACAAGAAGGTTAAGACCAAATGAGACCCATGAGGAAAAAAAAATAAAAAATTCTCCAATTCATCTTTTTTTTCTTCTTCTCCTTCTCATTCTTTTTCTTCTTCTTTCCCTTCTTCTCTATCTTATTTTTCTTCTCCATCTCAAGAATGTGCTCTAATACCATGTTAAATTTTAGAATAGGAACATGTAAGGGAGAAAAGGTGAGAAGCGAGAACATAATCTTTCTCCATCACACATCCTATTTATAAACACTTTATACTTAGAATCACACATTCTAAGCTACTCATTTCACAATTACACCCCAATATAACTTGATAAAATGAATACTAATAGACATAAAAACATACCTAGGAAACTAATAGAAGTCTTCTTAGTTCCAACTTCCCTTTGTGTATGCTCTCTTGTAAGACCTCTTGCCATGAGATTCATAAAAGACTTTGCCATATTAATTTCTTGATTGAGAGACTATTCGTCATAAGAGTCATGTAAGATGCTTTCATATTTACTTCTTTGGACAAATTATGAGGCCTTTAGTTTAGATTTACTTGACCAAGTATAATTAAATAATTTTGAAATATAAGCATATAGATACTTGGGTTTCGATATACAATCCCAAATCTTTAAAATAATACACATGCCACTTCAAATTCTCATGCTAGAATAAATAAAGATTCTAACAAAGATTCTAGCAAAGATTAAGCTAAGAATAAAAAAATGCATAGTAATAGCTAAAAAATACTTAGCTCAAGAGGTGGCTTCTCAAGTCTTCAAATTCAAACTCCAAAATCAATTTCAAAGTGTAGAGATCTTCATAAGTGGTCATGGAAACCTTAGCAGTTAAGAGTATAAAATTTAGGGGCAAAACACAATTTAAATAATCAAGTTCTCAATGTTTAAAATTTAACAGTTGAGCTTGGAAACAGAGATTTTGTCTTTTAGTAAAACTCGATGAAATATTGACTAAAAATGTGAGGAAATACTTAAAATTTCTTTGTGAATGCTAATCACATAGATGGGTCACTTACAAAATTTAGAAGTCTATTTGGCTGAATCTACGCCTTAAGTCTCTTCCTACAACTCTTCTAGGTCGTATTGTTCAAACACATGGGGGTCATCTAAAGGTCTTCTATAGTTGGCCTTTTCCATTTCTTCAGTCATTTAGTCATTTTGAATTAGCTTGTTGAATGCTTAGTCAAACAATTCATCACGGTATCTTTTCAAACAATTCTTAGTTCAAATGGATTCTTATTGGACCAATGGTCTTCTTGGTTGTGCATTGTTTCCATTATTTCTCATCTTGCCTCTTCTAGGTTGGCCTTTTGAATATCTAGGCAAATAGGCCTTGAGCAAGAGCTTTGTCTTTCTTGGTCAATCAAGTGGTTGCCTTCATACCATTCAGATGAATAGCTTTACTTGTTGTGTTGAGTGGCTTTCTAGACATTTGAATGCTATCCTAGATTATTTCTTTCTAAGAGTTTTCTCTCTCTTATCTGGTTGAACAAATGTTGCTAGGCCATTCGAATAGTGTGATTTTTGCCTCAAACTACTTATAATCCTTTTTAGTGAGTTGTCAAATCATCTCTTGGTTGGTCAAATGGTTGTGCCGCCATAAATTTTTTTGGGGCTTTTGTGCTATTAAAAAATACTTAATATACATCATTAGTTAATTAAGTGTTCAATGTCATCAAAATTACCCTAATGGGGATTTAGATACCAAAATTCTCTCTTTTTATGATGACAAACAATTAGAAACAGAATAGTATATATGCATGAATAATTTTTTTTAAATTCACCCTGAGTTTGTTATCTATGTTTTCTATCTTTCCTCTCCCCAAGTTCGATGTTATTAGATTCGAGGGTTTCATATTCGAGAGGCTTAAGAAAGAGGAGAAGAAGAAGAGGGAAGAAGTAGAAGAAGAAAATAAGAGAAGAGAGTTTAAGGAGAGGAGAGGTTTTAACTCTAATACATGATAAATATAAAGATGGGCTTAAAACATATAGTAATTAAAAAGTATACCACTCAATCCCTTAATTACATGATAGACCATTAGCGCTTCTTCAACCCCTCCCTCAAGCTAGTGCAAAAATATCAAACATACCAAGTTTTGTGCAAGTAGTATCAAGTGGTTCCACTGCAATGGATTTTCTAGAAATATCTGTTAACTGGTTTTTTGAAGGAATGTATTTCATAAATATGTCACCATCTTTTAGCTTCTCTTGAACAAAATGGCAATCAATTTTGATGTGCTTTATTTTTCATGAAATAACGGATTAGCCATAATATGAGTAGTTGCATGGAGTTGGTTATTGGAAAAATTATATTTTCTCATTAGGAACCTAAGACAAAATAATTCATTTAATGCATGTGCTAAAAGGCCTTAGCGCAACTATGGGATTTAAAGGAAGGTTTCTCAATCATTCATGCACGCATCTTTGGCACCCCTACCAGAATTTAGACTTCTTCTAGCCCCATATTCTACTTTATGTGTTGGATCTAGTTACCACACTCTATTTTTTGCTTCTAAAAGTGACCAAGTTACCTCCAATAGTGGTGCAATAACCTGAAGTGAAATTTCTTTCATTAGGGGAGCTAGTCGAATTAGCATATGTAAATGCTTCAATATTGTTGCACCCATGATATTTATATAATGTTGAATTAATGAAAAAGATTAAATACTTCGTTGACCTCCTTAACTTATTATAATCAGAGTACATGAACCTCTATTTATAATAGAAGAAGGTAGTAGAGTCCAATTACAATAAAACTACCTTTGTTCCAATTACACCCAAACTCTAACACTTAAAGATAAGTCCTAGCATAATTATATAACTCAATATAGATAAAAGACAAACATAACTCAAACTAGAACTCTTCTAGGATGTGACCATAAGATAAAGATGCATTTGTGAGTCATTCTTCATCTTCCAACTTATGTGATAAGGATGCCAGCTTGTGGTAATCATGGTGGGTCCTACTTCTTATGTGCTTGGGCCCATCTTGTGGGCCTTCCTTGTTCATGTGACCCATCTAATAATACTCTTATATATGTGAGTCTTCCTTGGTCATGTGCGCTTGGGCCTATCTTCCAACACTTCCCCTCAATCTGGGGGTGAGAGAACAACATGAACTCCCTACTTGTTGCAAATGATGTATAAGAACATTTTGTATAAATGGCACATCTTCCAACACTCCCCTCACACTGTTGCGTCCTTCCATGAGGCCTTGCTGGCATAATATAAGTGAGAGTAAAAACCACTCCTAACTGGTAAGACATTGCTCCATACTCCAGTCCTAATGCTGGATGTAAGACACACTTTATCTTCTATAGGTAGTGTGTCTATCGGCATTGTTCTGAAGTGTCCACGACCGTGTCTCTTCACAAGACAACGACTCTCAAGTGCTACGAGTAATAAGAGCCATTATACGGGGGGGGGGGGGGGGGGGGGGGGGGGGGGGTAGTGGGGTTATTTATAATGGTGTCCCAATCCGGACACCGACTCTCAAGGTATCCCAATCGTGATATTTTTTAGAGTTAAATTTATCATGGTGTCCCAATCCGGGCACCGACTCTCATGGTATACCAACCATGATATTTTTTAGAGTAAAATAAATTATGATATGAGAAATGGTACTGAGGCCACCTCTTCTTCAATAATAATGTCCCCAAAGAGACATATTAATTGTAGTAGAATATAACACGACCACTTCCAAATCATATAACACGAACCAAAATAATAAACCTTGTAGAAGGACCCATGAAATAATCATAATCCGATATAAATATTTTTTCTTAGATGCAGAAGCTTCATCTTTTGTGCACCCCATTTCTTGAATATTTTGGTCACATAAAATTATCCACAACATATGGAATAAAATACCTTTTTCTTGTACTTCTTCTACTTCTCTCCCTCAAGCTGGGAAGTAATGGCAGCGATCCCAGTTTGAACCAAATATCATAGATGTAGCAATAAGCCCAAATAACAGAGATGTAGTAATAAGCTCTTAAATCGGGGAGAAGTGAGATATTTTTCTGATATAACAACTCAAATAGTAATGCAAAAAAATGGGCTTAAATTCGGAGTTGTAAATACAACAGAATACCAGCATGACCTTTGATTCTTCCAATGCGAATATATATTTAAATATAGATCAAATTGACATGAAATTTTCTACTTATAAAACTAGAATTAAATAAATTTCATCCAAGTATAACTTATCTTCATAAGTATAATTATCAGAAGATAAATAATCTGATAGATTTTGGTCTCTGTCATCTGGCCGAACTAAGTATTGTTTCTCCTTTTTTCCAGAATGACCATTGACTATTCCAAGATCAATATCTTCTTATAAAAAAATCATACCAAGAATTGGTTGAATAGGTAAGAAAATAGACTTACATATATTTATTTTGATATATAATTCTCCATATAAAGTCTCTTTCTTGATAGAATAAAATACCTCCAAAGTTGAAACTTTTTTTGCTGCTACTGGAACCTCTTTTGCAATCTAACCTTAGTTGCTTCAAATATCGATTTCTCTTTGTAGATAACTCAGATAAAAAATTGGTTGAATAGGTAAAAGAATATACTTATAGATATTTCTTTTGATATATATTTCTCCATATAAAGTCTAGTTCTTGAGAGAATAAAATACCTCGAAAGCAGAAGTTTTTTGCTGCTGCTCGAACCTCTTTTACAATCTGCCTTCACTCATTCAAATATCGATATCTCTCTATAGATAACTCTGATTGGAAAAATTAATTTTTCCTTGGAAATTAGACTCAATTATCTTTCCTTCAATATATATATATATATCTTGCAATATGAAAATTTCAGTATAGATATGAAAAATACAAAGTAAACTATCGGTGTATGGACTGAAAAAAATTAACTACGAACCTACACTTAGGGTTTAGGGTTTATAGAAAAGGATCTCATTATCTCTGTGGGTTGACCAAATCAACTCACAAAACCGGCTTTGATACCATGTTGAATTTATGGAAAAGATAAAATACTTCATTGACCTCCTTAACTTATTATAATCAGAGTACATGAATCTCTATTTATAATAGAAGAAGGTAGTAGAGTCCAATTACAATAAAACTACCTTTGGCCCAATTACACCCAAACTCTAACATTTAAAGATAAGTCCTAGCATAATTAAGTAACTCAATATAGATAAAAGACAAATATAACTCAAACTAGAACTCTTCTAAGATGTGACCATAAGATAAAGATGCCTTTGTGAGTCATTCTTCATCTACCAACTTATGTGATAAGGATGCCAGCTTGTGGTAATCATGGTGGGTCCTACTTCTTATGTGCTTGGGACCATCTTGTGGGCCTTCCTTGCTCGTGTAGCCCATCTTATAATACTTTTATATATGTGGGCATTCCTTGATCGTGTGGGCTTGGGCCTATCTTCCAACATATAATAAACCTTAACCTGGATTTTTCTTTAGATATTAAAGGATTATTTCTAATGCCAACCATTGAGACTATCATGGTTGATGCATACACTGAATAATAACACTGACTTAGTAAGACATGTTTGGTCTTGAAACTGTGAGATAAATAAAAGTTTCAACCAACCATTGAAATTTCTCATCTTCTACATTATACTCGACACATAATTTAACATTTAATTCTATAGAAGTATCAATCGACTTACATCAAAGCATCCCCATTTCTTTAAGTAAATCGAGCACGTACTTCCTTTGAGACAAAACTATGTCATGACTAGAAAAACTATTATACCGAGAAAATATTTTAACAAACCAAGATCTTTAGTTTGAAACACTTTATTTAAAATTTTCTTAACTTGTTGAATGCCCAAGAAATCACTTCTTGTGATGATAATAACATCTACATAAACAACCATAAGTATTAAGCCATGTGTTGTGTTTTTAATAAAAAGGGAATAAACATTTTCACATTGTTTAAAACCAAGTCTTACCATAACTTTGGTAAATTTAACCAACCAAGTGCGTGGGAATTGTTTCAGCCCATAAATGATCTTCCTAAGGAGACATACTTACTCTCTCTCAACTACATAACTGGGTGGTTGAATTATATAGACTTCCTTAGATAAGTCACCATGAAGGAAGACATTTTTAACATCAAGTTTTTTAAATTTATCATTTAAAACTAGCAAAAAGGGATATGAGAACATGTACCAAATTTAACTTAGCCACTGGTGAGAAAGTTTAATCATAGTCAATGCCATATGATTGAGTATGCCCCTTGGCCACTAACTATGATTTATACCGAGCAATTTTTCCATTTGGATTATATTTTAAGGTAAATACTCATTTGCAGCCCACCACATTTCTTTTTTGTGGATGGAAGTAAGGATGAATCCCAAGTGTTATTTTGATACATTCCTTGCATCACTTTATTCATGGAAGGTTGCCAACTTAGATAATGGGAAACCTCTTCATAAGTGGTAGGTGTACAAGAAGAAGAGAAGGCTGCCAAAAAGGTGACACCACTGGAACATTATCTATGATTGGATACAAAATGTGAGGGGATGAGAGTTATATGGTGGCCCAAGAAGGAGGGGAACTTACCTCGCGACCATCGAAGGGACTCCATAAGAGAGTAATCAGTAATGGGAGAGGAGATCTCAAAGGCTGCTCATCATGTAGAATAGGTTGATTTGGTGGAATAAATGGTCTTGGCATCCTTGTGATAGGCCCAACCAGGCGGAGAGATACTAAAGTAGAAGGGTTGTTCTTCAAAAAAGTGATATCGGTTGAAATCAATGTTTTTACAATGATAGAGTTACAAACATACCCTTTTTTGAGTTTTAGAGTAACCAAGGAAGATACATTTAACAACTTTAGGATTGAACTTATTTTGGATATGGGATGTGATATGCACAAAAGAACCACATCAAAACATACTAAGAGGTAAAGAAAAGGAAGATAACTTTGCAAATAATTTGGAGAATGGTGTTTGACCTTGTAAAACCACTAGAAGACATCTGATTAATAATATTGAGGTACATTCATGGACAACATAATAATTCTTGCAACCTCAATAAGATGCATATTCTTCCTTTTAGACACACCATTCTATTGAGGTGTAAACACAAGAAGACTTTCTTTTGACATAAGGACTGGAATTGAGAATATAAATACTCCTTGGCATTATCTTACTTGAAAATTTGAATCTTTTTGTTAAATTGACTTTCGACCATAGCCAAAAAGATTCAAAGATAGATAAAACTTCTGATTTATCCTTCAGTAAATAGAGGCAAGTCACTCTAGAATTATCATCCACAAAAATCACAAATACTTAGATTATGAAATATTTGATACATGAAAGAGTCCCCAAACATCATAATGAACCAAAGAAAACAAATTGCAAACTATTTTATCTTGCCTAAAAAGAAACACAAGTGGTGAGTAAATAGAGCCAAGTCACTCTAGAATTATCATCCACAAAAATCACAAATACTTAGATTGTGAAATATTTGATACATGAAAGAGTCCCCAAACATCATAATGAACCAAAGAAAACAAATTGGAAACTATTTTATCTTGCCTAAAAAGAAACACAAAGTAGTGATGCTTCCCAAGTTCACAAAACTTACAAAACTTAATTGAGTAATAGATTTAAGTGATAGAACCAACTTTGTTACATGGCAATTTTTGGGAATTTGTTTAGGTTCTCAAAGAAATAGAACAATGTTGTCCTGTCAACACCTGAAGCAAAATACATGTCAATTGCACTATGTTGCACTCAAATTTTATTCATGAAGGAGAATTTAAGAGACTACAATATTGAGTTTGACTCTATCCTTATCCTTTTTTATCATACTTATACCATAAATTTATCATCATAGTAGGACCAAACATATAGAAATAAAACATCATTTTCTTAGAGACAATGTTTAAAAGAGGATGATTGAATTGAAATTGCTCCAACAAATGAACAAGTTACTGATATTTTTATAAAACCCCTAACTATTGAAATTCAAATTCAATTTTTTTTTTGCTGGAGAGGGTCTCTCCATAAAAAAGAGTTGAATCATTTTTATCAAACTAGTCAAATTCACCTTAAAAAAACTAAGAACAAGATTCAGACAAAAGAAGTCTAATCTTATTTAAAATAAAACTTTAAGTGTAAAAGTAGGAGTCAAATCATTGGTACTAGATTTGACCCCAATTGCTTACAAAATCGTAAGAATATTAGAGCCGAATGCTTTTGGGTGGAGTTGACTCCTATTATCAAATAGAAAGGAAAAAAACCTTCGTTCAATGGGAAATTTTCATACATTTTCAAATTCTTGCGTGACTTTTTCTCTTCCAATCTAGAGCTCTAGACCTAAAACTTCAATTCTTGAGCAAAATGGGAAAGAAGAGAACCCAAATCACTCCATCATGCTCTAGAAAAGATCTTGTTACAATGTGGGACCCACCATGGTGCACGAGCTACTGGGACCCACCATGAGGACGTGGGACACCAATAAGAGTCTTCACCCAAGCTAGCACGAGTTAAGGAGATAAGAAGCACAAGAAAAAATGAGTTAGAAGACTTGAAGATCAAGTGGGACCCACAAAGATACCACGAGCTAGCAACCTTATCAATATGAGCTGGAAGATCATGTGGTACCCACAAGGATAAGGCCACGAGTTGGCCTCCTCCCTTATATTCATGTTATTGAAGAAGAGCCCTCGGGTAGAGAGAAGAAAAAAGAAAAGAGAGGTGTGCGCCAAGCAAAGAGAGAGAGATTTACTCAAGAAGGAGATGTGTAACTTGATTAATTCTGAATTACAACACCTCTATTTATAGTAGAGGAAGAAATAGTCCTTATACAATTAGCATTTCAATCTCCTAATTACATTCCAACTCTAACTCTCAAAGATAAGACTATCAACACAATCTACTAGAAGTCTAATATGAGTTGAACTAGAACTCTTCTTCAATAACGTGAATATAAGGGAGGAGGCCACCTCGTGGCCTTATCCTTGTGGGTCCCACATGATCTTCCAGTTCTTATTGTTAAGGTTGCCAGTTCGTGGTATCTTTGTGGTTCCCACTTGATCTTCAAGTCTTCTAACTCATTTCAACTTGTGCTTCTTATCTCCTTAACTCTTGCTAGCTTGGGTGAGGACTCTTCTTGGTGTCCCATGTCCTCATGGTGGGTCCCACCAGCTTGTCCACCATGGTCGGTCCTACATTTAACACTCCCCCTCAATCTGGGGGTGAGAAAACATCATAAATGCCCAACTTGTTGCAGATGGTAGACATAATCTTGTGAGTGATCGACTTAGTGAGAATATCTGCAACTTGACTTTGTCATGATATATGCCTTAGAGATAAAAAACTTGCTTGGAACTATTCTCGTATAAAATGGCAGTCCACTTCAACATGCTTGGTTCTTTCATTGAAGACTGGTTCGATGTATTGTGTATTACTACTTGATTATCGCAATATAGATCTATAAGAGCTTCTTTGTAGAATCCAAATTCCGTGAGAAAAGATCCTATCCATAGGAGTTCATTAACAGTGTGTGGCATGGCTCTGTATTCTGCTACTACATTTTGCTTCATGCTTTTCCATATAACCAAATTCCCTCCAACCATCGTACAAAATCCGGAAGTAGATTTTCTGTCATCCGAGGATCCGCCCAGTCTGCATCTGAGAATCCTTCGATGTTGAAGTGACCATGGTTTTTATAGAGAAACCCTCTTCTTGGCACTCCTTTCAGATAATGTAGTATCCTTTCAAGTGTTTTCCAATGGCTAAGTTGTGGCTTGTGCATGTATTGACTTATCACACTTACTGCATGTGATATATCTAGCTTTGTTACACATAGGTAAATAAGTCTTCCCACTAGTCTTTGATATTTTCCAATATCTACATATTCTCCAGTGCCTCTGCATAATTTTGTATTTGAGTCTAGAGGAGTGTCTGCTGGTTTGCTTCCCATCATTCCTATCTCCTCTACTAGATCAAGGGCACACTTCCTTTGGGATAGCACAATCCCATGTCTGGATTGTAATGCTTCAATACCCAAAAAATATTTGAGTAGTCCAAGATCTTTCATCTTGAATTCAACACATATTTTTTCCTTTGTTTCTGGATGCCCTTGGAATCACTACCAGTTAAAATGATATCATCAACATATACAGACAGAATTACCTTACCTCTTGGTATGTTTTCAATAAATACTGAGTGATCTCCAGAGCATCTGTAAAAGCTAACCAGTATGAGGGTTTGACTAAATTTCTCAAACCATGCCCAAGGGGACTACTTTAGACCATACAAAGATTTTTTTATGCGGCATACTAACTCCCCCTCAACCACATACCCAGATGGTTGTTGCATATAAATTTCTTCTTTAATATCCCCATTCAGAAATGCATTTTTCACATCAAGTTAATATATCAGCCATGATGAATTGGCTGCCAGAGATAATAATATACATACCAAGTTCATTTTTGCCACTAGAGAGAAGGTTTCTTCATAATCAATTCCATAACACTGAGTATAACCTTTGGCAACTAGTCGAGCCTTCAGTCATGCAATTGACCCATCCGGATTATGTTTGATAGTATAAACCCACTTGCAACTAACGGGGTTTTTATCTGTTGGAAGAGGAACCAGTGATCATGTCTGATTGTCATTAAGTGCCTTCATTTCTTCATCCATTGCTGCCTTCCACCCTGGATGTTGTAAAACTTTTTGATAGGAGTGTGGAACAGATATGGAGGAAATAGAAGAAATAAATTGACAACATAAAGGTGAGAGGCGATGATGAGACACAAAATTTGAAATGGGATGAGAAGTAGAAGGTCTAGTGCATGATCTAGGTTCTTTCCTTATAGCAATAGGACAAGTGAAATCATCAATAAATGTATTATAATATTTTGCATGAGAAATGTTGGAGACACTCAAGGGCCCCCAAACATCAGTATGAATTAAATAAAATGGAGTAACACTTTTAACTTCTGGACGAGGAGAGTATGTACTCCTTTGATGTTTACTCAATTGACAAACCTCACAATGAAATTCTGACCTTACTTTAAGAGAAGGAAACATATAATGAAGAGACTGTGTAGATGGATGTCCCAACCGATTGTGCCATAAACTTTTCTCATTTTTAGTAGTGGAAACCATATTAATTTTTGGCATGTCCAAGTAGTAAAGCCCCCTTGTTCATGGACTCCACCAATCATCTGCTTTGTTATAAGATCCTAAAATACACATGAACTGGGTGAGAAGGTAATAGAGCAATTAAAATATTTTGTTAGCTGACTAACAGATAATAGATTCAAAGGGAAAGTAGAAACAAAAAGAATATCAGTGAGTGGAAGTGATGGTGTGACAGAAGTGGATCCTTTCCCTTGGGCTTTGGTTTGAGAACCGTCAGTTATGGTAAAAAAATTGTGTGAAAGATTCGGAGATATAGAATGTAATAAATTTTTGTTATTGTAAGATGGTCGGGGGCTCCTGAGTCAATTATCTAGATGAAGATGAGAAAGATAGCATACCTGAAGCAGTAGTAGCAACGGTAGTTGCGGAGGAACTAGAAGAAGAACCTAACTTTGTCTTCATTTTCTAAAATAGCTCATACTCATCATTAGTAAAAAAAATTTGTGCTGCTGATTTTGTGGAGTGTTCTTCTTTTGTATCACTTACAAAGGCTTGATTATCCTTTGTCAATTCTAATTGTCTATTGGCTTTATAGCATATTTCTTTATAATGACCATATTGTCCACAGTAACTGCATGCCTTGTAATCTTTGTAATGACATTGATCTGTAATGTGGCCAAATTTCTTACAATGAGTACATTCTTTCCCATATGCTCTGCCAGCACCAGTCCTTCCACCTCTTCCTCTGCCTCCTCTATAACCTCTGCCTCGGCCTCGGCCGCGGTTAGATGATGGTCCTCTATGATTGGAATACATAGCAGATGATACTTCAATAGTGGAGGAAGAAGTGTCTGGAATATGGAGTAGTGTTGCACATACATCATCAAACTTGGGGACAGCATAAACACTCAGAAGTTGACTCTTGGAAATCTCAAGATGAGGTTTAATATTTACAAGGCAAATAGTTGTAATTAAGGCTTCCTTCTGCTTGTCTTGGATAGAAATATCTGTGGTTGAAGGCTGAGCTAACTTCCACTCTTGAAGAAATCCTCTAAAGCGAACCAAGTACTCATGGATATTTTCTCCTTGTTCAGTATTCAATATCCTTTGGAGAATTTCATATGGTCTATGAAGAGTATTCGGGCAAGTGTATAGATTAGCACATGTCTCCCAAATTTGTTTAGCAGTGTCAAGATGAATGACATTATTGGAGACATGTTCTTCCATGCTGTTGATTAGCCAACTAATCATCAAGGTATCATTTTCCAACCATTTTCTATAAAAAAAATATCATCTTCATCAATAGGTGGTCCTCGGGTGGTGAGGTGACCAAGTAGGTCTTTTGTTATAAGAAACCTCCGAACCGATGTGGACCAACTCATAAAATTTGATACCCCACGTAAGGGTATGGTCATAATTCTCAGTATATCACTTTTGATATTCATATTCTCTTTAGCCATGATAGGCCCTTCTTCAAAAAAAAATTCTAACAATAACACCAAGTAGTATTCTTCAAACAACTCGATGTATGGGAAATTTTAGCATTGATGCTAAATTATTATTCTAATTTTTTTTCTCTAATACCAGTCACAAGAGACTCAATAACAATCTTCTATATTAGGGGACTCTTGTTTCCACAAAAAGAAAAATTCCAACAACTTGATCATGTCAATTAACAGAATTTCCATACTGATAAAACTGTTTTGATAGCTTCTTCTAAATGGAGAGGCATGTATATCCACAATATAATAAGATGAAAAGAATTCACATACTCATCTTTAAATCAACTTCTAAATTCGGAAACCAGTAACATGAAGGAAAAAAATTTAAGCACTTATCTCACGGTTTGTGATCTTTCTTCACGTAAGAGCCTTATTTGAGTGGTGTTCATCATCACTTCTTTAGAGCATTCCTTTTGACGAGGGATCCTAAACTTATCTGTTTTCTTTTTTCTTCTCTCTACCCGAGAGCTTTTCTTCCCTTTTCTTCTTTCTCTTGCTCAGAATATTGGAAAAGGGATCCAAAATTCAACAGACCCAAATCTTCACCCAATAAGAGAGCTTGCTCATTTTGACACAGAACCAAAGGATGAAGAGGCTTTGATAAAAAAGAATGAGGAAAACACCTGCTCCTCTTCCTCAAGCTAAACAAAATCAATTTCCTCCTACAACTTCAAAGTCTACACCATCTTCAAGTCGACCTAGTCCATCCATTAGGACAGTTAGGAATTAGACACTCTAATTCCAAACTAACGAGAGCAATGATAATAATCACGGAAGAAGGAAAAACAAGCAACGAAAATAACAACAATATTTATATAGGTTCACTTCAAGGTGAGACTATGTTTTGTCTTCCGTTGTTATGCATGCAATAATATTATTATTTTAATTATTTTTCTTTAATTTAATTTATTTTATTTCAGTTAAAGTATTAATAGGCCATAAGGGGCTTTTTGGAATATTTCATTTATAGGGGTATTTTTGCAATATTTATCTTAAACCTTGTAAGGGTGAACCCTATTTAAGCGGTAAGATAATGAGAAAGACAAGCATTAATTTAGAATAAACAAGGTTTTGAAATCTCCTCAACGAGCTCAGGATGTGTGTTCTCCTTAACGAACCTAGGGTTTTCATGCTTCCCTTTAGCTTGATTTTCATCTTTCTCTTCGTCCTCCCTACGAATCCATGTGTCAGATTCGGGACCATAACAACTGGTATCAGAGCGGGAACACAATGAGCGATTCTTCATTCCAAGAAAAATGTATTACCATACTCAATTTATTGGAAGAAATTCGTGAGGGAATGCGTAGACGAGAAATTTCTGCAATGGAGAGGTATATCGATGCTGCAGAAAAGAAGGTCATACGACCTAAATCCTCTGACCACGAAAAATTCATAGAAGGAAAGGCAGCAGACTCAATCTCGGACGAGAAGACAGGCCACTGGCAAGAAAACTTTAAACTTTCCCTAGAAGGGAAAGTGTCGTCCTGCTATTCACCAACCGAAATCGCTGTGGACGAGGGTGTGACCTCAAAACTGAATTCAGACTCAGACCTTCCGCAATTAGACGGCAGGGACCTCGATTTTAGAAAATTGAAGGGGTATCCCACAACCCCCTTCTCATGGGAAGCCATACGTTTTCCACAGGTGACACACACCACTTTGAGACACCTCTCTCTTGGAAAATTGACAAGCAGAGAAGCCCCAAAGGGGTGTTGTTTGCCGTCGAAAAAATCCCGGGGTGTCCCGGGGTCTGTCATTCCGGCAGCCGGCATGGCGAGGAGAGAAAAGAAGAAGGGGCAACGGGAGAAAGGGGAGCCAGAACGCCTCTCAGACCATGAGGCAGAAAATCCCCCAGCGGAGAAGCCATGACGGCCGCCTGTTCGCCACTGGAGCAAGAGGAGTCTCCGTCGGCACCATCGGACACAGATCCAGTGGGATTTGACTTCCGGCCACTACCTCTCACTCTCAATCCACCTCTCGGTAGCATAGAGGGAACCCAATTTCAAAATTTGTCAGAATAAGTATCGTCAACCTCTATTTTGCATTCAATTTTTCGGTAAGATGAGAAAATTCGTGCAGTTGTGTGCAAAAGTGTCTGCAATACAAGATAAAAAAATTTGGGGATTCCGGGAAGGGACAAAAAAATTCTATGGATGTTGTTTTATTTTTCCATTTTCGTGAAAAGTAGCAATGTGCATGTCCCTTATCAATTTGGCAACCTTGTGTTTAATCGTTTGGATGATTTGGATGCTGCTCGACCACTATTTGTCAAAATTCTTCAACCAGGTGTAACTTTTGGTGATAAAATTTTGTTGGGTATTCAGGGCGGGGTTGAGATAATTTTGTGGATGAATGATTTTTCTATTGATAGGACCAGCAGCAGTGAGTTTGTTCTTGGTCAAATTGACAACGTGGTGCTGAAATTTTTGGGTCCCATGTATGATGGTCGGGCCTTGTTCATGCTTAATGGGATGCTCCTGAATGCTAAGCAAGTTTTTGTTTGCGAGTATGGAAATATTACAAGCGCTATAGTAATGAGAGAAAGAGATGGGAAATTAAAATGTTTTGAATTTGTTAACTTTGACATAGATACCGCGGTTGATACTTGAGAACGGATGGAGACGTCAGCATGGGCAAGCAGACCCTACCTTCGCGTTTGAGGACAAGCTCTTTCTTCAAAGGGGTGTAATTTTATACATGCAATAACATTATTATTTTAATTTTTTTTTAATTTATTTTATTTTATTTCAGTTAAAGTATTAATAGGCCACAGGGGCATTTTTGGTATATTTTATTTATAGGGGTATTTTTGTAATATTTTATCTTAAACCTTGTAAGGGTGAACCCTATTTAAGGGGTAAGAGTAATGAGAAAGACAAGCATTGATTTAGAGTAAATAAGGTTTTGAGTTATCCTCAACAAACTCAAGGGTGTGCATTCTCCTTAACAAACCTAGAGTTTTCAAGCTTCCCTTTGGCTTGATTTTCATCTTTCTCTTCTTCCTCCCTACGAATCCATATGTCAGATCCAGGACCATAACATCCGCCCATGCAATAATCCATTATAAAGATAAAATAGTTTACAAGAAACATCACACACACTTATAGGTGTTTTTCTCTTACCTCTCTCTTAGACCGCAACTCAAGATACTCCTCAGATGATGATAAAACCTTAATAGTGGCGCCCCTAAATATAAAATAAAATTTAGGGTAACCTGATTACAAGTGTGAAATCCCAAAACTACCCTTAATGAAACAACAGTTAATAAATCGTGTATTTGGCGGGGGCTCCCCGCCCCCCTTCCAACCCCCACGACAGCCTTACCGTGAAGGTCAACTCGTGTACCAACTCAGCATTAGGTGTTAATTAGGCTTCTCAACTTGACAATCTCCCACTTGGAGACTAATCCATCATCAATATCTCCTCTATAGCGGCTACAACTTCTCAATCCTTAGAGAGAAGTCCAACTAAAGTTGCACACAACTTCAGTTTCTCAATCATCACAATCTTTGTCAACATATAAGTTGGATTCCGACTCCCTTGAATCTTCTCAAGTGTTAATACTCCATCTTCAAGAGGCGATTTAATGAAGTGAGAATGCACTTATATGTGCCTTGCTCTGACATGATCAATAGGGTTTTTTGCCAAATGAATAGCACTCTGACTGTCACAATACAACACATACTTTCCATGCTTGAAATCGAATTCTTCCCAGAAGGACTGCAGCAATACCATCTATTTGTTGTCTTCGGTCACGACAACTATCTTTTACAACTTAGAAACCCAACTAACTGTTGTACCACCCAATGTGTATACATATCCAGTGGTACTTTTCCTGACATCAATGTTTCCAACCATGTCAACATTTACATAACCCTGTAATCCCAAATCTGATTTTCTGAAACATTGTTGATTTTCAAGACTCCATGAATTTAGCTCATGGAGAAAAATGGAGAGAAACTCATTAGGATAAAACTGGAGGAAGAAGGGTTATGGACTTGATTCCTAACCCTCCCCTGAAGCTCTATTTATAGATTTATGAAACTACTGTATTACAATAATACCCCTGAACTTAGGGTTTAGGGTTTAGGGTTTTAACCCTGGAACTTTAATCTAATTACATCAATGCCATCTCTATGAGATGACTCTTTATTTACCATCCTGCCATCTTGTATGTGGGCCTATGGGCCTTCTCTTTGATCTGTGGGCCTTGAGCTCGTCTTCTATATCTCTTGGATGCATGGGTCTTCCTTGGTCTTATGGGTTTAGGCCCATCTTCTTATACACTTGAATATGTGAGCCTTCTTTGGTCGTGTGGGCTCAGGCCCTATCTTCCAACAAATATAAGGCTGAGTTTGCAATGCCTTTCAAATACCTGAAAATCCACTTCACTATTTCCCAATGATCTTTACCTAGATTACTCATATATCTGCTCAAAACTCCCACTACATGAGCTATGTCTGGTCTAGTTCACACCATGGCATACATGATACTACCAATAGTAGAAGCATAAAGCACATTGGCTATGTAGGCTCGCTCCTGCTCTATCGAAGGTGACTGCTCCTTAGATAGCCTAAAGTGAATAGCCAAAGGAGTACTTACTAGTTTTGCATTATTCATGTTGAATCTACTCAACACCTTCTTCACATATTCTTCTTGTGACAATTTCAGGACATCAATGTCTGTAGTAATCCTCATCCCAAGGATTTGTTTTGCAGCACCCAAATCCTTCATTGCAAACTTCTTGGACAACTCCCTTTTCAATGTATCTATTTCTTGTTTGCAAACATTTGCTATACACATGTTATCAACATATAGCAGTAGAATGATGTAGGAGTCATCATGCTTCATCACATAACAATAACGATCCGCCTTGCACCTCAAGTAACCATTACTACTCATAAAGGTGTCAAACTTCTTATACCATTGTCTTTGAGCTTGTTTAAGACCATATAATCTCTTTTGAAGTTTGCACATCATTTTCTCTTTTCCTTTTGCTTTGAAACCCTATGGCTGCATCATGTATATTTCTTCCTCCAAATCATCATGAAGAAAAGTTGTCTTCATATCCAACTGCTCTAAGTGCAAGTCTTCATTTGTCACTAGTCCAAGCAATATTCTTATAGTAGTCAATTTCACTAATGGAGAAAAAATCTCAATGTAGTCAATACCTTTTTTTGTTGCAAGCCCTTTATCACTAGTCTTGCCTTGTACCACTTGCTACCATCATGTATGTCTTTGATTCTGTAAACCAATTAATTCAGCAAGGCCTTCTTCCCTTTTGGTTTCTCTGTCAACTCCCACTCTAATTGGATAATTGTGAGTCCATCTCATCCCTCATGGCCATCTACCACTTCGTTGATTCATAAACCTGCACGACTTCCTCATAACTCTCTAGTTCACCTTTATCAGTCAATAAAATATAATTCAGTGCAGGGGCGTACCTTTGTGGTGGTCTGTTAGTTCTGGCAAATCTCTTGAGTTCAGTCATAGCAATGTTCTAATTTACTTCTGGGGGTATATTTTCCTGGTCTTCTTGAGTAATATTCTCCATCTCAATAACGGGAAGATCTCTCTACTGAATCACTTCTGACTTCTTGGAGTCATCACTTGAGCTTTTAGACTCTATTCTCAACTGGTCTTTATACAAGACACCTTCATTGAAGATCGTATCCTTGCTCCTGATAACCTTACAACTTTAGTCATCCCAAAAGCGATAACCAAACTAGGTACCACCATAGCAAAAAAAGAAACATATCTTAGATTTAGCATCAAGTTTACTTCTAACAACAAAATCAATATAAATATAAGAAATACAGTAAAAAAATTTCAAGGAAGAAAGGTTTACCTTTTTGCCGCTCTAGACCTCTTCTTGTATTTTGCAATCCAATGGTGTTGAAGGACCTTTGTTGATCAAATAGGCAGCAATACTAATAGCCTCAGACCAGAACATCTTTGGCAATCCCGCATGTAATCTCATGCTCTTACCACCCTCATTCAAGGTCTTGTTCATCCTCTCAACTACACCATTTTGTTGAGGTTTTCCAGGAATGGTCTTCTTCATTTTTATTCCATTATCAACAAAGTACCACTTGAAATCATCATCTATGTATTCTCTCACATTATCTTACTGCAGATACTTCTCCTTCAAATCTGTCTCACTCTCAACCATTGCTCTCCATCACTTGAATGTATCAAAGACATCAAAATCATTTTCAATAAATAAACCCATACCTTTCTACTTGCATCATTAATAAATGTCAAATAGTAGTTAGAACCACCAAGGGAAGTAACAGTTGAAGGCCCTCACTCATCTGTGTGAACCAACTCCAATTTTGTAGTCTTTTGCTCTTTTCCAGCCTTACAAAAGCTAACCCTTTTCTGCTTTCCAAAAATAGAGCCTTCACACAAACTTTTGTTTATAGTTTTCAACCCTGGTAGCTTCCCTTTGGACTGAAGCACTTTCATTTCCTTCTCAGTCATGTGGTCGAGCCTATAATGCCACAAATCAGAATCAGTAACAGCATCAACAATTGCAATTGTGTCTCTGCAACTGGAAGTTATGTAAAGAGTTCCAGTTTTAACTCTTCGTGCAACAACCATGGCACCCTTAGTGACTTTCCAGGCAGCACCATTAAAAGTCACATTATGTCCTTCATTATCCAGTAGCCCTTATGAGATAAGATTACCCAAAAGTTTTGGTATATGTCTCACCTTTTGAATTTTCCACACTGACCCGTTTGACATCCTCAAACTAACATTACCGATATTGGCAATATCCAAAGGTTCTCCATCAACAAGATACACCTTCTCGTGATCTCCAGCACCATAATTCTCCATGATCTCACGCTACGCAACAGTGTAAAAAGAAGCACCTGAATTTAACACACAAGAGTCAATAGGACTATCAACCCACAAGAGTAATGCATCTTGTACCTCTTCAGTCACCGCATTTTCAATATCACTTTTCTTTTCATCCTTCTTTGGTGCTCTTTAGCTTTTCTTTTTATGACCAGACATGCCACAATTCTAACACTCCACATTCCTTCCGAATTTGGACTTGCTTCTTCCATTCTTTGACTTACCTCTACTGTTGCCCTTGTTAGATTTTTTTATGGACTCCATAGCATCCCGTGTTATCAATAGGCATAGGAATTAAATTAGTTGTAATTCAATTCATTAGGGGTTTATTTGTAATTTTTTGAACTTATGGTCTTTGGCGTGTTTTCCCTAATTCCCTATATGGGGACGTGAGATGAATGAAGAAACTAAGCATTGAGTAAATTAGTTTTAGCTAGGTCAGATTCTCCCTCAGAGGTCCAGGTCGAGCTTCCTTCCATTCTGATTCCTCCATTACACGTTCCAAGAACAGGGTTCTCTCCCAGCGTCAATAGTCAATCTGGAAGGAAGAGAGGGAAGAAGGGTGACGAGATCCATGGCCCGGGAAGATCCTAACATCTTGGTATCAGATAGGTCCACCCTTGGGGATTCCTCTTCCCCTGAGGATTTGCATCAGCTTATTGATGCGAATCATCAAAGATCAGATGCCGGTATTGATGATCTTTGCACTTCAATGGAGACCATGAATATGACGCTCGAGCTCCTTATCCGGCGATTTGATGAAGGTCGGGGTTGCGGACCACCGCCACTAGCCGCCTATTCTCCTCAAGCTGAACACCACATGCCACCACCACCACCTCCACCACCGCTGCACCACCCCCATCCACATATGGCACCTCACGCCCAGGGACCAAATTTGGTTCCCAGGTATGTGAAACTCGACTTTCCAACATTTGATGGGTCTAAGGACCCCTTGATATGGTTACACAAATGTGACCAGTTCTTTTACCATAGAAAAACACCGGCGGATGATCGGGTCCAGTTGGCTGCATACCATCTGCTCGATGAAGCGCTCCTATGGATCCACCAATTCCGAAATGAACATTTGGTTCAGGATTAGGAGACATTTAGACAGTCTTGCATGATGAGGTTTGGTCTTCCAGCCAGTAGCAATCCGTTGGGAGAATTAATCAATTTTAAACAGACTGGCCCACTTGATGTGTACCAAAAGACCTTCCAGGAACGTTTGATTAGAGCTAATAATTTTGTCCAACCCTCCCAGTATGTTCAGATCTTTACTGCTGGAATAACTGAGGCCCTGCGTTTGGAAGTTGAATTACATGGCCCAAGAGATTTGGACCACGCTAGGAATTTGGCCAGGACAATTGATACTAAACAGTGTGTCCTAAAGGACTCACTGATCAGAAAACCAGCTTGGCTAGGCAGGATAAATACGTCTGCAACATCACCCTATTCAGGGCCTCCTGGTCCAGGTCCTACAACAGCCTAGCGTGTAGAGAGTTCTTCCTCCATGCCACTAGTCCCTTACATAAAAAAATTAAATAGACAGGAGATGGAACAGAGGAGGGCCAAAGGCCTTTGTTTTAATTATGATGACCAGTATGTCCAGGGTCACATATGCAAAAAATTGTTCAGTGTAATTCTCTGTGGGGATTCTGAGGATATCTTACCCGAGGAAGACATTGTTGAGCCAGACTAGGAGGGCCCAGCTATTTCACTATATGCCATGACTGGCCTGCGCAGTTCTAACACAATGCAAGTTCGGGCACAATTGTACCTTCTACCATTACTAGTCTTAGTTGACTCAGGCAGCACGTATAACTTCATCAGTTAGACAGTAGCAAAATAGCTTGGGTTAGTAATCCAGCAGAACACAAGTCTCTCAGTCTCAGTGGCCAATGGGGCTAAAATCGCCAGTGTGGGTATCTCTACAGCCACCCCCTTTTCTATTGAGGGTCACTCTTTTATTGCCGATTTCTTTGTAATTCCTCTGACAGGATTTGATTTGGTACTCGGAGTTAAATAACTCCAACTGTTGGGGCCTATGTTATGGGATTTTCAAGCCTTGACCATGACCTTCACAAAGGCCCAGCGTCAGATAACTTGCATGGCACACATGCTACTGTGCCCTGCACACTTCAGACAGTTCAGATCCAGAGCACCAAGTTTTTTAAGTTGTCTCAATTACTTATGGACTTTGAAGATTTATTTCAGGCACCTTCTGCTCTTCCGCCTATTCGCCACTGTGATCACCGCATCAGATTACACATAGGGACTGAACTTGTGGTGGTTCGGCCTTACCGATACCCCCATTTACAGAAAGATGAGATTGAGCGCCAGTGCCAATCTATGCTTGCCCAGGAAATTATTCAGCCCAACAGGTCTCCTTTCTCATCCCCAGTGTTACTGGTCAAAAAACATGACAAGTTGTGGAGTTTTTGTGTGGACTACAGGTAGCTCAATGCTCACATAATTAAAGACAAATTTCCCATTCCAGTGGTGGACGAGCTATTAGATGAGTTACATGGCACCACTATATTTACCAAGCTGGAGTTGAAGTCAGGTTATCATCAAATTCTAGTTCATCCTTCAGATGTGGAGAAGACCGTGTTCCACATGCACCATGGTCATTTCAAGTTCCTCATCATGCCCTTTGGTCTCTCCAATGCGCCATCCACATTCCAGACCCTCATGAATGACGTATTTAGCTCTCTATTGCAGAAATATGTTCTTTTTTTTATGATATATTGGTGTATAGCAAACATTGGGATGAGTACCTTCAGCACCTTCAACAGGTATTTACTCTTCTCAGCTCCTATCATTTGGTTTTAAACAAGTCCAAATGTTCTATGGGTACCTCTGAGGTGGCGTACTTGGGCCACATTATTTCAGCAATTGGGGTGATGGTTGACCAGAGCAAGATTCAGGCAGTCACAGTCTAGCCTCCTCCCACCTCCATCACAGCGATAAGGGGATATTTGGGCCTAGCTAGCTATTACAGAAAATTTATCCACAGCTATGTCCAGATTGCAGCGCCGCTCCACAACCTCCTCAAGAAAAATGTTTTCACCTGGTCCGAGACAGCGGATCATTCCTTTCAGCAGTTAAAGGACGCATTATCTTCAGCGCCGATTTTGAAACTGCCAGATTTTAATGAGTTATTTGTAGAGGAATGTGATGCTTCAGGTGGAGGTATAGGTGGTGTGTTACAGCAACAAGGCCACCCGATCGCTTATTTCAGCCGACAACTTGGCCAACACCATCACAAACTAGCGGCTTATGAAATGGAATTAATCAGTTTAGCTAAAGATATCCAGCATTGGTGGCTTTATCTCTGGGGGCGCACATTTATTATTCAAACCGATCATTGCAGCCTGAAGTATCTTCTTGAGCAGCATCTCACCACCTCCCCTCAACAGCACTGGTTGAGTAAGCTAATGGGCTTTGACTTTAATGTTGAGTATAAACTTGGTAGTTTGAATCTGGGGGCCGATGCCTTGTCTCGCCGAGACGTTCTTGAGCCACACTTACAAACTATCAGTCAGCCCAAAGTTCTTTTGCTGGATTCTATAAGGGAGGAGACACAACAACATCCAAAACTCATTTCTTAAGATCATGATATTCAGTCGGGGACATCGGATATCCATTGGATGATCCAGGATCATCTTATCTTGTTCAAGAACAAGATTTTTCTGCACCACTCCTCGCCACTTATTCCCAGTATCTTAGCCTCTTTCCATGACTGTACACAAGAGGGCCAAAAAATAAAACATATTTCCGCCTCAGTCGAGATTTTTATTGGAAGGGTATGAAAAGTAGTGTAACAGATTATGTGGCAGCTTGTCAAACTTGTCAACGGAACAAAGCCGAATCATTAAGTCAAGCGGGGTTGCTCCAACCACTTTAGCCATCGTCACAAGTATGGTCAGATATTTCCATGGACTTTTTTGATGGCCTTCCCCCCTCTTTCGCTAAATCAGTTATCTTTGTTGTAGTTGACCACTTCTCCAAGTATGGCCATTTCCTCTCTTTGGCGTATCCCTACATGGCCGCTCACGTGGCTCAGATATTCATGGATAACATTTTCAGGTTACATGGGATGCCTGCATCCATTACCAGTGACAGGGATGCCATATTTACTAGTATGTTCTAGAAAGAACTATTCAATCTGCAAGGCATGAAATTGGCGTTCTCTTCCGTCTACCATCCGCAGACTGATGGTCAGACTGAGGTCATTAATAGGATGATTGAGATGTATCTCCTTTGTTTTGTGGGGGACTCACCTAAAAAGTGGGTTAAGTGGTTGGCATGGGCAGAGTTCTGTTATAATACATCATACCACAGCAACCTCGGTGCTACTCCGTTCAAGGTAGTATATGGCAGAGATCCGCCTCGGCTTTTGTCGTATGAACCAGGTACATCCAAGGTATCCACCTTGGACCAAGCTTTAGCCCAAAGGGACGCTATGCTCAGTGAGGTGCGCACTCATCTCCAAGAGGCCCAACATGCTATAAAATTATCTTATGATAAGAAGCACCAGGAAGTTTACTTATCTCCTGGGGATTATGTGTGGCTACGTCTCCAACATTATAGGAAACTTTCACTGACCGCCTCCAAACGTCACAAACTCTCCCCAAAATATTATGGACCCTTTCAGGTGTTGGACCACATTGGAACAGTCGCCTACCGTTTGCAGCTTCCACCGAAAGCCAGGATCCACAATGTGTTTCACGTCTCCCAATTGAACCCCTTCCAGGGAGACTCTCCATTGCTACACACCCCTCTACCACCGCTGCATGAAGGTCGGGTCCTTTCTACTCCAGCGCAGGTGTTACAGGCTCGCCGTATTCAGGGCAATTGGGAGGTTCTAGTGCAGTGGGCTGATGTTGACCCCAGTGACAGTACATGGGAGCCCTTAACCGCTTTCAGGGCTCTCTACCCCTCTTTCGAGCTTGAGGACAAACTCTTTCTCCAGGAGGGGGGTGATGTTATGGACTCCATAGCATCCCGAGTTACCAACATGCGTAGGAATTAAATTAGTTGTAATTCAATTCATTAGGGGTTTATTTGTAATTTTTTGAACTTATGGCATTTGGCGTGTTTTCCCGAATTCCCTATATAGGGATGTGAGATGAATGAAGAAACTAAGCATTGAGTAAATTAGTTTTAGCCAGGTCAGATTCTCCCTCAGAGGTCTAGGTCAGATCCTCCCTCAGGGGTCCAGGTCGAGCTTCCTTCAAAGTTCAATCCATTCCATTCCGATTCCTCCATTACACGTTCCAAGAACAGGGGTTCTCTCTCAGCGTCAACAGTCAATCTGGAGCGAAGAGAGGGAAGATGGGTGACGAGATCTATGGCCCGGGAAGATCCTAACAGAATTCCTCTAGAAGTTCCTACCCCTAGTATTGTTAGGGTAGAATTAGATGTTAATGAATCTCCGAAGTCCTTTCTAAGACTTCCTCCGCAAGAATGGTATCCAAAACATCATTAAAAATTAACTTTTCGTTGCCTACAGAGTTGCTGACTGCAAACCTCATAGGATCCCAAACAATATGGCAGAGACGCCTGAAGAATTAAAGCACGAACCCCATCATCAAATTTAATTTGAACATAAGTCAATATATTGACAATCATGCTAAACTCATTCAAATATGATGTCACTGACGTATTTACTATCATTTTTAAATTGAAGAGTTTTTTCATGAGATGTACCATATTATTTGCAGATGGCTTCTCATACATGTCGGATAGAATCTTCATCATGCCCGCTGTGGTTTTCTCTAATGCCACATTGTGAGTGACGTTCTTCGATAGTGTTAACCGGACTACTCCCAACACCTGTCTATCGAGAAGATTCCACTCATCATCTTTCATACCTTCTGGTTTCATACTCGGAAGTGGTGAGTAAAATTTTTTTTCCTGTATATATCATCTTTGATCAACATCCTCCAAAATGCAAAATCCATACAATCGAACTTGTTTATTCCAAGTGTCAATCCTTCTCTGCTAGCCATTACTCTCAATCACGAACCAAAGCTTTGATACCACTTTGTTAGAAATTAGATGGCATAATTCTAAACTAACGAGAGCAATAATAATAATCACAGAAGAAGGAAAAGCAAGCAACAAAAATAACAACAAGATTTATACAGGTTGGCCTCAAGGTGAGACTACGTCCTGTCTTCTGTCGTTGCGGTAATCCACTATAAAGATGAAATAGTTTACAAGAGAATCGTACACAGTTACAGGTGTTTTCTCTAACTTCTCTCTCGGGCAGCAACTCAAGATGCTCCTCAGATGATGATAAAACCCTAATAGCGGCGTCCCTAAATATAAAGGAAAAATTAAGGCAATCGGATTACATGTGTGAAATCCCCAAACTACCCTTAACGAAATAATAATCAATATATTGACTCGTGTACCGACTCAGCGTAATGCATTAATTAAGCTCCACAAATTAACAAGGACTCCACTAAAGAAATACAAAGCAAGAAATAAGGTTTCCATACCAAGGTAGTCATCACTTGCTTAGAGAGGAGCTCCTTCAACTCATGAAGGACCATCTAAAGGACCCTTTACTGCTGCACCAATTACTTTTGAACTCTTCTCTTTGGTTGAGAATGAAATCAAAGATTCCAGATTTCCAAAAGAATCACTAAGATCTTTTGAGTCTTCTTGCAAGTCAGTATTTGCAAATACATACTTTGAACATATCTTCACCTCTAAGTGCAAGTCAAAGAGAGTCAATCCTAAAAGGCTAGTAGAGCCTGCAATTATTAGAGGAAAGGCATGACTTGAGAAGAGTTTTAGAGAATCAAGAAAAGCAAGAATTTTACCAAACCACCTCTTACCTAGTAAGTGACCTTGTTGTCCAACACAAGTCTCAAATGTGGGTAGATCATATAAATCTGCTAACTATTCATTCAGCCATTCATCCCCAATCTATTGGCATTACAACTAGAAGCATAAATGAACTTCTCAGAAGAGAGAGTGGAGGAGCATTTCTTCATCTAGGCAATCTTTTAGAGAATTCATTAGGACTCACAATTGCCCATATAAATCAAGACCTTTGTGAGAATGGGAAGATCAATGATCCCAATTTAATGATAGTTTTGGACATAATGATATCCTTGATTGTTGTATACAGTATAGGAAAAAAAAGTGGCGAAGAAAATCATCTTTGTAGACAATATAATAACTTATTGTATTAAACATAGGCATAAACTAGACGTTGCATCATATGTCATGTTAGGAATTAGATGCCCTAATTCCAAACTAACGAAAGCAATAATAATAATCATGGAAGAAGGAAAAACAATCAACAAAAGTAACAACAAGATTTATATAGGTTCGCCTCATAGTGAGACTATGTCTTGTCTTCTGCCGCTGCAGTAATCCACTATGAAGATGAAATAGTTTACAAGAGAAATCGCACACACGTGCCAGTGGTGTATCTCTTGCCTCTCTTGGCTGCAACAGATGATCTTACTCTAGGTGATTAATAATAAAACCCTAATAGTGGTGCCCTCCAATTATAAATAAAAACTAGGACAACCGCTTTACAAGGGTAAAATTCCCAAACTTCCCTTAATGAAGCAACAATCAATATATCATGGATATGGCGGGGACTCCACCCCCTTTCCACCCCCCATGACAACCTTACCGTAAAGGTCGATTGCGTATCGATTCAGCATAGGGCATTGATTAGGCTCCACAACTTAACATGTCTTAGACATCATTTATGGGTGCTAACAAAGAAAGGATATAAACTTAGTTCAAAGATGATTCAAGACTACCCAATGAGGCATGTAGGGGGTTTTGTTAGTAAAATAACTTGAAGAGACATTCTGGCGTGTTAATCAACCTCTCAGGCCACTCCATTGCTAGAGGAAGAAGCTGAAGGAAGAGAAGACTCAGTAGAGGAAGAAGAAGAACCAACTCTAGCTCACAATGGAAACCTTCAAGTTCTTAACTTTTCACTGACTTTAAGGTGTTCAAAGAATCCATCTTCCAAAGACTTGATAAGAACGAGAAAAATGAGCACAATATTGGCTTCCCTTCCCAATTTAAAAAGGTCTCATATCATCCATAGATAGATGATAAGTAGTGAGAAACCAGACATCAAATGGCTGGAAACCCCCAAAGGACTGAAACCTTGGTACAAATGAAGATAGATAGTTAGACCTTCAGATCTATGTTTGAGGCCTTTGGGATTGCTATAGGATAGTCCTCAAAGGACTAGCCTCCTACCTCAACACCTCCACCCATTGATTGTTGAATTTTTGTACTCATAGTTATTCACTCTCTTTTTTAAACTTTGAATACAATGAATGTAATCTATTTTAATTTTTTATGATTTCAAAAAGGGGAGAAAGAATTAAAATTACATGAGTGTAAAATTCCAAAATAAGAGAGATTTAAACTTTTTCAACAATATAAACAAATCATGAGGAGTAATTCAAACAAAAAGTGTTGTTTTCAGGACTCCATCATATCTGAACTTTAAGGTCATGTGTGGTGAAGGAGAGAAGAAAGAAGAAGAAAAAGAAGAAAGGAAGAGAAGGGGACGACTAAAGGAGAAAAGAGAGGGAGAACGTAGAGGAGAAGATGAGGAGAGATTAGGGTTGTGTTGAATAACCTAATCCTCCCCCTTAAACTTAATTTATAATGGTTAAAAATACATCAATTACAAGTATACCCTTCACCTTAATAGGAGTGGATAACAGATAAAAATAAAAAGGTAATTACATTAATGCCATAAAAGTTTGACCATATCTTTCAACACTCCCCCTCAAACTGGTGACAAGAAGACATCATATATGCTTAACTTGGTTTATGTAGTGGAGAGGACTTTTGAGTTGACTATTTTTGTGAGTATTGTTGGAAGATAGGGCTCAAGCCCACACGACCAAGGAAGACCCACATATCTAAGTGTGTTGGAAGATGAGCTCAAGCCCACAAGACCAAGGAAAGCCCATACATCCAAGAGATATAGACAACGGGCTCAAGGCCCATAGATCAAAGAGAAGGCCCATAGGCCCACATACAATAATGAAGGATGGTAAATAAAGGGTCATCTCATAGAGATGATATTTATGTAATTAGGTTAAAGTTCTAGGGTTATAACCCTAAACCCTAAGTTCAAGGGTATTATATAATACAATAGTTTCATTAATCTATAAATAGAGCTTCAAGGGGAGGGTTAGGACATCAAGTCTATAACCTCTTCTTCATCTGGTTTTCTCTCAATGAGTCCCTTTTCCTTTTTCTCTATGAACTAAATTCATGGAGTTCTGAAAATCAACATGGTATCAAAGCTTTGATTTTCAAGATTCCGACTTTGGTTTTTCATGTCTCATTCTCCGTCGTTTTTTTTTTCATAGTTGCTAGATATTAGTTTTTTATGTTTGATTTTTTTTCTGTTGCTACTCTCTCTGTGAGACTTGCTCAGTGCTAGTTCTTGAGTGGGGACTGCTCATTGGCCTTCTCTCGAAGAGGTTTTTCTTGGGATAGATTTCTGTTTCTTAGTGTCTCTGGCCTCCCGCACCCTACGTATGAGTACAGGATCAGCCCTTGGCTGGCCACCCGGCTATTGAGACATTATTTCACCTGGTTCTCCCCGCATCCAACCCGAGACTCCAAGCATCACTCTATTATGATTTCTTCTGCTTGGTGATCCCAACATCTAGAAAATTTTCCATTGTTGTATCTCTTAATATTAAGCTGAATGATAAAGTTCTGTCTCATTGGATGTCGCTCTGGCCGACATCTTTGTTGGAAGATAGGGCCCAAACCCACACGACCAAGGAAGGCCCACATATCCAAGTGTATTAGAAGATGGGGGCAAACCCATATGACCAAGGAAGACTCATGTATCCAAGAGATATAGAAGACGGGCTCAAGGCCCATAGGCCCACATACAATTATGACAGGAGGTTAAATAAAGAGGCATCTCATAGATATGACATTGATGTAATTAGGTTAAAGTTTCAGGGTTAAAACTTTAAACCATAAACCTTAAGTTCAGGGGTATTATTGTAATACAGTAGTTTGATTAATCTATAAATTAAACTTTATTGGAAACCAAGTCCATAACCTCTTCCCCTCCAATTTTCTCCCAATGGTGTCTCTCTCATTTTTCTCCATGACCTAAATTCATGGAGTCATGAAAATCATCATGGTATCAGAGCATTGATTTTCAGGACTCACAGGTATGGTTTTTAGGATTCCAGAAACCCATATTTTTCTTTTTTGAAGGATGTTTTTCATAGTTACAATTTCTTTTTTTGTTACGGCTAGTTTTACTCTCTCTCCATGAGACAAACAGCAGTGTCGAACAAAATAGAGATTGGGAATCAATTCTCACTTTTTTGTCTTTTCCTGTCGAGTCTTTTCTCTGGATCTTTACTTGTAGTCTGCTTTCCATTTTAGAAGAATCCCGCCAACGGATTTCTGTTGCGGGAGTCGAACTTGGAAGAAATAATCCCCGACTGGCATTTTTTTCTTATGAGTTTTTCACAAAAATAACAGTTTGAAAAAACATATTTATGAAAACAACGACGACATCAACTTATTTTTAAAAATACCGAAGTTTGACTAGTCCACTATACATGTGGACAGTCAAAGGCAACACGTAAGTTTTAACAACTCACGCGTCGCCATGTCATCAGTAAAATACGGCAGATTTACACATCGACTGCAATGTCATTATAGTTTACATATCATCTACCATGTCAGCTGTCACTTCGTTACATGATAAATTTTAGAATTTTTTTTTAAAAAATAAAAAATAAAAAAATCAAATACACTTTTTATTATCTTATATCTAAAATAATAAATTAATAAATAATTAAAAAATTAACTCTTACTTATTTAACACCATTTAATATCAATTAAAATATTTATTAATTAAAAACAATTATCATTTCACTTTTTATTACTTCATATTTTAAAACATAAAATAAAATAAGTAAACTAATTAGATTTAAAATATTTATAAATAAAAAAATCTTACTCTTAAGTCTTACCCATATATTATCGATTTAAAATATTTATAAATTAAACAAAATACAAAAAAATGTTATTTTTGAGTTTAAAAATACAATTTATTTGTATACTTTTTATCTCCTTATTTACAAAATAATAATATTTACAAATTTAAAATATAAATCTAACTCTTACCCATTTATTATGGATTTAAAATATTTATAAATTTAAAAAATCTTACTCTTAAGTCTTACCCATATATTATCAATTTAAAATATTTAAAATTAAAAAATACCAAAAAGTTATTTTAGAGTTTAAAAATACAATTTATTTGTATAATTTTTATCACCTTATTTACAAAATAATAATATTTTAAATTTTAAAATATTTATAAATAAAAAAAATCTAACTCTTACCCATTTATTATGGATTTAAAATATTTATAAATTTAAAAAATCTTACTCTTAAGTCTTACCCATATATTATCAATTAAAAATATTTAAAAAATAAAAAAATATATAAAAAAATTATTTTAGAGTTTAAAAATACTATTTATTTGTACACTTTTTATCACCTTATTTAAAAAATAATAATATTTAAAAATTAAAAATATTTATAAATTAAAAATCTAACTCTTACCCATATATTATCCATTTAAAATAATTATAAATTAAAAAATATACAAAAGGTTGTTTTAGAGTTTAAAAATATAATTTATTTGTATACTTTTAAAAAAATATATTAGTTAATTAAAAATCTAACAAAACTTTAAAATAATTTTAATTTATCTACAATTGACAAAATTTTCATTAACATAAAATCAGAAATTAAACAGTAAATCACAAAAAAATCAATACGGTAATTATACACCTAAATTCAATTCAACATTATAATTAAACAAGTAATTAGATTCAATTAACAAAAACCCTAAAAAATCACCATACTAAATCGGCTTCTGAAATTCAAATTCGAATTTGGAGGGTGAGTAGGGCTTCGGTTTCGAGAGAAGGGGTGGCGAGAGAGTGCACTGATAAGGTATTATGAGAGGGAGTGGTGAGAGGATGAACTGACGGGAATGGAAAAGAAGAACGAGAGATGAGGCTGAGATGAAGAGAGAGTGGTTGAGAGGGAGGCGTCGAGGGCGAGGCCGAGTGGCGGTAGCAGGGGAGAGAGGGCGAGAGGAGAGGAGAGGAGAGGAGAAAGATCGAGGAAGAAAAATTAGAACCAAAAAAATATAAAGGAGGGCTTACATGGCGCGAGCTGATGTGGCAAGAGATGACGGGGCAAAAAAGGAAAATTGATAATGACGTGTCAGATGATATGTCAGATGATGTGTAAAAATAATAACGTGGCAGCCGATATGTTCAACTACCATACCGCATTGATGAGGTGTCTACACATAAGCAGTCAAAGCTTACGTGTCACCTTTGACTGTCCACATATACAGTGGACTGGTCAAAGTTTGGTATTTTTAAAAATAAGTTGATGTCGTCATTGTTTTTAGAAATAAGTTTTTTCTAAACTGTTATTTTGGTAAAAAACTCTTTTCTTATCTGCTAGATACCAGCTCGAACGGGGATAACGAAAAAGGGGCAGGTAACAGAAGCTTGCCCAGATCTTAAAGTCTCCCCGACTGTCGACCCACCATCGCCGAAAGTCTTTGCTTTGCGACTTCTGTGGGGTGTTTGGCATATCTTGAGAAGGCCATTCTGGCGCTTACAGAGGCTCTGTTGCTGTGTTGTGTGTTTTATTTCTGGAAGTCTTCCAGAAAGCCTTCCATATTGATCGTATTCGAAACCCAGTGATCCAGCCTACTGATTCTACTGCTATCAGAAAATTTCCTTCATTCCTGCTGTGTTATTCGGAAGTCACAGAGTTTTCTCTGCTGGCTTTCTTCGGAATAGACTCTGGTGTCATTTACTCGTCATTTGTCTCCCCTGCTGGAGCATGGCTGGCTTGTACTTCCGTAATTGACCAGCTCACCGGATCCAACAAATCTTATCTCCGGAAGAATCAAAATATCATGCTTCAGTCTGTTACAGAAGCTGCATTCTTATACGGAAAGGCAACCAACCAGTGATTCTTATCTGGAAATAATCTCTACTGCATATGAGGATTTGATCCCGTGAGATTAATTTGGAAATAAAGTTTGGTAGTGCCAGTATAGATATTCGGACTCTCCAACTCTATCCTCAGGTTATTGTGATCTAGCTTACCTTCGTTGGCCTTTATCACCCAGCCTTGCAGTCGTTATTGGTATCTGATTTGCTGTAATCTTAACAATCTGCTCAGCAATCACCACCCGTGAGTTTCCATTGATGGACTGTTTCCGCTAAGAAAAAAAAGATTTGCTTGGTTGTCGTGGGATGACTCTGCCCGATCTGTTCGGTGTTGTGGGGAAGAAGGAGGCATTTTCCCGATTCTTACTATTGCCGATGATATTGGGAAAGAGTCCAGAATCCGGAAAAAAAAAATTTTGAACCGCTGAGTCCTTCGGCCGCGTGAAGAAGATGACACGGATGGAAAATTTTTTGTTTTTAAACTTAGGAAACTGGTTTTAATTGACCTCTAGCACAACCCGGACCAGACCTTGCTAGGTCAAGCCAATGAAGGTTGCTCTTCTTGCTGTTGCCCAGCACCATTCTACCGAGTTAACTCTGGTTAACTCGATGAGTCAACTCACACATCTCACTCACTTTCTACCACGGTATACATGCCCAAGTTTATACATATTTTGGCGCAACTCGATAAATTTTTCTCTGGTTGGATTATTACTTTGAAGAATTGACAGATTATTCCTTGGTCAGCATATTATTTGGTACAAATACTTGCATTGGATTATCTCATTGTTCAATTTTACAAGGATTATTTTGGTTCGTGTTATATGGGCCCAAGCCCATTTCAGTTGTTGCTACTGTGTCTCTTTGGATGAGACATTATTATTGAAGAAGAAGTGACCTCAGTATATGTTACATCACCATGACGGAAGAGCTTATTACTACATCCACTACCCATAAGGACATCTATGTTATATCTCCATGATGGAAGAGTTTATTACTAACTCTATGTTATACCCCCATGAATTGGCATTTATTACTCCTACCACTTGAGAGTCGTTGTCTTGTGGAGGGACACGGTGATGGAGGAAGTTTTTTTATTACACTTTCAAACAACATATAGACCCACTACCTACATTAATAGGAGTAACACTACCTATAGAAGCTAGGAGTGTGCCAAACATCTAACATGAGTTATTTGATTGGATTAAAGAGCAATGGCATACGACTTGAAGTGATTTACTCTCACTTTTCTTATGCCAGTTGAGCCTCATGAACGAGAGCACTAGTGTGAGGAGGAGTGTTGGAAGATGTGACACATTATATGAAAAAGGATTTTATACATCATTTGCAGCAAGCAGGGAGTTCATGTTGTTCTCTCACCCCCAGCTTGAGGGTGAGTTTTGGAAGATAGGGCCCAAGCCCACACGACCAAGGAAGACCCACATATCCAAGTGTGTTAGAAGATGGACCCAAGCCCATAAGACCAAGGAAGACCCATGCATCCAAGAGATATAGAAGACGGGATCAAGGCCCATAGATCAAGGAAAAGGCACATACAATTATGGCAGGATGGTAAATAAAGAGTCATCTCATAGAGATGGCATTGATGTAATTAGGTTGAAGTTCCAGGGTTAAAACCCTAAACCCTAAGTTTAGGGGTATTATTGTAATACAGTAGTTTGCGTAATCTATAAATTGAGCTTTAGGGGAAGGGTTAGGAAATCAAGTCCATAACCTCTTCTCCTCCAGTTTTCTCCCAATGGTGTCTCTCTCATTTTTCTCCATAACCTAAATTCATGGAGTCCTGAAAATCAACAATCTTCGTCTGCTCTGAACAAAGTGATAGAGAAGAAAATATTTGGTGCAGTTGCTGAAGAAGAAGAAGATTGTTGTTTGGCGCCGACAAAGACAATAGCCACTATTCCCGCTGAATTATCGCTGAGCTGCTATTTCTTCTGAGTTACTCTCGCCAAGTCATCATGTCGTTTTGTTGCTCCATTAATAAAGGAAGTTTCCGTTAAACATTGGAGAATTGGTTTCGAAAACTCTCGGGGGTATTGTTTTTCTATTCGGAAAGCTCTCAGCAACAACTTTTATCTTTTTGGAAGGTCTCTTCTGGATTGAATTATTTTTGGAAAGCCCTCTCTGTTTGGAAGCGTGTTGTTGTCGGAAAGTTTCCTCCCAAAGAGCTCTGGTTTTTTGCTCTATTTAGTCGAGAGGAAGAAGAAGATACTGTTCAAATATTTAAGGTTTCCTAACTTAGGAAGCTGATTTAATCGAGTGTCGGGTTGACTGCCAGGCAGGGCCTATTCTGTTGCAACCCAAACCGGGCGAGCAAACCCAGCAACCTGAGGAAAGTTACTATTTTGTTCCTTATCGAGTCAACCAAGGACCAACTCAGACCCAGTCAACCTGGTCCAAGTCAACTCAGTGAGTCAACTCAAACATGGCCTGCTTATTTTTTTGCCTCGGTATACGCATCCAAGTTTATATATATTTTGGCGCGACTCGGTATTTTTTCTATGGCTGGATTATTATTTTAAAGTATTGACAAATTATTCCTTGGTCAACATATTATTTGGTACAGATACTTGCATTAGATTATATCATGGATCAATTTTACAAGGATTATTTCGGTTCGTGTTATATGGGCTAAGCCATTTCAACTGCTGTTATTATGTCTCTTTGGATGAGACATTATTATTGAAGACGAGGTGGCCTCAGTATCTTTCCTCATACCTTAATTTATTTTGACTCTCAAAAATATTGTGGCTGGGACACCATAAGAGTTGGTTGCCGGATTGGGACACCATGATGGATGAGTTTATTGAAACATATCATTTTACTTTCCCCCATTAATGTCATTTATTACTCCTACCACTTGGGAGTCGTTGTCTTGTGGAGGGACATCGTGATGGAGGAGTTTTTTTTTATTACACTTTAAAGCAATGCAGACAGACACACTACCTATAGAAGACAGAGTGTGCCCAACATCCAGCATGTGGACTAGAGTATGAAGCAATATCTTAGCTACTAGAAGTGATTATTAAGTTTTATTACACTTCAGAGCAATGCCTATAACCAACTACCTATTAGAAGATAGGAGTAAGCCCAACATCCATCATGAGGACTAGAGTATGGAGCAATGTCTTAGCGGTTAGGAGTGATTTTACTCTCACTTATCTTATGCTAGCTGGGCCTCATGAACGAGAGCACCAGGGGGAGTGTTGGAAGATATGGAGGATTGCCATTTTATACAAAAAGATTTTATACAACATTTGCAGCAAGCTGGGAGTTCATGATGTTCTCTCACCCCAAACTTGAGGGGGAGTGTCGGAAGATAGGGCCCAAACCCACACGACCAAGGTAGGCCCACATATTCAAGTGTGTTGGAAGATGGGTACGATGCCCACAGATCAAGGAGAAGGCCCATAGGCCCACATACAATAATGGCAGGATGGTAAATTATAGATGTCATTGATGTAATTAGGTTAAAGTTTCAGGGTTAAAACCTGTTACAATGTGGGACCCATCATGACTCCACAAGCTGGTGGGCCCTACCATGAGCTTGAGAGGTATCAACAAGAGTCTTCATACAAAGTGGCTCTAGCTAAGAGATAAGGAACATGTGCAGGAATTAAATAGAAGATTTGAAGATCAGGTGGGACCCACAAAGATACCACGAGTTGGTATCTATATCTACATGAATTGGAAGATCACATGGGACCCACAAGATAAGACCAAAAGCAGGCTCTCTAGATTGATTTACGTCCTTAAAGAAGGTGTTTGTAGTTGAGTTAAATTAGTCTCTAAAATAGATCATGTAATCTTATCATTATAGGCTTATCTTGGAGAGTTCTAGTTGGAATGTAATTATGAGTCCTAAAATTACTTGTACATTGACTCTATCACCTCCTCAACTATAAATAGAGGTGATTGCAACTCAGAATTCATCAAGCAAGTTTCTTATTTTTTTTCTTCTCTCTCGTGTGTAGTGTTCTCTCTCTACTCTCTTTTATTTTCCTTCTCTTCTCTCCCTACCCGAGAGCTCCTCTTTTTTTTTTTTCTTTCTCTCTCCCCTTGCTCGAGGTATTATTTATGGGATTCTAAATTCAACATGGTATAAGAGTTACCAATTTAGGATCCCCATTATGCTCTATGAAGATATGATTAAAAGTTGTTCATAGAAGGCTCCTTATGAAGCAAGATTGAAGCTCAAGAGATAAGTATTTATTTTTTATATTATTAACTTTATGCTACTGGTTTTCAGTATTAAGAGGTGGGTTAGAGATTTCCTTATGCACTTTTTCATCTTATGAAATTATGAGAATATATGCATCTTTGATTATCTTTGATTAGAAGAGATTATCAAGGCAGTTTTTGTCGGTTTGCACAATACTTTGACCGAGACCAGTGCATATTGGATTTTTTTATAAATCTGTGGGAAAAAGATTCCCAGAGAAAGAAGGATGATGTTGAGCCTTTTATGAGTCATTATGTATTAAAATTAATTACTTAGCATTTATACTAAGCATCTCCATTAACCGAGTTGGTTAAAGCCTTCCACTTGGTCATATTTTGATTACTCGATTGGAGAACTATTTTACTTGATTTGCCTATTATGGCTGAAAATAATATGAGTCACAAGAGTGACATACTCAGAATCACCACTGTACCCTTACAAACGGTATCAAATTTTATAAATTGGTCCACATCGGTTCGTCGGTTTCTTATCACATAGGACCTAGTTGGTCATCTCACCAACGGTGGACCACATATTGATGAAGATGATATATTCTATACCAAATGGTTAAAGGAGGATACATTGGTTATTAGTTGTCTTATCAATAGTATGGAAGAACATGTCTCCAATAATATTCATTTAGAGACGGCTAAACAAATTAGGGAGACATGCGCCAAGTTGTATTCAAGCTCCGATAACTTACAAAGGCCATATGATATTTTACAACTGATGCTTACCACCAAACAAGAAGACAATATACATGAATATTTGGTCAGATTTCTAGGCTTTCTTCAAGAATGGAAACTTGCCCAGCCAACCTCTACAGATATATCTGTCCAAGATAAACAGAAAGAGGCTTTGATAACTGCCATATGCCTTGCTATCATTAACCCGCATCTTGAAGTTGCTAAGACTCACCTTCTTAGCTCTTTTGTGGTTCCCACTTTTTCATATTCCAGACGCTTCTCCCTCTACTACTGAAATGTCATCCGCTATGTACTCTGGACATAGGGGAACACCATCTGACCAAGGCCGAGGCCAAGGCAGCTTTTATAGAGGATGAAGAGGAAGAGGTGGAAGGACTGGTTTTGACCAAACAGATGGGAAGGAATGCACCCATTATAAGGGATATGGACACACTAGAGACACATGCTTTCACTTTAAATAATGCTCTATATGTGGTAGATTGGGCCACTATCGTGAAAGATGTTATAAAGCTAATGAGAATAAGGCTAACCAAGCCGTAGTGAGTGATACAAAGTTAGAGCAATCTACCACAACAACTCCAAAGCATACTTTTACTGATGAAGACTATGAACTACTCCAAAAAAATGAAGACCATGACCTCCCCAAGTACTTCTTCACCAACCGCTGCTACCACCGCTTCAGGTATGTTTTTTGCCTCCTCTTCATCTTGGATAATTGACTCATGAACCTCCGAGCATCTTACAGGTAACGAACATCTTCTGTACTCAGTTTCTCCATGTCCTTAACATAAATTTGTTACCATTGCTGATGGTTCACAAACTAAAGTTCAAGGGAAATGATCCACTTCAGTTACACCATCACTTCCGCTCACTGATATCCTTTTCGTTCCTACTTTCCCTTTGAATCTTTTATTGATTAGTCAGCTCACCAAATATTTTAATTGCTCTATCACTTTCTCACCCACTTCATGTGTGTTTTAGGATCTTACAACGAAGTTGGTAATTGGTGGACGCCATGAACAAGGGGGGCTCTACTACCTGAATGTGCCACAAATAAATACTGCATCCACCTGTGACACTGAAACTAGGTTATGGCACAACCGGTTGGGACATCCGTCCACCATATCTCTTCATCAATTTTTCCTACAGTGCGATCGGACCTTCATTGTGAAGCATATCAAATGAGTAAACATCAGAGGTCTACATACTCACCTCGTCTAGAAACTAAAAGTGTCTCTCCTTTTTCATTAATTCATACTGATGTATGGGGACCCTTGAGTGTCTCCAACATTTCTCACGTGAAATATTTTATTACATTCATTGATGACTTCACTCGTACCACTTGGTTATTTTTGTTTAAATAGCATTCTGAAATACAATTGATATTTAAATCTTTTCATGCAATGGTACTCACTCAGTTTGGGCAAAAAATTAAAGTCCTTTGGTCGGATAATGCCAAAGAATACACATCCAAAGATCTTGACTCATTTTGTCAAGAAAATGGCATTATTCATCAGACATCATGTGCCTACACCCCTCAACAAAATGGTGTAGTCGAATGGAAGAACCGTCATATTCTTAAGGTAGCTCGCGGTTTACTATTTGCCATGAAAGTTCCATATTTTTATTGGCCGCATGCAGTTCTTACCGCATGTTTTCTTATAAATCGGTTACCCTTTTCCATTCTTGGTAAAAAATCTCCGTAATCTCTATTATTACTTGATGATGATCCTTTTTCATTGCCTTTGAGAGTCTTCGATTGTCAATGTTTTGTCCATATTTCCTCCCCAAAACACAGTAAACTTGATCCCAAAACTGTGAAGTATATCTTCTTAGGATACTCTCACACACAAAAGGATTATGTTTGTTACAATCCATCTCTTCAGCATTTACTTGTGTCTCGAGATGTCACATTTTTTGAAGACTCTCCATATTATTTTGATAATGCTCCTCTAGGTTTATCTTTCGTACCAGGTTCTCCTCGACCGATTGTGCCCCATACTGCAGAAACTACTCAGCCCCCAGAAATACTGGTTGACACCACACCTACTGAGTTGTCGGATCCTATCGAGGTAAGTCCATTTTCTCCGATTACTTTTGGCCTAGAATATGATACCCATCCTATTGATGTTAGGAAAGAGCCCAGATCATGCACCATGTCTTCTACTTCTCAGCCCATAACAAAATTTGTGTCTCAAAATTGTCTATCCCCTGTTTGTTGTCAATTTCTATTGACTATTTCCTCCGTACATGTACCACAGTCCTATCATGAGGCTGTCAAACATCCAGGGTGGAAGGCAGCTATGAATGAAGAAATGCAGGCTCTTTATGAAAATCAGACATGGGCTCTAGTTTCCCTTCCTTCAGATAAGAAACTTGTCGGTTGCAACTGGGTATTTAAGTTGAAACACAATCCAGATGGGTCCGTTGCTCGGTTGAAAGCTCGCCTTGTTGCTAAAGGCTATACACAAAGTTATGGCATTGATTATGAAGAAACCTTCTCTCCATATGCTAAATTAAACTTGGTGCATTTGTTATTGTTGGAAGATGGGCTCAAGCCCACGAGCCCAAGACAAGAAGCCCACACGTCAAAGGAGTGGCATATGTGTAAAATATGGTACTTTCCATAAAGATGGCATAGAAGTATAAATATGTGTTCCTTTTATGTCTTTTATTTTATCAAGTTGTAGCCCTAAGGGCATTGTAAAACTATAAATAAAGGTATTGGCTAAGAGGTAGGGCATTGAAGCACTCTCCTCTCTTTCCACAAATTTGTCCAGCCCTCATTTTTCTTTTTGATGCAACCCCCTTCTCCCTTAATCCAAACTCTCTCTTTCACGTTCTTCTTCTTCTCTTCTCCTTCTCTCTTCTTCTTCTTCTTCTTTCTTATTGATCTAAAGTTCCTTTCATGAGATCCTAAATTCTACATGGTATCAGAGCAAGGAGTTTAGGATCTCTTCATGGAGTTATTATGAAAATTGTTCAAGAAGTTGTAAAAGGAGTTCAGTCATGAAGAGATAAGTTCATGCTCTTCTTATTTACTTTTTTGTTTTGTTTCCTTCTCTTATTTACATACTCCTTTTTACTATTTTTCTTTACTTCTTGAATTTTGAGTCACATCAAGTCAAGATAAATCTTTATATGTTGTAAAGATTTATTTCTATGACTAAATTGATGTTATAATCTTGACTCCTTGTAAATAAATTACAAGAGTGATCAAGATCATTTGTTGTTTGCATCTTATTAAGATTGATGGGTGAAATTCAATTTCCTTTATGTAATTTGGATCCATCTCATTTGAGGTAGAATTCCAGCACATGTTGCTGTATCTTCTCTTACTTAAGGTTGTTCATGGGTTTGTGTTATGTTATTGGATGCCCATTATATGTTTGATGAAATTCCAGCAGTCATTTACCCTTTGTAGTTCCATTTTTTTTAACTTCAACAATTGATTTTTTTTTTTTACGTTAAAGTCTCCCATGAGCTGAAGATAAATCTCTTCCAAGTGTCTTGGTTTGTCGTTAAATCTTCTCTAAATTTTTGCCTATTGCTCGTTTGTGTTGGAGTTTGGATTAAGGCCTAATCGGTTGCATCTACTTTCTTCTCTTTGTTCTTATGAATACAATAGAAGTTGAGTGATGGCTGGATGTTATTATCACTTTCTAAAGGCACAAAATTTTTGATAATTTGGTGCTTGCCCTTGTGAAATAAATTGGTTCTTGTTCCCTTTTGATGGTGATTGATTTGGTCTACGGGTTCTTCAAATTACATTGAGTAATTGTTCTTTGAAGAAGGTCTTTTCCCTAGACCTCCATATTTTACTTGCTTCATCATGAAGATTGGATACAATAGTAATAAGAGTGATATACTCTGTATTACTACAATTCCACTTAGAGGTCTCTCCAATTACACGAGTTGGTCACAATCGATTCGGAAGGTTCTTATTACTCGTGACCTCTTGAGCCACGTTGTTAACTTTCCTCCTCCGATTGATAAAGAAGATGAGTCCTATCACAAGTGGGTTAAGGATGATAACATGGTGATAAGTTGGCTCATTAATATCATGAAAGAGCAGGTGGCCAACAATGTGGTCCACTTGGAAACCGCCAAGAACATATGGGACACTTGTGCCAAACTTTACTCAAGCACTACTTCATTACAAAAAATATATGATGTCTTACAAAACATGTTGCATACGAAACATGGAGATAATATTCACGAATTTTTGGCACGATTTCGAGGTCTACTTCAAGAATGGAAACTAGCTCAGCCATATTCCACTGATATTGTCGTTCAAGAACGACAAAGAGAAGCTTTGGCAGCAGCCATTTTCTTATCGAATATTAAACCATACCTTGAGGTGGCCAAAACTCAGCTTCTAAGTTCTTCTGCTCTTCCATCCTTCGATGATATTAGTGCTACATTACTTCGAATACCGGATCCATCCCCTCCTTCTCCTATTGATGCTCCATCGACGATGTTCTCTGGCAATCGGGGAACATATTCCTCATCCCGAGGACAGGGCAGAAATATGAGAGAGGGTCGAACTATGAGAGGGGCTGAAAATAGAGGTGGTAGAACAGGTCAGAATTCTTTCCGTACTGAGCCTCAACTTTGCACTTATTGTGACCGTCAGAACCACCTTGTGGGATCATGCTAGAAACTTCATGGCAAACCTGATTGGGCCACAACTAACCCAGTCTCGATTAACGTTGAGAAAAATGAACATAAGGCTGAATCATCATCCAAAAATGTGACTCTTACGGCTGAGAACTATGCTGCATTTCAGAAAATGAAGTCCTTCATGGAATCATCTATTCCCTCATCATCTACTGCTGCCACTACTATTGCCTCAGGTATGCTTTCTTCCTCTTCTTCCTCTTCCTCTTGGATCATCGACTCCTGGTCCTCCGAACATCTATCAGGTAACAAACACTTGTTATAGTCCTTATCTCCTTGTTATCCTCATAAATTCGTTCTTATTGCTGGTGGTACCAAAACCAAGGTCGTTGGCAAAGGTTCCTCCTCTCTTACTTCATCTATTCCCCTTCAAGATGTTTTGTTTGTTCCTCAATTTCCTTTAAATTTGCTCTCGGTTAGCCAATTGACCAAACAATTAAATTGCACTATCACCTTCTCACCATCTTCTTGTGTCTTTCAGGATCTCACTATGAAGCGGGTGATTGGTGGCGGCCATGAAAAGGGGGGTTTGTACTACTTTACTCTTCCACCATTAGCTGCATTATCGTCCACTACATCTGAGGCCCAACTTTGGCACAACCAACTTGATCATCCGTCTACCCCTTCACTTCGTTCTTTGGTTCCATCTTTAAAAGGACTTTCTAATTTCAATTGTGAGGTTTGTCAATTAAGTAAACATGTCAGAAGTACATATTCTCCTCGTCTTACAATTACAAGTACTGCTCCATTTCAGCTAATACATTCTGATGTATGGGGGCCCTTTATGTGTCTCAAATATTTCCCAAGTTACATATTTTGTCATTTTAGTTGGTGATTTTACTCGAGTGACTTGGTTATATCTATTTAAAGAGTGTTCTGAAATTCTTCCTTTGTTTAAAAATTTTCATGCTATGGTCTTAATACAATTTGGGAAGAAAATTCAAACCCTTAGATCATATAATGCTAAGGAATACATGTCTCATGACTTCAAATCATTTTGTGAGAGTAATGGGCTTATTCATCAAACATCATGTGCCTATACTCCTCAACAAAATGGTGTTGCTGAAAGAAAGAATCGTCATCTTCTTGAAGTTGCTTGGGGCTTCCTCTACTCCATGAAGGTACCCTATTTCTATTGGCCTCATGCTATACTTACAACATGTTTTCTCATTAATAGGTTACCTTCATCAGTCCTTCATCATAAAAATCCTTACTCTGTGTTATTTAATGATGAAGATCCTTTTTCTCTTCCTTTGAAAGTGTTTGGATGTACGTGTTTTGTTCATGTTACATCTCTACATAAAAATAAACTTGATCCTCGGTCTATGAAGTGCATTTATTTGGGATACTCTCGCACCCAGAAAGGTTATGTCTGTTACAATCCTACCCTTCGAAGGATGTTTATCTCTAGGTTTGTGACTTTCATTGAGGACACTCCCTTCTACTCCTCCCATGATACTCCTCCAGGATGGACTTGTCCTTCCACTACTCCTTGTCCGCTTGTGCCGTTCAATCTTGAAGTGGATCCATCCCCTGATGCACTGGCCGTAACTTCACCTGTGGAGTTGTCGGATCCACCCGAGGTAAGTCCTCCTCCTCCTATGTATGGGCCTGAATTTGATACTCGGCCTATTGCTTTAAGAAAAGAACGTCGCTCATGTACTACTTTGCATCCTATCTCAAATTTTATGTCTCACCATCGCTTGTCTTCCGCTTGTTTTTATTTTCTTGTGTCCCTTTCTTCTACTTCCATTCCGTAGTCGTATCAAGAGGCTCTGAGACATCCAGGATGGAAGGCGGCTATGGATGAAGAAATGCACGCCTAATACGAAAACCAAACCTGGTACTTAACATCACTCTTGAAAGGTAAAAGACCGATTGGTTGTCGATGGGTTTTTTCTGTGAAGCATAATTCGGATGGATATGTTGCTCATCTTAAAGCTCGACTGGTTGCTAAGGGCTATACGCAGTGCTATGGGATAGATTATGAGGAGACCCTCTCTCCTGTTGCAAAATTGAATTCGATACGCATCATCTTATCTATTGTTGCTAACTCCTCATGGCCCATCTATCAGCTGGATGTTAAAAATGCTTTTTTAAATGGTGATATCAGTGAGGAAATTTATATAGTTCAACCACCTGGTTATGTGGTTGAGGGGGAGTCAGTATACCGGTTAAAAAAGTCTTTATATGGGCTTAAGCAGCCCCCTTGGGCTTGGTTTGATAAATTTAATCAAACACTCCTACAGTTTGGTTTTCATCGGTGCTCAGTTGATCATTCCGTATATTATAAAGAAACGGTCAAAGGGAAAATACTATTGGCCACATACGTGGATGATATTATCTTAACCAGTGATGATGCTTTGAGCATACAAGAGGTGAAGCAGATGATATGTTAGTAATTCAAGACTAAAGACCTTGGTATGCTTAAATATTTTTTCGGTATAGAAGTTCTTCAATCCAAATATGGGATAATATTGTCTCAAAGGAAATATGTCTTGGATCTCCTTGAAGAAATAGGAATGAAGGGTTGTAGACCAGTTGACACACCTATGGATACAAATGTAAAATTATGTGCCACAAATGAAGAAGATATTGATATTGGCAAATATCAAAGACTTGTGGGAAAACTGATTTATCTTATAGTAACTAGGCCAGACATATCATATGTTGTAAGTGTGATGAGTCAATTCATGCACAAACCACAAATTACCCACTGGCAGGCTTTAGAGAGAATATTACATTATCTAAAAGGAGCTCCAGGAAGAGGATTGCTGTATAAAAAACATAGGCACTTCAACATAGAAGGCTTCTCAGATGCAGATTGGGCTGGATCTCCTGATGATAGAAAATCTACATCAGGATATTGTACTCTGGTTGGGAGAAACTTGGTTACATGGAAAAGTAAGAAGCAAAATGTGGTTGCAAGATCTAGCACCGAAGCAGAATACAGAGCTATGGGCCATACCGTTAGTGAACTTTTATGGATCACGACCCTTCTTACCGAACTAGGTTTTTATAAAAAGGGGTCCATGAATCTGCATTGTGATAATCAAGTTGTCATTCATATAACTTCAAATCCATTTTTTCATGAAAGAACTAAACATATTGAGGTGGATTGTCATTTTACACAGGAGAAGTTTCAAGCAGAAATAATCTTTCTCAAACATGTGTCATCTCAAGAGCAAGTAGCTGATATTCTCACTAAACCCGTTACATCTAAAATCCTATTGTTTATATGTGGCAAGCTGGGTATTTATGATGTCTTTTCTCCTCTAGCTTGAGGGGGAGTGTTGGAAGATGGGCTCAAGCCCACGAGCTCAAGACAAGAAGCCCACACGTCAAAGGAGTGGCATATGTGTAAAATATGGTACTTTCCATAAAGATGGCATAGAAGTGTAAATATGTGTTCCTTTTATGTCTTTTGTTTTATCAAGTTGTAGCCCTAAGGGCATTGTAAAACTATAAATAAAGGCATTGGCTAAGAGGTAGGGCATTGAAGCACTCTCCTCTCTTTCCACAAATTCGTCCAGCCCTCATTTTTCTTTTTGACGCAACCCTCTTCTCCCTTAATCCAAACTCTCTCCTTTCACGTTCTTATTCTTCTCTTCTCCTTCTCTCTTCTTCTTCTTCTTCTTTCTTGTTGATCTAAAGTTCCTTTCATGAGATCCTAAATTCTACAGTTATTATCTTTGGCAGCTAACTCTTCCTAGTAGGTCTATCAACTTGATGTAAAAATGATTTTTTGAATGGGGATATAAAGGAGGAGATTTATATGCATCAACCACCTGAGTATGTGGTTGAGGGGGAGTCCGTATGTCGACTACAAAAATCTATTTATTATCTCAAATAGTCGCCTCGTGCATGGTTTAAAATTTTTAGCCAAGCACTCATATGGGCTAGATATCACATATGGTTTGGAGATCACTCTGTCTTTATTAAAGATACACCGAAGGGAAAGGTAATTCTAGCCGTATATGTTGATGACATTATTATAACTGGCAATGATCCCGAAGGCCTCCAAAAGATAAAAGAAAGGATATGTACTGAATTCAAGACAAAAGATCTCGGACTGCTCAAATATTTTTTGGGTATTGAAATACTACAATCCAGACATGGAATTATATTATCTCAAAAGAAGTGTCCTTGACCTACTGGAGGAGACCGGAATGCTGGGAAGTAGACTAGCAGAAACTCCTATGGGCTCGAATACAAAATTATGTGCAGGTATTGGAGAAGAAGTAGATGTCAAAAAATATCAAAGATTGGTAGGAAGACTTATCTCTATGTAACGAAGTCAGATATTTCATATGCAGTCAGTGTGGTAAGTCAATATATGCACAAACCACAACTCAGTTATTGGCAAGCACTAGAACGGATATTACGATGTCTGAAAGGAGCACCAGGAAGAGGACTCCTCTATAAAATTATGGACACTTCAACATCGAAGGATTCTCAGATGTAGACTGAGCCGGATCCCCGGATGATAGAAAATCTACTTCGGGATATTGTACGATGGTTGGAGGAAACTTGGTTACATGGATGAGCAAGAAAAAGAATGTAGTTGCAAGGTCTAGTGCAGAAGCAAAATATAGAGCCATGACACACATAGTCAGTGAACTCCTATGGATCATATCTCTCCTAACTGAACTGGGTTTTTACAAAGAAACTCCTATGAATCTATATTGCGATAATCAGGGTGTAATTCACATCACATCAAATCTAATCTTCCATGAGATAGAAAAGCATATAGAAATAGACTGCCATTTCATACGAGAAAAATCCACTGCCGACATCTTATCTCTCCTGCATGTATCTTCATAGAACCAGGTTGCAAACATTCTCACCAAACTAGTCACTCACAAAATTTTGTCCAACATTTGCAGCAAACTAAGCATCTTCGATGTTTTCTCACCCCCAACTTGAAGGGGAGTGTTACAATGTGGGACCCACTATGGCCCCAAAAGTTGTTGGGACCCACCATGAGCTCGAGAGGTGTCAACAAGAATCCTCAAACAAAGTAGCTCTAGCTAAGAGATAAGGAACATGTGTAGGAATTAAGTAGAAGATTTGAAGATCACGTGGGACCCACAAGATAAGACCAAAAGCAGGCTCCCTAGCTTCATTCACGTCCTTAAAGAAGGTGTTTTTAGTTGAGTTAAATTAGTCTCTTAAATAGATCATGTAATCTTATCATGATAGGCTTATCTTGGAGAGTTCTAGTTGGAATGTAATTAGGAGTCCTAAAATTACTTGTACGTGGACTCTATCACCTCCTCAACTATAAATAGAGGTGATTGCAACTCAGAATTCTTCAAACAAGTTTCTTATTTTTTTTCTTCTCTCTTGTGTGAAGTATTCTCTCACTACTCTCTTTTATTTTCCTTCTCTGCTCTCTCTACCCGAGAGCTCTTCTCTTTTTCTTTTTTTTCTTTCTCTCTCCCCTTGCTCGAGGTATTATTCATGGGATCCTAAATTCAACAAAACCCTAAACCTTAAGTTCAGGGGTATTATTGTAACACAATAGTTTCATTAATCTATAAATAGAGGTTCAGGGGGAGGGTTAGGACATCAAGTCCATAACCTCTTCTTTGCTCTGGTTTTCTCCCAATGATTCCCTTTCCCTTTTTCTCCATGAGCTAAATTCATGGAGTCCTGAAAATCAACAAGTATAATAGCAAGTTGACTGTGAGAAGAAACATGCGTAAGACATATAATTCCTGCTTGTAGTTTTCTTTAACAAAGTGACAATCCATTTCAATATACTTATTTCTCTCTTGAAATACTGGGTTAGAGGCAAGGTGGATTGCAATTTGACAATCACAGTGGAGTTTCATCGATCCTTCGTTGTTGAAACCCAATTCTGCTAAGAGGGATTTAACCCATTAGAGTTCACTTACAACATGTGTCATAGCTCTATATTCAGCTTCGACACTGAATGTTGCAACTAGATTTTGTTTTTTACTTTTTCAGGTCACCAGTTTGCCCCTAACTAGAGTACAATATCCTAAAGTGAACTTTCTATCATTTGGAGATCCAACCCAATCTGCATTAGTGAAGCCTTCAATTTTGAGGTGTCCATGGCATTTGTATAGAAGTCCTTGTTCTAGAGACTTTTTTAAATATCTAAGAATTCTTTCTAATGAATGCCAATGAGAAATTTGGGGTTTGTGCATGTATTGACTGAACCACACTGATCACAAAGAAAATATCCGGTCTCGTCACAGTAGGATAATCAACTTTCCAACTAACCTTTGATACTTTCCCACTTAAACATCCTCTCCAAAACTAGCACATAATTTTGTATTTGTATCCATTATCTACAGGACAACATTCCATCATTCTTGTGTCTCTAAGTAAGTCAAGTACATATTTCTTTAGTGATAGAATAATGTCATGCCTAGATTGAAAAACTTATTTGAATTTAGGACCCCGTGCTTGAAACCTTGAGCAAGATGAGAGAGGGAAAAGAGAAGGGAGAGAAGAGAAAAAGACCAAAGAGAGATAGAGAGAAAGAGATAGAGAGAGAGCTTGGGTAGAGAGGAGAGAAGAGAGAGAAAAGAGACTTTAGGTTAGAGAGAGATTCTTCCACGAATTGATAAGAGGAGAACTTGATTGAATCCTTCAACCAAGATCCCAATTTATGCTATTTCCATTAAATATTTAGCGAAACTCCTCAATCAATTAGGACCCCTAATATCCCTATTTACATCAATCATGATTAATTAAATTACATCAATCAAGGGAAGATAAATCAATTACATTAATCAAGGAAGATTGCCAAATCTTCCCACTCATGTGATGATGATTCCACCTTGTGTGATGACTCATCATGCTACCTCATGTAGTGACTCAACATGCCAGCTCGTATGGTCATGGTGGGTTTTGTTTCACCTTGTAATACTCCCTCTCAAGCTGGGGGTGAGAAAACATCCTAGATGCCCAGCTTGCTGCAGATGGTAGACAAGATCTTATGAGTGATTGGTTTTGTGAGAATATCTGCAACTTGCCCTTGTGAAGATATATGTTTGAGAGTGTTGAATATATGGAAAAGAGAAATACTTCATTGACTTATCATAATCAGAGTACATGAATTTATAATAGAGGAAGGTAGTTGAGTCCAATTATAATAAAAACTACATTTATCCCAATTACATCCAAACTCTAACACTTAAAAAGATAACTCCTAGCATAATTAAATAACCCAAAATAAATAGAAAATTAACATGAATAAAATACTTTTAAATCGAAACTCTTTTGTAGGTCCATATCTTATGGGCTTGGGCCCATCTTCCAATATTTTTAGGTATGTGGGCCTTCCTTGGTCGTGTGGGCTTGAGCCCATCTTCTGTGGATGATCTTATGGGCTTGCCATCTTATAATACTCTTAGTTATATGGGCCTTCCTTGGTCGTGTGGGCTTGGGCCCATCTTCCAAGACTCCCCCTCAAGCTGGGGGTGAAAGAACGTCATGAACTCCCAACTTGTTGCAAATGATGTATATAATTCTTTTGTATAAAATGACAGTCATCCATAATCTTCCAACACTCCCCCTCACTCTGGTGCTCTCGTTCATGAGGCCTAGCTGGTATAAGATAAGTGAGAGTAAAATCACTTCAAGCCGTATGACATTACTTCATAATCCAGTCAAGTAACTCATGATGGATGTTTGACACACTCCTATCTTTTGTAGGTAGTGTCACTCCTATTAATGTAGGTAGTGGGTCTATCTATACACTATTCGGAAGTATAATAAAAAAAATTCCTCCATCACCGTGTCTCTCCACAAGACAATGACTCTTAAGTGGTAGGAGTAATAAATGCAAATTCATGGGGTATAACATAGAGTTAGTAATAAACTCTTCCATCATAGTGAAATAACATAGATGTCTTTACAGGTAGTGGATGTAGTAATAAACTCCTCCGTCATGGTGATGTAACATATACTGAGGCCACCTCTTCTTCAATAATAATGTCCCATCCAAAGAGACATAATAGTTGTAGTTGAAATAGGCTTGGGCCCATATAACACAACCATCTTCCAACACATATAACACGAACCAAAATAATAAACCTTATAAAATGACCCATGAAATACTCCAATGCAAGTATTTGTACCAAATAATATATTGACCAAGGAATAAGCTGCCAATACTTCAAAATAATAATCCAACCATGAAAAAATACCGAGTCGCTCCAAGTCAAATAGTAGACCAATATATCCGAGTCGTGGAAGAAATATGTATAAAACTAGGGCACGTATACTGAGGCAAAAAGTGAGTGGGACATGTCTGAGTTGACCTAGACCTGGTTGACTCAGTCCGAGTTGGTCTGACCCGTTGGATGAGCGGACAGAATGAGTTTTGGCACCCGCCCGTTGGGTTAACTCAGCCTAGTCCAGATTGAGCAGAATAGGCCCGGCCCGACGTTGGATCAAATAAGTTTCCTTAACATTGGAAACAATTTAAATCGATAGTCGTCTTCCTCCCCGCTTCCAAATAGAGCGAAAAACTAGTCATCGTCTTCCTCACGGTGTCGAACAGAGAGGGAGACCAGAGATGGCAACCCGATTGATTTTCGACAGTAAAGGATCCGTCAGAATAACTCGAAAGAACAGCAGATAGCTTGACAATAATTAGGTGGGATCAGTGGTCGTTGTCTTCGTCGGCGCTGAATCTTCTTTTTCTTCTTCTTCGGCAACAATGCCAAACAACAGTCTTCTTCTTCAGCAACGGTGCCAAACTGTGCAAATTCAAACCGAAAAATTTAATCGCAAGTCTTCTTCTTCTTCTTCTTCTTCTTCTTCTTCGGCAACGACGCCGAACAACTCGGCAAATGTACTTCTTCTTCTCCCCATCACCGAAAGACTCTAAGACTCAGTATGCTGGTTCGCTGGTTCGAATCAACACCTATCTTCTCGGCTAAGAAAATAATCCATTGCCCAGAAACAAAAAAAAAACTCACAGAGTCGTCTTATCCGAGCGGTTCGGAATAGAGAGGTTGTCAGCGGAATAGCCAGCTCTCTGTCTTCCTAGCCGACAACGCCGAACAGAGCGGCTCCAATCAATCTCCACCGCTACAGACAAGTCTTGAAAGATACACCCCCTCCGAAGTCTCGAGGTAGAACTGACAACCACGGCAATGTTCGGCAAAAATGAAGTCGGCAACAAGTAAAAACCTTGATCCGAATTAGTAGCAGAATTCTTGCCACTAGAAAAGCAGTATAGAGCAGAAAAAAATAAAACGACTAACGGGTGTAGGGACGAAAACAAAACTAACACAAACCTAAACCACTAAAGGTAATAGATCATGGAAAAGATCTCATTATCTATGTGGGTTGACAGAGTAAACTCACAGAACCTGCTCTGATACCATATTGAATATATGAAAAAGAGAAATACTTCATTGACTTATCATAGTCAGAGTACATGAACCTCTATTTATAATAGAGGAAGGTAGTAGAGTCCAATTACAATAAAACTACTTTTGTCCCAATTACACCCAAACACTAGCATAATTAAATAACCCAAAATAAATAGAAGATTAATATGACTAAAATACCTTTAAACTAAAACTCTTCTATGGGTCCATATCTTATGGGCATGGGCCCATCTTCCAATATTCTTAGGTATGTAGGCCTTCCTTGATCGTGTGGGCTTGAGCCCATCTTCTATGGATCCATATCTTATAAGCTTGGGCCCATCTTCCAACGCTCTTAGATATGTGGGCTTGGACCCATCTTCCAACAGAGAGAACCAGCTTGGAATTTCTCTCGTATAAAATGACAGTCTACCTCAATGTGCTTTGTTCTCTCATGGAAGACCGGATTTTAGGTAATATGTATCACCGCCTGATTATTGCAATATAGATTCATAAGAGCTTCTTTATAGAATCCCAGTTCAGTGAGAAGGGATCTGATCCATAAAAGGTCACTAATTGTGTGTGCCATGGCCTTGTATTCTGCTTTTGCGTTGAACCTTGCAACTATATTCTGCTTCTTGCTTCTCCATATAACCAAGTTCCCTCCAACCATTGTACAATATCTCGAAGTAGATTTTTTGTCAACAAGGGATCTGGCCTGGTCAGTATTTGAAAACCCTCCTATGTTGAAGTGACCATGATTCGTATAGAGAAGCCCTCTTCCTAAAGCTCATTTCAAGTTTTATTTTAGTTTTTAAAATTCTTATTTGTTGGTACATGTTTTATAACTTCTATTTATTGTAATAAAAAATAAATTTTATATATTAACTAATAAAAATCACATTCTAATATATTTAACACATAGAATTATTGATTTAAGATATTTTTAAATTTTAATAAAATTGGAAAAAAATATTTTAAGTCTTTCAAAAATCTTTTTTATCGGTACATATTTTATTACTTTTTATTTATTTTAATAAAATAAAAAAAATTATAATAACTTATTTAAAAATCATATTCTAATAACACCTTTCATTATCAATTTAAGATATTTTCAAATTTTAAAATTATTTTATAAAAATATTTTATTTTAAAAAATATTATTTATCAGTGCACGTTTTATTGCTTTTTATTTATTGTAATAAAATATTAAATTTATATTAATTATAAAAAATTCAATTTTATTTTATTTTCACCTTTAATTATTGATTGAAGATATTTTATAATTTAAAAAATATTTTATTTTTTTAAAATCAAATTTATTGACACACGTTTCATTACCTTCTTTTTATAGTAATAAAATATAATATTTCTATTTTAATAGTAAAAAAATTTACTTTTAATTTGATTAACACCTTTTAGATATTTTCTAAATAAAAAGTTATTTAAAAAATTATTTTAGTATTTTAAAATATTTTTTGTCTAAATGTGTTTAATTTCATTTTATTCAAAACAATCTTTTTCTAATGTAATTAACACATTTCATTATCAATTTAAGATATTTTCTAACTGAATAAATATATTATAAAATATTATTTTATTTTTAAAAAACCTTATTTATTGGTACACATTTTATTACTTTTTATTTATAATAATAAAATATAAAAATTAGTATATTAATTAATTAAAAATCTTCTTCTAAACTGTTTAACACATTTCATTATCAATTTAAGATATTTTTTAATTTATATATTTTTTAAAAAATCTAATTTGTTGTTACATGTGTCATTATCTTATATTTATTGAAATAAAATATAAAATATTTAGATTAATTATTAAAAAATCTTCAAATCTGATTAACACATTTTAAAATTTTAAAAGTATTTTGGAAAAATATATTTTAATATTTAAAATATTTTTTTTAGTATACATTTTGTTATCTTATATTTGTTATAGTAAAATATAAAATTTATATTTTAATTAGTAAAATAATATAAAGCATGGCGATACGTCCAAGGAAGGTGGAAGATGGTCTCAAGCCCACACACCAAGGAGAAAGTCCAAACATCCAAGAGTGGTGGCTTGATGGTAAATAAAATGTCATCTCATAAATATGACACTGATTTAATTAGTTTATGTTTCTTGTCTTTTTTTTCACTCTTCTAGAGTGAAGAGCATAATTATAGTATTAGACCTTTATTCATTTATAAATAAAGTTGCTATGGGACGGTTAGGACACAAGTCCATAACTTCATTCTTCCTCTTGTTTTCTCCCCAACATGCCTTCTATCTTTTTCCCCATGGTGTAATCCATCTTTTTCTCCATGGTGTAATCCAAGGAGTACTGAAAGTCAATATGATATAAGAGTATTGATTTTCAGGGCTCGTAACTATGGTGTTTTAGGATTTCAATTATTTTTCCTGCTGAGGGTGGTTTTTGCAAGTCTGGTTTCTTTCTCTTTGGCCATCTTCTTTTGTCTCTTTGTAGTAACGCAAGAGGCAATCATGGCTTTGCGTTGCTTCTGTTACTGATGGAAGTAGCTGTGAATCAGTACTTTAATTAAAGATGTGAGTTAATGACTGATCAAGTTTGCAGTGATGGTTTTGATCACAAATTCCTTAATGCTGGAATTTTTGGCCCGGGCCGGAATGCGGCCCCATGCTGCTGCCTGCGGCAACTCAGGCAGCCATGCTTGTTAGAATAAATACGCTTCTCCAAGGTTACTTGGGTATCCGATTCGAGATCATGGAAGCTAATACCAGCCTTCTCAACAATCAGATTACTCCTTGCCTCCCAGTCAGTGGCACATTATGGCTTCCAGTGATCTGGTCCCTCTGTCCTACATTGACGGAATTCTCACCGGAATGCCCAACTCCAAGGCTGTTACAGTGGATGGAAAGCGGGTGGATGCCGCCGAGATGTTTTTGGCTGGCTGAACACCACAATGGATTCTTCGAGTTGCAGCCAAAGGAAGGTCTTCTGCTTGTTGAAGGAATTGACGTGGGATCTGGCTTGGTATCCATGGTTTTGTTCGAGGTGAATCTTCTGGCGGTGCTCTTCGAAGTCTTGTTTGCGATTTTCTGTGAGGTGATGATTGGGAAGCCAGAGGTCACTGACCATTTGACCCACAATTTGAAGCCGCATCCGAGACACATTTAGGCAGCGGCTCCGCCCTCTGCAAGTACAATTACACGTACGTGTACTCGTGCACGCCGGATATGTTAGCGACGGAGATGGTGACCTTCGAGTCCGGCAGCAGATGCGGCAGATAGCATCACCATATCGATGGTAATCTGTTTGTTTCCTCTGTCAGCCAGCAAATAACTTACGCACTACTGGCTGACTGATCTCTCTTTCTGCAAATAACTTCGGCGACAAACTTGCCATCGATGTCTTCAATGGAACTTGCCATCACCGTTGTCTTCGTTAGCTATCAACTATGTTCGGAAAGATCATGACTCAATGCCACAGAATCGTTGCTCTCAATCAGTGGAAACTATCTTCGGAAGGTTCACATTGCTTCTCTGTTCTGCGGTAGTTTCATTCGTCTGCTCTAATTTTGTTCGTTAATCTGGAAAATAATTTTGAGTTATCTGCGTTACTGTTTAATCATCTCTCTGCGGATTGATTTATTTCAGGAATTCCATCGCTAGCATCGTGAGGAAGACATTAGATAGTTTCTATTTCTACTTCTCCGAGATTTTCTGCTATCTTCGAAAGTTTATTTTCATAGTTGTCATCGTTATCAGCTAGATCGTTGCTGCTGGTTTGTTGGAAAATCCTCCTTCGTTGGGTCGTATCCTTGCGGCATCATTGGTTTTCTATTCCCAGTGTTGTTTCTTATCTCAGAAAATCCTCTGGCTCGTCTTTATCGCCAGCTTGGCTGCCGCTTCAGGAGGACGAATACAACTTCTGATTGCATCCGTCGAGTTTAAATTTTATTTGCTACTGTTATTGCTCGCTGCTATATTTTTTACTCATTTCGCTACAGGCGAGCCGCACCATACTCTGCTGAGTCAACTTGGACCTGAGCGTTTCAGTTCCGCCCGTGCTAACTTAAGCCATTTCTTGAGTTAACTCAAGTCAACTCAAACCGAGTCAGCCAACTATACTATTTGCTGTTTTGGCAGGGTTAATGGAGTCAACTGAGTCCAGGTCAGCCTGATTCGGCCATCTCAACCTGATTTCTTGACTCGGCCTGACGCATTTATTGACTTAGATTATTGTCTTGGATAATTGATAGCTTATTACTAGGCCAACGTATTATTTAGTGTACAACTTTCTCATGGATTCTCTATGGATTATTTTATTTGTCATTATTAAGGATTTTTCATTATGTGGTACGTATTATTTGGGCATTGGCCAATATCCGTTGCTTCTATTGTGTATCTTTGACTGAGACATTATTATTGAAGAACTTATTGGTTGCTAAATATTGTTATCAATAGTTATTTTGATGAAGAAAAAAAAGCACATGGTGGCCCCAACATATTATTTTCCGGTGAATCCCCATTACCCTCTTATTATTTGTTAAGATTACTTCTGAGCAATACCGATAGACCCACACTTACAAAAGATAGGAGTGTGCTAAACATCCAATGAGAGTCAAGTCTATTATTCACCCAAGAGTATTTTTTGAGTTACCCTTAGAAAATGAGTAGACTTTGTGCCCCATAGTTGGGCTACTTTTTCGCCTTTGAAATTGAACGAAGAGTATTTTAGACTATGACCATTTTGACTGGAGTATGGAGCTTTGTCATACGGTTAGGAGTGACTTTTCTTCTCTGACTTTTATATTATGCTAACCGGGTCTCTTGGTAAAGACCAAAGAGATTACCAGTTTGAGGGGGAGTGTTGGAAGACATGATGAACTACTATTTTATATGGAAAAACCTATCCACTATTTGCAGGAAGTTGGGCATTCATGATATTCTATCACCCCTAATTTGAAGGAGAGTGTTAGAAGATGACCTCAAGGCCACACGACCAAGGAAGACCCACCTATCCAAAAGAGGTGTGTTAGAAGATGGGCTCAAGCCCACACGACCAAGGAATATCCACATGTCCAAGAGAGGTAGAAGATGGACTCAAGCCCATAGACCAAGGAAAAGGACCACACATCCAAGAGTGGCGGCATGATGATAAATAGAGAGTTATCTAAAAAAGATGACACTAATATAATTAGTTTAATTTTCTTTGTCTCTTCTTCACTCTTCTAGGGTGAAGGGCATAATTATAATATTGGACCTTTATTCATTTATAAATAGAGCTTCAGGGGGAGAGTTAAGACACAAGTCCATAACCTCATTCTTCCTCCTGTTTTCTCCCCAACATGCCTTCTCTCTTTTTCTCTATGGTGTAATCCATGGAATCCAGAAAAATTAACAGGTTGTCACTAATCCCTTGGTCAAGATGCCTATAAAATTTGTTCACCCTTGAATGGATAAAGACCGCAGTATGATCAACTAATCACTATGACAATGAATTGTATCCCTCCTACAAATGAAGAGGTGGTGCACATGGTAATTAGCCATGGATTAACTAAGGCTTCATCCTTCCCAATCTTACCTTCTTATTGCTTCCTTTTACACTCAATGCCAATCAAAGAAGAAACCTCTTCTAGGCACGTCTCCAAATTTAAGCTCCCCTATGAAACCCTCCTCATACAACCATCACCTTCTATTCTCCATTGCCAAATTTGTTAGAAGTTAAATCAACCAAACTACTCCTGCTCCTCACAAAACAACCTCTCAAGCAAAAACCCTTTCTCTACAATGATAACCTTAGTGCTACTTTCCTTATAACTAATCTTCTCCACCACTCTCATGGTAAACACACTGATTATTATTTTTTTCAAGAACGTCTCATTGTTGTTTATCATCTTCCATCTCCCCTATTATAAATAGAGGAAAGAGACATCTTGTGTATCTTCACATGGTTTTATTGGCTTTGTTGCATATCATCTTTTTGCCTATGATGATGATAAGTTGTAGTGCTTTCTATAGTTTTCTTACCTTCTTTCTGTATCCTCAGCTTCTCTTCTAGTTCTCGGTGAAGCAAAGCATTTTTTTTTTTCATATTTTGGTACATGCAACTAACCCTTACAAGAAATTTATTCTCTCCACTCTATTTTCATATAATTTTGTGTTGGTGATAGAAAATTTCTAGCTAGATGTATCGATATAAGCTAGGCAAGGAGATAAACTGAGGTTGAATCTCCCTTATCCTGAATTCAACTTGAGATGTAGTATAAAGAAGAGTAATTGGCAAATAAATGATGCTAAATTTGAAAGTAATTGAGATGTAAAAGATCATAATGTGCAGCCAACACTGAAGATTTCGTGTTTTTTGAATGAATATACAACCATTCACTATTGCTGCTTAGTAGCTTCAATAGAAGCAACACTTATTATAGAGATAATTCACTTAAGAAGATATTTTACAACACCAGGGATATGAACAGTCATGAAGTAAGTGTCCCAGTTGATATCTTGGATTCTATAGTACATCAACCTTTCTGAATCTTCACTCATGCGTAACCATTCTGAGTTTGAATCATCAAATCTGTTACATACACAGTCGACTATTACCATCATGTATCTTGTTTGTTCAAGACCAAATAAAGGACATGAATGAATGGATTAAATATTGCAAGGAGCAACTAAAATACAAAAAAAACAACAACAATAACAACAACAACGACGACAAAACATGTAATTGTTACAAGGGGCTCCATACCTCACTTTTGTCGAATAGCCATTAGTAGTTTACATTTGAAAAAAAGTATATTAATGTTATATTAAGTGTCTACTTGCTAACAAAGGTAAAATTGTCATAATTAAGAATATAAGCAAGTACTTCAACCAATCTGATGCTCTATGAGTGCTACTAAAAAATAGAGAGATAAATTAAAGATATGTGTAATCTAGCTAATGTGTAAAGAAAATCTAGCCATGACTTTTAACCAATTGAATTAGCTATTGGGTAAGCAGCATGTCGAATTTACTTTAATAACTATCAAAATCTTAAAATGTTCAAAAGAGGGAAGAAATAATTTAAATCAATTCAACATTCAAAATTTGGAGCATCAACAAATACCCATAACTACTATATGTTAAGTAATAGTCATACATAGATTAGTGAGTACAAATATCTTAGGTTTGCTAGTTGGAAAATAGGTTTTTTAACTTGGCTAGTCATTTTCAGATCAGATTAGAGTCAAATTCACATGGTATCAACTATACATGGTCTAATATAAATTTATTTACTATACCATATTTTTATATTTTTTTTACTTAATTCTATTACTTCCAGTGGTAAAATGGAGATAATGATATTACTGTAAATATGATAAAGTAAATAGTTTTTTTTGTAAATAGTTAAAAATTGGGTGACAACAAAAGTTAACCATTGAGTCTAGGCTCTTTTCTCTCATATACAAACTAAATCTTAATCTATTTACTAAAAAGTCAATTTACGTACAATTAAATTGAAACTTTAAATGTTATGCGCTTTATGCTGCTAAGCAAAACTTATGAATGATCATTTTTCCCAAATCGGTTTAAGAAGATCACTAAATTAGGATGCTAAACCAAATGAACCAAGTGTCAAATATTTTCTTGAACCTATTATTCAACATTTTATAGGGTTCACGATTGCCACAGGCAAAAAATAATCATATGAGATAAGGGATGGTTCCAACTATTATATATGTCAGATAATCTCATCTATTTTCTTCTCATGTGGCCATTCTTTAACTCAATTACGTGGTTTCAATATTATAACCAAGTTCAGACTAAAGTGGTACTAGTTAATAGAACTATTTGTCATTATTGAAAAATATACAAATTAATAGCTACCAAATTTACATTTAGTTAAAATAGAACTATTTGTCATTAGTTGTCATTACTAAGTTGCTATTTGTTTACATATGGCAAACTTCTTTTTCTTTTTCGAAATACTTGTTAATAGAATTAACTACATTGACAGAAACATAGAACTCAAGATTAGTTTTGGCTTGAAGAAGATAAAAAAGACTTGGGTGGGGGGGGGTGGTGGTGGGTGTTGTTATGTGGCAAACCTTCCTTTGAAGAAGACGTAAGGCTTGTATAACCAGGCAGCCCGCATGGCGTAGTTGTACTTTTTGTTGAGCTTGTTGTATTGGTAACTAAAAAGATGACACATAGCTCGATTGACAATGCGGAAACCCTAAAAGAAACCGGAAAAAAAACACACATTGAGAAGTCTGGCAAAATAGTAATTCTTTCTTATCGAAACCTATGTTACACAAGCAGTTGCCATCAATTATGATTATCTATACCTGTAATGGCAGCTTGTAATGTAAATTCATGTATGTGTGGAAACTGGACATAGTGGTCTTCAATGCAATCTTGCAAACCTTGATTGCTTGTCCATCATTTCCAATGAGTGGCTGTTTTGAGAAATACTGGTAGCACCATTCTCTGAAGTGGAAGTAAGTTGGAGGATTCCTCATGGATGAGCACAAATGGAAAACATTCTCTGTTGATTTGCGAAAGTGGGCAGCTGAAAGCAGAATCATAGCATTCACCGCCATATCTCCAGGGATCTGTCAAAAGTTGAAGTTCCCATAAGCTAATACCCAACACGGCGGCCAAACTACATCTATTAGGTTTTTGCCTTACCACATCCAGAATTGTTGTCGGGTCTGCTATGAAGCATTTGAGCTTTCCCAGAGCATAGCTCACAAGTATGCTGTCGATAGTTCTGCATTGAGAAAACTCATAATGTTAAAAAATCATATGTGTCATTCTTGTAATAAGCTCGACGATATTCACTCTATAAAGAACTATTTTCTAATTTTGAATTTAAGGAGTACTTGCTTTTTTATTATTATCTTATTTTTGCTAACTATTTTTAGGAATGGGGTTCTAAACAGAGTAATACTGATGATAGGGCAATCATAACTCTTAAAATAAACGAAATAAGACAGGAATTAGTAACGAAATCTTGGACTAACTTCATTTTACCTAGTGTTTTCAATCCATCCAGGAAATGGTTCCATGTATGTGCTTGTCACAATGGTTGGTCTCACAATAACAAGAGGCATATTATCCCTCAGGTGCCCAAGTAGCATCTCTGCCATTGCCTTGGTAAAAACATAGGTGTTTGGCCAACCAAACGTTCTAGCCCTGAAAAATGGAGCTCCAAATATATCAGCAATTTACATTCAAACAAAAGGAAGGAGTTTTTCTTCTTCCCTTATTGAATCATATTTTTTTTTTTAAGAAAAAGAAAAGATCAGAAGAAAAGACAAGTTTTTCCACCACAGGAATTAGAACTAGCAAGCTACCAGTTTGATGGCTTCAAATGTTGGTGTCTCCTGCTGATAAACATGTTAGAAATCCTGTTCATCTTCATTAACCCCAGTATGAGAGGTTATTAGCATTTTTAGTGTTTTCCCTCACACAGCTTATAACTTCTTGAATATAATAAGCTCATAGTTATTGAAGTATTAAGCACCTTTGCAAACCCAGTTCCTTCATAGCAATTGCACTTCTTTCTTCAGTGATTCCTTTGTCATGCAATTCTTTCAATTTGGTCTCGACTAGTTTCAGCTCTCCGTACATGTCTACAGTTGATGTTCCATTAAGTGCTTCACCCATGCCAAACGATTTCTCCGGTATGACTCCATCCTTCTCCCCTGCAACAAAAGCTTCAAACACAGAAGCATAACCAGATCAATTTTCGCCTTCTGAGTGATAGAAAGAAAAAGAGACAGTATAATAAATATGCATTTACCAGTTGAAACATGGAGAAGAATCCCTAGTTTCACACATTTCTTTGCAAACTCTACAACATGCTTGGCACCAAAGGTATTGGTACTCAGAGCAACATCATACCTACACAAAATACGTCCAAGATAGTAATAATTAGCTTCCCTTTTTTTTTTTCTTTCCTCTCTTTGTTTCTAACTCTTCTCTACCTTTCATCAAACTTGGTATTTGCTGCGGAGTTTACAATCACATCAAGCTCATTGTACAGTTCTTCCCTAATAGCAGCGTTATCGATCCCCATATTCATCTGGGAAATATTCCCAGGAATGGGTCTCACTTTGCTTGAAATGAATGAGCTAAAGCTTGAACCATGCACCTCCCTTAGCACTTTAAAAAGATCCATACTGAGTACCTGCAAAGTGGAAAAAAAAAAAAAAATTAATTCCACAAGGAAGGGTCTCTTGGAAGATAAAAATAGCCCAGAAAGAAGAACAACTCCGTTCTTACTTCAGTTTCCAACCGACGTGCTGCTGCAACATTATCGGGAGCTCGTAGCAGAAGATAGATCCTTTCCACATGAGGCTGAATCCTGAGCACCTTCTCTACAAAAACTACACGACAAACATGTCAAATGAAGGTTTCCCAGAAGTAAACTTTGCAAGAATTCAACAAAACTTCTGTAGCAGAAGGAGAAGTTACTCTTAGCCAGATAGCCAGTGGAACCAATAACCAGTATGCTCTTGCCATGCAAGAACTCAGCAATCCTGTTGCACTCCATGAGAAGACAATAAAAGAAAATAAAGTGCACTCAGGTTACTGTCTTGCAAAATGTGTTCAATCTGCCATTTTCCGATGCGTCAATCTGCCCTTTTAAAAGGACCAGAAATGGAAATTGAAGTTTTATTAGGGCACCTAACCCAACTAACTAATCAGACAGAAAACCACCGACCTGCAATATTTAAGATTTTTTTCAATCTTTAGGACCAGATCACGGACACGTTTGCAAGAATAAGTTTCAAAGAGACTCGGGGGTTGAGTCAATTGAGTTAAAAACCAGCAAATTGACTCATCACAATTCACAATATAGCATTTGTACTACACCTATCTTCTCTCCACCGTTGACATATAATTTTAAGATTAAATATGCATTATATAATTTATGGCTACTAAATAATGATTTATGTTAACTTTTGAAAAAAAAATCTTGTTAAAAAATAATGAAAAATAAAATTTGAGAATGAATAAAAATTGATAAAAAAATGAATTTAAATCAATAACTTAAGAACTAACCTAGCTATTTAATCATTTCCAAAAGAAAATATTTGATGCTCTATATGCCCAAAGTCTTAGTGATGTTTTTTTAGTTTGATTACTGAAAAAAATATGATATAAACAAGAGAATGAATAACTTTTTATAATATAACTAAACAAATAACTAATAAAAATAAACATGGTTAGTACAATAATAAGTAATTTAATATATAATTAAAATATATTAATATATTAATTAATTAAATAATTACTTGTGACAATTAATTGTGCACTAATTAATTATAAAAAATATATAAATAAAAAGTAAAAAAAATATATATATATATATATATATAATATTATTTTATTAATAACATAAGATATATTTTATCATAAAAATAGAATAATTAAACAAAAATACTTGATCAAATGTTTACTTTAATAATATTTTAATTATCACTTTTAAATCACTAATTTAATGCAGTAATAAAAATAAATAGAATAAATAAATAAATATTTTATTTGATTAATAACATAAAATAAATTTTTACGTAATATATATTAATAACACATGGGGCATTGGGCGTTGGGCCATACACCGATAAGATATAACATCACCGTACAGTATTGTATTAAAACAACATGGATAGGTGACAACTTGATTGGCTGATTGGGCCTTGAGCTAATGATCCTGAACATGTTCTTATTTCACTTCTTTTTATATTATAAATTAGCTCAACTTTTATGAGAGATTTGCGATTCTTTTGAAGCGATAACGATGACATAAATAGATTTTTTGCATTATAACTTTATAGAATTGTAAATTAAAGAGAAAATGCAATAAACTCAAATTTTTAACTCATCCGAGGGGAAAATTTGTAATTGAAAGAGAAATCAATAAACCCAAAATTTATAGGTTGTACTCAAAATTATTGATATCAAAATTTTCATATGTCCATTTCATATGTCATATTCATATTATCTTCCAATTTAAGGTGTAGAAGACACCGTCCGCAAAAAAAAAATATAAACATCTAGCTAGAATAGTGCCAGCCTAATGAAACATGCAGTTCACCAACTGAAAAGCTATGTTAAAGACAGTCCAACTGTTCCCATTTAAAACCTTTTTTTGAACCGGAGGGGAAAAAACAGATACATTTTCCTACCTATACATCATTACTTGGTACCACTTATCCTCCGGAAGCTCAGTAGGATCATAGCCAACATGCCTTCTTCTTGTTATCCCTTGGAAGGCATGTTGGCTATGATCCTACTGAGCTTCATATACTCTTTTTATAACAATAATCATTTCACAATTACTAAGCACCACTTATACATTACTTTCAGAACGATTAAATAGAGTTGACTGAACTTGGCAGAGTTAGGTAAATTAAGTTGATTTTTAAGCAAACATTTAGCATATCTCTCATCACAATAGATTGGTAGAAAACAACAACAGAATACATCTTGCCTGCCTTTGAAGCCCCAAAAGATTTTGCATTACAAGAATATCATTCCAAAAAAAAAAAAAAAAAAAAATTCAAAAAAAAATTCATTAGCAGATAACACACTATCAAGTGAACCTTTTTTCAGTAAATGCCATAGCTTTCTGCAACACATATTAGCAACAGCTGAAAAGTTGAAAATTTTCCTCAGAAACCAGCTAAACTTTTCAAACATTACCCTAAAAACAAGGAAATTAACAAAGCTAGCAGACCTCAAGGAGACAAATTTAACTTAACCCTCTGCTTTGGCAAGCATAATTGCTTAACGAGTTTTGACTAATTCTTTTAATCACTCATCTCCTCAACTGTGATAACTAGACTGGAACTAACCCAATTAAAAACCACAAAAGAAAAGAAATTCCAGAGAAGAAATGATTAAAACTTACACCATGACAAATTTTAACTTGTCAATCCAACTTTGACCGCCAATTTTGCAGGTCCTACAGTACATAGAAGATAAAAACCCAACTTACTTATAAATCAATGTAAGGCCTTCTGCTTTACATGAATTGATTCACTTCCCGTTGAATTCTGGTCAGCAACTCCGACCTTGTTTCATTCTGATCCTGACATGAGTAAATTAAAATGTGTGAATGAGTTCATCCTTCAGCCTTTGGAGTTTTTTTTTTTTTTTTTTGGAAGAGGGAAATGGCAATAAACTCAAAATTTTTATTATACTCAAAACTATAGATCTCCTAGGGGTAAAACTGAGTACTCATCATAGGGGAAAAATTGTAATTGAAAGAGAAACAATAAACCCAAAAATTAAAGATTGTACTCAAAATTATGGATATCAAAATTTTCATATGTCATATTCATATTATCTGCTAATTTAAGGTGTAGGAGCCACCGTCGGCAAAAAAAATATAAACATCTAGCTAGAATAGTGCCAGCCTAATGAAGCATGCAGTTCACCAACTGAAAAGCTATGTTAAAGACAGTCCAACTGTTCCCATTTAAAACATTTTTTTGAACCGGAGGGGAAAAAACAGATACATTTTCCTACCTATATATCATTACTTGGTACCACTAATCCTCCTGAAGCTCAGTAGGATCATAGCCAACATGCCTCCAGAGGGATAACAAGAACAACTGCATGTTGGCTATGATCCTACTGAGCTTCATATACTCTTTTATAACAATAATCATTTCACTATTACTAAGCACCACTTATACATTATTTTCAGAACGATTAAATAGAGTTGACTGAACTTGGCAGAGTTAGGTAAATTAAGTTGATTTTAAGCAAACATTTAGCATATCTCTCATCACAATAGATTGGTAGAAAACAACAACAGAATACATCTTGCCTGCCTTTGAAGCCCCAAAAGATTTTGCATTACAAGAACATCATTCCAAAAAAAAAAAAATTCAAAAGAATAGTCATTAGAAGATAACACACTATCAAGTGAACCTTTTTTCTGTAAATGCCATAGCTTTCTGCAACACATATTAGCAACAGCTGAAAAGTTGAAAATTTTCAGCTGTTGCTAATACGTGTTGCAGAAAGCTATGGCATTTACAGAAAAAAGGTTCACTTGATAGTGTGTTATCTTCTAATGACTATTCTTTTGAATTTTTTTTTTTTTTTTTGTTGTTTTTTGGAATGATGTTCTTGTAATGCAAAATCTTTTGGGGCTTCAAAGGCAAGCAAGATGTATTCTGTAGTTGTTTTCTACCAATCTATTGTGATGAGAGATATGCTAAATATTTGCTTAAAATCAACATAATTTACCTAACAAACCAGCTAAACTTCCATACATTACCCTAAAAACATGGAAAATAATTCAGAAAATAACGAAGCTAGCAGACCTCAAGGAGACAAATTTAACTTAACCCTCTGCTTTGGCAAGCATAATTGCTTAACGAGTTTGGACTAATTCTTTTAATCACTCATCTCCTCAACTGTGATAACTAGACTGGAACTAACCCAATTAAAAACCACAAAAGAAAAGAAATTTCAGATAAGAAATGATTAAAACTTACACCATGAGAAATTTTAACTTGCAATCCAACTTTGACCGCCAATTTTGCAGGTCCTACAGTACATTGAAGATAAAAACCCAACTTACTTATAAATCAATGTAAGGCCTTCTGCTTTACATGAATTGATTCACTTCCCGTTGAATTCTGGTCAGCAACTCCGACCTTGTTTCATTCTGATCCTGGCATGAGTAAATTAAAATGTGTGAATGAGTTCATCCTTCAGCCTTTGGAGTTTTTTATTTTTAAGCATGGAAGTGAGAAATGGCAATAAACTCAATTTTTTATTACACTCAAAACTATAGATCTCCTAGGGGTAAAACTGAGTACTCATCATAGGGGAAAAATGTAATTGAAAGAGAAATCAATAAACCCAAAAATTATAGATTGTACTCAAAATTATGGATATCAAAATTTTCATATGTCCATTTCATATGTCATATTCATATTATCTGCTAATTTAAGGTGAGCTACCGTCGGCAAAAGAAGATATAAACATCTAGCTAGAATAGTGCCAGCCTAATGAAACATGCAGTACACCAACTGAAAAGCTATGTTAAAGACAGTCCAACTGTTCCCATTTAAAACCTTTTTTTGAACCAGAGGGGAAACAACAGATACATTTTCCTACCTATATATCATTACTTGGTACCACTTATCCTCCTGAAGTTCAGTAGGATCATAGCCAACATGCCTCCCAAAGTATAACAAGAACAACTATAGTTGTTCTTGTTATCCCTTGAAAGGCATGTTGGCTATGATCCTACTGAGCTTCATATACTAGTTGTTCTTGTTATCCCTTGGGAGGCATGTTGGCTATGATCCTACTAAGCTTCAAATACTCTTTTTATGACTATAATCATTTCACTATTACTAAGCACCACTTATACATTATTTTCAAAACGATTAAATAGAGTTGACTGAACTTGGCAGAGTTAGGTAAATTAAGTTGATTTTAAGCAAACATTCAGCATATTCACAATAGATTGGTAGAAAACAACAACAGAATACATTTTGCCTGCCTTTGAAGCCACAAAAGCTTTTGCATTTACAAGAACATCATTCCAAAAAGAAAAAGAAAAAATTCAAAAGAAAAGTCATTAGCCGATAACACACTATCAAGTGAACCTTTTTTCAGTAAATGTCATAGCTTTCTGCAACACATATTAGCAACAGCTGAAAAGTTGAAAATTTTCCTCAGAAACCAGCTAAATAACTTTCATACATTACCCTAAAAACATGAAAAATAATTCAGAAAATAACAAAGCTAGCAGACCTCAAGGAGACAAATTTAACTTAACCCTCTGATTTGGCAAGCATAATTTCTTAATGAGTTTTGACTAATTCTTCTAATCACTCATCTCCTCAACAGTGATAACTATACTGGAACTAGAAAAGAAATTCCAGAGAAGAATTAATTAAAACTTACACCGTGATAGATTTAACTTGTGAATCCAACTTTGACCGCCAATTTTGCAGATCCTACAGTACATAGAAGATAAAAACCCAACTTATTTATAAATCAACTTAAGGCTTCTGCTTTACATGAATTGATTCACTTCCCCTTGAATTCTGGTCAGCAACTCCGACCTCGTTTCATTCTGATCCTGGCATGAGTACATTGAAATGTGTGAACAAGTTCATCCTTCTGCCTTCGAAGGTTTTTTTTTTTTTTTTTTTTTTTTTTTTTTTTTGTTAAGCATGTAAGAGAGAAAGAGATAACAAAAAAAGAGGAAAGAAAAATTTACTGCAAGATGAGTTAACCACCATCACGTTCTCTTTCTTCTGCAACAATCAAGTACGTTGTCTAATTAGAAATGAAGGCAGAAAGTAGCTCCAAAAGACTTAATGTCGTGTCTGGGGGTGGCATCAAATCGAGCTGAGCCCGAACCTGCCTATGTTCGAGTCGTGTTTGATTTAAATATTTCGAACTCGAACTCGAACCAAACCTAGCCTCAAGCCTATAATTGTAATTGAGTTCATGCCCAATAATTTTAACCGAGTTCAAGTTCGAGCTTGAGCCGAGTTCGAGCTCCAATCTACATTTAAAACTTTGCATAAAATACATGACAAAATAAATTGTATATAAAATTATCTATACACTTTGCACAAAATCATTCATAAAAGTTGCATAATTATGCATAAACTTTATTCAATAATCAAACACAAAAACATCATTGAAATATCAATATTAATTTGCAATCACCCAAATAAAAACTATACATCCAATATAAATTTGCAAGCCGGTTTGGCTTGGTGCCACCCCTAGTCGAGTTTACCGAAACTCGAACCCAAATTCAAACCCTGACTTTAAGACTTGAATCTAAAACTGAAAGAAATCCCGACCCTATATCTATCCCTTAACCCATCCTTATCCTTTTTTTTCCCCGTAAGCTAGCCTATCCCTGCCCCATCCCCATAAATCAAATTCGATTTACACTTGCTTCACACCTACTTTGTTTTATATATCCGCTTCATCGTTGCAGGTCAGGTTTGGAAAATTCATTCCTAATCCAAAACCTAATTAGTTTTTTTTGCCTTAATTTTAAGGTGAATTCAACCTCATTCCACCCATGTGAGACCATAAACAAAAGACAAACTCCGGTCCATCCAATCGATACTCAAGGCATAGAAAAATGTTCAAACATGTAAAAAGAGTAATATATCCCTTAAAAGCTTGACATGTAAATTAATATAGTTTAAAATGTAATGGCACTCATTCCCTTAAGTAACATAATGGCTTAAAAAAGATAAGGGCAAGTTTTTACTGAAGACAAATTTGCTGGAGAGAAGCGGAACGCAAAACCCCTACTTTCGATGTTTGAAACGCTGCTTGAATAGTTAAAAACTAAAAAAATTAAACAGAGTGAGAATCATTAGATGGGAGCAACTGCAGAGAAAATATATAAGAATTTAGAAACGGACATAAACAAGGGATTTTAGAGAAATAGTGAAAATGATAATCAAGGCCGTTCCTTGATGCGAGTCACAAACGTTAATCAAACTGACGAGACTCGATGAACATTATCTTACATTTATCAAATCTTTTCTGTAGCTTTCACAAAATTCTGACTCTCGATCAAAATGAATTTGCGACAGAATTGCTTGCCTGCAACGAGCCCTGGCGGTCTCCAGCTGCTCCCGCAATGTGTCTTCCTTGACAGCTGCCTTCACCATCTCCAAGTCCATCTCTATCAACTTCAAAACGCGGTTCGACATCCAGATAAACCGAGCCGAGCTCGAGCAGCTCGTGAAACGGCTCGGTTCGATGCCACCCCCATAGAAATCCATCGGCACAAAATAAAAATTCAAATTCTCCAAAGAAACAGAAATACTCATCGTGAACCCAAACTGGTCTCGTAGTAGACGGAAGGGAGCTGGGACGAGCTTACCAATGAAATAGGCGCAACGGTTGGTGCAGGAGACACAGCTGGATCAGAATCTGCGTGGGAAAAATTGAGACAGAAGCGAATATTCAGATCTTAGGGTTAGGGTCTGTTGAAAGACAGCCTACTATAATGTTCATTGAAAGACAACCTGTTATAATTTTCTGCGAGTTTGGGGTTCTTGCTTCCTCACATCAAAGGTACATTGGACATCATAATCTGTCCCTTCTGAAAACCTTTATCGCTTTCATTCTGCTGTCTCGTCTTCCCGACTCAACCACTGCGAACCAAAAATAGCGTTGGGACTGAGGCGAGAGTTATAAAAATTGCGTGCAGTAGAGCGTGAGAGAAATCAGACGAAGACACCGTGAATTCATAAAGTCCAAAAGCTTAATTGGAAAAAATTATAGTGCGAGAGGGAGAGCGAGCGGCAAGGAGAATGGAGTGCGACAGGGAGAAGGGAGAGGCGACAGCGAGAGCGGGTGCGAGAGAAAATGATGAATGAGAGAGGTCCGGAGAAATTTTTTTTGGATGAACCAGGATTTCGGTGGGAATTCTGATTCACCCACTTTAGTCCGGAGACCGTTCCAGTGAATTAACTGTTTCATTCACTTGAACCGATTACAGACGTAAAATGAACTATGTAATTACATGACCTTCACACCGCCCCCCCCCCCCCCCCCCCCCACCCCCCCCCCCCCCCCACCCTTAATAAGTGTTTCAAGTTTTTCTATTTTGTGTTAGGGTTTCCACCTTTAATTATAAATAAAGGCATCTCAGAGAAGTGGGGCGGCTAATACTTGAGATCTCCTTGTTTGAACCCTTGCTCATTGCCTCTTGCCTTCTCTTCATTTAAGCTCTTCTCTCTTCTCTTTCTTCCTTACCTCTTCACCTCAATTTTGTTTAAGGGGAGGTTAGTCCACAATGAAGTGGAAATGAAGTAGAAAATTGAATTGACGTAAGATGAATTGCTTCCACTTCAACTCATGTTTGGGTATTAGTATAGACGAGTTCAAGTGGCTGAAAAACAGATTCCAGTGTTAGTGCCCCTAAATGAAAAAATATGATATAAAAAAGAGAATAAGTAATATTTTATAATATACTTAAATAGAACATATACCTAAACATATAATTAAAAAAAATAAGCGTGGTTACTACACTTATAAGTGATTTAACGTGTAGTATTAGAATATATTAATATCCTAATTAATGAAAAATTATATTATATTACTTAATGATTATAATTTATTATAAATTAAAACAATAATTATGGTTTAATTAATTATAACAATTGGATAATTAAACCAATTAATGATTATAGTTTATTATAAATTAATATACTAATTACGTGTGACTATTATAACATAAGATATAGTTTAACATTAAAACTCACTATTTTAATTAAAAATAAATAAATACATAATAAATAAATAAATATATTAATTTATCAATAACATAATATACATTTTAAATATTATTAATTAATAATATATTAACAAAAAATGAAAAATAATGGTTTAATTAATTGGATAATTAAACCAATTATGACGATGTTTAATTTTTCCTACCTTAGGAAAAATTAAACATCGTCTTCGTCTTCCTCTGCGGCGGGCTTGGCAACGGCGACGGCAGCGGGCAACGGCGACGGCGGCGGACAACGGCGATGGAGGCGACGCTCCGACGGTGCGCCGAGAGGGAGAAAATAGGGAGGCCGAGAGAGAAGAGCCAGGAGGCCGAGGGGCTCTTGCCTCCCGTGCTCTGCGACGGAAGTCGAGAGAGGGAGGAAGGAAGGTCGACGGGGGGGCAGGCGGAAAGAGAGGGAGGCCGAGGGGCTCTGGTCTCTCGTGCTTTGCGACGGAGGTCGAGAGAGGGAGGAAGGAAGGCCGACGGGGGGGGGGGGGGGGGGGGGGGGAAGAGAGGGAGGCCGAGGGGCTTTGCGACGGAGGTGGGGGGCAGAGGGAGGACGACCAACGGGGGTGGGGGCAAAGGGAGGAAAAAATACTTTGCTGAATGATCGCGGAGAGGGGAGGGGGGAAGAGAGGGAGGCCGAGGGGCTCTACGACAGAGGTGGGGGCAGAGGGAGGACGGCCGACGGGGGTGGGGGCAGAGGGAGGAAAAAATACTTTGCTGAATGGTCGGGGAGGGAGCAGAGATCGTCTGGAGAGGCTGATGAGAGGGAGAGCAGAATAGCGGGGGGAGGGGAGGGAAGAAGCAACACGCGTCGCACGTGGAAAGCTGATGATTCGCAAAATAGGAAGGAAACAGCTTTCCCCCGTTTTTGCTTGAGCGAATGAAATGGTGTTATCTCACTTCAATTCAAGTCATTCTGGACTAACGCCATAAGTGGGATGAACTAAGTAATGCGGGGGGAATTTATTCCACTTCATTGTGGACTAACCCCCCCTAAGTAAGAAACCCTAGAATCTAACATGGTACCAGAGCAAGGATTCTAGGTTTTTCTTTTTTAAAAAAATTTCTCTAAAGTAATCTAAAAGAGCATGAACTAAGGATGTTCTCCATCAATGTTCGAAGCAGCCATGCTGAAAAAGGCTTAGCAAATCTTTGTCATTAAACCAGGCTGTAAAGTTATTCCTTTTATGTTTTTTTATTCTCAAAATCATCAATCTAAGTCTTCTTGTTGATCTTCCAAGCCAAGTGTTGAAATTCTTCCAAAAATTCGGTTTTGATACTTATAAGAGGGATGAAAGTGAGTATTTTTGCTGGGTGGTTATTTGACTTAAAATATCTATGTTATTGATGCCATAAAATCACTCTTTAAAATTTGAAAAATCCTCCTTGAATTCTAATCACAAGTTGGTAGAATTTGACGGAGTTTCATCTTCTTAAAGTCACTAAACCCTATCGCTTGAATCAGAAGTAGTTTGATTCCAAGTGTTCGAATTCCAATTCAAATATCAAAACTTTCATGTGCATCAAAGGCATCACTGGGTGAAGTTTTGTCTTCAGCCATTGAGTTTTTTTCTTCTTTAGCTCATATATGATATTCATATACTCGTGTATTTATCATACAAGTGCTCGAATTCGCTCATCTAATTGATTTCAGCACTTGTATTTTTCTCTAGTTGGTTCCCTACATATCAAGTTGTGTTATTATTCTTCTTCTTAAGTAGTTGAAAAGAGTACACTTGTGGCTGGTCTAATGGCTGAAAGCTCACATAAAGTTGGGTCTTGTTGGATTTCAGATGTCAAGATGATTAATGTAAACTGATCAGTCAAAGCAAAGAAGAAACCGAAGAGAAAGAAGAAGAGAGAAGTGAGAATAGAGGAGTAAGAGAGAAAGGGAAGGAGAGAGGGATGGATGTCTTGGAGAGAGTTTGAGAAAGGGGAAAAGAGGATTAAGGTTGAGTGATGTGCCTAATCCTCCCCCTCAACATCTATTTATAATAGTGAAAAATATTGTAATTACATCAATAACCTTTACCCTAAGAAGGTGGAAAATGGACAAGAAAATAAGAGATTTTATATCAATACCACTACATGTAGATTTAATCTTCTAACACTCCCCCTCAAACTGGGGGAGAGAAAATATCATAGATACCCAACTTGGCACATATAGTGTGGTATGAACCTTGGATGTGACCGACTTTGTAAGGATATCTTCAACCTGCTCCTGGGATGGAACATGTTTGGGAGATACTATGCATGCTTGTAATTTTTCCTACATGAAATGGCAAGCTACCAATATGCTTTGTCTTCTCTTGAAAAGTGGAAGTGGAAGCAATATGGATGGCTACCTAGTTGTCATAATGAAGTTCCATAGATGCTTCTTTGTGGAACCCTAATTTAGTAAGGAGCGATTTGATCCATAGAAGCTCACTAACTACATGGGGCATAGATCTGTATTATGCCTTGGCACAGGACCTTGCAACAACATTCAATTTTTTACTCATTGTCATCAGGTGATCATGCCCAGTCTACATCCACAAAATCTTCAATATTGAACTGACCATGACATTTATATAAGAGACCCTTGCTTGGAGCTCTTTTTAAATACCTAAGATACTCTCCAAAGCTTGCCAATGAGTAAGTTTCAGTGTATGCATGTACTGACCAACCACACTTACTGCATGTGATATGTTCGATCTGGTCATAGTGAGATAAATGAGTTTTCTGTTGAAGACTCAATAGCTCACAGAGTCACCTAAAGGAGGCGACAATGACTCACTGAGTTAATTACTTTTAAATTTTATATTTTATATTGCTTTAAGTATATTTTTTTATTAAGTGCGTAAGGATCCAGGTCGTAGGGGCAGAATTGTCAATTTAAGCCCTAAAACTCAAATGACGTCAAATCCTATTTAGAGGGTAGATAAATAGAAGAAAGACAAGTATTCAATTAGGTTAAACAGGGTTTGGAGTTCTCCTTGACAAGCTCTAGGGTTTTGGAGGTCTCCTTGACGAGCTCCACGTATAGTTTTCTCTCTTGATTGGGGTTTATTCTCTTCCCTTTTGAATTATGTTGCATTGATCTTACCGAATTAGGATTGCTATTGTTTTTGAGTTCACTCAGAGACTATAGCCTCCCCTTCATCCACAGTAGCAAAAGGGGGCTTACCTCCATTCCGATCAAGGGTAGGGGTTTCCCCAATCCCCAACCCGAGAGCAACCTCTAAAGAGGTACTTTAGCCTCTAATCCAGCAGGGCAGGATTAGGGACACCTAATCTCTCAGACGTGAATATCAATACCTTGCAAAGAGGGTCCTTACCCTCTCAGCAGTGAGTAAGGGTGGCTTCGAACCGAGCCGAGCTCGAACTCAGGGATGGGCTCGTTTACATTAACGAGTCGAGCTCGAACAGAGCCAGGTTCGGCTCGTCGGCTCGCGAGCTGACTCGTTAATATAACGAGCGATTCGGGATCGGGGATCGGGATACCTCTTCGATTCGGAAAATTTCTCTGTGAAACCCATACCTCCGTCTGCCATTTCCATGCCGTTTCAGCGTGATTTCTTGCGGAAATCGCTGTCCGTCGGCAGGTATTCAGGGGAAATGGGGGATTTGGTCTTCAAATCCCTCGTTCTCCCTCTCCCTTTTCGATTCCTCGATTTATTCCTCTACGATTTCTGTCTTCCTTCCTCAAAGATTTCTTTCTCGTCTTCCTCTTCGATTTCTTCATCCAAGCTTTTCCTCACTGACGAGACGAAATCGACGGTCTGACGGAAGGAGGTAAGATTTTTATTTAATCTTTCTATTTTTTTTTCGTCGCCGAGCTAACCTGAAAAATCTCTAACTCTCTCGTCGTTTCTCAGCTTCGTTTCTCAGCTTCGTTTCTGAGCTTCGTTTCTCAGCAGTGCTCCTTCATTATTGAAAAGTTTTTTTGGATATCCGAACGGCACACTGTTTTTGTAAGCAAACTCAGCTCTGTTTTTTTTTTTGATATTTCCAGCTGACAGTTCAAATACACTCGGGAAGAAATCATTGTAAGAAAACTGGTATGAATTTTATTTCATGATTTTGAGTGTTGATACTGTTTGATTTTTTGAAATGGTGAGTTCTTGATTTAAGGGTAGAATGTAAGAAGATCATTTTATACAGATTGTATAAGGTTGACCTATTTTATTCTCTTAATTTATTTTTTTGCTTGAGTGTGCCATCAATTGCATTCTAGCTGGCTGAGAGCCAGAAAACTTCATACTGAGCTAACATTCAAGAAGGAAAGGAAGGGTGGGGGAGAAAAATCCCCCACTTTGTCATTTGTTATGTTTTTGTATATCTCAGAATGACTTACTAAGCTCAATTGCTATAATGTTTGGAAAATAGTTGGTTGGTTGTCAATGATTTTTTTGCTCAAATTCCATTGTTCTTCATAAATGAAGTTATTATTCTAGACTTTCAAATATTTTTATGTTGTGGGATCTTGTTTCTTTTTTGCCTTCTTATTTTTAGGTGGCTGGCCTCTTATAAAATTTTGTATGTTTATCATATATTTCAGCAGTAAACAACAATGGTATTCAAATTGTTACTTGATATATTTTAGCAATGAAATTTTATTTCATGATTTTGAGTGTTAATAACATATTCTGTTCAATAATAATCTATTATAGTTAATGGAATCAGGAGCTTTATTAATTGCATCCAACTTCTCTTTATTATAAAAAAGAATAAAAAAAGTTAGTTTTTGTCCTTCTTTCTTAATTCTCATTGAACTTATATCTACTGTTGTTCTTGGTATAGTGGGGTATTGAGGTTGAATTTCATTTTTTTTCATTTTTATCATTAATTTCTTGGTATTGAGGTTGAATTTCATCAGAATATTAGAAGAGAATGTTGGTGTGCTTATTTCCTTATCTTAGAAGTTTTTAAATTTATATATAAAAAAAGGATCGCTATATTGGACTGGAAACTATTGGGTGCAGGGCTACTGGCTCAAAGAGACCCCGCTGCATTGAAAGACAAGGGTCGTTCCCGATTGTCACAATGTCACGTACCTTCCTCTAAGAATAAACAAGTATCTTAAATTATGTGTAGGATCTTTGTTGTTTGGATAACTTTCTTTTATTTATGTTTTTAATTTGTAATTTTGTTTTTTTGTAGAAGTAAGAATGTCAACACCTCCTCAATTGACATCAATAATTAACACTAGTTCTAGTGTAACTATAAATAGTGACTCAACTCCACCAGAGTCACTACCCTCTGTCATAGAAGTGGGCCCAGATGAAATTACTATAAATGAGGATGAAGGTGATTCTACTCATACCTCCAAAAGACAAAAAAAGTCTCATGTGTGGTTGGAATTCAAAGAAATATCACTTAATGGTAAAAAAAAGGCTCAGTGTGTTCATTGTAAAATCAATTTGAGTGTTATTAGTAGTGGAGTGACCACACATATGAGTCGACATTTGAAACGTTGCACTAGTAGAAAAGTGGCAATGAGAAAACAAAAAACCTTAAACTTTCAACCAGTGGGAGCGGGGTCTAATGTTGATCAGAGTCCATCTGGACTTCCTTTTATGGATTTTGGAGGAAATTATGATCAAGCTAAAATGAGAGTACTCATTGCTCATTGGATTCTTATGCATGAGCATCCATTCATGATAGTAGAAGAGGAGGGATTTAATTTTGTAATGAAGATGGCAAATATGAATTATTAGAAAATATCCCGGAAGACTATTAAGAAGGAGTGTATGGAGGTGTATGAGGCAGAGAAAAAGAAATTGAAAATTTTTTTAAAAGAGATTAACAAGATTAGCCTTACCACGGATCTTTGGAAGTCTCAAAATCAAAAAATTGAATACATGGTTATTACTGGGCATTTTATTGACAGTAATTGGAAGCTACAAAAACGAGTCTTGAGTTTTGTGCATGTTCCTCCTCCTCCTCGTGGCATTGATATAGCAAATGCTATTTACAAGTGTTTGAAAGAGTGGGAGATTGAAAATAAAGTTTTTAGTATTTCAGTTGATAATGCTGCATATAATGATGTTTGTATCAGAGTTTTGAAACAAGATTTTTCAAGGAAAAAAAATTTGGTGTGTGGTGGAAAGTTGTTTCATGTGCGTTGTTGTGCTCATATTTTGAACTTATTAGTCCAAGATGGTCTTGTTCAGATTAAAGATATCATTGATAATGTGCGTGAAAGTGTCAAATTCATAAATCTGTCTGAGGCTAGACTTCGCACTTTTTCTGAAATTGTACAACAATTAGAACTTGGTGAAAAGAGGTTGGTTATTGATTGTCCAACTCGTTGGAACTCTACTTATGACATGTTGTCTTCTGCATTAAAATTCAAAGATGCACTCTCTAGATTTAAAGTTAGAGAACCAACATATGATTGTTTGCCAAGTTTTGATGAATGGGAAAAAGTTGACATGGTGTGTGAGATTTTAGAAGTTTTTAATGCAGTTACAAATATAATTTCTGGGAGTGACTACCCTACTTCTAATTTGTACCTTAGTGAGGTATATAGGGTAAAAGAAATTCTGGATTTTCATTCTACAAATGAAAATGTTTTCATTAGGACAATGGTTAGTAGAATGAAAGAGAAATTTGAGAAGTATTGGGGTGAATGCAATTTATTGATGGCTGTTGCTTCAGTTTTGGATCCAAGGGTCAAATTAAAGTTGATCAAAATGTGTTTTCCAGTGATATATTCTATGGAGGAAGCTACAATGAGTATAAATTTAGTTCGACGCACCTTATATGAGATCTACGATGAATATGTATCTTTATATAATGTGGATATTAGAAATGAAGAGATTGTTTCAAGTACTAGTAGCTCATATTGCTTCAGAGTCATGCCGAATTTTATACAGGTATTATATACATAGATTATATTCAATTTTAAGAAGAGGTTATGCCTCAATCTTATACATGTATTATATATATAGGTTATGCTTAATTTTTTGTAGAGGTCATGTCCAATTTTATGTAAAATGTATGTATAATTTTATATATAATTAATTTGATATATATTTTTTGAAAATTTTTAAATGTATGTAGAGGCTCGAGTTCGGCTCGAAGTTCGGCTCGAGCTCGGTTAAGATTTTTGGGCTCGAGCTCGATAACAATTTTAGGCTCGAGACGAGGCTCGGCTCGAAGCTCGACTCGAAATATTTAAATCAAGCTTGGCTCGAACATAGACAGGTTCGGGCTCGGCTCGGCTAGATGCCACCCCTAGCAGTGAGCAACCAAGGGTTCAAGCCCCTTACTGGCCAAGAGCAGCAAGGGTTCCCAACCCTTATAGAGAAAAGCAAAGAAAGGAGACTTCTTTTCAGTCTTACCGAGAACAGCCAAAGAAAAGAGCCTCCTTTTCATCCTTACCGAGAGCAGCAGCTCTATTATAGTGTTAGATTCACAAATCCCATGCCGACTTACTCGATCCATGGCTAGGGACCATAACAACTTGGTATCAAAGCAAGGTAACACGGGGGAGCCCAACAATGGTGAGTTAAAAGAGTTGATGATCAGAAGGCAGCAGGCACAGGAAGAAAAACAAGCAGAGAATGAAAGAAAGTTTGCCATGATCATGGAGAAGTTGGAACAAATACCAAATATTAATCTACAGATTGATAGACTTTCTGGAATGATGGGAAATATTACGATTGGAAGAAATTCAACCCAAGAACAAAGAGGAGAGGACAACTCACACAACAGAGGGGGAGACCAGTTTACAGGGCGCACTGCCTTTCCTGTCCAGACAGGAAATTTCAACCAAGGAAGAGGCACAATGTTAAGTACCTAGCCAATACTACCCAAAAGACCGGCCTGTTAGGAGCGGAAGACATAGGTTCTTAACCCAGAACCATAACATCACACCCCACCTTCGCGAGCCGATGACCACGGCGGCCCACTCTAGCGACACTGGCCGGACCCAGGTTAAGTTCCTACGGCCTACCAGTAATTTTATTCTGGCCTCTAGGTCGCCCCCTCCGCTTAGGTTGCCTCCTCCGGGATTTGAACTCACGACATGGGAGCCCGCTCTGATACCAAATATTAAGCACCTAGCCAATACTACCCAAAAGACTGGCCTGTTAGGAGCGGAAGACATAGGTACTTAACCCAGGACAACTTAACCCAGGACCATAACACACCATACCAAGGAATGCAAAACTTGACTTCCCTAATTTTAATGGGTCAGATGACCCCTTGATTTGGTTTGTGCGAATTTTTTTTTACTCATCAGAGAACATTCGAAATTGATAAGGTGGGACTGGCCGCCTTCCACATGCTTGATGAAGCACAACTCTAGTTTCATCAAGTAGAATTGAATAGATTGGTGCTGGATTGGGAAGAGTTTAAGGAGTTATGCACTATCCGGTTCGGTTGTCCAGTCCATAGTAACTCTTGGTGGATTTGGTGTTGTTACGACAAACTAGCCCAGTGGAACTATATCAAAAACAGTTCCAAGAAAAATTGGCATGAGCTAGTCGGATGGTTCGCGTAGACCAACATGTCAATTTATTTATGCCATGCCTTACTGAGTCTTTAAGGTTAGAGGTGGAGCTCCACACTGTTAAGCACCTAGCCAATACTACCCAAAAGACCATCCTGGAAGGTAGCGGAAAGCCAAGTACTTAACGTAGGACCATAACATCACATTCCACCTTCACGAGCCGACAACCACGACGGCCCACTCTAGCGACGGCCCACTCTAGCGACGACCCACTCTAACGATGGCCCACTCTAGCGACACCGCTAGGTCGCCCCTTCCGGGATTCGAACTCGCGACATGGGTGCCCGCTTTGATACAAAATATTTAGCACCTAGCCAATACTACCCAAAAGACTGGCCTGGTAGGTATCGGAAAGCCAAGTGCTTAACTCAGGACCATAACACATGCACCTGCTGACTTAGCTCGAGCAATGAATCTATCTCGCGCATTGAAACTTTGACAAAAATTTCAAAACAAGAGACCAGCTTGGCAAGGGGACAGGAACACTTCCAATAGCTGACAAGGGAGGCGCATCACTAACCCTCAGATAGCTTCTCCAGTAGGGCGACAGGTAAAAAATCATCCCAGTATTACTCCTGCAGCAGATACATGGCCCAACAACGCACCCGCCCATTATATTTGAAAATTAACTAGCGTGGAGATGGTTGAGCGCAAGCCAAAGAACTTATGTTACAACTGTGATGAAACATACAGGGCAAGCCATTAGTGTAAAAAGTTATTCTGGTTAGAGGTCAATGAAATTATAGAACCACGACAGTTTGATGATCCTACTGAGGAGGATCCACCAGAAATCTCTCTGCATGTCATTACAGGACAGAAATCCGCCAAAACTATGCAAGTCCACACTCGGGTGATGGACAAAGACCTTGTCAACCTTGTGAATTCGGGAAGTACATATAATTTTCTCAGTTAGACCATCACTCAACACCTTCAACTATAGATACTTCCACACTCAACAACAACAGTTTCAGTTGCCAATGACGAAAAAGTTCCTAGCTATGGCATCAACAAAAAGTAAAATTCTCAATCGGTATGACTTTCTTTCATTCAAATTTTTTTATCATACCTCTAGCTGGGTTCGATATGGTATTGGGTATTAAATGGTTACAAACATTAGGTCCTATTTTATTGGATTTTACTGCTTTAACTATGAGTTTTGAAATGGGTAGACAACAAGTATTATTACATGGCAGTCATGTGGACAAGCCACATCACATTCATATGATTCACACACATGACAATACAAACAACAATATAGAACATCTCTTGGATGAATTCTCGGACTTGTTCCAAGAACCCTCTGGGCTGCCTCCCTTGAGGCACTGTGACTATCAGATATGTTTAAAACAGGGCTCAGAAGTGGAGGTCGTTCGACCTTATCGATACCCACACCTCTAGAAAGATGAAATTGAAAAATAGTACCAAGCCATGCTACATCAAGGCTTTATTCGCAGCAGTTGTTCACCATTTTTATCACCAGTCCTCCTCGTTAAGAAACATGATGGAACATGGCAATTTTGTGTCAATTGTCGGGATTTGAATGCCAAAACTGTGAAAGATAAGTTCCCTATTTTTGTGGTGGAGGAGCTTTTAGATGAATTTCATGGGTCATATATATTCACCAAATTAGACTTGCGCTCCAGATATCATCAGGTTCGTATGCATCCAGACGACATCGAGAAAATTGCCTTCCGCACTCATCACAACCACTTTGAATTTGTGGTCATGCTATTTGGGTTATCCAAGGCCCATCCACATTCCAGGTGTTAATGAACGAGGTATTCTACAACTATCTTCGCAAATTTGTACTTGTTTTCTTTGATGACATTCTCATTTACAGCTAGTCCGGACATCAACATTTAGAGCATTTAAGATTCGTATTTCAACTGTTACATGCCCATCAATTATATATAAAGAAATCAAAATGCTCATTTGCGACATCACATGTGGCATATCTCGACCATATTATTTCCCATGATGGGGTCACAATTGATTCAGAGAAAAATCAAGCTATTGCCGATTGGCCACAACATAAGAATACCTCTGCATTGAGAGGGTTTCTGGGATTGGCAGGATATTACAAAAAAATTATCAGGAACTATGGACCGATAGCAACACCATTCACAAATCTCCTCAAGAAAAATTCCTTTCTTTGGAATGATCAGGCCACATAGTCCTTCTCAGATCTCAAATTAGCTCTTGCATCCGCACTAGTTCTGCAACTTCCCAATTTTGAAAATTTATTTGAGGTCGAGTGTGACTCATTAGGTGGGGGCATTGGGGCCGCTCTACAGCAACACTTTTACCCTATTGCATATTTCAGTCGACAATTGGCAGTACGACATCACAAATTGCTAGCGTATGAACGCGAGTTAATCGGGTTGCCCAAAATTGTCCAACATTGGCGGCCATACTTATGGGGCAGTGCATTTCTTTTCATACTGATCATTACAACCTTAAATATTTGTTGGAGCAGCGACTCACGACTTCTCCTCAACAACATTGGATCAGTAAATTGATGGGATTCGACTTTACAGTGGAATACCGCGTAGGCAGGTTAAACAAGGCGGTCGATGACTTATCACGACGTTTGGAGACTCCGCCGCTTCTATATGCTATCAACTAGTCTCGTTTGATTCTTTTAGACTTGGTCAAGGAGGAAAATGTTAGCAATCCTGTTCTTCTCGATATGCACAAGAAAATTACAGAGGAGGCCCTGGACTCTAAATGGACCATTCAGGATTCTCTTATATATTAAAAATTGTGATTATATATCATACACACTTCGGATTTGGTTTCAACCATCATCTTTGCATACCATGACATCACTCATGAAGGATTCTAGAAAACATTGCATCGCATACGAGCGGATTTCTATTGGCAGGCTATGAAGACCTCCATTGCAGCATATGTATCATCCTGTCAAGTGTGTCAACATAACAAGGCCGAACACTTAAGTCCCGCGGGTCTTCTGCAACCTTTGGGACTTCCTACACAGGTGTGGGCTGATATTTTTATGGACTTCGTCGAAGGTCTTCCACAATCTTTCGGCAAGTCGATTATTTGTAGTGGTGGATATGTTCTCCAAGTCTGCTGACTTTATCCCCATGGCACACCCATATACAACATCCAGAGTGGCGCAGATATTTCTTGAGCATATTGTTCGTTTACATGGTATTCCCATATCGATTGTGAGTGATCTGATGCGGTCTTTACCAACACTTTTTGGCGTGAAATATTTCGTCTATGCGGCACCAAGTTCAAGTTCTCATCATCTTGTCATCCTCAAATGGACGGCCAAACAGAGGTAGTTAACCGCACTGTCGAAATGTATCTCCGATGTCTGATCGTCCTAAACACTGGGTTCAATGGTTACCAAGGGTGGAATATTATTACAACACTTCCTTCCACACCGTTTTACAGTCTTCTCCCTTCAACGTTCTCTATGGCAAAGATCCTCCTTGACTTCTCTCGTATACTCCGGGCTCCACCCGCGTGGACTCTATTGATCAAACACTCATTGAACGGGACTAGGTGCTACAGAATATTTTGGATCGCCTCCTCAAAGCACAAGTTTGTATGAAGGACTTCTACTACAAGGGACAACAAGATATCGTATACAAGGAAGGTGACTATGTCTGGTTACGACTCCATTCTTACTGCCAACACTCACTAGTGGGACAACACTGTCATAAACTTTCTCCAAAGTACTACTCGCCTTTCTCTATTATTTGACGCATCGGGCTAGTCGTCTATCAATTGCAACTTCCCGCAACAGCTAAACTTCATGATGTGTTCTATGTCTCCTTACTTAAACCCTTTAAGGGTCTACCTCCTTCGTCAATTTTGTCCCTTCCTCTGGTGGACAATGGATGGGTTATTCTTACTCCAGCTATGGCATTGCGTGCCTATTGTATTAATGACCAATGGGTGATTCTAGTACAATGGAAGGACACCAAACAAGAGGCTCCTACATGGGAATAGCTGGCCAACTTCAAAAAGGTCTACCCAACTTATGAGCTTGAGGACAAGCTCTATCTCCATGGGGGAGAGGGGGGGGGGGGGGGGGGGGGGGGTGCAGATGTTGAGGACTCCATAGCTCACCGAGTCACCCAAAGGAGGCGACAATGACTCACTAAGTTAATTACTTTTAAATTTCATATTTTATATTGATTTAAATATATTTTTCCATTAAGTATGTAAGGATCCAGGTCGTAGGGGAAAAATTTTCAATTTAAGCCCTAAAACTCTAATGACGTCAAACCCTATTTAAAGGGTAGAGAAATAGAAGAAAGACAAGCATTGAATTAGGTTAAACAAGGTTTGGAATTCTCCTTGACGAGCTCTAGGGTTTTGGAGGTCTCCTTGATGAGCTCTAGGTACAGTTTTCTTTCTTGATTTGGGTTTATCCTCTTCCCATTTGAATTATGTGCATTGATCTTACCAAATCAGAATTGTTGCTGTTTTCGAGTTCACTCACATGCTATAGCCTCCCCTTCATCCACAATAGCAAGAGGGGGCTTCCCTCTTTCATTCCGAGCAAGGGTAGGGGTTTTCCCAATCCCCAACCTGAGAGCAACCTCTAAAGAGGTGCTTTACCCTCTAATCCAGCAAGGGCAGGATTAGGGACACCTAATCTCTCATACTTGAATATCATACTTGAATATCAGTACCTATAATCCTCTCAGCAGTGCGTTGTTACAATGTGGGACCCACCATGGTGCTCGAGCTAGTGGGACCCACCATGAGGATGTGGGACACCAAGAAGAGTCCTCACCCAAGCTAGCACGAGTTAAGGAGTTAAGAAGCACAAGTTCAAATGAGTTAGAAAACTTGAAGATCAAGTGAGACACACAAAGATACCACGAGTTGGCAACCTTATCAATATGAGCTAGAAGATTATGTGGGACCCACAAGTATAAGGCCACGACCTGGCCTCCTCCCTTATATTCACGTGATTGAAGAAAGAGTTCTAGTTCAACTCATATTAGTCTTCTAGTAGATTGGTTTGAATAGACTTATCTTAGAGAGTTAGAGTTGGAATGTAATTAGGAGATTGAAAGGCTAATTGTATAAGGACTCTGTTATGAATGCAATAACATTATTATTTTAGTTGTTTTCTTTAATTTACTTTATTTTATTTCAGTTTTAGGTCACATGGGTATTTTTGGAATTATGTAATCATAGGGATTTTTTTGGAATATTTTATTCATAGGGATATTTTTGTAATATTTTATTAAACCCTAATAAGGTGAACCCTATTTAAAGGGTAAGAGTAATGAGAAGGACAAACATTGAAGTATTGAGAATTAGGTTAAATCTAGCATAAACAGGCTTGAGATCACCTTCTTGATCTCGAGGTTAGGGTTTTCCTAAAAAACCCACGTATTCTCTCATCCTCCATTGATCTTCGTCTTCCCCATGTCTTCTTACTATCCCTACAGTAATGCATGGCAGACCCGTAACCCATGGCAGATCCAAGATCCTCCCAACGAATTCTTGTGTCAGATCTGGGACCGTAACAAATGGTATCAGAGCGGGAACACAATGGGTTATTCTATATCCTAAGAAAGATGGATTGCTATGGGTAAGGAATTGAAAGAAATACGACACGATTAGATGCTTCCATTTGACGTTATCCAAGGGAGGAACTTGCTGCTACTGCAAAACAAGTCATACGACCTGAATTCTCCGAGCATGACAGCGACACATAAGATGAAGTCGAAGCTGTCTCGGGTGGGCCAAAAAAATCACAAAGTTCATCTAGTTTACCAGTCAAAGTCTCTGCGGAAGATTTGGGTGCAACCTCAAATCCGGACGGATAGAGAGGCTATGCGTCACAAAAAATCAAGATTTTTGTGCACGGAAATCCAAAGCCGAACGATGGCGACGATTTGAGGAAATCAGAGGGGTATGCTGAGTAGGGAACTACAGGGACGGGCCAGCCAAAATTTATTTTCGAATCAGGGAAATCAGAGTGGACTTCTGCCAAAATCTCCTCGGTACAGGCTGATTTGGGTTCAACCTCCCAAATCCCCTTTTCACGGCCAGCAGAATTTTTTTCTACAAAGCAGACGGAAGCCTTCCGATCTATCTCGATCATGGCGAATCAGTTAGGGCATCCCTCCTCTGTCTCCGAACATCTACAAACACCGGTAGAAACAAGAGTCCACCGAAAAAAGAGGAAGAGCCATCGGCAACAAATGCGGAGGGCTCTTGCTTCCGGATTCTCATTCTCAGCTTCAACCTCGCCCTCAGAAGTCTAGTGGGGAACCGTCTTCAATGCCATTGGAGGTAAGCTTTGGAAACTCCCTCGATTTTTAGATCAAAATAAGTTTTTCAGGGCGTTGATGTAGCTCAGAGGAGCTGAGCAGCAGCAACGCTGATAAAAAAATAGAGACGAAAGATCTCTAGGTCGTGCAGCAGAGCATCGATGGCCAATTGAGGGACTTTTGGATTGGGGGTATGCAGTTGTTACGGTCCCGGGTCATGGATTGAGTAACACGGCATGGGATTTGTGATTCCAGCACTGGCACTGAGTTACTGGACTCGGTATGAGGGTGAAAAAAAACTCTTCCTTGTTGGTTTTCTCTCACGTGGACAAGCCTCTTGATGAATGTAATATATATAGCTAGATATATGAATTTAATCCACCCAATGTTGACCAGAATATAGTAAGGAAGAATACCTTTCCTTGCTCATGGAAATCAGGGTTTCAACCCTGATTTGGTTGTAGCACGTCAAGGGATGTAACACTTGGCTTGTAGTAAGCCTTGGCCCATGTGAATGGATTATTCTCCTCTCCTTCCTTGCTGGTGCCAAGCTAGGAACAACAATTAAACTCCATCATGTGAAGGACCTGAAAATTCTCCACCTTGCTGCTCGTCAAGAGGGTTAGACCCCTTGATGGTTGCTGACGTTGATGAAGAGTGAAAACCCTCTCTTTGAGCTCGAAAAAGGGGCAGGATCTTAGTATGGATGATGAGGGATGAATTTGGGTGAAGATGGATGGCAATGGGGGGTGAAGGATAGGTTGGATTTTTGGAGTAAACCCTAAACTCAAGATCAAGAGGTGATCTCAACCTGTTTAGACTAGGTTATTCTAAAATCTCAAAGCTTACCTATTTCATTCATACATTTCCCTTAAATAGGTCACGCCATGGAGTTTTAGGGTTAGGGTTACAATAATTCCCCTAATGCCCTTAAATATAAAGTAATTAGAAATAACTCCTACTTAAAACAATATAAGAAATAAATCCTACTCAAAGAAATATAAGAAATAAATCCTATTGAGTGAGTTATTGTTGTCTCCTTCGTTGTGTGACTCGGTGTGCTATTGAGTCCACAACATCTGCCTCCCCATGGAGAAAGAGCTTGTCCTCAAGCTCAAAAGTTGGGTAGACTTGATTGAAGATGTCCACATGTTCCCATGTTGTAGCGTCAGGGTCACTATCCGTCCACTGAACGAGAATCTCCCAATGGTCATTGGTCAGCCGTGCGCGTAACACCACAGCTGGGTTAAGAATAACCTCGCCACTATCAATTGGTGGTAGGAATGGAGTGGATGTAGGCTATGCTCTGGAATGCGGCTTCAAAAGAGAGACATGAAACACATCATGAATTTTGGCTGTGTCCAGTAATTTGAGCTGATAGGCGACTGGTCCCACGCGTCGAAGAATGGGAAATGGCCAAAAAATTTGGGTTAGAGCTTATGACATGGAGGTCCCGCAAGAGACTGCTGACGGTAGGGCTGGAGTCGTAGCCACACATACTCCCCCACCTCAAAAGAGACCTCACGGTGGCCTTTGTTGTAGACATCCTTCATCCGAGCTTTGGGTGCGTCGTAGCCATTCTGTGATATTTTGTAGCAGCAGATCCCGGTCTATGAGTGCCTGATCAATCGCGTCCACGCAAGTGGACCCTGGTTTTTATGAGAGAAGGCGAGGTGGATCCTGACCATATATAACCGGAAAGGAGTGGATTGCAAGGCAGAGTGGAATGAAGTGTTGTAACAGTATTCGGCCCACGGAAGCCATTGAACCCATTGCCGCCAACGATCCCCCACCAAGCACCGTAGATACATCTCGATGGTGCGGTTCACCACCTCAGTCTGCCCGTCTGTCTGTGGATGATAGGTAGAGGAGAACTTCAATTTTGTCCCACTCAAGCGAAACAGTTCCCGCCAAAAGGTGCTAGTGAAAACTGCATCTCTATCACTCACAATGGATTCTGGAATGCCATGTAAGTGGACTATCTGCTCCAGGAAAGTCTGAGCAACCTGTGTAGCTGTATACGGATGAGCCAGTGGCATAAAATGTCCGTACTTGGAGAATCTATCAACCACCACGAAAAGTACGGATTTGCCGCCGGACAGGGGTAGGCCTTCCACAAAATCCATTGAAATATCGGCCCAAACCTGCGTAGAAAGGGCCAGAGGCTAGAGAAGATCGGCTGGACTCAAATGCTCGGCTTTGTTGTGCTGGCATACCTGGCAATCACCCACATAAGTCACAATAGAGGGTTTCATGGCTTGCCAGTATAAATCAGCTAGAATTCTGTGCAAGGTCTTCTAGATCCCCTCGTGTGTACTGTTATGGTAGGCCGAGAGAATAGCTGGAATCAACTCAGACTCAGGTGGAAGGAAAATCTGCTGCTTGTAATAAATAATTGAATCCTGGATGGACCACTTCAAATTCATTGTCCCTTCCAAAATCTTCCGATGCAGTTCCTACAGTGCAGGGTTAGTGGCATGTGCATCTCTCACGAAGTCCAGAATGAGAAATCTCGGTTGGCTGATCGAATAGACCGACTGCTGATATTCAAAGCACCGTGACAAGGCATTTGTCACCTTATTTAATCTCCCCGCACGATACTCCACCGAGAAGTCAAACCCCAACAACTTACTGATCCAGTGCTGCTGTGGTGACATCGTCAAACGCTGTTCTAGTAGAAATTTAAGGCTGTAGTGATCCGTGCGTATGAGAAAAGCCTGGCCCCAGAGATAAGGCCTCCAATGCTGGACCGCTTTGGCCAACCTAATCAATTCGTGCTCATAGGCTGCCAGCTTGTGATGACGAACTACCAACTGTCTGCTAAAATACGCAATAGGATGGCCCAGCTGCTGTAAAACGGCCCCAATGCCCACGCCCGAAGCGTCGCTCTCTACCACGAACAATTCATCAAAGTTGGGAAGTTGTAATACTGGCGCGGATGCGAGGGCAGCTTTGAGTGCCACAAACGACGTGGTGGGAATAAAGGATTTTTTCTTGAGTAAACTCGTCAATGGTGCTGCCACTGGCCCATTGTTCTGAATAAATTTGAGGTAGTAGCCCGCAAGACCCAAAAAACCCCATAATGCAGAACACGATTGTGGCTACGGCCACTTGTGAATAGCTCGGATCTTCTCGGGATCCACCATAACCTCCTCATGTGAGATAATGTATCCCAGATACCCCACATGTGAAGCAGCAAAAGAACACTTGGAATGTTTCAAATAGAGCTGATGTGCTCGTAACAAGTTGAAAATAATCCTCAAGTGTGCCAAGTGTTCCTCAACCGACTTGCTATATATCAAAATATCATCGAAAAATACAAGAACAAATTTTTGAAGATAGGGGCTAAATACCTCGTTCATCAAAGCTTGAAAAGTGGAGGGTGCATTGGATAACCCAAATGGCATGACGACGAACTCAAAGTGGCCATGGTGCATGCGGAATGTCGTCTTCTCGATATCAAATAGGTGCATCCGGACCTGATGGTATCCCGAATGGAGGTCGAGTTTAGTGAATAACCACGACCCATGTAACTCATCTAGGAGCTCATCCACTACCGGAATTGGGAACTTGTCTTTTACTGTCTGAACGTTCAAATCCCGATAATCCACGCAGAACCTCCATGTCCCATCATGTTTCTTCACAAGTAAAATGGGTGAAGAGAACGGGGTGCATCTGGGATGAATAAGACCTTGTTTCAACATCTCATGGCACTGACGCTCTATCTCGTCCTTCTGAAGGTGTGGGTAACGGTATGGTTGCATGACCACTACCTCAGAACTTGGTTTCAGATAGATCCTGTGGTCACAGTGCCTCATGAGAGGTAACCCCGAAGGCTCTTGGAAGAGGTCAGAGAACTCCTCAACCAGACCATCACTAGTACTGTCAGGCTGATCCTGTGTCTGCAAAGTGTGAATGAGGTGGGCCCTATCCACCTGACAGCCCTATAAGAGCACCCAACTTTCGGCCAAATCAAAGCTCATGGTTAAAGCCGAAAAGTTCAACAGAATGGTTCCCAACGCTTGTAACCATTTAATGCCTAATACCATATCAAATCCCCCCAGGGGAATAACAAAAAATTCCGCATTAAACTAAGTAAAGCCAATGGAAAAGTTATTGCCTTACTAATCCCATAGCTAGGGACCTTCTCGCCATTGGCCACTGAGACGGTGGCTGTCAGATGAGTGTGTATCTGGAGCTGGAGATGCTGAGCGGCTGTCAAACTCAAAAAATTGTGTGTACTCCCTGAGTCAACTAGTCCCACCAGTTCTCAGTCGATGACATGAGCTCAGACTTGCATTGTAGTAGGCGATTTATGCCCAGTAATAGCATGCAAGGATATCTCTGGTGGTTCCTCCTCGATAATATCCTCTGGCTCCTCTAGATCCTCTGAATCCTCCACCTTGAGCCAAAACAATCGTTTACATTGGTGTCCGACCCGATACTGCTCATCGCAATTATAACATAAATTTTTGGACCGCCTTTCTGCCAACTCCGCACTCGTCAATTTTTTTATAAAGCCCGGTAGGGAATTACCAGGGCGGGGATCGGCTACCCGAGTCGTAGTCAGAGTGTGTCTAGATGGTGCTGCTGTAGATGCTCCCCAAGATGAATTATAGCGGCACCCTTGCCATGTGGAGGAAGTGTTCTTCTCACTCGACCAACCCGGCTTACGTTGTTGCAACTGTTGTCCTTGTTCCATTGCTCGGGCCATATTCATGGCATGAGCTAAATCCGTGGGCATAAGGAGTTCTACCTCTAGCCGTAAGTACTCATTGAGACCTGCTATGAATAAGGAGACCTGTTGGTCAACCAATACCCTCTCACCAGCACGCGCCAACTTTTCTTGGAATAGTTTTTGATATTGTTCCACCGAACCCGTTTGTCTCAATAGGACTAACTCTCCCAGGGGGTTGCTGTTGGCGGGAAGCCCAAATCTAACTGTGCATAGATTTTTAAATTCTCCCCAAGTCATTCCCGGTCTCTCTTTCTCTACTTGAGTAACCCATAACATGGCTTCATCTATCATATGGAAAGAGGCGAGTTGCACCTTATCCCATTCAGTAGTCCCTTGGTTCAAATTTTTTTTTTCCACATCTATGCAACCAAATTAAGGGATCCACAGAACCATTGAAAAAGGGAAACTCTAACTTGGTGTACCTTGGGACTGTGCCTCCATGTTGAGGTCCTTGGACAGCACTGCGCCTAGGCCACCGCTCCCCTCTTCTATGATATGGTTGAGCAACCTCTCTCACCTCTGGACTCTGATGTCTCTCTGTCCTCAACTCCTGTAGCATGCTGATGACTTGGCTCATCTCTTCTTCCAAACCACAAACCTTTCCCAACACTGGTTGTACTGTTTCAAGGTTATCTTCTATCTTTTGTATCTTGATTTGGATTTCTTCATTGCTGATATTATCCCCCATGTTACCCTGCTCTGATACCAAGTTGTTATGGTCCCGGGTCATGGATCGAGTAACACGGCGTGGGATTTGTGAATCCAGTACTAGCATTGAGTTGCTGGACTCGGAATTAGGGTGAAAAAAAACACTTCCTTGCTGGTTTTCTCTCACGTGGACAAGCCTCTTGATGAATGCAATATATATATATATATATAGCTAGATATATGAATTTAATCCACCTAATGTTAAGCAGAATATAGTAAGGAAGAATACCTTTCCTTGCTCACGGTTGTAGCACGTCAAGGGTTGCAACACCTGGCTTGTAGTAAGCCTTGGCCCATGTGAATGGACTATTCTCCTCTCCTTCCTTGTTGGTGCCAAGCTAGGAACAACAATTAAACTCCTTAACGTGAAGGACCAGAAAATTCTCCACCTTGCTGCTTGTCAAGAGGGTTAGACCCCTTGATGGTTGCTGACATTGATGAAGAGGGAAAACCCTCTCATTGAGCTCGAAAAAGGGGCAGGAAGCTCCTCTTCTTAGTATGGATGATGATGGATGAATTTGGGTGAAGATGGATGGCAATGGGGGGTGAATGATATGTTGGATTTTTGGAGTAAACCCTATACTCGAGATCAAGAGGTGATCTCAACCTGTTTAGACTAGGTTATTCTAAAATCTCAAAGCTTACCTATTTCATTCATAAATTTCCCTTAAATAGGTCACGTCATGTAGTTTTGGGTTAGGGTTACAATAATTTCCCCTAATGCCCTTACATATAAAGTAATTAGAAATAACTCCTACTTAAAAAAATATAAGAAATAAATCCTACTCAAAGAAATATAAGAAATAAATTCTATTGAGTGAGTTGTTGTTGTTTCCTTCGTTGTGTGACTCCGTATGCTATTGAGTCCACAACAGCAGTTCGAGATGAAATTTTTTGGAGGATGCCGGGATCCATTAAATTTTTTTTTTGGGACCTCTGAATTTTTTCTGGTGGCTTGGTTGTTCTACTGCTGTGCATAGCATCAGTGCATATGTTCATTGTCCACTTGAGAATGTGAAGCTATTTAATTTTTCAATTGCCAAGACCAGTATGCATGTCCCATATCTATTTGTGCTTAATGTGATGCTGAAATTTTTTTGTGGGAGGCTCTATTTCGATGTTAATGAGTACAGTGGCTTGGTAGTCCTGAATGATGTGAAGGCCATATGGCTGCGCAATCCCAAAGAGGTTCTTGGTGAAGAGTCCTACAAATTTTACCATTCTCCTGCAAAGGACCTTGGTGAGAAAATGCCAATGGCTGGGAGTCACTTCACTATTGAAGATGAAATTGGTGAACTTTTGTTGGGTATTCAACCTTGGGTGTGGACTGCCTCTGGAGGAAAGGGTAGGCGTTTGATACTTGTGAAGTTTAGAGAGCAGGATCCCCAGAGGGTGTGTGCCACTTGCTATGATAGGCTTGATCCTTTACAGGATGTATTGGTCAACACCATAAGCAATGTTGTGCAGGTTGCAAAGCATGGGGTGACTGATTGGACATGTATGAGAGGACGGATTAATAGGCCCATAGGTTTATCGATGGAACAGGGAATATACGAGTCACCCATTACTTTACAGCATTACTGTCAGGTTGCTAGGTTATATCCAAAGAGATCTATACCTCTGCCAGTGTTCCAAGGCGCTAAAGGGCTGACAATTTTAACAGTTGCAACAGCAGGGGTGGTTCTTACCTACAACATGGGTTCAAGGTTGGTGGTTGCTCGAGGGTTAGATGGGTCTTGGTATGCACCATCTGCCATTCTGTCCCTTGGCTTACGGTGGGGAGCTACGAGTGGGGGTGCCCTTACCAATTTCATCATTATGCTCCATGATTCTCACGCTGTGAAAACATTCTGTAGGCGTATGTTTTTTTCTCTCGGGACTGGCTTGGTTGCTGCAGCTTGCAACTTCTTTTACAATTCTAGAATGACACCAGGGCAGAATGACATCTTTTACATTGGAAGTGGTCTATTGGATGTTTCTGCCATCTTTGAGACTATTCATGAGCCTGCACAGACACTCAAGTTGATTGAAACAACTTTAAACATATACAACAATGCAACATACCAGCAAAGGACACTTGCTGGGATTGCATAATAGAATGGGATGACTTCTATTGTGGTGAATGAATACAGCAGCAGTGTGGCTTTTTTGGATTGGAAGAAACTATTTGGTGGGTGTGGAAACATTACATGCACTGCACTAATGGGAGAAGGGGATGGGAAATCCAAATGTTTTGGATTTGTGACCTTTGAGAATGCAGAAGTATGCAGGAGTGCTGTATATGTTGATAGGAATGCCTTCTTCTTCATTGATTATGCTATTCGAGCTCAACCTACTGTTGGGCATACGGAGCACAAGGAATCAGGGCTGCATGTTTCTGCTAGTAGTAGTGCCTCAGTTGAGTCTGCAAAAATAAAGTCTAGTTCTGTTAAAGATGTCAAACCTACAGCAGAACCTGCAATTGCATTTGGCAATTTTTTTGTTGAGTTAAAATGCAACGATGATGTTGCATATGGTGAAGGTTTGTCGGTTTGTTCTATTCTTGAGGTGATATCATGGGTTGAAATTGTGACAACAGATCTGACTCGACAATTTCCTACAGAGGGAGAACCGTTTGAAGCTACCATACACAAGGTCAAAGGATATGCTGATATAATTGTCATGATGCACTTTGCCAATGGTGCTGTCAGAAGAGTTGCCTCAACAACAGGTTTTCCTGTTATTCTTGCGGGGGAGGTCAAGGCCATAACGCTCCACAGATTCTGTTGGGTGGAGACATAGTTCATATGCATGTTGCTGAGAAAGATGTTCTGCATGAGATGATGAGGATTGTGAAATAGAAGCCTGATTTTCATGTCAAGGAGAAAATAGTGGTCCTAGTATATACATGGCAAGAGGCTTTTGGTGGTGCCAGGGCAAGATATTCACAATATTATGCTGCATATCAGGAGCTATTGCATGCTGGAGCAGTATTTCCTCAGAGACCTGATAGGGCAGCACCCACTATGACTGTATACAATGGGCAGGTAGGTGAGCTCTTATCAAAAGGAGTAAATGTGAGTATATACAATGGACAGGTTGATGTCACATGTGCAACTAAGGAAACTGAACATGGATGTTTCTGCCATCTTTCATGGCTACTAGTGCTTCTAAGGGGCTTGCTTACATGGACTTAAGTGGTGATGGCGGTTTCTCTTAGGCCTTGGAACTCAATGGTTCAGATATAAATGGCTACAAAATAATAGTGGAAGAGGCTAGGCCAAGGGGTGACACACATGATGGTTTCAGACCTCTAAGTGTTTCCGGGTGCAGCAACTGGAGGGGGTCAGTGCTGCTAAGTCTTCTCCATCCCAGGGGGTTGGTCTTGATGTTGTTGCTGCCAGGCTGGCAAAGGGTTGGCCATGCAACTTGGCCAATGGGGGGCCGCCGTGAGGGGCTATTTCACACCAGTCTAAGATTATGGAAGCGCAGAACAACTGCTTGGGGAGATGTAGCAACAATTGGCACGCATCCCTACAGTCGACCGTAAAAAAAAACTCCTTGGGTGGAATGCTCTCGCATTGGGGTGCCTAGAGAGCAAACATAGCGATCGCGGATGCTACTTGGGCACAGGTGGAGACGTCGGCATACAAATCCTACTTCCGAGTGTTACAATCCTGGATTTGACACGTGAGGAAGACGATGACGATGAATAGGAATGGGATGATTGAGCTTTTAAGGAAGCTCGACTTGGATCTCAAAGGGAGAATCCGACCTGTTTACTTTAGGCTTACTCTAAATTAACTTCAATACTCAATGCTTGTGTTTCTCATTACTCTTACCCCTTAAATAGGGTTCACCCGGTTAGGGTTTACAATAAAATATTCTAAAAATACCCCAATAAATAAAATATTAAAAAAATACCCCTATAAATAAAATATTCCTAAAATACCCCAGTAACCTAAAACGAAAATAAAATAAAGTAAATTAAAGAAAAAAACTAAAATAATAATGTTATTGCATGCATAACACCGAGCTTGAGGACAAACTCGTTCTTCCAAGGGGGTGTAATGTTATGCACGCAATAACATTATTATTTTAGTTGTTTTCTTTAATTTAATTTATTTTATTTCAGTTTTAGGTCACATGGGTATTCTTTGAATTATATTCTCATAGGGATATTTTTGGAATATTTTATTCATAGGGATATTTTTGTAATATTTTATTAAACCCTAACAGGGTGAACCCTATTTAAGGGGTAAGACATTGAAGTATTGAGAATTAGGTTAAATCTAGCGTAAACAGGCTTGAGATCACCTTCTTGATCTCAAGGTTAGGGTTTTCCTCAAAAACCTACGTATTCTCTCATCCTCCATTGATCTTCGTCTTCCCCATGTCTTTCTACTATCCCTACAGTAATGCATGGCAGACTTGTAACCCGTGGCAGATCCAAGATCCTCCCAACGAATCCTTGTGTCACATCCGGGACCGTAACAATGGAGCTGGTGGCGTGGAGGGTGAAATGTCTGCATAGGGTACTGAATTTGGCCTAGGGCATGTAGTCCCTGAATAGGATGAGTGGGCATTGGTGGGCGCCCTGCTTGGCCAAGAGGGTCTTCTGACCAGGGACTCTTTGAGGATGCGCTGTTTAGCATCAATTGTCTTGGCCAAGTTCATAGTGTGGTCCAAGTCTCGATGGTCATGTAATTCTACCTCCAGACATAGGGCCTCTATCAACCCAGAAGTAAAGAGATGAACATACTATGAAGGCCTGACAAAGTTACTGGCTCGGGCCAAGCATTCCTGAAAGTGCTTTTGGTACAATTTCAATAACTCCTATCTGTTTTAAATTCACCAAATCTCCCAAAGGATTGCTACGGGAGGGAGGACCAAACCTCAACATGCAAGATTTTTAAATAAATCCCAATCCTGAACCAGATGTTCATTCTTAAACTAGTGGAACCATAGAAGCGCTTCATCGAACATATGGAATGCGGCCAAATGGACCTGGTCATCCGCATGTGTTCTTTGATTGTAAAAGAACGGGTCACATCGTTGTAATATCAAGGGGTCTGTAGACCCATCAAATGTCAGAAAATCCAATTTAGCATACCTGGACACCGAATTAGGGGCATGTGCGTGGGGTCCCATTGTGGGATGTGGGGGGCTTAGCTGTGGTGGTGGGTGGTGATGGTGGTGCTCAGCTGGAGAAGTGTAGCTTTCGGGCGGTAGCGGCCCTCGAACCACACCTTCATCCAGTCGTCGGAGGATTTGCTGGACGGAATCATTCAAAGCTGCCATTGCCGATTGAAGGTCAGCAGTGAGCTGACAATTATCGTTAATGGCTTGATTTTGTGCCTCTGTCCTTTGATGTTGTTCCTCTATAAGTTTGACCAAATCCTCTGGGGAAGAGGAATCCCCAAGGATGGACCTGTCTGATACCAAGATGTTGGGATCTTCCTGGGCCATGGATCTCGTCACCCTTCTTCCTTCTCTTCCCTCCAGATTTTTTCTTGACGTGGGAAGGAGTTTTCGGTGTTTGGAATGTGGAATGGTGAAAGCGAATATAACCTTGACGGAGGCTCGACCTGGACCTTAGGAGGGAGATTCCAACCTCTAACCTTCTACTTGATTCAATGTTTGATTCTTCATTAAGCCCTTCTCCCCTATAAATAGGATTAGGGAAGTGAATGACAAACCTGACCCATGGGTCACTAAGTTCACGGAAATTACAATCAAACCAACCCCAGCCAAAACCATTATACATAAAAAGGAAAATTCCATAATTTAATTTCTACTCCTATTTATTACCCGGGATGCTATGAAGTCCATAACACTCTTCTTCAAAAAAATTCTAACAATAACACCAAGTAGGACTCTTCAACCAACTTGATGTATGGGGAACTTTATCATTGATGCTAAATTATTATTCTGATTTTTTCCTCTAATACCACTCATAAGAGACTCAATAACAATCCTGTATATTAGGGGACTCTTGTTCCCGCAAAAAAAAAAAAAATCCTACAATCTGATCATGGATTGGTCACGGTTAACAGAACTTCCAAACCGACAAAACTGTTGTGATAGCTTCTTCTAGATAGATAGACATGCATATCCACAATACAATAAGATTAAAGCATTCACATACTCATCTTTAAATCATCTTCTAAATTTGGAAACCAGTAACATGAAGAAAAAAATTTTAAGCACTTATCTCACAGTTTGTGATCTTCCTTCACAAAAGAGTCTTCTTTGAGTGGTGGCGATCATCACTTCTTTAGAGAACTCCTTTTGATGAGGGACCCTAAATTTACTGCTTTGATACCATGTTGAATTTAGGATCCATTTTCCAATATTCCGAGCAAGAGAAAGAAGAAAGAAAAAGAAAAAAATGGAAGAAGAGCTCTTGGGTAGAGAGAAGAAAAAAAAAAGAGAACAAGAGGTATGCGCCAAGTAAAGAGAGGGAGAGAGAGAGAGAGAGAGAGAGAGAGAGAGAGAGAGAGAGAGAGAGAGAGAGAGAGAGAGAGAGAGAGATTAACTCAAGAAGGAGAAGTGTAACTTGATTAATTCAGAATTACAACACCTCTATTTATAGTAGAGGAAGAGATAGAGTCTGTTATGCATGCAATAACATTATTATTTTAGTTGTTTTCTTTAATTTACTTTATTTTATTTCAGTTTTAGGTCACAGGGGTATTTTTGGAATTATGTATTCATAGGGATATTTTTGGAATATTTTATTCATAGGGATATTTTTGTAATATTTTATTAAACCCTAACAAGGTGAACCCTATTTAAGGGGTAAGAGTAATGAGAAGGACAAACATTAAAGTATTGAGAATTAGGTTAAATCTAGTGTAAACAGGCTTGAGATCACCTTCTTGATCTCGAGGTTAAGGTTTTCCTCAAAAACCCACGTATTCTCTCATCCTCCATTGATCTTCGTCTTCCCCATGTCTTCCTACTATCCGTACAGTAATGCATGGTAGACCCGTAACCCGTGGCAGATCCAAGATCCGCCCAACGAATCCTTGTGTCTGATCCAGGACCATAACATCCATACATTAGAAATCAGTCCAGGTAGGAGATGGAACAGTGGCAGGCCAAGGGCCTTTGTTATAACTGTGATGACCAATATGTCCAGGGTCACCTATGCAAGAGGTTATTCTATTTGGAGGTCTTCGATGACACATAGGAAATTAAACCAGTGGAAGACAGTGTTGAGGCCGAACAAGATGCACTAGCTATTTCACTCCATGCTATGACTGGCATGCACAACTCCAACACAATGCAAGTTCGGGCGGGTTTGTAACACCTCCAGTTTCTGGCCTTAGTTGACTCCGGTAGCACCCATAACTTCATAAGTCAGCTTGTCGCAGAACAACTTGGGTTGGTAATTCAACAGAACACCGGCATATCCGTCTTAGTGATCAATGGGGCCAAAATCTCCAGTGCAGGTATCTCTACATCCACACCATTTTGTATTGAGGGGCACTCCTTTGTAGCCGATTTTGTGGTCATTCCACTGGCAGGGTTTGACTTGGTACTCGGAATTAAATGGCTCCATATGTTGGGGCCTATCTTGTGGGATTTCAAATCACTTACCATGATGTTTATAGCTGCCCAACGTCAGATTACCCTTAATGGCACACTTGCTATTGCGCCCTGTACTCTTCAGGAAATTCAGGTCCAGAGCGCTGAGCACTATAAGTTAACTACTTTACTTACAAAATTTGGTGATTTATTTCAGCCCCCTACTACCCTCCCGTCTATTCGCCATTGTGATCATCGCATAAGGTTGAAATTGGGGATTGAACCAGTGGTGGTTAGGCCTTACCATTACCCCCACTTACAGAAGGATGAAATTGAGCGCCAATGCCAAACTATGCTCGCCCAAGGAATTATTCAACCCAACAGGTCTCCCCTTTCATCCCCCATGTTACTGGTCAAGAAACATGACAGGTCTTGGTGGTTTTGTGTTGACTACAGGGAGCTCAACGCTCATACAATTAAAGATAAATTTCCTATACTAGTGGTTGACAAGTTATTAGATGAATTACATGGAGCTACCTTATTTACAAAGTTGGATCTGAAGTCAGGTTATCATCAGATTCGGGTTCATCCATCCGATGTGGAGAAGACGGCATTTAGGATGCACCATGGGTATTCCGAGTTTCTAGTCATGCCATTTGGTCTATCTAACGCCCCTTCCACTCTCCAGGCCCTCATGAATGTGGTATTTAATTCTCTCCTGAGGTAGTTTGTTCTTGTTTTTTTTATGATATCCTGGTATATAGTAAAAATTGGGACGAGCACCTTCATCATCTTCGCCAAGTTTTTACTATCTTATGTTCCCATCATTTGGTTTTAAACCAATGCAAGTGTTCCATGGGCACATCCGAAGTGGCATATTTGGGGCACGTTATCTCAGCAGAGGGTGTGAAGGTCGACCAGAGTAAAATACAGGCAGTCACCGACCGACTTCTTCCCACATCCATCTCAGCATTAAGGGGTTTTTTTGGGCTCGCTAGTTATTACCGAAAATTCATCCGTAACTACGGATAGATTTATTCTCCACTCAACAATCTCCTTTAAGAAAAATGCATTTCTCTGGTCTGAGACAACAACTTATTCTTTTCAGCAGTTGAAGGTAGCATTATCTTCAGCGCCGGTCTTGCAGCTACCAAACTTTGATGAATTGTTTGTGGTTGAATGTGATGCGTCTGGTGGGGGTATCGATGCAGTATTACAGCAACATGGCCACCCGATAGCTTATTTCAGCAGACAGCTGGGCCAACACCATCACAAACTCGCTACCTATGAAAGGGAACTGATCAGGTTAGCGAAAGCCATCCAGCACTGGCGGCCCTATCTCTGGGGGCACCCATTTCTCATACGAACCGGTCATTGCAGCATGAAGTATCTCCTTCAGCAACGTTTTACCACCTTCCCCCAGCAGGATTGGTTGAGCAAATTGATGGGGTTCGATTTCACCGTTGAGTATAAACCGGGCAGCTTAAAAGTGGGGGCAGATGCCTTGTCTCACCGAGACATGCCAGAGCCACAATTACATGCTATCAGTCACCCCAGACTTCTTTTGTTGGACTCTATTTGGGATGAAACACAGCAGCATCCGGAGCTCATTGAGTTATATCATAATATTGAGCAGGGTACAACGGATAGTCATTGGACAATCCAGGATCATCTTATATTGTTCCAGAACAGGATTTATCTACATCACACATCGCCACTCATTCACCGCATCTTGTCCACTTTTCATGATAGCACACATGAGGGCAGGCAGAAATCATATTTCCGTCTCAGTCGGGATTTTTATTGGAGGGGTGATGCAAAGTTTAGTTACATCGGCTTTAATACCTCGCAAGCGTACGAATCGTTCATGTAATTTAGCAGTAAGCGAGGGTCATATCCACAGGGAGGATTGAATTTTGTGTATTCTTTAGTCAACTAGCCTAACCAAATATGATGAATTAATTTGAACTAAACACTAATTATATCCTACATTATCAAGCAATAATCTAATTAACTACTTGCACAACAGGAAACGTCAACTCTGGATTTTACCGTGATTCGTGCCTCTCTCGAACGCCACAAAACCACGAATCCGGATTCTCAATCCTTGCGTCTAGCCCCTCTCGGGCACCTAGAGTTAATGACAAAGAGCAGATTACAATAGAATGCAGAGAATCAATTTCCTATTGTGATGATGCTAAAATTATCAACTTTGGATTTTATCGTGATTCGTGCCTCTCTCCAGCACCATGTAATCACGAATCCAATTTCTCAATCCTTGCGTCTAGCCCCTCTCGGGCACATAGAGTGAAAGACAGAAATCGGATTAAAATACCAAAATCCAACCTCAATTATAATCCTACCCTAATTAGCTAATTCAATCAAATATCCAGAAAACAAATCTTAAATAAATATTAATTATCAAATCAGATTCAATTAACATTCAAAACCTAAGTTCAAACTATATAAAAAATTAAATTCAATAATGACGAATTACTCCCCTTCTTCTTCCTCTCGCTCGGGCAACAACTCGTTCTCACGGCTACAATTTCCCGAAATTGGTGGCGTCGGGTAGCAATAGTGAGTGGCCGGAGGTAGAGACGACGCCGGCGACGACGAATAGAAGCCGACGGACGGAGGTTACGTCCGACGAAGAACGAAACAGAGATGAAGTTCTCTAACCGGCTCTCTCGAGTCTCGGTCGGAGTCGGAATCGCTCCGGGAATGGTCGAAAATACGTAACCGACGCCAGAGGATGGTCGAAAAGCGGAGTTGGCACTGGAGAAGCCCTCTCGAATCACTTCTTGGCCTGGCGAGCGACGACTGTCGAACTCACCTCGACGGAGACTCTCTCGAGCTCTCCTCGGGTTTGTTCTCGGTTGCTGGATGGCAGTGGACGGTGGTGGACGACGGTGGCATGGCGGAAGGTATTGGCCCGGCGAACGACGGTGGGGAACTCCTCTCGAGTCCTCCCCTGTTTTCGGTCAAAGTCCTCTATTTTGGTCTCCGTTTCTGTTTTCTCTTCATGCTTCCCCCTCTCGGGTCTCCCCTCTCGGGTTTTCCCTCCCGGGTCTCCCCTCTCGGGTCTCCCCTCTTTCCTTTAATACCATCCTATTTATTTTAAAACGATTTGACCTAAAAACCACCTCCATTTCACTATGGGCATTTTGGTAAATATCTCCTTCTCCACCAAAATTCTCCTGAAATTCCATAATTAAATCTATAAAAAGCATTTCAGGAAGAAATAAACCTTAAAAACAATGAAATATAATTCAAGAGAGAAAAATATGCAATATCGACAGTGATTAATGCCAAATTCAATAAATGCTCATTTCATTTGAAAACCGATAAATAACCACCTATAACACAATTATAAAGGTTATTCTATTATAATTAACTTAGTTCTCATGTCAGAATATGGCATCTATCAAGGGGCATGAAGAGAAGTGTAATAGACTATGTGATAGCTTGTCAGACTTGTCAATGGAACATAGCTGAATCATTAAGTCCAGCAGGGTTGCTCCAACCACTTCAGTTACCTTCATAGGTATGGTCCGATATTTCCATGGATTTCATCGATGGGCTGCCGCCATCTTCAGGAAAATCAGTTATTTTTGTAGTGGTCGATTGCTTCTCAAAATATGCCCATTTTTTGCCTCTGGCGCATCCCTACACAATAGCTCACATAGTCCAGCTCTTCATGGATTATATTGTCCGATTACATGGGGTGCCTGCGTCCATTACTAGTGACAGAGACGCCATCTTCACCAGTACTTTTTGTAAGGAACTCTTCAAACTGCAAGGCACCAAGTTGGCTTTCTCTTTCACCTACCACTCGCAGACCGATGGCCAGACAAAAGTCGTCAACAGAACTATTGAGATGTACCTACGTTGTTTTGTGGGAGACTCGCCTAAACGGTGGGTTAAGTGGCTAGCACGTGCTGAATTCTGTTATAGTACTTCTTACCACAACGCACTTGGCACAACTCCTTTCAAGGTAGTGTATGGTAGTGATCCACCCCGGCTCTTATCGTATGAACCCGGTTCTTCCAAGGTGGCCACTCTGGACCAGGCCCAGCAGAAAGGGACAATATGTTCAATCAGGTGCGCACTCACCTCCAAGCAAGCCAACAAGCAATGAAACACTCTTATGATAAAAAGCACCAGGAAGTGGTCTTCTCTCCAGGGGATTATGTGTTAGTCTCCAACACTACCGGCAACTATCCCTCACGGCCTCAATGCGTAAAAAATTATCCCCAAAATTTTATGGGCCCTTTCAAGTGTTGGACCGCATTGGCACAACAACCTACCGCTTGCAGGTACCCCCAGAGGCTAAGCTCCACAATGTTTTTCATGTCTCGCAATTGAAGGCCTTCCATGGTGACTCTCCATTTCTCCACACACCTTTGCCACCGCTGCAAGAGGGTTGGGTACTTTCTACTCCAGCTCAAGTGTTGTAGGCTCACCACATTCAGGACGACTGGGAGATTCTAGTGCAGTGGACTGAGACAGACCCCATTGATACTACCTGGGAGCCCCTGGTGTCCTTTCGGGTTCTCTACCCCACCTTCGACCTTGAGGACAAGCTCTTTCTCTAGGAGGGGGTAATGTTATGGAATCCATAGCATCCTGGGTAATAAACATGTGTAGAAATTAAATTATGGAATTTTCTTTTTTATGTATGTTGGTTTTCGTTGGGGTTGGTTTGATTGTAATTTCCATGAACTTAGTGACCCATGGGTCAGGTTTGTCATTCACGTCCCTAATCCTATTTTTAGAGGAGAAGGGCTTAATGAAGAATCAAGCATTGAATCAATTAGAAGGTTAGAGGTCGGATTCTCCCTCCTGAGGTCCAGGTCGAGCCTCCGTCAAGGCTCAATTCGCTTTCACCATTCCACGTTCCAAACACCAAAAACTCCTTTCCACATCAAGAGCAAATCTGGAGGGAAGAGAAGGAAGAAGGGTGACGAGATCCATGGCCCAGGAAGATCCCAACAAAGAGACTATCATGGCTGAAGAGAATATGAATATAAAAAATGATATAGTAAGAATTACCACCATACCCTTACATGGGGTATCAAATTTTATGAGTTGTCTACATTGGTTCGGAGGTTCCTTATAACAAAAGACCTACTTGGTCACCTCACCACTCGAGGACTTGATGAAGATGATATTTTTTATAACAAATGGTTGAAAATTGATACTTTGGTGATTAGTTGGCTAATCAACAACATGGAAGAACATGTCTCCAACAACGTCATTCATCTTGACACTGCTTAACACATTTGGGAGACATATGCTAAATTGTACTCTTGCCCGGATACTCTACATAGACCATATGACATTCTACAAAGAATGTTGAATACTAAACAAGGAGAAAATATCCATAAGTACTTGGCCCACTTTAGAGGCTTTCTTCAAGAGTGGAAGTTAGCTCATCCTTCAACCACAAATATTTCTATCCAAGACAAGCAGAAGGAAGCCTTAATTACTGCTATTTGCCTTGGAAATAGTAAACCTCCTCTTAAGATTGCCAAGAGTCAATTTCTGAGTGCTTTTGTTGTCCCCAAGTTTGATGATGTATGTGCAACACTACTTCGTATTCCAAGCACTTCTTCCTCCACTACTAAAGTATCATCTGCTGTGTATTCCGATCATAGAGGATCATCATCTGACAACGGCCGAGGCAGAGGAAGAGGTGGAAGGACTGGTGCTGGCAGAGCAGATGGGAAAGACTGTACTCATTGTAAAAAATTTGGCCACACTATAAATCAATGCTATAACGAGGATTCCTAGGCATGTAGTTACTATGGACAATATGGCCATTATAAAGAAATATGCTATAAAGCCAATGGAGAAATAAAATTGACAAGGGCTAATCAAGCCTTTGTAAGTGATACAAAAGAAGAACAACCCACAAAATCAGCAGAATGGAAAAATTTTACTGATGAAAATATGAGCTATTTTAGAAAATGAAGACAATGTTGGGTTCTTATCCTAGTTCCTCCACAACTACTGCTTCAGGTATGCTATCTGCCTCATCTTCATCCTGGATAATTGACTCAAGACCCTCCGAGCATCTTATAGGTAACAAAAATTTAGTATATTCTCTATCTTAGAGTCTTTCACACAAGTTTGTTACCATAGCTGACAGTTCTCAAACCAAAGTCCAAGGGAAAGGTTCCACTTCTGTCACACCATCACTTTTGCTTACTGATATTCTTTTTGTTCTTACTTTCCCTTTGAATCTATTATCTGTTAGTCAACTGAAAAAATATTTTAATTGCTTTGTTACCTTCTCACCCACTTCATGTGTCTTTGAGGATCTAATAACGAAACAGGTGATTGGTGGAGGCCATGAACAAGGGGGGATTTACTACTTGGACGTGCTAAAAATGAATATGGTTTCCACTACTAGAAATGAGACACTGTTATGGCACAATCGGTTGGGACATCCATCTGCATAGTCTCTTCATTATATGTTTCCTTCTCTTAAAGTAGGCTCAGAATTTCATTGTGAGGTTTGTCAATTGAGTAAACATCAAAGGAGTACATACTCTCCTCATCCAGAAGTCGAAAGTGTTACTCCATTTTCTTTAATTCATACTGATATTTGGGGGCCCTTGAGTGTCTCCAACATTTCTCAAGCAAAATATTTTATTACATTTATTGATGATTTCATTCGCACAACTTGGTTGTTTATATTTAAGGAGCGTTCTGAGATACCTTTTAATTTTAAGTCATTTCATGTTATGGTATTCACACAATTTGGTCAGAAAATAAAAATTCTCCGATCTGATAATGCCAAAGAATATGTTTCCAAAGACCTTGACTCTTTTTGTCAAGAAAATGGCATTATCCATCAAACATCATGTGCTCTACACTCCTCAACAAAACGGTGTTGCCAAACGAAAAAATTTTCATATTCTTGAGGTAGCTCGAGGTTTATTATATGTCATGAAAGTTCCATACTTTTATTGGCCTCATGCAGTCCTTACAGTTTTCTTTCTCATAAATCATCTACCATCTTCCATTCTTGGTAATAAATCTCCTTACTCTAGATTATTACCGAATGATGATCCGTTTTCACTACCTTTGAAGTCTTCAGATGCCAATGTTTTGTTCATAATTCATTTTCTAGACACAACAAACTTGATCCTAAATCTATCAAGTGTATCTTCTTGGGATACCCTCACACACAAAAGGGTTATGTATTTTATAGTCCCACTCTTTGTGTCCAGGGATGTAAATTTTTTTGAAGACTTCACATTTTATTCTGATAGTGCTCCTCTGGGTCTGTCCTCAGTACAAGGTTCCCCTCGACTAGTTGTGCCTCGTGATACATAGATTATTCAACCCCCAGAGCAAGTGGCCGACACCACACCTACCGAGTTAACATATCCAACAAAGTTGAGTCCTTCATAACCAGTTATTTTTGGCCCTCACTATGATACTTGTCCTATTGCTATAAGGAAAGAACCTAGATCATGCACTAGACCTTCTACTTCTCATCCCATTTCAAATTTTGTGTCTCATCATCGCCTCTGACCTCTATGTTGTCAATTTCTTTCTTCTATTTCCTCCATATCTGATCCACAGTCCTATCAGGAGGGTCTACAACATCCAGGGTGGAAGGCAACATTGGATGAAGAAATGAAGGCACTTAATGGCAATCAGACATGGTCATTGGTTCCTCTTCCAATAAATAAAAAACCCATTGGTTGCAAGCGGGTTTATACTGTCAAACATAATCCAGATGGGTCAATTGCACGACTGAAGGCTCGACTGGTTGCCAAAGGTTATACTCAGTGTTATGGAATTGATTATGAAGAAACCTTCTCTTCAGTGGCCAAAATTAACTCGGTACATATATTATTATCTCTGGCTGCCAATTCATCATGGTCGATATATCAACTTGACATGAAAAATGCATTTATGAATGGGGATATTAAAGAAGAAATTTATATGCAACAACCACCTAGGTATGTGGTTGAGGGGGAGTCAGTATGCCGCCTAAAAAAATCTTTGTATGGTCTAAATCAGTCCCCTTGGGCATGGTTTGAGAAATTTAGTCAAGCCCTCATATGGGCCGGCTTTTACAGATGCTTTGGAGATCACTCGGTATTTATTGAAAATACACCGTGAGGTTAGATAATTCTGGTTGTATATGTTGATTGTATCATTTAACTAGTAGTGATTCTGAGGGCATCCAGAAAACACAGGAAAAAATATGTGTTGAATTCAAGACGAAGGATCTTGGACTACTCAAATATTTTTTGGGTATTGAAGTATTACAATCCAGACATGGGATTGTGCTATCCCAAAGGAAGTATGCCCTTGATCTACTAGTGGAGACAGGAATGATGGGATGCAAACTAACAGACACTCCTATGGGCTCAAATACAAAATTATGTTGAGGCACTGGAGAAGATGTAGATATTGGGAAATATCAAAAACTAGTGGGAAGACTTATTTACCTATGTGTAATAAGGGTAGATATATCATATGCAGTAAGTGTGGTAAGTCAATACATGCACAAGCCACAACTTAGTCATTGGCAAGCACTTGAAAGGATACTACGATATCTGAAAAGAGCTCCACGAAGATCTCTTCTCTATAAAAAGCATGGTCACTTCAACATCGAAGGATTCTCAGAAGCAGACTGGGCCAGATCCCCGGATGACAACAAATCTACTTCAGGATTTTGTACGATGGTTGGAGAAAATTTGGTTACATAGAAAAACAAGAAGCAAAATGTAGTAGACGGTCTAGTGCAGAAACAGAATACAGAGCCATGGCACACATTGTTAGTGAACTCCTATGGATAAGATCTCTTCTCACTGAATTGGGATTCCACAAAGAAGCTCCGATAGATCTATATTATGATAATCAAGCAACAATACACATTACATTGAATCTAGTCTTCCATTAAAGAAATCATATTAAAGTGGACTACCATTTTATACGAGAAAAATTCCAAGCAAGTTTTTTTATCTCTAAGGCATATATCATCACAAGCTGGGCATTTATGATGTTTTCTCACCCCCTAGCTTGAGGGGGAGTGTTACAATGTGGGACACACCATGGTGCTCAAGCTGGTGGGACCCACCATGAGGACGTGGGACACCAAGAAGAGTCCTCACCTAAGCTAGCACGAGTTAAAAGTTAAGAAGCACAAGCTGAAATGAGTTAGAAGACTTTGTTGAATTTATGAAAAAGAGAAATACTTCATTGACTTCAATAACTTATCATACTCAGAGTACATGAACCTCTATTTATAATAGAGGAAGGTAGTAGAGTCCAATTACAATAAAACTACCTTTGTCCCAATTACACCCAAACTCTAACACTTAAAGATAAGTCCTAGCATAATTAAATAATTTAGTATAGATAAAAGACAAGCATAACTTAAACTAGAACTCTTCTAGGATGTGACCATATCCTAAAGATGCCTTCTTGAGTCCTTCTTGATCTTCCAACTGATGTGATAAGGATGCCAGCTCATGGTAATCATTGTGGGTCCTACATCTTATGTGTTTGGGCCCATCTTGTGGGCCTTCATTGGTCATGTGGCCCATCTGATAATACTCTTATATATGTGGGCCTTCCTTGGTCGTGTGGGCTTGGGCCCTATCTTCCAACAGACTTGAAGATAAAGTGGGAGCCACAAAGATACCATGAGCTGGAAGATCATGTGGGACCCACAAGGATAAGGCCATGAGCTGGCCTCCTCCTTTATATTCACATGATTGAAGAAAGAGTTCTAGTTCAACTCATATTAGTCTTCTAGTAGATTTGTTTGAATAGACTTATCTTAGAGAGTTAGAGTTGGAATGTAATTAGGAAATTGAAAGTCTAATTGTATAAGGACTCTATCTCTTCCTCTACTATAAATAGAGGTATTGGTATTCGGAATTAATCAAATTACACATCTCCTTCTTGAGTTAATCTCTCTCTCTCTATTTGCTTTGCGCATACCTCTTTTTCTCTTTTCTTTTTCTTCTCTCTACCCGAGAACTTTTTTTCCATTTTCTTCTTTTTCTTTCTTCTTTCTCTTGCTCGGAATTTTAGAAAAGGGATCCTAAATTCCACATGAGCAACCAAGGGTTCCCAACCCTTACTGAGTAAATCAAAGAAAGCAGACTCCTTTTCAATCTTACAGAGAACAGCCAAAGAAAAGAGCCTCCTTTTCATCCTTACCGAGAGCAGCAACTCTATTATAATGTTGGATTCACAAATCCCATGCCAAGTTACTCATCCATGGCTAGGGTCCATAACATTTTCCCATCAGTCTCTGATATTTACCCACTTCACCATCTTCACCGGAGCCTGCACATAACTTTGTATTAGAATCCATAGGGGTGTCAGCCAGTTGACATCCCATCATTCATGTATCCTCAAGTAGATCAAGAACATATTTCCACTAAGATAAGATAATGTCATGCTTAGGCTGGAAGACCTCAATGCCCAGAAAAGATTTAAGAAGTCCAAGGTCTTTTGTTTTGAATTCATTGTATATCTTATGTTTGACTTCCTTTATGCTATTTTTATCTCTCAATCTAAACAATGTCGTCCACATAAATCTCCAATGATACGATTTCCTTTGAAGCAGTTTTTAAAAATATAGAAAACCAAATCTGAGCATTGCTTGGCTAAACTTGTCAAACCAAGCACGAGGACATTATTTTAGGCCATAAAAATAATTTTTTAATCTGCATACCGACTCTCCCTCAACTACAAATCCAGGTGGTTGATACATATAGATCTCCTCCTTAATGTCACCATTTAGATAAAACATTTTCACATCCAGTTGATATACTGACCAAGAAGAATTCACAACCAGTGATAACAAAATATGTACCAAATTTAACTTGACCATAGGAAAAAAAGTCTCTTCATAGTTGTTGGAAGATATGAATATTTTGGAGGGTCATTAATTTATATAGTTTATGTTTTATGACTCTTCTTCACTCTTACTAGGGTGAAGGGTATAATTGTAATATTGTACTACCACCGTTTATAAATAGAACTTAAGGGGGAGGGTTTGGACTAAGTCAATTACCCTATTCTTCCTCCTCTTTTCTCCAAATTCATCTCTTTCTCTTCTCCTCATAAAACCTTCTCTCCACAACTATTCTTCTTCTTCTCACCCTTAATCCTCTTCTACTGTAATTATACATCAAGAAATCCTAAGTTTCAACATGGTATCAGAGTAGGCAAATATCATAGATGGAAAAGGAGAAGAATATGGAGAAGAAAGGGAGGAAGAAGAAGAAAAAGAATAAGAAGAAGAAAAACAAAAAAGAGGAGTTTCACGTTTTTCCTTAAGTCATTTTTTTCTCAATTCCTATTTTTCATTAGATGTTTTAACTCTCTTACCTTATGTTTCATATAAAAAATTATATACTGTTGGGAATATCTTTGAGCGTATTTTTCAACTAAAAAATAATCATTGAAATCGGATTTTTCTAGAAAGAGAAATCAACATCTAAAGCCGCAAAGGTCAACATAAAAGTTTCGTGTAACAATAGATAGCTTCAACTTTCGAGTTATTTTATGCTATCTAGAATGTGACTTTATATGGAGAATTATATATCAAAATAAAGGCTTGTAAGTCAATTTTCTTACCTTTATCAATATGATTTTTATATGGAGATATCGATCATTGCTCAGTTCGACCATATTAAAGAGTCCAAAATCTATAAGATTATTCGTCTCATAAGAAGTATATTTTATGAAGAGATGCTATAGTTTAATGAAAGTTATTTAAGTCTATTTTCAAAAGGATTAACTTTCATGTCAATCTGATCTATAGTTAAGAAGATATTTGCATTGGAAGAATCAAAGGTCATGCTCGTATTTTGTTGCATGCGAAGATCCGAATTAAAGCCAATTTTTTTGCTTCACTTTTATAGTTGCTGTTATTGATCAATAATATCAGGAAAGTATCTCATGATCTACCCTTGCAAAGTTTATTGTTTTTAACTTACAATATCTAGAACTAAGAAGATCATCTTATTTTCATAACTTTCCTTGATTTATTTGTCAAATAGAAGAAGTGTTCCTATTCTGAATTGTGGCAACTTCTCCCAAAAAGTAGTTACTTGATTTAATGTTGCAAATTACATAAGTATCTATATAAGGAGATTCTGATCTAGGATCAAATTTAAAACGTGTGTTTCTTCTCTAGTTATGAGAAATCCTTGCAGCATATTAACAACAAGTTGGAGCAGCACTCAGTGTACTTATCCACCTATAAAGTGAGCATCCTCACTCTGCCCCTCACTCGGTGAAATCCTTTCAAGCTATAATTTGTCTAGCCTCAAGCATTGCCTTTGGTTTTTTATCTAGCCTTTCAGAATCAGTTTCATTCTGTAATTACATCTCCAAGCATCGACTATATTTAGAAATAGGACACTTATGTCATTGGTTGTTAATTAGTTGGTTTAATATGGTTAGCTCTCTATTTGGTGTCTAAATTAATAACTGATGCAGTAACCGTGGAAGCAACATCCATTATTGTTTTATTCATTCTTCTCTATTTTTGAGAAGACCTTGCAACTGTTCTCGGAACCAGCAGCACTCAGTTCAGTAATTTTTTTAGAAGATTAACAACACTTAATTCAACTTATTGGCAACTTATTAATTGGTTCCAACTTATTATTTGATACACATCTTCCATATTCAAGGATGACTTGTTGTAGATTATCTAATGTGTCCTTATTACTCTTAAGGACTTTTTACTATTTACCGGTTATCCACTGCTATATGACAACATATTTGGTATGTGTTATTTGGGTTTTCGCTCATTACTGCAACTGCGATTGTGTTTATTTAATTGAGACATTATTATTAAAGAAGAACTCCTCGGTTGCTTGCCTTGGGTTCTGTTGGAAGATGGGCTCTAGCCCACACGACCAAGGAAGGCCCACATGTCTAAGAGTATTATAAGATGCGCCCCACGACCAATGAAGGCCCACAATATGGGCCCAAGCCCATAAGAAGAAGGACCCACCATGATTACCATGAGTTGGCATCTTTATCACATAAGTTGGAAGATCAAGAAGGATTCACAAAGGCATCCTTATCTTATGGTCACGTCCTAAAAGAGTTCTAGTTTTATTTATGTTTATATTTTACCTATATTGAGTTATTTAATTATGCTAGGACTTATCTTTAAGTATTAGAGTTTGGGTGTAATTGGGACAAAGGTAGTTTTATTGTAATTGGACTCTACTACCTTCCTCTATTATAAATAGAGGTTCATGTACTCTGATTAAAAGAAGTTAATGAAGTCAATGAAGTATTTTTATTTTCTATAAAATTAACATGGTATCAAATCTAGGTTCTGTGAGTTGACTTGGTCAACCCATAGAGATAATGAGATCATTTTCTCTAAACCCTAAACCCTAAGTCTAGGTTCGTAGTTATTTTTTTAGTCCCTGTACCCGTAGTTTGCTTTGCATTTTTCACATCTATACAAAGCTTTTAATATTTGAAATTATATATAGAAGGAAAAATATTTGAGTCTAATTTCCAAAAAAAAAAACTATTTTTTTCCAATCAGAGTTATCTACAAAGAGATATAGATATTATAATGAGAAAAGGTCAGATTGCAAAAAGGTTCGAGCAGTAGCAGCAAGCTTTCGCTTCCGAGGTATTTTATGCTATCAAGAACTAGACTTTATATGGAGAAATATATATCCAAAGAAATATATATAAGTCTATTATTTTAAATATTCAACCAATTTTTTATCTGAGTAATCTATGAAGAGAAATTTATATTTGAAGCTACGAAGATTAGATTGCAAAAGAGGTTAGAGCAGCAGCAAAAAGCTTCAACTTTCGAGGTATTTATGCTATCAAAAAAGAGACTTTATATGAAGAATTATATATAAAAAGAAATATATGTAAGTCCATTTTCTTACATATTCAACCAATTCTTTGTATGATTTTTATATAAGGAGATGTTGATCTTGGAAGAGTCAATGGTCATTCTAGAAAAAAAGGAGAAACAGTAATGAGTTCGGCCAGATGACAGAGAACAAAATATATCACATTATTTACATTCTAATAATTATATTTTATGAAGTGAATTTATACTTTGATGAAAGGTATTTAAGTATAGTTTTAGGAGAAAATTTCATGTCAATCTGATCTATATTTAAAGATATAATCGCATTGGAAGTATCAAAGGTCATATTGGTATTCTGTTGTATTGAAAAATCCGAATTTAAACTGATTGTTTTGTGTCACTATTTGAGTTGCTATATCAGGAAAATATCTCACTTCACCCTGGTTTAAGGGCTTATTACTACATTTCTATTATTTGGGCTTATTGCTACATCTATGATATTTGGTTCAAACTGGGATCACTGCCATTACATCCCAGCTTGAGGGGGAGAACTAGAAGAAGTATAAGAAATAGGTATTTTATTCCATATGTTGTGGATATGTTTATGTGACCAAAATATTCAAGAAAGAGGGTACACAAACTATGAAGCTTCTGCTTCTAAGAAAAAATATTTATATTGGATTATGATTATTTTATGGGTCTTTCTACAAGGTTTATTATTTTGGTTCGCGTTAATGAGTTGGAAGATGGTCATGTTATATTCAGCTGCAGTTATTATGTCTCTTTGGTGACATTATTATTGAAGAAGAGGTGGCCTCAGTACCTTTTCTCATACCATAATTTATTTGACTCTCAAAAATATCTCAGTTGGGACACCATGTGAGTCAGTGCCCGGATTGGGACACCATGATAAATTTAACTCTAAAAAATATCACTATTGGGATACCATGAGAGTCAATGTCTGGATTGTGATACCATTATAAATAAACCCACTACCCCCCCCCCCCCCCCCCCCCCCCCTATAATGGGGTTTTATTACTCCTACCACTTGAGAGTCGTTGTCCTGTAGAAGGACACGGTGGTGGACACTTCAAAGCAATGCCGATAGACACACTACCTACAAAAGACGGAGTGTGCCCAACATCCAGCATTAGGACTGGAGTATGGAGCAATATCTTACCGGTTAGGAGTGATTTTTACTCTCACGTATATTATGCCAGCAAGGCCTCATGGAAGGACGCAACAGTGTGAGGGGGAGTTTTGGAAGATGAAGGCATATTGGAAGATGAAGGCATATTGGAAGATGTGCCATTTTATACAAAAAGATTATATACATCATTTGAAGCAAGCTGGGAGTTCATGATGTTCTCTCATCTCCAGCTTGACGGGGAGTGTTGGAAGACGGGCTCCAGCCCATACGACCAAGGAAAGTCACAAGATGGGCCCACCATGATTACCACGAGATGGCATCCTTATCACATAAGTTGGAAGATCAAGAAGGACTCACAAAGGTATCTTTAACTTATGGTCATGTCCTAGAAGAGTTCAAGTTTGATTTATGTTTTTCTTTTATCTATATTCAATTATTTAATTATGCTAGGACTTATCTTTAAGTGTTAGAGTTTGGGTGTAATTGGGACAAAGGTAAGTTTATTGTAATTGGACTCTACTAACTTCCTCTATTATAAATAGAGGTTCATGTACTCTGATTAAAAGAAGTTAATGAAATATTTCTCTTTTCCATAAATTCAACAGGTTCGTTATTTGTTGACTGTTATTGGCATTGGTTCATACGTTGGAAATTTGTACTTACTATAATAAAGCACATGGTGACCTCAACCTCATCATCTTATCTTATTTTTTACCCATTACCCTTTTATTATTTGGTAGCCTTTCTCATACCATCTTTTATTTGACTCTCACTTACCCCTTCGGCCAACCCCATTGTTTTGGTTGGTCATTTTATTTATATGGTTGTTTTTAAGTCCTTTGAAACTTTTTATTAGTGAACTTGGGTTTTTATCGCCATCTTGTGAATGACATGCATTACCCACTTTAGTGATTATTATCACTATATTTGTTTGAAATCATTTGAGGTTGGTTCCAAATTATTTGCTATCACCCATTTATATACTTTGAGAGTATGTGCCTAGTGTCACACTTATCATAGGGACACCGTGATGGAGGAGCTTATTACTAAATCTATGTTATTTGTTTCAAGCTGGGTTTACTGCCATTACCTTCTAGTTTGAGGGGGAATGTTGGAAGATATAAATATCTTGGAGGGTCATTGATGTTATTAGTTTATGCTTTATGTCTCTTCTTTAATTTTACTAGGGTAAAGAGTATAATTATAATGTTATACTTTTATCATTTATAAATAGAGCTTAAGGGGCACGGTTTGGACTAAGTCCATTACCCTATTCTTTATCCTCTTTTCTCCAAATTTATCACTCTTCCTCTTCTCCTCCTAAAACGTTTTCTCCAAAACTCTTCTTCTTGTTCTCACTCCTTAATCCTCTTCTACTGTGATTATACATCATCTAATCCTAAGTTTCAATAGTAGTTAACTCCATAACACTGTGTACTCCTTCCCTACTAGACAGGCTTTGAGTCGGGCTACGGAACCATCCAGATTATGCTTAATAGCAAAGATCCATTTACAATCCACATGTTTCTTTTTGGGAGGAAGTGGAACTAAGGTCCAAGTCTAATTCTCATATAAGGCAATCATTTCCTCTTCCATCGCTGCCTTCCATCCTGGGTGTCTCAGGGTCTCCTGATATGACCGAGGGATAGACAAAATAAATAGATGCAAGGAAATGGCAACGAAAGGGAGACAAATGATGGTGAGAAACAAAATTAAATATAGAGTAAGATGTAGAAGACCAAGTACAAGTTCAAGGTTCCTAACAGAGACCAATAGGCCTGGTATCAAAAGGTGGACCAAATATAGGAGGAGAAGAAGGATTTACTTCAAAGGGATCCATAGACTCCACAGGTGTGATTTCAGCCAATGCTTCAAGGGGTTGTAGAGATATATCTGCATCAATGGGCACAATAGGCTTAGGGGTTACAGGAACAAAAGAAAGACCTAGAGGAACATCCTTGGAGGAGTAAAAGGATGTATATTTAAAGAAGTTCAACAAATGCATCCTTTTTGGGTGTGAGAGTAGCCCGAAAAGATACTCATAATAGCCCTTAGATCTAACTTAATTTTATGTAGGGATGTGACATGTACAAAACAAGTGCAACCAAATACATTCAAGGGAAATAAAAACAAGTCCTCACCTAGAAATAATAAGGAATATGGAAACTGATTACCAATTATAGATGATGACACTTTGGAATGTCGATAAAACCTTTGTATAATGTTGCAAGGAAACTAGTGAGTAACTCTCAATTGGGAGGTAAGTTGACTTCTTAGGCTTCCCTATATTAATACAAGGCAAATTAGCAGACTATTGTAACTGCATACCAGTAATATATACAAAATAATTCTATAAATTTTGAAACCAGTTGCGTTAAAACCTTGTGGTCATAGTGAAGGCATAACAAGTATATAAGAGTAGTGAAACCGGGCCGATATAAATATCCCAACAATCCCCTGCACGGAGGACATCCGTGGAAATCAAAACAAACAAGAGTGGGATTCGAACCTGGAACCTAAAGCTCTATTACCATATTGAAACTAGTTGCGCTAAAACCTCGAGGTGGTAGTGAAGGCGCAACAGGTATATAAGAGTGGTGAAAACGGGCCGATATAAATATCCCAACAATACAATCACCTCACAAGCTACAGATTCACCATTCCCATTCTCACCTCTCTCTTTTTAGGTGAATAATTTCTCATTACAGAGATGTTCACTCAATCCAACTCTCTTGTACTTTGTTGAATTTAGGACCCCATGATTAGAACCTCGAGCAAAGTAAGAGAAGGAGAGACGAAGAGAAGAGAGCTCGGGTTTAGAAGGGAGAAAGAGAGAAAAGGGAGAGAGCCTTTAGGCATAGAGACCTTAGATGAATTGAGAGAAGGGGAGAGAGACTTGATGCTCTACCCCAAGCTAAGGGCCTCTATTTATAGTTTTTGAGAGGATGTTGCAATGTCAATAATGCACGTATGGCTATAAGCTTTACATGAGAAAAGACATAAGCAAACATGTTCTCCTTGACTACTTACACTTTAGTGCCATCTTTATGAGATGACACTTTATTTACTATCATGCCACCCCTTTTGGACATGTAGGAATTTTCCATATTTGTGTGGGCTTGATCCTATCTTCTAACATTCCCCCTCAATCTGGGGGTGAGAAAAATCTGCAAATGCCTAGCTTGCTGCAACTGGTGGATAGGATTTTGTGAGTGACCGGCTTTGTGAGGATGTCAGTAACTTGTCCTTGTGAAGAGATATGTCAGAGGGATAATATGATGGCTTGGAATTTTTCTTATATAAAGTGGCAGTCCACCTCAATGTATTTTTTTCTTTCACGGAAGAACGGATTTGAAGTGTGTTGAAGAGAAGATATGGAAGGCTCTGACATGAATCTCACAGTAAGAAGTCTCACAAAACTAGAATTAATATGGTAGAGACTTACAAGAGTCTCATAGACGGAGGTCTCATAAAAGAGTCTCATTTTAAAGGTATCTTAGTTATGTTATTCCTCTATTTATGTTGAGTTGTTTAATTATACTAGGATTTATCTTTAAGTGTTATATTTTGGGTGTAATTGGGACAAAGGTACTTTAATTATAATTGGACTCTATTACTTTCCTCTATTATAAGTAGGGGCTCATGTACTCAGATTACAACAAGTTAATGAATTTTTTCTCTTTTCAAGAAATTCAACATGGTATCAGAGCAAGTTCTATGAGTTGACTCGGTCAACCCACAGAAATAATATGGTCCTTTTCTCATCTAGCATCTCTAGTAGTTGAGGTTTGTATTCTATCTTTTTCACTATTTTTAGTTCCAATACCTGTTATTTTCTTGGCATTCGCACCTCCATACTGAACTTTCCATATAGAAAATTTTACATTGACAAAAAGATATTTGAGTCAACTTTCCAACGCAAAATGAATTTTGTCAATAGGTTTTTTCTACAAAGAGAAATCAATATTTGAAGTAGATAAGGTCTGACTACAAGAGAGATTCAAGAAGTATCAAAATGCTTCTAATTTCCAGCCAGCTTTTGCCATCAAGAATGAGACCTATTCAACCAATTCTCACTTAGAGTTTTCTAGAGGGAGATATCGATCTTGGAAGAGTCAATGGTCATGTTGGCCAAAGAACAAAGACTACTCAGTTCAGCTAGATTACAAATTTCCTAAATATATTAACTTCTTTATCTCAAAATAAATATATTTTATGAAAAAAATTATACTTGGATGAAAAGTGTTGAATTCTAGTTTCAAAAGGTGAAATTTTTATGTCAATCAAATGTATATTTAAGGAGATTTGCATTGCAAGTAGCAAGGGTTGAGATTCATAATGAAGAGAATCAAGAGGTCATAAAGGATTCAAAAATGAATATTTTTATGTCCAATTAGATATCAAATTAAATATATTTGAGTCTAGTATATTTTTCAACAAATTTTTTGTGATTATTAGTTGTATTTTTGGAGATATTGATATTAGAAGTATCAAAGGTCAGTTCTGCCGAAAATCTCTTTTTTCCTCTATTTCATCTGCTATTATCTCTCCAGACATTGACGTGATTGGAGTTTCCTTTTCTCCTCAAATACAAGATTTTTAGCCAATTTTTTCTTTTAATCAAAGAGTTTTGGTCCAACTTAATCACTCCATGATGTGCTCATTCAATATATGCAATATTTTGCATCAATGTTGTTTTCAAGTTTGTGTTTTTGTAACTTCTTGTTTATCTTCGGCATAGTTAACTAAAAAATCTTGATCACCCCTAAAAAGTTATACTTGGTCAAGTTTATTAAGTTCTACCATTATATTCTCTCCTATTTTTTTCAAAAACAAAGGTTACTTTGGAAGTATGAGTGTTGCATAGTTGCCTCATTCTGGTTAAAGTTGTTTTCCTCAAGTATTTCTTCAGTTTATCATCTTGTATTTTTATCACTTCAGAGCAATGCCTATACCCACAACCTAAAAAATATAGGAGTGTATCCAACATCCAGCTTGAGTCAAGTCTTTTATTCTTCACCCAAGAGGTGATTTGTGTTTGAGCTACCCTTAAAAAAATGAGTAGTGTCTTTCTTTTAGCCCTAAAGTTGGGCTAGTTTTCCCCCTTTAAAATTGAGCGAAGTTTGTTTTAGACTATGACCATTTTGATTGGTGTATGGAGTTTTTCTGTATATGATGGTTCTTCCATTCGGCTACACCATTTGGTTGAGGGGCGTAGGCACATGATATCTGATGAATAATGTCATTTTCTTGACAAAACGAGTCAAGATCTTTGGATGTATATTCTTTGACATTATCCGACCGATGGACTTTAATTTTTTGCTCAAACTAAGTGAGTGCCATTGCATGAAAATATTTAAATATCAATGGTATTTCATAACACTCTTTAAAAAAACTAACCAAGTGGTACGAGTGAAGTTATCAATGAATGTAATAAAATATTTCACTTGAGAAATGTTGGAGACACTCAAGGGTCCCCATACATCATTATGAATTAACGAAAAAAGGAGAGACGCTTTTAATTTCTAGATGAGGAGAGTATATAGACCTCTGATGTTTACTCATTTGACATGATTCACAATGAAGGTCCGACCGCGCTTTAGGAAAAAAATAATGAAGAGATTGGGTGGACGGATGTCCCAACAGGTTGTGCCATAACCTAGTTTCAGTGTCACAGGTGGATATAGTATTTATTTGTGGCACATCTAGGTAGTAGAGCCCCCTTTGTTCACGGTCTCCACCAATCACCCGCTTCGTTCTAAGATCCTGAAACACACATGAAGTGGGTGAGAAAGTGATAGAGCAATTAAAATGTTTGGTAAGCTGACTAACCGATAAAAGATTCAAAGGAAAATTAGGAACAAAAAGGATATCAGTGAGCGGAAGTGATGGTGTAATAGAAGTGGATCATTTCCCTTGAACTTTAGTTTGTGAACCATCAACAATAGTAACAAATTTATGTCAAAAACATGGAGAAACTAAGTATAGAAGATGTTTGTTACATGTAAGATGCTCAGAGGCTTCTGAGTCAATTATCCAGGATGAAGAGGAGACAGAAAACATACATGAAGCGGTGGTTGCAGCGGTTGGTGATGAAATACTTGGGGTGGACCCCATCATGGTCTTCATTTTCTAGAATAATTCATAGTCTTCATTAGTAAAAGTATGATTTGGAGTTGTTGTGGTAGACTGCACTACATTTGTATCACTCACTAAGGTTTGGTTAGTCTTATTCGCATTAGCTTTGTAACATCTTTCATGAGAGTGCCCCAATCTACCACATATATAGCATTCTTTCTGGTGAAAGCAATTGTCTCTAGTGTGGCCATATCCCATGCAATGGATGCATTCCTTCCCATCTGTTCGGTCAAAACCAGTCCTTCCACCTCTTCTTCCTCTATAAAATCTGCCTCGGCCTCGGCCTCGGCCTTGGTCAGATGGTGTGCCCCTATATCTAGAGTACATAGTGGATGTTATTTTAGTAGTAGAGGGAGAAACGTCTAGAATATGGACAAGTATAGCACATACATCATTAAAAATGGGAATTGCGGAAGAGCTAAGAAGGTGAGTCATAGATTCTTCAAGATGCAGTTCAATGTTAGTAAGGCATATGGTAGTTATCAAGGCATCTTTATGTTTATCTTGCATAGAGATATCTATAGAGGAATGCTGGGCAAGTTTCCATTCTTGAAGAAAGCCTCAAAATTGGGCCAAATATTCATGTACATTGTCTCCTTGTTTGGTGGTAAGCATCCGTTGTAAAATATCATCTGGCCTTTGTAAGTTGTCAGAGCTTGAATACAACTTGGTGCATGTCTCCCAAATTATTTTATCCGTCTCTAAATGAATGAATTATTGGAGACATGTTCTTCCATACTGTTGATAATCCACCTATTAACCAATGTATCCTCCTTTAACCATTTGGTATAGAATATATCATCTTCATCAGTATGTGGTCCACGGTTGGTGAGATGACCAACTAGGTCTTTTCTGATAAGAAACCGACGAACCGATGGGGACCAGCTCATAAAATTTGATACCCCCATAAGGGTACAGTGGTGATTCTGAGTATGTCATTTTTTTAACTCATTTTCTCTTCAGTCATAGTAGGCAAATTAAGTAAAATAGTTCTCCAATCAAGTAATCAAAATATAAACCAAGTGGAAGACTTTAACCAACTCGGTTAATAGAGATGCTTAGCATAAATTCTAAGTAATTAATTTTAATGGATAATGACTCATAAAAGGCTCAAAATCATCTTCTTTATCCGGTAATCTTGTTCCCACAGATTTATAAAAAAAAAATCAATATGCACTAGTCTAGATCAAAGTATTGTGCAAACCGACAAAAACTGCCTTGATAATCTCTTCTAATCAAAGATAATCCAAGATCCAGATATTCTCATAATTTCATAAGATGAAAACATGCATAAAGACATCTCTAAACCACCTCTTAATGTGAAAACTAGTAGCATAAGATTAATAATATAATAAATAAATACTTATCTCTTGAGCTTCAATCATGCTTCATGAGGAGCCTTCTATGAGCAACTTTGAATCATATCTTCATAGAGCATAATGGGGATCCTAAATTGGTAGCTCTAATACCATTTTGAATTTATGAACCCATGAATAATACCTCGAGCAAGGGGAGAGAGAAAGAAAAAAATGAAAAAGAGAAGAGCTCTCGGGTAGAGAGAGAAGAGAAGGAAAATAAAAGAGAGTAGAGAGAGAACACTTCACACGAGAGAGAAGAAAAAAATAAGAAACTTGTTTGATGAATTCCTAGTTACAATCACCTCTATTTATTATTGATAAGGTCATTGAGTCCATGTACAAGTAATTTTAGGACTCCTAACTACATTCCAACTAGAACTCTCCAAGATAAGCTTATCATAATAAGATTACATTATCTATTTAAGAGACTACTTTAACTCAACTTCTAACTCTTCTTTAATCACGTGAAACAAGATAGAAGCCACCTCATGATCTTATAATTGTCGGTCCCACATGATCTTCCAGCTCATGTTGATAGAGATACCAGTTCATGGTATATTTGTGGGTCCCACTTGATCTTCAAATCTTCTATTTAAGTCCAGCACACGTTCATTGTCTCTTAGCTAGAGCTAATTTGTATGAGGACTCTTTTTGACACCTCTCGAGCTCATGGTGGGTCCCACCTGCTTGTGTAGCCATGGTGGGTCCCACATTGTAACATTACCCAAGATGTAATCTATGGAGTACTGAAAATCAACAAGCCCTACTACATTGATAGCAATAGCAGCAACCACAACAGAAGAGGCTTCTAAATGGCATAAAACGCTTGGCCATCCCTCATTAGCAAATTTAAAAAGTTTAGTTTCTTTCCTTCATTGGGTTTCACAGTTGTAATGTAAATTTTGTGAATTTGGGAAACACCATAGATCGGTTTTTCAACCCAAGCAAAATAACATTGCTTCTAGTCCTTTTACATTAGTTATTTGAATGTGTGGGTACCTGTTAATGTCTCAAATATGTCTCAATCTAAGTATTTTTTTATATTTTTGGATGATTAGTCGAGAATTATATGGTCATATTTGATGAAGGAGATGGCTAAGGTATTTGCTATTTTCACCTCCTTTTGTGATGTTGAATTTATGGAAAAGAGAAATACTTCATTGATTTATTATAATCAGAGTACATAAACCTCTATTTATAATAGAGGAAAGTAGTAGAACCAACTACAATTCAACTTCCCATGTCCCAATTACACCCAAACTTTAACACTTAAAGATAAGTCCTAAAATAATTAAATAACCCAATATAAATAGAAGACTAACATGACTAAAACACCTTTAAATTAAAACTTCTGTGAGACCTTCTTTCATAATAATTGTGGCTTTGTAAGACTTCTTCTTGTGTAAAACTCATAATGCCACCTCAAATGATCATGGTGGGTCCCACCAGGTCGTGTGACCATAGTGGGTCCTTATCTTGTGGTTTTGGGCCCATCTTCCAACACTCTTAGATATGTAGGCCTTCCTTGATCTTATGGGCCCATCTTCCAACACTCTTGGATATGTGGGTCTTCCTTGGTCGTGTGGGCTTGGGCCCATCTTCCAATACTCCCTCTCAAGATGGGGGTGAGAGAACATCATGAACTCCTAGCTTTCTGTAAATGATATATAAGATCTTCTCGTATAAAATGGCAGTCCTTCATATCTTCCAACTATCCCCCTCACACTGGTGCTATCTTCCATGAGTCCCAATTGGCAAAAGATAAGTGAGAGTAAAATCACTTCAAGTCGTATGACATCACTCCATACTTCAATCATAACCCATGCTGGATGTAGGGCAAACACCTATCATTCTCAGGTAGTGGCACTCCTATCTTTCACAAGTAGTGAGTCTATACGTAGTTCTCAGAAGTGTAATAAAAAGTCCTCCATCAGTGTGTCCCTCCACAGGATAACGACTCTCAAGTGGTATGAGTAATAAATGCCAATTAAGGGGGCTAACATATATGTAGTAATAAGCTCCTCCATCACGGTGTCCCAATCCGGACATTGACTCTCACTGCTAGAAATGGGTGATAAATGTTAGTCATTCACAAGACGGCAACGTGATACGTGATAAATGCTTGTCATTTACAAGACAATGATAAAAGAGTACATCACCATAATCAACTTCCAATCATTTGCTGAATTGCCCAGTCGAAACGTGGATGTTTGGCATGCCATGACAGTCAAATTCTGCCAAACCAGGAACGCCAGAGAAGCACTAAGTATCTTTAAGGAGATGGCAAAACAGCAGGGGAGGAGATAGGAGGAAGCTGCTGATTTTGCAGCACTCGGGTTTTTCCACAAATTGTTTTGTGTTGCTGCTATTGTAGTGCAGATATGGGCTCTAGTAGATAGTCAAGTTGGAGCTATCTTCAGCATTGATAAGCAAATTGGAAGAGGACGGGCAGTGGTATAGTGATATGCCTGGCAGACAGGGCGAATACTTCAATTTACTGATTAGCAGTTTGGGTTTTCTGGAGTTGGTCACAAAGGCTATAGATGATGCAAAATTAGATAGTGAAGTTTCAGACTCTGCTGCTATTAGAGAATTGCTCATGGCTGATAAGAGTTCAGCTGCTACCAATGTGTTTGCATATGAAGATAGCTTGACCAACAACAATGGCGACGTACAAATTATTTCTGAAGTTGTTGGAGGGCATCAAGAGGATTCTACCGACGCTTCTTCGGTCTCACAACTGACATTAAAGTGCTGGACAACAATCACATTGGGACATTGGATTCGGGGATATCTTGCTGCATTTGGGTTCTTCCACAAATCGTTTTGTGTTGTTGTTGTAGCACTGCAGCAACCAGTGCTGCCACCAGTGGCACTGCTGAAACCAATGCTGCCAGCCAGCCAAGCAAACAATGCTATTGTGGCAGTCCAGCTTATATTGCTGCTAGGAAGCCAAGCCAAAGTGCTTCTTGAGGATGCAATTGGCTATTTTCATGCAATCAAGGCACTAAACCAGAGTGCTGGAAAGGGAAGTATGATTCAGGACCTCTTACATTAGCAGGTGTTGAAGTTGATCAATCTGTTGAAGTTGTTCCTTGTGGAAAAACAATTGCTTTGGTTGAATTGGATCAATTCATTACCAGAAATGATACTTTGACTGGTGAGAAAGACGTTGATGCTCACCCAATTCGCGTCATGAAGTTCTTTGTCCCCTATTGTGCATGTTGTTGTACAACGCAAAGTTACTTCAAATCTTCCCCAGGGTGTTGAAGGTTTGAAACGGCTGGCCAAGTCAGATTCTATGGTTGTTTCTACAATTGAAGAGAGGGGTGAACATAATGTAGCACGAGCTGGAGAACTCCATCTTGAGATCTGCCTTAAGGATTTCTAGATGACTTCATGGGTGGACCTGAAATCATTGTTTCTCATCCACTAGGTAAAAAAAAAAATTGCTTATGTGGTTGGATACTCTAGTTTTGTAGTCCAGAGGGTAGACACAGATACTGCAATTGATACTTGAGAACGAAGGGAGACGTCGGCACGGGCAAGCAGACCCTACCTTCAAGCTCGAGGTGCAAGCTCTTTCTTTTAGGGGGTGTAATGTTATGCACACAATAACATTATTATTTTAATTGTTTTTCTTTAATTTACTTTATTTTATTTCAGTCAAAGTATTAATAGACCACATGGGCATTTTTGGAATATTTCATTTACATGTATTTTTGTAATATTTTATCTTAAACCTTACCCTATTTAAGGGGTAAGAGTAATGAGAAAGACAAACATTGATTTTAGGTTAAACAGGGTTTTGAGTTCTCCTCAACAAGCTCAGGGGCATGTGTTCTCCATAACGAACATATGGTTATCAAGCTTCCCTTTGGCTTGATTTTTGTTTTCCTCTTCTTCCTGAATCCATGTGTCAGATTTGGGACCATAACACAAGACGGAGATAAAAGACCCACGTGTACATAAAAAAGTCTCAATGGACATAAAACACCCAACCATGATGGACTTAAACTCCCAACCGAAGCAACACGCAAAAGGTTGGCCCAAATATGTATGTGAAAGTCAAATAAAGGATGGTAGGAGAAAGGTTGCCAAATATCCAATGGGTAATGGGTATAGAGGAAGAAAGGATGCTGAATAATGTCTCATCCAAAGAGACACAATAGCAGTAGCTGAAATGGGCTTGTGACCATATAACACGAACCAAAATAATAAAATCCTTGTAAAAGGACTCATAAAATAATCCGATGCGAGTATCTACACCAAATAATATGTTAACCAAGGAATATATGGCAAATACCTCAAAATAATAATTCAGTCAGAGCCAAACAAGTATCACCAAAAATTACCATATTACTTACTACGAGTCAAGATTCTTGATCTTTAATTTTCGTTGCACAACATATGGAATAAAATACCTCTTTCTTGTACTTCTACTACTTATCCCCCTCAAACTGAGAGGTAATGGCAATGTTCCAAGCTTGAACCAAATAATTTAGATGCAGTAACCAAAAAAGGGGTAAGTGACATATTTTTCTGATATAATTGATCAATAACAACAACAAAACAATCAGCTTAAATTCGGATTTTTCAATGCAATAGGATACCAGTATGACCTTTTATTCTTCCAATGAAATTATATCCTTAAATATAGATTGTATTGACATAAAAGTTTCTCCTTCTAAAACTAGACTTAAATACCTTTCATCCAAGTATAATATATCTTTATAAAAATACTTCTATTGAGATAAATAAGCTTACAGATTTCCTTTTTTCCAAAATGACTATTGACTGTTCCAAGATCAATTCTCCATATAAAAACTCAGATAGAGAATTTTTTAAATAGGTAAGAACATAGACTTACAGATCTTTCTTTTGATATATAATTATCTACATAAAGTCTCGTTCTTGATAGCATAAAATAGCTAAGAAGTTGAAGCTTTCTGCTACTGCATGAACCAGTTTTGCAATCTGGCCTTTGCTAATTCAAATATCGATTTCTCTTTGTATATAACTCCAATTGCAAAAATTAATTTTTCCTTGGATAGTAGACTCGAATATATTTCCGTCAATATATAATATGTAGTATGAAAAGCTCAATATAGAGGTGAAAACATAAATCAAATAACGAGTATAAGGACAAAAAAAAGAGAAATACAAACCTAAACTGCTGGAAATAATAAATAAGAAAATATCACATTACCTCTGTGGGTTGACCAAGTCAACTCATAGAACCTACTTTGATACCATATTAAATTTATGGAAAACAAGAATACGTCACTGACTTATTGTAATCAAAGTACATAAACCTCTATTTATAATAAAGGAAAGTAATACTGTCCAACTACAATTAAACTACCCTTGTCCCAATTATACCCAAACTCTAACACTTAAAGATAAGTCCTAGCATAATTAAATAACCCAATCTAAATAGAAGACTAACATGACTAAAACACCTTTAAACTGAAGCTATTCTATAAAACCTCCTTCTATAATAATTGTGGCTTTGTAAGACTTCTTCTTGTGTAAGACTTCTTATTGTGGAAGATTCATAATGCTACCTCACGTATTCATGGTGGGTCCCACCAACTCGTGTGATCATGGTGGGTCCCACCAACTCGTGTGATCATGGTGGGTCCATATCTTATGGGCTTGGATACATCTTTCAACACTCTTAGATATGTGAGTCTTCTTTGATCTTATGCGATTGAGCCCATCTTCCAAACATACTTGGATATGTGGGCCTTCCTTGGTCGTCTGGGCTTGAGCCCATCTTCTAACATGTGCTATGGTAAAATCAGTTCAAAACCAAAGTCAAAATATTCCAATCTGATAATGCGAAAGAGAACTTTTCCTCTCCCTATAAAAATATTTGCAAGGAAAAAATGACCATTCAACAATTGTCATGTGTTTATACACCTCAACAAAATGGTGTATCTGAAAGAAAACATCGCCATCTTGTAGAAGTTGGTCAAACTATTATGTTGCATATGAATATTTCAAAGTTTTATTGACCTTATGCAGTCCTCACTACTTGATTTTTTATTAACCATATGCCTTCCAGTGTGCTCAAAGGTGCCACCTCCCTCTCCAAACTATTTCCTGATTCAGTTGCCTTCCCGTTTGCACCTAAAGTATTTGGATGCACATCTTTTGTTCATCACTTGTAGCCTCCCCATGGTAAATTCCTTCCTCGAGCTATTAAGTGCATCTTCTTAGGATGTTCCAAAGATCAAAAAGGCTATGTGTGTTACTCTTCGTCCTTGAAGAAAATGTTTATTTCAGCTGATGTTTCCCTTTTTTAGCATCAACCCTATTTTTTTGCTATCTCTCCTCCTAGTTTTTCATCATCTATAGGGATGCCAAAGCCACTTATTCTAGTGGACTATGATTTTCAGACTATGGACCTGTTAGGTTCTTCCCTTGCCATGGATCGAGTCACCCTTCTTTCCTCTCTTCCCTCCATGGATGATCTTGACGTTGGAAGAGAATTCTTGTTTCTTGAACGAGTAATTGTGGAACTCAAATAGAACGAAGGAGCTTTGGAGGAAGCTCAACCTTGGACCTCAAAGGGAGAATCCGACCTAGACCTCTGAGGGAAAATCTGACCTGTAAAATATAATTTTCTCAATACTTGCCTCTCTTCTCCTTCACGCCCCCCTAAATAGGGTTGAGGACGGAAATACAAAGATGACCCATAGGTCAAGTGGTTCATGCCACATTACACTGAACCAACCCAAAGTAAACCAAACCAAATTGAAATTACATGAAAAGTAAATTGACATAATTTAATTCCTATGCCTATGGATAACTCGTGATGCTATGGAGTCCATAACAGGACCGGCCTCCTAAGGACCCTCTCTCTACACTATGGGATTAGTCACTTGTGAAGTCTTCAGATGATACTGAGGAATGTTCTCGTCCTTCATCTCTAGTAGTTTATGGACCACCTTTTGATATTAGGCCCATTGCTCTTTGCAAAGAAACCCGCTCCACTACTATCAGACTTCCATCCACTTCACACCCCATCTTTCATTATGTTTCCATTCACCATTTGCCCATGTGTTGTGTCTCTTTTTTGTCTACAATGTCTTCTTCCACCATTCCTACTTGCTATGAGGAGATTTTCATTGATTCAAGGTGGAAATCTGCCATGGATGAAGAAATTTTGGCTATGTATCATAATTCCACTTGGCATTTGGCCACTCTTCTACCAAGAAAAAAGATAGTCAGTTGCAAATGGGTCTTCTCCCTCAATTATAATCCAAATGGTTTTGTTGCTAGATACAAGGTTTGGTTGTTTGGTAAGGATTATACTCAATCTTGGGGTCTTGATTATGATGAAACATTTTCTCTTGTTGCCAACATGAACTCAGTCAGAGTTCTTATTTCTCTAGCAAACAATTCTGAATTGGAGTTACATCGGTTAGATGTCTAAAATATTTTCTTGAATGGTATTCTCTCTGAGGAAGTCTACATGTGCCAACCACTTGGTTATGTGGTTGAGGGAGAGAAAGTGTGTCAGTTGAATAAAGCAATACATGGGTTGAAACAGTCTTCACGGGCTTGGTTCGATAAATTTACCATTGTGGTTACAAAGTTTGGGTTCAAGAGGAGTGACAATGAGCACTCAGTGTTTTCGAAAATTTTGACTAAGGAAAACATTCTTATGGCGGTATATGTGGATGATATTTTTATTATGCCCAGTGACCTTTGTGGCATTCAGCAGGTAAAGCGGGACCTTAATAAGGAGTTCCAAACCAAGGACATTGGCTTTCACAAGTACTTCATTGGGATTGAAGTTCTTCAATCTAGACGTGGTATAGTCCGATTCTGAAGGAGACCGGGATACTTGGATGCAAACCTGCGAATACACTTATGGAACCTAATGTTAAGTTGTGACTAGTAGTGTGGTTGATGTTGGTCGGTTTCAATGGTTAGTTGGGAAGCTTATCTATCTCGCAATCACAAAACCAGATATTTCCTATTTGGTGACTATTAACAGCCATTATATGCATCAAACAAAACAATCACATTGGAAAGTATTGGACAAAATCCTTCGGTATCTCAAGAAAAGTCCAGGTCAACCACTGCTATATAAAAGTCACGGTCATAAGGTTTTGCTGATGTTGACTAGGCCAGGTCCCCTCATGATAGAAAATCCACATCTAATTACTACACAACTATAAGGGGAATCTAGTCACATAGAGAGAGAAGAAAAAAACAAATTGTAGAGGCTAGATCGAGTGTAGAAGCGGAATATTGAGTTATGGCACTTGCATTAAGTCAACTATTAAGGTTAAAATTATTTGTGACTGAGCTTGGGTTCTGAATAACCAAGCCTATACAGCTTCATAGTGACAATCAGGTGGCTATGTTATGGTCCCTAGTCATGGATCGAGTAACTCGTCATGGGATTTGTGAATCCAGCATTGTAATTGAGTAGCTGGTGTCGGTAAGGAAGAAGAAAAACCCTTTCTTTGTTTTGATCTCGGATAGGAGGAAAGCAGCTCTCTTTGTGAGTCTATGTTGTTGTTTTAGGGAAAGGGGAGAGAGCCATTATTGCTGGGGAGAGAGCCATTATTGCTGCTGCTCGGACAGGAGGAGAAAGACTCCCCTTTTTCCCACAGAAAAGAGGGTTTGGAAGGATGTTGCTTGTGATAGGGCTGGAAAGTCTCTACCTTGTATAACTTTTGGCTCAAAGATTAGGGGGTTCCTGACCTTCTTCTTGCTGCCCTTGATTCTGCAATGAACTGGTACTAGTGCTACTCATGATAAGAGGACTGAGAACCCTCAATTCTTGTTCGGAAAGGAGGGTAGAGACCTCCTCTTGCTACAGATGATAGAAAGGAGGCTGAAGCTTTTGTTTGAACTCGAAAAAAGGACAACAACTCCCTTCTCTTCTTCAGAATAGATCAATGGAAAAAGCAATCAACTATGAGAGGAAGAAATTTAGATTCAAGAGGGAACCTAGAGCTGATCAAGGAGACCTCCAAACCCTAGAGCTCGCCAAGGACAACTCCAAACCCTATTTACCTAATTCAAGACTTGCCTCTTTTCTCATTCCCTTGACCTCTAAGTAGGCCTGACGTCCCCCCTAGTTTTAGGGTTAAATATTACACTTCTACCCTTATGGCAATTTAAAGTAAATAATGCATGAAAAACGAATTTAAAACAATATGGAACGAAAGCTCTTAACTTTGTAACTCAGTACGCTCCATTGTATAACTCGATTACACCGCGGCTGGTGTAAGCATGACATGTCAATTGTCCACTGGAGGAAGGAACGGAGTGGATGTAGGTGGTGATCCCGTATATGGTTTCAATAGGGATACATGAAACACATCATGCAGCTTGGCCTTGGCTGGAAGTTGTAGTTGATAAGCCACCGGTCCCGCGCATCAAATAATGGAGAAAGGCCCAAAGTACTTGGGGGAGAGCTTATGGCGTGGTGGTCCCACAATGGACTATTGGCGGTTCGATTGTAGGCGTAACCAAACATAGTCCCCTACCTCGTATGAGACGTCTCGGTGTCCCCTATCTTAGACATCTTTCATGCGAACCTGAGATCGCCGTAGGTGTTTTGAAATATTCTATAATACTTGGTCATGATCCATGAGTTCCTGATCAATGGCGACCACACGGGTAGACCTGGAGTATAAGATAGTAGCTGAGGGGGATCCCTACCATAAAGAACTTGAAAGGAGTGGATTGCAAGACAGAGTGGCAAGAAGTGTTGTAACAATATTCAGCTCACGTTAGCCATTGAACCCAGTGTTTCGGACGATCACCCACAAGGCACCGTAGATACATTTCGATGGTGTGGCTAACCACCTCGGTTTGTCCATTTTTATGGGGATGATATGAGAAGGAAAATTTCAATTTAGTGCCGCTCAGACGAAAAATTTCCTACCAGAAAGTGTTGGTAAATATAGCATCCCAATCATTGACAATAGATTCAAGAATGCCATGTAATCAGACAATATACTCAAGGAAAGTTGGTGCCACTCGTGATGCTGTATATGGATGAGACATAGGAATAAAATGTGCATACTTGGAAAACAGATTGACCACCACAAATAATACTAATTTTACGGCTGACTGTGGAAGACCCTCAACAAAGTCCATCAAAATATTGGCCCAGATCTGTGTAGGGAGGCAAGAGGTTGTAGAAGACTTTCTGGACTTAACTGATCGACTTTCTTGCATTGACATACCAGACATGCTGAGACATATGTCGCAATGGAGGTCTTCATGGCTTGCCAATAAAAATCTGCTCGAATACGCTACAAATTTTTCAGAATCCCTTCATGTGTGCTATCATGGTAGGCAGAGAGGATGACTGGAATCAACTCGGAAGTGTGGGAAAGATAAATCCGTTGTTTTTAGCTAATAAGTGAATCCTGGATGGACCACTTAGAATCCAATGTCCCAACTGTAATTTTTCTATGTAGCTCCTGTAGGACAGGAAGAGTGGCATGGGCTTCTCTCACCAAGTCTAGGATGAGGAAACGAGGTTGGTTGATCGCATATATGAGTTGTTGGTGTTTAAAATGCCATGACAAGGCATCCTCTGCATTGTTTAATCTCCTAGAATAGTACTCAACAGAAAAATCGAATCCCATCAACTTACTGATCCAGTGCTGCTGTGGCGAAGTTGTGAGGTGTTGTTCAAGTAAGAATTTAAGGCTATAATGATCAGTACGAATGAGAAAAGTGCGGCCCCATAAGTAAGGACGCCAGTGCTGGACCACCTTGGCCAACCTGATTAATTCACATTCATCCGCTGCCAATTTGTGATGACGAGCTGCCAACTGCCTACTAAAATATGTAATGGGGTGTGGTTGCTACTATAAGATGGCCCCAATGCCCCCACTGGATGCGTCACACTCAACCACAAATAAGTCCTCAAAATTGGGAAGTTGTAATACAAGGGTGGAGGCGAGAGCTCTCTTGAGGGCCTCAAAGGACTGTGTGGCCTCCTCATTCCAATTAAAGGAATTCTTCTTGGGGAGACTAGTCAACGGTGCTGCCAAAGGACCGTAATTCTAAATGAATTTGCGGTAGTATCTGGCTAGGCCAAAAAATCCTCGCAACGCTGAGCAAGAATAAGGTTGTGGCCAATCATGAATTACCTTAATCTTCTCGGGATCAATCGTAACCCCCACATGTGAAATAATATGGCTTAGATAGGCGACATGTGATGCCGTAAAAGAGCATTTGGATTTCTTCAAAAAGAGTTGATGAACATGTAACAATTCAAAAAAAAATCTATAAATGTGCTGCTCTTCTTCAGACTTGCTATATATGAGTATCATAAAAAAAAGTACGAATTTTTGAAGATAGTTGCTAAATACCCAATTCATCAGTGCTTGAAAAGTGGATGGTGCATTTGATAAGCCGAAGGGCATGACCACAAACTCAAAATGGTCATGATGTGTGCGGAAGGTTGTCTTCTCGATGTCGAAGGGGTGCATACGAAGCTGATGATATCTCCATGTGCCATCACGTTTCCTCACGAGCAATACGGGTGAAGAGAAAGGGGATCGGCAGCTGTGAATAAGGCCTTGTTGTAACATAGCTTGGCACTATCACTCGATTTCATCCTTCTGTAGGTGGGGAGGCAATCCGAAAAGCTCATGGAAGAGATCGGAGAACTCATCGAGAAGATTTTCAATAGTGCTGTTCGGTTGGTCCCATGTGTGTATGGTGTGAAGGTGGTGGGGTTTGTCCACCTGAGTGCCCTGTAATAGCACTTGGTGACCGCTCAATACAAAGCTCATAGTTAAAGCTGAGAAGAGTCATAGTATGGGTCCCAATGTTTGTAACCATTTGATGCCTAACACCATATCAAATTCTGCCAAAGGTATGACAAAAAAATTTTGAAAGAAATAAAGTAGTACCAATGGAAAATTTTATCGCTTTCCTAATCCCGTAGGTAGGGACTTCTCCCCATTGGTCACTGAAACCGTGGTTGTTGGGTGTGGAAGTATCTGCAACTGAAGATGTTGAGCAGCTATTAAGCAAAGAAAATTGTGTGTACTTTCTGAATCCACTAGCCGCACAAGTTCTTGGTCAAGTACTTGAGTTCTGACTTGCATAGTTTTGGCAGATTTTTGCCCAGTAATGGCATGCAAACAAATCGTTGGGATGGATAACCAAGCTTTGAAGGAAGCCAACATCCTGAGTTGGGTAATGGGACCCAGAACTTCTGAAACCCAGCCACCCCTTCTCATGGCACGCCACACTCCGTCCAGCACTAGAGAAGGAAAATCTTCCCGCACCTGTTCCGACCAGGCCACTAGCGGTGAAGCCCCAAAGGGCTACTGTTCGCCACCGAAAACTAACAAGGAGGCTCCGTCGGCACCATCGGAAACAACTCCGGTGAGATTTGACTTCCGGCCACCACCTCTCACGCTCCCCCTCAACCTCACTCTCGATCTCGGCAGCATAACGTAAAATGAAATTTCAAAAAACTTGGGGTAAACTCTTGCGACGAAATTCTCCCAATTTCGTCTTCTCTTTTATCAAATCCTTCTCTGTTTTCAATAATTCCTCTCCAATGGCGTTCACAATGTTCCGTGAAAGTTTTGGGGCTATGAAACATAGGGGTTTGTTGTTCAGTGAAGCGGAGAAACAATACCCCCTTGCAAGTATTCGGCTTGTGGGTCTGTATTCCGAGCAGGAATTTTCGGGGGGTGTCAGGCATGCTAGAACCATATTTTTGGTTGTTGTTTTATTTCCCTATCGCCGAGCACGACAGCAGTGTCCATGTCCCTCATCCATTTGGTCCCCTTGTGTTTAATGCTTTGGCTATTTCGTTTGTTGCTCGTCCAATGTTTGTCACTCTTCTTCCACCAGGGGTGGCTGTTCGTGATAAAATTTTGGTGGGTATGCAGAGCAGGGTTGAGATAATTCTGTGGATGAATTGTTTTTCTATTAATGGGACCAGCAGTAGTGAGTTTGTTCTAAATCTAATTTCCAACATTGGGCTTAATTTTTTGGGCTCCATGTCTGTAGTCATGGGCACATGAGATGGAAATGCCACATATTTTGGATTTGCTAAATTTGAGATTGCAGAAGATATTGCTCTAGCTGTTGAGTTGAGAGGATACTACTTGATGATCCAAAGCCATCTCTCCATTGTCCTTGGGGAGAGGACTATGGGTCCCTTCCACACCATTATTCAAATCATTCAGTTGAAGCTAGGAAAGCTTTATGCAGCATCCATCATGTATGGTTATTTTCTTCAAAGGGTCGATCAGAGGTTTCAACTGGGGAGAACCATGAAAACTCTTCCCACGAGCATAAAAATTGATGATCAGATGTTCATCGATGGTGCAGGCCCCGGAGTTCAGCTTTGGGATGTGGATTCAATGGTTCAAATTACGGTTGAAGATGATGTTGTACACACTCAATTGGACTCCATGGAGGCAAAGTCAAATAAATTGTGGTCTTATGTTATGCATTTGGACACAGATACACTGCAAAAATATGCCACTCCATGGAGCCCTGCTGATGTTGATGCAAAATGTATTGTTTGGAAACCAAGCTTTGAGCTGATGATGTGTTTGCATGGGGTAGCAGCTATCTCCGACAGCTTGGGACAGTCCAATCAGGATATCTCCTATCTTAAACACTCAAATTGAAACTCCCAACTTGCATAAAGGTCAGGAGCATGCTCTTGCCAAATTTGCAAATCATGTCCAATTGGGTGATCCTCATGCAATGATCGGCCAACTTGAAAATTCCATATAGTATTCTCAGATGGGCCTGGACATCCAGAGGCAAGTATTGGGAGAAACGGATCCCAGGGTGGGGGAGACTTGCCGTTATGTAGTTGTGACCCTTGTCCAAGCACTTCGGTTTGATGAGGCCTAGAATTTGTGCCAGACGGCTCTTGATAGCCATTAAGATCATGGTCAACCTGCCTCTCTTGCAGAGGCTGCACATAGGAGGCTAATGGGTCTAATTTGTTCTACAAATGGAGATCACGGGGCTGGTCTTGAGCACCTTGTTCTTGCCAGCATGGCCATGGTCTCCCATGGCAAGGTAGTAGTGGTGGCTTCAGTGAACTGTAGCAATGGGGACACCTATCTCGTTTTGGCTCGATACGATGAGGCTGAGTTTGCCTATCAGAACGCCTTACCATCGGCACAAATAAGCACACCTACCTTCGACCTTGAGGGCAAGCTCTTTCTCCAAGAGGGGTGTGATGTTATGGACTCCATAGCATCTAGAGTACTAGGTAGACGTAGGGGGTAATTGATGTAATTTTGTGCATGTTTTATTTAGTGGCATTTTTGTAATTTTGTCAGACATTTGTGCTTTGCGTGATTGTGTAAGGGGGCGCTCCTTTATTTATAAGGATGTCATTTGAATGAAAAAAAAAGCTGGAATCATAGTCCAGCTTTTTATGTGAAGGAAGAATGAAGGACGTGAGGGATAACCAAGCTTTGAAGGAAGCTTGCACCTGGACCTCGTTGGGAGAGAGAGAATCCGATCTCAGGCCTCGTGAGAGAGATAACCCAATCTCAATTAACTATGATTCCAGCTTCCCTTCTCATTCAAATGACGTCCCTATAAATAAAAGGAACGCCCCCTTACACAATCACACAAAGCACAAATGTTTGACAAAATTACAAAAATGCCACTAAATAAAACATGCAAAAAAATACATCAATTACCCCTACGTCTACCTGCTACTCTAGATGTTATGAAGTCCATAACAGTTCCTTCTTCATCACTTTATTTTGTATCCTCTATTTACGATTCATCACAGTTGTAGCATAGACTCTTGGATCTCCCTTCCTCTCAGAACTTGTTAATTTTTTTATATACTAGGTGGAGGATTACTAGAGTGCGTGTCGGCTGCCAGAGTAGTAATCAGATTGTTTCTGGGAGATGGTAATGCGGGATGCAGCCCCTGAGGAGAAGTATTTCGTCGCCCTTGCCAAGTGAAGGAAGTGTTCCATTCCCCTTGACAAACTGGCCGACGATGCTAAAGCCGTTGTCGTTGTTCCATGGCACGAGCTAAATTCATTGCCCGAACCAAATATGGAGGGGAATGAAGTTCCACCTCTAACTTCAGAGATTCATTGAGGCCTGCTTTAAAGAGGTAGACCTACTGGTCAACTCTTACCAACCGGCCAGCACAAGCCAATTTTTCTTGGAACTGTTTTTGGTACAGTTCAACCGACCCGATTTGTCTCAACAAGACCAAATCACCCAAGGGGTTGCTATGGGCGGGAGGGCCAAATCTAATTGTGCATAATTCTTTAAATTCTTCCCAATCCTGCACCAATCTTTTTAGTTCCATCTGGTAAAACCACAGTTGTGCCTCGTCTAACATATGGAAGGTGGCAAGTCTCACCTTATCAAACTCAACAGTCCCTTGATTTGAAAAAAAAATCTCGCATCTATGCAACCAAATTAAGGGGTCGACTTATCCAATAAAGGTAGGAAAATCTAATTTTGTGTACCTCGGTATTGTACCTCCCCTCTGCGGTGCCTGGACAGCAGTGCGCCCAGCCAATTGCTCCTCCCTTGGGTCTGGAATAAAGTATCTCTCTGCCATGAAACTAGAAATCATGCTTGTCAGTCACTGGGGACTTGCACTTGTTTCAGCCTGGTCATCTTCCATCTTTTTTATCCTGATTTGAAGTTCTTCATGGCTAGATGTGTCCCCCATGTTACCCTGCTCTGATACCAAGTTGTTATGGTCCCTAGTCATGGATCGAGTAACTCAGTGTGAGATTTGTGAATCCAGTACTGTAATTGAGTAGCAGGTCTTGGTCAGGAAGAAGAAAAACCCTTTCTTTGTGCGGATCTCAGATAGGAGGAAAGCAACTCTCTTTGTGAGTCGATGCAACAATTTTAGGGTAAGGGCAGAGAGACCTTACTGTTGATGCTAGGACAAGAGGAGAAAGAATCCCCTTTTGCTCATGGAAAAGAGGGTTTGGAACCCTCTTGGCTGCTGCTCGTGATAGGTCTGGAAAGCCTCTACCTTGTATTACTTTTGGCTCAAAGAGTAGGTGGTTCCTAACATTCTTCTTGCTGCCCTTGATGCTACAATGAACTGGTACTGGTGCTACTTGTGATAAGAGGACTGAGAACCCTCAATTCTTGCTCGGAAAGGAGGGTAGAGACCTCCTCTTGCTGCAGATGATAGAAAGGAGGCTTAAGCCTCTGTTTGAACTCGAAAAAGGGATAACAACTCCCTTCGCTTCTTCGGTACAGATCATTGGAAACAACAATCAACTATGAGAGGAAAATATTCAGATTAAAGAGGGAACCTGGACCAAGAACTGATCAAGGAGACCTCCAAACCCTAGAGCTCGTCAAGGAGAACTCCAAACCCTATTTACCTAATTCATGACTTGCCTCTTTTCTCATTCCCTTGTCCTCTAAGTAGTCTTGACGTCTCCCCTTGTTTTAGGGTTAAATATTACACTTCTACCCTAATGGCAATTTAAAGTAAATAATGCATGAAAAATGAATTTAAAACAATATGGAAAGAAAGCTATTAACTCTGTAACTCAGTACACCTCCATTATATAACTCGGTTAGCTATTGAGTCCTCAACAGGATATCCATATTGTGACCAATCAAGTCTTTCATGAGAGAATCAAGCACATTGAGATAGACTATCATTTCATATGAGAAAAAACTTCAAGCCAAAATAATATCTATGCAATACATCCCTTGAAAGAATATATTGGTGGACATATTCATAAAGGTTTTTGCTACAAAGTCACTCACAGATACCTGCTCAAAGCTAGGAATATTTGATGTTTTCTCCCCAGCTTTAGGCGGAGTGTTGAAGTAGTTTTAGTCGTATTCTATGTAATTAAGAGAGTGAGAGGCATAAGTTGTAATTAGTGGTTATTTTAAGTGTTTTTTTTTATTCTTATGTATTAGGGCATTCATGCCCCACTTACATACATAAAAAAGAGAGGAGGAGCTTAATTTTGTGATCTCTCTTAACCCCTAAAATTTCTCTTCTCAACTTGTGCTCTTACTTCTCCTTCTCATCTTCTCTTCTCTTCTTCTTTCTTTCTTCTTCTTTTTTCTTCTTCTTAAATCAAGTTATCCATGGATTAAACCATAGAATTCATCAATAATGAAGACCACTATTCATGAATGATGTAGCTAGGAATGCTAGGAATGTTGAGTGATTGAGTGAATGATGTAATTTATCAAAGTGTATAGTTCATTTTTTTCTCAAAATGGATTTAAATGAAGATTTAAATTGAATATACCTTTGAAGTGCTTTGAATTGCCTAATATATGCTTACTTCTTAGTCTCCTACGAGTTCGGGGGCCTATTTATAACTTTCCCATCCAAACTAGTTCTTTTTTGCCCATTTACAAAAAGCTGCAAAAAGTTTTGATCTATCACTAGAAAGGTATGACCGATCAACCATATATAACAGCTATGTTTTTTGTGTTCCCTAAGCCTATTGATCAATCAGGGCATCAACCAACGAGTTTTAAACCTTTCAATAAACTCATTGATTGATCAACCCATTTCGATTGATCAACCGTGCTTTATAGAACTAGCTATGTAGGGTTCTTTATGATCGATCATGCGACAGAGTATGATCAATCATGCGACAGATTATGATCAATCATGCTTGATAGCCTCTTATTAGCAGAACTTTTATGATGTATCATGCTTGAGCCAATGCTCTATCATGCTTTGTAATTTTTTCAAATCTACAATTTGGATGATTGATCAAGCTCATGAAGCTTGATCGATCATGAAATATGCTAGTGTACCATTTTAACAGTTAAGTATGATATAAGTTATTATACGGGATTTAAAGATTGTAAAATATTTATATGCATCATTTAAAACATGGTTTTGAAATATTTTATGCCCTAAAGCTCCATAACATAAATTTGCTAAAGAATTGGAATTTGAGTTAGCTATCTACTTACATACATAGCTAGAGTTCTTGAAATTTTTTATTTGACCCTTGGTCTTCAAGTCTTCAAGTTTCTCTTTGCGTAATTTCTTTTTTACTTGACTTGGCAACTTGAGTCATGACTTTTATTCTTCACCCAAGGGATTAACAAAGAGACTATTCACTTTTTAAGGGTAGCTCAAACAAAAATACCTCTTGGGTGAAGAATAAAAGCCTTGTTCAATGTAGCTTGCCAGGTCTTGAGCTTTATTTTTGGGATTTTAGATGACAAAATTCGAGGGTGTGTAGTAATAAGACGAGAGTTAGTTTCTCTGTAGCATTGCTAATTGCCTTGCTTTCTAAATCACCTACTTGCCCTTTTCTTGAAGACCACATATGGAAGAGTTTTACGTGACTCTCATAGTAAGAAGTCTCACAGAGCCAAAATTAATATGGTGGAGTCTTGCAGGAGTCTCACAGGATGTCTCATAGAAGAATCTCAGTTCTAGTTATTGTTAGTCTTTTATTTATGTTCAGTTGTTCAATTATTTTAAGAGTTATCTTTAGTGTTTAACTTTGGGTGTAACTGGGATAATGGGTAGTTTAATTATAATTGGATTCTACTTGTTTCCTTTATTATAAATAGAGGATCATTGTACTCAAATTACATCAAGTCAATTAAGTTTTTCTCTTTTCTAGAAATTCAACATGGTAGCAGAGTAGGTTCTATGAGTTGACTTGGTCAACCCACAAAGATAATGTGATCCTTTTCTGATCTATCATCTTTAGTAGTTTAGGTTTGTATTGTATCTTTTTTCTTTTCTTTTTTTGTCCCAGTACCCGTTATTTTCTTTGCATTTGCACCTACATACTAAAATTTTCATATAAAAAATTATATATTAATGAAAATATCTTTGAGTCTACTTTTCAACACAAAAATATTTTTAGCAATTGAAGTTTTCTACAAAGATAAATCGATATTTGAAGAAACAAAGGTCAGACTACCAAAGAGGTTCGAGTAGTAGAAAAAAACCTTAATTTTAGAGGCCTTTTATGCAATCAAGAAAGATACTCTATATGAAGAAATGTATGTCAAAAGAAAGTCTATTATATACATATCACTCTAATTCTAAATATAAGTTTTCTAAAGGGAGAAATCAGTATTGGAAGACTCAATGGTCATGATGGTTGAAGAAGAAAGAGTATTCAATAATACCAGATTACAAAGTCCAAAATATATCAGATTATGTATGTAAAAAAATGTATATTTTATGAAGACCAATTATACTTCAATGAAATGTATAAAAGTCTAGTTTCAAAGGGAGAAAATTTTTATGTCAATCTGATCAATATGTAATGAGATATTTGCATTGGAGTTAGAAACCATCAAGCTATAGAGTGAAGAAAATAAAGACATCATAAAGGATACAAGAATAAAGTTTTTTATGTCAAATTAGGTAGCAAATTAAATATCTTTGAGTTTAGTTTCTTAATAAATAAATAGTTTATGTTTCTGATCTATATTTTTTGAGATATTGATATCATAAGTACTAAAGGTCAGTTCTGCCGAAAATCTCTCATTTTTCCTATTCTCTCTCCATGCATTAGTGTTAATTGAGTTTCCTTTTCTCCTAGAATCCTAGATTTTTAGCCAAATTTCTCTTCCAATTAGCGGCTTTTTTCAGAACTAATCACTCCATGATGTGCACTTGCAAGGTATGCAAAAATCTCCTACTTTGATGTTGTTTTCAAGTTTTGTGTTTTTGTTACTTAGTTGTGTATCTTATGCATCGTCAACTCCAAAAATTGTGGTCTCCCCAAAAATATTTATATTTGGTCAAATTTAATAATTTCTACCATTATAGTCTCCCCTAGTTTTTTTTTTAAAAAAAAAGGGTCGCATTCTAAATTTGTTTGGAAGTATGAGCGTTGCATAGTCACATCTTTCCCCTTAAAGTTAGTGACCAATTAATCCTTTTAGCAAAGCATAATAGTGTGTCCAACATCCAGCTTGAATCTAGGCTTTTATTCTTCACCCAAGAGGTGATTAATGTTTGAGCTACCCTTAAAAAGTGAATAGTCTCTTTGTTAAGCCCTAAAGTTGGTCGCTTTTCTGCCTTTAAAATTGGGTGGAGTATGTTTCTGACTATGACTATTTTAACTGTGCATGGAGTTTTGTTGTATGACTAGGAGTAATTTTCTTCTCCCATATTGTGTTTTGTCCAAGCTGGGTCTCTATGTCCTTTTTATCCCCAACTTGAGGGGGAGAACTAGAAAAAGAAGTACAAGAAAGAGGTATTTATTCCACATATTGTGGTAATTTTTATGTGACCAAAATATTCGAGAAAGGGGTAGAACAAATAATGAAGATTTAATATCTATAAAAAAAAATTCTAATGAAGATTGAAGACCAAGCTCTTTTCATTACAAGCAGAAGTTATGAACTCCAACTTGCAGGGGAGTGTTGAAGAGCATATATGGAAGAGCCTTACCTAACTCTCACAGTAAGAAATCAAGCCACAATTAAAATGGTAGTCTTACAAGAGTCTCACAAGATGAGGTCTCATAGAGCCACAATTAATATGGTGGAGTCTTATAGAAGTCTCATAGAAGAGTTTCAGTTAAAAGTGTTTTAGTTATATTAGTCGTCTATTTATGTTTAGTTGTTCAATTATTTTAGGAGTTATCTTTTAGTGTTTAACTTTTGGTGTAATTGGGATAAAGGTAGTTTAATTATAATTGGATTCTACTTGTTTTCTCTATTATAAATAGAGGCTCATTGTACTCAAATTACATCTTGTCAATAAAGTTTTTCTCTTTTCCAGAAATTCAACACCTTTGTCAAAAATCCAATCAAATGTCGTTTGGTCTTTGTGGAGTTGTCTCACATTCAATACTATGTTCACCATCAAAGTGGAGCTTCAATAGCTAGCTAAATTCTTCGTCTCTAGATATTAAGTTCTATGATAAAAGGATACCAAAAAGACTACTTTCTCTCACTTCTTTTCAAACATGACATACAATCCTAAACAAGCCAATTCTAATAATATCTTCATTGTTTGATTCAAGAAAAAATTCTTTATGAATGGAATATTAAATATTTTACCTCGACCAAGCCAATTTTGACAATTTGTTCGTTGTTTAATTCAAGAAAATTTTCTTAATGAACAAAAGCTCAAACATTTGATCTGGAAAGATGGAGAAAATGGAAATAAGAACAACAAGAAATTCAAGGGAATTTGTCAATACCCAATTTTCACCTGTTGTCGGCTACAAAACCATTGATGAAGAAGGATTACTTAAAAACTTAATAAAGAATGAACTTAAAAGCAAACAAAGATTAATGGATATGACAATAAAGAAATAAAATTTAAGTCATCGTCTTTATGAGTTGAGAAAGTCAACTTAGAACTTGCTCTAATACTATGGTTAAATTTAAGAATGAGGTTGAATTCATTGAATTTTGGAAACTGAGTACAATTGTTTTTTATTTATAATAGATAAAACAACTAAAATTAAACTACCCAAGTTTCAGTTGTACCCAAAGTAAAACTCCTAAAACAAGTAAAAAAGTACTACATGAATAAATAACTAAAAGAACTAAAAAACTTCTAGTGTGTGATTTTTTCCATGAAACTCTTGTAAGACTCTACTATATTAACCTTGAGTTTGAAGCTCAATTACCATGATAGTCACATAAGAACTCTTTCATATTTGTTTCTTCAATACTATGACTACCAATTCCATTCTTCATTACCATTGTAAGCATATTGAATTGTATTGTCACTACATTCAAGATTGTTGCTTCTAGAGTTATACAAGCTACTTTTATTTCAATTGATGATCAGTTAGTGACCAACTAAGCCTCTTACAAAACTTCCCATGATTCAGCCCATGCTCAATTTTATGGAGGGTGGGGGTAGTGGTGTTGAAGAGCAAATATGAAAGAAGTCTCACATAACCCTCACAGTAAGAAGTCTCACAGAGCTAAAAATAATATGATGGAGTCTTACAGAGTCTCCCAGGAGAAAGTCTAACAAAAAATTCTATGGACTCCATAGCATCTAAAGTAATTAGTAGACAAAGGGGTTAAATTAGGAAATTTTTAGGTTTATGCAATTAGCAGGTTTAGATGTAATTTCTTTTAATTTCGTGGGCCTTTCCTTGGCCTTTTCTTGTATGCGTCAACCATAATCCTCACTTATATGGATGATGGGTTCATGAATGAGATTAAGCAATTGATCAATAGTTTAGCCAGAGATCAGATTATCTCTCCCAATGAGGACCAAGGTGCAAGCTTTCTTCGAAAGCTTGATCTCTCTCAATCATAGGTCGTTCAAAAAATCCAAAGTTTCACCTAAGAACGGATTACAATCTGGAATCAAGAGGAGATCGTCGGGTGATTGGATCCATGGCAAGGGAACTTAACAATGTGGTATCAGACAGGACCACCGTCGGCGATTCTTCTTCTCCTAATGATTTGTGCAATCTTATAGAGGAAGTTTTGATTGAATCTCAAAATCAAATCGCCACAATTCGAACTGATTTTATGGAGCTTCGGGAGACTTTTCATCAATTTAGTCTTCGTATTGGTGAGTTCATGGTGAGGGATATTGCACTTCCAAGCAATTCCAATCAGCATTCCGACCACCACCACCCACCCCCTCCACCTCCAATGCCTCCTCTACATCCAGCACATCCTACTCCAGGGGGGTCCATGGCAACAACCACTCCACTTTTCCCAGGTATACCAAACTCAATTTTCCCACTTATGATGGGTCCTCTGACCCTCTGATATCGTTGCATCGGTGTGACCAATTTTTTTGGAATCAAAGAACCCAACCCAAGGACGGGGTTCCTTTAGCTGCCTTCCACATGTTCGACGAAGCGCATCTGTGGTACCATCAATTTGATCCTGAACATCATATCTATGATTGGGATATTTTTAAAGATTATTGCATGTTGAGGTTTGGTCCACCAGCCCGAAGTAACCCTCTGGGAGATTTGGTCAACCTAAAACAAACTGGTTCCATAGAGGTTTATTAGAAACAATTTCAAGAACAACTGGCACGAGCCAGTAGGTATGTGCATCCTACTCAGTATGTTCATTTATTTACTGCTGGACTAGTGGAAGCACTTCGCCTAGAAGTGGAATTACATAACCCTCTGAACTTAGCCCATGCTATGAATCTAGCCCGTACATTGGACGCCAAGCAAAGGGTTTTGAAAGAATCTCTGGAGCGTAGGCCCCCATGGCAAGGCCAAGTGGCCACTGGGGCTACACACACAATTAACTCCCCTCTGTGCCAAGGCCCAAACCCCTCTCAAACTTCGAAGGCACCCAAGTCAGCACCACCAACACAATACATTCGCCGCCTTTCCAGACCAGAGATGGAACAACGGAGGGCCAAAGGACTCTGTTACAATTGTGATGAACAATACCTGTCGGGGCACATATGCAAACGTCTGTTTTGGTTAGAGGAGGATGATTTAGAGGATAACCCACAACTTGTGGAAGAGGAAGAGCCCGATGTGGAAGAACCAGCAATTTCCATCCATGCTATGACAGGGTTACACAGTACTAACACGATGCAAGTTCATGCTGGCAAACAACACCTCGTGTTACTCGCATTAGTTGACTCTGGCAGCATCCACAACTTTCTCAGCCACCCAGCAGCACAACAGCTTGGCTTGCCAATTCAGCACAATTCTGGCATTTTAGTCTCGGTAGCTAATGGGGAAAAGGTTTCCAGCATTGGGTTATGTTTATCAGAACCGTTTGTTATTGAAGGCAACACCTTTGTGGCTGATTTCATGGTCATGCCACTAACCGGGTTTTATTTGGACTTGGGTAATAAATGGCTGCAGCAGTTAGGTCCAATTTTATGGGATTTCAAGTCCCTAACTATGAGTTTTACTTCTGACTAGCAACCCATTACCCTAAATGGGACTCATGCACCCTTCCCTTGCACTCTCCAGCACCTCCAAGTTGTAGAATTCGAACGTTGTAAGTTAAACTCCCTCGTTACAGAATTTGCTGATTTATGTCAGGAACCACAAGCCCTTCCACCTATCAGAGCCTATGACCATCGGATTCGTCTGAAGATTGGCACTGAGCCCATAGTGGTGTGCCCATACCACTACCCTCATTTACAAAAAGATGAAATCGAGAGGCAATGCCAACACATGTTAGTGCAAGGCATTATCCAATCCAGCAGGTCTCCATTTTCGTCACAGTGTTATTAGTGAAGAAAAAGGACAACACTTGGAGTTTTTGTATTGACCACAGAGAGTTGAATGCTCATACAGTCAAGGATAAATTTCCAATACCATTGGTGGATGAACTTTTGGACGAATTACATGGGGCAAATTTTTTACTCAGCTGGATTTGAAGTCGGGTTACCACCAGATTCGGGTACACCCTACAGATGTGGAGAAGACTTTTTTCCGCACCCATCATGGCCACTTCGAGTTCCTTGTCATGCCATTTGGGCTGTCCAACGCCCCATCCACATTTTAGGCCTTTAGGAATAAGGTATTTCGCCCTCTCTTACGAAAGCATGTTTGGCTTTTCTTTGACGATATTCTGATATATAGCAAGCAATGGGACAACCATATTCAGTAGTTGCACCATGTCTTCAACCTCTTGTGCTCACATCATTTATTTCTCAAGCAATCCAAGTGTTCATTGGGTACCACCATGTCATCGCAGCTTCCAAAGTTAAGGCAAACAGTAGCAAAATTCAGGCAGTCGTTGAATGGCCCTATCCACACTCAGTCACTGCTTTACGGGGATTCTTAGGCCTGGTCGGGTATTATCGGAAGTTCATTCGCGACTATGGCCAGCTCGCGGCTCCTCTCACGAGTTTATTGAAGCGTAACGCCTTCACTTGGTCTGATACAACGGTCTCCTCTTTCGATCAGTTGAAGTACGCTTAGCCACAGCTTTGTTGCTCCAACTTCCCAATTTTGTAGACCCGTTTATAATAGAATGTGATGCTCCAGAGGCGGTATTGGAGCGGTTTTATAATAGCAAGGTCATCCCATTGCATATTTCAGCAGGCACCTAGCCCCCCATCACCACAAATTAGCCGCTTATGAACGTGAACTTATCAGCTTAGCCAAAGTCATTCAACATTGGCGGCCATATCTTTGGGGTCGACACTTTCTTATCCGCACAGACCACTGCAGGTTGAAGTATCTTTTGGAACAACGCATAACAACTTCCCCTCAAGAACATTGGCTGAGTAAATTGATGGGCTTCAATTTTAAGGTGGAATATAAACTGGGACAACTCAACAAGGGGGCCAATGCTTTATCCCGTCAGGATGTGTTGGAGCCACAACTACATGCAATCAGTCAACCTCGGTTCCTTTTGCTGATTTCGCTTCGAGATGAAATTTAGCTAACCACTAAGCTCATCGACTTGTTTCACAACATTGAGTAGCAAAAAATGGAAAACAACTGGGCCATCCAAGATAGACTCATAATGTACAAGAATCAAATTTACGTACATCCTACTTCCGCCCTACTCAACACCATCATCTCTACATATCACGACAGCACTCATGAAGGCGACCAAAAGACATATTTTTGGATAATTCATGACTTCTATTGGCAAGGCATGAAACGCATGGTGGCTGAATATGTGTCGGCGTGTCAGGTATGCCAAAGGAAAAAAAACTGAATCATTAAGCTCAGTCGGCCTGCTTTAGCCTCTGCAGCTCCCGACTCAGGTATGGGCGGATATCTCCATGGATTTTATTAATGGCCTTCCAAGTCCTCAGGTAAATCTATTATATTGGTAGTGGTGGATCGCTTCTCCAAATATGGTCACTTCATTCCAATGTCGCATCCTTACACGGCGACCCATGTGGCTCAGATTTTTATAGACCAGATTGTCCGCCTTCATGGCTTACCAGAGTCCATTACTAGTGACCATGATGCAGTGTTCACTAGTACATTTTGGAAGGAGCTATTCAATTTACATGGCACCAAATTGGCTTTCTCTTCGGCATACCACCCTCAGACAGATGGGCAAACGGAGGTGGTCAACCGGAGATGTATTTATGTTGCTTCGTGGGGGATAATCCCAAAAGTATGGTACGTTGGCTAGCCTGGGCAGAGTTTTGTTACAATACCTCATACCACACAGCCCTCTGGACTACACCTTTCAGTGTAGTATATGGTTGTGACTCCCCTCGTCTCTTATCTTATGTGGAAGGCTCTTCTCGCGTGGCTGCTCTAGACCAGGCTTTGGAGGAACGTGATCATATGCTCGACCAGGTCAAAGCTCACTTATAGCAAGCTCAGGCTATGATGAAGCACACATATGACAAGGGTCATCGTGACCTCTCTTATGCTCCTAGGGACTATGTCTGGCTTCGTCTTCAACCTTACCGACATCGTTCACTTACAGCCTCCAAATGTCACAAACTTTCCCAAAAATTCTATAGACCATTCTAGATTTTGGATCGTGTTGGCAACGTGGCTTATCGATTGAAACTTCCCCTTGACGCCAAGATTCATGATGTATTCCATGTCTCATTGTTGAAGCCATTCAAGGGTGACTCGCCAATGTTGCACACACCATTGCCATTGTTAGAGGATGGTCATGTTCTGCCCACTCCAGCTCATGTTTTGGAGGCTCACCGTGTCCATGGTTCATGGGAACTTTTAGTACATTCGGCAGAGACAAACCCTATTGAAGCATCGTGGAACCATTAGAAGCATTCCGTGCACTCTATCCCAACTTTGAGCTTGAGGACAAGCTCTTTCTCCAAGAGGGGGTGATGTTATGGACTCCATAGCATCTAGAGTAATTAGTAGACACAGGGGTTAAATTAGGTAATTTCCAAGTTTATGCAATTAGCAGGTTTAGATGTAATTTCTTTTAATTTCGTGGGCCTTTGCTTGGCCTTTTGCTTGTATGTGTCAACCCTAATCCTCTCTTATATGGATGACGGGTTCTTGAATGAGAATAAGCAATTGATCAATAGTTTAGCCAGAGATCGAATTCTTTCTCCCAACGAGGTCCAAGGTGAGAGCTTCCTTCGAAAGCTTGATATCTCTCAATCATAGGTTGTTCAAAAAATCCAAAGCTTCACCTAAGAACAATTACAATCTGAAATCAAGAGGAGATCGTCAGGTGACTCGATCCATGACAAGGGAGCTTAACAAAAGAGTCTCAGTTAAAGGTGTTTTAGTTATGTTACTCATCTATTTATGTTCATTTGTTCAATTTTAGGACTCATCTTTTAGTTTTTAACTTTGGGTGTAACCGGGACAAGGGTATTTAAATTGTAATTGGCATCTACTTGTTTCCTTTATTATAATAAGAGGCTTATTTACTCAAATTATTACAAGTTAGTAAAGTATTTATCTTTCTAGAAATTCAATATGGTATTAGAGAGAGTTTTGTGAGTTGGCTCGGTCAACCCACAAAGATAATGGGATCCTTTACTAACTATCATCTCTAGCAGTTTAGGTTCGTAGTCTATCTTTTTTCTTTCTTTCTTGTCCCAATACTCATTATTTTCTTGGTATTCCCACCTCCATAATGAACTTTTCATATTTAAAATTATATATTTACGGAAATATTTTTGAATTTACTTTCCAACACAAAAAGAATTTTGGCAATCGAAGTTTTCTACATAGAGAAGCTGATATTTGAAGCAGCAAAGGTAAGAAACCAATAGAGGTTAGAACATTAGCATAAAGCTTCAACTTTCAAGCCATTTTATGTCATCATGAACAAGACTTTATATGGAGATATATATATCAAAAGAAAGATCTTTAAGCCTATTTGCTAGCTTATCAAACCAATTCTCAATCTGAATTTTCTAGAGGGAGATATCAATTTCTCAAGGGTTAATGGTCATGTTTGCCAAAGAAGAAAGGGTACTCAGTTCGGCTAGATTACAAAGTCCAAAATCTATCGGATTATTTCTCCTAAACTAATTTTATTTTATGAAGAAATTTTATAATTTGATGAAATTTATCAAAGTCTATTTTCATATGGAGAATTTTTTTTTGGAAGATGGGCCCAAACCCACACGACCAAGGAAGGCCCACATATCCAAGTGTGTTGAAGATGGGCCCAAGCCTATAAGATATGGACCCACCATGATCACACGAGCTGGTGGGACCCACCATGATCACGTGAGGTGGCATGATGAGTCTTACACAATAAGAAGTCTTACAGAGTTAAAATTATTATGGAAACAAGTCTCACCGAAGAGTTTTAGTTTAAAGGTGTTTTAGTTATGTTAGTCTTATATTTATATTGAATTATTTAATTATGCTAGGATTTATCTTTAAGTGTTAGAGTTTGGGTGTAATTGGGACAAAGGTAGTTTAATTGTAATTGGACTCTACTAATTTCCTTTATTATAAATATCATGTACTCTGATTACATCAAGTCAATGAAGTATTTTTCTTTTCCATAAATTCAACATGGTATCGGAGTAGGTTCTGTGACTAGACTTGGTCAACCCAAAAATATAGTGTGATCTTTTTCTGATCTAATATCTCTAGCAGTTTAGGTTCGTATTTATCTTTTATTTCTCTTTTTAGTCCTATACCCATTATTTTCTTTGCGTTTTAACCTCTATACTAAGCTTTTCATATTTTGTATTGCATATTGACAGAAAGATATTCGATTCTACTTTCCAACGAAAAAATAATTTTGTCAATCAAAGTTTTATACAAAGAGAAATCAATATTTTAAGCAGCAAAACTTAGATTGCAAGAGAGGTACGAGCAGCAGTAGAAGGCTTCAACTGTCGAGCCATTTTATGCTATTAAGAACAATACTTTATATGGAGAATTATATATCAAAAGAAATATTTGTAAGTCTATTTTTTTACCTATTCAACCAATTCTCGATCTGAGTTTTTATATGGAGATATTGATCTTGGAAGAGTCGATGGTCATGCTGGCAAAAGGAGAAAGAGTACTTAGTTCGGCTAGATTACAGATACCAAAATCTATCAGATTATTTATCTCAAAACAAGTATATTTTATGAAGTGAAATTATAATTGGATGAAATTTATTTAATTCTAGTTTCATAAGAAGAAAATTTCATGTCAATCTGATCTATATTTAAGGATATATTCGCATTGGAATAATCAAAGGTCATGTTAGTATCCTGTTGCATTGAAAAAGCCAAATTTAAGCCGAACTTTTTGAGTTGTTGTTATTGATCAACATTATTAGGAAAATATCTCACTTGCCCCTTTTTGTTGATGACCTTTCTCCTACCATCCTTTATTTGACTCTCACATACCCATTTGGGCCAACCTCTTCTGTGTTGCTTCTGTTGGTTTACCTTTATATACATATGGGTGTTTTTAAGTCCATTGAGACTTTTTTATATGTACTCTTGGTTCTTTTATTGTCGTCTTGTGAATGACAGGCATTACCCACTTATCACCAGTTGAATTTAGGATCGCTTTTCCATAATTCCGAGCAAGAGAAAAAAAAAAAGAAAAAAAAAGAAAAGGGAAGAAGAGCTCTCAGATAGAGAGAAGGAAAAATAAAAGAGAAAGGAGAGGTTGCGCCAAGCAAAGAGAGAGAGAGAGTGACTCAAGATTGAGATGTGTAAATTGATTAATTCTGAATTACAACATCTCTATTTATAGTAAAGGAAGAGGTAGAGTCCTTATACAATTAGCCTTTCAATCCTAATTACATTCCAACTCTAACTCTCTAAGAGAAGTTTATTCAAACCAATCTACTAGAAGACTAATATGAGTTGAACTAGAACTCTTTCTTCATTCACGTGAATTAAGGGAGGAGGCCAGCTCGTGGCCTTATCCTTGTGGGTCCCTCATGATCTTCCAGCTCATCTTAATAAGGTTGCCAACTCATGAGATATTTGTGGGTCCCACTTGATCTTCAAGTCTTCTAACTCAATTCAGTTTGTGCTTCTTAATTCCTTAACTCGTGCGTGCTTGGGTGAGGACTCTTCTTGGTGTCCCACATCCTCATGGTGGGTCCCACCAACAATACACATTACATCGAATCCAGTCTTCCATGAAAGAACAAAGCATATTGAAGTGAACTGCCATTTTATACGAGAAAAGTTCCAAGCATGTATTTTATCTCTAAAACATATATCATCACAAAGTCAAGTTGCAGATATTCTCACCAAGCCGGTCACTCACAAGATTAAGTCTACCATCTGCAGCAAGTTGGGCATCTACGATGTTTTCTCACCCCCAGCTTGAGGGGGAGTGTTATAATGTGCGACCCACCATGGTGCACGGTCTGGTGGGACCCACCATGACGACATGCTAAGAAGAGTCCTTACCCAAGCTAGCATGAGTTAAGAAGATAAGAAGCACAAAATGAAATGAGTTAGAAGACTTGAAGATCAAGTGAGATCCACAAAGATACCATGAGCTGGAATCTTATCAATATGAGCTGGAAGATCACATGGGACCCACAAGGATAAGGCCACGAGCTGGCCTCCTCCCTTATATCCATGTTCTTGAAGAAGAGTTATAGTTCAACTTATATTAGAACTCTATTAGATTGTGTTATCCTTTCATGATAGACTTATCTTGGAGAGTTAGAGTTAAAATATAATTAGGAGATTTAAAGGCTAGTTGTATAAGGACTCTATCACTTCCTCTACTATAAATAGAGGTGTTGTAATTCAGAATTAATCAAGTTTTACAATTTTCTCTTGAGTATATCTCTCTCTCTTTGCTTGGTGCACACCTTGTTCCTCTTTTCTTCTTCTCTCTACCCAAGAGCTTTCTTCCTCTTTTCTCTTTTTTCTTTCCCTCTTCCCTTGCTCGAAATATTGGAAAAGGGATCTTAAATTCAACACATAGCAATGCCTAGACCCACTACCTAAGAGTATAGGAGTGTACCCAACATCCAGCTTGAGTCAAGTCTTTTGTTGTTCACCCAATAGGTGATTTGTATTTGAGCTACCCTTAAAAAGTGAATAGTCTCTTTGTTAAGCCCTAAAGTTGAGCAATTGTTTTTTGCCCTTAAAATTCAGCAGAGTGTGTTTTAGACTATGATGGGTTTGACTAGTGTATGGAGCTTTGTCTTACAGCTAGGAGTTATTTTCTTCTCCCACATTGTGTTTTGTCCAAGTTGGGTCTCTATGTTTTTCTTATCCCCAACTTGAGGAGGAGAAGTGGAAGAAGAAGAAGTACAAATAAAAGGTATTTTGTTCCACATGTTGTGGTAATTTTTATGTGACCAAAATATTCAAGAAAGGGGAAGCACAAAAGATGAAATTTTTGCATCCATGACCATTTTTTTCAACAAAAGAAAATTGAAGACCAAAAATCTTTTTTTATTGCAAGTTGAAGTTATAAACTCTAGTTTGAGGGGGACTGTTATATGAGATATGTGGTAGAGTCTTACATGACTTTCACAGGAGGACCTCTCATAGAGCCACAATTAATATGGTGGAGTCTTACATGAGTTTCACAGGAGGGGGGTCTCACAGAAGAGTCTCAGTTAAAGATGTTTTAGTTATGTTAGCATTCTATTTATGTTCAATTGTTCAATTGTTCTAGGACTTATATTTTAGTGTTCAACTTTGGGTGTAACTAGGACAAGTGTAGTTTAATTGTAATTGGATTATACTTGTTTCCTCTATTATAATTAGAGACTCGTGTATTCAAATTACAACAAGTTAGTGGAGTATTTATCTTTTTCAAAAAATTCAATAGGTGGCTTGAGGAAGTCAACACCAATGCTTTTGACCAAAGTGGGGATGATTTTCAACTATATGATATGCAATAGCCCCATGAAGGGCAGAAGTGTACTTAGACTCCATTCATATAAATAAAACTCACAATCTAGATTTTACAAAGCTATCGTTCCCTATGGACATAAGAGAGCTCTTTGAACCACATTAATTGCTCTACTTGTGTTCATCAAATATTTTTCTATTCATTCCACACAAAATTAAATTATAACAACAGTTAATGAACCGACCAAAGTTTTTGAGTAAAGAAAATATGCATGGATAGGCACAGGAGAGAATAACAAGAGAGGGAGGAGAGGAATCAAGAGCCAACTACTAAGGCCACAACATCAACGAAAAGTTTTTAATGTGATTGCACCACATAAGACCACCCCGTGGTGGTATGCAAGTAAGATTGCTAGATCTATAAGTTTATTGATCTTTTTACTTGCCTATAACTTTGTCCCCTTGTTTCCCTAATAGTGGTTTTGTCATCCATGATTTTAAGCTTCAATAATATAACATAATAAATTTTGTAAGTATTTTTCAAACCTTTGTTTTTTGAAGCAACTTTTATTGAGGCTTGTACCTTTCTAGAAAGTACTTTATAAAAGTGTTGCACATTGAAGCAAAGCCAAACACAACCTAACTGAAATTACAAGTAACTTAGTAAAGTATCAAATACACTTATACTTTAAACCAAATATTATCAAATAATCTTAGCTAAACATAACATTAGCATGCTAATTTTAAAGTAAATATATAATTATATATTTGGGTCCAAAATACGTTTGACATGTGGTTATTTTGTTTATAATAATATACAAAATAATGAGTAATCTTAACAAGATTCCTAAATGAGTAAGATGTTTACATGACCTTTTCATAATGGGCCCTATGAAAATCATGCAATGAGATACAATTATAATTCATGGCTATATTATAAGAATAGGAAATTGCCATAAAAAAGTGCAAATAATTTTTTTTTGTTCAACAAAATATTTTAGTATTTACGCTAGATTTAAGAAAATTATTTTGAGCTTTCTGTATTTATAAAAAGTTCTAAGCAATGTTATTAGAATCGTATTGGACTAGTTGCTCCAACTTGATTGAACATGAACCAGATCCTTTCCCAATTCTCACATAAAGAATTTTGTTTTGGCTTAAAACATAAATACCTGGTTGATTGGTTTGGTCTGAACTTGAATTAGATCAATTAGTTCGATCTTGTCCAATCATTTTTTTAAATAAATGGTGAAAAGATTTTTTATTAGAGAGAGGATTCAAAGCCATGATGTAGTACCTACATATAAAATTATATTTAACCAACCGATTGACTCACGCCTAATGTCTAACTTCAACAAAATAAATATCTGTATAGAAAATAAGAATATGACCCGATTGGACCTAGTCCAACCAATGGTTGAATCCGGTTTAAGCTGATTGGACCAAAATCAGTTGGTTTTAATAACATTGGTTCAAATAGATAAAAATTAACTTTCTTATTATTCTTAATTTGGATAGAAAATAGAGAAACAAATATGAAAAAAACAAGTGAAACACTGAATTATTTGTTTAATAATTTCTTTCTGGGTGAGGGCATAAATGGTCGTCGTTTTGGAGTTAAAAAATGTCCACGCGCTAACGAGTGGGCCTTCGTTCAGAATGCTTTGTACGCCTGCCCATTTCCCGCCATATGCAGGGCGCCAAAATCCTAAGGTCTTCGTTGGCACAAATTTTCCAAACCCTACTTTGTAAATTCTGAAGCCTCTTCTAACCTCGGAAGGATGCGAGGAGGGACAGTTCAGATCAATTGGCACGACACGAAACCTGTCTTAACGTTAGACTTTCATTCTCTGACAGGGTTACTTGCCACTGGCGGTGCTGATAATGATATTAAGGTGCAGATCTCTTCAGTTTTTCTTCAGTTTCTCTCTTCATTTTTAGTTGTGCCTCTGAATTCTGTGGTAACTCAGCTAGCATTCTGCGTTGAACGTTCTCTTTTATGTAGTATAGGTTATAAAAGATCATTTTTATAGATACAGCGTAAGCTTTCCGTGGGAAAGGCGATAGAGTACTAGGTCGTGGGTTGAGAATTCCACATTTTTTTCCAGAACTTTTTCCGAGTGCCAACGATCATTGGATAAAAGGCTTGATTTATGGTGACGACACTTGAAGATGGTCTTGGCATTGGAAGTGGAGGATGTTGAAGATGGTCTTGGCATTGGAAGCGGAGGATGGAGAAGCGGGCGATTATTTAACAGACTGGTAGCTAATTGAGTGCATCAATAAGTGAGATCCGGAAGCCAGCTGCATTGAATAGCTCAACAATTGACACCATGAACTTGATCATCTTTTCCACATGTCAATGAATCTCCCCCTTGTTGTGCAACTTGTAACTGGAGCTTGAATACTTGTCATGTAGAATGGCAAAAAAACATTTTGTATGCATCGATTTGGCTGCCTAGAACATAGAAGTTGAATGTGTGTTATTTCTGGTAACCATGTGTTGGTAGATATATATTTTTGTTTTTACTTATTTTCTTGGAAACTATTTTACCTTAAAAACTAGATTCCTAGGGACATGGATGTAATTTTGATAATTATTTATATTATAAATACAGGGGTTAGAAAACCCTAATCTCTCCCACTCTTCTCCTCCTATAAACTCCAACATGGTAACCGAGCAGGGTCATTACGATATGTGAGTTGACACCATCAACTTGCAGAGACGATGTACTATAATTTGCTTCTGTTTTTTTTGTTGATTGTTCTTCAATTTTGTAGTTCCAGCCATTTGTTCGTCTCTCTGCGAAAACTAGTTTTCGAAAGTTTGATAATTTGCTCATCCTGCTTTTGTCTTCTTCAAAATTCCAAAATCAAAACCCAAAATCATGATTGCAATGACAACAACTGCCAGGTGTCGCCTTGTTCTGCGATTCTGAACGCAGCATGCACTGCCAAAGCTACTCAGCCAATAACATATTCCTCTAGTCTTTGAATACATGCTGAATGAGAGTTTTAGATGAGTATGATTCAAAGAGCAGCAGGAGCCATATCCATAGCTGTAGTAGAGCTTATTAAAAAAAAAAAAAAAAACAGAAAGGCAGGAGTGCCAGTTGTTATCGCAACTGTAGGTGTTTCAGTCAGTGATTTTTTGAGTTGAAATCAAGTGGATGATGGAGTTTGATTGCCCTGTTTTCTCGCCTCTTAAAGTTCCTTTTCCCTGTTGTGTTGATTAGTTACTTCTAGATTCTTTTGTTGTTGCTCAAAAACTCAGTGCCAACCAAGAATGGCATGATAAGTAGGGGGGAGAAAGGCATACTAAGGCTTTAAAGCGTTGCTTGAAAGCAAGGTGCTCGGATACTCAGGAATAATCACAAGGGCTTCCAAGACTTTCAAAACCTGAAGTTGACTATCTCCGCACTGCAGCACTGATGCCACTGAGAGCTTTATTCTTCCATGGCTGTCGCTTATGACACGATATTCAGGTCAATTGAATTTACCAAGAATGTCTGTCGTTATGCCTTTAAAGGGATTTGGAGAACACAATTATAGAACTAGAGATGTCAGATAACATCCCCATATGGTGAACCAAAGATTTTATTTTTATTTTTATTATTTATTATTATTATTTTTTTGTAGTTGAAAGTGTGGATGATACAGCCTACCATGCTACCACACTATTAATTCTGATCATGAGGGTACTGTGGATGCAAATACTGTTGTAGCTGGGCTATCAACAACTTACAGTCAGAAAATTCACAATCAGTTATTTTTAGTGGAGAGGATGCTTAAAGACAGCAAATATGTTTTATTTCTGGATGACGATGTCTGTCGCATCCAGGATCAGGAGCCCTTACAACAAAGATGGAGAAAAATCTAGAGATGTTTATTCAAACTGGATATCTTCTTTGTTTGCCTTCTGAGAGTTTGGGGAGTTAGTGTATTTATGAATATCTTATGCCTTGTTCTATGGGATTTGCTACTGGTGGAAAAACATTCTTTTTGTGTGGAAGATACATGATGATGCATGCAGATAATTTAGAAATGACCTATATGCCTTGGTTAGTGGACTTTGGGATGATGGATACTCTGATGATATGAATCTAGTAGCAATAGCTGGTGCACATAAAAGCTCATTACTTCACTACCAGTTGCCATTTTCCCACAATTTTTGGCCAGTGATCTTAAGTTTTGGAGATACTGGAATTACTCGAGGAAGCAAACTTTTGTTCTTGAATAATATATATCAAAAGTGAACTGGATTATGAGTAAGGCACTATTTTCATCACATTGCTACTTATCTTGGGGATTTCTTGCTTCTTATTTTATGGCAGTAATTCATACTCTAGCAATGCTGAGAGCACATTCTAGTTACTACCCATACAAAGAAGTGTAATCGATTTCTGGTGGTGAGCACACTATTCTTTCTTAGGTTTGTCATTTGCTGCTTTCTTGGCAATATGCACTATTATAGAACTAACAGCAACATGGAACCTAACAAAGGTGGAAATTTGTCTATGCAACATGTTATCTCTAGAGGGACCCCCAGTCTTTCTTAATCCATATAAGTGGGGCCTACATAAGCTTCATGGTAGAGTTTATTTTTGGAATGAGCATGTTTGCAAGCTTTTAATGAGCTAGTTGTAAATTGATTAACGTGATTGTAGGAAACGGATTGTTTCCTTGATCTTGTAATTTATTCCTTGATTTTAGGATCTAAATTGATCCTAAAATCAGTATGTAATGTATTATAAATTGCCTCCTAAACGGAGAAGAATACATCATCGGAAAATCATTCTTTGAATCTCTGTTATTGTTTTTCGGTTCTCTCTGTTTCACATGGTATCAAAGTAGGAGAATTATCCTCTCTTTTTCGTCGCCGAAAGTCGGAGCTACTTTAATCGCCGAAGGAGGAAGTCGGGAACTCAGAACTCTGTTTTTTCGGCAACTCCGTATTCCGGCTGTCCCGTAGCCAAAAGAACGTCGCCGACGACCGACGACGATCACCGAAGACGACCGCCGACGACCGTTCCACCTACCCGTTATTGCCGCCGATCACCACTGTCGCCGAGGGAAGCCGACTTGCCGAAAGAGAACAGAGTTCTGCGACGACGGTCCTGTAGCCGAAATCACGTCGCTGACGAGCGCCGACGACGACACCACCACCCCGTTGTCGCTGCCAACCACCGTCGTTGCCGAGGGAAGCCGAAGCTCTGTTGCCGCTGCCGAAGAAGAAAGGTATTTTTTTGAAACCTAGGAACTACTGTTCCTTTATTTTTCTGTCGACCGAACTGACCCAAACCGGTGGGTCAATCGAATCGGACCAGCACTGGACCGGACCAGAATTGAACCAGACCAGATCGTATTGAACCGGACCAAATTGAACTGAACCGGACCAAACTGAACCGAACCGGACCGGATTAGACAAGACCGGACCAAAATTCCAGATCGATGGCCACCACTATAGACGCATCCACCGAACTTATCCCATCACCACAGATTATAGTCCACCAAGACAATTCTGCATTTCCAACTGGAATTATCTTCGATGAAACCAATTATTCATTATGGTCCCAACTCTTGGAGATGCGAATTGGTGCACGCAACAAAGCTGGATACCTCATCGGCGAAACAAAAAAACCAGCATTTGGCAATGCTAATCTTGGAGCATGGATTACTGAAAATCAAAGAGTCAAAAGTTGGCTTATTGACTCCATGAGTCCATTGCTCATGCAACGATTTATTCTCCTCTCCACTGCCAAGGAGATATGGGAAGCAGTATAAAAAACGTTCTATGATGGATCAGATGAAACTTGTATATTTGAGCTGAACCAGAGATATTTTTCTACCAAACAAAATGGTAGACCGTTATCCACGTACTACAATGAACTGGTTGCTATTTTCCAGGAGATTGATCATAGAACTATATCTCTGGAAGGAACAGTCGAAGGGCTAATCCAGTTGCACTCTGCAATGGTTAGGCTTCGGGTTCATATTTTTCTCAGTGGGCTTGACTCCAAGTTTGATCAAGTTCGTGGAGAAATTTTGCGAAAAGACCCCAAACTTGATTTGGAGAGTATATATGCATATGTCAGACGCGAATATCAACAGAGACAGACAATGGGGAGTATCGTCCAGTCTCAGAAAACTCGGCGATGTTGGTCAACCAATACCGACAAGGATCATCAAGCAGTCAGAACCCTCAATCCTCTGGCAAAGGTAACAACCGTGTATGTACTCATTGCGGATAAAAAGGACATTCACAACAACGGTGTTATGAGATCATTGGCTATCCGGAGTAGTGGGATTTCTCAAAAAAACCCCGTAAAAAGATTGTTGGGAAAGCTATGGTGACATCCATGGAAGATAATCAAGAGCTACCTACGACAAATGTTGCCCATCCAGGTATTTTCGATAATGCATTAGTATTTTCTGTACATTTTAAGAATAGATCTTGGATTATTGATACAGGTGCATCCGATCACATGACAAGGGATCCCAGTCAGTTACAATCTATCTTACCTTCTCCATAATTTGTTATTTCAACAACCAATGGTAGTACCTCTCCTATTATTGGGGAATGATCTGTTATATTATCCAATAATCTTACATTAGACATTGTCCTTGTGGTTCCCTCTCTTGAATATAACCTTTTGTCTGTTAGCCAAATTACTTCCACTCTTGCTTGTATTGTAACTTTTTGGCCCTCATTTTGTGTCTTTCAGAACATTCTAACCCGGAAGATTCTTGGTTATGGCGTTAGACGGGGCAAACTCTTCTATTTGGAGTTGACAAAGAACGGGGGATCAAAAATCAGTCAGACAAATCAAGCTAGCAGTGAAGATAATGCTCAAACAACTGTATGGTTATGGCACCGACGATTAGGCCACCTTTCCTTTGATTATCTTAAGAAATTGCGACCTCAAATTTTTTCAGGTTTGAATGATGTGCATTTTCATTGTGACACATGTGAATTGGCTAAGAGCCACCGTATTGCTTATTTACCGAGTTTGAATAAAAGTTTCGAACCTTTTGAGTTTATTCATTCCGATGTTTGGGTCCAGCCAAGGTTCCCTCTATTTCTAGAGTTCGTTACTTTGTGACATTTATTGATGAATGCACTAGAATGACTTGGGTATCTCTGCTTATACAAAAGAGTGATGTGTGTCTAGCATTTTAGATTTTCCATACAATGATACATACTTAATACCAAAAGTAGATTCGTGTTTTGCAATCTGACAATGGTACTGAGTTTGTTAATGCTTCTCTCGAAAATTTTCTGACCTCTTATGGAATTCGTCATCAGACCTCTTGCACCTATACTCCCTAACAGAATGGATTGGCAGAAAGAAAGAATAGACAACTTTTGGAAGTAGTGCGTGCCTCTCTCTTTGGCATGAACATGCCTCAATTTTATTGGGACGAAGCTGTTACATCTGCTGCCTACCTCATCAATCGAACACCTTCTAGAGTACTTGATTTTCACACTCCTCTACGCAAGTTGCAATCCCTGATTTCAATTCCCCATCTTCCGAATCTTGAATCCTGAATTTTTGGGTGTACCGCTTATGTTCATATCCCAAAGATCTTGCGAAATAAACTTGATCCATGTGCCAAGCTATGTGTATTTGTTGGCTACTCTGAATTTCAAAAAGCATAACGGTGTTATGATCCACACACCAACAAGCTCCATGTGACTCTAGATGTCTCCTTCCATGAATCAATACCTTATTATTCAGGGGGAGTTTCTTGGGCATCTCTTCAGGGGGAGAGTTCAAATGAAGAGAATATTCTACAAGAAACTAACGGAGGTGCTGGGTTTTTTGAGTTAGAAGCGGTGAATGAATTTTTCAAGTGTCATGATGTGCAACAAGATTGTGATTCAATAATTTCTCCTGAAGAACCCCCAGAGTTGCCCCCGTCTGCATCAACAACTGAAGAATCAACCCGGAATGTTCCTCCTCAGGTAAATACGAATCCTGTGTTTGATGAGTCTAATGAAACATGTCTTCCTACAGAAAACATACCCCCTAGATATCCACAAAGATTGAATAGGGGAGTTCCAAAAAAACAGTATGAACCTGATCTTGAAGCCAAGACCAAATACTCAATCAATAACTATGTGTCCTCCCATAGGTTGACTAAATCGTATGCATTTATTGTTTATTAATTATCCAGGGTTTTTATTCCTAGTAATGTGTAGGATGCATTAGCTGATCCAAAATGGAAAAAAGCGATGAACGAAGAGATGGAGGCTCTACAAAAAATGCCACTTGGGAACTTGTTCCCCAACCTAAAGGAGTAACAACAATTGGATGTCGATGGGTGTTCACATTGAAACTCAAACCGGATGGAAGTATTGACAGATATAAAGCTCAGCTAGTTGCAAAGGGATATACGCAAAGGTATGGGATAGACTATCAGGATACTTTTGCACCAGTAGCTAAGATCAATACAATTCGCATTCTTATATCTATAGCAGCAAATCGAGACTGGCCTCTGCAACAATTTGACGTTAAAAATGCCTTCCTCAATGGAGACTTAGAAGAAGAAGTCTACATGGAGCTACCACCCGGCGTAAAAAGTGGTTCTTTGTGTCAAGGTGAAGTCTGTAAATTGAAGAAGTCATTGTATGGGCTGAAACAGTCACCTAGAGCATGGTTTGGGAGATTCTCGGCTACAATGAAGGAGTTTGGTTATAAACAAAGTAACTCAGATCATACTTTGTTTATAAAACACAAAGAAGGAAAGGTAACAACTTTAATTGTATATGTTGATGATATGGTCGTGACAGGAGATGACCTGGGTGAAATGCAAGCTTTACAGGAGTATTTAGCCACTAAATTCGAAATGGAGGATCTCGGACAACTTAAATATTTTTTGGGAATTGAGGTTGCAAGATTGAAACATGGAGTCTTCCTTTCACAGCGAAAATATGTGTTGGATCTTCTAACCGAAACCGGAATGCTTCACTGTAAACCAATAGAGACGCCCATGGAAATGCATCATAAACTCGGAATTCTTCCAGATCAAATCCCAACAGACAAAGGGCGTTATCAACGATTAGTTGGAAGATTAATCTACCTATCACACACAAGGCCCGATGTAGCATATGCAGTAAGCGTTGTGAGTCAGTTCATGCATGCACCAAGTGAAGAACATATGGAAGCAGTCTATCGGATCTTGAGATACTTAAAGAGTGCTCCAGGAAAAGGTTTGTTATTCTCAAAAAATAGTATCTCTAATATTGAAGGATATACATATTCTGATTGGGCAGGTGATCAGACAACCAGAAGATCCACGTCAGGTTACTTCACTTTTGTGGAAGAGAATCTGGTCACTTGGAAAAGCAAAAAACAGAAGGTAGTATCAAGATCAAGTGCTGAAGTTGAATTTTGAAGCATGGCTCATGGTGTATGCGAGTTGTTATGGATAAAGAATATACTGAGGGATTTAGGGATTGAATACTCCAAACCGATGAATCTCCACTGTGATAACAAGGCAACCATCGCCATTGCACAGAATCTAATTCAACATGATCGCACTAAACATGTTGAAGTTGATCGTCATTTCATCAAGGAGAACCTCGATGCAAAAATCATATAATTCCCCGTCATTCAATCTGAGAGTCAGCTGGCTGATATGCTCACGAAGGCAGTATCAGGGAAGACATTTCATGGTATAATTGACAAGTTGGGCATGACCGATATCTATGCACCAACTTGAGGGGGAGTGTTTGCAAGCTTGTAATGAGCTGGTTGTAAATTGATTAACGTGATTGTAGGAAACGGATTATTTCCTTGATCTTGCAATTTATTCCTTGATTTTAGGATCTAAATTGATCCTAAAATCAGTATGTAATGTATTATAAATTGCCTCCTAAACGGAGAAGAATACATCATCGGAAAATCATTCTTTGAATCTCTGTTATTGTTTTTCGGTTCTCTCTGTTTCACAGAGCAGCAAGTGCGTTTCTAGCATAAGTGAAGTTGATTGGCTCATGTATCAGGTATATTTGATTGTTTATCATTCAGGAGCATGGACTACCAACATTCAGGATTGCATTCATAGCAAGGTCTGGCCAATCAAGGGTTTTGGCTTTCCTCAAGAAATGTTGGAGCTTTAATGATGTAAACGGTATTCCTCATTGTGACTTTAGGCTGTTCTAAAAGTGTCTATGACTGTTCGAACAATGTCATTGTTTTTCATAATTTTGTGCTGTTGGTTTGAAATTTTGTGGGTCAACCATTGGTCAATGGTATATCTTGAAATAATGATTTTTTCTGGTCTATCTTGATGTTCTTTCAGGCTCTTGACCCTACCATAAATTTTCCATATTGTTTGGTTATATGTCTGTTTGTCTCCCATGCTATCTCATACTATGAAGTTGATTCTCCTTTATTTGATAAAGATCAGATTCTTTATATTTTTTGGAACTCGTTTTTTGTTCGATTGGTTCAGTACTCATCTATAATTCAAACTTTGTTTTGAGAACCAAATTTGTATCATTTTTTTTATGCTTATGGGGAGAAGGGGAGAAGGGGAGAAGTAGAGGAATGTGGAATTGGCTGAAGCTTATTAGGAACCAAAGGCATTGTTATTAACCAAAAATATTAATGCTCAAAGTAAGGGGGGAATGAAAGTCGAAGTTTTTTGCAGCCAAAGTGCAAGCTTAAAAGATGAAAACCGTATAAGCCACATTTTATGAAGTTGTTGAAGCCACATGAAGATCAATTTTTGAAGACCAAATTTGTATTGTCTTTTTTATGCTTATGGAGACTGTGAGACAATTTTTATAGCAAGATGAAGCTATATGCTCCAGCTTGAGGAGTGTTGGAAGACATATATTTAGGTTTTATTTAGTTTCCTGGAAGCTATTTTCCCTTAAAAACCAGATTCCTAAGGTTTACAACATGAAAGGACATGGATGTAATTTTGATAATTGTTTATATTATAAATAGAATAGTTAGAAAAACCTAATCTCTCCTACTCTCTCCTCTTGTAAACTCTAAAACCATGAAAAGTGAAGCGTACATACTTGAAAAGGCAAAGAACAAATTACAAGTTAGTAGGAGGAAGAAGAGGTTCTAGAGCTTGATGTTGATGATCTAGAGGCTTGGTTGGAACACATTTGTTATGATCGGAATTTAATTTTGGAAAGGCATTATTTATTTTGCCTCTGTTCTGGTCAAGGCCACTGTTGATTTCTTGGGACAACACATAAACACAAGAGATCTCAAGGGAAGGAGAGAACAGAGAAACTCTAGCTCTTGGGATAGAGGAGAGAAGAAACCAAGGGAGAGAAGGTAGAGGAAAAGAGAGAAACGTGTATGATGAATTTGAGCCAAGAGGAAGAGGCTTGAATGCTCTACACCATACCTTGAGGCTATATTTATAGTTGTGGGAAGTTTTTTACAATGACTACAATGACCTTAGGGCTATATGACTCAAAAGAAAAAAGACATAAGATGACTTACATCAGCTTGCATAATTACAATTCTAGGCCATCTCTATGGAACTTTTCCTTATTTATTAGCCATGCCACCCCTACACATGTGAGTATTTTTAAACACTCCCCCTCAAGCTGGTGTTTGTAACTTTACTTTGCAAATAATCTTGGTCAAGAAACTTGCGTGCTTGAAAAGAAATTTTTATTGCCTTGCTTTGATTCATCTTGTTCTTATTCACATCTTGCTTGTAGTCTTCATCTTGTTTTCATCTTGTTTTCCCCCTTACTTCGATGTTCCAGTCACATAAAATTCACAACACATGGAATTCTTCATTGTAGATTATACTTCTTCTTCTTCTTCGTAAACGTGAAATTTGAAAGGAGGCAGAACCACTGACTTGATTAAGCTAATAGAATCCTTCATGGTAGATTTTGTCACCTACCCCATCCTTCATAATTTTCCTTTTATTCTCCCCCTCAAGTAGGGAAGTAATGGCAAGGATCCCAGTTTGAAACAATTTTTTTTTTTTTTTTGTAATAATCATCTCCTATATCAAAGTGTCCCAAGGATAAGTACTTAATAGGGCAAATTCTCAAAAAAAAAAAGGGCGATAAAGCAGGAGTCGAAACCAACCTCTAAAGATTTCAAACAAAATAGTGATAATAATCACTAAAGAGGGTAATGTGTGTCACTCAAAGGACGACGATAAAGACCCAATTGGTACCAATAAAAAAATCTCAATGGGCTTAAAAACAGACATATATAAAAAGAGGACCAACCAAAGCAACACACCAAGCGGTTGGCCTAAAAGCGTAAACAAGAGTAGAAAAGGATAGTTGGAGAAAGACAACTGAGTAAAAGAGTAATGGGAGATTAAAGGAAGAGAAAATAACCACCACCGTAATAAGGAGATTGTAACGTTAGTACTGAAATAACTTAACAAATTTGACCAAGTATGACCCACGAGGGAGATAAAAAAATTCACCTATGACCATGATGATAAAGGAAACTTAAAAAAAATCTCCAATAAGAAACTTTTGAAATGGAACATAATAATAGAAACTTTCTAAACATAGACATCTCATATAAGGCAATTAATTTTTAACACAACTTAACTAATTTAGAAAGAAAATATTCGAGAGATAAATTCTGGAATAAGGGAGATTTATGACACTAATATTTGAAATCTAGAATTAGGAAACAAAACTTTTTGATTAAAAGTTTCAGATTTTGTCAAAAAGGAAACTAAACTCACACAGGGAAAGACTTCTCTTGAGGAAATAATGTATGTGAGATCAGACAGGAAACTTTAAAGGAAAGATACTCAAGTTGGTAAAATCTTGACTAGACGTTGAAAACAATTAGGAAACTTAACCAACATTAGCAACTCAAAAAGTGAAGCAAAAAATCAGCTTAAATTCGAATTTTCATTTGCAACAAGCTACCGATATGACCTTTGATTCTTCCAATATGAATATCTCTCTCTAAAAAGATCAGATCGAGAAATAGTTTATTGGGATAGAAAGTAGACTCATGTAGCTTTCTTTTGAGATACACTTTTCAATATAAATCCATAGTCATCTTGGTACAAACCATTCAAAAGTTGAGGCTTTTTGTTGCTACTCGGAACCTTTTTGTTGCTTGACCTTGCTACTTCAGATGTTGATTTCTCTCTCTAGAAAAATCTGATTGCCAAAATTCTTTTTGAATTGGAAACTTAACTCAAAGATCTTTCCAATGCTATATAATTTACTATATAAAATGTATGGGTAGGAGAGTGAGAAAACAAACAAAAAATAGGAATTGGGAAATAAGAATAAAGGAAAAAACGAGAAATTCCCATTTTTTTCTTTTTCTTTTTCTTTTTCTTTTTGTTGTTGTTGTTGTTGTTCTTCTTCTTCTTCTTCTTTTTCTTTTTCTTCCCTTTCTTCTCCATCTTCTTCTCCTTTTCCATTTCAGATCTTTACCTGCTCTGATACCACGTTGATTTCTAGGGACAACACATAAAGACAAGAGATCTCAAGGGAAGGAGAGAAGAGAGGAATTCTAACTCTTGGGAGAGAAGAGAAGAAACTAAGGGAGAAAAGGAAGAGGAAGAGAGAGAGGTGTATGGACAAATTTGAGTCAAGAGGAAGAAACTTGAATGCTGTACCCCATACCTTGAGGTTATATTTATAGTTGTGGGAAGATTTTTACAATGACTACAATGCTTTTAGGGTTACATAATTCAAAAGGAAAAAGACATAAGAGGACATACACTAGCTTGCATAATTACAATTCAATATCATCTTTATTGAAGTTCTCCTTATTTACTAACCATGCCACCCCTACACACGTGGGTGTCTTTTAACAGCCACCCTTGTTCCTCTGTCACTAAAGATTAGTATATACTTGCTTCTTGGAAATTCTGATTGGTATTTCCTACGAGGAAAGATACTTTATCCAAAAAACAAGGAAGGGAAGATACTAAGTTTGTCACTGTGTCGTGTGTAGGATGGAATTGAGCAATCTTTTCTTTGTGTCAAAGGTGCTGCTGAGGATGGAAGTATGTGTGTATTTCTCACATATTAGCTTATTGTGTCTATCAAATCTATATCCTAAAATTTTGAAGCTGAACTCTTAAACTTGTTAAAATTTTATATTTCATCTTATTTATTGTATCTTTTCTATTTGATTCATAATATATTTGATTGTGCCTATAACTGATTGGCAAGAGGATCTCATACATCTGTCATCTAACAAGCGTGGTAGCTTTCCTGTTCTCCATTCTATGTGGAATTAGCACTGTTTTCTTCAATTAATGGTCTGTTCAAATACTTTTTTGCAGCTGTGGTTACTTTCTTCAGGTGAACTGCATAAGAAACTTCCAGCAGCCTCCTATAAAAGTTGCCTTTCTTATCATAGCTCTGCTGTGAATGTTCTCCGCTTCTCTCCTTCTGGTGAGAACATGCATACTTCTCTCTGTCTTATTCATTGTCAAAGGAAAGGAACTGATACGCTCATCCATCTCACCATGCACAACAAGTCAAATATATTTTATTCCACCAATTTAAGTAGCTTCCATGCAAATAAATTTACTTTTTTATGTGTCAATTTCAGTTGTTTCATGCTTCTGATAAAGGAAGTTCTTTTTTTTCAGGTTTTTGGTTACTGGTTAGTAAAAATCCATTTTTTTAACCATTCATAAAAAAAAAAATCCAATTTTTTTCCTTTTTTCTTTGCCATAACACTAGGGTTACTGGTCCTACTTTTCTAAGAATATATTCTGGTGTTCTAAAATGCCAAAAGAGACTCTTTTATGCTGATCTGGAGGTGTGTGCCAAAATTCCTGAACTGTAACCGTTGACATCATTTGACATCATTTGTATACTTATTGACATCAGCCCTAGTGCAAGTTCCAATACACTTTTTCTTCTGAATTTAATCCTCTTGTTGGATTTTTTGGACTGTTTGATCTGTGCACATCTTATAACTGCTCTAATTGTGTTTCTTTTACGTGGTGGGGCCCATTTGAGCTAGTTGATTTGGAATTTTTTGAAGGGTTTATTTGATTGTCTATATCTGATATGGTTGACTCTGTTGAGGTTTACACTCCAGCAAAGGGGTCATATAATCTTGATAGTAAAGATATTATCACTGTCAACTCTGATAGGTTGAATGGTGATAACTACCTTACTTGGTCCAGATCTATTAGAATGTACTTGAAGGGCAGGAAAAAGTTAAAATTTATTAGAGATGACCCTCCTGTTCCTCAAGATGATGATTGGGAGACTGAAGACAGTCAAGTGATGACTTTGCTTATCAACAACATGGAATTTAATATCAGGAGCCAAGTTATGAACTTTTAAACTGCCAAGGCTATGTGGCTGTCCTTGGAAGCTCTTTCTGGACAAGAGAGTAATCTTTCCAGGGTTTATGAATTATATACAAACTTTTTGGCTTGAAAAGGGGTTACAAAACTGCGACAGATTACTATAGATCTTTTTTGAGTATCTGGCAGGAAATTAATGTCTTTCATCCTTTTACTACAGATGAAAGGGAACTTTGAAAATAGTAGAGTGAACTCCTTGTGGCAAAATTTCTAGATGGATTGGGTGCTGAATTTGACAGCATAAAGACACAAATTTTGGCCTCAGATGAAATACCTAACCTCTTTACTACCTTTAATAGGGTATAGAGTGCTGAAAAGATTGTTGTGTCTAGAGCTAGAAAAGATACTAAAGCGGGTGAAGCTATTGCCCTTAATACATCGGCTACAACTAATTCTATTGACACGTCCAAGGGACGTATAAGGGCTGGTAGAGGCAGAGGTAGAGATAATTTTGGCAGAGGACGAGGCCACGAAGATGGTAAATCTGAGCGCAAGTGTGTTTACTGTGGATGCACCAATCATTACTCAAATAGATGTTGGGAAAAATTTAGGAAGCTTGCGTGGGCAAATGTTAGTACACATGAAGGTACAACACCAGGGTCTGAAACTACAATCCCACCTGGTGCTCCAGATGAATTACAAAAATTGATCCAACAACAACAGATCTCACAGCAACAACAACGAATTTCCTAGCGTATGGCACAACTATCTATTCCCTTTGCATATTTGGCACATACGACTCCTACTGTAGGTATGTCTGCACTCTCAGTGTCTTATTCTCCATCTTGGGTTATTGACTCCAGTGCTACAAAACACATGTCAGGTATGTCCTCACTATTTTTTTATTTAAAAGAGTCCTTTCTCATTAAGCATGTTAATCTTGCTGATGGGTCAGTATAGGTAGTGGGAAATGTTACCCCTACACCTTTTCTTTCACCTCAATTTGTACTATTAGTTCCAAAATTTTCTTTAAATCTGTTGTCTTTTAGTCAAGTGGCTAAGTGTTAGTGTGTCAATGCCCACCTCTCACAAGTTACTGTTAATGTAATTATTCGCTGACCCCCAATTATGAGGAGCGCCAATGTCGATAGTGAGTAAATTAGTTAGCGGTTCCGGCTTAGACGCTGATGAGGTCAAATTGTGCCGCAATGGTTATTTGTGAAGAAACTGTAAAATGAAGACGGGGGTCCAAGGGGGCTGGCCCCTTGGCGGTGGGGTCTGGGGACTGGCCCACAGTATGCCCTTATCACGATTGGAAGACCTAAGAATGAACGAAAAAATTGAATCACCCAAGTGTGAACGGGACTTAATGGACGCAGCGAAAAACAGAGGCGCACTCAGTACTGACCGTCGCAGCGGATAGAGGCCTCCATCGGCGCCGGAAGAGAAAGGAAGCTTCCTACCATCATGTCCATAGCTGTCTCCCAGCTGTCTTCCTCGATTGAGTGCTGCAAAACAACTATAAATAGAGGTGTTCTTCAGCAACAATCAGAATCCAGAATCATACATCTTCCTTGTTTGTTTTATTTTTAGTTTCTTCTTCTGTAAGTCCAGAAGCCATTGAAGCTCTTCTAAGAGCGTGTGGTGGGACAACATCAGTTTGTATTTCAATAAAGATCAGTGTTGACTTTATTCTTGATTGCTGTTTAGGCGTTCCTGGGTTGAGCTTACTCTGTTTTACACTAAGTCTATGAATTTTTCTCTCACGTTTTACCCTACTCATTGTGTGTTTTAGGATCTCATGACGAGGAAGATGATTGGTTCCGCTTGTGAGAGAGGGGGACCATGCTATTTGGACAGCTACAATCGAGACAGTACTTTACATGCCCAACACATAATTGATTCACCTCTTCAGTGGCATCTTAGACTTGGTCATCCATTTATAGCAAAACTGATTTTAAGTAATTCCAAATCTTCCTTTTAGTATTACTTTCCAATGTGAGTCATGTCAACTAGGCAAGCATTATCGAAACTCCTTTCTTGTTTCATCTCATAAAACTAGTAAACCTTTTGAGCTTGTCCACTCAGATGTCTGGGGTCCTTGTTCTATGACTAGTCAGGTTAGTCATAGGTATTTTATTTCCTTTATTGATGATTTCAATAGATGTACTTGGATTTTTCTCATGCGAGAAAAATCTGAAGCTTTTGATGTCTTTCAACTATTTTTTAATGAAATAAATAATCAATTTGCAACTTCTATCCATATATTTCGTAAAGACAATAGTCTTGAGTTTATGGATCGTAAATTTGGCTATTTTTGTTTGTCACAAGAAATCGTTTATCAGACTTCTTGTGTGTTTACTCCACAACAAAATGGACTTGTTGAATGCAAGAACTGTCTTTTACTTGAGGTAGCTCGTACTATGTTGATTCACATGAATGTACCTAAGACTTATTGGGGTGATGTTGTTCTTATTGCATGCTTTCTGATAAATAGAATGCTGTTTTCTGTTCTTGATGGCAAGATCCTTATTCAGATTGTCTTACCTACTGCACCTTTGTTTTCAGTGACACCTCGAGTCTTTGGGTGTGTATGCTTTGCACATGTTTTTGACTAGTCAAAGAATAAGTTGTCATGCGACGATGCAAAACTCGGGAGAGAGGTCCGACGAGCAAAAAGAGAGGAAAATCTGAACGAGCGAGAGAGAAAGGATCGACATGAGAGATAGAAGATCGGGAGCGAGCTAGTACACGGGAGCGAGCTTCGACGCTAGGGGAAGGATCGTCGAACAACGATCAAGACCTTAGCTGAGAAAGACCAAGCTGAGGAAAGAAACTCCAACGATGCCGGAGTGGGGGAAGGAATTGTCGTTCCCGATCAAAAACTCTTTCCGATTGAGAAGGCCAGCCTTGATGTCGTTCCCATAAACGGAGTCAGGCAGTTTTTCTCCCCTCTCGTAGGTGATAGTACCTTGCAACAATAGAGGATGTTGGTTTGAGACCTCCTGAAGCATCCCACTCTGATTCCGATGATGAAGAGAAGACCTGCGAGTTTGATAAGCAGCATGACACCCTGAGATCCGGCGAAGAGGATGATGGTCTCTCCTTGACCAGTGTACATCGTCGCAATTGGAGGCATTGGTGTCCCAGAGGAACTGCGACGCCTCCGACGACACCTCTTCTCTTCTCCTATGGTTCCACCTCGACATCAGTTGCTCGGGTGACATTCCGTAACGCCCCGTACATGCGCATCACCATGAAGATTGGTGTGCGCAGTGCTTTAATCACTATTTCTGTCTTAGCTGGCTCTTCTTGCCTCACAGTGTTCTCTGCAACAACTATTAAGGACTCCAACACCTCACCTCGGATCAGAGAGCCCTAGTCAGGCCCCTGGAGATTCTGTTTCCACACTGTTCGACGAGGTGGGCACGCAAAGTGCCGCATTTAACAGCACAGAGAGCTCACGACGATGGCCCGCATAACCATCCCTGAGGCCACCAACTCCGGCTTCGACTGGACACAACTCGCTCGCGCCATTCGGCAGTTCCTCCTGCCCCCACCACTGCCCAGTACCAAACCTCCCCATCCAATTGATTACCCTCCTCTGCTCTCGACCCCTACAACCCAAAAAAAGCCTCCGCCACCCTTTGTCCAGCCCCCACCCTAGCAAAACCCCCCCGGGGACCAAATCACAAGACCGTTTCAATCCCGCCGAACCTGATCCGCCTCGGCATCGAGTTTTGTTATCACTTTTGGGATGACCAAAGTCGTAAGGTTTTCAGGAGCAAAGATGTGATCTTCAATGAAGGTGCCTTGTATAAAGACAGATTGAGAACAGAGTCTGAGAGCACAAGTAATGAAGCCAAGAAGTTTGAAGTGATTCAGTTGAGAGATCTTCTAGTTATTGAGATGGAGAATATTGCTCAGGAAGACCAGGAAAACATTCCTCTAGAAGTAAATCAGAACATTCATGTGACAGAACTCAGGAGATCTGCCAGAACTAGCAGACAACCACAAAGGTATTCCTCTATGCTGAATTATATTTTGTTGACTGATAAAGGTGAACCAGAGAGTTATGAGGGAGCCATACAAGTTGATGAATCAACCAAGTGGGAGTTAGCCATGAAGGATGAGATGGACTCATTGTTATCCAATCAGACATGGCAGTTGACCAAACTACCAAAAGGGAAGAAGGCCTTGCAGAATAAATGGGTGAACCGAATAAAAGACGAACATGATGGCAACAAGCGGTACAAGGCAAGACTGCTGGTAAAGGGCTTTCAACAAAAAGAAGGCATTGACTATACTGAGATTTTCTCCCTAGTAGTGAAATTGACTACTATTAGTGGCAAATGAAGACTTGCACTTAACCTTTCTTCATGGTGATTTGGAGGAAGAAATTTACATGATGCAGCCATAGGGTTTCAAAGCACAGGGGAAGGAGAAAATGGTGTGCAAACTTCAAAAGAGCTTGTATGGTCTTAAATAGGCTCCAAGACAAGGGTATAAGATGTTTGACACCTTTATGAGTAATACTAGTTTCTTGAGGTTTCAGGCGGATCATTGCTGTTATGTGAAGAAACTTGATGACTCCTACAACATCCCTTTTTTTTTTTTTTTTTTTTTTTTTAGAAAAAGGATGTATATATTAACAAAAAGAATTACAAAGAAATTCCCTAACAACAAGAGATTGAAAGGTTGCTCCTGACTTGGCAAGCACATCTGCCCCTGAGTTAGCAGATCTCGGATGTGAGACCAAATACAAGAAAATTTAGAATCAATTTCAAGAATTTCCCAAAGAGAATCCCAATGCTGCCACGAGGGGGACCAACCAATAACCACCTTCGAGTCCCCTCAATGTGAAGTGGACCACTATAATTGTCTCAAAAAACGCAGAGCCCATTGAGAAGACCTTGGGATTCAGCTGTTGTTGAGTCAGAAATGCCTAACGGACCAGAATATGATAGACACTGATTGCTTGAGGAATTTGAGATAACACCCCCAAAACCAACCATTCCAAGATTACCAAGAGAAGAATCATCAAAATTTAATTTTAGGAAACCAAGCTTTGGGGGGGTCCATTCTTGCATGACCAGGGTATTGGTTCCACACCGCATCTTTGCAATGGTGCTCCAGTTATAACGGATAGATGAACCAGCAAAGGAGGAGAAATGCTTCTTTGTAAGGAGCCATGCAGAGATCTGACCTGACACACAATCAGCAACCCTTACCTCAGAATTACTTCTAGCCTCAAAACACCTGCGGTTACGCTCATTCCAAAGCCCTCACGGAATTAAACCAATGCAAGCGGATATCATAAGCTTTCCAAGCCCAGGAAGGGGAGTACCAATGAGCATTTTACTGAAAGAAATCAGATCCACTAGCATACAGAATTGCAACCCTGTCTTACTGAGGATGGAAGTCCATACCTTCCACTAGAACGAGCATTGAAGCAGGATGTGATTGACTAATTCGACCTCAGAGTTGCAGAGAGGGCAGAGAGGGTCAATAGCTGGGTGTCCTCTTCTTTTGAGCACGTCTGTTGTGAGTATCTTTCCATGGCAGACACTCCATACAATTTTTTTTATCTTTGGAGGGGCGTAGAGACACCTTGAAAAGAAAATCTCATGATCCCTTTGGTTTGAATGCCAACCATTGATAAAACTGTACGCAGAGGACACTGCAAAAAAATATGCTTTTATCAGGCCACCATATCATCTTGTTAGCAACTAAAGGCCTCAGTCTACAGGATTACAAAGATTCCATCATCCTACTTGCTTCCAGAGCCTCAGTATCAGAGAGACCCCTTCTAGGGTGCAAGTTCAAACCATCTCCTTCAAAAGCATCTGCAACCGATATTTCCATTCGTAAAGATAGGAGGAGGTTCCTGAATGTTGACTGTAAATGCTCTTGACCCGTCCACCAATCCTCCCAAAACTTTAAAGATTTACCGTTACCAACATAGAATCTGACGGCTGAAGAAAACTTGGGGATAAGTAGATATAATGATTTCCAAATTGGAAATAAACTTCTCCGATTACCTCTTGAAGTCCACCAAGGAGAAGGACAACCAAACTTAGCAGATACCATTTCCTTCCAAAGATTAGAAGAAACATTGTTGAACTTCCAAATCTCTTCTAATAGCATGGCTTGGTTAATATCATTCGATTTCCGAATCCCTAAACCTCCCATATTTGTTGGCATGCAGACATCCTCCCTTCGACCAAATGATACTTAAAAGTATAACTCGATCTTCTCCATAGAAATCTTCTTTTTCCTATCCATGGTATTACAAATAGAAACGGGGCAGGGCATAAAGGACAAAGCATAATTTGGGATGCCTGCAATACATGACTTCAAGAGAATGAGTCTGCCAGCTTTGCTAAGAAATCTGCCCTTCCATGTTGCCAGACAGGTCTCCAATTTTTCCACCATAGGATTCCATAGACTTTGGTTTATGCGGCCATTGAAAAGGGGAAGACCAAGTTAGGTTGATGGGATGATAGAGGTTTTACATCCAAAGATGTTCGTCAGCTCTTCTAGTAACACAAGGCTGACATTGAGACCCATAAGGGAAGTTTTTCCCCAATTAACTTTCTGCCCCGATGCAAGTTCAAATAGACCCAAGACATCTTTGATCTTTCTAACACCATCCATATTTCTGATCCCAAAAATGATAGTATCATCCGCATATTGAAGAATGAGGATATTAAAAGCTTGTTGGGGGCTGGTTGGGGGGAGCCACCCAAGGTTCATCGTGGAGTAAAACATAGAGGAGAGGAATTCCCCGATAATGTTGAAAAGAAGCGGAGAGAGCAGGTCTCCCTGTCTGATCTTCCTTGTCCCTTTGAAATAACTGCAAACAGAGCCATTAAAAATGAGAGAGTAGGAAGCCAAACCCACACAACTCCTGATCCAAAATCTCCATTTTGCGCCGAATCCCATTTTTTCCATAAATTCATCTAGAAGAGTCCAATTAACTCGATCAAAAGCCTTTTCCAGGTCAAGCTTGCGGGCAATTCTTGACTCTTTGCTATGACTGAAATGATCAATGAGCTCATGTGCAGCCATTGTAGAGTCAAGAATTTCTCTCCCCTTGAGAAAAGTGCCTTGCCCGCGGTGGATGGCGATCGGGAGGAGGGCTTTTAGACGATGTGCCAGAATTCTTGCAATAACTTGGTATGCACTAGTGACCAGGTTGATAGGTCGGAAATCTTTTGGCTTTTCAACATTGACCTTCTTCGGTACTAGTGTGATGAAAGATGCCCCAATGCTGTGAAAGGTGATACCATTCCTAAAGAAACCATGCAGCATAGCAAAAATATCCTCTTTGAGCCATGGCCAATTTTTTTAAAGAAAATTTCCATTGAAGCCATCTGGGCCAGGGGCCCTATCACTTTCCATTCCTAATATGGCAGGCTCAATTTTAGTAGCAGGGAAAGGGAGCTCTAATAGGGAAGCGGCCATTGGGGAGAAACGGGAGAAGCTGATGTGTTGAACTTTTGACCTATTTGAACATTCCTCCGAATATAGATCTGTCAAAAACTGAATCAACACATTAGTTATCAAGGTTCGACACGACGTTACCTCATTATTAATACATAGTGAGGTTATTCGGTTGGACTTCCTTCTTGCCGATGCGATGGCATGGAAGAACTCTGTATTTGCATCGCCTTCCTTTAGCTACTTAAATCTGCCTTTTTGCTTCCATCTAATTCTCTCTTGATACAAAATTTTATTTAAATCAGAGTTCAGAGAAATTTGGGAAGAGAACTCAATAGGGGATAAATACCTTTGTTCCTCCACCTAGTCTAGGTCAGCAATCTGAGAGAGGAGAGTAGCCTTCGTGGAAACCAAAGAGGCATGACGACTAGTGGCCCATTCCTTAAGTTTTCCTTTTAAAAATAGCAATTTTAAAGGAAAAGCCCAGTCTCTTCTGCCAAAACACGAACCTTCACCCCACCAATCATATATAAGAGATTCAAAATTTTGATTAGAGAGCCATGAGTTTTCAAAATGGAATGGAGAAGGCCCCCATTTCTCGAAGGAGGTGGAGAGCATGATAGGCCAGTGATTCAGAACCCATCTTATTAAGCACCCTCCCAGAGACGTTACCAAAAAGTTGTAGCCAGTCTGGGCAGGCCAAAAACCGGTCCAATTTTTAGAGCATAGGCTGTCGTTGGCTTTTAGACCAAGTATAACTTTTCCCGGAGAGAGAAATCTTGTCAAGATTACACCCACCAATGAAATCCGAAAACCCCCGCATTGAGGCAGATATATGATTTGACGGGGGTTTCTTCTCATTGTAGAATCGGATGGCACTAAAATCTCCCACAAATATCCAGGGGAGATTCCACAACCGATAGAGCTCCACAAGCTCATCCCAGAAAAATCTTCTCTCCCTATATCTAGTCGGGCCATAGATTCCACCTAAACACCATATATTGCCGGAGGATTTATCTCGGAACTGGATTCCCAGAGAGAAAACACCCTCAGTAATATTGATAGTATCCAAAATAGTAGAATCCCAAGCTACAAGTATGCCACTGGAGTGACCAATGGCATTGAGAGCCACCCACTTTATTGAAGGACATGCCCACAACTTCATGGCAATGGAGTCAGTCATCTCCTGACATTTTGTCTCTTGGAGAATCACAATTGAGGGCTTATACTAGGAGAAGAAACTTGAAATCAAAATGCACTTCTGAACAATACCAATAACTCTAACATTTCATGATACCAGATCATGGTTACCTCTTTTTGTACTCCCGTAGGGGAGCTGTCCCTAGGCAACTGCCCCTTATAAACTACTCCCATGAGCCGCACCAAATTCATCATTTGTTGCCATGTTTCATCATCATACCTATGGCGTTCAACTTGGAGTTCCTCCATGTGCTGGGATGACCGATCACTTGAGGAGGAGGTTCTGTGATTTGGAGAGGGGGGGGGGGGGGGGTTGGGACTGGCTTCAGCGTGAAGGGTAACACTCTCCTGGCGATGCCATCGCCTTTGGTATGTTGCTAGAACAAGGGGAGAAGTACAGTGCTTGGGAGCAAGGTTTTCGAGAGTAGACATAGGATTGAGATGGTTAGGGTCTCTTGTTTCCAAGTTAGGGTGAGAAGGGGAGGTGGGGTGCTGCGCCATTTCGACACGTTGAGGAGCCAAGTCTTGTTCAACGAAAATACCGAGGTGGCTGGATTTGGGATTTTGGTTATCAGGGAGTTGGGTGTTCTAGTTGCCGAAGGAGGCAGAGCTTAAAGAAAGGGGGATACCATTGGGTTCGAATCCCGTGCAGTTGCGTCTTGGGTAGAGGGAAGGGGGTACAGCTGGAGGGACTTTTCTGGAAAAGGGGTTTGTCAGGAGGTTGGTGACAGGACTGAACGAAAAATTTGAAAAAAGAGGAGAAAAGGACGATGTTGCCATCTTGGAATCGGGAGATCTTGGGGAAGCTCGAAAAACATGAGTTTTCTGATGGACTTTGGGAAAAGGGGGTGGATTTATGGGAGACTTCAGACGGACTTTGGAAAAAGGAGGTGGAATGATGGGAAATTTCAGCATTGGATTTCGGGAAAAGGTGATTTGATGGGGGGACTGACGTTGTACCCTTTTCCTTTTTAGGAGATCGGGATTCAAATTTGAAATTTCTTTTTGAAGAACGAGATTTAACTTTGAAATTGATGAGACAACCTCGGTATTCGTGTAATGGTAGGAGCATACCTGGAAGATCTCTCCAAGAAATTCAAAATTGAATTTGAATCCGAGTTGGAACTTGGAAGGGAAGTTGACTCAACCGAGTTTGAGTCACTGCGTTGAGTTGACAAGGTGTTGATTTGGCATGCAGACAGATCCTCAGATCGAGAGAGAGAGAGCGTCCCTTTTGGTGCCGGTTACTCTCCGGTGGGCTCGAAATACAAATTTCCCCAAACGAACTTCTCACCGATGACGATCTTCAGGAAGGTAGGTTCGACCCACTGCGAGGTCAGAATCAGGAAAGTCATTGCCACATCCAGGTGAGATCTTTCCGTCATGTGTTCCGCCCATTTGGTCGGAGTTCCAAATGTTTTGCAAATGCGATTCAAAACCTCATCCGACCATAACTCGATTGACAATCCTCTGACTGAGATCCACTGTCGAGAGGGCAGCTCATCGGTGTCTCCTCCCATTTCAACAGAGATACCGCCTTCTCTTGCGACCACCTTCTGGTTTTGAGGGCAACATCGACCTACTCCGTCGATCGGGGAAAAATTAACCATTTCTGGGGAGCCAACCATGCGATTTTCGGTGAGTATTCAGCTTGGATATTTTCTCGGACCCAAGAAGCGAGGAGCCCGGCATTCTAGTCATCAGCCAAGGTTTCCGCGATGAGAACTGAGTTCAAAGCCTTCCCTCCCGATGAGATGGCGTCGGAGGGTAGCGCCATTACAAGGGTTCCTCTTCGTTGGATGATTTTGAACTCTCTTATCCCTTCCTACCGAAAATAGAGAGGGAGAAAGAGATTTCTCCAACTCGTATTTCTTGTAGCCTCGGCACCTTTTCGGCCATCGGGATCGGGATGAAGGGCCTCTTCGTCCCGTTTTTGAGGGTTGTACGAAAAACCTTTTCAGCGAGATCTGGCTTTAGTTCTAGCAGGATTTTAGAGTCTCCGCAGACCCATGAAGAATCAAAAGCTCTCCTTTTTCCTTGTCTCTCCGTATTCCTTCCTTTTACCTTCGTCCATAGCCCTTTATCCTCTTGCTCTAGAGATTTCCCTTTGTCATCGTAGCTCTTTTGTGATATCGTGACAGCAGTTTCCCATCCGCAAACAAAGGCTGGGGAGGGCCGAAACTGGGAGACAAGGATTTTTGGTGAGGGGCCTCGTGAGGGGCTCCACCCTCCTCGTGTCCCCGTGTCATCTTGCCCGTCTCAAAACAACGTCATCCTCATTTAACAAATTTACATTTCCTTCTAAAGGTGCATCCAAGAATAGTACAAAATTGCAATATGCGACTCCTACATCATCCTACTGTTATATGTTGATGACATGTTGATAGTAGGTGCTTGAAAACAGGAAATAGATAAGTTAAAAAGGTAGTTGTCCAAGAAGTTTGCAATGAAGGATTTGAGTGTTGCAAAACAAATCATTGGGATGAGGATTACTAGAGACATTGATGTCTTGAAATTGTCACAAGAAGAATATGTGAAGAAGGTGTTGAGCAGATTCAACATGAATGATGCAAAATCAGTGAGTACTCATTTGGCTAGTCACTTTAGGCTATCTAAGGTGCAATCACCTTCTACAGAGTAGGAGCGAGCCAACATGGCCAATGTGCCTTATGCTTCTAATATTGGCAGTCTCATGTATGCCATGGTGTGCACTAGACCAGACATAGCTCATGTAGTGGGAGTTGTGAGCAGATATATGAGTAATTAGGGTAAACAACATTGGGAAGTAGTGAAGTGGATTCTCAGGTATTTGAGAGGCACTATAAACTCAACCTTATGTTTTAGAAAGTCAGAATTGGGATTACAAGGTTATGTAGATGCTGACATGGCTGTAGACATTGATGGCAGGAAGAGTACCACTGGATATGTATACACATTGTGTGGTACAATAGTTAGTTGGGTCTCTAAGTTGCAGAAGATAGTTGCTCTTTTCACTACTGAGGCAAAATATGTCGCCGTGACCGAAGCCAACAAAGAGATGGTATGGTTGTAGTCTTTCTGGGAAGAATTAGGTCTCAAGCATGTGAAGAATGTGTTATATTGTGACAGTTAGAGTGCTATTTATTTAGCAAAGAACCCTGTTTATCATGCACATACAGGCTCGTTATCACTTCATTGGATCGGCTCTTTAAGATGGAGTATTAACACTTGAGAAAATTCAAGGGAGTCAAAATTCGGCTGATATGTTGACAAAGATTGTTACGATTGAGCAACTGAAGTTGAGTTGGACTTCTCTTTGAGGTTTGAGAAGTTGTAGTTGTTGCAGAGGAGATATTGATGATGGATTAGTTTCCAAGTGGGAGATTGTTAAGCTGTGGAGCCTAATCAACGCTTTATGCTGAGTCGGGTCATGGGTCGAGCTTTGCGGTAAGGTCGCTATGGGGGTTGGAATGGAGGCGGGGAGTCCCCCTCCTGGGGGTTTGAGGGCAGAGGCCCCGAAAGGTCCACGATATATTGACTGTCGTTTCATTATGGGCTGTTTGGGGATTTCACTCTTGTATCACGGTTGCCCTAGTTTTCTCTTTATATTTGGGGAGCCACTATTAGGGTTCATCATTGCAGAGAATCATCTGTTGTGGCCCGAGAGAGAGGTTAGATAAAAACACCTTTCAGGTATGCGATTTCTCTTGTAAACTATTTCATCTTCATAATGGATTACTGGAACAACGGTAGACAGGAGTTAGTCTCATCTTGATGCGAACCTGTATAAATTTGATGTGTTATTCTGTGCTTGTTTTTCCTTTCTTTTACGATTATTATTATTGTTCTTGTTAGTTTGGAATTAGGCATCTAATTCCTAACAGGTTGGACTAGACCCCTCGTCACTCACCTTGCTGCCACTGTTTGGCGTCTCATGGTCCCCCCTCGGGTGAGATTCTTCTTGTGGAGTGCTTGCCCCAATAAAGTTGTCACTGTTGACAATCTCCTTCGGCGCAACAACTCCTCCTCAGACCCCCTTTGCCCCTTTTGTGGATTAGAGGAAGAAACTACTTGTCACATCTTTTTGCATTGCTCCTTTTGCCTGGCAGGTTTGGACATCTCTCCTCAGTAGTATGGGTCTCCGACTCTGCCTCCCTCATGACTTGAGCACTATGTGCCACTACCCCTCTGGGGCCCGCCTACCCAGCCTGGGTAAGCTCCTCTTATCTGCTTGTGTTTCCCATATCCCTTGGTGCCTCTGGAAGGAGAGGAACTCTTGACGATTTGGTTGTCTCCCGCACGACTATTGAAGTTACTTGCACTGCCACGGGCCTCATCTCTACCTGGATCCACACTAGAAAGGAGTTCAAGCGTCTCTCATGCGCCCCACTCCATACCAATTGGAAGATGATTGCTCAGATGTTCACTCCTTCTACCCTCCTCAGGTGGTTGCTTGGGTTCCTCCTGATCACTTCAAGCTCAACTTTGATGGCAATGCACTTGAGAATCATGGGATGGTCGGTTTTGGCGGGGTGATCTTTGACCCTGGCGGCACTGCTCTTCTCTCCTACTCTGCGCACCTCGGCATTGCTCACTCTACCACGGCGGAGCTTTCGGATCTTCTCCATGACCTTCGTATCTTCAAGGATCATTTTAGTGGCCCGCTCATTGTGGAAGGCGACTCCTGGGTGGTCATTAGATGGTGCTCCTCCTCATTCCCTCCATGGTGTCATTGACAATTTTGTTTTTTATATTATAGATCTCATCTCCTCTATCCCTTGTTCCTGATCTCATGTACTTAGATCAGCCAATTCGGCTGCAAACTCTTGTGCTAAATTGGGTTCCTCCCTTCAATCTCTTGTTGTAAGGGGAGACCTTCCTTGATGTACTCTTTTTCTTCTTGAAATAAATTCATTACCATTTTTAAAAAAAAAAGATAGAAGGTCAGCTATACATTAGAAAGATTCTTCTCTTCCTAGTTTGAATAGTTCAAAATGAAGGGAGCCTAACAAGGGTATAGCGTGTAGAATGAATTTTGGGTAGCTGAAGCCAGGATTAGCTTTTGGAATGTGAAGCACAGGTGCAGGCCGCAAAGGTGGATCAGTATTCTACAATTAATACTAAACTGGCCATGCATTATGGGCCAGTGTTGAGAAAGGATGAAGCGGCAAATATGAGTGTTGATGTGGATTTGTGGTAGAACTTTGACAGAATTAAAAATGAGGAAGTCAGAGGACAACAAGGAGCACAGAGAAAACAAGAGAGTCATTTTATATGGTTTGGACATGTTCACAGCTCATTTGGTAGTCCACTGGTTAGAAATGTTACATGAATGTTCTTTGGAAGATGGCAAGAAAGCAATGATAGATTGACAAAGCCTTGACGAAAGACTTAAAAAGAAGGTAATCTTAACTATGCAACTAAAAATGATGGAACAAGAAGGACGAGGTGGATTGATGTAGGCAGCCAAACTTATTTGGAACAGGGTTCTGATATTGATCCTGAGATTGATGATATTTACTTTTCTGTGTTGTTCTTTCACCTTTACAGACATTTTCTTCATTGATTTTGATGCTCTCTATGGTGCCTTTACAACAATCAGAATGAAATAATACTAGTCTTTGATGAGTATAGCAAGTTGATTACTTTGAGAAGGAAAATATTTTAATTTGTTTCTGAATTTCTATAATGTGCTTTTTAAAAAACCATTTTCTGTGGATAATGACTACTGAATTCTAGTAGAATAGCTCTAGTGAAGATGGGAACAACTAATTTTATATCCTTTATTCTGTCCTTAAACATGGATATAATACTCCTTTCTTGATAATTTGCAGGAGAACATCTAGCTTCTGGTGCTGATGGTATGTTTTTTCAATGTTTTTATTAAAGTTTTTGTTTCTTTTGCGTTTCTTGAACTTTATTTCCGAGGTAGATGCTCGTAACTGACTCACGATTATAGGTGGTGACCTAGTCATATGGAAGTTTCTCTCTTTGGATGATGGCCCCTCTTGGAAAGTGCTTAAGACGTTATCGTAATACTTCTCTGCCTGATTATTTTCTCTTCTCTTCTCTTTGTTTTAATTTTTGTTTGACTGGATCTATTGGACTCAGATATCATCGCAAGGATGTTTTGGACCTGCAATGGTCCCCAGATGGCACATTTCTAGTTTCTGGCTCAGTGGATAATTCCTGCATTATATGGGATGTTAATAAAGGTGAATGTAACAAGAATTAGTTGCATATAGGAGTAACTGTGTTGATTTATACTCATGACAGTTGTTGTTACTTCAGGGTCTGCCCATCAGATCTTGGATGCCCATCAGCACTATGTTCAAGGTGTTGCATGGGACCCATTGGGTCGGTATTTGGCTTCCATTAGTTCAGATAGGACTTGTCGAATTTACATTAATAAGAATCAGACAAAGACAAAGGGTCTTGACAAGAGAAATTATGTTTCTCAGTATATCCTTGTAAAGTCAGAACGACAGAAGGTAGATGACTGTAAGGTAAGAAGGCTGCAACTTCAATTTCTAGCAAATCATTATATAAATCATTATATATGGAACCTTCTAAAATGTTTCTATAACATTTCTATACATTCAGATGACTTCAGTGAAGAGCCATTTGTTCCATGATGAGACACTGCCATCCTTCTTTCGAAGATTGGCTTGGTCACCTGATGGATCATTTTTAGTTGCACCAGCAGGTATAGAGGTTAACTGTGTTCCGAGCAAGGACTTGGTCTTATTCCCTGTCTTTAGAAATTTATCATACCCAACTGTTAGATATATGTAGAGCTTTTATCTGATTAATATTGATGGTTTATCTAATGTGATATTTGTTTTCTATATTTCATTAAATTTTGTAAACCAAAGCCTTTTTCTTGATGATATTGGTTAGTTCATTTTTCTACATGCACAGAATAACTGTTGGAGTGAACATGGTGCAGCCTTAGCTGAAAACCAGAGAAACTATGTCTTAGGAATAAATAATTAAAATTGATAAAAAAATTTCAACTTCCATTTATTATAAATCGGTACAAGTGCTGCTTATATTTTGCCAAAAGATTGGTACTTATAGCCTTTTTTGACTCTAAATTCATGACAGCCTATGCATCCCATGTGACTCACAGAATATCATGCAAACAGTTTAACTCCTGAAACTTAAACTCAGCTGAAGCCATACATTTTTTTATTTTATGTTTTTTTTTTGCTGTGATTTCCTAATCATCCTATGGGCTTAGATGAGCCTGCTCATAGTTTAGGACTTTCTACTTGCTAACAGTAGACATTCCTGTTATTAGCAGTAGAAATTCCTGTTCATTTTAACCAGCCATAGGATGATAACGTAGTACACTATTCTAATGTTGAAGAAATTGCTGAAAAGTATGAGGACAAACTAAGTCATCATAAACCATTGAAAGTTCTTAATGAAAGAAGGAAGCAAAAAGAGGAAGAAGAAGACAGAAAAGAATGCAACTTTTTTTGGAAAATTACTTTTTTGGTACTAGGATTAATACTTTCTATCAAAAGAAAGTTAGCAAGTGTCTACTTTAATTAGTTTCCTTGTTTATTAACGTTCCAATTAGGAGATTTGTACTTTTGAAAGTGTTGGTTAGTAGTTTGCTTTATTAGTAGTCAGTTTAGGAAACTCATAAAGTGTTCATTGTTGGTAGTTTTTATTTAAGTTAATTATTGGTTAATTGCTTGTTTGTTTGTAAGTCACAATTCAATTGTAATTAGGAAGTCTAGTCCTAGGAGAATTCTACTAAAATGATGTAGCTATTTTGTTAAGTCAATTTGGAGCACCATTGTTTTCTCTTTTTTTTACTGAGAATAGTTACCCACTACAAAATAAAAATAAAAATGGCTAGTTGCAAAAAAATCCTGAAAATTCAAGTTTTTTCTTGGAACTTGAAAACCAGGAATTCCCTATCATTGAGAAGGTGGTAGTTGGGTATCTCGTATTCCAGCCTTATCTATCAACTAAATTTCATCAATTTTGCAGCGTTAGATGATACCACGTACAACTAAGAAAGGTCATTAAGGAGAAGGAATCTTCCAGGAAATGGGTAAATTGTGGACAATTTTGCTACCTTTTATATTGGAGCTACTTTAGATAATAAGCGTTTTTTTTTTTACCAAGACATTCAGAAATCTCATATCATGTTTTATTATGTGTTAGTTGAAATAATTCTACTTAGATTAGTGCTAGGAAAAGTCTTATAATTGTTAGTTAGAAAAAAGACTTCCTAACTTTGGCAATCATTTATAGACGGACCTGGACCCAACTTTAGCATGGTATTAGAACAGAACATCTGTTCTGTTGGGCCTAGTTTGTGCCCCTTTTATGTTGTTCACAACTTAGGCTTGTTGTCTGTTTGTTGAGGCTTGGAAATGAAAATGTTAATGGGAATTATCCCACTTAAATTAGGATTATGAAAACTCCTATTGTTATTAGCCGGAAATAGACCTCCTAACAATGGATAGTTATTTGGGATGGACCTAGACCCGACTGTAACATTATGAATAATAGGACATACTTTTTCTTCTTCCTTGAATAAGGTCTCTCTCTTTGTTTCTAATTCATTGCGTCTGCTTAAACTGTAGTGAATTTTCTGTTCTTTAAGGTTGTACATACACATCTTGGGTTGGAATGATACTTTCATCTTTTTCTGGGAGTATGTTTATACCACAGAAGTAAATTGAAAAATAGAGCAAGTTGTAGCTGTTAACTGGATGTTCAAAAGATTATTTTGTGTAAAGTTGATCAATTGTATCTCCTATTCTTGTTGGCTTTCCAGTCCAGACATCTTACTTGACAAAGGAAAAAAATAAAATTACATGGTATGACATAAACCAGTAAATTGATTATTAGATGAAAGATCCAAATTCAACATCCAATATTGTGAAACTAACACCGCTTGAAGATTTGATTTTCCAGCATTCATGTGCAAGAAGTAGCAATGAAAATGAGTAACACGCAGAAGAATAAGGCTGTTTGATATGGCATCACTGAGCAATTGAGGCAACGATTTTTCCGTGTCCATTTTTCTTTGATTTCCCTAGTCACTTGTCATATCCTTTTGAAAGCGCCCCTGACCACAATAAGTATTGAAGTTGGGTACATGTTTTTCCCAAAATGTCTAGCCAAAGATGGAATTCTCCGAATAATTCTGCCTCTGTGCTGATTTGACACCATCTTCTAGAATTTTCTTAGACAATTCTGCTCTTTCTTGATGCGTGCCATCTTCTAAAGACTTCTCTTGGACTATTTTACCCCTGGACATGTTGGGTCTCTGCCTTCCAGAGTCTTCTTTGACTCTTTTGCCCCTAAAGATTTGGTGCCCTTTTCTTGGGCCATGTTCTAACAGTTTTGCCCCTCCTTGGCGCCACTTGTCCTCTCCTCCTTGTTGACCTTCAACTCCTCCTTTGACTCTCTTTTGTTTTCGAAATGCCACCTTTGACTCTCTTATTTGACACAAATAATTTCCTAAGGATTTCTAAAGTATGACTTGATCCTACTAGGCTCACACAGGGGCTTATATTTATTATTATTTTAGTAATCTCTATTGGCCAACATGGCCTATCATTATATGCATTAGTGAGGCTTCGTAACAGGAAATGAACTTAAATTAGATATTTTACTCCTAAAACCTAGGTAAATGGGTAATCAGATACAAAGTACCCTATTACACAAATCCGTTCTATTAAATGAAAGACAGATAATTGGATAATATTACTCCAATCCTTACACAGCTAAAGTTTTTTCTTCCATGTGTTTATAATTGGATGAGTACAGCAGTAAAGCTAATTGGCCAAAATTTCCACCCCCATTAAGAGGGTATCTATGGTGTTCTAAATTCTATGGATGTATGGATGTCCCAAAGTCATATCTTTGTCGATTCTAGGTTCTAATTTGGCCTTAGTACTATGATTTTATTTATCTCTACTACATATGAAGTTTTTGATATTGTTATTTTTTTTGGGAGAAATAATCCTTTAGGAATATTAAATTGGGGAAACTGGCAAGTTAATCTCCATAGTTTAAATGAATGTAGAGGCAACTTAGACCTAGCGTTTGACCATAGTGATAGGACCTATCTTCTTTAATTAAGTGTAGGGAAGAAGTGAATTTGGAGGAAAGGCAGCTGTGAAAAAAAAGTAAGGATAATTGTAGGGAAGAAGAGGAAGTAAGAAGAGAGAAAGGGAGATATTGAATGAGAGAGAATAGTCACGTGGGAGGTTAAGAGAGAAGAGATAGAGAGCTAGGAGGGTTGAGAACTTAGAAAATTAAATAAGAAGGAAAAAGGAGAAGAAGAGAAGAGCCTTTGGGTTAAGGAAGAGAAGAGAAGAAGAGAAGAGAGAAGAAAAAGAATTTGGGTTAGGGGATGAGTGAGGAGAGAGGAGCACAAATTTTGGATGATAGGGAGAGATAAAAACATAAATTTAAAAGAGGCTTTGGGCAAAATTTTACTCTGGCCTAACCTCTTTTTACAATGTTCAATTACATTCATAATAGAAGCTCCTAGTTTAATTATGACTTAAATAACAAATAGACTAGAACTCTAAGACTCTAGGACTTTCTAACTTAAGAAATTACATAAAAAATGGGAACTAAGACTTTTAATTAGGAAAACCACTTTTTTGACTTTGACTTTGACTTTTTCAAATAAAAAAGACCAAACTACTGCTAAAGGAGTCTCCCCTTGCTTCTTCCAATTGGTGCCCAATTTGCAATAATTTCTCCTATTCTACCACTATTACAAAAAATACCCCAGTGATACCTCTATCTCCTCTTCTACGATAATATTATGGACTATATTATTCCCCCCCTCCTCTTGAAGAGCAACCTTGTTCTCGAGGTTGTTAATTGGAGTAAAGCTATGGAGAGTGGAGTCCTCCTCGAGGACATAGATGGAAACATTAACCCTTGCTGCGACGGTTCTCCTTCTCTTCATTGAGAGCTTCTTGAATGGTTTCCATGGAGAACTACCCTTAGGTAGGGTAGCTTTGCTGGTTGTAGTTGGAGTAGAAGATTGTAGTGGCTGGATAGAAGGTCTTCAAGGTAGGGACTTGATAAGTGAAATTTTTTCCTCTTGAACCCTCATGGTAAATTGCTTTAATGACGGTCTTTGGGTAGAAAACTCTTACTTCATCAGCCAACTCAGGCTTAAGGCCTCCAATAAAACTTCCCACTTGTATGTGTTCTGGCCATTGGACTTTTGAAGTTGGGTCCAAGGCCCATCCCAAAATGACTAGCTAACTTAGGAAACTTATTTCACAATTAATAAACTCAAGATCTTTGTACTCACTAATCCATGTAGGACGATTCCTTAATACTCCCCCTCACGTGTAGGCCCTCTTTTATGGCTCTACATGTGGTTAATTTGGATGGAGGCCGACACATGAGTACTTGCTCTGATACCATGTGAAGTTGGGCCCAAGGAAGCTTCTTTCACAACTAATATACTTGAGATCTTTGTACTCACTAATCCATGTGGAACTATTCCTTAATAGGACTCTGTTGGTAATTCATTAAAACTCAGCTTGTTAGTCCCTAACTGAGCCGGTCTGTTGAAGCTTAGCCAGGAGAGAGTCAAAATTTTGATTCGAAGTTGACCCAAAGCGAACACATTGGGCATGGACAAACTCTTGTCAGGTGAGAAGAAGGCTGCCTTGTTGTGCCACTTGAAGCATCTTTTGGCATCCCCTTAAGTGGAAGAATACTAGCAGTACCTTTTGGTTTTCCTCAATGACATGAAAAGCAAAGAACTATTCAGTTAAAAAGCCCGACCTCTTGGGTCATCTTCTATTTTTTATTTGGGGAAGTCAAGTTTAGCTATTTTTGGGTAGAGGAAATGTGAATGAAAGGGAGGTTGCTCAATGGATCGTGGTCAAATAGAGTGAGAAGATAGGTGGTACATTCTAGAAATCTGAGGGTTAGGGTTAAAGTGATGGGTTGCGTGAAGGTTGTTTTGTTGTGGAGGGTTAGTTTTAGGGTTGGTGGAAATAAGTGTGGTGCGGGCTGATTTGGGGGATAGGGTAGTATTAAGAAAAGAGATTGTCATGGGGTGGGAGGTGGGATTGGGGATGTAGTAGAGTGGGGTATGGGCTGGTGGTAGTTCCTTAGTGGTAGGGGTGGGAAGAATGAGGATTGGGGTGGGCTCAAGATGGTAGGACTATGCAATGGGGTATATTGAAAGGCTGCGGGTTGTGGGGGTTAAGTGGCGTTGGATGGTGTGGGCATCAAGGATGGTGGGAGAGAAAGTGTAGAGGCTTGTTCAAGAACTTGCCTTGAAGAAGATTCTTTCTCCGGTGGCTGAGTAGATGGTGATGTGGATCTTGAAGCTTTTTCCTCCTACCATGAATTCATCCAAAGAGTGACTTCATCTAGTTTGGTCATCATGTTGGAGACCTGGTCTCCAATAGCTTTAAATTGAGTTAGAAGTCCAAAAATATCTTCAGCACTAGGGCCTGCAATGCTGTTTCTTCTTGTTTTTTCCATGCTTCTAGTGTTGACCAAGACTAGAAAAGGTCCCAATGGAGGACTGATCTGACACCATAGGGATGACCTATCTTCTTCAATTAATTGTAGGGAAGAAAGTGAAGAGGTTAGGCAGCTGGAAAAAAAGAAGGTAAGGATGATTGTAGGAAAGAAGAGGAATTAAGAAGATAGAAAGAGAGAGATTGAGGAAGAGAGAGGATAGTCCCGTGGGAGGATAAGAGAGAAGAGATAGAGGGCTAAGAGGGTTGAGAATTTAGAAAATTAAAGAAGAGGGAAGAAGGAGAAGAAGAGAAGGGCCTTTGGGTTAAGGATGAGGAGAAGAGAAGAAGAGAAGATACAGAATTAGGTTCAGGGGATGAGTGAGAAAAAAGAGGGAGAGAGGAGCACAAATTTTGGAGGAGAGTAAGAGACAAAAACATAAATTTAAATCAGGCTTTAGGCATAATTTTGCCCTAGTCTAGCCTCTTCTATTTATAGAATTCAATTACATGCAAAATAGAAACTCTTAATTCAATTATGACTTAAACAACAAGTAGACTAGGATTTCAAGACTCTATGACTTTCTAACTTAAGAAATGAAATAAAAAAGGGAACTAAGACTCCTAATGAGGAAATTGACTTTTTGACTTTGACATTTTCAAATAAAAAGACCAAACTACCCCTAATGGGGTACCACCTTGCTTCCTCCAAATTGGCGCCTAGTTTGCAATTATTCTTCCTATCCTACCCCTATTAAATACAAAAAATTTCCTAGGGATCCCTCTAGCTCCTCTTCTATGACAATAATGTCTTATATCACATAGTTACCTGAAACTATTTAGGGAGGGTGGGCTTTGCATCCTCGCTTCATCAGAAACTCATATTTGCAACTATAATGAAACCTTAACTTTTATGGCAACCTTTTGGAGACTTTAAGGAAGTGTGTCAGAAATATTTTCCAATATTTTTATTAAAATTACACTAAAAGTCAATGGAAATTTATTAAATTTTCATTGAAAATTCTATATTAATCTGTTTGCTTAAAAAAAGAACTAAAAATGAAAATATTAAAGGGTTTGATTCAAATAGTTTGTTTGATGTAAAATATGTCATAATTAATTAGTTTATTTGATGGTCACTTTCTTTCCCTTTTCTACTTGTTGGTTCTTTGCCCTTTTTTATGTCCTGACAACTACGCATCTGAGCTGTTGATCCATGGATAAACTTTCAAATCTGAGACAAATCTATTTCTGATTTCGCTGATTTCCATCCTATTGATTTGAGAATGATCTCAATCACCAACTTTATGACTGTTTATTGACATTTTCAAAGTTCATAACCCTTTTAAGTGTGTGGAAGGTTTGCTTCAAAGCTGCCACAGCATTTCAAGAGATTTGGGATCACATATTGCTGTATTCTGGAAAAGAATGCACATTGCTGAGTTCATTCTGTTCTATTGGTTTCAGGAAGTAGTAAGTTCTCATCTGCATCAGAAACAATAAATACAGCATACGTTATTTCACGGAAAGATCTCTCAAGGCAAGAAGTATTGCATAACTCGTTTTCCTTTGTTGTTGTTTCCACTTTCTGCCTTTTTTCTGGCAAAATGATCACTTCTCAATGACCTAAAACCAAATTTTCCTTCTTTATTAGCAAATTTACCCAACCCCTGGTAGTTAACTAAAACTTGTTTATATTTTGCAGGCCTGCATTACAATTACCAGGTGCAAGCAAACCTGTTATAGCTATAAGGTTTTGCCCTGTCCTTTTTAGCTTACGTGGTTCTAACAAAGGTCAGTTTTGCTGTTGGTAGATGGTTTGGTATTTTGTTATTTTATTGTCTTTCTAGGGAAGAAACTTTCTGAGCGTTAGAGCTTGCTAAATGAAGATTTGGTTTTTTGGTGGGGCATCTAATTAAAATCCATGACATTAGGCAGTAAAACACCAGTTTTGCTTTTGGTAGATGGTTTGGTATTTTGGTGGGGCATCTAATTAAAATCCATGACATTAGGCAGTAAAACACACAAACAATGGAACTGATATTCTGCCAGCAAATAGGATTTTCTTGGTCGTGTGATTGTCTCTCATCCGGCAGATACATGGTGCCTTACCTTGATAACTGAACTTGTGCAGATGGCTTGTTTAAACTACCATATCGAGTTATCTTTGCGGTAGCTACCTTGAACTCTTTATACATTTATGATACTGAGAGCATTCCTCCTATAGCAGTCTTGGCTGGTCTTCACTATGCAGCTGTTACCGATATTGCATGGTATATCCAACCTACCTGTTACTTTCATCAGTTTCATGATACTACTAAATTTGGAGGCTACAACTCTGGGGTGTGTTTCTCACCATTACTCCTTATTTCGCAAGGTCATCTGATGCGAAGCATCTTGCAATGTCCTCCCAAGATGGATACTGTACACTAGTAGAGTTTGAAGATGATGAACTGGGGTCACGTGCTGCAGGTTTGTTTCTTTAGTTCACCAATAAATCATGAAGAAACTTCCAATTTGAAACCTCCCTCTTGCATGTCTTTTTTTTTTTTTTTTGGAATACTTGTCCCTGTAAAACAAATCACTACATTGTCTAAAGGTTTAGGGAAACTCTTTGATAACCTAGAAGATAGATCTCTATAATCTCAGAGAAGAACAATCATGCATAAAAACCATGATAAACAAGGTTAGAAGACACTCACATAGAGAAATTTGGTACAAAGCATAAGTTGTTTTTATTATGAAATTGAAAAAGTTTTATGTATGTATCAGTCACAGAGAAGGAAATCTCGGAGGCCAACAGAAGTCAAGTGGCTCCTGAACGAGATAATGTGGCTAATATGGAGATTGACAAAGTCCAAGTTGTGGATAAGGGAGTGATTTTAGATACTGCTGAAGAAAAACTAGTCGCTCCAAGTCCTGTAGGGCCAGCTCCGACGGAAAAGCCTGCAAGAAAACGCATAACACCTATACCTCTTTAGTGCTTTGTTTGTATATGTTGTGTGAGGACTATATAGATACCAGGCGGAACAAAAGGATCAGCGTTATTCGTAAATTCTCAATAATTTTTAGGGTTTGCAAGTTTGAGCAGCCAAAATGTGTTTGGCGGTGTCCATGTTATTTTTGCCCCATTGGCTGTAATTTTATTGAGAGGAAGTCAAGGATATTCTATTTCCTTTTGCATAGCGTTAATTAAAACTATGTTTACATAGCTGTAACCTCTGACTTTCGGTAAGTGTTAGAATTTGACCATTATTATTTTAAAAAGTAGTTAATGAAAATAAGATGATCAAATTTTTGGTCTGTTTGGGAATAATAACGGTCAATTTTTCATTTTTTTTCTGGGTTCCAAACAGCATGAATGAGAGAAGAAAATGATCTAGAAGAAAAAAATATGAAAAATGAAAATAAAATAAGAGTTTTTTTGCTTGGTTAGAGGAGAAATACAATTAAATATTATTTTAACTATACTTGATGCATTCTTAGTATGCAGTTTAACCCACTGTCTATGGTAACTTTTCTTGCAACAGAATCAGTGAATAACCACATGTTCTCGATTGAAGTGTTCTACCAGCAAAACATATAAAAATATGCTGGCTTTTAAATTCACCTTCTATAGAATTGGACAAAAATGAGTTATTTACGAGGGCAAGTTGGGAGAGGAACTCGCTCAGCCTACAATTCTCTCCTTTTCTTCTTAAAGCTTTATTTACCTATATAATACTGTTCCTTTCTCCAACTTTATTTCAGATACATTTTATTTGAGCTGAAGTTTATTGGTGTCTGGTTGTTCAATAAAGTGTCTATTCTTTTAGATCGTTATTTTTTGTTTTATGACACACTAATGTTTTATTATCCTGGTTTTTAGATATTTAATTTGGATTTGGTATAAATATGTAGAGTATGGGTTGATAATTTGTTAGAGATCAATGACTTTGGTTGTGGAATTTCTGCTATTTGTAGCCATGGATAATAACTCATTTAATAGGACTGACTTTTATTAACCAACTTATAATGATATGTCTATGAGCTTGATTGTTGTTCAAGGTTATAAAATTTTCGTTTTATAATTTATTTATTTATTTAACCAAATATTTGCTATTGACATTGGTCAATATAATGTTTTTTTTTTTTTTTTTTTTTTTTTTTAATTTAGGCATGAATTTCATAAGAATACGAGTGAATGGTGGATTGATAATTTTTATGAGTAGCCTTTGAATTTTTTGCCCATATAGTGTTTTTTGTTCTCAAGTGTTTGCCCCGTAGGTCTTTTTGAAGTTAATTTAGATGATAACAAATACTTAAAAAATTAATTATAAAATTTGAATGAGAAAAATTCATAGAAAAACCTCAAGCGAAAAAAAGGTAGATCACTCATCTGACGGATTGAGAATTGTCCAAATGACCTATGCAAAAAGATTGACCGGATTGACCGGCTGTAGAAAACCTAAAACCCATCCAAATGCCTGATAGTTATTTGACAGAATTGGGGAGAGAAAGGTCTCTATTTGCTATGTTTCCTCTAGACGTCCAAACAACCAAGCTAATGAAGGCAAAAAGAAAAAGTTGTAGTCCATTCAACTGGACAAGTTCCACGAACAAGAGAGAAAAGTTTTTGTTGTAGTCTATTTGCTCAAACGTTTGACTGACTTGACCAATGAATGCCTTATAAAGAAAAAAAAAAAAGAAAACAAGCTTCACTAAAGAAGACCATTCGACTAGATTGACTCTGTTTGAAAGAACATAGGAGAGAAAAGTTCATGGAAGTAATCATTTGACCAATCATTCAAATAGACCGAAGAAAAGAGAAAGAACATCTTATGAAGACTATCCAACTAAATCGTCCATATGGCTCGCTTTAGAAGCAGTGCAAGTAATGTTTTAGAGGTTCGATTGGGCCTCCATAGGTCACCAAAATTTTTAAATAACATTTTGATCAATAGGCCGCTATAATTTGCAAATACTATTTAGATTAGAAGCTCAAATTATAAAATTTAGTAATTTTTTATGACGTTTCTTGCAATCAATTTGATTGGTTTTTGCAAAAGGACAAAAAATTATTTTTTGAGACAAATGACTAGACACTACTGGTTTTTCTACCTTTTGATTGAGCTCTATTTTAAATAATTTTCATCCCATATTGTTCACCAAGAATTGCCACAATAAACCAAAAGCAAAATCAAGCTATCCTAGCCTCCCAAACAATCTTAGATTTTGGAATGTAGGAGAAAAAGAACTAAATCAAGGAGGGTTTTGAAAAAGGTGAGTACTTGTACTCTTGATTTTAAAATCTATTGATTGTGGTTTATATTTTTCATGTTGAACTTGCTTGATCATATTTTGAAGTCATTCGAATTTAGTTCAGCTAAGTTTCGGTTGTGAGCCTATCAAATTAAACTTTCAATTGGAGCCTTTCTACTACTTTTCAAAACTTCGATCATCAACTTTTCAATTTTCAAACATGCTTATATTTTAAAATCATTCATTTGATATTGAATTGAGCTGCTATGTTGTGGTAGAATCATATATGATTAGGTATGTTCTTTTGTTCTTTTATTACTGCAATTTTTACCTATCTAAGAGGCTTTTGTGCAAAATTGTAAAGGGATCTTTACAAGTTGTATATACCAATGAATTAAGCTTGGATAGGCTGATTGGTAGCTGTTGAAACTCTTTTATGGGTCTAGGTCTTTGTACCTACTTGTTATTGACCATAAGTTCCAAGTATTAGGCAGATGTTGTAAATTAGACCCTTGGGGTTTGTTGCTATAGATGTCGTTAGGCTGCAGAACATAGTAATATAACTTTGGGAATGGATTAGTAATCTAAAAGAGGGTTGTGAATCAATACAAAAATTGTTGTGTTCTTGAGATTGCATGATTTGACTGCTTATTGAGTTGTTTGGGTACTTGTATTGTATTATTTTGAGTTAAAAGTTAAAAACAACTGCATTCCCTCTAGGTTTATCCTTGTAGACCTTAACATTAAGATCACCATTAGGTTAAATATTTTGTCTTAGTTTTTTTATCAAGATTTCATCAATTTTTTCAATAGTATAAAACTGAGACTTTCTAAGCTCAATAATTTTATTTATTTATTTATTTTTATAATGTTGAGAACTCATTCATTTAAGTTGGTGTTGCCCAAAACAATTACTCTTTCAATTTTTAAGGCTTTCACAACCACACTTGAGCACACCTACACTTTGAAATCGATCTTGGAGTTTGAATTTGCATATTTAAAAATCCACTCTCCATAGTAGCTAAGAATATTAGCATATTTTGAGATCTTTATTCACTTAGTTTTATCCGTATTAGAATCTTTACACCAATATTTTCAAATCATAGCGATCATTCTAGCAAAAAACTTTTAAGTGGCTTTGGCATGATTCATGAATTGGTGTGAAACATTTAAAATTCAAGGCTCTACATGTATTTACTTTGAAATCACTTAATTGAACCTATTGAAGAGAATTAAACAAGTAATCCTCAACTTTGAAATAATTTTTATAGTTCAAATTATCTCTTGTGGAATATAAAATTTAAATTATTCATTACATTGAACTACTTTTGTTATGTCCCCTAAGTTGAAAACCAATCTAAAATTTGTTTTGAGCTTTGGATTTTTAAATTAAGTTAGTTCAAGACTTATTGAGCCGATCCCAGATAAATTGGGCACATAAGATTGACTGTATACTAGTGCTTGTAATTTGGAAATCAAACTAATTGAGAGGCATTGTATGTGTGCATAAGTATAACTAACCTTCCAAACATTTGGTCAAACCTTGTATCGGAAAGATCTCTTATCATCTCAATTTGTATCGGGTCTAGACTAGACTGCCTAATTGTTTGCTAAAATCCTCTTGAAGGTATAGGTTGGAAAGTCGATTTTTTTGTTGAATCCCTTTGAAGGTATAAGCAAAAATGCATAGTTAGCACTTGAAAATTTCTACTGTGAGTCTAGGCTAGAGAGCCTAGTTTCATTGTAATCAAGAAAGAGTGAGCTGTGTAAATTGGCTATTATAGTCAATTGAATGACGGAAGTCCCTTTATAAGTCATTTATAATTAGGAAACATTGTAATCAACATTGCCTATACCAAACCTATATAATCACATTATAATTAGGCATTTGTGGCTATTTTTTTGTAGACAATATGGTATTTGAGCATAGTGAGTCAACTCTGAGGTACAAACACTTTGGTAGTAGATTTTCTATCCAAGAAAGGACAACAAACTACTATAAAATTGAAATGCCCTTTGTGTTATGCCTATTTACTCTTTGTATTTTAAAATTTAGGATTGTGTATACGCTTTTGCTATTAACCGTACTTTATATAGAGCTGTTGTGACATTAGGGTTATATTTGATTGTAAAATCCATTTGCAGTTCACTACCTTTTTTTCTTGTGGGGGAGATGATAAGTCCCAAATACATTTGTTGTACATGGCATGGTTATGATGAAACCTTTTTTCCTATGGAAAAATTCAATTCGGTAAGAGTTCATATATTCACCATTGCCAATTTTAAGTGGCAACTACTAAGCCATGTGGTTGAGGTGGAGAAAGTATATCAGTTAAATAAGGAAATTTATGAGCTAAAACAATCACCTCATGCATGGTTTGATAAGTTCACTATGATAGTTGTATGACTGGGTTTTAAGAGATGTGAAAGTGATCACTCAATTTTCACAAACAAATATTGTACAAGGTATGGTTCTTATGGTGTTTATGTAGATGACATAAATATTACCGTTAGATCGAGTGTTGAAGTTGAATATAGGGTCATAGTGTTAAGTTGTGGAGCCTAATTAACTCATTCTGATTTGGTACACAGATCGACCTTCTTGGTAAGGTCTCCGTGGAGCCTAATTAATGCTCCCCTCGTAAAGCCCCACCAGATCCACAATATATTGACTGCTATTTCATTAAGGGTAGTTTGGGGATTTCACACTTGTATTAGGGTTGCCCTAATTTTTCTCTTTATATTTGGGGGTGCCGTTGTTAGGGTTTCATCATCATCGAAGGAGCATCATCAGTTGCAGCTGAGACATGTTAGAGAAAAACACGAGTGTGTGCAATTTCTTTTGTAAACAATTTAATCTTCATAATGGGTTATTGCAGTGGTGGAAGACAGGATATAGTCTCACCTTGAGGCAAACTTGTATAAATCTTGTCTTTTTTCTTGCTTGTTTTCTTCTTCTGCGTTTATTATTATTTCTCTTGTTAGTTTGGAATTAGGTCGTCTAATTCCTAACACATAGCATATGCAGTAAGTGAGCTATTGTGGCTCAAGTTTCTAATGATAGAACTTAGTTTCCTAATAACCAAGCCTATGTAATCCATTGTGACTACCGAGCAACTATTCATATTGTAGCCGATCCTGTTTTCCATGTGTTGGAAGATATGAATATGTTGGGTGAATGGTATAATTATAAAATTAGTACTTTGTATCATTTATAAATATAGCTTAAGGGGGAGGGTTTGGACTAAAGTCCATTACTATATTCTTCCTCCACTGTTCTCCAAATTCGTCATTCTTCCTCTTCTCCTCCTAAAACATTCTCTCCACAACTTTTCTTCTTCTTCTCACCCCTTAATCTTCTTCTACTATGATTATACTGTTAAGTTGTGAAGCATAATAATGCCTTATGTTGAGTCGGTATATTAAGGGTAGTTTGGAGATTTCACACTTGTGATCCAGTTGCCCTAATTTCTCTTTATATTTGGGGGCGCCGTTGTTAGGGTTTTATCACTCGAAGTATTATCATTGGAGCAACATCATATATTGTGGCCGAAGAGGTTAGAGAAAATTTTTCTCTTGTGAACTATTTCATCTGTATAGTGGGTTATTGCAGCAGCGAAAGACAGGATGTAGGCTCACCTTGAGGCGAACCTGTATAAATCTTGTTGTATTTTTTGTGTTTGATTTTTTTTCTTCTGTAATTATTATTATTGCTCTCGTTAGTTTGGAATTAGGGAGTCTAATTCCTAACAAGTGATATCAGAGCTTTGGTTCTTGATTGAGAGCAATGACTGGTGGAGAAGGATTGACACTAGGAATCAACAAGTTTGATGGTATGGATTTTGTGTTCTGGAGGATGCAGATAAAATATTATCTATACAGTAAAATGCTGCACTCACCACTTCTAGATATGAAACCATAAGGTATGAAAGCTGAAGAGTGGAATCTCTTTGATAGACAGGTGTTGGGAGTAGTCCGATTATCACTGTTGAATAATATGGCATCGGAGAAAACCACAGTGGGGATGATGAAGATTCTTTCCAACATGTATGAGAAGCCTTCCATAAATAATAAGGTACATCTCATGAAAAAACTCTTCAATTTAAAGATGACAGAAAATACATAAGTGGCAAAGCATTTGAATGAGTTTAGCATGATTGTAAATAAATGGACCTTTGTTTAGAATAAATTTGATGATGAGGTTCGTACTTTAATTCTTTTGGCGTCTCTACCAAATTGTTGGGAGACTATGAGGGCTGCGGTCAGCAACTCGGTAGGCACCGAGAAATTGATTTTTAATGATGTTTGGGGAGGAATTTCGTAGAAAGGACTTCGGAGAATCGTCGACATCTAATTCTGCCCTCAGTGTTGATACTAGGGGTAGGAACTTCGAGAGTAATTCCAATAAGGGCAATGGTAGATGAAAGTTAAGGAATGGTAGAAGAAAGTCCAAATTTGGAAGTAATGTGGAATGCTGTAATTGTGGCGAGTCTGCTCACATAAAGAAGAATTGCAGAGCACCAAAGTAGAATGAAAAGAAAAATGAAGCTGCAAATACGGTGACTGAAGAAGTACAAGACGCTTTACTCTTGTTGGTTGATAGCCCTATTGACTATTGGGTGTTAGATTCAGGAGTTTCTTTTCACACCACTGTGTACCATGAGATCATGGAGAATTATGTTGTTGGAGATCACGGGAAGGTGTATCTTGCTAATGGAGAACCTTTGGATATTGTCGATTTTGGTAATGTCAATTTGAGGATGTCAAACGGGTTAGTATAGCAAATTCACAAGGTGAGACATGTACCAAAATTGATGCGTAATCTGATCTCAGTAGGGCAGCTTGATGATGAAGGTCATAATGTGACTTTTAATGGTGCTTCTTGTAAAGTCACAAAGGGGGCCATGGTTGTTGCACGAGGAGTTAAAACTGGAACTCTTTACATCACTTCCAGTTGCAGAGCCACTGTTGCAGTTGATGATGCTGTTACTGATTTTGATTTGTGGCATTATAGGCTCGATCACATGAGTGAGAAGGGAATGAAAGTGCTTCAGTCCAAAGGGAAGCTACCAGGGTTGAAAATTATAAACAACAGTTTGTGTGAAAGCTGTAATTTTGGCAAGCAGAAAATGGTTAGCTTTTCTAAGGCTGTAAAGGAGCAAAAAACATTGGAGTTGGTTCTCACAGATGTATGGGTCCTTCAACTGTTACCTCCCTTGGTGGTTCTAACTACTATGTGACATTTATTGATGATGCAAGTAGAAAGATATGGGTTTATTTATTGAAAAAAAAATATGTTATTTTTCATACCTTCAAGAGATGGAGAGCAATGGTAAAGAATGAGACCAATTTGAAAGTGAAGTGTCTGCAGTCAGATAATGGGGGACAATACATAAATTATGATTTCAAGCGGTACTGTGCTGATAATGGAATCAAAATGAAAAAGACCATTCCTAGAAAACCTCAACAGAATGGTGTGGCTGAAAGGATGATCAAAACTTTGAACGAGCGTGCTAGGAGCATGAGATTGCATATGGGATTGCCAAAGATGTTCTGGTCTAAGGCTATTAGCACCGCTACCTATTTGATCAATAGAGGTTCTTCAACACCATTGGATTGCAAAATACCAAAAGAGGTTTGGAGCTACAAAGATTTAAATCTTTATTTCTTGAAAGTTTTTGGTTGTGTTTCTTATATTCAAATTAATTCTACTGTTAGAAGTAAACTTGATATTAAATCTAAGATATTTTTTTTTACTGGCTATGGTGGTACCGAATTTGGTTATCGCTTCTGGGATGACCAAAGTCGTAAGTTTATTAGGAACAAGGACGTGATCTTCAATGAAGGTGCCATGTTTAAAGACATGTTGAGAACAGAATCTGAGAGCACAAGTGATGAAGCCAAGAATTTTGAAGTGATTCAGTTGAGACATCTTCTAGTTATTGAGAAGGAGAATATTGCTCAGGCAAACCAGGAAAGCATACCTCCTGAAATAAATCAGAACATTTCTGTGGCTGAACACAGGAGAACTGCTAGAATTAGCAGACCACAACAAAGGTACTCCCCCGGTTAGAATTATATTCCGTTGATTGATAAAGGTGAACCAGAGAGTCTTGAGGATGTCGTGCAAGTTGATGCATTAACCAAGTGGGCATTGGCCATGAAGGATGAGATAGATTCACTGTTATCCAAATCAGACATGGTACTTGATTGAGCTACCAAAAGGAAAGAAGGCCTTGCAGAATAATTGGGTGTACCAAATAAAAGACGAACATGATGGCAGCAAGTGACACAAGGCAAAACTGGTGGAAAAGGGCTTTCAACAAAAAGAAGGCATTGACTACACTGAGATTTTCTCTCCAATAGTGAAATTGACTACTATTAGAACAATGCTTGGACTAGTGGCAAATGAAGACTTGCAGTTGGAGCAATTGGATGTAAATAAACCTTTCTTCATGGTGATTTGGAGGAAGAAATTTACATGATGCATCCATAGGGTTTCAAAGCATAGGGAAATAAGAAAATTGTGTGCAAACTTCAAAAGAGCTTGTATGGTCTTAAACAGGCTCCAAGACCATTGTATAAGAAGTTTGACACCTTTATGAGTAGTAATGGTTTCTTGAGGCGCCAGGCACATTATTGCTGTTATGTGAAGAAGCTTGATGACTTCTACATCATTCTACTGTTATATGTTGATGACATGTTGATAGTAGGTGGTTGCAAATAGGAAATAAATAAGTTGAAAAAGGAGTTGTTCAAGAAGTTTGCAATGAAGAATTTGGGTGCTGCAAAACAAATCCTTAGGATGATGATTACTTGAGATATTGATGTCTTGAAACTATCACAAGAAGAATTTGTGAAGAAGGTGCTGAGCAGATTCAACATGAATTATGTAAAACCAGTGAGCACTCCTTTGGCTAGTCACTTTAGGTTATCTAAGGAGCAGTCAACTTCTACAGAGCATGACAAAGTCTACATGGCCAATGTGCCTTTTGCTTCTACTATTGGCAATCTCACGTATGCTATGGTGTGTACTAGACCAGACATAGCTTAGAAAGTCAGACTTGGGATTACAAGCTGATAGATGCCAGATTCTGACATGAGAACTAGGTTAATTATAATAGAATAGCCCTTATAATTGTGTTATAGGTTGTTATTTATCGGTTTTCAAATGAAACGTGCATTTATTGAATTTGGCATTAATCACTGTCTATATTGAATAATTTTCTCTCCTGAATTATATTTCAATCTTTTTATGGTTTATTTTTTCCTGAAATGATTTTTATGGATTCAGTTATGGAATTTCAAGAGAATTTTGGTGGAGAAGGAGATATTAACCAAAATGCCATTAGTGAAAGGGAGATAGATTTTTAGGGTAAAATCGTTTTGAAAGAAAGGGGGGCTCGAGGGGGAAAAATAGGGGAGGCCGCCGACTGTTCGGAGGGAAGACCGGAGAGGGCTCCCTCCGAACGCCATTCGTCACCGTCGTCCACCCCCATCCTGCAACTGAGAACAGACCCGAGGAGAGCTCGAGAGAGTCTCCATCGCGGCGAGTTCGACGCTGCCATTTTCTGCTCGCCAGGCCGAGAGGTGACCCGAGAAGGGTCCTCTGGTGCCGATTCCGCATTCCGACCATCCTCCGGCGTCGATTACCCATTTTAGACCATTTTTGGAGCAATTCCGACTCCGATCGAGACTCAAGAGAGCCGGTCAGATGACTTCGGCTCCATTCCGTCGAACGCCGTTCGTCACCTCCATCCGTGGGTTTCTATCCTTCTTCACTGGCATCGTCTCTACCTCCGGCCACTCGTTCTTGCAACCCGAAGCCATCAATTTCTAGAAATTGCAGCACCCGTGAGAACGAGCCTGTGCTGCCCGAGCGAGAGGAAGGAGAAGGGGAGTAATCCGTCATTTTTTAATTTAATTTTCCTATAGTTTGAACTTAGGTTTTGAATGTTTATTAAATTTGATTTGAGAATTAATGTTTATCGAATATTTGTTTTCTGGATATTTGGTTAAATTAACTAGTTAGGGTAGGATTGTAATTTAGGTTGGATTTTGGTATTTTAATCCGATTTCTGTCTTTCAGTCTATGCGCCCAAGAGGGGCTAGACGCAAGGATTGAGAAATCAGATTCGTGATTACATGGCGCTCGAGAGAGGCACAAATCATGGTAAAATCTAGAGTTGATAATTTTAGCATCATCACAATAGGAAATTGATTCTCTGCATTCTATTGTAATCCGATCTCTGTCATTAACTCTAGGCGCCCGAGAGGGGCTAGACGCAAGGATTGAGAATTCGGATTCGTGGTTACGTGGCGCTCGAGAGAGGCACGAATCACGATAAAATCCAGAGTTGACGTTTCCTGTTGTGCAAGTAGTTAATTAGATTATTGCTTGATAATTTAGGATATAATTAGTGTTTAGTTCAGATTAATTCATCATATTTGGTTAGCCTAGTTGACTGAAGAATACAAAAAATTCAATCAACTAGCCTAACCAAATATGATGAATTAATCTGAACTAAACACTAATTATATCCTAAATTATCAAGCAATAATCTAATTAACTACTTGCACAACATGAAACGTCAACTCTGGATTTTATCGTGATTCGTGCCTCTCTCGAGCACCACGTAACCATGAATCTGGATTCTCAATCCTTGCGTCTAGCTCCTCTCGGGCGCCTAGAGTTAATGATAGAGATCGGATTACAATAGAATGCAGAGAATCAATTTCCTATTGTGATGATGCTAAAATTATCAACTCTAGATTTTACCGTGATTTGTGCCTCTCTTGAGTGCCACATAATCACGAATCCGATTTCTCAATCCTTGCGTCTGGCCCCTCTCGGGCGCATAGAGTAAAAGACAGAAATCGGATTACAATACCAAAATCCAAGCTAAATTATAATCCTACCCTAACTAGCTAATTTAATCAAATATCCAGAAAACAAATATTCGATGAACATTAATTCTCAAATCAAATTTAATAAACATTCAAAACCTAAGTTCAAACTATAGGAAAATTAAATTACAAAATGACGGATTACTCCCCGTCTCCTTCCTCTTGCTCGGGCAGCACGGGCTCATTCTCATGAGTGCTGCAATTTCCAGAAATTGATGGCTTCAGGTTGCAAGAGCGAGTAGCCGGAGGTAGAGATGATGCCAGCGAAGAAGGATAGAAACCCACGGATGGAGGTGACAAACGGCGTTCAACGGAATGGAGCCGAAGTCATCTGACCAGCTCTCTCGAGTCTCGATCGGAGTCGGAATAGCTCCGAAAATGGTCAAAAATGGGTAATCAACGCCGGAGGATGGTCGGAATGCGGAATCGGCGACGGAGGAGCCTTCTCGGGTCACCCCTCGGCCTGGCGAGCAGAAAATGGCAGCGTCGAACTCGCCGCGACGGAGACTCTCTCGAGCTCTCCTCTGGTCTGTTCTCGGTTGCAGGATGGCGGTGGATGACGGTGACGAACGGCGTTCGGAGGGAGCCCTCTCAGGTCTTCCCTCCGAACGGTTAGCGGCCTCCCCTATTTTTCCCCCTCGAGCCCCCCTTTCTTTCAAAACGATTTTACCCTAAAAATCTATCTCCCTTTCACTAATGGCATTTTGGTTAATATCTCCTTCACCACCAAAATTCTCCTAAAATTCCTTAATTGAATCCATAAAAATAATTTCAGGAAGAAATAAACCCTAAAAGCAATGAAATATAATTCAGGAGAGAAAAATATTCAATATAGACAGTGATTAATGCCAAATTCAATAACATTTGAAAACCGATAAATAACCACTTATAACACAATTATAAGGGCTATTCTATTATAATTAATCTAGTTCTCATGTCAGAATTTGGCATCTATCACACCCCCAAACCTAAATCTTTGCTAGTCCCTAGAAAAACAACAATAGAACCAAAATTAAGCCTAGGAAAACAAAATGCCACTTTTGTAGGGAACACGATTGCATTTAGCGCATGCAACAAGCCGTTAAACCCTTACTTTACAGTAGGGGACAAGTTGTGTCTTGTGAGGGTTTGCATGGAATTTACCCACAAAATTCATCTAAATCAACAATATAAAAAGAAAACTGAAGAAAATTTACTCCTCATTAGCATATGACTAACACTTAGTATCGTAAAATATCTGAAAATCATTTGAAACCCTACTCAATTTGAAAACCTGTGTAAAATATAGCACATTATCAATCCAAATACACTCATTGTTACTCCACCTGAACCAATGTGACCCATAAGCAATTACTTCAATAGAACAAAGAGGCAACAAGTAACAATAAAATCCTGGTCACATCACAATTAAGAGAAAATAGTAGAGTAAGCCTGTTGTCTGACAATCTCACAAAGGAAGTATACCAATTTCAATCTTGACCTGCAACTTCTTTCAACTTACAATTCATCATCAAAGTTAAGGAAACTCATTGATTCCAGATTTAAACCCATTTTATGCTATTACCAGCGCATTTTTGCTATTACCAGTGTAATTTTTGTTTCACTGAATACTTTTGGTATTACCACCATTTTGTATTCGTCTTCACTGCACATGCACTTATTTTTAAGTAACCGTCTGTTCTGGTGCATGTCCCTGGGTTTGCCCAGGCTGTTTCTGAAGTTATCTGTCTTTGGCAAGCAAGAACATTTCCATTTGCATTCATACATTACAACAAGGAATTTCACTGAGATATAAAAAGGAATGAGTTCAAACAGGCATACAAGACTATTCAGACTAACATAGATCAACACTAGATTTACATGTTCTCTTTTGCAACTAAGTTTTAAGTCTAATGCAATAATAAGTTATCCCACTGAATTCTCATGGATCACAACAAGTGATATCAGATTTCTAATAGGCATATTCTACACAGTTTTATGAAAATTTTTGAAACACATTTGAGCAACTTATTTTAACTCTACTAAAGTTAACCACATACTAAGAGGAGTAATTTGATAACCACGAACAAAAATCAAAGAAAATCATTGCTAAGACATAAAAGAGCCGTTTTCCCCCCTCAAACCTAAACCTTACATTGTCCTCAATGGGGAAAAGTTAAAACACCAGAACGACTACGAAAAGGAATAACAGCTAAAGAATAATAAAACTCATGGAAACCATATGCTCCATTGGCACACAAGAAGTAAAGCAAAGCCAAAACAGTGCAAGGAAAAGAGATATCAGCAAACACCCCCAAACCTAGAGCATGACACATCATCAAACAACCCAACTAACAATCACTAAAATATCTGATTTATTAGACGTTTTATTGCTGGCCTTAACGTCGGTTTTGGTGCCAGTCTTCTCGTCTAGTAGCTACTACTCCAATTGACTCACAGCTTAGCTAGTTATACTTCAGCAGAGTAAGGGTTAAGCTCCCTCAGGGCTCCTAAATCCATAGGTGGGACCATATGTGTTTGGCCATCAACAATAATACCGAAGAGTCAATAAAGACCCCCAGGAATGATACATAGTCTCCCTCGAAGAAGGTTTACTCGTATCAATCGTACCCGTAGGTAATAATCCGTAGATGAAACCGCTATTCCACATCACACTTTGAAGAAATCTCCATGTGACTAGCCACTGAAGGTAGTAGGAATCACGCGCTGAACACAAGTCCTTGAGTTACTCACCATAAGGTTTTCATTCAATACTTCAAGTTCGAACTGGTCAATCCTAGAACGGTTGTTTGAGTACAGACCTCTCAAACTAGGGACCAAATGTCTGGTCATCGACTACCAGAACCATTTACGCTCTCAGCTGGCAAGAGAGTACCCCGAGTCCATGACGGGGCCGACATCGCCAGGGGACCCCAATCAATCAAGACCAGAGTACACCAAAGGTTATCCCAATAAGAATGATTAAACCAAAAATAAAAACTGTAATGTACAAAAGGATAGAAACGTGGGGATTGCCCACAATGTGCTAAGTTTATAGTCGTAAGCATGACTCTGACGCAATGAAGATGAAAGGACAGGTTCCTGCAAGAAAATCACCATCACCTCCTCTGATGTGGGGACATTCTCACGATACAGTTTGAGTCGCTAACCGTTAACGTTGAAGACAGACCCGTTCACCATCTGGATCTCAACATCACTGGAAATAAATGCAATCGTGAGTTATAAAGTAAAACATTCTACCCAACAGTAAAAGATTTGCGAAAAATAGATTTATCATGTAAAATTTTTGTTCGCTCCTATACAATTTGGCATTCTCATAAGCATCATGACGTATCTCCTCCAACTCATTCAATTGCAATTTCCTCTCCTCATCCGCTTGAGCCAAATCAAAATTCAAAGCCTTAATGGCCCAATAAGCTCTATGCTCAAGTTCATCAGGTAGATAACATGCTTTGCTGAACACTAGGCGAAATGGAGACATCCCAATAGGAGTCATAAGCATGTTTTTTTTTTTTTTTTTTTTTATCCTAACCTAAGACTATGGAGAACATAGAAATACACTTAATACGTGCCTCCCCGGCAATGACGCCAAAAACTTGATGTGAAATTTTTATTACATCGGCCTTTATACCTCGCAAGCGTATGAATTGTTCATGTAATCTAGCAGTAAGCGAGGGTCATATCCACAGGGAGGACTGAATTTTGTGTATTCTTTAGTCAACTAGCCTAACCAAATATGATGAATTAATCTGAACTAAACACTAATTATATCCTAAATTATCAAGCAATAATCTAATTAACTACTTTCACATCAAGAAATGTCAACTCTGGATTTTACCGTGATTCATGCCTCTCTCGAGCACCACGTAACCACGAATCCGGATTCTCAATCCTTGTGTCTAGCCCCTACATCCATTGGGTTTCAAAGCACAGGGAAATGATAAAATTGTGTGCAAACTTCAAAAGAGCTTGTATGGTCTTAAACAGGCTCCAAGACCATTGTATAAGAAGTTTTACACCTTTATGAGTAGAAATGGTTTCTTGAGGCGCCAGGCAGATTATTGCTATTATGTGAAGAAGCTTGATGAATCCTACAATATTCTACTATTATATGTTGATGACATGTTGATAGTAGGTGGTTGCAAATAGGAAATAAATAAGTTGAAAAGGGAGTTGTTCAAGAAGTTTGCAATGAAGGATTTGGGTGCTGCAAAACAAATCCTTAGGATGATGATTACTAGAGATATTGATGTCTTGAAACTATCACAAGAAGAATTTGAGAAGAAGGTGCTGAGCAGATTCAACATGAATTATGTAAAACCAGTGAGTACTTCTTTGGCTAGTCACTTTAGGTTATCTAAGGAGCAGTCAACTTCTACAGAGCATGACAAAGTCTACTTGGCCAATGTGCCTTTTGCTTCTACTATTGGCAATCTCACGTATGCTATGGTGTGTACAAGTCCAGACATAGCTTAAAAGTTAGACTTGGGATTACAAGGTTATATACTTTTTGACATGGTGTTATGGTCCTGGGTTAAGTACCTATGCCTTCCTGTTATGGTCCCTAGCCATGGATCTAGTAACTCGGCGATGTATAGATGAATCCAGCACGTTAAGAGGGTTTGACTCATTGTAATGATCCAAGAAGAACCTGTTCTCTTTGCTATATTCGTTTCCCTTGGAAAGGAGTTTCCTTTTCTTAATTATGGATGAAACCAGAGAATCATTGGAGCTCCTTGATGCCCCGACGTGAAACCCCCTTTCTTATGACTCACGTCAAGGTAGGGTTTTTTACCATGCAATATTGGTACCTTATGTAAAAAGAAACAAAATTCTAATCTTCAATACTTGGAACAAGATTAAGAATTACCTCTTGACATCAACACCAGCAACCAGAATTTCTCCTCCTTTCTGGTTAGCTCACACCAATCCTTCTCCCTTTCTGGAATTTTCGTGAAGGAGATGGTCTGCTCTTGCAGCTAGGGAGAGAAAGGTAATTCCTCTTCCTTTTCCTTCCAAGCTCTCCTCAAAGACTCCCCAATGGATGCAACAAACCACCAAGAGAGTTCATGCCAAGAACCCTAGAATAGGGAGCCTAGCAAGAACCTAAATTACCCTAGTTTATGCTAATTCCGAACTTGCTTTATTTCTCCATCCTTACCCTTAAATAGGGTAATTAACATCAACATAGGTTAGGGTTATAAAACCCAATTCTACCCCTACCTTTAAGTCTTATTAAAAATCAATAAAATTCGAAATTAAAAGCAACATAAATAATAAAAGTAAAGTAGATGACTAAGTGTTATTGAGTCCATAACACTTCCGCTCCTAATTGGCCGTTCTTTTGGGTAGTATTGGCTAGGTTCTTAACATTTGGTACTAGAGCGGGCTAGCACATCGCGAGTTCGAGTCCTGGGGAGCGCAAAGGCAGGATTAAAATTGCTGGTAGCTCACAGAGGCTGGATTAAAATTACTGGTAGGTCACATCTAGGTATTATCGTGGTTGGGCCAGTGTCGTCGTGCCGCCATGGTCGTTGGTTCGTGAAGGTGGGATGTGATGTTATGGTCCTGGGTTAAGTACCTATGCCTTCTGCTCCTAACAAGCCGGTCTTTTGGGTAGTATTGGCTAGGTGCTTAACACATGGCTAGAGACATTGATGGTAGGAAGAGTACCACTTGATATGTATACACATTGGGTGGTACAACAGTTAGTTGGGTCTCTAAGTTGCAAAAAAATAGTTGCTCTTTCCACTACCGAGGTAGAATATATTGTCATGATCGAAGCCAACAAAGAGATGATATGGTTGTAGTCTTTCTCGAAATAATTAGGTCTCTAGCATGGGAAGAATGTGTTGTATTGTGACAATCAGAGTGCTATTCATTTAGCAAAGAACCCTGTTTATCATGTCAGAACAAAGTATATACAAGTGCATTACCACTTCATTAGATCTACTCTTGAGGATGGAGTATTAGCACTCGAGAAGATTCAAGGGAGTCAGAATCTGGCTAATATGTGGACAAAGACTGTTATGATTGAGAAACTGAAGTTGTGTGCAACTTCACTTGGACTTCTCTATGAAGATTGAGAAGTTGTTGCCGCTTTAGAGGGGATATTGATGATGGATTTGTCTCCAAGTGGAAGATTGTTAAGTTGTGGAGCCTAATCAACATCTTACGCTAAGTCGGTATATTAAGGGTAGTTTGGGGATTTCACACTTGTAATCCGGTTGCCCTAATTTTCTCTTTATATTTTGGGGAAACGTTGTTAGGGTTATATCACCCACAATATTATCATCGGAGCAACATCATCTATTGCGATCAAAGAGGTTAGAGAAACGATTTCTCTTTTAAACTATTTCATCTTTATAGTGGATTATTGTAGCGGCAAAAGACAAGACGTAGTCTCACCTTGAGGCGAACCTGTATAAGTCTTTTTTTATTTTTGTGCTTTCTTTTTCTTCTTCTTCTACAATTATTATTATTTCTCTCGTTAGTTTGGAATTAGGGCGTCTAATTCCTAACATATACATCTTGGAATCCTAAGTTTTAACATGGTATCAAAGTGGTAATGATCTGAGATGGAAAGGGAGAAGAAGATGTAGAAGAAGGGGAGAATAGAAAGAGAATTATGAATGATAAGATTGGAAGTTGAGTGCTGCAGTGGTTGCGCCTCCTTTCGAATTGAAATATGAAAGTAGCTATCATTTGAGAAGAAGAAGCATAATCTACAACGAAGAATTCGACATCTTGTTGGAATCAAATTATTGGTACCCTTGGGTTTTTTGTCGTCGCCTTGTGAATGATATACATTACCCACTTTAGTGATAATTTTCACTATATTTGTTCGAAATCATTTGAGTTTGGTTTTGACTTATGTTTTATCACCCATTTTTAGCCTTTTAGAGTCTATGCTCGGTTTTGTAACCATGAAAGAACAAAGCATATTGAGATTGATTGCCATTTTGTTCGTGAAAATCTACATGCTGTTTTCACGTAGAGTTTACTCTTATCCATGTTTTGATGATAACAAAACTTAATTGAGCTAAGAATTGTGAACCAAGCATTTTAGATGCATTTTCTTCAAGAGACACAAAAATTACTATTTTTGCAACTCAATTGACAAATTCATCTCAAGACCCCAAGCACAAAAGAAGTGTCGAGTTTGAAGACTTGTAGACTAGAGTCAAGTTTAGAAGAAATATCTCAAGAACTCTAGCAATGTAAGAGAGTAGTCAACCAACCTTCAATCCAAAGTGACTTGAGAATGTTGGAGATTTAGGGGAAATTGATTTGAAAATCATGTTCACCCGAAGCAAATCCAAGTTATAACATAATGGTAAACCTTAAGATAATTTTTATCATGCTTAGAAACCTTATATAGAAAACTGGCAATTAGAATGATCGATTATTATATGGTCATGATTGATCATCCCTTGTATAGTTTGGAAAAAATATAAAGCATGATCAATCACCCACAATATTGATTGATTAAACTGAACTATACCAGAATGAGCTATAATGCATGATTGATCATCCCTTTGGGATTGATCGATCATACCTAGTCTAGGCATTGAAAAATGTAAGGCATGATTGATCATACCTACAATATTGATCTATCAGACAGAGCCATGCCTAAAAATATAAAGCATGATTGGTCACCCAAGATCGATTGGTTGATCATCTAGAACATGGACAATTTGTGGTATAAAGCTTGATAGATCAACCCATTTGGACTGATCTATTTGTTGAATTTATGGAAAAAAGAAATAATTCAATGACTTATTGTAATCAGAGTACATGAACTTCTATTTATAATAGAGGAAAGTAGTAGAGTCCAACCAAAATTAAACTACCTTTGTCCCAATTACACCCAAACTCTAACACTTAAAAACAAGTACTAGAATAATAAAATAACCCAATATAAATAGAAGATTAACATGACTAAAGCACCTTTGAACTGAAACTCTTTTGTGGGTCTATATATTATGGGTTTGGGCCCATCTTCCAACATTCTTAGATATGTGGGCCTTCCTTGGTCATGTGGGCTTGGGTCCATCTTCTGTGGGTCCATATCTTATGGGCTTGGACCCATCTTTTAACACTCTTAGATATGTGATCCTTCCTTGGTCGTGTGGGCTTGGGCCCATATTCCAACACTCCCCCTCAAGCTAGGGGTGAGAGAACATCATGAACTCCCAGCTTGCTACAAATGATGTATAAGATCTTCTTGTATAAAATGGCATTCCTCCATATCTTCCAACACTTCCCCTCACACTGGTGGCACTTCCATGAGGCTAGTTAAGTGAGAGTAAAATCACTCCAAGCCGTATGATATTGCTCCTTACTCCAATAGGGCACACTCCTATCTTCTATAGGTAATGGGTCTATATGCAAAGCCCAGAAGTGTAATAAAACTCCTCCATCACTGTGTCCCTCCATGGGACAACGACTCTCAAGTGGTAGGAGTAATAAATGCTAATTAAGGCTGGTATAACATAGATGTAGTAATAAGCTCTTCCATCACGTTGATGTAACATAAATGTAGTAATAAGCTCATTCATCATGGTGTCCCAACCCGGGCACCGACCCTCATAGGTTGTTATGGACTCCATAGCATCACGAGTTATCCACAGGCATAGGAATTAAATTAAGTCAATTTTATTTTAATGTAATTCCATTTGGTTTGGTTTGGTTTAGATGTAATATGGCATGAACCAATTGACCCATGGGTCTAATTTGTATTTCAGTCCTCAACCCTATTTATGGGAGCGTCAAGGTGAAGAAAAGTAAGTATTGAGAAAATTAGAATTAAACAAGTCAGATTCTCCCTCAGAGGTCTAGGTCAGATTCTCCCTCTGAGGTCTAGGTCGAGGTTCCTTCAAAGCTCAATCATTCTATTCCGAATTCCACCATTCCACGTTCAAGAAACAAGAATCCTCTTCCAACGTCAAGATTCAATATGAAGGGAAGAGAGGAAAGAAGGGTGATTTGATCCATGGCTCGGGAAGAACCTAACATCTTGGTATCAGACAGGTCCACCCTTGGGGATTCCTCTTCCCCTGAGGATTTTTGGCAATTAGTTGAAGACAATAGTCAAAGGAAAAACGTTCAGGCTCAATCCCTGGAAGAAGTGAGTCAAACCACATCTGACGTACGTGAGGCAGTCAAATCCATGGACGCAGCCATCCAAGCCCTCCTCCGGCGACAAGAAGATAGAGGTCTACAAGCACCATTGCCGGTAGCCTACTCACCACTGGCCGACCACCATCACTACCAGCCACCACCTCCTCCACTACCACCAATGCGCCATAACAATTCCCATCTGAGGCTTGCCGCACAGGGACCAAATATGGTTCCCAGGTATTTCAAACTCAATTTTCCTACATATGATGGGTCTAAGGACCCCTTGATTTGGTTAACCAAGTGTGATCAATTCTTTTATCATAAAAAAACACCTGCGGATAAGAAGGTTTATTTGGCCGCATACCACATGCTCGATGAAGCGCTCCTATGGTACCACCAATTCCTAAATGACCAAGTGGTTCAGGATTTGGCAACCTTTAGACAACCATGCATGATGAGGTTTGGTCCTCCAGCTAGTAGCAATCCATTGGGAGAATTAATCAATTATAAGTAGAATGACTCACTAGAGGTGTATCAAAAGACCTTCCAGGAACGTTTGGCCCGCGCTAATGAGTTCGTCAGTCACTCTCAGTATGTTCACATCTTTACTGCTGGTTTGACAGAAGCTCTGCAACTGGAAGTTGAATTACATGGTCCTACAGATTTTGACCACACTATGAATTTAGCCAAGTCAATTGAGCATAAGCAGCGAGTTCTGAAGGATTCACTGGCTTGGCCAAGAAGGCACAATGCCACTGTGCCAACCCCATATTCTGGGCTTGCACGTTCTGGAGCCAATGCCGCACCGTGCCCAGACAGTTCTAACTCTATTCCACCAGCTCCTTACTTCAAAAAATTGAACAAACCAGAAATGAATCAGAGAAAGGCCAAGGGCCTTTGTTTTAACTGTGATGAACAGTATGTCTAGGGTCACATATGCAAAATATTATTCAGTATGTGTCTGTGGGAGGATTGTGAGGACATACTATGAGAGGAAGAGATTGTGGAGACAGACCAACAAGGTCCAGAGATTTTACTTCATGCCATGACTAGCCTGCGCATTTTTAACACCATGCAAGTGAAAGCTCAGTTACATCATCTAAAATTACTTGCTTTAGTTGACTCTGGCAGCACACATAATTTCATTAGTCAGCCAGCGGCGGAACAACTTGGGTTAGCCGTCCAACAGCAGACAGGCCTTTCTGTCTCTGTAGCCAATGGGGCTAAAATTACCAGTGTGGGCATCTCTCTAGCCACACACTTTGATGTTGAGGACACGCCTTTATTGCAGATTTCTTGGTGATCCCACTGTTTGGATTTGATTTGGTACTTGGAATTAAATGGCACCGACTGTTGGGATCTATTTTATGGGATTTTTCAGGTTCTGACCATGACCTTAACAGAGTACCACCGTCAAATCACATTGCATGGCACCCATGCACAGTGCCCTGCGCACTTCAAACTATTTAGGTCCATAGCACCGACAACTGTAAACTATCTCAATTACTTACAGACTTCGAGGATATATTTCATGAACTTACTACTCTACCGCCTATTAGGCACTGTGATCACCGCATCCATTTGAAAACGGGCACTAAACCTGTAGTGGTGCATCTTTATCGTTACCCCCACTTACAGAAAAATGAGATTGAAAGGCAATGCCAAAAAATGCTCGCCGAGGCAATTATTCAGCCAAGCAGGTCTCCTTTCTCTTCCCCGGTATTAGTGGTCCGCAAGCATGATAAGTCATGGAGGTTTTGTGTGGATTACAGGCAACTCAATGCGCACACCATTAAAGACAAATTTCCCATACCAGTGGTGGACGAGTTGCTAGATGATTTACACGGTGCTACTATATTTACCAAGCTAGATTTGAAGTCTGGCTATCACCAAATCCGCATTCATCCATCATATGTGGAGAAAACTGTGTTCTGCACACACCACGGTCATTTTGAGTTTCTCGTGATGCCATTTGGTCTCTCATATGCGCCTTCCACATTCCAGGCCCTCATGAATGAGGTATTTTCCTCTCTCTCGAGGAAATACGTTTTGGTATTTTTTGATGATATTTTGGTGTATAACAACAATTGGGAAGAGCATCTTCAGCACCTTCACCAGATATTTACTCTTCTCTGCTCACATCATTTGGTTTTAAATCAGTCCAAATGTTCTATGGGTACCTCAGAAGTGGCATACTTGGGCCACGTTATTTCAGCAGTTGGCGTGAAGGTAGACCAGAGTAAGATTCAGGCTGTCACAGATTGGCCTCCTCCCACCTCCATTACAGCATTAAGGTGATTTTTGGGCCTAGCTGGGTATTACAGGAAATTTATCCGCAGCTATGGCCAGATTGCAGCACCACTCAACAACCTAGAAAAATGCCTTTACCTGGTTCCGAGATAGCAGCTCATTCCTTTCAGCAGTTGAAAGAGGCATTATCATTCGCACCGGTTTTGCAGCTACTGGACTTTGATGAGTCATTTGTGGTGGAATGTGATGCTTCAGGGGGCGGTATTGGTGCAGTGTTACACCAACAAGGACACCCGATCGCTTATTTTAGCCGCCAACTTGGCCAACACCACCACAAGTTAGCAACTTATGAGAGGGAACTGATCGGTTTAGCTAAAGCAATACAGCAATTGCGGCCTTATCTCTGGGGGCGCCCTTTTTTGATTCGTACCGATCATTGCAGCCTCAAGTATCTGCTTGAGCAGCACCTCTCTACCTCACCGCAGCAGCTTTGGTTCATTAAACTTATGGGGTTTGACTTTAGCGTGAAGTATAAACCTGGGAGTTTGAATGTGGGGACTGATGCTTTATCTCATTGGGACATTCCAAAGCCGGAATTACATGCCATCAGTCAGCCCAGAACTCTCTTGTTGGATCTATTCGGGAGGAAACACAACAGTATCCAGAAATTATTGTCTTATATCATGAGATTCAGTAGGGGAGATCGGAAAAACATTGGATGGTTTAGGATAGTCTGGTCCTCTTCAAAAACCGGATTTTTAAACAACCCACGTCACCACTTATTCACAATATTTTAGCCACGTTCTATGACAGTACACATGAGGGCCGAAAAAAAACATATTTCCGGATCAGTCGGGAATTTTATTGGAGGGGTATGAAGCGCAATATAGCCAATTATGTGGCAGCTTGTTAGATTTGTCAACAGAATAAAGCTGAATCATTAAGTCCAGCAGGTTTTCTCCAACCTCTTCAGTTGCCGTCAGATGTCTGGTCAGATATTTTCATGGACTTCATAGATGGCCTTCCCTCGTCGTCCGGAAAATTCGTTATCTTTGTAGTGGTTGATTGTTTCTCAAAGTATGGCCATTTCCTCCCTCTGGCGCATCCTTACACTACAGCTCAGGTAGCTCAGCTCTTTATGGATAATATTGTCCGGTTACATGGGATGCCTACCTCCATGACCAGTGACAGAGATACCATCTTTACCAGTACATTCTGGAAGGAACTATTCAAGCTGTAGGGCACAACGTTAGCATTCTCTTCCACCTACCATCGGCAGATTAATGGTCAGACTGAGGTCGTCAACCGGACGATTGAGATGTATCTTTGTTGTTTCGTGGGGGACTCACCTAAACGGTGGGTTAAGTGGATCGCCTGGGCTGAATTTTGTTACAACACCTCCTACCACAGCGCACTCGGAACTACCCCATTCAAGGTAGTATATGGTAGAGACCCGTCCTGCCTTTTATCGTATGAACCTGGTGCCTCCAAGGTCTCCATTTTGGACCAAGCGTTAGCAGAAAGAGACACCATGCTCACTGAGGTGCGTACTCATCTCCAGGAGGCCCAGGATACTATGAAGTTTTATTATGACAAGAAGCACCGAGAAGTCTTCTTTTCTCCAGGAGATTATGTATGGCTGCATCTCCAACATTACAGGCAACTGTCACTGACAGCCTCCAAATGCCACAAGCTCTCTCCGAAGTATTATGGTCCCTTTCAGGTGATGGACCACATTGGCATAGTTGCCTATCGCTTGTAGCTTCTGCCAGAGGCCAGGATTCACAATGTGTTTCACGTCTCCCAAATGAAGGCCTTCCAAGGCGACTCTCCCTTGTTGGACACCCCTCTACCCCCAACTACATGAGGGACGTGTCCTTTCTACTCCAGCACATGTGTTACACGCTCCTCGTGTTCAGGGTGATTGGGAGATACTAGTGCAATGGGCTGATGCTGATCCTAGTGACATGACATGGGAGCCATTAGCCGTGTTTCGAGCCCTCTACCCCTATTTTGAGCTTGAGGACAAGCTCTTTCTCCAAGAGGGGAGGTGATGTTATGGACTCCATAGCATCACGAGTTATCCACGGGCATAGGAATTAAATTATGTCAATTTACTTTTAATGTAATTCTATTTGGTTTGATTTGGTTGAGATATAATATGGCATGAACCAATTGACCCATGGGTCTAATTTTTATTTCTGTCCTCAACCCTATTTATGGGGACGTCAATGTGAAGGAAAGTAAGTATTGAGAAAATTAGAATTAAACAGGTCAGATTCTCCCTCAGAGGTCTAGGTCGGATTCTCCCTCTGAGGTCTAGGTCGTGCTTCCTTCAAAGCTCAATCATTCCATTCCAAATTCCACTATTCCACGTTCAAGAAACAAGAATCCTCTTCCAGTGTCAAGATTCAATATGGAGGGAAGAGAGGAAAGAAGGGTGACTCAATCCATGGCTCGGGAAGAACCTAACATAGGTAGAAATGGGTGATACGTGGGTAATGCTTGTCATTCACAAGACGATGATAAAAGACCCAAAGGTATATATAAAAATGTCTCAATGGACTTAAAACACCCATATGTATACGTGATGGACTTAAACTCCCAATCGTAGCAACACTCATAAGGTGACAATAAGGGTTGGCCCAAAGATATTTGAGTCAAATAAAGGATGGTATGAGAAAGGATACTGAGTCCACCACTTCTTCAATAATAATGTCTCATCCAAAGAGACACAATAGTTGCAGCTTGGGCCCATATAACATGAACCAAAATAATAAAATCCTTGTAAAATGACCCATGAAATAATCCAATGCAAGTATTTGTACCAAATAATATGCTGTCAATACTTCAAAATAATAATCCAGTCAGAGAAAAAATAGCGAGTCATGCCAAGTCAAATAGTAGACCAATATAGTCGAGTCATGGTAGAAATATGTATAAAACTTGGCTCCTGGACACATATACTGAGGAAAAAAATAAGCTGGTCATGTCAGGTTGACCCCGATCGGGTTGACTCAGTCCGAGTTGGTTTGACTGGCTTTGTTAACCCAGCAGAACAGAGCCGGTTCGCTTGATAGAACAAACGAGCCGATTAAGTGTTTCCTAACTTAGGGAAATATATAATTCTTCAACAATCGTCGTCTTCCTCATGGCGCCGAACAGAGACGGAGACTAGAGACAACAACCTAGTCGATTATTTCCCGAAGATAATAAATCATGGGTATTAGCAAAAGTTTTTGGTGGAGGGAATAATCCAGTGAACTAAAGATCTTCAACAGATAAATCAGATCAGCAATTTTTGAGGGTAAAAGATCCGTCAGAATAACTAGGAAGAAACATCAGGTAGCTCGACGATAATTCGGCAGGATCATTGGCCGTTGTCTTCGTCGGTGCCGAATAGAGCGAGAGAGAATTAAATATATGGAGATCGTCTTCGGATGGCGACTCTCCAAATAGAAACACAAAATAAATTTCGAAGATAGATGGCAACTGTGTTTGTCTAGGAATGGCAATTTTCTAGTTCAACGAAGATACAAGATTAATGGAACCAGAGACAGAAATTTTTCGCAATAGTGCAGAATATTTTAAGACAAAAATCAATACAGAGACAACAAAAAGATTATCATATTTCCATGCTCACCACATAGAGACTTCTGCTATTAGTGACGAGATAAGATTGAGCAGAGACAATCACAGAGATCTCGAAGAAACAATAGATGAATCAATCAGCCAAAAATAGCAATGGAGCTCTTGTTTAATGCAACAATAACTTGAGCACTTCCAAAAATAAACTAATACGACTGAGACAATTTCGGATTGTAAATAGCAAGAGAGCAACACTCGACGACTTCCTCACCGTAAGAAGTCATCATCTTCAGCACAAATAATGTTTCTGGTTTTTTCAGTGAGCACGTCTTTGGTAGATAAGGAAGATAAGATGGCCTCAATTTGACTAGAGTAATGGTAGAGTAATGTTGGGCAGCAGCAGAACCAGCAGGGCAATCGGCTTTGGTTGGAAAATCAGACAGTGCCGACAGCTTCAGGAATGACTGGTATAGGGACTGAAAAGAAAAGAGAGGAAAAAAATATACAAACCTAAATTGATAGAGATAATAGATCAGAAAAATGATCACATTACCTCTTTGATATCATTTTAACTGGTAGTGATTCCAAGGGGATCCTAGAAACAAAAGAAAAAATATGTGCTGAATCCAAGACTACTCAAATATTTTATGGGTATTGAAGTATTACAATTCATACATGGGATTGTGTTATCCCAAAGAAAGTATACCCTTGATCTACTGGAGGAGACATGAATGCTGGGATGCAAACCAGTAGTGCTATGGACTCCATAGCATCACGAGTTATCCACAGGCATAGGAATTAAATTATGTCAACTTACTTTTAATGTAATTCCATTTGGTTTGGTTTGGTTTGGTTTAGATGTAATATGGCATGAACCAAGTGACCCATGGGTCTAATTTGTATTTCCGTCCTCAACCCTATTTATGGGGACGTCAAGGTGAAGGAAAGTAAGTATTGAGAAAATTAGAATTAAACAGGTCAGATTCTCCCTCAGAGGTCTAGGTCGGATTCTCCCTCTGAGGTCCAGGTCGAGCTTCCTTCGAAGCTCAATCATTCCATTCCTATTTCCATCATTCCATGTTCAAGAAACAAGAATCCTCTTCCAGCGTCAAGATTCAATATGGAGGGAAGAGAGGAAAGAAGGGTGACTCGATCCATGGCTCAGGAAGAACCTAACATCTTGGTATTAGATAGGTCCACCCCTGGGGATTCCTCTTCCCCTGAGGATTTGAGGCAATTAGTGGAAGATAATCGCCAGACGACAGATGTTCAAGCTCAATCCCTAGAAGAAGTGCGTCAGACCACATCTGACCTACATGAGGTCATCAAATCCATGGATGCCGCCATCCAAGCCCTCCTCCGGTGACAAGATGACAGTGGTATACGAGTACTCTCAATTGGCTGACCACCATCACTACCAGCCACCACCTCCTCCACCACCACCAATGCGCCATAACAATCCCCATCTGGGGCCTGCCGCTCAGGGACCAAATAAGGTTCCCAAGTATTTAAAACTCGATTTTCCTACATATGATGGGTCTAAGGACCCCTTGATTTGGTTAACCAAGTGTGATCAATTCTTCTATCATCAAAAAAACCTGCCGATGAGAAGGTTTATTTGGCCGCCTACCACATGCTCGATGAAGTGCTCCTATGGTACCACCAATTCCGAAATGACCAATTGGTTTAGGGTTGGGCAACCTTTAGACATGCATGATGAGGTTTGGTCCTCTAACTAGTAGCAATCCATTGGGTGAATTAATCAATTATAAGTAGCTTGGATCACTTGAGGTGTATCAAAAGACCTTCCAGGAACGTTTGGCCCACGCTAATGAGTTTGTCAGTCACACCCAGTATGTTCACATCTTTACTGCTGGTTTGACAGAAGCTCTGCGACTGGAAGTTGAATTACATGGTCCTACAGATTTGGACCACGCTATGAATTTAGCCAGGTCAATTGAGCATAAGCAGCGTGTTCTGAAGGATTCACTGGTCAGAAAACCAGCTTGGCCAGGAAGGCACAATGCCACTGCGCCAACACCATATTATGGGCCTCCACGTTCTAGAGCCAATGCAGCACCGCGCCCAGATAGTTCTAACTCTACTCCACCAGCTCCTTACTTCAAAAAAATTGAGCAGACAAGAAATGGATCAGAGAAATGCCAAGGGCATTTTTTTTAACTATGATGAACAGTATGTCCAGGGTCACCTATGCAAAAGATTATTCAGTATATGCCTGTGGGAGGATGGTGAGGACATACTACCAGAGGAGGAGATTGTGGAGACAGACCAAGAGGGTCCAGAGATTTCACTTCATGCCATGACTGGTTTGCGTAGTTCTAATACCATGCAAGTTAAAGCCCAACTACATCATCTACACTTACTTGCTTTAGTTGACTCTGACCCTACACATAATTTCAGCAGTCAGCCAGCGGCTGAACAACTTGGGTTAGTCATCCAGCAACAGACATGCCTTTCTGTCTCAGTAGCCATTGGGGCTAAACTTACCAGTGTGGGCATCTCTCTAGCCACACACTTTGATATTGAGGGACACACATTTATTGCAGATTTCCTGGTGATCCCACTGTCCGGATTTGATTTGGTACTAGGAATTAAATGGCTACAACTGTTGGGGCCTATTTTATGGGATTTTTAGGCTCTGACCATGACCTTCACCGAGGACCACCATCAGATTACATTGCATGACACCCAGGCACTGGTGCCCTGCGCCCTTCAGGCTGTTCAGGTCCATAACACCGAAAACTATAAGTTATCTCAATTACTTACAGACTTTGAGGATATCTTTTAGAAACCTACTACTCTACCGCCTATTAGGCACTGTGATCACCGCATCCGTTTGAAAACGGGCACTAAACCTGTAGTGGTGTGTCCTTATCGTTACCCCCACTTACAGAAGGATGAGATTGAAAGGAAGTGCCAAAATATGCTCGCCCAGGGTATTATTCAGCCAAGTAGGTCTCCTTTTTCCTCCCCGGTAGTACTGGTCCGCAAGCATGATAAGTCATGGAGGTTTTGTGTGGATTACAGGCAACTCAATGCGCACACCATTAAAAGCAAATTTCCCATACCAGTGGTGGACGAGTTGCTAGATGAGTTACATGGTGCTACTATATTTACCAAGCTAGATTTGAAGTCTGACTATCATCAAATCCGCGTTCATCCATCAGATGTGGAGAAAACTGTATTCCACACGCACCACAGGCATTTCGAGTTCCTTGTGATGCCATTTGGTCTCTCAAACGTGTCTTCCACATTCCAAACCCTCATGAATGAGGTATTTCCCTCTCTCTTGAGGAAATACGTTTTGGTATTTTTTGATGATATTTTGGTATATAGCAACAGTTGGGAAGAACATCTTTAGCACCTTCACCAGGTATTTACTTTTAACAGTTCACATCATTTGGTTTTAAATCAGTCCAAATGTTCTATGGATACTTCAGAAGTGGCATACTTGGGCCACGTTATTTCAGCAGTTGGAGCGAAGGTAGACCAGAGTAAGATACATGCTGTCATAGATTGGCCTCCTCCCACCTCCATTACAGCATTAAGGGGATTTTTTAGCCTAGCTGGGTATTATAGGAAATTTATTCACAACTATGGCTAGATTGTAGCACCGCTCAACAACCTACTCAAGAAAAATGCCTTTAACTGGTCCAAGACAGCGAGTCATTCTTTTTAGCAGTTGAATGAGGCCTTATCATCCGCACCGGTTTTGTAGCTACCGGACTTTGATGAGTCATTTGTGGTGGAATGTGATGCTTCAGGGGGTGGTATTGGTGCAATGTTACACCAACAAGGACACCCGATCACTTATTTTAGCCGCCAACTTGGCCAACACCACCACAAGTTAGAAGCTTATGAGAGGGAACTGATCGATTTAGCTAAAACAATACAACATTGGCGGCCTTATCTCTGGGGATGCCCATTTCTGATTCGCACTGGTCATTGAAGCCTCAAGTATCTGCTCGAGCAACGCCTCACTACCTCACCGCAACAGCATTGGTTAGGTAAACTTATGGGGTTTGACTTTACAGTGGAGTATAAACCTGAGAGTTTGAATGTGGGGGCTGATGCTTTATCTCGCCAGGACATTATAGAGCCACAATTACATGCCATCAATCAGCCCAGAGCTCTCTTGTTGGATTCTATTCGGGAAGAGACACAACAGTATCAGGAAATTATTGCTTTATATCAAGAGATCCAATTGGGGAGATCGGAAAAACATTGGAGGGTTCAGGATAGGCTGGTCCTCTTCAAAAACCAGATCTTTCTACACCACACGTCACCACTTATTCACAACATTTTAGCCTCCTTCCATGACAGTGCACATGAGGACTGACAAAAAACATATTTTCGGATAAGTCGGGAATTTTATTGGAGGGGTATGAAGCGCAGGATAGCCGATTATATGGCGGCTTGTAAGATTTGTCAACACAATAAAGCTGAATCATTAAGTCCAGCTGGGTTGCTCCAACCACTTCAGCTATCGTGACAAGTTTGGTCAGATATTTCAATGGACTTCATAGATGGCCTTTCCTCATCTTCTGACAAATCCATTATCTTTGTAGTGGTTGATCGTTTCTCCAAGTATGGCCATTTCATACCTCTAGCGCATCCTTACACTGCAGCTCATGTAGCTCAGCTCTTTATGGATAATATTGTCCGCTTACATGGGATGCCTACTTCCATTACCAGTGACAAAGATGCCATCTTTACCACTAAATTCTGGAAAGAACTATTCAAGCTGTAGGGCACAACGTTAGCATTCTCTTCCGCCTACCATCCGCAAACTGATGGTCAGATAGAGGTCGTCCATCGGACAATTGAGATGTATCTTCGTTGTTTCGTGGGGGACTCACCTAAACGATGGGTTAAGTGGCTCGCCTAGGCTGAATTCTGTTAAAACACCTCCTACCACAGCGCACTCGGAACTACCCCATTCAAGGTAGTATATGGTAGAGATCCGCCTAGCCTTTTATCATATGAACCAGGTGCCTCCAAGGTGGCGACTTTGGACCAAGCATTAGCAGAAAGAGACACCTTGATCACTGAGGTGCACACTCATCTCCAGGAGGCCCAACATACTATGAAGTTTTATTATGACAAGAAGCACCGGGAAGTCTTCTTTTCTCCAGGAGATTATGTATGGCTGCGTCTCCAACACTATAGGCAGCTGTCATTGACAGCCTCCAAATGCCATAAGCTCTCTCTGAAGTATTATGGTCCCTTTCAGGTAATGGACCGCATTGGTACAGTTGCCTACCACTTGCAGCTTCTGCCAGAGGCCAGGATTCACAATGTGTTTCACGTCTCCCAACTGAAGGCCTTCCAAGGTGACTCTCCCTTGCTGCACACCCCTCTGCCTCCACTACATGAGTGACGTGTTCTTTCTACTCCAGCACAGGTGTTACAAGCTCGCCACATTCAGGGTGATTGGGAAATCCTAGTGCAATGGGCTGATGCTGATCCTAGTGACATGACATGGGAGCCATTAGCCGCGTTCTGAACCCTCTACCCCTACTTCGATCTTGAGGCCAAGCTCTTTCTCTAGGAGGGGGGTCATGTTATGGACTCCATAGCATCACGAGTTATCCACAGGCATAGGAATTAAATTATGTCAATTAACTTTTAATGTAATTCCATTTGGTTTGGTTTGGTTTAGTTTGGTTTAGATGTAATATGGCATGAACCAAGTGACCCATGGGTCTAATTTGTATTTCCATCCTCAACCCTATTTATGGAGACGTCAAGGTGAAGGAAAGTAAGTATTGAGAAAATTAGAATTAAACAGGTCAGATTCTCCCTCAGAGGTCTAGGTCAGATTCTCCCTCTGAGGTCCAGGTTGAGCTTCCTTCAAAGCTCAATCATTCCATTCCTATTTCCATCATTCCATGTTCAAGAAACAAGAATTCTCTTCCAGCATCAAGATTCAATATGGAGGGAAGAGAGGAAAGAAGGGTGACTCGATCCATGGCTCGGGAAGAACCTAACAAGTAGACACTCCTATGGACTCAAATACAAAGTTATGTGCGGGTACTAGAGAAGATGTAGATATTGGGAAATATCAGAGACTAGTGGGAAGACTTATTTACCTGTGTGTAACACAACCAAATATATCATATGCAGTAATTGTGGTGAGTCAATACATGCACAAACCACAAATTAGTTATTGGCAAGCACTTGAAAGGATATTACAATATATGAAAGGAGCTATAGGAAGAGGGATTCTCTATAAAAATCTTGGTCACTTCAACATCAAAGATTGGGCCGGAACCCCGTATGATAGGAAATCTACTTCGGGATTTTGTATGATGGTTGGAGGGAATTTGGTTACATGGAAAAGCATGATACAAAATGTAGTAGCGCGGTCTAGTGCAGAAGAAAAATACAGAGCCATGGCACACACTATTAGTGAACTCCTATGGATAAGATCTCTTCTCACTGAATTGAGATTCTACAAAGAAGCTTTGATGGATCTATATTGTGATAATCAAGCAACAATACATATTACATCAAATCCAGTCTTCCATGAAAGAACAAAGCATATTGAAGTGGACTGCCATTTTATACGAGAAAAGTTCCAAGCAGGTCTTTTATCTCTAAAACATATATCATCACAAATTCAAGTTACAAATATTCTCACCAAGTCGGTCACTCACAAGATTATGTCTACTATCTGCACAAGCTGTTCATCTATGATGTTTTCTCACCCCTAGCTTGAGGGGGAGTGTTACAATGTGGGACCCACCATGGTGCTCAAGCTGGTGGGACCCACTATGAGGACGTGGGATGCCAAGAAGAGTCCTCACCCAAGCTAGCAAGAGTTAAGAAGATAAGAAGCACAAGCTAAAATGAGTTTGAAGATTTGAAGATCAAGTAAAACCCACAAAGATACCATGAGTTGGAAGATCATGTGGGACCCATAAGGATAAGGCCACTAGTTGGACCACTCCCTTATGTCCACGTTCTTGAAGAAGAGTTATAGTTCAACTTATATTATAACTCTATTAGATTGTGTTATCCTTTCATGATAGACTTATCTTCGAGAGTTAGAGTTGGAATGTAATTAGGAGATTTAAAGGTTAATTATATAAGGATTTTATCACTTCCTCTACTATAAATAGAGGTGTTGTAATTTGGAATTAATCAAGTTCTACAATTCTCTCTTGAGTAAATCTCTCTCTTTGCTTGGGGAACACCTTTTTCCTCTTCTCTTCTTCTCTCTACCTGAGAGCCTTCTTCCTTTTTTCTCCTTTTTCTGTCTCTCTTCCCTTGGTCGAAATATTGGAAAAGGGATCCTAAATTCAACAGGTTTGTAGACACATGAACCTTGGTTAATGATGCCTTTACTACTACAAAATGATTGGAAATCTGCTAAAAAATATTCCTTGGTATTATCTAATCAAAGGATCTTCAAGGTAGTGTTAAACTGAGTAGACCCCATTGCTCAAAAAGACTTAAAGAGGGGTAAGACCTCCGATCTTTCTTTTAACAAGAACAACCATATAACCCGAGAGAAATCACCAACAAAAGTTTCAAAGTACTGGGAATAGGAAACATTAGAGATGTTCATGGGTCCCCACACATCAGTATGAACTAAGGAAAATGGAGCAACACCTTTGATTTCACCTTGAGAATAATAAGTAGTATGCTAGTGTTTACTTGACAATCTTCACATTTCAGACTGGAATCTGTTTGAGAGACTATAGGGATGAATGGCCTCATCTATTGTGTCACTAAAGACCCATATGTTGAGTACTAGATGTGGTTGTGAGTGTTGGTGAATCAAGATAATAGTGCCCCCCTTGTTCATGACGTCCACCAATAATTTGTTTTGTCTTAAGATCCTAAAGAACACACGAAGTAGGGAAAAAAGTAATAGAATAGTTAAATTTCTATGTTAGTTGATTGACGGATAAAATATTTAAGGGAAACTTGAAATAAAAAGGGCATCTTACAAATGAAGAGTAGGTGTAGCAATTGAGGAGCCCATCTCACATACCTTGTGTTGAATTTATGGAAAAGATAAATACTTAATTGACTTGTTTAACTTATTATAATCAGAGTACATGTACCTCTATTTATAATAGAGGAAGGTCATAGAGTCCAATTATAATAAAAGTACCTTTGTCCCAATTATACCCAAACTTTAACACTTAAAAGATAAGTCCTAACATAATTAAATAACTCAATATAGATAAAAGGCAAACATAACTCAAACTAGAACTCTTCTTGGACGTGACCATAAGATAAAGATGCCTTTGTGAGCCCTTCTTGATCTTCCAACTTATGTGATAAATATGCCAGCTCATGGTAATCATGGTGGGTCCTACTTTTTATGGGCTTGGGCCCATCTTGTGGGCCTTCCTTGGTCTTGTGGCCCTGTTAGGTTCTTCCCTTGCCATGGATCGAGTCACCCTTCTTTCCTCTCTTCCCTCCATGGATGATCTTGATGTTGGAAGAGAATTCTTGTTTCTTGAACGAGTAATGGTGGAACTCAATTAGAACGAAGGAGCTTTGGAGGAAGCTCAACCTTGGACCTCAAAGGGAGAAATCCGACCTAGACCTCTGAGGGAGAATCTGACCTGTAAAATATAATTTTCACAATACTTGCCTCTCTTCTCCTTCACGTCCCCCTAAATAGGGTTGAGGACGAAAATACAAAGATGACCCATAGGTCAAGTCGTTCACGCCACATTACACTGAACCAACCCAAAGTAAACCAAACCAAATAAAGTAAACCAAATCGAATTGAAATTACATGAAAAGTAAATTGACATAATTTAATTCCTATGCCTATGGATAACTCGTGATGCTATGGAGTCCACAACATCACCCCCCCCCCCCCCCCCCCCCCCCCCCCCCCCCCCCTCCTGGAGAAAGAGCTTGTCCTCAAGCCCAAAGTATGGGTAGAGGGTGCGAAACGCCGCTAATGGCTCCCATGTCGTGTCACTGGGGTCAGCATCTGCCCATTGCACTAAGATCTCCCAATCACCCTGAATACGGTGAGTTTGTAATACCTGTGCCGGGGTAGAAAGTACACGTCCCTCATGGAGTGGGGGTAGCGGGGTGTGCAGCAAAGGCGAATCACCTTGGAAGACCTTTAATTGTGAGACATGAAAGACATTGTGAATTCTGGCCTCTGGCGGAAGCTGCAATCTGTAGGCCACTGTCCCAATGCGGTCCATCACCTGATAGGGACCATAATATTTAGGAGAGAGCTTGTCACGTTTGGAGGCTGTCAACGACAGCTGCCTGTAGTGTTGGAGACGCAACCAAACATAATCTCCAGGAGAAAAGAAGACTTCCCGGTGCTTCTTGTCATAATATTTTTTCATAGAATGTTGTGCCTCCTATAGATGAGTGTGCACCTCAGTGATGAATGTGTCTCTTTCAGCTAATGCTTGGTCCAAAGTGGCGACTTTAGAGGCCCCTAGTTCATAGGCTAAAAGACAGGGAGGTTCTCTACCAAATACCACCTTGAATGGGGTTGTGCCAAGTGCGCTGTGGTAGGAGGTGTTGTAATAGAACTCAGCCCAGGCGAGCCACTTAACCCACCTCTTAGGTGAGTCCCCCACGAAACAGTGGAGATACATTTCAATGGTTCTGTTGACGACCTCTGTCTAACCATCAGTCTGCGGATGGTAGGCTGAAGAAAAGGCTAACTTTGTGCCCTGTAATTTGAAGAGTTCTTTCCAGAAGGTACTTGTAAAGATTGCATCCCTATCACTGGTAATTGAATTAGGCATCCCATGTAAGCGGACAATGTTATCCATAAAAAGTTGAGCGACTTGAGTTGTAGTGTAAGGATGCGCCAGAGGAATGAAATACCCATACTTAGAGAAACGATCCACCACTACAAGGATAACAGATTTACCCGACGAAGAGGGAAGTCCATCTATGAAATCCATAGAAATATCAGACCAGACCTGTGACGGAAGCTGAAGTGGTTGGAGCAACCCAGTTGGACTTAATGTTTCAGCTTTATTCCGTTGACAAGTCTGACAAGCCGCCACATAATCAGCTATACTGCGCTTCATGCCCCTCCAATAAAATTTCCTACTGATCCGGAAATATATTTTCTGTCAGCCCTCATGTGTACTATCATGGAAGGAGGCTAAAATGTTGTTAATCAGAGGGGATGTGTGGAGTAGAAAAATTCTGTTTTTGTAGAGGACGAGATTGTCCTGAACCTTCCAATGGTTTGCCGTTGTCCCCTGCTGGATGTCCTGGCATAAGGAGATAATATCCGGGTACTGTTGTGCCTCTTCCCGTATAGAATCCAACAAGAGAGCTCTGGGCTGACTGATGGCCTTTAATTGCGGCTCTAGAACCTCCTGACGAGATAATGCATCAGTCCCTACATTCAAACTTCCCGGCTTATACTCGACAAAAAAGTCAAACCCCATAAGCTTACTTAACCAATGCTGTTGTGGTGAAGTAGTGAGACACTGCTCAAGAAGATACTTGAGGCTGCAATGATCAATGCGAATAAAAAAAGAACGTCCCCATAGATAAGGGCGCCAATGATGTATAGCTTTCGCCAATCCGATCAATTCCCTCTCATAAGCTGCCAACTTGTGGTGGTGTTGGCCCAGTTGATGGCTAAAATAAGCAATCGGGTGGCCCTGTTGGTGCAACACTGCGCCAATACCGCTCCCGAAGCATCACATTCCAGTACAAATGACTCCTCAAAGTCGGGTAGGTGAAAAATTGGGGCTGATGATAAGGCATTTTTCAATTGTTGAAAGGAATGAGTTGCTGTCTCTGACCAGGTAAAAACATTTTTCTTGAGGAGATTGTTGAGCGGAGCTGCAAGCTGGCCATAGCTACGAATAAATTTTCTATAATATCCAGTTAGGCCCAAAAATCCTCTTAAGGTTGTAATAGATGTAGGAATAGGCCAATCTGTGACCACCTGTATCTTACTCTGGTCTACCTTCACCCCCGCTGCTGAAATAACGTGGCCCAAGTATGCCACTTCCGATGTGCCCATAGAACATTTTGACTGATTTAAAACCAAATGATGTGAACGTATAAGAGAAAATACCTAGTGAAGGTGTTGAAGATGTTCTTCCCAGCTGTTGCTATAGACCAAAATATCGTCAAAAAATACCAATACATATTTTCTCAAGAGAGAGGAAAATACCTCATTCATGAGAGCCTAGAAAGTGGAAGGCGCATTTGATAGACCAAATAGCATGACGAGGAATTCAAAATGGCCGTGATGCATGCGAAACGCTGTTTTCTCCACAAATGATGAATGAACTTGGATTTGATGATAGCCAGATTTCAAATCTAGTTTAGTAAAAATAGTAGTTCCATGTAGCTCGTCTAACAGCTCGTCCACCACTGGAATAGGAAATTTATCTTTAATCGTATGGGTATTGAGTTGTCGGTAATCCACACAGAACCCCCATGACTTATCATGCTTACGGACTAGTAATACTGGTGAAGAAAAGGGAGACCTGCTGGGCTGAATAATACCCTGTGCTAACATCTGCTGGCACTGCCTTTCAATCTCATCCTTCTGTAAGTGAGGGTAACGATACGGACGCACCACTACTGGCTCGGTACCCATTTTCCAACGGATACGGTGATCACAGTGCCAAGTGGCGGTAAGGCAGTAGGGTCTTGAAAGATATCTTCAAATTTTGTAAGTAAGTGAGATAACTTACATGTGTTTGTGGACTGGACCTGGGCAGCCTGTAGTGCACAGGTGAGTGGTGCTTGTGTGCCATGCAATATAATCTGATGTTGGTCCTCTATAAAAGACATGGTCAAGGCTTGGAAATCCCATAGTATTGGTCCCAACAATTGTAGCCATTTAATTCCTAGCACCAAATCGAATCCTGATAGTGGAATCACCAGAAAATCTGTAACAAATGCATATCCCTCAATATCAAAGTGTGTAGCTGGAGATATACCTACACTAGTAATTTTAGCCCCATTGGCTACTGATACAGAAAGACCAGTTTGTTGCTGTACTACTAACCCAAGTTGTTCTGCCGCCTGCTGACTGATGAAATTATGTGTACTGCAAGAGTCAACTAAAGCCAGTAACTGTAAATGATGTAATTGAGCTTTAACCTACATTGTGCTTGAACTGCGTAGACCAGTCATAGCATGAAGGGAAATCTCTGGACCTTCTTGGTCAGTTTCCACAATTTCCTCCTCTGGTTGTATTTCTTCTCCATCCTCCCACATGCATATACTGAATAATCGTTTGCAGTGGTGTCCAATGACATACTGTTCATCATAGTTAAAACATAGGCCCTCGGCCTTTCTCTGGTCCATTTCCTGTCTAGTAAGTTTTTTGAAGTAAGGAGCAGGTGGAGCCGAATTAGAGATGTCTGGGCGTGGGGCTGCACTATCTCTAAATCTTGGAGGTCCATAGGAAGGGTTTGGCGCTGAGGCATTGTGCCTCCCTAGTCAAGCTAGTTTTCGGACCAGTGACTCCTTTAGAACACATTGCTTGTGCTCAATTGCCCTGGCTAAATTCATAGCGTGGTCTAAATCTGTAGGAGCATGTAATTGAACTTCTAATCGCAGAGCTTCTGTCAAACCAGCAGTAAAAATATGAACATACTGTGTGTGGCTAACAAACTGGTTTGCTCGGGCTAACCTTTCCTGGAAGGTCTTTTGGTACACCTCTAGTGTTCCAGTTTGTTTGTAATTGATTAATTCTCCCAATGGATTGCTACTAGCTGGAGGACCAAATCTCATCATGCAAGACTGTCTAAAAGTTGCCCAATCCTGAACCACTTGGTCATTTCGGAATTGGTGGTACCATAGAAGCGCTTCATCGAGCATGTGGTAGGCGGTCAAATACACTTTCTCATCCGCATGTGTTTTTTGATGATAAAAGAACTGATCACACTTGGCTAACCAAATCAAAGGGTCCTTAGACCCATCATACGTACGAAAGTCAAGTTTTAAATACCTGGGCACAGTGTTTGGTCCTTGAACGGCAGGCCCCAGATGGGGATGGTGTTGACGCATTGGTGGTTGTGGGGGAGGTGGTGGTGGAATTGATGGTGGTCGGCCGGTGGAGAGTAGGCAGCTGGTGGTTGGGCTCGTGTATCATGGTCCTCTTGTCGCCGGAGGAGAGCTTGGATGGCAGCATCCATTGATTTTATTGCCTCACGCAAATTAGAGGTTGTTTGACGCACCTCTTCCAGGGCATGAGCTTGGTTATCTGTCCTCTGCCTAGTATCTTCTACTAACTGTCTCAAATCGTCAGGGGAAGAGGAATCCCCAAGGGTGGACCTATCTGATACCAAGATGTTAGGTTCTTCCCTTGCCATGGATCGAGTCACCCTTCTTTCCTCTCTTCCCTCCATGGATGATCTTGACGTTAGAAGAGAATTCTTATTTCTTGAATGAGTAATGGTGGAACTCAATTAGAACGAAGGAGCTTTGGAGGAAGCTCAACCTTGGACCTCATAGGAAGAAATCCGACCTAAACCTCTGAGGGAGAATCTGACCTGTAAAATATAATTTTTCACGTCCCCCTAAATAGAGTTGATGACGAAAATACAAAGATGACCCATAGGTCAAGTGGTTCAAGCCACATTACACTAAACCAACCCAAAGTAAACCAAACCAAATAAAGTAAACCAAACCGAATTGAAATTACATGAAAAGTAAATTGACATAATTTAATTCCTATGCCTATGGATAACTCGTGATGCTATGGAGTCCATAATAGGCCCATCTTATAATACTTTTAGATATGTGAGCCTTCCTTGGTCGTGTGGGCTTGGGCCTATCTTCCAACACCTTGGTTTGAGATCCATCTACTATAGAAACAAACTTGTCAGCCAAGAAAGGAGATATAGAACTCAAGAGGGTATCATTACCAGTCAAGTGCTCAGAGGTCCTAGAGTCAATAATCCAAGATGGAGAAGTAGCTGAAAATATACCTGGTCTAGTAGCAACAATAGGAGAAACCTTGTTTAGGGAGGCCTAGTTGCTGGTAGTAGTCATCATATGCTTTATCTTTTGATGTAGTTCAATATCTTCTGTAGAGATGGTCTTCTTGCCTTTAGGGTTTTTAGGAGCCATCATAGAGTTGAATTCTCGAACGAACTGAACCCTTAAATTTTTTTTATATCAATCAATACCTAACCGAGGGTAATCAATCGAGGACTAATTTCTCAATCAAATAGACACTTACAGTTTTGGTAAAGAGCTAGTAGTACATATCATAGTTGTTATATAGCAGCAAATATCAAGGAAATAATAAAGGTCCTTAAGTGTAACAAGGACACATGAAATAATTTTCAGTAAGCCCAACAGTAAATAAGGGGGATGACACTAAGTAAGACACTGTAACTTAGTAAGAAGCAACTAATAATAATTTGAACCGAGTGTTTGTCGATCTTCTAAAAAAAATCTGTACTCAATGCTGATGGGTCCAAGAGTTGTTGCAAGGATTCTGAAAACTAGAGAAGGAGACAAGGTGTCTAGCTGCTATTCTTGTAATCAAGCACTCGAGTCAAGATACAAAATCTGTTGCTACTCAATGGCTACTGTAATTATCTCTCAAAAGGAAATCAAAGAGAAAGTAAGCTCTGAAACTGAGCCACTTTGTTAGAGTTAATCTATAATGGATCCCATTTAAATCAAGAAATGTTTCTAAAAATAATGATGAGAAGGAAGGTAACTTTCTATCTTGAGAATTCTGATTGAAGCAAGATAACTTTAGATCTTGGAACTTGCTTATTTCAAAACTGCAATCATGGAAGATCAAACCGACAATAAAAATATATTTTCTGAATTATTGTAAATGTTATGGTCCCGGGTCATGGATCGAGTAACATGGCATGGGATTTGAGACTCCAACACTTAGGATTGAAGTACTGCCCTCGTCAAGGGTTATAGGTGAACTTTTCTCTTGAGCAGTGCTCGGCCAAGAGGAAAGTTCCCTCTTTGATAATGCTAACGAGTTGCTATGAAGGGTAGGAGACCCCAATAGCTATGCTAAACTCGCTAGAGAAAGATCTTCTCTTTTCTTGATCACGGCAAAGAGGGTTTGTGGCCCTCTTGATTTCTGCTCATGAAAGGAGTGCCAAACTTCTATCTTAATTAACTTTGAGCACAAGTATGTAAGAAAATTACCTCATTCTTACTGATGTGATCACCTCCCAAGTTGCACCAGGACTGCTCGTGAGATGAGGATGAAAATCCTCACTTTTATGCTCGGTAAGAAGGGTTTGATGCATCTCTAGCTTCTGTTGATGAGAAGGAGGAAAAACCCTCTATTTGGGCTCGAAAAAGGGACAAAAAGTCCCCCTCCCTTGCTCGGTATGGATCAATGGAGGATGGATGGATATGCAGGTTTTTGAGCAAAACCTATACCTCGAGATCCTCAAGGGAGATCTCTAACTGTAGAACTCATCAAGGTGAGTCCCAAGCCTGTTTTACCTAATTCTCAATACTTGCCTTTTCTCTATTTCATTACCCCTTAAAATAGGGTTGATGTCATAAGTGTTTTAGGGCTAAAAGAATTACAATATTGCCCCTACGACCATTCTCCTTACAAAATTCGAAATAAATCCTAGTTAAAGCAATATAATTATAACTAATGGACTCAGTGAGTTATTGCCTCCTTCATTGTATGACTCGGTGTGCTATTGAGTCCCCAACATCTGCCTCCCCTTGGAGAAAGAGCTTGTCCTCAAACTTAAAAGCTGGGTAGACCTGTTTGAAGATGTCCACGCGCTCCCATGTCGCCGTCTCTGGTTCAGTATCCGTCCACTAAACGAGAATCTCCCATTGGTCATTGATCAACCATGAGTGTAACACCGTGGCTGGTGTAAGAATATCTCCATTGTCAACCGGTGGGAGGAATGGAGTAGATGTAGGTGGAGACCCTGTATGTGGTTTCAAGAGGAAGACATGAAACACAATATGAAGCTTGGCCGTGGCTGGCAGTTGGAGTTGATAGGCGACTGGCCCCACATGCCAAAGAACGGGAAAAGGCCCAAAAAACTTGGGTGAGAGCTTATGTCATGGTGGTCTCGCAAGGGACTGCTGGCGGTATGGTTGGAGCCGTAACCACACATAATCCCCTACGTCGTAGGAGACCTCATGGTGGCCTTTGTTGTAGACATCTTTCATGCGAACTTGAGCTCTCCGTAGACGTTCTGTAATATTTTTTAACAGTAGATCGTGGTCCATGAGTGCCTGATCAATAGTGTCCATGCAATGTGGACCTTGGAGTATACAAGAGAAGGCGATGGGGATCCTGACCATATAGAACCCTGAAAGGAGTGGATTGCAATGCGGAGTGGAACGAAGTATTGTAATAGTACTCGCCCATGGTAGCCATTGAACCCATTGTCTCGGACGATCACCCACCAAGCACAGTGGATACATCTTGATGGTATGATTAACCACCTCGGTCTGACCATCTGTTTGTGGATGATATGCGAAGGAGAATTTCAATTTAGTACTACTCAAACGAAAGAGTTCCTGCCAAAAGGTGCTTGTGAAGACCGCATCTTGATCACTCACAATAGATTCTAGAATGCCATGTAAGTGGACAATCTGCTCGAGGAAAGTCTGTGTGACCCGTGTAGTTGTATAAGGATGAGCCAGTGGAATAAAATGTCTGTACTTGGAGAACCGATCTACCACCACCAAGAGTACTAATATGTCGGAGGACTGTGGAAGACCTTCAACAAAATCCATCGAAATATCGGCCCAAACAACTTAATGATCCAGTGCTACTGTGGCGACGTCGTCAGACGTTGTTCCAGTAGGAATTTAAGGCTATAGTGATCAGTGCGGATGAGAAATGCCCGGCCCCATAAATAAGGTCGTCAGTGTTGGGCTGCCTTGGCCAACCCAATCAATTCCCGTTCATATGCTGCCAGTTTGTGATGACGGACTGCCAACTGTATGCTAAAATACGCAGTAGGAAGTGTCTGCTACTATAAGACCACCCCAATGCCCCCACCAGAAGAGTCGCACTCAACCACAAATAATTCATCAAAATTAGGAAGTTGTAATATAGGGTTGGAGGCGAGAGCAGATTTAAGGGTTTCAAACGACTGTGTGGCCTCCTCATTCTAGAGAAAGGAATTCTTTTGGAGGAGACTGGTCAAGGGTGCTGCAAAGGGCCCATAATTCTGAATATATTTATGATAGTATCCCGCAAGACCCAAAAAACCACGTCAAGCTGAGCAAGACTGTGGCTGTGGCCAATCATGAATAACCCGAATCTTCTCGGGATCAACTGTGACCTCCTCATGGGAGATAATGTGACCAAGATAAGCCACATGTGAAGCCACAAAAGAACATTTGGATTGTTTTAAATAGTGCTTATGTGCTCATAACAATTCAAAAACAATCCTTAAATGCTCTAAATGCTCTTCTTTCAAACTTTCTATATATGAGAATATCATAAAAAAACACAAGAACAAATTTTCGAAGATAGGGGCTAAATACCTTATTCATTAGAGCTTCAAAAGTGGAGGGTCCATTTGATAACCCGAACGGCATGACGAAGAACTCAAAGTGGCCATGATGTATGCAAAATGTTGTCTTCTCAATATCGGAGGGGTGCATCCGGACCTGATGATATCCAGACCGTAGGTCCAGTTTAATAAATAGCCACGACCCATACAATCCATCCAAGAGCTCATCCACTACCGGAATCGAAAACTTATCTATCACTATTTGAGCATTCAACTCCTGGTCATCAACACAAAACCTCCATGTCCCATGATGTTTCTCACACGTAAGACGGATGAAGAGAACGGGGATCGACTGGGATGAATAAGGCCTTGTTGTAATATCTCCTGGCATTGTCTCTAGATCTCATCCTTCTGAAGGTGTGGGTATCGATACAGACACACTACCACCACCTCAGAATCTGGTTTTAAACAGATCATGTGGTCACAGTGCCTCAAGGGAGGCAATCCCGAAGGCTCATGGAAGAGGTCAGAGAACTCCTCTACCAGACCATCAATAGGGCTGTCAGGTGGTTCCTGTGTGTGGATGGTGTGGATGCAGTGGGCCCTGTCCACCTGACAGTCTTGCAAGAGCACTTGACTTCCGGCCAAAACAAAGCTCATAGTTAAAGCCAAAAAGTTCCACAGAATGGGCCCCAATGTTTGCAACCCTTTAATGCCTAACACCATATCAAAGCCAGCCAAGGGAATGATAGAAAATTCAGCATTAAATAAAGTCGAGCCAATGGAAAAAGTTACCGCCTTACTGATCCCATAGCTAGGGACTTTCTCCCCATTGGCCACTGATACGGTGGCTGTTGAATGAGGGAGGATATGTAACTCAAGATGTTGTGCGACTATTAAACTCAAAAAATTGTGTGTACTACTCGAATCCACTAGTCCCACCAATTCCTGGTCGAGGACTTGAGCTCTGACTTGCATCATTTTGGCAGATTTCTGCCCAGTAATAGCGTGCAAGGAAATCGTCGGTGGTTCCTCCTCAATAATATCATTTGTCTCCTCTGGATCATCTGATTCCTCCACCTCGAGCCAAAACAACCTTTTACATTGGTGGCCCACCCGGTACTATTCATCACAGTTGTAGCATAGATTCTTGGACCTCCGTTCGGCCATCTCCGCACTTGTTATTTTTTTATAAATTGCGGTGGGGAATTACTAGGGCGTGTATCGGCTACTGGAGCCGTATTCAGATTGATGCATCCTCCATTGATTCATACCAAGCAAGGGAGGGATACTTTATGTCCCTTTTTCAAGCCCAAAGAGAGGGTTCTTCCTCCTTCTCGTCAACGTGGTATTAGAACAGGGTAACATGGGGGATACATTCGGCAATGAAGAACTTCAAACCAGGATGCAAAAGATAGAGGATAGCATGGAGGCACCACAACCATAGCTCGAAAAAGTTTGTGGTTTGGAAGTAGAGATGAAGCAAGCCAGAGACTAGATGAGGCAAGTCATTAGCAGGTTAGCTGAGATGAGGGCAGAAAGGCAGCAGAGCCTAAAGACGAGGGAGGTGATTCAACTGTATAACAGGAGAGGGGAGCAGTGGCCTAGATGCACTACTGTCCAAGGACCACAAAATGGAGGCACAAAACCAAGGTACACAAAGTTAGATTTTCCTACTTATAATGGCTCAGTGGATCCCTTAATTTGGTTGCATAGATGTGATAATTTTTTTTTTTAAATCAAGGGACTGCTGAATAGGATAAGGTGCAACTAGCCTCTTTCCATATGTTAGATGAAGCCCAGTTTTGGGTTCACTAGGTGGAAAAAGAGAGACCAGGGCTGGATTGGGGTGAATTTAAAAATTTATGCACAATCAGATTTGGCCCTCCCGCCCACAACAACCCCCTGGGTAATTTAGTCCTATTGAGACAAACTGACTTGATTGAACAGTATCAAAAACAGTTCCAAGAAAATTTGGCTCGTGCTGGTGGGTTGGTACGGGTCGGCCAGCAGGTTTCATTATTCACAGCGGGTCTCACTGAATCTCTGAGGTTAGAGGTTGAACTCCTTTTCCCTTAGGATTTGGCTCGGGCAATGAATTTGGCCTGGGCAATGGAACAACGACAACGATTGCAGCAACGTAAGCCGGGTTGGCCAGGTGAAACGAACACATCCTCCACTTGGCAAGGGCGCCGCCATAATTCGTCTCCGGTGACAACCCCTGCATTATCTTCCTCTAGACACAATCCAAATACGGCTTCGGAATGTTGATTATGGAGATGTACTCCTTAATCCTTTTCAATGCAAACTTGGGGCTGGGTCGACTAACAGTCTCATTATTCACAATGGCTCTCACTGAATCTCTGAGGTTAGAGCTAGGTTGCCCCCTCCGGGATTCGAACGCGTGACGTGGGAGCCTGACATGATACCAAATATTGAGCACCTAGCCAATACTACCCAAAAGACCGGCCTGTTAGGAGCAGAAGGCATAGGTACTTAACACAGGACCACAACATCACACCCGTCCTTAAGATCCGACGACCATGACGGCTTAACACATAGCAACAAGGGACCTATCCTAACTGAGAAACCCTACATTCTGGGGTTCGCGATCACCCACGTTCATTGGGAATCGAACTCGGGATGTAGCGCTAGCTCTGACACCAAATGTTAAGCACCTAGCCAATACTACCCAAAAGACCGGCCTGTTAGGAGTGGAAGACATAGGTACTTAACCCAGGACCATAACAGTAAACTGCATATCCACGTCTAGGTAAGGTTCTGGATTCAGCACTCTAAAAGACTGATGCACCAAAGACAAGCAATAGACAAAATATAAACATGCAAGGGGGATCTTTCTGCTGCTGCCCTTCTCCTCTTGTTTATGACGCAAATTTCAGAGAGCAAGCCAGTGTTTGCTATTTTGTTTGACATAAACAAAATGGAGTAAATTAATCATCAACGCTCCAGCATTCCATGCACATCAATTCATCATATAAGGGGCCATTCTATTAGGAGAAATATCAGCATAACATCTAGAAGATTTCCACTCATAACTTGTAAGATCATGGAAAGACCACAACTTTTTCTCATGTATAAGGGTGATGTATCATGTAAGATAAATCCATAAAAAAATCATGGATAAAAGAGGCACAAACTGAGTACTCTTTCTTCTTTGGCTAACGTGACCATTGACTCTTCCGAAATTGATATCTCCCTCTAGAAAACTTAAATTGAGAATTGGTTGAATAGGTAACAAAATAGACTTACATATATTTATTTTGATATATAATTATTCTTATTATTTCTCTTTCTAGATGGCATAAAATTACTCAAAATTTAAAGTTTTCTGTTGTTGCTCGAACCTCTCTTGCAGTTTGACCTTTTCTGTTTTAAATAACGATTTCTCTTTGTAGAAAACTTTGATTGACAAATTTATTTTTGCATTGGAAATTAGACTCAAAGATAATTCCTTAAATATATAATTTTTAATATTAAAAAATCATTATGGAGGTGATAACTCCAAGAAAACAATGGGTTTTGGACTCTTGGGCTGCTGCTAATTCATCATAGCAACAAGTAATCCACCGAGCACAATAATGAGAATGAGATGGAACCCTAAAAATGTTGCTCTGATACCATGTTATTTTTATGAATCCATTACTAGAAGGTATCCAAGGTTGAAAGAACAAAGTGTAGAGGAAAGAAAGAGAAGAAGATAGGAGGAGAAGAGAGGAGGAGGAGAAGAGAGAAGGAAGGTGAGAGGACAACTGAAAAAGAAAGGAGAGGATGGCTGAGAGAGAGAGGAGAGGACGAGTGGGGGGAGAATTAGGGTCATGCAACTTATCCAAATCCTCCATCTTAAGCTTTATTTATAGAGGATATAACAAGTATACCCTTCACCCTAGTAGGAGTGAGAAAGAGATAAAAAACACAAGATAATTACAACAATAACACCCAAGCTTGTCGATATCTTATAACACCTTGATTTGATTCATCTTCTTCTTGTTCACACCTTTCTTTACAGTCTTCATCTTATTCTCATCTTGTCATACCCTTGGATATTCTGGCTGCATAAAACTCGATAAGCACAACACATGGAATTCTTCATTATTGGTTACTTCTTTTTCTACTTCTCCCCTTCAAGTTGAGGATCTCTTTGTTCTTTACCAAGAGACCCAGCTTGGACATCATAATGGTGAGAGAAGAAAAATCACTCCTAGTAGTACAATAAAGCTCCATACACCAATTAAAACGGTCATAGTCTAAAACACACTCCGCTCAATTTCAAAGATGGAAAAATAGTCCAACTTTAGGGCAACACAAAGAGACTACTCACTTTCTAAGGGTAGCTCATTCAAAAAACACCTCTTGGGTGAAGAATAAAAAGACCTGACTCTAATTGGATGATGGATACACTCCTATACTTTTTAGGTAGTGGGTCTAAAGGCATTAATCTAAAGTTATTTTTACAAAACACAAATTGAAACAACAATACTTTGAGGATTTTAGGTGTGAATAAAAGATAGTATCTCTCATAGTTTAAACAAAATGAGGCACACAATGCAAATCTTCATACTTCCAATTAAGGAGGCGCTTTTAGATCAATAGATGGATAAAAAATGACCAGGTATGACTCAAGAGGGAGATAAAAAAACACAATAAGAAAGTTTTGAGATAGAACATAATACTGGAAACTTTCTAAAAATAGACATCAAATAAAGCAATTACTTTTTAACACAACTTGACTAATTTAAAAATAAAATAAACAAGAGATAGTTCTGGAATAAGGGAGATTTAGGATACTTATTTTGAATCTAGAATTAGGAAACAAAACTTTTTAAATAAAAAATTTTCAAACTTTGTCAAAAATGAAACTAAACTCATAATGGAAAAGACTTAAGGAAACTAATGTAATGAGAGATCAAACAAAATAAACTTTTAATGAAGTAAAAATACTTAGGTTGGTAAAATCTTGACTTGATTTTGAAAACAAATAGGAAAGTGAACCAACATTAGCAACTCAAAAAGTGAAGCAAAAAATTTGGTTTAAATTTGGATCTTCACATGCAACAGGATACCAACATGACCTTTGATTATTCCAATGTGGGTATCTCTCTCTAGAAAGATCATATTGAGAAATGGTTTATTTTGTTAGAAAGTAGACTCACATAAATTTCTTTTTAATTATAATTCCTCATAAATATTGGTACAAACAGTTCAGGAATTTGAGGCTTTGATACCATGTTGATTTCTTGGGACAAGACATAAACACAAGAGACCTCAAGGGAAGGAGAGAAGAGATGAATTCTATCTCTTGGGAGAGAGGAGAGAAGGAACCAAGGGAGAGATGGAAAGGAAAAGAGAGTGAGGTGTATGGACGAATTTGAGCCAAGAGGAAGAGGCTTTCTTTTCCTACACGAAACTGTTTTGCTGCATCAGATGTTGATTTCTCTTTGAATAAAAATATGATTTGAATGATTATTTTTGAGTTGGAAACTAGACTCAAATTATTTCCAACGGTATATAAATTTATGTAGGAAACATATGGTAAGAGAGTAAAACATCTAATAAAAAAACAGGAATAGGGAAAGAAAAACTTAAGGAAAAGAAAGAAACTCCTATTTTTTTTTCTTCTTCTTATTCTTCTTCCTCCCTTTATTATCCATCTAGTGACAAGACATAAACATAAGAGATCTCATGGTAAGGAGAGAAGAGAGGAATTCTAGCTGTTGGGAGAGAGGAGAGAAGAAAGCAAGGGAGAGAAGGAAGAGGAAAAGAGAGAGAGGTGTCTAGACGAATTTGAGCCAAGAAGAAGAGGCTTGAATTGTCTATCCCATGCCTTGAGGTTGTATTTATAATTTTGTGAAGGTGTTTACAATGACTACAATGCCCTTAGGGCTACATGCTTCAAAATGAAGAAGACATAAGAGGACATACATCAACTTGCATAATTACAATTCTATATCATCTCTAAGAAAGTTCTCCTTATTTACTAAGAGGAACACTGATAACAAAATATTGGTTGTCAATTCTTGTGGTGTGTGAAAATATACACTTTACATTGTAGGTTTGCATGATTTTTTATTCCGTACCTTAAAGCTTTTAAAATTTTAATTCTCAATTCACCCCCTCTTGAGAAGCCACTTGGGCCAACCATTGGTATAAGAGTAGGCCAAAACTTGATTTGAGTCAAAATCCACTTGATTTTGAAATTCGACTAAGATGACATCTCAAGACAAATTGCTTCTTCACGAAGGACAATCAGCCAACCGTCCCCCACTATTCAATGGTGTAAATTATAGATATTGGAAGGTAAGAATGAAATTCTTCCTCAAATCCATGGATTGGGACATTTGGCATGGAACTAAGAATGACCCATTTGAGGCACAAAAGGATTTCATTGAGCTGACTAGGGATGACATGGAACCGCTCAAAACAAACTCCAAGGACATCAACTTATTGTTATATGCCTTAGGACCAAACATGTTCAATAGGGTTTCCACACGTAAGATCGCAAAAGAAATATGGGACAAATTAGAGGTCACACATGACGGGACCACTAGAGTCAAGGACTCTAGGATTGCTTTGTTGATTGCCCAATGCAATGAATTCAAGATGAAATTGAGTGAAGCAATAGCTGAGATGAACTCTAGGTTCACTCATATTATAAATGAATTGAACATCTTAGGAGACGAGATTTCCCTCTATAGACAAAATGACAAACTTCTCTTGGCACTTCCAAAGTCATGGGACATGAGGAAAACTGCCATTCATGAGAATGATAACTTTAGGACATTGAGCTCGGAAGAGCTTCTTGGAATTCTCCTTACTTATGAGATGAAACCTCAAGAAGTAGACGAAGATTAACATAAAATATAAACCCATGCTCTCAAGGCCAAAACTAGTAATGAAAACGACTCTAGTGAAGAAAGCTCCGTTGAGGTGAGTTTCATCACTAGACATCTACAAAGAATGTATAAAAAGAAGATTGTTTTTAGAAAATGCCAAATTAGAACTCAAAATGAAAAATCTTTTAAGGAAACTTATATTTGTTTTGTGTGGAAAACCAAGGCATAGAAGGAAAAAATGCCCAAACTTAGAAGGAAGAGCCCCATCCTCAAGCAAAGATCCAAAGAACAAAAAGAAGAAAGTTTTGATCTCAACTTGGGATATTATGGAAGATATTTTGGGCCACATATGCTCTAATGGTAGTAAGACTTAAAGATTTTGTAATTTTCTTCTAATTTGGGTCCTAATCCATTCCTATCACTTTAGGCTTGATTGAGGCACATAATTTGACTTTCATTTCTCCAAAAAAATAATCTTTCCCTTAATCTGCAACCAATTCTTATTTTGGGGAGATACCTAATGCATGCTTATAGTTTACCCGAGTGTGTCAAATATTATGACTTGCAAAAGTAGCAAATCAACGATTTTCAATGTAGCTCATATCAACAAAGTCGTTAATTTACCAAATGTTGATATAGTCACAAAGGCTCACTTTGTTGTGGGTAGTTATACAAAAGTAGCACTAAAGATAATAGATTTAACAATCAAAGTTTGAGTTTTCAGATTTATTTAATTTTTCATTCCTCAACTAGGCTGAAACCAAGTACTAATCTAATTTTTTTTAATGTAAAAAGCTTAATTTCCTAAGATAGCTTAATTACACAAGAATGAGTTTCAAGATTGGTTAATGAGGTAAGGTTGATTTAAACTTTTAATTCTCATAACCAACTTGCATTGTCTTTTCTCCAAAAATTAGTTGAATCATCAATTTAGCTCAAGTTTCTCAAACTACAAGGCTTTGAACTTTAAATTCTTAGTTTGAGGTTGGAGACACCTAACTTCCAAGGTCTTAATTATTTGACTCTTGATTTAAGTCTTTAGTGAGTAGGCCTTATCCTTTTAAGGCTAGTTGTTCTAGTTAGTTATGGGTGGATTTATGTATTCCATGTAATGATTGAGATGGACATGGTTTTCAAAGTATGAGTTTAAAATGTCCAAGTTGACATTAATCAATTACTTAGTCCATAATCACATGAACTATGAATCAAGCCTAATCAAAATTACAATTATTATGCATAACCTAACTTAGGAACAACTAATATTTTTTCTAATATATGTCAACTAAATCCGATTGGGTTGGAAACTAATACGATCTTTCCTTAATATGTCGTTGGCAAATGATAATCAAATTTTTCTCAGGCCAATGGATTCAAGAGTGCTAGTTTATAAAGGAATTTTATTTTGATAGAAATTCCAACTCTACATAAAATAGATAAGGATTGATGTTTGAGGTGAAAAGATAGAACTATCATTGAGTCAATCTTCTAAACCAAATCTCATAAGATGAATCTCATAATTGACATGATCATCAAATTATGAAGTCTAAATTACATAGTTCATGTCCCACAAGCTATTTAAGTAATTTTCATGTAGTACGTAGCTTGGGTCGGAGAGATCACTTCTTTCTATGAAGATCAAGTGACCTTGGGTACCCAAATTTGCTTGGCTCCCACTATGTCAACTTTGGAAGACGAATCTAGGATTTCCTTGGAAATCCAAATTTGATTCACTACATTCTGCTTTGGTCTCCCAGCTGAACACTCAACTACATAATGTCTAATGATTCCACAAGCGTAACATCCATCATTATGTGTTGGTGAGGTTGTGACATTTGTCACATTTGTCCTATGAGAACTCTTAGATTTTCTTTCTATTCTAGTCTCATGGACCTCAACTCTAAATTTCAGTTTTACACTTGATTTATTTTATCAAATCATAGGAGTGACTTTTCCCAAGGTTAGAATCTTTAAAGCATGAGATAAATCATGAGTTTTTTTTTCAACTATAAAGTTGCTGGATTTTAGCAATTTCTTTTCAACTTCTAATTCTAAAATCCTAGAGAAATAAGTATCATTTTTTTTCTCAATTCACGAATGTTTGAAGAATAGTCATTTGCTTTCTCACATTCAGAAATGAGCTTTATGTTCTTTTTTCTAAGCTCTTCTAGCTTTAAGGAAAATTTAGCTTTCAATACATTAATTTCCTTTTCTAATTTGGAAGGCCGCCTTTTTAGTTTCTTGTTTTCTTTCTCTCTTTTTCTAAGGATGGATATGGAGTCGTCAAGTTTTCTCATCAATTCTTCTTTGTCAAATTCCTCAAAATTGTGACTCTATGAAGTTTCATTTTGATCTGAGATGGTGTTTCCATATAAAAAAAAAGTGCATAAAATCAATAATGTCAGTGTTATCACTAGATGTGTTGTACTGAGAGTTTGAAGAGCAACATTCTTTGTTTCTAGAAAAGTCTGATTCTAATTTTTCCCATAAATCCTTGGCTAATTTACAAGATATGTAAGAATCAACTCTTTCATCACTCAATGAACTGAAGATGAGTTCCATAGCCTTAGCATTGCCTTCTACTCTTGTGATGTCAAGGTCATCCCAATCATGAATAGATTTTGGAATCAATCTTCCCTTTATATCTTGGGATGGGATGAAAGGTCCATTCATGATAGATTCCCATAATTCAAATCCAATGGATTGTTAGAAGTACTCCATTATCACTTTCCACCATTGGTATTTTGAAGTAATGAATATGGGAACAAAGAAGGAATCATGACCCTCTTGGAAGGTAATTTCTACTTGAGATGTCATTTAATCGATTCAAAATGATAAGAATTTTGACTCAAGTCAAATACTTGGTCTGCTCTGATACCAATTGTTGGCCCAGGTGGATTCTCAAAAGGGGGTGAATTGACATTTACAATTAAAAACATAAGTAAGGCATGTAATGAAAATAATACACTATGGCAATTTTAATACAAATTAAACATTCACACACAATAGAAGACAAAAGAATTTTTGTTATTGATGTTCCCCAATTGGTATTCACCACCCAAGAACCCTTGCTTGGAAAATTCTACTATTTAAAGCTCTAATAGTAGGAATTTACACAAAGAGATTTTGGTACTTTTTAAACCATGTGTAGCTCGATACACTCTTTTTATAATTTCAATCTCCCCAAGAGATTGGCTAGATTTTAGTTCTAATTGGGCTTTTCTACCTTGATTAAATAGGTTCTAGATGAACCTTTATCAAATAGAAAATAAAAGAAGAAAAAGAATTATATCCAAAACTTGGAGAATACCTTCTCCTTGAGAGATCCAAGCCTCCACTTCTTTTGTAGCACAATGTGAAATAATGGAGCTTGTCTAGTATGATATGCAAGGAAAGGAAGAGGAAAGAGTAGGACGATTTGCATGGGTGTAGATCTCTTTCACTCAAAAGAACTTTAGAGAAGATTCTCAAGGCTTTTGGAATAAAGGCTAATAGATTTTTGAATAAATGCTCAATAACTACTCTATGTGAGGTTTGGTGGGGGTATTTATAACTTCCCCAAGCCAAACTAACTATTTTTTGCCCATTTACAAAAGTCAATACTTGGATTGATCGATCGATCACTGGACTGATTAATCATTGTAAAGTAATTGATCGTTCAATTGATCATAATGGCTATTTTTTGTTAGGATGTGACTTATTGATAGATGGATTGATCGATCAATAAGTTACCGTTGGTCCTGAAAAGTTCAGTTGATTGATCATTACCAGGAGATGATCAATCAATCAGAATTCCCTCTGGCTATGCAACATAAGTATGATCGATCAATGATTTTCATATGATCGATCATGCTTTATGTCCCTCACTGGCAAGTTTATGTTTGATCAATCAATCTATTAGGATGATAGATCATTCTATGTAAATTCTGCTTCCCTAGAGAATATTATTGATCAATCCAAAAAGGGATGATTGATCATGCTTTATAGCATGATATGATCATGTTATGGATGATTCATCAATCGAGTAAGGTTGATCGATCATGCTTTTTAGTCTTTATCTGCACACTATTAGATGATAGATCATTGCCAAAGGTTTATCGATCATTCTAGTGCCAGTTCAATAAAATTGGCTTTTAAAGCATGAGAATGAATTACTTTATGTGCTTTAACATGTTCTAGAGGATGTGTATGATGTTCCTAAACATGTGTACATGCAATGTATGCCCTAAAGCTCCATTTACACCATTGTACTTAGGATAACTCTCTTACATTTGTGAGTTTTGACATACATCATTGACACTTAAACTCTAGTCTTCTCGTTGTCCTCTTCCCCATGGGTGCTTCTTCAAGAGATGTACTTCTATGATGCTAAGGCCTTATGTAAGTTTAATCATTTTGAAGCTTTAGACCTAGAGATGCATTGTCTCTTGAAGGTAAAGTATATGAAATACTTTAGTTTCTCAAGATAAAATGGTCATTTTAGAAGGATAATCCACAAATGGGACAAACTATGCATGTTAGAAGGTAAGAATGAAATTATTTCTCGAATCTATGTTGAAAAATTTGGTATGTAACCAATAAAGCACCATTTGCCCCACACTAGATAAAGAACAACTTAGGATTAACTCTGCGGCAATTAACCTTCTCCTATGTGCCTTTGGACCAAATGAATTAAGTAATCTCAAATTGTAAAATTATCAAAGAAATTTGGAATAAATTAGAGGTAACCTATGAGGCAACTGAGATAGTCAAAGACTTCAAAATAGCTCGTTGGTCACCAATATGAAGGATCTATGGTGAAACCAGGGAAACCAGAACTTGAATGAATTCTAGGTTCATTCACATAATTAATGAGATAAATATCTTGGGAGGAAAAAATGTTCTCTATATAGGAGGAATCTCAAGTTCCTCAAACCTCTTCCTAAGTCATGGGCAATGAGGAAAACCAATGTTAGAGAAAATGTTGATTTTAGGAAGATGATCTCACAAGTGCTTCTAAGTATTCTCTTGACCTAAGAAATGGAACCAAAAAGAAAAGGAGGAAGAACTAACTAGGAAGAAAACCACAATTTTAGAAGTTAAAGCTACTCATAGTGAATTAGGTAGCGTTAATTAAGAAAGCTTAGGTGAGGTTAACTTTATGACAAAGCACTTGCAAGGATGTTTAAATAAAGAACCGTAAGGGAAGCAACTATTATGGTAATGAAGGAAAATCTTTTAAAAGGACTGATGTTTGTTTTGAGTATAGAAAACCAAGAAATTGAAGGCATAATTGCACAAATCTCAAGGAAGATTTGCTATCCTAAAGCATGTATGGATCAAAGGAAGAAAAAGGAGAAAGTCTTAATCTCATATTGGGATGATTGGGAATCCAGCCATTCTAATAAAAGTGAGGATGAAGTTTGTTTGATGGTGTTTGAAGATAGAGACTTCACTACATCTTATGAGACAGTGATTCTACTGCTCATGTGACACCTTTTTGTTTTTTTTCTCTCTCCTCTCTTTCTTGTGACCTATACCACTCTCCAATATCAGTTGCAATGCCTCCAAATAGCTAACAATACATATGATCATTGAAAAAAAAGAAGGTAATATCAAAAGGAAGAAAGAGGAGAGGAAGAGATGGATAGGAGTAGGCACGGGTTGGGTTCATGATAGGTTTTCGAAAACCCGACCAACCTACAAACCTGACCTTAAAATCTTATCCCAGCAAAACTCGTGACGGTTTGAAAGTCTAATCTTGTCCCCCGTCTTTTATATAACATTTTAAAAAATGATTAAATCTCTTAAAATTAGATAAATATAGATTAAGATTACATAAAACCTGTATGTAACAATCAAGATTTATTAATTAAAAGGATCAATAACAAGAGAAACATTCACTTTTAAATACAATATATTTGTAAATTTGATCCCCATATTGAGGAAAGGATTTAAAACCCATCCTCACCGCAAATCTATGCAGGGTTTTCCCCCACACCTTGTCTTTGTTTCACCAAAGAGTGGAAAAGCCCATCCTCATCAAAATCGGGTTCGTTCAAGTAAAATAGGGTCAGGTCTGATCAGGTTCCTTGTTTACCTCAATCCTAATAATGACCGAAGGAAGGACGGAAAAAGAAAAAAAAGAGGGTTAATTGCAAGGAATACAAAAAAGAGAAATAACAAGGAAAAAATAACCATTTGTCTAAAATAACTGGTGTGACTGTGGAGTTAGTCAACCTTCTTCTTTTTTCACAAAAAAATATACTAGTAAGAATCCAAATAATTTGTCCTGACCCTACATGGATACTTGCATTATCACTTCGCAGAGAAGACATACACCATACTGCCAGGCAGCATTCACGGGCCTCAACTTAGTGGCAGACAAATCTCCAAAAGCTTGTCCCCTCCTTTGGCACAACTTCACATGTCAGATCTCACGTCTTTTTCTATGCAAATTTAAAATATCTTTCCATGGAATTCAGTAAGAAGAAATTCCGGTATCGACCAGACCAACCATGGAGGGTACCCAGTTGGCTTCCTGAACAAATTGGGGTAAAGTAACATATTTTTTATATTATATCGTTATTGTAATGAGCATTATACCCTTGTTTCAACTATTTTAGGGTCGGCTGCACTTGCCTTCTACCTCCATCTGCTCTATCAATTCTTGGGTTCATTGTGAATTTGGGTTATCAGTTTAACTTGGAAAATCCAGAATAGAACCCCAATTTGATCTAAGAACAACATCTGCATGCAGTAAAAACGACCTAAATTTATCGACTCATCAAGCTAAACTTTATACTCTCAGGTCAGTGGAACAACTGAACATCCCCTGCGGATTTTTCTTGCAGAAAAATGTCACAAGAACCGGCAGATAGGCAACAGTTTATTCAGACAATCTTTTTCTTCTGAAGAGACCATCAGCACTTCAATGAAAATGTCTTTTTCTGTCTATGGTGATGGATTTTCAAGATGGGTGAAGAAACAGTGGAGGAGGAATACTTTGCGTCAGAAAAAAAAAAGCAAGAGGCAATTGTCAAAGCTCGAAACAAAGAGTCCCACACAAGAAAAAAGAGTCGATGACAATCAATCAAAACCCAGAAGACTAATAATCCCCAGAGCAACATCACACAGACGCTCCAGACCTTCTTCTCTTCTCTTCAGCTCCAAAGGGTACACCAGCTTTGGCTTCTGTTTGAACACATTGTGGCACGAATTTGGGTAGTCCTTTGCGGCCATCACCTGGACGTAGGCATAGTCATATGTCTGCGAGTCAAGCTCCTGCAACGACCCACCAAGCGCCGCTCCGGCATCTTTATACCTGTTAGAGCATTCCTGGAGGACTGATTTCAAAGAAGAATCGGTGGTATGGTTGAGGAGTTTGACGAGGTAAGCTGCTGTGTCACTTGCATTTGCAATGGCCAGGGTGGTGATGATGGCAGCGAGGCCGGGGACATCGGATTGGAGGCTTTTCGGATCGATTTGGAGGGAAGAGACGCAGAGGCCATAGTACTTTGTAGTTTGGCAAGTCTTTTGGATAAGATCTTTGTCCGCGGTAACAAAGAATGAGCAGCGGTTGAAGAAGAGGAGAAAGAGCAAGGGAACAAGGAGACCCATCTTGAGGAGTCTTGCTTTGAGTTAACACTCTTGATTTCATTTTATATCGCGACGCGGTTGAGAAAAAGCGAGTCATCTCCTGATCGGCGGTGGTGGCATTTTGCAGTCTTGCAACAGAGAGCCTTATCTGCCCAGGGAGGACTTGATCGTTAAAACCGCAAAAAGCCAAATGGATTAGACTTATTGCTGCTGAATGCTTGATGAATAGGTAACATCAGGAAGAGAGTAACTTCAGTCAATCAGTGGATTGCTTTGGCGTTTTCCTAGATGGGGTTCAAGTGTTTGGTGGGATAGGCACAGAAATATTGGCAAGGTGGATGAAGAATCCGAGGCATCCTTGTTGATTATATCTTTGTGAAGCTTTGTAAAAAAGAAAAAATAAAAGAGTTCTTTTGAAAAGAAATACTTTGGACGTTATTTGGTCATGGAATAAGAATAAAAAAAGTAGAAAACTGTGCTTGGTTTGGCCTTCTTCTCTACGCTTTCAGATCCAAAGCTTGAATGAGCTTTACTTTTCAGAGGAACAACTTTGGTGCTTCTATAATCGAAATTTTTACTTTGCATTCTCTTGATAGTTTAACTCATTACTGAAAGAATAGCCTGAACAAGACGAGGTAAGCCGGTTGAACAGCATGAGGCTCCAACTCCCATTTGTGATATCCTTTTTTAAGCTAGATGATTCCATGGTAGACTGAGCGAGCCAAATTGGTATGGTAAATTACAGAAGCAAACAAGTATCCAACCCCTACTCTTACATTATGACTAGTTAATTACAGAAGCAGAATTCATATAATTTCAAAAAATAACCATATATATTCAGTAAATATTTGAGAACTGGATTCAAATGTAATTGGTTCTATTTTCTAATTTGATTTCTCGCCTGGTCCTCAAGTTAATGATTTACTGTTGTTAGAATAAGAAATATTTACTTTTTGTTAAAAGATGAAGGATATAACAAAGACAGGTTTTGCAATGTGCCTACTTTCACTGTGAAAGAGACGATCTGTAGAAGATGTAGAATGCCTTGTATTGTGCCAATATGTTGAGCTCCTACTAGAATTTGGCCTACAACACGTGTTCTAGTTTTCTAGGGGGAAGTCAGCTCTCAAAAAAAATCATACATGGAAGCAAAGGGTAGAAAAACTTCTTTAAGCCTTGCAAACAAATCTGGGTGGTTGTGTTATATAAATTTCTTCAAGCAAATCACCATTAAGAAAAGGATTTTTGACATCCAAATGATAAAGTCACCACTTGAAATTGGAAAGAGTGGAGAGAAGTATGTGTACTGAGTTAAGTTTAACAATAGGAGAGGTCTCCTCATAATCCACACCATAAGATTGAGTATCTCCCTTAGTGATCAATCTGGCTTTTAGCTGCCATACTGCCACCAAGGTTATATTTGATTGCAAAACTCACCTACAACCAAATGTCCTTTTGTTTTATGGTAAGGAGATGAGTTCTTACGTCTAATTTGTATACATAACTTCCATTTCTTTTGCCATTCAGCTCTCCACCCTGGATGTTGAAGGGTCATTGTATAAGACTGGGGAGTAACCACTGAGGATAAGGTTGAAATAAAGGAATAACAACTAGAATACAACTGATGAGTGGAAAAAAACTAGAAATAAGATAAGTAGTGGATGGCTAATGAGTGAAAGTACGAGATCCATTTCGGATAGCAATAGCCCAAGTATCATATTATGGTCCAAAAAAAAAAAGGAGAGGTAGGAGAATTACTAACCTCAGAAATATCCACAAACTGGACAAGGGATTGCTTGGTAAGCTAATCCATCTAACTGCCACTCGACCAAATATTTCTTAGGTTGTAAGTGTTATTAATCAATTCATGCACAAACCACAAACTACTCATGAGCAATTTTTAGAGAGAATCTTTCGGTATGTTAAAAAATCATCTGGACAAGGTCTATAATACAAATATCATGGCCATGTTAATATAGAAGGCTATATAGATGCAAATTGGGCTAGCTCACTAGATGATATGAAGTCTACTTCAGGTTTTTGTACTATTATTGGGGAGAAACTTTGTTACATGGAGGAGTAAAAACTAGAATGTGGTTGCAAGGTCAAATTCAGAGGCTAAATATCGAGTTATGGCACATGTTTCAAGTGAAATGCTATAGGCAAGATCTTTGTTATTAGAGCAGGGATTATAGGATTCATGTGTTACCGCTCAATGTTGTAATTTGCTTCTATAAATTGCTCTCATGATTGTTTTTCTTGGCGTTGCTACACTTCCCAGATAAGTTTCCATAGTTGTTTTACTCTTCTTCTAATATAAAAGTTTTATTTTGAACCCACATTTTAATGCTAAATTCATTTTTTTTCTCTTCTAGATTGAAAGTCTAAAGGTTTATCGAGTAGTTGGGATCATATTCTAAATTTTTGTTTTGCCTTCTACTACTACTTAGTCATGCAGAATCATGTTTTTTCTTAACCTCCTATGAGTTTGAAAACCTCATCTAGCCCAATATTTTTCTCCTTTACTTCAAGAGTCCTAAACTCATATTTTTATTTCTGTAATACTTTTGATTATGAATGATCAATTGTTGTCCCATTGAGCACTCATACAATTTAAAATCTATTTATTGCATATCGTATGATCGATCAACCTTTGTTCTAATGATCGATCATATGTTCTAGACTCTCCTAACCATGTTTTGTATGATTGATCAATCTCCCTACTACTCTCTAGTTGATCAGTCATACTTGTTAAAAGTCATTGTACTGCTCTCTGGTTGATCGATCATACATTGTTTGCATTGATCGTTTGTTAAAGGATATCCATGTTTGTAGGGTGGCATAATGGTAAATAAGACAACTCTCCAATAAGAGGTGACATGACTTTGTAATTATACAAGCTTGTGTATGTCATTTTATGACTTTTATTCTCTTAAGAGGTGTAGTCCTAAGGGTATTATTGAATAGTAATCTTCACACTTCAACTATAAATAGAGGCATGGGCTAATGGGTTAGAGAATTAAGCTCTAGCCTCTCTTCTTTCAATTTCTCTATTCTTTGTGTCTTTCTTTCTCTTCCTCTCTTCCATGAGTTAGGGTTTCTCCCGTCTCCTCTTACCTCTCTTCTCTTATTTCTCTTCCTTGTTCTCCTAACTCTTTGTAAAGATTATGAGTAGACCCAAGAAATTAACATACTATCAGAGCAAGTTAGTTTAGAATATAAAAAAGGAGAAGAATATGGAGAAAAAAGGGAGACAAAAGAAGAAGAAAAAAAGGAGAAGTTTTTTATTTTTCCCTTTACTCTTCTTATTTCCTAGGTCCTATTCTTTCATTGGATTTTGCACTATCGTACCGCATTTTCATATAGTAAATTATATATTTTCATAATTATCTTTGAGTTTAATTTCCAACGAAAAAAAGATTTTTTGAAATCATTGTTTTCTATAAAGAAAAGTGGTATATGAAGTAGCAAAGGTTAAGCAATAGAAAGGTTTCAAGCAACAACATAAACCTTCAATTGTTTGTGATGCTTTGTGCTAACATGACCAAGAATATATATAGAAACAAAATCCAATCTTTGTCTATTTTCTAACCCGGCAAATTGTTTCTCAATCCGCTCTTTCTAGAAACAAATACCCATATTAGAAAAATCAAAGGTCATGTTGGTAGCTTGTTGTATGTGTAAATCCAAATTTAATATGATTTTTTTGTTTCGCTTCTTGAGTTATTAATTGTGGTTTAACTAGTTTGCCAATTTTCTTTCAAACACTAGTCAACATTTTACCAACTTGCGTATTTTTCTTTCCTTCGGAGTTTCCTTTTTCTTTTTTTATCTCATATTACATGAGTTTCCTTAAGAGAAAATTTTCCCTATAAGAGTTTAGTTTCCTTTTTTACAAAGTCTTATTTTCTCATTCTAAATTCCAAATATTGGTTTTCTAAATCTCTTTTATTCTAGAATTTCTTTCTTGAATATTTTCTTTCCAAATTGGTCAAGGTGTGTTAAAAAAAGCAATTACTTTACATGAGAATTTTGTTTTTAGAAAAATTCTATTATAATGTTCTATATCAAAATTTTCTTTATTGTATTTTTATTTAAGTTTCCTGGATCATGCATGTCTATGGATTATTTTCTATCTTCCTCTTGAGTGAAACCTGGTCACATTTTATCGATCTATTAGTCTAAAATGCCTCCTTATTTGGAAGTATGAAGAGTTGCATTGTGCACCTCATTCTATTAAAGTATGAGAGTTGGTATCTTTTTTGTTCACAAATTTAATTTCTCAAAGTACTTTATTCAATTTGTGTTTTTTAAAATCACTTCAAAGCAATACCTATAGATCTATTGTCTGCAAAGATCAGGAGTGCACCCAAAATATTGCTTAATTCATTTCTTTTATTCTTTTTGTTAGAAGCTATGAGAGATCATGGGTGGAATGAATGTAAAAAAGGTCTAAGTTTCTTATCAGGTGTTAAGCACCTAGCCAATACTACGCAAAAGACCGGCCTGTTAGAAGCGGAAGACATAGATACTTAACCCCAGGACCATAACAGTACACCCCACCCTCCCAAGTCGAGGACCACGACAGCTTTAACACAACAACGAGGACTAGGTCAGGAGCCCATACTCCCTTACGGCGCCCCGCCAGGGGCGTGCGGTCCACCTGCGCACTCGGGGACTTGAAGTCGGGACGTAGCGCCTGCTCTGATACCAAATGTTAAGCACCTAGCCAATACTACCCAAAAGACTGGCCTGTTAGGAGCGGATGACACAGGTACTTAACCCCAGGACCATAACATCAGGATGATGGGTATGGATGTAATTCTTACTCTTTGACATCCATAAATAAAGATTATGGGGGAGGATTAGTTATACACTCACAACTCTAATCCTCCCTTCTCTTTCCAATATGCTCTCTTCTTCTCCATAACCAGTCGTCCCTCTTTTCTCTCTCTCTCTCTCTCTCTCTTCTCATCTCACTCCTCCTTCTCCCTTTTCTCTCATTACCTCGTGTTTAAACAAAATCAACATGGAATCCTGAAAACAATAGAGTATCATAGCAGTTCTTTCAAAATTCCTTGTCCAAAGTATTTCTTTCTTTTGATTGGTTGTTGTTGAAGAGCAAATAAGGAAGAGTCTTACATGACTCTCACAATAAGAAGTCTTACAAAGCCAAAATTATTATGGAAACAGGTCTCACTGAAGAGTTTCAGTTTAATAGTGTTTTAGTTATGTTAGTCTTTTATTTATGTTGATTTATTTAATTATGTTAGGACTTATCTTTAAGTGTTTGAGTTTGGGTGTAATTGGGACAAGGGTAGTTTAATTGTAATCGGACTCTACTACTTTCCTCTATTATAAATAGGGGTTCATGTACTCAGTTTACATCAAGTCAATGAAGTACTTCTTTTTTTCATAAATTCAACATGGCATTAGAGCAGGCTCTATGAGTTGACTCGGTCAATCCACAAAGATAATGTGATCCTTTTCTGATCTATTATCTCTATCAATTTAGATTCGTATTTATCTTTTTTTTTTCTCTTTTCAATCCCTATACCCGTTGTTTACTTCGAGTTTTCACCTATATACTGAGCTTTCAATATTGCATACTATATATTGACGAAAATATATTTGAGTCTATTTTCCCACACAAAGCGAACTTTGGAAATCGGAGTTAGAAATCTATATTTTGAGCAGAAAAGGTCAAACTACAAGAACTTTTGAGCCATTTTATGCTATGAAGAATGACACTTTATACGGAGTACTATATCTCAAAAGAAATATATGCAAATCTATTTTCATATATATTCAACCAATTCTAAATCTGAGTTTTTTATATGGAGATATTGATATTGGAAGAGTCAATGGTCATGCTGGCAAAAGGAGAAAGAGTACTTAGTTCGGCTAGATTACAGAAACCAAAATCTATCAGATTATTTATCTCAAAAGAGGTATATTTTATTAAGATAAGTTATAATTATATGAGATTTATTTAAGTCTAGTTTATAAGGAAAATTTTTTATGTCAATCTGATCTATATTTAAGGATATATTCACATTGAAAGAATCGAAGGTCACGTTGGTATCCTTTGCATTGAAAAATCCGAATTTAAGCCAATTTTTTTGTGTCACTTTTAGAGTTGCTGCTATTGATAAAAAATATCAAGAAAATATCTCACTTACCCCTTTTTTCCAGTTACCTTTCTCCTACCATCCTTTTTTTACTCTAACATACCCCTTTGGACCAACCTCTTGTGTGTTCCTTCGGTTGGTTTACCTTTTTATATATATGGGTGTTTTTAAGTCCATTGAGACTTTTTATTGGTACCTTGGTTTTTTTATTTTTGTCTTGTGAATGATAGGCACTACCCACTTTAGTGATTATTCTCACTATTTTTGTTCGAAAGCCTTTGATGTTGGTTTCGACACCCATTTTTACTTTTTGAGAGTCGAAGTCTAGTTTCGTACTTATCCTTGGGACACCATGATGGAAGAGATTATTACTACATCTATGTTATTTGTTTCAAGCTGAGATCACTGCCATTACCTCCCAGCTTGAAGGAGAGAAGTACAAGAAGAAGTACAAGAAAGAGGTATTTTATTCCATATGTTGTGGTAATTTTTATGTGACCAAAATATTCAAGAAAGGGGGAGCATAAAAGACAAAGTTTTTGAATCTATGAAGAATTGTATTTGTGAAAAAAAAAATTTAACAAAAGAAAATTGTAGACCAAGAATTTTTTTTATTGCAAGTTGAAGTTATAAACTCCAACTTGAGGGGGAGTGTTGAAGAGAAAATATGGAAGTCTTATATGACTCTCACAATAAGAAGTCTTACAGATCCAAAATTATTATGGAAGGTCTCACAGAAGAGTTTCAGTTTAAAAGTGTTTTAATTATGTTAGTCTTCTATTTATGTTGATTTATTTAATTATGCTAGGACTTATCTTTAAGTGTTAAAGTTTGGGTGTAATTGGGACAAAGATAATTTAAATGTAATTGAACTCTACTAGTTAAGTACTTTGTCTCTTTTCTTGATGACTTCAATCAAATCACATGCCTATTTCTATTAAAAAAACGGTTTGAAATTTTTTCCATATTTAAGTCCTTTCACACCATGGTGTCCACTCGGCTTGGAAAACAAATACAAGAATACAAGTGTTTCAATTAGATAATGCTAAAGAATACCTACCTAGTGAATATCAATCCTTTTTGTGAAGATGATGGTATTATCCATCAAACATCTCATACTTACATCCCTCAACAAAATGATGTAGCAGAAAGGAAAAATCGACATCTCCTTGAGGTAGCCCGTGGCCCACTCTACTTTATGACTAGCCTCATGTCATTCTTACAGCCTGCTTCCTCATTAATAGACTACCATCTTCAGTACTTACCCATAAATCCCCATACTCATTGTTATTTCTAGATGAGAACCCCTTCTCGCTTCCTTTGAATGTCTTTGGCTGCACATGCTTTGTTTATGTCACATCAGAGTAAGTTTGAGTATGAGTCTCTTAAGTATATTTTTGGGTTACTCTTGTTAAGAATTAGTCACCTTAATTCCAAACTAACGAGAGCAATAATAATAAACATAGAAGAAGGAAAAAGCAAGAACGAAAAAACACAACAAGATTTATACAGATTCGCCTCAAGGTGAGACTACGTCCTGTCTTTCGCAGCTACAGTAATCCCTACTATCTTCTCTTTCTCTCCTTTCTCTCACAAGCTCTCTTCTTCTCTCTTGTCTCTTCTCCTTTGCTCTTATATCCTCTACACTTCTTCTCTCAATTTCTTACCTTTTCTCTAGCCCACTCAACTTCTTTAACTCTCTTGACCTTCTCTTGCACTTGAATTAAAAAGATAGGACTTTTCAGAGGATTCTATCATAAACATAATATCTGGTCTTGTAACCATAGCATAAATAAGCTTCACAACTAGTCATCTATAGAGTGGCTTACCATTTAGTTTTTATAATGCAAATCAATAAGAGCTTCAATGGGAATTTCAACTGGCTTTGCTCCTAATAAGCTTATTTCAAAAACCAAATCCATAATATATCTTTGATTATGTCAAGGGAATCACAAATTTCAGAATAAGGCACCAATCATGTGGGAATCACAAAATTCAGAATAAGGCACCAATCATGTGGGAATCACAAAATTGAGAATAAGTCACCAATCATGTACTCTAGGGCATTATTAGTTCATAAATTTTAAATTGAAGTACCTAATTGACTTTGTATTTCAATACAAAAAATTCTAGAAGATATTCAAGACTTCAAATCTATCTTTTAAACATAAAAACCCAAATAACTCTTCTAAAGTCTTCAATGAAAGTAACAAAATATTGATAATCAAACCCATTTGGAACTCTACATAGTCCCCACACATCAGAATGTATCAATTGGAATAAAGAAGAGCTACTAATATTTTCTTATGAGGGAAGGAACTTCCATGATGTTTTCCAAGTTCACATGACTCACACAGTATAAATGAACTACTTTTTTTAAGGTACTGTATCATGAAATTTATATAATAAGAGGTATCCCAACTTCACAAACATTCCATTGCTGAAATAATAGTTATCAAGGCCTTTCAGGATAAATATCGTTGATCTTCAAGATCATACAACATTCCTCTTTTATGTCCTATACCAATTATCTTCCTTGTCTAGATGCCTTGAAAAACACACATAGAAGGATAAATGTTACAAAGCAACTCAATCATTTTGCAATTTGATTAATAGAAAGAAGATTAAAAGGAAATTATGGAACATATAAAATAGAGATAAGTAGTAAATTAGAAGATGCTTGAATACATCCTTCTCCAGTAACTAAGAGGGAGATCTATCAGCCAAAGTAACATGACCAAGTGAAAATGATTTATTTAAAGATTGAAAGAGGGTAGAATTATTAACATGTGAGTTAAGGTACTTGAATCAATGATCCAAGATTGAGATAGATCAGAGTAAAAGGCAGATATACCTGACACAACAAGAGAAGCACCGGTCAAGTAGTGGTACTCGCTATGGGAGAGAAGTTCTAGATTGTGTTGCTATCGTACATTGTAAGAGAATTTTCATCATCCTTGCCCTCCACCATCATTTTTGGTTCAATTGCAGCTGAGGAATTGTTCTTGTCCAACATTATTAGCTTGAGGTGGTTTCCAAAGTTTTTCCAACACTTTTTTTTGATTGATGATTACTTTTTCCAGAATGAATGCATGGCTTTCTCCATGATTTTCGTTCTTGTTGTCCTTGGTTTCTTCAATTATTTCTTGGATAAAAAATCGAGATAAAATTAGAAATCAAGGGTAAGAATTCACCTTTCTATTTAGCTTTCTAAATGGCTAGCTCAACTCTCACTACTTGTGACACTACATCTTCAAACATAGCTTTTTCTTTGCTTTCTAAAATTTAGGCTCAAATAGTCTCATATTCAGATCCTAGCCCATATAGGAACCTTGAGACTCTGATGTCTTCTTTTTGGTGATCTATCACAATTTATCTAAAGTTAGGGATGATAATTGACAATCTCTTGCCATACTCTCTCTAGTTCTCCCATATAATCCATTACATCATGATCACGTTTCTAAATTGTACAATATTTAGTATAAAGTTCATATAATGTGGTCCGAGGACCCTTCTTTTGAGACTTACCAACTATCAAATGCAATTTTGTAATACATAATGTGGGTTGTTAAAAGACACCCACGTGTGTAGGGATTGCATAACTAGTAAATACATAAAACTTCCATAGAGATGGTATAGAGTTGTAATTATGCAAGTTGGTGTATGTCTTCTTATGTCGTTTCCTTTTAAAGTATCTAACCCTAAGGGTATTGTAGTCATTGTAAACACCTTCTCACAACTATAAATACAAACTCAAAGATGGGGCAGAGCATTCAAGCCTCTTCCTCTTAGCTTAAATTCGTCTTGACACTTATCTCTCTTTTCTTCTTCTTTCTCTCCTTTAGTTTCTTCTCTCCTCTCTCCCAATTGCTAGAGTTCCTCTCTTCTCTCTTTTCCTTGATATCTCTTGTGATTATGTGTTGGCCCTAGATTCAATATGGTATCACAAAAGGCAAAGATATAACATGCAAAAGGAGAATAAGATGGAGAAGAAAGGGAAGAAGAAGAAGAAAAAGAAAAAATGGAGTTTGTCATTTTTCCCTCTAGTCTTCTTTCCCAATTTTTGTTTTTCGTTGGATATCGAACTATCTTACCATAATTTTCATATAGAAAATTATATATTGTTAGAAATATCTTTGAGTCTAATTTCCAACTAAAAAATAATCTTAGAAATCACATTGTTTTAAAAATAGAAATCAATATCTGAAGCAGCAAAAGTCAAGTAGCTAAAAAATTTTCCACTAGCAGCAGAAAACATCAACTTTTTGAACGGGTTGTCACAACATGACTGAGAATTTATATTGAGAACTGTATCTCAAAAGAAAGCTATGTGAGTTAATTTTCTACCCCAATTAACTGTTTTTCAATCTGATCTTTCTAGAGAGAAATAACCACATTGGAAGAATCAAAGGTCATACTGGTAGCATATTGCAAATGCAAATCTGAATTTATGCTGATTTGTTTTTTTTTTTTTTTTTTGCTTCACTTTTTGAGTTATTAATATCGGTTAAGTTTCCTATTTTTTCAAAGTCTAGTCAAGATTTTACTTACTTGAGTACATTTCCTTCCTTAAAATTTTCCTTTCTTTAATATTATATTACATTATTTTTCTTAAGAGAAGTTTTTCCCCATATGAGTTTAGTTTTCTTTTTTACAAAGTCTAAAAATTTTGAATTATACAGTTTTGTTTCGTAATTCTTAGAATCCTAAATTTCCCATATTCCAAAATTTATCTCTTGAATATTTTGTTTTCAAATTAGTCAAGTTGTGTTAACAAGTAAATGCCTTATATGATAAGTCTATTTTTAGAAAGCTTTCATTATTATGTTCCATCTAAAAAATTTCTTATTAATTTTTTTTTAAAGTTTCCTCATCCATCATGTTCATAGAGGAATTATTGTTTGAGGTTATATTTGGTCAAACTTTTTTTTGATTTTAACAATTCTACAGTTATAGTCTTCTTCTAATTTATCACCACGATGTTTATTCTCTTGTTTTTAACCCCCTATTACCCTTCTATTTGGTTCCTTTTCTCCTACATCCTTTTTTTACTCTTGTTTACTCTCTTAGGCCAACCCCTTAGTGCATAGCTTTGGTTGGTCCTCTTTTAATATATGGTCCTACCATCTATTGAGATTTTTTTACTGGTAGCCTTAAGTGGGTTTTTATAGTCATCCTTTGAGTGAAAGGCATTACCTTGTTTAGTCATTATTATCACTCTGTTGTTCGAAATCCTTTGGGATTAATTTCAACTCTTGTTTTATCACTCATGGTTTTTAATTTTTGAATTTCTTTTGTCTGATAGAGTACTTATCCTTGGGACACCTTGATGGAGAACATAATTACTATAGACATTTTGTTTTTATTTCAAACTACGATCACTACCTTTACCTTCTAGCTTGAAGGGGAGAAGTGAAGGAGAAGTATGAAGGATGAGGTAGGGGATAGAATCTACCATGAAGGATTCTATAAGCTGAATCAAGTTTGATCACATTCATTACTCTATTGATTTGATATACATCTTGTTCTTATCTTCTTTATCTGTAAGAATTCATATTGAAAGTTGAGTGCTACAATGGTTGGGCCTTCTCCTGAATTTCACGTTTGAGAAGAAGAAGAAGAAGTATAATCTACAATGAAGAATTCCAAGTGTTGAGGTAACCAAATTTTATGTGACTAGAATATCCAAGTAAGGGGGAGAAGAAGATAAGAACAAGATGAAGACTATAAACAAGATGTGAAAAAGAACAAGTTGAAGACTATAAACAAGATGTGAAAAAGAACAAGATGAATCAAAACAAGGCAATAAAAAAAAATCAAGTCATACTAGGTTAATTTTTTTAAAGCACACAAGTTTCTTAACCAAGATTATTTGCAAAGTAAAGTTACAAACTCTAGCTTGAGGAAGAGTGTTAAAAGACACCAAGTGTGTAAGGGTGGCATGGCTACTAAATAAGGAGAACTTCCATAAAGATGGTATAGGGTTATAATTATGCAAGTCGGTATGTCCTCTTATGTCTTTTCATTTTGAAGCATGTAAAAACATCCTTACAACTATAAATACAATATCAAAGCATGGGTTAGAGTCTTCAAGTCTCTTCCTCTTGGCTCAAATCCTTCCTTACACCTCTCTCTCTTTTCCACTTCTTTCTTTTCCTTCGTTTCTTCTTTCATTTCTCCTTCCCTTGAGACCTCTTGTGTTTATGTATTGGCCCTAAAAATCAGCAACTTCATTTGGCTCATGCTACAAACTGACTTGAAGGTGGAGGAACAGTTGATAAATTTCTTTTTTCACGGGCTCCAACATAAATTTCAGTAGCCCTAGGCCACTTGAGAAATTTTCTCCCATTCAATTTCATAGATGTAGTCGGTGTGTCTTTTTCATGAGTTTTATCAGAAACTACTATAGGAGAAACAACTTTTCCACTACTCAACATTTTTCACCTTATAAGAATGGAAAAAAATCTATTCACTTGATGAAGCACTTACCAAAGTATCCAGACCAAGCACTATCAATTAAGAATAACACAATATAAAAACACAACTATTCGATATTTAACATAAATAAAAGACTGTTGTAACTAATGACTAATGCAAAAGCAAGTTTATGATATACCAGAATAGACAAGAAAATGAAGTTATCTCCATACAAATCGACTTCTGACTCATAACCAAGATTTGTTCTTAACCCAAAAATTGAACAAGATAATAATACTACATGGCTAATCAATTAACCTCTATAGATCTCAACCACATGTAATAGACACACTCTAGAAGAAAAGAACTACATAAGTTATACAAAAATGCAGCACATGCCATTTTTTACCAGATCTCAGGTTGCCCTCTTTCTAAATAAACTAACATATAACTTTCTTAAAAAAAAGAAGGAAGAAAATGACAAGAAGAAGGTGAAAAGACTCGAGCTTTAAACCTTTACCAACCCACAAATCGTTGCTAAATGTTTACGTTTCCAACTCACCAACTTCAGAACCCTAAGTTCTACACCTAGAATAGCATGCATTGCTTCTATACCAAAAAAAATGGAAATACTTTTACTATTATAGTGATTTAAAGGCCAAACATTGACAGAGAAGGAAGTGGAAGAAGGAGAGTTCGTGGGTGTTCTCCCAAGTCTCCATGCTTCTTGATATTATTTCCCTATGGAGTTTTAAGTTACAAAAATAACCTTCATACAATGGGCAATTCACTCTACTACACCTAGAAATCATATGAATGAAATATAAACTATGAATTACAATTGTAATCCAAGCTCACTAACTTTATAAAAAAAGAATAATGTGAATATAACTAGACAAGAAACATATAAGATATAATGAAGAATATAGCTCCTAGGGGGTTCGATTGAGCAAGAAACTAGAACGAGCCAAGAAAAATCAAATTGAAGAGAGAGAGACGGAGAAAGAGAGAGAAAGAGAGAGAAAAATGTGGGTAAGAAAATAACTGACCAGCAGTGATTGACATTTTTCTTCTCCTACATGAGGTTAAGGGCACTTTTTACAAGTCATTTATAGGAGAGGATAGTATTGTTCTTTGTGTTCCAACCGGAAACTGGAAAGTCTATCCTTTGAAATGTGGGCCACTTGTGTTAGGAGAAAGTTTATCCTGTTTGCCCGACCTTTTCTCATTGACATGAGTTGCAAGAGTTTTTAACCCATACTAGCAAAAAGAGTGAGAAGAGGGAGTAGTGACCCTTCGTGTTTGCTAACTAATGTTCATGAAAATGGATTGTTAGTACCATAAATAGAAGAAATTAGAAATTTTTGGTAATTCAACCAATTTTGGGTTTTACTTTTGTTGAAGTCACAGAAAATGCACTTGTGCCAAAAAAAAATACATTAGCAAAAGTCCAAAATTCGTTAGTAGAAGTTCTTCCAGCAATCCACTGGTAAAATTCGCTCACTTGTTTCATATGGTAGAATTTCTACCTTAAAATATCTACCAACAAATTTGAAATTCACTGGTAGAGAATTTAAACCTCCGCAAGTAAATTTAGAAAGTCTTTGGCAGAAGGTAATATTATTTTTCCAAAGAAAATTTGAATTAAGCAAGGATAGCATAAAACATTATAGTTTTAATTTTTTGTTGAAGCTGATATTTTCCTGTCTAAAAAATAATCAATTAAAGTATAAAATAAAATATAAATAACAAGAAAGTCGCTTTGGATTTTCAAATTTGATGGGAAAGTAAAAAAAAAAGGAATTTATGGCATTTGGATATGTGGCATTCGAGAATTGAAAGATTGTGGAATGGTCTAGTCAATGATCAGGAATTGATTGGACTAATAAGAATTGTTGGCGAAGGACTTCAATTTGCAACGAACAAGGGAATCAGTTTTAAAAAAGAAAAAAAATTACTTTCCTTTTGCTGTTTCTCTAATATCTTACTTTTTCCTTCGTTGGATCTTCTTCCCGAATGTTAACTCATTCTGCAAAACAGGATGTATATTGAAAAACCATCGTCTCCAAATAAGAAAAGAGAAAAGTGCAGTCTGGAGAATACAAACAAAAACTAGTAGCAACTATACCTTTAAATGTAATCATTTTGCACTATCTTTTTGATGACGTACTTTGCCAAGAAATCAAATCCATGACAGTATAGAGCTTCAATTTCAGCACGACGACCACTCTCCACCATCTTCGTCAATTGTGCCTTGTATTCTTGCTTCAGACCACAAACCAGCCATCAAATAGTGATACTACCTCAGAAGTTTACTTCAAAGAAAAGGAATTTTAACGTTCATTGACAAACTACGTTTACCTGTAGCACCTCAGATGACTGCAAGCTCTTGGCTATTTGAAGGTCTCGTTGCTTTAATGGAATAAACGAGCTTTCATGAACTAGTTCAAGATCATCTCCGTGCAATCCCAACCACCTAACATTGCAAGCTGAGGGAGGCAATGATGGTTTAGAGAACCATTTTCTTAACTATTGCACAAGTAAGAGACACTTTTAAGTATGAAATTAGTGCAGAAGAGTACCATATTTATATGCTTCTAAGCCCATACCAGTGCTACCGTACTTGTAAGTGCAGAGTATGGCGAGACCTGCTGGGTTCCTTGAAATGTAGGTTATCATTAAGAAAATCATTCACAAATATGGATCCATCAAGATGACAAGCGAATAGTATTTCAATAGCATGGGTCCTCTGATTTCACCAGTCTACCAATGCCAAAATTGGAAGGTCAGGGAAACATCTGCTCATTTGATGTAGAAGAAATCTGTGGCAAAAGAAGGGTAAGCCGCCTTTTTAGGAAAAACACGAAAAGCATATTTAGGGTCAAGTTGCCTTCTCATTATCTCATTTTCAATAATTATTTTTGGAAATAGTAATGATCAAATTCTTATTTTCTTTTCTTTTCTAGGGGTTCCAAACAGTTAAGCCACATCATTCCATGCTTCCTTTCAGTGAGAAGGCAACTTGAACTTGGACCAGCCAATTTATCTTACTTACCTTGTAGCCATGTCTGGATACCCTTTAGCTGTGAGTAAAATACTAGGGATCTGATTGTATATGCGGTCCTCAGCCAACCTCTGGAAAACAGCATCCTGAAGAAACGTGGGAGCATCACAAGTACGAAAGAGGAACAAAAGGAAAGCCCATCACCCATCCTTAGTGAAGATTAAATTAAGTCCATACCTTCTCCACTAGTATGATGTACCGAGCATCTGATTGAAACACCAGTTCCTTCAGCAAACTCAGGTCGCCAGAGATAACGTACCCAGAAGGCCCTAGTGCAGAACAGTCCACTATCTCCTGGTTTGGCTCCTTTTCATGTGCAAGTCAAATCAAATAGCACTCAAGCATAACAACATTTCACATTTGATAAGCATTGAAAAGTTGTTTTAACAGGCTTTGTGGCCTTTCTATGTCACAGAAGTATGAATTCAATGACCTTCGCGATGCCACAGATATGCGAATTCAATTCAATAGAAATTTTAACTGTCAAAAGGGAAAAGGCCAATTAAGCCAAGGACATTTTCCTTGAGCTTTGGCGCTTAGTACCATGTTCCAATACATCACAACATAAAATGTTTTCTGGTGTCAAATGTGGAATCTGACCTGGATGATTAAGCGCCCAATCATGGCGCCTCTACTAGAAGCGATAATTCCAAGACTATGCCGACAGCACCGAAGTAAAGCAACCACATCTGTAGTAATATATGGAAGTAAATTACGTTTACGACTCCAGCATACATGAATTGCAAAATGCAAGAAGGCTGAAAGGGAAAAAGGAAAAGCGGGAAAGAGATCAACCTTGCACGGTTCTGTTAACCTGAGCTTGGGAGTTGAAATAGTCTGGAGAATCACAAAGGAGTTTGTAGAAAAGCTCCCTTTGCGTTGCCTTTTTCTCTTGAACCAGCAGCTGAAGACACTGTTCCATGACTTCCCATACTTCACAATGAAAATAGAAAACGCTCCGTCAATTTATTCACTTCAAATACATCCACTCCAGTAAGATCCAGATGAAAGATTTCTAAATAAAAACAGCCCATGAGAATCGGGGTAATTTGCAAGGTGACCACTATTACGCACCTCTAACAAAAGCTTTGGCTTCTTTTGTTTTCATTAGAGATCTGGTGCAAAATGAATGAGACAAGAAGATTGATGAAATATCAGACAAGAGACCACGACGAAAACGACTGTTACTTGACCTCCGACTTATCTGTTTAAAATAAGGAACCACCGTTCAAGTCCGCAATAGAAATGAGCGCCGTTCTTTGAGCGAGTCAAGTACGCATATACATGTAATGTGAATTTCAACATCACTTCCAATGTATAATTTGATCAATTTTTTTTTAACAAAGCACTAGAACGAGCTAACGTAATCAGACCATTAAGGTAGAAGAACTCTTCTCACCAGAGTGAGATCAGAAATAGCCGGATCAGGAGAGTTCAAGATCTTAATGAAGTTGAGGACTGCCACTTGAATTCTTGCCTGAACCTGGATGAAAGGACCAGATGAGCCAAAGAAGCCAGAAACAAAGTAAACAGATAATCACCAAAAATACCTCAGATGGAGAAAGAATTTCAGCATAGCATAGGCCCTGATCCGTGTAGAACAGCGAAGATCTACAGATGTCTTCCATCGCTAGTTGATCCCCCCAAATTCCCCTTCTAGTTGACAGAAATTTGGGGATAGGGAAGCTAGTTTTGATTCGTTTCGCTTTTCCCGCGAATTGACGATGAGCTTCGAAAATGGAATCGGCTACTGCGAGCAACACTCGCGTGCTGTCTACCTTATTTATTCATATCCGAAATTATTTTTTCGGGTAATTTTACCTTTGTCGGCGAAAATTAATTTTCACAAGTAGAATTGTTAATTCTTGCCTATGAAAAAGCGGGGAAAAGATTTCCAATGGAAAATTTTTCACCCCTGATAAACTTTTTCCCAAAGAAATTTCGTTTTTCGAGGGAAAAACATTTCTTAGGAAAATATTTTTCTACCTCTAAGAAATAATTTTACCAACAAAACATAAGAGTTTCGAAGTCCAGAATAATTTTAAGTGTTTGTGTACCTAGTGAAAGCCTGGATATTGAAAAGGATCTTTGGAGAAGAAAAGAAAGAAGAAGCAGAATTAGCAAAATTTAGCCATTAGCAAAATTTTCCAAACTTAGCCATTAGCAAAATTTTATCACGGGAAAATAACAAGGGTCACATTATTCAGGTATGAATACAAATGTCTCATGGAGGAAAAGAAATGCCAGGTGCTTGTAGGCGAATGTTACACACTTTGGAATTTTTATAGTATGTAATTTTGTATTTCATGACTGCACAAAGTAAGCTAGAGTGGACTCTCACTTTATCAAAGATACAAAATTGTTAGGGAAAATTTTCACTCATATTTTGGTATGAAGCGTAAGCAATGTATCATTATGAATTTCAATAAATCTAAAAGTGGAAACCCAAGAACACATACCTCTAGCCATAACAATCATATTCTATTTTGAGAATTTACAAACACCAAAATTGTAGCAAGGAATTGAGAAATCATTATCTAGTCAATCCAAGACTTTAATCCATGCAATTGATAGACATATCACTGACTTTCTTGATAGACCAGAAATCCTTATTTTCATTCTCTATGAAGAAAAAAAACTCACATATGTATTTTCCAAACTTCTTTCCCATAAAAAAAAAGGAGTTATAACTAATGGACAGTTACATAACTATCCCAATATTCCAACATCTAAAGGAAAACTAACCTAACCGTCATTTATTTAAATATTAAATAAATAATAATGGGCCAAAATAAAAATGTGACTAACATTCTCCCACTTGGTCCATTTAATACTTAATATTTACCAATTCAATATAGATACATCCTCAAAAAAATTCCATAGATATAATATCCTTATACCCAAACAAAAAAATTCAAATTGCATGAATCATGATGGTAAGTTCTTTAAAACAAGTATTTCCTTCCATGTATCACAATGCAACTTTCTCTTTTGAATGAGAACCATATGTGGTACATATCTTTATGAATGAACTTCCAAATACTCGTTCAAGATCATCAAACCAAAATTCAAACATGCATTGTTGTTCTCTAAATTTCATATATACAACTAAATAAGAGCAGACAAATATAAAATTAATGGAGTCTTTCAAATCGACAAAATGTGATATGAACATAAAAAGTATCACAATCACATAAAAAACTATATAGTAGAACCAAGTCTCATATGCTCAACAGATCAACAATCATCAATCTAGTATTGATGTGTTTAACAACCACTTTGTTTGCTTTCACATGTTCTCAAATAGCTAAATACTTAATGTCAATGTGCTTACTATGACGTCTACTCTTATTGTTCTTGTCCAAAAATATTGTAGATAAATTATCGTAATAAATCCTCAATGGCTTGGAAATTGTGTCAACAACTTCAAGCCCCGAACTAAATCTCCTCAACCATATAGCCTATGATGTCACTTCAAAATATGATACAAACTTTGCTTCAGTGGTAGAACTAGTAAAGATTGTTTTAAAATTCTCTAAGAAATGACCCTTCCAGCTAATAAGAAGACATATCCTGATGTTGACTTTTTTAAGTCAAGGCAGCTAACAAAATCAAATGTTCACTTCTAGATGATCAGATCGCCTATATATAAGTTTGTAGTCGTTAGACCCTTGAAGGTATCACATGATTTTTTTTGCATCTCTCCAATGGTCCAAACCCAAGTTACTTTGTATGAGACTTTCATGGTAGACAATAAGCTATGAGCTACCTCAAGAAGGTGACGGTTCTTCAATTCTACTACACCATTCTATTGGGGATGTAGGCACAAGATGGTTGAAGAATAATATCATTCTCTTAACAAAAATAGTCAAGACCTCTAGAAGTATATTCTTTGGCATTATCAGACCTAAGTACATTGATTTTCTCACCAAATTGAGTGACAACCATAGCACGAAAGCATTTAAATATGAATGGTATTTCATATCGCTCTTTAAAAAGAAATAGTCATGTGGTACGAGTAAATTCATCAATAAATGTAGCAAACTACTTAACTCGGGAAATATTTGAGACTCTCAAGGGTCCCCATACATCTGTGTGGATCAATGAAAAAGGATCAACACTTTTAAGTTCTGGACGAGGTGAGTCAGTGGTCCGCTGGTGTTTGCTTAGTTGACATACTTCATAATATAAATTTGACCTATCCTTAAAGGTAGGCAAAAGAAGATGAAGAGATTGTGCGGATGGACATCTCAATCGATTGTGACATAGACTTGTCTCAATTTCATTGGTTGAGACAACATTTATTTGAGGCACGTCCAGGTAATAGAGCTCCCCTTGTTCACGGCCTCCACCAATCACCTGTTTCGTTATAAGATCCTGAAACACACAAGAAATGGTTGAGAAGGTACTTAAGCAATTAAAATATTATGTTAACTGACTAACAGATAAAAATTCAAGGGAAAAGTAGGAACAAAAACAATATCTGTGAGTGGAAGTGATGGTGTAACATATTTGGATCATTTCTCGATAACTTTAGTTTAGGAGTCGTCAGCTTTGGAAACAAGTTTATTCGAGAAACAAGGATAAACTAAATGGAATACATTACCTGTGAGATGCTCAGAGGCCCCTCAGTCAATTATCCAGAATGAAGAGTAAGAAGTGGCAGAGAGAATACCTGAAGCGGTGGTGGCAGTAGCAATTGAGGAGGAACTTGGAGGAGAGACCATCAATGTTTTCATTTTCTGGAATAAGTCATACTCATCATAGGTAAAGGTTTTCTTTTCTGTTGGTGGGGTAGATTGGTCCTACTTGGTATCACTTCTTGAGGCTTGATTAGCTTTAACCCAATTTGGTATGCCATGGATTTTAAAACATTGATCTATAGTGTGACCATATTTCCCACAATGGGTGCATTCCCTACTGTCTGTTATGACAAAACCATTCCTTCCACCTCTTCCTCGCCCTCCTCTATATTTTTTTCTACGGCCTTGGCCGTGATCAGTTGATGTTCCCCTATACCAGGGGTACATAGCGGATGATACTTCAGTAGGAGAAGGAGAAGAAGAGTCTGGAATACGAAGTAATGTGGTACATACATAGGTGGGAATAGCAAAGGCGCTGAGGAGTTGACTTTTAGCAACTTTGAGATATGGCTTAATGTTTGCAAGGAAAATGGTAGTGGCTAAGGCTTCCTTCTGCTTGTCTTGGACAGAGACATCGGTGGAGGTAGGTTGAGCTATCTTCCATTCTTGAAGCAAACCTCAAAAATGAGCCAAATATTCATGGATATTTTCTCTGTGTTTAGTGTTGAACATTCTTTGGAGAATATCGTATAGCACGTGTAAGTTGTCGGAGCTTGATTACAACTTAGCACTTGTATCCCAAATTTGTTTGGCGATGTCGAGATGAATAAAATTGTTGGATACAGGTTCTTCCATGTTGTTGATAAGCCAAATAATTACCAAAAGTGTCATTTTTTAACCACTTAGCATAAGCAATATCTTCTTCATCAATGGGTGACCCAAGTTTGGTGAGGTGACCTAGTAGATCCCTTGTTATAAGGAACCATCAAACCAATGTGGACCAACTCAAGAAATTTGATATCCCTCACAAGGGTATGGTAGTAACCTTGAGAATATCATTCTTGTTACCCATGTATTCTTTAGCCATAAGAGGCAATTATAGGATAATAATGTACTCAAATTTGAATTAGCCTAAGTTGCTTGGAGATTTATGATCGGCCAAGGCTAGCTCAAGTAGATGGTTGGAGAACCCGAGCTTATTGTAGAAGTTAGGACCCCCATGAGAAAGATTCTAGGTTAACGTGGAACAAGAAGAAGGGAAGAGAAAGAGGAGAAAGCAAGACATAGGACGAGAGAGAGGAGAGTTTGGATTAAGGGAAGGGGAGAATGCGTCAAGGGAGAAGAGAGGGTGGCTGGACGATTTCTAAAAAAGAGGAGAAGGCTTGAATGCCTTGTCTCTTAGCCGAAGCTCTTATTTATAGTCTTACAATGCCCTCAGGGTTACAACTCAATAGATTAAAAGACATAATTAGACAATGTATTTACATCTTTATGCCATCTTTCTAGAACTTATCATAAATTACCACTTTGCCACTCCTGTGACACGTGGGATTCTAGCCTTGAGTTGTGGGCTTAACCCCATCTTCCAACACTCCCCCTCAAGCTGGAGAAGAAAATACATCATAAATACTCAGCTTGCCACATACATAAGATAGAATTTTGGATGTAACTAGTTTGGTGAGGATATCAGATACTTGCTCTTGAGATGAAACATATTTAAGAGAGATTATTCCTGCTTGAAAATTTCCCCGTATAAAATGACAATCTACCTCAATATGTTTAGTTCTTTCATGGAAGACTGGATTTGATGTAATATGAATAGCTACTTGATTATCACAATGTAGGCCCATGGATCCTCCTTTATAAAATTCCAATTTGGTAAGAAGAGTCTTTATCCATAAAAGTTCACTTATAGTGTGGGCCATAGCTCAGTATTCTGCTTCAGCACTAGATCATACAACCACATTTTTCTTTTTACTTTTCTATGTGACCAAGTTCCCCCCAAAAAGGGTACAATACCCAGACATAAATTTTCTATCATCGGGTGATCCAACCCAATCTGCATCTAGAAAACCTTGTATATTGAAGTGCCCATGTTTTTATATTCCAATCTTCTTCCTGGAGCACCTTTTAGGTAACGTAGTATTCTCTCCAAAGCTTGTTAATGAGTAAGTTGTGGTTTGTACATTAATTGACATACCACACTCACATCATATGATATATCTGACTTGGTTATCATGAGATAGATCAATTTTCCCATGAGTCTTTGATATTTGCCAGTGTCAACATCTTCTCCAGTTGTAGCACACAATTTTTCATTCACATCCATAGGTGTATCAACTGGTCTACTGCCCTTCATTCATGTTTCTTCAAGAAGATCCAAGGTGTATTTTCTTTGAGACAATATTATCCCATGTTCTGACTGATGGACTTCTATACCCAGAAAATATTTGAGCTTACCCAGATCTTTAGTCTTGAACTCTTGACATATCATATTCTTCACTTCTTGTACACTATCAGCATCATTCCGGGTCAAGATACTATCATCAACATACACGGCGAATAATATCTTTAACATATACTGAGTGATCAACCGAGCACTGATGAAAGCCAAATTGTAGAAGCGCTTGACTGAATTTATCAAGTATATGGGACTATTTAAGCCCATATAAAGATTTCTTTAACCGACATACGGACTCCCCCTCAACCACATATCCTGGTGGTTGGACCGTATAAATTTCTTCGCGTATATCACCATATAAAAATGCATTTTTTATATCAAGTTGATATACATGCCATGATGAGTTAGCAGCAATAGATAGGATGATACGTATTGAGTTCAGTTTTGTAACTGGAGAGAAAGTCTCTTCATGATCTATCCCATAGCACTTAGTGTAACCTTTCGCAATGAGTTGTGATTTAAGACAACCAATCGACCCATCTGGGTTGTGTTTCACCGTAAATACCCATTTACAACCAACCGGTCTTTTCCCTTTTGGGGATGATGCCAAAAAAATATCTGATGGGTAGGATTATAACAATATATCCTTTCTGAGTTCAAGAATACCCCAAACAAATACACCTCAGAGATCGAGGATCAATTTTACTCTTTTGTGGTGAAGTATCATGAACAAAACATGTGCAACCAAATATTTTAAGAGGAAGCGTAAAAGGATCTTCACCGTGAAACAAAACAGAATATGGAGTTTGATTGCTAAGCACTAAAGAAGGAAACCTATTGATGAGAAAGAATGTTGTAAGAATAGCATGAGGCCAATAAAAGTAGGGTACTTCTTGGAGTAGAGGAGGCCTCGAGCAACATCAAGGAGGTGAGCACTGAAGAAGGTAACCTAATGATGAAAAAGCATGTTGTAAGAATAGCATGAGGCCAATTGAAAGTAGACAAAGATTTAAGAGATGGAACTAAAGAATCAAGTGACGAGATACGTGGATGACAAAGCCAGTTGTGCCAAAGTTGAGCCTCGAATGTAGTGGATGAAATAGCAACTACTGGTGGAAGAGTAAAATAGTATAATCCCTCTTTTTCATGGTCGCCACCAATCACTTGTTTCGTAGTTAGATCCTGAAATGTACACGAAGATAGTGAGAAGGTGACAGATCAATTCAATTGTTTGGTTAATTGACTAATGGAGAGCAAATTTAACAGAAATTGAGGAACAAACAACACATCTAGAAGAGATATAGACACGGTAAGAGAGGAGGAACCTTTGCCAAGAACCTTGGTCTGAGAACCATTAGCAATAGTGACAAATTTATGAGGAAGACATGGAGATAATGAATGAAGCATGTGTTTGTTACCTGACAAGTGTTCGGAAGTCCCCGAGTCAATGATCCAAGAGGAAGGGTTGAAGAGGAAGAAAGCATACAGGAGGCAATGGTAGTGGTAGTAGTAGGTCTTGGTGGAGTAGAGGACTCTAATTAAGGATTTCAACTTCTGACTTGCAGCATAGTCTTCCATAGTAATAATCACATTCCCTGAAGGAAAATCAGTCATTTCCTCCTTTTTCTCAACAGCAACTGAGGCTGGATTTGTTGTGTCCCAATCAGGCTTGCTAGGTAGTTTCTAGCATGAATCCACAAGGTGGTTCTGACCACCACAGTAAGTTCACAATCGAGGCTCAGTGTGGGGATGAGTCAGACCCATTCGACCACCCCTTTTGCGGCCTCTTCTTGTATTTCTATTGCATCCTCGGGATTTGGATGATGTACCCCGATTACAAGAGAACATAGTTGATGAAGCATCAATCGGAGAAAGAGATGATGGATCAGAAATCCGTAACAATGTAGTAGTAATGTCATCAAATGAGGCAAGAGCAGAGGAACTAAGAAGCTGAGTGTTAGCCACCTCTAGATAATGCTTAATATTGGTAAGGCAAAATAGTTATTGCCAGGGCCTCTCATTGTTTTACTTGAACAACAATGTCGGTCGAGTATGGTTGAGCAATTTTCCATTCTTGGAGAAGGCCATGTGTTGGAAAATTGGAAGACTGTCATTTTATACAAAAAGATTTTATACATCATTTGCAGCAAGTTGGGAGTTCTTGATGTTCTCTCACCCCCAGCTTGAGGGGAGTATTGGAAGATAGGGCCCAAACCCACACGACCAAGGAAGGCCCACATATCTAATAGTATTATAAGATGGGTCACACGACCAAAGAAGGCCCACAAGATAGGCCCAAGCCCATAAGAAGTAGAACCCACCATGTTTAACACGAGCTGGCATCCTTATCACATAAGTTGGAAAATCAAGAAGAACTCACAAATGCATCTTTATCTCATAGTCACGTCCTAGAAGAGTTCTAGTTTGAGTTAAATTTATCTTTTATCTATATTGAGTTATTTAATTATGCTAGGATTTATCTTTAAGTGTTAGAGTTTGGGTGTAATTGGGACAAATGTAGTTTTACTGTAATTGGACTCTACAACCATCCTCTATTATAAATAGAGGTTCATGAACTCTAATTATAATAAATCAATGAAGTATTTATATTTTTCATAAATTCAACATGGTATCAGAGCAAGTTATATGATTGATGTAGTCAACCCACAGAGGTAATGTGATCCTTTTCTCTAAACTCTAAACCCTAAGTCTAGGTTCATAGTTTTTTTTTTTTCAATCCCTTCACCGTAGTTTGCTTTGCATTTTTACCTCTATACATGAGTTTTTAATTTTAAAAATTATATATTGAAAGAAATATATTTGAGTCAACTTTCCAAAAAAAAACTAATTTTTCCAATCAGAGTTATCTACAGAGAGATATGGATATTTGAATGAGCAAAGGTCGGATTGCAAAAAGGTTCAAGTAGCAGCAGAAAGTTTCATATTTCGAGGTATTTTTGCTATCAAGAACTAGATTTTATATGGAGAAATATATATCAAAAGAAATATCTATAAGTCTATTTTCTTACCTATTCAACCAATTCTTGGTATAATTTTTTTATAAGGAGATATTGATCTTGGAAGAGTCAATGGTCATCCTAGAAAAAAAGGAAAAACAATACTTAGTTCGGCTAGATGACAGAGACCGACATCTATCAGATTATTTATCTTCTAATAATTATATTTTATGAAGAGAAGTTATACTTGGATGAAAGGTATTTAATTCTACTTTCAGAATGAAAAAATTTCATTTCAATATGATCTATATTTAAAGATATATTCACACTGGAAGAATCAAAAGTCATGTTGGTATCCTGTTACATTGAAAAATCCGAATTTAAGCCGATTGTTTTGTGTCACTTTTTGAGTTGCTATATCAGGAAAATATCTCACTTTTCCTTGATTTGAGGACTTATTACTACATGGCTATTATTTGGGCTTATTTTTGCATCTATGATGTTTGGTTCAAGTTGGGATCATTGCCATTACCTCCCAGCTTGAGGGGGAGAAGTACAAGAAGTACAAGAAAAATGTATTTTATTCCAGATGTTGAGGATAAAGTTTATGTGACCAAAATATTCAAGAGAGGGGGAGCACAAATGAAACTTGTGCATCTAAGAAGAAATTTTTATATCAGATTATTTCATGGGTTCTTTTACAAAGTTTATTATTTGGTTTGTGTTATATGTGCTGGCAGATGGTCGTATTATATTCAACAGTAGCTATTATGTCTCTTTGGGGACAATATTATTGAAGAAGAGGTGGCCTCATACCATTATTCATTTGTCCCCGTCAAAAATATAAAAAATTTGAATGGTTGGGATTCCATGACAAAGGAACTTAATACCCCGTTAAAAAAATCAAGTGTCAATGGTTGGGATTCCATGACAGAGGAACTTAATACCCCATCAAAAATATCAAGTGTCAATGGTTAGGAATCCATGATGGAGGAACTTAATACCCCGTAAAAAATACCAAGTGTCAAAGATTGGGACACCATGACGGAGGAAATTATTATTACATCTATGGTATATCCCCCTAAATTGGCCAGCTAGGTCTCAAGGAAGAGAGCACCAGTGTGAGGAGGAGGGTTGGAAGATTGAAAGATTACCATTTTATACAAAAAGATTTTATACATCATTTGCAGTAAGCTATGATTTCTTGATGTTCTCTCACCCCCAGCTTGAGGGGAGTGTTGGAAGATAGGGCCCAAGCCCACACGACCAAGGAAGGCCCACATATCAAAGAGTATTATAAAATGAGTCACACAACCAAAGAAGGCCTACAAGATGGGCCCAAACCCATAAGAAGTAGGACCCACCATGATTACCATGAGCTGACATCCTTATCAAATAAGTTGGAAGATCAAGAAGGACTCACAAATGCATCTTTATCTTATAGTCACATCCTAGAAGAGTTATAGTTTGAGTTATATTTGTCTTTTAACTATATTGAGTTATTTAATTGTGCTAGGACTTATCTTTTAGTGTTAGAGTTTGGGTGTAATTGGGCTAAAGGTAGTTTTACTTTAATTGGACTCTACTACCATTCTCTATTATAAATAGAGGTTCATATACTCTAATTATAATAAATCAATGAAGTACTTCTCTTTTCCATAAATTCAACACAATGAAACTGGGCCAAAAAATCATGAATATTATCTCTTTGTTTGGTAGCCAACATACTTTGGAAAACATCATATACTCTTTGCAAGGAGGTGGTACTTGAATAGAGCTTAGCACATGTGACCCAAATATCCTTGGATGTTTCCAAGTGGTCCACATTGTTAGCTACATGCTCTTCCATGTTGTTACTAAGCCAAGTGATAACCAAGTTATCATTTTTAGCCCACTTTTGGTAGACTTCATCTTCTTCATCAATCAGAGGAGGGATTTTGATAACATGACTAAGAAGGTCACAAGTACTGAAGACCCTCCGTACCGATTATGACCCGATTATGACCAGTTGAGGTAATTGGAAAGACCTCTTAGTGGAATTTTAGTAATTTGGACTATGTCACTCTTATTACTCATATGTCCATGCTCCATGTTGACGCAAATCAACTATTGAGGTCAATTTTCAAAGGGCTTATTCAAATAACAATTACACAACATAATTTGAAGACCCGTAGACCAAATTAGCCACCAACGAAAAATAAGTAGAGAATATTTTCAAGAGAATAAGCACCAAATCATGGAAAAAATTGTGCTTTTGTCAAGTGATAACAAGAACTAGCCACTACTCAACTTCTCTTATATTTATCTAACAAATAGAAAGAAGAAAATAGATGCAACTCTCATCCTTAATCCAAACTCAACCACAGAACCGAGACCAAATTTAGACAAGGCCTTTCTTGGCAAACTGAGAGCAATTTCTTGGCAAAATAATTTCCAACTCATGGGAATACTTCAACAAAAAAAATCAATTTCTGAAATTTGAAACAATAGAAATAAATAAATGTTGAAAATCTAACCAAATGACGCTCATCCAACAACATAACTCAATCCCATGGTAATGTTAGATTATAGAATTGGCACCAACATATGCTGGAATCCCATTTGATCCAAGCTACATAAAGGTAACTAAATCCAAATCATAAAAAACAGAAAAAAAAAAACATTTTTTGATCAATCACGTAATTTTGCTACAAGATGATCAAAACTTTATTCATAAAAGATAGATCTTCATAATGTTTATGAAGATTATCCTTACTTGATGTGACTCAAGAATTCAAGAATAGAAAAAAATAGAAATTGTGAAGAAGGAATATGGAAAAAAAAAAACAAACATTACCTATCTCTTCATGACAAAACGCCTTCTTCTATAAACAACTTCTTGAATGGATGACATAATTACTTGAATAGGGATCCTAAACTCCAAGCTCTGATACCATGTAGAAGTTAGGATCCCATGAGATGGACTCTAGGTTAACGTGGAAGAAGAAGGAGAGAAGTGAGAGATGAGAGAGGAAGCAGAAGGATGTGAGAGAGGAGAGTTTGGATTAAGGGAAGGAGAGAATATGTCAAGGGAGATGAGAGGGGGACTGGACGATTTCTGAAAGAGAGGAGAAGGCTTGAATGCCTTACCTCTTAGCCAAAGCTCTTATTTATAGTGTTACAATGCCCTTAGGGCTACAACTCAATAGATTAAAGACATAATCAGACAACTTATTTACTCTTTATGCCATCCTTATAGAACTTATCATAAATTACCACTTTGCCACTCCTTTGACGTGTGGGCTTCTAGCTTTGAGCTTGTGGACTTGAGCCCATCTTCCAACAATAACAAATATATCCTTTCTGAGTTTGAGAATACCCCAAAAAAATAAACCTTAGCGACCGAGGATCAAGTTTACTCTTTTGTGGTGAAGTATCATGAACAAAACATCTGCAACCAAACATTTTAAGAGGAAGAGAATAAAGATCTTCACCATGAAACAAAACAGAATACGGAGTTTGATTGCTAAGCACCGATGAAGGTAACCTATTGATGAGAAAACATGTTGTAAGAATAGCATGAGGCCAATAAAAGTAGGGTACTATTCATGGTGTAGAGGAGGCCCCATGCAACTTCAAAGAGGTGACGATTCTATTTTTCAGTAACACCATTTTGTTGAGGAGTATAGGTACATGATGTTTGATGAATATGCCCATTACCCTCACAAAATGATTTAAAATCATTATATAAATATTCATTAGCATTATCAGATCAAAAGATTTGAATTTTCTTCCCAATTGCGTCGTTACCATTGCATGAAAGTTTTTAAAAGTAGAAAGAATATCTGATCATTCTTTAAATAAAAACAACCCAGTTATTCGGGTAAATTTTTTAACAAATGTAACAAAATATTGTACTTGAGAAATGTTAGAGACCTTTAAAGGTCTTCATACATCAGTGTGTATTAATGCAAATGGAGCCGCACTGATAGTTGTAAGACGATAATATGTACTCCTAATATGCTTACTTAATTGACATGCTTCACAATTGAAAGTAGAGAAAGATTTAAGAGGTGGAACTAAAGAACGAAGTGACAAGATAGATGGATGACCAAGTCGGTTGTGCCAAAGTTGAACCTCAGATGTAGTGAATGAAATAGCAACTACTAGTGGAAAAGTAAAATAGTATAATCCCCCTTTTCATGGCCACCACCAATCACCTATTTCATAGTTAGATCCTGAAATGTACACGAAGATGGTGAGAAGGTGATAAATCAATTCAATTGTTTGGTTAATTGTCTAATAGATAGAAAATTTAACAGAAATTGAGGAACAAACAACACATCTTAAGGAGGAAAAGTAAAATAGTATAATCCCCCTTTTCATGGCCACCACCAATCACCTATTTCATAGTTAGATCCTGAAATGTACACGAAGATGGTGAGAAGGTGATAAATCAATTCAATTGTTTGGTTAATTGTCTAATAGATAGAAAATTTAACAGAAATTGAGGAACAAACAACACATCTTAAGGAGGAATAGACACGGTTAGAGAGGAGGAACCCTTGCCAATCACCTTCGTTTGGGAACCATTATCAATAGTGACAAATTTATGAGGAAGACATGGAGACAATGAATGAAGCATGTGTTTGTTACCTGACAAGTGTTCGAAAGCCCTAGAATCAACGATTCAAGAGGAAGGGGTTGAAGAGGAAGAAAGCATACCTGAGGCAATGATAGTGGTAGTAGTAGGTCTTGGTGGAGTAGAGGACTCTAATAACGATTTCAACTTCTGAATTGCAACATAGTCTTCCGGTAATAGTCACCTTCCCAGAAGGAGAATCAGTCATTTCCTCCTTTTTCTCAACACTAACTGAAGCTGGATTTGTTGTGGCCCAATCAAGCTTGCCAGAGAGTTTCCAGTATGAATCTACAAGGTGGTTTTGACCACCACACCCTTTTGCGGTCTCCTCTTGTATTTCTGTCGCGTCCTCAGGATTGGGATGATGTACCCCAATTACCAGAGAACATAGCTGAAGGAGCATCAATTGAAGAGGAGAAGATGGATTAAGAATCCGTAACCATGTAGCACTAATGTCATCAAATGAGGGAAGAGCAAAAGAACTAAGAATCTTAGTTTTAGCCACCTTTAGATAAGGCTTAATATTGGTAAGGCAAATAGTTATTTCCAGGGCCTCTCAGTGTTTTTCTTGAATAACAATGTCAGTAAAGTATGGTTGAGCAATTTCCATTCTTGGAGAAGGCCACGAAACTGGGCCAAAAACTCATGAATAGTATCTCTTTGTTTGGTAGCCAACATACTTTGGAAAACATCATATACTCTTTGCAAGGAGGCGGTACTTGAATAGAGCTTAACACATGTGTCCCAAATATCCTTGGATGTTTCCAAGAGGACCACATTGTTAGCTACATGCTCTTCCATGTTGTTAATAAGCCAACCGATAACCATGTTATCATTTTTAACCCACTTGTGGTAGGCTTCATCTTCTTCATTAATCGGATGAGGGATTTTATTAACATGACTGAGAAGGTCACGAATAACAAGAACCTTTTGTACCGATTGTGACCAACTATGGTAATTGGAAAGACCTCTTAGTAGAATTGTAGTTATATGGAGTATGTCACTCTTATTACTCGTATGTCCACTCTCCATGTTGACGCAAATCAACTGTTGAAGTCAATTTTCAAAGGGTTTCTTCAAATAACAATTATACAACGTAATTTGAAGACCCATAGACCAAATTAGCCACCAACAAAAAGTAAGTACAGAATATTTTCAAGAGAATAAGCACCAAATCATGGAAAAAATTTGTGTTTTTGTCAAGTGATAACAAGACCCACCACTACTCAACTTCTCTTTTATTTATCTAACAAATAGAGAGAAAAGAATAGATGCAACTCTCATATTTAATCCAAACTCAACCACAAAACTGAGAGCAAATTTAGGCAAGGCCTTTGTTGGTAAACCGGGAGAAATTTCTTGGCAAAATAATTTCCAACTCATGAGAATACTTCAACAAAAAAAAGCAATTGCTAAAGTTCAAAAGTAGAAAGAAACAATAGGAATAAGTAAATGCTGAAATTCTAACCAAATGACGGTCATCCAATAACATAACCCATTCCCATGAGTAACGTGTGATTATAGAATTTACAGCAACATATGCTGGAATCCCATATCAACAATGTTTGATCCAAGTTAAAAAAAGGTAACTAAATCCAAATCATAAAAAATAAATTTTGATCAATCAAGTACTTTTGCTACAAGATGATCAAGACTATAACATCCTTTTTGTCATAAAAGATAGATCTTCACAATGTTTATGAAGATTATCCTGACTTGATGTGACTCAAGAATTCAAGAATAGAAAAAAATAGAAACTGTAAAGAAGGAATATGAGAAAAAACAAACTTTACCTATCTCTTCATGGTAAAACTCCTTCTATAAAAAAAACTTCTTGAATGGATGAGATAACTACTTGAATAGGGATCCTAAACTTCAAGCTCTGATACCATGTAGAAGTTAGGAACCCATGAGATGGACTCTAGTTTAACATGGAAGAAGAAGGAGAGAAGAGAGAGAGGAGACTTTGGATTAAGGGAAGAAGAGAATGCATCAAGGGAGAAGAGAGGGTCGATGGACGATTACTGAAAGAGAGGAGAAGGCTTGAATGCCTTACCTCTTAGCCAAAGCTCTTATTTATAGTGTTACAATGCCCTTAGGGCTACAACTCAATAGATTAAAAGACATAATCAGACAACGTATTTACATCTTTATGCCATCCTTATGAAACTTATCATAAATTACCACTTTGCCACTCCTTTGACATGGTAGCTTCTAGCCTTGAGCTTGTGGGCTTGAGCTCATCTTCCAACACTTATCAAATTTTTAGGCAAGGAGGGAACCCTCTTAGGCCAGTCAAATTGCTGGCCAAAATTTTATATAAGTAATTCTCTTGTCTTCCTTGTAGAGAATTGCAACAATCAATCAATAAGCATGAGATCAAGTAAGGTAAAGTAGCAATTCTGAATTAGATCTTTCCAAAATCATTCCAAAAATATATTTGACTCAAGATTGGGGTAAACCAGTATATATTCAATTTCTCATGAATTAGGCCAGATATAATTGATCAAAAATCAAACAAAATCAGGCCTAATCAAGAAGATATTGTAAGATCTTAAAAAAACAGCAATCTTTCTTCTAATGATTGGTGTCAACCAGCCACGTCATTTATTATTTTGTGCTTGATTCCTTTTATGTAAAACACAATATTTAATGCTTGATTTTCCAAGAATAATCAGCCACCTCATGGCTCTCAAAAAATTCTCCAAAAAATCAAAAAATCGAGTAGAGTTCTTCAAACAACTCGGTTAATGGAGAAGCTTAGCATACAAGCTAAGTAATTAGATTTTTTAAATAAATGGATAAAAAAACCACTCATAATAGGCTCAAGAAAAATTTTCGTTATCATGAAAATCTTCTTCCCAAAAAATTATAACTTTTTATGTGGAAAAACTCAACATAAACCGATTTTCAATCAAGAACTTGCAAACCGACAAAACTGCCTTGGTAAACATATTCTAATCCGAGATGGATAAATCTCAATAATTTCATAAGATAAAGACAGAAATAAAATCATCATTGAACCATCGTCTAAATATCTAAAAACCAAGAGCATAAAGTAATAATAACAAGAATGAAAAACTTATTGTACAAACTTCAATCTTGCTTCACAAAGAGCCTTCTATGAGTAGTTTTGATCATAATTTCTTAGAACATTCTTTAGACGTGGGGATCCAAAATTTGATGCTCTGATACCATGATGAATTTAGGACCCCATGATTTAAACCTTGAGCAAGATGAGATAGGGAGAAAAAAAGAGCAAAGAGAGAGAGAGCTCGGGTAGAGATGAGAGAAGAGAAAAGATAAAGCGTTTAGGCTAGAGAGAGATTCTTCACGAGTTGAGAAGTGGAGAATTTGATTGAATCCTTCAACCAAGACCCCTATTTATACTATTTTTATTACATATTTAGAGATAAGATAGGATCCCTAATATCCCTAATTACATCAATCATGATTATCCAAATCTACATATATCAAGGGAAGACACATCATGCCACCTCACATGATCATGGTGGGTCCCACCAACTTGTGTGATCATAGTGGGTCCCACCTTGTAACAATAATGGTATGGATGCATGAGAAAGGAGAGATAAACCCATTTTTACAATATGATGATGTCATCATTCGGAATGCCCATTGTGTTAAAGGGTGGGTGGAAACGTGAGATGAGAAATACCATTGGTGACAAAAAAAAGAGGACATAACTGTAAATTCACCCTCTCCCTCCCTCTTTCCCATTACCAGAATAGAGTGTTTTAATTCGTTTACCAAATAAATTTTCAATAAGAGATTTAAAACAGACAAATTTCTCAAGCACATGGGATTTTATTTTGAGAGGATGAAACCAAATATATTTTGTCAAGTGATCGACTAAAATAACATAATATTTGAAATCATCAATAGATATAATGGGAGAAGTCCATACATCTGAAATAAATAATATCTGGACGGGAAGAAGACACAAGAGAAGAGAGTGAGAATGGTAACCTATGACTCTTATTGCATTGAAAAGAATTGCAGTCAAAATTCAAATGATGCAACAAATCTAACTTAAAAGTAGACACTAGGTGACTCAGAATGGTAAATGATGGATGACCTAAGCAATGATATCATGCAGACGAAGTGGTCTAGACATTGGAAAAGGCGATTATTGGTGGCAACTTGATTGAGGATGACGGCCATTCTTACACACCATCCTTATTTCGACCGTACAAAAGTGATGCCCCCGTGCAAAGATCTTTCACACGAAAAGTAGGTAAAAATTCAATGGAAGAATTGTTAGCTTGACAAATATGAGAAATTGAAATAAGATTCTTTTGCATGGTAGGAACACAAAGAATATTATTTATAGAAAATTGACAGTAGGGTGTAGAGAGAGATTTGTAACCAGTATGAGTAATAGGTAGACATGTGCCATCACCAATCACAATGTTGTCAATTCCTTCATGAGGAGTGTGAAAAGAGAGATTGCTCAAGTTTGTAGTAACATAATGTGATTCTCCACTATCCAAAAGCCAAGCCGATAGGCAAGGTTGCCAGCGAGGAGCCTAGGGTGGTGGCAAGTGTGATTGCATCTGACGAAAGAAAGGGACTGTGGAATGATGTGTCCTTTTTCCCGACATCACTGACTATCTTGAAATATTCTAGAATAATCTCGAAGGCCTCTGCACGATGGTCAATCTCATCCTTCTCTTTCTCCATCTCCTCTATCCTGCACTTGATAACCTCAAAAATTATCTCTGACTTGTGCTGCATCGCCCGCAGGACATTTGCACACGAGAGACCCAGCATAGTGCATGTCACCATGAAACTGTGGGGCCCCTTGCTCTGAAAAATCCTCACAATGCTCAACCCTTCAAACATGTTGTGCAGTCCCCCAAGAGCCTCCTGGAACGCCCCGCCTAGACAGAGAAAGGTGTAGCGTCGCATAGCAAAACTAGAGTTTGTTGTTTACCCCACTTTGGATGAGCATACATCCAAGATTAGTAGTCGCAACTTGGATCGGGTGTGTACACTGAAGAGCCATATGACTAGGTTGACTACTTGGGTTCAAAAGGTAAGGGATGATTTTGAGAAAATTCTTGATGATGATGATGATGATATGATAGACCAAACCAGATAAGACTCGACTTGGACTAGACTTTGACAAGACTCGACTCCGACGAAACCAGACCTGTCAAGACTTGACCTGGACCAGATTCGGATCAGACTCAACTTAGACTAGACTAGATTAGATGGACTTGAGTCGGACCAGACTCGGACATTTCCCAGGTTGTTGAGATGTATATCTCAGGCAAACTCTATTATGAATTAAATTCCCTAATTCCAAACTAATGAGAGCAATAATAATAATCACGGAAGAATGGAAAAAGCAAGCACGAAAATAAACAACAAGATTTATACAAGTTTTCCTCAAGATGAGAATATGTCCTATCTTTCACCGTTGCAATAATCTACTATAAAGATGAAATAGTTTAGAAGATAAATCACAAACACTTATAGGCGTTTTCTCTAACCTCTCTCGGGCTACAACTCCAGCTCCTTCTCGGTGATGATAAACCCTAATAGCGGCGGCCCACAATTATAAAGAGAAAATTAGGGTAACCACAATACAAGAGTAAAATTCTAAAATTACCCTTAATGACAAAGAAGTCAATATATCGTGGACCTACCTAAGGGCTTTGCCCCCCTTCCAACCTCCACAACAACCTTACCATGAAGGTCGATCTGTGCCAGAGGGTAAGGTGTTAATTAGGCTCCACAACTTAACAATCTCCCACTTGGAGACTAATCCATTATGAATATTTCATCTGTAGTGGCAAAAAATTCTCAATCTTCAAAGAGAAGTTCAACTGAAGTTGCACACAAATTCAATTTCTCAATCGTAACTGTCTTTGTCAACATATCAACTGGATTTTGACTTCCGTGAATCTTCTCAAGTGCCACGACTCCATCCTCTAGAGCCGGTCTGATGAAGTGATAACGCACCTATATGTGCTTTGTTCTGGCATGATAAACATGATTCTTTGCTAAATGAATAACACTTTTACTGTCACAATACAACACATTCTTCCCATGCTTGAGACCTAATTCTTCCCAGAAAGACTACAACCACACCATCTCTTTGCTTGCTTTGGTCACAACGACATATTCTGCCTCAATAGTGGAAAGAGCAACTATCTTCTGCAACTTAGAGACCCAACTAACTATTGTACCACCCAATGTATATACATATCCAGTGGTACTCTTCCTACCATCAATGTCTCCAGCCATGTCAACATCTACATAACCCTGTAATTCCAAGTCTAACTTTCTGAAATATAAGGTTGAGTCTATAGTCCCTCTCAAATACTTGATAATCCACTTCACTGCTTCCCAGTGTTGCTTACTCAGATTACTCATATATCTACTCACAACTTCCATTGCATGAGCTATGTCTAGTCTAGTGCACACCATGTCATACATGAGACTGCCAGTAGCAGAAGCATAGGACACATTGGCCATGTAGGCTCGCTCCTGCTCTGTAAAAGATGACTACTCCTTTGATAGCCTAAAGTGACTAGCCAAAGGAATACTCACTGGTTTTGCATCATTCATGTTGAATCTACTCAACACCTTCTTCACATATTCTTCTTGTGATAGTTTCAAGACATCAATATCTCTAGTAATGCTCATCCCAGGTGTTAAATTGGGTCCTAGGCCCTCTCCCAAAATAACTAGCCACTTAGGAAACCTCTTATGCCAACTAATAAACGTAAGATCTTTGTAGTCACAAATGTATGTGGGACTATCATTAACACTCCCCCTCACTTGGAGGCACATGGATAATTTGGGTGGAGACTCTCACGTGGTGGCACGCGGATAATTTGGGTGAATGTCCACATATGAGAACCTTGCTCTGATACCATGTTAAATTGGGTCCTACGCCCTATCCCAAAATGACTAGCCACTTAGGAAACCTATTCTGCCAAATAATAAATATAAGATCTTTGTACTCACTAATGTATGTGGGATTATCCTTAACACTAAAGATTTGTTTTACAGCACCCAAATCCTTCATTGCAAACTTCATGAACAACACCCTTTTCAACTTTTCTATATCCTGTTTGCAAGCACCTGCTATCAATATGTCTGTTGGAAGATAGGGCATAAGGCCACACGAGCAAGGAAGACCCACATATCCAAGTGTATTAGACCAAGGAAGACCCATGCAACCAAGAGATATAGAAGGTGGGCTCAAGGCCCATAAATCAAAGAGAAGGTTCATAGGCCCACATACAAGATGACAGGATGGTAAATAAAGGGTCATCTCATAGAGATGGCATTGATGTAATTATATTAAAGTTCTAAGGTTAAAACCCTAAACCCTAAGTTTAGGGGTATTATTGTAATAGAGTAGTTTCATAAATCTATAAATAGAGCTTCAGGGGGAGGGTTAGGAATCAAGTCCATAACCCTTCTTCCTCCAGTTTTCTCTCAATGGGTTTATCTACTTTTTTCTCCATGAGCTAAATTCATGGTGTCCTAAAAATCAACATGGTATCAGGGCATTAATTTTCAGGACTCTCATCTATGGTTTTCAGATTCAAAGCAACCATTATTTTCTTTTTTGCTCATATTTTTGTTAGTTTAGTTTTACCTGTCATATTATTATTGTTGTTTTTTTTCTCTGCTTCGTTAAGTCTATTTTTGCATCGTTAAGCCTTAGTTTTCTCTATCATCCTACTATTTAGTCTTCCCACCGTTTGTTGCAGCTGGCTAAACAACCCGTACTGCTTCATGGCATGAACATTTTCTGCAGGTTCAGCACCAGCTATGCTCTTTGGTTGTTGTCATGATGCTGAGGTTCTATTTTTTGCCAAAGATAACGTTGTCGTTGCCAAAGAATAGAAAAAATGAAACAGAGAAGACACTGTTGTTGAGGCTCATGAAAGAGAAGAAGGAGTTTAGTTGCTTCTCTGTTCGTGTTGTTGCCGAAGAGGGAGGAGTGTTCGCCACTGTTGCCGAAGAAGAAGAAAGAAGTCGGCCACTCTCTGTTTGCCATTTTCTGAGAAGACAACTCTACGTTGTTTGAAGATGACGACAGTTTGCGAGAAAAAAAAAACTTTTCTGCCCGAGCTGCATCATCCTAGTCCGAGTTAGCTCGGAATACTGGTATTGCTCTCTGCTTCGTTGGATTATTTCCTCTGTCGCATTATCTTCGAAAAATTATCACTGGTGCATCGCCGTGGCTGCGACGATACGTCTCAATTCTCTCTGGTTTTTCGATTTGTTTGTAACCGGGGAAGACGATTATGCTGTCTCGAGTCCTTTGGTGCCGTGGGGAAGGAGTCATTTTCCCAATTCTAGACGATGATATTGGGAAAGAGTCCATAATCGAAAGAAATTATTTTTTCCAACGGCCGAGTCCTTCGGTCTAGTGAAGAAGAAGACACTGTTTCAAAATTAAACATTTCCTAAATTAGGAAACTGGTTTAATTTAGCGCTAGCCCAACTCGGACGTGGACCAGGCCGAGTTCACCCGGCAACGATTCTGCTGACCCGAGGATGTTCCTGTTCTGTTGAGTCAACTCGGTACGGGTCAACTCGGGTCCAGGTCAATCTGACTCGGGTCACTTATTTTATGCCTCGGTATATGTATCTGGAACAAAGCTTATACATATTTCTGCAGTGACTCAGATATATTAGTCTACTATTTGGCTCTATGCGACTTGGTAAATTTTTTCTCTGGCTAGATTATTACTTTGAAGAATTGACAGACTATTCCTTGGTCAACATATTATTTGGTAAAGATGTGTGCATTGGATTTTTTCATGGGCCATTTTACAAGTATTATTTTAGTTCGTGTTATATGGGCCCAAGCCCATTACAACTGCTGCTATTATGTCTCATTGGATGAGACATTATTATTGAAGAAGATGTGGCCTCAATATATGTTACTTCATCGTGATGGAGGAGCTTATTACTACATCCACTACCCATAAGGACATCTATGTTATTTCAACGTGATGGAAGAGTTCAATACTAACTCTATGTTATACCCCCATGAATTGGCATTTATTACTCCTACCACTTAAGAGTCGTTGTCATGTGGAGGGACACAGTGATGGGGGAGTTTTTTTTTTATTATTACACTTCCGAGTAGCATATAAACCCACTACCTATAGAAGATAAGAGTGGCAGTACCTATAGAAATAGGAGTGTGCCAAACATCCAACATATAGACCCACTACCTATCAAAGATAGGAGTTAATTGACTGGATTAAAGATCAATGTTATATGACTTGAAGTGATTTTACTCTCACTTTTCTTATGCCATTTGGGCCTCATGAACGAGAGCACCAACGTGAGAGGGAGTGTTGGAAGATCTGCCACATTATACAAAAAAAGATTCTATATATCATTTGTAGCAAGCTGGGAGTTCATGTTGTTCTCTCACACCCAGCTTGAGGGGGAGTGTTGGAAGATAGGGCCCAAGGCCACACGAGCAAGGAAAACCCACATATCCAAGTGTATTAGAAGATGGGCGCAAACCGATAAGACCAAGGAAGACCCATGCAACCAAGAGACATAGAAGATGGGCTCAAGGCCCACATATCAAAGAGAAGGCCGATAGGCCCACATACAAGATGGCAGGATGGTAAATAAAGGGTCATCTCATAGAGATGGCATTGATGTAATTAGATTAAAGTTCTAGGGTTAAAACCCTAAACCCTTAACCCTCAGTTTAGGGGTATTATTGTAATACAGTAGTTTCATAAATCTATAAATAGAACTTCAGGGTTTGTCTCTTTTTTTCTCCATAAGCTAAATTCATGGAGTCCTGAAAATCAACATGGTATCAGAGCATTGATTTTCAAGACTCCCATCTATGGTTTTCAGATTCAAATAAACCGGTATTTTCTTCTTTGCTCATAGTTTTGTTATTTTTGTTTTACCCGTCATATTATTATTGTTGTTTTTTTCTGCTTCGTTAAGTCTGGTTTTGCATCGTTAAGCCTTAGTTTTCTTTGCCATCCTACTATTCAGTCTTCCCACCGTTTGTTGCAGCCGACTAAACAACCCGTACTGCTTCATGGCATAAATATTTTATGCTGGTTCAGCACCTGCTATGCTCTCTGGTTGTTGTTGTGATGTCGAGGTTCTGGTTTTTGCTGAAGATAACGTTGTCATTGCCAAAGAAGAGAAATATGAAAGAGAGAAGAAACTGTTGTTGAGGGTCACGAAAGAGAAGGAGAAGGAGTTTAGTTGCTTCTTTGTTCGTGTTGTTGTTGAAGAGGGAGGAGTGTTCACCGTTGCCGAAGAAGAAGAAAGAAGTCGGCCACTCACTGTTTGTCGTTGCCGGAGAAGACAACTCTACGCTATTCGAAGAAGATAACAACTTGTGAGAAAAAAAACTTTTATGCCTGAGCCACATCATCCTAGTCCGAGTTAGCTCAAAATATTGGTATTGCACTCTGCTTCATTGGATTATTTCCTCTGCTGCATTATCTTCGAAAAATTATCACTGGTGCATCATCGTGGTCATGATGATATGTCACAGTTTTCTCTGGTTTTCCAATTTGTTCGGAACTGGAGAAGACGACACTGCTGTCTTGAGTCTAAGGGTGGCTTCGAACCGAGCCGGCTCGCGAGCCGATCGAGTTCGGCTCGGTTCGAAACGTTATATTTCGAGCTCGAGCCGAGCTCGAACTCAGGGATGGGCTCGTTTACATTAATGAGTCGAGCTCGAGCAGAGCCCGGTTCGGCTCGTCGGCTCGCGAGCCGACTCATTAATATAACGAGCGATTCGGGATCGGGGATCGGGGATTGGGAGACGGAGACCTCTTCGATTCGGGAAATTTCTCTACGAAACCCATACCTCCGTCTGCCATTTCCATGCCGTTTCAACGTGATTTCTTGCGGAAATCGTTTCCGTCGACAGGTATTCAGGGGAAATGGGGGATTTGGTCTTCAAATCCCTCGTTCTCCCTCTCCCTCTTCGATTCCTCGATTTATTCCTCTACGATTTCTGTCTTCCTTCCTCAAAGATTTCTTTCTCGTCTTCCTCTTCGATTTCTTCATCCAAGCTTTTCCTCGCCGACGAGACGAAATCGACGGTCCGACGGAAGGAGGTAAGATTTTTATTTAATCTTTCTGTTTTTTTTTTCGTCACCGAGCTAACCTAAAAAATCTCTAACTCTCTCTCTTCGTTTCTCAGCTTCGTTTCTCAGCAGTGCTCCTTCATTATTGGAAAGTTTTTTTGGATATCCGAATGGCACACTCTATTTCTGTAAGCAAACTCAGCTCTGTTTTTTTTTTTTTTTTCCGATATTTCCAGCTGACAGTTCAAATACACTCAGGAAGAAATCATTGTAATAAAACTGGTATGAATTTTATTTCATGATTTTGAGTGTTGATACTGTTTGATTTTTTGAAATGGTGAGTTCTTGATTTAAGGGTAGAATGTAAGAAGATCATTTTATACAGATTGTATAAGGTTGACCTATTTTATTCTCTTAATTTATTTTTTTGCTTGAGTGTGCCATCAATTGCATTCTAGCTGGCTGAGAGCCAGGAAACTTCATACTGAGCTAACATTCAAGAAGGAAAGGAAGGGTGGGGGAGAAAAATCCCCCACCTTGTCATTTGTTATGTTTTTGTATATCTCAGAATGACTTACTAAGCTCAATTGCTATAATGTTTGGAAAATAGTTGGTTGGTTGTCAATGATTTTTTTGCTCAAATTCTATTGTTCTTCATAAATGAAGTTATTATTCTAGACTTTCAAATATTTTTATGTTGTGGGATCTTGTTTCTTTTTTGCCTTCTTATTTTTAGGTGTCTGGCCTCTTATAAAATTTTGTACGTTTATCATATATTTCAGCAATAAACAGCAATGGTATTCAAATTGTTACTTGATATATTTTAGCAATGGAATTTTATTTCATGATTTTGAGTGTTAATAACATATTCTGTTCAATAATACTCTATTATAGTTAATGGAATCAGGAGCTTTCTTAATTGCATCCAACTTCTCTTTATTATAAAAAAGAATAAAAAAAGTTAGTTTTTGTCCTTCTTTCTTAATTCTCATTGAACTTATATCTACTGTTGTTCATGGTATAGTGGGGTATTGAGGTTGAATTTCATTTTTTTTCATTTTTATCATTAATTTCTTGGTATTGAGGTTGAATTTCATCAGAATATTAGAAGAGAATGTTGGTGTGCTTATTTCCTTATCTTAGAAGTTTTTAAATTTATATATAAAAAAAGGATCGGTATATTGGACTGGAAACTATTGGGTGCAGGGCTACTGGCTCAAAGAGACCCCGCTGCATTGAAAGACAAGGGCCGTTCCCGATTGTCACAATGTCACGTACCTTCTTCTAAGAATAAACAAGTATCTTAAATTATGTGTAGGATCTTTGTTGTTCGGATAACTTTCTTTTCTTTATGTTTTTAATTTGTAATTTTTTTTTTTTGTAGAAGTAAGAATGTCAACACCTCCTCAATTGACATCAATAATTAACACTAGTTCTAGTGTAACTATAAATAGTGACTCAACTCCACCAGAGTCACTACCCTCTGTCATAGAAGTGGGCCCAGATGAAATTACCATAAATGAGGATGAAGGTGATTCTACTCATACCTCCAAAAGACAAAAAAAGTCTCATGTGTGGTTGGAATTCAAAGAAGTATCACTTAATGGTACAAAAAAGGCTCAGTGTGTTCATTGTAAAATCAATTTGAGTGTTATTAGTAGTGGAGTGACCACACATATGAGTCGACATTTGAAACGTTGCACTAGTAGAAAAGTGGCAATGAGAAAACAAAAAACCTTAAACTTTCAACCAGTGGGAGCGGGGTCTAATGTTGATCAGAGTCCATCTGGACTTCCTTTTATGGATTTTGGAGGAAATTATGATCAAGCTAAAATGAGAGTACTCATTGTTCATTGGATTCTTATGCATGAGCATCCATTCATGATAGTAGAAGAGGAGGGATTTAATTTTGTAATGAAGATGGCAAATATGAATTATGAGAAAATATCCCGGAAGACTATTAAGGAGTGTATGGAGGTGTATGAGGCAGAGAAAAAGAAATTGAAAATTTTGTTAAAAGAGATTAACAAGATTAGTCTTACCACGGATCTTTGGAAGTCTCAAAATCAAAAAATTGAATACATGGTTATTACTGGGCATTTTATTGACAGTAATTGGAAGCTACAAAAACGAGTCTTGAGTTTTGTGCATGTTCCTCCTCCTCCTCGTGGCGTTGATATAGCAGATGCTATTTACAAGTGTTTGAAAGAGTGGGAGATTGAAAATAAAGTTTTTAGTATTTCAGTTGATAATGCTGCATATAATGATGTTTGTATCAGAGTTTTGAAACAAAATTTTTCAAGGAAAAAAAATTTGGTGTGTGGTGGAAAGTTGTTTCATGTGCGTTGTTGTGCTCATATTTTGAACTTATTAGTCCAAGATGGTCTTGTTCAGATTAAAGATATCATTGATAATGTGCGTGAAAGTGTCAAATTCATAAATCTGTCTGAGGCTAGACTTCGCACTTTTTCTGAAATTGTACAACAATTAGAACTTGGTGAAAAGAGGTTGGTTATTGATTGTCCAACTCGCTGGAACTCTACTTATGACATGTTGTTTTCTGCATTAAAATTCAAAGATGCATTCTCTAGATTTAAAGTTAGAGAACCAACATATGATTGTTTGCCAAGTTTTGATGAATGGGAAAAAGTTGACATGGTGTGTGAGATTTTAGAAGTTTTTAATGCCGTTACTAATATAATTTCTGGGAGTGACTACCCTACTTCTAATTTGTACCGTAGTGAGGTATATAGGGTAAAAGAAGTTCTGGATTTTCATTCTACAAATGAAAATATTTTCATTAGGACAATGGTTAGTAGAATGAAAGAGAAATTTGAGAAGTATTGGGGTGAATGCAATTTATTGATGGCTGTTGCTTCAGTTTTGGATCCAAGGGTCAAATTAAAGTTGATCGAAATGTGTTTTCCAGTGATATATTCTATAGAGGAAGCTACAATGAATATAAATTTAGTTCAACGCACCTTATATGAGATCTATGATGAATATGTATCCTTATATAATGTGGATATTAGAAATGAAGAGATTGTTTCAAGTACTAGTAGCTCTATGGGTGTTTCCACAAGTCGTAGGCCTTCATCAAGTTCAGGTTGGTCAAAGTTGATGAGTTATATGAAACAAAAGGATGCAGTTAATTTACCAAGGTCAGAATTGGAAATTTATCTTGAAGAAGGTGTATAGAGTTGTGAGGAAACTTCACAATATGATTTTGATGTTTTAGAATGGTGGAAAGTGAATCATATGAAATTTCGAGTATTATCTAAGATGGCAGCAGACATCCTTGTAATTCCCATATCCACAGTAGCTTCAGAGTCTACATTTAGTGCTGGTGGTAGAGTAATAGACTCATATCATTCTTCCTTGGCACCAAACACAGTTCAAGCTTTGATTTGTGGCAGTGATTGGATTCGGGTTCTTCACGGTGTAAAGAAAAATCAAAAGGTGAATTTCTTTGATCAATTCTTTATTATGATATTTTTTAGTATATTTTTTAGTTTTATTTATTAAAATTTTGTTTTATGATTACAGCCTGAGAAGAAGAGTGTAGAGATAATGCTACCAGCTACATGATTTTTCATGTTTCTCTCATCATGGTAATTTTAATATTTTTAACGACATTAAGTAACTAGTAATGGAAGAGTATTTTTTTATCTGACAATAACTAATTTTATTTTTTTGTTTTTGTCGTAAGTGGAGATTTTGCTCATGCAGGGATGTATATTATTTTCTAGCATTAAGAGAAATAATTATAGTTTGTAATTTTATAATGGATTTATAGTTTTTATTTGGGTGATTGTAAATTGATAGTGATATTTCATTTAATTTAGTTGTGTTTGATTATTGTATGAAGTTTATTTATAATATTATGCAGTGTATGAAGTGTTTAGACTATTTTATGAAGTGTTTATGGAATGTATAGATAATTTTATGGAGTATTTATGGAGTGTTTATGGAGTGTTTATGGAGTATTTATGGAGTGTTTATGGAGTATTTATGGAGTGTTTATGCAGGTATTATGTATATTGATTATGTCCAATTTTAAGTAGAGGTCATGCCGAATTTTATACAGGTATTATATACATAAATTATATTCAATTTTAAGAAGAGGTTATGCCTCAATCTTATACATGTATTATATATATAGGTTATGCTTAATTTTTTATAGAGGTCATGTCCAATTTTAGGTAAAATGTATGTATAATTTTATATATAATTAATTTGATATATATTTTTTGAAAATTTTTAAATGTATGTTGAGGCTCGAGTTCAGCTAGAAGCTCGGCTCGAGCTCAGTTAAGATTTTTGGGCTCAAGCTCGATAACAATTTTAGGCTCGAGACAAGGCTCGGCTTGAACATAGGCAGGTTCGGGCTCGGCTCGGCTCGATGCCACCCCTACCTGAGTCCATCGGCGCCGTGGGGAAGAAGGAGACGGTTTCCCGATTCTTGCCGATGATATTGGGAAAGAGTCCATAATCGAAATAAAAAAAAAAATTTCCAACGGCCGAGTCCTTCGGCCGAGTGAAGAAGAAGACACTATTTAAAAATTAAACATTTTCTAACTTAGGAAACTGGTTTAATTGTGTGCTAGCCCAACCGGGACGCAGACCAGCCCGAGTTCACCCAGCTACGGTTCTGCTAACCCGAGGATGCTCCTGTTCTGTTGAACCAACTAGGTCCGGGTCAACTCGGGTCACTTATTTTATGCCTCGGTATACGTATCTGGAACAAAGCTTATACATATTGCTGCAGTGACTCAGATATATTGGTCTACTATTTGACTCCGTGCGACTCGATAAATTTTTTCTCTGGCTGGATTATTACTTTGAAGAATTGATAGATTACTCCTTGGTCAGCATATTATTTGGTACATATATGTGCATTAGATTATTTCATGGGTCATTTTACAAGTATTATTTTGGTTCGTGTTATATGGGCCCAAACCCATTACAACTACTGATATTATGTCTCATTGGATGAGGCATTATTATTGAAGAAGAGGTGGCCTCAATATATGTTACATCACCATGACAGAAGAGCTTATTACTACATCCACTACCCATAAGGACATCTATGTTATTTCACCGTGATGGAAGAGTTTAATACTAACTCTATGTTATACCCCCATGAATTGGCATTTATTACTCCTGCCACTTGAGAGTCGTTGTCTTGAGGAGGGACACGGTGATGGAAGATTTTTTTATTATTATTACACTTCCGAATAGCGTATAGACCCACTACCTATAGAAGATAGGAGTTAATTGACTGGATTAAAGAGCATGTTATACTACTTGAAGTGATTTTACTCTCACTTTTTTTATCCCATCTGGGCCTCATGAACAAGAGCACCAGTGTGAGAGGGAGTGTTGGAAGATCTGCCACATTATACAAAAAAAGATTTTATATATCATTTGCAGCAAGTTGTGAGTTCATGTTGATCTCTCACCCCCAGCTTGAGGGGGAGTGTTGGAAGATAGGGCCCAAGGCCACACGAGCAAGGAAGACCCACATATCCAAGTGTATTAGAAGATGGACCCAAGCCGATAAGACCAACGAAGACCCATGCAACCAAGAGACATAGAAGATTGGCTCAAGGCCCATAGGCCCACATACAAAATGGCAGGATGGTAAATAAAAGGTCATCTCATAAAGATGGCATTGATGTAATTAGATTAAAGTTCTAGGGTTAAAACCCTAAACCCTAAGTTTAGGGGTATTATTGTAATATAGTAGTTTCATAGATCTATAAATAGAGCTTCAGGGGGAGGGTTAGGAATCAAGTCCATAAAACTTCTTCCTCCAGTTTTCTCTCAATGGGTTTCTCTCCTTTTTTCTCCATGAGATAAATTCATGGAATCCTGAAAATCAACATAATCCTGAAAATCAACAATGTCATACACATATAGTAGTAGAATGATGTAGGTGTCATCAAGCTTCTTCACCTAACAGCAATGATCCGCTTGACACCTCAAGAAACCATTACTACTCATAAAGGTATCAAACTTCTTATGCCATTATCTTGGAGGCTGGTTAAGACCATACAAGCTCTTTTGAAGTTTGCACACCTTTTTCTCATTGCCTTGTGATTTTAAATCCTGTGACAGGATCATGTAAATTTCTTCCTCCAAATCACCATGAAAAGAGGTTGTCTTTATATCCAACTACTCTAAGTGCAAGTCTGCATTTGCCACTAGTCCAAGCATTGTTCTAATAGTAGTCAATTTCACTACTAGAGAGAAAATCTCAGTGTAGTCGATGCCTTCATTTTGTTAAAAACCTTTTACCACTAGTCTTGCCTTGTACCGCTTTTTGCCACCATGTTCGTCTTTTATCTAGTACTCCCATTTGTTATGCAAAGCCTTCTTCTCTTTTAGTAACTCGATCAACTGCCATGTCTGATTGGATAATAGTGAATCCATCTTATCCCGCATGACCAACTCCCACTTGGTTAATTCATCGGCTTGCATGGCTTTCTCATAACTCTTTAGTTCACTTTTATCGGTCAATAAAATATAATTCAGTGCAGGGGACTACCTCTATGGTGGTCTGCTAGTTCGGCAGATCTCCTGAGTTTAGTCACAGGAATGTTTTAATTTACTTCTAGAGGTATGTTTTCATGGTTTTCCTGAGCAATATTCTCCATCTCAATAGTTGGAAGATCTCTCAACTGAATCACTTCAGACTTCTTGGCTTCATCACTTGCTCTCTCAGACTCTGTTCTCAGCATGTCTTTATACATGGCACCTTCGTTGAAGATCACAGCCTTGCTCCTAATAACCTTACGACTTTGGTCATCCAAGAAGCGATAACCAAACTCGGTACCACCATAGCCAATAAAGAAACATATCTTAGATTTAGCATCAAGTTTATTTCTAACAGAAAAATCAATATGAAAAACTTTCAAGACAGAAAGGTTTACCTCTTTGTCGCTCTAGACCTCTTCAGGTATTTTTCAATCCAATGGTGTTGAAGGACCTTTGTTGATCAAATAGATTGTGGTGCTAATAGCCTCAGACTAGAACATCTTTGGCAATCTCGCATGCAATCTCATGCTCCTAGCACGCTCGTTCAAGGTTTTGTTCATCCTCTCTGCGACACCATTCTATTGAGGTTTTCCAAGAATAGTCTTCTTCATCTTCATTCCATTATCAACAGAGTACTGCTTGAAATCATCATCTATGTATTCTCCCCTATTATCTGACTTTAAGTACTTCACCTTCAAATCTGTCTCATTCTTAAACATTGTTCTCCCTCTCTTGAATGTAGCAAAGACATCAGATTTATTTTTTAGGAAATACACCCATACTTTTCTGCATGCATCATCAATAAATGTCACATATTAGTTAAAACCACCAAGGGAGGTAACAATTGAACGCCCTCACACATCAATGTAAACCAACTCCAATTTTGTTGTCGTTTGCTCCTTTCCAGCCTTAGAAAAGCTAACCCTTTTTTGTTTGCCAAAAATACAACCTTCACACAAACTGTTTTTACATTTTTCAACACTGGTGGCTTCCCTTTGGATTGAAGCACTTTCATTCCATTCTACTCATGTGACCGAGCCTCTAATGCTACAAATTGGAATCAGTAACAGCATCAACACCTACAACCGTGTCTCTATAACTAGAAGCGATGTAAAGAGTTCCAATTTTAAATCCCCAGATTTAAATCCTCATGCAACGACCATGGCTCCCTTAATCACTTTCCAAGTAACACCATTAAAAGTCACATTATGACCCTCATCATCAAATTTCCCTACTGAGATCAAGTTTTGGTACATGTCTCACCTTGTGAATTTTCCACACTGTCTCGTTTGACATCCTCAAACTGACATAACCAATACTGACAATATTCAAAGGTTCTCCATCAACAAGATACACATAGTTCTCCATGATCTCCAACTACATAGTTCTCCATGATCTCACAATGTGATGGTGTGAAAAGAAGCTCCTGAATCTAACACCCATGAGTCAATAGAGATATCAACCGACAAGAGTAAATCATCTTGTACCTCTTCAGTCACCGTATTTTCAGCATCGCTTTTCTTTTCATCTTTCTTTGGTGCTCTCCAGCTCTTCTTTACGTGACCAGACCACAATTCCAGCACTCCACATTCCTTCCGAATTTGCTTCTTCCATTCCTTGATTTCCCTCTACCATTGCCCTTGTTGGAATTCCTCTTGAAGTTCCTACCCCTAGTATCGACACTTGGGGCAAAATTAGATGTCCAAGATTCTTTGAAGTCCTTTCTATGAACTTCCTCCGCAAGAATGGTATCCCAAACATCATTAAAAACCAACTTCCCATTGCCTACAGAATTGCTGACTGCATCCCTTATAAGCTCCCAACAATTTGGTAAAGATGCCAAAAGAATTAAAGCATGAACTTCATCATCAAATTTAATTTGAACAGAGGTCAATTGATTGACAATCATGCTAAACTCATTTAAGTGTGTTGCCATTGATGTATTTTCTGTCATCTTTAAATTGAATAGTTTTTTTCATGAGATGTACTTTATTATTTGCAGAAGGCTTCTCATACATGTCAAACAGAATCTTCATCATCCCCACTGTGGTTTTCTTCGAAGCCACATTGTGAGGAACGTTCTTCGATAGTGTTATCTAGACTACTCCCAACACCTGTATATCGAGGAGATTCTACTCATCATCTTTCATACCTTTTGGTTTCATATCCAGAAGTGGTGCGTGCAACTTGTTACTATAAAGATAATCTTCAATTTGCATCCACCATAACATAAAATTCATACCATCAAACTTGTTGATTCCAAGTGACAATCCTTTTCAGCCAGCCAATGCTCTCAGTCACAAACCAAAGTTTTAATACCACTTTTTAGAAATTAGACACCCTAATTCCAAACTAATGAGAGCAATAATAATAATCGTGGAAGAAAGGAAAAAACAAGCACAAAAACAAACAACAAGATTTATACAGGTTCTCCTCTAGGTGAGACTACGTCCTATCCTTCCTCGCTGCAGTAATCCACTATAAAGATGAAATAGTTTATAAGAGAAATTGCAAATACTTAAAGGTGTTTTCTCTAACCTCTTTTAGGCAAAAAACTCTTGCTCCTTCTCGGTGATGATAAAACCTTAATAGCAGGGCCCCTCAATTATAAAGAGAAAATTAGGGCAACCATAATACAAGAGTAAAATTCCCAAACTACCCTTAATGACATAGTAGTCCATATATCTGTGCCAGAGGGTAAGGTGTTAATTAGGCTTCACAACTTAACAAAGACAACCAGGGGTATTTGAAAGGTGATCTCCTTTCTCGTGGTTGAGATGAACACGAGAATGATTGAAGCTTTGAGCAAAGCTTCAATTGCGACCTGACTCGAGTCAAACCAAACTCGGACCTATCCTATGTTGTCGAGATGTATATCTCAAGCAAAGATAAGCTGGGGTATTTGAAAGGCGATCTCCTTTCTCGTGGTCAAGTTGACCACGAGAATGACTAAAGCTTTGAGCAAAGCTTCAGCTACGAACTAAACCACCGACATTACTACTACGTATGTTGATGGCATTGACACCTTCTAGGTGTATGATCTCAGGTGTCGTGTGACACCGATAACTATCGTGAAATAATCTAGAATAATCTCGAGGGCCTCTAGCATAAAATAGACTTCTGCTAACCACACCCATTGGAGCACTAAAGAAGAGTGGATATATGGCAAATTTTGTCTCAAACCAATAGCAGTATGCAGCAAGAACTTCTCTAACTCACTTGGAAAGTTGGGCATTTTAGTCGAGTTGACCACGAGAATGACTGAAGCTTTGAGCAAAGCTTCAGCTCTGACCCAGACCACCAATATTGCTACACTGATTTGAATCAAGTTGGATGGCACCAACTATGCACTCTGGTCTCAGGTTGTCCAGATGTATATCTCAGGCAAAGATAAATTGGGGCATTTGAACGGTGATTTCCCTCAACCTCCTTAGACGGATCCTAGGTTTCAACGATGGCACACAAACAATGTTATTGTCAAAGGATGGTTGATTAATTCTATGGATTCTTCCCTTTTCAACAAATTCATTCGATTTCCGACAAAAAAGATGGTCTAGGATGCCATTGCTACTACATATTTTGATGGTAGTGATACCTCTCAAGTGTATGATCTCTGGGGATGTGTGACACGTCTCAAACAGTCTGGTGACTCTCCTAAAAGTTTCTACAATAATCTCCATGGCCTCTGGCGTGAAATAGACTTCCACCTTGGTTCAAGAAGAGTGGGTATATGTGTTCTTGGATGGTCTTGATGATTGCATAGATCATATCCGGACTGATGTTCTCCAGATACAACCTTTTTCCAACCGTGGAGCAAGCCCATGCTCACGTTCACAGATAGGCTATTCGTCAAGCAGTGATGACGACTGGTAACTCCGATGATTCTCCAGGAACAGTTCTAGCATCTAAAAGCTTCAAACATGGTTCTAGCACACTCTAGGTCTATCTCTCTGCGTGGTGGAAAATCTGGTTCCAACCCCAAATCACAAGTTACTCCAAATGATGATGGAATTAGATGCTCTTATTGGGAACCCGTGAGAACTGCTTCAAACTACACGGGTATCCTAATTGGTGGCATGAACTCCAGGCTAGAAAGCGTCGGGATGTAGGTGGGAATAATAAAGGCATGGGCAAGGCTGCAGTTGCTACAGCAGAGTCGGATCTTTCCCCAGATCTTTCCTTTATTCAAACCAACAATTCAAATTCTACTCCAGGTAATGTTCCCCTTGGATCTAATAAAGAGGTTGACTACAACACTTGGATACTTGATTCGGGAGCAACGAACCGTGTAACGTTTGATGCGAATGATTTCTCTCACATCTCTCCTTCCTGGCGAACTAGTGTTACCAACACTAATGGAGTTATTTCTTTGGTAATAGGGGTGGGAACGGTGATGTTGTCACCAGCCCTACCTTTATCTAGTATTTTACTTGTACCTTATCTCTCTCTCTTAGGTTATTATCCGTAAGTCAAGTTACCAAATATCCTAATTGTGTTGTGCTAATATAACCTAAATTTTGTCTTATTCGGGATATTCTCACCAAGGAGATCACTGGGTGTGGTACTAAGAGAGGGGAGTTCTATTCCATGAAAGATTTCAGTATGGGCCAAGCATATCACATGCGCCACCCGAGTGATCACAAAGTGGAATAGATTTGGCTGTGGCATCGTTGGTTAGGTCATCCTTCGTTTGGTTATCTAAGACATGTTTTATAATTTAGGATCCAATGATGAGGACTTAGATCAACCAAGAAGAAGAAGAGGAAGGAAAAGAGAGGAAGAAGGGATCAACTACAAAAGGGAGAGAGCTTGGACTTGGAGGAAGGAGAGGTGCACCGACCAAAAGAAGGAGGGAGGCTGGATGAACTTTGGAGAAAGGATGAGAGAGCTTCAATCCTCTACCTCTTAGCCAATGCCTTTATTTATAGCTTTTACAATGCCCTTAGGGCTACAAGTTTATAAAAGATACCTTCATGCCATCTTTATGAGAAGCATCCTATATTACCCATATGTCATCACATAGACGTGTGGGCTTCCTTGCCTTCTAACATATGTGTTTCCTGATTTATTTTCGGTCTGTAAGTGTGAAACATGCATTCTATCTAAAAGTCATCGAGTTCATTATCCTTTAAGTTTGAATAAAAGTGAGGCCCATTTTTCTTTGATTCACTCTGATGTGTGGGGTCCTTCCCCTAATATACTCTTTCTTGTTTTCACTGATTTGTGATGTTTGTTGATGATTGTACTAGAATGAAATATACTAGAATGACTTGGGTTCGTTCGATGAAACATAAGGAATGAGGTCTTCCATAGATTTCAATTTTTTCATAAAATGATTCAAGCTCAGTTCTCCGCTAGTGTTCAAATTATACAATCTGATAATAGTGGAGAATATGTAATTCAATAATTCCGTGATTATTTCCAAAATCATGGACTGGTTCATGAAACCTCATGCCCCCCCAACCCCATAGCAAAATGGTATTACGGAGCGAAAAAATTGCCATATTCTTGAAACTGCTCGAGCTCTTTTACTTGGAACTCATGTGCCTAGCCACCATTGGACCGATTTTGTTGCTACAACAGTCCATCTTATTAACTGCATGTCATCCAAAGTGTTTGTGTTCAAGACTCCACTATAGGTCCTGTCTGTCAAACGACTAGCCAATACAACCCAAAAGACCGGTCTGTTAAGTGCGAAAATCCAAGTACCTAACCCATCAGTGGTGGACGGAACCACCCGGCTCTGACACCCACCATTCCCGTTCCCTACCGCTTTCGCCGGGATTTGAATGCGGAACATGGTGCCCAGCTCTGATACCATGTCAAACGCCTAGCCAATACAACCCAACAGACCGGTATTTTGGGTTGTATTGGCTAGGCGTTTGACATGGTATCAGAGTTGGGCACCATGTTCCGCATTCGAATCCTGGCGAAAGTTGTAGGGAACGGGAACGGTGGGTGTCAGAGCTGGGTGGTTCCATCCACCACTGATGGGTTAGGTATTTGGCGGTGGTTTCGTCCACCGTTGGTCTTTGGATAAGTGTTATGTTTTCCGCACTTAACAGACCGGTCTTTTGGGTTGTATTGGCTAGGTATTTGACATGGTATCAGAGCTAGGCAAAACGTTTCACGTTCGAATCCCAGCAGAATCGGTAGGGAACGGGAACGGTAGGTGTCAGAGTTGGTGGTGGTTCCGTCCACCGCTGCTCTTTGGATAAGTGTTGTATTTTTTGCACTTAACAGACCGGCCTTTTGGGTTGTATTGGCTAGGCGTTTGACACTGTCAACCTATGTTTCATTACCTACGGTATTTATGCTTCCACCTTGAATTTTTGGTTGTGTTGTGTTTGTTAATCTCCAAACAAACAGGGCACAGAACTTAATCCTTGTGCTATTCGATGTCTTTTTTTGGGATATGCGGTCTATCAAAAAAGGTACCGAAGCTACGATCCAACTACTCGGTGCACATATGTGACTATGGATGTCATGTTCCTAAAATTCAATCCTTTCTACTCTCTTGTTGCATCCAATTCTTCTCATCAGAGGGAAACACGTGAAGAAGAGCTGAATTGGTTGGCATTTGAGTGGTTCAAGGACACTAAGGGGGGTTAGTCCACAATGAACTTGCATTGAAGTGAAGAATTGAATTGAAGTGAAATGAATTGATTCAACTTCAACTCATCTTTGGGTGTTAGTGTAGACGAGTTCAAGTGGTTGGAAAATAAATTCCAGTGTTAGTGCCCCCAAATGAAAAGTATGAAATAAAGAAGAGAATGAGTAACCTTTTATAATATACTAAATAGAACATATACCTAAACATATATTCACACAAAATGAAAAACTAATGGTTTAATTAATTGGATAATTAAACCAATTAATTATTTTTACGCATTCTTAATTAATAAAATATTAACACAAAATGTAAACCATTTGTTTAATTAATTATAGCAATTGGATAATTAAACTAATTAAATATTACAATTTATTATAAATTAATATACTAATTACGTGTGATTAGAATAAATTGTAAACACGTGAAAAAAAGTATAAAACAACAAAAACGAATATAATTAACGTAAATTATTTTTAACAACGAGTTCGTGCATTTAACAACATCAACTTACTAGTTTAATACATATGAACGACAACATGTTCAAATGCAATAAAGTACAACCACTAATAATCACTCCACATGCTAGTTGTTATGGCATCTCGAAATTGTGCAGCTCTAGTGGATTCTAATGCACGATGCCTCCGCATTGTTGTTGATAGGTTGCCTTCATCCCCAAGATCATCACTATCATCAGAAATAAATCGGACCACCAATCCCACGAGGACGTAATGTACGTCTATACCTATGGCTAAGATAGTATCTTCCCATCATGTATATAACACATGTCAATAAAATCATTCTTGCATTCCTATTTTTGTCTTCCATGGAAACCTGCAAATATAATCACCACAACCACAATGATGACTACAACAATAATTCTTGTTTTTTCCTAAATGTCGTAAACACAAAAACATACCCTTATCTTCAATCATAACCTATTTTCATTCACACCTATATAAAACCATCTCCAATTACATACCCACAATATTCATCCACACAATAAGAACACAACAATCATGAAAACCCAAATCTTAACCATAATAACATTCATAATCTATCAATGATATGTCTTATAAAGTCATAATTAAAAAAATAATTAAACTTCAAAACAGTCGTCCCAAAATACAAAGTGTACTTAAAACTATTGACTACATTTCACCAGCATAGTATTTAAGCCAACTGAGTCACTCTTCCACTGGCAGCTTCATCAACATGTCATTCTTCATTGGTGTATCTAACAATAGAGGAGCACGAAACTTCATCTCGATCGACAGGTTCGGGATTTCTATGAGGGCTTTATACCAATTCTCTCTGGCGGTTTTATCATCTTTAGATTGTAAAGATTGCAATAGGGTGGCAATTCTTGTCAATGTATCAACGACCATAATACTATCATCGGTGGCCATTTGCGGTCCCTTTCTACAATGACTTGAAGTTGACGGGTTAGTACTTAGAGACTGATCAGGTACCGACTCATTTTCTATAAAGAATGGTGAAGGAGTATCTCTACCTAAATAGACATCCTCGAGCATGTCCAAGAGTGAATTTTCTTCCTCATGTTGGACATCATTGCACATGTCTTCGTCATTTTGACTTGCTCTCCCCATGGCTATTGAGATTCCCACTACCAAATTCAATTTGTCATAAAGGGTACAACATTGTTGTCTATACTTTTCAGCTTATTTATACTCCTACAAGGATAAAACATCATTTAGACGACTTGGAATAGAGTTCTAGTAATGCGGAAAACATACAAAATATTTTACAGTCAATCATAATTTACTGACCTTGATATAGTCTTGCCATACAGAATGACATGCAGTAACTCGATGTGTGGTTGCATCCCAACCGAACCCACTAGTGTTGAGACAGCTTGTTACTGCTTGGTAAATTTTCTTCCATGTTCTTGTTCGATTCTTGAGCTACTCAACAGTTTTTTTATTAGATGCATCTTCATTGAACCTATTGACATAGTCCAAATACACTTCATGCTTCCAAACCCCATTGGACATCCTGTTCCCCATATTGACTTCCTCAACCAAGAGATCGAGCATTTTTTTGTCGTCATCGAAGGTCCAAATGTCATATGATCGAGGAGTTTGTTGTCTTCTTCCAGCCATTTATAATCTAAATCCGAGATGGTCCTCATGGAAAATGTTTTTATCAGACAACCATTACGCGTCGTAGTAACTAGGGACACACTGCATTTTTTTGTCATCATCGAAGGTCCAAATGTCATATGATCGAGGAGTTTATTGTCTTCTTCCAGCCATTTATAATCTAAATCCGAGATGGTCCTCATGGAAAATGTTTTTATCAGACAACCATTACGCGTCATAGTAACTAGGGACACACTGAAACATAACCAAAAAATAAAAAAAATACCATGTGGTGGATATTTATAACACCAAAATCTCTTCACCACATGGAAAGAGCATTCCATAGCACTTCAAACATATTCAACAACATTCTAAATTATTTCAAAATTAATCGAACCAATTTCATTGCAGATGACTAGAACAATTCAAAAACAAACTCATGAAGTCCAAATTCACCGAACACCCCTGGTAGAGCCCCATATGACTTCGTAGTCACTACGAACCGTACATCGTCATTGATGGGGGTCGGGTTTCGTTGGCCAATGGACGCCGGTGTAGGCGACTCAGCCTTGTTTGAATTGGACCATATGGTGGATATTTATAACTCCAAAATCTCCTCACCACATGGCAAGAATATTCCATAGCACTTCAAACATATTCAACACCATTCTAAAATATTTCAAAATTAATCGAACTAATTTCATTGAAGATTACTATAACAATGCAAAAACTCACTCATCAAGTCTAAATTCACAAAACACCCTTGGTAGAGCCCCATATGACTTTGCAGGCACTACGAACCGTACATCGTCAGCCTTGTTTGAATCTGACTAAACCCCCTAAATCCAATACCCTAACCGAGAACCCTAACAAATTAAAATAATCCCCAAACCCTAAACCCTAAACCTTAAAAATTAAAATAAACCCTAAACCCTAGTCCTTAGAACCCCTAGCCCCAAACCCTAAACGCTAGTCCTTAAAACCTCTAAAAGTCTCAAACCCTAAACCCTAAACCCTATACCTTAAAACCCCTAAAAGCCCCAAACCATAAACCCTAGACCTTAAAACCCCTTAAAGCCCCAAACACTAAACCCTAAGCACTTAAAACACTATCACCCCAAAAACCAAGAACCCTATTTTTTTAAAAAAAGAAAAACATAAACCCTAATTCCAGACCTCAAAACTAAACCCTAGACCTTAAAACCCTAAAAATCCCCAACCCCAACTCAAATCCCGAAATCGAACCCTATCAAGATGAAATTGAACCCTAAATCTCATAAACCCTAACCCTAAATCCCACAATTAGGCCACAATCAAGATAAATTACGCACAGAAATTAAAATTAAATCAAATACAATAATAAATTAGTTAAAAAATAGGGTTTCAGCTTACCTTCTGAAATTTGGGGAAAACCACCGTCGAATGGGGAAATCTAAGCCCAATCGAAGAAATTGACGCCTACCTGTCGAAAATCGAAGAAGATCGAAGGAAATTAAAAGATATCAAAACCGGAATAGGTTAAATTGAAGGAAATTGGGGGAGGAGGAAAGAGAAGAGCGAGAACGAGAAGAGAGGGAGGCCGAGAGGGACAAGAGAGAGGGAGAAGGAAGAGTGAGGCCGAGAGAGAAACGGAGAGGAGATGCGTAGAAGAGAAGAAGAAGATGGGACGAAAAAAAATCAAGCGTTGACAAGAGAAAACTTAGAGCGAAAACGAGAGATGACGAGAGAAAGCATAGAAAGCAGAGGGAGCAGAGAGAGTGAAGACGAGAGGAAGAAGATGACATCTCTGAAAGTTGAAGCAACAATACCCCTCTCCTTAGTACCCAGCGACCCATCTCCTAAGAATATCAGTGTGGTAAGTACTCTTCTCATACCTCAAATTCTAATGATGCAGATATTCTTGTCAGTGGCATAATCAGGCATAATCAGGGCAAACCACCAAATATTTATTCTCTTGAAGTGAAGGAACACATATCAAAATATCTGATTGCCAATTATGTATCTACAAAATAATTGTCTGAACCCCACGAAAACTTTGTAAGTGAACTCTCTTCACTCCATATTCCCCAAGTGTTGATGAAGCTCTGAAAGACCCTAGGTGGGTTCAAGATATGAAGGAAGAAATGGAGGCATTAATGAAAAATTAGACTTGATGTCATGTTCCGTTACCTAAAGGTCAAAAAATAGTTGGGTGTAAATGGTTATTCTCCATTAAATACAAATCCGATGGAGCAGTTGAATGGTAAAAGGCATGGCTAGTAGCAAAAGGATACATACAAACATATGTCGTAGATTGTCAAGAGACATTCTCACCACTTGCCAAATTAAGTATTGTGAGGGTATTGTTATCTTTTACTGCTAGCCTCCATTGGCTATTACACCAACTTGATGCTAAAAATGATTTTCTCCATAGAGATCTCAAAGAAGAAATCTACATGGATGTTCCTCCAGGATATATGGCAAATTCGAAATGAAGAGTGGTGTGCAAGCTACAACGAACATTGTATAGCCTGAAACAATCTCCTAGAGCTTTGTTTAGGTCATTGAGCTTAACAATGAGGAAATATGGTTTTCGACAAAGTACCTCAAATCATACACCATTCTTAAAGCATCAATGGGGTAAGGTAACAACTATGATTTATCTAGACGATATGATCATTACAGGAGATAACACAGAAGAAATAGCAAGACTTCAAGAGTAACTGGCTATAGAATTTGAGATGAAAAATCTGGGAGGACTCAAATATTTTCTAGGAATTGAAGTTGCTAGATCTAAGCAAGGGATATTCATTTCACAAAATTATCTGAAGTTGGACTACTGGAGTTTAAGCTTGCAGATACCCCAACAATGCAAAATCATAAGCTTGGAGAATACCCAAACCAAGTGCCAATAGATAAAGGAAGGTACCAGAGGTTAGTTGGGAAACTCATGTATCTCTCCCATACGCGGCCTGGCATCGCCTATGCAGTAAGTATAGTAAGCCAATTCATGCATTGTCCAAATGATGATCATATAAATGCTATAAATCAAATTATTCGGTACCTAAAGTCCTCCCCTGGAAAAGGACTTATGTTCTCGATAAATAACCACCTAAGGGTTGAAGGTTATATAGATGTTGATTGGGCAAGGAATATTTCAAATAGAAGATCCACCTCAGACTATTTTACGTTTTTTGGAGGGGACCTAGTTATGTGAAGAAGTAAGAAGCAAAAGGTGGTACCATTATGAAGTGTAGAAGCCGAGTTTCGTGGGATATCTAAGGATCTTTGTGAGCGTCTCTAGCTTCGGAGACTATTAACCAAAATCGGCTTTGCCCCAAGCCATGAGTTGAATTTATTCTGTGATAATAAGGCGGCTATTGCTATTTCGCATAATCCGCTTCAACATGATCGAACTAAGCGTGTGGAAGTAGATCGATACTTCATCAAGCAAAACCTTGATGCCAAAATAATTCAATTTCCATTTTTTAAATCTGAAGTTCAGTTGGCAGACATACTTAAAAAAGTGGTATGTAGCAGGAAAATCTACAACTCACTTGGCAAGTTTGGTATCAGAGATCTATATGCACCAAATTGAGGGGGACCGTTAGCAAGAATTGTATCCCGATAAATTAGAGGATTTATTGTCCGAAAGAAATCATAGGAGGATTTCCTCTGATTTATCCTCCGAGAGATTATAGGAAAGAATCATGTAGTCTATGGGCTTTTTTTGTTGTATAAATATATCAATCGAAGAGTGTATAGGTCCATGATATATTAATTGTTATTTTATTAAGGGTAATTTGGGAATTTTACTCTTGTATCACGATTGCCCTAGTTTCCTCTTTATATTCGGGGCGCCACTATTAGGGTTTGATCACCCGAAGTATTATCATCATAGAGAAGGATCTCGAGTTGCAACCCGAGAGAAGTTAGTGAAAAATACCTATAAGTGTGTGCGATTTCTCTTGTAAACTATTTTATCTTCATAGTGGATTACCTGCAGCAGCGGAAGACAGGATGTTGTCTCACCTTGAAGTGAACCTGTATAAATCTTGTTGTATTTTTGTGTTTTTTTCCCTTTCTTCCATGATTATTATTATTGATCTCTTTAGTTTGGAATTAAGGTGTCTAATTCCTAACAACAACAACCAAGGTAGGGTCAAAGCATGATATCGACCATTATGTGTGATAGTGTTGGTGAGACCAGAGGTTGGAGTTGTCGGTAGGTGATAGGAGGATGCCCCAGGTTGTTGTTGATAACAATTACGTGACTTCCCAGAATTGGCGCCGAATTAGCTGGATTTGTTTAAGCTGGAAGTGGAGAGGAGTGAGCTTGATGGACATGCAGCAAGAGTTCCTTATTGATGGTTTTTCATGCATTTCTTCAAACAAAATTGGCATGTCAGGACCATTAATAATATTGACAAGTGGATTTTAATCATCATCTAGTCCATCCAAAATTTTCTCAATCAAATCCTCTACATCCATAGGTGGTTCCTAGGGCTACAAATTCATCAACACATGATTTAATAAACTGCATATAATCCATAATAGATTGAGATCCCTTAGTGGCATGCTTGAGTTGTTCCTTGATCGGTTTGATGTGACCACGTGAGGGTTGGGCATAAGTGTGGGCCAGAGTATTTTAGGCTTCATGAGAAGTATTTGATTGAGTGATAAGCAGAATGAGTGAGCCGACCAGAGCACCAAAAATCAGCTTGTCCCGATGAAACCATGTATGGTATTCGGGATTGGGAGCGATGAGATTATTGAATGTTTTTGTAGCCGAAGGCGTAGGATAGGAACCATCGACGAACTTGTATAGATCATAACCGATAAGAATGACTTTTATCTGAAGCTTCCAACAAAGATAGTTGGTGGATGTGAGCTTGACAAAATTGTGGATGTTGACCACCGTAAGAGGTTCGGTTGGATCATGGGCATTGAGAATACTGGTTTGAGTCTCTCCAGGAGCCATGAGTAAGAGATAATCGGGGCTTCGAGAAGTAGGTTTTTTTATTTTTTTCACACATGTGAAGGTTGTGCGTGTGAAATCGCACGAGCTTTAGCTTCATACATAGTGGGAAAAATTATTTCTCCCCTAACTTAGGTTTCTGGTTTTAGTTTTCGGTCGAGACAACGCAGGGGGGGAGTCGAGGCGACGACAGTCTTGGCAAAGATTTATGATTGAAGATAACAGATAAGAAAGAAGAAAAAGGAAATACCAATACTAGTAACTGAGGCAACGACAACGGCAGCTTTGGATGTCCCTCGGATTCAGCTCCAACAATAGCTTTGACAAACTTTAACAATTTCAGCGATGGGAAGGAAGAACGGATTGTTGATCGAGATCTGATACCACGAAGATGATGAAGAAAAGAAAATAGATTGCCATATGTTCATTGATGTGGAGTAAGGTATTTATAAACATATTTACAGAGACTCCTAATTAATTACTAAGATTAACTCTTCAGCTACGTATCGTAGGTGGATACAACATTTAGATCTTACTTGATCTTTATCTCTATCTCTATCAGGTTTCCTATCACGAGTCTTTAAATGTGAACTTTAAATCTTTTATTTATTCAGCCTCCCTTCTTCTTGTATAAACATGTTCAGAAGTTCATTGATTGACCATTTATCCTTATGTGTGTTGTAAAATATTTTGAAGGATCCATATTTAGACAGGAGCGAGTAAAGGATGAAGTGAACCAAAAATGACTCAAACACTCAATCTCCAACAATTTTAGTCTAACGGTTATGCCCTGCATCTGCATGATGTGCTCACGCACACCTTTGGTGCCATTAAATTTCAGGAAACATATTTTTGTCATTAGGGTAATGCCTTGTTAGAAGTCTCAAACTAATCTTGAATAGCTTTGAGATATTCTTTCACTTTAGCACAATAAGGGATGGATCCACGGATACTTTTCCCAATATGAAACCTGATAAACATCAAACTTAAACTATTGGATCGCTCCCAAAGATCATATGATGTTTTCTCAACTTGGGTGCTTGATTCCATGGGCTTTGGAGGATCATCTATTCGAAGTGCCAAATCAAGGTCCATGCACCCTAATGCAAGGAAAACTTTTTCCTTCCAATCAATATAATTATCACCGCTCAAAGGAGCATTATTGGAGGAATCAAAATTTGGAATAGATAAAATTTGAACAAGTGCAAAATAAACCACAAGGCTTACTAAAACATGCAACAAAACTAAACATGGAATATTTACACTTGTAAATAAAATCAAACTAACAAAAAAAAAAATGTCATTATAATCTTCCCTAGGGGATTAGATTATAACACACAAGCGATTTAAATTACTTTATGATGGGACAAACATTTTACCTTTAAAAAAATTTCTTATTGCCCGTGAGTAATTGGAATATATATATTTTTTAACAAAATATTTTATCTCATCCTAATTAATCACTTAAATATAATAATTACCCTGTGGGGTTGAGTTATTATATTTTTATGATTAATTATAATTATTGATGTCATTAACTTTATCGTGACTAAACTTAATGTTACTAGATATTTTCATAATTAAGAATATTTTGGTTATTACTAATTACTCAAATGTAAACTTAAATATGACATCAAAATTATTGACTAAACTTTATGCCAATTATTAATTATTTATATTCAAGAAAACCAAAAATATGTATAAAAAAACTAAGTATGCATAGAAAACTAAATAAATTTTGTACAAATAGTTTATCTCCTTTATCAAATTGGTCGACTCGGTCATATATGTTGATTTTCATGAGAGCCACATATATTACACCTCCAATATGAAATAAATATTACAATAACTAATGTCATGATGTCAGTTGACCGTCAGTAAAGTTTCTGAAGTTTGAGCCAAATGGAGGGCACGCTGTCGGGTTGTACCTGTTTTTGACCCGAATGCCTAGGACGTTAAACTTTTGACAGATGGCAACGGGCACAATGATCAATCAAAGAGACTTACTTCCCTCCTGCCATTAATAATCAAACCCAACCCCAATGCACCAAATTCGACTTGACCACACCAACACAGGTTTCAAAGACAATATCAACTTTTCAAACATATTCAATAAAGAACTGAAATTTTATCAACATCAACTTTTCAAACATATTCAATAAAGAACTGAAATTTTATCCTTTAAAAAAACGATCAATATGGGAGAGAGTATAATAGGAGGCATATGAGAAATTTAAAAAACCGTTTTTCCCATAATTTCACAAGAAATTTAATTATTTAATTAGTTTTTTTCCAAAATAAATATGAAAGAATTACAAAACCCGAAATCACATTCTTGCACCAAATCCTAATCATAGATAATGCAATCAAAGAAATCCCACACAAAAATTTCAATAGAACCAAAAACTAAATTAGATATTACTCATGCCAAATGTAAGCAATATATCATCATAAATTTCAATTTCAATAAATTTAAAATGGGAAACCCATAAACACATACCTCCAACCATGACTCTTACGACATATTAAAATCAATTTAAACAATACTCTCCTCCTCCTTCGAAAAACATAGAAACAAAAATATTTGAACCCGACGTGAATCGAACACGCAACCTTCTGATCTGGAGTCAGACGCGCTACCATTGCGCCACGGATCCGCTGTTGATAATTCTCTTATGACAGTATTTGAGATTAGAGAACTAAAAACTCATCTAACAAACCTAATTAACCCTGGTTCAACCATATTAAATTGGATCAGTCTGGTCATAGTTTTTTTTTAATCTTAGATTAAACCCTACAAGTAATAAACCTTTAATCTATTCAGTTCCACGTGAAAAACCGGTTTTCCCCTAAACAAATTGGATCGAATCGATTTTCCCAGGCTGAGAAACAAAAATAAATTATGAACTTTCTTGCATCAACCAAATCGAAGCAAAACGGATTTCTCATATTTCAGTCTCTGATTTTCCTCGGCCCAATCGCAGAACAAATTATCACAAATCGATTAAAAGGACAAACTGAGATATCAAAAGGGGGAGAACCCCTCTTTGATCATCACCTCCAGAGGCCCAAAAAGTGGTTTAGGGAGGTTCTCCCAATCGTACCAGTCCCATCCGTCGCACTTCTCCGGTTCCAGAGTTTCCGGCGAGCGAGTGGCGTCGGAGGGGACGGAGCGCATGAAGATGGTGACGTAGTGGCAAGGCTTGGCTTCGTCGAGGAGAACGTTGTTGGTCACTGTCAGGAACTCCACCTTGTGGATGTCCAGCCCCGTCTCTTCTTTCACCTCCCTCGCCGCGCACTCCGCAAAGCTTTCCCCTGCAACCAAAATGAACACAACAAAGAACCAATCGAACGGCTCATGAACAAAAGCACTTGAAATGGGTCTCGGACGGCGGACGAAAGGGGAAAAAGAGGACTGACCAAATTCGAGGTGGCCGCCAGGGAGGGCAAAAGTGGCGTTCCCGACGACGGCGCGTCGTCTGCCCAGCAGCACCTGCCGGCCTTTGATGACAAAAGCTACGACCCCGACGCGCGGCACCGGCGCGGCTTCCATGGATCCGGTTGAAGGTGTATCCTGCGCCGCTGGCGCTCGTTAGGGAGATGACTGTCTCTCGTTCCAATGCCTGGTAATTTATGGCCACGGACTCACGGGAAGGGGGGGTCACTTTGGTAAAACGTTACCGCTGAACACAATAGGTTGGACCACGGTATACCACGTGATTACATACAAATGTTTGAGTTACGATTCCACAATATCGTGTTATAGTGCACTCTGTAATTGAGAGGAATTTCACTTTACCTAGTGAAAGTGCACTGTAAGAGGGAAAGTGAATTATACGGGTAATTCACTTTCCCCCGTTTTACGCATAACCCGAGTGAAAGTGAATTAACTCCTTGATTTACATGTCGAAATGCACTCCCTTTTGCGACTACCCCCTCGGTTGGAACCTCTCCCCATCTCTTTCTCTCGCCGTCCCCAGCTGGAATCTTGCCACAGACGACCTTCCTTCTGCAAGCAGCACCGTTTTTTTCTTTTTCTTTTTTGTCACGCACGATTCAACAGATATCTGGGTAAACCCTTCTTCCTAGGAATCGAAGGTATGAGGCTGAAATCGTTCTTGTTGGTTCAGAATTAGTTTCCTCTGCCTCTCATTTTATTTTTCGTTTCCATTTTCGTAGAACTCCCATGCATAGCTATTCAAAATGCCATGATTTTCGCGTTAGGGAATTTGTTCCCCTTTTTCTGGTGCGAAATTTCTCCACTATTACCCATTTTGATTCTTCAACCTTGTTTGGCGACCTTCCTTTGTCTGATCTAAGTGCATCAAAGAGATGATCAAGTAACTCACGCGAGCCCTCTCTTTTTCGAATTGTCTATTAATGCCATGCCCGTCAAAGTGCATCAAAGAGATGATCAAGTAACTCATTTGAGCCCTCTCTTTCTCGAATCCGTCTATTAATGTCATATGCCCGGCAACTGCTTGACGAAATTGCTCTGTTTCTAGGGTAGTTTGTTTCCTATTTATCTTGTTTAACCTTTGTTCCTTATAGTCTGGGCAGTAGTTGTTCTCTGCAAATTTTCACTATTAATCGTAGGTATGAGGCTAATTTCCACCCAAAACGCTTTCTGTGTTTCTCTCAAGCCTCATTAGAGGCATTTTATAACTCCTTTTTCCATATCTATACTCCCAAAAACAATTCTTCATAGTTGGCTGCATATCAGCAGGTCTATTGATGGCCTTGGCAGATAAGCTATCAAAGTTGGGTTGACCATCATCGTCTTGTTGTTCTGGTCGACCCCGCATAGTGCTTCTTTTTTTCTGCTTGTATTCCAACTTACCACCAGTGATCTATTACCACTGCTGCTGATGAATTCGTATCATCACAAATATCTGAAATCAAGTCAAATTGATCTTAGTGCTATAGTTTCTGGTTTGAACACCAATTTTGGACATGCTAACAGAGGTATAGGTTTTTCTTTCATATAAGACAAACTAAAGATTGAGAAAAGAAGTGCGACTACTTACAAAATGTACCATAAATAAGTGAAATGGCTATGCTGCCATCCTTCATGCTATCATTGTATTGATGGTTTTAGTTCCATCTCTTAGATGTTTCTTGCCATTTGACACATATTATCATTGTTGCTTATTTCTTTGTCATCCTCAAAATCCAAAGGTGTTTTTTGTCCTTGCAAAGAAGGCATCAAACTGGATACTGGATATGCCAGTTTTTATAAAGAAAAACTTTCTTCTAAAACTTTCTTCAATTTTTTTAAATTACTATCTTGTTTTCTTTTGGTGTTTTGGTTTCCTTACTTTCTTGAATACTGGATATGCCAGTTTTTATTCATACATACATTTCTGCAACAGTAGCATAAAGAGCCAATTTTTTTCACTACTATTTTTTATTAGATACATTTGTGATTGTTTGTTGGATATTGCATAATTAAATACACATGGAAGATTACATAGATTCATTTGAAGATGAAAAACATAATTCAAGTGATGATTTTGGTGGAGAACATTGTTAAGATAACAAGACAAATAAAAACGAAGACAATGATAGTGGTGATGATTTTGAGGATGATATGGACACTCAAAGAAGTACTCAAAGGGAGTTTGCAGTACAATCTGCAAGAGCATCGTATTTTTCGAGATGTATTAGCAATTCAAATGTGGCAAAATTATTAACTATTAGTTTTAATAGTATTAAATATTATTTTCGTTGTATTTTGTATGTATAGTTGTAGGTTTTTTTAATATTAAATAGGTGATTGAGAATATTTGTATTATTTTTATTTTTATTATTACATTGTTTGTGTAGTACGTTGGTTAATGAATTTAAACAAATATAATTGCGTATATACGTTAGTTTAAGAGTGAGAATTTAAACACTTTTAATATAATAATTACATTAAGTTTTTGGATATTATAAAAGTAAGTATTCGTGTAAGTATTTTATTTTTTATAAATTAAGTTAATAAATTAATATTATTTTGATATTACTAATAGATATTAAGTTAATAAATATTTTATAATATCCTTTGCATAAAACTATTTCATATTTAGATATTAAAAAATTACAATTTGATTACAATTTTAATAGTATAAAAGTAAGCATTTGTTTAATCATTATATTTAATATATTTTATTTATTAACTAATATTAATTTAAATTTCTAAAAGTTACATATCTCAAAATGTTTTATTAATAAATAATATTTCTACACTTTACAGTGCACTTTCTATTGTGTATATTAACACAAATAGGTATTTTATATATTATATACTAATAAAAATAAGTATTTATATTACACTTTTTATTGCACATACTACACAAACAAGTGATTCACTTTCCCTTCATTTCCCCCACCCATCAAGTAGTGGCCTTCTTAAAATTTTATTAATAATATTTAATTATTATTTTATATGTTTCATAAGTTATAATGCTTAGGAAGATGATAACTTGTGACTTGAGTGACAAAGGAGATAGCCACAGAGAAGAGAATAATTACAATATACAAACTAGATAAAATAGAGGTTAGAGCTTGATGGAAGTCTTATTTATAGTTGTAGAATAAATGACATTAATAACCTTAAATTTTATATTACTAAAAATAAAAAAAGACACAAAGAGATATATACTAGCTTGTATAATTATAAAGTAACGGTAACTTTTATTAGAGATTTATCCAATTTACCCTAATGTCACTTTATATATGTGAGCGGGGGTGGGTATTAGATTAGGTTTTACAAAGAACCTGACCAGAAAACCCAAGGTTTTGAGTTTTGAGTTTTACCCAATGGAGGCGGAAAAAAAAATCCATTGAGTTGTACTTTTGGGGATGAGGGGCTAGGTCGGTTTAAGTCGAATTTAGGGGACGGGGCGGGGATGAGGTCACAAAGATAGTGATCAAGTTGGTGTTTGATATATTTTTCTCAAGTTTAGGTTTCAAGGTTGGAGTTCAAGGTCGGGTTCGGGTTTTTGGGAAACCTGACCCCGACTCGACCCTACCCACTCCCAAATGTGAGTGTCTTTTAACATTCATTTTTTAGAAAAAAAATATAAAAAAAGCTTTATTTAAAAATTAATCTTTATATTTGTGTTGTGAAATAAATAAAGTATTTATATTGTCAAAATATTACTAAAATACCCTTCATAAGTAATTGAGTTAGTGGTTTAAATAATTGATTAAATAAAACAAGAAGAATGCCCTTTTGAGACCCATTTTGATTATAATATTAAGCGTCCAAAATACCAATGGATCGACTTAGAAGAGTAGAATCTCAAGGGGTATCCAGCCTTTGCCCAAGTTATAAAATGAACCCAATATTTACCTGGATTAACAATCAGGTCTAGTACAGGTTTGTTACAGACATCCTCATTTTATTATGGGACAAAACTGTAAATACTCTTCATAAATCATAACCTCATTCGTTCATATATTTAGCGTATAATTTATATATATAGGTTTTATGAAATAATGAAATTACCCCTTTTATCCTATTATTTTTCACATACAAGTAAAATAAAAAAATACCCTCTAACTTGTTCCCCATTCACATAGTTCATTGTTGGATATTGCATAATTATATACGCATGAAAGATTACATGGATTCATTTGAAGATGAAAAACATGATTCAAGTGATGATTTTGGTGGAGAACATTGATAAGATAACAATGCAAATGAAAATGAAGATGAAGATAGTGATAGTGGTGATGATTTTGAGGATGATATGGACACTCAAAGAAGTACTTTGCAGTACAATATGCAAGAACATCGTATTTTTGAGATGTATTAGCAATTCAGATGTGGCAAAATTATTGACTATTAGTTTTAATGACATTAAATATTATTTTCGTTGTATTTTGTATGTATAGTTGTAGGTTTTTTTTATATTAAATAGGTGATTGAGGATATTTGTATTATTTTTATTTTTATTATTACATTGTTTGTGTAGTACGCTGGGTAATGAATTTAAACAAATATAATTGCGTATATACGTTAGTTTAACAGTAAGCACTTTTAATATAATAATTGCATTAAGTTTTTGGATATTATAAAAGTAAGTATTTGTGTAAATATTTTACTTTTTATAAATTAAGTTAATAAATTAATATTATTTTGATATTACTAATAGATATTAAGTTAATAAATATTTTATAATATCCTTTTTATAAAACTATTTCATATTTAGATATTACAAAATTAAAATTGATTACAATTTTAATAGTATAAAAGTAAGCATTTGTTTAATCGTTATATTTTACTTATTTACTAATATTAATTTAATTTTCTAAAAGTTATATATCTCAAAATTTTTTATTAATAAATAATATCTCTACATTTTACACCGCACTTTCTATTGTGTATAATAACACAAACAGGTATTTTATATTGTATTTTATATATTATATATTAATACAAACAAGTACTTTATACTATATTTTTTATTACACATATTACACAAATAGGTAAAGTACTTTTACTTTCCCCACCCATAAAGTAGTGCCCTTTTTTAAATTTTATTAATAGCATTTAATTATTATTTTATATATGTTTCATATAACATGCTTAGGAAAAGGATAACTTGTGACACTGAAAAAGGAGATAGCCATAGAGAAGAGAATAATTACAATATACAAACATGATAAAATAGAGGTTAGAGCTTGATGGAAGTCTTGTTTATAGTTGTAGACTAAATGACATTAATTACCTTAACTTTTATATTACTAAAAAGGAAAAAGACATAGAGATATATACTAGTTTGTATAATTATAAAGTAACGATAACTTTTATTAGAGATTTATCTATTTTACCCTAATGTCACTTTATATATGCGGGAGGGGGGGGGGGGGGGGGGGGGGGGGATGAGGGGTTGGGGTCGGTTTAAGTCGAATTTAGGGGACGAGGCGGGGATGAGGTTACAAAGACAGTGATCGAGTTGGTGTTTGATATATTTTTTTCAAGTTTAGGTTTCAAGGTTGGAGTTCAAGGTCGGGTTCAGGTTTTTGGGAAACCTAACCCTGACTCGACCCTACCCACTCCTAAATATGAGTGTCTTTTAACATTCATTTTTTAGAAAAAAATATATAAAGAAAGCTTTATTTAAAAGATAATCTTTATATTTGTGTTGTGAAATGAATAAAGTATTTATATTGTCAAAATAATACTAAAATACCCTTCATAAGTAATTGAGTTCGTGGTTTAAATAATTGATTAAATAAAACAAGAAGAATGCCCTTTTGAGACCCATTTTGATTATAATATTAAGCGTCCAAAATACCAATCGACTTAGAAGAGTAGAATCTCAAGGGGTATCCAACCTTTGCCCAAGTTATAAAATGAACCCAATATTTACCTGGATTAACAATCAGGTGGTCTAGTACACGTTTGTTACAGACATCCTCATTTTATTATGGGACAAAACTGTAAATACTCTTCATAAATCATAACCTCATTCGTTCATATATTTAGCGTATAATTTATATATATATAGGTTTTATGAAATAATGAAATTACCCCTTTTATCCTATTATTTTTCACATACAAGTAAAATAAAAAAATACCCTCTAACTTGTTCCCCGTTCACATAGTTCATTTTAAACTAAGGAAAATACCCTTGTGACCTTGTTCTTTTTATTTTTATATAAATCACTATAAATTCACAATTTGTTTTGGCGAAGATCTATGTCAAATATATGTATAAATGTTAAACTAATGCTGTGAATGGGTATCCAATAAGAATGCAATAAGCTAATGGGCTAGTTATTGGATATGAAGTGGGCTTGTACAGGGTGTGATTTCTGAAACTCAACCCGTTTGTGGCCTTATTTTGATCAATAATAGAAAGGAGAATGTTTAAGTGTGGATTTATTTTCTACAGTTGAAATGACGAAATTAGCATTTTGAGTACTTTAAACTAAGTATAGCAATGCTTCCATGAATATTTTCTCTTTTAAGATTTTTGAAACGACATATAGCTAATAAATCCTTCTACTAAATTTTTTGAACCCTATGAATATATAACTTTAAAAGAAACTTGAAAGTTTAAAATAAAAATAGGGTCTCCTTGGTAAAACTTGTCTCGAGGTCATAATATATATTATAGGACGAGCAATCGAGCTTTTTTGGGAATAACTCAACTCCCATTGGACCTCTCTTGGCATGACACTCTTCCAACATTTTGACATTGTATGGAAATGGGGAGGAGAATTTGAAACTCCCAGTTTTTTTTTTTTCTCAACTTTCAACTCTCTCAAAACAATGCAATGGGAACTCCTCATACAACTAGGTTTTAGGTTGGACAAACTTTTTACTTTTTTAATATTTTATTATTATATTATCTATAATTGAATAGCATTTGTCATTAAATTATTAAATGTTATTTATGAAATATAGTTTTGAAAATTTCATTATAATTAAATGAGATTAATAGACATTCTATACATTAGTTATTTAAATTTCTATTTTTGTGTTATTAGATGAATTATTTAAAATTTTTGAAAGTCTAATTATAAACAAACGTCAGTTTCAAGTTAACAAAATGTTATTAGATGAATTATTTAAAAATTTTGAAAGTCTAATTATAACTAAAATGTCATTTTAGTTCTCGTTAATTTATGAGTTGTAATATTTTTTAAACAAGACTATAATTTGAATTTTTTGTGCATTTAAATTATTAAAATAGTATTTGATTTTTAAGTTATTAATTTTTTAATAAAAATAAATTTTAAACTTTTTATTTATTGGTTATTAAATTATCTTTTTTGTTATGTATAATCAATTTTATATTTATTTATTGGCTTATCATATTGGATTTTTTTGAAAATTTTGAGAAAATATTTAATGTTTAGTCAATAATTATAATTTATACGTATGTGTTACTAAATGAATTATTTAAGATAAAAAAATTTTCTTTTTATATTCAGGATTTATGATGTGTTTATTATATGTTTAAATTATTTAAATGGTATTTGAAGTTTTAAATTATTTGAATAATGTTTTGATGTCAACAACAATTATTTATGTATTTGTTTTACACTATATAAATTACTCAAACTATAATTTGTTGCTTTCTATTTAATGGTTTATTACGTATTTTTTTCTTTCTTTTGTTTATGGTTTGTAAAATATTTTAATAAAAATAATAAGTTAAAAATTCCTTTTTTAATTGTAGGTTATAAATGACTTCGTTCCAAGTATGCCTATAATTCATTCAAACAAGTGAAAAACTAGAGATATCATATTACATTTTTTATAAATGAACATATTTATTTCATTTTTTATAAGCTAATTTTAAAATGTTTAATACAGTAATTAATAATAAATTATAACAACCATAAGAAATCATTATTCACTCAGTTCCATAAATATATGATCTGTACATTTTTATTACACTTCAAAGTTATATGATACTGTTGATTTTCAGGATACCATGAATTTAGCTAATTGAGAAAAAAAAAAAAAAAAGACCCATTAGGAGAAAACCAAAGGAAGAAGAGGTTATGGACTTGATCAAAACACTCTCCCACAAGGTATATTTATAGGCATCAAAGCTGCCAATATTATAAGTATACCCTTTACCCTAATAAGAGTGAAGAAGAGACAAAAAACGTAAACTAATTACAACTGGGCCACCCTAATTACATCATACATTGCAACATCCCCGCTCAAACTAGGAGGTAATGGCAGTGATCCCAACTTGAACCAAATAACATAAATGTAGTAATAATCTCCTCCATCACGGCGTCCCAAGGATAAGTATGAAACTGGATACAAACTCTCAAAAGATAAAAATGGGTGATAAAACATATGTCGAAACCAAACTCGAATGATTTCAAATGAATATAATGAAAATAATATCTAAAGTGGGTAATGTCTGTCATTCACAAGACGACGATAAAAAACCCATGGGTACCAATAAAAAGTCTCAATGGACTTAAGATGCCCATATAAATAAAAAGGACCAACCAAAGCAATGCTCCAACAGGGTTGGCCAAATAGGGGTAAGTGAGAGTCAAATAAAATGATGGTAGGAGGAAGGTTGTCAAATAACTAATGGATAATGGGTAATGAAGAAGATACGATGCTAAGGCCATGTGATTTGTTTTTCTAAGAAATTCAAATTTTGCATCAAACGAACCACTGCCAACAACAGTCAACAAATAATGAATCCAAGGCAAGCAATCGAGGAGTTCTTCTTCAGAAATAATGTCTCAATCAAAGAGACATAATAGCATTAGTTAAAATGGGTCTCGGCCTAATAACACGTACCATATAATCCTTTAAAATGACCCCTAAAATAATCAAATGCAAGTCTGTGCACCAAACAATATGCTGACCAAGGAATAAGTTGCTAATACCTCAATATAATAATTCAGCTAGAGAAAAAGAACCGAGTCACTCCGAGTCAAATAGTAGATCAATATAGCCGAGTCGTGAAAATTATGTATGAACTTGGGACCTAGATACGATTTATCAACAACTTCCGTTAAAGATGAATGCACAACAGAAATAAGCCGAGCAGATAGAACTTCCAGAAATAGAAGAGCAGCCATGAATCAATTAGTAGCGATCATGTATAATCAACAGAGATTGATGACAATAATTTGGACGAGACAGTGGAAGACTTCCAAAAAAAAAAAAACACGCAGAAGCAGAGATGTCTAGACAACATTGAAAAATAGAAAAATCTTTTGTCAAGGAGATACTTATCTGCTCCTTCGTCGTCCCTGCACCATCAAAATTTTGAGATTATTTTGAGGCCAGAGAATTAGAGTAACAATATAAAAAATGAAATGAAGTTCCAGCGTTGACAAAAAAAAGTGCAAAAGAAAAAATTGGTTTCTAGAATTCTAAAAACATACTGCTAGTCTCGAAAATCATTGCTCTGATACCATGTTGATTTTCAGGAATCCATGAATTTAGCTCATGGAGAAAAAGGGAGAGAAACCCATTGGGAGAAAACCAGAGGAAGAAAAGGTTATGGACTTGATCCCTTATAAGGTATATTTATAGGTATCGAAACTACCAATATTATAAGTATGCCCTTCATCGTGAAGAAGAGACAGAAAATGTAAACTAATTACATCAGTGCCACCCTAATTACATCATATATGCCAACACCCCCCTCAAACTGGGAGGTAATTGCAGTGATCCCAGCTTGAACCAAATAACATAAATGTAGTAATAATCTCCTCCATCACGTGTCCAAGGATAAGTACGAAACTAGACACAAACTCTCAAAAGGTAAAAATGGGTGATAAACCATAAGTCGAAACCAAACTCGAAGGATTTTGAAAGAATATAATGAAAATAATCACTAAAGTGGGTAATGCCTATCATTTATAAGACGACGATAAAAGACCCACGTGTACCAATAAAAAGTCTTAATGGACTTAAAACACCCTTATAAATAAAAAAGAACCAACCATATCAATGTTGCAACAGAGTTAGCCAATAGAGGTAAGTGAGAGTCAAATAAAAGGATGGTCGGAGGAAGGTTGTCAAATAACCTTTGGGTAATGTGTAATGAGGAAGATACAATGCTAAGGCCACCATGTGATTTATTTTTCTAAGAAATTCAAAATTTACATCAAATGAACCACTGCCAACAACAGTCTGCAAATAATGAACCTAAGACAAGTAAACGAGGAGTTCTTCATCAGAAATAATGTCACAGTCAAAGAGACACAATAACAGCAGTTAAAATGGGCCTCGGTCTAATAACACGTACTAAATAATCCTTTAAAATGACCAATAAAATAATTTGATGCAAGTCTGTGCACTAAACAATATGCTGACCAAGGAATAAGTTTCCAATACCTCAATATAATAATTCAGCCGGAGAAAAAGAATCATGTCGCGCTGAGTTAAATAGTAGACCAATATAGCCGAGTCATGGAAAATATGTATGAACCTGGACCTAGACGTATACTGAGGAAAGAAAATATGTGGCCCAAGTCAGGTTGACTCGAGTCTAGTTGACCCACTGAGTTGACTCTGACCGAGTTGGCCTGAGTTAACTCAATAGACAGGTGTTGCTCGACAGCAACAAGAAAGGCACCCCGGTTCATTGGCTTGACCGGACAAGGGCTTCTCCGGGTTGGGCTAGCGTTCAATTAAAACCACTTTCCTAAGTTAGGAAACATTAAAGTTTTCAATAGTATCATCTTCTTCCCACGACGCCGAACAGAACGAAAGCTCAGTCATCTTCCCCCTGAAAAGTGGGCAACGCAACTAGCGCAATAATGTTTGGAATGGATGGACGATTTGCTCGGGATTACAAAAAGATGCCAAAGAGCAATATTGAAGACAAGAGTCATCATCTTCCCCGAACAGCGCGGGACAGCAGAGTTGTCCCGCGGCACTGGCTCTCGAACGGAAAACCAGAGAACCAGCAGCAATGGTAGCCAAAGAGATGAGCCAGCTAAAAGTGTGCCAAATGTTTCCGAATAAAAAATAGTCCAGCATAGAGTTTCTGAAATATTTTTTGTGCCGATTGTAGGCTTCGGATATCATGTATATTTTTTGAAGATAACATGTATATTTTTTGAAGATAACGTCTGAAGATAAAACTTCCAACCAGTTCAACACTTCCGAAAATAAATGGTTTGACAAAAATAGAGATAATTCGAGGAATAGCCATTCCAGCCGCAACCTGCTGTCATCGTCCCCGCTTAAGAAAAGAGCGGGACAACAATGAACCACAATAGAACGTAATCTCAGCAGAAATAGAACCATATGGCAGAGGAGTTTCTGGAAACCATCGGCAAGATCAAGATCAAGATTAAAATTTCGGATACCAAACAAAGCAGCGAACCGACAACTCCTTCCCCACTCGCTTCCAAACAGAGTGGGACAACAACGAGATACAACAACAATAGAAAATAATAACGATGACAACAAGGTCCAACAATAAGTGATCATGACAATAGAGATCCGTCCAGATTCTGAAGGGCTTCAGATTACTTGGCTGGATATACTACTGATGTATTAAGTTCCAAAAAACTTCTAGTAAGATACTATTTATCAACAACTTTCGGTAGAGAGCAATGCACATAAGGAATAAGCCGAGCAGATAGAACTTCTAGAAATAGAAGAGCAGCCATGAATCAATTAGCAACGATCATGTATAATCAATAGAGATTGATGGTAATAATCTGGGCAAGACGGTGGAATACTTCCAAAAATAAAAACACACAACAGTAGAGACGTCTAGACAACAATGAAAAACAGAAAAATCTGTTGTCAAGGAGATACTTATCTACTCCTTCATCGTCACTGTACCTACAAAATATTGAGATTATTTTGAGGCCAGAGAACCAAAGTAACAATATAAAAAATAAAATAAGGTTCCAGTGATGACAAAAAAAAAAGCAAAAGAAAAAGTTGGTTTATGGAATTCTAAAAACATATAGCTAGTCCCGAAAATCAATGCTCTAATACCATGTTGATTTTAAGACTCTATGAGTTTCTATTAAAATAGCTCATGGAGAAAAAGGGAGAGAGACACATTGGGAGAAAACTAGAGGAAGAAGAAGTTATGGATTTGATCCAAACCCTCCCCCATAAAGTATATTTATGGGTATCAAAATTACCAATATTACTAGTATACCCTTGAACCTAATAAAAGTTAAGAAGAGATAGAAAACATAAATTAATTACATCAATGCCACCCTAATTACATCATATATTCCAACAATTATGTTCAATATTCATTATTTGATAAATTTAATACTACAACTAGTCTAACTTAGCAAGAAAAGATAAATAAAAAAAAAAAGACACAATAAGTTAATACAATACTTGATTTGAACAATTTTCATAATTGTATACTAAAATTATTTATATGGTATTTTCAATTTTCAATTATTTAAATAATTTTTTAATTTTAAAACCAATGATTTATATATGGATTATTATATGACTTACTCAAACTATAGAGTATTACATTATATTTAATGGCTTATAAAGTATATTTTTATTTCTTTTATTTATGATTCTCATGGAATGGAGGTGTAACCAAGGAGGAAGTTCAGTATTTTTAGATTTTTACTTTGCTAAGAGTTATTTAAATTTTCTAGGATTTATCTTAAGTACTTATTTATTTTGATTATAATTAGGAATTCTTTTATGGTGTATATGAGACTCAGGTAGCTTAATTTTTTTATGATTTTATGTATTTTCTCTATTATAAATAGAAGCCAAGTGTATTGAAATTATAATAAGTCAATGAATTATTTCTCTTTTCCAAAAATTCAATATGGTTTCAAAGTAAGTTATGTGAGTTGACTTGGTCAACCCACAAAGACAATGTGATCCTTTTTTTTTATCTATCATTAGTTGAGGTTTTGTTTTCTGCTTTTACCTTCCTAATTGATATTTTTCTTTCCCAATACTCTTCTTTCCTTGGAGTTTGCACTTCCATAATACACTTTCCATGCTACAATTTATATGTTGAAGGAAAGGTCTTTGAGTTTATTTTGTAAGGCAAAAATAATTTCGACAATCAGAGTTTTCTACAAATAGAAAATGATATCTGAAGTTACAAAGGTTAGGCTGCAATCAAGGTTTGATCAATAGCTGAAAACTTTATTTTTTAAGACGTTTATACCATCAAGAACAAGACTTTATATGGAAAATTATACTTCAGAAGAAATTATGCGAGTCTAGTTTTTGACTCAAAAAATTGTTTCTCAATCCGATGTTTTCAGAGAGAGATATCAATATCAAAAGATTCAAAGGTCATGTTGGAAGTATGTTGCTGGCAGAAATATGAATGCTAAACTCCTTAAAGAGAAGTTTGTGTGTTTCAATTCTGGTTACTTTGCCTTTGAATACATAAATCCTAGCCTCCAAAGTTTTTTTTTAAGTTGCATGTCTCATCAATTTGTTGGCCCAGGTAGCTTCTCAAGAGGGAGTGAATTGAGAATTTTAAATTAAGACTTTAAGTAAGGCGTGTAAACAAAATTCATGCAATATCGTACTTTTAATATACAATAGACATGCACATAGCATAGGAGACAAAATAATTTTTTCTATCGATGTTCTTTGTTGGAAGATGGGCTCAAGCCCTCGAGCTCAAGACAAGAAGCCCACACATCAAAGGAGTGGCATATGTGTAAAATATGGTACTTTCCATAAAGATGACATAGAAGTGTAAATATGTGTTCCTTTTATGTCTTTTGTTTTATCAAGTTGTAGCCCCAAGGGCATTGTAAAACTATAAATAAAGGCATTGGCTAAGAGGTAGGGCATTGAAGCACTCTCCTCTATTTCCACAAATTCGTCCAGCCCTCATTTTTCTTTTTGACGCAACCCTGTTCTTCCTTAATCTTAACTCTCACCTTCCACGTTCTTCTTCTTCTCTTCTCCTTCTCTCTTCTTCTTCTTCTTCTTTCTTATTGATCTAAAGTTCCTTTCATGAAATCTAAAATTCTACATGGTATTAGAGCAAGGAGTTTAAGATCTCTTCATGGAGTTATTATGAAATCTGTTCAAGAAGTTGTAAAATGAGTTCAGTCATGAAGAGATAAGTTCATACTCTTCTTATTTACGTTTTTTTTTTGTTTCTTTTTCTTATTTACATACTCCTTTTTACTGTTTTTCTTTACTTATTGAATTTTGAGTCACATCAAGTAAAGATAAATCTTTATATGTTGTAAAGATTATTTTTATGACTAAATTGATGTTATAATCTTGACTCCTTGTAAATCAATTACAAGAGTGATCAAGATCATTTGTTGTTTGCATCTTATTAAGATTGATGGGTGAAATTCAATTACCTTTATGTAATTTGGATCCATCTCATTTGAGGTAGAATTCCAGCACATGTTGTTGTATCTTCTCCTACTTAAGGTTGCTCATGGGTTTGTGTTATGTTGTTGGATGCCCATTATATGTTTGATGAAATTCCAGCAGTCATTTACCCTTTGTAGTTCCCTTTTTTTTTAACTTCAACAATTGAATTTTTTTTTACGTTGAAGTCTCCCATGAGCTGAACATAAATCTCTTCTATGTGGCTTGGTTTGTCGTTAAATCTTCTCTAAATTTTTGTCTGTTGCTCGTTTGTGTTGGAGTTTGGATTAAGGCCTAATCGGTTGCATCTACTTTCTTCTCTTTGTTCTTATGAATACAAAAGAAGTTGAGTGATGGCTGAATGTTATTATCACTTTCTAAAGGCACAAATTTGTTGATAATTTAGTGCTTGCCCTTGTGAAAGAAATTGGTTCTTGTTCTCTTTTGTTGGTGATTGATTTGGTCTATGGGTTCTTCAAATTACATTGAGTAATTGTTCTTTGAAGAAGACTTTTTCCCTTGACCTTCATATTTTCCTTGTCTCATCATGGAGATTGGATACAATAGTAATAAGAGTGATATACTCCGTATTACTACAATTCTACTTAGAGATCTCTCCAATTACATGAGCTGGTCACAATCAGTTCAGAGGGTTTTTATTACTCGTGACCTCTTGAGCCACGTTGTTAAATTTCCTCCTCCAATTGATGAAGAAGATGCGTCCTACCACAAATGGGTTAAGGATGATAAGTTGGCTCATTAATAGCATGGAAGAGCAGGTGGACAACAATGTGGTCCACTTGGAAACCACCAAGAACATATGGGACACTTGTGTCAAGCTTTACTCAAGCACTGCTTCAAAAAATATATGATGTATTACAAAACATGCTGCATACAAAACATGGAGATAATATTCACGAATTTTTGGCACTGCTTCGAGGTCTTCTTCAAGAATGGAAACTACCTCAGCCATATTCCACTGATATTTCCATTCAAGAATGACAAAGAAAAGCTTTGGCAGCAGCCATTTGCTTATCGAATATTAAACCATACCTTGAGGTGGCCAAAACTCAGCTTCTAAGTTCTTTTGATCTTCCATCCTTCGATGATATTAGTGCTACATTACTTTGGATACCGGATCCTTCCCCTCCTTCTCCTATTGATGCTCCATCGGCGATGTTCTCTGGCAATCGGGGAACATCTTCCTCATCCCGAGGACGGGGCAAAAATATGAGAGGAGGTCGAACTATGAGAGGGGCTAAAAATAGAGGTGGTAGAAAGGGTCAGAATTCTTTCCGTACTGAGCCTCAACTTTGTACTTATTGTGAGCGTCAGGTCCACCTTGTGGCATCATGCTGGAAACTTCATGGCAAGCCTGATTGGGCCACAGCTAACCCAGTCTCAGTTAACGTTGAGAAAAATGAAGATAAGGCTGAATCATCATCCAAAAATGTGACTCTTACGACTGAGGACTATGCTGCATTTCAGAAAATGAAGTCCTTCATGGAATCATCTATTCCCTCATCATCTACTGCTACCACTACTATTGCCTCAGGTATGCTTTCTTCCTCTTCTTCCTCTTCCTCTTGGATCATCGACTCCGGGGCCATCGAACATCTATCAGGTAACAAACACTTGTTGCAGTCCTTATCTCCTTGTTATCCCCATAAATTCGTTACGATTGTTGATGGTACCTTTGCCAAGGTCCTTGGCAAAGGTTCCTCCTCTCTTACTTCATCTATTCCCCTTCAAGATATTTTGTTTGTTCCTCAATTTCCTTTAAATTTGCTCTCGGTTGGCCAATTGATCGAACAATTAAATTGCTCTATCACCTTCTCACTGTCTTTTTGTGTCTTTCAGGATCTCACTACAAAGCGGATGATTGGTGGCGGCCATGAAAAGGGGGGTTTGTACTACTTCACTCTTCCACCATTAGTTGCATTATCGTCCACTACATCTGAGGCCCAACTTTGGCACAACCGACTTGGTCATTTGTGTACCCCTTCACTTCATTCTTTGGTTCCATCTTTGAAAGGACTTTCTAATTTCAGTTGTGAGGTTTGTCAATTAAGTAAACATGTTAGGAGTACATATTCTCCTCATCTTACAACTACAAGTACTGCTCCATTTGAGCTAATACATTCCGATGTATTGGGCCCTTTATGTGTCTCAAATATTTCCCAAGTCAAATATTTTGTCATTTTTATTGATGATTCTACTCGAGTGACTTGGTTATATCTATTTAAAGAGCATTCCGAAATTCTTCCTTTGTTTAAAAATTTTCATGCTATGGTCTTGACACAATTTGGGAAGAAAATTCAAACCCTTAGATCTGATAATGCTCAGGAATACATGTCTCATGACTTCAAATCATTTTGTGAGAGTAATTGACTTATTCATCAAATATCATGTGCCTATACTTCTCAACAAAATGGTGTTGCTAAAAGGAAGAATCGTCATCTTCTTGAAGTTGCTCGGGGCCTCCTCTACTCCATGAAGGTACCCTATTTCTATTGGCCGCATGCTATACTTACAACATGCTTTCTCATTAATAAGTTACCTTCATCAGTCCTTCATCATAAAACTCCTTACTTTGTGTTATTGAATGGTGAAGATCCTTTTTCTCTTCCTTTGAAAGTGTTTGGATGTACGTGTTTTGTTCATGTTACATCTCCACATAAAAATAAACTTGATCCTCGGTCTATGAAGTGCATTTTTTTGGGATACTCTCGCACCCAGAAAGGTTATGTCTATTACAATCCTACCCTTCGGAGGATGTTTATCCCTAGGGATGTGAATTTCTTTGAGGACACTCCCTTCTACTCCTCCCATGATGCTCCTCTAGGATGGACTTGTCCTTCTACTACTCCTTGTCCGCTTGTGCCGTTCAATCTTGAAATGGATCCATCCTCTGATGCACTGGCCGTACCTCACCTGTGGAGTTGTCGGATCCACCCAAGGTAAGTCCTTCTCCTCCTATGTATGGGCCTGAATTTGATACTCGGCCTATTGCTTTAAGAAAAGAACATCGCTCCTATAGTACTTCACATCCTATCTCAAATTTTATGCCTCACCATCGCTTGTCTTCCAAGTGTTTTTAGTTTCTTGCATCCCTTTCTTCTACTTCCATTCCGCAGTCATATCAGGAGGCCCCGAGACATCCAAGATGGAAGGCGGCTATGGATGAAGAAACATAACTCCCGAAAGGTAAAAGACCGGTTGGTTGTCGATGGGTTTTTTTGGTGAAACATAATCTGGATGGATCAGTTGCTCGTCTTAAAGCTCAACTAGTTGCTAAGGGCTATATGTAGTACTATGCGATAGATTATGAGGAGACCTTCTCTCCAGTTGCAAAATTGAATTCGGTACGCATCATCTTATCTACTGCTGCTAACTCCTCAAGGCCCATCTATCAGTTGGATGTTAAAAATGCTTTTTTAAATGGTGATATCAATGAGGAAATTTATATGGTTCAACCACCTGGTTATGTGGTTGAGGGGGAGTCAGTATGCCAGTTAAAAAAGTCTTTATATGGGCTTAAGCGGTCCCCTCGGGCTTGGTTTGATAAATTTAGTCAAACACTCCTACGGTTTGGTTTTCATCGATGCTCAGTTGATCATTCCATATATTATAAAGATACGGTCAAAAGGAAAATATTATTGGCCGTATACGTGGATGATATTATCTTAACCGGTGATGATGCTTTGAGCATACAAGAGGTGAAGCAGATGATATGCCAAGAATTCAAGACTAAAGACCTTGGTATGCTTAAATATTTTTTGGGTATAGAAGTTCTTCAATCCAAACATGGGATAATATTGTATCAAAGGAAATATGTCTTGGATCTCCTTGAATAAATAGGAATGAAGGGTTGTAGACCAGTTGACACACCTATGGATACAAATGTAAAATTATGTGTCACAAATGAAGAAGATATTGATATTGGCAAATATCAAAGACTCGTGGAAAAATTGATTTATCTCACAGTAACTAGGCCAGACATATCATATGCTATAAGTGTGAGTCAATTCATGCACAAACCACAAATTACCCACTGGCAGGCTTTAGAGAGAATATTACGTTATCTAAAAGGAGCTCCAGGAAGAGGATTATTGTATAAAAAAAATGGGCACTTCAACATAGAAGGTTTCTCAAATGCAGATTGGGCTAGATCTCCTGATGATAAAAAATCTACATCAGGATATTGTACTCTGGTTGGGGGAAACTTGGTTACATGGAAAAGTAAGAAGCAAAATGTGGTTGCAAGATCTAGCGCCGAAGCAGAATACAAAGCTATGGCCCATACCGTTAGTGGACTTTTATGGATCAGGACCCTTCTTACCGAACTAGGTTTTTATAAAAAGGGGTCCATGAATCTACATTGTGATAATCAAGCAGCCATTCATATCACTTCAAATCCAGTTTTTCATGAAAGAACTAAACATATTGAGGTGGATTCTCATTTTATACGAAAGAAGTTTCAAGCAGGAATAATCTCTCTCAAACATGTGTCATCTCAAGAGCAAGTAGCTAATATTCTCACTAAACCCGTTACATCTAATATCCTATCGTTTATATGTGGCAAGCTGGGTATTTATGATGTCTTTTCTCCTCTAACTTGAGGGGGAGTGTTGGAAGATGGGCACAAGCCCACGGGCTCAAGACAAGAAGCACACACGTCAAAGGAGTGGCATATGTGTAAAATATGGTACTTTCCATAAAGATGGAATAAAAGTGTAAATATGTGTTCCTTTTATGTCTTTTGTTTTATCAAGTTGTAGCCCTAAGGGCATTATAAAACTATAAATAAAAGCATTGGCTAAGAGGTAGGGCATTGAAGCACTCTCCTGTCTTTCCACAAATTTGTCCAGCCCTCATTTTTCTTTTTGACGCAACCCTCTTCTTCCTTAATCTAAACTCTCTCCTTCCACAATCTTCTTCTTCTCTTCTCCTTCTCTCTTCTTTTTCTTCTTCTTTCTTGTTGATCTAAAATTCCTTTCATGAGATCCTAAATTCTACATTCTCCTAATGGTATTCACCGCCCAAGAACCCTTACGTGGGAAATTTCACTAGCTGGAATTTACAAAATGAGATTTTGACTCTCTTTAAGCCGCATGTAGCTCAATGCACGGGTTTTACAAACTCCATCTCTCGAAGAGATTGACTAGATTCAAGCTCTAGCTAAGCCTTTCTATCTAAATTTAATAGGTTCTAGATGAGCCTTTCACAAATTGAAAAGAAAGAAATGAAAATTTACACCCAAAATTTGGAGCATACTTTCTCTTTGAGAGATCCAAGCTTCCACTTCTTTTCAAAACAACGTAGAGTGTTTGGGAGCTTGACCATGATGATATATAAGGAATAGGTGGAGTAAAGAGAATTGGAAATACAATTAGGTATCACTCTTTTACTCAAAAAGCACTTTTGAGAAGTATTGAAAGATTAGAGTAAAGGCTTCAAGGTTTTTCCAACAAATGCTCATTAACTTCTCTATGTGTGGTTTGGTGGTTTGTTTGCAAAAATCAAAACGTTGATTGATCAATCAATCATTACACCTTTTTTTTCTATTAGGATGTAACTTATTGATCGATGGACTGATCGATCAATATGTTACCATTGGTTCTAAAAAGTTAAGTTGCTCGATCTTTACCAAAGGGATGATCGATCAATCAGAATTCCCTCCAATTGTGCAATGCAAATATGATCAATTAATGAACTTTCTATGATTGATAATGCTTTATGTCCTTTTGTGGTAAGATTTTGTCTTATCAATCATTTCATGTAATTTTTGGTTACTTGGACAACATTGATCAATCAATCCAAATGGGATGATCAATCATGCTTTATAGCATGATATGACCATGTTCTGGATGATCGATCATTCCAATGCCAGTTCAACTAAATTGACTTTTAAAGCTTGAGAATGATTTAATCTAAGTGGTCTAACATATTCTAAATGATTTATATAATGTTCCTAAACTTGTTTATATGCAATGTATGCCCTAAAGCTCCATGTGCAACATTATACTTCAAAGAAAGAAGTTAGGATAACTCTCTTACATTTGTGAGTGAGTTTTGACAAATATCAATGATACTTAAACTCTAGTCTTCTCGTTGTCTTATTCTTCATAGGTTCTACTTCATGAGATTGCCTTCTATATCGCATGAGGTCTTCTGTATGCTTGATCGTTCTGAAACTTTAGACTTTGAGATGCATTACCTCTTGAAGGTAATGTAAATGAAATACTTTAGTTTGAAAGTTGTTAGTTTTATTAAGTTTTTTTTATCATCAAAATCAATAAGGGAGTCAACCTACGGTCAACAATCTTTCTCTTTTTGATGATAACAAAACCTAACTTGAAAATATAAATATCATGCACAATCCCTATGGATCGGAGCTAAGTTAATTATTCAATTTCAACATATGCTCCACCTTAATCTTTGCATAGTCTGTTTAAGTCCTTTTAAGTGTCAAATTGCAACTTTTAGAGTGCTTAAAGAGTTTAGGTCTGAGTTCCCAATTTTTTGTTCCCCTTTTTGTCATACTCAAAAAGATATTCAAGAAATGCACACGTGTAAGCAAAAGAGTGGATCAAGACCATTTCATCGATGTTGATTTTCAAGACTCCATGATTTACATCATGGAGAAAAATGAGAGAGATACCATTGGGAGAAAACTGGAGGTTATGGACTTAATCCAAATCCTCACCCATAAGGTATATTTATAGATTTCAAAACTACCAATATTACAAGTATACCCTTCACCCTAATAAGAGTGAAGAAGAAGCAGGAAACGTAAACTAATTACATCAGTGCCACCCTAATTACATCAAATATTTCAACACCCCTCCTCAAGCTGGGAGGTAATAGCAGTGATCACAGCTTGAACCAAATAACATAAATATAATAATAATCTCCTCCATTATGGTGTCCCAAGGATAAGTACGAAACTGGACACAAACTCTCAAAAGGTAAAAATGGGTGATAAAACATAAGTTGAAACCAAACTCGAAGGATTTCGAATGAATATAGTGACAATAATCACTAAAGTGGGAAATGTCTGCCATTCACAAGACGACGATTAAAGACCCACGGGTACCAATTAAAAGTCTCAATGGACTTTAAACACCAATATGAATATAAGGGACAATCAAAGCAATGCTTTAAAAAGGGTTGGCCAATAAGGGTAAGTGAGAGTCAAATAAAGGATAGTATGAGAAAGACTGTCAAAGGGTAATGAGTAATGGGTAAAGGGGAATATACAATGCTAAGGCCACCATGTGATTTATTTTTCTAAGAAATTCAAAATTTGCATCAAACGAACCAATGCCAACGACAATCAGCAAGTTTTTCTTCAGAAATAATGTCTCAATCAAAGAGACACAATAGCAGCAGCGGAAATGGGCCAATGCCCATATAACATGCACCATATGTGCAGTTGTATAGTAGCTGATAAACGGCAAATAATAGAGGTCCTTAAAAATAATAAGGACACATGAAATAGTCCGCAACGAGTCCATCAATAAATAAGGAAGTTGCACCAAATCTGGGTAATAATCCAAGATAATAATCCAGCCAGAGAAAAAGAACGAGTCACACCGAGTCAAATAGTAGACTTATAGAGCCGAGTCGTGGAAAATATGTATGAACTTGGGACTTGGACATGTATATCGAGGTAGAAAAATAAGCGGCCCAAGTCAGGTTGACCCGGACCCGAGTTGACCCAGACGGAGTTGGTCCGAGTTGACTCGGTCAGGTTGGTGCAAAAATAGTACCCTCGGGTCGGTAGGTTGGCTGGTTTGCTGGATCCACTCGGGCAAGTCCAGGTCTCTGCAGAACAGAGCGGTCCGACTGATTATTTCATGTTTCCTAACTTAAGAAACATGAAATATATGAATAGTGTCATCATCTTCCTCTTCTCAGCACCGAATACAGCGGTTGTTCAAAAATTTTTTTTTTCTGGATTCTAAAAAACGGAATGCAGATCTGAAGATAACTATGCAGGTCCTGAATCATAAGTTCCTGGATGATAGGAGAACTTCCCGATATCATCAGCAACAACAAAATTGGGAAAAGTCTCCCTCTCCCCCACGGCGCCTAACAACTCGGGAGATGAACTTCTTCTTCTTCCCCTCGCTGACGCTAGAAAGGACTCATCGGAAACAATATTCTTGACAGAGTAAATAATCCATTGAACAGAAACACGGCTCGGCAGTCTCACAATAGAGCCATCTTCTTCGATTTTGAACAGAGTGAAAAAACCAGAGAGAGCTGAGACGTATTGTCGTGGCCACGGCGATGAACCAGTGATAATTTTTCGAAGATAACGCGGCAAAGGAAATAATCCAACGAGGCAAAGAGCAATACCAGACTTGCTTCAAAAAAAATTTGCCAGCGGGGCTAGTGCCAGTAACAGCGCATGTCTAGGAAGACGATGATGATGGCTTTAACCTTTCTTGAATGATCACAGAGATAGGGTAGCAATGCGGAACTGGACTAGAAGTTTTTTAGTATGGGAACGGAAATTGTTTGGAAGCTTGCCTGGATCTCTCAGCGACGCAAAAATCCAGCGGATAACAACTTCAGTATACTAGACAATCAATATAACTTCATTGACGCCATGGTAGTAGTATACCGGGGGATGAAGATCAACGACCAGCCAACAACTAGCCAATATGACCAAAGACAAGAGCCAACTGATTAGTGAGAGGAGCAGACTGAATGAGAAAATTGTGTCTATTTTGATGAGACATTATTATTGAAGAAGAGGTAGCCTCATACCATTATTTATTGTCAACCTTAATTGATAAAAAAATTTCTTTGGCTGGATTATTATTTTTGAAGAATTGATAGATTATTCTTTGGTCAACATATTATTTAGTCTAGATATGTGCATTAGATAATACAGGGATTATTTTGGGTCGTGTTAGTGGGCTCAAGCCAAGCCCATTTCAGTTGTTGCTATTGTGTCTCTTTTGATGAGACATTATTATTGAAGAATAGGTAGCCTCATAACATTATTTATTGTCAACCCCGTCAAAAATATCAATTGTTTTTTGTTGGGAGTCCATGATGGAGGAACTTATTGTTATATTTATTATCATCCTCGTAAAAAATATCAATTTTTTTTCTGGTTGGGGGTCCATGACGGCAGAACTTCATCCCCGTAAAAATATCAAATTTATTTGTGGTTGGGAGTCCATGATGGAGGAACTTCATTGTTAGAGTTTGTGGTCTAGGTTAAGTACTTGGCTTTCCGCTACCTTACAGATCGGTCTTTTGGGTAGTATTGGCTAGGCGTTTGACATGGTATCAGAGCCAAGCACCACGTTCCGCGTTCGAATCCCGGAGGGCAGAGATACAGAACCTAGGAATGGTGGGTGTTAGAGTTTGTGGTCTGGGTTAAGTACTTGGCTTTCTGCTACCTAACAGATCAGTCTTTTGGGTAGTATTGGCTAGGCGTTTGACATTCATCCCCATCAAAAATATAAAATTTATTTGTGGTTGGGAGTTCATGACGGAGTAACTTCATCCCCGTAAAACAAATATTACATTTTTGTGTTAAATGGGCCCAAGCCAAGCCCATTTCAGCTGCTGCTATTGTGTCTCTTTTGATGGGACATTATTATTGAAGCAGAGGTAGCCTCATACCATTATTTATTGTCAACCTTGTCAAAAATATCAATTTTTTTGGTTGGGAGTCCGTGACGAAAGAACTTCATTCCCATAAAAAATATCAAATTTATTTGTGGTTGGGAGTCCATGATAGAGGAACTTCATCCTCGTAAAAAATATCAAATTTTTGTGGTTAGAAGTCCATGAAGGAGGAACTTATTGTTATATTTATGTTACTTTCCCCCATTAATATCATATATTACTCTACCACTTAAGAGTCGTTGTCCTGTGGAGGGACACAGTGGTGGAAGTGGATACTTCAGAGCAATGTCTTAGCGACTAGGATTGATTTACTCTCACTGATATTATATCAACTGGGCCTCATAAACGAGAGCACTAGCGTGAGGGCCCACATATCAAAGTGTATAAGAAGATGGGCTCAAGGCCCACAAGTCAAGGAGAAGGCCCACATACATTGATGGCAGGACAGTAAATAAAGGGTCATCTCATAGAGATGGCATTGATATAATTATGTTAAAGTTCTAGGGTTAAAACCCTAAACCCTAAACCCTAAATTCAGGGGTATTATTGTAATATTTTATTTTCATAAATCTATAAATAGAGCTTTAGGGGGAGGGTAAGGAAGAATCAATTCCATAACCCTTCTTCCTCCAGTTTTCTCCCAAAGTGTTTCTTTCCTCCATGAGTTAAATTCATGGAGTCCTGAAAATCAACAGACCCACTTGTAGCCGACATGTTTTTTTCCTGATGGAAGTGGAACTAGAGTCCATGTTTGATTCTCATAGAGTACCTGCATTTCTTCTTCTATTGCTGCCTTCCACCCTGGATGTTTCAGAACCTCCTGATAGGACTATGAGATGGAGATGGAGATGGAAGAGATAAACGCATTAAACTAAGAAGAAGAAGAAGATAAACAATGGTGAGACACAAAATTGGATATGGGGTGAGAAGTAGAAGGCCTAGTGCAAGTTTTGGGTTCTTTTCTTAAGGCAATGGGTCGAGTATCATATTGTGGTCCAAAAGGAACAAGAGAAGATGGACTTACCTCAATGGGGTCCGCAAACTCCGTAGGTGTGGTGTCGGCCAGTGCTTCAGGGGGTTGAACAATTTCCATAGCACAGGGCACAACTGATCGAGGAGAGGCTGGTACAGAAAAGAGACTTGGAGGGGCATTTTCAAGTAGTATGAAGATTCTTCAAAAAAAGTTATATCCCTGGATATAAGTAACCTTTGGAGAGCACGATTGTAGTAAATATAATCCTTCTATGTGCGAGAGTATCCTAAGAAGATACACTTGAAAAATTTTGGATCAAGTTTACTATGTTGTGGAGAGGTAATATAAACAAAGCATGTACAACCGAAGAATTTCAAGGGAGGGAAGCGAAAAAGGATCATCATGTGGAAACAACAAGGAATATGGGGATTTATGATCGAGAATGGAAGAGGGTAGCCTATTTATAAGAAAACACGTATGGTTAACACAATTTTCCATATGAAGAGGAGGAAGTGGTGGAGAGCATACCTGTAGAGGTGGTGGCAGCAGCAATTGAGGAGGGAACTTGGAGGAGAGACCATCAAAGTTTCATTTTCTGGAACAAGTCATATTCATCATCGATAAGGGTTTTCTTTTCTATTGCTGGGGTAGATTGGTCCTCCGTTGTACTAGTTACTGAGGTTTGATTAGCCTTAACCCATTCCGACATGCCATGGATTTTCCAACATTGATCTATAGAATGGCCATATTTCCCACAATGGGTGTAGTCCTTGCCTTTTGTTATGAAGAAACCATTCCTTCCACCTTTTCCTTGTCCTCCTCTATAATTTTTTCCACGGCCTCGACCGCGGTCGATTGATGTTCCCCTATGCCTGGAGTACATATTGGATGACACTTTAGTAGGAGAAGGGGAACAAGAGTCTGGAATGCGGAGTAATGTGGCACATACTATTAAGTTGTGAAGCCTAATTAACGCCCTACAGTAAGTTGAAGAATATTACTCTTGTATCACAGTTGCCCTAATTTTATCTTTATAATTGAGGGGTGCCGATGTTAGGGTTTTAGATCATCTTAATTCAAGGATCATCTCGAGTTATAGCCCGAGAGGTTTGAGAGAAACACCTGTAAGTGTGCAATTTCTCTTGTAAACTATTTAATCTTCATAGTGGATTACTGTAGCGACGGAAGACAAAATGTAGCCTCACCTTGAAGCGAACTTATATAAATCTTGTTATTTTTTTCGTGCTTGTTTTTCCTTTCATTGTTCTCGTTAGTTTAAAATTAGTGAGATTAATTCCTAACACATACATCATCAAAGGTGGGAATATCAGAGGCGCTAAGGAGTTGACTTTTAGCAACCTCGAGATATGACTTAACATTTTCTAGGCAATGGCAGTGGCGAAGGCTACCTTCTGCTTGTCTTGGATAGAGACATCGATGGAGGTAGGCTGAACTAGCTTCCATTCTTGAAGAAGGCCTCTAAAATGAGCCAAATATTCATGGATATTTTCTCCTTGTTCAGTGTTGAACATTCTTTGGAGAATGTCATATGGCCTTTGTAATTTTTCGGAGCTAGAGTAAAACTTAGCACATGTCTCCCAAATTTGCTTAGCGGTATCGAGATGAACAACATTGTTGGAGACAAGTTCTTCCATGCTGTTGATGAGCCAACTAATTACCAAAATGTCATTTTTAACCACTTAGCATAAGCACCATCTTCTTCATCAATGGGTGGCCCAAGTTTTGTGAGGTGACCAAGTAGGTCCCTTGTTATAAGCAATCATTAAACCGATGTGGACCAACTCAAGAAATTTGATATCCCTTGCAAGGGTATGGTAGTAATTTTGAGAATATCATTGTTGCTACCCATGTATTCTTCAACCATAAGAGGCAATTCAAGGGTAATAATGTACTCAAATTTGAAGTAGCCTAAGCGGCTTGGAGATTCAAGTGCAGCCAAGACTAGCTTGGGTAGATGGGAGGAGAACCTGAACTTATCAAGTCATTAGGCAAGGAGGAAACCCTCTTAGGTAAGTAAAATTTCTGGCCAAAATTTTCTATAATCAATTCTCTAGTCTTCCTTGTAGAGAATAACAAAAATCAATCAATAAGCATGAGATCAAGTAAGGTGAGGTGGTAATTCCGAATTAGATTTTTCCAAGATCATTCCAAAAATATATTTGACACCAGCTTGGAATAAACATTCTAGATTCAGTCCCTCGTGAATTAGGCAAGATATGATTGATTGAAAATTAGACAACTCAGGCCTAATCTAAGAAGATATTGATTGAATGTGAGATCTCAAAAAAACAACAATCTTTCTTCAAATAGATTCGCACAAACTAGACTTTCCAAAGGACCACTTCCTTAATTATTTTGTGCTTGCTTCCTTTTATGTAAAATACAATATTCCATTCTTGATTTCTCAAGAACAAGAAGCCAACTCGTGGGTCTAAAAAATTCTCCAAAAAATCACAAAACCGAGTAGACTTCTTCAAACAACTCGGTTAATGGAGAAGCTTAGCATAGAAGCTAAGTAATTAGATTTCCAAAATCCAATGGATAAAAAACCACTCATAATAGGCTCAAGAATATTTTTCTTCATCAGAAAAATCTTGTTCCCACGAAATTATAACTTTTCATGCAAAAAATCTCAACATAAATCGATTTTTTAGCCAAGAACTTGCAAACCAACAAAACTGCCTTGGTAAACTTCTTCTAATCCTAGATATATAAATCTCAATAATTTCATAAAATGAATATAACAATAAAATCATCTCTGAACCATCTTCTAAAGGTAAGAAAACGAAGAGTATGAAGTCATAACAAGAATGAAAAACTTATCTCACAAACTTTAATCTTGCTTCATAAAGAGCCTTCTACGAGTGGCTTTGATCATTACTTCTTAGAGCATTCTTTGACGTGGGGATCCAAAATGTAATGCTCTGATACTATGTTGAATTTAGGACCCCATGCTTGAAACCTTGAGCACGATGAGAGAGAGAGAGAGAGAGAGAGAGAGAGAGGAGAGGAGAAAAGAGACTTTAGGCTAGAGAGAGATTCTTCCACCAATTGAGAAGAGGAGAGCTTGATTGAATTCTTCAACCAAGACCCCTATTTATACGATTTTCATTACATTTTTTGGGAAAGTTCTCAATCAATTAGGATCCCTAATTACAGCAATCATGATTAACTAAATTACATCAATCAATGGAAGATAAATCAATTACATTAATCAAGAAAAATTGTCAAATCTTCCAACTCATGTGATGAGGATTCCACCTAGTGTGATGACTCATCATGCCACCTCATGTGGTGACTCATCATGCAAGCTCGTGTGATCATGGTGGATTTGGTCCCACCTTGTAACAACTACTAAAGTGGGATGTGTTCATTTAGCTCCTTTAGCTCTTGAGGAATGTTGGTTTTGGAATGATTTGAAAATAAGAGATTGGGTTTAGAATCTTTTGCGTCTCTTCAACTTCTCAATTTGTGCCATAAATGATCAGTCATTCTGTGTCAATTGATCCATCGATCATTCAAGTTGATTGATCAATCAATGTCCTATGCAGAGTAACCAAAATATAATATTTTGATTTCTACTTCACTCTTATGGCACTACTAAGATGGAATGTGTTCATTTAGCTCATATTTTTTTAGCCTAACTGAGCCAAGGTGGGTTGCTCATGCCTACTCCTCAAAGCTTAAAGAAATGATCAAGTCCCAATGGTATTATAAAGATATCTACTAATTGATTTTCTGTGGGAACAAACTCAATCCTAATAACCTTGGTTTGAACCAACTCTCTGATGAGGTGATGTCTAATCTCTATATATTTTTTATGTCTTTTTTATTAAGAGAGGTAAACTAGGTTCCTACTTAAACTTATAGTGCTCAAGTTGTCACAATGGACTGAAATTTCTTTTTCCTCGAAACTTTAGTCATCTAGTTGTTGTTTCATCCAAAGAAGTTGAGCACTACAACTTCCACATGCAATGTATTCAGCTTCGGTGGTGGATAGTGCAACCAAATGTTGTTTGTTAGAAAACCAAGGGACTAGCATATTTCCATGTAATTGGCAACTACCACTCATACTCTTTTTGTAAATTTTTCAACTGAAAAAATAAGTATCTGAGTAACCTACTAGATCAATAACTGAAGAGTTTGAGTACCAAAGACCTAAGTTCGGTGTCTCGAGTAGATAACGAATTTTTTTTTACTGCCATTAAGTGAGATATTCTAGGATCATATTGAAATCTATTACATAGGCATACCGAGATGTTATGGTTCTGGGGTTAAGTACTTGGCTTTCTTCTACCTACTAGATCTGTCTTTTGGGTAGTATTGGCTAGGTACTTAACATTTGGTATCAGAGTTATATCGCAGTTGCCAGTTCAAATCCCGTAGGGGGTGACTTAGAGACTTGTGTAGTGCAAAAAGGCAGTCCAGGTCGCTAGAGTGGGCCGTCGTGGACATCGGCTCACAATGGTAGGGGTATTGTTATGCTCCTAGGGGTTAAGTACTTGGTTTTTTGTTACCTACCAGGCCGATCTTTTGGGTAGTATTGGCTAGGTACTTAACAACAGAGCATTATATCTGGTCTACTAGCTAAAACTAAGGTAGGGGTCCTATCCTACTTCTATATAATTTTTTATTTATGGTCCTATTGGAGTTGTCAAGTTTCAAGGACAAACTCATGGGTGTACTTAAGATTTTCAATGTTGAATATCTTAAGCAATCCCTTAGTGTATTTGGACTAACTTATAAATGTGTCATTTTCGGTTTGCATTCCTTGAGGTCCAAGGAAGAATGTGAGTTCCCCCATTAAACCCATTTCAAATTCGTTCTTCATTAAACTAGCAAATTCTTCACATTTATAGGGGTTTGTAGAACTAAAAATAATATCATCCACATAGATTTGAATGATTATCAAGTTATGATGAATATTCTTTGTGAATAATGTCTTATTTACACTACCTATCTTATAGCCATTTTTTTCTAATAATTTTCTTAATCTTTCATACCACGCTCTACGAGCTTGCTTTATTCCATATAAAGCTTTACATAGTTTGTATACATGGTCAAAGTTGCTCAAATCTTGAAAACCTTTGGGTTGTTCAACATATATTTTTTGTTGAATGTACCCATTTAATAATGCACTCTTTACATCCATTTGGTACAATATGAACTTCATGTGACAAACATAGGTTATGAGGATTCGAATTGCCTTTAGTTTTGCCATAGGTGCATAGGTTTCTTCAAAATCAAATCCTTCTTCTTGGTTATATCCTTTGGCAACTAACCTGGTTTTGTTTCTCACTACTTGATTTTCTTCATTTGCTTTATTACTGATTTTCTTCATTTGCTTTATTACTAAAGACCCATTTAGTTCCTATGACTTGTTGATTTTTGGGTATAGGTACAAGAGTCCATACTTTGATTCTTTTAGATTGATTCAATTCTCCTTGCATTGCCATGATCCAAAAATCATCCTTTTCGGCTTTGACAAAGCTTTTGGGCTCATTTTGAGAAACGAAGGCACTATTTTCCATAGTCTCATGTGTTGCTCTCTAGTTACAATTTTTCTTTGAGAGTCACCAATGATTTTGTATAAGTGATGGTCAACCATGACCCTATAGTGTATTAGCTCCATAGGTAGTTCTTCTTGGTTATTCGGGTCATTTGGGTTCTCTTCAAGGTTTTGGTTTTGAGGTTGAGATCCACAGATTAATTGAAGGGGTTTCCCTCTTCATCATGAAAAATTAGAGTTGGGGTTGGATTTGGCGAATCAGATTCCTCAAAGTTAATATGAGCCGACTCATCTACTCTCATAGATGTCTTGTTGTAAACTCTATATGATTTGCTATGAGTAGAATAACTCAAGAAAATTCCTATATCAACCATAAAGTCAAACTTCCCTAATTTTCCTTTGGTCCTTTTAATATGAACATTTTTCATCCAAAGGTTCTAAAGTAAGTAATATTGGAAAAGGTGCCCATATACAACTCATATGGATTTTTATTTAGAAGTGGCCTTATGCTGACTCGGTTAATGATGTAACATGCGATGTTTATAGCTTCGACCCAAGACCTATGTGGCATGTTGTATGCATGAAGCATAGCTCTAGACATTTCAATTAAGGTTCGGTTTCTTCTCTCAAGAACACCATTTTGTTGAAGAGTTTGAGGAGACAAAAATGTGTGGTCTATACCACGCTTTGTGCAATATTCCTCGAAGTGTGAATTTTTAAATTCTTCTCCATGCTCATTCTTAATTTTTATAATGCTATAGCCTTGCTCTTTTTGAACTTTTTTACATAGTTTAGTGAAGGCTGGAAAAACATCATCCTTATGAGTTACGAAATCTACTCATATGAACCTTGAATACTCATCTGCCAATTCTAAGGTGATACACTTCCTATTTAGGCTTAAGATTCAAATAGGTCCAACTATTTCCATGTTTCACTATTATTTAGAGCAAGCTAGGTCTTTTGACAAAGAACAAAGAGATTCCCAACTTAGGAGGGAGAAGTAGAAGAAAAAGTATTAAAAAGATATAACCGATAATGAAGAGTTCCACATATTGTGGTAATCAAATTTAATCAAATTTTATGTGTCCAAAATATCTAAGTAAGGGAGAGAACAAGATTAAGGTTTATTTTTTAGAATATTTTTTCAGCCACATAAGATTGAAGAAATTTTTTTTGCAAGCCGAAGTTTCAACCTCCAATTTGAGGAGTATTGAAGAAGTCATATCGACGAGTCTAAGATGAGTCTCATAAGGTGAATCTCATGCAAGATAAGTCTCACAAGAGAAGCAAACTTGAAAGAAAAACTAGAATAAAAGAGGATGTCCTAGTTATGTTTTGCCTCTTTGTGTTTTATTTAATAAGTGATATTTTGGGCATAATTAGGTAAACCAAGAAAGGAAAATTAGTTTTCCAATTAGGAAACTTTTATTCTATTATTCAATTTGTTCTCCTTCTTTCTCTTCTCTTTTTCTTCTTTCAAGTTCTCCTCTTCTTACAAGCATGTCTACCTTATGAAACTAAATGATTAAAATTTCAGTTATAGTTTATAAAGTGTAGTATAAATTTTCTTTGGATAACCCTCATAAATACCATATTTTATATAATGCAAACTTCTAGATATAATATTTCCTAATTTGACCAATGCTATATGCCTATTGGGTCCAATTCTTTAATGGCCTTGGTGGGAAGCTCTCTTCCCTCATCCCGTCGTGTGGGTCGGGAGTAAAAAGGAGGGAGTGTCTTTCCTTTGAAATCCTCTTTTGATGATTAGAAAGCCTCTTTTGAAATCAAAGCCATGTTTCTCCCTTTTTTTTTTTTTTTTTTTCTGTCATCTTCTCCCACATGAAACTGCTCAATAACTCAGCTTTTTACAACAAGTCAACGAAATGCATAGCTGAAGTTCTGGATCTCAACTTGCAAAAACTGGGCAAAGAAGGGAAGGAAACAAAAGCAGTGGGAAAACCTTCTTACCTTTACAAGACTTTCATGGCAAGAAAGTGAAAGTCTGGTTTTTGAGTAATTGAAAAACGTAAAGATGAAGCAAAGGAGAGGCAAATCATTCTAAATGTTCCTCGAGTCAAACAAAAAGGAAAGGAAGAAGAGATCTCCCAATTCTCTCTCTCTCTCTCTCTCTCTCTTCAAAGAGAATGTTCTCCCTTGAAGATCATGCGCCATGATGCCCTAACTTCCTTTCGGCTACCACGCACACTTAACCTTCCCACTAGTGCTTTGCTCTGGTTTTCATGTCAACGGCCACGACCCGTGGCAACGACGAAGATGACGATGACGATGACGATGGCGGCATGCAGGAGCCACATATATAAAAACCTTGGATGCTCCCATTTGCTCTTTACTCAGTCTTCATAGACCCAGAAGGATGTAGTAGAGGATGGTCACTGGTAGTGACACTAACATGCCAAAGATGACCCTGCAGAAGAACAGTTCTAACGAGTTAGTACAGTGAATTGAAAAGGGAAAAGCATGACCCACGGGCCAGGGATGTAATTTTGAATGTAGAGATCTCAAACAATTGAAGTTTTTTCTTTTCAGAGATAATATGTTTGTTTAGTTGATGTCTGAGTACTAGATTTTACATTTTACTCGAGGAAGGACAGACAGCCCTACAGTGACGTACATGTTTTCAGGGATCTTCCGAAGACAAAAAAAAAAAAAAAAAAATTCCTAACCCATATGGAGGAGATGAAGCTTGTTTTCAAAAAATTCTAACCGGTGTCCATGTAAAATTTTACAGTCCTTGTGAGACAATTTCAATGAAGTGAAGGAAAAGACGTTTCTGAAGACCAACCCGGTACTGAGTATGTCAGGGTGCAGGCCATACTCTCTGGCGAAAACGAAGGGCACTATGCCTTGTGGAAGCGCAGCCTGTTGTTGCCAAAAATGAAATCCATTAAATATTGTAGAACAGAAGAGGAAAATTGATGAATGTTGAAATCCTAGTCTAATCTTTCATTGCACGGATATCGTTCGAGAGAATGCGTAAACAGCATTCATGGAGTAGCCAGTACCTGAACTATGGCCGCATGTAGTCTAACTCTTCTTAATCCAACTGCTACAGATGCTGCAGACATTAAAATGGGACCAAATAGGAAACGGATTATCATCCCTGTGGTCGCCATTTTAGCTCCACAAGCTATCATTCTTGGCTGAAGGGCCATGAACAAACCTGATATTGTTCTCAGTCTGTTAAGACAAATTTCCATTGCTTCTCTCTTTTCAAAAACCAGTGTGATATATCATAGAAAGAAGTATATATCTACCTAAACTGAACATGGCCATCCCCAGCCCAGCATCTGAGATTATCTTGATGGACTTGTCTATCAGACTTGGCATTCCCACATCCCACCTGCTCAAGTCAGTGAATTGAAAATCATTATCTGCTACATAAAAGTATCAGAAGCTACCTTGGAGTATGGATTCATTTTCTTACTTAAATGAGATCAAAGACCATAGGAGGCCTAAGACGCTGGAGTAAGTGTTAGGATTCCTCGACAGTTTTCTTCCTACCATTGTCAGTATCAGTCTCAGCATGACAAATGCATGTGGCATCTCTTGGTTGGCATCGTCTTCCTGCTTGGTTTCATCTTCTTCTGTTGCAGGAACTTTTGGGGTGTTCCTGAAGCTCATCTCCTTCTCTGTCATCAATATTAAGAGAGTTTAAGAATTGTTCTTGGGAAACTGTTGATCATCAAACTTAGCTGCAAACCACTGATGAAAAGTGATTTGGATAAAAGTGAGATCCTCAACTCAAAGAAGAAAAGAAAGAAAATGAAAAGAGAGAAAGAGAGAGAAAAAGCTGAGTGGAACAGTAATGGGTGTCAACTGTACTCAAAAGCCCTAAAAGGAGGACATGCAAAGTGTCAAAAGGGAGACACTCCAGCAGTGTAAAAGCGTATGGAAAACAACTACTGCAAATGCCTGTCTCAGATCCCAATTCTGCCTGCCTCACATAGGGTTTCTAACCTCATGCAGAGACTAAGCTTGGTTTTAGCCTTCAGGTCCGACCGGATAACAGTAACTTAGAAAAGAACAATTTGCCGAGATGAATTCAATGTTATTTCTCTCCACCAACACACGGAACTGTTGCTTTCAATTATTTTAAAGCGATGTTGGTGCCTGAGGGCACAAACATAACCCAGAGTCCAAAACGAAACCCCAGAAAACATACCAAAAGCTGACGCTTTTCATACATACCTCCAACATCTTTCCCAACTTGTCTCTCTCCACCACCACCACCACCACCACCATACTTCCCCGGGGAATCCGATACCATTTTTACCCCTGAAAGAGCCGGGGAAGACTGCCGGAACACCCGTCCGGCCACCGGGGATCTGACCCAGATCGGGGTATTCGTCGTTGTTCCAAAGTTCACGTCCAACTCGTTGAAATTCGACGCTCTTGGTGTTGGTTGTAAGGAGTATGCGTCAGAGGAAGCGTAGCCGGAGAGGCGGGGACTGGTAGCCCTGTACCCGAAGGCGAGGTCGCAGCCGGATATGTGATGCAGGTCGTGTAGTGGGCCGGGGGTGTTGACGGAGAAGATTTCTGTGCCGGAGAGATTTGAAGGGCGGGGAGTGACGGCTATGGAGGAGAGGGCGGAGTCAGGGGCGGAGGAGATGGAGCGGCGGATACGGACACGGATCCCGCCGTTGGTGTCGACCTCTGATTCTGTCTGAAGTGGGTCTCTTCCGTCGAGGGAAATCACATCGCCGTCGATCTCGAATTTGGAAATGGAAGCAGCTGCGGTTCCTGGGAACTGTTCTTTGATCAGGAGTGTTGCAGCTCTGTACTCAAACAGGAACAGGAGAAGAGTATACCTGAAAGAAGATGAACTGATCAGCAATAAATAATTTGAAATTAAAATTTTCATGGAGCGGAAGTAAGACTCCAGTTTCTGGGAATTCACTAATCCCGTGGCTCGTCTTCTTTAAAAGATAACAGTTGAAGAAAGCAGTGTCTGTAAAAGTATATATCCAGCTACCATTTGTAAAGAAAATTGAATCCTCTAAAGACAATAAAGCTACATTTTACAGTTTCATGGTGAGATAACTTTAGTTTCAAAACATTAGTCTCAAACTCTAAAACCTTTAAACCAGTCTGAGATTCTACATGTCCTGGAAAGCCTTATAATTACCAGATAATACATTGGAGGACCACCACCTGGACCATGAGACTCTCAGTGAATGCCCCATACATGGCTCTAAGCAATGGGATTCCCATCACCAGAGTGTTGGGCAGAGTTGCAACTGAGAAAATGGTAATCAGCCAATCCAACCGTCCATTAGAGAAGACGACCCACATGGTGAGCAGGATCAGTACTATGACCTTGGATAGAGTATCGGCCAGAATGAATTTCGTGTCCATCTGGTAAGGATTGTTCTTAGATATGAAATGAAATGAGAGCACCGGAACGGCAAAAACGGCGACAAACCGGTTGATGCCGGCACACTGCTGGGGAGAGAAGATTTTCCACCACTTCACTGATCCATAGGCCACAAACATGGCGAAGTAGAGGGGCACCATGGCGCACATCACCTTGTAAAAGTCATCTAAGCTTATCATCTTCGAGGCTACTACTGCTCTGCTACCTAATCTTACAGCCAAACAAAAGCAGTTTGAGAGATAAAGAGCAGAAAAATCTCCAGACAAGAAAAGACTAAAGAGTGAAAGGGTGGGGAGGAGGAGATCAGGTATGATGTTCATACGAGACAGGTATTATTATGCTTATATAGGAATATTACCTTAGTGATATTACATAAATACCCTCCTCGCTTGTGTATAATTTACTTGAGAAAAAGAATGAACATGAAACCAAAGTTTCAGGTATCGTACAGATTCCCCACTAGCTTTATCAAATCTTAATCTAGGTTACTAAGGCCTTAATTATACACAGGATGAAGCCCAAACTTTAAATTATTCTCAAGAGAGTTACAATGGTTCCACGGCTACTGCACATCAAGTATGAGATTAACGACGACGGGGCAGTTTTCACCGTGCATTATGATTGATTACGATAGAAATAATTGAACACGTTTGGCTCGTACTGTACAAGTTGTAGAGTGCCTCACAAGAAGGACGACAAGAAAGGGTTTATTACCGTCAATAATGGAGGTTCCCTCTTCACCGTCGGGACCCTCTCGATGTGCCGGTGCCGGTGCCCGTTGAACTTGGTTGAACAGCCCGGCAGTGTTTCATGTTTTGCTTTGTCCGATAACAGCGACTGAAGCTGAGTAGAAGTCAGCGATGGTTTAAGGGACAAATGGAGCCGGTTTTCAGGGCAGAGGCCAGAGCTTTCCATCGATAGATCAGAGACTGCGAAAAAGTGAAGGGAAAAAACTAATTATTAAAGGCCGTGGAAAAGCGTGAAGGACGCAGTTACCCCCGGCAAAGGGCAATCCTGGGGCAGTCAAACTTTGGCGGGAAAGCCCAAAGTCTGTCGGGTCATGTTCCGGCATTTCTTGTCGTTTCCTCAAAAAGTTCGGAAAACCAATTCGCAGCTGGCCCATTATTTTTAAGTGGGCCCCATTTTTATTTTATTTCTACGTCTGACAGCATAGCACGCTTGCCTGCCTGCCTCTCTTCCCTACCAGTTCAACACCTCCTCATATTTCTCGTTTTTTCTTTTTATCCCCTTTACTCTCTCACTCGCTCTTCCATCTGTCTCATGTTTTTCAAACATTACAAGATTACAGTATAATTGAATAGTTTGAAAGCACGTTTAAGATTCATGGCTTTTCTGATGGCTTTACGATCTCTTCAGATAAACTTCCATAAAAACACATTCTTTACAATCATACCAGAGTCCTTCAAAGTCAAGCATCCTGTCTCATAACCAGAATTTCTTGCCAAGAAGATGAGAACCAGAGTAAATGAATCTTATCTCACCACACTCCCTCTCACTTCCCTTAACCATCCATTCGAAGGCTGTCTCCCTGAAGGATGTACTCAACAGCGTTGTTGATAAACTTTTCCAACTCAAGCTCCTGCACCAGAGAGTGAGGTAATGACAACAAAAATACTGAAATACAGAGCAAGAACCAAGGGCAAGGCGTGGATGTTAAGAATCCGATTAAAACCCAATACATATGGGTTTCCCTAAAACCCGATACATATCGAGTATTATGTGTTATGTAAAATGCCCTGCTGTTGCACCTGGAATGGTTCCAGAATGCATTATGCCCTGCACATAATGTGTTATGTGACAACTGTATCTAACACAAAATCCCAGATAAGTTATGCCTAACATGAAGCTAGCCAATACTCCCACCATTGCAAAAGAGTACACTTTGACATAAATCAAGCTAATGCCGACCTATCTTAATTTACCTTTGTTGAAACTTAGGATTCCATGATGTATAATCATAGTAGAAGAAGATTAAAGGGTGAGAAGAAGAAGAAGAGTTATGGAGAGAAAGTTTTAGGAGGAGAAGAGGAAGAGTGACGAATTTGAAGACAAGATGAGGAAAAATAGGGTTATTAACTTAGTCCAAACCCTCCTCCTTGAGCTCTATTTATAAATAATAAAAGTAATAAAATTATAATTATACCCTTCACCCTAGTAAGAGTGAAGAAGAGACAAAAAACATAAACTAATTACATCAATGACACTCCAACATATTCATATCTTCCAATGCCTTTTTTCATATACTTCTCAGACAACATATGGAAGATTTGTATCTGGTTTGTAATTTCCAAAGAAGTTCCTTTCATAGGGTGACTCTTAAACATATCATCCTTGTTTGGCACACCCACTAGCACGACAATGCTCCAACCTTGAGAAGAAGAACACATTTGATGGAGAACTATTAGGCTAAAGATGGGTCGAAGAGGGTATGAATAGAAGTTATAAATGAGTAGAAGAAGTTATACTCTCCTGCTTCATGGCCAAAAATGAGAGCAAACAATGGTGTCTTACCCAGCTAGGTTTGAGACCCAATTTACATCGGTTTCCATTTATCCAAAACCAACCAAAGGAAAACACAATAAAAATTCTCAGAGTATCTGATTTACAAACTTGTCTTGTCAATGCATTTCTTTACAATATAAATACATTATTTCATAATTAAGTGAAAGGTTTCCCATGAAGCTCTGCATCATTTGTTAGTTTCAAATACATTGATATTAGAACAAACATACAATTAGTAAAAGATTGTTTTACTTGATCAAGTCTCCATCAAACTCAATTGGTCTGAAGTAGAATCAAGACCTTTAAATTTGGTATTACAACAACACTAACAATAAAACTTGTGAAAAGTGTGAAGAGCATATATTGAAGAGTCTTACATGACTCTCATAATAAGAAGTCTGACAGAGTCTTACAAGTCTCACAATTGAAGAGTCTTAGTTAAAGGTGTTTTAATTATATTAGTCTTCTATTTATGTTCAGTTGTTCAATTGTTCTAAGACTTATCTTTTAGTGTTTAACTTTGGGTGTAACTGGGGCAAAAGTGGTTTAATTGTAACTGAATTCTACTTATTTTCTCTATTATAAATAGAACTTTATGTACTCAAATTACATCAAGTTAGTAAAGTTTTTTTCTTTTTCAGAAACTCAACAAAAAAAAGTTATTCTTTCTTAGAGGGAAAAAAATCATCCAATACAAATTAAAATTTCTAGTAGTAATGTTAAGTAATATTAAGCTTATTAAAAAAACATAAAAATTACTAGCAATATTTGGAGACAAAGTATTTAGTTTGCATGTCAATCCAATCATGTTGATACGAAATCGAGATAATTAAAATATCATTCTACATCATTCCATGTTTTTTTATCTTGCCACGAGTAAAAGGTAATATTTGTATGAATACAGGGTTCCAAATTTGAATACCTTGGCTTCCCAAAAATAGACGTAAGGGTAGCAAAGAGTAGTATAAAGAATCTGCCTGAGGGGCCACCTCCAACTTCGATCACTAATTGCTTCCTCGCCTCCCATGCGACGACAATTGAAAAAACAAAATTAGGCAATTAATAATAAGGAGTTTTACTATATTACCCATTTTTTTACAAATATTGATACAAATAACCAACTTCTAAACTTAATATAAAAAAATACCCAACTTTGATCGGTCAACTGCACATATGTACAATCCACAATAACACGTCAATTGTGACCGCTTGCATGGTGTCACGTCATCACACCACATCAACACCCAAAAGGTTCTACGCCTCGTCACCCAATATGTCATCGAATAGCCATGTCATCAACAATGTAAGATGCCATGTCATCATAACACATTATCATGCATCGCGTCAGCACTCCATGTTAGCTTACATTTTCTCCCATTTTCCTTTTATTATTGATTTAAGATATTTAGTAATTAAAATTTTTAAAAACATTAATTTTTGGGTTTAAAAGTCTTACACATTTCATTTCATTACCTTCTTTCATATAATAAAGAATATAAAATTTGATTACTAATTATTAATTTTTTTAATCTAATTAATATCTTACATTATCTCTTTAAGATATTATTTAATTTAATCGAATATTTAAAAAAAAAAATTTGTTGGTACATACTTTATTACCTTCTTTTTTATAATAATAAAATATAAAATTATTATATAATCAATTAAAAATATATTCTTACCTATTTAACACCTTTTATTATCGAATTAAAATATTTAAAATTAAAAAAATATTTTAGTGTTTAAATTTTTTATTTATTAGTACACGTTTTATTACATTATATTTTCAATGTTAAAATATAAAAATATTATATTAACTAATTTAAAATCTTCTTCTAATCTGTTTAACACATGTCATTATCGATTTAAGATATTTATAATTAAAAAAAATTAGTAATTTTTTTAAGTTTTCAAAAATTTTATTTGTAGGAACATGATTCATTACCTTCAATTTATTGAAATAAAATATAAAATTTGTATATTAATAATTAAAAAAGCATCTTCAAATTTGATTAAGACAAATGATAATCAATTTAAAATATTTTAAAAATTTTTAAATATTTAAAATTTTATTTTAGTCTTTAAAATTCTCATTTGTTGGTACATATTTTATTATATTCTATTTATTGTAAAAAAATATTAAATTTATATATTAACTAATAAAAAATCATATTCTAATCTATTTAACACATTGTATTATAGATTTAAAATATTTTTAAAATTTTTAAAAAATTTGAAAAAACTATTTAAGTTTTTAAAAATCTTTTTTATCGGTACGTATTTTGATTACCTTCTATATATTTTAATAAAATAAAATAAAAATTATAACAACTTATTAAAAAATATATTCTAATCTATTTAACACCTTTCATTTTCGATTTAAGATATTTTCAAAATTTAGATATTATTTTTTAAAAAATTATTTTCTTTTAAAAAATCTTATTTATCAGTACACTGTTTATTGCTTTGAATTAATTTTAATAAAATATAAAATTTATAATAATTATTAAAAAATTCAATTTAATTTTATTTTCATCTTTCATTATTTATTGAAGATATTTTATAATTTTTAAAATATTTTTTTTTTTAAAATCTAATTTATTGACACACGTTTCATTACCTTCTTTTTATTGAAATAAAATATAATATTTCTATATTAATAGTAAAAAAATTACTTTTAATTGGATTAACACCTTTATTATAAATAGAAGATATTTTATAATTAAAATTTTATTTAAAAAATATTTTATCTTTAAATTGTTTTTTTCGACATGTGTTTAATTTCATTTTATTCAATGAAATGAAATATCAAAAATTATATTAATTATTTCAAAACAATATTTTTCTAATGTAGCTACTCATTTTATTATTGATTTAAGATATTTTCTAACTGAATAGATATATTATAAATATTATTTTAGTATAAAAAATCTTATTTGTTAGTACACATTTTATTACCTTTTATTTATAATAATAAAATATAAAAATTATTATATTAATTAATTAAAAAATCTTCTTCTTAATTGTGTAACTCATTGCATTATCAATTGAAGATATTTTCTAATTTATTTTTTTAAAATTATTTATTTTTTTAAAATCTGATTTGTTGATACATTTTTCATTACCTTCTATTTGTTGAAATAAATTATAAAATATTTATATTAATTATTAAAAAACATCTTCAAATCTGATTAACACATTTCAAAAATTCTATAGTATTTTGAAAAAAGTTATTTTATTATTTAAAAATCTTATTTGTTAGTATACTTTTTGTTACTTTATAGTAAAATGTAAAATTTGCATATTAATTAGTAAAATAATATATAACACACCCCGTGTCCAAGAGAAATGGAAGATGGTCTCATGTCCAAGAATGGTAGCATGATGGTAAATAAAGTGTCATCTCATAAATATGACACTGATTTAATTAGTTGAAGTTTTTTGTCTCTTCTAGGGTGAATGACATAATTATAATATTAGAAATTTATTCATTTATAAATAGAGCTTCAAGGGGAGGGTTAGGACACAAGTCTATGACCTCATTCTTCCTCTTGTTTTCTCCCTAACATACTTTCCCTCCATTTCTCCATGGTGTAATCCAAAGAGTACTGAAAATCATCAAGAGGCAATCATGGCTTCACATTGCTTTTGTTACTGATGGACTGTGAATCAGTACTTTAATTAAAGATGTGAGTTAATGACTGATCAAGTTTGCAATGATGGTTTTGATCATAGATTCCTTAATGCTGGAGTTTTCGGCCTGGGGCCGGAATGCGGCTTCGTGTTGTTGCCTGCGGTAACTCAATCATCCATGCTTGTTAGAATCAATACGCTTCTCCCAGGTTACTCGAGTATCCGATAGTATCCGATTCGAGATCATGAAAGCCATTGCCAGCCTTCTCAACAATCAGATTACTCCTTGCCTCCTAGTCAGTGGCACAATTACGACTTCTAGTGACCTGGTCCTTCTGTCCTACATTGATGGAATTCTCACTGGAAGGCCCAACTCCAAGGCTGTTACTGTGGATGGAAAGCGGGTCGATGCCACCGAGATGTTTTTTGGCTGGCTGAACACCACAATGGATTCTACGAGTTACAGCCAAAGGAAGGTCTTGCGCTTGTCAACGGAATTGATGTGGGATCTGACTTGTTATCCATGGTTTTGTTCGAGGCGAATCTTCTGGCGGTGCTCTCCGAAATCTTAACTTCGATTTTTTGTGAGGTGATGATTGGAAAGTCGGAGTTCACTGACAAGTTGAAGCACCATCTGGGACACATTTAGGCGGCGGCTCCGCCCTCTGCAAGTACATTTACACTTACGCTTACTCATGCACACGGGATACATTCGCGACGGAGACGGTGACCTTCGAGTCCGGCGGCGGACACGGCAGATAGCATCAGCATATCATTGGTAATCTCTTTGTTGCCTCTGTCAGCCATCAAATAACTTCCTCACTACTGGCTGACTGATCTCTCCTTCTACAAATAACTTCGGCGACAAACTTGCCATCGATCTCTTCAATGGAACTTGCCATCACTGTTGTCTTCGTTGGCTATCAACTCTATTCGGAAAGATCATGACTCAATGCCACTGAATCATTGCTCTCAATCAGTGTAAACTATCTTCGGAAGGTTCACATTGTTTCTCTGTTCTGCGGTAGTTTCATTTGTCCACTCTAATTTGCTCGTTAATCCGAAAAATAATTTTGAGTTATCTGTGTTGCTGTTTAATCATCTCTCTGCTGGATTGATTTATTTCAGGAAGTCCTTCGCTGGCATCGTGAGGAAGGCAAAGATATGTTTCTATTTCTACTTCTCCGAGATTTTCTGCTATCTTTGGAAGTTTATTTTCATAGTTGTCATTACTATCAGCTAGATGGTTGTTGCTGGTTTGTTGGAAACTCCTCCTTCGTTGGGTCTTATCCTTGTGGCATCTTTGGATTTCTACTTGATTCCCGGTATTATTTCTTATTTCGGAAAATCCTCTAGCTCGTCTTTATCGCCTGCTTGGTTGCCGCTTTAGGAGGACGAAGACAATTGCTGATTGCACCCGCCAAGTTTAAATTTAATTTGCTACTGTTACTGCTCACTACTGTTTTTTTATTCATCTTGCTATAGTTGAGCCGCACCAGACTCTGTCGAGTCAACTTGGACCTGAGTGTTTCAGTTTCGCTCCGGTTAACTCAAGCCATTTCTAGAGTTAACTCGAGTCAACTTAGATCGAATCAGCTAACCATAGTATTTGATGTTCTAGTGGGTTTAATGGAGTCAACTCGGTATGGGTCAGCCTGACTCGGCCATCTCCCAGTTTTCTGACTTGGCTTCACCCATTTATAGATTTAGATTATTGTCATGGATAATTGACAACTTATTACTTAGCCAACGTATTATTTAGTGCACAACTTTTTTATGGACTCTTAGTGGATTATTTCATGTGTCCTTATTAAAGACTTTCATTATGTGGTACGTGTTATTTGGGCATTGGCTAATATCCGTTGCTTCTATTGTGTCTCTTTGACTGAGACATTATTATTGAAGGACTACTCGATTGCTGAATGTTGTTATCAATGGTTATTTTAATGAATAAAATAAAGCACATGGTGGCCCCAACATATTATCTTCTGTGATTCCCCATTACCCTCATATTATTTGTTAAAATTACTTCTATGTAATACCTATAGACCCACAGTTACAAAGGATAGGAGTGTGCCCAACATCCAACATGAGTCAAGACCATTATTCACCCAAGAGTGTTTTTTTTTTTTTTGCTACCTTTAGAAAGTTAGTAAACTATGTGCTCCACCGTTGGACTACTTTTCTGCCTTTGAAATTGAATGAAGAGTATTTTAGACTATGACCATTTTGACTGGAGTATGGAGCTTTGTCAAATGGCTAAGAGTGATTTTTTTTCTCTTATTTTATATTATGCCAATTGGGTATCTTGGTAAAGAACAAAGAGATCACCAGCTCGAGGGGGAGTGTTGGAAGACATTATGGACTGCCATTTTATACGGGAAGATCCTATCCACCATTTGTAGCAAACTGGGTGTTCATGATGTTCTCTCACCCCTAGCTTGAAGGGAAGTGTTAGAAGATGGGCTCAAGGCCACATGACTAAGGAAGACCCACATGTCCAAGAGAGGTGTGTTAGAAGATGGGCTCAAGCCCAAGGAAGGCCCACACGTCCAAGAGAGGTGTGTTAGAAGATGGGTTCAAGCCCAAGGAAGGCCCACACGTCCAAGAGAGGTCTGTTAGAAGATGGGCTCAAGCCCAAGGAAGGCCCACACGTCCAAGAGAGGTGGAAGATGGGCTCAAGCCCACAAACCATGGAAAAGGCCCACACATCCAAGAGTGGTGGCATGATGGTAAATAAAGAGTCATCTAAAAAAGATGACACTGATGTAATTAGTTTAAGTTTCTGGTCTCTTCTTTACTCTTCTAGGGTGACAGGCATAATTATAATCTTGGACCTTTATTCATTTATAAATAGAGCTTCAGAGGGAGGGTTAGGACACAAGTCCATAACCTCATTCTTGCTCCTGTTTTCTCCCCAACATGCCTTCTCTCCTTTTCTTTATGGCATAATCCATGGAATCCAAAAAAATCAACAGGTTGTCACTAATCCCTTGTTCAAGACGCCTATAAAATTTGTTCGCCCTTGAATGGATAAAGACCCATGTATGATCAACTAATCACTATGACAATGAATTGTATCCCTCCTACAAATGAAGAGGTGGTTCACATGGTAATTAGCCATGGATTAACTAAGGCTTCATCCTTCCCAATCTTACCTTCTTATTGCTTCCTTTTACACTCAATGCCAATAAGAGAAGAGACCTCTTCTAGGCACATCTCCAAATTTAAGCTCCCCCATGCAACCCTCCTCATACAACCACCACCTTCTATTCTCCACTGCCAAATTTGTCAGAAGTTAAATCAACCAAACTACTCCTGTTCCTCACAAAACAACCTCTCAAGCAAAAACCCTTTCTCTACAATGATAACCTTAGTGCTACTTTCCTTATACCTAATCTTCTCCACCACTCTCATGGTAAACACATTGATTATTATTTTGTTCAAGAACGTCTCGTTGTTGTTTATCATCTTCCATCTCCCCTATTATAAATAGAGAGGAAAGAGACATCTTGTTTATCTTCACATGGTTTTATTGGCTTTGCTGCATATCATCCATTTGCCTATGATGATGACAAGTCGTAGTGCTTGCTATAGTTTTTTTACCTTCTTTCTGTATCCTTAGCTTCTCTTCTCATTGTCGGTGAAGCAAACCATATTTTTTCATATTTTGGTACGTGCAGCTAACCCTTACAAGAAATTTATTCTCTCCATTCTATTTTCATATAAATTTTTTGATTTTGTGTTGGTGACAGAAAATTTCTCACTAGAAGCATCGATGTAAACCAGGCAAGGAGATAAACTGAGGTTGAATCTCCCTTATCCTGAATTCTACTTGAGAGGTAGTATAAAAGAAGAGTAATTGGCAAGTACATGATGCTAAATTTGAAAGTAATTGAGATGTAAAAGATCCATAATGTGCAGCCAGCACCAAAGAGTTCATGTTTTTTGAATGAATATACAACCATTCGCTATTGCTGCTTAGTAGCTTCAATAGAAGCAACACTTATTATAGAGATACTTCACTTAAGAAGATATTTTACAACTCCAGGGATATGAACAGTCATGAAGTAAGTGTCCCAGTTGATATCTTGGATTCTGTAGTATAGCAACCTTTCTGAATCTTCAGTCATGCGTAACCATTCAGAGTTTGAATCATCAAATCTGTTACATACACAGTCGGCTATTACCATCATGTATCTTGTTTGTTCAAGACCAAATAAAGGACATGAATGAATGGATTAAATATTGCAAGGAGAAAGTAAAATACAACAACAACAACAACAACAACAAAAACATGTAATTGTCACAAGGGGCTCCATATCTCACTTTTGTCGAATAGCCATTAGTAGTTTGCATTTGAAAAAAAGTATATTAATGTTCTATTAAGTGTCTACATGCTAACAAAGGTAAAATTTTCATAATTATGAAAAGAAGCAAGTACTTCAAACAATCTGATGCTTTATGAGTGCTACAAAAAAATAGAAAGATAAATTAAAGATATGTGTAATCTAGCTAATGTGTGAAGAAAATCTTGCCATGACTTTTAACCAATTGAATTAGCTATTGGGTAAGCAACATGTCGAATTTACTTTAGTAACTATCAAAATCTTAAAATGTTCAAAAGGGGGAAGAAATAATTTAAATCAATTCAAAATTCAAATTTTGGAGCATCAACAAATACCCGTAGCTACTATATGTTAAGTAATAGTCCTACATAGATTAGTGAGTACAAAGATCTTAGGTTTGTTAGTTGAAAAAAAGGTTTTTTTAACTTAGCTAATCATTTTCGGATCAGATTAGACCCAACTTCACATGGTATCAACTATAAATGGTCTATTATGAATTTATTTACTATAACATGCTTTTATATTTTTTTACTTCATTCTATTACTTTTAGTGGTAAAATGGAGATAATGATATTCCTGTAAATATGATAAAGTAAATAATTTTTTTGTAAATAGTTAAAAATTGGGTTACAACAAAAGTTAAACCACTGAGTACAGGATCCTTTCTCTCATATACAAACTAAATCTTAATCTATTTACTAAAAAGTCAATTTATTTACAATTAAATTGAAACTTTAAATGTTATGCACTTTTATTCTAATTTATGCTGCTAAACAAAACTTATGAATGATCATTTTTCCCAAATCGGTTTAAGAAGACCACTAAACTAGGATGCTAAACCAAATGATTCAAGTGTCAAATATTTTCTTGAACCTATTATTCAGCATTTTATAGGGTTCACGATTGCCATAGGCAAGGAATAATCATATGAGATGAGGGATGGTTCCAACTATAATTTATGACAGCTATTTTCTTCTCATGTGGCCATTCTTTAAGTCAATTACGTGGTTTCAATATTATAACCAAGTTCAGGCTAAAGTGGTACTAGTTCATAGAACTATTTGTCATTAGTTGTCATTACTAAGTTGCTATTTGTTTACATATGTTCTGACGATTTAAAACAATGGCAATTCTTCTTTTTCTTTTTCGAAATACTTGTCAATAGAACTAACTACATTGACAGAAACGTAGAACTCAAGATTAGTTTTGGCTTGAAGAAGATAAAAAAGACTTGGGGGAGTGTTAATGTAGCAAACCTTCCTTTGAAGAAGACGTAAGGCTTGTATAACCAGGCAGCCCGCATGGCGTAGTTGTACTTTTTGTTGAGCTTGTTGTATTGGTAACTAAAAAGATGACACGTAGCTCGATTGACAATGTGGAAACCCTAAAAGAAACCGAAAAAAAAACACACACACATTGAGAGGTCTGGCAAAATAGTAATTCTTTCTTATCGAAACCTATGTTACACAAGCAGTAGCCTTCAATTATGATTATCTATACCTGTAATGGCAGCTTGTAATGTAAATTCATGTATGTGTGGAAACTGGACATAGTGGTCTTCAATGCCATCTTGCAAACCTTGATTGCTTGTCCATCATTTCCAATGAGTGGCTGTTTTGAGAAATACTGGTAGCACCATTCTCGGAAGTGGAAGTAAGTTGGAGGATTCCTCATGGATGAGCACAAATGGAAAATATTTTCTGTTGATTTGCGAAAGTGGGCAGCTGAAAGCAGAATCATAGCATTCACCGCCATATCTCCAGGGATCTGTCAAAAGTTGAAGTTCCCATAAGCTAATACCCAACACGGCGGCCAAACTACATCTATTAGGTTTTTGCCTTACCACATCCAGAATTGTTGTCGGGTCTGCTATGAAGCATTTGAGCTTTCCCAGAGCATAGCTCACAAGTATGCTGTCGATAGTTCTGCATTGAGAAAACTCATAATGTTAAAAAATCATATGTGTCATTCTTGTAATAAGCTCGACGATATTCACTCTATAAGGAACTACTTTCTAACTTTGAATTTAAAGAATACTTGCTTTCTTATTATTATCGTATTTTCGCTAACTATTTTTGGGAATGGTCAAATTCTCATTTTCTTTTCTTTTCCATGGGTTCCAAACAGACAGTAATACTGATGATAGGGCAATCATAACTCTTAAAATAAACGAAATAAGACAGGAATTAGTAACGAAATCTTGGACTAACTTCATTTTACCTAGTGTTTTCAATCCATCCAGGAAATGGTTCCATGTATGTGCTTGTCACAATGGTTGGTCTCACAATAACAAGAGGCATATTATCCCTCAGGTGCCCAAGTAGCATCTCTGCCATTGCCTTGGTAAAAACATAGGTGTTTGGCCAGCCAAACGTTCTAGCCCTGAAAAATGGAGCTCCAAATATGTCAGCAATTTACATTCAAACAAAAGGAAGGAGTTTTTCTTCTTCCCTTATCGAATCATTTTTTTTTTGTAGAAAAAGAAAAGATCAGAAGAAAAGACAAAAGTTTTTCCACCACAGGAATTAGAACTAGCAAGCTACCAGTTTGATGGCTTCAAATGTTGGTGTCTCCTGCTGATAAGCATGTTAGAAATCCTATTCATCTTCATTAACCCCAGTATGAGAGGTTATTAGCATTTTTAGTGTTTTCCCTCACACAGCTTATAACTTCTTGAATATAATAAGCTCATAGTTATTGAAGTATTAAGCACCTTTGCAAACCCAGTTCCTTCATAGCGATTGCTCTTCTTTCTTCAGTGATTCCTTTGTCATGCAATTCTTTCAATTTGGTCTCCACTAGTTTCTGCTCTCCGTAAATGTCTACAGTTGATGTTCCATTGAGAGCTTCACCCATGCCAAACGATCTCTCCGGTATGACTCCATCTTTCTCCCCTGCAACGAAAGCTTCAAACACAGAAGCATAACCAGATCAATTTTCGCCTTCTGAGTGATAGAAAGAAAAAGAGACTTGTGTATAATAAATATGCATTTACCAGTTGAAACATGGAGAAGCATCCCTAGTTTGACACATTTCTTTGCAAACTCTACAACATGCTTGGCACCAAAGGTATTGGTACTCAGAGCAACATCATACCTACACAAAATACGTCCAAAATAGTAATAATTAGCTTCCATTTTTTTTCTTTCCTCTCTTTGCTTCTAACTCTTCTCTACCTTTCATCAAACTTGGTAGTTGCTGCGGAGTTTACAATCACATCAAGCTCATTGTACAGTTCTTCCCTAACAGCAGAGTTATCTATCCCCATATTCATCTGGGAAATATTCCCAGGAATGGGTCTCACTTTGCTTGAAATGAATGAGCTAAAGCTTGAACCATGCACCTCCCTTAGCACTTTAAAAAGATCCATACTGAGTACCTGCAAAGTGAAAAAAAGAAGAAGAAGAAGTTAATTCCACAAGGAAGGATCTCTTGGAAGATAAAAATAGCCCAGAAAGAAGAACAACTCCGTTCTTACTTCAGTTTCCAACCGTCGTGCTGCTGCAACATTATCGGGTGCTCGTAGCAGAAGATAGATCCTTTCCACATGAGGCTGAATCCTGAGCACCTTCTCTACAAAAACTACACGACAAACATGTCAAATGAAGGTTTCCCAGAAGTAAACTTTGCATGAATTCAACAAGTAGCAGAAGGAGAAGTTACTCTTAGCCAGATAGCCAGTGGAACCAGTAACCAGTATGCTCTTGCCATGGAAGAACTCAGCAATTCTGTTGCATTCCATGAGAAAGACGATAAAAGAAAAGAAAAGAAAAGAAAAGAAAGTGCACTCAGATTGCAAAATGTGTTTAATCTGCCATTTTCCGATGCGTCAATCTGTCCTTCTAAAAGGACCAGAAACTGAAGTTTTATTAGGGCACCTAACCCAACTAACTCATCAGAGAAAAAAAACGGTGTTGTAAGTGGTCACCGACCTGCCGCTGATTGATTTCATATTTAAGATTTTTTTCAATCTATAGGACCAGAGCACTGGACACGTTTGCAGGGATACGTTTCAAAGAGACTCCGGGGTAGATGATTGCGATGTAAGGTTAGACGCGGCAAATTGACTCATCACAATTCACAATATAATAGCATTTGTAATTCACCTATCTTCTCTCCACCCTTGACTTATAATTTTAAGATTAAATATGCATTATATAATTTATGGCTACTAAATCTTGTTATAACTTATGGCTACTAAATCATAATTTATAGCATAAAAATCTTGTTAAAAAATAATTAAAAATAAAATTTGAGAATGAATAAAATTGATAAAAAAATGAATTTAAATCAATAACTTAAGAACTAAATTAGCTATTTAATCATTTCCAAAAGAAAATATTTTATTCTCTGCATGCCTTGAGAGTCTTAGTGATGTTTCTCTAGTTTGATTACTGAAAAAAATATGATGTAAACAAAAGAATGAGTAACTTTTTATAATATACCTAAACAAATAACTAACTAAAAAAAACATGGTTACTACACTAATAAGTAATTTAATTTATAATTAAAATATATTAATATATTAATTAATTAATTAAGATATTACATTAATAAATGATTGCAACCTATTGTAAATTAATACAATAATTACTTGTGACAATTAACTATGCACTAATTAATTGTAAAAAATAGATATATAAAAAGTAAAAAGTAAAAAAATTGAATATAATAAATAAATATATTATTTTATTAATAAAATAAGATATATTTTAACATAAAAATAGAATAATAAAACAAAAATACTTGATCTGCTGGAATATGTTGGTGATTTGTGTTAAGACTCGGCTTTCCGTACCTTAATCGACTAGTCTTTTCGGGTTGTATTGGTTAGGTATTTACACGATCAAATGCTTACTTTAATAATATTTTAATTACCACATTTAAATCACTAATTTAATGCATTAATAAAAAAGGAATAGAATAAATAAATAAATATTTTATTTTATTAATAACATAAAATAGATTTTTACGTAGTATAAATTAATAACATATGGGGCATTGGGCCATACACCGATAAGAATTAACATTACCGTACACTATTGTATTGAAACAGCATGGATAGGTAACAACTTGATTGGGTGATTGGGCCTTGAGCCATTGATCCTGAACTTGTTCTTATTGCACTTCCATTCTTTGAAGTGATAATGATGACATAAATAGATTTTTTGCAATATACTTTAGAGAATTGTAATTTAAAGAGAAATGGCAATAAACTCAAATTTTTTACTCATTCTAGGGGGAAAATTGTAATTGAAAGAGAAATTAATAAACCCAAAAATTATAGATTGTACTCAAAATTTTCATATGACATATGACATATCATCGGCTAATTTAAGGTGTAGGAGCCACCGTCTGGCAAAAAAAAAGTACACACAAGTAGCTAGAATAGTTCCAGCCTAATGAAATGAAACATGCAGTTCACCAACTGAAAAGCTATGTTAAATGCCATAGCTTTCTTCAGTTTCCTTGTCACTTTCCAGTGCGTGATCCCGAACTTTCTTTACAACTACTTCCACCTCAGAATTTTGCGTTTCTATGACACTTTCAGGCCCATCCTGCATCTACATGAGGTAATAAACCAAATCTTGAACACGTCATTATAAGTTTCTACCCTATAAAGTTTAAGTGGGTTACGAAGGAAAAAAGTGTCATGGCTGATTTGCAAGTTTCCAAGGCTTGACTGCTACATCCTCTCGCTGTTGTTGTAATGTGCCTCTTGAGCTCTTCGAATTCCTAATCACCAGAACTCAGTTAGTAACACAAGTCATGAGACAAGAACCAAATAGTAAATATGAAACAGTTTGACCAGCCTTATCTCAATTCTTCCACCTCAACATTGAGAGGCCTCATAAAAGCTCCTGAATGTATATTCCGATATTAGTATGAAAATGTTTTATTTTCAGAAACAAAATTCTTTGACTAATATTAACAGGAAATAGTTCTAATTACAGTTGTGATGCAATGTATCGCTTTATTCTTTTCTATTTGTGTCTCAAACTGATTGTCAGTGGTTGATTGTGTCACTTGGTTACGAAAGTGGCAAGATAGCTTGTTTTATTTTAGTTCATCTGAAATTCAATTAATTTGTTGCTGACACATGTAGCTCTCTCTCTCTCTCTCTCTCTCTCTCTTTGAACTTACCACATTGCAGTTAGGAGTGGTACTGAGCTGAGCCAAATTCGAACCTGCCTATGTTTGAGCCGATTTTGATTTAAATATTTCGAATTCAAGCTAAATATTTCATAGAAGCTAGGCAGCTCTAGCTCCTCCCACCCTGGTCTTTTACCATAAGATTCCTATTTTTTTATTGGTTATTTATTTTTCGAAAAAATTATTGTATACTTCGCCACACTATGTTTATAATTTTATTATTTTATTAATTAATTTAAAAGAGGAATACGTTAAAAAAATAATAATAAAATAATTATTTTTTAATAAAAATAATTAATTTAATAAAATAGTAAACATAAATATTAATAATTAATAATAATTTGCCAAAAAATATTTTAAAAAATAAATAAAATCTAATTTTTTTATGAAAAATCATTTCAATTATTATCATTGAAATTATAATTTTTAGGTTTTGGAAGATTTTTCCAATAATTATTTTAAAAAAATATTTTTTAATGAACAAATTTATCGATTATTAGTTTAGGGAAAAAAACAATTCAGCGAAACATTCTACCATTGATTATTTTGTTATTTGTAGGAAATTATTCAGGCATGTTGTTGTCCCTAATGAAGTATATGTGTGAGAGACCTCATACAAAAAACTTATGTGCGTTTAATCTATTCATTAAAAACTAAAAATACTTTAAAAATATTAATTTATTGATAATCGATATTTTATTATTTTCTTAATATTTATTATTCACTTTTACTTGCACTCTTACTTTCCATTCCACTTTGAAAATGCATTAACCCCCTAATACAAATAAAAAAAAAACAGGAAAAATCCTTTTTAAATTTCTCTTTCACGTTGGACAAGATGCCTTTAATCTTTTGTCGCGGCCTCGACATGTCACTCGTTAACTTCTTTGACGTGCGCGCCAAACCCACTCGTCAACTTTAGCTAACTTCTTTACGGGTAGAAGTCGGTCTTCGCTGGGAACCTCGCTTGGAGAAGAGCAGAGTTTTCCAACGAAAAAGATTGAAGGAGCATCTAAGCAGGACTCAAACAAAAAATCCAATGAATTACCATTGGGAAAAGACAACCATAAAGCAGATCAGTTTTGATTTTTTCGATAGCCGTGTACCTGACGGCTCAATGAATTACCATTCCATTTCTCTCTTCTCAACTGGGATTGATATATGTTGTTGTTCAGAAGAAAAAAAAATACGACTACGGCTATGAAGGTGAAAAATAAAAAATCATACCATTGACCCAATGGATCAGCACTTGTTACGCTATGCAGGAGTTAAAATCACTCTTAGTCTCCTGGCGTTGTGAAGACTCCATGTCGGTAAAGACAAAAGGAAAAGGATGCTACGCTACGGAGGTTTTAACAAATCTGAGTCCTCTCGCGTATGGTATACGGGTCCATATGGGAATAGACAAAGAAAAGGAACTCTCCGAGTAATAGAAGCTTATTTGGACTCGGGAGCAGCCTCGGACTGTATCAAACACGCATTGAATTCCACTGTGAGTAGTTTTCAAGGAGTAGACAATGTTCATTTTTATACTCGAAAGGCCAAAACCCATGCAAGACTAAATTGACTTGCCTTTGCTGCTTTTCTATTGAGAACAGGAAACGGCGATAGAAAAAATTGTAAGCCTTAAACATGAATTTCTAATAACAATATAAATTTCATCATATAATTTAAACGGAAGCTAAATCATACCTCCTTCTATACGCTTCAAATTCCGTTATCTGTTCGGTGCTTCCGATCTCTGAGCACTCATGGCGATGGCTCAACTGAAGGGGCTTGAGTGAAGAGACAGGGGGACCGAAACTACCATTTGAAGCCAACCTCCCATCAAGGTTATTCATGGCTTCGTGTTACCGAGGGAGTTGCAACTTTCGGAAGTTGCAACTGCCAGAAGTTTGAAACCACGATTAATGAGAAAATCGTTTCTCATAAAAACGGTTAACATTCTCCCACTTGGTCCAAACTTCTAATATAATCTTAAACCCATCGATAATCTGAATTTAAGTAATAAATACATGAATTATAGCGATAGGTCCTCTAATGACGAGTATTATCTTCCATGTATTACTATGTATGTATTACTTATACTTTATGCATAAACACTATGTTTATTCTTGGTCCAACAAAAATGAATTTTCTCAAAAATAAAGTGCACATAAATATGATAAAAAAATCACATTAATTAAGAATTTCATTGAAATAACATTGTTCATACAATGAAAAATTTACATAATGGAACCAAGTCCCATATTCACAACATGATCCTTGAATTTAAACGGTGGCATGCCCTTAGTCAAAGGATCTGCGATCATTAAGTCAGTGCTGACGTGCTCAATGACTACTTTCTTTTCTTTAACACGTTCTCTTATGGCCAAATACTTTATATTGATGTGTTTACTTCGACTTCCACTTTTGTTGTTTTTGGCCATAAAAACAACAGCTGAATTATCGCAATATATTCTTAATGGCCTACAGATAGAATCCATAATTCTAAGCCCAGAAATGAAACTCTTAAGCCATACACCATGTGAAGTAGCCTCAAAATAGGAAACTAACTCGACTTCCATAGTTGACGTGGCGGTCAAAGTCTGTTTGGCACTCCTCCATGATATTGCTCCACTGGCCAACAAGAAAATGTATCCTGATGTTGATTTGCGGGAATCAATATAGCCAGCGAAGTCAAAATCTGAGTAACCAATGACTTCTAGATTGTCCGTCCGCCTATACATCAGCATGTAGTTTTTAGTTCCTTGAAGGTACCTCAGTACTTTCTTTGCAGCTCTCCAGTGGTCTAACCAGGGATTACTCTGATATCGCCCCAATATTCCAACAGCAAATGCAATATCAGGTCTTGTGCAGACTTAAACATACATGAGGCTTCCGACAACAGAAGTATATGAAATGTCCTTCATTTGTTCCCTTTCAAGGTAGTTCTTCGGGCATTGGTTCAAATTGAACCTATCACCCTTCACAATGGGAGCTACACTTGGTGAACAACTCTTCATCTGAAATCTCTCTAACACTGTATTAATACAGGTTTCCTGAGACAGACCTAAGATACCTCAAAATCTATCTCTATGAATTTTAATGCCAATGACATAAGATGCCTCACCCATATCCTTCATATTGAAATTGTTAGAGAGAAATTGTTTCACCTCATGTAGAAAACCCTTATCATTGGTTGCTAGCAAAATGTCATCCACATATAAAACAAGAAAATAGATTTTACTCCCACTAACCTTCTGGTATATAAATTGATCCATAATGTTTTCTACAAACCCGAATGAAGAAATTACATTATGGAATTTCAAATACCATTAGCGGGATGCTTGTTTTAATCCATATATTGACTTTTTTAGCTTGCAAACCAATTGGTCACCATCACTAGAGGAGAATCCTTCAGGTTGTTTCATGTAGACCTCCTCCTCTAGATCTCCATTGAGAAATGCCGTTTTCACATCCATTTGTTGCAACTCTAAGTCAAAATGGGCTACTAATGCCAAAATAATGCGCAAGGAATATTTCTTAGATACAGGAGAAAAAAATTTCTTGTAATCGATTCCTTCTTTCTGAGTGAATCCCTTAGCAACGAGTCTTGCCTTGTATCACTCAATGTTGCCCAATGAGTCTTTCTTTGTTTTAAAGACCTATTTACATCTAATGGCTTTAAATCCACTAGGCGACTCAACAAGATCCCATACTCCATTACTCTTCATAGAATTCATCTCTTCCTTCATGGCATTGTACCATAATTCTGATTCTTTGTAACTTATGTCTTTTGAAAAATATATAGGATCATTTGCAGTTCCAATGTCAGATTCTTGCAGATACACAATATAATCATCAGGAATTGCTGATCTCTTGAGTCTAGTAGATCTTCTTAATGTAGAACCATCATTTTCCTGAGAAGTATGTGGTTCAACTAGTTGTTCAAAAGTGCTTGGCAACTCTTGAAGTACCTGATCTACTAGAATGTTGTCAGCATTTTGTGGAACTTCAATGATTGGTTGTTCAACACCAATTTGTACTTGAGGGGTGCTGTGAACAATAACCAATCTATCACTTGAGGTGGAAGGTTGAGATTCTGAATGATCCTTCTCAAAAACTATGTTCCGAGTTGGATTTCTCCCACTAATCAAGTCATTTTCAAGAAATTTTGCATTTCTTGATTCCACAATCCTTGTGTTTTGAGATGAAAATAAAATATGTAACCTTTATACCTTTCAACATATCCAATGAAATACCCACTAATGGTCCTTGGGTCCAACTTCTTCTCTTGTGGATTATAAATTCTCACTTCAGACGGGCATCCCCAAACACGCATATGTCGCAAACTCGGTTTCCAACCTTTCCATAATTCAAATAGCATTTTTGGAACAACCTTGGTTGGAACTCGGTTTAATATATACACTGCCGTCTTAAGTGCTTCAGGCCACAATGATCTAGGAAGATTGGAGTTGCTAAGCATACTCCGCACCATGCCTAATAATGTTCGGTTTCTTCTTTCTGCTACACCATTTTGGTCCGGAGAACCAGGCATGGTACATTGGGCAACAATCCCATGTTCTTGAAGAAACTTTGCAAATGGCCCATGTGCTTGTCCATTCTCTATGTATCTATCATAGTATTCTCCACCTCTATCTGATCTCACGATCTTAATTTGCTTACCACATTGTGTCTCTACTTCAGCCTTAAAGATCTTAAAGGCATCTAATGCTTCATTCTTGTTATAAAGCATGTAGAGATAAATGTATCGTGAGGAATCATCTATAAAAGAGATGAAGCATTTCTGATCATGTGAGTCCATGTTTGGACTACATATATCAGTATGTATGATCTCTAATATGGTTGAACTCCTATTGGCACTTTTCTTTGATTTGTTAGTCTGCTTTCCCTTAATGCAGTCTACACAAGTCTCAAAATCAGTAAAATCCAGAGTATTAAGTACCCCTTCATTCACTAATCTTTTAATTCTATCTATGGAGATATGACCTAATCTCTGGTGCCATAATGTAGAGGAATCCTCATTAATAACACTTTTTTTATTACCAGTGTGAACATGTATTGAACCGTAAGTGGCATTGTTTTGTAAATTAATGCTATAAAGACCATCAGACAATGTACCATTCCAAACACAATCAGACTTATAATATAAACTGAAAAATGAGTTTGAAACTGAAATCAAGTTTCTGGAGAAACTTGGAACATAAAAGGTCTCGTCTAATTTTAAAACAAAGCCACTACTTAAAGTTAAATAGCAAGTTCCTATAGCTTCCACATGTGAACTCATCTGATCTCCTGAGAAAATGTGATGCTCACTTCCCACTAGTTTCCTTAGGTTTTGCAAACCCTGCAAGGAATTCGAGATGTGGATTATTGATCCAGAATCAATCCACCAAGTGTAATTATTGACATTAACCATATTAGATTCATAACAAACAAATGAGTTTGGTGTACTTTTGTCAGCAAACCATTTCTAAAACTTGGCGCATTCCTTCTTCATGTGTCCCTTCTTTTTACAAAAGAAACACTTGGAATCTTTCTTAATACCAGCTTTGTGGGGGGGGGGGGGGTATTTTACCCTTCCCTTTTTGTTTGGCTTGATACTTGCCCTTTCCATGTGTTGCTAGCATAACATTTTCTCCTTGTTCCATCACCAGTCTCCCTTCCTCTTCAACACACATGGTCAAGAGTTCATTAACTGACCATTTATCTTTATGTGTATTGTACAAGATTTTGAAGGGTCCATATTGGTGCGGAAGGGAATTCAGAATGTAATGCACCACGAAAGATTCTGACATATCAACCTCGAGATTTTTTAATTGAGCCGCAATATGGTGTTCCTCTATCTACATAGCGGATGGTATGTCAGTATTAGAGGGAGAAACATCTTGAATACGAAAAAGTGTAGCACATACATCATCAAAAGTGGGAATCGTAGAAGAGCTAAGAAGGCAAGTCTTACCAACTTCAAGATGCGGTTTATTGTTAGCTAGGCATATAGCAATTATCAAGGCCTCTTTCTGTTTATCTTGGACAAAAATATCTGTAGAGGTTGGCTTCCATTCTAGAAGAAAGCCTCTAAAGCGGGCCAAATATTCATGTATATTGTCTCCTTGTCTGGTGGTAAGCATCCGTTGTAAAATATCATATGGCATTTGTAAGTTGTCGGAGCTTGAATACAACTTGGCACATGTCTCCCAAATTTGTTTAGTCATCTCTAGATGAGTGACATTATTGGAGACATGTTCTTTCATACTTTTGATAATCCAACTAATAACCAATGTATCCTCCTTTAACCATTTGGTATAGGACCTATCATCTTCATCAATATGTGGTCCACGATTTGTGAGATGACCAACTAGGTCCTTTGTGATAAGAAACTGACGAACTGATGTGGACCAGTTCATAAAATTTGATACCCCCTGTAAGGGTACAGTGGTGATTCTGAGTATGTCACTCCTATTTCTCATATTATCTTCAGCCATAGTTGGCCAAATCAAGTAAAATAGTTCTCCAATCAAGTAATCAAAATATGACCAAGTGGAAGGTTTTAACCAATTCGGTTAATGGAGATGCTTAACATAAAAGCTAAGTAATTAATTTTAATAGATAATGACTCATAAAAGGCTCAACATAATCCTTCTTTATCTTGGAATCTTGTTCTCACAGATTTAAAAAAAAATCCAATATGCACTGGTCTCGGTCAAAGTATTGTGCCAACCGACAAAAACTGCCTTGATAATCTCTTCTAATCAAAATAATCCAAGATGCATATATTCTTATAATTTCATAAGATGAAAACATGAATAAGGACATCTCTAAACCACCTCTTAATACCAAAAACTAGTAGCATAAAATTAATAATATGATAAATAAATACTTATCTCATGAGCTTAAATCTTTCTTCATAAGGAGCGTTCTACGAACAACTTTTAATTATATCTTCATAGAGCATAATGGGGATCCTAAATTGGTAGCTCTGATACCATGTTGAATTTAGGACTCCCATGAATAATACCTAGAGCAAGGGGAGAGAGAAAGAAAAAAATAAAAAGAAAGGCTCTCGGGTAGAGAGAGAAGAGAATGAAAATAAAGGAGATTAGAGAGAGAACAATTCACACAAGAGAGGAGAAAAAAATAAGAGACTTGCTTGATTGATTTCCAAGTTACAATCACCTCTATTTATAGTTGAGGAGGTGATAGATTCTATGTACAGGTAATCTTAGGACTCCTAATTACATTCCAACTAGAACTCTCTTAGATAAGCCTATCATGATAAGATTACATTATCTATTTAAGAGACTACTTTAACTCAACTTCTATCTCTTCTTTAATAACGTGAACCAAGATAGAAAGCCAGCTCGTGATCTTATCTTTGTGGGTGCCACAGGATCATCCAGCTCATGTTGTGTTAATATCCCTAGTCATGGATCGAGTAACTCCGCTTGGGATTTGTGAATCCAACACTGTAATAGAACAGTAAGGATGGGAAAAGAATCGTTCTTTGGCCTGATATCGGATAGGAGAAAAGCAACCTCCTTTGTGAGACTATGCTGCTGTTTTCGGTAAGGGCAGAGAGGCCTTACTGCTGCTGTTCGGACAGGAGGGGAAAGACTCCCCTTTTGTTCATGGAAAAGAGGGTTTGCTGCTGCTCAGGTTAGGGACTGAAAAGCCTCTAACTTGGATAGTCTTTGGATCAAAGAGTAGGGGTTCCTGACCTTCTTCTTGTTGGCCTTGAGGCTGAGACAAACTCTGATTGGTGCTACTCGTGATAGAGGGATTGAGAGACCTCAACCCTAGTTTGGAAAGAGGGATAGAGCCCCTCTATGGTTGCTGGTGATGGCTTAGAGGCTGAAGCCTCTTTTTGAACTTGGAAAAGGGACAAAAACTCCCCTCTCTTCTTCAATATGGATCAATGTAAACAACAATCAAAATAGGAGAGAAGGATATTCAGATTTAAGAGGGAACATGGACCTAGAGTTCATCAAGGAAACCTCCAAACCCTAGAGCTCGTCAAGGAGAACTCCAAACCCTGTTTAACCTAATTCAAGACTTCTCTTTTTACTCATTCCCTTGCCCTCTATTTTTAGGGTTAATTATTACAATTCTGCCCCTATGGAAATTTAACTTAAATAATGCATAAAAAACGAATTTAAAACAATATGGAAAGAAATCTATTAACTTTGTAACTCAGTGCGCCTCTGTTGTATGACTCGGTTAGCTATTGAGTCCTCAACATTTGCCTCCCCTTGGAGATAGAGCTTGTCCTCAAACTCGTAAGCTAGGTAGACCTGTTTGAAGGTGTCCAACTGTTCCCATGTTCCTGCATTTGGTTATGTAGTTGTCCACTGGACTAGAATCTCTCATTGGTCATTGACCAAAATGGCGCATAACACCTCGGCTAGTGTAAGAATGATGTGTCTGTTGTCCACTGGAAGAACGGACGGAGTGGTTGTGGGTGGTGATCCTGTATATGGTTTCAAGTGGGATACATGAAACACATCATGCAACTTGGCCATGGTTGGAAGTTGTACTTGATAGGCCACTGGTCCCATGCATCGAATAATGGAGAAAGGCCCAAAGTACTTGGGTGAGATCTTATGGCGTGGCGGTCTGGTAGTGGACTGCAGGCGGTACGGTTGGAGTCGTAACCCAACGTAGTCCCCTACCTCGTATGAGACGTCTCGGTATCCATTATTGTAGAAATATTTCATTCGAACCTGAGCTCACTGGAGGGGATCTGTAATATTTTGTAATACTTGGTCGATATCCATGAGTGCCTGGTCAATGGCGTCCACGAGGGTAGACCCTGGAGTATAAGAGAGTAGCCGAGGGGGATCCTTGCCATAGATAACCTTGAAAGGAGTGGATTGCAAGGCTGAGTGGAATGAAGTGTTGTAATAGTATTCAGCCCACGGTAGCCATTGAACCCAATGTTTTGAACGATCGCCCACAAGGCACCATAGATACATTTTGACGGTGCGGTTAACCACCTCGGTTTGGCCATTTGTCTATGGATGATATGAGGAGGAAAATTTCAACTTCGTGCTGCTCAGACGAAAAATTTCCCTCCAGAAAGTGCTAGTAAATACCGCATTCCAATCACTAACAATAGATTATGGAATGCCATTTAAGCAAAAAATATGCTCAAGGAAGGTTTGTGCCACTCGTGATGCTATATATGGATGAGCCATAGGAATAAAATGTGCATACTTGGAGAACCGATCGACCACCACAAATAATACCAATTTTTTGACTGACTGTGGAAGACCCTCAAAAAAGTCCATCGAAATATCGGCCCAGACTTGTGTAGGGAGTGCGAGAGGTTGTAGAATACCTGTTGGACTTAAGTGGTTGGCTTTGTTACGTTGACATACCTGACATGCGAAGATATATGTGGCTATGGTGGTCTTCATCTTGCCAATAAAAATCTGCTCGAACACACTGCAAAGTTTTTTGGATGCCTTCATGTGTGCTGTCATGGTAGGCAAAGAGGATGGCTGGAATCAACTTTGGAAGTGTGTGGTAGATAAATCCGTTGTTTGTAGCAAATAAGGGAATCCTGGATGGACTACTTAGAATGCATTGTCCCCTCTATAACTTTTCTGTGTAGGTCCTATAAGATAGGAAGCGTGGCATGGGCCTCTCTCACCAAGTCTAAGATGAGGAAATGAGGCTGGCTGATCGCATATATAAGCTGCTGGTGTTCAAAATGCCATGACAAGGCATTCACTACCTTGTTTAATCTTCTTGAATGGTACTCGACTGAAAAATCAAATCACATCAACTTACTAATCCAGTGCTACTATGGTGAAGTTGTGAGGTGCTATTCAAGCAAGAATTTATGGCTGTAATGATCAGTACGGATGTGAAATGCATGGCCCTATAAGAAAGGACACCAGTGTTGGACAACCTTGGCCAACCCGATTAATTCTCTTTCATATGCTGCCAATTTGTGATGCCATGCTGCCAACTGCTTGCTGAAATATGCATTGGGGTGTGACTGCTGCTGTAAGACAACCCCAATGCCCCCACTGGATGCGTCACACTCAACCAAAAATAATTCCTCAAAATTGGGAATTTGTAGGATGGTGTGAAGGCGAGAGCTAGTTTGAGGGCCTCAAAGGACTGTGTGGCCTCATCATTCCAAATAAAGGAATTTTTCTTAAGGAGACTGGTCAATGGTGCTGCCAAGGGACCGTAATTCTGAATGAATATGTGGTAGTTCCCATCTAGGTCCAAAAAACCTCGCAAAGCTGAGCAAGACTGAGGATGTGGCCAATCATGAACTACATGAATCTTCTCGGGATCAACAGTAACCCCCGCATGTGATATAATATGGCTGAGATAGGCGACATGTGATTCCACAAAAGAGCATTTGGATTTCTTCAAATAGAGTTGATGGGCTCGTAACAATTCAAAAACTATCCCTAAATGCGCTAAATGCTCTTCCTCGGACTTGTTGTATATGAGTATATCATAAAAAAACAAGAACAAACTTCCGAAGATAGTTTCTAAATACCTCATTCATCAGTGCTTGAAAAGTGGATGGTGTATTTCATAACCCAAACGACATGACCACAAACTCAAAATGGTCGTGATGTGTGCGGAATGCCATATTCTCAATGTCGGAGGGGTGCTTATGAAGCTGATGATATCCAGAGCGTAAATCCAGTTTAGTGAAGACCTATGAACCATGTAATTCGTCCAAAAGCTCCTCCACTACCGGAATAGGGAACTTATCCTTCACAGTCTGAGCATTTAACTCCCTATAATCGATACAAAATCTCCTTGTGCCATCATGTTTCTTCACGAGCAAGATGGGTGAAGAGAAAGGGGATCGGCTGCTGCGAATAAGGCCCTATTGTAACATGGCCTGACACTATCGCTTGATTTCATCCTTTTGTAGGTGGGGATACCGGTACAACCAAACTACCACCACATCCGAACCTGGTTTTAAACAGATTCTATGGTCATAGTGTCTCGAGGGATGCAATCCAGAAGGTTCGTGGAAGAGATCGAAGAAGTTTTTTGATAGTGTTGTCCGGTTGGGCATGCATGTGAATGGTATGAAGATGGTGGGGTTTGCCCACTTGACTGCCCTATAATAGCACTTGGCGACCGCTCAATACAAAGCTCATAGTTAAATCAAAGAAGTCCCATAGTATGGGTCCCAATGTTTGTAACCATTTGATGCCTAACACCATATCAAATCCTGCCAAAGGTATGACAAAAAATTTTGAATGAAATAAAGTCGTACCAATTGAAAATTTTACCGCCTTGCTGATCTCGTAGCTAGGTACTTTCTCTCCATTGGCAACTGAAACCGTAGCTATTGGGTGTGGAAGGATCTGTAACTGAAGATGTTGAGCAGTTGTAAAGCTAAGAAAATTGTGTGTACTTCCTGAATCCATTAGTCCCACAATTTCCTGGTCGAGGACTCGAGCTCTGGCTTGCATAGTTTTGGCAGATTTCTGCCCAGTAATGACATGCAAAGAGATTGATGGTGGTTCCTCCTCAATAAGATTATCACTATTTTATGTATCCTCTGTTTCATCCACTTTGACCCAGAACAACTGTTTACATTTGTAGCCTACCCGGTATGGTTCTTCATAGTTTTAGCATAGATTCTTTGATCGCCGTTTTGCCATCTCAGCATTGGTTAATTTTTTTATATAATGAGGTGGTGGTAATGCTGGATGAGGAACCGGAGGAGAAGTATTTCGTCACCCTTGCCAATTGGAGGAAGTGTTTCATTCCCCTTGCCAAACTGGCCTACGATGCTGAAGTCGTTGCCGTTGTTCCATTGCTCGAGCTAAATTCATTGTCCGAGACAAATATGAAGGTGAATGAAGTTCCACCTCTAACCTCAGAGATTCAGTGAGGCCTACTATAAATAAGTTGACCTGTTGGTCGACTCGTACCAACCAGCCAGCGTGAACCAATTTTTCTTGGAATTGTTTTTGATACAATTCAACAGACCTGGTTTGTCTCAATAGGACCAAATCTCCCAAGGGGTTGCTGTGGGCGGGAGGGCCAAATCGAATTGTGCATAACTCTTTAAATTCCTCCCAATCCAGCACTAATTTTTCTAGTTCCACTTGGTGAAACCATAGTTGTACCTCATCTAACATGTGGTAGGTGGCAAGTCCCACCTTGTCAAACTCAGCAGTACCTTGATTTGAAAAAAAATTCTCACATCTATGCAACCTAATTAAGGGATCGACTGACCTAGTAAATGTAGGAAAATCCAATTTTTTATACATGGGTATTGTACCTCCACTTTGGCATGCCTGGACAGCGGTGTGCCCAACAAACTACTCCTCCCTTCGACTGTGTGAATGCTTCTCCCCCCCTTTAGTTTGGGATAGAGTTGCTCTCTACCATGAGATCTGATATCATGCTAGTGAGTCTTTGGATTTTTAAACTCATTCCAGGAATTTGTTCCAAATTTTCTCGTGCTTCAACCTGTTCATCTTGCATCCCTTTGATAATGCTTCTAAGTTCTTCATTGTTGGATATATCCCCAATGTTACCCTGGTTTGATACCAAATTGTTAAGGTCCCTAGTCATGGATCAAGTAACGCGGCGAAGGATTTCTGAATCTAGCATTGTAATAGAGCAGCTACTCTCGGTCAGGATGGGAAAAGAGTCTTTCTTTGACCTGATCTCTGATAGGAGGAAAGCAACCTCCTTTGTGAGACTATGCTACTGTTTTTGGTAAGAGAAGAGAGCCCTTACTACTACTGCTCAGACAGGAGGGGAAAGACTCACCTTTTGCTCACAAAAAAGAGGGTTTGGAACCCTCTTTGCTGCTGCTCAGGTTAGGGGCTGAAAAGCCTCTAACTTGGATAGTCTTTGGATCAAAGAGTATGGGTTGTTGGCCTTGAGGCTAAGACAAACTCTGACTGGTGCTGCTCGTGATAGAGGGATTAAGAGACCTCAACCCTGGCTCGAAAAGAAGGACAGAGCCCTTCTATGGCTGCTGGTGATGGCTGGGAGGCGGAAGCCTCTATTTGAATACGGAAAGGGGGAAGAAACTCCCTTCTCTTCTTCGGTATGGATCAATGTAAACAACAATCAAAATAGGAGAGAAGGATATTCAGATTCAAGAGGGAACCTGAACCTAGGGAGATCTCCAAACCCTAGATCTCGTCAAGGAGAACTCCAAACCCTATTTAACCTAATTCAAGACTTGCCTTTTTTCTCATTCCCTTGCCCTCTAAGTAGGGTTGACACCAACCATAGTTTTAGGGATAATTATTACAATTCTGCCCCTATGGCAATTTAACTTAAATAATGCATAAAAAAACGAATTTAAAAAATATGGAAAGAAAGCTATTAACTCTGTAACTCAGTGTGCCTCCTTTGTATGGCTCGGTTAGCTATTGAGTCCTCAACAAAAAATCCATATTATGGAATGATGCCAAGAAGGAAGTGTTGGATTCAATGGCTACAAACCATGTCTGGGATCTTGTTGAATTGCCTAAAGGGAGAAGGCCATTGGTTGTAAATGGGTTTTAAAACTAAAAGAAACTCTTTAGGCAATATTGAAAGATATAAGGCAAGACTTGTAGCCAAAGGATTTACTCAACAAGAAGGAATTTATTATCATGATACCTTCTCTCCTGTTTAAAAGAAGGATTCATTTCAGATAATTATGGCATTAGTAGCTAATTATGATATGGAGTTACATCAAATGGATGTGAAAAATGTTTTCCTCATTGGAGACCTAGAACTTGGTTTGTAGACTTTAGAAATCTATATACGGACTAAAACAAGCCTCCCATCAGTGATATTTAAAATTGTTGGAAGGTAGGCCTAAGCCCATACGACAAAGGAAAGCCCATATATCTAAGAGTATTATAAGATGGGCCACATGACCAAGGAAGACCCACAAGATGGGACCAAGCGCATAAGAAGAAGGATCCACCATGATTACCATGAGCAAGCATCCTTATCTCATAAGTTGGAAGATCAAGGAGTCACAAAAGCATCTTTATCTTATGGTCACGTCCTAGAAGAGTTCTAGTTTGAGTTATGTTTTTCTTTTATCTATATTGAGTTATTTAATTATGCTAGGACTTATATTTAAGAGGTAGAGTTTGGTTGTAATTGGGACAAAGGTAGTTTTATTGTAATTGGACTCTACTACCTTCCTCTATTATAAATAGAGGTTCATGTACTTTGATTATACTATATTAATGAAGTCAATAAAGTATTTATATTTTCCATAAATTCAACATGGTATCAGAGCAGGTTCTGTGAGTTGATGTGGTCAACCCACAAAGGTAATGTGATCCTTTTATCTAAACCCTAAACCCTAAGTCTAGGTTCACAGTTATTTTTTTCAGTCCCTACACCCATAGTTTTCTTTGTGTTTTTCACCTCTATACTGAGCTTTTCATATTGAAAATTATATATTGAAGGAAAGATATTTGAGTCTACTTTCCAATAAAAAAAACTATTTTTTTCCAATCGGAGTTATCTACAGAGAGATATCAATATTTGATTGAGTGAAAGTCATATTTTAAAAGAGGTTTGAGCAGCAATAGAAAGCTTAAGTTTCTGAGGTATTTTATGTTATCAAGAACTAGACTTTATATGGAGAAATATGTATCAAATGAAATATCTGTAAGTCTATTCTCTTACATATTCAACCAATTTTCAATCGGATTTATCTACAAAGAGAAATCTATATTTGAAGTAACGAAGGTCAAATTGAAAAAAAGGTTCAAGCAACAGTAGAAAGCTTTAACTTCCGAGGTATTTTATACTATCAAGAACAAGACTTTATACGGAGAATTATATATAAAAAGAAATATATGTAAGTCTATTTTCTTACCTATTCAACAAATTCTCTATCAGAGTTTTTTATAAGGAGATATTGATCTTGGAAAATTCAATGGTCATGCTGGAAAAAAGGAGAAAAATGTTTAGTTTGGCTAGATGACAGAGGCCGAAATCTATCAGATTATTTATCTTCTGATAATTATATTTTATGAAGGGAATTTATACTTGGATGAAATCTATTTAAGTCTAGTTTTAGAAGGAGAAAATTTTATGTCAATTTGATCTATATTTAAAGATATATTCGCATAGGAAGAATTAAAGGTCATGCTGGTATTTTGTTGCATTGAAATATTCGAATTTATGTTGATTGTTTTGCGTCACTATTTGATCTGCTATATCAGAAAAATATCTCACTTCTCCTTGGTTTAAGGGCTTATTACTACATCTACATTATTTGGGCTTATTACTGAATCTATGATATTTGATTCAAGCTGCGATCACTGCCATTACCTCCTAGCTTGAGGTGGAGAAGTAGAAGAAGTACAAGAAAGAGTTATTTTATTCCATATATTGTGGGTAAGTTAAGGGGATGCACAAAAGATGAAGCTTCTGCATCTAAGAAACAATATTTATATCGAATTATGATTATTTCATGGGTCCTTCTACAAGGTTTATTATTTTGGTTATGTGTTGGAAGATAGTCGTGTTATATTCACCCGCAACTATTATGTCTCTTTGGGGACATTATTATTGAAGAAGAGGTGGCCTCAGTACCTTTTCTCATACCATAATTTATTTGACTCTCAAAAATATCACGGTAAAGACACCTTGAGAGTTGGTGCTCGGATTGGGACACAATGATAAATTTAACTCTTAAAAATATCATGGTTGGGATACCATGAGAGTCGGTGTCCAGATTGGGACACCATTATAAATAAACCCACTACCCCCTATAATGGCTTTTATTACTCCTACCACTTGAGAGTTGTTGTCCTGTGGAGGGATACAATGGTGGACACTTCAGAGCAATGTCGATAGACACACTACCTATAGAAGACGGAGTGTGCCCTACATCCATGATTAGGATTGGAGTATGGAGCAATGTCTTACAGGCTAGGAGTGATTTTTACTCTCACTTATATTATGCCAGTAGGGCCTCATGGAAGGACACAACAGCATGAGGGGGAGTGTTGGAAGATGAAGGCATATTGGAAGAGATGACATTTTATACAAAAAGATTATATATATCATTTGCAACAAGCAGGGAGTTCAAGTTGTTCTCTCACCCAGTATTTGAGGGGGAGTGTTGGAAGATAGGCCTAAACCCACATGACCAAGGAAGGCCCACAAATCTAAGAGTATTATAAGATGGACCACACGAACAAGGAAGGTCCATAAGATGGGCCCAAGCACATAAGATGTAGGACCACTATGATTACCACGAGTTGGCGTCCTTATCTCATAAGTTGGAAGATCAAGGAGTCACAAAGGTATCTTTATCTTATGGTCACATCCTAGAAGAGTTTTAGTTTGATTTATGTTTGTCTTTTATCTATATTGAGTTATTTAATTATGCTAGGACTTATCTTTAAGTTTTAGAGTTTGGGTGTAATTGGGACAAAGGTAGTTTTATTGTAATTGGACTCTACTACCTTCCTCTATTATAAATAGAGGTTCTTGTACTCTGATTATAATATGTTAATGAAGTCAATGAAGTATTTCTCTTTTCCATAAATTCAACAAAAAAATCATGATGTTATTTCTTCATTTGGTTTTACGGAGAATATCATGGATCAATGTATATACCATAAGGTCAGTTGGAGAAAAATAACCAAGTCTTAGTCCTATATGTAGATGATATTCTACTTGCTTCAAGTGATTTAGGATTTCTTCATGAGGTCAAATGATTTCTCTCGATGAAATTTGATATGAAGGATATGGGCGAAGCTTCTTATGTCATAGGCATAAAGATTGATAGAGACAGACCCCAAGGGACATTAATATTGTCTCAAGAAGCCTATATCAACAAAATTCTAGAGAGATATTGTATGAATAATTGCTCATATAGTGTTGCACCTATTGTCAAAGGCGATAAATTAAGTTTGGAACAAGGTCCACGAAATAATTTAAAGAGGGAACAAATGAAAAACATTCCATATGCTTCCACAATTGGGAGTTTGATGTATGCTCAAGTTTGCACAAGACCTGACATAGCATATGTAGTGGGAATGTTGGGCAGATATCAAAGTAATCCCAGTTTGGACCATTGGAAAGCTGCAAAGAAAGTCATGCAATACCTCAGGGGACCAAAGACTATAAGCTTATGTATAGACAATCTGATCCTGGAAGTGATTGGATATACAGACTCTAATTTTGCTAGCTTCCTTGATTCAAGAAAGTGGACATCAGGATACGTCTTCTTATAAGAGAGGAGCCATTTCTTGGAGAAGTGCAAAGCAATATTTGATTGCTACTTCTACCATAGAAGCAGAGTTTGTAGCATGTTTTGAAGCGTCATCACATGCTATATGGTTGAGGAGTTTTATTTCAGGGTTAGAAATTGTTGACACAATTTATAAGCCATTAAGGATTTACTGTGATAATTTTGCATCAGTGTTTTTGGCCAAGAACAATAAGAACGGAAGTCGTAGTAAGCATATTGACATAAAGTTTTTAAATATATGAGAACATGTCAAAGCAAACAAAGTGGGTCTACCACCCGTTGCTTATAAGGGACATGTTGAACATATGGGACATGTTGAACATATGGGACTCACTTCTATTAAGTAATTTCTGTAATTGAGATTCCCTTTATGTTTGTATCGCAATTTTGTCAATGAAAAACTCCATTATGTCCATTTGTGTCTTATCTTATTTGGTTGTATACATAAAGTTTAGAGAATGACAATATAAGGTGATCTTGAATGAGCATTATGAAAGTTCATTCATAAAGAAATGTGTCATATAAGATTCTCATTCAAAGGAGATAGTTGCATTGTAATACGTGGAAGGTAATACTTGCTCTAAAGGACTTACCGCCATGATTCATGTAATTTAATCTTCTTTGTTTGAGTATAAGGATATTATATCTATGGAAAATATTCTTGAATATGTATCAATAATCAATGATACATATTAAGTAGATGTATGGGTCAAGTGGGAGAATGTAAGATGGTTCACAAACCGTCACCTAGACGGTTCACGAATCGTCACTTCAGTGACCCGTTCGTAGTCAGTTTTCCATTGATGGTGGTCGTCAGTTACAACCTTTCAATATCTCGTCCGTTGGTGGTCTCCTTTGAGGGAGAGGAGGCTATAAGAGGGGGTTTGGTCTAGCAGAGGCATGTGATAGATGCTATATTCTGACATGAGAACTAAGTTAATTATAATAGAATAACCTTTATAATTGTGTTATAGGTGATTATTTATCGGTTTTCAAATGAAATGAGCATTTATTGAATTTGGCATTAATCACTGTCGATATTGCATATTTTTCTCTCCTGAATTATATTTCATTGTTTTTAAGGTTTATTTCTTCCTGAAATGCTTTTTATAGATTTAATTATGGAATTTCAGGAGAATTATGGTGGAGAAGGAGATATTTACCAAAATGCCCTTAGTGAAATGGAGATGATTTTTAGGTCAAATCGTTTTAAAATAAATAAGATGGTATTTAAAGCAAAAAGGGGAGGTCGAAAGAGGAGGTCGAAAGGGGACCCGAGGGTGGGGACCCGAGAGGGGAGACCGAGCGGGAAGACAAAACAGAGCACGATCGTCGATCGAAACAGGGGAAGACCCGAGAGGAGTTTCCCTCCGTCAGTCACTGCATCACCGTCGTTCGCCGCGCCACCATCGTTCGTCGCGCCACCGTCGTCAACCGCCGTCCAGCAACCGAGAACAAACCCGAGGAGAGCTCGAGAGAGTCTCCGTCGAGGTGAGTTCGACAGTCGTCGCTCGCCAGGCCGAGAAGTGATCCGAGAGGGCTTCTCCGGTGCCAACTCCGCTTTCCGACCATCCTTCGGCGTCGGTTACATATTTTCAACCATTCCCGAAGCTATTCCAACTCCAACCGAGACTCGAGAGAGCCGGTTAGAGAACGTCAGCTCTGTTTCGTTCTTCGCCGGACGTTCCCTCCATCCGTCGGCTTCCAACCTTCATCGCCGGCGTCGTCTCTACCTCCGGCCACTCACTCTTGCCAACCCGAAGCCATTGATTTCGGGAAATTGCAGCACCCGTGAGAACGAGTTGCTGCCCGAGCGAGAGGAGGAAGAAGGGGAGTAATTCGTCATTGTTGAATTTAGTTTTAATATGGTTTGAACTTAGGTTTTGAATGTTAATTGAATCTGATTTGATAATTAATATTTATTTAAGATTTTTTTTCTGGATATTTGATTAAATTAGCTAATTAGGGTAGGATTATAATTGAGGTTGGATTTTGGTATTTTAATCCGATTTCTGTCTTTCACTCTATGCGCCCGAGAGGGGATAGACGCAAGGATTGAGAAATCGGATTTGTGATTACGTGGCGCTCAAGAGGCATGAATCACGGTAAAATTCAAAGTTGATAATTTTAGCATCATCACAATAGGAAATTGATTCTCTGCATTCTATTGTAATCCGCTCTTTGTCATTAACTCTAGGCGCCCGAGAGGGGCTAGACACAAGGATTGAGAATCCGGATTCGTGGTTACGTGGCGCTCGAGAGAGGCACGAATCACGGTAAAATCCAGAGTTGACGTTTCCTGTTGTGCAAGTAGTTAATTAGATTATTGCTTGATAATTTAGGATATAATTAGTGTTCAGTTCAGATTAATTCATCATATTTGGTTAGGCTAGTTGACTAAAGAATACACAGAATTCAATCCTCCCTGTGGATATGACCCTCGCTTACTGCTAGATTACATGAACGATTCGTACGCTTACGAGGTATTAAAGCCGATGTAACTAAAATTTTACATCAGCATGCCTGAACGTTGTAATCAATGAGCCTCTGCAATAGATGAGACATTCTGTTAGCCGGAGACGATAGCCGAGAAACTCTGTTCATCGGATGTTGACGCCATGTCAGGAGGTACGATTTTAGTTCATGAATTTTATTTATGTTTTGAAGTTCATGATAAAAGTAATCTTTCATTCCAGGCTTAATCCAATTGGAGAAACAAGCCTTAATCTAGAATATGGAGACGTCCAAAACAGAGAAGTGATGGGCATATACGATTTGGAAATGAATCAAAAAACCATCCTGAAATAGCAGCAATGTGACCTGCTAGCTTGAGAACCTTCTTCTAGGATGTCTTTCAAGGTTGGTTTGTTTAAGCTCCATTTTGACTAGAGCACCAAAGGTATTTTGTACAGGCCTGAGGTAGTAGTGTTGTCATGGACAAGGAAAAGTAAATATCCATCTAACCGACTATAACCCATATCTTACAGTGACTATGGTTCTGCTAAGGTGGATAAAAGCCTTCCCTAGGGTCTTTGGATCCATTCAAATTGTATACAAGAGCCTTTCACTGTTTCCTTATTGTTGAAATCTCATTCTTGTGATTAGAAGAAAAAGAATTGTAATGGAAGCTGGAATAGGCTTTTTATATAGCAACCTTTAGAGCTGGAAAACAACTAGAGATGATAGAAATGCTGGTACATCTTAATTAGTTCTGTTGGAGCAAAGTGTCAAGGTCTGCTATTTATTATTCTAGTAAAATATTTATCTGCCATTAAAAAATAACTAATCTTTTGTCCCTGATCTTTGTTGCTAATGTTTTCAAATCTTTTTATTTTTTATTATTGATTTAAAAGGTCTTATTTACTTTGACATAATTTTTGGCTGGGTATAAGTTGGCTTAATTCTTTCCTTGTTTGTTTTTTTTCTTTCCTATATATTGGCACAAGAAATATGATGATGATTGTGAAGAGGAATAAAAGAGGCATGGGAAAGATCATTTAATGGCCATAAAAGAATTTTTTATTATCTTTAGTAAATTGAGATAATCACTGGTCAGATATAGCCATATCATCTTCTGCATGAAAAAGAGATATATGTATTAGGTAGTCAACATATGAATTTAGCCACCCAAATGAATGGGGTTAAAGTTCTCATTTATTGAGTATGGATGTGATCTCTTGTTGTTTGAAGTTATATGTAATTCCTTAAACTCTTTGTTTCTTTCTTGATTCTTCTGCATTTCTATGTTTCTGGATGGTTTCTTATTAGTTTCCTTTGCATCTCTAAGAAGATTCTCAAAACTTGTCTTTCACAATTTTATGTTTCAGTTGTGCCTCCCCATTTCCTTTTTCTTTCTAATTAGTTAGGTTACATGTAGATATTTTACTGGAGGAAGGAGAAATCAAAGCAGAGAAGATTGGGGATGTATTTTGCAAGGCCCCACATATATCTCAGATTCTTTTTATTCTCTTAATCTAGTTTTTATCCTTTTTCTGTTCTTTTTGTGTGGTTTTTTCCTTGAAAAAATCTGTTTAAAAAAAAAAGGAAAAGATGAAACTATCCACTTGTTGAGCCACAAAAGAAGGCCTACACCTAAAACTATCTACTTATAGAGCCACAAAAGAGAGTCTACACCTAAAACTATCTACTTGTAGAGCCACAAAAGAGGGTCTACACCTAAAATTATCCACTTGTAGAGCCACAATAGAGGGCCTACAGCTAAAATTATCCGCTTGTAGAACCAGCCACAAAAGAAGGCCTATACCTAAATTATCTACTTGTAGAGCCACAAAAGAGGGCCTACACGTGAGGGGAGGGGGGCGGGGGGTGTTAAAGAATAGTTCCACATGGATTAGTGAGTACAAAGATCTTGAGTTTATTAGTTAGAAAAGAAGTTTTCTAAATTGGGTAGTCATTTTGGAATGGGCCTTGAACCCAACTTCACACTTAGATTCTAGTGCACAACTATGCAGCCGCTAGTACCTCCAGTTGATGAGTATGGGGCTCTTGTATATGCTGGGCGATGGGGAATTCATGGAGCAACTCTTCATGGAAGAGCGGCTTTCGCTCCGGGCAAAGTAGGTTTCTCAACATTTGGGGCCCCGAGACGCATGGATGTAATAGATGGATGTATAATTTCTTCTAGTTTACTAACATTCTGCTGCATAACATGTTCCTGTAGAATTATGTTAAGTAGCTCTTTGTTTTGAGAAGTGATTATTTTTGCATGGATTCCCTTGTACGTCATGGAGTTACTTGGGAGAATCCTTTTGAGGGGAGATTTCTTTTGTTCTAATGTTCATTGGATGATTGTACTTTTTCTCCTTTATCTTTTGTATGTTTAGATAATCTTTAGTTGTCATCCTTGGCATTCTTGGTTCTGTATTTATTGAAATTCTCATCATTCTGAAAAAAGAAAAAATTAAGTCTAGGTAGCTGAAAGAGTCTCCACTGTAATGATAAAACTTTTTTTTGGATAAATGTGTTATGAGCTTAACTTTTAAATTTCTATTCTGATTGATGATAAAACTGTTGTTAAGCATTTTTATTGGCAAGAATTTGGTTTCCATGGGTAGAGTGGGTTCCTTCTGCCAATGGTTGTGGTCTTGTGGACCTTAACCTGCAAAAGTTTTCTTATTCTTGGTCCATCTTTTTATGCTTTTGTATGAAATGATATCTGTAGCTGTATGGACACGTTTCCTCCAGTCAGAAAGAAGGTCCATTCTGTAAAAATTGTTTGCTGAGATGTCCAAGAAATATATAGAATCATTCTTTTTTTCCATGGATGGCGTGGAACTTGTAAGACTATATTGAATTTCTAACAACATGAAATTCATAGTATAAATGTAAACGAAAATAACCCAGAAAACATACCTCCCTCCATGCGATCAGATTCCTTAGAAAAATTTAATGAAGCACGATGTTCTATTCTCTGCTTCGGTTTGGCGCTTCTGCTCTCTGATCTCTCTGAGCGATGGTGTAAAACTGAAGGGTTGAGTAAGAACAAGATAGGGGACCAAACCGTAGATGATGATTGCCAACTTCCCATCAAGGTTATTCATGGTATCGTGTTACCCTGCCAGAAGTTGAGACCACGATTATGAGAAACCGTTTCTCATGATAAAATGGTTAACATTCTCTCACTTGGTTCAAACTTATAAAATAATCTTAAACCCATCGATAATCTGAATTTATGTAATAAATACATGGATCATGGAGATAGGTCCTCTAATGACAAGTATTATCTTCCATGTATTACTATATACTTATTTTTTATAATTTATGAATAAACCCTATGTTTACTCTTGGTCCAACACAGATGAATTTTCTCAAAATTAAGGTGCACATAAATATAAGAAAAACATCACAATAATTAAGAATTTCATTGAAATAACATTGTTCATACAATGAAAAATTACATAATGAAACCAGGTCCCCTATTCATGACATGATCCTTGAAATCAAATGGTGGCATGCCCTTAGTCCAAGGATCTGCTATCATTAATCCAGTGCTTAGTGCTCAATGACCACTTTCTTTTCTTTAACACATTATCTTATGGCCAAATACTTTATGTCGATGTGTTTACTTCGACTTTCACTATTATTGTTATTGGCCATAAAAACAATAGCTGAATTATTGCAATATATTCTCAATGGCCTAGAGATAGAATCCATAATTCTAAGCCTAGAAATGAAACTCTTAGGGGGTTAGTCAACATGAATCAGGACATGAACTTCAGCCGCATTACACAATTCATGTCTTGAGGTCGTTAATGGAGCGCCAGAGTTCAAGTCATGTACATGACTAACATGATTCACGAGATCATGTCCAAAGCATAAACGAGGGAAAGCGTTTTCCGCCCAATTTTGAGAATCATGTACATGAAACGAGTGCCCCCCTCTCTTTGCTGCACACCCTCTCCGTGAGTCTGCTCATTTCTGTTTCCCGTACCTCTTCTCTCCCTGAGCTCTCTGCTCCCTCTCTCATCTCCACCGTCCCTCTCTAGTCTCCCTCTCTCCGGTCTCCCTCTCTACGGCCTCTCCCTCTCAACCTCCGTTGTAGAGTACGGGAGAGGCTCTGCGACGGAGGTTGAGAGAGAGAGGAGAGGGAGGGAGGGAGGCCTTCCTCCCTTAGCGACGACTTCTCTTCTCTTAAATCATTCATTTTTAGGTTAAAGTATATCATATGTTATTAATAAATTAATAAGTCAATGTTTTACTTTAGTTTATGTTATTTATAACGTTATTTATTTATTATTTGTAATTAATCATGTGTGTATTTCTTTGGCTCATGTAATTACCATATGAATGCACAATAAAATATCTAATTCAATTAATAAATATATTAATATATTTAATTATACATTAAATAACTTATTCGTGTAGTAATAATGGTTGCTTTACCTAATTTGGGGTTTAAGGATTATGTTGTAATTAAGTGTACTATAAGGGTTTAGGGATGCTCTTGTTTTGTACGTTTTTCTCATGTTGAGGCACTAACATTGGAAACTGTTTTCAAGTGTACATGAAGTCGTCAACACTAACACCAAGTGCGAAGTTGAAGTTCATGTACATGACTGACATGATCTTCATGTTGGAGATGAACATGATCTTCATGTTGGAGATGAACATGAACTTCAAAAATCTATTTTGTTGACTAACCCCCCTTAAGCCATACACCATGTGAAGTAGCCTCAAAAAAGGAAACTAACTCGGCTTCCATGGTGGATGTGGTAGTCAAAGTCTGTTTGGCACTCCTCCATGATATAACTTGACTGGCCATCAAGAAAATGTATCCTGATGTTGATTTGCGTGAATCAATACACCCAGCAAAGTCAGAATCTGAGTAGCCAATTACTTCTAAATTGTTCGTCCGTTTATACATCAGCATGTAGTCTTTATTTCCTTGAAGGTACCTCATTACTTTTTTTGCAGTTCTTCAGTGGTCTAACCTTGGATTACTCTGATATTGTCCCAACATTCCAACAACAAATGCAATGTCAAGTCTTGTGCAGACTTGAACATATATGAGGCTTCTGATAGCAGAAGCATATGGAATGTCCTTAATTTGTTCCCTTTCAAGGTCGTTCTTCGGGCATTGGTTCAAATTGAACATATCACCCTTCACAATAGGAGCTACACTTGGTGAACAATCCTTCATCCGAAATCACTCTAAAATTTTATTAATAAAAGTTTCTTGAGACATACCTAAGATACCTTAAAATCTCTCTATGAATCTTAATGCCAATGACATAAGATGCCTCACCCATATCCTTCATATCAAAATATTGAGAGAGAAATTGTTTCACCTCATGCAGAAAACCTTTATCATTGGTTGCTAGCAAAATATTATCCACATATAAAATAAGAAATTTTTTTTTACTCCCACTAACCTTCTGGTATATATATTGATCCATAATGTTTTTTACAAAACAGAATGAAAAAATTACATTAAGGAATTTCAAATACCATTGGTGGAATGCTTGTTTTAATCCATATATAGATTTTTTTAGCTTGCAAACCAATTGCTCACCATCACTAGAGAGGAATCCTTTAGGTTGTTTCATGTAAACTTCCTCCTCTAGATATCCATTGAGAAATGTTGTTTTCACATCCATTTGTTGCAACTCTAAGTCAAAATGGGCTACTAATGCCAAAATAATGCATAAGGAATCTTTCTTAGATACATGAGAAATTTTTTTCGGGTAATCGGTTCCTTCTTTCTGTGTGAATCCCTTACCAACTGTTGGATTTAGGATCCCTTTTCCATAATTCCGAGCAAGAGAAAGAAGAAAGAAAAAAAGAGAAAAGGGAAGAAGAGCTATCGGGTAGAGAGAAGAAAAAAATAAAGAGCAAAGAGAGGTTGCGCCATGCAAAGGGAGAGAGAGAGAGAGAGTAACTCGAGAATGAGATGTGTAACTTGATTAATTCCGAATTACAACATCTCTATTGATAGTAGAGGAGGAGGTAGAGTCCTTATACAATTAGCTTTTCAATCCTAATTACATTCCAACTCTAACTCTCTAAGACAAGTCTATTTAAACCAAACTGCTAGAAGCATAATATGAGTTGAACTAGAACTCTTGCTTTCTTCACGCGACTATAGGGGAGAAGGCCAGCCCATAGCCTTATCTTTGTGGGTCCCTCGTGATGCTCCAACTCATCTTGATAAGGTTGATAACATGAACAAAATTTCCAAACCGATAAAACTGTTTTGATAGCTCCTTCTAGATAGAGAGGCATACATATCCATAACATAACAAGATGAAAGCATTCACATATTCATCCTTGAATCATCTTCTAAATTAGAAAACCAGTAGCATACAAAAAATTTTGAACACTTATCTCTCGGCTTGTGTTCTTCCTTCATAAAAGAATCCCAGCTCAGTGTAAAGAGATCTTATCCATATGTGCCATGACTCTGTATTCTGCTTCTGGACTCGACCGTGCTACTACATTTTGCTTTTTGCTTTTCCATGTAACCAGATTTCCTCCAACCATCGTACAAAATCCCGAAGTAGATTTTCTATCATCTGGGGATCCAGCCCAGTCTACATCTGAGAATCCTTCGATGTTGAAGTGACCATGATTTTAATATAGAAGCCTCCTTCTAAGAGCTCCTTTCAGATATCGTAGTATTCTTTCAAGTGTTTGCCAATAACTAAGTTGTGGCTTGTACATATATTGACTTACCACACTCACTGCATATGAAATATTCGGCCTTGTTATACACAGGTACGTAAGTCTTCCCACTAGTCTTTGATATTTTCCAGTATCTACATCTTCTCCAGTGCCTCCACAAAATTTTGTGTTTGCATCCGTAGGAGTGTCTACTAGTTTGCATCCCATCATTCCTGTTTTTTCTAGTAGATCAAGAGCATACTTCCTTTGGGATTGGACAATCCCATGCCTAGATTGTAACACTTCAATATCCGAGAAATATTTGAGTAATCCAAGATCCTTCGTCTTGAATTCTACTCATATTTTCTCCTTTGTTTTCTGAATGCCCTCGGAATCGCTTCCAGTTAAAATAATATCATCAATATATACATCTAAAATCACCTTACCTCTCACTGTATTTTCAATAAATACTGAGTGGTGTGCAGAGCATATGTGAAAACTGGCCCATCTGATGGCTTGACTAAATTTCTCAAAAAATGCTCGAGGGAATTACTTTAGACCATATAGAGATTTTTTCAGGCGGCATACAGACTCCCCCTCAACCACATACGTAGGTGGTTGTTGCATGTAAATTTTTTCTTTAATATCACCATTTATAAATGCATTTTTTACATCCAATTGATATATTGGCCATGATGAATTGGCTTCTAGAGATAATAAAATACGAACAGAGTTCATTTTTGCCACTTGAGAGAAGGTTTCTTCATAATCAATTCCATAGCACTGAGTATAACCTTTTGCAAACAGTTGAGCCTTTACTCATGAAATGGACCCATCCGGATTGTGTTTGATAGTATAAAACCACTTGCAACTAACGAGTTTTTTTATCAGAGGGAAGAGGAACCAATGGCCATGTATGATTGTCATTAAGTGCCTTCATTTCTTCATCCATTGTTGTCTTCCACCCTGGATGTTATAGAACCTCCTGATATGACTGTGGAACAGATATGGAGGAAATAGAAGAAATAAATTGACAACATAAAGGTGAGAGGCGATGATTAGACAAAAAATTGGAAATAGGATGAGAAGTAGAAGGCTGAGTGCATTATCAAGGTTCTTTCCGTATAGAAATAGGGTGAGTATCATATTGAGGACCAAAAATAACTGGTGATGAAGGACTTACCCTTGGTGGATCTAGTAACTCGGCAGGTGTGGTGTCGACCACTTGCTCTGGGGGTTGAATGATCTCTATATCAAGAGGCACAACCGGTCTAGGGGAACTTGGTAATGAGGATAGACCAGGAGGAGCGCTATTAGAATAATATGAGGAGTCTTCAAAAAATGTTACATCCTTGGACACAAATGAACGTTGAAGAGTAGAACTATAACAAACATAACCCTTTTGTGTGCGAGAGTATCCAAAAAAAAATACACTTGATAGATTTAGGACCAAGTTTACTGTGTCTAGGTAATGAGTTATGAACAAAACATTGACATCCAAAGACTTTCAACGGTAATGAAAATGGATCATCATTCGATAATAATCTAAAGTATGGAGATTTATTACCAAGAATAGTAGATGGTAGACGATTCATAAGAAAGCAAGCCGTAAGGACGGCATGATGCCAATAAAAGTATTGAATTTTCTTGGCATACAACAAACCTCGAGCTACCTCAAGAATATGACGATTTTTCCGTTCTGCTACACCATTTTGTTGAGGAGTGTAGGCGCATGATGTTTGATGGATAATGCCATTTTCTTGACAAAAAGTTTCAAGGTCTTTGGAAATGTATTCTTTGGTATTATCAGACCAGAGAGTTTTTATTTTCTGACCAAATTGTGTGAGTACCATAGCATGAAATGACTTAAAAATGTATGGTATCTCGGAACGCCCCTTAAAGACAAACGACCAAGTTGTGCGTGTGAATTCATCAATAAAAGTAATAAAATATTTTTCTTGAGAAATATTAGAGACACTCGAGGGCCCCCAAACATCGGTATGAATTAACGAAAATAGAGTGTCACTTTTTACTTCTGGACGAGGAGACTATGTACTCCTTTGATGTTTACTCAATTGACATACGATCACAACGAAATTATGACCTGACTTTAAGAGATGGAAACATATAATGAAGAGATTGTGCAGAAGGATGTCCCAATCTATTGTGCCATAAATGTGTCTCATTTTTCAATAGTAGAATCCATATTGATTTTTGGCATGTCCAAGTAGTAAAACCCTCCTTGTTCATAGCCTCCACCAATCACCTGCTTCGTTACATGATCCTGAAAGACACATGAAGTGGTTAAGAAGGTAACCGAGCAATTAAAATATTTTGTAAGCTGACTAACAAATAATAGGTTCAAAGGAAAAGTAGGAACAAAAAGAATATCAGAGAGCGGAAGCGATGGGGTGACAGAAGTGGAACCTTTCCCTTGTACTATGGTAACAAACTTGTGTGAAAGACTTGGAGATAGAGAATGTATTAAATTTTTGTTACCTGTAAGATGCTCAGAGCTCCTGAATCAATTATCTAGGATGAAGATGAGGTAGATAGCATACCTGAAGCGGTAGTGGCAACAGTAGTTGTGGAGAAACTAAGAGAAGAACCTAGCTTTGTCTTAATTTTCTAAAATAGCTCATACTCTTCATCAGTAATATTTTTTTGTGTAGCTGTTGTTGTGGGATGTTCTTCTTTTGTATCACTCATAAAAGCTTGATTAGCCCTTGTCAATTCTGATTTTTCATTTGCTTTATAGCATATTTCTTTATAATGACCATATTTTCTACAATAAGTGCATACCTGTAACGACACTGAGCTATAGTGTGGCCAAAAAATTTACAATGAGTACATTTGGTATCATATGTTCTGCCAACACCAGTCCTTCCACCTCTTCCTCTGCTCCCTCTATAACCTCTACCTCAGCCTCGGCCGCGGTCAGATGATGATCCTCTATGATCAGAATACATAGCAAATGATACATCAGTAGTGGAGGAAGAAGTGTCTGGAATACGAAGTAGTGTTGCACACACATCATCAAACTTTGGGACAAAAAAAGCACTCAAAAGTTGACTCTTGGCAATCTCAAGATGAGGTTTAACATTTGCAAGACAAATAGCAATAATTACGGCTTCCTTTTGTTTGTCTTGGATAGAAATATCAGTGGTTGGGGACTGAGCTAACTTCCACTCTTGAAGAAAGCCTCTAAAGTGGGCTGAGTACTCATGAATATTTTCTCCTTGTTTAGTATTCAACATTCTTTGGAGAATATCATAAGGTCTATGTAGTATATCCGGGCATGAGTATAGTTTTGTACATGTCTCCCAAATTTGTTTAGCAGTATCAAGATGAATAACATTACTAGAGACATGTTCTTCCATGCTATTTATTAGCCAACCAATTACCAAAGTATCATTCTTATGCCATTTCATATAAAAAAATATCATCTTCATCAACAAGTGGTCCTCGGGTAGTGAGGTGACCAAGTAGGTCTTTTGTTAAAAGAAACCTCCGAACCGATGTGGACCAACTCATAAAATTTGATACCCCACATAAGGGTATGGCGGTGATTCTTAGTATATCACCTTTGATATTCATATTTTCTTCAACCATGATAGGCCTTTCTTCAAAAACAAATTTCTAATAATAACACCAAGTAGCACTTTTTCAATCAACTCGATGTATGGGAAAATTTAGCATTAATGCTAAATTATTATTCTTATTTTTTATTTCAAAAACCACTCATAAGAGGCTCAATAAGATTCTTCTATATCAGGGAACTCTTATCCCATGAATTTGTTTTTCCTATAATCTGATTATGGACTGGTCTCGATAAACAAAATTTCCAAACTGATAAAACTGTTTTGATAGCTCCTTCTAGATAGAGAGGCATGCATATCCATAACATAACAAGATGAAAGCATTCACATATTCATCCTTGAATCATCTTCTAAATTAGAAAACCAGTAGCATACAAAAAAATTTGAACACTTGTCTCTCGGCTTGTGTTCTTCCTTCATAAAAGAACCTTCTTTGAGTGGTGTTGATCATCACTTCTCTAGAGCATTCCTTTGATGAGGAATCCTAAATATAATGCTCTGATACCATGTTAGATTTTGGATCCTTTTTCCATAATTCCGAGCAAGAGAAAGAAGAAAAAAAAAGATAAAAGGGAAGAAGAGCTCTCGGGTGGAGAGAAGAAAAAATAAAATAGCAAAGAGAGGTTGCGCCAAGCAAAGGGAGAGAGAGAGAGAAAGAGTAACTCGAGAATGAGATGTGTAACTTGATTAATTTTGAATTACAACACCTCTATTTATAGTAGAGGAGGTAGAGTTCTTATACAAATAGTCTTTCAATCCTAATTACATTCCAACTCTAACTCTCTAAGATAAGTCTATTTAAACCAAACTACTAGAAGCATAATGTGAGTTGAACTAGAACTCTTGCTTTCTTCACATGACTATAGGGGAGAACGCCAGCTCGTAGCCTTATCCTTGTGGGTCCCTCGTGATCCTCCAACTCATCTTGATAAGGTTGATAACTCGTGAGATATTTGTGGGTCCCACTTGATCTTCAAGTCTTCTAACTCAATTCTGCTTGTGCTTCTTGATTCCTCAACTCGTGCTTGCTTGGGTGAGGAATATTCTTGGTGTCCCACGTCCTCTAGGACTCTTCTTGGTGTCCCATGTCCTCATGGTGGGTGCCACCAGCTTGAGCACCATGGTGGGTCCCACATTGTAACACCAACAAGTCTTGCCTTACATCTCTCAATGTTGCCTAATGAGTCTTTTTTGTCATAAAGACCCATTTACATCCCATGGCTTTAAATGCACTAGGCAACTCAACAAGATCCTAGAATCCATTACTCTACATAGAATTCATCTCTTCCTTCATGGCATTGTACCATAATTCTGATTCTTTGCAACTCATGGCTTGTTAAATGAACTTGGGATCATTTTTCAGCTCCGATGTTGTAGTCAGATTCTTGCAGATACACAACATAATCATTAGGAATTACTGATCTATTTTTTCTTGTAGATCTTCTTAATATTGTACCATTATATTCCTGAGAAGTATGTGGTTCAACTAGTTGTTCAGAAGTTATTGGCAACTCTTGAACTACCAGATCTAATGGAATGTAGTAAGCAATTTGTGGAACTTCAATGATTGATTGTTCAACAACAGTTGGTACTTGAGGGGTATTTTAAACAATAACCAACCTATCACTTGAGGTGGAAGGTTCAGATTTTGAATGATCCTTCTCAGAAACTATGTTCCAAGTGGGATTACTCCCATCGATCAAGTCATTATCAAGAAACTTTGCATTTCTTGATTCCACAATCCTAGTGCTATGAGATGGACAATAAAATTTGTAACTTTGGGATCTTTCAGCATACCCAATGAAATACCCACTAATGGTCCTTGGGTCCAGCTTCTTCTCTTGTGGATTATAAATTCCCACTTTAGACGGGCATCCTCAAACTCACATATGTCTCAAACTCGGTTTCTAACCTTTCCATAATTCAAATGGCATTTTAGGAACAACCTTGGTTGAAGCTCCAGCCCACAAGGATCTAGGATGATTGGAGCTGATAAACATACTCCGCACCATGCCTAATAATGTTTGGTTCTTCTTTCTGCTACACCATTTTTGGTTCGGTGAACCAGGCATGGTATATTAGGCAATGATCCCATGTTCTTGAAGAAAATTTTTAAATGGCCTAGGTTCTTGTCCATCCTCAGTGTATCTACCATAGTATTCTCCACCTCTATCTGATCTCACGATCTTAATTTACTTACCGCATTGTGTCTCTACTTCGGCCTTAAAGATCTTAAAGGCATCTAATGTTTCATTCTTGTTATAAAGCATGTAGAGATACATGTATCGTGAGTAATCATCTATAAAAGAGACGAAATATTTCTGACCATGTGAGTCCATGTCTAGACTACATATATTAGTATGTATGATACTAATATGGTTGAGCTCCTATTGGCACATTTCTTTGACTTGTTAGACTACTTACCCTTAATGTAGTCTACACAAGTATCAAAATTAGTAATATCCAGAGTATTAAGTATCCCTTCATTTACTAATCTTTTAATTCTATCCATGGAGATATGACATCTTCTCTGGTGCCACAATGTAAAGGAATCCTCATTAATAACACCTCTTTTAGTACCAGTGTGAACATGCATTGAATCGTAAGTGGCATTGTTTTGTAAATTAATGCTATAAAGACCATCAGACAAAGTACCATTCACAACACAATCAAACTTATAATATAAACTGAAAGAAGAGTTTGAAAAATTAAAGGAGTATTCATAAGGTACAAGCCTTGAAACTGAAATCAAGTTTCTAAAAAAAGTTAGAACATAAAAGGTCTTGTCTAATTTTAAAACAAAGCCACTAGTTAAATTTAAATAGCAAGTTCCTATAGCTTCCACATGTGAGCTCATCTTGTCTCCTGAGAAAATGTGATGCTCACTTCCCTCTGGTTTCCTTAGGTTTTGCAAACCCTACAAGGAATTCAAGATGTTGATTGTTGATCCAGAATCAATCCACCAAGTGTTAATATTGACATTAACCATATTAGATTCATGACAAACAAATAAGGTTGGATTACCTTGGTCTGCAAGACGTTTAGGAAACTTGGTGCATTCCCTCTTCATGTGTCCCTTCTTTTTACAAAAGAAACACTTAGAATCTTTCTGAATACCAGCTTGGGGGTATTTTATCCTTCCCTTTCTGTTTGGCTTGATAGTTTCCCTTTCCATGCGTTGCCAGCATGACACTTTCTCCTTGTTCCATCACCAGTCTCCCTTCCTCTTGAACACACATGGTAAAAAATTCATTAATTGACCATTTATCCTTATGTGTGTTGTATGAGATTTTGAAGGGTCCATATTGGTGCGAAAGGGTATTCAGGATGTAGTAAGGAAAGATTCTGACATTACAACCTCAAGTTTCTTTAATTGAGCTGCAATATCCCTCATTTGCATGATGTGCTCACGCACACCTTTCATATTGGTGTACCTTAGGGATGAGTGCTTCATGATTAAGGTGCTTGCTAATGCTTTATCTGAAGTGACAAATTGTTCATCAATAGCTTTCAGCAAGTCTTTGACATTTTCATATTGATCAACAGAACCATGAATACCAACAACAATTTTAGTCATAATGAACATTACACTGAGGCGATTAGATCGCTCCCATCGTTCATAAAGCGTGATTTCACTTGCAGTGTTTGTATTAGTAATTGTTCGTGGTTCATCTTTCCTTATAGCATAGTCTATGTCCATCCACCCTACATGAAGAAGAATTCTCTCTTTCTAGACCTTATAGTTATCTCCTTTAACATCAGGGATATCACAACAAATATCAGAGAAATTTGTAGGTTGTACAACTGCATAAAATTATAAATTACATGTTTATGTTAAAATTGAAGCCTGAATAAAATATCATACTTTACCAATGTAAATCATGCTTAAAAATTGAATCTATTGACATAAAAAAAATGCTTGTAGCTAAAATTTTTAATTCAAGCAGATTCAATTATTCTTTATGATTAAACTATCAAATTATTTATGAATTCATAATTCATGTGGGTAAATTATGAATAATTTGATATTTTATCCTAATTAATAAACTCAAATATAATAAAAATTCTCGTGGAATAAAATTTATTATATTGAGTATAATTAATTACAATAATATCTACTTTTTCTTTATGACAAAAGTATCAAATTATTTATGAATTCATAATTCCTGTTGGCAAATTATGAATAATTTGATTTTTTATCATAATTAATAAACTCAAATATAATAAAAATTCCTATGGGATAAAGTTTATTCTATCAAGTAAAATTATTTACAATTAATGTCTAATATTATTTATGAGATCCTAAACATAATATATAATTTTTTATTAAATTAAAGATGTTGTGGTTACTCTCTAATTAATTAAAATTATATGGATCATTAGACATTAAATCGCATAAATACGAAATTAACATGAGAATAACATGAATTGCATAATCTTAACTAACACTAACATGTTATCTTTATGAACAAAATATTCTCATAATATACGCATAATTAAAAACTATAATATTATGCATAACTTTAATTTCATGCAAATAAGTACATGCCAAAAATGCATAAAAAATAATTACTGGAAATAAATATATAATTCTGAACTTATTTGACATACATTGGCCAGTGGCCTAATGGTCACTGGTGTCGAATATGTTGCCAACACACGGATTCGAATCTCACTAGCGCAAAATTAATTTTGAGAACCAAGTTGGCTCGGTCTTCTCGCGGGCGACTCTCTTTTGCGAGTTGGAATGGCGGGCTAACTCAACCCATCCGAGTTGACCCGAACCATTTTTTTTTTATTTTCACCGAGTCGCCACAACCTTAGACGTGGTTGCCGAGTTGGAACGGTGAGTCATAGATGACTCAGCCCAAACCAACTCGCCCGGTATTTACCAAAATACCTTATGGATTTAATATATATGTGTTGGAGGTCGTCTTCAACCTCCAACCTTGCGCAGAGACTAAGGTTCGCCTATGTTCCTAAGCGACACCAATGTCGGCAAATCTTTCAGAATGGTAGTCGGCACCGGCTCCAATGCGTCTCGCCGTCGGTCGTCGCGTGCAGTCAGCGCTCAATGGTGTTGATCAGCCTTCTGGCTGAGCTCCACTGGTTTGCATGATCGGCCGTGGCCGCTTGACAGTCGTGAGTCGTCAGGATGTTTTACATAGACATTCCCAACGACACTCTAACCAGAAATAAATTATAATTTATTTGTCGTAAAAACGACGCTCCATCATACTGAAACAGAGAACGTGAGCAAAAACATCCCGACAGTCAAAGGGAACCGATTAGGCAGGATGAGAGGTACTGCTTTGATAACAAGTGTAAGACTTTATTGAATTTATAACGACACAAAATGCATAGTATAAATGTAAAAGAAAATAACCCTAAAAACATACCTCCTTCCATGCGATTAGATTCCTTAGAAAAATTTAATGAAGCACGACGTTCTGTTCTCTACTTCGGTTTGGCACTTCCGCTCTCTGATCATTCTGAGCGATGGCATAAAACTGAAGGGTTGAGTAAGAACGAGATAGGGGACCAAACCGTAGATGATGATTGCCAACCTCCCAGTAAGGTTATTCATGGCATCGTGTTACCGAGGGAGTTACAACTGCCAGAAGTTGAGACCACGATCATGAGAAACCGTTTCTCATGATAAAACGGTTAACGGAACTACCCTTTCTCTCTCTCTCACTCTCTCTCTCTCTCTCTCTGATTACTAATGCTAATCTATGGCTCTTCAGTGTGAAATGGGACTTGGGAACCTGTGGCATATCTCTTCAAGCTGAGTCCTGTTACAAGTGCTTATTTGTTCTGACAATCAGGTGTTCTAGAAACGTTGCAAGCTTATCAAGGTCACCTACCCTAAAATGAGAGGGGGAGTTGATCCTGCTATGACATCGTCTGCCTATAACTGTATGTAGCAGGGGATCCAGAAAACAAGTTATGGAAGTGATTTTAGCATCCTTACATCTGAGTGAGAAGTGGGAATCCTTTTCTTTACATGTCTTTGTTGTAGCTTCTTGGAATTGAGCTTTTTGTTCTAGCTATTTTCTAAAAAAATTGATCTTGATGAGTGCAGTGGCATTTTTTTGTTTTTTATTTATTTAATATTTTTTGTATTAACATATCCAAATCACAAGAAAAAATGTTCCTTTGGTATGATCTTTCTTTTTGCACATTTGTTTTTGTTAAGAATAAAGTTTCAGTAGCCCAGACATGTGATATTGTCGATCAACTGGGTGTATTTGTCTTAACATTGGGATGATACCGCAGCTTATAAACAATGGATAATATCTGGTGGGTTAACTATCTATTTTTGGGAATAATAATAGTTAAATTCTTATTTTATTTTATTTTATTTTCCATAGGTCTTCAAACAGACCCTAAATATCACAGAACGTGATTTTAGTATTACTCCATGTTGCAGCCGTAAATATTTCATTTGACAAATCTTTTACACCCTACAACACAAAAGTCCTTTTTTATTGAAACCACCCATGTAAGTAATTAAACACTAGAGGGTAAGATGATACAATCTCCATAAAGGTATTTTTGAATTAAAAAATGAGCAAAGTGTGAGCCTAATAAAATTACCATCTTAACAAGGAGATCAACGTTTTTAAAGAAGCAATATCAAAGAGTTTACGATAAGTTTCATATAAATTATTTGATAGAAGTTCCAAGGAATCTAAAGTGAATTTTATGTAAGACAAGTTTCACAAGATAGGCAATCTCAAAGAAAAAAATTGGAATAAAAAATATTTTTTAGTTGTGTTTTGTCTCTTTTATGTTTAATTTAGTAAGTTATAGTTTGAGTGTAATTGGATAACTATTAAAATAGAGTTAGTCTATTGTTGGAAAAAATTCTCTTCATTAATAAGATTGTCAAAGAGGAGGATGACAAACCCTTTAGTTTCTTCTTTTGGTTTCTTTTCTCTTAACGTGTGCCCTTATCTCTTGTCTCTCTCGTGCTTTTCTTCTTCTCTCACGTTTTTCTGTCAAGCATTTTCACCTTATGAAATTTAACATGGTATCAGAGAGGACAAGGTTTAGAGATGGAAAAAGAAGAAGAAGAAGACAAAAGAAGATGAAGAAGTAAGCTACATGTAATTCAAAACTGCTTGAATCTCAAGTTTTCTTCTTTTAGCATGAGTTTCCCTTTTGATAGGAAGTTTCATTTCTGAAATCTCTCATATTTTAGACATGCTTATATTTTTTGGAGTCCTTTACATGTGTTTTTTTGTTCTAAAAACATTTTCTAATTGTAGTTCCAAGTTGTTTCCTCTTTAGGACATCTCCATATACAATTGCTAGTGTAGTTATCATTAGTTCAATTATGTGTCATACTCTACTTTTGGGCCGACTTTAATCTGTTTTGCACTCCTATGTCTACTTTACTCTTGTTATTCAATCTTATGAAAAACTTATAATTCTTAATTATCTTTAGTTTATTCTTAGTTCACATGATGATCCAATCACTGGTCAATTATAGTAAACATTTTGTTCCCAATTAATGTTAATTTTTTTATAAAAAAATAATCAAATGGCGTGAAAGAAATTTGTCTCTTCTAAATTATTTATCTGTCTTTTTGTGTCGTCTCCTTCTTATTACTAAAGTCTTTAAATTTAGAAACTCAATTTAGAAGTATTGAGTGCTGCTACATTATTTAAGAAATTTCTAAATTTAGAGAGTTGGTGGAAAAGGATGAGTCATGCTCTCTTTACTTACATCTTTGAATTCTTCTAGCATTTTTTTCAATTTGTTAGTAATTTTTCATAATTTTGGAACAATGCTTATAAATTCACTACCTACAAAGAACAAGAGTATCTCCAATATTTAGTTTGAATCAAGTCTTTTTATTTTTTACTCCAATGGAAATTTTATTTGTGTAACCCTTTAATAGTGAATAATCTTTTTTCATGCCCTAAAATTGAGTTTGTTTTCCTCCTTTGTAAAATTGAACATGAATTTTTTTTAAGACAAACATTTTTAATGGTTTATGAAAATTTTGTCATTTGGCTAAGAGTAAAATGAGTTTTTATATCTTTTTGATCCTCAACTTGAGGGGGAGAAGTAGAAGAAGTAAAAAAAATGATGTACTTGGTAGAAAAACCTACTTTCAAGAAAATCTTATGTGGTCAACAATGAAGAATTCCTTGAATTGTTAGTAAAAAAGTATTCAATTAAGGGAGAGTATTGAAGACTGAAGAACCAAAGTATCAAACAAAGAACAATTGAAGATTGATGACCAAAGAAATTTGTAAATTTACTAAGATTTTTTTTTTGTAAGCTAAAATTATAAACTACAATTTGGAGGAGAGCATTGAAGAAATCAAATTAAAGAGTTTATGACAAGTCTCATGCAAAACATTTCTCACAAGCTTTAGGGAGTCTCAAGGTAAATATCTTTCAAGACAAGTACAAAAAAAAAAAAAAAAAAAAAACTCAATGAAAAAAGTTAGAATAAAAGAGGATATTTTCTACTTGGGTTTCGTCGCATTTGTATTTAATTTAAAAAATTATAATTTGTTTGTAATTGGATAATTGAGAAAGTATAGTTAGTTTGTAATTAAGAAAAAAAAACTCAAAGAAAAAAGTTAGAATAAAAGAAGATATTTTCTAGTTGGGTTTCGTCTCATTTGTATTTAATTTAACAAGTTATAATTTGTTCGTATTTGGATAATTGAGAAAGTATAGTTAATTTTTAATTAAGAAACATTTTCTCTTTACTAATAAGATTATCTAAGATGGAGGAAGACTAATATGTTTTCTTTTCGCTTAATCGTACCATTGCTCTCCTCTCTTGTACTCTTCATACTTTCTCACAGTTTCCTCTCTATACATGCCCACATTTTGAAATTTAATAAGCTTGTTCATATACTTAACGAAAAATCTGTCAAAAAAATGCCTACTTTAGTACTGCATACTTGATAATATGCCTGGAGATCCCATGGTTCCCCTGAAGATGACCTGCTTAACATTCACAGAAAGGGCTGATAATCGTTAAGTTTGAGCCTATGAAATGCATACTGAACTAAAACAATTTCATGTCAAGTCCATATCTTTCATCAGTTAATATGCTTCATCAAGTTACCATAGTTGTGTGATTTACCGGCTAGAACCACTGCAAGCAAATTACTCATCAGGTTCTCTTCGGAGATCCTCACCAGCAAAACTAAAAGATTCAATCAGCAGAGTAGTCTTGCAACTTTCGATTTACACAAACGTGTTGCAGCATTTGTAGCAGCTTTCCTTCGAATTTTACAGGGGGCTAGTATTTCTGGACTTCTTTTTATCTTTTTCCACCAAAGTATAGGTTCCTCATACTTCATTCCTGTAAATACACTTCTCCACATTCATTTTCTTAAACCAGACTCATTGGTTTAGCTGTAAGCTTTTCTGATTCTCTCAGGAAGGTTACTACTGATAAAACAACCCATATTGAGTAGTGAATGGCACATAGCCTAGAGCTTTCAAATGTAAAGACAACCCATCCAATGTCTCATATATTTTTTTCCGCTGTTTGTGCCTCGTATCCTTGGCAAGGAACTCGTGCACTCGGTTGCCCACTTGTATAGAACTACAACCAGGCACTTTCTCTATTCCCTCTTCCCTCATCTCAGTCCATATTTTTGAAACATTCTCCCACTGTCCAGTCACAGCGTTGGAATTTGAGATCAGCACTCTGTATCCTGAATTCGGGGGCTCAAGGTCAAGGATCTTCTTACTCGCATATTCTACCAACTCCCTGTTGCCATAAACCTTACATGATCCAAGCAAAGTAGCCCAGATTACAGCATTCGGTTCAATTGGCATCATTCCTATGAACTCAACAGCTTCCTCTAATTTTCCAGCACGGCTTAGAAGATCAACCATGCACCCATAATGTTCAATCCTTGGTTTGATCTTGAAATCTCTTAGCATCTGCTCAAAAACACGCTTCCCCTCTTCAACTAGCCCTCCATGTGTGCAAGCAGAAAGAACGGTTAAAAACATAACATCATCAGGCTCCATTTTCTCTCCACACATTGCATCAAAGAGTTTTAATGCTTGAATACATTCACCATTGATGGCTAGGCCTGAAACCATTGAGGTCCATGTGATTATGCACTTCTTCTTCATTTGGCTGAACACACTTTTGGCGTTTTCCACATTGCCGCATTTTGCATACATGTCTATTATAGCATTTCCTAGAGATGTTGTCAAGTCAAATTTGTTCTTGTTTATGTATTCAACAATCCACTTTCCTTGTTCGTGAGCACCCAAATGAGCACAGGCAGACAGAACACTTAACAAAGTTGCATTGTCGGGTTTAAATTCCCCCTCCAGCAACATTTGATGAAGCATGTGTAGAGCTTTATCAAACTGATGGTTTTGAACGTTACCAGCAATCAAGGCATTCCAAGAGATAACATTCTTAATTGGCATTTGAGCAAATAGATTGCCTGCAGTTACAAGATCACCAATATGAGAGTAACCTGAAATCATGGCAGTCCAAGAAATGACATCCTTAACCTGCATCCGGTTGAAGATCTTCCACGCTGAATCCAGATCACCCTGCCTAACGTAACCAGTGATCATTGCATTGCATGAGGCCGTGTTCCGTACAGGCATTCGTTCGAATACTGACCCAGCCAGTTCCATGTATCCAGACTTGGAAAGCCCAGTGATTATGGAATTCCATGACACAGTATTTCTCTCTGGCATGGATTCAAACAATTTAATGGCCATATCAGCATTTCCCCGAGTCATATATGCAGCAATCATCGAGTTCCATGAGACAACGTCTCTCTCAGCCATTTCATCGAACAACCGACGAAGCAAATCCAATTCCGCACTGCATTTAGAGTAGACGTCTAAGAGGGTGTTTTGCACAAACAAATGAAACCCATATCCTGACTTCAGTATCTGGGCATGAATCTGTGTACCTAGTTCAAAATGCAGGGGCGAGTTAGCGGATTTGAGTATGAAGGTGAAGGTAAAACTATTAGGTGAAGTTGTGGTGTCTTCTTTCATCCGCTTGAAAACGGAAAAAGCATCTTGTTGCCTCTTGCTATCATTGCAACACTTGATTAGGTTGTTGTAAACAAGAATGCTTTGAGCCTGAGACGTTTCGAAAATTTGAATTGCATAATCAAGAGAGTGGATGTTTGATGAGAGCTTGACGAGTTTGGATAAAATGAACTCGTCATTGTGAAGGCCATGGATAATTATCTGCAGCTGGATTTGGTTCAGTTCCCTAATCTGTTTACAGTTTTGTAGGAACTGAAGTAGTTTCATCTCCATGCTTCCACGACGTCCGTAGCGTGGAGACAACGGCCTCGAACACGGAGCATTTTATTTTTGTGGGTAATTTTGGAAGCCAAAATATATATAACGGTAACGGTTACAAAGCGGAAGCTCAGTCATAAAACAAAAAGTTAAGAAAAGGTGGAGCCCTTCGTTATCTTCTTCCTTCACCGTCTCCCACTTTTTTTATCAGTAATTCTCCCGAATTTATCTCTACGGCAACTTCAAAGACGATCGATTCCTTCTCATCGCTATCCTATCTCAGACGATAGAAAAACCATCTCAATGTGCAGTGGTATGGCATTCCTATCTATCTATTCCTATTGTTCCCTTTCGAGTAATACATCTCTGTGCTAGCATTTTATACTTGTGAAAATTCAGAATATAAGTTAGGATCTGCTATTTATTTGTCTCCATTGGTTACAGAGAAGAAAATTGTTTGATTTCGTTCTGCAATTCTCTATCGACTTACGCCCTAGGCTATGCCTTGATATTTTCATGTATAAAACTTGAGATAACTTTCTCGATTTCTCGCTTTTAGAGGCATCCATCCCAATTTATGTTTCTTTCAACCTCAGCGTGAGTCAAACGTCTCTTCCTATTGTGCCTCTACTTTGTTTAACTATCCAAACAGTTGGGAGACTAGATCACAACTCTACTAGCTGGATGTTCAAATTGTGGGTTTACAGATACCAGCCTGAACAAATAACTATCGCTGCACTAGGGCCGACTGTGAATAGTTGTTGTGCCCTAAAGTTGGGTCGATTTTCGGCCTTTGAAATTAAGTGGATTGTGTTTCAGACTATGACCCAACTGGTGTATAGAGCTTTGTTGTACGAGTGGGAGTGATTTTCTTCTCCTTTATTGTGATTTAATCAAGTTGGGTCTCTATGTTTTTTTTAATCCCAACTTGAGGCAGAGAAGTAGAAGTAAAAGTAAAAGAAAAAGGTATGTTATTCTACATGTTATAGTTATTTTTATGCGACCAAAATATTCAAGGAAAGGGGGAGAACAAAAGATGGAGTTTTTAAATCTATGAAGAATATTTTTCAACAAAAGAAATTGAAGACCAATAATTTTTTTCATTGTAAGCTGAAGTTATAAACTCTAGTTTGAGGGAGACTGTTGAAGAACAGGTATGGAAGAGTCTTACATGACTCTCACAATAAGAAGTCTTATGGAGCCAACATTAATAGTCTTATAATTATGTTTCGTTATTTAATTATTCTAGGACTTATCTTTAAGTGTTAAAGTTTAGGTATAACTGGGACATGAGTAGTTTAATTTTAATCTAATTCTACTTATTTCTTCTATGATAAATAAAGGCTCATTGTACTCAGTTAACAACAAAATAGTGAAGTGTTTCTTTTTTTCTAGAAATTCAAGAAAGCTCAAGTACATCTGGGCAGATTCGAAGTGATTCATCTGTCTATGGAGCTTGTCATCTATCATAATAGATACGTCTATTATGCGAAGAGATTTTTTTTTCAAAAATTCTACATCTGGCTACCTAAGGATGAGTAGTTATAATTTTTTGCAAATGAAACCGTCCTTATCACTTTCTTGTCTTCCTCTTCCTATGTTTCACTATTTATTTCTTTCTTTTTTGTCTAGATCGAGAACAAGTAGCACCATAAGACATTGTAAATTTATTATCAGCCATTGTAAGAGTAAAAACATATCAATATCTTATTATAAAAAATGCACATGCTATAATGGATTATCCAATTAAGAAAAAAGTAGATGTTTTTTTGTTTTTTGTAGAAAGATTCATCGTTTTCCAGTTTTTTTATTTGGGTAATATTGAGTAGCAATTGTTAAGATGTTATCAATCAGCATTTGTATGAGCAATATGGAAATATAAAAAAAAAAAAAAAAGTAGCTTGATTTTCCTAGGAGTTTTTACTTAAATTTGGTTAAGAGTTGTTCGTTGAAGTTAAGGGCCATCTATTGGTTCCTTATAAAGAAAAAAAACAGGAATGAGGAAGTAAGAGAGAGGGGAAGAAAAGAAAGCAAAGGAAGCATTGGAGAAAAGTAGGGAAAGCATGATAGAGATAGATGTTTGTGAACTTGTAAGTATTAATCTACAGGGAATAGATATTATGGTGGTAATTTTACTAAATTACCCATTTTTACCAAATATTAGCAAAAATAACCAACATTCAAACTTAATATAAAAAATTACTAACTTTGACCAATCAACTTCACATTGTACAACCCTAGATGACTCTTCACCTTTTGATCGTTTACGTGGTGCCATGTCATCATGCCACATCAACAACCAAAAGGAATTAATGTCATGGCAACTAACACATCATCTCATCGCCACATCATCAGACATGTATATGACATCGCCCGATCATCAAACACGTGTATGACATATCATCGTGAAACATCATCAACGTGTCGCATCAACACTCTACATTACCATACTATTTTCTCTCATTTTATTTTTATTATTGATTTAAGTTCAGCAATAATTTTAAAAAATTAAAATTTTAATTTCAGGTTTTAAAAATTTGACACATTTCATTACCTAATATATAATATAATAAAAATATAAATTTTATTAATTGTTTAAAATTAATTATTCTAATGTAATTAATACCTTACATTATCAATCTAAAATATTATTTTATTTAATAAAATATTTTGTACAATTTAATATATTTTTAAAAAATTATTTGTTGGTACATATTTTATTACCTTTTTTATTATAAAAAGTATAAAACTTGTATATAATTAATTAAAATATTATATTCTAATCTATTTCACACATTCATTACTTATTTAAGATATTTTTAAATATTAAAAAGTTTAAATTTTTTTTAGTTTTTAAAAATCTTATTTGTCGGTACGTGTTTTATTACCTTTTATTTTTTCTAATAAAATATTAAATTTGTACATTAATTAATTAAAATCATATTCTAATCTATTTATCATTTTACATTATCGATTTAAGATATTTTTAAATTTTATAATATTTTAAATAATTATTATTCTTTTCAAAAATCTTATTTGTCTGTACACATTTTATTACCTTCTATTTATAATAATAAAATAAAAATAGAATATTAATTAATTGAAATATTAATTTATTATTTTATTATTATAAAAACAGTAATAAAACTTGTAACGACAAATAAGATTTTTGAAAACTAAAATATTTTTAAAATAGAAAATATTTTAAATCAATAATGAAAGGTGTTAATTACATTAGGAAAATATTTTTTAAATGATTAATATTAAATTTGATATTTTATTACAATAAAAAGAAGGTAATGAAACTTGTCCCAATAAATAACAATTAAAAAATTAAATGATATTTTTAAATTTGAAAATATCTTGAATCGATAATGAAAGGAATTAATTACATAAGGTAATGAAACGCAAACCAATAATAACATTTTTTAAAACTAAAATAATATTTTAGAATTATTTTTTAAATAAAAAAGTCTTAAATCAATAATGAAAGGTGTTAAATAGGTAAGAATATATTTTTTAATTAAATAATATATAAAATTAAAAATTTTATTATAAAAAAGAAGGTAATAAAATATGTACCAAAAATAAGATTTTTAAAATTAAATTTTGACAAATTTTGTATTAAATCAAATAATATCTTAAGTTTATATTTTTATTATATTAAATTGAAGGTAATAAAATTTCTAATATTTTTAAAACCATAAATTAATCTTTTAATTTTTTTTAATTATTAAAGAACTTAAATAAATAATAAAAGGAAAATGGGTGAAAAAAGGTATGGTGGCGTGGAATATATTTGAAAATTTGTTAAAAAATCGGTAATTTAGTAAAATTCCATATTCTGATTTATATTTTCAAAAATATTTTAATAATATTTTTACCTTTATTTCGTAGAGTTCTATGTTCACTTGTAGTGCTTTTTCCACGAGACAGGGATATTCGTTTCATCTTCCATATCATTTTCTTTTTGTTTCCACTCTGAAACTGTAAACAGGAAAGCAACAAAACAAATCAGACCAACTTGAATACTGATTTAGTCACGTACTTAGTATTCGAAACGGCAAAGGGATCATGTTCATGTCCATGAAATTGATGCTTTGGTTTCCCCGGCCTTAGAAGACTGCAGCCGGCCGAAGTTCAGAAAACAGAAAACCTTTAAAAATGCCCTCCCAGACACGGATTCTCCTCCTCTGGTCCAGTCCCTCACAAAGATGCAAAGAGAAGCCATGTTCGAGGGCAATCTCTTCTTCCTCTGCTTCATCGTCTTCTTCCTCTTCTTTCATTCTTCTTGCGGTAATCTTTGGCTCAAACCTGTTGATGTTCATCATGACCCACTCAATCAAGCACCTGTATCATAGCTTTATAACAATAGTTCTCGCTGTGTTTCCTTGAACAGATGGCAAAGTCATGATGGAATACATCGGTGCCACCGGCGTTCCGGTCACCTTCGAGTCCGTCCCGGTGAAGGACGGCATAGATTTCTACTTCATTTTAAGCTTTGCCATAGATGCAGACTCAACAGGGGATCCCCAAAATGGAGTCTTCTCCCCATATTGGGCACCCAGTCTCACTCCGGAATCTGTTGCGGCGATCAAGCAGGAACACCCTAACGTCAAGGCCTTGGCAAGTCTTAGTGGGTGGAGCCTGAACGATAAAGTCCTCCAATGGTAAAGATTACAGCTAATCAATATATTTGCTCCTTCGTACATGATTAATGGATTAATCTAATTCATTTGTAACTATGGACAGGTATGATCCGGAGGACCCAGAGGAGTGGATCTCCAATGGTGTGTCCTCCCTCCAATCTCTCGCAAAAACTTACCACCTCGACGGCATCGACATAGATTACGAGAGCTTCCCCCACCCCAATTCGAGTTTCGCCTACTGCATTGGCGAGCTCATAACCCGTCTGAAGAACCAGAGCATCATCACCACGGCCACCATTGCACCCTACTACAAGACAGCAGAGCCGTACATCGAGCTGTTCAGCAGGTACTCCACCGTAATCGACTACGTAAATCACCAGTTCTACACAGACAGAGTGAGGACACCGAGGGGTTACTTGGCGGCGTTCAAGCTGAGGGCGGAGCAGTTCGACGGCGAGAAGTTGCTGCCGAGCTATGAGGTGAACGGGAGAGGGATTCAAGGGGATGCATTCTTTGATGCCTTGAAGCTGCTGGAGGAGAAGGAGTTTGATGTTAACGGAGTGATGATCTTCTCCGCTGATGCTTCGGCTTCTAATGGGTATTACTACGAGGTGCAGTCGCAGAATTTCTTGCTCAACTCTACTACCACGTCATGATCAGTACCGTGCCGGGAGAGCGAGATTTTGCATAATAAACCTCGGATTCATGTCTGAGCTCGTGACATTTTACTAGATTGTAACATTTATTAATCATTTTAAGATTGGATCGCTGCACATCAACATAGTAAATTTATTAAAATATTTAATATACTTGCAATGAATTTGTAATAATAATAAAAATAAGCCTCATTTTTTTGAAGTTTAAGGCTGTTCGGCTGTAAAAATAAAAATTTGTCATTTTACAATTTTTTCAAGAAAAAAAAAATCAGCTTTCTCTCTCCTTCCCTTCGAGGTAATTTCTTAAATCAAGAATCTCTTTCTCCTCCTCAGGAGGCTCTTAGCAGAGGCCTTTGTGACCAGAACTCCCACTCCCAGACACATGGCCCATATCCCCAAATCCACCGCCCACCTCACCGTCTCCATCTCCTTCTCCATCATCCCTGTTTCATTCAAACCCTCAATCTCCTCCATCTCCTCATCCTCTCTGTCCATCACCCCCTCCTCGCAATTACAACAGTCCGCCTCAACCTCCACCTCCCTCTCCTCCGGTATCTCCTCCAACCCGAGGAACACCCACGGACGTCGTCGTCGCCGCCTTGGTACCATCTCCACCTTCTCCCTCATTTCCCCGCACCTCTCATCAACCACCCGCACCTCCGCCGCCGAGACCTGCAACGCTCCGTCCTCCAGCGTGCAGTTGCACTCCAACCGCCACTTATCCCGATCATCTCCCTCTCCCCCCCGCCGGAAAACCCCTTTCAGCAGCCAGTCTTCTTTAGCGAGCACCTCGAACCGGACCCCTTCGCTGGCCCGAACGCGGTCGGTTGAGGCGAAGACCGGGTCACGCGAGCGGTGGAGGCGGTGGAGCGCAACGAGCGCAGGGGAGTTGGGATTGATCTTGGCCTCGTTAATCTCCAGAAGGTTACCGTTGATGCGGGGAAGATATAAAAGGGTAAGAGTTTCGGGTAGTCGAGTGGCCGCGGCGGGTGGAGTGAAGGTGAGATGGAGATGGAAGGAGCGGATTCTCAGCGTGTCTCTTTGATCAAGACGGTGGCGACCAAGTCCGAAACCTTGGTGATCGACCGAGCGACACATTTTGCTTTTTTTCTTTTCCTTCTTTCTTCTTCTTCTTCCGACTTCTCTACTGTACTCAGTATAGGATGAAGTCTTTGGTATGTGTAAGGGAGATGGACGGGACGATATTGACGCGGAGATATAAAGGATCGGGAGAGGTGAAACAGAAAACAACAGGCGGACGCTGCTTCTACGCTGTTTTACGTCTACTAGGAAATTGCTAATTCACGAGTCAGCCGGCAGCAGCACACGGTTTTGGTATGTATGGTGGGCGCAGGCGGCAGATTCTTTTTTTTTTTTTTTCTTTTTATTATCCTTTCCTTTGTCCTGACTCCAGACTTCGATGTGCGGAAAAATAAATTTGCAAATATATTTTTTCTTTTTAATTAATTTTTCTGTATTTATGAATTTTAAACATAAAAATGTTTATTTTTATTTCAAATAAAATTAAACGATATAAGTAACAATGAGAAAAATAAAATAAAATAACATAAATATAAGAAAACTAGTTAAAGAATGTGTGAGAGAAACAAAGAGAAAGAAGAAGAAGAAATAGTTTTAGGAAGAAAGAGAGAAAAAAGGAAGTAGGGAAAGAAACTAGGGTGAAGGGAAAGCTCAAGTGATGTTCAATCCTACATCTCTTCTTTATTTATATTTAATGAACAATACATAATAAATGTAGTTATGTCATTTGGGTTATAGTTAAGCATAAGAAAGAGATAAACCAGTTTGAATGATAGAAATTGTAGGGTAACTTTAACACTCCCCCTCAAGCTAGTGCAAAAATATAAAAACACCCAACTTGGTGCATGAGTTGTGAAGAGAAGCCTTGTAATCAAAATCTTGGTAAAAATGTTTGTAAGTTGATTCTTTGAAGGAATGTAATGCATGATGATAACACCAACTTGTAGCTCTTCACGAGCGAAATGACGATCAATCTCAATGTGCTTAATTCGTTCATAGAAGATTAGATTAGTATCAATATGAATAGTTGCATGGTTGTCATAATCAAGCTACATGGGAGTATTGGAGGGAAACTCATGTTCGTTAACAAGGATTTGAGCCATAACTTCTCACTGACAACATGGGTCAAGACCTAGAATCCAACTTGTACTCTACACCGTGCAACAACTATTTGTTTCTTACCGCATCAAGTAACTAAATCGCCACCTAACATTTTATAGTAGCCAGAAGTAGTTTTTCTATCATCTAGAGGTCCGACCCAATCAATATTTGTAAACCCTCTGTATTAACATGCCATAATTTTTATACAATAATCATTCGCTTTCTTGAGATATTGAAAATTCTGTCCAAGATATGTCATTAAAAATACTTGAGGATGATGCATAAATTAACTAACTACATTCACTTCAAAAGAAATATCTGAAAAGTTATTGTGAGATAGATGATTTTACCAACCGTCCATTGATTCTTCCCCACTTCTACCTCATGGTCTTCCTCAGCACGTAGTTTAACATTTGGATCCATGAGAATAAAGAGGTTGACACCTAAGCATACTTGTTTCTTCTAATAAATCTAACACATTCTCGCTAAGATAGAAAAATGTTGTGCAATGAATTCAATCCTAAGTGTTGAATTTATGAAAAAAGTGAAATACTTCATTGACATCAATAACTTGTTGTAATCAGAGTACATGAACCTCTATTTATAATAGAGGAAGGTAGTAGAATCCAATTACAATAAACTACCTTTGTCCCAATTACACCCAAACTCTAACACTTAAAGATAAGTCCTAACATAATGAAATAACTCAATATAGATAAAAGACAAACATTACTAAAACTAAAACTCTTCTTTGACGTGACCATAAACTAAGATAATTTTGCTAGTCCTTCTTGATCTTCCAACTTATGTGATAAGGATATCATCTCATCGTAATCATTACGGGTCCTACTTCTTATGGGTTTGGGCTCATCTTGTGGGCCTTCCTTGGTCTTATGACCCATCTTATAATAATCTTAGATATATGGGTTTTCCTTGGTCATGTGAGTTTGAGCTTATCTTCCAACACTCTCCCTCAAGCTGGGGGTGAGAGAACAACATGAACTCTCAGCTTGCTGCAAATAATGTATAGAATATTTTTGTATAAAATGGCACATCTTCCAATACTCCCCCTCACGCTGTTGCGTCCTTTATTGAGGCCCTGTGGCATAATATAAGTGAGAGTAAAAATCACTCCTAGCCGGTAAGCCATTGCTCCATACTCCAGTTCTAATGCTGGATGTAGGGCACACTCCGTCTTCCATCGGAGGTGTGTCTATCGGCATTGATCTGAAGTGTCCACCAACGTGTCCCTCCACAGGACAATGACTCTCAAGTGGTAGGAGTCATAAAAGTCATTACAGGTGGGTGGGTGGGGGGGGGGGGGGGGGGGAACGTAGATGTAATAATAAGTTCATGCGTCATGGTTTCCCAACCATGATATATTTTGACGGGGTCAAATAAATGATGGTTTGAGGCCACCTCTTCTTCAATAATAATGTCCCCAAAGAGACATAATAGCAGCAACTGTATATAACACGACCATCTTCCAACACATATAACACGAACCAAATAATAAACTTTTTAAAAACCCAATGAAATAATCCGATATAAAAATTTCTTCTTTGATGCACAAACTTCATCTTTTGTACTCCCCCTTTCTTGAATATTTTGGTCACATAAACTTATCCACAACATAAGGAATAAAATACCTCTTTCTTGTACTTCTTCTACTCCTCCCCCTCAAGCTGGGAGGTAATGGCAGTGATCCCAGCTTGAACCAAATATCATAGATGTAGCAATAAGCCCAAATAACAAAGATATATAAATAAGCCCTCAAAACAGGGAGAAGTGAGATATTTTCCTGATATATCAACTCACAAAGTGACGCAAACAATTGGCATAAATTCGAATGTTTCAATACAACAGAATACCAACATGAGGGGGAGACTTAAATACTTTTAATCCAAGTATAATTTAACTTCATAAAATATAATTTTCAGAAGATAAATAATCTGATATATTTCGGTCTCTATCACGTGGCCGAGCTAAATATTGTTTCTTCTGTTTTTCCAGAATGACCATTGACTCTTCAAATATCAATATTTCCTTATAAAAAGATCATTCCAAGGATTGGTTGAATATGTAAGAAAATAGACTTAAGTATCTTTCTTTTGATATATAATTCTCAATATAAAGTTTCTTTCTTGATAGCATAAGATACCTCAGAATTTTAAGCTTTCTACTACAGCTCAAACCACTTTTTCAATCTGACATTTGCTGCTTCAAATATTGATTTCTCTTTGTAGATAACTCAGATAAAAAAATTGGTTGAATAGGTAAAAGAATAGACTTACATATATTTCTTTTTATATATATTTCTCCATATAAATTCTAGTTCTTGATAGAAAAAAATACCTCGGAATCTGAAGATTGTGCTGCTGCTCGAACCTTTTTGCCATATAACGTTCGCTAATTCAAATATCGATATCTCTCTGTAGATAACTCCGATTGGAATAAATAAGTTTTATATGGAAAGTAGACTCAAATATATTTCCATTAATATATATTTTGAAATATAAAAAACTATGTATAGAGGTAAAAAATGCAAAGAAATCTACGGGTGTAGGGACTGAAAAAATTAACTACAAAGCTAGACTTAGGGTTTAGGGTTTAGAGAAAATGATCACATTACCTCCGTGAGTTGACCAAGTCAACTCATAGAACTTACTTTGATACCATGTTGAATTTATGAAAAAGTAAAATACTTCATTAACATCAATAACTTGTTGTAATCAGAGTACATGAACCTCTATTTATAATAGAGGAAGGTAGTAGAGTCCAATTACAATAAAACTACCTTTGTCCCAATTACTCCCAAACTCTAACACTTAAAGATAAGTCCTAGCATAATTAAATAACTCAATATAGATAAAAGACAAACATAACTCAAACTAAAACTCTTCTTTGACGTAACCATAAGATAAGATACTTTTGTGAGTCCTTCCTGATCTTCCAACTTATGTGATAAGGATGTCAACTCATGGTAATCATTGTGGGTCCTACTTCTTATGGACTTGGGCCCATCTTGTGGGCCTTCCTTGGTCGTGTAGGCTTGAGCTTATCTTCCAACACTAAGAAAGTATTTCAATATCTCCATATCTTTTATTTGAAACACCTTGAGTTCTCCTTTGTTTGTTGAATTCCAATTTTATATCATTTACATAGACAAGCATAAGAACCACAATGTTGTTGATTTCTGGGGTCAGCGTATAAACACAAGAGAGAAGAGAAGAATTTTATCTCTTGGGATAGAGGAGAGAAGTGATAAGGGATTAACATCCTTTTTTATTTTTCATTATCAGATTGGATTAGGAATACTTATCCTTATCCATGATCTCCAATGTAATTATCCTTATTGGATTAGTTGTTGTACAAAGTGTATAAATACCAATCTCAAACTCAATGGAAAAGCATGGTTCAATTCATCTTCTCACATGGTATCAGAGAGGTTGTGTCTGCCATCCTCCGAAAAGAAAAAGAAATTATTGTCCTCTACCTCACCCCTGTAACCTCCTCTTTGGAAATTCCTCTCGATGCCACACACTCATCAACGCATACGTCGAGCTCCGACAGAGCCTCCAGGTGCTACCACTGACCACAGCTCAGTCACTGAAACTAGCTTCAGCCATCCTGTAACTGCCCTCATTGAATCTCCCTCTCTACAACTCTCAGGTCTTCACTGAACCTGTCGTACTCTAGCAGAGCCTCCAAAAACCGCCGCCGACAACAACTTAGCCACCGACACCCCACACTAGCAATCCCAACGAGCCTCCACTCCCAACTCCACCAAAGGAAGGGACCAGGTGACTCACAGAAGGTTGAAGACGACGTGCGTGCCATCTATGTGATTCTCACACATGCGAGGGAAGAAAAAAAGTCTCATAGTTCACAATTGCCTGCTCACTGTCTCCCAGTTTCAAATCATTGTCGACTTTACATAAATCAACCCAACCAGCCAAACCACTATGTCCACTACAAATGAAGCTCCAAAGGCTCCAGTGCACTCAATAGTGCTCAACACCAACGAGTTCCACCTTATTACCACCAATACTTCTGCACAAGCTCCATTCAAACTCACCTCCACAACTATCTCTCATGGAAGCTTTAGTTTAAAACTCTCTTCATCAGGTATGATCTCTTGGGTTACATTGATGGCTCAAAATCCTTACTCCAGAGACCCTCAGTGAAAATCTATTTCAAAATCCAGCATATAATATCTGGATCCGCCAAGATCAATTGATTCTCAATACCCTCGTTGACTCTCTGTCTCCAACCATTATCCCATTCATTGCTCGAGCCAACACTTCTAGAGAAGCATGGACTATTCTTGCAAATACATACGCCAAACCATCTCGTGGCCGCATCAAACAAATCAAGAATATTCTAGAAAATTCCACCAAAGGTACTATAAATATCATTGATTTTATTCAATACACTAAATCCTGTGCAGATGAGTTTGTCATACTCGGAGCACCAATGGATGAGGAAGATCTTACAAAAAAGGTCTTGGATAGACTGAGAGATAACTACAAAGAGCTTGTTCATGTCGTTCAAGCTCGAGACACACTCATTACCTTTGATGAACTTCAAGAGAAACTTATATTCTTTGAAATAATCATTCATGCAAACACAACACCTTATGTGAATCTTTCCATCACTGCAATCCAACAAATCGAGCAAATACCAGTATGCGCCCTCCAAAGTCCAACAACAATGGGTTCCCATCCTCTCAATAACATAGTCAAGTTCAATATGTTGAGGTAGTAATTATTTGTTATAGTTTCAACTTTTGATAAGAGATGTGAAGGTTTGAGCTTAATGTCAAAAGTTCACAATGGATAATACATAAACAAATTTAATTATTTCAAGCATATGATTTCTATTATGAATCGAAAATGCTTTCCCTGAACTCACTTCACAACTTGGCCCTTTACTCGGTCTAAGAGGGATCAACCAAGTTGTGAAGGATGGTTGGAAGAGGAGAGCACATGCTCATACTCTAGGGGGACTCAATATTAGCTAGATTGTAAGAGTTTAATTCAAGTTATTAAGTAGGAGTCTTATTTAAAGAAGGAAGTTCATGTATGGCTCAAGGAGGGAAATAATCTCCAACAAAGCTCACGTTAGTATTGGAAGGATCCAGAAGTAGTTTACTTGCTTTCCAACTTCAGGGTATTGTGAAACTCTTATTCCCGCATAGGTAGAAGTAGTACTTGTCCTCGAGCACTATTTAAGATGTAGCTCCATGAGCATGCAATTCTTACAATCAAATACAAAACCCCTTTATCTAGACCTTGTCCAATCCAAGGTATCTAGACCGACGATTTTAAAGGTCATTAGGTGGATTATCCCTAATCAAAGGGTTTTAACTTCCCTACAGTAAGTTCACCTCTTATGGTAAGCTTGTTTAGTCTCTCATCAAATTGTCTAGTCTTTTACTTTAGTAACTAATATACTTAATGTAGTCTTGTCTAACTTAGTTGAGTCTCATGTGGCAAGAGATCTCAATTAGTGAACCAAGCTACCTTAATTTCACAATACAAGTTCAAGCAAAAATTGCACCCCTTCTATATATCCATTAAAGTGGTAAGCAATTTAAGGTATGCAATTTCAATTAAATTCAAAGTGCAAACACAATTTGCAAACCCAATAAAATTTCAAATTATAAACCAATTTATAAATAACCTCAACGAAAATGTTCGTTTTGAAAATGGTTGTCTGAAATAATTTGTTGAATTGCAATCTTGACTTTAAAATCCAAGGGACAAATTCAGCATGAAGATCACCAAATATTTTTGAGGATTTCAAAGTAAGAGTTATTGGGGCTTGGGTTTCACCTAAACAACTCAATCACACAATAAATTTGAAATTCATGACTTAATAGGTATTTCCTGGTGATTTAAAATAATTATACAATTTAGAAACATCAATTCTAGTACAAACAAAAAGCTAAATCAACCAAAAATATGAAAATAAGAGTTCTATGTTGCTTAGTAAAAATCAATTCAGTCATCAAGCTTTTACATGGTTTTTGAAAGACTTGATGCATTGAGCTTGTAAATCCTCAAATCAACCTCCAAGGATGATTTCATTATTGTGGCAGCACTTAGGGAAACTGATGGATTGAGCTTGTGAGCCCCCCAAGTCAAGTCAACCTCAAAAGATGATTTCAAATTGAGGGAATGCTTTGGAAATGGGTGTGATTACTATAGCAATCTTCTCTAATGAAATGAGGTAGACAATCTACTTACAAATGAAATTCTAGCATTTGAAATTAGCATTATTAGGTTTTAACATAGACTTTATGCTCCTAGCAAAAATTGCCAAATAATTGATTAAATATCATGAAGAAATATTTAAGGATATTCTCCTTGAACTATTGATCACAAAGGTAGGTTATTTGCAAATTTTGGACACCGAACAAGCTCAAATCAATGTTTGGAAGTTAGCCTTTCGAGTATTGTCCAAGACCATTTAAATAGATGGAAACCATTCGAATGGTCTTCTGTAAAATGTGTTTTGCAGCCTTCTGGGCGTCCGAATGGTTAGGTGGATGATTTCTCATAGAGAGTTTTCTTTTTCCAGGTTGTTAGACTGCGTTTGGGCATTTGGACAATTTATTTTCTCTGTTTTCTTGATGGAGGCTCTCACATGTATCTTTTAATGCTTGAAGTCTCACCAAAGCCGCAAGACTACTGCACTTTAAAAAAAAGAAGAAAAAAGAAACTCTCAAGCAGCAGCCCACTGATTCCGCTAGGAAGATGACAACCGCCCACGAGTTTGATATAGCCGAATCGTTGCGTCAACACGAACAGGAGTTTTTCCTGTGGGCTCATTGCAGTCATGGATGAAATTGAAATGAATGCATCCTTCAGTATCCAATCCACCTCAGGCAAGTTGCCTGTGTAATGCCGAAACTGTAATACTCAGAACTGATCAACTGCTGTCGACCAAAAGCCATCACATTCAGCTACAAGACAAGGTCTCCTAGCAGCAAGGCCAATCTCTCTGCTGCTTCCAAATTTCTTCTCTTTTTTTCCCCATTGAAGACTACTGACGACACCGAGTATCGAAATACAGGGTAGGTGTTTTATACGGAATGCTATCCTTTAAATCTATTACATCAAGCAAAAACCCACCTATACCTTTAAAAGAAAAGACAAAAATCGAGGGGATACCCTTCACTCAAGCAACCCAAAGAGATAGAACTAAAAATTCCACACTTTTTACATTGAGATTAAGCACAGAACGTTTATAATAGTAAATGAGTATAAAAAGTGGGAGTAGCATAGGCGGTAAGAAGTTGACTTTTAGCAACTTCGAGATATGACTTAATATTTGCAAGACAAATGGCAGTGACTGAGGCTTCTTTCTATTTGTCTTGGACAGAGATATCCGTGGAGGTAGGCTGAGCTATTTTCCATTCTTGAAGAAACTTCTAAAATGAGCCAAATATTCATAGATATTTTCTCTTTGTTTAGTATTAAACATTATTTGGAGAATATCATATGACATGTGTAAGTTATCGAAGCTAGAGTACAACTTATCACGTGTCTCCCAAATTTGTTTAGCGGTATCAAGATGAATAACATTGTTGGAGACATATTCTTCCATGCTGTTGATGAGCCAACTAATAACCAAAATATCATTTTTTAACCACTTATTATAAGAAATATCTTCTTCATCAATAGGTGGTCCAAGTTTGGTGAGGTGACCAAGTAGGTCATTTGTTATAAGAAACTGGCGAATTGATGTGGACCAGCTCATGAAATTTGACACCCCTCGCAAGGGTATAGTATTAATTCTGAGTATATCACTATTGAATGTTTTCTTCAGCCATAATAGGCACTTCAATGTAAAAAAAAAAATTCTCCAACAAATAAAAAAAAAAAAAACTAAATAAAGTTCTTCAACCAACTCGATTAATGGAGATGCTTAGCATAGACGCTAAATAATCATATTTCTGAATCCAATGAATAAATAACCACTCATAATAGGCTCAATACCAATCTTTTTTATCAATAAATCTTGTTCCCACAAAATTATAACTTTTATGCACAAAATCTCAACATAAACTGGTTTTCAATCAAAAACATTTCCAAACCGACAGAACTCCCTTAGTAACTTCTTCTAATTTGAGATGCATAAATATCAATAATCTCATAAGGTGAAGACAACCATAAAATCATCCCTAAACCACCACCTAAATTCGAAAACCAGTAGCATGAATTAATAATAAGAATAATAAAAAAACTTATCTCATGAGCTTCAATCTTGCTTCACACAGAGCCTTCAATGAATAGTTTCGATCATAACTTCTTAAAACATTCATTTTGACGTGGGGATCCTAAATTTGATGCTTTGATACCATGTTAAATTTAGGACCCCTCTACTAAAATCTCAAGCAAGGTGAGAGAGGGAGAAAGAAAAAGAAAGAGAGAGAGAACTCTCGGGTAGAGAGGAGAGAAGAGAAAAAAAGAAAAAAAAAGTTTAGGCTAGAGAGGAAGTCTTCACGAGAGACAAGTGCAGAACTACTTCACTTTCTTATTATTAATTCGATTACAAGCACCTCTATTTATAGTAGAGGAAAGTAGTAGAGTCCAAGTATAATTAAACTACCATTCTCCTAATTACATCCAAACTATAACTCTTAAAGATAAGTCTATCATAATAAATTAACTCAACATAATTAGAAGACTAACATAACTCAAACTAAAACTCCTCTATGAGGATATGATCATATGATAAAGATGCCAGCTCGTGGCTATCATTGTGGGTCTGTTAAAGCCTCATAACCCAATGGTCATAGGGTTAAGTACCTATCCTTCTACTCCTAATAGGCCGGTCTTTTGGGTAGTATTAGCTTGGTACATAACAACCTGGTATCAGAGCAGGGTATCCCTGCGGAGAACAACGTTAATGAATTAAGGGAGTTGGTGCTCATAGGTCAAGCAGAAACTGACAGGAAATTACTCAAATCATGGAGCTATTTCCTAATATCGATCTTCAGATTGAGAGACTTTCTGGGATGATGGAAAATATGACGACTAGAAGGAACTCAATTTCAAAACAAAGAGGAGAGGACAACTCGCATAACAGAGGGGGAGATGAGTTTGATGGGCGCACTAGTTTTCTTGGCCAGCTTGGAAACTTCAACCAATGAGGAGGCACTGTACCCAGGTATACAAAATTTGATTTTCCTTCTTTTAATGGGTCAGAAGACCCTTTGATTTGGTTGCATAGTGCGAAAAAAAATTTATCCATCAAAGAACAACAGCGGATGATATGGTAAGCTTGGCCACTTTCCACTTACTTGGGGAAGGTCAACTTTGGTTTCATCAAGTTGAGTCAGATAGATTAGTGCTGGATTGGGTAGAGTTTAAAGAATTATGCACTATACAATTCGGTCCTCCAGCCCACAGCAATCCCTTGGGGGTTTGGTGTTGTTACGGCAAACGGGTCCAGTGGAACTTTATTAAAAAAATGTTCCAGGAAAAATTGGCAAGAGTTGGTCGGATGGTTCGTGTAGACCAGCAGGTCAATTTATTTAAAGCGGGCCTTAATGAGTCATTATGGCTAGAGGTGGAGCTATATGCATGTGTTGACTTAGCTCGAGTAACGAATCTAGCTCGCGCACTAGAACTTCGACAAAAATTTTAAAATAGGAGGCCAGCTTGGCAAGGGGACTGGAACACTTCCACTAACTGGAAACGGAGGCGCAATAATAATACTCCACTAACTCCTCAGGCAAGGTAGCAAGTCAAAAATTCTTCCAGTATTAACCTTACAACAGATACACGGCCCAACAACCCACCCGCCCAGTATATTAGAAAATTAACTAGTGGGGAGATGGCGGAGCGTAGAGCTAAAACTTATGTTACAATTGTAATAAAACATACAGGGCAGGCCATCAGTGTAAACAGTTGTTCTGGTTAGAGGTCGATGAATTTCCATAAGATATCACAGAACCACTACATATTGATACGACTGAGGAGGACCCACCAGAAATCTCTTTGCATGCCATTACTGGATAGAAATCTGACGAACGATGCAAGTCCACGCTAGAGTGATGGACCAGGACCTTGTCAGCTTGGTGGATACAGGAAGTACACATAATTTTCTTAGTTGGACCGCTGCCCAACACCTGCAACTCCGGATACTTCCACACTCGACAGCAACGGTTTTGGTAGCCAATGGAGAGAAAGTTCCAAGCTACAGCGTTAGCAAAAAATTTAAGTTCCCAATCGGTACGACTTTCTTTCATTCTAAATTTTTTGTCATCCCTCTAACTGGGTTCGATATGGTTTTGGGTATTAAATGGCTATAAACACTCGGCCTTATTTTATGGGATTTTATTGCTTTAACTATGAGTTTTGCAATATGCGGACAACAAGTATTATTACAGGGCAGTCATGTGGGCAAGCCCCATCATATTCATATGATTCACTCATAGGACAATCCGGACAAGAACATAGATAAGCTTTTGGATGAGTTCTTAGACTTGTTCCAAGAGCCCTCGGGGCTGCCTCCCTTTAGGCATTGTGACCATCGGATATGTTTAAAACAGGGATCTGAAGTGGTGGTTGTTCGACCTTATTGGTACCCACATCTCTAGAAAAATGAAATTGAACGTCAGTGCCAAATAATGCTACAGCAAGGCCTTATTCGCAGTAGTCGTTCCCCATTCTCATAACCAGTCCTTCTCGTAAAAAAACATGGTGGTACATGGCGTTTCTATGTTGATTATCGGGAATTAAATACCCAAATGGTGAAAGAAAAGTTCCCTATTCCGGTGGTGGAGGAGATGTTAGATGAATTGCACGGGTCTCATATATTCACCAAATTGGACTTGCGATCGGGATATCATCAGGTTTGTATGTACCCATACGACATCAAAAAAAGGGCCTTTCGCACTCATCATGGCCACTTTGAATTCGTGGTCATGCCATTTGGGTTATCAAACGCACCATCCACATTCTAGGCATTAATGAATGAGCTATTCCGCAACTATCTTTGTAAATTTTCACTCGTTTTCTTTTATGACATACTCATTTACAGCCCATCTAGACCTCAACATTAGAGCATTTACGATTAGTATTTGAACTGTTACATGCCCATCAATTATATATAAAGATTGCAACATCACATGTGGCCTATCTCGGCCATATTATTTCACATGATGGAGTCACAGTGGATTCAGATAAAATTCAGGCTATTGTAGATTGGCCGCAACCGATGAATACCTCGGATTTGCGTGGGTTCTTGGGATTGACAAATTATTACAGAAAATTTATCAGAAACTATGGACCGATTGTTGCACCATTGACGACCCTCCTCAAGAAAAATTCCTTTACTTGGAATGAGCAGGCTCCTCAGTCTTTTTCTGATCTCAAATCAGCTCTTGCATCCGCACCTGTTCTGCAACTTCCCAATTTTGAGGAGTTATTTGAGGTCGAGTGTGACGCCTCAGGTGGGGGCATTGGGGCTATTCTACAACAACAATTGCACCCTATTGCATATTTCAACCACCAGCTGGCAATACGACATCACAAATTGCCTGCATATGAAGATGAGTTAATAGGGTTGGCCAAAGTTGTACAGCATTGACGCCCGTATTTATGGGGTCGTGCATTTCTTATTCGGACCGATCATTACAGCCTCAAAAATTTGCTGGAACAACGCCTCACAACTTCTCCTCAATAACACTGGATAAGTAAATTGTTGAGATTCGACTTCACAGTGGAATACCGTGCTAGTAGGTTAAACAAGGCGGCCGATGCCTTATCCCGACATTTGGAGACCCTGCCACATCTCTATTCTATCAGCCAGTCTTTTTTTTATCTTGTTAGACTTGGTGACGAAGGAACATGGCGGCAATCCAGTTCTTCTTGATTTGCTAAAAAAATCACAGAGGGGGCCATGGACTCAAGATGGACCATTCAGGATTCTCTTATTTATTATCGTTTGCACTTATATATCCTACACAATTCAGATTTGGTTTTTTGCCATCATTTCAGCATACCATGATAGTACTCATGAAGGTATCCAGAAAACCTTGCATCGCAATCGAGTGGATTTTTATTGGAAGGGTATGAAGACCTCTATTGCAGCATATGTATCATCTTGTCAGGTTTGTCAACGTAACAAGGCCGATATTTCTATGGACTTCGTCAAAGGTCTTCCACTATCTTCCAACTCATGTGATATGGATACCAGCTCGTGGTTATCTTTGTGGGTCTTACTTGATCTCCAAATCTATCAACTCATTCCTGCTTGTGCTTCACATCTTCCAACTCATGACAGCTTATGTGATGACTCATCACATTTTTCAGTGTCTCAAAAAAAATGTGGACACTTGAATTCAGAAAGTGAATATGTGGATGAACCCTCTTTAGAAGGAAAAGAGGAAGAAGAAGTTTCACCAGTTAGGAGCAAGAGGAGGTGGAGTACCTAAATTAAAAGATAGTGTAGACTAGTCTTGGTTGTTTTGAACTAGGTTCCTCATTAAATATAATGTTGAAGTCACCTCTTTGTTTCACAATGTAACTCATTATGATGTAATTGGAACTCTACTTTAAAGCTATTGACACATCTATGGCATTATGAAAATAAAGATAATGCCCAAAGAAGTTGAACAAAGAGGATGAATAACATAATGAAATAGAGCTAAAGCTTTGAAGGTTTTATAAAAAAAATTAAATAAAGTTAAGAAAACAACCTGATAAGGAATTTGAGATAATGGCTAGCAAATGAGATACAACTCCGAATTTGAAACCACATATTCTTATTTGATGATTATGGAAGAAGAACAAAATGGTCAAGGAGCTAGAGAGTATGGGCAAAAGAAGTGATGTATATGAGAGATGGGTAAATCACCCAAAATTGAAGTAGTTAAAAATGATGCACTAGTGCCAAAAGTGCGAAAGGTGAACAAGAATGAGAGAAAAGTTGAGAGTGAATCTAAAGTTGATGAAGTGAAATTGAGAATTCTCAGCAAAAAAAAGAAAAAAAATGAAGTGATTGGAAACTGATAAAATGAGAAAGAAAGCAAAAAATGTTGTTACAATGTGGGACCCACCATGGTGCACAAGCTGGTGGGAGCCACCATGAGGACATGGGATACCAAGAAGAGTCTTCACCCAAGCTAACACGAGTTAAGAAGATAAGAAGCACAAGTTAAAATGAGTTAGAAGACTTGGAGATCAAGTAGGACCCACAAAGATACCACAAGCTAGTAATCTTATCAATATGAGCTGGAAGATCATGTGGGACCCACAAGGATAAGGCCACGAGCTGGCCTTCTCCCTTATATTAACTTTATTGAATAAGAGTTCTAGTTCAACTCATATTAGATTTCTAGTAGATTGTGTTAATTGTATAAGGACTTTATCACTTCCTCTACTATAAATAGAGGTGTTATAATTCGGAATTAATCAAGTTATACATCTCCTTCCTGAATAAATCTCTCTCTCTTTGCTTAGCGCACATCTCTCTTTTCTTTTTGTCTTCTCTCTACCTGAGAGCTCTTCTTCCCTTTTCTTCTTTTTGTTTCTCCTTTCTCTTGCTTAGAATATTGGAAAAGGGATCCTAAATTCAACATGGTATTAGATAATTAAATTTAGGATCCCTCGTCAAAAGGAATGCTCTAAAGAAGTTATGATCAACACCACTCAAAGAAGACTCATTTATGAAGAAAGATCACAAACTATGAGATAAGTGCTTAATATTTTTTTACTTGATGTTACTGGTTTCAAAATATAGAAGATGATTTAAAGATGAGTATGTGACTGCTTTTCATCTTATGATATTTTAGATATGCATGTCTCTCCATCTAGAAGAAGCTATCAAAATAGTTTTGTCGGTTAGGAAATTATGTTAACCGATACCAGTCCATGATCAGATTGTTAGAAAATTTTTTTCGTGGGAACAAGATTCCCCTGATATAGAAGACTGTTATTGAGACTCTTATGAGTGGTATTAGAGAAAAAAAATCAGAATAATAATTTAGCATCAATGCTAAAGTTATCCATACATTGAGTTGTTTCAAGAATACTACTTGGTGTAATTATTAGAAAAAAAAAATTAAAGAAGATAATGGCTAAAGAGAATATCAATATCAAAGTGATATACTTAGAATTGCCACTATACCCTTACGTGCGGCATCAAATTTTATGAGTTGGTCCACATTGGTTCGGAAGTTTCTTATAACAGAAGACCTACTTGGTCACCTCACCACCCGAGGACCACCTATTGATGAAGATGATATTTTTTATAACAAATGGTTGAAAATGATACTTTGGTGATTTATTGGTTAATCAACAGTATGGAAGAACATGTCTCCAACAGTCTCATTCATCTCCACACTGCTAATCAAATTTTGGAGACACGCCAAACTGTACTCTTGCCCGGATACTCTACATAGACCATATGATATTCTCCAAAGGATGTTGAATACTAAATAAGGAGAAAATATCCATGAGTACTTGGCCTGCTTTAGAGGCTTTCTTCAAGAGTGGAAGTTAGCTCAGCCTTCAACCACAGATATTTCTATCCAATTCAAGCGAAAGGAAACTTTAATTACTGCTATTTTCCTTGCAAATAATAAACCCCATCTTGAGATTTCCAAGAGTCAACTCTTGAGTACTTCTACTGTCCCCAAGTTTGATGATCTCTATGCAACACTACTCCGTATTCCAAACACTTCTTCCTCCACTACTGAAGTATCATCCGCTATGTATTTAGATCATAGAGGAACATCATTTGACCGCAGCCGAGGCCAAGGCAAAGGTAATAGAGGAGGCCGAGGAAGAGGTGGAAGGACTGGTGTTGGCAGAGCAAATGGGAAAGAATGTACCCATTGTAAGAAATGTGGCCACACTATAGATCAATGTCATTACAAGGATTACTAGGCATGCAGTTACTATGGAAAATATGGTCATTTTAAAGAAATATGTTATAAATCCAATGGACACTTAGAATTAACAAAGGCTAATCAAGCCTTTGTAAGTGATACAAAAGAAAAACAACCCACAAAATCAGCAGCACAAAAATTTTTTACTGATGAAGAGTGTTGGAAGATAGGGCCCAAGCCCACACGACCAAGGAAGGCCCACATATCCAAGTGTATTAGAAGATGGGCCCAAGCCCATAAGACCAAGGAAGACCCATGCAACCAAGAGATATAGAAGACAAGTTCAAGGACCACAGATCAATGAGAAGACTCATAGGCCCATATACAAGATGGTAGGATGGAAAATAAAGGGTCATCTCATAGAGATGGCATTGATGTAATTAAGTTAAAAGTTCCAGGGTTTAAACCCTAAGTTCAGGGGTATTATAGTAATATAGTAGTTTCATAAATCTATAAATAGAGCTTCAGGGGGAGGGTTAAAAATAAATTCCATAACCCTTCTTCCTCCAATTTTCTCCCAATGGAAGTCTCTCCTTTTTTCTCCATGAGCTAAATTCATGGAGTCCTGAAAATCAACATGGTATCAGAGCTTTGATGATCAGGACTCTGGCTATGGTTTTTCAGGTTACTCTCTCCTTTGATTTTTTCCATAGTTGCTTAATATTAGTTTTTAGACTTGTTGCTCATTTTCACCTATATATTTTTTTACTTCTTCCAATTACCAGTATGTTACATCAAAATTTCTATTTTTAATTTGCCTGGTTCATCTTTTTCTCCTGGAGGGGTGATTCCATGATCTCTCTACTTGCCAATGTTCGGGCATTGAAATTTTGTGGTGGTGAGCAGTGTTGGAGAATTGAAAAAAAAAAAAAAAAAGGTTAACATGGTGTGATATTGTTAGCCGAAGAGGGGAACTATTGAAACCGTGGGCCCAACACCCGCCTCATTCGTTTTCGAGTAGAGTCGGAGTCTGACTCTGGCTTCGACTCCACCACTCATCTCCAAAGCTGTTGAGGACTCAATAGCACACCGAATCACCCAAAGGAGGCGGCAATGACTCACTGAGTTAATTACTTTTAAATTTCATATTTTATATTGTTTTAAGTATATTTTTTTCCTTAATTATGTAATGATCCAGGTCGTAGGGGCATAATTGTTAATTTATGCCCTAAAACTCTAATGACGTCAAACCCTATTTAGAGGGTAGAGAAATAGAAAAAAGACAAGCATTGAATTAGGTTAAACAAGGTTTGGAGTTCTCCTTGACGAGCTCTAGGGTTTGGGAGGTCTCCTTGACGAGCTCCAGATATAGTTCTCTCTTGAATTTGGGTTTATTCTTTCTCTTTTGAATTCTGGTTTACATTGATCTTACCGAAGCCAAGGGGAAGGGATTGAATTACTGTTTCTGAGTTCAATTAGAGGTTTTAGCCTCTACTATGTTCACAGCAGCAAGAGGGAGTTTGTCCCCTTCATTCCGAGCAACAAATTGGGGCTCCTCAATCTCCAAACCGAGCAACAACATCTAAAAGAGGTACCTTTAGCCTCTAATCAAGCAAAGCAGGATTAGGAACTCCTAATCCCTCCTTTGTGAACAAAAACACCCTTTCAAGAGGGTCCCTACCCTCTTAGTCGTGAGCAGCAAAGGGTTGAACCTCTTCCTGGCCGATAACAGCAATGGGATCTCATCCCTTAACCGAGAAGGTCAAGAAAAGGAAACTCCTTTTCAATCTTACTGAGAATAGCTAAGAAAAGGAAGCTCCTTTTCATCCTTACCGAGAGAAACAACTCTATTACAGTGCTGGATTCATGAATCCCATACCAAGTTACTCAATCCATGGCTAGGGACCATAAGAACTTTGTATCAGAGTAGGGTAACACGGGGGAGCCTAGCAATGGTGAGTTAAAAGAGCTGATGATCAGAGGGCAACAGGCACAGGAAGAAAAAAAAGTAGAGAATAAAAGAAAGTTTGCCATAATCTTGGAGAAGTTGGAAAAAATTCCAAATATTAATCTCCAGATTTATAGACTTTCTAGAATGATGGGAAATATTACAGTTGGAAGAAATTCAACCCAGAGCAAAGAGAAGAGGACAACTCGTTCAACAGAGGGGAAGTCCAGTTTACAGGGCGCACTGCCTTTCCTGGCCAAACGAGAAATTTCAACCAAGAAGGAGGCACTGTACCAAGGTATACAAAACTTGACTTCCCTACTTTTAATGGGTCAGATGACCCCTTGATTTGGTTACATAGGTGAAAAAACGTTTTTACCCATCAGAGAACATTAGAAATTGATAAGGTGGGACTGGCCACCTTCAACATGCTCGATGAAGCACAACTCTGGTTTCATCAAGTAGAGTTGGATAGATTGGTGCTGGATTGGGAAGAGTTCAAGGAATTATGCACTATCCGGTTCGGTCCTCTAGCCCACAGTAACCCCTTGGGGGATTTGGTGTTGTTACAACAAACTAGCACAGTGGAACTATATCAAAAATAGTTCCAAGAAAAATTAGCACGAGCTAGTAGGATGGTTCGAGTAGACCAGTAGGTGAATTTATTTATGGTAGGCCTTACTGAGGTATTAAGGTTAGAGGTGGAGCTCCACGCACCTACTGACTTAGCTCGAGCAATGAATCTAGCTCGCGCACTGGAACTTCAATGAAAAGTTCAAAACAAGAGACCAGCTTGGCAAGGGGACCAAAACACTTCAAATAGCTAGCAAGGGAGGTGCAACACTAATCCTTAGTTAGCTTCTCCAGTAGAGCAACAAGTTAGACATCATCCCAGTATTACTCCTACAGCAGATACACGGCCCAACAACCTGGCGGCCCAGTTTATTCAAAAATTAACTAGTGGGGAGATGGTTGAGCACTGGGCAAAGAACTTGTGTTACAATTGTGATGAAACATACAGGGCAAGCCATCAGTGTAAAAGGTTGTTCTGGTCAGAGGTCAATGAAATCACAGAACCACTATAGCTTGATGATCCTATTGAGGAGAATCCACCGGAAATCTCTCTGCATGCCAATACAGGACAAAAATCCCCCAAAACTATGCAAGTCCGCACTCGAGTGATGGACCAAGACCTTGTCAGCCTGGTGGATTCAGGAAGTACACATAATTTTCTCAATTGGACCGCTGCTCAACACCTTCAACTACAGATACTTCCACACTCAACAGCAACAGTTTCGGTTGCCAATGGAGAAAAAGTTCCTAGCTATAGCATCAATAAAAAAGTAAAATTCTCAATCGATACGACTATCTTTCATTTAGATTGTTTGTCATACCTCTAGCTGGGTGGTTCAATATGGTATTGGGTATTAAATGTCTGTAAACACAAGGGCCTATTTTATGGGATTTTACTACTTTAACTATGAGTTTTGAAACGAGTGGACAACAAGTATTATTATAGGGCAGTCACGGGGACAAGCCACATCACATTCATATGATTCATTCACAGGACAATCCAAACAACAATATAGAACATCTCCTGAATGAATTCTCGGACTTATTCCAAGAGCCCTTCGGGCTGCCTCCCTTGAAGCACTGTGACCATCGGATATGTTTAAAACAGGGATCAGAAGTGGAGGTCGTTCAACCTTATCGGTACCCACATCTCTAGAAAGATGAGATTGAAAGACAGTGCCAAGCAATGCTATAGCAAGGCCTTATTCGCAGCAGTCATACACCATTTTTGTCACCAGTTCTCCTCGTTAAAAAACATGATGGTACATGGCGATTTTGTGTCGATTATTGGGATTTGAATGCCCAAACTATGAAAAATAAGTTCCTATTCCTGTGGTGGAGGAGATTTTAGATGAATTATACGGGTCTTATATATTCACCAAATTGGACTTGCGCTCCGAATATCATCAAGTTTGTATGCATCCAGACGACATCGAGAAAACTGCTTTTCGCACTCATCATGGCCACTTTGAATTTTTGGTCATGCCATTTGGGTTATCCAATGCCCCATCCACATTCCAAGCGTTATTGAACGAGGTATTCCACAACTATCTTGGCAAATTTTTACTTGTTTTCTTTGATGACATACTCATTTACAGCCAGTCTGGACATCAGCATTTAGAACATTTAAGATTGGTATTTGAACTATTACGTGCCCATCAATTATATATAAATAAATCGAAATGCACATATACGACATCACATGTGGCCTATCTCGGCCATATTATTTCCCGTGATGGGGTCACAGTTGATTCCGAAAAAATTAAGGCTATTGTCAATTGGCAACAACCTATGAATACCTCTACTTTGAGAGGGTTTTTGGGATTGGCAGGCTATTACAAAAAGTTTATCAGGAACTATGGACCGATAGCAGCACCATTGACAAATTGCCTCAAGAAAAATTCCTTTATTTGGAATGATCAGGCCACACAGTCCTTCTTCGATCTCAAATTAGCTCTTGCATCCGCACCAGTTCTACAACTTCCCAATTTTGAAGAGTTATTTGGAAGTATGCCCTTGATCTACTAGAGGAGACAGGAATGATGGGATGCAAACCAGGAGACACTCCTATGGACTCAAATACAAAATTATGTGGAGGCACTGGAGAAGATCTAGATATTGAGAAATATCAAATACTAGAGGGAAGACATATTAACCTGTTTGTAACAAGGCCGGATATATCATATGCAGTAAGTGTGGTAAGTCAATACATGCACAAGCCACAACTTATTCATTGGTAAGCACTTGAAAGGATACTACGATATATGAAAGGAGCTCCAAAAAGAGGGCTTCTCTATAAAAACCACGGTCACTTCAACATCGAAGGATTCTCATATGCAAACTGGGTCGAATCCCCGGATGACAGAAAATCTACTTCGGGATTTTGTACGATGGTTGGAGGGAATTTGGTTACATGGAAAACCAAGAAGCAAAATGTAGTAGCACCGTCTAGTGCAAAAGCAAAATATAGAACCATGGCACACACTATTAGTGAACTCCTATGGATAAGATCTCTTCTCACTGAATTGGGATTCTACAAAGAAGCTCTGTTGGATCTATATTGTGATAATCAAGCAGCAATACACATTACATCAAATCCAGCCTTCCATGAAAAAACAAAGCATATTGAAGTGGACTACCATTTTATATGAGAAAAGTTCCAAGCAGGCTTTTTATCTCTAAGACATATATCATCACAAAGTCAAGTTGCAGATATTCTCACCAAACCGGTCAGTCACAAGATTATGTCTACCATTTGTCGCAAGTTGGATATTTATGATGTTTTCTCACCCCCAGCTTGAGGGGGAGTGTTACAATGTGCGACCCACCATGGTGCGCGAGCTGTGGGACCCACCATGAGGACTTGGGAAACCAAGAAGAGTCCTCTCCCAAGCTAGCATGAGTTAAGATGATAAGAAGCACAAGCTGAAATGAGTTAGAAGACTTGAAGATCAAGTGGGACCCACAAAGATAAGGCCACGAGCTGGCCTCCTCCCTTATATTCACATTATTGAAGAAGAGTTCTAGTTCAACTCATATTAGAATTCTAGTAGATTGTGTTATCTTATCATGATTGACTTCTCTTAGAGAGTTAGAGTTGGAATGTAATTAGGAGATTTAAATTTTAATTGTATAAGGAATGTATCACTTCCTCTACTATAAATAGAGGTGTTGTAATTCGGAATTAATCAAGTTACACATCTCCTTCTTGAGTAAATCTCTCTCTCTTTGTTTGTCGCACATCTCTCTTTTCTACTCTCTACCCAAGAGTTCTTCTTCCCTTTTTGTTTCTTTTTGTTTCTCCTTTCTCTTGCTCAAAATATTGGAAAAGGGATCCTAAATTCAACAAATGCATAAGTGGCAATAAGGAGGAGAAAATGCTAATAAGGAAGGTTATGCCTCCTAAAAAAGGAGAATGAAGAAGAGAGAAACCTTAGAAGGATGAAAATTATACTCTAGGAAGCCACCTAGTAGACCTAGGAGAGGGAGGTGCTATTACTAGCTCAGATATAGAAAAATAGCTAAATTTCTAGGCGTAACAAATTGATTTGGTTATCTTTTGATGCCATAAATGTATAAAAAAAGAGACAAATGTAAGGTCTCAAGTTCCCCCAAAAGAGGGTTATGCTTTGGTTATAATATTATTTGAGACTAATTATGAATCATTCCTTGCTTGGACTTATAGGGGTGTAATAGAAAAATGGTGAGTACATGTACACAACAAAATGTACACGGCATAAAAAGGGAAAGTAAAATAAATTAATTAGTTCAAGTAAACCTGAGGGGAAGTAGGGGGGGTTGGGGGGTGTGGTGTTGGGTTTAAATCCTTTTTGTTCAAACACATCCACATTATCAAGATTTTAATTACGACTCCATTCTCAGGGATCTCTTGCCAAGGAATTAAAACGTCAATTATGTATAGCGAAACTACCTCTATAACTTAAAACACTCTGATTCTATTATAGCATCTTCCCAAACAACTAGAGAGTGATCAACGAAAATTCTATTGTTAAAGAGCAGGTATAGAAGAGTCTTGCATGAATCTCATAGCAAGAAATCTCACAAAACTAGAATTAATATGGCAGAGTCTTTTAGGAGTCTCATTGGAGGATTGGACGAAGTCTCATAAAAGAGTCTTAGTTAAAGGTGTTTTAGCTATATTAGTCTTCTACTTATGTTCAGTTATTCAATTGTTCTAGGACTTGTCATTTAATGTTCAACTTTGGGTGTAACTGGGATAAGGGTAGCTCAATTGTAATTGGATTCCACTTGTTTCCTCTATTATAAATAGAGGCTCATTGTTCCCAAATTATAACAAGTTAGTGAAGTGTTTATCTTTTTTTCCATCACAAAAATATTTTTGGAAATCGGAGTTTTCTAAAAAGAGAAATCAATATTTGAAGCCGCAAAGGTCAGACTACAAGAGAAATTCGACTAGCAGTCTAAAGCTTCAAATTTCAAGGCGATTTATGCCATCAAGAATGAGAGTTTATATGAATTATTATATATCCAAATAAATATATATAATTCTATTTTCTTACCTATAAAAAAAATTCTTATTCTTATTTTTTTAGATGGAGATATCAATATTGAAAGAGTCAATGTTCATGCTGGCCAAAGAAGAAAGAGAACTCAGTTTGGCCAAATTATAAAGTCCAAAATCTATCAGATTATTTCTCTAAAAAGAAGAATATTTTATGAAGAATTGTTATACTTGAATGAAAGGTATCCAATTCTTTTATTCTTCACCCAATAGGTGATTTGTGTTTGAGCTACCCATAAAAAGACAGTAGTTTCTTTGTTGTGCCCTAAAGTTGGATTATTTTTTCGCATTTAAAAGTGTGAGGAGTGTGTTTCAAACTATGACAATTTTGACTAGTCTATGGAGCTTTAACATAAATCTAGGAGTGGTTTTCTTCTCCGATATTGTGTTTTGTCCATGTTGAGCCTCTTTGTCCTTTTTATCCCCAGCTTGAGGGGGAAAATAAGAAGAAGAAGTACAAGAAAGAGGTATGTTTTTGCCTCTTGTTGTGGTAATTGTTATGTGACAAAAATATTCAAGAAATGGGAAGAACAAAAGATGAAGTTTTTGTATCTATGAAGAATTTTTTTCAGTAAAAAAAATAAAAATTGAAGACCAAGAATCTTTTCCATTGCAAGATGAAGTTATAAACTCTAATTTCAAGGAGATTATTGAAGAGCAGGTATGGATGAGTCTTACATGAATCTCACAACATCTCACAAAGCTAGCATTAATATAGTGGAGTCTTATAGAAGTCCCACTAAAGGACGTCTCACAAAAGAGTCTCAGTTAAAAGTGTTTTACTTATATTATTCTTCTATTTATGATCAGTTATTCAATTGTGCTAAGACTTATTTTTTAGTGTTTAACTTTGGGTGTAACTGTGATAAGGTAGCTTAATCATAATTGGATTTTAATTGTTTTCTCTATCATAAATAGAGGCTTATTGTACCCAAATTATTATAAGTTAGCGAAGTATTTCTCTTTTCAAGAAATTCAAAAATTACAAACACTTAGAAAACAATTAAGTATTTCTAACAATGTAAGATATTAAGAGCAAAGGTTTCAAAACACTTAGAGTAAGGGTTTCTTTCTTTAAAAATAAGCTAACAATAGCCACTTAATAGGTCTGTAGAAATTTTTTACAATAATGTAAGATTTCACAAGTTTCCTATGTGAAACTACCAATCTATTTAGCAACACTTATAAAAACAATTTGAACATATGTTGATTCTTTCCAAAACGTTTTTATAATCATGACGAAAAAATCAATCAAAATATGCAATCAATGCTTTAAAAAAAAAGAAAGATATTGAGAATGAATGTAAAAATAAATCTCAAATACTTAACTTGCTTGGAGAATAAAACTTCCAGTCAAAGACTTTGATTCTTCAATTTTCAAAATTGAGTACATGAAGACCTCTAAGTATGGCAAGAAGGCTTAGAAATTTCATGGTTGAGTTGTTGTGAAGGCTAAAATATACTTGGGTATTTATAGGCTCAAGAATCAATTTGGAAAAATAGTTCTTTACTTATTTTTAGGCTAATTTCTAGCTCGCGTCAAGATTCAAAGAAAAATATTCTGAAAATATATAAAAATACTTAAAATATTATACTCGAGTTGTTTGTCATTTTAGCTGATCACTTAGACATTTGAAGGTGTATAGCTAATGATATTGCCTCTGGAATAGCTTAGAATTCCATTTAACATTAGAGTTAGAGTCATTCGCTCTAGGGTTGAATCTTGTTTGCTCCAAAGGTTCTTTTGAAGGTTGAATCCTCTAAGTATCTTGTATTCCATGTCTTCTATGTCGTAAAGGGTTGACTCCAAGGGTCAATTCCTTCTTGTTTAGCAGCTTTAGTATGAGTCAAATCCTTTTGATGTAGTCTGTTAAAGATCAATATGGAAGAGTCTTACATGACTCTCACATCAAGAAGTCTCACAAAACAATAATGCAAATGGTTGAGTCTTACAAGATTCTCATGGAAGGAAGTCTTGTAGAAGAGTCTTAGTTTAAAGTGTTTGAGTTTGTTACTCTATTTTTATTCAGTTATTTAATTACTTTAGGATTTATCTTTAAGTGTTTGACTTTGGGTGTAACTGGGACTTGGGTAGTTTATTTTTAATTTGAATCTACTTGCTCTCTCTATTATAAATAGAGGCTCATTGCACTTAATTATAATAAAATCAATGAATTATTTTTCTTATCCAGAAATTCAACCTGGTATCAAAGCAAGCTCTATGAGTTGACTTGGTCAGCCTATAGAGATAATGTGATCCTTTTCTTATCTGTCATCTCTATTAGTTTAGGTTTGTGTTCTTCTCTTTCTTCCTCATTGATGTTTTCCAGTCCTAGCACTCGTTTTCTCTTAACATTTATACCTCTATAATACAATTTTTTATACAAAAATTACATCTTTAATGGAAAGAATTTTGAGTCTATTTTCCAACACAAAAAAAATGTTATCTGTCAAAGTTTTCTACAAAGAAAAATCTACATCTAAAGTAGTAAGGTCAGACAATAGGAAAGGTTCCAGTGATAACAAAATTCTTCATGTTTCAAGGAATTTTTTGTCAGTAAGAATGAGATTCTATGTAAATAATTGCTTCTATAAAGAAATTTTTTTGAGTCTAGTTTCTTTAAAAAGAAGCCATTTGTAATTTTGAATTTTATTTTTGGAGATATCTTTATTTGAAGTAGCAAAGGTCAATTATGTCAAAAATCACTCATTTTTCCTATTTTTTCTCCTATTATTTGTCCATGTATTGAATGAATTGAGTATAATTTTTTCATAAAGTCCTAGTTTTGGTCAGACTAAAGCACTCCATGTTAGCATCTATTAATTTGGTTTTTAGGGAAGATCTCATCAGGCAATTTGGCCTAGTGTTGGCTTGTTTGCCTGCATTGGTTGTGAATCTTCCACATTGTCATCTCCAAAACTTATGCTCCTCCTCAGAAATTTCCTTGAGGTTATACTTAATCCAACTTGTTTGTTATTTTTAAATTTCTACCATTACCATCTCCCCTACATTTTTCAAAAAAATAGGTCACACTCATTATTGATTTGATAAGCAAGTTCTTAATATTTTCTTTAGAGACCTAGTTTAAAGTAGGGAGTTGCATCATTGCCTCCTTCTATCTAAAATTTCTAGATTTGTTTGGAAGTATGAATGTTACATAGTCACCTCCCTCTAGTCAAAGTATGATTGCTGCTATCATTATTTTTCTATAGTTCATCATCTTTTATTTTTTACCACTTCAAAGCAATGCCTAGACCAAGAGGTGATTTTTTTTTAGCTACTTTTGCATGCCTAAAATTAGGCCTTTTTTTTGTCTTATGACATAGAGTGGAGTTTTTTCATACTATGACTATTTTGATTAGTGAATGGAATTTTCTTATATAACTAAGAGAGATTTTCTTCTCCCATATTTGTTTTGTTGAAGTTAGCTCCTATGTCATTTGTCATACCCAGCTTGAGGGTGAGAATAGAAGGAGAAGTATGAACTATGAGGTTGGTGATATAATCTACTGTGAAGAATTCCATGTGTGGTGGTTATCAAATCTCATATGACTAGAATATCTACGACAGAGGGAGTACAATATGAAGAATTTTTTTCTTGAAGACCAAGAATCTTTTTAAATATAAGTTGAAGTCATAAACTTCATTTTGAGGGGGAGTGTTGAAGAATAGACATGCAAGAATCTTGGATGACTCTCACAACAAGAAGTCTCACAGAGCAACAATTCATATAGTGGAATATTACAAGAGTCTAACTGAAGGAAGTTTCGCAGAAGAATTTCAGTTTAAAGGTGTTTTAGTTATATTCATCTTCTATTCTTGTTCAATTACTTGATTACTCTATGTCATATCTTTCAATTTTTTGACTTTGGGTGTAACTAGGACTTGAGTAGTTTATTTATAAATGGATGTTAAGTTGTGGAACTTAATCAATGTCGTACACTGAGTCGGTATGCTCTTGTATTGCGGTTGACCTAGTTTTCTCTTTCTATTTGGGGCACTGCTTTTAGGTTTTATCATCGAAGAAGGATCTTGAGTTGTGGCCGGAGAGAGGTTAGGGAAAAACACTTGTGGATGTGTGCGATTTCTCTTATAAACTATTTTTTCTTCATAGAGGATTATTACAAATGCGGGAGACAAGACGTAGTATCACCTTGAGGCGAACGTATATAAATCTTGTTGTGTGTTTGTGCTTGCTTTTTTCCTCTTCCACTATTATTGCTCTTGCTAGTTTGGAATTAGGACGTCTAATTCCTAACAACCGATTCTACTTGTTCTTCGTTGTACTCAGTTATAATTGTTGAAGAAGCTTCAATGGCACATCTTGTAGTTAAAAGATAAAGTAGCATACATTGTAACTACTAAGTGTTTTACATTATTTTTCATCTTTACCATGTATTAGGGTTTCCACCATTAAATATAGATAAGACATATTGGAGAGGGAGGCTCATACTCGAGCTCTCCTTGTTTCAACCCTAGCTCGTCCCCTTTTGCCTTCTCATTCTCTAACCTTTTCGCTTTTCTTTCCTCCTTCTTCCTACCTCTTCTCCACCTCAACTCCAAATCTTCCAAGCATGAACCTTTTGAATCTAACATGGTATCAAAGTAGGGATTCTATGGCTTTGTTAAGCTGCTCTAAAATTACGTAAAAGAACATGAAAGGAGGACATGTTCAATCCAAGTTGAAGCAGTTGTGTGTTGAAACAAATTGGGAAAAATCTTGTAATTCAATCAGGTTGTTAAAAATGTACTCCTTTTATATATTTTTTATTCTCAAATACATCAATGTAATGGCTCTTGTTGATCTTCCAAGTCAAGTGTTGAAATTACTAAAAAAAAATGGTTTTTGATATATATCTATATATATATATATAAGAGGATTGAAAGTGAGTTTTTTTTTGTTTGGTGGTTATTTGGCTTAAAAACTCAAGTTGTTGATGCCATAAGTTCACCTTTTAAAATTTGAAAACTCCTCTTTAAATTCTAAGCACAAGTTGGTATAATTTGAAGGAGTTTCATCTTCTCAAAGTCACTAAACCTTAAGTTAAAGTTTGAAGCAATTGGCTAAATAAGTAGTTTGATTCCAAGTGTTTAAACCCCAATTAAAATCCTAAAATTTTATTGGGCATCAAGGGCATCATTGAGTGAAATTTTTTCTTTGGCCATTTAGTTTTCTCTTCTATAGCTCATATATGACATTCATATGCTTGATTTTTTAGTGTTGGAATTCAGTCCTCAAATTGATTTCAGCACTCATGTTTTTCCCTAGTTGATTCCTACTTCTCAAGTTGTGGTATTCTTATTCCTCTTGAGAAATTGAAAAGATTTTATGTGTGGCTGGTCTAATGGCTGAAAGTTCACAAAAGGTTCGGTCTTCCTAGGCTCGATTGTTTGAAATCCTAGTTTTGTCATCAAGGATTTGAGCCATAACATTTCACTTACTGCATGAGTCATAAGCCTATATTTTGCTTTGGCAATTGACATAGCCACATTATTCTATTTTTTACTTCTCCAAGTGACTAAATTTCCTCCACTATTATACAATAATCGGAAGTTGATTTCCTGTCATCGAGAGAACTAGCCCAATTAGCATATACAAAACCATCGATATTAATATATGCATGGCATTTATATAATAAACCTTGACCAGGATTTTTTTTTTTTTTGGATACCAAACTACTCTTTCCAGCTCTATCCAAGGAGACTTTCAAGGTTGATACATAAATTGACTTGTGACACTCACTGAATAAGATATGGCAGGTCTTGTGGCTATGAGATAAATTAATTTTTCAACCAAATGTTGGAACCATCCAACATCAATTGGATCCCCAGATCCAACACACAATTAACTATTTGGTTTCAATGTTGTATCAATGGGCTTACAGCCAGGCATTCTACTTTCATTTAATAGATCGAGAACATATTTCCTCTAAGACACCTAGCCTTCCTGATTTTTTTAACACCTCCAAAAAATACACTTGATAGCCTAGGGGTGAAACTTGTTTTGGAGAAGATTCAAGTTATAAACATACAAAACACACCCAAATACTTGAGGAGGTAGTGGGAAAGCAGACGAATCATGACATAGCTTGAAGAATGTGTACTCTCATGTAATACACAAGAAGACATGTGATATAATAAAAAAATAAATTGTGAGAGCTGGATATGACCAATAAAACTGAGGGACATTCATGGGTAATATAAGTGTCAGTACAACTTCAACAAGATGCATGTTTTTTCTTTCTGAGACACCATTCTATTATAGTGTATACACACAGGAGGACTGATAGGTGATGCTTTTTTTGCTGGCATAAATTCTAATATTAAGAGGAAAAATATTCTTTTCCATTATAAGACCTAAATATCTGAATTTTTTTTTGAAATTGTGTCTCAACTATAGCACAAAAAGATTTAACGATAGTAAATAATTCATATCTATCTTGGATCAAATATGACTAAGTACCCCATGTATGATCATCCAAAAAATTACAAAGCACTTAGATGTGAAATATTTGGGACACTTAATACGTCCCCACACATCTAAATGAATTAAAGAAAAGGGACTAGACAATATATTGTTTTGCCTAGTCTAAAAAATAGCATAGTGAGGCTTCCCAAGCTCACAGAACTCTCAAGATAACCGATAAATGGATTTTAAAGAGGGAACTTATAATTTCAAACTTGATAAAGAAGGATAGCCCAACTTATTGTGCCATGATATGGCTTCTTTGTTAGTTGTTGTTGTAGGTGTTAGTATTGCTCAATCTATAAAGTAGAGACCTCCTCTCTCATAGCTTCCACCAATCACATGTTTCGTTTCGATATCATAAAAAACACAATGAGAAGGGAAAAAGGTAACAAAAGCAATTAAGCCTTTAGTTAACTGGCTAACAGACATAAGGCTAAGCATGAATTGAAGCACAAATAAGACATTGGAAAGTGAGAGAGAGGGAGATAAAATAGACGTACCAATACCCTGAACTTTAGTTTGGGCCCCATCCGCAATGGATATAAACTTATTCTTAGTACAAGGGATCAAGGAAGACATGTTAACTATTTTACCGGTAAGATGTTCAGAGGCACCATTGTCAATGATCTAGAATAAAGAACTTGAATAGGAGAACATAGTAATATTGGTAGTTGTAGTTGTAGTGACACTTGGAGAGGAGCCATCAGGTTCTTAAATTTATGGAATAAATCATAATCTTCTTTTTGAAGAACTATCTTCCCTTTAGGATGATCAACGAGGACACCTTGTTGGGTTGTTGTGGTAGTAGTTAAGGGTTGATTACCCCTGAAGAACTTCATTTTACCATGTCAATTCCTGCACTTGTCAATCAAATGGTTGTTTAGACCACATAATGCATACTTTCTATTCCGACCAAAGTTTGGGAAATTAGAAGTGGATTCACCAACATCTCCTCCTCTCCCTTTAGCATATGATTTTCCACCATTTCCTCTTCCACAGTTTTTGCTCCCTTTTCCTTAGGAGAACATTGATGAATTTTCTACTTGTTCTTTGTTGGGTTGAGGATACCTTAACTAGAATCCTAAGCATGATAGCATATACATCATTAAAAGTTCTAGTTGTAGAGCGCTAAGTACTTGTGACTTTGCAACATCCAAGTAAAGATTTAGATTTTTAAAGCATATGACTGAGACCAAATTTTCTCTTTGTTTTTCTTGAGTTAAGATAGCAGTTGAATAAGGTTGAGCAACCTTCCATCCTGTAGCAAACCTCCAATTCTGGCAAAGTATTCATGATAGTTTTCTTTATGTTTTGTCATGTACATCTCCTGAATTATGTCATAAATATTATGGAAAGTCTCAGGAGTAGAATATAATTCAAGACATGTGTCTCAAATTTCCTTAGCTATTTCCAAATGAACAACATTATTTGTAAATTGCCCTTCCATGCTATTTATTAGCCAATTGATAACTAAGGTTTCTTCCCTCAACTACTTGTGATAGGAAGGGTCATCGACATGCATAGGTGGTTGGTTTATATGTCCAAAAATGTAGGTAATAATAAAAAAATATTGGACCGATTGAGATCAAGACAAGTAATTACTCATACCCTTGAGAGAAATTGTAGTGATTCTCAAGGGATCATGTCTGCCGAAATCAGCATTTTTTGAGGAAGAAGAAGAATTACTTGATGTTTCTGCTATGCTAGATCAATTACAAAAACTTTATTTTATAATTAATTTAAAGGACTAGCAAGGAAAACACACAATTTCAAAACTAGAATCAACACAAATTCACAAAGTATGACTGATAGATGAAGGAAAACTCTATGAAAAATATGAGTTCATTTATGAACTAAAACACACAAAATTCAAATTTGGACTTGACGTGACTCAATTCCAGCAATTAAGGATTGATTCAATGCTGAAATTTTTAAAATTAACGCATGAAAAACACAACTTTAAGGTGGGATTGAAGGCTCACTTAAACAAACAACTTCCTTCAACAATTAACTTCAAACCCTACTTTAGGGTTTCATTGATTTGAAAACTAAATTTAGCATTCAACAATGAAGATTTAATCTAACATTAAGGAGTTTTTGAAATTGAAAGCCCGAACCTTTGGTATCAAATTCATGGCTAAAAATCGAAATATAAGAACATACAAAAAAAATCAGAATTCAGCCATATATGACTATGAAGGATCTTGATTTTCTCCAATTCACGCAAACTAAAAATTAAAATATAATTGAGATGTTTAGGACCTAGTTTTTGATGAATTAAAATAAATAACAATGATTAGTAAACCACTTATCTTAATCAGAACCTTTCTAGAATTTGAAAAATCCAACACCTTGCTTCCCTCAATGGCTGGAAAAAAACTTCTCTTTTGCACGCTTTTAACACTATTGGAGCAGTTTTATTTGAACACTAGAATTTCTCCTTTGAAACCAAGTTGGATTTTAGGGTTCCATGCTTAGAAAAACTAGGGTTTAGGTGAAGAAGAAGAAAGAAAGAAAGAGAAAGAAGAGAAGAGAGTCTAGGAAGAAGAGGCTAGTGCACGTGAGGCAAGAGTAAAGAGAAAAAAAGTTTAGGGCACGAATTTGAGTGCTTTGCCCCTTAGATTCCTATTTATAGTTTTATGGTAGAAACTTTAGTACATGAATAACAGAAAAAATAACTTGAAATCTCCCATATTACAACTTATGCCACTCATTCATTTAATTACAATAGATGTCACTTATACTACTTCAACAAAACACAACATGAACCCAAAGAGAATAGTACTTCATGTCATAGATGTAAAATTTATAACTCAAACTGAGCAAATGAGGCTTCAAATAAAAGACGAATGAGGCAAAAAAGAAGTGAATGCATACCTTTGTCGTTTTATGTGTTGACCTCAAAATCCCCACCCAAGTGGTTTTGATGATAACAAACTCTAACTAATCACATGCATTGAAGAAATTGCTTAAATCAATCCTAAAATAAAAGAAGAGGCATTAGTAGCATCAATATTTGTAAAAGAGGTTGTTAAAAAAAAACTAACATGGTAGGAAAAAGAGGGAAAAAGAGGGAAAAAGATAGTTCAAACAAAGGAAATGTTCAAATAGAGTGCACCCACATAGAATGTTGTTGAAGAAAATTTATTCGAACATGTTAAGCTGTGGACCCTAATTAACTCGTACGTTGAGTTGGTACGCGGATCAACCTTTGCAGTAAGGTCGTCGTGGGGGTTGGAAGGGAGGAGGGAAGCCCCCCTCCCGGGGTGTGGTTGTGGAGCCCCTGCCCGGTCCACGATATATTAACTATTGTTTCATTAAGGGCAGTTTGGAAATTTCACTCTTGTAAAGCGGTTGCCCTAGTTTTTTCTTTATAATTGAGGGAGTACCGCTATTAGGATTTTATCATTTATCATCACTGAGAAGGAGCTGGAGTTACAGCCCGAGAGAGATTAGAGAAAATACCTGTAAGTGTGTGCGATTTCTCTTGTAAACTATTTCATCGTTAAAGTGGATTACTGCAATAGCAACAGACATGATGTAGTCTTACCTTGAGGCAAACCTATATAAATCTTGTTGTGTATTATCGTGTTTGCTTTTCTTTCTTCCGTGATTATTATTATTGCTCTCATTAGTTTGGAATTAGGGCGTCTAATTTATAACAGAACAAAGATGGTGTTTCAAAGGCTATGAGTAGAAAATATTTTGGAAAGAAGGCCCTTCAAGCAAGGGCATTGGTCGAGTGGAGTGAAGCAACAAAAAGCTTCCATATAATAATGTCATTTGAATAAGATCAATATTCAGACAAAGCATCAAATAATAAACTTCCCAAAGAAATAGATTTTTTGAACATAAGCATTGTTGAAATATTGTGAAGTAGTAGAGAACCCCAAGTGGAAATGAAATGTTCAAACAAACTCAATATTTGACTGGAGGCACACAAATACAAGAGGTAGATCTTAAAGGGCTACTTGACCAAGTCAGAAATTCGAGAAGATCCTATGTCCAGAAGAAATGTCACAACAACAATCAAACATGTTCAAATAGAAGCATCCTCCAACGTCACAAGGAAAGATTACAAGTATCGATTTAGCCTGCATAGACCATCATTATATGTAAGTGACCTACCAAATTGATCAAAACCTCAAATAAAATTTTTAAATATTTATTTGATTTTTTCATCAATATTTTGGCAATTTTTTTTACAAAAAAATTTCAAATGCACTTTCGAAACCTAACAACTCTATTTTAAAACGTTAGAGATAGTCTTTATAAATCGATTTTGTCTTTTATTGTAGTATGTAATAATATTCATGTTCATATTGAGGCTTTCAAATTACCTTGGAAGTGGATGATCAAGAACCCATTCTCCCAAACTCTCAAATCAGCTAAGTACACTAATCTTTGAAATCTAAGCCTATATTTAGTGTTTTGCTACTGAATTCGTGTACATTTTTTGAAGTCAATTTGCAACATATCATGTCAAATCAAAATTTATGAATACCTCCTAAATTTAGTTGGTCATTGCATATACTTAGCACAAGAAACTATTTACTTTGAAATCATTGTGTGTGTACATATGCATTACTTTAAAAGTAACTATTTTTTAACAATTTAAAGTTTGAAGCTTGTTTGTGATATTTTTCTGCATTCAAAGTACACTAGAAAGGCTGCTTTCTTTAAATCGGGCATGATATTTCACACAAGAGCATTTTACTATGAAATTTGGGGATTTGAATTGAGCTACATTCATTTATTGGAAGGGCACATAGGAGGGGGCGTATACTCATTTTATGCTTGTATTATGAAATTGGATTATTGAGAGACTTTGTAAAAGTTGAATTGTAAGCAAGTAATCCTTGCAAGCATTTGGTTAAGTCTTGTTAAGGCAAGGCCTTTCTTCATCTCGATTTACTAAGAAAGCCTTTGTGACTGAGGTTGAAATGTTGAAATTCCTAAGGGGATCTAAGTTGGGGACACTAGTTAGCCACTTATAAGTCCTTTTGTTGATATAAGTTGAAGAACTTAGTTGATCATTAAAAAATCCCTTTATGGGTTAGACTAGAGATCTTAATTGGCCCTTAAAAATCTCTTTGGGTCTAGCTGGAGAGCTTGGTTGGCTGTTAAAAAAATCTCTTTGTGGGTCTAGGCTGAAATGCCTAATTTGTTGTTGTAAAAAATCTTCAGTATGGGTTTAGGCTAGAGAACTTGGTATTAAGGGTGAATTTTGTGAATTAGTTGTTGTGGTCAATTAAATGTGTATAAGTCCTTGTATGAGTAACATTGGAATTTGACCCTCATGGCTTCTTGATGTAGAATGTTGTTTGACCTTTCAATTTCAAGGTGCAAACACCTTGGAACTAGATATTGTAACTTGAGTTTAGGTTATGAACTACTATAAAATCTTTATGTATTATTTGAATTTTTTACTACATTTGCATGGGCCCTTTGTTTAAAATACAATATTAGAAAATAGAATTCACCACAAGTGAGAAAAACATCACCCAATCAAAAGAAGTTTAAAACATGGGAAGAAAAATGACAAACATATTCATCCGCCTCCTTCTAAGTTTATACCTCATGGACCTAACAGAACGAAATAGAGAAGGTAGAGGTTTGGTGTTCTTTTGGGGGAAAAATCAAGATGTCAATCTATCTCCTCCTTCTTTTTCGTTGCATGAAACTTCTTGAGAAGTTTGAAATAAAACAACATAGTAAAGGGTAATGGGAAGGCATGAATACATACTTGTGAAGTTAAAGTGAAATGAAATACAAAGGCTGAAGTAGTACGTTTGCTAGAAATAAAAAGCCCTTCCATCTCCTCTCTCTGGTTTGGGATGAGAGAGAAGGAGAATACATACTAGGTGGAGGTTTGATATTGGGTGGGGATTTTAATAGCCATTTACATCTCATTGATCTTGTTCATCCTAAAAGTGAGATGAATTTTTTTTAGAAGAGAAAACCCTTTTGAGAGGGAATTCACATGGATGAAAAGGGCAAAGGACACATTCTCTTACCTTTCCTCTCTTTCCATTTTTAGTGTGTATTAGACGTGATTCCATATGAAGTGCCAAGTGCCAGTTGCTTATTCATTGTTATCACCTAAACAAGTATTTTCTATTTATATCAGCTCTGAGCATCAATGGAGTTGTGAGAGTAGTCATTAAAATTCTAACAAAAAACTGGTCATAGATAACTTGTGTAATTTTTAGAACTTCTAAGTATTTTTTATTGGAATAACTATTGCATGTACACTTGAGTTTTTTTTACTATTTCATGTGTTAAGTTTTGGATATTATGGTGGACATCTTTTTTATGGTTTTTGTTGATGATTTTACTGTAATGAATTTGAAGATCATTTGACATTTTTTTTTTGGTGAAGTGTAAGTTATAAAAGTTTGATTTTAAAATTATATAAAATGGATGTGAGTCTCTTAGGTAAAATGCAAATGATAACAATGGCTTAAATTTGATTTCTCAAGCTAAGATGTATACCACTTAATGAAGATGTACTTAAATAATCAAGATCTTATTAATATATACTAGGGATTTAAACTATTGTGATGAAATTATTGTATGAACTTCATGAAAATTAAGGGTCTATTTGGAACCCCCAGAAAAGAAAAGAAAAAAAAAAGAATTTGACCATTATTATTCCAAAAAATAGTTAGTAAAAGTGCGATAATAATCAAATTCTCTTTTTCACTAATTATTTTTGGGAATAATAATGGTCACATTTTTATTTTATTTTCTTTTCCATGGGGTTTCAAACAGACCCTAAGTGGTTGCTTTGAAATCTTAGAGGTTCAAGATTTATAATTTTTTTTTGCTTATGATCAAATGTCTTCTCATAATGTAGGGTCCTAATTCTAATGGGGGAGATTTGAATTGTGCTACTACTTGGACTTTAGAAAAGCCTAGTCATGGTCGATGTACATATTTTAAAATTTATGTGAGACATTTGAGTTGTAGTTGAGAAATAGAAGTAATGGTAGAAAAGTGATTTATCTAATTCTTCTTTGAGATTATTTATTTTCCTATTTTCTTGCCATGTTTAGAAGGAAAAGAATATTAATGACATTTTCTTTAGCAAATATTGATTATCCATTAGACTTTAAAAAAAAACTGATACTTTAATGAGTCAAAACTGTCATCCTTGAACATGATATATAGGCCTTTTTATATAAGTTAAGAGAAATTCAAAAAATAAAATAAAATAAAATGTGAAGAGCATTTGTTCCAAATGGATACCATTAACTTATTTACTCCAATAAAAATGACATGGCTTCTAAAGCATCAAAGAAATGAAGAGGTGCAAGTGCATCTAAGTTGGGCATTTGGTGTTGTAGTTGGAGCTTTAGTAGCTAATTGTAATTTGATGTGCTCTATCAACTAAATATGTAGTTTGTCTTGAAGTTGGGGCATTTTTGTTTTATAACACTTATTTGATTAATGACATAACTTTGTAAGAAAATAAGAAATCCCATTGAGATTTTTGTAAAGTTTTCATGTACCTTAGTAATTTTGTACATATTTTTATGATTATTTGATATTTTAATAATTTCACTAGTAAGATATTATTCCATCTATTTATTTACTTATTTAATTTAGATAAACAAATGAAATAAACAAAAACTTAATGCCCTCCGAGCTATTAGGACAAAACAACAGGTAAAAATACAAGAAATGGTTAAACATAACATAAATGGAATATTCATTATCCACTTTATTTGTAACTCATTTATGACCCTATTTGGTACAAATCTAGCCTGCTTGAATTCTACATAATAGTACAAATTGATTCTAAGTGTTTGTTTTGATAGAACTTCGGTGGAAGAGTGGGACAAAATGAAAATCTATTAATTATTAAAAAGCTATTTTTTGTCTATTTTTATGACTAACTCTATTATGTTGTTCTCAATTTATGCAAAATAAATTTTTTATGATAAACAATCTTATTTTATACACTGTATATTTTTTTTCTTTCAAAACTCGCATAATTCACGCATATGTGAAGAAATATTCGTGTTTAAACAACATTGATTAAACAAGCGAAGTAACTTGAATATTTGATGTGAACCTAGCTCAGAGTCAACATCGATATTTTAATGATTTCGCTAGTAAGATATTATACCATCTATTTATTTACTTATTTAATTTAGATAAACAAATGAAATAAACAAAAAATTTAATGCCCTCCGAGCTATTAGGACAAAACAACAGGTAAAAATACAAGAAATGGTTAAACATAACATAAATGGAATATTCTTTATCCACTTTATTTGTAACTTATTTATGACCCTATTTGGTACAAATCTAGTCTGCTTGAGTTCTACATAATGGTACAAATTGATTCTAAGTGTTTGTTTCGATAGAACTTCGGTGGAAGAGTGGAACAAAATGAAAATCTATTAATTATTAAAATGCTATTTTTTGTCTATTTTTATGATTAACTCTATTATGTTGTTCTCAATTTATGCAAAATAAGTTTTTTATGATAAACAATCTTATTTTATACACCGTATATTTTTTTTCTTCAAATCTCGCACAATTCACACATATGTGAAGAAATATTTATGTTTAAACAACATCAATTAAACAAGCGAAGTAACTTGAATATTTGATGTGAACCTAGCTCAGAGTCAACACCGATATTTTAATAATTTCGCTAGTAAGATATTATACCATCTGTTTATTTACTTATTTACTTTAGATAAATAAATGAAATAAACAAAAAATTTAATGCCCTCCGAGCTATTAGAACAAAAAAACAGGTAAAAATACAAGAAATGGTTAAACATAACATAAATGGAATATTCATTGTCCACTTTATTTGTAACTCATTTATGACCCTATTTGGTACAAATCTAGTCTGCTTGAATTCTACATAATGGTACAAATTGATTCTAAGTGTTTGTTTCGATAGAACATCGGTGGAAGAGTGGGACAAAATGAAAATCTATTAATTATTAAAATGCTATTTTTTGTCTATTTTTATGACTAACTCTATTATGTTGTTCTCAATTTATGCAAAATAAGTTTTTTATGATAACCAGTCTTATTTTATACACTGTATATTTTTTTTTCTTCAAAACTCGCACAATTCACACATATGTGAAGAAATATTCATGTTTAAACAACATCGATTAAACAAGCGAAGTAACTTGAATATTTGATGTGAACCTAGCTCAGAGTCAACATCGACCGGCTTACACACTCTTTTCTGTCCAAATAGAGGTTTGAATTCAAATTTGACCCATTAGAAAAATAAATCTAAATAAAATTCTACATAGAGGAATCCGACTTGATTTCAACCCTAGTAAAAATGTTGGATTCAACAACACAAATATACAATCTTGATCTTAATGGACATATCTTGAGCTAATTTAAGGCCAAAAGTCAAACCCATGAAGCTTGAGGATGTTTCCGTGTCTATGAGTATGATATTTCAATGAAAAGAAACTACCTTTTGGTAAAAGTTTACATCTAACATGTTTTGCAACTACCTCGTTACATCAACTGGTTAGAACAATCCGAACCGTTGATTCCTCCTGGAAAATTTGAAATGTAGTTGGCATAAGGGGGGGAGGGGCACGGTGAATGATATATCTTTTGGTGGTTCCTAGTTTGCTGATGATCTGCGCCACGGTTTTGAATATACTTGCGGTGGTGGGTGGAGGGAACTGGGAAATGAAATAACCCGAGGTGGGTGCACATGAGGCGCACGTTAGAGTAAATCGTGTTCCTTTTATTTATGTCTGGTGAATGGTCGTCTCTCGTCTTCTTGCCACCGAAGACAGACGGAGAAGAAGAAGAAGAAGAAGAAGAAACGAGGTTTCAGACTTAAATTTGGAGAGAAAAGGATATTATCGGAAATATCTTGAGGTATTTATTGCGATGTTCATAAGCTTTTAAATCTGAAAATGGTCTCTCTGGCATCAGGTAGTACTAATCTCAGTCTCCTTTCGATTTTTTGTGATTCTCCTTTCCTATCGATTCTGTTTCAGATCATTCGAAGAGTCTGAATGGTTGAGGGTGTTGAAGATTAGGAACGCCTATGATAAGGTCTTCTTGATTGACGGCGGAATGTATTTAAAGTTTCTGACAGGGAATTTGATTTGCAGCGACTCCTGAGGCGTTGATTCTGGCTGAGTTGGGGGTTTATTGATTATTTTTTTATCTGCTGGTTCCAAATTTTTGGGTTCAGGTGTGAGGATTATGGTGTTTAAATCAATTGAAGCTTTCTTAGAAACTTGGACGTTTTTTGGTCTTTAATCTTGCAAGGAAGTAGGGTTTTTCTTTTCATCGGATATAGCTCCCTCTTGCGGAACTTTGAGGCTTGAATTTTGGGTTTGGAAGGTTATCTCTGGAGTGAATTACATTTTGTGATACAGACTTTCGCATTGTTACTTGGTATTCCAAGTTTGAGCGACAAGTCCAGCAAAAAGTAGGGGTTTGAAGATTACTGGTTTTAGTTCTCTGAGTTTTACGGGCTTTTAGTTTTGGAATGGAAACTAGGATTTATATAATGGTCGATTAACAATGGTGCGGCTTCTCGGACTAACTCGTGGACTGTCAGACGAGCCGCCTAGGGAAATAACTCGGACTGCGCCTGCCAGTGTGACTGGCGGCAATGGATGGCTCATTCGCTTCTTTGACTCAGCTTTTTTCTGTGAGTGGATTGCCGTGAGCTACCTCTATAAACATGACCACCCTGGCGTTCGTGATTATCTCTGCAACCGAATGTACACTCTCCCTTTGTCTGGTATTGAGAGTTATCTCTTTCAAATATGTTATATGATGGTCCACAAACCTAGCCCCTCCTTGGACAAGTTTGTCATTGACATGTGTTCCAAATCTCTTCAAATAGCGATTAAGGTCCAGTGGTTCTTAATGGCAGAGCTTGAGGACTCGGACGATAATGAGGGTATCAGTAGAATTCAAGAGAAGTGTCAAATTGCGGCTACTCTTATGGGCGAGTGGCCTCCACTCATCATGCCCCAAAATCCCCCGCCAAGTCCTAGTAGTAAGAACCCTATGATCAATAAGATACTCTCATCGAAGCAAAGGTTACTCTCGTTTACCTCCTCCCCACCGACCCAAAGGTCGGTTTCCTTCAGTCCCTCATCTGGCAGTAATATGCTGAACGATGAAAGTTCTAAGCTCACTCCTGAGGAGAATAAGATCTTCAAGAAATTCATGCCAGGGGCTAAAGTCCGTGATGCACTTCTCTTTAGGAGATCCATGGATAAGACTGATGAGGAGTCTGACAAAGATGGGTTCTTCCGAGGGATTCTTAGAGATAGTCGGGATGATGAAGAATCTGACAAGGATGGGTTCTTTCGTAGGTTTCTTAGAGACAGCAAGGACGATGATGAATCTGACAAGGATGGGTTCTTTCGAAGGTTTCTTAAAGACAACAAGGTTGATGATGAGGAGCTGACTGCAAGTTCAGAGGGTTTTTTCAAGAGATTGTTTCGTGACAACAAGAATGATACAGATGACAAGGTAGGTCATCGAGCAGGGGAAGAGGAAGAGAAGGAAGGCTTCTTCCGGCGACTTTTCAAAGAGAAACATGAAGAGAAGAAAGATGTACATGATAGAATGGATGATGATGACAAGGGGAATGGGACTTATGAGGAGGAGGAACCCTCGGATTTTTTATCATTTAGAAGGTTATTTAGGGTGCATCCTGAAGATGCTAAAATTGCCAGCACATATGAAAATGGTGGCTCTGCTGCTGTACTTGAAAGCAGTCCTGGAACGGAAAATTTCTTCCGCAGACTATTCCGTGATCGTGACCGTTCTGTGGAAGATTCACAGTTGCTTGGCTCTAAGAAACAAAAAGAGGTCTGTGTTTATATGTGTGCTTTACATACTAAGCAATTATGTTTTCTGGAATTGCATTATGCCTAGGCATGCCTACATGTGTATTTTGTTGCTTTGTCATCATTCTCATCATCAGGCCTTGTTATGACTATGTCTACTATGTCGGTTTCTGCTACATGAGTATTTTTCCGCTACACTTATCTATAATATGCCAGATCTGTTCATCAAGTCTTTAGTGTGGTCTGAATATTGGTACATGAATTTGCTTGCCTACTTGATTCAGAGCTCATTTAATTTAATGAATGATTTTTGAGAGTGGCTAAGGTTCCTAATTGTTTACATGTCAAACAAGTAGTTTTTGGGTGCTCATTTTAGAGAAATAGAGATTGTCTTTTCCTTGTTTGTAAATACTGAAGCAAGTTAAGATTAGATATTTTGTATGAAGAACTAGTAACTACACAGGAACTGGTACAACAAGTTGTCTTTCCTTGTTTTGATTCTCACTACGGTGGTCTCTATGAATTTGACTCATTAGGAGATAGCAACGTTTTCCTCACTTTATGTTTCTGTATGGACTTGGAAAATTCGATGGCTTTTTAAAAATAAAAGATATAAAACTATGAGGCAAGGTGCCTTTTTGTCCATTTCATATTGATTTTTATTTTTATTGTACTTTTAAGAGATAATATATTAACCAGTAACACCCTTATAATCATCATGTCTTCTCCTTTTCCCTATAGTATTCTTGTTTTTCCTGAATATACGAAATTGAAAGTTTTTTTGCCACCTTCTTTTGACATATTGCACATAAAGCTGCTTTCAACATCATTATGGTCCTTTTTTCTCAGAAAAGGAATTTTGTTCCTTAGAATGGCCTGAATGTTCTCATTCAATTCATTCCTTCCTGTATTATTTAATGCCATTATTTATGACAGAAACGTCCAGGATCACCAAGGCAACAAAGTGACAAGTCAGTCTCAAAGCCTCCATTGCCCCACAGTGTCACATCTCAGATTAGGAAAGGGACATATAATGTTTCATTAGATTTTGTTCATTCTTTATGCGAGACATCATATGGCTTGGTAGATATATTTCCTGTTGAAGATCGCAAAGCTGCCCTTCGTGAGGTATGTCACCACATTTGGAACCTTCAACTGAAATCCTGTTTCACTAAATATTTGCGTAAATGCCATGGGGACCTGCTAACTTTGTGATTTCTAATTCTTCTAGTCTCTTGCGGAGATCAATTCTCATTTGGCCACTGCTCAAGATGGTGGAGGTACTGTCTGTTGATTTGAATTGTTTGATGTTTAAGTACTCTTATGCTGCTCTATCTCACCTTTGTAGTGCGGAAGTTCTGTATATTTGATTTAATACTCTAATTGGGGACTTTGAATTATGTGAAAATTTTATTTTTTTAAAACTATTTTCCTATCCGAAAGGAAATCACTTATTATTTGCATTTCTATGTCCTATTTGTTAGGGTTTGGGACAAACTATAACTGATTAACATCCAATGTCAGTATTGTTGCTAGATACAAAAATGTGTTTTATTGACAAAAAAAGAAAATGTGTATAAATTCAAAAAAGTGAATATCTATTCAATCTTATCACTTAAATGTGAAAGCTATTGAATTCTAATGCTTGCCTCTGTACTTCTAATTTGCTACACTTTAATGTATATATTTGAAGTTGGATCCAAAAGACAGCATATGAGAATCTTCTTTTGAATGCTGACTGTCAAGTGATCCATTATAAGGAAGAGAAGATAAGAGCATTGAGATGATCTGTCGCTTATGCCAAGTACCTGCTGTTTTCTTTTTCTTTACCCAATTGCCCACTGTACTCTTTTTTTTTTTTTACTCAACCACCTAATTACCCGCCTTTCTTTTTTTTCTTATGCATTTCCCAACCTCACTAGGGATGTTATTCATCCTTTCTTCATGTGTGCTGAAAGCTTCTTTCACTGTAATTTTTCTGATTCTATGATATTTGTGATTTTCATGTTGTTGGTTGTCAATAATCCTAACTCTTTTCTGTAATCCTTGTTTAGTATTCCATCAATTTTTCCTCCCAAAATTTTCGTACAATATTATAAAGGTGTGTGCTTGCTTGGTTCTGATATTAATCGATAAATGTTTTGTGAATCACTTATACATCAATGAGTATTATACTCTGCATTTCAATGGAAGTTTTTATTTATTATTTATTTATTTTCCAGTTCTTGCTCTTAGTTTGTGAAGGTTAAACATGTTTTGCTAGTGCAAAATAAAAAGCTTAGTATATTATGAGAGTTTGCTGTTAAAAAGAGTCTTCACCATTGCAAAACAACTTTTAAAAAATGTCTTTGAGATTTTTTCAAGGTCTCCGTGGAGAGTCTTTTGGCCATAAAAGTTGCAGCTTCGGTTGGTAATGCCATTGACAGTTTTAATCCCAGGTTGTGTGAATTTTATCTATCTGGTACCATTGTTGTATTGCTTTGCCGAACAAGTATTTAAATTTACATTGTATTTGTGAAGAAATAAAAACATAAGAGGTACTAGATGAAGATGAGAAGATTGAGAGAAAGGAAATAGATCCCTCTGGCGGTAGACCTCCCTATTTATAACTATTAGAGTGAGTTGTTGTACATTTTGGATTAGTTAGATAATTGGACATGTAACTTTAACTTGATGTTTCTTGTTCATGATCTAACTTACTTTAGCTTCTAACTCAAATGCTATTTTCCATATAACTATTATATTTTCTAACTATAATCCTATTAATTTGTTATGCTAATTACTAAGATATCTTATATCTGCTTGACCAAAAGCAATTTATTGATATCTCTAGTGGTCCATAGGGTTAAAAAAAGCAACTTCTCCCCTGGGAGTTTCTTAACGTAATCTCCTTGCATGTCATTATTAAAAAAGAAGCAGTTTTTAGGGTTCAAAATTTAAATCTGGCTTTATATCTTTTAAATAATAAATGTTTTTTATGCATTTCCTTTTTTAGGAGTGTGTTTTCCCATGGGGAAGGGCATGTTTCGAGTTGCTCACATACCTGTAGATGAAGCTGTTCTTTTGAATTCGAGGGAGAAGGCACCTTACCTTATCTGTGTAGAGGTTCTGAAAGGTGAAATGCCAAGGTATTCAAAAAAATTGGTTCTAGTTGAGTGTATATATGCTGACTTATGGTAATTCTGGATTTTTTGTGGAATCCTTCCTTGCAAGCATTGGTTGGTGGTAGAATCCATCTATTAAACTCAATTGAAGGAATTTTAATTTTCAGAACTTTGCCATTAATATGAGAATTTGTATTTGTCACGAATCTAATCTTCATTTTTAGGTTCAGAAAAATAATCTCTGGTGTTTGTGTTTTCTTCTGTCAGCAGTACAAAAGGGACATCTGAGATTCAAAAGCTGTCTAGAGGAGGAATCCCTTTAGCAAATGGTGATGTACAATTGACAAAGCCTCCTCCATGGGCATATCCTTTGTGGAACTCACATGATGCATACCATAGTGGTACTGACAGGTTGTCTAGATCTGCTTCGCAAGCTATTGACCAAGCAATGGCTCAGCTATGGGAAGCCAAGGTGAAATTTGTCCATGTAAGCCTATCCGTTGGGAATAATAATGACACAATGGAGCAAGGTGGAGAATGGGTTTGCATCAAACTGACAGCAGACCCTGGTGTTAACATGGAGGACATTGAAGATCCACAGCCACCGCGTCGAAAGGATCATCGCCGTGTCCCAAGCACCATTGCTATAGAGGAAGTAAAGGTGCGCCTTTAAGTGGGATATGTGATTATCTCCAAAATATGTATATTTATTTACTTGAGGGGGTTTGACACTTTTAGGATACTAATTAGCAGGAAATTATTAGCATTTTTCATGTCTGAACTGCCTTAGACAACTTACATTGGTTTCATTCCACACACAGAGATGGGTCTTCCCTCCCTTTTTGATTTTCTGTAGTTTTATCTTTTGTCTTCTCTTTTGCATCCCATGTTTGTATTCCCCCTGCTGGGGCCCCCAAAAAAACAAAAAAAAAAGTTCATTACGAGCGTCTATATTCTTCTTGCATCTGTTGGTTAACAACATGCATGTGACTCATGGAGATGAAGTAATAGAATGGGCTGTTCGCCTTTGAATAGCAGAAGATTCTAATCACACCATTATGAGATACGCAAATTTGATGATTCACACTTTGCAAAGGTGGTAGTATCCCAGTGGTCTGTTGTTGCAGGGAACAATTTCATTGCATACAAAATGCTTCAATGCCTGTTGGCATGCCATTTTTGTTTTTTGTGTAACTAGTTCCATTTAGCTTCTGAACATGGATTGAACCTTTGGGTAATAGCCATGTGGTGCTTTTCTAGTGTGAGGTCTTGAGTTCAAGTCTCATCGGGATATGTGGTATAATCTGCATCTATGTTTGATATTAAAAAGAAGGCTCCTGCAGAATATATTTAGTATATTTGCGATGGTAACTCTCACAATTTTCATTTTGCTTTTTCACTCGTTTTTTTGCGGTTTGAGATCATCATATTTTATTTTCTTGTCTTGTTTCCTCTCTCTTCCACCTTGCTCTCTTTGCCCCTTATTCTCTCTATCTCTTTCTCTCACTCTCTCTCTCTCTCTCATTGTAGAGAAAATGCAAAAAATGACATACAAGAAGACAAATTTTGTGCTTAAACATTTTGCACTCATTTATCTTCAGGCTGCTGCAGCTAAAGGAGAGGCTCCGCCTGGGCTGCCATTAAAAGGGGCTGGTCAGGGTTCGTCTGATGCACAGCCAAAGGTTGACACCAATCTCGCAAAATTCATTTTTTAAGCTGTTGAATTGCTGCTAGAACCCCTAGTTATTTGTTTGTGAGTCTAGGCTGACTTTTAATCCTTGATAGGTTGCAAATGGTGGTCTTCCTAAGGCTACTGATGCTTTATGTGGAGAACTTTGGGAGGTTAAGAGAGAGAGGATTTGCAAGGCTTCTCTTTATGGCAAATCACCTGGGTGGGACCTGCGTTCTGTAAGTAATTCTCTTCTCTGGTCGATGTCTCCAAGGAGATTTGGCCTCTCTCGCACCAGCCAGTCATTATGCTGGATTCTCCCTCTATCCACAGGGGCCTTTCAGTTTCACTCATGGGGCCTCAAGACTTTGTCTTGATATCAGTACACTACCTTATGTCATTCTTAAATCAATTATAATCTTCCATTTAAAAAATCAACAAAATTAGGTTCCATAATTGATCCAAATTGTGTCTTAAATCAAGGTTCAGTAGCTTGGTGTTATGGTCCTGGGTTAAGTACCTATGTCTTCCGCTCCTGACAGGCCGGTCTTTTGGGTAGTATTGGCTAGGTGCTTAACACTTGGTTGGCTTACAAACTGCTACTGCTAAAAACACTTCACTGGTATCTAGCCATGGCTAGAAATGCCAGAATCTGGCATTACGTAACCAGTGAGTTTTTGTGATCATGTAATTGAGTTCTGATAATAACTTTCAAACTTGTGTGAGGTCTCCTGCTTTTTCCATTGGACACAAATTGTCAGAATTTTTCATTTGTAAATATTTGTAACTCACTTTTTTTTTTTTTGCAGATTATTGTCAAGAGTGGAGATGATTGCAGGCAAGAGCATCTTGCAGTGCAGCTTGTTTCTCATTTTTATGGTATGTCTGCTATTATACTTGTAATTGAGTATTTGAATTCTTACTGGTTTTCCTGTTCTTTGTATTCCTTGTTTCAAAAGAGTTTGAGATTTTCTTTGGGTTTTTCAATTTATTAGTTAGTCTCATTGGACATTAATATGCCTTTGAGTTAGGGGTAAATTGATGGAGTCTGGACCTTTGCTGTGGATAGAGGCCAATGATCTTGTTTGCAAAAAAGCAATTCATTGGCTCATCCATGAGTCAAGGAGGATTTCATGTTGACTCATTGTTTTGAGTCCATCAGTTTTCTGCTGGCACCAACAGTTTTCAATTCCCTTTTGTCTACATCCTAGTCTCTTTGATTCTGTCTTTCTTGGATCCTATACCTTTGTTGCCTTGTTATATGGTTATCTGCCAAAGATTAATGAGGAAGTGGTTTCTTGAGGTTAAGGTTTTGAAGATACGATTTTTTTTCTAACTCATTCGTGTAGAAGGTGGCTAGATGTCTTTGGATACTGGCTTTTAGGTTTGAGGAGTCATGTGAACCGCTACAGTCCTAAATGCATGAAGAAATGCTGATGGAATCCTGACGGCATTGAGGAGTCATGCGAACTGTTATAGTCCTAAATGCATTAAGAAATGCTGATGGGATCCTGAAGGCATTCTCAAGACAAACTTTTAACTTTTGTTTTCTTTTAAATGGTGACTTTTTTTAATTAATGAGAGAAGCAGAAAAGAACCAGGGGAAAGCCCCAAGGAAAGGCCAAAAATAAAAGGGGGAAAAAATTGCCGACAACAAGGATTATTGGGCGGCATTCTTTCACCCTGCAATTTTTTTTTTTTTTTTTTTTTGAAAGTGTTAAATGTTTTTAGTAAACTTGAAGGTTTATAATACAATATGTTGCAAGGAACTTATCATTTTACAAGGGAAATGAGAACTGAATTACAAGTGCTGGGCTAGAAGAGCCCTCCTAGGCTAACAAATCACTGATGGAGTTTGCAGTCCTTAACTTGTGCTGCAACGAAACCAGACAAGGTGTGCAAATATCCAAGATTTCTTCGTAGATGTATATGAATTTCCATGAGGCTTTGAGCTACCTTTCGTCTAACTTGTCACTATTGAGGAATCACCTTCAACTATTAACAGATCTGAAAAATTCTCAAAGTATAGCTTGCATCCTTGTTTTATCACATTGATTTCAGCTTCTGCTGAGTTCCATCCTATAGGGCCAGAGAATACCAACTTTACAATCCCTTATGACTTCCCTAATGCCAGCTTGCTCTGGGTTGCCAAAGGAACTGCTATCAAAATCCAATTTGCGCTAACCACTTGAAGGAGGGAGCCAGGAACGAGAGCTGGAGGTTTATACTTTGTGATTATGGCAAGTTGTCTCCAATGTTTTTTTATTAAGGAGATAGGAATTGAAGGGGGGCCCTCGTACGTTTTATACCAAACTAACATTGTTTGAAAAAGCTTCTCAATTATACTTTTCATGGAAGATGCCGTTCTATTGAAGGTTTGATTCTTCCTTTCTTTCCATACATCCATGGGACTGCTGCCACCATGGCTGTCCAAAGGATTATTCCAGTGTGAGGACAGCTTTGAGAAAAGCTCTGATCTGTGAGATCATTGAATGATGTGGGAGGCTGCAATTTAATCGAAATTTGTTTAGAAGGGGGCCCCATACTTGGAAGCTGAACAGGCAGTGTTTCATCAAATGATTCAGTCTCCTCTTCAGAATTGCAGAGCTTGCACAATGAGTTTATGACCGGTTAGCCTCATTTTTGGAGCTCATCACAGGTAAGAATCTTTTTGTGTGGCTGACCAGGTAAAACGTTGCACTTTAGAGGGGGCAATCAACTTTCACGGGAGAGCAATCTTTCTGGCCACTTCATGAGGAGAACAACCCAATCTGTGTTTATATAAAGAGGCAATGGAAAGTCCCCAATGGTCTCCAAAGAGCAGAATTTCATCTTGGCCACTGTTGTTAAGATAGACTGTCTCTAGCTTTGCTAGTAAGTCTGTGATGCTGTCAATTTCCTCACCTCTTAAACCTCTTCGAAATTGGAGATTCCAATCATTTCTTCTTTGACCTCCTGCTCTACTCTCTTTGACTGAGATTTGTTGTTCACCAAGAGGTTGAACAATCTTGGGTATTTCACTTTTAGTGGGGAATTTCCTAGCCATAAATCTGACCAAAAGGCTGTTAAGTTTCCATCTGCAATGTGGAGTCTTATGTGTGGCTGAAATTTTTATTGGCATTTCATTACAGATTTCCAGTTGCTAGAAGTTTCTTGTACGCTGGTGGTACTGCAGGGGACCAGCAATTTTGGCTGAATCTATAATGATTCTTTTGAAGTTGCAAACCTTCATAGCCATTTGGTGAGGAAGGCCTCATTCATCAGTTTTAACCTTTTTATAGAGGGGCCTCTATTTTTCTTGCTTTTGCATGCCTAATCCCATCTTACTAGTGGATAATGAAAAGTATCAGATGGCCCCCATCATATAGATTTTCTTTGCATTGCTTCCATTTTGTGTATGATGCTTGAGGGGCATGGATCAGTGAGAGGAAATAATTTGTTTTTTTTGAAAAAGATGTATATATATAAACAAAAAAATACAGAAATTACAAAGAGGGGAGCATCTCCCTAACAACTAGGGATTGTGGGTAGCTCTGTTTTTAGCAAGTGCATCGGCTGCCGAATTTGCAGATCTCGGAATGTGAGACCAAATACAAGATAATAATGAGCAAATTTCAATAATCTCCCAAAAAATGTCCCAATGACGCCACAGGGGAGGGGATGTACGCTCGCACCATCCAATGACCACCTTCGAGTCCTCTTCAATATGGAGGGGACCTGTGCACTTATCTCGGAAAACACGGAGACCATTGAGGAGACCGTGAAGCTTCGTCGACGTAGAGTCTGTGATTCCTAAAGGGCCGGCATATGAGTAAAGTTGTTTACCTAGGTGGTCCGAGATAACCCCGCCGAATCCTGAGAGTTCGGGATTACCCAAAGAAGAACCATCAAAGTTCAACTTAAGGTAACCAGGATCAGGAGGGGTCCATTCTTGCATAGTCCGGACTTTTGTCCTCAAGTACATTCTAGCCAAATTAAACCAGTTCTCACTGATAGGAGTCCCCACAAATGAGGAGAAGGACTTCTTCGTCAGGAGCCAAGAAGAAATATGCCCTACCACTCGATCCGCCACCCGATCTGTTGATTCGATTTTACCTTCAAACCTTCTACGGTTGCACTCATTCCATAGACCCCACGGTATGAAGCTAGCACAGGCCGAGAGCATCAACTTTCTGAGACCAGGAAGGGACATACGAAGTAGCAATTTACTGAATGAGAGCAAATCGGCCGCCATATAGAATCCCCATCATGCTGAGAATGGATATCCACACCTTCCATGAGAAGATGTATTGAAACAAAATGTGACTAGTGGACTCAGCTTCTATATTGTAGAGAGGACATAAGGGGTCTACTGCGGGATGACCTCTTCTTCTAAGCACGTCTGCCGAGAGAATCTTGCCGTGACAAGCACTCCACATAAAGAATTTAATCTTAGGAGGAGCACATAGACGCCAAACAAAAAAGATCTCATGATCCTGATGAGAAGCATTCCAACTATTGATGAAATTGAATGCAGATGATACTGAGAAGATGCCTTTTTTCTCTGGCCACCAAACGAGCTTATCTGCCATTAAAGGACGAATTTTTACCGCAGTTACTGAATCCATCAGTCGACTGGCCTCTAACTCCTCGGTGTCCAAAAGTCCTCTTCTAGGATGAAGGTTCAAACCACCCCCCTCGAAAGCATCGGCTACTGATATATTCCTATGGGTGGATAGGAGAAACAAACTTCTAAAGGCATTCTGTAGCGGCTCCTGCCCCATCCATATATCGTCCCAAAATTTGAGGGACCTACCGTTTCCAACATAGAATCTGCAAGCAGCTGAAATTTTGGAAGAAGTAGGTATAGTGCTCTTCAAATTGAAGATAAACCTCTCCAATTTCCCCCTAACATCCACCAATGAGTAATACCTCCAAGCTTGGCGATAACCATTTCCTTCCAAAGATTTGAGGTATGTGTATTGATTTTCCATAGCTATTTAAGGAGCAGAGCTTGGTTCATATCTTTGGATTTCCAAATCCCTAGGCCACCCAAATTTTTTGGCAAACAGACTTCATTCCATTTGATCAGGTGATATTTAAAAGTATCACTCGATCTTCTCCATAAGAATCTTCTTTTGAGTTTATCCATTGTCTTACATATGGATGCAGGACAAGGCATAAAAGATAGAGAATAATTTGGAATACCTGCAATTCAAGATTTGATAAGGGTGAGCCTCCTCGCCTTACTAAGTAACCGCCCTTTCCAAGTTGCCAACCTGGATTCAATCCTCTCAACCACTAGATTCCAAAGACTTTTACAGATGCGGCCGTTGAATAATGGCAGGCCAAGATATGTGGACAGTAATTTGCTTGTTGTACAACCAAATATACTAGCTATCTCTGCAAGAAGCTCAGGTCTAACATTAAACCCCATTAGAGAGGTCTTTCCCCAATTGACTTTTTGGCCTGATGCTACCTCGAAAAGTCCCAAAATTGCTTTGATCTTTCTGGCTCCCTCAGTGTTACCGATCCCAAATATGATAATATCGTCTGCATACTGGAGGATAGGGCATTAAATGCTTCTTGAGGGCTGATGGGAGGAAGCCATCCGAGGCTGACTGCAGAGTAAAACATAGAGGAGAGAAATTCACCGATCTTGTTGAAAAGAAGAGGGGAGAGCGGATCACCTTGTCTTATACCTCTGGACCCTTTGAAAAATCCACAGACTGTGCCATTTAAAAGGAGAGAATATGAGGCCGATCCCACGCAACTCTTGATCCAAAATCTCCATCTATCTCCAAAACCCATGTTTCCCATGATCTCGTCAAGGAGGATCCAATTAACTCTATCAAATGCCTTTTCTAAGTCAAGTTTCAGCACAATTCAGGGCTCATCATTACGCTGGAAATGGTCGATAAGCTCATGTGCAGCCATAGTGGAGTTTAAAATCTCTCTTCCTTTAAGGAAAGCACCTTGCCCTTTGTGTATGACAGTTGGAAGAAAAAATTTTAGACGATGAGCCAAAATTCTAGCAATGATTTTGTAGGCGCTTGTGACGAGACTGATTGGTCGGAAATCCTTCGGCTTCTCAACACTAACCTTCTTCGGGACCAAGGCAATGAAAGACGCACCGAGACTGCGGAAGGTGATCCCATTTCTGAAAAATCCATGAATCATTTCTGAGGTGTCCTCCTTGAGCCGGGGCTAGAATCTTTTAAGAAAATCACCATTGAAGCCATCAAGGCCCAACGCTCTATCACTTTCCATGCCTAGAACAGCGCACTCGATTTCCCCGACCGAGAAAGGAAGCTCTAATAAAGAAGCAGCAATTGGAGATAATTGAGAGAATCTGATGTGCTGCAATTTTGGCCTATTAAAGGATTCTTCCGATTATAGGTTTGTAAAATACTTCAGCAACACATTAATGATCGCGGTCCAACACGACGTTACCTCATTATTAATACATAATGAGGTAATTCGATTGGACCTATGCTTTGCCGAAGCCACGACATGAAAGAATTTTGTATTGGCATCTACTTCCTTCAACTATTTAAATCTAGCACGTTGTTTCCATCGGATTTTCTCTTGATGAAGGATATAATTGAGGTTAGAGTTGAGAGAGACTCGGGAGGAATATTCCTCCGAAATCAAGTACCTTTGTTCCTTGGCAAGGTCCAAATCCGCAATCTGAGCAAGAAGAGTGGAAATTATTTGTTAGACATGCCAAAGTAGATTTTGTCAAGGTCACCCTTCCTGTTAAGGATAAACTTTTGCCTTTCCATGAGGTCAGCCTTCTTTCTATTCTTTCTATTACTGTGTTGCAGAGCCTCTCATTTGGTCTTCCATGGAAGCAAGGATGGCCACGGTAGCTGGAAGGAAAGGACATCTTGCATTCTAGCATAGAAGCAAAGCTTTCCACTTAACTTTCATCAAAATTAATTCCAAACACACCAGATTTAATCCAGTTCACCTTCTGACTTGATGCTACTCCATGTAAAGATGGTAGTATCTTTTTATTCAGCCCCTTGCACCCTTGCAAAATACTACTGTATCATCAGCAAATTGGGGGCAATGGAACATAGACTTGAATCTGAAAACCCGAACCCCAAAATTCATTCTTGCTGGAAAAAAAAGGAGCTTAGAGCTTCTCTTACTATGTTGAATAAGAGGGGGGAGAGGGGGTCTTCTTGCTTAATGACCTTTCATTGTAGCGTTAATGAGTAGTGAAAAAGATGAAGATGAAATGCAAGCCTGAATCCAGCCCCTCCACCTCCATGAATTCCAAAAACATCCAATTGACTCAATTGAAGGCCTTCACCATATCTAGCTTAAGGATGATACCTTCTTTTTTTCTTTTTTTCTTTTTTGTATGTATCCAGCATTTCATGTGCAATAAATGCCTACTCTAGAATTTTTCTTCCTTACAAAAAAGGCACTTTGAGATTCACTGATTACTTAGGGTCAAGATTTCTTCAGCCTTCTGGAGAGTACTTTTGCCATTAATTTATAAGGACTTGGGACCGGCTATATTGCTGATATAGCAAACTTAATTGTTGATATCCTCTAGATGAACCTAACGTAGGACTTAGTCATAAGCCTATATTTTCAAACAAAGTTACTTAGTCTTGGAGCTATTTTTTTCTTGAAAATGATGGGGAATAGGCACTCACTGAGAAATGGATACATTCCTCTTCTTTCATTGGTAAAATTTTATTGTTACTGTGGTTGTTATATGCATGCCAAATTTAGAAGAACTATAAGCAATTCTGGATAGTGAATCCAGTTGAATGTCATAGATATGGCTTCTATGTAATTCCTTTTAGGGTCAATTTCTTAATACCCTCAGGGCTCAGTATATTGCATAAATTGCTACATGCCCCTTGGGTTTAAATAGATATTGTCATACCTCCTAGAATCATACTTGAAGAACTTGGGACACAGGATTGGATTGGAGAACTTAAAAACTATTACTCGAATGACCAGGATTGGTAACTTGGACGCGTGTTGTAAATTTTGACATGTATACAAATAAATAGGTACAGATACACTTATGTACATAAATATATTGTGGCTATTTTATAAATTCTGCCATTTAGATTTAGATATAATGAAAATTAGTATTCTCTCTTATATGTTTTCAGTTATATTTATTTATTTTGAATGTAGATTTTTTTTTTTTTGATGAATTATTTTGAATGTAGATTAAGAATGTAGTCTTACACCCATCTCCCTTGGTGAAACTTGAGCCCATAACCTCACACTGGAAACTACCCAAGTGGGCATTGCCTAAGGCCTAATTCATGTTATGGTTTTTTATTTTTATTTTTATTTTTTTGTTTTCATACCTCATTGAGCCAAAGACCTAATCCACGTAATCTGAAGGACTGAAATACCATCATTGAATTTAAACTATGACTTTTATGTAAAGTGAACTTATGTGCCACTCTTTGACTGTGGGTTTGGACAATCAATGTGGGACTCACCTGAATAAACATGCATCCTTATAGTGTTCACTATTTTATTGTAGGTGTTTTAGGTGATCTTTAACCTGAGTGTATTGATTGAGTGGCTCATTGCGAAAGACTTATTACATCATCTTATGATTGGAGTTAACTGATGGAAGTGCAATGCAGGGATATGAGCATAAATCAGGTTGAGGTTCTAGGTGGCTGTGGTATCTAGGACCCTGGAGTGTATGGGTACTTATGGTATACTTAGGGACATTTGATAATTAATCCCAGGTTGAGGTTCTTGGTGGCTGTAGTATTTAGGACCCAGGAGTTGTGTGGGTACTTACGGTATGCTTAAGGGGCATTGGATAATTAATCCTTCTTATTCCTGTTGTAATGATTTTCAGCTTTCTTACTCCACTGTTGGCTCTGTTTCTTTTTACTTCATAAATGGGATATGTTCTTATATGTTGACTTTTGACTTTTATACCAGATATTTTCCAAGAAGCTGGTCTTCCACTATGGTTGCGCCCATATGAAGTCCTTGTCACCTCCTCATACACTGCCCTTATAGAAACAATTCCTGATACTGTATGCTTCTCTCTCTCTCTCTCTCTCTCTCTCTTCAGCATTCTTCTTCTTTTTCCCTTTCTGGAATACTGGCAGCCATCCTTTTGAGAGGCTGCAGAGAATGTACTGTATGTGATAGAAAGGTTGGATTTAGCGATTTCTGGTTGCACACAGAGCTTTTTTTTTGGCTTGAGAAAGGTGGATTTTATTGCAAAGCCCGAGTGCAAAAAACAACACAGAGTAAACTTAGAAAGGAGTCTCGGTTATTGCACCGTTATCGTATACAAGTAACATTAGTTGCTGTATCTGCATATGTACATCTTTAACCACAATTATATACATTTGATGGGTGTTTGTTGTAGTATATGCCATTTGCTGTAGTACACTGTTTTTGTTATTATTTTGTTACCCAATCAGACCTAACTTTTGAGATTGGGCTGCTAGGTTTAGTTTAGGATTTAAAGAAAAAAAAAGAAAAACCATTCTTCTAGAAAAAATATCCTAAAAAAACTATTCTCGAAACAGATCCTATCAGTTGCATTTTTGTCATGTTGATGGTTGAAATGGATTAAGGATAACCAACTAGACATAATAACTCAATTTGATTGCTAACAGGTTCCCACTACTACACCATTTCCTAGTTTATTTGAGGAACTTTAAGCTTTTTACATGCATAGCATGAAAGCACCAATACTGGCTTAGCCTAGAAGGTGGATAAGTGGTTAGATTGTGTACTCAATATGTTCCTCCCCCAATTCTTATAAGGTAGATAGGTGGTTAGATTGTGAGCTCAGTATGTTCCTCCCGCAATTCATGTATGTTTCATTGCAGGCTTCACTTCATGCCATTAAAAGTAGGTTTCCCAACATTAGCAGTTTGCGAGACTTTTTTGTTGCCAAGTATGTGGAGAACTCTCCAACATTTAAGCTTGTGCAGGTATGATTACTTCTAATAGTAAAGTTATTTAGCAGATTAACAGTTCTGTGCTTCCTTATTCTTAACACATCTACGTTTTTTCCTTGCACATTTGCTGTTATTTAATACTTGTGTTATTGAAGTAGTTGGCCTTGCCATTGATATGGAGTGTGGACTTAAAAACCTTGGGATGGCAAAAAATGCAGCAGTTTATTTCAGTTCTTTTCTTTATTTATTAGTTCAAATTTATTATTTTGTTTTTGGATTGATATGCTAGTTCAATTAAAAAAGAAAAAATAATAGTGGAGAAAAATGGAGCAACAATAAAGAGCACTTAGGTGGGAGACATCCATTAAAATTGGAATGATACAGAAGATAAACATGGCCTATGCAACAAGCCCAAGGGCTAAAAGATTATGAAGGGAAGAAAGGTCAAAGTTAATTAAAAAGTTTAAACTATGAGAATATTTTTTTTTGAAATGTTGAAAATTTTATTTCAAAGAAAGAGAAGAAACATCAAGGGAGACCTCCCCTAACAACAAGAGATTGAGGGGGGGGGGGGGGGGGGGGGGGGGGAGGCCTAATTTTGCACATAAATCAGCAACCGAATTGGTTGATCTAGATACATGAGACCAAGTACAAGAAAATTTGGATACAATGTCCAAAATATCAAGAAAAATCTGCTAGTGATGTTATGGGGGGAAGGATGAAGTGAAACACCATTCGATGATGACCTTGGAGTATCCCTTCACGATAAGGGGACCACTGAAGCGGTCCTGAAAAATACACAAGCCGTAAAGGAGACCGGAGAGCTCAGCAGTGGTGGAGTCAGCAATTCCGAGACGGTCAGAGTAAGAGAGTATGGCAGTGCCGCCCAGATAAAAACTCACCCCACCAAAACCAGCCAAACCTGGGTTCCCAGAGGCACTATCATCAAAGTTTAGCTTATAATATCCTGAGGGAGGAGGCTCCCAAACAGCAACTCGGCGGGGGGCAGACATCTGAGCAATAATCTTCCAATTGGTGTGGACTGGGGCACAAGAGAGGCAGGCAAAATCTTTTCGCGTGCGGATCTAGGTAGATATGAGCCTTATGGCAGTGAAGGAAATATCAATAGCAAAGCGGAAAGCACAGTCAAACCGTTTGGAGTTTCTTTCCTTCTAGAGGCACCAAGGGACGAAAGCAATGTAGGCAGCCAGCAGAAACTTGCCCAGGCTGGGAAGGCGGGTCCTAGAAGAGAAATGACACATGGTAGTCAGGTCAAGTGGGATGCAGAAGCTGAGGACCATGTTGTCAATCATGTAAGTCCAGACCTTCCAGGTGAAGCCACAGTGGAGGAGGAGGTGACTCACAGTTTCAACCGCTATCCCACAGAGGGAGCAAAGAGGATCGGGAGTTGTGTTGCCACACCTAATAAAGTTGTCTACAGTGAGGATCTTGTTGCGGCAGGCACTCCAAAGAAAAAAACTTCACCTTGGTGGGGCTGAGAGGCGCCAAGCAAAAGCAACTGGATGTGGGGCGGGTGGCCGGGTCCATCCCATAAGATGACAATAGGCCGAGGAGACTGAGAATCACCCACTGTCATTAGGGAGCCAAATCATCCGTTAGCTGTCTGAGGGTGAACCATAACACTACCGAGACTATCAATCAAGCCACAAACGGAAATAGCTTCCTCATCAGTAAGGCCACGTCTAAGGTAGAGATTCTATGATCTATTCCGCCAAGCGTCAGAGACAGATAAGTTGCGGTTGGTGGTGAGTTGAAGCAGTGGTGGGTAAGACGAGACAAGAGAGCCATCACCTGACCACCAATCCGTCCAGAAATGTAGACTGGAGCCATCTCCAACAAAGAACCGAATGGCAGTGTGGAAAGAGGAGAACAAATGAAACGGGCCTTCCAGATGGGGGAGAGATGACGACAATTGCCGTCAATGATCCATATATCTCCAAGATGCCGAAGCTTGAAGGTAACCATTGGTTTCCACGAAGCCTCCGAGGAAGAGTTGAGCTTCCAAAACCACTGGAGCAATACAGTATGCCCCATTTCCTTGGTGCGTCTGATCCCGAGCACACCCAAAGATTTTGGCTTACACACTTCATCCCAACTAACAAGGTGATTGTGAAACTCATTTCTAGTTCCACGCCACTAGAAAAAGTCTCTTGATCATGTCAATGCGTTGGCTAATAGAGGCGGGGCAAACCAAGAAAGAGAGGAAGTAGTTGGGAATACCCGCAAGGCATGAGTTTAAGATGATTAATTTACCAGCCTTGGAGAGCATCCTACCCTTCGAAGTGGAGAGGCGTCACTCAAGCCGCTACCGGAGCCCAAAGACTCATCCGTGGTCTGCTGTCAGTAAGAGGAAGACCCAGGTAGTATGTGGGAGCAATCGCAATTGAACATTGTTGATTTTCTGGACTCCATGGATTTAGCTCATGGAGAAAAAGAGAAAGGGACTTGTTGGGAGAAAACCAGAGGAAGAAGAGGTTATGGACTTGTGTCCTAACCCTTCCCCTAAAGCTCAATTTATAGATTAATCAAACTACTGTATTACAATAATACCCCTGAACTTAGGGTTTAGTGTTTTAACCCTGGAAATTTAACCTAATTACATCGATGCCATTTCTATGAGATGACTCTTTATTTACCATACTGGCATCATTGTATGGGCTTGTGGGTTTTCTCCTTGATCTATGGGCCTTGAGCCCATATTCCACATCTCTTGGATGTGTGGGCCTTCCTTGGTTTTATGGGCTTGGGCCCATCTTCCAACACACTTGGATATGTGGGCCTTCCTTGGTCGTGTGGGCTTGAGCTCTATCTTCCAACACTCCCCCTCAAACTGGGGGTGAGAGAACAGCATGAATTCCCAGCTTGCTACAAATGATGTATAAAATCTTTTTATTTATTTATAATGTGACACATCTTCCAACACTCCCCTTCACGCTGGTGCTCTTGTTCATGAGGCCCAACTGGCATAAGAAAAGTGAGAGTAAAATCACTTCAAGTCGTATGACATATGCCACTCTTTGATGATATGTTGGGTACACACTCTAAGAAGCTTTAATAGCGTGGCTGATTATATCACTAAAAAGTGGGGTTGCTAACAATTCCTTGTTGTCGGAACTGCTCTTCCTTATTGACTAAGTTAATGTTTTCCTCTGCATTTTTTCCTTTTCCTACTTTTGGGCTGCATGCATTGTATAAGTAGCACTCTCCCTAGGGAGCTCTTTTGATCAAATGCACATTGGATATTCAAAATCATTGTCCATTACCTGGCACTTTACAACAACCAAAGGACAAGAAAATGATTTGATTCTAGAGAAGGGTGATCCTCCGTTCATTGTAGGATAAAGAAGGGAAAAATTGTGAACAGTCAACTAATTGTGCCTCCCTCTTTGTTTTTAGTTTTTCGTCCCTAGTATTTTTGAAAGCAAAAAATGGAATCACAATAAGAAGAAATATTTTGGGGAAAGAGTCAGGATTCTTGTTAGAAGATGTAATTTCTATTTACTTGGGTTTCTAGGAAAGTAATTTCTTACAGTATCTTATTTCCAAAGGTGTAAAGGATGTGGGGACATTAATGTCTTTTTTATCATTGTTTTTTGTTATAATTAGGAGATAAGAGTTTTGTGCATGGTGGCAAAGAAAACAAGATAAACAAACAACCAACCAGCTGCAGTGTTGTTGTGCAGCAGTAGCAGATTGTAATGGAGCAGTAAAAAGAAACATCAAACTGAAAGACACAACCAGGTTAGATGTCCATATAACAGAAGCGGAAAAGATACAAATAGGGTCAAGTGAATGAATCTAAGCCTCTCCTAATTCAACATGAATATTTTTCTCCAGTTCTCTTTCTTCTCCCATGTTCTCTCTTCTCCTATACACGTTCATGAATTTTCACTTGGTATCAAAGTAGGTAGATCTTGACATGGAGAAGGAAAAGACAAGTTTTTCTCTCTTCTACTCGTCATTGTTTTGCCTGGCCTATGTTGAAGCTTTCCGTTCAAAGACAAGTTTTTATTTATTTTTATGTTTTTAATCTCGGTTCGGATAAGCTATATGCCCTCCTTGTTGGTCTGTGCATACAAGTGCTACAGAAGATTGCTGTTTTGACAGTTCGCAGTCATCTATGCTGGAAGTGTATGCATGGTCTTATTTGCTTCCTGAATTATGTGTTTGTATCTGGTTGTGCAGTTATGGAGTTATGCTCTGAGTGTTTACAGCTATCCAAGTTATTGTGTTATTTTGGTCTGTCTTGCGGTGCACTTGTGTCTCTTGCATGAGTGTAAATGTTCTGGTCTGTCTTGCGGAAAATTCACTTGACCCTGTTTTTATCTTTTCTGCTTCTGTTATATGGACATCTAACCCGGTTGTGTCTTTCAGTTTGATGTTTCCTTTTACTGCTCCATTACAATCTGCTACTGCACACAACAACACTGCAGCTGGTTGGTTGTTTGTTTATCTTGTTTTCTTTGCCATCATGCAAATTTAGGTTGAGTTTGTTTGTCTACCTTTGTCTTTTTCAATTGTTGGAAGCCACTTGGTACAGTTAATAATGGTATAGAGGTTTAGCCTTTTATACTTGAAGGCCGGTTCGGCTTTGTTGGAAGTCCTTTGTTGCTTGTTGTTTTATCAGCATAAGGATTGTGCACTCCAATTCTTTGAAACAGCAGCAGAGTTGTGTTTTATGAGGAGAATTTAAGTCGGTGTGCTGTTGAAGATGGGCATTCCTTCTTGTTTATGCCTGCAACCAATCGTTGCTCCCACCTCTGCATCCTTTTTTTCCCCCCTGAATTGTTCTTTGGGATTCTGGATATGTCTTTGGCTCGTCTGTCATGTTGCTGCGTAACTTGAATGTGATTTCTCTACATATTGAAAGATGAGAACGAAATGGCATAGTATGCTGTAGATGGTTCGGAATATTTGCATCACTCCAGAAGTCAAGAGTTTGCAAACAAATAGAGCAGCAGGAGTCACCATGATTCTTTTGACTCTGCATATAGAAAGTGGACTCACAATAAGAAATATGGGTAAGCTGCTGGAGATTAAAGTACTGTTAAGAATATGCCATCTTCAGAAAGAATGTGTTAGAGTAGGTTGTGTTGGGTTGGTTGGTCTTGATGATGTGACTATCGTTCCTCTGTCCCTGGGGATAGGGAAGAGGGTGATGCCCTGGAATCTTCAGAAATTGATGATCTTGCAAGTACTGTTTCATGGCTTGCAAGGTTGTGAGTGAATATAGAACTCGTGGACCAATTGGTGATCTGGTTATTCTCCCATTGCAGATTGGGTATGAGACTCTTTTCCCAAGTTAATTACTGTTTTGATAAGGCAGCTTTCTAAGTTATGTGGGTGTTTTTTATATCGAAGTAGTTATTGGGAGTTTCTATGTTGAATCCACCGTGAAGTTGTATTCCTGTTTATGGTGGCTGTTACTCTCTTTGCTGCATGAGTCTATGTTATGGGCATCCTGTGCCACTATGGGATTATGGGATCCTGGGTTATGTACCTATGTCTTCCGCTCCTAACAGGCCAGTCTTTTGGGTAGTATTGGCTAGGTGCATAACATTTGGTATCAGAGCTTCATCCCTCCGTCGCGCATTCGAATCCCGGTGGCAACGACCCAATGCGCAGAGGCTAGATTTAAATACAGGTAGGGTCGGGGGAAACACCAGGTAACGGAACCCGGGTCGGGCCTGTGTTGCTGTGACGTCGAGTGAGCCGCCGGGGCCGTCGGCTCGCGAAGGGGGGGTGTGATGTTATGGGCATCCTGTGCCACTGTGGGATTATGGGATCCTGGGTTATGTACCTATGTCTTCCGCTCCTGACAGGCCGGTCTTTTGGGTAGTATTGGCTAGGTGCATAACAGTCTACTTCTTGCTGCCTTCTAAGAGTGCTGCTGATGTTTCTTCCAGATTGTATTTCTGGTTTTCTATAGGCTTCATTGGTGTCAAAATTCCTTTGTTCACACCCATAGGATGGTTTATGTTAGGAATTAGATGCCCTAATTCCAAACTAACGAGAGTAATAATAATAAACGTAGAATAAGGAAAAAGCAAACACGAGAATACAAACAAGATTTATACAGGTTTGCCTTGAGGTAAGATTACGTCCTGTCTTCCGCCACTACAGTAATCCACTATGAGGATGCAATAGTTTACAAGAGGAATCGCACACTTACAAGTGTTTTATCTAACCTCTCTCAGCCGCAACTGATGATCTTACCCCAAGTGATAAAACCCTAACAATGGCGCCCTTGAATATAAAGAGAAAATTAGGGCAACCGGATTACAAGTGTGAAATCTCCATACTATCGCAATCAATATATTGTGGATCTGGCGCCCTCGGGAGGGGGTTCCCGCCCTCCTTCCAACCCCCATGACGATCTTACCGCGAAGGTCGATCCGCGTACCGACTTAGCGTAAGGTGTTAATTAGGCTCCACAACTTAACAGTCATGTGTGGATGTGTCTAGGGGAAGAGGCAACATCTAAGTTTATATTCAAGGGTAGGTTGTGAAATTTCAAATAGTATTTCTTCAATTGGTTATATTTTTCATCACTTTGTCGCGATGCTTATAGACTCACTATTTGACGGAAGAGGAGTGCCCAAATCCAACTTGAGTTGAATCAAGTTATGTTGGTTTGCATCCTTGAAAGTGGGTGAAAGTGGTGCTACCCTTAAAAGTGGGTAGCGTGGTGACTCGTAACTCTTCTTTGACCTAAGGGTGCTGGTGTTTGGGTCTTGTCGACTGGCTAGGAGTGATGTTTGCTCTCTTATATTAGTTTTGGGCAAGTTGAATCTTTTGGTATCATTGATCCCCAACATGAGGGAGAGAAGTAGAAAGAGTACAACAAAAGAGGTGTTTGGAAGAGCCTATAATGAGGAGCTCCAAGTGGTGGTGAGTATTGTTTTTCATTGGAGTGTTGACTGGTGTCAACCTTTCAAAGGATGTCCAAGTAAGAGAGAGATTGCAAGCTGAAGAATTTGTAGCCAAAGGTATTGAAGACAAAGGAAGTTTGAAGATTGAAGATGGTGAAAAATTTTATTTGCAAGTTGAAGTGAAGACTTAAAAAGGAGTAGACCTTAGGAGATTGATGACTTAAGAGAACTTTTTTTCTATCCTTTATATTTTGTTTTTATTATGATATGCTATGTAACATGTTGAAGTTGTAAACTCCAGCTTGAGGGGAGTATAAGATGTAATTTTGATTTACTTAGGTTTATAGGAAAGTAATTTCTTACAGAATCTTATTTCCAATGGTCTAAAAGGACTACGAACATCCGTCTTTTTTATCATTATTTTATGTTGTAAATAGGGGAGAAGAGGGAACCTTAAATCTAATCCTCTTCTCATTCAATGTAAATCTTTTTCTCCAGCTCTGTATCTTCTCCTTCATTCTTTCTTCTCCTATATATTTTCATTTTCACAGTTCTGATGCAGAGTATGTAAAGAGAACAACTGATGAAAAGTGGGGTTTGCGATGGTGAAAAGAAAAAGGAAAGCAATCAAACCGAGTGGCCTGGATTGCTGTCCAAAGGAAAAAATAAAGGTGAAAGAACCCTAGGCAAGGGGATATTTTGGGTTTAAGGGAAGAGATGAAGATGTGATGGATCAAGTGGATGAAGTAACCCAACAAAAGAAAGACCAGCCACAATAATGGTTTTGGTTGGATTCAAACTTTGGAGAAGTTTGAGATCCAAAAAACTTGAATGATTTACACTGGAAAACTTCTTCAAGAACGTGATAAACCCTCGAAAACATTTTATTTCTCATCTTAAAATAATAGATCCCCTTTCTGACATCCTAGAGAGGTTTATATAGGGTTATATAGCAAAAAGCTCCAAAGTTTGATCCTAATTTGGATTTGTGTATCTTAAAACTCTTTAAAAAGGAAGCTAAATTTTACTAAAATAAAACTACTCCTAAGGCTACATGTGTTGGTTAAAATATCACACCCATGCACATTATGAGATGCCAAATTAAGTAAGCTAATTAACAAGAAAGCTTCCCTTAATTTGTCTCTTGATGAGAAAGTGATTTTCTTTTTTGTTTGTATTTTTTGGAGAATTTAGAGAAGTTAGAGCTACAAGTGACCCTCCTTGCCTCTTAACTTTTGTCAAACTTTTTGTGGATGTTCTAGAGAGATTCCTTGGTGTTTGAGGAAAGCAATTATAATTTGGAAGTAATATATTGTTTCATCTTAGCAAATGCTGATGTTCTTGAACCCTTTTTAGAGAGCTGGTATGCTGAATCTTCAGGCATTGGCTTCTTCTGATCACTTTCTTCAAATTTTTTAAAGTATAAGAAGGAACTCTGTTATGTATTCTGCATCCGATTCATGAGTTTTTCTCTCAGTTTCTTGTCTCTTGTTTATTCTAGAAGCTTGTGTTATAAGCAGTCTGAAGTGTGCTTGAAAATGTTATTCGTCTTGTGTGAGTCAACATACTTTCTTCCAAAATCTTGTTCATTATTTTGGATAATGCCAGCAACTCTTTATCTTAGGAGTGGGGTCCTCATAGATTCTATCCTTCAGTTCATACTTTAGTTGTTTGACCATTGTAGCATGGAGATAGTTCTGTTGTCAAAGCATATGGTCTAATTGTCTGCCCTTGATAAGAGTCAACATAATCAAGGGGTCTGGAATAGGTTGGCCCTGTTTTACCCTTTGATTGGCATTCCTTGGACGCTGGTTTGGTGGTTTTCTTAGTGTACAGAAGTTGACTTTGAGAATCGTATCAACCCATAATTTCCAATAACCTGGACCACATTTTTTGTGAGGTTGATGAGTGTCATTTCTCCTTCCAACCTTTGAGGCATGTAATTTTCTTTGTATAATTTGAAGGTCCCATCTTATTTGAACTTAGTTATTTCAAGTTAATCATCAGTTCTTCCTGTTGCCAAGTAATCTAAAACCCTGTTTTTTGACAAGATGGTCAAATAGAATATCATTAGCTTCAGAAGTGAATATGGACTTCTAAGTCATTCCTTTTTTTGTTTTTGTTTTTGTTTCTAGATGCAAATTAATCTTGTTCTAGTCAACTTGAACCCACCAGTTCAATCTTTTAGTGCATTTAGCAGTTAATTTGGCTTCAAATTGCTTGGGTATATGTGGGATTTGGAAAACCAAGCTTGCAATGAAAAGAAAGGAAAGACAAAAATGTATTCAGGAACCCTAGATTTGCAGAAATGTTTTTGTAATGTGCAGTAGCAGTTCCTTATTTGCTTTTCTTCTCATTCCTTATTGCCTGAAAAAACACCTTTAAATATTTTTTTGTTTCTTTTAGCAAGTTGCTCAGTAAACATTCTTATTTGGTTTTATTCTCTATTCGTAGGGCTTGTAGAAGCATTTGGAAGTAATTCTTGTTTTTTTTAGCAAGTTGCTCTTGTTGGTTGCTTTACTGTTTAAGCTAATGATATGGTTCAACGAGGTCAACTGATTTTGTTATTACAGAGAAATTTTGTTGAAAGTATGGCTGGATATTCCATTGTTTGCTACCTTCTACAGGTAAGCTAATGTTTCTCTTTTAGCTTCTGCTTAGTTGTACCATGAGTACATTCAATGCTTTCTTTTTCAATTTTCTTTTTTTATTGTTTTTATTTTTTTATCTTTTGGTCTTTTTTTATTATTTATGCCAACCTCCTTTACATGTTCTTATGCACTTCTTTTAAGAAAAAAAAATCGACACACTGTGTCACTGATACTTGTGACTTATCAGGCTACACATATGAGTTTTAAGATCAATATTGTGGATTGGGCCTTTGGCTCAATGGCCACACGGGGGTTTCTAGTATGATGTATCGGGTTTAAGTTTCACTATGGTATGAGGTGCTACTTTTTAAAAACAAGCCAATATTGGATTGACTGTACACAACAGCTTTGTGTACCCAGTATGGCTCCTGAAATAGAAATGGTAGACCTTGTTGCCAACGTTTTTCATCATTAACATGTTAGTCCTTGTCCTGCCTGAAATTGCCATTTTAGGATTATTATGCTAGATTTTTTTGTATTTTTAATGTCTCCTTGTGGCACGTGCATGACAATTTGGGTTGTGCATACCTGCATATTAACTTTTTTCTAGGATTTGTGGGTTGCAAGTTGGTTACTTTTTTTTTACTGGTTTTTGTGGTTGTTGGTGTAGATAAAGGATCGACATAATGGAAATTTATTGATGGATGAAGAAGGGCATATCATTCATATTGATTTTGGGTTTATGCTTTCAAATTCGCCAGGAGGTGTAAATTTTGAAAGTGCTCCATTTAAACTAACTCGTGAGCTTCTTGAGGTCAGATACCATCTTTCCATATGTTGTTTCATTTCAATGTTTACTACATATTTTTTGGGGATTCAGGTTTCAATGGCTGACCCTTGCTAATATTACATGTCAGGTGATGGATTCTGATGCAGAGGGTGTTCCAAGCGAGTTTTTTGACTATTTTAAAGTATTAAATTTTTACCATGTTATCACGCAAATGATAAGCTTTCTCATGGTTTAAACTATAAAATTTGTTGCTGAATGTACATTTTGTTTTCTTTAAATGTTCATCTCAGGTCTTATGCATACAAGGCTTTCTAACCTGCCGTAAACATGCTGAACGTATCATACTTCTGGTTGAAATGCTGCAGGTAATGTTTATTGTTCTTTTAAAATCAATAATAACTTTGCGCAATCTTAAGCTGTGGTATACTTCCAAGTACAACCACAAATTTGCTGTTTTTCTAAATGTGTCCTATATTTAAGATCTTTGGGCAGATATTGGCTTGCCATTAGTATGCTACTATAGCAAACTTACAGACAAGTGAGCCTCCCTCTCGGAGAGTGTTGATTTCTAAGGCCTTCACATAAACACTATGAGATCTCAAGGTAATGAGAGAAGAGAAGGAGAGGAGAAGAGGAGAGAAGACCTCATGGGGGAGAGAAAAAGAGAGGAGAAATGATGAATTCCAAGAGGTGAATGAGGCTCAAGAGGCTAGAGCTTGATGCTCTTCCCTATGCCCAGTGGACTATATTTATAGTTGTAGAGAGATGTTTACAATATCTATATCGTCCTTAGGGCTATACCTCTTAAGAGAAAAAAGACTTAATAGGATACCGGCTTGTATAATTACAAAGTCAAGGCACCTTTTATTGAAGAATTTTCCTATTTACCATAATGCCACCCTATATATGTGGGTGTTTTTAATACTCCCCCTCAAGCTAGTGTTTTAACTTCACTTTGCAAATAATCTTGGTTAAGAAACTGTGCGTTTGAAAAAAAATTCTGATCTTGTGTAGCTTGAAAAAGAAAATCTAATTGTCTTGCTTTCATTCATCTTGTTCTTGTTCACATCTTGCTTGTAGTTTTCATCTTTTTCTCATCTATTTTTCTCTTAATTAGATATTCTAGTCACATAAAATTTGATTACCTCAACACGTGTAATTGTTCATTGTTGGTTACCTCTTTCTTGTATTTCTTCTTCTACTTCTACCACGCAAGCAGGGGATCTCTTTGTTCTTTACCAAGAGACTCAGCTTGCACAAAATAATGGTCAAAGATGAAAAATCATCCCTAGCCTGATGACAAAAACTCCAACTTCAGTCTGAAATGGCCGCTCAAATTTAAAGGCGGTCTGGCTCATTTTAGGGCAATGAAGTGAGTGTACTCACTTTTTAAGGGTGGCTCAAAATACCACTTGGGAATATCACTTAGAAAAAAAACGAATTGAATTAAGTTGGTTGTTGTGCGTGTTCTTGATCTTTGTAGGTAGTGGGTCTATAAGCATTACTTTGAAGTGATTTTAAAAAACACAAATTGAATAACATACTTTGAGGAATTAAGGATGTGAATAAAAATATAGTAATTCTCATACTTTAAAAGAAGTGAGGTACACAATGCAGTTCTTCATACTTCCAAGTAAGAAGGAAGCTTGTAGACCAATAGATGGATAAAAAGTTACCAAGTTTGACTCAAGAGGGAGATAAAAATAATAATTCCTCTATGAACATGATCATTGAGGAAACTTAAAAAAACTTAATAAGAAAGTTTTAAGATGAACATACTGATGAAAACTTTCTAAAAACAAACTTCTCATATAAGACAATTACTTTTTATTTGGAAAGAAAATATTCAAGAGAAAAATTCTGCAATAAGGGAGATTTAGGATAATCATATTTGGAATTTAGAATGAGGAAACAAGACTTTCTAGTTAAAAAATTTCAGACTTTGTAAAAAATGTAAACTAAACTCATATAGGGAAAAACTTCTCTTAAGGAAACTAATGTAATATGAGAATAAAAAAAGAAAACTCTTTAAGAAAGTAAAGATACTCAAGTTGGTAAAATCTTAACTTGAGTTTGAAAGCAAATAGGAAACTTAACCAAGATTAGCAACTCAAAAAGGGAAGAAAAAATCGGTTTAAATTCGGATTTTTCGCATGCAACAGGCTACCAACATGACCTTTGATTCTTCTAATGTGGATATCTCTCTCTAGAAAGATCAGATTGGGAAATGGTTTATTGGGATAGAAAATAGACTCATAGAGTTTTCTTTTGAGATAAAATTTTCTATATAAATTCTGAGTCATGTTAGACAAACCGTCAAGAAGTTGAGGCTTTCTGTTGCTACTCAAAACTTTTTTGTTGCTTCAGATATCGATTTCTCTCTTTAGAAAACTCTTATCGCAAAAATTCTTTTTGCATTGAAAACTAGATTAAAAAATCTTTCCGATAATATATAATTTATTTTATGAAAATTATTGTAAGAGTGCGAAATCCAATGAAAAACATGAATTGGGAAAAAAGAAGATTAAAGGGAGAAACAAGAAACTCCTCTTTTATTCTTTTTCTTTTTCTTCTTTTTCTCCCTTTCTTCTCCATCTTCTTCTTCTTTTCCTTGTCAAATTTTTACCTACTTTGATATCATGTCAATTTCTAGGGCCTTCACATAAACACAATGAGATCTCAAGGAAAGGAGAGAGAGAGAGAGGGCGAATTCCAAGAGGGGAATGAGGCTCAAGAGGCTAGAACTTGATGCTCTTCCCTATGTCCATTGAGTTGTATTTATGGTTGTTGTGAAATGATTACAAGGTCAATAAAGCCCTTAGGGCTACACCTCTTAAAAGAAGCATAAAAATACATATACCAACTTGTATAATTACAAAGTCATGCTACCTCTTAATGAAGAGTTGTCCTATTTATTATAATACCACCTTACACACGTGGGTGTCTTTTAACAAAGAGGAAGGTGAGAGTGTGTAGGCTAACCTCTCTGCTATATTCTGTTGGTGTCAGGAGGGAAGGGAAATTTTACGGGGTCATCTCTTTCCCCATTTTGTTGGGCTTTTGAGTATTTGATCATATTTGGATTTATAGTATGCTTATGGGTATAGTTGGAGTTAGGCAAAACTTGAAGCCATATGTGGAAACTTCGCCAGAATTATTAAATTTCTTTGTTGGACGTTCCTCCTACTAACTACTGCCTTCGGTTATAACTTAGTAGGATTGAATCACTGCACCAGATCTTGAATGAATCTTGTCTGAGTGGGGACAGATAGTGTTGTCCGGTTTATGTTGATAAAGTTCCATTCTTCTTAATTCAACTTTTTTTAGGATTCTGGGTTCCCTTGCTTCAAGGGTGGTCCGCGGACAATTCAAAATTTAAGGAAACGATTCCATCTAAGCTTAACTGAAGAGGTAATCTTTCTGTGAACATCATTTTGTTTGTTTTCTTTTTTGGCTTGTATATTTGCTCATGATTTTTTTGCTGAAGTAATCAATTATTTCAAGCAGCAATGTGTTTCCTTGGTGCTCTCATTGATTAGTAGCAGCTTAGATGCATGGCGGACACGACAGTATGATTATTATCAACGGGTTCTTAACGGAATTTTGTGACCTGTCAGCTATTACTTGTCGGAACTGCTTTGCACCATTCATTTGGTTTCTTCAATTGGCTAATTGAGTGAAAGCTGCATTTGCATGTGACACCATCAATGCTTATGCAGTGAACTGGGTATTTCATTCAAAGCTTCAAGAAATGTGGCCCACAACTGGCTGGCTGTTTGCCAGTCTGGTTTTTGAACAACAGAGCTCATGAAGCCAGACACGTCTGTGTAATGTGTTGTATGATGCAAGTCCCGGATGTTTTGAGTAGCTACGCTTGGCCATTGTGAATAGGAGTATTTCTGAAAGAGGGTCGAGTGTGGTGTCCCATCTGCATCTGGTAAGCAGAACTGTACAGAAGGTCATTTGATATGGATACAGAAACTATAAAAAAAAGGTCTTGCCTATTATACCCATACACGTGGGTATGAGCATCCCAAACTGAAGAAATTTTGGTGTGCATAAGATTGTTTTGCAAAAGAGAACAAACTATTAAGTGCAGGGTTGTGAAGACTTCAAAACCAGTTGTACATCTTCCTCGGTGCCACTTGAAGTGGATCCATGGATTATTTCCTGGAGAAGCACCAGCTGGCTTATCTCTGGTCATTGATGCTTCTCAATCTTGTGGTTCTTCGTTGCTTAGTATACAATGTATAATATTTAATTGATCCTATTTCTTGTATAAGATGATTTTTTTTATTTAAAATTTGTTCATCATTTAGAATTTCACATAATTGGAAGTGAGTTGTGGAAATTTTGTCTTTTGGCAGCTTGGAGCTTTTTTTCTACTTTGGTTTGAGCAAGAGAATAGATTGGGTGTAACTGTTTTGTTTCCTGCAAAGTGAAAGTAGGATTCGTTGAATTTTGGTTCTTACTGATATACATGTAAACAATTTTACTTGGAGAGAATTTCCAAAGTTGGGAAGTATTGGATGCTAAGCTTTCAAGTACATCAATCTAGTCAAGTATGTTTATTTAAAATCATTATTGACCATTATTGTCAATTGAGCTAACTTTCAAGTTAGCATTCTTCTATGTTGTATTTCTAACATAAGTAACTAGACAAATTCATTTGATTAAAAACACTATTTAATTTTTTTTTTTTTTTTAAAGGTTTTTCAACTAGTGAGAACAGATTCAACCAAGTGGACTTATGGATTTTCATCTCAAAACCACAACTTGTTTAATCTTTCTTGTATGTGGATAAACCTAAATATTTTGATCTTTGGAATACTTGGGAATGAATTTTGCAAGTTTTGGCATGATAAATTATCATGAGAGATGGGGTGAGGACGGGAAAACCTTTCTATTGGCCCAAATAGGAAGGGGGAGGGAGAATTGAGTGAATGCATATTCAAAACTTCAATCTTTGGGTGCGGCAGTGCTAGCGAAAAACTAAATGTAAAAGAGTGCACGAGGGATTTTTTATGTGGTTTGCTCAATCTTGGCTTAATCCATGTTCGAGCAATCAATGGTATGTCAAGGGATTCCACTCTAAAAATAGCTGACAAACGCCCATGTTGGTTTCAAGATCTCCATTAAGTTAATTTTAATAATAACAAATATTTAATTAATTAGTTAGTTAAGCTTTAAGTAAACTAGGGCAGCTTAAAATGCCCCAAACCATGTTCCAGCAAAGCAAATCAAACGACCAAAAACCATCAAGACAGCTTATTGAAAAAGGTCATAAGCAGCTCAACCCAAACAAAAAAAGAAAAGAAAACACATCGTCCAAATGGCTGAAAATACTAATTGCAAATTATTGGTTTTAAGATCCCATTAAATTAATTTTGATGATAACAAAAATTTCGTAGCTAATTGTGAATTTTGAGTGAGCTTAATTGACCCAAAAAACCCCAAATTGAGTTTTGGTAAAGCAACCATTCAATTAGCCAAGAAACGTTCATATGGCCTGTTGAAACAAGTCATAAGAAGCTCAAGTCCAAAAACACACGGTCCAAATAGTCTAGTAGCCCCTACTCGAACAACCAAGAGCGAGAACCTTTGGGAAGAAATCGTCCAAGCTAGTATTTGAATGACTAGAAGGACACTCAACACAACAAGAAATCCAATAGCAATTTGTTTGAGTAGTATGAAGCCCAAGTTCTAACGATGAGGAGAGAGAACTTTTTGTAAGGACGTTTGGCCAAATGTTTGAATGACCAGCATAAAAGAGAAAAAAAACGAGAACAAGGCACTATATTTCAGTCAACATGAATCTGTTCAAAAGTCAAGATAGAGAAAAGGTACTATAAGGATCCATTCGACTAAAAGTTTGAACAACTAGTTCAAAGAAGCTGAATGACTAAAGAAAAGGAAAGAGGTGCTTTATGAAGACCATTCTAATGACCCATGCTAGAAAAATTTCAAGTGCATATTTAGAGCTTCAACTTTACCAATGAAGGTCCTAAACTTTTTAAGTGACCTATGATTAGAAGTTCTAGAAGAAACTTTTAAGTATTTTTTCATATTTTTTAATCTTCAGTTCATTGAGTTTGAAAAATAGACAAAAAATGTTCTTCTATGAGCATAGCAGTTCAATTTTTGAAAATTAAGAATTTGATTACTTAAGTTATTTTTGCACGAAACAACTATACTCTTGATTCCTAAGACATTCTATAATACGAAACAACTATACTCTTGATTCCTAAGTTTTGATTACTCATAGAAAAATGAGGACAGCAAAGATGCAGATCTCCCGAACCTAGACACACCGAGGTGTTTCTTCTTTCTCTTCTCTACTCTCTCCCTCTACACTGAGGATACACCAAGGTGTTCTTCCCCCATTTCTCTTCTCTGCTCTCTCCCTCTACGCTGAGGTTTGAGACACCCAACAGAAAAAGAAACTGCAACATCGAGAAGCTTCACGTGACGGTCAGGAGAAAGATTTTATTTTCACCTTCTCTATAACAGTCAAGTCTCGAGAGGAAATATTATCGAGAGAGACCCTTTAATTTTTTTGTTTGAGTACAAAACACCCCAAAGAAAAATGTCCTCCGTGTCCTGTTGGCCCATACCTCTCTGACACAGCCCATGTCTTTTATGACAATCTCTCACTTGAAGACTGATATCAATCTGTCTTCACACATATTAATGCAACAACTCTTTCTTGGTCTCGTTATTCTTGTAGGCCAACGGAAGCTGAACATAGCTTCAATTTATCAATAGTCACCGTTTTTGTTGCATATCCATAGGATTTCTGTTACCTTGGATCTTCTTTAGTGTTAGCACCTCAACAGAGATCTGATGAAGAGATAACGTAGTCTAATATGCTTGGTTCTAGAATGAAATGCATAATTCTTTGCTAGATGTATCACACTCTGACTGTCACTGTACAAAAACGGTGAAGCCATATCATCTTTTTACTGGCTTTTGAATCTCAAATCTGTTAACAATAGTTGAAGCCATATCATCTTTTTACTGGCTTTTGTTATTGATATATATTCATTCTTAACGGTGGATAATGTAATCATCTTTTGTATTTGCGACATCCAACTAATAGTTGTTGTGCCCATGGTAAACACATAACCAGTGGTGCTTCTCCGCTGATCAACTTCTCCTACAAAATCTACATCTATGTACCCTTATAATTTCAATTCACCTTTACCAAAGTACAAACACTTATCTGTGGTGCTTCGTAGATATCTCAAGATCCACTTTACTGCCTTCTAGTAGGTCTCACCTGGGTTTGACATAAATTTGCTAATAGCTCCCACTGCATGGCCAATATCTGGTCTCGTACAAACCATTGCATACATCAAACTACCAATAGCTGAGGCGTAGGGAACCTTATCCATAATATCTCTCTTCTTCCATGTGAGGGGACTGATCCTTGGATAGGCATAAGTGTTTGTCCAAGGGTGTGCCAACTGGCTTGGCATTGTTCATGTTGAATCTCTACAAAACACAATTGATGTACTCTGTTTGAGATACCTGCAAAAATTCACTTTGCTTATTTCTTGTGATTTGTATTCTGAAAATCTTCTTTGTTAGACGCAAGTCTTTCATGTCAATTTTTTTTGACAATTGCCGCTTCAAGCTTTTGATCTCATCCATATTTGAGCTAGCTACTAACATATCATCGACATCAAGTAGAAAAATTATATATCTGGACGTGTACCTTTTGAAGTAGCAACAGTGATCGACATTGCATTTTTGGAAACCTTCCTTATGCATGAAACTATCAAACTTTCTGTACCACTGTCTTGGGGCCTGTTTCAAACCATACAAACTCTTTTTGAGTTTGTACACCATATTCTCTTTCTCCTTTTTTCTGAGAAACCTTCTGGTTGATGCATATATAACTCCTCATATAAGTCTCTGTGAAGAAATGCAGTTTTCACATCCAACTGCTCTAGATAGAGATCTTCAGTGGCAACAATACTCAACATTGTTCTAATAGTATTGATCTTCACAACGGGAGAGAAAATGTCAGTGTAATCAATTCCTTCCTTTTGTTGGAATCCTTTGACAACTAGTCGGACTTTGTATCTCTTAGAACCATCGTGCTCGTCTTTCACTTGATACACCCATTTGCTATGAAAGGCCTTCTTCCCTATGGGTAACTCAACTAGTTCCCATGTCTTGTTAGAGATTAGAGAATTCATCTCATCTTTCATAGCAAGCTCCCACTTGCTAGAATCTTCAGTCTGACATGCCCCTTCATAGCATTCATGTTCTCCTCCATCAATCAACAATAGATAATTTATGTATCTCCTGTTGGGCACATGAGGTCTAGAAGATCTTCTCAATATAGGAGTTGGAGCAGGAGACTGTGATGTGTCGAACTACTATGCACTATTCTGTTCAACAAATTCCTCTGGCTGAGGGCTTGCTACAGAATCATCTAGGACCTCATCCACATCTGCATATACTGGCTCACTCTCTACTGAGTTACTGGCGTCTGTAATATGTATGTCCTTGTACATCACTCTTTCATTGAAAATCACATCTCTACTGCGGATCACCTTTTTGTTTTCATCATCCCATATGCGGTCTCCAAACTCCTCCTCGCCATAACTGATGAGGGTACATTTCTTGGATTTTGGATCAAGCTTATTCCTGCCTTGATCACTGATATGTACATACGCCATACAACCAAAAACTTTAAGGTGTGATAGTTTTACTTCCTTTCTGCTCCATACCTCTTCTGGTATTCTGTACTCCAATGGAACTGATGGACCTCGGTTGATCAAATAAGCTGCTGTGTTGACTGCTTCTGCCCATAATTGCTTTGGTAGGCCTGACTGCATACGCATACTTCTGGCTCTCTCAGTCAAAGTTTTGTTCATACGCTCAGTTACACCATTGTGTTGAGGCGTACCTGGCATAATTCTCTCCATTCAGCATAACAAAAAATTTTAAATCTGGTGCCTTCATATTCACCCCCATTATCAGTCCTAAGCTTTTTTTTATCTTAAGACCTAACCATGGTTTTCCATCTTCTGAAAGTATCAAACACTTCAGATTTGTGATTTATAAAGTAAACTTACACATTCCGAAAGTGATCATCGATGAATGTCACAAAGTAGTGTTTTCCACCAATGGATGAAACACTTGTTGGCCCCAAAACATCAGAATGAACGAGCTCCAGCCTTTCCTTCTTCAGAGTTCCGCCATGTGTTTGAAAGCTAACTCTCTTCTGCTTTCCAAGTATGCAATCCTCGCACATGTCAATTTCTACTAACTGTAAACCTGATAGTTTTCCCATGAATGCATAATCTTCATTCCTTTCTCACTCATGTGGCCAAGTCTCTGGTGCCACAGGTTGGAAATTTGGTTGCTTGCTGTAACTGCAATTGTACAACATGCTTTTGTTGTCATATAATGAATACCACTCTTCTTTCCTCGTGCAACCACCAATGCACCCTTCGAAATCTTCCAATCATCACCATGGAAGGTCGTGGTGTAGCCTTCATTGTATAATTTCCCTATTGAGATTAAGTTATTTCTCAGATCGGGAATATGCCTGACATTTTTCAGCTCCCATACAGACCCATTCAACTGAATCTTCACTACACCTTTGCCTACAATATCACACGGTTGATCATCATCGAGATATACCTTACCAAGGTTTTAGGACACATATTTCTCGAAGATTTCTTTCTGCGAGGTAGCGTGGAACGATGCTCCAGAGTCTAACACCCAAGACTCCTCCTTGCTCTCCAAAGAACATATCAATGCATCATCATTCCCTGAGGTAGAAGCAACATTTGCTTATACTTTCACCTCCTGATATTTCGGTGCACTGCTGCACTGATTTTTGTGGTGCCCGATCTTCCCGAAGTTCCAGCACTTGACGGTCTTTGAATTATGAGAATTGTTTGGATTTTTGGATTGAGACCTTCTATTCTGAGATCTGCCTCGATGGATTGACTTGCCAGGTCTATTTCCTCTAGTTCTTCCTTCTGCCTCTGTAGGCAATGCTGAAGAAGTCGACCCTTCACTCGACACTTTTCTTTTGATTTCTTCACTGAGAACTAGATCATGAACATTATTGAATTTTAACTTATTGTTTCTTGACGAGCTACTCACTGCTGTAACAGTGGCATTCCAACTTTCTGGTAGGGAAGACAAAAGTATCAATGCATGTACTTCTTCGTCGAATTCAATTTCAACTAAACTCAATTGGGTTGTAATTGTATTGAGTTCGTTGATATGTTGATCTACTGATGCTCCCTCCGTCTTCCGTAAATTAAACAATCGCCTAATCAGATATACTTTATTTGAGGCTGACGGCTTCTCATACATACTGGCTAGAGCCTTCATGAGACCTATTGTGGTCTTCTCCTTTGATATGTTGAAAGCAACATTGCGGGATAACGATAATCGGATAACTCCAAGGGATTTTCTGTTGAGGAGTTTCTACTCTTCATCCTTCATAGTATCTGACATTACTCCTTCAAGTGATAGGTATACATTTTTCTGATACAGATAATCCTTTATCTGCATTTACCAGAGAAAGGTTTTATTTTCACCTTCTCTATTACTATCAAGTCCCGAGAGGAAATATTATCAAGAGAGACCCTTTAATTTTTTGTGCTTGAGTGCAGCACTCACCAAAGAAAAATGTCCTCCATGTCACGTCGGCCCATACCTCTCTGACACAACCCATGTCTCCTATGACACAATCTCACAATGAAAACACAAGGAGTTGATCCAATGATAGGAGAGAGAAAAGGTTTTTCTTGGAAGCATCTAATTGGATGATCAAACAATCATGTGACTAAACCCTACGAGAGATAAAAGGCTAATTGATCAAACTTCATGTGACTAAAGATACGAGAGATAAAACCATATGTTGAAACCCATTCACACAATTAATTGGATGATCCATGCAATAATGAAGGCCAAAAGGAAACATGGAGTGTCAAAGTAGACTATCTGATTGGACAGACCCTGTTCAAATGACATGAAAGAGAAAATGTACTAATTCCATGTTCTTCTAGTCATTTAGATGTCTTAAAGAATTAAGGAAAAACAAGTTATGAAAATCATTCGATTGGAAATTAATTGACCGAATGACTTGCTTGAAGAGTATTAGATTTAGGATCCCATGACAAAGTCCTCGACCAAGGTGGTGAGAGAGGAGAGGAAGAAAAAGAGGAGAATAAAGTAGAAGAGAGAGAGAGAGAGAGAGAGAGAGAGAGAGGAGAGGAGAGGAGAGAATTTGGCTTGAGAGATAGAAAGAGAGAGAGAGAGAGCTTTAGAGGGAAAAATTGTAGGGACGAATTTGAGAGAGAAGATGGAAGACTTAATTTAGCTACTGGGAAGAATTTTCTCTCATAAAACTCAATTTATAGATGGGTAAGATTATAATATTACAATAATATCCCTAAAACTTAAACTAATTACATCAATGTCATCTTTATGAGATGACACTTTATTTATCATAATGCCATCACTGTGTGCGCCTTCTCCTTGGTTTGTGGGTCTTGAGCCCATCTGCCACCTCTTTTGGATATGTGGGTCTTTATTGGTTTTGTGAGCTTGAGCCCGTCTCCTAACACAGTTGGATTTGTCTGCTTTCTTTGGTCGTGTAGACTTGAGCCCATCTCCCAACACTCCCTCCCAACATCATGAATGTCTAGCTTGCTGCAAATGGTATAGAGGATCTTCCCGCATAAAATGGTAGTCCATCATATCTTCCAACACTTCCCTCAAGCTGGTGGTCTCTTTGTTATTTTCCAAGTGACCCACCTGGCATAATATAAAAAACAGTAATATCAATCCTAGTCGTAAGACATTGCCCCATACTCTAGTCAAATGGTCATAGTAAAAAATACTTTCTGTTTATTTCATAGGCAAAAAAGTAGCCCTATAGTGGGACATAAAGTATACCCATTTTCTCAAGGTAACTAAAAAAACACCCCTGGGGTGAATAATAGACTTAACTAACATTGGATGTTGGACATACTCTTCCATCACGGTGTCCCTCCATGGGCATTGACTCTCGATTGGCAGGAGTAAAAATCCTAAATAAGGGTAATGGGAAACCACCAGAAGATAATAGTTTGGGGCCACCATTCGCTTTCTTCTTTATCAAAACAACCAATGCTGACAACAATCAACAACAAAACAGTCCTTCAATAATAATATCTCAGGAAAAAAGAGACAATAACAACAACAGAAATGGGTTTGGGTCCAAATAACAAGTACCAAATAATGAGTGTTTAATATGCTGAGTGAGTAATAATAATCGGTGTCAATAAATAAGTCGTGTCGAGTCAGGAGACCAAGATCAGACGGCCGAGGCAAACTGACCCGGACCAAGTTACTCGAGTTGAAACCAGTCCAAGTTGACTCGACCCGCTGAGTTAACCCTAGTAGAACAGTCAGTCACTCGACGAATTAAATGCGCTGAATCGCTGGACTAAAATCAGCAGCACCTAAGTTGGCAGGATTAAATCTGCAAATATTGATTCGTCTTCCTCCCCGTGACGTTTGCTTCTGAACAGAGCGGGACAACATAGTCGTCTAGAAACGGCTCGGAAAATCCTCGGCAACTAGCAATGAAGCTGTTGCTGACAAAGATATGCTATCAAGCCAGGGGGGTGGGGGTGGTTTACCGCCATAGCATTTCTGAAGATAGCCAGCAGAGACAGAGCTGGAACCACAACAGCAGAGCAAATCCGGTATTTTGCTAGAGCTGGATATGAAAACTTCATGTAGACAGAAAAACTTCCAGCAGCTTCGTTCCAGAAATAGACGATCGGCAACAGAAAAGCAAGAAATATTTCACGACATTTTAAAATTACCAAGTTGACGAAACTAGCTGGAAATTCTACCCAGAGTAATTGTTCCAGTAAAAAAATGTAATATGCTGAGTTTGGCAAGATGACAGTAATAGAAGCACCAGATGACGAGACTTTCGGAGGCCGGATTGATGTTGTTGGAACGTTGTGCGGAGTTACCAGAAGAAGTCGAGCTCGAATAAAGCAGCGTCCTTGCCGGCCAATGGCTATCTCGGCCAAAAATCATTCACACCTTCACGATGTCAATCTGCAGGCGACGCAACCTGTACAAATTTCCCAAACATGAGAGCAGCCAACGCACCGGAAGCTCATGACCCCACGCCTTCACGTTACCAACATTGATCCGTCTCCCACTGTTTCAGCCAGTATCTCATATCATTCCGGTTAGATACCGCACCGAAGCGGTGGTTGGTAATCCTCGAAAAAGAGAACTGCCCCATAGAGCGGTCGTATTGCGCCCTCGCCATTGGATCCGATAGCGTGGCGTAGGCGTCGTGAATCTGGATGAAATCTTGACCATCTGAGACTTGCGAGATCGCATCGGGATGAAATCTCTTCGCCAGACTCCTCTAAGCAGTTTTGATCTCGACCAGAGACGCCTCCTTCACTTGCAGGATCTCGTAGAGGTTCGCTGTCCTCGGAACTCCGATAGTTTCGGCAACCGCATAGACCACAATTGTGCTTCTTCTTGCGCTATGATGGACTGTTGTTTCCTCTAGACGAAATAGGGGCAAAAAATCAGTTTTAACTTTTCTTGCGGAGGTTAAGATAACAACGGCACGGGGAAGAAAGATAAAAGAGAAAATTTGGAATTCTTAAAAAAACCATAACTATGAGTCTATATTTTTAGGACTTCGATTTAGCTCAAAAAAAAAAAAAAAAGAGATAGGCATAAACAGGAGGAAGAACAAGGTTATGAACTTGTGTCTTAGCCCTCCATTAAAGCTCAATTTATAGATGATTATAATATTATAATAATACCCTTAAAACTTAAACTAATTACATCAATGACATCTTATGAGATGATACTTTATTTACCATAATACCATCACTGTGTGGGCCTGGGGGTCTTCTCCTTGGTTTGTGGGCCTTGAGCCCATCTTCCACCTTTCTTGAATATGTAAGCCTTTCTTGGTCGTGTGGGCTTGGGCCTATCTTCCAACATGTTTGATAGTGAAAACCTATTTATAACTCACCAATTTCTTGTAGGGTGGAAGAGGAATTAGGGTCCAAGTCTGATTTTCATATAATGCATGCATTTCTTCTTCTATGGCCGCCTTCATCCTAGATGTCTCAGAACCTCCTGATATCTCCATGGAAAAGATATGGAAGAAATAAATGCAAGAAATTGACAACATGAAAGAAACAATCGATGGTGAGAAACAAAATTGGATATAAGATAAGAAGTGGAGGGCCTAGTGCAAGTTTGAGTCTTCTTCCGCATAGCTTTGGGCTGAGTATCAAATTGTGGGCCAAATACAATAGAAGATGACATACTTACCTTGAAGGGATCCATAAACTCCCCAAGTGTGGTGTCGCTTGATGCTTTAGGGGGCTAAAGTTGATCCGTATCAAGTGGCACAATGGGCTTCGGAGCTGCCTGAATTGATGAAAGATCCGGAGGAGCATCTTTTGAGGAATAAAAAAATGTGTCCTAAAAAAAGTGATATCCCTAGAAACAATTAACTTCTGTAGAGAAGGATTATAACAGACATAACTTTTTTTGGTACGAGAGTAACCCAAAAAAATACATTTAAGAGACTTAGGTCAAGCTTACTCTTCGGAGGGGATGTGACATGAACAAAACATGAGCAACCAAAGACCTTCAAAGGAAGGGAGAAGGGTTCTTTATTTAGAAATATCAATGAGAATGGGGATGTATGGTTAAGTAATGAAGATGGTAGCCTATTAATAAGGAAACAGGCTATAAGAATGGCATGTGACCAGTAAAAGTAGGATACCTTCATAGAGTCGAGTAGGTCACGAGCTACCTCAAGGAGATGTCGATTTTTTCTTTTGGCTTCACCATTTTATTGCATGGTGTAGACATATGATGTCTGATGGATAATGTCATTATCCTAACAAAAGGATTGAAATTCACTAGATAGGCACTCTTTGGCATTATCCGATCAAAACACTTGTATTTTTTCCAAAGTGAGTGGACACGGCATGAAAGGACTTCAAGATGGAAAAAATTTAGACCATTCTTTGAACAGAAATAGCCATGTGAGTTGGGTGAAATAATCAAGATAAATAAAAATACTTAACTTCATATATGTTTAAGACACTTAAGGGTCCTCATACATCTGAATGAATTAATGAAAAGGGAGCAACACCTTTAAGTTCAACTCAAGGAAAATATGTTGTCCTTTGGTGTTTGCTCAACCGACAAACTTCACAATTTAAAACTGATAAAGTTTTCAAAGATGGAAATAAGTGTTGAAGCGATGCTACTGATGGATGTCCAAACCGGTTGTGCTATAATCTTGCCTTTGTTTGAGAAGGGGAAACGACAATTACTGGAGGCAAGTCTAAGTAATAAAGGCCTCCATGTTCATGTCCTCCACCAATCACCCGCATAGTCGTTAAATCCTGAAAAACACATGAAGAAGGTGAGAAGCTGATAGAGAAATTAAACAGTTTTGTTAATTGGCTAACATACAAGAGATTTAAGAGGAATTGGGGGACAAATAAGTCATCAATAAGCGGAAGTGATGGTGTAATAGAGGAGGATCCCTTCCCAAGAACTCTAGTTTGGGATCCGTTGGCTATGGTAACAAAACTATCTGGTAAATATGGAGACAAAGAATGTAATAGACTCTTATTACCTATAAGATACTTGGAGGCCCTCGATGATCAAGGATGAAAAGGACAAAGTGGTAGAAGTCATTCCTAAAGCAGTGGTGGCAGCAGAAGTAGCTGAAGATGCAGGAGAAGATGGAGAGGATACCATCAGAGTTTTCATCATTTGTAATAATTCATAATTATCATCAGTTATAGTCTTCTTGCCTCTTTGTGACTAGGATTTGTCATCATTTTTCTCTTTATTACCTATTGGAATATATGATGTCATTAGGGTGGCACTGATGTAATTAGTTTATGTTTTCTGTCTCTTCTTCACTCATATTAGGGTGAAGGGTATACTTGTAATATTGGTAGTTTTGATACCTATAAATATACTTTATGAGGGATGGTTTGGATCAAGTCCATAACCTCTTCTCCTCCAGTTTTCTCCCAATGAGTCCCTTTCTCTTTTTCTCCATGACCTAAATTCATTGAGTCTTGAAAATCAACATGATATCAGAACATTGATTTTTAGGACTTGTAGCTATGGTTTTCAGAATTCTAGAAATTCATATTTTTCTTTTCTGATGGTTTGTTTTTCATAGTTACAACTTCGTTTATTTTTTATTTTACTGCTAGTTTTACTTTGTCTCCATGAGACCTAGCCTGGTGCCTCCATAGAGGATCTGGTGCTTGATCCCATTGTTTGGTCTCGTTGCTAGTTCCATCATGGACACTATCTTTTGGTCCTGAATCAGGCTCAACTATCTCAAGCTGTTGCGTTGAGAAAGAAAGAATGAAGAAGGAAGACCTTTCTGAACTCGGGAAGGTTATGTTTTTTTGAGTAAGGTTTGCTCCTCTCATTAATCTGCTGACTCTCGTCTATGGTCATATTGGTTGGTCGTTGGCTGGTCATTGATCTTCATCCCCCGGTATACTGCTGCCATGGCATCATTGAACTTATATTGATTGTCTAGTTTACTAATTTTTTTATCAGCTAGTTTTTGGCATCTCTTGAGAGATCAGCTCTATCTTTCTTGAGTGGCCAAACAAATGAGATTCAAGCATCATGAACTTGTATTCTGGTTGGCAGATTGATCGTATTCTGTTGGAAGTTGTATGGAACTTGTATCCAGATCGTATCTAGCCAAGATCTCTAGTTGGCTTATTTACTATTTCCAGCACCATGAGATCATTATGTTCTTAGTGTTTATATGATTACCAGTGAAAAAGTTTCCCTGCTACTTCATTCAAGAATCTATTGCAACAAAACCGAAAACGTGGCCATATCTGGCTATATCTGTTGAAGACTACTTCAATAGCTCATCACGACGGAAGTCTTGGTTTTTTATCTTACGTCTCTGTTTGAAACTCATGAACCTAGCTATATTGACAGGTGATTTCTTTCCTGTTTGGAAACTTTTCATTTCCGTTCAGATTGATCAGCAGTTCCAGGATTGTCTACTGGCTTTCTGAATCTATTAACACCAAAGAGACATTTTTTTCTGGACATAATCTTGTTGACAATCCGGCTATCTCTACTACTGCTCCTGTTATCTATCCTCAATCTGGAAATTTGATCTTGGTTTGATCTTGCTGCTGGTTTTTTGAAAATTTGGAAGTTCTTCGTTGGCGTTTTTCTTTCTCCGGCTGCTACTACAAGATCTCCTACCGTGATTGTCTATGGTTTTCCGCACTGTTCGAACACTAGAGTGCTGCGAGGAAGCAAATGTTGCTACTGATTTAAATTTTCCTAAGTTAGGAAAAATTAAACCAGCGTAGGGCCAAGCTTGTTCTACCCGGGAGCTGACCCGAGAGTCATCTATTTAGCCGGGTTAACCCAACGGGCGGGCTGCTCGGGTTAACCCAGTGGGTCAGATCAATCGAGTCAACTCGGGTCCTAGTCAACCTGACTTGGCCCACTTATTTTCTGCCTCGATTATATGGGTTCGGATCCCGAGTTTTATACTTATTTCTTCTGCAACTCAGTTATATTGGTCTACTATTTGACTCGGTGCGATTTGGTATATTTTCTCCGGCTGATTTATTATATTGAGGCATTGGCAACTTATTCCTTGGTCAACATATTGTTTGGCGCATAGACTTGCTTCGCATTGTTTTATGGGTCATTTTAAAGGATTACTTGGTATGTGTTATTGGGCCCAGGCCCATTTTAACTGCTGCTATTGTGTCTCTTTGATTGAGATATTATTTCTGAAGAAGAACTCCTCGGTTGCTTTCCTTGGGTTCATTATTTACTGACTGTTGTTGGCAGTGGTTCGTTTGATGCAAAATTTGAATTTCTTAGAAAAATAAATCACATGGTGGCCTTAACATCGTATCTTTCTCACTACCCATAACTCATTGGTTATTTGACAACCTTCCTCCTACCATCCTTTTATTTGCCTCTCACTTACCCGTATTGATCAACCCTGTTGGGGCATTTCTTTGGTTGGTCCTTTTTATTTATATGGGTTTTTAAGTCCATTGAGAATTTTTATTGGTACTTGTGGGTCTTTTATTGTCGTCTTGTGAATGACAGACATTACCCACATTAGTTATTGTTTTCACTATATTCATTCGAAATTCTTCGAGTTTGGTTTTGACTTATGTTTTATCACCCATTGTTACCTTTTGAGAGTTCGTGTCTAGTTTTGCACTTATCCTTGGGACACCATGATGGAGGAGATTATTACTATATTTATGTTACTTGGTTCAAGCTGGGATCACAGCCATTACCTCCCAGTTTGAGGGGGGGGGGGGGTATTGGAATATATGATGTAATTAGGGTGGCACTGATGTACTTAGTTTACATTTTTTGTCTCTTCTTCACTCTTATTAGGGTGAAAGGTATACTTGTAATATTGGTAGTTTTGATACCTATAAATATACCTTATAGGGGAGGGTTTAGATCAAGACCATAACTTCTTCTCCTCCAGTTTTCTCCCAATGAGTCCCTTTCTCTTTTTCTCCATGACTTAAATTCATTGAGTCCTGAAAATCAACATTACCACGGCCTGGTTGGTAGTGAGCCAGTCTGGTTTGCCATGAAGCTTCCAACAGGTATCCACCAGATAGTTTAGTCCACCACAGTGAGTGTAGACCTGGTTATCTGTCCTTGAAGAACCAAAGCCAGTTCTAGCATCTCTTTCTTGGCCTCCTCTGTAATTTCTATTGCACCCTCGGGTTGCAGACGATATACCCTCTTTACCTGAGTACATAAGCAGATGACACTTCAATATAAGAGGTGGAGGAAGGATCTGGTATCCGAAGTAATGTTGCATTTATGTCATCGAATGATGAAAATGCGGTGGAGCTAAGAAGTTGAGTCTTAGCCACTTCAAGATATGGCTGGATGTTTTACAAACAAATAGCAACTACTAAGGCCTCCCGCTGCTTTTCCTGAATTGATATATCAGTGAAGTAGGGCTGAGCAATTTTCCACTCATGAATCAGCCCTCTAAACCGTGCCAAGTACTCTTGTAAGTTTTCCCCTTGTTTTGTATTAAACATGCTCTGAAAAACATCATATAATTTTTGTAGGTTTTCTGTACTAGAGTACAACTTGACACATGTATCCCATATCTGTTTGGTTGACTTGAGGTGAACCACATTGTTGGCCACATATGCCTCCATACTATTTATTACCCATCTAATCACCAAAGTGTCATTCTAAAACCATTTAATATATCTAGTTTGGTTAGATGTCCTAAGAGGTCTCAAGTAATGATAAACCTCCTAACCGATTTTGACTAGCTCAATTAATTAGACCACACTCTCAAGGGTATGATTGTAATATTGAGGGGGTCACTCTTACTTCCCTTGTGGTCTTCAGCCATTAGGAATCAAATTAGAGATTACAATCCACTTATATATTTAGAAGAGTGATGATATATCGGAGGCCTCCATAACTGAATTTGAAGAAAGGGAAAAATAAGACTTAGCAAGCCTTAATCATGTGCTAATTCACCTTTTTAATGAATAAGTAAAGCAATTTGAATCAAACCAATAAGCTTACTTAAATATGAACCAACTCAAGATAGGGAGAACCAACCCAAATGAGTTTATTTTAGCAAATTGAATTAACTCGAGAAAGAGGGTAAAGCCAACCTGAGCTCAATCTTTGACTTTGGTCAATTAATCATGCACAAAACAAAGAAACTGCATGCTAGCCGAGATCAAATAGATAATCCACTTGTCTTTCTTACTTATGAAACAATATCCAACAATGAATCAAATCATGAACGATATTCCTCTAATACAGCCACTTCCAAAAATAAAAAAAGGAGACTTTTCTTTAAAGTTATAGGCACCAACTCACCAACAAATCTCAATCTTGACTTGCCTCAATTATTTTAGGCAAGGAGAGAATTAACTCAAGGCAAATAAAATTATTCCAAACAAAATGATCTTGAGAAAACTAGAGATGCCAAACTAGAGATGCTTTAAAGAAGGAAACTTTTCTTCTAAGAATTAGGCGCCAACTACAATCCCATAAACACCAGCCTGTACTTCCTTTTTTCTTGATTCTTTTGGTAAGACAATCCAGCCACAGTCTCACGTGGGATACTATCCAATGATGAGAAAAATAGCATGTCCACTTACCAAACAAAGATCACTTTCAGCACTTCCAAAAAGATACTTCCACAAGTTCAAAACAAAGCAACAATTTCCTTCAACTTAACAACTTATCACCAAAGCAATGGAACTTGAGTACTTTTAATCAAGCATGTATAACTTCATTAATAACACCATAATCTCGTGAAATCATCAATAACTGAGCATGGATTCAATGAATAATATCCATCATTCCATATAAAAACTTCTATAATATCCATCATCCCATATAATCTCATGAAATCATCAATAACTCGAATCATGAAGTGATCATATCGGAAAAAACAACAACTTCTAGGTTGAAGCTTTTATAGAAGAACCATAATTTTGAATTTTTTTGAGCAAAGAATGCTAAATATCTCCAACTTTTTGCGTCATACATTAGCAACCATCTTTAAAAACGAAATAGTAAGGAGAGATACTTATCTTTCATTGAGCAAAAGAGAGAGCTCAAGATTGATCCATGATCAATTACTCAATTTCACCGAGGAGATTAAAACACTCTGATGATGGGTACCATAACTTCGGGATCTTAAACCTAATGCTCTGATACCATGTTAGATTTAGAATTCCATGACAAGTTACTTGACCAAGGAGGTGAGAGAGGAGAGGAAGAAAAGGAGGAGAAGAAAGGAGAAAAAAGAAAGAGGAGAGAACTCAGCTAGAGAGATGGAGAGAGAGTTTGGGAGAGGGGACAATTCTAGGGATGAATTTGAGAGAGAAGAGAGGAGATTTAATTTAGCCACTGAGGAGAATGTTTCCTCATAATCCATTCCATAACATTGAGTGTACCTCTTTGCAACGATTCAGGATTTGAAGCGAGCAACATAACCACCCGGATTGTGCTTGATAGTGAAAACTTGTTTACATGAAAGTTCTAAAAATGGTCCACAGATTCGATTCAGCTATCATAGGTTACCATTTTAAAGTGACCTACTAATGTGTTTAGTGGCTCAAATAATGAAATTACATTATCGTTTTGAAGTTTTATGATGTATTTGGCCAAAAATTTCAACTAGGTTTTGGACTGTTTAATCTTGTCCATGTGAAAGGCTTTATTGCCCCCATACATGGTACGATTAATTGATGTTGATTTTTAGGACTTCATGGATTACATCATGGAGAAAGACGAACACACATTGGAAAGAAAAAAGAGGAAGAATGGGGTTTTAGACTTGTCCAAACCCTCCCCTCCCCCTTAAGCTTTATTAATAAGTGACAAAAGTATAATATTACAATTATACCCTTCACCCTAGTAAAAGTGAAGAAGAGATAGAAGACATAAACTAATTACATCAATAACACCCTAATTACATCATATCTTCCATCACTCCCCCTCAAGTTGGAAGGTAATAGCAGTGATCCCAACTTGAAACAAATGACATAGATGTAGTAATAATCTCCTCCATCACGGTTTTCCAAGGATAAGTATGAAACCAGATACAGACTCTCAAAGGGTAGAAATGGGTGATAAATTGAAACCAACCTCAAATGATTTCGAATGATATGTGATAATAATCACTAAAATGGGTAATGTGTATCATTCACAAGACGATGATAAAAAACCCAAGGGTACCAATAAAAGTCTCAATGAACTTAAAAAACCCATATATATAAAACGACCCAACTAAAGCAACGCTCCAAAAGGGTTGGCCAAAGGGGTAAGTGAGAGTCAAATAAAGGATGGTAGAAGAAAGGATGCCATATAATAAGAGGGTAGTGGGGAATCATAAGGAAGACAAGATGAAGAAGTCGGGGTCACCGTGTGTTTTATTTTCCTAGGTAATTCAAATCTCCAACTTATGAACGATTGCCGACAATATTCAGCAAATAATGAATACAAGGCAAGCAACCGAGGAGTCCTTCAATTATAATGTATCAATCAAAGAGACACAATAGCAGTAATGGAAATGGGCCAATGCCCAAATAACATGTACCAAATGTGTAGTTATATAGCAGCGAATAACAGGTAAATAATGAAAGTCCTTAAGAGTAATAGGGACACATAAAATAATACGCAGCGGGTCCATCCTTGAATAAGGAAGCAGTGCACCGAGTAATAAGCAGGCGGTAATCCAATATAATAATCAAGCATAAGTAAAGCCGTAGCAGATAGCAGCTTTGAGTCAAGCCGAGGCAGTGATCAATATAGCCAAGTTGTTGAATTTATGGAAAAGAAGAATACTTCATTGACTTCATTAACTTATTATAATTAGAGTACATGAACCTCTATTTTTAATTTAGGAAAGTAGTAGAGTCCAATTACAATAAAACTACATTTGTCCCAATTACTCTCAAACTCTAACACTTAAAAGATAAGTTCTAGCATAATTAAATAACTCAATATAGATAAAAGACAAACATAACTCAAACTAGAACTCTTTTAGGACGTGACCATAAGATAAAGATGCCTTTGTGAGTCCTTCTTGATCTTCCAACTTATGTGATAAGGATGCCAACTTGTGGTAATAATAGTGGGTCCTACTTCTTATGTGCTTGGGCCCATCTTGTGGGCCTTCCTTGGTCATGTGGCCCATCTTATAATACTCTTCGATATATGGGTTTTCCTTGGTCATGTGGGCTGGAGCCCATCTTCCAACACTCCCCCTCAAGCTAGGGGTGAGAGAACATCATGAACTGTCAGCTTGCTACAAATGATGTATTGAATCTTTTTGTATAAAATGTCACATCTTCCAATATACCTTCATCTTCCAACACTCCCCCTCACGCTTTTGCGCCCTTCCATGAGGCCCTGCTGGCATAATATAAGTGAGAGTAAAAATCACTCCTAGCCGGTAAGACATTGGTCCATACTCCAGTCCTAATGATGGATATAGGGCACACTCTATCTTCTGTAGGTAGTGTGTCTATTGACATTGGTTTGAAGTGTCCACCACCGTGTCCCTCCACAGGACAACGACACTCAAGTGGTAGGAGTAATAAAAATCTATTACAGGGGGGGGGGGGGGGGGGCGTGTAGTGAGTTTATTTATAATGGTGTCCCAATCTGGACACTAACTCTCATGGTATCCCAACCGTGATATTTTTTAGAGTAAAATTTATCATGGTGTCCCAATCCGGGCACCGACTCTCATGGTGTCCCAACCATGATATTTTTTAGAGTCAAATAAATTATAGTATGAGAAAAGGTACTGAGGCCACCTCTTCTTCAATTATAATGTCTCATTCAAAGAGACGTAATAATAACAACTGTAATGTAACACGATCATCTTCCAACACATATAACACGAACCAAAATAATAAACCTTATAGAAGGACCAATGAAATAATCATAATCCGATATAAATATTTTGTCTTAGATGCATAAGCTTCATTTTTTGTGCTCCCCCTTTCTTGAATATTTTGATCACATAAAACTTATCCACAACATATGGAATAAAATACTTCTTCCTTGTACTTTTTCTACTTCTCCCCCTCAAGCTGGGAGGTAATGGCAGTGATCCCAGCTTGAACCAAATATCATAGATGTAACCATAAGCCAAAATAATAGAGGTGTATAGATAAGCCCTCAAACCAGGGAGAATTGAGATATTTTCCTGATATATCAACTCAAAAAGTGACGCAAAACAATGGGCTTAAATTCGGAATTTTCAATGCAATAGAATACCAACATCACCTTCGATTCTTCCAATGCGAATATATCTTCAAATATACGTCAGATTTACATGAAATTTTCTTATTATGAAATTATAATTAAAAAAATTCCATCCAAGTATAACTTCTCTTCATAAAATATAATTATCAAAAGATAAATAATCTGATATATTTCGGTCTCTATCATCTAGCCGAACTAAGTATTGCTTCTCCTTTTTTTCCAGAATGACCATTGGCTCTTCCAAGATCAATATCTCATTATATAAAAATTATAACTAGAATTGGTTGAATAGGTAAGAAAATAGACTTACATATATTTCTTTTGATATATAATTCTCCTTATAAAGTCTCTTTCTTGATAGCATAAAATACCTAGAAAGTTGAAGCTTTCTACTATTGCTAGAACCTCTTTTGCAATCTGAACTTGTTGTTTTAAATATCAATTTCTCTTTATACATAACTCAGATAAAAAAATGGTTGAGTAGGTAAAAGAATAGACTTAAAGATATTTCTTTGGGTATATATTTATTCATATAAAGTCTTGTTCTTGATAGCATGAAATACCTTGGAATCAGAAGCTTACTGCAGCTACTCGAACCTCTTTCACAATCTGACCTTCGCTCATTCAAATATCGATTTCTCTTTGTCGATAACTCCTATTGGAAAAAATATTTTTTTTTTTGGAAAGTAGGCTCAAATATATTTCCTTCTATATATAATTTTTAATATTAAAATCTCACTATAAATGTGAAAATGCAAAACAAACTATGGGTGTAGGGACTGAAAAAAAAAAACTACGAACCTAGACTTAGGGTTTAGGGTTTAAAGAAAATGATCACATTATCTTTGTGGGTTGACCAAGTCAACTCACAGAACCTACTCTGATACCATGTTGAATTTATAGAAAAGAAAAATACTTCATTGACATCATTAACTTATTATAATTAGAGTACATGAACCTCTATTTATAATTGAGGAAGGTAGTAGAGTCCAATTAAAATAAAACTACCTTTGTCCAAATTACGCCCAAACTCTAACACTTAAAAATAAGTCCTAGCATAATTAAATAACTCAATATCGATAAAAGACAAACATAACTCAAACTAGAACTCTTCTAGGGTGTGACCATAAGATAAAGATACCTTTGTGAATCCTTCTTGATCTTCCAACTTATGTGATAAGGATGCCAACTTGTGGTAATCATGGTGGGTCCTACTTTTATGTGCTTGGGCCCATCTTATAATACTCTTTGATATGTGGGCCTTCCTTGGTTATGTGGGCTGGAGCCCATCTTCCAACACAAGTCAATAGCCTAATTTAATGTGAGTAAAAAAATGAGTCACGTCAAGTTAAGAGACCAAGTTGAGATGGCCAAGTCAAGCTGAGCCGGTCCAAGTTGACCCAATCTAAGTCAAACCTCAGTAACTTGAGTTGGTTAAGATGAAGAAGGCTGACTCAGGTGCCCAAGATTGCTGGTTCTAGTTAGTCTCAGGCTCCAGATTAAGATTTTGGTTCGAGTGAAGAAATGCAATAACTCGGACAGCTGAACCAGTAACAATTTGTTCTATACTTTCAGCAAAAATCTCCCAACCTGTAATTGTTATATTACTCTGATTAACAGCAAAGTGAGGATAATAGCTCTCAAAATGAGTCAAGTCGCTGGTGGTAGATCTCATTTGTTGTCTTATGTGGGATGTATGGATAATGCACAAAATATGACAATCGAGATAATCTATATGCAATAACTCAAAATAATGGTAGTAAGTCAGATCAGGATCTGTGCCTAGCTATGGAAAGGGCAAAGAAGGAGACGAGCCAATTGGAATTTTTGAAAAATGGCAACAAGAATTGGAATGGACTACTGATCAATTACGATGATAATTGAGGCAAATCCGAAGAACAAGATGACACCAAACAAAGTGGTCCAAGACAGTAGTGAACTCAGATTAAAACAGTAAGCCAGATCAATCAGTTGGATAGACTTTCGAAGATAAATGGCTAGCAGAGATAACTCCAGCAAATAACTTAGGGTCAGATAGTAAGCAACCCGTTGGAAGATAAGATTCCAGCAATACTTCCAAAATTAGAATAACACATAAAGAATTAGAATTTGACTTGCCAGATTATACTACTTTCCAAGATAAAGAATCAACTTGGTGAATGAGGAAGAAGCTAGATGTAATCGACAACCATCTAGTTTAAGATACCCAACAAAATATTAATAGAACATAGTGTCATCAATCCAACAACTGGCCAACATAAGGAAGATAAGAGAGAAATCAGTATCTTCCAATAATAACGGTTGAAGAGAAGATATGAAAGCGTCTTACATGACTCTCATAATAAGAAGTCTTATAGAGCCAAAATTATTATAGAAGGAGGTCTCACAGAAGAGTTTCAGTTTAAAAGTGTTTTAGTTGTGTTAGTCTTCTATTTATGTTGGGTTATTTAATTATGTTAGGACTTATTTTTAAGTGTTAGAGTTTGTGTGTTATTGGGATAAGGGTAATTTAATTGTAATTGGACTCTACTACTTTCCTCTGTTATAAATAGGGATTCATGTACTCTGATTACAACTAGTAAATGAATTTTTTCTCTTTTCCATAAATTCAACATGGTATTAGAGTAAGTTCTGTGAGTTGACTCGGTCAACCCACAAAGATAATGTGATCCTTTTTTTGATCTATTATCTCTAGCAGTTTAGGTTCGTATCTATTTTATTTTCTTTTCAGTCCCTATACCAATTGTTTGTTTTGCGTTTTCACCTCTATAATGAGATTTTATTATTGCATATTATATATTAGCGAAGTCTTATTCTAAGAAGGATCCTCTTCTTTGTTTGTTTACTACTACTCGATGATCTTTTGGAAGATCCTTATCGCTTTGTCTCTGCTGGCTCATGGTAATCGGCTGGCTCTCATCCTATTATTTTAGTGGATTGATTTATTTTTCAGAAGGTTTCCTTCACTCTGTTGCTGCGTATTTTTGGTAACAACTGCCAACAATCCATCATTCTAGCATTCTGCTTGCATCAAACTTATTCTAGAAAATTGCCTCCAAGACAACTTAGAGTGTTGATGCTTATTCGGTTACGGTATCTTGCCGATCCTGAATCACCGTAACTCTGCTAATTTATTGTCATTAGATTTCCGAAATTTTGATCTTTATCTTGATCTTGCTGCTACATTTCCGAAAACTCCTTTAATTGCCATCTCTGGTTTATTTTTGTCCCATTCTACTTGGGAACCAGCGCCACGGGATGACTCTTCTGTTATCTTATGCTCTGCCAGCTGGTTTATTTTGGGAAGATTTTCAAGAATATATTTTCTCTGTTCAGGAAGATTTACTACTGATCTCCTAGAGACATCTCCACTGCTGGTTTTCGGAAACTATTCGCTTGTCTTCATCACCACTAGGGGTGGCATCAAACTGAACCGATTCGCTAGCGGCTCAAGCTCGACCGGTTTGATTTGATTAATCTGGATCTCGAATCGAGTTCGAGATCTAGATAAGGCTTGTTTGAGTTAACGAGCCGAGCTCGACTGAACCATCGTTCGGTTCGAAAGCTTGCGAGTCGGCTCATTAACTAAACGAGGGCCCGAGGGCGGAGAGAGGGTTTTCATTTTTCATTTTTTGGAAGTCCGAACCGGGGGGAAGGGTGGAGAATAGAGAAAGTCAGGATTTCGGATTCGGTAGCGGAGATTGAGCGAAAAATGGGGAAGGAAGTTAACTTCAATCTGCTCTGTTAGGTAAGTTTTTGTTTTTTATTCGATATCATCTTCTTATTCTTCATTTTCCTCTTTGATTTCTTCCTCTCTGATCTCCCTCTTCGATTTCTTCCTTCGAACTTCTTCCTTGCCAACGGGAATGATAGACACCTTCTTCCACCTCTGCTCCTCCGCCCAAACCGATATTTATCATATCTACACGCCCTCTGGTTTTTAAGTCACCGAGAAATCGGTCGATTTCGTCAACAAGAACACCCGGTTCTCCACAACAGAACTCAATCTCCTTTTTTTTTACGGATTTCTCATCAGAGTCAAGTTTTCAAAGAGAGAAGTCAGAAAACTAGAAGAACAAACTGGGTATTTTAACCCTATGAAAATTAGGTATTTTGACAAATACATTTTAAAGATTGGTATTTTCTTAATTACTTTTTTAACTAAGTATTTTTCCAAATTTTCAATGTTTAAAACTACATTTGGGGCATTTTCTAAAATTTTGAAGTTCCGGAATTTAGAGCATAGTTGGGAAAACACAATGTGTCACTGTGAGCTTGAATCTCTTGGCATTTATTGTAAGAATTTTCTTTCCTGCTATTGCGATAATATTTTTTATTTATTTTTAGTTTTTTGATGATCAGTCCCTTGATATGCAGCTAAATTTGGATTTCTGTTGACATTTCGTCATTTCATTGAAATTGCTTGTTTTTGTGAGATTTATCTTCTTCTTTTTTCCTCCGTTGGAGATGTCCACCGATTGCACGTTTTGCAATTGTTCTGTTTGATCTATTTTTTTTATAAAATTAAATTATGTTCTTAGGATGCCATTGATGGTTCTTGGTTTTTGGCGTGTAAGGATAAGATGCTTCTATTATTATTTGAGTAGAGAAGGCCATTATGAAAGTTAATGTGGTATCTCTTTTGTTGCTTTGAGCCACTTTTTTACCTAGTCATTAACCTTTCGAGGAACACACGACAACTTGTTTGGAACAAACATCGGGGCCTATTTTGTTTTATTACTTTTTCTTCCATCCGAGTTGAGAGAATTTTGTTAAAGCCATAGAACCAAATTTTTGCAAGTTATATGGCAGAGGATTTTACCCTGTACAACTGAAATTGGGGAAACATTTGTTAGTGGTGTTGGATTTCGATCAATAAGTGGCCATTGAATATGAGTTTGGGTGGTTGTTTACTAGAATATTATGTAGAGTTACGGACATTAATACTTTTATTACTTTTATATACAATTTATTTGACATGTATTTTATGCAAAGTTTTAAATATAGGTGGAAGCTCGAACTCGCCTCGAGCTCGATAATAATTTTAGGCTCGAGGCTATGCTCGGCTCGAGCTTGAGTTTAAAATATTTAAATCAAGCGCGGCTCGAACATAGACAGGTTCGGACTCGGCTCGACTCAATGCCACCCCTAATCACTACTGAGAAGTCAGACGTTAACAGAGGAATTCTCTGCAAATCCGTATCACTGTTGTTGTTGCCTCTTCATGATTTTTCTACTATCTTCAGAAATATTATGACAGATAATTTAGAAACTCCTCCTTCGTCGGGTCGTCTCTTTACTGGCATTAGATTCCGTAGATGTTTCTTTTTTTGGAAAATTTATGCTCCATTACTGTTACCTGATTAACTGTTGGTTACTAGAAGTTATTCGCGGGCCTTTCCATACCGAGTTCATCACTAGCTTCAGAGGAAGACGACTCAGCTATGTTTTTGTTTATGTTCACTGGGAGGAGAGGTTTCTATTGAATTTATGGTAAAGAGAAAAACAACTTTGACTTGTTGTAATTAGAGTACATGAACCTCTATTTATAATAGAGAAAAGTAGTAGAGTCCAATTACAATAAAACTACCTTTGTCCCAATTACACCCAAACTCTAACACTTAAAGATAAGTCCTAGCATATTTAAATAACTCGATATAGATAAAAGACAAACATAAATCAAACTAGAACACTTCTAGGACGTGACCATGAGATAAAAATGCTTTTGTGAGTCCTTCTTGATCTTTCAACTTATGTGTAAGGTTTCTGGCTTGTGGTAATCATGGTAGGTCATACTTCTTATGGGCTTCGGCCCATCTTACAATACTCTTAGTTATGTTGGCCTTCCTTGGTTGTGTGGGATGGAGCTCATCTTCCAACACTCCCCCTCAAGCTGGGGGTGAGAGAACGTTATGAACTCCCAACTTGTTACAAATGATGTATAGAATCTTTTTGTATAAAATGGCACAACTTCCAATATGCCTTCATCTTCCAACACTCCCCCTCACGCTGTTGCGTCCTTCCATGAGGCCCTGCTGGCATTATATAAGTGAGAGTAAAAATCACTCCTAGCCAGTAAGACATTACTCCATACTCCAATCCTAATGTTGGATGTAGGGTGCACTCAGTCTTTAGTAGGTAGTGTGTCTATCGATATTGCTTTGAAGTTTTCACCACCATGTCCCTCCACAGGACAACGACTCTCAAGTGGTATGAGTAATAAAACCCATTACAGGGGGGGGGGGGGGGGAGGTAGTGGGTTTATTTATAATGGTGTCCCAATCTGGACACCGGCTCTCATGTTATCATAACCGTGATATTTTTGAAAGGTAAATTTATCATGGTGTCCCAACCATGATAGTTTTTAGAGTCAAATAAATTATGGTATTAAGAAAGGTACCGAGGCCACCTCTTCTTCAATAATAATGTCTCCAAAGAGACATAATAATTGTAGCTGAACATGACACAACCATCTTCCGACTCATATAACACAAACCAAAATAATAAACCTTGTAGAAGGACCCATGCAATAATCATAATCCAATATAACTATTTTTTTCTTTGATGTAGATGCCAAAGCTTCATCTTTTGTGTACCCCCTTTCTTGAATATTTTTGTCACATGAACTTATCCACAACATATGGAATAAAATACCTCTTTCTTTTTCTTCTTCTACTTCTCCCCCTCAAGTTGGGATGTAATGGCAGTGATCCCAGCTTGAACCAAGTATCACAAATGTAGAAATAAACCCAAATAACAGAGATTTAGTAATAAACCCTTAAACCAGGGGGAAGTGAGATATTTTCCTGATATAGCAACTCAAACAGTGACGCAAAACAATCGGCTTAAATATATCTTTGATTCTTCCAATGCGAATATATCTTTAAATATAGATCAGATTGACATTAAATTTTCTCCTTTTGAAACTAGACTTATTCCCAAAAGATAAATAATCTGATAGATTTCAGTCTCTGTCATCTGGCCGAACTAAGTATTGTTTCTCCTTTTTTTCCAACATGACCATTAACTCTTCCAAGATCAATATCTCCTTATAAAAAAATCATACAGGTAATTGGTTGAATATTTAAGAAAATATACTTACATATCTTTCTTTTGATATATAATTCTCCATATAAAGTCTCTTTCTTGGTAGCATAAAATATGTCGAAAGTTGAAGCTTTTTGTTGCTGTTGAACCTCTTTTGCAATCTGACCTTTACTGCTTCAAATATCGATTTATCTTTGTAGATAACTCAGATAAAAAATTGGTTGAATAGGTAAAATAATAGACTTACATATATTTCTTTTGATATATATTTCTCTATATAAATTCTAGTTCTTGAGAGCATAAAACATCGGAAGCTGAAGCCTCTACGGCAGCTCAAACCTCTTTTCCAATTTGACCTTCACTCATTAAAATATCGATATATATTTGTAGATAACTCAGATAGGAAAAGAAAACGTTTTTCCTTGGATAGTAGACTCAAATATGTTTCCGTCAATATATAATTTGTAATATGAAAATCTCATTATAGAGGTGAAAAACGCAAAGAAAAATACAAGTGCAGGGACTGAAAAAAAAAATATCTATGAACCTAGACTTAAGATTTAGGGTTTAGAGAAAATGATCTCATTATTTCTGTGGGTTGACCAAGTCAACTCATAGAACCTGGCTCTGATACCATGTTGAATTTATGGTAAAGAGAAAAACTTCATTGACTTGTTGTAATTAGAGTACATGAACCTCTATTTATAATAGAGGAAGTTAGTAGAGTCCAATTACAATAAAACTACCTTCGTCCTATTTATACCCAAACTCTAACACTTAAAGATAAGTCCTAGCATAGTTAAATAACTCAATATACATAAAAGTTCAAACATAATTCAAAGTAGAACTCTTCTAGGACGTGACCATAAGATAAAGATGCCTTTGTGAGTCTTTCTTGATCTTTCAACTTATGTGATAAGGATGCCAGGTTGTGGTAATCATGGAGAGTCCTACTTCTTATAGGCTTGGGCGCATCTTGTGGGCTTTTCTTGGTCACGTGGCCCATCTTATAATACTCTTAGATATGTTGGCCTTCCTTGGTTGTGTGGGCTAGAGCCCATCTTCCAACAGTTTCTATTTTTTACCCGAAGTCGCACTCTAGTTTTCCCTGTTCAAAAATAGGGAAGAAGATGACACTGCTTCTTTACATCGACAGATCTATTTTTGGTTCTAGAGGCCACATACGATGACCATTGATTCAGCGAGCTATCTGCCATCTTCCGTTTCTAGTTCTTTCTAGTTCATCGCCGGCTATCCTCTCTGGTTCATTGCTGTCCCTAGCTGTTCGGTGCCACAGGGAGGAAGATGATGAAAAATCAAAATGCCTAAGTTAGGAAAATTAAATGTGCGTTGGTTCTAAGTCTCGTGCATGTTCTGACCCAACTTGGACCGGGCCGAGTTCATCCGGTGACCTTGCTGATTCGAGGACCGTTTATTGCTTCTACTCCTTATCGAGTCAACTTGGTCCAGGTCAACCTAACTCGGCCCACTTATTTTCTGCATCGGTTATACATGTTCGGGTCCCGAGTTCTATACATATTTCTTTTACGACTAGGCTATATATTGGTTTACTATTTGACTCAGTTCTTTTCTAAGGCTGGATTATTATCTTGGATTATTACTCGGTTCCAACATACTATTTGGTGCAACTTTCTTATTTACTGATGGACTCGCAACAAATTATTTCATATATCCTTATTACTCTTAAGGACTTTCATTATTTATCGGTTATTTACTGCTATACTATTGCAAATTTGGTACCTATTATTTGGACATTGGCCCATTTCCGTTGTTGCCATTGTGTCTCTTTGATTGAGAAATTATTTCTGAAGAAGAACTCCTCGGTTGCTTGCCTTTGGTTCATTATTTGCTGACTGTTGTCGGCATTGGTTCATCTGATGCAAAATTTTAATTTCTTAGAAAAATAAAGCACATGGTGGCCTCAACATCTTATCTTCCTCTTTACCCATTACCCATTGGTTATTTGGCAGCCATTCTCCTACCATCATTTATTTGACTCTCACATACCCCTTTGGGCTAACCTCTTGTGTGTTGCTTCGGTTGGTTTAATTTTATATACATACATACACACACACACACACACACACACACACACACACACACACACACACACACTCATATATATATATATATATATATATATATATATATAGGTGTTTTAAGACCAAGAATCCTTTTAATTTCAAGTTGAAGTTATAAACTCCAGCATGAGGGGGGAGTGTTGAAGAGAAGATATGAAAACCTCTTACATGACTCTCATAATAAGAAGTCTTATAGAGCTAAAATTATTATGAAAGGAGGTCTCACAGAAGAGTTTCAGTTTAAAGGTGTTTTAGTTGTATTAGTCTTCTATTTATGTTGGGTTATTTAATTATGTTAGAACTTGTCTTTAAATGTTAGAGTTTGGGTGTAATTGGGACAAGGGTAGTTTAATTGTAATTGGACTCTACTAATTTCCTCTATTATAAATAGGGGTTCATGCACTCTTATTACAACAAGTCAATGATTTTTTTTATTTTCCATAAATTCAACAATAACGATGTCGGCAATTAGCCAGCAATCAATGAAATTCAGCAGGAATGCCAAATCATCTAGAAATTAATCACGAGGCCTAGCTAAGTGATACTCAAATCAAAAACAGAGTCACCGGACTGGATCACTAGGCATCGAATACGATCAATATGGAAGACTTTCCGGAAGACTTCAAGAAATAAAACATGCAGTAGTAGATTGTATCAAAGATGTCCATGCTGCAATAAAAAATGGAAAATTTTGTTGTCAAGGAGATTCTTATTTGCGACATTCAAATAACATGATCAATGCTAGTACCAGGGACTTCTGGAAACCTTCGCTCCCCAAGATCAATGTTGGCCCCGGATGACCCCCCCCAACATTGCTATGGAATACCGGAGTAGTTTTCGACCATGGCTTCAGTCACATTCATGTGTGGAGATAGAGAAGCAAATGTTTTTGTTTCTCATTTTGATCAACTTTCCGATGCTTATTTTTCATTAATGGTTCTTCCCCATACGTAAAAACAGAGGAAAGACAAAGCGAGTCTAGGGAAGGAGACAAGGAAGAAGCATAGAGCAAATTTGTCTACTCGACTAAGCGTGCTCTTATCACACCAGGTTCACCACACATCCGTTGCGCCACTCTTACTTTAATGCCTCTACTTTTAATCGTAAAGGGGAAAAAAGTAACTACAATTGAGTTGGGATAAGTCAATGAGAGAGTTAGCTAATTGTGAGTCAGACCAGCCCAATCAACGCACATACCAGTCTGCTATTGAATGCTGCTGAATGGTAATGAATCAAGAATTCAAATCGAGTTCTTCCTTATTCTGTTGTTACCAGCCGGTTGCTGCAAGTATTCTCAAAAGAATAGAGAAACTATGTTATTATTCAACTATTAAGGATGTGTTACAATGTGGGACCCACCATGAGGACGTGGGACACCAACAAGAGTCCTAGAGGACGTGGAACACCAAGAAGAGTCCTCACCCATGTAAGCACGAGTTAAAGAATCAAGAAGCATAAGCAGAATTGAGTTAGAAGACTTGAAGATCAAGTGGCACCCATAAATATCTCACGAGTTGTCAACCTTATAAAGATGAGCTAGAGGATCATGAGGGACCCACAAGGATAAGGCTATGAGCTGGCCTTCTCCCCTATAGTCACATGAAGAAAGCAAGAGTTCTAGTTCAACTCATATTATGCTTCTAGTAGTTTGGTTTAAATAGACTTATCTTACAGAGTTGAGTTGGAATGTAATTAGGATTGAAAGGCTAATTGTATAAGGACTCTACCTCATCTTCTACTATAAATAGAGGTGTTGTAATTCAGAATTAATCAATTTATACATCTCATTCTCGAGTTACTCTTTCTCTCTCTTTCTTTGCTTGGCGCAACCTCTCTTTGCTCTTTTATTTTTTCTTCTCTCTACCCGAGAGTTCTTCTTCCCTTTTCTCTTTTTTTTTTTCTTCTTTCTCTTGTTCAGTGTAGAAGTTAGGACCCCATGAGAATGACTCTAGGTTAACATGGAAGAAGAAGGGAAGAAGGAGAGAAGAAGGAGAGAAGAGAGAGAAGAGGGAGAAAGGAGAAGGACGTTTGAGAAGAGAGTTTGGATTAAGGGAAGGAGAGACTGCGTAAAGAGAGAAGAGAGGGTGGCTGGACTTTTTCCAAAGAGATGAGAAGGTTTGAATCCCCAACCTCTTAGCTAATGTTCTTATTTATAGTGTTACAAAGTCCTTAGGGTTACATCTCAATAGATTAAAAGACATACTAAGACAATGTATTTACATCTCCATGCCATCCTTATGGAACATACCATAAATAACCATTTTGCCACTCCTTTGACGTGTGGGCTTCTAGCCTTGAGCTTGTGGGCTTGAGCCCATCTTCCAACACTCAGAATTATGGAAAAGGGATCCTAAATCCAACATGGTATCAGAGCATTATATTTAGGATCATTCTTCAAAGTAATGCTCTAGAGAAGTGATGATCAACACCACTCAAAGAAAGCTTTTTTATGAAGGAAGAACACAAGCCGAGGGATAAGTGTTCAAAATTTTTTTTATGCTACTAGTTTTTGAATTTAGAAGATGATTCAAGGATGAATATGTGAATGCTTTCATCTTAGTATGGATGAATATGTGAATGCTTTCATCTTAATATGTTATGGATATGCATGCCTCTCTTTCTAGAAGGAGCTATCAAAACAATTTTATCGATTTGGAAATTTTGTTTACCGAGACCAATCCAAAATAAGATTACTGGAATTTTTTTTTCGTGGGATAAGAGTTCCTTGATATAGAAGAATGTTATTGAGCCTCTTATTAGTGGTTTTTGAAAAAAAAAAAAGAATAATAATTTAGCATTGATACTAAATTTTCCCATACATCGAGTTGGTTGAAGAAGTGCTACTTGGTGTTATTATTAGAAATTTTTTTGAAGAAAGGTCTATCATGGCTGACAAAAATATGAATATCAAAGGTGATATACTGAGAATCACCACCATACTATGGGGTATCAAATTTTAGGAGTTGGTCCACATCTGTTCGGAGGTTTCTTATAACGAAAGACCTACTTGGTCACCTCACTACCCGATGACCACCTATTGATGAAGATGATATTTTTTATATGAAATGGCTGAAGAATGAAACTTTGGCAATTGGTTGGCTAATAAATAGCATGGAAGAATATGTCTCTAATAATGTTATGCATCTTGATACTGCTAAACAAATTTGGGAGACATGTGCTAAACTATACTCATGCCCGAATACACTACATAGACCCTATGATATTCTCCAAAGAATGTTGAATACTAAACAAGGAGAAAATATTCATGAGTACTTGGCCCGGTTTAGAGGCTTTCTTCAAGAGTGGAAGTTAGCTCAACCCTCAACCACTGATATTTCTATCCAAGACAAACACAAGGAAGCCTTAATTACTGCTATTTGTCTTACAAATGTTAAACCTCATCTTGAGATTGCCAAGAGTCAACTTTTGAGTGCTTATGTTGTCCCAAAGTTTGATGATGTGTGTGCAACACTACTTCGTATTCCAGAAACTTCTTCCTCCATTACTGATGTATCATCCTCTATGTATTCTGATCATAGAGGATCATCATTTGACAGTGATCGAGGTTGAGGTAGAGGTTTTAGAGGGGGCAAAGGAAGAGGTGGAAGGACTGGTGTTGGTAGAATAAATGATACCAAAATAATCTATTGCGAGTCTATGCACCATATAATATGTTGACCGAGGAATAAGCTGCATATACTTCAAAATAATAATCCAGTCGAAGATAAGGAAACAAGTCAAGCCGAGTAGACCTATATAGCCAATTCACAAAGAAATATGTATAGAACTCGAGATCTGGACACGTATAACTGAGGCAAAAAAACAAGTGGGTCAAGTCGGGTTGACCGAACCGAGTTGGCCCCGGACTAGGTTGACTCTATTCGAGTTGGACCGAGTTAACTCGACATAACAGAAGCAACGCTCGATTAATTCGGCCAGGTCCGGGTTGCGATAAAAACTAGCACTCGATTAAACTCAATTTCCTAACTTAAGGGGGGGGGGGGGGGGGGGGGGGGGGGGTTGTATATGTTGGGGAAAGTGAAAGTAATTTCCTAGTGAAAGTGAATCACTTGTTAGTGTTAGTGTGCACAATGGAAAGTGCAGTGTAAAGTATTTGTTTGTGTTAGTGTGTACTATGTAAAGTGCAGTATAAAGTACTTGTTTGTATTAGTATGCACAATGGAAAGTGTGGTGTAAAGTGCAGAGAGATTATTTATTAATAAAATATTTTGATATATCGGACTTTTATAAATTAAATTAATATTAGAAAATACATAAAATATATTAAATATAATGATTAAACAAATGCTTACTTTTATACTATTAAAATTGTAATCAAATTGTAATTTTGTAATATATAAATATGAAATACTTATATAAATAGGATATTATAAAATTATTTATTAATTTAATATCTATTAGTAACATCAAAATAATATTAATTTATTAACTTAATTTATAAAAATTAAAATATTTAAAAAATACTTATTTTATAATATCCAAAAACTTAATGCAATTATTATATTAAAAGTGTTTAAATTTTCTCTTAAACTAACGTATATATGCAGTTATATTTGTTTAAATTCATTACCCAGCGTACTACGCAAACATCATAATAATAAAAATAATAAATAATAAAAATATAACTCTATCACCTATTTAATTTAAAAAACCTACAAAAATATATACAAAATACAATAAAAAAAATATTTAATGCCATTAAAACATAATAGTCAATAATTTTGTCATGTCTAATCGCTAATACATCTCGAAAATATGATGTTCTTACAGATAGTACTACAAACTCCCTCTGAGAACTTCTTTGAGCGTCCACATCATCCTCAAAATCATCTCCACTATCACTGTCTTCATTTTCATTTGCACTGTTATCTTCACAATGTTCTCCACCAGAATCATCACTTGCACTATCTTCACAGTAGATCCTAGAGAGCTTTGTTCTTCCCTTTCAATTTCTATCAACCTAAACAAGACCTGAAAGTCCATACATGTAGAATTTATGGAAAAGAGAAATACTTCATTGACTTCATTAACTTATTACAATCAGAGTACATGAACCTGTATTTATAATAGAGGGAGGTAGTAGAGTCCAATTACAATAAAACTACTTTTGTCCCAATTACACCCATACTCTAACATTAAAAGATAAGTCCTAGCATAATTAAATAACTTATTATAGATAAAAGAAAAACATAACTCAAACTAGAACTCTTCTAGGATGTGACCATATGATAAAGATTCCTTTATGAGTCCTTCTTGATCTTCCAACTTATGTGACAATGATGTCATCTCGTAGTAATCATGGTGGGTCCTACTTCTTATGTGATTGGGCCCATCTTGTGGGCCTTCCTTGGTCGCGTGACCCATCTTATAATACTCTTAGATATGTGGGTGTTCCTTGGTCATGTGGGCTTAGGCCTATCATCCAACAATACAGTTAAGTAAGGTCTTTAGAAGGCAAGTTCCAAATGTTGCATTCCATCAACATATATGAATCAAAACCTACAACTCACAGGCTGAAAATTCAGAAGATGTTTAGAGTTCCCTGTTAGGAATTAAATGCCCTAATTCCAAACTAACGAGAACAATAATAATAATTGTGGAAGAAAGAAAAAGCAAGCACAAAAACAAACAACAAAATTTATACAGGTTTGCCTCAAGGTGAGACTACATCCGATCTTCCATCACTGCAATAATCCACTATGAAGATGAAATAGTTTACAAGAGAAATCACACACTTACAGGTGTCTCACTCTGACATCTCGTGGTGAAACCCAATATGCTCCTTGGATTAAGATGATAAAACCCTAATAACGGCGCCCCTCAATTATAAAGAGAAAATTAGGGCAACCGCGATACAAGAGTAAAATTCCCAAATTGCCCTTAATGAAATAACAATTAATATATCATGGACCAACTCAGTGTAGGGTGTTAATTAGGCTCCACAACTTAACAATCTCTCACTTGGAGACTAATCTATTATCAATATCTCCTCTGTAGAGGCAACAACTTCTCAATCCTCGAAGAGAAGTCCAACTGAATTTGAACACAACTTTAGTTTCTTGATCGTAACAGTCTTTGTCAACATATCAGTCGAATTTTTAGTCCCTTGAATCTTCTCAAGTGCTAAGACTCCATCCTCTAGAGCTGATTTGATGAAGTGATAACACACCTGTATGTACTTTGTTCTGGCATGATAAACAAGATTCTTTGATAAATGATTAGCACCCTAACTGTCACAATACAACACATTTTTCCCATGCTTGAGACATAATTCATCCCAGAAAGACTGCAACCATATGATCTCTTTGCTGGCTTCGATCACGGCAACATATTGTGCCTCAGTAGTGGAAAAAGCAACTATCTTCAGCAACTTAGAGACCCAACTAACTAATGTACCACCTAGCGTATATACATATCTAGTGGTACTTTTCCTGCCATCAATGTCTCCAACCATGTCAGCATCTACATAACCTTGTAATCCCAAGTCTGACTTTTTGAAACATAAGGTTGAGTCTGCAGTGCCTCAAGTACCTGAGAATCCACTTCACTGCTTCCTAATGTTGTTTATCAGGATTACTCATATATTTGCTCACAACTCCCACTACAAGAGTTGTGTCTGGTCTAGTACACACCATGTCATACATGAAACTGCCAATAGCAGAAGCGTAAGGCACATTGGCCATGTTGGCTCGCTCGTGCTCTGTAGAAGGTGACTGCTCCTTAGATAGACTAAAGTGACTAGCCAAAGGAGTATTCACTGGTTTTGCATCATTTAAGTTGATTCTATTCAACACCTTCTTCACTTATTCTTCTTGTGACAGTTTCAAGACATCAATATCTCTAGTAATCCTCATCTCAAGGATTTGTTTTGCAGCACCCAAATCCTTCATTGCAAACTTCTTTGACAACTCCCTTTTCATATTATCTATTTCCTAGTTGCAATCACTTACTATCATCATGTCATCAACATATAGCAGTAGAATGATGTTGGAGTCATCAAACTTCTTCATATAACAACAATGATTTGCCTGGCACCTCATGAAACCATTACTACTTATAAAAGTATCAAACTTCTTATACCACTTTCTTGGAACTTGTTTAATACAAGCTCTTTTGAAGTTTTCACACAAATTTCTCCTTTCCTTGTACTTTGAAACCCTATGGCTGTATCATGTAAATTTCATTTTCCAAATCACCATGCAGAAAAGTTGTCTTTACATCCAACTGCTAGGTGCAAGTCTTCATTTCCCACTAGTCGAAGCACTGTTCTAATAAAAGTCAATTTCACTACTGGAGAGAAAATCTCAGTGTAATCAATACCTTTTTTTTAAAGCCCTTTACCACCAATCTTGCCATATACAGCTCTTTGCCATCATATTCGTCTTTTATTCAGTACACCGACTTATTTTGCAAGGCCTTCTTTCCTTTTCGTAGCTCAATCAACTGCCATGTCTAATTGGATAACAATGAATCCATCTCATCCTACATGGCCAACTCCCACATGGTTGATTCATCGACTTGCACGACTTCTTCATAACTCTCTTGTTCACCTTTATCAGTCAACAAAATATAATTAAGTGTAGGGGAATACCTCTATGGTGGTCTGCTAGTTCTGGCAGATCTCCTGAGTTCAGTCATAGAAATGTTCTGATTTACTTACGGGGTTATGTTCTCCTGGTCTTTCTGAGCAATATTCTCCATCTCAATAGCTAGAAGATTTCTCAAGTGAATCACTTTAAACTTCTTGGCTTCATCACTTGTGCTCCCAGACTCTGTTCTCAACATGTCTTTATACAAGGCACCTTCATTGAAGCTCATGTCCTTGCTCTTGATAACCTTTTGACTTTGGTCATCCCAAAAGCGATAACCAAACTCGATACCACCATAGCCAATAAAGAAACATAATTTAGATTTGGCGTTAAGTTTAGTTCTAGTGGTAAAATCAATGTGAATATAAGAAACACAACCAAACACTTTCGAGAAATAAAAGTTTACCTCTTTCCCCCTCCAGACCTCTTCTGGTATTTTGCAATCTAATGGTGTTGAGGGACCTCTGTTGATCAAATAGGCAATAGTGCTAATAGCCTCAGAACAAAACATATTGGGCAATCCTGCATGTAATCTCATGCTCCTAGCACACTCGTTCAAAATTCTGTTCATCCTCTCAGCCGCACCATTCTGTTGAGGTTTTCCAGGAATGATCTTCTTCATCTTGATTCCATTATCAGCACAGTACCTCTTGAAATCATCATCTACGTATTCTCCCCCATTATCTGACTGTAGGCACTTGCTCTCTATCTCTTGAAGGTGTCAAAGGCATCATATTTCTTTTTCAAGAAATAAACTCATACCTTTCTGCTTACATCATCAATAAATGTCACATAGTAGTTAGAACCACTAAGGGAAGTATAAGTTGGCTCATCAATAGCATGGAAGAGCATGTGGCTAACAATGTGGTACACTTGGAAACAGCCAAGGACATTTGAGACACTTGTGCTAAGCTTTACACCGGTACTGCCTCATTACAAAGGGTATATGATGTGTGTTATGGACTCTATAGCATCACGAGTTACCAACAGGCGTAGGAATTAATTAATGTGTTTTTCAATTTCCATGTAATTGTCTTTGGTTTGGTTTTGTCTTTGGTTTGGGTTGGTTTAGCATTTATTGGTTTGAACCATTGACCCAAGAGGTCTTTAGGGTTTTGGACGTCCTCCACCCTATTTAAGGGGACGGCTAGGGTAATGAAGATTATGAATTGAGTTAACTCTAGTTAACGTAATTTAGATAAACAGGTCAAGAGCTCCTTCAAGCTCTCTTCCGAATTTCCCCAATTCTCCTTTCCGAAATTCAATCCCCTTCAACCCTCATTCCATCTCAACGTCAAGCAAGATAATGGAAGGAAGAGAAGAGAGGAGGGTGACAAGATCCATGGCTCGTGAGGATCCTAACAACGTGGTATCAGACAGGTCCACCCTCGGTGATTCCTCTTCTCTAGAGGACATACGTCAAGTCCTTTCAGACCTTCAACAACGATCCACTCTTCAAGGTACTGAAATTTCTCACATCAATACTACCTTACAAACTCTGGAATCATCTCTACAATCCATCCTACGACAACTTGCTGCACTTCAAGCACCAACGCCACCACCAGCAACCAATTTTCAACAACAACCAGTTCCCCACCACCAATTCACCCCACCACCAAATCCACCCTTGCGCCAACCAATGGGTTCAATGACCACTCACGCACAAGCACCATCAATGGTTCCCAGGTACTTTAAACTTAACTTTCCTACATATGATGACTCTAAAGATCCTTTACTGTGGTTCACGAAATGTGAACAATTCTTTTATCATCAACAAACGGTGGAAATGGACAAGGTTACTTTGGCCGCCTACCACATGCTCGATGAAGCGCTCATGTGGTTCCATCACTACCGAAATGTCCATTCCATTCAGGATTGGCTGCACTTTAAACATGCTTGCCAGTTAAGGTTCGGACCTCCAGCTAGCAGCAACCCAGTGGGGGAATTGATCAACTACAAACAGACCAGCACCTTAGAGGTTTACCAAAAAACGTTCCAAGAAAGGTTGGCCAGAGCTAGTGAATTTGTTCCTCCTCACCTACATGTTTAGATTTTTAATGCTAGATTGACAGAGGCAGTCAGATTGGAAGTGGAATTACTGGGTCCAACAAATTTGGACTCTGCAATGAATTATGCCAGGGCTGTGGAGCACAAACAGAGAGTTCTAAAAGAGTCTTTACAAAGAAAACCATTTTGGCAAAACAGAACACAGGGTACTGCATCTGGTCCACGTTTTGGGTCCTCTGCCCCTAACCGAGCAGATCAGGCTACTCATGTTCCTCCACACTCTATGCCACGTAAATTTTTGACTAAACAGGAAATGGATGCTCGAAAGGCAAAGGGCCTATGTTTTAATTGTGACGAACAATTCCTGCCCGGACATACCTGTAAACGTTTATTCAGTATTGAATTATTGGAAGAAGATTCAGAAGAGCTTCTTGAAAATGAAATTGTTGAAGAGGTACAACAGGAAGCAGAGCTCTCCCTCCATGCCATGCATGGCCTGCGTAGTTCTAATACCATGCAGGTAAAGGCCAGGTTACATCATCTCATGCTACTTGCTTTAGTTGATTCGGGCAGCACACATAATTTTATCAGTGAACCAGCTGCGCAACAATTGGGCTTGGAAATTCAACAACAAAGGGGTCTCTCAGTTTCAGTGGCCAATGGGGCCAAAATTGCTAGCGTGGGGTTATGTGCTAACACCCCTTTCACCATTGAGGGGCATTCCTTTCAGGCAGATTTACTAGTCATTCCATTGGCTGGATTTGATTTGGTGCTCGGGGTCAAATGGCTCCAGTTATTAGGACCGATATTATGGGACTTTCAGGCTCGGACTATGACATTTTCAGCACCACAGGGCCAGATTACATTACAAGGCATTGTGGCACAGGTCCCTTACGCACTTCACACTTTGCACATTCAACACACGGGTGATCATCAGTTAGCTCCTTTACTTACAGCATTTGCGGATTTATTTAATGACCCTACAGGTCTACCACCAGTGCGTCATTGCGATCACCGCATTCGTTTAAAGTTGGGAATTGATCCAGTAGTGGTGCGGCCTTATCGTTACCCACATATCCAGAAAGATGAAATAGAACGACAGTGCATGCATATGCTCGCTCAGGGTGTGATCCAGCCCAGTCGATCTCCTTTCTCCTCACCAGTGTTACTTGTACGTAAAAAAGATAAATCTTGGAGATTTTGTGTCGACTATAGGCAACTAAACTTGCACACAGTTAAGGACAAGTTCCCCATTCCAGTTGTGGACGAGTTGCTGGATGAGTTACATGGTGCTACAATTTTTACCAAATTAGATTTGAAATCGGGCTATCATCAAATACGAGTTCACCAGGCAGATGTGGAGAAGACTGCCTTCCGCACACATCACGGTCATTTCGAGTTCCTCGTCATGCCCTTCGGTCTCTCCAATGCACCATCCACCTTTCAGGCCCTCATGAATGAGGTCTTTTCATCACTTCTGCGCCACTATGTGTTAGTCTTTTTTGATGACATTCTGGTCTACAGCAAAAATTGGGAAGAACATCTCCACCACCTCCACCAGGTATTTACCATTCTACGCTCTCATCATTTGGTTTTGAATCAATCAAAATGTGCTATGGGTACATCTGAGGTGGCATATTTGGGCCACGTCATATCAGCTGGGGGCGTGAAAGTTGACCAGAGCAAGATTCAGGCAGTTACAGATTGGCCGGTTCCCACCTCCACTATAGCATTAAAGGGCTTTTTGGGCTTAGCGGGATATTATAGAAAATTTATCCAATCTTATGGACAGATAGCAGCACCACTCAACAACCTGCTAAAAAAAAATGCCTTCCACTGGTCTTCTTCAGCAGAACAGGCATTTTACCTGTTAAAGGAGGCCTTAGCCTCAGCGCCAGTCCTACAATTACCAGATTTTGAGGCAGAATTTGTGGTGGAATGTGATGCCTCCGGGGGAGGTATAGGGGCAGTGTTACAACAATTGGGGCACCCCATTGCTTATTTCAGTCGTCAGTTGGGACAACACCACCATAAGTTAGCTGCATATGAGAGGGAATTGATTGGGTTAGCCAAGGCTGTCCAACATTGGCGACCGTATCTTTGGGGAAGACCGTTTCTCATTCGTACAGATCATTGCAGCCTCAAGTATCTTCTGGAACAGCGCCTCACCACATCCCCACAGCAGCATTGGTTAACTAAACTCATGGGCTTTGATTTTACGGTTCATTATAAGCCAGGTAGTTCGAATTTGGGGGCTGATGCCTTATCACGTCGGGATATTTCCACCACTCAAATTTATGCTATCAGTCACCCACGTGCACTGCTATTAGATTCTATTCGTGAGGAAGTAAATCAATATCCGGATCTTATGTCTTTATATCAGGATATTCAACAGGGAACAACTGCTCCTAATTGGACGATTCAGGATCGTCACATTTTCTACAAAAACAGGATATTTTTACATAATACATCACCACTTCTTCACACCATCCTGTCCTCTATCCATGATAGCACACATGAGGGTCGACAGAAAACATATTTCCGAATCAGTCGGGACTTTTTCTGGAAGGGCATGAAGAGCACAATTGCTGATTATGTAGTTGCTTGTCAGATTTGTCAAAGAAACAAGGCCGAATCCTTAAGTCCAGCCGGCCTACTGCAACCGCTGCAACTACCATCTCAAATCTGGTCTGATATTTCCATGGACTTCATTGTTGGACTTCCCATTTCATCAGGTAAATCGGTGATATTTGTCGTCGTTGATCGGTTTTCAAAATATGGGCACTTCCTTGCTTTGGCGCATCCATATACTGCTGCTCAGGTCGCTCAATTATTTATGGACAACATTGTCAGATTACATGGAATTCCCTCATCCATTATCAGTGATAGGGATGCAATTTTTACCAGTCTCTTTTGGAAGGAATTATTCAAATTACAGGGCACCCAATTGGCATTTTCGTCAGCCTATCACCCACAAACGAACGGACAAACAGAGGTTGTAAATCGCACTATTGAAATGTATCTTCGTTGTTTTGTGGGGGACGCACCTAGAAGATGGGTGAAATGGCTTTCATGGGCAGAATTTTGCTATAACACATCTTACCACACAGCACTGGGTACTACTCCTTTCAGGGTAGTTTATGGCAGAGATCCACCTCGTTTGTTACCATATGAACCGGGGGCATCCAAAGTCGTCACTTTGGACCAAGCATTAGCTGAACGAGATGCTATGCTCACTGAGGTACGTACACATCTGCAAGCGGCCCAACACTCTATGAAACGCTTTTATGATAAGAAGCACCGGGAGGCATCTTATTCCCCTGGAGACTATGTGTGGTTAAAACTTCAACACTACCGCCAGCTGTCCCTGACTGCAGCCAAGCGCCATAAGCTGTCTCCAAAATATTATGGTCCATTTCCGATATTGGACCAAATTGGGCCCGTGGCATACCGTTTGCAGCTCCCACCGGAAGCAAAGATCCACAATGTATTTCACGTCTCCCAATTGAAGCCCTTCCAAGGTGACTCGCCCCTACTACACACTCCACTGCCGCCACTACATGAGGGCAGAGTCCTTTCTATTCCAGCTCAGGTAATACAAGCACGCCACATTCAAGGGGATTGGGAAATTCTAGTCCAGTGGGCCGATGCCGATCCCAGTGACACCACATGGGAGCAGTTATCAACATTTCAACTTTTATATCCTTCCTTCGAGCTTGAGGACAAGCTCTTTCTCCAGGAGGGGGGTGATGTTATGGACTCTATAGCATCACGAGTTACCAACAGGTGTAGGAATTAATTAATGTGTTTTTCAATTTCCATGTAATTGTCTTTGGTTTGGGTTGGTTTAGCATTTATTGGTTTGAACCATTGACCCAAGAGGTCTTTAGGGTTTTGGACGTCCTCCACCCTATTTAAGGGGACGGCTAGGGTAATGAAGATTATGAATTGAGTTCACTCTAGTTAACGTAATTTAGATAAACAGGTCAAGAGCTCCTTCAAGCTCTCTTCCGAATTTCCCCAATTCTCCTTTCCGAAATTCAATCCCCTTCAACCCTATTCCATCTCAACGTCAAGCAAGATAATGGAAGGAAGAGAAGAGAGGAGGGTGACAAGATCCATGGCTCGTGAGGATCCTAACAATGTGTTCCAAAGTATGTTACATACTAAACATGGAGATAATATTCATGAATATTTGGCCTAGTTTCGGGGCCTTCTCCAAGAATGGAAAATAGCTCAGCCATACTCCATTGACATTATCGTTCAAGAATGACAACAAGAAGCCTTGGCAGCAGCTATTTGCTTGTTGAATATTAAGCCTTACTTTGAGGTTGCTAAAACTCAGATTCTAAGTTCCTCTGCTCTTCCATCCTTCGATGACATTAGTGCTACATTACTATGGATACCTGATCTATCCCCTCCTTCTCCTATTGATGCTCCATCAGTGATGTTCTCCGACAATCGGGGTACATCTTCATCATACAGAGGACGGGGCAGAAATATTAGAGGGGGTAGAACTTTGAAGGGGGCAGAAAATAGAGGTGGTCGAATGGGTCCGAATAATTCCCGTACTGAGCCTCGACTTTGCACTTACTGTGGTAGTCAGAACCACCATGTGGCAACATGCTGGAAACTTCATGGCAAGCCTGATTGGGCCACGGCTAACCCAGTCTCTGCCAGTGTTGAGAAACATGAAGAAAAGGCTGACTCTTACTTTGGAAATGTGACTCTTACTACTAAAGACTATATTGCATTTTAGAAAATGAATTCCTTAATGGAATCCTCCATTCCCCCATTATCTACTGCTGCTACTACTATTGCCTCAATTATGCTTTCTTCCTCTTCATCCTCTTCCTTTTGGATCATCGACTCCTGGGCCTCCAAACATCTATCAGGTAACAACCACTTGTTTCAGTTATTATCTCCTTGTCTTCCTCAGAAATTAATTACTATTGCTAATGGAACCCAAACCAAGGTCCTTGGCAAAGGTTCCTCTTTTCTTACCTCGTCTATTCCTCTTCAAGATGTTTTGTTTGTCCCTCAATTTCCTTTAAATTTTCTCTCTGTTAGTCAATTAACCAAACAGTTAAATTGTTTTGTCACCTTCTCACCGTCTTCTTGTGTATTTCAGGATCTCACTACGTAGCAGGTGATTGGTGGCGGCCATGAAAAAGGGGGCTTGTACTACTTCACTCTTCCACCATTAGCTGCCTTATCATCCACTAAATCTGAGGCCCAACTTTGGCACAACCGGCTTGGTCATCCGTCTACCCCTTCACTTTGTTCTTTGCTTCCGTCTTTAAAAGAACTTTCTAATTTCAGTTGTGAGGTTTGTCAATTAAATAAACATATTAGGAGTACATATTCTCCTCGTATTATAACTACAAGTACTACTCCTTTTGAGTTAATACATTCTAATGGATGGGGTAATGTATGGGGACCTTTAAGTGTCTCAAATATTTCCCAAGTTAAATATTTTGTCATTTTTGTTGATGAATTTACCCAAGTGACTTGGTTATATTTATTTAAAGAGTGTTCAAAAATTCTTCCTTTGTTTAAAAAATTTCATGCTATGGTATTGACACAATTTGGGAAGAAAATTCAAATCCTTAGGTCTGATAATGCTAAGGAATACATGTCTAATGAAGTCAAATCATTTTGTGAGGGTAATGGGCTTATCCATCAAACATCATGTGCCTATGTCCCTCAACAAAATGGTGTTACTGAAAGGAAGAATCGTCATCTTCTTGAAGTTGCTCGGGGTCTCCTCTACTCCATGAAGGTACCCTATTTTTATTGGCCTCATGCTATACTTACGACATGCTTTCTTATTAATAGGTTACCTTCATCAATTCTTCATAATAAAAATCCTTACTCTGTGTTATTTCATGGTGAAGATTTTTTTTCTCTCCCTCTAAAAGTGTTTGGATGCACATGTTTTGTTCATGTTACTTCTCCATAACAAAATAAACTTGATCCTCAGACTGTGAGGTGCATTTTTTTGGGGTAGTCTCGCACCCAAAAAGGTTATGTATGTTACAATCCTACCCTTCGGAGGATGCTTATCTCTCGGGATGTGACTTTCTTTGAGGACACCTCCTTCTACTCCTCCCATGATGCTCCTCCAGGATGGACATTTCCTTCTACCACTCTGTGTCCGCTTGTGCCCTTCAATGTTGAAGTTAACCCAACCCCTGACACCGACCGTATCGTCACCTATGGAGTTGTCAGATCCACCAGAAGTAAGTCCTTCTCCTCCTATGTTTGGGCCTATTGCTTTAAGAAAGGAATGTCGTTCTTGTACTACTTTGCATCCTATCTCAAATTTTATGTCTCACCATCGTTTGTCTTCTAAGTGTTTTCAGTTCCTTGCCTCTCTTTCTTCTACTTCCATTCTATAGTCATATCAAGAGGCTCTGAAGCATCCAGGTTGGAAGGCCGCTATGGATGAAAAAATGCATGCCTTATATGAAAATCAAACCTGGTCCTTAACATCACTCCCAAAGGTAAAAGACCGGTTGGTTGTAGATGGGTATTTTCGGTAAAAAATAATCTGGATGGATCAGTTGCTCGTCTTCAAGCTCGACTAGTTGCTAAAAGTTATACTCAGTGCTATGGGATCGATTATGAGGAGACCTTCTCTCCTGTAGACAAATTGAATTTGGTACGCATCATCTTATCTAGTGCTGCTAACTCATGATGGCTTGTAAATCAATTGGATGTTAAAAAATGTTTTTTTAAATGGTGATATAAGTGAAGAAATTTATATGGTTCAACCACTTGGTTATGTGGTTGAGGGAGAGTCAGTATGCAAGTTAAAAAAATCTTTATATGGGCTTATGCAGTCCCCGCAGGCTTGGTTTGATAAATTTAGTCATGTACTTCTACATTTTGGTTTTCATTGATGCTCGGTTGATCATTCAATATATTATAAAGATACTATCAAAGGAAAAATATTATTGGTTTTGTATATTGATGATATTAGTTCAGAGCATACAAGAAGTGCAGAAGATGATATGTCAGGAATTCAAGACTAAAGATCTAGGTATGCTTAAATATTTTTTGAGCATAGAAGTTCTTCAATCTAAGCATGGGATAATCTTGTCTCAGAGGAAATATGTCTTGGATCTCCTTGAAGAAACAAAAATGAAGGGTTTTCGACCAGTTGACACACCTATGGATACAAATGTAAAATTGTGTGCCACAAATGGAGAAGATATTGATATTGGCAAATATCAAAGACTCATGGGAAAAGTGATCTATCTCTCGGTAACTAGGCCGGATATATTATATGTTGTAAGTGTGGTGAGTCGATTCATGCACAAACCACATATTACCCACTGGCAGGCCTTAGAGAGAATATTATGATACCTAAAAGGAGCTCCAGGAAGAGGGTTGCTATATAAAAAATATGGGCACCTCAACATAGAAGGCTTCTTAGATGCAGATTGGGCTAAATCACCTAATGATAGAAAATCTACATTAGGATATTGTACTCTGGTTAGAGGAAACTTGGTTACATGGAAAAGTAAGAAGCAAAATGTGGTTGCAAGATCTAGCGCCGAAGCATAATACATAGCTTTGGCCCATACAGTTAGTGAAGTCTTATGGGTTAGGACACTTCTTACCGAATTAGGTTTTTATAAAAAGGGTTCCTTGGGTCTGCATTGTGATAATCAAGCAGTCATTCATATTACTTTGAATCCAGTTTTTCATGAAAGAACAAAACATATTGAGGTGGATTGTCATTTTATACGGGAGAAGTTTCAAGCAGGAATATGTTACGGTCCCGGGTCATGGATCAAGTAACACGGCGTGGAACTTCAGACTCTAGCACTCAGAATTAAAGCTCACTTCACGTCAAGGGTCTATATGTGAGTCTTTCTCTTGACCAGTGCTCGGCCAGGAGGAAAGCTCCTCTTTTGATGGTCCACAACAATGCTGAGCTTGTTGGAGCAAGCTGCTCTCTTTTCTTGATCACGGCAAAGAGGGTTTGGCCCTCTTTGTTGCTTCTCTAGCTAAGATTGCAATCCTTCTTTCTGAATTAATTTGAAACACTAGTTTGGAATAGATTTTTACCTCTTCTTTGCTGCTGTTATCAGCTCCCACGTTGCACCAGGACTGCTCAAGGTCTGAGGATGAAGATCGTCACTTTTCTACTCGATAAGGGAGGAATTGAGGCCTCTCTTGCTGCTACTGCCGAGAAGGAGGAAAGACCTTCTCTTTGGGCTCGAAAAAGGGGTAGGAAGCTCCCCTTCTTACTTTGGATGTTGGTGATGGAAGATGGATGAAGATGGAGGGTGAAGGATATGTTGGATTTTTGGAGTAATCCCTAAACTCGAGATCAAGAGGTGATCTCAACCTGTTTACACTAGGTTATTCTAAAATCTCGAAGCTTACCTATTTCATTCATTTTTTCCTTTAAATAGATCACATCATGGATTTTTAGGGTTAGGGTTACAATAATTCCCCATAATGCCCCTACATATAAAAGTAATTAGAAATAACTCCTACTTAAAACAATATAAGAAATAAATCATACTCAAAGTAATATAATAAATAAATCCTATTGAGTGAGTTGTTGTTGCCTCCTTCATTGTGTGACTCGGTGTGCTATTGAGTCCACAACAGAATAATCTCCCTCAAACATATTTCATCTCAAGAGCAAGTAGCTGATATTCCTAAAATCCTATCTTTTATATATGGCAAACTGGGTATTTATGATGTCTTTTCTCCTCCAGCTTGAGGGGGAGTGTTCAAAGATGGGCTCAAGCCCACAAGCTCAAGACAAGAAACCCACACGTCAAAGGAGTGTCATATGTGTAAAATATGGTGTTTTTCTTAAAGATGGCATAGGGGTGTAAATAAGTGTTCTTTTATGTCTTTTGTTTCATCAAGTTGTAGCCCTAAGGGCATTGTAAAGACTATAAATAAAGTCATTGGCTAAGAGGTAGAGCATTGATGCTCTCTCCTCTCCTTCCACAAATTCGTCCAGCCCTCATTCTCCTCTTGAAGCAAACCTCTTCTCCCTTAATCCAAACTCTCTCCTTCCACGTCCTTCTTCTTCTCCTTTCCTTCTCTTTTCTTCTTCTTCTTCCTCGTTGATCTAAATTTCCTCTCATGAGATCCTAAATTCTACAAAGGATAAAAAGATGTGTCCTAAAAAAGGTGACATCCCATGAGACAATTAACTTCCAAAGAGAAGAATTATAACAGACATAAGTTTTTTGGGTACGAGAGTAACCCAAAAAGATACACTGATGAGACTTAGGTTCAAGCTTACTCTTTGGTGGGGATGTGATATGAACAAGCATGTGCTAGTCAAGACCTTCAAAAGAAGTGAGCAAGTGTCTTCATTTAGAAATAATAATGGGTATGGGGATTTATGGCTAAGGGTTGAAGAAGGTAGCCTAATAATAAGGAAACAAGCTACAAGAATGGCATGAAGCTAGCAAAAGTAGGGCACCTTCATAGAGTAGAGTTGGTCATGGGCTACCTCAAAGAGATGTCAGTTTTTTCTTTCAACTAAACCAGTTTGTTCAGGGGTGTAGGGATAGGATGTTTGATGAATAATGCCATTATAGTGAAAAAAGTAAGGGTGGCATCAAACCAAGCTGGTTTGCGAATAGCTGGGGCTCGGTTCGGCTCGATTCGAAAGTATTTCAAATTGAGATCAAACACTGGATCATGCTCGTTTAAGTAACCCAGCCGAACTCGAGTGAGCCACTGTTCGGTTTGCTAGCTCGCGAGCCGGCTCGGTTACTAAATAAAAAACCCTCACCTTTTGGTACTTAGCAATGACGGGAGTCGAGAAGGAGCTTCGTTTAGACTTTTCGTTTCTATTTCGAAGTCTTTCAAAATCAAAACTAAAAGTCTCAAAAACCAACTTCTAAAACCGGAACCTTGAAAAAGATCATCATCGCCAAGAAGACTAACAGCATACCACGTATGTTAAGCGTCAATCACAGCGGCAGACTCACTCGATCCATGAGGTATTTATCTGTTCATCTCACTTTTGTTTGATTTTTTTTCATAAGTTATTCAATCTTGATGTTGAGTTGTTGTTATCTCTATTGCTTGATCTATCATTTTTTATTTATTTTTCCCCATTTTTTTGTTAAAGTAGGGATGTTGGTTTATTGATTCCTGATTTCCTTCCCTGCTTTTTAGGATTTCAAAAAAAAATTGAGCAATTCACCTGATTTTGCCTATTAAACCCAGGTTAGGCAGGGAATCTATGAATCTAATTGGTGGATTTAAGGTGAGTTGAGGAGAGATTTTCCTAGAACAAAAGGGGCAAGTCTGATCCCGACATGGCTGAGTCATAGGTTCAAATTTTTTAACAAGGAAGAACAGTGATATCTGCAAATTGACAAGATAATGATAAAAGGAGGTAGAAAAAACCACTATATCCGGTCCAAGACTTCAAGCAATTCCTATGATACTTTTTGTTGCAAAGTCTGCGACGGAGCATTCTCCTTGCCCTCTCACTTCCTTCATTTTCACCAGAATAGCATATCGGATACATGGTTAGGAAAAGATAAACATTGTTCTTCTCTGGCAAAGTCTCGACTCTTGAGCAGCTTCTCCGAAAAGTGAGATAACAAAAATAAATGTCATTCAAGCAAAGTTATATACAGAAAACAAGGAAAAAGGATGGAAAAAGTGGAAATTGAAGATTTTATTTTGCCCTTGATTAGTCATATATATGAAAGCAATGTAACCTTTTGTCGGTTATGAATATATTTACAACTTTTGAATTTTTATTACACAATACCTGCTAACGTGAGTATACTTTTAGGACGTGACCATTAGATAAATATACTTTCTTGAGTCCTTCTTGATCTTCCAACTAATGTGATAAGGATGTCAGTTCATGGTAATCATTGTGGGTCCTACTTATTATGGGCTTGGGCCCATCATGTGGGCCTTCTTTTGTTGTTTGGCCCATCTTATAATACTCTTACATATGTGGGTCTTCCCTGGTCGTGTGGGATTGAGCCCTATCTTCCAACACTCCCCCTCAAGCTGGGGGTGAGGGAACATCAAGAAATCCTAGCTTGCTGCAAATGATGTATAGGATCTTTTTGTATAAAATGGCAGTCCTCCAATCTTCCAACACTCCCCCTCACGGTGGTGCTCTCTTCCTTGAGACCCAGTTGGCCAATTCAGGGGGGTATAACATAGATGCAATAATAAGTTCTTTTATCATAGGCTTCCAACCACAAATAATTTTGATATTTTTTACGGGGATGAAGTTCCTCCATCATGGACTCCCAACAACAAAGAAGTTTGATATTCCTCTTCTTCAATAACAATATCCCAAAGAGACATAATAGTTACAGTTGAATGTAACACGACCATCTTCCAAAACATATAACATGAACCAAAATAATAAACCTTGTAGATGGACCCATGAAATAATCATAATCTGGTATAAATATTTTTTCTTAGATGCAGAAGCTTCATCTTTTGTGCTCCCCTTTTCTTGAATATTTTGGTCTCATAAACTCATCCACAACATCTGGAATAAAATACCTCTTTCTTGTACTTCTTGTACTTCTCCCCCTCAAGCTGGGAGGTAATGGTAGTCATCTCAGCCCAAATAATAGATATTTATAAATAAGCTCTCAAACCATGGGGAGGTGAGATATTTTCATAATATATCAACTCAAAAAGTTCTGCAAATCAATTGGCATAAATTCGGATTTTTCAATACAATAGAATACCAGCATGACTTTGATTCTTCCAATACGAATATTTCTTTAAAAATAGATTAGATTGATATGAAATTTTATCCTTATGAAACTAGACTTAAATAAATTTCATCCAAGTATAAATTATCTTCATAAAATATAATTATCATAAGATAAATAATCTGATAGATTTCGGTCTTTGTCATCAGGCCGAACTAAGTACTGTTTCTCCTTTTTTTCCAGAATGACCATTGACTCTTCAAGATCAATATCTCCTTATAAAAAATTCATACAGAGAATTGGTTGAATAGGTAAGAAAATAAACTTACGTATATTTCTTTTGATATATAATTCTCCATATAAAGTCTCTTTCTTGATAGCATAAAATAATACGGAAGTTGAGGTTTTCTACTGCCACTCGAACCTCTTTTTCAATCTGACCTTTTGTGCTTTAAATATCGATTTCTCTTTGTAGATAACTCAGATAAAAAATTGGTTTAATAGGTAAAATAATAGACTTACATATATTTCTTTTGATATATATTTTTCCATATAAATTCTAGTTCTTGATAGCAAAAAATACCTCAGAATCTGAAGATTTCTGCTGTTGCTCGAACCTTTTTGCATTTTGATCTTCGCTCATTCAAATATCGATATCTCTTTGTAGATAAATCCGATTGGAACAAATAGTTTTTCTTTGGAACGTAGACTCAAATATATTTTCGTCAATATATAATTTTCAATATGAAAAACTCCGTATAGCGATAAAAAATGCAAGCCAAACTACAGGTGTTAGGTGTGAATAAAAATAACTACGACCTAGACATAGGGTTTAGGGTTTAGAGAAAAGGATCACATTACCTCTGTGGGTTGACCATGTCAACTCACAGAACCTGCTCTGATACTATGTTCATTTAATTGGAAAGATAAAAACTTCATTGACTTGTTATAATCAGAGTACATGAACCTCTATTTATAATAGAGGAAGGTAGTAGAGTCCAATTACAATAAAACTACCCCTTGTCCCAATTACACCCAAAGTCTAACACTTACAGATAAATCCTAGCATAATTAAATAACTCAATATAGATAAAAGATAAACCTAACTCAAACTAAAACTCTTCTAGGACGTGACCATTAGATAAAGATGCCAACTCGTGGCTATCTTTGTGGGCCCCACATGATTTTCTAACCAGCTTGTGGTTAACTACGACCATTAGATAGGCCCAAGCCCATAAGCAGTAGGACTCACCATGATTACTACAAGTTGACATCCTTATCATATAAGTTGGAACATCATGTGGGACTCACAAAGATAACCACAAGCTAGTTGGAAGATCAAGAAGAACTCACAAAGATAACCACGAGCTGGTTAGAAAATCATGTGGGGTCCACAAAGATAGCCACGAGTTGGCATCTTTATCTTATGGTCACATCCTCATAGAAGAGTTCTAGTTTGAGTTATGTTGTCTTCTATTTATATTGAGTTAATTAATTATTATAGGACTTATCTTTAAGTGTTAGAGTTTGGGTGTAATTGGGACAAAGGTAATTTTATTATAATATGACTCTGCTACCTTCCTCTATTATAAATAGACGTTCATGTACTCTGATTATAACAAGTCAATGAAGTTTTTCTCTTTTCCATTATTATAAAGCGATTGCCCTAATTTTCTCCTTATAATTGGGGTGGGGGAGAGGCTATGAGGGTTTTATCGATCATCCAAGGAGCATCAGTTGCGGCTGAGAGAGGTTAGAGACAAACAACACTTGTAAGTGTGTGCAATCTCTCTTGTAAACTATTTCATCTTTATAGTGGATTACTGCAACGGCAGAAGACAGAACGTAGTCTCACCTTCAAGCAAACCTATATAAATCTTGTTGCATTTTATACATGCTTATTTTTCCTTTCTTCCATGATTATTATTATTGCTCTCGTTAGTTTGGAATTAAGGCATCCAATTCCTAAAAAGAGAGACTGTAGAATTTAGGATGCCATGAGAAGAATGCTAGATCAACGAAGAAGAAGAAGAAGAAGAAAGAAAGGAGAGGAGAAGAAGAAGAATGTAGAAGGAGAGAGTTTTGATTAAGGAAAGAAGGGTTTGTGTCAAATAAGAAAGAGGAAGGTTGGACGAATTTGTGGAAGGAGAGGAGAGGGTTTCAAAGCTTTACCTCTTAGCCAATGCCTTTATTTATTGTTTTACAGTGCCCTTAGGGCTACAACTTGATAAAACAAAAGACATAAAAGGAACACATATTTACACCTCTATGCCATCTTTATGGAAAGTACCATATTTTACACATATGCCACTCCTTTGACGTATGGGCTTCTTGTCTTGATCTTGTGGGCTTGAGTCCATCTTCCAATACTCCCCCTCAAGCTCGAGGAAAAAAGACATCATAAATACCCAGCTTGCCACATAGATAGGATTTTAGATATAACTGGTTTAGTGAGAATATCAGCTATTTGCTCTTTAGATGAAACATGTTTGAGGGAGATTATTCCTGCTTGAAACTTCTCACATATAAAGTGACAATCCACCTCAATATGTTTAGTTCTTTCATGGAAGACTAGATTTGAAGTAATATGAATGGCTGCTTGGTTATCACAATGCAAACCCATGGAACCTCTTTCATAAAATCCTAATTCGGTAAGAAGGGTCCTAATCCATACGAGTTCACTAATTGTATGGGCCATAGCTCTGTATTCTATTTCAGTGCTAGATCTTGCAACCACATTTTGCTTCTCACGTTTCCATGTAACCAAGTTCCCTCCAACAAGAGTACAATATCCTGATGTAGATTTCCTATCATCAGGTGATCCAGCCCAATTTGCATTTGAGAAGACTTCTATGTTGAAGTGCCCATGTTTTTTATACAACAATCCTCTTCCCGGAGCTCCTTTTAGGTATCGTAATATTCTCTCTAAGGCCTGCCAGTGGGTAATTTTTGGTTTGTGCATGAATTGACTCACCACACATAAAGAATATAATATGTCTGGCCTAGTTTCTGTGAGATAGATCAGTTTTCCCATGAGTCTTTGATATTTGCCAATATCAATATCTTCTCTAGTTGTGGCACACAATTTTACATTTGTACCCATAGGTGTGTCAATTGGTCGACAACCCTTCATTCATGTTTCTTCAAGGAGATCCAAGACATATTTCCGCTGAGACAATATTATCCCATGCTTGGATTGAAGAACTTCTATGCCCAAAAACTATTTAAGCATACCTAGATCTTTAGTCTTGAATTCCTGACATATCATATTCTTCACTTCTTGTATGCTATGACCATCATCATCCGTTATGATAATTTCGTCAATATATACAGCCAATAATATTTTGCCTTTAACAGTATCTTTAAAATATATTGAATGATCAACCGAGCACCGATGGAAAACAAACCACAGAAGTGCTTGACTAAATTTATCAAACCAAGCCGGAGGGGAATGTTTAAGCCCATATAAATATTTTTTTAACAGGCATACTGACTCCTCCTCAACCACATAACCAGGTGGTTAAACCATATAAATTTCCTCACGTATATCACCATTTATAAAGGCATTTTGACATCCAATTGATATACGGGCCATGTTGAGTTAGCAACAATAGATAAGATGTTACATACTGAATTCAATTTGGCAACAGGAGAAAAAGTATCCTCTTAATCTATCCCATAACATTGAATATAACCTTTAGCAACAATTCAAGTTTTAAGACGAGCAACTGATCCATCCGGGTTGTGTTTCACTAAAAACACCCATCTACAACCAACCGGTCTTTTACCTTTCGGGAGTGATGCTAAGGACCAGGTTTGATTTTCATATACGGCGTGCATTTCTTCATCCATAGCTGCCTTCTATCCTTGATGCTTCAAAGTCTCCTGTTACGACTGTGGAATAGAAGTAGAAGAAAGAGAAGCACTTAGAAGACAAGCGATGGTGAAACATAAATTTTGAGATAGGATGCGAAGTAGTACAGGAACGACGTTCCTTTCTAAAAGCAATAGGCCTAGTATCAAATTCAGGCCCAAACATAGGAGGAGAAGGACTTACCTCTGGTGGATCCGACAACTCCACAGATGAAGGTACGACCAGTGCATCAAGGGGTGGATTAATATCTATATTTAAAGGCACAAGCAAACACGGAGTGGTAGAAGGAAATGTCCTTCCTGGAGGAGCATCATGGGAGGAGTAGAAGGAGGTGTCCTCAAAGAAAGTCACATCCCAATAAACAAGCATCCTCTAAAGGGTAGGATTGTAACAGGCATAACCTTTCTAGGTGTGAGAGTACCCCAAAAAAATACACCTCATAGACTGAGGATCAAGTTTATTTTTTTGTGGGGAAGTAACAAGAACAAAACATGTACATCCAAACACTTTAAGAGGAAGAGAAAACGGATCTTCACCATGAAATAAAACAGAGTAAGGAGTTTATTATTAAGAACTGATGAAGGTAACTTATTAATAAGAAATCATGTCGTAAGTATAATATGAGGCCAATAAAAATAGGGTACATTCATGGAGTAGAGGAGGCCCCGAGCAACTTCAAGAAGGTGACGATTCTTCCTTTAAGCAACACCATTTTGTTGAAGGGTATAGGCACATGATGTTTGATGGATAAGCCCGTTACCTCACAAAATTATTTGAATTCAGTAGACAAATATTCCTTAGCATTATCAGACCTAAGGATTTGAATTTTCTTCCTAAATTGTGTCAATACCATAGAACAAAAAAATTTAAACAAAGGAAGAATTTCTGAACGTTCTATAAATAAATATAACCAAGTCACTCGGGTAAAATCATCAACAAAAATGACAAAATATTTAACTTGGGAAATATTTGAGACACATAAAGGTCCCATACATCAAAATTTATGAACTCAAAAGAAGTAGCACTTGTAGTTGTAAGACAAGGAGAATATGTACTCCTAATGTGTTTACTTAATTGACAAACCTCATAACTGAAAGTATAAATTACTTTTAAAGATGGAAGCAAAGAATGAAGTGAAGAGGTAGATGGATGACCAAACCATTTTTGCCAAAGTTGGGCCTCAGATGTAGTAGATGGTAGGACAGCTAATGGTGGAAGAGCGTAGTACAAACCCCCCTTTGCATGGCCGCCACCAATCACCATCTATGTAGTGAGATCCTGAAATATACAAGAAGATGGTGAGAAGGTGACAGAACAATTCAACTATTTTGTTAAATAACTAATAGAAAGAAAATTTAAAGGAAATTGAACAAACAAAACATCTTGAAGAGGAATAGACGAGGTAAGAGAGGAGGAACTTTTTCCAAGGACCTTGGTTTGGGTACCATTAGAAATAGTAACTAATTTCTGAGAAAGAAAATGAGATAATGACTAAAACAAGTGTTTGTTACCTAACAGACGTTCAAAAGCCACAAAGTCGATGATCCAAGAGGAAGAGGATGAAGAGTAAGAAAGCATACCTGAGGTAATAGTGGTAGCGGTAGTAGATAATAGAGGAATGGAGGATTCCATTAAGGACTTCATCTTCTAAAATGCAACATAGTCTTCAGCAGTGAGAGTCACATTTTCGGAGTGGGAGTCAGCCTTTTCTTCACTTTTCTCAACATTGACAAGGAATGGGTTAGTCGTGGCCCAATCAGGCTTGCCATGAAGTTTCCAGCATGTTTCCACAAGGTGTTTCTGACCACCATAGTAAGTGCAAAGTCGAGGCTAAGTACAGGAATTATTCGGACCCATTTGACCACCTCTATATTTTGCTCCCTTCATAGTTCTACCCCCTCTCATATTTCTGCCCCATCCTCGGTATGAGGATGATGTACCCCGATTGCCGGAGAACATGGCCGATGGAGCATCAAGAGGAGAAGAAGGGGATGGATCAGGATCCATAGTAACGTTGCACTGATTTCATCGAAGGATGGAAGAGTGGAGGAACTTAGAAGTTGGGTCTTCACAACCTCAAGTAAGGCTTAATATTTGACAAGCAAATAACTACTGCCAAGGCCTCTCGTTGTCGCTCTTGAATAGCAATGCCAGTGGAGTATGGCTGAGCTATTTTCCATTCTCGGAGAAGGCCCCAAAATCATTAGGAGATTATCTCAAATGAAATCAGATCTAGAATTAAACTTGAATCAAATCAGAATCCAAATCTGAAATCAAATCAAATCTTTCAAAGAGAGAAACTCGCCTTCTTTATCAAATGCACTACCTAGCAAGCAAAAATAGCACACTCTCTTCTTCTTCTTTCCTAAAACTAATTAGGAAACAAATACCACTTAATATTTTAATAAATGAAAGCTTAAAATCAACAAAATAGTGACACTTCCTTTTGTTAAAAACAACCAATTTTTGGATGGATTTAAGGAGGAAGCTTCCCTTCTCTAATTATGTGCCAACTTTGGAGGATAGAATCATGTGTTACACACGTAGTCAATACTACCCAAAAGATCGGCCTATCAGAAGCGGAAGACATAGGTACTTAACCCAGGACCATAACATCATACCCACGCTCGCGAGAGCCGACGTCCACGGCGGCCCACTTGCGACAGCCTACTCTAGCGACGGCCCATGGTGCGGGAATACACTCAGGTTGCCCCTTCCGCATATAACGGTGGCCCATTGGTGTGGGAAAACACTTTGGTCGCCCTCTCCGCAGTCGCCGCCTTCGAGATTCGAACTCGCGACATAGCGCTAGCTCTGATACCAAATGTTATGCACCTAGCCAATACTACCCAAAAGACCGGCCTGTCAGGAGCGGAAGACATAGGTACTTAACCCAGGACCATAACATCATGCCTTCTGTTGAATTTAGGATCCCTTTTCCAATATTCTGAGCAAGAGAAAGGAGAAAGAAAAGGAAGAAAATGGAAGAAGAGCTCTCATGTAGAGAGAATAAAAAAAGAAAAAAGATATGTGCTCCAAACAAAGACAGAGAGATTTACTCAAGAAGGAGATGTGTAACTTGATTAATTCTGAATTAAAACATCTCTATTTATAGAAAAGGAAGTGATAGAGTCCTTATACAATTAACCTTTCAATCTCCTAATTACATTCCAACTCTAACTCTCTAAGATAAGTCTATCATGAAAAGATAACACAATCTACTAGAGGTCTAATATGAGTTGAACTAGAACTCTTCAATAACGTGAATATAAGGGAGGAGGCCAGATCATGGCCTTATCCTTGTGGCTCCCACATGATCTTCCAGCTCGTGGTATCTTTGTGGATCCCACTTGATCATCAAGTCTTCTAACTCATTTCAGCTTGTGCTTATTATCTTTTTAACTCATGCTAGCCTGGGTGAGGACTCTTGTTGGTATCCCACGTCCTCATGGTGGATCCCACCAGCTCGTGCACCCACATTTTAACACTCCCCCTCAAGCTGGGGGTGAGAAAACATCTTAAATGCCCAACTTACTATAGATGGTAGACATAATCTTGTGAGTGACCGGCTTGGTGAGAATATCTACAACTTGACTTTGTAATGATATGATGTAACCCAAAACAGGAATAAAGATTTTCAAGAAAAAATATAAGAAAGAACGACGAACCTTCCCTTCCTTGCCGAAATCGAATGAGAATACCTCTGATAGCACTGATATACCCCCGATAGCAATATGAATCCTTATGCGAATACACTAGACGACAAGAAACGAAAAATCCACTATCGAAATCACTTCTCTGAAGAAATCGAGAGAAATTCCCAACCTCGACCAGACAATGACTTCCCGTTAGCGACGATATAGCTTCGATAACAGTAATCAAAAGTGTGCGAGTGCAATAGAAGTAAAACAGAAATTCCAATATCGAAATCACAATTGAAATAAAAAAAATAAGCTAGCATAACCACTGGTATTTGAGTGGCCAGCACTCTCCTTGAGCAAGGTTCTGAAGACAAATCGATGCATACCTTCTCTCCCTCTGTTGTCTCTCTAAACTCCCTCCCGAAACCCCTTAAAATTGTAAAATTACAAAAATGCCTCTGTCCACATTAATCATTGTTAATTAATCTAATTACCCTTCAATTGTTGTTTACTCCTTCTAGAGTAGGTAACACTAATTTTGGGTCTATCATTAGCCCCCACCCAAACGTTCGCCTTGTCCTCAAGGTGAAAAGCAGGAAACTGGAGCCTTATTGCCTCAAAATCCTCCCAAAGGGCATCAAACTCTGTGTTGGAAGGTAAGCTCAAGCCCACATGACCAAGGAATGCCCACATATATAAGATTAATAAGATGGGCCACACGGCTAAGGAAGGCCCACAAGATAGGCCCAAGCCCATAAGAAGTAGGACCCACAATGATTACCATGAGTTGGCATCCTTATAACATCAGTTGGAAGACCAAGAAAGACTCACAAAAGTATCTTATCTTATGGTCACGTACTAGAAGAGTTCTAGTTTGAGTTATGTTTGTCTTTTATCTATATTGAGTTATTTAATTCTTCTAGGACTTATCTTTAAGTATTAGAGTTTGGGTGTAAATGGGGCAAGGGTAGTTCTATTGTAATTGGACTCTACTACCTTCCTCTATTATAAAAAGAGGTTCATGTACTCTGATTACAACAAGTTATTGATGTCAATGAAGTATTTCACTTTTCCATAAATTCAACATGGTATCAAAGCAGGTTCTATGAGTTGACTTGGTCAACTCACGGAGGTAATGTGATCCTTTTCTTTAAACCCTAAACCCTAAGTCTAATTTCATAGTTATTATTTTCAGTCCTTAAACTAGTTGATTTCTTTGCATTTTTTACCTCTATACGTAGTTTTTCATATTTTAAAATATATGTTGACGGAAAGATATTTGAGTCTACCTTCCGAAGAAAATTGATTTGTTCCAATCGGATTTATCTACAGAGAGATGCCGATATTTAAATGAGTGAAGGTCAGATTGCAAAAAGGTCTGAGTAGCAGCAGCAATCTTCAGATTACGAGGTATTTTTTGCTATCAAGAACTATACTTTATATGGAGAAATATATATCAAAATAAATATCTGTAAGTCTATTCTTTTACCTATTCAACCAATTTTTTTATCTGAGTTATCTAAAAATATAAATAGATATTTGAAGCAGCAAAGGTAAGATTGAATAAGAGGTTCGAGTGGCAACAGAAAGCCTTAACTTTTGAGGTATTTTATGCTATCAAGAAAGAGACTTTATATAGAGAATTATATATCAAAATAAAGATACGTAAGTATATTTTCTTACTTATTCAACCAATTCTAGGTATGATTTTTTTATAATGAGATATTGTTCTTGGAAGAGTCGATGGTCATTCTAGAAAAAAAGGAGAAACAGTACTTAGTTCGGCCAAATGACAGAGACCAAAATCTATCAGATTATTTATCTTCTAAAAATTATATTTTATGAAGAGAAGTTATACTTTGATGAAATTTATTTAATTCTACTTTCATAATGAGAAAATTTCATGTCAATCTGATCTATATTTAAAGAAATATTTACATTGGAAGAATCAAAGGTCATGTAGGTATTCTGTTACATTGAAAATCCGAATTTAAGCCGATTGTTTTGTGTTACTTTTTGAGTTGATATATTAGGAAAATTTCTCACTTCTCCTTGGTTTGAGGGCTTATTTAAACATCTCTGTTATTTGGGCCTATTGCTACATATATGATATTTTGTTCAAGCTGGGATCACTGCCATTACCTCCCAGCTTGAGGGAGAGAAGTACAAGAAGTACAAGAAGTACAAGAAAGAGGTATTTTATTTCATATGTTGTGAATAATTTTATATGAACAAAATATTCAACTACGGGGGAGCACAAAAGATGAAGTTTGTGCATCTAAGAAGAAATTTTTATATCAGATTATTTCATGGGTTCTTTTACAAAGTTTATTATTTGGTTCATGTTATATGTGTTGGAAGATGGTCGTGTTATATACAGCTATTGTTATTATTTCTCTTTGGGGACATTATTATTGAAGAAGAAGTGGCCTCATGTCATCATTTATTTTACCCCGTCAAAAAATATCACGGTTGGGAAACCATGATGGGCTCAGTCATAAAAAAAAAAATCACGGTTGGAAAACCATGACGAAGGATACCCTATTAAAAAATATCACGGTGGGGAAACCATGATAGACCCTGTCAAAAACTATCATGGTTGGGAAACCATGACAAAGGAACTTATTATTACATCTATGTTATCCCCCTCCCCCCGTGTAATGGTTTTTATGACTCCTACCACTTGAGAGTCGTTGTCCTATGGAGGGACACGATGGTGGACACTTTAGAGCAATGTCGATAGACACACTACCGATAGAAGATGGAGTGTGCCCTACATCCAGTATTAGGACTGGAGTATGAAGCAATGGCTTACAGGCTAGGATTGATTTTTACTCTCACTTATATTATGCCAGCAGGGCCTCATGGAAGGACGTAACAACTTGAGGGAGAATGTTGGAAGATGAAGGCACATTGGAAGATGTGTCATTTTATACAAAAATATTTTATACATCATTTGCAGCAAGTTGGGAGTTCATGTTGTTCTCTCACCCCCAGCTTGAAGGGGAGTGTTGGAAGATAAGCTCAAGACCACACGACCAAGGAAGGCTCACATATCTAAGATTAATAAGATGGGTCCTAGCCCATAAGAATTAGGACCCACAATGATTTCCATGAGCTGGCATCCTTATCAAATCAGTTGGAAGATCAAGAAGGACTCACAAAAGTATTTTATCTTATGGTCTCGTCAAAGAAGAGTTTTAGTTTGAGTTATGTTTGTCTTTTATCTATATTGAGTTATTTAATTATGTTAGGGCTTATCTTTAAGTGTTAGAGTTTGGGTGTAATTGGGTCAAGGGAGTTTTATTGTAATTGGACTCTACTACCTTCCTCCATTATAAATAGAGGTTTATGTACTCTGATTACAACAAGTTATTGATGTCAATGAAGTATTTCACTTTTCCATAAATTCAACACTCTGGTAGATCCTTCCATTACACCAAAACCTCCAACTGCTGCTGCCCATTTTTGTCCAGTCTTCGTATATTCAAAATGGTAGTAGGTTCAACCAACATCTCTAATTCAGCAGATACTTGTGGAGGAAGACTTGAAGATGAATGTGATAGACTTTTTTTCTCGACGAAGCTGGGAGACATGAAACACCGGATGCACGGATGACTCTTGTGGGAGTTGCAGTTTGTAAGCAACTCTTCCAACTCGTGACACCACCTCAAAAGGTCCATAAAAATGTGTTGCCAACTTCTCATTGCGCCAAGAGGCCAAGGAGCGTTGCCGATAGGGCCTGAGTTTTACCAACACACGATCCCCAACCTAAAACTCTTCCTCCCTCCATTTAAGATCAGTTGTGGTCTTCATTCTCTACTGAGCCCGTAGTAATTGCATCTTCAAATCGTCAAGATACGCATCTCATTCCTCTAAAATCTGTTCGAGTTTAGAAACTGTAGTTGTCCAGGACTTATAGTGCAATAAGGATGGAGGGTCGCGTCCGTATAAGACTCGGAATGGAGTGGTACTCGTAGAAGAATGGAAGCTAGTGTTATACTAATATTCCACCCATGATAACCATTTTGCCCAAGCTTTTGGTCTGTCAGAAGTGAGACATCGAAGATAGGTCTCCAAACACCTGTTAACCACTTCAGATTGACTATCTGTTTGACATTGATTGGCGGTGTTGTGCCTCAAATCAGTCCCTTGGAGATGAAAAAGTTCCTACCAGAAATGACTCATAAACACCTTGTGCCGATCCGAAATAATAGTCTTGGGCACCCCATGCAATCTAATCACCTGTCTCACAAATAAATCAACCACGGTTTTGGCTGTAAATGGGTGTCACAACATCAAAAAGTGAGCATACTTGCTCAACCTATCTATCACCACCATAATAGTATCAACGCTCTCTGACCTTGGCAACTCTTCAATAAAGTCCATGGTCAAATGCTTCCAAACCATCTCTGGTAAGTCAATAGGCTGTAGAAGACCCGCTGGGGACCTTGCCAAGTGTTTGTTCTTTTGGCAAACCTCAATTTTGAACGAATTCAGTTACTTTTTTTCTTCATACCCGGCCAATATAAGTCAGAAACCATTCTTCTATATGTATTAACCTCTCCCGAGTGGTCCCCAATAGGTGTGCAGTGTTATTCACTCAATAAGGTTGGAATTAAGGAAGAAGTCACAAATAAAACCAACCTACCATTGTAAAAGAGTTGTCCATTGTCAACTTGAAACCCTATGACCTTGTCACCAACTGCCAATCGTGTGAGAATTTTTTTTAAGAATGAGTCCGCTGCCACTTCCAGTTACAAAACTTGCACCCCAAAAATTGCAGATATATTCATCATGTCAGGTTTGCGAGAGAGTGCATCTGCCACTCTATTACTTGCCCCTGGTCGATATTGAATGTCACAGTCATAGCCTGTCAATTTCACCAACCAGCATTGATATTCCACACTTACGAGATGTTGTTCCAGTAAGAATTTTAAACTTTGCTAGTCAGTTCGCACCAAAAACCTCCTTCCCAGTCGGTAAGGACGCTATTTTTGAATAGCCAACACAATGGCCATAGACTTCAATTGGGCGTGTTCACTCAATACTTGACTAAAAAATGCAATCAGCCTTTGATCTTGTAGTAGAACAGCCCCTAGCCCATATCCAGAGGTGTCAGTCTCCACAATAAACAACTTCAAAAAATTAGGTAGAGCCAAAACAGGTACAGTAGTCATAGCTTCCTTCAAACGCTCAAATGCCCTGGTGGCTGCATCCAACCACCCAAACCTATCAATTTTTAATTGATCAGTCAAGCGTCTCGCAATATCTCCATAACCCGAAACAATTTTTTGGTAGTATCCTGTAAGACCAAGGAAACCCCTTAGTTCCTTCAGTGTGGTTGGTGCTTGCCAATCAACCATAGCCTGTATTTTACTAGGATCAACTGACACCCCCTCTCTAAAGATGATATGTCCCAAGTATTCTATTTGTTCTCTCCCATAGAATATAACCTGTGTTCTTTTAATTTCTCCAAAATGGCCACTAAATTATCACAGTGAGCACTCCAACTTAGGCTATATATCAAAATATCATCGAAGAATACCAATACAAATCGCCGTAGAAAAGGTTTAAATACCTCATTCATAAGGGATTGAAATGTAGTCGGTGCATTGGTAAGCCCAAAAGGCATGGCCAAGAATTCGTAATGTCCTTCATGAGTTCGGAGAGCTATCTTGTGCACATCAGCTGCTTTCATTCTGATTTGGTGGTATCCCGACTTCAAACCCAGCTTTGAAAAGACTTGTGCGCCATGAAGCTCATCTAACAACTCATCGATCACTGGAATGGGAAACTTATCCGGAATAGTTTCCTTGTTAAGGGCTCTATAGTCCACACAAAATCTCCAACTTCCGTCTTTCTTCTTGACTAATTGTACAGTGCTTGAAAAAAGGCTAGTGCTAGGTTGTAAGATTCCAGCAACCACCATTTCTCCCACCAACCTCTCTATTTCATCTTTTTTTATTTGGGGGTACCGATATGGATGAACACTCACCGGTGAAGCTCCCTCCTTCAAAGTGATGGCATGCTCCTTTTCCCTTTTTGGCGGTAACTCTTGGGGCATGGCAAAAACATCCCCAAACTTCGTCAAAACTTTCTTCACAATCAGTGTCGTGTCCTCCTTCGGTTGTGACGCTGCCACTGTGATACTACCGAACACCACGAGATCCCCATGTCCCTCATGCTTGATAGTTCGCATCATCGCCTTGAGTGAAACCAATATTTTGTGCAAGGTGGGATCTCCTTGTAACACCACCATCTCATTCCCCAATCTAAACTTCATGACATGTGTTTTCCAATTCGTATATGTTCCTCCTAAGGTTTCCAACCATTGTACACCTAAAATCACATCAATGTTTCCCAATTCCAAGGTAGAAAATCCTCCACGACCTCTATTTCTCGAAGAGTTAATCGAACCCGCTGACAAATTCCTTCCCTGGGAAGTGCCCCACCTGTACCCAATTGAACGCCATACTTTGTTGTTGGAGATAAAGGTAGGTGCATTTTTTTGACAACTATAGTGGAAATAAAATTATGGGTTGCTCCTCCATCAATGAGCGTGATGATTGGTTGTTCTCTGATGCTTCCCGCAATCTTGATAGTCTTCGGAAGTGTTAATCCAACTACCAAATTCAAAGACACCACCACTATTTGATCAACCGCTCTAACCTCTTCTTGTTGTTGTTCTCACTTGCTGTAGTCGCTGTCCTCACAACTTCTTCTTCCAGATCTTGTAAAATCAACACTTGTAGATCCTTGTCTTTACATCTATGCCTAGCTGAGAATTTTTCATCACAACGGCAGCACAAACCTACTCTCTTCGGTATTGGATTTCAGCTTTCTTGAGTTTCCTGAATGGCGCCCTCTTCTCCATCCCATGTTTCGTCATTTCTGCCATGGACGTGGTCCTCCCATTACCACCAACTATGGTCCCCGCTGGTTTTGAAGTACCCAGCCCAAACTGAGTCTGCTTAATAACTTTATTTTTCTCTGCCAACTTTTGGGCCAAATCCATGGTTCTTCCCAGCCCATTGGGCTCCAACACCCTCACCACGGCCCGAATTTCTGGCTTAAGTCCATTAAAAAAAGTTGGACTCCAACACCTTCTCTGGAATATCTTCCAATGTGGAAGCCAAATCCTCAAATCACCTTCTGTAATCTCTCACAGTGGTCCTCCTACTTCAACACCAGAAATTTCTCATAAGGAGTGTTGGAAGATAAGATCAAAGCCCAAATGACCAAGGAAGGCCCACATATGTAAGATTATTATAAGATGGGCCACACGAACAAGGAAGGCCCAAGCCCATAAGAACTAGGACCCACAATGATTACCATAAGTTGGCATCATTATCACATCAGTTGGAAGATCAAGAAGGACTCATAAAAGTATCTTTATCTTAGGGTCACAACCAAGAAGAGTTTTAGCTTGAGTTATGTTTGTCTTTTATCTATATTGAGTAATTTAATTATGTTAGGACTTATCTTTAAGTGTGTTATGGACTCAATAACATTGAGTCATCTACTTTACTTTTATTATTTATGTTGCTTTTAATTTCGAATTTTATTGATTTTTAATAAGACTTAAAGGTAGGGGTAGAATTGGGTTTTATAACCCTAACCTATGTTGATGTTAATGACCCTATTTAAGGGGTAAGGATGGAGAAATAAAGCAAGTTTGGAATTAGCATAACTAGGGTAATTTAGGTTCTTGCTAGGCTCCCTATTCTACGGTTCTTGGTGTGAACTCTCTTGGTGGTTTGCTACATCCATTGGGGAGTCTTTGAGGAGATCTTGGAAGGAAAAGGAAGAGGAATTACCCTTCTCATCCAAACTGCAAGAGCAATCTACCTCTGCCATGAACGAGCAGCAAGAGGGGGAGGTTTACGTGAGCCATAACACTGAGTCATCTACTTTACTTTTATTATTTATGTTGCTTTTAATTTCGAATTTTATTGATTTGTAATAAGACTTAAAGGTAGGGGTGGAAATGGGTTTTATAACCCTAACCTATGTTGATGTTAATGACCCTATTTAAAGGGTAAGGACGGAGAAATAAAGCAAGTTCGGAATTAGCAAAAACTAGGGTAATTTAGTTTCTTGCTAGGCTCCCTATTCTAGGGTTCTTGGTGTGAACTCTCTTGGTGGTTTGCTGCATCCATTGGGGAGTCTTTTAGGAGATATTGGAAGGAAAAGGAAGAGGAATCACCTTTCTCATCCAAGTTGCAAGAGCAATCTACCTCTGCCATGAACGAGCAGCAAGAGGGGGAGGTTTACATGAGCCTTATCATCAAAGGAGGAGGCTTTTGAGTTGCTGGTCGGAGGAGATCTTCAAGAGGTATTTTTGATTATCTTTTCCGTGTTTGGAAAGGTCTTCTCTGTTATCTTTTATGTATAAGACAGTAGATGCATGGTTTTAGGGATTTATACCTGTTGACGTGAGTTATAAAATAGGGGTTTCATATCTGAGTGGTTAAACATTCCTTTAACTTGTTGGTTGCATCTATAATTGAGAAAAGGAAACTCCTTTTCAATCCTAAAGTAAAAGGAGAAGTAGAAGAGAGTTCTTTTCACAAAAAACGTGTTAAGAAATCCTCAAACAATGCTGGATCCTTATTCAACTCACCGAGTTACTAGATCCATGGCTAGGGACCATAGCAAAGTGTTAGAGTTTAGGTGTAATTGGGACAAGGGTAGTTTTATTGTAATTGGACTCTACTACCTTCCACTATTATAAATAGACGTTCATGTACTCTGATTACAACAAGTTATTGATGCCAATGAAATATTTTATTTTTCAATAAATTCAACATGGTATTAGAGCAGGTTCTGTGGATTGACTTGGTCAACTCACAGAGGTAATGTGGTCCGTTTTCTCTAAACTCTAAACCCTAGGTCTAGGTTTGTAGTAATTTTTTTCATTCCCTACACTCGTAGATTCCTTTGCATTTTTTACCTCCACAAGGAATTTTTAATATTTCAAATTATATATTGATGGAAAGATATTTGAGTCTAATTTCCAATGATGAATAATTTATTCCAATCGGATTTATATACAAATAGTTATCAATATTTTAATAAGAAAAGTTCAGATTGAAAAAAGGTTCGAACAATAGCAGCAATCTTCAGATCTATATTGAAAGATATATTTGAATTGGAAGAATCAAAGGTCATGCTGGTATTCTGTTGTATTGAAAAATCTGAATTTATGCCAATTGTTTTGCGTCACTTTTTGAGTTGATCAAGAAAATATCTCACTTCTCCCTGGTTTGAGGGCTTATTTATAAATCTTTGTTATTTGCGTTTATTGCTACATCTATGATACTTGGTTCAAGCTGGGATCATTGTCATTACCTCCCAGCTTGAGGGGGAGAAGTAGAAGAAGAACAAGAAAGAGGTATTTTATTCCTTATGTTGTTGATAAGTTTATGTGACCAAAATATTCAAAATATAGGGAGCACAAAAGGTGAAGCTTGTGCATCAAAGAAGAAATTTTTATATCGGATTATTTCATGGGTTCTTTGACAAAGTTTACTATTTGGTTCGTGTGATATGTGTTGGAAGATGGTCGTGTTATATTCAGTTGTAGCTATTATGTCTCTTTTGGGACATTATTATTGAATAAGAGGTGGCTTCATGTCATCATTTATTTTACCCCGTCAAAAAGATCAAAATTGTTTGTGGTTGCGAGTCCACGACGGAGGAACTTCATCCCTGTCAAAAAGATGAAAATTAATTGTGGTTGGAAGTCTATGATGGAGGAACTTCATCCTTGTCAAAAAGATGAAAATTATTTGTGGTGGGAAGTCCATGACGAAGGAACTTATGATTACATCTATGTTATCCCTCCCCCCCCCCCCCCCCCCCCCCCCCCCTGTAATGGTTTTTATGTCTCCTACCACTACAGAGTCGTTGTCCTGTGGAGGGACACGGTGGTGGATACTTCAAAGCAATGTCAAGAGACACACTACCAATAGCAATGGAGTGTGCCCTACATCCAGCATTAAGATTGGAGTATGAATCAATGGCTTACCGGCTAGGAGTGATTTTTACTCTCACTTATAATGTCGCAGGGCCTCATGGAAGGACGCAACAACATGAGAGGGAATGTTGGAAGATGAAGGAATATTGGAAGATGTGCCATTTTATACAAAAATATTTTATACATCATTTACAACAAGCTGGGAGCTCATGTTGGTCTCTCACCCCCAGCTTGAGGGGGAGTGTAGGAAGATAAGATCAAGCCCAAACGACCAAGGAAGGCCCACATATGTAAGATTATTATAAGATGGGTCGCACGACCAAGGAAGACCCACAAGATGGGCCCAAACCCATAAGAAGTAGGACCCACAATGATTACCATGAGCTAGCATCATTATCACATCAGTTGGAAGATCAAGAAGGACTCATAAAAGTATCTTTATCTTAGGGTCACGACCAAGAAGAGTTTTAGTTTGAGTTATGTTTGTCTTTTATCTATATTGAGTTATTTAATTATGTTAGGACTTATCTTTAAGTGTTAGAGTTTGGGTTTAATTGGGACAAAGGTAGTTTTATTGTAATTGGACTCTACTACCTTCCTCTATTATAAATAGACGTTCATGTACTCTGATTACAACAAGTTATTGATGTCAATGAAGTATTTTACTTTTCCTTAAATTCAACAAGGAGAGCCATCTTCGAAACTCCGGAACCGTTTCAGAAATAAGGACTGAAATTCTCCCTAGGTCATGACCCCCCTCTTGCTACTTTCATACTTGAACCATTTTAATGCCTCCCCTTCTAGACAAACTACAGAAGCTTCTAGTTTTTCACCTTGAGATACCTGGCTTAGCGAGAAATAACGTTCAGCTCTGTAAATCCAGTCATCGGGGTCTTCTCCCTCAAAAATTGGCAATTCTAACTTTCTGGGTCGCACTTCATATCGGCCCTGCCTATTCTGGTCAACCTCGCCACCATCCCTTCAGTGTCCGATACCTCTCTGGATCGAGTTATCTCCCATTGCCGAGTCTAGCCCCTGTCTCGTCGTCGTCGACTTACTCTGCAAAGCCAGAGTTTGGTTGAGCTCCTCTTGGGTACGCAGGAGTTGTTCAACTCACCCTATCAGTGTCGTCAATCCTTGTTCCATGGCCAAAATCTTTCAAACCTCTTCCTTCATCGAGTTCACCTCCTCCCTTACTGAGCTCACGATTCCCTCCATCGAATCCACCCTCGACTCCATTCTGGTAGTCGCCATGAGAACCATCGAGATGCTCTGATACCAGATGATGTAACCTGAAACAGGAATAAAGATTTTCAAGAAAAAATAAAAGAAAGAATGACAAACCTTCCCTTCCCTGCCGAAACCAAACGAGAATACCTCCGATAGCGCTGATATACCCCCGATAGCAATACGAATTCTTATGCGAATACACCCGATGATAAGAAACGAAAACTCCACTGTCGAAATCACTTCTCCGCTGAAATCGTGAGAAATTCCCAACCTTGACCAGACGACGTCTTCTCGTTAACAACGATACAGCTTCGATAACTATAATCAAAAGTGTGTGAGTGCGATAGAAGTAAAACGACAATTCCAACATCGAAATCACAGTTGAAATCAAAGAAAATAAGCGAGCATAACCATTGGTATTCAAGAGACTAGCACTCTCCTTGAGCAAGGCTTTGAAGACAAATCGACGCATACCCTTCTCTCCCTCTGTTATCTCTCTAAATTCCCTCCTGAAAACCATTAAAATTAAAAAATTATAAAAATGCCCCTACCCACATTAATTGTTGTTAATTCCTCTAATTACCCTTCAGTTGTTGTTTACTCCTTCTAGAGTAGGTAACACTAATTTGGGGTCTATCATGATATATGCCTTAGAGATAAAAATCATGCTTTGAACTTTTCTCGTATAAAATGGTAGTCCGCTTCAATATATTTTGTTCTTTCATGGAAGACTGGATTTGATGTAATGTGTATTACTGTTTAATTATCACAATATAGAACCATCGAAGGTTCTTTGTAGAATCTCAATTTAGTGAGAAGAGATCTTATCCATAGGATTTCACTAACAGCATGTGCCATGGCTCTGTATTCTTCTTCTACAATAGACCGTGCTACTATATTTTGCTTCTTATTTTTCCACGTAACCAAATTCCCTCCAACCATCGTACAAAATTCCGAAGTAGATTTTCTGTCATCCGGGGATCCAGCCCAGTCTGCACCTGAGAATCCTTCGATGTTGAAGTGACCATGGTTTTTATAGAGAAACCCACTTCTTGGAGCTCCTTTCAGATGTCATAGTATCCTTTCAAGTGCTTGCCAATGACTAAGTTGTGGCTTGTACATGTATTGACTAACCACACCTAATGCATATAATATATCCGGCCTTGTTACACACAGGTAAATAAGTCTTCCCACTAATCTTTGATATATCCCAATATCTACATCTTCTCCAGTGCCTCCACATAAATTTGTATTTAAGTCCAAAGGAGTGTATGCTAGTTTGCATCCCATCATTCCTGTCTCCTCTAGTAGATCAAGGGTATACTTCCTCTGGGATAGCACAATCCCATGTCTGGATTGTAATACTTCAATACCCAAAAAATATTTGAGTAGTCCAAGATCCTTTGTCTTGAATTCAGCACATATTTTTTCCTTTGTTTTCTGGATGCCCTCAAAACCACTACCAGTCAAAATAATATCATCAACATATACAGCCAGAATTATCTTACCTCTCGGTGTGTTTTTAATAAATACTGAGTGATCTCCAGAGCATCTTTAAAAGCCGGCCCATATGAGGGCTTGACTAAATTTCTCAAACCGTGCCCAAGGGGACTGCTCGAGATCATACAAAGATTTTTTTAGTCGACATACTTACTCCCCCTCAACCACATACCAGGATGGTTGTTGCATATAAATTTATTCTTTAATATCCCCATTCATAAATCCATTTTTCACTTCAAGTTGATATATCGGCCATGATGAATTGGCCGCTAGAGATAATAATATCCAAATCGAGTTCATTTTTTCCACTGGAGAGAAGGTTTCTTCATAATAAATTCCATAACAGTGAGTATAACCTTTGGCAACCTGTCGAGCCTTCAGTTGTGCTATTGACCCATTCGAATTATGTTTGACAGTATAAACTCACTTGCAGCCAATGGGTTTTTTATCTGATGGAAGAGGAACCAATGACCATGTCTGATTGTCATTAAGTGTCTTCATTTATTCATCCATTGCTACCTTCCACCCTGGATGTTGTAGAGCCTCCTGGTAGCACTATGGAACAGATATGGAGGAAATAGAAGAAAGAAATTGACAACATAAAGGTGAGAACCGATGATGAGACACAAATTTTTAAAAGGGATGAGAAGTAGAAGGTCTAGTGCATGATCTAGGTTCTTTCCTTTCAGTAATAGGACAAGTATCATATTGAGGGCCAAAAATTACTGGGGATGAAGGACTTACCTCTGTGGGATCTGTTAACTCGGTAGGTGTAGTGTTGGCCACTTGCTCTGGGGGTTGAATAATGTTTGTATCACGGGGCACAACCATTTGAGGGGAACCTGGTACTGAGGACAAACCAGGAGGAGCACTATCAAAATAAAATGAGGAGTCTTCAAAAAAGTCACATCCCTGGACACAAATAAACATTGAATAGTGGGACTATAAAAAATATGACCTTTCGTGTGCGAGAGTATCCCAATAAGATACACATGATAGATTTAGGATCAAGTTTGTTGTGCCTAGGAAATGAATTGTGAACAAAGCATTGGCATTCGAAGACTTTCAAAGGTAGTGAAAATGGTTCATCATTTGGTAATAATCTAGAGTAAGGAGATTTATTACCAAGAATGGAAGATGGTAGACGATTTATAAGAAAGCAAGTCGTAAGGACTGCATGAGGCCAATAGAAATACAGAACTTTCATGGCATATTATAAACCTCGAGCTACCTCAAGAATATGATGATTTTTCTACACCATTTTGTTGAGGAGTGTAGACACATGATGTTTGATGGATAACGCCATTTTCTTCACAAAAGAGTCAAGGTCTTTGGAAACGTAATCTTTGGCATTATCATACCAAAGTATTTTTATTTTCTGACCAAACTCTATGAGTACCATAGCATGAAATGACTTAAAAATAAATGGTATCTCAGAACGCTCCTTAAATACAAACAACCAAGTTGTGAGAGTGAAATCATCAATAAATGTAATAAAATATTTTGCTTGAGAAATGTTGGAGACACTCAAGGACCCCTAGACATTTGTATGAATTAAAGAAAATGGAGTAATACTTTTGACTTCTGGACGAGGAGAGTATGTACTCCTTTGATGTTTACTCAATTGACAAAGCTCACAATGAAATTCTGACCTTACTTGAAGAGAAGGAAACATATAATGAAGAGATTGTGCTGATGGATGTTCCAACCGATTGTGCCATAGCCTTGTCTCATTTTTAGTAGTGGAAACCATATTCATTTTTGGCACGTCCAGGTAGTAAAGCCCCCCTTGTTCATGACCTCCATCAATCACCTGCTTCGTTATGCGATCCTGAAATACACATGAAGAGGGTGAGAAGGTAACAGAGCACTTAAAGTATTTGGCCAGCTGACTAACAGATAATAGATTCAAAGGAAAAGTAGGAACGAAATAAATCTCAGTGAGTGGAAGTGATGGTGTGACAGAAGTGGATCATTTCCCTTGGACTTTGGTTTGTGAACAGTCAGCTATAGTAACAAACTTGTGTGAAAGACACGAATATAGGGAATGTAATAATTTTTAGTTACCTCTAAGATGCTTGGAGGCTCTTGAGTCAATTATCCAGGATGAAGATGAGGCAGATAGCATACCTGAAGCAGTAGTGGCAGCAGTAGTTGCAAAGGAACTAGGAGAAGAATCTAGCATTGTCTTCATTTTCTGAAAAAGCTCATACTCTTCATCAGTAAAAAAATTTTGTGTTGCTGATATTTTGGGTTGTTTTTCTTTTGTATCACTTACAAAGGCTTGATTAGCCTTTGTCAATTCTAACTATCCATTGGCTTTATAGAATCTTTCTTATAATAACCATATTGTCCATAGTAACTGCTTGTCTTGTAATCCTTGTAATAGCATTGATCTATAGTGAGGCCAAATTTCTTTCCCATCTACTCTGTCGGCACCAGTCCTTTCACCACTTCCTTGGATCCTCTATAACCTCAACTGTGATCAGATGATGGTCCTCTATGATCTAAATACATAGCTGATGATACTTTAGTAGTGGAGGAAGAAGTGTCTAGAATACGGAGAAGTGTTGCACAAACATCATCAAATTTAGGGACAGCAGAAGCACTCAGAAGTTTACTCTTGGCAATCTCAAGATGGGTTTAATATTTGCAAGGCAAATAGCAGTAATTAAGGCTTCCTTCTGCTTGTCTTGGATAGAAAAATTTGTGGCTGAAGGCTGAGATAACTTCCACTCTTGAATAAAACCTCTAAAGCGAGACAAGTACTCATGAATATTTTCTCCTTGTTTAGTATTCAACATCCTTTGGAAAATATCATATGGTCTATGTAGAGTATCTGGGCAAGAGTACAGTTTAGCACGTCTCCCAAATTTGTTTAGCAGTGTCAAGATGAATGACATTGTTGGAGACATGTTCTTCCATGCTATTGATTAGCCAACTAATCACCAAGGTATCATTTTTTAACCATTTGTTATAAAAAATATCATCTTCATCAATAGGTGGTCCACATGTGGTGAGGTGACCAAGTAGGTCTTTTGTTATAAGAAACCTCTGAACCGATGTGGACCAACTCATAAAATTTGATACCCCACGTAAGGGTATAGTGGTAATCTTTAGTATATCACTTTTGATATTCATATTCTCTTCAGCCATGATAAGTCCTTCTTAAAAAAAAAATGCTAACAATAACACCAAGCAGTATTCTTCAAACAACTCGATGTATGGAGAACTTTAGCATTTATGCTAAATTATTATTCTGAGTTTTTTTCTCTAATACCACTCATAAGAGACTCAATAACAATCTTCTATATCATGGGACTCTTGTTCCCACGAAAAAAAATTCCAACAATTTGATCATGGACTGGTCTCTGTTAACAGAATTTCTATACCGACAAAATTGTTTTGATAGCTTCTTCTAGATGCAAAGGCATGCATATTCACAATATCATAAGTTAAAAAGCATTCACATACTCATCTTTAAATCATCTTCTAAATTCTGAAACCAGTGACATGAAGTAAAAAAATTAAACACTTTTCTCACGGTTTGTGATCTTTCTTTAGAAAAGAACCTTATTTGAGTGGTGTTGATCATAACTTCTTTAGAGCATTCCTTCTGACGAGGGATCCTAAATTTAATACTCTGATACCATGTTGAATTTAGGATCCCTTTTCAAATATTGTGAGCAAGATAAAGGAGAAATAAAAAGAAGAAAAAGGAAGAAGAGCTCTCGAGTAGAGAGAAGAAAAAAAGAAAAAAGAGATGTGCACCAAGCAAAGAGAGAGAGATTTACTCAAGAAGGAGATGTGTAACTTGATTAATTCCAAATTACAACACCTCTATTTATATTAGAAGAAGCGATAGAATCTTATACAATTAACCTTTCAATCTCCTAATTACATTTCAACTCTAACTCTCTAAGATAAGTCTAACAAGAAAAGATAACACATACTAGAAGTCTAATATGAGTTGAACTAGAACTCTTCTTCAATAACATGAATATAAGGGAGGAGGACAGCTCGTGGCCTTATCCTTGTGGGTCCCTCATGATCTTCTAGCTCATATTGATAAGATTTCCAGCTCGTGGTATCTTTGTGGGTCCCACTTGATCTTCAAGTCTTCTAACTCATTTCAGCTTGTGCTTCTGATCTTCTTAACTCATGCTAGCTTAGGTGAGGACTCATCTTGGTATCCCATGTCTTCATGGTGGGTCCCACATTGTAACACCTTCTTTGGCCTTTTTTTCTCTTTTCCCTCAAATATTTTAGGTAAGATACCAGAGAGGATAATATAGCCAATGAAATACCAAAAAACCGTTGCAAAGACCATCAGCCTTCTAATAAAATCCTTCTCAGTACCCTCTCAAACAATCTTTTTTCGAGCTATTTGGGAAGAGTCAAGAGGAGCATCAACTTAACTGATATAATAACTCAAAAAATTTGTGGAACAGCAAGCTTAACTCATAATGACATGGATGCCAATAAAAAATATATTGAACCTTGATTCATACAAAATTCTAGCCACAAACATCATCATAATATGCAAGAGAGAAATAACACAATGGGGAATAAAAACTGTGCATAATCACCATGGATGAGCCACTTTCAAAACCATAATCACCAACTTCTCATTCGGATCAGATGAGAAAGTCATCCATCAACCATCTTATAGAGATAAAGAAATTTTATCAATAATCTCATAAAAAAACTTATCTTGGCTCAACTTCAAGAGAAAATTTGCTTCATTAATAAGAAGAACTATATGTGAAGCTTGACCAATAGAGCCTTTTAAATTTTCATCTTGACATGGGGATCCTAAAACCATTGCTCTGATACCACATTGAATTTAGGATCCCACGACAAGGTCCTCGACCAAGGTAGTGAAAGAGGAGAGGAAGAAAAGGAAGAAAAAAAGGAGAAGAGAAAGAAGAGAGAACTTGGCTAGAAAGATGAAGAGAGAAAGCCTTGGAGAGAAGACAATTCTAAGGACGAATTTGAGAGATGAGACGGGAGACTTAATGATCCACCCCATGCCTTGAGCCTCTATCTATAGTTGTGGAAGGAAGTTTACAATGACTATGGTTTGAAAAATAAAAGACATAAGTAGACATACATCTTCTTAGATAATTACACCCTTGTGCTATCCTTATGAGAAGACCTTTAAATTACCTCCTTTGCCACCTCCTTGACGTGAGGAAGATAATTACATTGATGCCACTTCGAATTGTCTTCCAATAATTTAAGTTCAAGTCTCAATATAGAGATGTGCTTTCAAGTTATTGCTGCTATCAGTTACGTTTATTCACTTTTCAGCTCTATGATATATGCTTTGGTATCTTATATGCTGGAGAAGATAACCTAACTTCGCAAGTTTGGTGTCACCTCTTAGACCACTGTTGTGAGAAGAGTAGCTTGTTATGCATTAGTTGTTGCTGAAAGACTGCTATTGCTACAACTTTTTGTGTTACAATTTGTAATTTTTATGTTACAATGAGTTAGAAATGTACCTCCTCATTTGGGTATTTAACTAATTCTGGTCTCCTATTCTTAGGAAATTTTGAGATGTCTTGGTTTGTTTAGGTTGTTGGCATGTATTGTTTTATTTCACTTATTATTCTTGTAATGTGTCGAGAAATTAATAAGTTTTTGTCATATGGTTGTTGACTCATGTGTCATATCTTGTTTAGGTGGAGTCAAGTTTTAGGTGCATTTAGTATCCAAACATGTTTATCTTACAACAATGGTTTTGTTGGAATGATTTTAGTTATGATAAAACCTTCATGAGATCTTTTAATTGCACCCCTTTATTACCACTTGAAGTTAATCAAAGACTTCACCGGGGCACTCTTCGAGACTCATTATTTGTGTGCTAACATTTACTTAGGATTTTTTATCTTATGTTAGTTGAGGATTCAATTCTTGTTTTAGTGTTGCTTGTTTTTGGGCCAATTTATCTTTTAGAAGCAAGTCAAGTTTGGTCCTTAACAATATGATCGATTATAGTCCTAACCAAAAGAATTCAAATCAGACTTAAAAGGAATGAGTCTCATGATAACAAGTTTCATGATCAAGAAATTAATAAGGTGAAGTATTTTATGAGTCTCATGACAAGAAAGTCTTTCCGTGATACTAGTATCTATTTATATAATAGTAGTTTAATTGTTTTAAATTATATTTTTAAAATTCTACTTTACGTATAACTAAGACGGGTAGTTTAATTTTACTTTGCTTCTAGTTGGTTTTTCTATTATAAATTGTTAAAAGACACCCAGGTGTGTAGGGATGGCATGACTAGTAAATAAGAAAAATTGTCATAAAAATGGCATAGAATTGTAATAATGCAAGCTAGTATTTGTCCTCATATGTCTTTTTCCTTTTGAAGCATGTAGTCATTGTAAACACCTTCACAGTGTTGGAAGATGGGCTCAAGCCCACACGACCAAGGCCCATACATCCAAGAGAGGTGGACGATGGGTTCAAGCCTCAAACCAAGGAAGGCCCACACAGTGGTGGCATGATGGTAATTAAAAATTTATCTCATAAAGAGGACACTGATATAATTATTTTAAGTTTTAGGGGCATAATTATAATATTATATTTTTACACATCTATAAATAGAGCTTCAGGGGGAGGTTAGGACACAAGTCCATAACCTCTTTCTTCCTTATGTTTTCTCCACAACATGTCTTCACTCCTTTTCTCTATGAGCTAATCCATAGAGTCCTAAAAATCAACATGGTATCAGAGCAATGATTTTTCAGGACTCACAGCTGTGGTTCTCAGGATTCAAAAAATCCATTATTTTTTTCTTTACTCATATTGCTTCTTAGTTTTTTCGTCATTACTGAAACTCCGATTTTGTGTTTGATTTTTCAAATTGTTGCTTTTGGATTATCCAACGAGTAAAACTTGTGTACCAATAGCCAAGAGGCACTGGACTGGATCAAAAGCCAAAGTTGAGGACGTGAATGGAATACCATAATGGACAAACATTCATGCATTCAAATCTACTGATTAAATAACTCTTTCTCTCTTCCACTCATACACCAACTCTACCAAATTTATTAGCATCAGCCGTCAAGCATTGTTCCCATGTAGCTATATTCGAGGTGGTAGACAGCCAGCCTCCTTCTTGTATGATTTGAGTAGCGCGTCCGCCTCTGACAACTAAGTCCGATATCGCATCGTCCGCACGTTCAGCATTGTCGCCATCTTTTTGCACCGAATGCACCCACTTGGGATCCTTCTCCAAGAAGAGGGTCATCCCGTCGGGGTTGATAGATGTCCACATGAATGAGTCATGGCCAATCCCAAAGACCAAGAAGTTGCAGGGTGCAATGTGCAAGAGAACATTGTTCAAAACTCGAATCTCAACCAGACTCTTATGTGAGAAAATGTTATGTACGCAATAAAATTATTATGTTAATTTTTTTCTTTAATTTAATTTATTTTATTTCAATTAAAGAATTAAAAGGCCACATGGGCATTTTTGGAATATTTTATTTATAGGGGTATTTTTTTAATATTTTATCTTAAACCTTGTAAGGGTGAACTCTATTTAAGGGGTAAGAGTAATGAGAAAGTCAAGCATTTATTTAGAGTAAACAGGGTTTTAAGTTCTCCTCAATGAGCTCAGGGGTGTATGTTCTCCTCAAAGAACCTAGGGTTTTCAAGCTTCCCTTTGGCTTGATTTTCGTCTTTCTCTTCTTCCTCCCTACAAATCCATGTGTCAAATCTGGGGCCGTAACAACTGGTATCAGAGCGGGAACACAATGAGCGATTCTACGTCCCAAGAAAAATGGATAGCCATGCGCGATCAATTGGAAGAAATACGCGCATGGTGTAGAGCATTTCACGAAAGATAGCGTGCATCTTCCATTAAATTTTTTGCAATAGAGAAATCTACTGCCGAAGAAAAGGTCACACGACTCAAATCATTGCTTTGATAGAGAAACTCATTGCCGCATTCGCTCAAGACGTTGTCTTGAACGGGCAGAAAGGCCAATGGCCAGAATTTCACCATCTCCGAGCCCAAAATAAGCACTGAACGAGAGGCAGCAAACGCTCTCTTAGATGAGTGTTAAGCACCTAGCTAATACTACCCAAAAGACCAGCCTGGTAGGTAGAAGAAAGCCAAGTACTTAACCCATGACCATAACATCACATTCCACCTTCACGATCCAACGACCACGGTGGCCCACTCTAGCGATGGCCCACTCTAGCAACGGCCCACTCTAGCAATGGCCCACTCTAGTGACGGCCCACTCTAGCGACACCACTAGGTCGCCCCCTCTACTAGGTTGCCCCTTCTGCTAGGTTGCCCCCTCTAGGATTCGAACTCATGACGTGGATGCCTTCTCTGATACCAAATGTTAAGCACCTAGCCAATACTACCCAAAAGACCAGCCTGGTAGGTAGCGGAAAGCCAAGTACTTAACCCAGGACCATAACAGACAACCTTGGAGGTGGCATAATGGAGGATCACCTACAGTTGAATAGGCACTGTGGTGGTGTTGGTCGCCCCAAGAATCCCAACATCAAGGCTGTAATTTAATAGATACCTGCTGAAGTTGGAGAGGAGAAGCACTTCGGTCAACTCAGATCCAGGTCAACAAGACTCAGCCCACTTGCTCTCTGCCTTTGTTCTATGGGTTCACATCCCAAATTTTATAAAATTCAGCTATATAGGTTTGATACATGACTCGAGTCGACTCGATCACTTGCCTCAGTCTGACTCGGTGTCTTGTCTCTGACTGGAGTATTATTTTGAATTAATTGATAGTTTATTACTTGGTCAATGTATTATTTGGTGCACATCGTTTTGATGGACTTGCGACAGATTATTTCATGAGTCCTTATAAAGGACTTTCATTATTTGGTACGTGCTATTTGGGTCCATGTCCATTTTTGTTGTTGTTATTGTGTCTCTTTGACTGAGTCATTATTATTGAAGGACCTCTCAATTGCAGACTATTGTTAGCATTGGTTATTTTTATGAAGAACAAAACACATGGTGGTCCAGTATATTATCTTCCATTGATTCCCCATTACCCTCTTTTTATTTGTTGAAATCACTTTTGAGCAATGCCTATAGACCCACCACCTACAAAGGATAGGAGTATGCCCAACATCCAACATGAGTCGACTCTATTATTCACCCAAGAGGTACTTTTTTAGATACCCTTAGAAAGTGAGTACACTCTGTGCCCCACAGTTGGGCTACTTTTCCGCTTTTGAAATTGAGCGGAGAGTATTTTAGACTATGACCATTTGCATAGAATATGAGTTTTGTCATACGGCTAGGAGTGTTTTTTTCTTCTCTTATATTATGCTTGCTAGGTGTCTTTGTAAAGAACAAAGAGATCACCAACATGAGGGGGAGTGTTGGAAGATATGATGCAAAGCCATTTTATAAGGAAAGATCTTATACACCATTTGCAACAAGTTGGGCGTTTATGATGTTCTCTCACCCCCAACTTGAGGGGGAGTGTTGGAAGATATGTGCACTGCCATTTTATACGAGAAGATCCTATACACCATTTGTAGCATGTTGGGCATTTACGATGTTCTCTCACCCCCAACTTGAGGGGGAGTGTTGGAAGATGGGCTTGGCTCCATCCCACATGACCAAGGAAGGCCCACATACCTAAGAGTATTATAAGATGGGTCACACGACCAAGGAAGACCTACAAGATGGGCCCAAGCACATAAGAAGTAGGACCCACCATGATTACCATGAGTTGGGATCTTTATCACATAAGTTGGAAGATCAATAAGGACTCACAAAGATAACCACAAGCTAGTTGGAAGATCAAGAAGGACTCACACATCTTTATCTTATGGTCATGTCATAGAAGAGTTCGAGTTTGACTTATGTATATCTTCTATTTATATTGAGTTATTTAATTATGCTAAGGTTTATCCTGAAGTGTTAGATTTTGGGTGTAATTGGGACAAAGGTAGTTTTATTGTAATTGGACTCTACTACCTTTCTCTATTATAAATAGAGGTTCATGTACTCAGATTATAATAAGTTAATGAAATCAATGAAGTATTTCTCTTTTCCATAAATTCAACACACACAACCAAGGAAGGCCCAAGCATCCAAGAGAGGTGAACGATGGTCTCAAACGCTCAGACATAGTGGTGGCATGATGGTCAATAAAGAGTTATCTCATAAAGATGGCAGTGATGTAATTAGTTTAAGTTTTAGTGGCGTAATTATAATATTTTAGTTTTACACATCTATAAATAGAGTTTCAACAGGAGGGTTAGGACACAAGTCCATAACCACTTTCTTCCTCCTATTTTCTCCCCAACATGTCGTTTCAACTTTTCTCCATAAGCTAATCCATGGAGTCCTGAAAATCAACACTCAATATAAATATAGCCTCAAGGCATTGGGGTAGAGCATTCAAGCCTCTTACTCTTGGCTCAAATTAGTCCTTACACCTCTCTCTCTTTTCATCTTCTTTCTTTCCCTTGGATTATTCTCTCCTCTCTTCCAAGAGCTAGATTTTCACTCTTTTCTCCCTCCCTTGAGTTCTTTTGGGTTTATGTGTTGGCCCTAGAAATCAACATGGTATCAGAACTGTGATTTTTAGACTCCATGAGTTTTTTTCTTTACATGATTAATCAAAAGATGATGTTGCAAATCTTCTATATTATGACGTCACAAAAGTTAGCATGCTTTGTCCTTAACAACGCCTCTATCCATGGTGAGTCCTGAGTCTGATTATCCATCGATTACTATTACTATTCGGGGAAGTTTCATTTTTATGTAACTTGATATTGGATGGCTATCTCTTGGTCTCTTGGTTTCTTCTCAATGAACTCTTAATATTTGATAATCTGGTGTTCTCTTGGTTACTTGCTGGTATTGGATGGCTATTGCTGGTTGCTTGATAGCATATACAATTCAGAGACTTTGTTATCTTTAAGCCTCTGCTAATTGACGTTACTGGTTCAACTGGAAGCTGGAGCATCATTCACTGCAGTGTTGGGCATTGACCAGAGACTGATATGCTCTAGTTTTTTTGTGTTTCTAGTGTTTCTGATATTGGATGATCTCGTTTTTGGTGTTTCTAGTAACTAGTGATATGCCTACTACTCCTTTCTAGTTTCTGGTTATAAGCTTGATAATCTCTACTATGGTATCATCCTTCACTTCTCAAATCCGTATCCCGACTCCTCTCTTCATCCAGTCACCACAATCTCTTCGCAGAATCATACTCAGTTGTGGAGCCAGAGCCTCCGTATACTAATCCCAGTGTTGTAATCTCGGCAGGGGGAGTAGAAGTCCTTTTGACAATCTGGTATGTGGTGGTCCTGGAACGACTTTGAATTATGATTGTTGTCCCTGCTGATTTTTTAGCAACTTCATCGACTTATAAGCTGATCGTCCCTGCTTTCCTTTCTATTGCAAAGTTGATCGACTCTAGTGAAAGTTGCTAAGCATAGCAAAAACAATATTCTCCCATTGGCGTCATTCAGACAATCTCTTAGCAGCAATCAAGTATCGTTTGGTTGGTGTCGCTGGTATCTACTCTCTCTTTGGAAATTGTTGGAAGTCTAATCTTTTGACGAATCAAATTGCTTATGCTTTGCTACTGCAGGGTATCAGAGACATGATCATAATGCCCACTATATAGAATACCAGAGTGATTCTACATGATTGTTTATTATTGATCTAGAATCTTGATAGCATTCTGATATTTTGTTGGAAGTTGCTGGTGGATAAGATTTAGAATCTCGGAAGTTTTATTTTTTGGCATATCTTCTTGTGGACAACCTCCTCTTCATTGGCAATAGCTTCTTTATTGGTCATCCGCGTATCTTTCTGGCTGGCATGTCCTGTTAATTCCACCATTCCAGCGACAACAGAAGTTTCATCTTCAATTAAGCACCATAGTGTCTTGAAATTTTTCTATTATCTTCATAGTTGTCTTGCAATCCCGAGCTTGTATTCCTTCAATCAAGGATCTTGTTGTCTGGACAACTTCGTCTTCAGTTGGATGTCGATTATGTGGCTGTACTGATCAGCCTGAATCAAGGATCCAGCAAGTTATAAGTTGAAGGAAGTTTATCTTGGAAAGTTTCCTTCGCTTGCTGAGCAACATCAGCTATCAATTCTACTGATGCAGACTCGGCTGTCTATAGGTATTTGATAATAGGTATTGTTGGTATCTTACTAGTATCCAGACTCTGGTGTCCAGCTTGTTAGAAGATGGGTTCAGGCCTACACGACCAAGGACGGCCCACATGTCCAAGAGAGGTGGAAAATGGGTTCAAGCCCACATGACAGAGGAAGGGCCACTACGCCCAAGAGTGGTGGTAAGATGGTAAATAAGAAGTCATCTCATAAAGATGACAATGATATAACTAGTTTAAGTTTCTTGTCTTTTCTTCACTCTTCTAGGGTGAAGGGCATAATTATAATACTGTACATTTTATCAATGTTTAAATAGAGCTTCAGGGGGAGGTGTTGTGGACTCAATAGTACACAAAGTCACACAACGAATGAGGCAATAACTCACTGAGTCCATTAGTTATATTTATATTGCTTTAAGTAGGATTTATTTCTAATTTTGTAATAAGTATGGTCGTAGGGGCAATATTGTGATTCTTGTAGCCCTAAAACACTTAGGACGTCAACTATTTAAAGGGTAATGTAATAAAGAAAAGGCAAGCATTGAGATTTAGAGTAACCCTAGCGTAAACAGGTTTGGGATCACCTTCTTGATCTCGAGGTTAGGGTTTTCCTCAAAAACGCACGTATCCCTTCATCCTCCATTGATCATCCCTACCATCCATCTTCCATTAACCCCATACTGAGTAAGAGAGGGAGCTTCCTGTCCCTTTTTCGAGTCCAAAGAGAGGTTCTAGTCCTCTTTCCATCAACCAATCAAAGAGGAGGTTCCATACCTCTCTTGACGAACCAGAAGTGAAGGAGTCTCTCCCCCACACACGAGCAGCAGCAAGAAGCACCCTTTCCAGCATGGCTTCCAACAAGAAGCTGGGAAGAAGCCTCCCCAATGAAGGCCATGTGCTACCCTAAGCTAGGACCACCACCCTAGCACGAGCAGCAGCAAGATTAGGGCTAAAACCCTAATTGTCGTGATCAAGAAAAGGTAGCTCTTTCCATATCTCTTTTACGTTGATCTTACTTGAGTTCTCTAGATATATCTAGCACTATATTGTGTTCATCAAAGGAGAGATTGATCACGAGAAAGATCAATCAAAGAGGAGGTTTTAAACCTTCATTAACGAGTTCAGAAATTCAGTATCAGTGCTGGATTCAAAACTCCCACGCCGTGTTACTCGACCCATGACCCGGGACCATAACAACTTTGTATCAGAACAGGGTAACATGGGGGTTACATTCAGCAATGAAGAACTGCATATCAGGATGCAAAAGCTAGAGGATAGAATGGAGACAGCACAACCAGTGTTGGGAAAAATCTGTGGGTTGGAAATAGAGATGCAACAAGTTCGAGAAGAGTTGAGGCAAATCTTTAGCATGCTAACCGAGAGGAGGGCAGAAAGGCAGCACAACCCAGATACGAGGAAGGTGACTCAACCGTATCACAAGAGAGAGGAGAAGTGGCCTGGGCACACTGCTATCCAAGGACCACAGCATAGAGGCACAATCCCAAGGTACACAAAGTTAGACTTTCCTACTTATAAAGGTTCAGTAGATCCCTTAATTTTGTTGCATAGATGTGAGCAATTTTTTTTAAATCAAGGGACTGTTGAATGGGGTCAGATGCAACTAGCCTCTTTCCATATGTTAGATGAAGCCCACTTATGGGTTCATCAGATGGAAAAAGAGAGACCAGAGCTGGATTGGGGTGAATTTAAAATTTATGCACAATCAGATTTGGACTTCCCGCCCAGAGCAACCCCCTGGGTGAATTGGTCCTCTCACAATAGACTGGTTTAGTTGAACAGTATAAAACATAGTTCCAAGAAAAGTTGGCTCATGCTGGGGGATTGGTACGGGTCGACCAGCAGGTCTCATTATTCACAGCGGGTCTCACTGAATCTCTGAGGTTAGAAGTTGAAATCCTTTTCCCTCAGGATCTGGCTCGGGCAATGAATATGGCATGGGCAATGGAACAACGACAACGGTTGCAGCAACGTAAGCCGGGTTGGCCAAGTGAACGGACCACTTCCTCCACTTGGCAAGGGCGCCGCCAGAATTCGTCTACAGTGACAAACCCTGCATTATCCTCCACCAGACACAATCATAATACGGCTCCGGTAGCCGATACACGCCCTAGTAATCCCCCACCACAATTTATCAAAAAATTAATAAGTGTGGATATGGCAGAACGGAGTTCCAAGAATCTATGCTACAACTGTGATGAACAGTACCGGGTAGGGCACCAATGTAAGAGGTTGTTTTGGCTCGAGGTGGAGGAATCAGATGATACAGAGGAGACGGAGAATTTTATTGAGGAGGAACCACCAGAGATTTCCTTGCACACTATTACTGGGCAAAAATCTGTATAAACGATGCAAGTCAGAGCTCAAGTCTGTGACCAGGAAATGGTGGGACTAGTTGATTCGGGTACTACACACAATTTTTTGAGTTTAATAGCCGTGCAGCACCTTCATTTACAGATCTTCCCTAATCCGACAGCCACAGTGTTAGTGGCCAATGGCGAGAAAGTCCCTAGCTATGGGATCAGTAAGGTGGTAACTTTTTCCATTGGCTCCACTTTATTTAATGCTGAATTTTTTGTCATTCCCTTGGCTAGCTTTGATATGGTATTAGGCATTAAATGGCTGCAAACATTGGGGCCCATTCTGTGGGACTTTTCAACTTTAACTATGAGCTTTGTTTTGGTCGGTAGTCAAGTGCTCTTGCAGGGCTATCAGGTGGACAAGGCCCACCGCATCCACACCATCCAAACACAAGAACCGCCTAGCAGCACTATTGATGGTCTGGTTGAGGAGTTCCCTGACCTCTTCCATGTACCTTTGGGATTTCCTCCCTTGAGGCACTGTGACCGCAGGATCTGTTTAAAACCAGGTTCCAAGGTGGTGGTAGTGCGTTCGTACCGTTACCCACACATTCAAAAGGATGAGATCGAGAGACAATGCCAGGATATGTTACAATAGGGTCTTATTCATCACAATCGCTCCCTGTTCTCTTCACCCGTCTTACTTGTGAAGAAACATGATGGGACATGGAGATTTTGTGTTGATTACCAGGAGTTGAACACTCAAATAGTAAAAGATAAATTCTGATTCCGGTAGTGGATGAGCTCCTGGATGAATTGCATGGTTTGTGGTTATTTACTAAACTGGAACTACGGTCAGGATATCATCAGGTTCAGATGCACCCTTCCGATATCGAGAAGACAGCATTCTGCACACATCATGGCCACTTTGAGTTCGTCGTCATGCCGTTCGGGTTATCGAATGTACCCTCCACTTTTCAAACTCTCATGAATGAGGTATTTAGCTCCTATCTTCGGAAATTTGTTCTTGTGTTTTTCGATGATGTTCTCATATATAGCAAGTCTGTAGAAGAACATTTAGAACACTTAAGGATTGTTTTTGAATTGTTACGAGCACATCAACCCAATTTAAAACAATCCAAATGTTCTTTTGTGGCTTCATATGTGCCTTATCTGGGTCACATTATCTTACATGAGGGGGTTACGGTTGATCCCGAGAAGATTTGGGTTATTCATGAGTGGCCACAGCCATAGTCTTGCTCAGCTTTACGAGGTTTTTTGGGTCATGCGGGCTACTACCACAAATTCATTCAGAACTATGAACCCTTGGCAGCACTGCTGACCAGTCTCCTGGACTGAGGAGGCCACACAATCGTTTGAGACCCTCAAATCTGCTCTCGCCTCTGCCCCTGTCTTGCAGCTTCCTTATTTTGATACCTTATTTTTGGTTGAGTGCAACGCTCCGGCAGGGGGGCATTGGGGCTGTCTTACAGCAGCTGGCCCATCCTATTGCGTATTTTAGCAGACAGTTGGGAGTCCGTCATAAAAAACTAGTAACATATGAACAGGAATTGATTGGGTTGACCAAGGTGGTCCAACACTGGCGGCCTTATTTATGGGGATAGGCATTTTTCATCCGCACTGACCACTATAGCCTAAAATTCCTACTGGAACAATGGCTCACGATGTCACCACAGCAGCACTGGATCAGTAAGTTATTGGGTTTTGACTTTTCAGTGGAATACCTTGTGGGGAGATTGAACAAGGTGGTTGATGCCTTGTCGCGGCATTTTGAAGATGAGCAGTTGATCTATTCGCTCAGTCAATCTAGATTCCTCATCCTTGACTTGGTGAGAGATGCACATGCCACTCTTCCAGCTCTACAAGTGCTCCACAGGAATATTTCAGCGGGGACAATGGAATCAAAGTGGTCCATCCAGATTCACTTATTTATTACAAACAGCGGTTATTTCTTCCACCTGCTTCCCAGTTGATTCTAGCTATTCTCTCTGCCTACCATGACAGCACACATGAGGGGATCCAGAAGACATTGCACATAATTCGGGCAGATTTTTATTGGCAAGCCATGAAGAACTCCATTGTGACTTATGTAGCAGCCTATCAGGACTGCCAATGCAACAAGGCCGAGCACTTGAGTCCAACTAGTCTTCTCGAGCCTCTCGCCCTTCCTATGCAAGTTTGGGCCGATATTTCGATGGATTTTGTTGAAGGACTTCCACAGTCCTCCGAAAAATCATTACTTTTAATGGTGATCGATAGGTTCTCCAAGTATGGACATTTTATTCCACTGGCTCATCCTTTTACAACTACACAGGTTGCATAGACTTTCCTGGAGCAGATTGTCCGCTTACATGGCATTCCGGAATCGATTGTGAGTGATCGAGATGTGGTTTTCACAAGAACCTTTTTGGCAGGGAACTCTTCATTTGAGTGAGACTAAATTGAAATTCTCCTCTGCATATCATCCGTAGACAGATGGGCAGACCGAGGTGGTTAACCATACCATCAAAATGTATCTATGGTGCTTGGTGGGCGATTGTCCGAGACAATGGGTTCAATGGCTACCGTGGGTTGAGTACTGTTAAAACACTTCGTTCCACTACGCATTGCAATCAACTCCTTTCCGGGTTCTGTATGGCCAGGACCCCCCCTCGCCTTCTCTCGTATACTCCAGGGTCCACTCGCGTGGATGCGATTGATCAGGCACTCATGGACCGCGATCTGATGTTACAGAATATTACATAACGCCTACGTAGAGCTCAAGTTCTCATGAAAGATGTCTACGACAAAGGCCATCGTGAGATCTCATTCGAGGTCTAAGATTATGTATGGTTACGGCTCCAACCATGCCACCAATAGTGACTTGCGGGATGTTAGGATCCTCACGAGCCATGGATCTTGTCACCCTCCTCTCTTCTCTTCCTTCCATTATCTTGCTTGACGTTGAGATGGAATGAGGGGCTGAAGGGGATTGAATTTCGGAAAGGAGAATTGGGGAAATTCAGAAGAGAGCTTGAAGGAGCTCTTGACCTGTTTATCTAACTTACGCTAACTAGAGTGAACTCAATTCATAATCTTCATTACCCTAGCCGTCCCCTTAAATAGGGTGGAGGACGTCCAAAACCCTAAAGACCTCTTGGGTCAATGGTTCAAACCAATAAATGCTAAACCAACCCAAACCAAAGACAAAAACCAAACCAAAGACAATTACATGGAAATTGAAAAACACATTAATTAATTCCTACGCCTGTTGGTAACTCGTGATGCTATAGAGTCCATAACATCACCCCCCTCCTGGAGAAAGAGCTTGTCCTCAAGCTCGAAGGAAGGATATAAAAGTTGAAATGTTGATAACTGCTCCCATGTGGTGTCACTGGGATCGGCATCGGCCCACTGGACTAGAATTTCCCAATCCCCTTGAATGTGGCGTGCTTGTATTACCTGAGCTGGAATAGAAAGGACTCTGCCCTCATGTAGTGGCGGCAGTGGAGTGTGTAGTAGGGGCGAGTCACCTTGGAAGGGCTTCAATTGGGAGACGTGAAATACATTGTGGATCTTTGCTTCCGGTGGGAGCTGCAAACGGTATGCCACGGGCCCAATTTGGTCCAATATCGAAAATGGACCATAATATTTTGGAGACAGCTTATGGCGCTTGGCTGCAGTCAGGGACAGCTGGCGGTAGTGTTGAAGTTTTAACCACACATAGTCTCCAGGGGAATAAGATGCCTCCCGGTGCTTCTTATCATAAAAGCGTTTCATAGAGTGTTGGGCCGCTTGCAGATGTGTACGTACCTCAGTGAGCATAGCATCTCGTTCAGCTAATGCTTGGTCCAAAGTGACGACTTTGGATGCCCCCGGTTCATATGGTAACAAACGAGGTGGATCTCTGCCATAAACTACCCTGAAAGGAGTAGTACACAGTGCTGTGTGGTAAGATGTGTTATAGCAAAATTCTGCCCATGAAAGCCATTTCACCCATCTTCTAGGTGCGTCCCCCACAAAACAACGAAGATACATTTCAATAGTGCGATTGACAACCTCTGTTTGTCCGTCCGTTTGTGGGTGATAGGCTGACAAAAATGCCAATTGGGTGCCCTGTAATTTGAATAATTCCTTCCAAAAGAGACTGGTAAAAATTGCATCCCTGTCACTGATAATGGATGAGGGAATTCCATGTAATCTGACAATGTTGTCCATAAATAATTGAGCGACCTGAGCAGCAGTATATGGATGCGCCAAAGCAAGGAAGTGCCCATATTTTGAAAACCGATCAACGACGACAAATATCACCGATTTACCTGATGAAATGGGAAGTCCAACAATGAAGTCCATGGAAATATCATACCAGATTTGAGATGGTAGTTGCAGCGGTTGCAGTAGGCCGGCTGGACTTAAGGATTCGGCCTTGTTTCTTTGACAAATCTGACAAGCAGCTACATAATCAGCAATTGTGCTCTTCATGCCCTTCCAGTAAAAGTCCCGACTGATTCGGAAATATGTTTTCTGTCGACCCTCATGTGTGCTATCATGGATAGAGGATAGGATGGTGTGAAGAAGTGGGGATGTATTATGTAAAAATATCGTGTTTTTGTAGAGAATGAGACGATCCTGAATCGTCTAATGAGGAGCAGTTGTTCCCTGTTGAATATCCTGATATAAAGAAATAAGATCCGGATATTGATTTACTTCCTCACGAATAGAATCTAATAGCAGTGCACGTGGGTGACTGATAGCATAAATTTGAGTGGTGGAAATATCCCGACGTGATAAGGCATCAGCCCCCAAATTCGAACTACCTGGCTTATAATGAACCGTAAAATCAAAGCCCATGAGTTTAGTTAACCAATGCTGCTGTGGGGATGTCGTGAGGCACTGTTCCAGAAGATACTTGAGGCTGCAATGATCTGTACGAATGAGAAACGGTCTTCCCCAAAGATACGGTCACCAATGTTGGACAGCCTTGGCTAACCCAATCAATTCCCTCTCATATGCAGCTAACTTATGGTGGTGTTGTCCCAACTGACGACTGAAATAAGCAATGGGGTGCCCCAATTGTTGTAACACTGCCCCTATACCTCCCCCGGAGGCATCACATTCCACCACAAATTCTGCCTCAAAATCTGGTAATTGTAGGACTGGCGCTGAGGCTAAGGCCTCCTTTAACAGGTTAAATGCCTGTTCTGCTGAAGAAGACCAGTGGAAGGCATTTTTTTTTAGCAGGTTGTTGAGTGGTGCTGCTATCTGTCCATAAGATTGGATAAATTTTCTATAATATCCCGCTAAGCCCAAAAAGCCCTTTAATGCTGTAGTGGAGGTGGGAATAGGCCAATCTGTAACTGCCTGAATCTTGCCCTGGTCAACTTTCACGCCCCCAGCTGATATGACGTGGCCCAAATATGCCACCTCAGATGTACCCATAGCACATTTTGATTGATTCAAAACCAAATGATGAGAGCGTAGAATGGTAAATACCTGGTGGAGGTGGTGGAGATGTTCTTCCCAATTTTTGCTGTAGACCAGAATGTCATCAAAAAAGACTAACACATAGTGGCGCAGAAGTGATGAAAATACCTCATTCATGAGGGCCTGAAAGGTGGATGGTGCATTGGAGAGACCGAAGGGCATGACGAGGAACTCGAAATGACCGTGATGTGTGCGGAAGGCAGTCTTCTCCACATCTGCCTGGTGAACTCGTATTTGATGATAGCCCGATTTCAAATCTAATTTGGTAAAAATTGTAGCACCATGTAACTCATCCAGTAACTCGTCCACAACTGGAATGGGGAACTTGTCCTTAACTGTGTGCAAGTTTAGTTGCCTATAGTCGACACAAAATCTCCAAGATTTATCTTTTTTACGTACAAGTAACACTGGTGAGGAGAAAGGAGATCGACTGGGTTGGATCACACCCTGAGCGAGCATATGCATGCACTGTCGTTCTATTTCATCTTTCTGGATATGTGGGTAACGATAAGGCCGCACCACTACTGGATCAGTTCCCAACTTTAAACGAATGCGGTGATCGCAATGACGCACCGGTGGTAGACCTGTAGGGTCATTAAATAAATCCGCAAATGCTGTAAGTAAAGGAGCTAACTGATCATCACCCGTGTGTTGAACGTGCAAAGTGTGAAGTGCGTAAGGGACCTGTGCCACAATGCCTTGTAATGTAATCTGGCCCTGTGGTGCTGAAAATGTCATTGTCCGAGCCTGAAAGTCCCATAATATCGGTCCTAATAACTGGAGCCATTTGACCCCGAGCACCAAATCAAATCCAGCCAATGGAATGACTAGTAAATCTACCTGAAAGGAATGCCCCTCAATGGTGAAAGGGGTGTTAGCACATAAGCCCACGCTAGCAATTTTGGCCCCATTGGCCACTGAAACTGAGAGACCCCTTTGTTGTTGAATTTCCAAGCCCAACTGTTGCACGGCTGGTTCACTGATAAAATTATGTGTGCTGCCCGAATCAACTAAAGCAAGTAGCATGAGATGATGTAACCTGGCCTTTACCTGCATAGTATTAGAACTACGCAGGCCATGCATGGCATGGAGGGAGAGCTCTGCTTCCTGTTGTACCTCTTCAACAATTTCATTTTCAAGAAGCTCTTTTGAATCTTCTTCCAATAATTCAATACTGAATAAACGTTTACAGGTATGTCTGGGCAGGAATTGTTCGTCACAATTAAAACATAGGCCCTTTGCCTTTCGAGCATCCATTTCCTGTTTAGTCAAAAATTTACGTGGCATAGAGTGTGGAGGAACATGAGTAGCCTGATCTGCTCGGTTAGGGGCAGAGGACCCAAAACGTGGACCAGATGCAGTACCCTGTGTTCTGTTTTGCCAAAATGGTTTTCTTTGTAAAGACTCTTTTAGAACTCTCTGTTTGTGCTCCACAGCCCTGGCATAATTCATTGCAGAGTCCAAATTTGTTGGACCCAGTAATTCCACTTCCAATCTGACTGCCTCTGTCAATCCAGCATTAAAAATCTGAACATGTAGGTGAGGAGGAACAAATTCACTAGCTCTGGCCAACCTTTCTTGGAACGTTTTTTGGTAAACCTCTAAGGTGCTGGTCTGTTTGTAGTTGATCAATTCCCCCACTGGGTTGCTGCTAGCTGGAGGTTCGAACCTTAACTGGCAAGCATTTTTAAAGTGCAGCCAATCCTGAATGGAATGGACATTTCGGTAGTGATGGAACCACATGAGCGCTTCATCGAGCATGTGGTAGGCGGCCAAAGTAACCTTGTCCATTTCCACCGTTTGTTGATGATAAAAGAATTGTTCACATTTCGTGAACCACAGTAAAGGATCTTTAGAGCCATCATATGTAGGAAAGTTAAGTTTAAAGTACCTGGGAACCGTTGATGGTGCTTGTGCGTGAGTGGGCATTGAACGCATTGGTTGGCGCAAGGGTGGATTTGGTGGTGGCGTGAATTGGTGGTGGGGAACTGGTTGTTGTTGAAAATTGGTTGCTGGTGGTGGCGTTGGTACTTGAAGTGCAGCAAGTTGTCGTAGGATGGATTGTAGAGATGATTCCAGAGTTTGTAAGGTAGTATTGATGTGAGAAATTTCAGTACCTTGAAGAGTGGATCGTTGTTGAAGGTCTGAAAGGACTTGACGTATGTCCTCTGGAGAAGAGGAATCACCGAGGGTGGACCTGTCTGATACCACGTTGTTAGGATCCTCACGAGCCATGGATCTTGTCACCCTCCTCTCCTCTCTTCCTTCCATTATCTTGCTTGACGTTGAGATGGAATGAGGGGCTGAAGGGGATTGAATTTCGGAAAGGAGAATTGGGGAAATTCGGAAGAGAGCTTGAAGGAGCTCTTGACCTGTTTATCTAACTTACGCTAACTAGAGTGAACTCAATTCATAATCTTCATTACCCTAGCCGTCCCCTTAAATAGGGTGGAGGACGTCCAAAACCCTAAAGACCTCTTGGGTCAATGGTTCAAACCAATAAATGCTAAACCAACCCAAACCAAAGACAAAAACCAAACCAAAGACAATTACATGGAAATTGAAAAACACATTAATTAATTCCTACGCCTGTTGGTAACTCGTGATGCTATAGAGTCCATAACACGGGACCACCACGTCATAAGCTCTCACCCAAGTTTTTTTAGCCTTTTGCCATTCTACGGCGCTTGGGAACAGTCGTCTATCAACTCAAATTGCCAGCCACGGCCAAGCTTCATGATGTTCTTCATGTCTCCTTCTTGAAACCACATTCCGGGTCACCGCCTACATCTACACCATTTCTCCCTCAGGTTGATAATGGAGACGTTATTCTTACACCAGTCGTAGTGTTATGCGCACGGTTGCTCAATGACCAATGGGAGATTCTCGTTCAGTGGACGGACACTAAACTAGAGGCTGCGACATGGGAACATGTCGACATCTTCAAACAGGTCTACCCAGCTTTTGAGCTTGAGGACAAGCTCTTTCTCCAGCGGGAGGCAGATGTTGTGGACTCAATAGCACACAGAGTCACACAACGAAGGAGGCAATAACTCACTGAGTTCATTAGTTATATTTATATTGCTTTAAGTAGGATTTATTTCTAATTTTGTAATAAGTATGGTCGTAGGGGCATTATTGTGATTCTTGTAGCCCTAAAACACCTAGGACGTCAACTATTTAAAGGGTAATGTAATAGAGAAAAGGCAAGCATTGAGATTTAGAGTAACCCTAGCGTAAACAGGCTTGGGATCACCTTCTTGATCTCGAGGTTAGGGTTTTCCTCAAAACCCACGTATCCCTTCATCCTCCATTGATCATCCCTACCTTCCATCTTCCATTAACCCCATACCGAGTAAGAGAGGGAGCTTCCTACCCCTTTTTTTAGTCCAAAGAGAGGTTCCAGTCCTCTTTTCATCAACCAATCAAAGAGGAGGTTCCATGATGTAACAGGAGAGTTTGGACACAAGTCCATAACTGTTGTGGACTCAATAGCACACCGAGTCACACAACGAAGAAGACAACAACAACTCACTCAATAGGATTTAATTCTTATATTTCTTTGAGTAGGATTTATTTCTAATATTGTTTTAAGTAGGATTTATTTCTTATATTGTTTTAAGTAGGAGTTATTTCTAATTACTTTTTATGTAACGGCATTATGGGGAATTATTGTAACCCTAACCCTAAAACTCCCTATTTAAGGGATAGGTATGAATGAAATAGGTAAGCTTTGAGATTTTAGAATAACCTAGTCTAAATAGGTTGGGATCACCTCTTGATCCCGAGTTTAGGGTTTACTCCAAAAATCCAACCTATCATTCACCCTCCATTGCCATCCATCTTCACCCAAATTCATCCACCATCATCCCTACTAAGAAAAGAAGCTTCCTGCCCCTTTTCTGAGCCCAAAGAGGAGGTCTATCCTCCTTCTCGGCAGCAGCAGCAAGAGAGGCCCAATTCCTCCCTTACCAAGCAGCAAAGTGTGGATTTTTATCCTCAAATCTTGAGTAATTCCTGGTGCAACGTGGGAGCTGATCATAGCATCAAAGAAGAGGTATTAATCTATCCCAAACTCGTGTTTCAAGTTATTTAAGAAAGAAGGATTGCATTCTTAGCTAGAGCAGCAACAAAGAGGGCCAAACCCTCTTTGCCGTGACCAAGAAAAGAGAGCACCTTGCTCTAGCAAGGTCAGCATTGCTGTGGGGTCTTCTACCTAGCACAACAACTCGGTAGGACCCTCAAAAGAGGATCTTTCCTCCTGGCCAAGCATTGGTTAAGGAGAAATACTCATACACAGACCCTTGACGTGAAGTGAGTAAATTCTGAGTGCTGGATTCACAAATCCCACGCCGTGTTACTCGATCCATGACCCGGGACCGTAACAACTTGGTATCAGAGCAGGGTCATAATATCAGCAATGAAGAAATCCAAATCAGGATACAAAAGATAGAAGATAGCCTTGAAACAGCACAACCAGTGTTGGGAAAGGTTTGTGGTTTGGAAGAAGAGATGAGCCGAATCATTAGCATGCTACAGGAGTTGAGGACAGAGAGACATCAGAGTCCAAAGGTGAGAGAGGTTGCTCAACCATATCACAGAAGAGGGGAGCAGTGGCCTGGGCGCACTGCTGTCCAAGCACCTCAGAATGGAGGCACAATCCCAAGGTACACCAAGTTAGAGTTTCCCTCTTTCAATGGTTCTGTGGATCCTGTAATTTGGTTGCATAGATGGGAAAAAAAAAATTTGAACCAAGGGACTACTGAATGGGATAAGGTGCAACTAGCCTCTTTCCATATGACAGATGAAGCCATGTTATGGGTGACTCAAGTAGAGAAAGAGAGACCGGGAATGACTTGGGGAGAATTTAAAAATCTATGCACAGTTAGATTTGGGCCTCCCGCCAACAGCAACCCCTTGGGAGAGTTAGTCCTATTGAGACAAACGGGTTCGATGGAACACTATCAAAAACTCTTCCAGGAAAAGTTGGCTCGTGCTGGAGAGAGGGTATTGGTTGACCAGCAGGTCTCCTTATTCACAGCAGGTCTCAATGAGTATTTACGGCTAGAGGTAGAACTCCTTATGCCCACGGATCTAGCTCATGCCATGAATATGGCCCGAGCAATGGAACAATGACAACAGTTGCAGCAACGTAAGCCGAGTTGGTCGAGTGAGAGGAACACTTCCTCCATGTGGCAAGGGCGCCGCTATAATTCATCTCAGGGAGCATCTACAGCAGCACCATCCAGACACACTCCGACTACGACTTGGGTAGCCGATCCCCGCCCTGGTAATTCCCTACCGAGCTTTATAAAAAAATTGACGAGTGTGGAGATGGCAGAAAGGCGGTCCAAAAATCTCTGTTATAACTGCGATGAGCAGTATTGGGTCGGACACCAATGTAAACGATTATTTTGGCTCGAGATGGAGGATTCAGAGGATCTAAAGGAACCAGAGGATATTATCGAAGAGGAACCACCAGAGATATCCTTGCATGCTATTACTGGGCAGAAATCGCCTACTACAATGCAAGTCCGAGCTCATGTCATCGACCGAGAACTGGTGGGACTAGTCGACTCAAGGAGTACACACAATTTTCTGAGTTTGACAGTCACACAGCATCTCCAGCTCCAGATACACACTCATCCGACAGCCACCGTCTCAATGGCCAATGGCGAGAAGGTCCCTAACTATGGGATTAGTAAGGCGGTAACTTTTTCCATTGGATTTACTTCATTTAATGCAAAAAATTTTGTTATTCCCCTAGCGGGATTTGATATGGTTTTAGGCATTAAATGGTTACAAACATTGGGGCCCATTCTGTGGGACTTTTCGGCTTTAACCATGAGCTTTGATTTGGCCGGAAGTCGGGTGCTCTTACAGGGCTGTCAGGTGGACAGAGCCCACCGCATACACACTTTGCAGACACAGGATCAGCCTGACAATACTAGTGATGGTCTGGTTAAGGAGTTCTATGACCTCTTCCAGGAGCCTTCGGGGTTGCCTCCCATGAGGCACTGTGACCACAGGATCTGTCTGAAACCAGGTTCTGAGGTAGTGGTCGTGCGACCATACCGTTACCCACACCTTCAGAAGGACGAGATAGAGCGTCAGTGCCATGAGATGTTGAAACAAGGTCTTATTCGTCCCAGCCGCTCCCCGTTCTCTTCACCCGTCTTACTTGTGAAGAAACATGATGGGACATGGAGGTTCTGCGTGGATTATCGGGAGTTGAACGTGCAGACAGTAAAAGACAAGTTCCCGATTCCGGTAGTGGATGAGCTTCTGGATGAGTTACATGGGTCGTGGTTATTCACTAAACTCGACCTCCGTTCGGGATACCATCAGGTCCGGATGCACCCCTCTGATATCGAGAAGACGGCGTTCCGCACACACCATGGCCACTTTGAGTTTGTCGTCATGCTGTTCGGGTTATCCAATGCACCCTCCACTTTTCAAGCTTTGATGAACGAGGTATTTAGCCCCTATCTTCGAAAATTTGTTCTTGTATTTTTTTATGATATTTTGATATATAGCAAGTCAGTTGAGGAACACTTGGCACACTTGAGGATTGTTTTCGACTTGTTAAGAGCACATCAGCTCTATTTGAAACACTCCAAGTGTTCTTTTGCGGCTTCACACGTGGGATATCTGGGACACATTATCTCACATGAGGGGGTTACGGTGGATCCCGAGAAGATCCGAGCTATTCACGAGTGGCCGCAACCACAGTCATGTTCTGCATTGCGGGGTTTTCTGGGTCTTGTGGGCTACTACCGTAAATTTATTCAGAACTATGGGCCAGTGGCAGCACCATTGACGAGTTTACTCAAGAAAAATTCCTTTATTTGGAATGAGGGGGCCACCACGTCATTTGTGGCACTCAAAGCTGCCCTCGCATCCGTTCCAGTATTACAACTTCCCAACTTCGACGAATTGTTTGTGGTAGAGTGCGACGCTTCGGGCGTGGGCATGGGGGCCATTTTACAGCAGCTGGGCCATCCTATTGCTTATTTTAGTAGACAGTTGGCAATCCGCCATCACAAACTGGCAGCCTATGAGCGTGAATTGATTGGGTTGGCCAAAGCGGTCCAACATTGGAGGCCTTATCTCTGGGGCCGGGCTTTTCTCATACGCACAGATCACTACAGCCTTAAATTCTTACTAGAACAGCATTTGACGACGTCGCCACAACAGCACTAGATCAGTAAGTTGTTGGGGTTTGAATTCTCGATGGAGTATCGTGCGGGGAGAATAAATAAGGCGACAGATGCCTTGTCATGGTGTTTTGAAGATCAGCAGTCGGTCTATTCTATCAGCCAGCCGAGATTTCTCATTATGGACTTGGTGCGAGAAGCACATGCTACTAACCCTGCACTGCAGGAACTGCATCAGCAGATCTCAGAAGGGACAATGAATGTGAAGTAGTCCATCCAGGATTCACTTATTTATTATAAGCATCGGATTTTCCTTCCACCTGAGTCCGAGTTGATTCCAGCTATTCTCTCGGCCTACCACGACAGTACACACGAGGGGATCCAGAAGACCTTGCACAGAATTCGAGTTGATTTTACTGGCAAGCCATGAAAGCCTCTATTGCGACTTATATTGGCGACTGTCAAGTATGCCAGCGCAACAAAGCTGAGCACTTGAGTCCAGTCGGTCTTCTCTAGCCTCTGGCCCTTCCAACGCAGGTTTGGGCCGTCATTTCAATGGATTTTGTGGAAGGCATACCCCTGTCAGCCGGCAAATCCGTACTTTTCGTAGTGGTTGATTGATTCTCCAAGTACAGGCATTTTATACCGATGGCTCATCCGTATACAGCAACACGGGTTGCTCAGACTTTCCTGGAGCAGATAGTCCGCTTACATGGCATTCCAGAATCCATTGTGAGTGACAGAGATGCAGTTTTCACGAGCACCTTTTGGCGGGAACTGTTTTGCTTGAGTGGGACAAAATTGAAGTTCTCCTCCGCCTATCATCCACAGACAGACGGGCAGACTGAGGTGGTGAACCGCACCATCGAGATGTATCTACAGTGCTTGGTGGGGGATCGTCCACGGCAATGGGTTCAATGGCTTCCGTGGGCCGAATATTGTTACAACACTTCATTCCACTCTGCATTGCAATCCACTCCTTTTCGGGTTATATATGGCTGGGATCCACCTCGCCTCCTCTCGTACAACCCAGGGTCCACCCGAGTGGACACGATTGATCAGGCACTCATAGACAGGGATCTACTGCTACAGAATATCACAGAACGGCTACGACATGCCCAAGCTCGGATGAAGGATGTATACGACAGAGGCCACCGTGAGGTCTCTTTTGAGGTTGGAAAGTATGTGTGGCTACGGCACCAGCCCTACCGTCAGCAGTCTCTAGCGGGACCTCCACGTCATAAGCTCTCACCCAGATTTTTTGGGCCGTTTCCCATTCTTCGATGCATGGGACCAGTCGCCTATCAACTCAAATTATTGGACACAGCCAAAATTCACGATGTGTTTCATGTCTCTCTTTTGAAGCCGCATTCCGGAGCACAGCCTACATCCACTCCATTCCTACCACCAGTTGATCATGGCGAGGTTATTCTTAACCCAGCTGCGGTGTTACGTGCACGGTTGACCAATGATCATTGGGAGATTCTCGTTCAGTGGACGGACACTGACCCCGACGCTGCAACATGGGAACGTGTGGACATCTTCAAACAAGTCTACCCAGCTTTTGAGCTTGAGGACAAGCTCTTTCTCCATGGGGAGGCAGATGTTGTGGACTCAATAGCACACCGAGTCACACAACGAAGAAGACAACAACAACTCACTCAATAGGATTTAATTCTTATATTTCTTTGAGTAGGATTTATTTCTTATATTGTTTTAAGTAGGATTTATTTCTTATATTGTTTTAAGTAGGAGTTATTTTTAATTACTTTATATGTAAGGGCATTATGGGGAATTATTGTAACCCTAACCCTAAAACTCCCTATTTAAGGGATAGGTATGAATGAAATAGGTAAACTTTGAGATTTTAGAATAACTTAGTCTAAATAGGTTGAGATCACCTCTTGATCTCGAGTTTAGGGTTTACTCCAAAAATCCAACCTATCCTTCACCCTCCATTGCCATCCATCTTCACCCAAATTCATCCACCATCATCCCTACTAAGAAAAGGAGTTTCCTGCCCCTTTTCTGAGCCCAAAGAGGAGGTCTATCCTCCCTCTCGGCAGCAGCAGCAAGAGAGGCCCAATTCCTCCCTTACCAAGCAGCAAAGTGAGGATTTTTATCCTCAAATCTTGAGCAAATCCTGGTGCAACTGGGAGCTGATCATAGCATCAAAGAAGAGGTATTAATCTATCCCAAACTCTTGTTTCAAGTTATTTAAGAAAGAAGGATTGCATTCTTAGCTAGAGCAGCAACAAAGAGGGCCAAACCCTCTTTGCCGTGACCAAGAAAAGAGAGCACCTTGCTCTAGCAAGGTCAGCATTGCTGTGGGGTCTTCTACCTAGCACAACAACTCGGTAGGACCCTCAAAAGAGGATCTTTCCTCCTAGCCAAGCACTGGTTAAGGAGAAATACTCATACATAGACTCTTGACGTGAAGTGAGTAAATTCTGAGTGCTGGATTCACAAATCCCACGCCGTGTTACTCGATCCATGACCCGGGACCGTAACATCCAACGTGCGACGTGGGAGCCCTCTCTGATACCAATTGTTAAGCACCTAGCCAATACTACCCAAAAGACCGGCATGTTAGGAGCGGAAGGCACAGGTACTTAACCCAGGACCATAACATCACACCCAGCTCGCCCGAGCTGACGACCACGGCGGCATTAACACAGCAACGTGACCGGGTCAGGGGTCTTGCCAGGGGCTTACGGTCCACCTGCGCATGCGGCCGTGAGGACTCGAAGTCAGGACGTTGCACCTGCTCTGATACCAAATGTTAAGCACCAAGCCAATACTACCCAAAAGACCGGCCTTTTAGGAGCGGAAGACATAAGTACTTAACCCAGGACCATAACAATATTTTAGGATCTAACTACAAAATAATGTGGCAGAACCGGCTTGGTCATCCATCTACCTCATCACTTTGTTCTTTAGTTTCATCTCTTAAATCTTTGTCTAATTTAAATTGTGAGGCATGTCAATTAAGTAAGAATGTTAGGAGTACATATTCTCTTCATCTTACAACTACTAGTACTGCTCCATTTGCATAATACATTTTGATGTATGGGACCCTTTAAAGGTCTCTAACATTTCTTAGGTTCAATATTTTGTTACTGTAGAATTTAGGATCTCATGAAAGGAACTTTAGATCAACAAGAAAGAAGAAGAAGAAGAAGAACGTGGAAGGAGAGAGTTTGGATTAAGGAAGAAGAGGGTTGCGTCAAAAAGAAAAATGAGAGCTGGACAAATTTGTGGAAAGAGAGGAGAATGCTTCAATGCCCACCTCTAAGCCAATGCCTTTATTTATAGTTTTAAAATGCCCTTAGGGCTACAACTTGATAAAACAAAAGACATAAAAAGAACACATATTTACCATTCTATGCCATCTTTATGGAAAGTACCATATTTTACACATATGTCACTCCTTTGACGTGTGGGCTTCTTGTCTTGAACTCGTGGGCTTGAGCCCATCTTTCAACACTCCTCAAGCTGGAGGAGAAAAGACATCATAAATACCCAGCTTGCCACACATAAAAGATAGGATTTTAGATGTAACGGGTTTAGTGAGAATATCAGCTACTTGCTCTTGAGATGACACATGTTTGAGAGAAATTATTCCGGCTTGAAACTTCTCCCGTATAAAATGACAATCCACCTCAATATGTTTAGTTCTTTCATGAAAAACTGGATTTGAAGTGATATGAATGGCTGCTTAATTATCACAATGCAGATTCATGAACCCCTTTTTATTAAAACCTAGTTCGGAAAGAAGGGTCCTGATCCATAAAAGTTCACTAATGGTATGGGCCATAGCTCTGTATTCTGCTTCGGCGCTAGATCTTGCAACTATATTTTGCTTCATACTTTTCCATGTAACCAAGTTTCCCCCAACCAGAGTACAATATCCTGATGTAGATTTTCTATCATCAGGAGATCCAGCCCAATCTGCATCTGAGAAGCCTTCTATGTTGAAGTGCCCATGTTTTTTATACAGCAATCCTCTTCCTGGAGTTCCTTTTAGATAACGTAATATTCTCTCTAAAGCCTGCTAGTGGGTAATTTGTGGTTTGTGCATGAATTGACTCACCACACTTACAGCATATGATATGTCTGGCCTAGTTACCATAACATAAATCAATTTTCCCACGAGTCATTGATATTTGACAATATCAATATCTTCTTCATTTGTGGCACATAATTTTACATTTGTATCCATAGGTGTGTCAACTGGTCTACAACCCTTCATTCCTGTTTCTTCAAGGAGATCCAAGATTATTTCCTTTGAAACAATATTATCCCATGTTTGGATTGAAGAACTTCTATACCCAAAAAAATATGTAAGCATACTAAGGTCTTTAGTCTTGAATTCCTGACATATCATCTGTTTCACCTCATGTATGCTCAAAGCATCATCACCGATTAAGATAATATCATCCACGTATACGGCAATAATATTTTCCCTTTGAATGTATCTTTATAATATACGGAATGATCAACTGAGCACCGATGAAAACCAAACTGTAGGAGTGTTTGACTACATTTATCAAACCAAGCCCGAGGGGACTGCTTAAGCCCATATAAAGACTTTTTTAACCGGCATACTGACTCCCACTCAATCACATAACCAGGTGGTTGAACCATATAAATTTCCTCACTCATATCACCATTTAAAAAATCATTTTTAACATCCAACTGATAGACAGACCATGAGGAGTTAGCAGCAATAGATAAGATGATGCTTACTGAATTCAATTTTGCAACAGGAGAGAAGGTCTCCTCATAATCTATCCCATAGAACTATGTATAGCCCTTAGCAACCAATCGAGCTTTAAGACGAGTAACCAATCCATCCGGATTATGTTTCACCAAAAAAACTCATCGATAACCAACCGGTCTTTTACCTTTCGGGAGTGATGTTAAGTACCAGGTTTGGTTTTCGTATAAGGTGTGCATTTCTTCATCCATAGCCGCCTTCCATCCTGGATGTCTCAGAGCCTCCTGATATGACTGCGGAATGGAAGTAGAAGAAACGGACACAAGAAACTGAAAACACTTAGAAGACAAGCGATGGTGAGACATAAAATTTGAGATAGGATGCGAAGTAGTACAGGAGTGACATTCTTTTCTTAAAGAAATAGGTCGAGTATCAAATTCAAGCCCATACATAGAAGGAGAAGGACTTACCTCGGGTGAATCCAACAACTCCACAGGTGAAGGTACGGCCGGTGCATCAAGGGATGGATCCACTTCAAGATTGAACGGCACAAGCGGACGAGTAGTAGAAGGACAAGTCCATCCTGGAGGAGCATCATGGGAGGATTAGTAGGGAGGGTCCTCAAACAAAGTCACATCCCTAGAGATAAACATCCTCCGAATGGTAGGATTGTAACAGACATAACCTTTCTGAGTGTGAGAGTATCCCAAAAAAATGCATTTCATAGACTGAGGATCAAGTTTATTTTTATGTGGAGATGTAACATGAACAAAACACGTACATCCAAATACTTTCAAAGGAAGATAAAAAGGATCTTCACCATTAAATAACACAGAGTAAGGAGTTTTATGATGAAGGTAACTTATTAATGAGAAACCATGCTGAAAGTATAGCATGAGGCCAATAGAAATAGGGTACCTTCATGGAGTAGAGGAGGCCCCGAGCAACATCAAGAAGATGACGATTCTTCCTTTCAGCAACACCATTTTGTTGAGGAGTATAGGCACATGATGTTTGATGAATAAGCCCATTACTCTCACAAAATGATTTAAAGTCATGAGACATGTATTCCTTAGCATTATCAGATCTAAGGGTTTGAATTTTCTTCCCAAATTGTGTCAAGACCATAACATGAAAATTTTCAAACAATAAGAATTTCGGAACGCTCTTTAAATAGATATAACCAAGTCACTCGAGTAAAATCATCAACAAAAATGACAAAATATTTAACTTGGGAAATATTTGTGACACATAAAGGGCCCCATACATCAGAATGTATTAGCTCAAACGGAGTAGTACTTGTAGTTGTAAAACGAGGAGAATATGTACTCCTGACATGTTTACTTAATTGACACACCTCACAACTGAAATTAGAAAGTCCTTTTAAAGATGGAACCAAAGAACGAAGTGAAGCGGCAGATAGATGACCAAGTCGGTTGTGCCAAAGTTGGGCCTCAGATGTAGTAGACGATAATGCAACTAATGGTGGAATGTGGAAGAGTGAAGTAGTACAAACCTCCCCTTTTCATGGCCGCCACCAATCACCCCCTTCGTAGTGAGATCCTGAATGACACAAGAAGACGGTGAGAAGGTGATAGAGCAATTTCATTGTTTGGTCAATTGGCTAACCGAGAGAAAATTTAAAGGAAATTGAGGAACAAACAAAACATCTTGAAGAGGAATAGATGAAGTAAGAGAGGAGGAACCTTTTCCAAGGACCTTGGTTTGGGTACCATCAGCAATAGTAACGAATTTATGAGGATAACAAGGAGATAAGGACTGCGACAAGTGTTTGTTACCTGATAGATGTTCAGAGGCCCCGAATTCGGTGATCCAAGAGGAAGAGGAAGAAGATGAAGAAAGCATACCTGAGGCAATAGTAGTGGCAGCAGTAGATGAAGAGGGAATAGAGGATTCCATGAAGGACTTCATTTTCTGAAATGCAGCATAGCCCTCAGTCGTAAGAGTCACATTTTCGGATGATGATCCAGCCTTATCTTCATTTTTCTCAATGTTAACCGAGACCGGGTAAGTTGTGGCCCAATCAGGCTTGCCATGAAGTTTCCAGCATGATGCCACAAGGTGGTTCTGATGGCCACAATAAGTACAAAGTTGAGGCTCAGTACGAAAAGAATTCCGACCCGTTCTACCACCTCTATTTTCAGCCCCTCTCATATTTAGCCCCGTCCTCAGGATGAGGAAGATGTTCCCCGATTGCCAGAGAACATCGCCAATGGAGCATCAATAGGAGAAGGAGGGGATGGATCCAGTATCCAAAGTAATGTAGCACTAATATCAATGAAGGATGGAAGAGCAGAAGAACTTAGAAGCTGAGTTTTGGCCACCTCAAGGTATAGTTTAATATTCGATAAGCAAATGGTTGCTGCCAAAACTTCTCTTTGTCGTTCTTGAATGGCAATATCAGTGGAATATGGCTGAGCTAGTTTCCATTCTTGAAGAAAACCTCAAAAGCGTGCCAAAAATTAGTGAATATTATCTCCATGTGTCGTATGCAGCATGTTTTGTAATACATCATATTTTTTTTGTAATGAAGCAGTGCTTGAGTAAAGCTTGGCACAAGTGTCCCATATGTTCTTGGCGGTTTCCAAGTGGACCACATTGTTGGCCACCTGCTCTTTCATGCTATTAATGACCCAACTTATCACCATGTTATCATCCTTAATCTACTTGTGGTAGGACGCATCTTCTTCATCAATCGGAGGAGGAAAGTTAACAACGTGGCTCATGAGGTCACGAGTAATAAGAACCCTCTGAACCAATTGTGACTAGCTCATGTAATTGGAGAGACCTCTAAGTGTAATTGTAGTAATACGAAGTATATCACTCTTATTACTATTGTATCCAATCTCCATGATGAGGCAAGTAAAATATGGAAGTCAAGGGAAAAGGTCTTCTTCAAAGAACAATTACTCAATGTAATTTGAAGAACCCGTAGACCAAATCAATCACCAACAAAAGAGAACAAGAACCAATTTCTTTCACAAGGGCAAGCACCAAATTTTCAAAAAATTTGTGCCTTTAGAAAGTCATAATAACATCCAGCCATCACTCAACTTCTCTTGTATTCATAAGAACAAAGAAAATAAAGTAGATGCAACCGAGTAGGCCTTAATCCAAACTCCAACACAAACGAGCAATAGACAAAAATTTAGAGAAGATTTATCGACAAACCAAGACACTTGGAAGAGATTTATCTTCAGCTCATGGGAGAGTTCAACGTAAAAAAAAAAATCAATTGTTGAAGTTTTAAAAAAACGGAACTACAAAGGGTAAATGACTGCTAGAATTTCAACAAACATATAATGGGCATCCAACAACATAACACAAACCCATGAGCAACCTTAAGTAGGAGAAGATACAACAACATGTGCTGGAATTCTACCTCAAATAAGATGGATCCAAATTACATAAAGGTAATTGAATTTCACCCATCAATCTTAATAAGATGCAAACAACAAATGATCTTGATCACTCTTGTAATTGATTTACAAGGAGTCAAGATTATAACATCAATTTAGTCATAAAAATAAATCTTTACAACATATAAAGATTTATCTTGACTTGATGTGACTCAAAATTCAAGAAGTAAAGACAAACAGTAAAAAGGAGTATGTAAATAAGAAAAGGAAACAAAAACAAACGTAAATAAGAAGAGTATGAACTTATCTCTTTATGACTGAACTCCTTTTACAACTTCTTGAATAGATTTCATAATAACTCCATGAAGAGATCATAAACTCCATGCTCTGATACCATGTAGAATTTAGGATTTCATGAAAGGAACTTTAGATCAACAAGAAATAAGAAGAGAGAAGGAGAAGAGAAGAAGAAGAACATGGAAGGAGAGAGTTTGGATTAAGGAAGAAAAGGGTTGCATCAAAAAGAAAAATGAGGGCTGGACGAATTTGTGGAAAGAGAGGAGTGTGCTTCAATGCCCTACCTCTTAGCCAATGCCTTTATTTATAGTTTTACAATGCCCTTAGGGCTACAACTTGATAAAACAAAAGACATCAAGGGAACACATATTTACACTTTTATGCCATCTTTATGGAAAGTACCATATTTTACACATATGCCACTCCTTTGACGTGTGGGCTTCTTGTCTTGAGCTCGTGGGCTTCAGCCCATCTTCCAACAGTTACTTTTGTGGATGATTTTACCCGACTAACTTGGTTGTTTTTGTTAAAAGAACAATCAGAAATTCTTTCTATTTTTAAAAACTTTTGTTCAATGGTTCTAGTGAAATTTGGAAAATCAAATCCTTAGATCCAATAATGCTAAGGAATATTTTTTTAATGAGTTTAAATTATTTTGTGAAGGTAATGGGCTTCTTCATCAAACAACAAGTGTTATGAACTCAATAGCAGGCCTAGTCATGCAAAGATGCCATGGCTGAGTCAAGTACTCCGGCTGAGTCAGTCATGTTACAATGTGGGACCCACGATGGCCCCACAAGCTGGTGGGACCCACCATGAGCTCAAGAGGTGTCAACAAGAGTCCTCATACAAAGTGACTCTAGCTAAGATATAAGGAACATGTGTTGGAATTAAATAGAATATTTTAAGATCAAGTGGGACCCACAAAGATACCATGACCTGGTATCTCTATCCACATGAGTTGGAAGATCATGTGGGACCCACAAGATAAGACAAGAGTTGGCCCTCTAGCTTGATTCCTGTGATTAAAGAAGGTATTTGTAGTTGAATTAAATTTGTCTCTTAAATAGATAATGTAATCTTATCATGATAGGCTTACCTTGGAGAGTTCCAGTTGGAATATAATTAGGATTCCTAAAATTACTTGTACATGGACTTTATCACCTCCTCAACTATAAATAAAAGTGATTGTAACTCGGAATTCATCGAACAAGTTTCTTTTTTTTTTATTTCTCTCTCCCCTTGTTCGAGGTATTATTCATGGGATCCTAAATTCAACATGGTATCAGAGCAACCAATTTAGGATCCCCATTATGCTCTATGAAGATATGATTAAAAGTTGCTCATAGAAGGCTTCTTATGAAGCAAGATTGAAACTCAAGAGATAAGTATTTATTTTTTATGTTATTAATTTTATGCTACTGGTTTTCGGAATTAAGAGGTGGATTAGAGATGTCCTTATGCATGTTTTCATCTAATAAAATTATGAGACTATATGTATCTTTGATTATCTTTGATTAGAAGAGATTATCAAGGCAAATTATTTTCGGTTTGCACAATACTTTGACCGCGATCAGTGCATATTGAATTTTTTTATAAATCTTTGGGAACATGATTCCTGGATAAATAAGGATGATGTTGAGCCTTTTCTGAATCATTATCCATTAAAATTAATTACTTAGTGTTTATGCTAAGTATCTCCATTAACAAAACTAGTTAAAGCCTTCCACTTGGTCATATTTTGATTACTTGATCGGAGAACTATTTTACTTGATTTGCCTACTATGGCTGAAGATAATATGAGTCACAAGAGTGACATACTCAGAATCACCATTGTACCCTTTTGGGGGGTATCAAATTTTATGAATTGGTTCACATCAGTTCGTCGGCTTCTTATCACAAAGGACCTAGTTGGTCATCTCACCAACCATGGACCACATATTGATGAAGATGATATATTCTATACCAAATGGTTACAGGAGGATACATTGGTTATTAGTTGGCTTATCAACAGTATGGAAGAACATGTCTCCAATAATGTCATTCATTTAGAGACGGCTAAACAAATTTGGTAGACATGCGCCAAGTTGTATTCAAGCTTTGACAACTTACAAAGGCCATATGATATTTTACAATGGATGCTTACCACCAAACTAGGAGACAATATACATGAAAATTTTGGCCCACTTTCGAGGCTTTCTTCAAGAATGGAAACTTGCCCAACCTACCTTTACAGATATCTCTGTCAAAGATAAACAGAAAGAGGCCTTGATAACTGCCATATGCCTTGCTAACATTAAACCGCATCTTGAAGTTGGTAAGACTCACCTTCTTAGCTCTTCCGCAGTTCGCACTTTTGATGATGTATGTGCTACACTTCTCCGTATTCCAAATGATTCTCCCTCTACTACTGAAATGTCATCCGCTATGTACTTTGGACATAGGGGAATACCATCTGACCAAGGTCGAGGCCAAGGCAGATTTTATAGAGGAGGAAGAGGAAGAGGTGGCAGGACCGGTGTTGACCGAACAGATGGGAAGGAATGCACCCTTTGTAAGGGATATGGCCACACTAGAGACACTTGCTTTCACCTGAAAGAATGCTCTATATGTGGTAGATTGGGCCACTCTTGCGAAAGATGTTATAAAGCTAATGAGAATAGGGCTAACCAAGCCTTAGTGAGTGATGCAAAGGTAAAGCAGTCTACCACAACAACTCCAAAGCATACTTTTACTGATGAAGACTATGAACAATTCTAGAAAATGAAAACCATGATGGGGTTCTCCCTAAGTACTTCTTCACCAACCGCTGCCACCACCTCTTCAGGTATGTTTTCTGCCTCCTCTTCATCCTGGATAATTGACTCAGGAGCCTCCAAGCATCTTACAGGTAACAAACATCTTCTATACTCAGTTTTTCCATGTCTCTCACATAAATTTGTTACCATTGTTGATGGTTTACAAACTAAAGTTCAAGGGAAAGGATCCACTTTTGTTACACCATCACTTCTGCTCACTGATATCCTTTTCGTTCCTACTTTCCCTTTGAATCTTTTATCGGTTAGTCAACTCACCAAACATTTTAATTGCTCAATCACTTTCTCACCCACTTAAAGTGGGTTTCAAGATCTTACAATGAAGCGGGTGATTGGTGGAGGCCATGAATAAGGGGGGCTCTACTACCTCGATGTGACACAAATAAATAATGCATCCACCTGTGATACTGAAACCAGGTTATGGCACAACCGGTTGGGACATTCGTCCACCCAATCTCTTCATCATTTTTTCCTAAAGTGTGATCAGACCTTCATAGTGAAGCATGTCAAATGATTAAACATTAGAGGTCTACATACTCACCTCGTCTAGAAATTTAAAGTGTCTCTTCTTTTTCGTTAATTTATACTGATGTATAGGGACCCTTAAGTGTCTCCAACATTTCTCACGTGAAATATTTTATTACATTCATTGATGACTTCATGCGTACCACTTGGTTATTTTTGTTTAAAGAGTGTTCTGGAATACCATTGATATTTAAATCTTTCTTTGCAATGGTACTCACTCAGTTGGGCAGAAAATTAAAGTCCTTCGCTCGGATAATACCAAAGAATACACATCCAAAGATCTTGACTCATTTTATCAAGAAAAGGTCATTATTCATCAGACATCATGTGCCTACACCCCTCAAAAAAATGGTATAGCCGAACAGAAGAACCATCATATTCTTGAGGTAGCTCGTGGTTTACTATATGTCATGCAAGTTTCATATTTTTATTGGCCGCATGCAATTCATACTGCATGTTTTCTTATTAACCGGTTACCCTCATCCGTTCTTGGTTAAAAAATCTTTGTACTTTCTATTATTACCTTATGATCCTTTTTCACTGCCTTTGAGAATCTTCGGCTGTCAATATTTTGTCCATACTTCATCCCCAAACTTGATCCCAAATCTATGAACTGTATCTTCTTAAAATACACTCGCACACAAAAGGGTTATGTTTTCTATAATCCTTCTCTTCAACGTTTACTTATGTCTCGGGATGTCACATTTTTTAAGATTCTCCATATTATTCTGATAATGCTCCTTCATGTTCATCTTTCATACCAGGTTCTCCTCGACCTGTTGTGCCTCGTGTTGCAGAAACTACTCAACCACCTGAAACACTGGCTGACATTGCACCTGTTGAGTTGTCAGTTCCTACCGAGGTAAGTCCATCTTCTCCAATTCTTTTTGGCCCAGATCATGCACCATGCCTTCTACTTCTCACCGCATAACAAACATTGTGTCTCATCATCCTCTATCCCCTATTTGTTGTCAATTTCTATCGGCTATTTCCTTCGTATATGCACCTCAAACATCCAGGGTGGAAGGCAGCTATGGATGAAGAAATGCAAGCTCTTTATGAAAATTAGACATGGGTTCTAGTCCCCCTTCCTTAAGATAAGAAACATGTTGGTTGCAAATGGGTATTTATGGTAAAAACACAATCTAGATGGGTCCGTGGCTCGGTTGAAAGCTCACCTTGTTGCTAAAGGATATACACAATGTTATGGCATTGATTATGAAGAAACCATCTTTCCAGTGGCTAAATTAAACTCGGTATGTTTGTTATTATCTCTGGCAGCTAACTCTTCCTAGCAAGTCTATCAACTTGATGTAAAAAAATATTTTTCTGAATAGGGATATAAAGGAGGATATTTTTATGCAGCAACCACTTGGGTATGTGGTTGAGGAGGAGTTCATCTATCGACTACAAAAATCTATTTATGGTCTCAAACAATCGCCTCGTGCATGCTTTGAAAATTTTAGCCCAGCACCCATACGAGCCGGATTTCACAGATGCTCTGGAGATCACTCTGTCATTATTAAAGACACACTAAAGGGCAAGGTAATTTTAGCCATATATGTTGATGACATTATTATAATTGGCAGTGATCCTGAGGGCATCCAAAAGACAAAAGAAAAGATATGCACTGAATTCAAGACAAAGGATCTTGGATTGCTCAAATATTTTTTTTGTGTATTGAAGTTCTACTATCCAGACATGGAATTATATTATCTCAAAGGAAGTATGTCCTTGACCAACTGAAGAAGACCGAAATATTGGGATGTAGACCAGTAGAAACTCCTATGGACTCGAATAAAAAATTATGTGCAGGTACTGAAGAAGAAGTAGATGTCGGAAGATATCAAAGATTGGTGGAAAGACTTATTTATCTCTGCGTAACGAGGCCAGATATTTCATATGCAATCTATGTGGTAAGTTAATATATGCAAAAACCACAACTCAGTCATTGGAAAGCACTAGAATGGATATTACGATATCTGAAAGAACCACCAGGAAGAGGGCTCCTCTATAAAAATCATGGACACTTCAACATCGAAGGATTCTCATATGCAGACTGGGCCGGATCCCCAGATGACAGAAAATCTACTTCGGGATATTGTACGATGGTTGGAGGAAACTTAGTTACATGGAGGAGCAAGAAACGGAATGTAGTTGAAAGGTCTAGAGTAGCAGCAGAGTTCAGAGCCATGACACACATAGGCAGTGAACTCCTATGGATCAGATCTCTCCTAACTGAACTGGGTTTTTACAAGAAGCTCCTATGAATCTGTATTGCAATAATTAGGCTACAATTCCCATCACATCAAATCCAGTCTTCCATGAGAGGACAAAGCATATAGAAATATATTGCCACTCCATACATGAAAAATTCACTATCGGCATCTTATCTCTCCAGCAGGTATCTTCACAGAATCAGGTTGCAGACATTCTCACCAAACCAGTCACTCAAAAAATTTTGTCCAACATTTGCAGCAAGTTGGGCATCTACGATGTTTTCTCACCCTCAGCTTGAGGGGGAGTGTTACAATGTCAGACCCACCATGTCCCCACAAGCTGGTGGGACCCACCATGAGCTCGAGAGGAGTCAACTAGAGTCCTCATACAAAGTGGCTCTAGCTAGGAGATAAGGAACATGTGCTGGAATTAAATAGAAGATTTGAATATCAAGTGGGACCTACAAAGATACCATGAGTTGGTATCTCTATCTACATGAGCTAGAAGATCATGTGGGACCCACAAGATAAGACCAAGAGCAGGCTCCAAGCTTCATTCACGTCCTTAAAGAAGGTGTTTGTAGTTGAGTTAAATTAGTCTCTTAAATAGTGTTGGAAGACAGGGCCCAAGCCCACACGACCAAGGAAGGCCCACATATCAAAGTGTATTAGAAGATGGTCCCAAACCCATAAGACCAAGGAAGACCCATAGAACCAAGAGATATAGAAGATGGGCTCAAGGCCCACTGATCAAGAAGAAGGCCCATAGGCCCACATACATTGATGGCAGGATGGTAAATAAAGGGTCATCTTATAGAGATGACATTGATGTAATTAAGCTAAAGTTCGAGGGTTAAAATCCTAAACCCTAAGTTTAGGGGTATTATTGTAATATAGTAGTTTCATAAATCTATAAATAGATCTTCAGGGGGAGGGTAAGGAATAATCAATTCCATAACCCTTCTTCCTCCAGTTTTCACCTAATGAGTTTCTTTCCCTTTTTCTCCATGAGCTATATTCATGGAGTCCTGAAAATCAACATGGTATCAGATCTTTGATTTTCAAGACTCGTAGTATAGTTTCAACTTTTTTTTCTTTTCCCATATATATCTTTTTTTTTATAGTTGCTAGAATTGGTTTTTATTGCGTATCACTTGCTCTCCGTTCCGGTCCCGGGTCATGGATCGAGTAACATAGCGTGGAACTTGAGACTTCAGCACTCAGAATTTAAGCTCACTTCACGTCAAGAGTCTGTCTATGAGTCTTTCTCTTTGACCAGTGCTCAGCCAAGAGGAAAGTTCCTCTTTTGATGGTCCTACCGAGTTGCTGTGATAGGTAGGATACCCCATAGCAACGCTGAAGTTGCTAGAGCAAGCTGCTCTCTTTTCTTGCTCACGCCAAAGAGGGTTTGGCCCTCTTTGTTGCTACTCTAGCTAAGAGTACAATCCTTCTTTCTGAATTAACTTGAAACACGAGTTTGGGATAGATTATTACCTCTTCTTTGCTGCTATGATCAGCTCCCTCGTTGCACTAGGATTGCTCAAGATCAGAGGATGAAGATCCTCACTTTTCTGCTCAATAAGGGAGGAATTGAGGCCTCTCTTGCTGTTGCTGCCGAGAAGTAGGACAGGCCTCCTCTTTGGGCTCGAAAAAGGGACAGGAAGCTCCTTTTCTTAGTAGGGATGATGGTGGATGAATTTGGGTGAAGATGGATGGCAATGGAGGGTGAAGGATAGGTTGAATTTTTGGAGTAAACCCTAAACTCGAGATCAAGAGGTGATCTCAACCTGTTTACACTAGGTTATTCTCAAATCTCAAAGTTTACCTATTTCTTTCATTCTTTTCCCTTAAATAGATCACGTCATGGACTTTTAGGGTTAGGGTTACAATAATTCCCCATAATGCCCCTACATATAAAGTAATTAGAAATAACTCCTACTTAAAACAATATAAGAAATAAATCCTACTCAAAGTAATATAAGAAATAAATCCTATTGAGTGAGTTGTCGTTGCCTCCTTCGTTGTGTGACTCGTTGTGCTATTGAGTCCACAACATCTGCCCCCCCCATGGAGAAAGAGCTTATCCTCAAGCTCAAAAGCTGGGTAGACTTGTTTGAAGATGGCCATGCGTTCCCATGTTGCAATGTCGAGGTCAGTGTCTGTCCACTAAAGGAGAATCTCCCAATGGTCATAGGTCAACCGCACGCGTAACACCGCAGCTGGGTTAAGAATAACCTCGCCATTCTCAACGAGTGGTAGGAATGGAGAGGATGTAGGTTGCGCCCCGGAATGTGGCTTCAAAAGAGAGACATGAAACACATCATGAATTTTGGCCGTGTCCGGTAATTTGAGCTGATAGGCGACTGGTCCCACGCGTGGAAGAATGGGAAACGGCCCAAAAAATCTGGGAAAGAGCTTATGATGTGGCGGTCCCGCAAGAGACTACTGACAGTAGGGCTGGAGCCGTAGCCACACATACTCCCCAACCTCAAAAGAGACCTCACGGTAGCCTTTGTCGTAGACATCCTTCATCCGAGCATGGGCATGTCGTAGCCGTTCTGTGATATTTTGTAGCAGCAGATCCCGGTCCATGAGTGTCTGCTCAATCGCGTCCACGAGGGTGGACCCCGGGTTGTATGAGAGAAGGCAATGTGGATCTCGGCCATATATAACCCGGAAAGGAGTGGATTGCAAGGCAGAGTGGAACGAAGTGTTGTAACAGTATTCGGCCCACAGAAGCCATTGAACCCATTACCGCGGAAGATCCCCCACCAAGCATCGTAGATACATTTCGATGGTCTGGTTTACCACTCTATCTGCCCGTCTGGCTGTGGATGATAGGCGGAGGAGAACTTCAATTTAATCCCACTTAAGAGAAACAGTTTCCGCCAAAAGGTGCTCGTGAAAACTGCATCTTTGTCACTCACAATGGATTATGGAATGCCATGTAAGCGGACTATCTGCTCCAAGAAAGTTTGAGCAACCCGTGTTGCTGTATATGGATGAGCCAACGGTATAAAATGTCCATACTTGGAGAATCTATCAACCACCACAAAAAGTACGGATTTGCCGGAGGACAGGGGTAGACCTTCCACAAAATCCATCGAAATGTCGGCCCAAACCTGTGTAGGAAGGGCCAGAGGCTGGAGAAGACCAGCTGGACTCAAGTGCTCGGCTTTGTTGTGCAGGTAGACCTGACAGTCGCCCACATAAGTCGCAATAGAGGGTTTCATGGCTTGCCAGTAAAAATCATCTCGAATTTTGTGCAAGGTCTTCTGTATCCCCTCGTGTGTACTGTCATGGTAGGACAAGAGAATAGCTGGAATCAACTTGGACTCAGGTGGAAGGAAAAACCATTTCTTGTAATAAATAAGTGAATCCTGGATGGACCACTTCGAATAATTGTCCCTTCCAACATCTTCTAATGCAGTTCCTGTAGTGCAGGGTCAGTGACATGTGCGTCTCTCACCAAGTCCAGAATGAGAAATCTCAGCTGGCTGATCGAATAGACCAACTGTTGATCCTCAAAACCCCGTGACAAGGCGTCTATCGCCTTATTTAATCTCCCCGCACGATATTCCACCAAGAAGTCAAAGCCCAACAACTTACTGATCCAGTGTTGTTGTGGTGACATCGTCAAACGTTGTTCTAGTAGAAATTTAAGGTTGTAGTGATCCGTGCGTATGAGAAAAGCCCTGCCCCAATGATAAGGCCTCCAATGTTGGAACGCCTTGGCCAACCCAATCAATTCGCGCTCATAAGCTGCCAGCTTGTGATGACAGACTGCCAATTGTCTGCTAAAATACCCAATAGGATGGCCCAGCTGCTGTAAAACGGCCCCAATGCCCACGCCCGAAGCATCGCAATCTACCACGAACAATTCGTCAAAGTTGGGAAGTTGTAATACTAGCGCGGATGCAAGGGCAGCTTTGAGTGCCACAAACGACTTGGTGGCCTCTGCATTCCAAATAAAGGATTTTTTTTCTTGAGTAGACTGGTCAATGGTGCTGCCACTGGCCCATAATTCTGAATAAATTTACAGTAGTAACCCGCAAGGCCCAAAAAACCCGGTAATGCAGGACACGACTGTGGCTGCGGCCACTCAGGATCCATCGTAACCCCCTCATGTGAGATAATGTGTCCCAGATACCCCACATGTGAAGCCGCAAAAGAATACTTGGAATGTTTCAAATAGAGCTTATGTGCTCATCACAAGTCGAAAACAATCCTCAAGTGTACCAAGTGCTCCTCAACTAACTTGTTATATATCAAAATATCATCGAAAAATACATGAACAAATTTTCGGAGATAGGGGCTAAATGCCTCGCTCATCAAAGATTGAAAAGTGGAGGGTGGATTGGATAACACGAACGGCATGACTACGAACTCAAAGTGGCCATGGTGCGTGCAGAACTCCGTCTTCTCGATATCAGAGGGGTGCATCCGAACCTGATGGTATCCCGAACGGAGGTCGAGTTTAGTGAATAACCACGACCCATGTAACTCATCCAGGAGCTCATCCACTACTGGAATCGAAAACTTATCTTTTACTGTCTGCACGTTCAACTCCCGATAATCCACATAGAAGCTCTATGTCCCATCATTTTTCTTCACAAGTAAGATGGGTGAAGAGAACGGGGAACGACTGGGACTAATAAGACCATGTTTCAATATCTCTTGGCACTGAGTCTCTATCTCGCCCTTCTGAAGGTGTGGGTAATGGTATGGTCGCACGACCACTACCTCAGATCCTAATTTCAGACAGATCATGTGGTCACAGTGCCTCAGGGGAGGCAAACCCGAAGGCTCCTGGAAGAGGTTAGAAAACTCCTCAACGAGACCCTCACTGTACTGTCAGGTTGTTCCTATGTCTGCAAAGTGTGCATGCGGTGGGCCCTATCCACCTGACAGCCCTGTAAGAGCACCTGACTCCCGGCCAAATCAAAGCTCATGGTTAAAGCCAAAAAGTCCCACAGATTAGGCCCCAACGTTTGTAACCATTTAATGCCTAATACCATATCAAATCCCGCCAGGGGAATAACAAAAAATTCAGCATTAAACGAAGTAGAGCCAATGGAAAAAGTTCCTGCTTTACTAATCCCATAGCCAGGGACCTTTTCGCCATTGGCCACTGAGACGATGGCTATTGGATAAGTGTGTATCTGGAGCTGGAGATGTTGTACGGCTGTCAAACTCAAAAAATTGTGTGTACTCCCTGAGTCGACTAGTCCCACCAGTTCTCGGTCGATGACATGAGCTCGGACTTGCATTGTATTAGGCGATTTCTGGCCAGTAATAGCATGTAAGGATATCTCCGGTGGTTCGTCCTCGATAATATCCTCTGGCTCCTCTGGGTCCTTTGAATCCTCCACCTTGAGCCAAAATAATCGTTTACATTGGTGTCCTACCCGATACTACTCATCGCAATTATAAAATAAATTTTTGGACCGCCTTTATGCCATCTCCACACTCATTAATTTTTTTATAAAGCTCAGTAGGGAATTGCCAGGGCGGGGATCGGCTACCCGAGTCGTAGTTGGAGTGTGTCTGGATGGGGCTGTTGGAGATGCTCCCTGAGATGAAGTATAGCGGTGCCCTTGCCATGTGGAGGAAGTGTTCCTCTCACCTGACCAACTCGGCTTACGTTGCTACAACTGTTGTCGTTGTTCCATTGCTTGTGCCATATTAATTGCATGAGCTAAATCCGTAGGCATAAGGAGTTCTACCTCAAGCCGTAAATACTCATTGAGACCCACTGTGAATAGGGAGACCTACTGGTCAACCAATACTCTCTCACCAGCATGAGCCAACTTTTCCTAGAACAGTTTTTGATATTGTTCCACCAAACCAGTTTGTCGCAATAGGACTAACTCTCCCAGGGGGTTGCTGTTGGCGGGAGGGCCAAATCTAACTGTGCATAGATTTTTAAATTCTCCCCAACTCATCCCTGGTCTCTCTTTCTCTACTTGAGTAACCCATAACATGGCTTCATCTGTCATATGGAACGAGGCTAGTTGCACCTTATCCGATTCAGTAGTCCCTTGGTTCAAAAAAAAAAATTCACATCCATGCAACCAAATTAAGGGATCAAATGAACCATTGAAAGAGGAAAACTCTAACTTGGTGTACCTTGGAACTGTGCTTCCATGCTGGGGTCCTTGGACAACAGTGCACCCAGGCCACTGCTCTCCTCTTCTGTGATATGGTTGAGCAACCTCTCTCACCTCTGGACTCTGATGTCTCTCTGCCCTCAACTCCATTAGCATGATGAGGACTCGACTCATCTCTTCTTCCAAACCACAAACCTTCCCCAACACTAGTTGTGCTGTTTCAAGGCTATCTTCTATCTTTTGTATCCTGATTTGGATTAATTCATTGTCGATATTATCCCCCATGTTACCCTGCTCTGATACCAAGTTGTTACAGTCCCGGGTCATGGATCGAGTAACATGGCATGGAACTTGAGACTCCAGCACTCAGAATTTAAGCTCACTTCACGTCAAGGGTCTGTCTATGAGTCTTTCTCTTTGACCAGTGCTCAGCCAAGAGGAAAGCTCCTCTTTTGATGGTCCTACTGAGTTGTTGTGATAGGTAGTATACCCCATAGCAATGCTGAAGTTGCTAGAGCAAGCTGCTCTCTTTTCTTGCTCACGCCAAAGAGGGTTTGGCCCTCTTTGTTGCTACTCTAGATAAGAGTATAATCCTTCTTTCTGAATTAACTTGAAACACGAGTTTGGGATAGATTATTATCACTTCTTTGCTACTATGATCAGCTCCCTCGTTGCACTAGGATTGCTCAAGCTCGGAGGATGAAGATCCTCAATTTTCTGCTCGATAAGGGAGGAATTGAGGCCTCTCTTGCTGCTGCTATCGAGAAGGAGGACAGACCTCCTCTTTGGGCTTGGAAAAGGGGCAGGAAGCTTCTTTTCTTAGTAGGGATGATGGTGGATGAATTTGGGTGAAGATGGATGGCAATGGAGGGTGATGGATAGGTTGGATTTTTGGAGTAAACCCTAAACTCGAGATCAGGAGGTGATCTCAATCTGTTTACACTAGGTTATTCTAAAATCTCTAAGCTTACCTATTTCATTCATTCTTTTCCCTTAAATAGATCATGTCATGGAGTTTTAGGGTTAGGGTTACAATAATTTCCCATAATGCCCCTACATATAAAGTAATTAGAAATAACTCCTACTTAAAACAATATAAGAAATAAATCATACTCAAAGTAATATAAGAAATAAATCCTATTGAGTGAGTTGTTGTTGTCTCCTTCGTGGTGTGACTCGGTGTGCTATTGAGTCCACAACACTCTCTCTCAACTCCCCCTTTGATGAGATAATCTCTCCAATAGTGATCGACCTTTGTAACCCATCCCCGCAATCAAGTTCTTCATCTTCCTCACTTTCGACTTCCTCCTCATCTTCATATCGCTACCTATACACCGAAAAGGAAGGTATCATTTCCAGTACCGTACGCTGCCATTTTGAAGATTTCACCAAGTTCGAATGACTTCCAAGGCAGTTAGAACTCCCAGCAGCCAGATAATGAAAAATATATTGATGTCTTCTCTACCATCTCTGGCTCCGTAGTCAATGAGTAAAATGCAGGTTTGAGCTAAAAAGGGAGACGAGAGGCATACTACTCCTGTCCCAGACAAAAAATGGGGAAGTTGGATGTCAATTACAGAGACCCGAGAAGTCGTGAGTTGTTGTTTCTGGAACTTGAGAAGTTGTGAGAAGTCGTGAGAAAACGACAACATTTCTGCTACTCGACTCTGCTCCACCATCAACCATAGTATTTATGTTCAACGTCGAAGACGACGACTTCTCCTGGTGATTAAGTATCCCAGCGTTCCTGTGGGCTGTTCAGCCGCATGAAAGACTACCCACTTTGACCACTCCGACGACAATCCATTTTTTATTTTTGGAAGTTCCTGCAGTCTCAGTTGGCTCATGCGCTTCGTGGAGAAGAAGATAGCATATTCCCCAATTAAAAGACTTCCTAACTTAGGAATAACAGATTTTAATCCAGCGCCTCTTCTACGGAGACCCGCCATTGCTAGAGAAGACTAAAGTTGTGTTGGAAACTTTCCTTCCGAGTTTTCGCTCTATGTTGGGGAAGAAGAGGGGAAACTTTCCTTCCGAGTTTCTGCTGAACACTATTTATGCCGAAGATGCCGAGGTAGAAGATGCACTCTTCCAAAATTTAATTCTTCCTATGTTACGAAGAGCTGATAAAATCCAGGCCCGCTCTGTTCTGCTGAGACCTGAACTCGCCCTAGTCAACACGGACTAGGGAGTCGAGTTCCCAGCCGACCGAGTGCCCGGCTAGACCAAGTCAACCCATACCAACTCAGTTCGGGTCAACTCAGGTTCGGGTCACAACTACACACTGACTATAGGCAACGAAAAACAACAATGACTCACACAATACTATTCCTACAGTCACACTTCATACATCCTATCATTTCACCATCATATTACTTTTGCTTCCTACCACATGTCACTATTATGTACTCGTTTGTGTCTATTTTCATAGTTATCTAATAGGCCCAACATGATTTCTGCTGCTACTTAGAACTTCTTCAGGTTTTGACCCTATTCCTGTCGGCTTACCACCACGTGGATAATCCGTCAATGCGGTCCTCACGGTCTCCAGAGGGCCCCAAGTCGTTCCTATTAATCGTTGCAACTCCATGGCTACTTCAATAGGGTAGAGCACAGCTCTGTTTCATTTTCTACCCTGGAGCGTAGTCGAATAATTCTAAGTCTCTAGCTTCTGTCCTATTTGGCACTATTTCGATATTATTTCTTTTTACGAGTGAACAATAAACATGAATAGTAACTATGAATAGTAAAAATGAACAGTACTTTTGAATAGTAACTTTGGAACAGTAAAAAACAAACACTGTGGAGATCAAAAGCACTATTGCTCTGATACCATTTTAAAAAAAACAGACACACAACGGAATATGATACCGAAAGCACTATTGCTCTGATACCAATTAAAAAACAACGAGCCTCTAGCAGACTCAACAGCGGAATATAGGGTGAACCTAGGGATGAGGCCAACGGAAATAGAATCCTAGGGATCACAACTACACACTGACTACAGGCAGCGAAAAACAACGATGACTCACACAATACTATTCCTACAGTCACACTTCATACATCCTATCATTTCACCATCATATTACTTCTGCTTCCTACCACATGTCACTGTTATGTACTCGTTTGTATCTATTTTCATAGCTATCTCATAGGCCCAACATGACTTCTGCTGCTACTTAGAACTTCTTCGGGTTTTGACCCTATTCCTGTCGGCTTACCACCACGTGGGCAATCTGCCAATGTTGTCCTCACGGTCTCCTGAGGGCCCCAAGTCGTTCCAATTAACCGTTGCACTCCATGGCTACTTCAACAGGGTAGAGTACAGCTTCGTTTAATTTTCTACCTCGAAGCGTAGCCGAATAATTCCAAGTCTCTAGCTTCTGTCCTATTTGGCACAATTTTGATACTATTTCTTTTTTACGAGTGAACAGTAAACATGAATAGTAAAAATAAATAGTAACTTTGGAACAGTAAAAAACAAACACTATGGAGATCATAGATATAGATGTGGAACATGAACAGTGATAACAACAACTGTATGAATCACAATATTACAAACATGGGGAAAATATAAAAACATACAACAATTGTACAAATCAAAATATTACAAACATGAGAAAATATAAAAATATTGTTCAAACAAAATAAAACAACTAAATACATACCCTTAAAAAAGGGAAAGAAAAACTACTTATCTACATAACTCCTGAAATTATCGACCGTGCTACCGATCGGTTCCTTCTTTTCTACTCAGCCATTACGGTTGTTATGCACATACCATGCTTTTAAGGAACTTGCCGGAGGATGCTCACCAAAAATTGGGCCACTTATTTTTTGCCTCAATATGCATGCCCAAGATTTTGGCACAACTCGGTAAATTTTTTCCTTTAGCTAGTGTAGAATTTAGGATCTCAAGAAAGGAACTTTAGATCAACAAGAAAGAAGAAGAAGAAGAAAAAGAAGAGAGAAGGAGAAGAGAAGAAGAAGAACGTGGAAGAAGAGAGTTTGGATTAAGGGAAAAGAGGGTTGCGTCAAAAAGAAAAATGAGGGCTAGACGAATTTGTGGAAAGAGAGGAGAGTGCTTCAATACCCTACCTCTTAGCCAATGCCTTTATTTATAGTTTTACAATACACTTAGGGCTACAACTTGATAAAACAAAAGACATAAAAAGAACACATATTTACACTTCTATGCCATCTTTATGGAAAGTACCATATTTTACACATATGTCACTCCTTTGACATGTGGGCTTCTTGTCTTGAGCTCGTGGGCTTGAGCCCATCTTCCAACACTCTCCTCAAGCTGGAGGAGAAAAGATATCATAAATACCCAGTTTGCCACATATAAACAATAGGATTTTAGATGTAACAGGTTTAGTGAGAATATCAGCTACTTTCTCTTGAGATGACACATGTTTGAGAGAGATTATTCGTGCTTGAAACTTCTCCAGTATAAAATGCCAATCCATCTCAATATGTTTAGTTCTTTCAAGAAAAACTGAATTTGAAGTGATATGAATGGCTGCTTGATTATCACAATGCAGATTCATGGACCCCTTTTTATAAAAACCTAGCTCGGTAAGAAGGGTCCTAATCCATAAAAGTTCATTAACGGTATGGGCCATAGCTCTGTATTCTGCTTTGGCGCTAGATCTTGCAACCACATTTTGCTTCTTACTTTTCCATGTAACCAAGATTCCCCCAACCAAAGTACAATATCCTGATGTAGATTTTCTATCATCAAGAGATCCAGCCCAATCTGCATCTGAGAAGCCTTCTATGTTGAAGTGCCCATGTTTTTTATACAGCAATCCTCTTCCTAGAGCTCCTTTTAGATAACGTAATATTCTCTCTAAAGCCTGTCAGTGGGTAATTTGTGGTTTGTGCATGGATTGACTCACCACACTTACAACATATGATATGTCTGGCCTAGTTATAGTGAGATAAATCAGTTTTCCCATGAGTCTTTGATATTTGCCAATATCAATATCTTCTTCATTTGTGGCATATAATTTTACATTTGTATCCATAGGTATGTCAACTGGTCTACAACCCTTCATTCTTTTTTCTTCAAGGAGATCCAAGACATATTTCCTTTGAGACAATATTATCCCATGTTTGGATTGAAGAACTTCTATACCCAAAAATATTTAAGCATACCAAGGTCTTTAGTATTGAATTCCTGATATATCATCTGCTTCACCTCTTGTATGCTCAAAGCATCATCACCGGTTAAGATAATATCATCCACGTATACGGCCAATAATATTATCCCTTTGATTGTATCTTTATAATATACAAAATGATTAACTGAGCACCGATGAAAACCAAACCGTAGGAGTGTTTGACTAAATTTATCAAACCAAGCCCGAGGGGACTGCTTAAGCCCATATAAAGACTTTTTTAACCGGCATATTGACTCCCCCTCAACCACATAACCAGGTGGTTGAACCATATAAATTTCCTCACCGATATCACCATCTAAAAATGTATTTTTAACATCCAACTAATAGACGGGCCATGAGGAGTTAGCAGCAATAGATAAGATGATGCGTACCGAATTCAATTTTCCAACAGGAGAGAAGGTCTCTTCATAATATATCCCATAGCACTGTGTATAGCCCTTAGCAACCAGTCGAGCTTTAAGACGAGCAACCGATCCATCCGGATTATGTTTCACCGAAAAAACCCATCGACAACCAACCGGTCTTTTACCTTTCTGGAGTGATGTTAAGTACCAGGTTTTGTTTTCGTATAAGGCGTGCATTTCTTCATCCATAGCCGCCTTCCATCCTGGATGTCTCAGGGCCTCCTGATACGACTGCGGAACGGAAGTAGAAGAAAGGGACGCAAGAAAATGAAAACACTCGGAAGACAAGCGATGGTGAGACATAAAATTTGAGATAGGATGCGAAGTAGTACAGGAGCGACGTTCTTTTCTTAAAGCAATAGGCCGAGTATTAAATTCAGGCCCATACATAGGAGGAGAAGAACTTACCTCGGGTGGATCCGACAACTCCACAAGTGAAGGTACGGCCGGTGCATCAAGGGATGGATCCACTTCAAGATTGAACGGCACAAGCGGACAAGGAGTAGTAGACGGACAAGTCCATCCTGGAGGAGCATCATGGGAGGAGTACAAGGGAGTGTTCTCAAATAAAGTCACATCCCTAGAGATAAACATCCTCTGAAGGGAAGGATTCTAATAGACATAACCTTTCTGGGTGCGAGAGTATCCAAAAAAAATGCACTTCATAGACTGAGGATCAAGTTTATTTTTATGTGGAGATGTAACATGAACAAAACATGTACATCCAAACATTTTCAAAGGAAGAGAAAAAAAATCTTCACCATTAAATAACACAAAGTAAGGAGTTTTATGATGAAGGATTGATGAAGGCAACCTATTAATGAGAAAACATGTTGTAAGTATAGCATGAGGCCAATAGAAATAGGGTACCTTCATGGAGTAGAGGAGGCCCCGAGTAACTTCAAGAAGATGACGATTCTTCCTTTCAGCAACACCATTTTGTTGAGGAGTATAGGCACATGATGTTTGATGAATAAGCCCATTACTCTCACAAAATGATTTGAAGTCATGAGACATGTATTCCTTAGCATTATTAGATCTAAGGGTTTGAATTTTCTTCCCAAATTGTGTCAAGACCATAACATGAAAATTTTCAAACAAAGGAAGAATTTCGGAACTCTCTTTAAATAGATATAACCAAGTCACTCGAGTAAAATCATCAACAAAAATGACAAAATATTTAACTTGGGAAATATTTGAGACACATAAAGGGCCCCAAACATCAGAATGTATTAGCTCAAACGGAGTAATACTTGTAGTTGTAAGACGAGGAGAATATGTACTCCTGACATGTTTACTTAATTGATAAACCTCACAACTGAAATTAGAAAGTCCTTTTAAAGATGGAACCAAAGTACGAAGTGAAGCGGCAGACAGATGACCAAGTCGGTTGTGCCAAAGTTGGGCCTCAGATGTAGTGGACGATAATGCAACTAATGGTGGAAGAGTGAAGTAGTACAAACCCCCCCTTTTCATGGCCGCAACCAATCACCCACTTCATAGTGAGATCCTGAAAGACACAAGAAGACGATGAGAAGGTGATAGAGCAATTTAATTGTTTGGTCAATTGGCTAACCGAGAGAAAATTTAAAGGAAATTGAGGAACAAACAAAACATCTTGAAGGGGAATAGATGAAGTAAGAGAGGAGGAACATTTGCCAAGGATCTTGGTTTGGGTATCATCAGCAATAGTAATGAATTGATGGGGATAACAAGGAGATAAGGACTGCAACAAGTGTTTTTTACCTGATAGATGTTCGGAGACCCCGGAGTCAATGATCCAAGAGGAAGAGGAAGAAGAGGAAGAAAGCATACCTGAGGCAATAGTAGTGGCAGCAGTAGATGATGTGGGAATAGATGATTCCATGAAGGACTTCATTTTCTGAAATGCAGCATAGCCCTCAGTCGTAAGAGTCACATTTTCGGATGATGATTCAGCCTTATCTTCATTTTTCTCAATGTTAACTAAGACTGGGTTAGCTGTGGCCCAATCAGGCTTGCCATGAAGTTTCCAGCATGATGCCACAAGGTGGTTCTGACGGCCACAATAAGTGCAAAGTTGAGGCTCAGTATAGAAAGAATTCTGACCCGTTCTACCACCTTTATTTTCAGCCCTTCTCATAGTTTGACCCCCTCTCATATATCTGCCCCGTCCTCGATATGAGGAAGATGTTCCCCGATTGCCAAAGAACATCGCCGATGGAGCATCAATAGGAGAAGGAGGGGATGGATCCAGTATCCTAAGTAATGTAGCACTAATATCATTGCAGGATGGAAGAGCAGAAGAACTTAGAAGTTGAGTTTTGGCCACCTCAAGGTATGGTTTAATATTCGATAAGCAAATGGTTGTTGCCAAAGCTTCTCTTTGCATTCTTGAATGGCAATATCAGTGGAATATGGCTGAGCTAGTTTCCATTCTTGAAGAAGACCGCGAAACCATGCGAAAAATTCGTGAATATTATCTCCATGTTTTGTATGCAGCATGTTTTGTAAGACATCATATACTTTTTTGTAATGAAGCATTGCTTGAGTAAGCATGGCACACGTATCCCATATGTTCTTGGCGGTTTCCAAGTGGTCCACATTGTTGGTCACCTGCTCTTCCATTCTATTAATGAGCCAATTTATCACTATGTTATCATCCTTAACCCACTTGTGGTAGGACGCATCTTCTTCATCAATCGGAGGAGGAAAGTTAACAACGTGGCTCAAGAGGTCACGAGTAATAAGAACCCTCTGAACCGATTGTGACCAGTTCATGTAATTGGAGAGACCTCTAAGTGGAATTGTAGTAATATGGAGTATATCAGTCTTATTACTATTCTATCCAATCTCCATGATGAGGCAAGTAAAATATAGAGGTCAAGGGAAAAGGCCTTCTTCAAAGAACAATTACTCTATGTAATTTGAAGAACCCGTAGACCAAATCAATCACCAACAAAAGAGAACAAGAACCAATTTCTTTCACAAGGGCAAACACCAAATTATCAACAAATTTGTGCCTTTAGAAAGTGATAATAACATCCAGCCATCACTCAACTTCTCTTGTATTCATAAGAACAAAGAGAAGAAAGTAGATGCAACTGATTAGGCCTTAATCCAAACTCCAACACAAACGAGCAATAGACAAAATTTAGAGAAGATTTAACGACAAAACCAAGACACTTGGAAGAGATTTATCTTCAACTCATGGGAGATTTCAACGTAAGAAAAAATTCAATTGTTGAAGTTAAAAAAAATGGAACTACAAAGGGTAAATGGTTGTTGGCATTTCATCAAACATATAATGGGCATCCAACAACATAACACAAACCCATGAGCAACCTAAAATAGGAGAAGATACAGCAACATGTGTTGGAATTCTACCTCAAATGAAATGGATCCAAATTACATATAGGTAATTGAATTTCACCCAACAATCTTAATAAGATGCAAACAGCAAATGATCTTGATCACTCTTGTAATTGATTTACAAGGTGTCAAGATTATAACATCAATTTAGTCATAGAAATAAATCTTTACAACATATAAAGATTTATCTTGACTTGATGTGACTCAAAATTCAAGAAGTAAAGAAAAACAATAAAAAGGAGTATGTAAATAAGAAAAGGAAACAAAAAAAAATGTAAATAAGAAGATGATGAACTTATCTCTTTATGATTGAACTCCTTTTACAACTTCTTGAACAGATTTCATAATAACTCCATGAAGAGATCCTAAACTCCTTGCTCTAATACCATGTAGAATTTAGGATCTCAAGAAAGGAACTTTAGATCAATAAGAAAGAAAAAGAAGAAGAAGAGAGAAGGAGAAGAGAAGAAGAAGAACGTGGAAGAAGAGAGATTGGATTAAGGGAGAAGAGGGTTGCGTCAAAAAGAAAAATGAGGGTTGGACGAATTTGTGGAAAGAGAAGAGAGTGCTTCAATGCCCTACCTCTTAGCCAATATCTTTATTTATAGTTTTACAATACCCGTAGGGCTACAACTTGATAAAACAAAAGACATAAAAGGAACACATATTTACACTTCTATGCCATCTTTATGGAAAGTACCATATTTTACATATATGCCACTCCTTTGACGTGTGGGCTTCTTGTCTTGAGCTCGTGGGCTTGAGCCCATCTTCCAACAGCTAGATTATTAATTTTGAAGAATTGACAGATAATTCCTTGGTCAACACATTATTTAGAACAGATATGTGCATTGGATTATTTCATGGGTCATTTTACAAGGATTATTTTGGTCGTGTTAAATGAGCCCAAAACAATTTAAGTTGTTGCTATTGTGTCTCTTTTGATGAGGCATTATTATTGAAGAAGAGGAAGCCTCATACCAGTATTTATTTATCTCCTCGTCAAAAATATCAAAATTATTTGTCGTTGGGAGTCCATGACTGAGGAACTTCATCCCCGTCAAAATATCAATTTTTTTACGGTTGGGAGTCCATGATGGAGGAACTTCATCCCCGTCAAAAATATCAAAATTATTTGTGGTTGGTAGTCCATCATGAAGGAACTTCATCCCTATCACAAAATTCTAATTTTTGTGGTTGGGAGTCCATAACAGAGGAACTTCATCCCCGTCAAAAATATCAAAATTATTTGTTGTTGGGAGTCCATGACGGAGGAACTTCATACCTGTCAAAAATATCAATTTTTTCTGGTTGGAAGTCCATGACGGAGGAAATTCATCCCCATAAAAAATATTAATTTTTTGTGGTTGGAAGTCCATGATGGAGGAATTTATTATTATATTTATGTTACTTCCCCCCATTAATAACATATATTACTCGACCACTTGAGAGTCATTGTCCTATGGAGGGACACGGTGGTGGAGATGGACACTTCAGAGCAATGTCTTAGCGGCTAGTAGTGATTTACTCTCACTGATATTATACCAACTGGGCCTCATGAACGAGAGCACCAGCATGAGGGGGAGTGTTGGAAGATGAAGGCACATTATACAAAAAATATTTTATACATCATTTGCTACAGGTTGGGAGTTCATATTGGTCTCTCACTCCCAGCTTGAGGAGGAGTGTTTGAAGATAAAGCCCAAGCTCACACGACCAAGGAAGGCCTACATATCAAAGTGTATTAGACGATGAGCCCAAGCCCATAAGACTAAGGAAGACCCATGGAACCAAGAGATATAGAAGATGGGCTCAAGGCCCACAGATGAAGGAGAAGGCCCATAGGCCCACATACATTGATGGCAGGATGATAAATAAAGGGTCATCTCATAGAGATGGCATTGATATAATTAAGCTAAAGTTCCAAGGTTAAAACCCTAAACCCTAAACCCTAAGTTCAGGGGTATTATTGTAATATAGTAGTTACATAAATCTATAAATAGAGCTTTCAAGGGGAGGGTAATGAATAATAAATTCCATAACCCTTCTTCCTCTATTTTTCTCCCAATGAGTTTCTTTCCCTTTTTCTCCATGAGCTAAATTCATGGAGTCCTGAAAATCAACAAATAGATAATCTTATCATGATAGGCTTATCTTGGAGAGTTCTAGTTGGAATGTAATTAGGAGTCCTAAAATTACTTGTACATGGACTTTATCACCTCCTCAACTATAAATAGAGGTGATTGTAACTCGGAATTCATCAAGCAAGTTTCTTATTTTTTTTCTTCTCTCTCAGGTGAAGTGTTCTCTCTCTACTCTCTTTTATTTTCCTTCTCTTCTCTCTCTATCTGAGAGCTCTTCTCTTTTTTCTTTTTTTCTTTCTCTCTCCCCTTGCTCGAGGTATTATTCATGGGATCATAAATTCAACAAGTTACTTAGTCATTTTGTTTTCTGTTCAAGTTAAATGCCATGGAGGGGAAAATCTATAATTATAAAATTTGTCATCCTTACAATCTTCACCGCACCACCCCCAGGATAGCTACTACCACCACTTCCAAAGTTATCACCACCAAAACCACCAGCACTGCAAGGTGGGGCATCATAGCCATCTCTGCAACTGAGACCATACACATCACTGTCCACACTAGAATTCCAAGAACCCATTGTAGTCATTGTTCCTGGAACACCCAACTTGTTCCCAATGAAATTTTTTAAGCCAAATTTTCCTTCACCACGAGAAGAAGCCTCCCCATTGCCCTCATACTGCTGTTGATCGGTATCCCATGACAGAGTATGGATTACCCCAATTTATACACGCCGGACAGAGGGATTCGAAGACTCACCAGAGATAGTCGTGGCTCCAAAACCTCAGCCTCCATTGGCTCATTTTATGTTCTGATATTTTCGAGAAGGAGGTTCGCCTTTGCATGAGAGGCACCACCCTTAACAATTCCCACACCAGACTTCAGTTTCTGATTATTTTGAGAAAAAGAGTTGACGTTCCATGAAATTTCCTCTTCCTCAACATTATCGTCCTCCTCCGCTTCTGGAACTGACAAGTTTGCCCTTGCGCCAGAGTTCCCTCCCTTGGTTTGGATTTTGTGGAGTTCCAAAACCCAGGGCAATGCATTTGAGGTTTCTTCGAAAGAAGAAACCATGGCTATAACACGTGCTGGCACTCAACTTCCCTCCCCTCTTCGGTCCGGTTTTTGGTTTATTCCAGCCAATATCTCTATCAACCTACTCGTGAATAGGTCGTGTTGCTAGTTAAATCTGGTCTTCCATGTTGCATCTCGTGCCTCATCTTCTGCCTGCCATGCTGCTCATCTTTCTGCCATTCTCACCTCTCTTTTTGCCCGTGTTTCTCTGGCAATTACTAGTCGCTTGTCACTCTTGGATGAATTACCCATGTTCAAGCTCTAATACCACGTTGTTACAGTCTCGAATTTAACACAACGATTTATAGGGAAGAAGAAGAGAAGAAAGAAAATCAAGCTGAAAGGAAGCTTGAAAACCATAAGTTCGTTAAGAGGAATGCACACCTTCAAGCTCATTTAGGAGAACTCAAACCCTCTATTGAACCTAAATTCAGACTTCCATTTCCCATTCCTATTCCCCTCTAAATAGGGTTCATGTTCACAAGGTTCAAGAGAAAAATTACAGATTTGCCCCTCCATGGCATTTAACTTGAAAAGTAAACAAAATGACTAAGTAACTAACTCAACCAGAGTAATTGACTCAACCTTGGCATCTCTACATGACTAGGCTTGTTATTGGGTTTATAACATCATGTGCCTATACCTCTCAACAAAATGGTGTTGCTGAAAGAAAGAATTGTCACCTCCTTGAAGTTGCTCGGGGCCTCCTCTACTCCATGAAGGCACCCTACTTTTATTGGCCTCATTTTATTCTTACAACATGTTTTCTCATCAATGGGTTACCTTCATCAGTCCTTAGAAATCAAACTTTGTATTCTATTTTGTTTCATGGTGAAGATCCATTTTCTCTTCCTCTTAAAGTATTTGGTTGCACGTGTTTTGTTCATGATACTTCACCACATGAAAGTAAACTTGATCATCAATCTCTGAGGTATTTTTGTGGGGTATTCTCAAACTTAGAAAGGATATATTTGTTATAATCCTACACTTTAGAGGTTGATTGTATCTTGGGATGTGACTTTCTTTGAAGACACTTACTTCTACTCCTCACATGAGGCTCCTCCAGGGTTTACATTTCCTCCTACCACTCCATGCTCGCTTGTGCCATTTAATAAAGATATTACTCAACCCCCTGAAGCACCGACTGTCCCCTCACCTGTGGAGTTGTCTGATCCACCTGAGGTAAGTCTTTCTCCTCCTCCTCTGTTTGGGCCTGAATTTGATACTCGACATATTGACCCTGTTCTTGTACTACGTCTCATCCAATTGCCAATTTTATGTCTTCTCATCGCTTTATCTTCTGAGTGTGTTCTGTTTCTTGCTTCTCTTTCGTCTGTTTCCATACCACAATCCTATCAAGAAGCCCTAAAGCATCTATGATGGAAGGCGACTATGGATGAAGAAATGTTTGCATTATATGAAAATCCAAATGGACATTGGCATCGCTCCCAAAAGGGAAAAGACCAGTTGGTTGCAAATGGGTTTTTTCGGTGAAACACAAACCAAATGGATCAGTTGCTCGCCTTAAAGCATGCCTTGTTGAAAAAGGTCGTACTTAGTGTTATGGGATAGATTATGAAGAGACGTTCTCTCAGGTTGCAAAACTGAACTCAGTACGTATCATCCTCTCTATTGCTGCTAACTCATCCTGGCCAGTATATTAGCTCGATGTAAACAATGCATTTTTAAATGGAGATATACATGAAGAAATTTATATGGTCCAACCACCAGGATATGTGGTTGAGGGGGAGTCCGTATGCCGGTTAAAGAAATCTTTATATGGGCTTAAACAATCCCCTCGGGCCTGGTTTCATAAATTCAGTCAAGCGGTTCTTCGATTTGGCTTTCATAGGTGCTCGTTTGATCACTCAGTATATGTTAAAGATACTATCAAAGGGAAGATATTATTGAACGTGTGTGTTGATGATATTATCTTGACTGGGAATGATGCTCATAGTATACAAGAAGTGAAGAATATGATATGTCAAGAGTTCAAGACTAATGATTTGGGTAAGCTCAAATATTTTCTAGGTATAGAAGTCCTTCAGTCAAACCATGGAAAGGTATTGTCTCAAAGAAAATACATCTTGGATCTTCTTGAAGAAACAGGAATGAAGGGCTATAGACCAGTTGATACACCTATGGATGCGAATGAAAAATTGTGTGCCATAACTGGAGAAGATATTGACACTGGCAAATATCAAAGACTTGTGGAAAATTGATCTATCTTGGGTAACCAGGCAAGATATATCATATGCATGAGCATGGTAAGCCAATTCATGCACAAACCACAAATTACTCATTGGCAAGCATTGGAGAGAATACTACGATACTTAAAAGGTGCTCCAAGAAGAGGATTGCTATGTATAACAATATGGTCACTTCAATATAGAAGGCTTCTCAAATGTAGATTGGGTTGGATCACCCAATGATAGAAAATCTATGTTTGGGTATTGTACCCTTGTTGGGGGGAACTTGGTAACATGGAAAAGCAAAAAGAAAAATGTGGTTGCAATATCTAGTGTTGAAACAGAATATCGAGCTATGGCCCACACTATAAGTGAACTTTTATGGATAAAGACTCTTCTTACCGAATTGGGATTTTATAAAGGAGGCTCTATGGGGCCTACATTGTGATAATCAAGCAGTTATTCACATTACGTCAAATCCAGTCTTCCATGAAAACTAAACATATTGAAGTCGATTGTCATTTTATATGGGAAAAATTTTAAGCAGGAATAATTTCTCTTAAGTATGTTTCATCTCAAGAACAATTAGCTGATATCCTCACCCAACCGGTTACATCCAAAATTCTATCTTATATAGGTGGCAAGTTGGGTATTTATGATGTATTCTTTCCTTCAGCTTGAGGGGAGTGTTGGAAGATGGGCTCAAGCCCACAAGCTCAAGGCTAGAAGCCCACACGTTAAAGGAGTTGCAAAGTGGTTATTTACGGTATGTTCCATAAGGATGGCTTGAAGATGTAAATACATTGTCTTAGTATGTATTTTAATCTATTGAGTTGTAACCCTAAGGGCTTTGTAACACTATAAATAAGAGCATTGGCTAAGAGGTAAGGCATTCAAGCCTTCTCCTCTCTTTGAGAAAATGTCCAACTACCCTTTCTTCTCCCTTGACGTATTCTCTCCTTCCCTTAATCCAAACTCTCCTCTCTGACGTCCTTCTCCTTTCTCCCTCTTCTCTCTCTTCTCTCCTTCTTCTTCCATGTTGACCTAGAGTCATTCTCATGGGGGCTTAACTTCTACAAATTATTTGGATTATTTAAGTTACTATATATCTGGTATCTTTGATAATACAAATATAAGTTTAAGGCTTATAGTTCTGGATTGATACTCAATCGAATCAGATAATCTGATAATCATAGTATCAGTATCATTGGAGTTTATATCATATTGTATTTATGGAAAAGAGAAATATTTCATTGACTTATTGTAATCAGAGTACATGAACCTCTATTTATAATAGAGGAAAGTAGTAGAGTCCAATTACAATTAAACTACCCTTATCCCAATTACACCCAAAGTCTAACACTTAAATATAAGTCCTAGCATAATTAAATAACCCAATATAAATAGAAGACTAATGTGACTAAAACACTTTTAAACTAAACCTCCTCTATAAGACCTGCTTCCATAATAATTGTGGATATGTTAAACTTCTTATTGTGTAAGACTTCTTATGCGACCTCACGTGATCATGGTGGGTCCCATATCTTATGGGCTTGGGGGCCCATCTTCCAACACACTTGGATATGTGGGCCTTCCTTGGTCGTGTGGGCTTGGGCCCATCTTCTTTCACTCCCCCTCAGGGGGTGAGAGAACATCATGGACTCCCAGCTTGCTGCAAATGATGTATAGGATCTTCTCGTATAAAATGGCAGTCCTCCATATCTTCCAACACTCCCCCTCATGTTGGTGCTCTCTTCCATGAGGCTCAGCTGGCATAAAGTAAGTGAGAGTAAAATCACTCCAAGTTGTATGACATCGCTCCACACTCCAGTCATAACCCATGTTGGATGTAGGCACACTCCTATCATTCCCAGGTAGTGGCACTCCTATCTTTCATAAGCAGTGGATCTATACGTAGTGCTTAGAAGTGTAGTAAAAACTCCTCCATCACCGAGTCCCTCCACAAGACAACAACTCTCAAGTGGTAGGAGTAATAAATGCCAATTAAAGGGGGTAACATATTTGTAGTAATAAGCTCCTCCATCACGGTGTCCCAACCCGTGCACCGACTCTCACAGGTAGAAATGGGTGATAAATGTCTATCATTCATAAGACGGCGATAAAAGACGTGATACGTGATAAATGTCTGTCATTCACAAGACGACAATAAATGACGTCATAAGTGGGTAATGCCTGTCATTTACAAGACGACGATAAAAGACCCATGTGTACATAAAAAAGTCTCAATGGACTTAAAACACCCAACCATGATGGACTTAAACTCCCAACCGAAGCAACACACAAAAATTTGGCCCAAAGATGTATGTGAGAGTCAAATAAAGGATGGTAGGAGTAAAGTTGTCAAATAACCAATAGGTAATGGATAAACAGGAAGATGGAATGTTGAGGTCACCACTTCTTCAATAATAATGTTTCATCCAAAGGCACACAATAGCTACAGCTGAAATGGGCCTGGGCCCATATAACACGAACCAAAATAATAAAAATCCTTGTAAAAAATGACCCATGAAATAATCCGATGCAATATGTTGACCAAGGGATATGTTGCGCATACCTCAAAATAATAATTCAGCCGAAAAAAATATTGAGTCACGTCAAGTCAAATAGTACACCAATATAGTCGAGTTGAGGCAGGAAATATATGTAAAACTTGGGACTCAGACCCGTATACCGAGGCAAAAAATAAGTGGGCCAAGTTGGGTTGACCCGGTCCTAGTTGACTTGGACATGAACAGAACCAGTAAGTAGCCTTGGGTTGTTGGGCTAACTCGGCCCGGTCCGGGTTGGGTAGAACTGGCTTGGCTCGTATTTAATCAGCGCTTCCAAACTTAGGAAGAAATATTAATTTGGTAATAGTGCTTCTTCCCCACAGTGCTAAACAAAACCAGAGATAACAATGAGTTGAAGCAGCAAAGGTCAAGCAACAAAAAAGTTGTGCAGTAGCAAAAAGCCTCAACTTCTTGAATGGTTTGTACCAACATTACTGAGGATTTATATTTGCAATTATATCTCAAAAGAAAGTTATGTGAGTCTATTTTCTATACCAATAAACATTTTCTCAATTTGATCTTTCTAGAGAGATATATCCACATTGGAAGAATCAAAGGTCATGTTGGTATCCTATGGCATGCAAAAATCCAAATCTAAGCTGAATTTTTTGTTGCTAATGTTGGTTAAGTTTCCTATTTATTTTTTAAATCTAGTCAATATTTTACCAACTTGAGTTTCTTTCCTTCCTTGAAAGTTTCTTTTGTTTGATCTCATATTACATTAGATTCCTTAAGAGTCTTTCCCATTTTGAGTTTAGTTTCCTTTTTTGACAAAGTTTAAAAATTTTGAATTAGAAAGTCTTGTTTTCTCATTATAAATACCAAATCTTGGTGTCCTAGATCCTCTCTCATTCCATAAATTATCTCATGAATATTTTCTTTTCAAATTGGTCATATTGTGTTAAAAAGTAATTGCCTTATTAGTGAAGTCTATGTTTAGAAAGTTTTAATATGATATTCCATCTCAAGACTTTCTTATTGGAGAACTTTTTTTGAGCTTCCTCAATTATCATTTTCCTAGAGGAATTATTTTTTTTATTTCCCTCTTGAGTCAAACTTGGTCACCCCAAAAGTCATATTTGGTAAAATTTGTTAATTTAATTCAATACTACCTCTACAAATTGTTAAGTTGTGAACCGTAATTAATGTCCTACACCTTTTTCGTGCTTGTTTTTCCTTTCTTTCGCGTTTGTTATTATTGCTCTCGTTGGTTTGGAATTAGGGCGTCTAATTCCTAACTCAATCTCCTTCTTATTACGGTGGTGGTTATTTTCTCTACCTTTAATCCCTCATTACCTTTTTACTCGGTTGCATTTCTCCTACCATCCTTTTTTTACTCTCGTTTACCCTCTTAGGCTAACCCCTTGGTCCTTTGCTTTAGTTGATCTTCTTTTTTATATATGGGTGTTTTTAAATCCATTGAGATTTTATTGGTACCCTTTGGTTTTTTTTTATCATTGTCTTTTGAGTGACTGACATTACCCTCTTTAGGGATTATTACCACTATTTTGTTTGAAATACATTAAGGTTGATTTTGACTTTTGCTTTATCACCCATGTTTTTGCTTTTTGAGAGTCTGATTAAGTATTTATCCTTTGGACACCTTTATAGAGCAGACAATTACTACAACTATTTTTTTGTTTCAAGGTCGTATCATTGTTGTTACCTCCCAACTTGAGGGGGAGAATAGAAGGAGAAGTATGAATGATAAGATTGTAAGTTGAGTGTTGTAGTGGTTGCGCCTCCTTTTGAATTGAAATATGGATGTTGCTATCATTTGAGAAGAAGAAGCATAATTTACAATGAAGAATTCTACGTGTTGTGGTAATCAAATCTTATATAACTAAAATATCCAAGTAAGGGGGAGAACAAGATGACAACGGGATGAAGACTAAAAGCAAGATGTGAACAAGAACAAGATAAATTAAAACAAAGTAATATAATCTTCTTTTCCAAGCCACACAAGATTAAAATTTATTTTTTAAATACACTAATTTCTTGACCAAGATTATTTGTAAGTGAAGTTACAAACACCAGCTTAGAGGGGGAGTCTTAAGAGATACCCACGTGTACAGGGGTGACATGACTAATAAATAAAGAGAACTTTCATAAAGATAGCATAAAATTATTATTATTCAAGTTGGTACATGTCCTCTTATGTCTTTTTTTCTTTTGAAGCATGTATCCCTAAGGACACTTTTGTCATTGTAAAACACCTTCACACAACTATAAATATAACCTCAAGGCATTGGGGCATAACATCCAAGCTTCTTACTTTTGGCTCAAATTCATCCTTACACCTCTCTCTCTTTTCCTCTTCTTTCTCTCCCTTTGTTTCTTTTCTCCTCTCTTGTAAGAGCTAAATTTTCTTTCTTCTCTTCTTCACTTAAAATCTCTTGGGTTTATGTGTTAACCCTAGAAATCAACATAAATGAAGTAACAATGAACTCAGTCTACACAATCAATAAACACAAGTTTTCCTGTTTCTTTTCTCACTTCCGTTATCCTTTCTCTAGCACGTTCACACTCTTAACATATAAAAAGAGGGAGTACAACGTAATAATAAAAAAAAAAAAAGGAAAGGAGGCTGTCTCCTCTATCTTGGATCTTTAACCAAAACAAGTGATAGTGAAAATAGAAATAGTAGACCAAAAAAAAAATGGTCTTCCTTTCACCTCAATCTTGGATCTCTAATCTTATTAGGGAGGGGAAATATAAATAATAAAAAAGTAAAAAATTATTAATAGAGATGAGAGACTAGAGAAAGGGGGAGAAGTCTCTCTCTCTCTCTTCAATCTTGTATTATTTTTATCAAAGCAAGGTAAGGAGGAAAATAGCAGGGGAAAATAAATAATAGCAAAATAGAAAGGAAAAAAAAGACCATTGACCTAAATCTATAAGCTTGAGATTTATTGTATTATTTTATCAAAGCAATCTTGTATTATTCTTATTCTACATTTTATTTTTTTGTCTCATGTATTCATGTTGATGTTCATTTGAGATTTTTTTCTTATTCTTATCAAGTTTTAATGATAAAACGAAGATAATACCATTATTTTAAATATAATGAAGTAAGTGGCATTCATGTAAATAAAATAACTTTCCTAAAGAAAAAATTGGGTGCAACCAAGGTTGGCTTGAGTCAATCTCCTTGACCAGATACATTTATTATTAGGGTATACAACAGATACTAACAAAATAAACAAATAAACGGAATAAGGAGCTACTTAGTACTAACAAGAAATTCAGAATTGAACCGGTGGTTTGAGTCATTTTGGTCAAATATGATGTATTTCTTCCAATCTTAAACTAAAGAATATATTGTCACGTTACGTACTGCGTCCTTAACATGAATAAGCTTAATGGGTCCCACCAGCAGATAGGACCCAGTAGGACCCACACCGATCATCACAAAAAAATTTCCCTACCCTGAACACTTCTCTCTTCTTCCTAAAGCCTGGACCCGTATATAACCTGTGTCTTTTTTTCCCCCATCTAGTACTTTCTTATTTTCGTTTTCTACTACTCGGGGGAGGTAGGGTTGCAGAACAGATAGCCACATCTGCTCTCTCTGCTCTCTCTCTCTCTCTCTCTCTCTGCCCTAAAACTTCTGTCTGTCTCTGTGAGAGACTCTCTGCGAAAATGGGGTCATCTCTCCCTCTCAAAGAGGCCAATCTGTTCAAGCTCATCGTCGTAAGCTCCAATTTTTGGACTCTCTGGCTGTTATTTTACTTCTCTTTTGTCGATAGATATTCACTGTGACTGGCCACTTCACTCTTATTCTGCTAATCGGCTTAGTTCCTTGGGAAGTGCATTGGCTGCTGTTTTTTTTTTAATGATTGTCCATGTGGAACGAGAACGTCCGATTTACGCTAAAATTTGTCTTGCTTCGTTGAAAGTGTGAAATTTTACTGTTTTTGACGTCGAAACTGCGAGAGAATTAATGTGATGTTGCATTTCCATGTTTGTAATCTTTGCCCATAAGAAAAAGGGCCTCATTTCGTCCGCCGATTTTAGTGCTGCTTCTTCTACAAATGTTTGAACTTAAATTACGTCGCCCAAGTCAAACTTATGGTTCATTGGCTTCCCTGTGGATTGATCCTTACATGTAAGCATGTTTTCTATATCTGATAAGTTTAGGATAATTTCTTTATAACATTGAGGATATAGTCCTCATACTTCCAGGATGTTCTTGTATTCCACTTATTTTTGTCGATAGATACTCACTGTGACTGGCCACTTCACTCTTATTCTGCTAATCGGCTTAGTTCCTTGGGAAGTGCATTGGCTGCTGTTTTTTTTTAATGATTGTCCATGTGGAACGAGAACGTCCGATTTACGCTAAAATTTGTCTTGCTTCGTTGAAAGTGTGAAATTTTACTGTTTTTGACGTCGAAACTGCGAGATAATTAATGTGATGTTGCATTTCCATGTTTGTAATCTTTGCCCATAAGAAAAAGGGCCTCATTTCATCCGCCGATTTTAGTGCTGCTTCTTCTACAAATGTTTGAACTTAAATTACATCGCCCAAGTCAAACTTATGGTTCATTGGCTTCCCTGTGGATTGATCCTTACATGTAAGCATGTTTTCTATATCTGATAAGTTTAGGATAATTTCTTTATAAAATTGAGGATATAGTCCTCATACTTCCAGGATGTTCTTGTATTCCACTTATTTTTAATTTGAAGTTTCATGTTTTTATTAATTACTGATACTCTATCGGTTGGTACTCGGAATCCCTGTCAGTCATTGTGTACCATGAACATTTCCATGCAGTCAATGAATCTTCGGATGTTAAATCCTGGAATTTAAGGTCTTTCATTATACACAATCATACTGTTGCTATAATAAAATCTGAGATCACATTTCTGAGAATGATAGCTTACAAGTTTACCTATCGATTCATAAAGGACCGACTGATGATGCATGCAGTTCTGCAAAAAGAATATATCACACAATAGAAAGCTGTTGGATACACCTGGGCTGGGTTTGATGTCTGTTTTAAATGGGAATAACTGTGATACTCCTTGACTTTTGGCACTTGAGTGTGGTTGCCCTGTTACTGATGTTCAAAATTGTCGTTATTATTTTGTAATTGTTACTGTTCTTACTAGTAATACTGTTTAGGTCACTGCCTAGAAGTACTGCTTCGGTCACTGCCTAGATGGTGTAAGTGATTTTATTGTCAATTCTTAGGTGATTAATCTCATGTTTCTGGACAGTGATTGGATACCTTTGCTCCCTTGCACAAACTTCTGCATTTTTTTGTTTTCCCTGAGGTCTATGTTAATTAAATTAACTTTTTTTCAGAGTGTTTCATATGTAAGACTGGAGGTGTGGTCACTTGCATGAGAATATTTTTTTTTTTTTTTTGGTCTTTGTGCTAGCAAGTTCTTTTAGTTGTCATTCTGGAAAAAAAAGGGAATTCGTTTGTTTTTCTTTCTTTGAAAGGTAAGGAAATAACCTTCAGCTCTCACAAAAGTGTGGAAGACAAAGAATAAAATTAAGGAGATCAAAGGGTAGAAGATAATTGAAATAGAAGCAAAGATGAACAAGGCATGGCTGTGGAAATGTGGGGACCATTTAAAAAAAGGGATCATTTTTTCATGAATTAAAACCTATAGTTTTCATGCTCCTGATTGCCAACTCAATATCAACACTGTTCTTCCTTCTTTGAAAGGATTTCTGAAAATGCCCTTCAATTACAATATACTGTTGTGTTTATTGCTGGAATCCTTGAAGAGTCTAAGATCATTGCTTTTAGGAACATTCAAATTTCACATCGCTATCAAGCTTGAAAAAACAATAGGGGTTTGGCACAGCATGCTCCTGGGCTATGCGGCTAATCGATGCTATGGTTTCAGATCAATGTTATTCCCATGTTTGTTTTTCCTTCTATAGTTGGTAGTATGTGAGAGTTATAGACTCATGCTGTTGGCTTGTATCTGCCCTTAATAAACCTGTTGTCGCAGAACCCGTCTGAATTATTTTTCTGGCATAATCAACTTGTTTCCTAGAACATATACCCAAAATTACAAAATGATGAGAACCTGCATATTTCATTGATTGGCTTCTTTAGTTATAAAAAGTGGTAGGCTCTGTCAATTGGTGTAAGTGCTGTGAATTCTACTTTTTTCTTATGTGGAAAGTGTCTGCTCAGAAATAACATTAGAAGAGGGACAAGTCTGGGTGTGTTTTTTTGATGTTGGTAGGGGCATATTGCCCTAATTTTGAAATTGAAGAAAGTGCTTAGTTAATTAAGTGAGTGTTCAAGGCAGCAATAAAATTATCTGTAATTTTAATTAATCATCTGAGTGGCTGTTTCGGTAGTGTCAGTATAATAATAAAAATGAATAAATAAAGAGAGAGAAAGGCAATACGAATTCCAGGATGATCTGATTTCACTATAAGTTGGGGTCACTCGATTTTATAAATAAAATATAAGGTTGACATCATTCCATCTAGCTTAAACTTTCTTTAGAGAAAGTGCAACAAGACCCTCAGGCAAGGGTAGCTCACTTACTTTCATTTTGGATTTGATTGACAATATTCCTGAAAAAACTTCACGGAGGTGAAGTGGATTCTGCCCCCACAGTCTACTCAGATTAACATGTTCTGAACATTTCTTAGAGTAAGTGAAATTTCTTAGGATCTTTCGTTTCCACTTACATGGCTTGGTATTCTGATATGAGGAGTATCAAAAGATCATATTTTGTGCTACTATTGTACACTCTCTCCCCTCCTCTCCTCTTTTCCCCTTCTCTTTTTCAGCTTCTCACTTTCTCTTCTTTATGCAGAAATCATATGAGACTAAACAATATAAAAAAGGGTTGAAAGCAGCAGATGCTATATTGAAGAAGTTTCCAGATCATGGAGGTACACACTTGCTACATGCATTTATGTCCAATTCAGTGCTGATTATCTATTGAGTCTTACTTTTCTGGTGTCAACCCTGGTTGTATACATCTGTTGTTATTTCTAAGGTGTAAATCAAAGTGTTATGATCTTTTATAGAGATGTGATTTTTGTGGTTGTTACGATCTTTTGATTGCTATTGCATTCAAGAATTTTGTTTTTTTAACAACTGGATTATACTTTATTAATTTAAATATAGTTCCTGACATTTCTATGGACAATCTGGGAGAATGAGATCCTCCGCTCTTTGTTATTTGCTCTTTTGAGCTTTTGTCTTAATAAAAATCAGCATTATTTAAAAAAAAAAAGGAGATTCTCCGCCACTTATGTCTGCTACCTCCTATTCCAAACAAGTCAACCATGATCACTTGCATATGTAATGCCTGGCTTTCAACTTAATTCCTAAATACTCTTTTATTATTATCAAAGTTACCTATATCTGCTTACTGTTAAATTCCATCGGTTAACTCTAACTAAAATATGTAATAGGTTATAAAATGCCCAGTAACATTGATTTTATGTCTCTTTTATATATATGAGTTTGTGCAATGTGAACCTTCTCAAGTGAATGATGTAGGACATACCTAATAATTGTAAAGGGATCTTCCACAGTACCTTTCTGGACCCATGTGCAGTTGGTCTAATTGCATTGGTTCACACTTGATAACTCATTGGTCACATGGTAAAAGAGTCACGGTATCACTATCACGAGGGCATTTATGTCTTTTCGCATTTTATAGTTAACTGATGAAATTTAAGGTGTTTTTGCTGATAGTATAGGTGGATATACCATTATTTTGAAAGCGACAATGCCATTTTTCAGGCAATAAATTCAAACCCAATATGCAATTGCCTTTCTCTTAATTTTTCTGGCAGCTCATTTCTTGGAAGAGATTGCAGGATGCCTGAAATAGAAAATCCTCTGTGACTGATTACCTAGATTATGACATATATTGATTTTAAGATTAACAAAGTGAATCTTCTAGAAATCAATGGTTTCTTGGCTGAAACCCTAAAGGGCATGAAAGAAAAATACAAAAAAAAATAAAAATAAAAAAAATGCCAAAGGTGGCTGCAGAAAGTATTTCTGTAATCACTAGAACATCCCCAGTTACAGCCCTAGACAGGTACTAAAGCCCCCTAGTTGTCGTAAATGGTTTTTATATAATGAACCCTTGTGGCAGTAACTTTTGAATGTTAAAGTGTCCTGAACCCTAACAGAAATAAATTGAAAATAAATAAAGATAAGCTACCTAAAATCCTCTGCTAGCTTCATTTTTGGTTCTTCTTCTCAGGTCTGACTTTGTGAAGTTGATCCAAGTTAATCTAGGCATGCTTCTGTACATCAATGATAAAAGATGTGTTACTTTTTATTGTAGAAGCTCCTTGATGAACAAGGCTCAGATGAAAATATTTTTCCATGATCTTTTAACCGATGAAAATCTAGGCATGCTCCCTTGACTTTAAACAGGAACAACAACAAATTAGCACGTAAACATTTTTTGCTAGATTTATATTCTCTGAATCTCATTGTTATTGAGTGAAGATGTAGATGCACTTATTCATATGAAATATACTGGAAATAATATCCTGCAATCTTTTATTTTTCTTCTCTCTGTTAAATGTTTGGTCCTTCAAGAATAATAAGAAATGGACAATGATTTGTGAAACTTATTAAACTATTTATTTGTTTCATATGGTTATTGTCTCTTACTTACTGATGAGCTAGTTTTCTCTTTCCTCAGAAACGTTGTCAATGAAGGGATTGACGCTGAATTGCATGGACCGGAAAGCTGAGGCTTATGAGCTCGTCAGGCGTGGGTTAAAGGTCTGAGTGCCTTCATTTGTTAGATCTTATATGGAAACTTGGTTACAGTTTTGTGTCCTCTTCTAACCATCTGATATCTGCCCTTCTATTCTGCAGAATGACCTGAAAAGTCATGTTTGCTGGCATGTGTATGGTCTGTTATATCGATCAGACAGGGAGTACAGGGAAGCAATCAAATGTTACCGCAATGCTCTTAAGATAGATCCTGACAACATTGAAATTTTGCGGGATCTCTCTCTCTTACAGGTAGATATTTGTAGTGGGAACTTTAATATGTTGTAGAACCTTATCTTTCTGTTTAATATTTTCACTTTTCACCTTAGATTGGTGTTGTTCGAATCATGTCTAGATATTCCCATTTTCAATGCAGAAATTGTTGATGTGCATGTCATTGTTTTGTGTTTCCTGGTTGTTCTTTACTAATTCCCTCTTTTAAAGAGTCATTATTTGTGAAGTGGTCGGAGATGATTAGTAAAAGATGAAGATAGGATTTACTTCTGTCAACATAGAAATAGGTATGATGCAGAACTGCTGTTCTATTTGTCACTATTCATTTTGTCTTCTTAGCCAACAAGTTTTTAAAAAGGATCCGCTACTAGCAAATGTGAATATAGTGTATTTTGTGTGTTTTTTTTTTCCTTTCGCAAAAGATAGTCATGATAAGTGTCTGTTTCTGAATATATGAATTAATATCATTGTTTTTTGTATAATGTGTGTTTGTTGCATAATGTTCCCTGAGATCCTTTCAAGTTCATATTTCTTTCTTGACATAGATGATGAGCTGATATGAGCTTGTGTTGCTGATTTTGAAATTCATTGATCTTATAGAAAAAGTAGGTATATGCAATGTAAATTGAATTTTAAGAGAGCATGATCCTTTTAAAACCGTTAAATGTATCCAAAAATATTTCGAACTCCAACACTGCCAAGGTTCACGGCCCTCCTCCATGGGCTAAAAATCTACTCTACACGCTTCTCTCATTCAGTGATCATTGAGGGTGACTCAAAAACTGTCATTGCCTTGGTTAATGAATCTTCCCCCCAAACAGGTGGAGATTCGACCATGAATTTGTCCAAATTTGGGAATTATCTGGATTGCTTAACATCACCTGGGACTAGGTCCCCCATGAAGCCAATTCCTTGGTGGCCGATCACTTTGCCTGGATGGGCCATTCTCAGTCTGGCTTAACTATGTGTACTGAGTTGTAATTCCTTCTTATGCTGGTGTTCGGGTCTCTTGCCCCTTTGTTTCCCTTTTGTTTAATAAAATTTTGAACCATTTAAAAAAAAAAAACTGGATCCAAAAAAAAAAATTATATCATAGCTTTAGATTTCATTATGCAGTTTGTGTCTTTCTCTTTGGCAGGCACAAATGCGTGACTTGGCTGGTTTTGTTGAGACAAGGCAACAACTCCTGACTCTAAAACCAAATCATCGGATGAATTGGATTGGTTTTGCTGTTGCCCATCATTTGAATTCTAAGTATGTATATGTTCTTGTCTTAAAAAGCTTTTGAGTTTCAATGTTCATAGGCTTTTGATATAATTGTTTATGAAAGTGGTCAGTTTTATTATACTCTTAGAGGTGAACTTAAAGTACTTCAGACGTTTTTCTGTAAATCTCGTAAACATGTTTTGAGTGTGATGAGAAAAAATGAAAACCTAAATCTGATAAAGTATTTCTCCTGCATTGTTCTGTTGGCACCTTCTTGTCATCTGTTTTTTTTGAGGGAAGTGTGTGAAACCTTCTTGTCATCTTGTTGTACTTTAATTTTAATTTTTTCAGAGTAAACAGATTTTTTGCAAACAAACCTTTGTAAGTAAATTTTTATTGGATTTGGTGTTACTGAATAGTGGATCAAAGGCAATTGAAATTCTTGAAGCTTATGAAGGGACTCTTGAAGATGATTATCCACCAGAGAGTGAACGTTGTGAGCATGGAGAAATGCTTTTATACAAGGTAGATAAGCTATATTCTTTTTCATTCCATTGTCTATATGAGTGCTGGGAAACATGACATCTGACACATGTTTTAAAACAATTTTACTGGTGAGTTGTGACTTAATTTCCAATCAATTTTCTGATGCCAGTTTGCATGTAAACCCAACCAGGTTGTGCCTGGTGACATCTGAAAACCTCAACACATGTTTGAGCAGGTGGATCTTATAACCTCAACAGCCACAGCACATTAGGCTTAGATTTGATTCTTATGATTAATAGGTGGAGTTCTCAGGAAATTAATAGACTGTATTCACTTGAACATGATGTACACCATTAGATTCTTATGACTGGATCATGCAACCTTGATGTGCTTACCATCTTTCATGGCTACTCTGGGTCCCATCAACATAATTATTTGCTAGCTTGTGAAACTTGATTTTTCTATAATGGTGTACATCATTTGTTGACAGTCAAAGTCATCAATTTGCTGTTATTCACGTGCATTATAGGAATATGTACTTGAGAATCTCCACTGATAGCTGTCCGTTTCGTTTTTAGTGCATGGCAAGAATCTAATTAAGCAGGGGGGATGGGGGTATGGAGCCCTGAGGGGTAAAAAGTGAAAATAAAAGAGCTCAAACTACAGTGAAAGCAACAAACAAATTCAATATATCTCAAGTTATTTCGGTGATAGAGGGATGGAGTCTCCCACAACAGGTTTTTGTTGTTGGTCTCAGATTCTTGCAAAGGAGTCAGCCAAATGATTGGATCACGAAGTGCTGTGGTGTTTATATAGTACCTATTTGCAAGGACACAAATTTCATTGAAGGTATTGATGACAGTGCCAACTGGGGTAGCACCAAGGCAACCAGCTAATGATAACTGCATAATCTCATTCCAACATGAGCAAATTGGGGAAGGAACCTATAAAATCATGAGTCTAGGAAGAACCTTCTTTTGGGTCAGCATGCCCAAAAGGAGGAAATAATATGAACAAGTTCCTTCCATCATTGTGCCTCATCAAGATCAACCCGTTGCAAATGCTTCATTAAGAACTTTTTTGATGAACGACTTAAATGATATTGACATTACTAAAATGTCAAAGGTCAAAATGCATTTGGCAGTATCCATCAAACATGTTTTCAAACTTAATTGTTTCTATTAATGTGATTATTGAGAAACATTACTCATCCTTTCTAAAAAAAAGAAACATTACTCATCAAATTTCTTCTATTTGCTCTCCTTCTATAAGCTTTGACTCTTTCCTAATAATAATTTTCGAGTTCTCCTAACATAGACCATGAATTACCAAGAAATCTTTTTTGTGCAGATTTCTATAATGGAGGAGTGTGGATTTCTTGAAAGAGCACTTGATGAATTATACAAGAAAGAGGCCAAAATTGTAAGTCAATTTTGTTGAATGATATATAAGTTATAGACCTAAATTTGCATTTCTTAGTTCTGGAGATTATGTCTAGCTTCTCTGTCCGTGACTTTTACAGGTAGATAAATTAGCATTCAAGGAGCAACAGGTTTCTTTACTTGTGAAACTTGGCCGCTTAGAGGAGGGAGAGAAAATTTATCACTCCTTGCTATTTATGATCCCAGACAATTATAGGTAAGTTCTTTAAATTTGTGATCTGTTTTACTGTGTCTCACCAATCTTTGTTTGTTATTGTGAGGACTGTTAATTTCAAGTGAAAGTGTTAAAGTCATCTTTTGGGTCATAGGAATGAATCTTTAAGTTATTGTTTTCTTCTTCTTTAGAGTATAGATGTTACAATTAGCTTAATGATCATTATCAGTTAGATTTTAATGGCCAAATGATAATGACGATGATGTGACTGAAAGATGTTAAGAATCTTATGTTTGTGTTTAATAAGTATACCAAATGTTTAGAGGGATGCTGATTTGGTTGCTTGGGGGCATTTCTTTTCCTTCAGGTACTACGAGGGCCTTCAAAAATGTCTAGGGCTATATTCTGAAAATAATCAGTATACACCGGAGGAAGTTGATCGCTTGGATGCTTTGTACAAGTCTCTTAGGATGGAATATACTTTGTCATCTTCTGTAAAGGTAAAATGTTTTGTTTGGTGCTTCACTTTTCTTGGTCACTTGGAGGTGAGATTAAATTTCTATTATTAAATCCTATTTGAATATGTACTAGCTGAACTAAGACACCATGTTATGTATAATGTGTCTGTTCTTTTTATTTTCTAAATTATTATTTTTGTTAAATTTTTTCTTGATTGTTTTAGTTTTGTTAATTTTTTTAATTACACTTAGGTGTTTTAGCTGATCCTTGGAAAATTGTTTCCCTAAATCTGTGAGAAAGATATATTATAAGGAAAAAAAAGCACATACCTCTTTGACAAAGGAGAATACATTAGGAAAGGAAAACAAATATGGTCCACAGAGAAAACACGTACATAACTGAGACAATTAAGATAAGGGAATTTTTTCCCACTACAAACTCTTGCATGAAACCCATCCTAGGTGATGGTGTGCCAAATGAATGATGCAGTCAGGTTTTGAAAAAAAATCTACAATGTTGTTGCAAATTTGATGGAAGTGGCAAAAGTGATCTTTTTCCTTGATCTCGTTGGTGGCGACTGGAAAATTTACCCTTTTTTCTTTGAATTGCAGAATTTACCTTTTTTTGGTTGCTGAAATGGTGTTAGAGTTTTATTAGAAAGAAAAGAGAGTTACATCGAGGGTGGGGGGAACCCCTCCTAGACAAAGAGGGATTTGAGGGAGGTCCCACCTTTAGTTAAGTTGTCGGCAAAAGTGTTTACCGATATAAAAACATGATTCCGAGAGCAAGAAATAGAAGATACAATGTCAGATCTGGAAAGCAAAATAGGCTAGTGGCGCCAGGGGAGAGAAGCCGATCCTGAGCACCAACCAATGACAACTTTGGAGTCCTCTTCAATGAGTAGATGTTCGGTGAGGCGGTCCTTATAGACAATCAGACCATGGAGATGGGCGCTGACTTCAGCAGTGGTAGAGTCTATCACCCCCAGAGGCCCTGCATGGCAAAAAATAGTCTCTCCTGAATAGTTATGGAAAACTCCCTGAAGCCAGCAGGTCTTGGGTAGCCAATGGCGCTGCCATCAAAATTTAACTTGATGCAACCACTTGGAGGGGGGGGGGGGGGCACTCAATCATGGCTGTACGTTTGGAGGGGCCAGACATATGCGCAAGGATGTGCCAATTCGTCTGAATATGTACACCCCAAGGGAGAAGAACTCTTTTTGGGAGTGAAGCCTGGTAGGAATGAGACCAACAGCTGAGGTGATAGTGGCATTGATGTTGCCGAATTTTTTATTGAAGCATTGGCTATTCAGCTCAAGCCAGATGCACCAAGGCATGTGGGCAATGCAGGCGGATAGAAGCAATTTATCGAGGCTAGATAAGGGAATTCCCAAGACCAGATTCATGGTGCCAATGAGGTCATGCTGCAGGCCGAGCCGCTGAAATATGGCCATCCAAACTTGCCAAGAGTAGCTGCAATGGAGGAGGACATGCTGAATGGTTTAGTCGCAAGAGTTACAGAGAGGGCAAGTGGAGGTCGGACTGGTGTAGCCATGCCTGTGAAGGTTGTTGACTGTAAGGACTTTCCCCCTAAGAGCTGTCCTAACAAAGAGTTTTATTTTGCTTGGGGCAGAGAGTCTTGAAGAACAGTGGTTTCAAGAGTGGAGAGGAGCAAGCATAGTGTGCTCGTTTCATCCTCCCACTAAGCCACGTCTGAAGTGGTAGTTCTAGGCGTGATTGTTCCAAACAACAGCCATGGTGGCATCTTGTTGCCTGGTTCCCACACCAACAATCGCACCAGAAGAGGAGCTTGTGCCATTACCGGTGAAGAAAGCGGTGGTGCCATTGAAGAGCGACAATAAATGCGTTGAGTACCACCCTCAGTCCACCACAAACCCGCACATTGAAGCTTGAGCGCAACCATAGGTCTCTAGATGGATTTGTGTGTTAAGTTGTGGAGCCTAATCAACGTCCTACGCTGAGTCGGTACACGGATCGACCTTCGCGGTAAGGTCGCCGTGGGGATTGAAAGGTCTTTGCCAATATGTACCTTTCCTGCATCTCTATGGATCTTTTTGTGGTGCAGAATTATTTACCTGTAGATGCAAATTTATGTATACTATTAGAATTGTAGTTCTGATCCTGTTTGTTCGTAGAGAGTGTGACCTGAGGTATTAAAAGACGAAAAGAATAGAAAAGGGTCATATAACCTAGTTTAAGCCTTTGCCAGTATGTACCTTTCCTGCATCGCTATTTGTTTCCTTACATTTATTAATTTCAAAAGTAAAGCTTGCCTTACCAAGGAATTTCTGGAATCATTCAACTAATTTCTTTGTACATAGTTGTGCCAATTGTTCTGCTACTTCATAAGATAATTCGGCTTGGTGATTAAGGTCTCTAATTTTGATATTTTGTTGTCTTCCTGAAAATTGTTTTGTAATTAAAGGTTGAATACTTAATCTTGTTTTATATCCTACGAGAATTTTTGTGTTGGAATTGAAGCCACCCAATTGTTTTTGCTCTCAACTCAGAGAATACCACTTGATTTTCTACGAGACAAAAGATTCCAAGAGGCAGCAGACACTTATATTAGACCTCTCTTGACCAAGGTGATGTTATAGTCACCTTCTTTGAAATAATTATTATTTTTTAGGGCCATTGTTTTTGTTATCTAGGGCATCTATTCGTTAGTGAAATGTTCAGAAGGCAAAGAAGATGGTTTTCCCAACTAAAACATGCAATCCTGGTTTTCAGGGAGTCCCTTCATTGTTCTCTGATCTCAGCCCTCTGTATGATATTCCTGGAAAGGTGAGTTCTTTTATTGCTTTGATTTTTTTTTTTTTTTTTTTTGTGATGGACATATTTTCAGTGTTTCTTCTTGAGATATTTATATTACATGGTTACTCAAACAGGCTAGTTACCTCCCTGGAAGCTTTATCTAATTTCTGCATTCTGAATTAAATGTTTAATTTTTTAATCCAGGCTGATATTCTGGAGAAGATGATCCTTGGGCTAGAGAGTTCAATCAGTACCACTGGTAGATTTCCTGGGAGGTAATTCAGGAAATCTAATCTTTTAATAGAAGCAGCAATATTACCCTTAGTTTCTCTTCCTTTTCTTTTCTTTTCTTTTGCTTCTTGTCTGTATTTGGCAGTAAGATTCTTTGTTTCTTTTTTCTGTTTTTCTTTCTCCTAAATAATATTTCCAACTGTTTCCAAAAAGGTCAGTTTTTAAATCTTTTATTGCATGGTTTGCCAGATATTTTGGCATGTTTTATCTGGATGATTGACTTTTCATTCTGTAAATATGTAATCATATATGGCTTTTTCATTTTCTAAAAAAATGTAGCTTTTTATTTCTTTCAGTTTATCAACGTTAGTAACTCAATATGTGGTACATACTGAAATACCTAGGACAGTGTTAATGGCTTCTATAGTTTTGGGGGGAAATATGTAAAAGATTCCTCTATAATTGTTTTATTTAAAAAAATATAAAATATTTTTCTATAAATTTTTTATTTTTAAAAAACCCATTGAAAATCTCATTAAATAAACCTCTTTAAATGACAAAACTATTTCTTTTAACCCCTTCTTTTATGGAAACTACTAACACCAGTTGCTTAATAAGAGAAAACACCTAAAATGATTTTATTAAAATATTTAAAAACCCAATTATAAAATTTTAATATCTAATAAAACAAATATTTAAATACCCTTAATTAATAAATAAAAAGTTATCACTTGGTTTTCTGGTTCTGTGCTCCCCTGCTTTCTGGTTCTGATGAAGTTATTCATTTATTGTGTGATATGCTGTTATCTGAAAGCATGCATGCTGATCAGCTTATCATCTTGCTGATGGTTTAGCAAAATCTAGGGTATCTAGGTTTGTATTCTTGTTGGGGAATCTACTCTCCTCGGGCCTTAGCTCTTTTTTATTTTGCCCTTAATTAATAAAATTTTGCCATTTTTCAAAAAAGTAAATAAGGATAAGACTGTATTTAATTATACTTTTGATTTTACCTCTTTTCAAATGAAAGTTTTTATATTTAGATTTCACATAAGTTTATTATAATCTATAATAACCCATATTTTTAACAGTCTATTGATGTGGTGTCATTATTATCAAAGCTCTCTTAGTGGACTTCCTACATTAATATGTCTGACATTCTTGCCCTTCATTCAAGGCTTGGTTACAAATTTCGTGTTTTCCGGGACTATCCTCTAACTTTCTTCTACTAATGCATGTGGACCGTCTTATCCTGCAGTGAAACAAAAGAACCTCCTTCAACATTCATGTGGACTTTGTTTTTGTTGGCCCAGGTTTTGCTTGAAACCTTTCTGATTTTGTTTTGCCCATTTTTTGTTTTCTATGGACTATAACTGAGGGACTGTCCTGATGCAGCACTATGATAAAAGGGGTCAGTATGATCTCGCACTAGCGAAGATTGATGAAGCCATTGAACACACACCAACTGTGATTGATCTCTACTCTGCAAAGGTGTGAATGCTACTTTATCTGGTCATTGTTTTTCTCATTGAGTGGCATGTGAGCCATAATTATGTTTACTGGTGATATATGTCAATGTGTACATTTGTTTTTTGTTTTTTTGAGCAGATCGATGTTTTCTTGATTTAGTCTTACCGCTGGAAGAGACTTATTGTGATCAATATGGCATAATTATTTACTACATAGACTGGGTTTCTAATTTCTTATCATTTTCTTTGATGATGCATTGATTTGATTCACTTGTGTACAAGGTTCATTTATTTGTTATGGTCCCTTTTGTACGGTGTTGGCTGCATGAATTCTTTTCATCCATTATGATCAATCATATGTGAGATCCATTGTGTTTTTATTTTTTTATTTTTTTTATTTTTTTATGAATGGTGCATATATTGATAAAAAAAGGAGAAGAAAAATTACAAACCTGGGCCTGACTCCACAACAAAGTGTTGGAGAGAAATGCCTGCCTTGGCCTGGGTGTCTACTGGGGGAGTAGTAGAGCGGGAAATGTGATTCCATTTACATCTTCAATGGGAAAATAAATTACATATTTCATTGAACATATCCCAATGATGCCATGGGGGTTTGACGGAGTTTGCACACCAATTGATAACCACTTTTGAATCGCCTTCAATATAAAGAGGACAAGAGAGGTGGCTAGAGAAAAATTTCAGCCCATGCAACAATCCCGAGAGTTATATTGTGGTAGAATTGAAGTTGCCAAGGGGCCTGCATATGAGAAGAGGAGGTCATCAGTTGCATCGTGGATAATGCCACCGAACCCTGCTGGACCCGGGCAACCGAGAGCTCTCCAATCAAAGTTGAGCTTTATATGCCCGGGAGGAGGGAGGGGCCCACATAGCCATGGTTGGGGGGGGGGGGGGGGGGAGATACACCAGCGGTTGTCTTCCAGTTTCCCTTGAAGTTTCTGAATTCTTTTTTATTTAGGAGCCAAACAGATACTTGGTTGGTGATTTGCTTTCTCAGAACCTCAAAAGGAGAGGTTTTGAATTTGATGGAAGATCCATTGTTAGTGTGGCCTTTAGCAATTATTTTCAAAATAAGTACTATCCTCCTCCTTTTTGGCCTTAGTATACTCTGTTCATCATCAACATCGATGAAACCCTCGTCTGATAGGAGGCTTTTGTCTGATGTCCTAACAATCTAGAGTAATCTTTTTTTGTATTTTACATTATGCTACTTTATTTTTATTTTTATGAAAGGTGATTTTATTAAAAGAGAGAACAAAGAGAAACAACCTCAGGGGAGTTACTTTTACATTATACTACTTGTGTTATTTAATTTGTTGGCCTTAATTTTGTCACTTGTCCATCTCAACATTTGCATCTCCTTCATTCTCATCTTCTGCAATACTGCTTCGTAAGTGCCCAAATTCACATGAAACACTGAAAAAGCACAACTACTTTCAACATTGCCTCGCCTTTTGACATCACTTGGGCATACATCTGGTATGCATCACTTGGCTCACTAGATCTGGGTTTCTCCAACAACACCTTGTTGTTAGCCATTCTAACACATAGATTAGGACCATCTTCATTTTGAAGTTTAGCTATTTATTCTATGGTTGTTATTTTGTTTTGTTTTGTTTTTTTAATTTATATTTATTTTCATGTATTAAGAATAGCTGAATGAATCTATTTGTGGTATAACTTGGCCTCTAATATGAATTAAACTGATTGGACTCGCATGCTTTGGCTCATATAGTTGGTTTCTTTAGCTCCTGGAATCTGGAGCTGCCTTCCTTATTTCTGTTTTTCAGTTCAGAAGATTTTCGAAATCATCCATAAACATCATAACGTCTATTTCTATAAACCGTACCATGCTAAATTGATAAAAGCCAAGTTATTGTTGTGCTCTGAGGTTTCTCTAAGTTACATTGGAAGTAAACAGCTGTTTCTTATGGAACTTCAATATTGGAGAGCACTTTAATCCTCATGTTTGCATGAATATGCTTCTATTCTCAACTTGAATACGTGTGGGCTTAGGTTATTGTCTTTTTTACTATGTTCTGTTTTCTGGCATAGAGTTTCTGGACAGAAGGCCATTTTTTTTTTTTTTTTGAGAAAAAATCTATTTATTTTTAACATGATCATACTTTCCTGGGAATCTTAGATTTCTTTGATGTTTGTTCTCCAATGTCACAGGGCAGGATATTGAAACATGCGGGTGATTTGGTAGCTGCTGCAGCTACGGCTGATGAAGCTAGGTCCATGGATCTGGCTGATCGATTTATTAATAGTGAATGCGTCAAACGCATGCTTCAGGCTGATCAGGTATCAGAAATTGTTCATTTATTTCATAGATATTTATATACCAAAAAAGTTTTTTAGGACATTAATTTTTTAATGAAAAGTTGGCTTTTAAAGCTTAATTGCTCGTGGGGGCAAGCCCACAATACAAGGGGGAAGGAGCTCCCCACGAGAACATTTAGTAATTTATTGTTATTATTATAACATCTAATCTTTTATTGTTATTATTTATTTTTATTTAAGGGCTTCCAATTAACAATGGATGTACTCGAACTATTGATTTAGCTATTGAAGCATCTTTATTAGCCTTCCTTGTCTGTAGCTTAAGTAGTATTACCAAAGAGAACTGCAGAACTTCTTATGAGCAAAATTGTCGAACACCTTGATTATGTTGTTTTTGGTTTAATTTCATTTCTTTGCCAGTAGGACATTGCACATTCATTGAGTAGCTCTAAGACTTGGTACTTATTAAGAACTCATTTCTGATAAATTGGCTGTCAAGGATTTTAAGCATCAAAGTTTTCGTGTGTTCACACTCTATCTTGCTCTTTTTTGTTTTTTTTTTTTTTTTGATAAAACTCTATCTTGCTCTTCTTCTCTGTACTCTTTTTTAAATGTTCAGGTACACTTTGGGTGATTGTTCTAACTGCTCTACATTGTGTTACATCTTCTTATTTGATGCTCTCTTACTAGTTCTGCTTGATGTTCTAAAGACTTTTTGTGGGCAAAAAGCTTCACCTTGTGTTTTTTTTTTCCTTGTGAAAATTTTGAGAATTAGGAAAAGATGCCCCAGAGTGGAACCTTACTGCCACTGCACAGGTACCAAACAAGAAAAAGGAGAAAAAAACATAAACAAGAAAGACTGAAACTACAATCTAGGGAGCCTTTGGCTCAATGGTCACATTGGAATGGAGGGCGATTGAGGGGGGTTGTGTGAGGTCATGGGTTCTTGTCTTACTGGGCTCTAATGTTTAATGTTCGAATGTAATCAGCATTAAAAATAAATAAATAAATCTAGGGGATACAAGAGGAATGAAGTTTCTGCAACAAAGTATTTGGTTGGAATCTTTCATGAGCCCTTCTTGTGGGATCTATGAGACCAAGTTATGGACTGAAGCTCTGAGATGTTCAAGATCTCATTAAAATACTAAAGAAGGCACTATGGTGGAGAATATTTGGGAGGGGCAAGCCCACTAAGGTTGACCCAGTTACCGAGACCTCAGAGTTACCCTGACACTAGGGACATTGATGTCTTGAAACTGTCACAAGAAGAATATGTGAAGAAGGTGTTGAGCAAATTCAATATGAATGTTGCAAAACTAGTGAGTACTCCTTTGGCTAGTCACTTTAGGCTATCTAAGGAGCTGTCACCTTCTACAGAGCAAAAGCGAGCCTACATGGCCAATGTGCCTTATACTTCTGTTATTGGCAGTCTCATGTATGCCATGGTGTACACTAGAGTAGACATAGCTCATGCAGTGGGAGTTGAAAGCAAATATATGAGTAATCCGGGTAAGCAACATTGGGAAGCAGTGAAGTGGATTCTCAGGTATTTGAGAGGCATTGCAGACTCAGCCTTGTGTTTCAGAAAGTCAGACATGAGATTACAGGGTTATGTAGATGCTGACATGGTTGGAGACATTGATGGCAGGAAGAGTACCACTGGATATGTATACGCATTGGTTTGTACAACAGTTAACTGGATCTCTAAGTTGCAGAAGATAGTTGCTCTTTCCACCATTGAGGCAAAATATATCGTCGTGACCGAAGCCGACTTGTATTGTGACAGTCAGAGTACTATTCATTTAGCAAAGAATCTTGTTTATCATGCTAGAACAAAGCACATACAAGTGTGTTATCACTTCATTAGATTGGCCCTGGAGGATGGAGTCTTAGCACTTGAGAAGATTCAAGGAAGTCAGAATCCGTCTGATATGTTGACAGACTGTTACGATTGAGAAACTGAAGTTGTGTGCAACTTCAGTTGGGTTTCTCTTTGAGGATTGAGTAGTTGTTGCTGTTGCAAAGGAGATATTGATGATGGATCAGTCTCCTACTGGGAGATTGTTAAGTTGTGGAGCCTAATTAACGCCCTACGCTGAGTCGGCACGCGGATCGACCTTCGCGATAAAGTCGCCATGGGGGTTGTGTGGGTAGAGCGCCCCCTCCAAGTCCATGATATATTAACTACAATTTTAATATACTTCATCCTATCTTGTTGCACTAGGTTGTTAGCAATATTTTTTTTGAAATGATGTGTATAAACTATTAAAAGAAGAGTCAAGTACAAAACAAACCTAGGAAAGAGGGCCTTCATCCTCAACAAGGTGTTGGAGTGAAATGCCTGCCTTAGCCTGAATGTATGCCAAATGATTGACAGAACGAGGAATGTGCTTCCAAGTACAATTCAAAAGGAAAATTAAATTACAAATTTTTGAGTACATGTCCCAATGAGATTGTTGTTGGCAATATTAATAGCGGTTTACTATCACATTGCAGTTTCAAAGGAATACCCAAGACCCTTAATTAGACATTTACCCACGGCATATCAGCAACTCTATCTGCCAAAGCACGATATTCCACCTCTACACAACCTTGCTTTTACTTATTATTATTATTATTTTTTATGAATGCTAAAAATTATTTCTTACTTCTCTAGCAACAAAAACTACTAATAGACCACTTGTCATTTGAATTACTCGCCCAATCTGCATGGCAAGACTTCAACCAAAGTAGTACTACATTTAAAAAAAAAAAAAAAAAACAGAGATAGTAGTACTCTTGGAGGAATGTAAACCAAAAGCAAGATTACCTTTAAGATAGTATAGAATCTACTCAACAACAAGCATCAGAGGAACTTTAGGGCCATCCATAAACTGGCGAACTGTATTTACAACATGAGCAATGTCCGGTCGAGTCAAAGACAAGTATAAGAGTTGTTCAATCAATCTCTAAAATCTGTTCTTATCTTACAATGGCTCCCCATTAGTAAGACACTACTGGTGTCATATTATCAAAGGTGTAGTAGCAGGTTTACATGTAGCGTTCCAGTTTCCTTTAGAAAGTCTAATACATAATGTCTTTGACAAATGAAATTTTTGGATTCCCTTCTACACACTTTAATACCAAGAAAACACTTTTAAGTGATCCAAGTCCTTAATTTCAAATTCCTTGGCCAGACTTCTTTTCAACAATTGCCTGCTCACTTGTCCCTATAATGATAATATTATCCAGATATACAAGTAAAATAGTAATATGTTGTCCCTGCAATGAATAAAGAATGTAAAACCCACATTACTCTGATGTTGTTGAACCTAAACTATTTCAATCGCTCACACGAGGAAATTGTTTCAAATCCTACAAAGCTTTTCTTAAGTCTACAAACTCTGTGCCCATCAACAATCAATCTTGGTGAAGGAACCGTATACACTTCTTTCTCAAAATCATCATTAAGGAAGACATTCTTTACATCTAACTAATTGAACTCCAATCAAAACTCATAGCTAGTGACAATAAAACTCGAATTGTATTCAACTTTGTCACTAGAGGTCCATAATATTCCCCATAAATCTGAGTGAAACCCTTGGCAACTAACCAAGCTTTATACCTCTCAATTTCTCCATTTGATCTATATTTAATAGTGTACACCCACTTAAAACCTATTAGTTTCTTACTTTGTGGCAGTTTTGTCAACTCCCAAGTCCCAATCTTCTCTAGGGTTGCTATCTCTTCCTCCATGCTTTCCTTATTGAGGAATAGTCACTACCTCTGAGAAATCCTTGGGAATAACAAAAGAGGATAAATTTGTGATGAAAACCTTATGAGATGATGCAAGTGTATCATAACTAAGGAAATGAGAAATAAGATGTTGTGTTGAAGAACAAATGCCCTGCTTCCATGCAACAGGAAGATCCAATTTATTAAAAACCAAATCCAGTGATAAAAGTTTGACAACTACTAGGTTCATAACAAATATACCTCTTCTGTAAAGAAGAATGTCTTAGAAATACACACTTAATCAATTTAGGATCAAGTTTATTTCTGTTACGAATATGTAGAAAACAATGACTTCCTAAAACTTGAAGTGGTAATGAGAACATAGCTTCCCCAGGCTTAAGGAGTTGGAAAGGAGTCTTAAGATCAACTACCCAAGAGGTTGTCCTATTGACCAGTTAAGCAATGGTAAGCAAGGTATGCCCCCCACATGTACTTTGGAAGACACTGTGAAGATCTCCCAGCTTTTAGAAGATGTCTATTTTTCCTTTCAGTATCTCCCAAATCAAGAGGCAGTAACAGAAGAAGTAGAAGAATCATTACCTGACTGAGCTAAAATAGTGGAGGGAGATAGCCACTGTTCATCAAGTCTGGAGTACAACTGGTGAATAAGCACAGCTGTATCATCCGGGCCAAAAGGCGAAGAAGCAAAACTGCCTGTAGGAAAATAAGCCGACACCTCCATGGCGTCATCTTGAGCGCCCCTTCTCTTTTCTTTTATGTTCTTGTTCTTAGCTTAGACCTCCTTCAAATTACAAAACTTCACCCAACTGTAATTTTCTCCATGCCCATTGGCACCAGTAATGTGCACAAGGTTTAAGTGGTTTTCTCTGACTTTGAAGGGTCTTGTCCCAGCACTTGACTTTGAATAAACTCAAACTCAGGATTCAAGCCGGCAAGAAACCTTTAAACCCTCTAACCCATGATGTAACTGTCGGTCTTCGATACATTTGCACTCTTTCAAAGTATACTGATCATGTTCAGTCCTCCAGCCTTGCATGTTAGCATGATAAGCAGTCACAGTAATTTCTCCTTGTTTTAGCGTGTTTAACTCAGAGGTGATCTTATAGGTCCTAACATGGTATTATCTTTCAGAGTAGGTGATACGATGCAACTCCCACATCTCTTTAGGTGTAGGACAAAACACGATAGTTTTCCTAATAGCCGGACTAAGAAAATTCAGAATCCAACCTATTACTTGACTATTCTCTTTATCCTTGCTTATCAAAATCTGGATCAGAGGAATCTGGTACTTCATTTTTGGTGATATATTTCTTTTTTCTTTTTCCAGAAATACAAATACAGGCAGAAGTTGCCCATTGCAAATAGTTGGGCCTATCCAACTTAACAGAAGTAACCCGAGTATCACTTTTTACAACCACCTCCAAATTAGTGTTAGCCCCTAGCAGTGTATTACTAGTTGCTTCACTAATAGAGGCATGCCGAAATAACTCCAGATAAAAGGAATTGGCAACTAATCATTTGACAATAAGTAATCCAAAGATAACAAGCCAATTAAAGTAGAATTAATCAGTCTGCCTTCCATTAATACAAAAAAAATTGTAGAGTGAACCAAAAACTAACTTTAACCCAAGACTTCGGTCATTCAATCCAACCCACACTTAGTGTGGTCTTTTGTGGTTTATGATTGCTGCTCTTTCTTCCTTGGATGGGTGCACATAGGTTATCAAGCGGCTGACCTAAGTCTTTTCCTTCAATCCATTAAAGAGAGAGGGCGCTCTGTTTTACATAAAATACAAGACCGGAATGACTAGTCTCTTCTCAGTCCATTACAGGAGATAAATGTCCTTCAAAAGAATGAAGAAAGAAGGAAAAAAAGAAAACATAGCTTGGGAGAACAACCTTTTTTTTTTCTTCTTTACTGCTCTGATACCATGTTAAAATTCCTCAAGTAATTTAAAATCTGGTAAAGTATATGAGAAAGGTAGGAGAAGAAGTGAATGATAGAACCAGGGATGAAGAGAGAAATGCAATGCCGTTATCTCTTTCTTTATTTATTTATCTTCAACAGGGAGAAACAAAATTACTGGAGAGAAAATAGGAGAGGTGCATCCTCTTCATAATTTCAAAAATAACCCAAAAACCCTAATGTTACAACAGTATTCTTTCATTCTTTGGGCCTTCGGGTATTATGCTTCCATCGAAGCTGAGATCAGATTTGTCCTTCTAGGGTTTGATCTTCGTTCATCTTCTGTGGGGCTCTCTTGTTGTGATAGGGGATTTTAAAGTCATTACTGGTTTGTGGGCTCGAGGGATTGATCCTTGGCTCTTTTGACACTGTTTTGAAGAAGTTGAAGAGTTAGCTGGACTCAATTCCATCTGTTGGCAAGACATACCTTTTGCAGCCAAGAGTATTGTTGGTACTGACAATAGAAAAGGAGCATCAACTTCTTCTTAATGGTCCTTTCATTTCTAATATGACTTTTTAGTTCTGTTATTTCTTCCTAATTTTAATTTAAATTTTTTTGTAGCTGCTTTTGCCCATTGAAGGTGGCGCCTCCTTGTAACATTCTTTCTTTTAGTAAAAGTGATCCTTTTCCAATGAAAGATACAGTAGATTGCTTTACTTATCACTTTACAATATCCTTTCTTCTATGTGTTTTTTGAAGTTTCTAATTTTTTTTTATGGCAAACGACTTAGAGATATATGTGGATGTATTTACTATCCGTTTTGTTTTGTTTTTCTGGTAGGAAATTTGATTGCATGCTAGGAAATACTGTTTACACATAATTTAGTTGCTGTCCATGCTGAAGTACTTTCTAGTCATACTCACCTCAACAATCATTAAATGGAATTGGATCCATTTGACTAATTTATCATTTTTATGTTTATCCATGGCTAGTTGATTTTTTGTTGATGTTAAATGTTGTAAATTGTTTTTAAATTTTTTATCTCATTCTCTCTCTCATTGGATATATTACAAGTTTCATCTGATTAGATTTGGATGTAGATCCAGATATGACTTCTTTGCTGATCCATATTGCACATAAAACAAAAGATCCCAATTCTTCTCTGGTTAGATGGGTTTCAGTTTGTAATAGAATCTATTTCTCTCTCTTTTATCAGTTGTGTTTTTCCAATCAGCTTTATATATATACTTCCTGGGGTGGAGTTGGCTCATCCCAGTTTCTTGTATTCTCGTAATAAAATCAATCTGCTATTAAAAATGATGTCATTTCATGTGCCTTTTCTTTTCTCGTGTCTTCAGAATTAGATGAGTTACACTACCCAATCTTGTGCATATTTTCTTCTCTTTGTGCTAACTTTCTTGATGTAGGTGAGATTGGCGGAAAAGACAGCTGTTTTGTTTACGAAGGATGGAGACCAGCATAATAATCTGCATGACATGCAATGCATGTGGTGAGTCCTTTTGCCTTTCTCAGAATTTTTCTAATCATAATTATATTCTTTCATCCTTAAGGTTGTTGATTTTTTCATCACTTGCAGGTATGAACTTGCTTCTGGAGAAAGTTACTTCCGACAAGGTGATCTTGGTCGAGCTTTGAAAAAGTTCTTGGCTGTTGAGAAGCATTATGCTGACATGACAGAGGATCAGTTTGACTTTCATTCTTATTGTTTACGGAAAATGACTTTGCGTGCATATGTGGAGATGCTGAAGTTTCAGGATCGATTACACTCACATTCATATTTTCACAAAGCAGCAGCAGGGGCTATCAGGTACAATTTTTGTTGGTTTTATACGTTGGTTAAACGATTGTGAAAATTTTCTAGGAGAAAAGCAGAGGAGTTCATCTGGTTTGTTTTGAGAGAGGATTTTGTCTTATATTCAAGCAATATATGGCTGTTTCAAATGCAGATGTTATATAAAGTTATTTGATTCTCCTTCAAAATCTTCAACCACAGAAGATGATGAAATGTCAAAACTACTTCCTTCTCAAAAGAAAAAGCTCAGACAAAAGCAGAGGAAAGCCGACGCACGTGCTAAGAAAGTATGGTTTCAAAACTTTTGTGCCCTTTGTCTGTTAATTGTTTGAAATGGATTTTGATAGGCCATTCTGAAATTCTTTTAGGAGGCTGAAGAAAAAAACGAAGAAGAATCAAATGTTGCTGCTATATCTAAAAGTGGCAAGAAACAACACGCAAAACCAGTTGATTTGGATCCTAATGGTGAAAAGTTGTTGCAGGTATGTTTATTTGTTCTTGCATTTATCTGCTTCTGTTGAGGAAGTTCCTCTTCAACTGTTGTGTACTTGCATTGACACAGGTAGAAGATCCATTAGCTGAAGCTACGAAGTACTTGAAGCTACTTCAAAAGAGCTCTGCAAACTCATTAGAAACACATTTACTCTCTTTTGAATTAAATATGAGAAAGCATAAAATTTTACTTGCCTTTCAGGTAATCATTTTTTCTTGCTTGGGTGTCTGTAGTAGGTTTTCTACCTTTGTGTTTTTATTTTCATACTGGACCTTATATTATACAAATCATTTTTGTGGCATTCTTCATTAATCGATTCCAATCTAATCTCATTTATGTTAAATATTATGAAAATGCTTTAACATTACCATTTTTTTAGCAAAAAATCTTGGGACATGAGTACATTTTTTTAGCTTTCTGAGGTGGTTATAAAATAAAAGCTTTTAATGTCTATATGATGCTGATGTACCATCATACCCTTGTTATTCAATATCTTCTATTTGCTATTGCAGGCTGTGAAACAGCTCCTTAAACTTGATCCAGAGAACCCTGATTCTCATAGTTGCTTCGTATGTATCTCGTGAAACGACCACTTTCAAATGTTTAAAGTTATTGTGTTTGCTTTACCTTTACACATTCTTTTTGGAATCTACCTTATTTATTTATTTATTTTGTGTGTGTGTGTGTACCTCTGTCTCCTCTGCCTCAGCTCTCTTTGAAAAACAAAATGAAATTCGATAAAGAACAAAAAATGCTTCAAAGGAGAGAATAATGAATTATATAGCTTCAATTTTTTATGTACATAGAATCGTGAGTGATTATTTCTTCTCTTCAAAAAAGTTACGGAGGATGCTGTTATTTGTGTCACGAAGAATGCTAGAATGGGCTTTTTAACCTACCTTTGCTTATTTTGTCTGCAAAATTCTGTTTTGCTTACCAACTAATGCTTTTGAGCTTTCATTCAGTTTAATCCTTTTTTTTTTCGGGGGGGGGGGGGTTGTGACCAAAAAAGAAAAAAAGTCAAATCGAATGGGAGTATGAGACCTATTTAGAATTCATACATTTTGGCATCACCAGGAATCAGCATTTTTACTTCTGTTTTACAAATCAAGATAATTAGGAGTAAGAGATTCAAGTGTAGGTTTTGTTATTGGCCATTTCCTTTTTTTTATTTTCATTTCTTTTCATGGGAAGGAATATTGATTATTGAAAGCTCTTCTCAGTTTGTAAAGAAACATTTATTGTCCTTTGTGAACCTTGTGTCAATAGTTAATCTGTGGTACCTATTACAGATAAAATTCTTTCATAAAGCAAGCAGTTTTTCTGCTCCTGTAACTGATGCAGAGAAACTCGTTTGGAGTGTCATTGAAGCAGAACGACCTACTCTGTGGTATATTGTAGGAATAAGAACTATTTACACGAAGTATGTTTGGTGATCCAACAAATTTGCAAAAAATTATATTGCTATTCTTATCTTTGCAGTCAGTTGAAAGAGAAGACGCTAATTGAAGTGAACAAATCTTTCCTTGAGAAACATAAAGGTTTGTCTTCTCTATTGTTTTTTTGTGATTTTTTTGTTGTCACGAACTTAGTGGTGCTGACTAAAAATGTGTTTTTTGAAGATTCCTTGATGCATAGAGCTGCAGCTGCAGAAATGTTATACATGCTTGAACCTGAGAAGAAGCTTGAGGCAGTTAAGCTAATTGAAGAATCAACTGACAACCAAGTTTCAGCGTAATTACTACAAACTTTGTTGTTATATCCATTTTGCAGTCTTATATGTTGTGGCTAAAGAAATCCATGACTATGATACCATGTTTGATCCAGAAATGGTGCCGTGGGACCTGTCAAGGAGTGGAAACTCAAAGACTGTATTGCCATTCACAAACTGTTGGAAACAGTGATAGCTGATCCTAATGCTGCTTCTAGTAAGTGTTCCTCCCCTATTGGAAGAATTAGCTTTTTTTTTTTTATCTCAATTGCTGATTAAAACATGTTTACCTCTCCTCCTGTTATAATCTTATATGAGGCGTTCATGATATAAGTTGTCTTTAAAAACCTAAAGATCCATGAAAACATCTTTTGCTGATGCATCAATCAGCGTGTGGAAACATGCGGATGGTTTGGACAAACTATTCGAGTTCCAAATTCCAATGTTCTGATGCAAAGGACCAGTTCTAGAAGCCAAATTTTAAGTCATCCAAAATTGTTTTAGTAATGGGAATGCCGACACTGGAGTTCTATCAATTTTCATCGCTGAACAGTTTCATGGATATTTTCTTATTGCAGCTGTTTGTACTTGTGTTACAGGATGGAAGACTCTGTGTGCTGAATATTTCCCAGTTTCAACATACTTTGAAGGGCCACGCAGCTCAGTTGTATCACGTTCTTCTGATCTTGAAATGTATGATGCTGCAGAGAACGGTGGTGGGAACCATCAAGAAGCTAAAGACAACGCTGCTTCTTACTCTTTAAATGGAAATATTAAAGTTTTAAAAGATCTCAAGATCTAACACCCCAGCCTGCTGTCTTTTTCTTACCCCTTAGTGTACCAAGTTGATGAGCTGAAGGATAAGGAACACGCAGTGAATTGTAAGTGCGGGTGCTATACACGGCTCTGCAAAGCCTAAAAAGAAGAATTCAAAAGGATGAGCAAGATCAAGGAAAGAAATGCACACCATATGGGATTAACTGGTGCTCCGATGCTCGTTTTACTCAGCTTGGATCAGATTCTGTACCAATTGTGTATATTTAAATTAGGGGAAGAATATTGAAGCCTGTTTGGCCCCCCTTCGTGGTCAGGGTGCCACCATTCAACCAATTTATTGCGTCTGCAGCGGGCAACAGGTCTATCTATACCTTGTTCTGTTTGTAATTCGGCTGTAACTTTCTGAGCCATATTCATTTTGTCGCCTCTGTACACTACAGAACATAAAAATTTTTGGCAGTTTTTTTGGGTTTGTACCTTCGCTGCGATTACCAGCATCCAACTGTAAGTGAAGAGATCACTTTCCCCTTTCTGGTCAGTTTTAACTTTGTTCATTGTAGCTGGTTGTCTAATGAAGGGATGACATGTAAATAGGTGTTAGCCCGCCCCCCTGTAGCTCACATCGGTTGTGAAGCATTATAACGTCATTGAACAGCGCGTTAATGGACCCAAGATTCGTCTTGTGCAAAGCGTATTCGGGTGGATTGCTTGATCGAGTTGGATTTCCCAATAAGACTGTTTATTAGTTGATGGCTTTAATATGGAGGTGGGAATGCATGGGTGAGTTGATTATTATAGTGTACATGGCCTGTGCAGAGGATCAAGTAATGGTTAATTTACAAATATAACTCTCTTATATGCCATATTAATAGGCCACATCTTGGATATAAGAATACCGTTGCCTTGCATGGTATTTTAACCTATCAAGCTTGAAGAAAAGCAAGGTTGTTGCGATTTCATTAATTGAGTGGATTAGAGTCCCTTCTCCGTTTTTAGAAGGATTAGATTACATATACACTCTACAATAGATTAACTGAAATCACATTAATTGACTTGCCTATCCTAGCCTTAACACACAAACACATAATGAAAAGAGGGCTCGGTTACAGATTTTCCCCCAGAACCTTTCAAGTCTCTTAATACTCCCTTTAAAGGTGGGGCATAGACATCATAGAACTACAACGTCTTGCATAATATAAGAAATTCCCTTTTGAAAGTACTTTTGGGAATATATAACTGCGATTTCATTAATTGAGTTGATTAGAGTCCCTTCGATAGATTAACTGAAATCACATTAATTGACTTGCCTATTCTACCTTTAACTTACAAGAGAGCTCAGTTACAGATTTTCCCCCAGAACCTTTCAGTCTCTGAATACTCCCTTTAAAGGTTGGGCATAAACATCATAAAACTACAACGTCTTACATAATATAAGAAATTTCTTTTTGAAAGTACCTTTGTGAATATGTCAAGAAGTTGATTAGATGACTTCACACGAGGAATAAATAAGATTCCATTGGTCACAATTTCTCTTATAAAATAAAAATCCACCTCCATATGCTTGGTTTGCTCATGTTGTTAGAAAATACAACTTATGTAGTCGCAATGATGTAAATAATCCTTTATTTTTGTCCATTTTCCTCCCTTCTTAGGTGATATATCAATTATTATAAATATAAGTGAGGGAGAGGATTACGTATGTGACTAAAACCCTAATCCTTCTTTCTCCCTTATCAAACACTCTAGTCATCCACCTCTTTCTCACACTCTTTCTCTCTTCTTCTTTATCTCTTCTTTCTTCCCTTCGGCCTATCATCTACCTTTGACTGATTATTTCATGTTGTTCATCATAGAATCCTAAATCCAGCATGGCATCAAAGTAATAGATTTAGAATCCTGAAGATAATATGATATTTAATGCATGTGGTTTATCAAACTTCACGTGGATCTCTTGTTGGTGAAGCAAGAACTCGGTCTTGCACAAAGATAAGTTTTTTCGCTTCTCTCATTGATGAGATATTTTATCATTTTTCAGTCTTGAAATTGATTGATACATGAGATTCTCGTCCAAATTGAATTGGAAATTGAGTGTTTTATATGATTTATGCTCTAGCATGAAACTCTAGTGTTTGGTTTGGCTTTGATCATGCAAGGTTGACAGACAATTTTTTGAGTACTCGGTCTAAGCATAAGAGTTCAATTTATCTCCTTGGAAAATACGATTAAGATTCGTTCAGTTTTTTTTTTTTTTTTTGTGGATTATCATGATCAAAACATGATTGGATTCATTGAAGACTACTTAAGTTGATGGTTGTATGACTTGCTCTCAAAAGAGAAGGTTGTTTTCTAGGTTATCGAGAAGGATTTTTTTTTTTTTTTTGAAAGAGTTGCTGGTTTTTGCAACGAATTTTTGACCTTCCATTGGCCGTGTTACTCTCTTCGGAACCTTACCTAAAAAATTGAAGAAAAAAGGTAAGATTAAGCTGTGATTAAATCATAAAGTTGGAACATGTTTATGGAAGGAAAATTTCCTTCTTCAAGAGATTTCTTAGAGGAATTTTTTAAAAGAAAGAAAGTGTTGAATTTTAAAATTTTGAAGGCTTCCTTTATTAGAATATTCCTTGAAATTTCTTTCCTAATTGATTTAAGGAAAGAAGGAAGCAAAGAATGTGATCTTTATTTTCTAGGTGGCGCAAGTAACAAAGAAGGTAGGTTTCCTTCTTTAGAAGGAACCTGAGTTGTCCAAGATCTTTTTTTGAAAGCTTTCCTAGTTGCTATGATTAATACATTGATGATTATTTACTTGATTTAAAGCATGACAAGCCAGAATATTTACTACATCCAAATTGCATTCTTGGTATCATATTACCATGGTTCAATTTTAGGACATTTGAGATTTGATATGTTTTCAAGATCGACTCAGATTTGAGAAAGGTTATAAGCCAGCACTTGAAATATTTGGTTAATTTATATTCATATTAGGTTGATATATGATTGATGATAAATGCCTATTATGCTCTGATTGGTCTATTCTCTTTTGGTTTGCTTATGTTTAGTTGTCTCATTGGTTTGAAAATTGAGCCAGTTTGACATCCTACATATAAGTGAGTTGCTTGAGCATTAAGTGATGTCTGATGATTACATAGGAAGTAAAAGTGATCTTCTTAAAATTACCACCATACCCTTGAGAGAGTTGTCTAACTATCTGCACTGATCACAATCGGTTAGAAGGTTTCTCATCACTCGAAACCTCTTAGGACATCTAACCAAACCATCTCCACCAGTTGATAAAGAAGATAGTTATTATGTTAAATGGTTCAATAATGACTCTTTGGTCTTTGGTAAATTATTAGCATGGAGGAGCATGTAGCCAACAATGTTGTTTACCTTGAGACTACAAAGCAGATTTGGGACATTTGTGCCAAGTTATACTCAAGTATAGAGAACTTACAAAAGTTATATGATATTTTTTAAAATATTTTTAATACAAAACAAGGGGAAAATCTATATGAGTACTTGGCTTAGTTTTGAGGGCTGATTCGGGATTGGAAAATTGCTCAACCCTACAGTAACATCTTGCTTTAAGAAAAGCAACAGGAGGCCTTAGTAGTTGCTATTTGTTTGGCCAATATCCAGCCATATCTAGAGGTGGCCAAATCTCAACTTCTTTGCTCCTCCGCACTTACATTCTTTTATGACATAAGTGCCACACTACTTAGGATACCAAAACCCTCTTCCACCTCTCAAAATGAGGTATCCTCTACTATGTACTCAGGTAATAGGGGTACAAATTCTACCCATAGAGGACACGGTAGAATTTACAGAGAAGGCAGTGGAAAAGGTGAAAGAACTGGTTTTGGTCCTTTGAGGACTGATAATCAGGTAGGCACTCACTATGGTGGATTGAATCATCTAGTGGACACTTGTTTGAAGCTTCATGGCAAGCCAAACTGGTTTATTGCCAATCAGGCCTCAAATAATAGCAATGAGAAAAATGATGAAAAACTCGAGTTACAGAAAGGCAAGAAGACAGTCTCAGATTATGATTATGAATTATTACAAACAATGAAGACGTTGATGGTATCTACTCCTAAAACATCTACTACTGAAGTTGCCACCACTGCATCTAGTATGATCTTTGCCACTTCTTCCTCTTCATCTTGGCTCATTGACTCAGAGGCCTTCAAGCATCTTATAAGTAATAAGAGTTTGTTACATTACAGGCCTCCATGTTTACTAGATAAGTTTGTTACCATACCAGATGGATCTCAAACCAAAGTTCTTGGGAGGGATCCTCCTCCACTACACCCACACTTCCAATTATTAATGTATTTTTTTCCCCTAGTTCCCATTAAATTTTTTGTTTGTTAGTCAATTAACAAAAAATTTTAATTGCTCTATCACCTTCTCACATTCTTCTTGGATTTTCCAGGATTTAACAATTAAGCAGGTGATTGGTAGAAGCCATGAATAGGAGGTCTTCTATTACTTGGACTTGCCTCTAGTGATTGAAGTTTCCACTTCTTAGGCAGAGGCAAAATTATGGCATGCTGGACATCCGTCAGTAGCATTACTTCAGCACTTGTTTCCCTTTTTGAAAACCTTGTCCTCTCTAAATTGTGAAGTATGTCAGTTGAGAAAATACCAGAGGACTACATATTCTCCTCGAGCTGAACTTAAAGGTGTTGTTCCCTTTTCATTGATTCACTCGAATGTATGGGGACCCTTGAGTGTCTCAAATATCTCTCAAGTTAAGTATTTTGTTACATTTGTTGATGACTTTACTCGAGTTAAATGATTTTTTTGTTCAAAGATAGGTCTGAAATGCTTTCTATTTTTAAATCATTCCCTGCTATGGTGTCCACTCAATTTGGTAAAAAGATAAAAGACTTTCGTTCTAATAACGCCAGAGAATACTATCGGGAGAATTTTAATCCTTTTGTAAAGATAATGGCATTATCCATTAGACATCTTATGCCTACAACCCTCAACAGAATGGTGTAGCCGAAAGAAAAAATCGATATCTCCTTGAGGTGGCCCAGGCCCTACTCTACTCTACGAATGCGCCCTATTTTTACTAGCCTCATGCAATTCTTATATATTTCTTTATTAATAGGCTACCATCTTTAGTACTTAGTCATAAACTCCCATATTCATTGTTATTTCTAGATGAGGACCCTTGGTCCCTTCCATTGAAGGTATTTGGTTGCACATGTTTCGTTCATAGCACATCCTCACAAAAAGTAAGCTGGGCCCCAAGGCTCTTCAGTGTATCTTTTATCCAAAAAGGATATGTTTTCTATAATCTATATTTTAAAAAATTAATTGTCTCCAGGATGTAACATTTTTTGAGGACACATCCTTTTATTCTTCAAAGGATGCTCCTCCGGGTCTTTCATCTATTGAGGCAGCTCCGAAGTTTGTTGTTCCACTTGATGCGGATCTCTCTATTCAACCCCCTCAATCATCAGCCTACACCATACCTGTGGAGTTTACATATCCCTTTGAGGTAAGTCCATCTTCCCTCATTGTATTTAGTCCACAGTTTGATACTAGGCCTAAGCTCTTAGGAATGACCCTAGTACTTGTACTAGGCCCTCTACTTCTCATCCTATATCAAATTCTGTTTTTCACCATTGTATGTCTTCTTCTAGCTATCAATTTCTTACATCTATTTCTTCCATTTTTTTCAAACAATTATATAAAGAGGCTCTGAGGCATCCAAGATGAAAGGCGATAATGGAAAAAGAAATGAATGCATATGAGAATCAGACTTGGGCCTTAATTCCACTTCCTCTTGGGAAGAAACTTGTGGGTTGTAACTGGGTTTTTACTATTAAGCACAATCCAGATGGTTCTATAGCTCATCTCAAGGTACATTTTTTAAGTTGTGGAGCCTAATCAATGCGTTAAGTTGAGTCAATACGTGGATCAACCTTCGAAGTAAGGTCGCCGTGGGGGTTGGAAGGGGGGTAGAGAGCCCCCCTCCCTGGGGTTCAGGGGCTCGGCCCCCGAAAGGTCCACAATATATTGACTGTTATTTCATTAAGTGAAGTTTGGGGATTTCACTCTTGTATTGCGTTTGCCCTAATTTTTCCTTTATATTTGGGGGCGTCACTATTAGGGTTTGATCATGACGGAGAATGATCTTGAGTTGCGGCCCGAGTTAGATTAAAGAAAAACACATGTGAGTGTGTGTGATTTCTCTTGTAAACTATTACATCTCCATAGTGGATCATTGCAGCGGTGGAAGACAGGACTTAGTATCACCTTGAGGCGAACCTGTATAAATCTTGTTTGTTCTCGTGCTTGTTTTTTCCTTCTTTTGTATTTATTATTATTGCTCTCGTTAGTTTGGAATTAGGGTGTCTAATTCCTTACAATGTCTAGTTGCAAAGGGGTCAATGCTATGGATTAGATTATAAGAAAACCTTTTCCCCACTGGCCAAGTTACACTTCGTAAGAATCTTATTATAACTTGTTGTTAATTCCTCTTGACTGGTATATCCATTAGATGTGAAGAATGCATTTTTGAATGGTGATATTAGGGAAGAAATATATATGTATCAACTACCTGGCTTTGTGGTTGAGGGGGAGTCAGTATGTAGATTGCAAAAATATTTATATGGCCTATAACAGTCTCCTCAAGCTTGGTTTGACAAATTTAGCCAAGCAATGTTGCGATTTGGATTCAATCGATACTCAATACATCATTTCATCTTTATCAAGAATACCATAAGGGTAGTGTATTATTGATGATTTATGATGATGATATTGTCTTGACTGGAAGTGATACAGATAGTATAAAAAAAATCAAAGAAAAGATATGCAAAGAATTCAAAATGAAAGATCTTGGACTTCTGAAATAAATGTTGACCAACGGATACTCGTATGAATGCTAACACAAAGCTATGTGCAAACTCTTGTGAAGATGTTGATAGGTAAATATCAGAGACTTGTCGAGAAACTTATTTATCTCACAATGACCAAACCAGATATATCATATGCAATAAGTGTGGTTAGTCAGTTTATGCACAAACGATAACTTACCCATTTGCAAGCTCAGGAGAGGGTACTTACCTAGGCGAAAGGACTTATCTATTATTGGATTTAGGATCCCTTTTCCAAAATTGAGCAAGAGAAAGAAGAAAAAAAAAAAGAGAAAAGGGAAGAAGAGCTCTCGGGTAGAGAGAAGAAAAAATAAAAGAGCAAAGAGAAGTTGCGCCAAGCAAAGGGAGAGAGAGATAGAGAGTAACTCGAGAATGAGATATGTAACTTAATTAATTCTGAATTAAAAATCCTCTATTTATAGTGGAGGAGGAGGTAGAGTCCTTATACAATTAGTCTTTCAATCCTAATTACATTCCAACTCTAACTCTCTAAGATAAGTCTATTTAAACCAAACTACTAGAAGCATAATATGAGTATAACTAGAACTCCTTCTTTCTTCATGTGACTATAGGGGAGAAGGCCAGCTTGTAGGCTTATCTTTGTGGGTCACTCGTGATCCTCCAGATCATCTTGATAAGGTTGACAACTCGTGAGATATTTGTGGGTCCCACTTCATCTTCAAGTCTTCCAACTCAATTCTGCTTGTGCTTCTTGATTCCTTAACTCGTGCTTTCTTGGGTGAGGACTCTTCTTGGTGTCCCACGTCCTCTAGGACTCTTTTTAGGGTCTCATGTCCTCATGGTGGGTCCCACATTGTAACACTCCACCTCAAGCTGGGGGTGTGAAGACATCATAAATGCTTAGCTTGCTACATATGGTAGACATAATCTTGTGAGTGGCTTGGTCTCAATGTCTACAACTTGATTTATTGATAATATATGCTTCAGAGATAAGAAACCAGCTTGGAACTTTTCTCGTATAAAATGGCAATCCACTTCAATATGCTTTATCCTTTCATGGAAGAATGGATTCGATGTAAAGTGTATTGCTGCTTGATTATCACAGTATAATCTATTGTAACTTCTTTGTAGAATCCCAACTCAGTGAGAAGAGATCTTATCCATATGAGTTCACTAACAATGTGTGTCATGGCTCTGTAATATGCTTCTGCACTCGACTATGCTACTACATTTTATTTTTTGCTTTTCCATGTAACCAGATTTCCTGCAACCATCGTGGGGATCCAGCCCAATCTGCATATGGGAATCCTTTGATGTTGAAGTGACCATGATTTTTATATAGAAGCCCCCTTCCAGGAGCTCCTTTCAGATATCGTAGTATTCTTTCAAGTGCTTGCCAATGACTAAGTTGTGGCCTGTGCATGTATTGACTTACCACACTTACTGTGTGTGAAATATTCGGTACACACAGGTAAATAAGTCGTCTCACTAGTCTTTGATATTTTCCAATATCTACATCTTCTTCAATGCCTCCACATAATTTTGTATTTGCATCCATAGGAGTGTCTGCTGGTTTGCATCCCATCATTCTTGTTTCTTCTAGTAGATCAAAAGCATACTTCCTTTTAGATAGGACAATCACATGTCTGGATTGTAACACTTCAATACCCTTTGTATTTGCATCCATAGGAGTGTCTGCTGGTTTGCATCCCATCATTCTTGTTTCTTCTAGTAGATCAAAAGCATACTTCCTTTTAGATAGGACAATCACATGTCTGGATTGTAACACTTCAATACCCAAGAAATATTTGAGTAATCCAAGATCCTTCGTCTTGAATTCTGCACATATTTTCTCCTTTGTTTTCTGAATGCCCTCGGAATTGCTTTCAGTTAAAATAATATCATCAACGTATACAGCTAGAATCACCGTACCTCTCGCTGTATTTTCAATAAATACTAAGTGATCTGCAGAGCATCTGTGAAAACCGGCCCGTCTGATGGCTTGACTAAATTTCTCAAACCATGCCCGAGGGGAATGCTTTAGACCATATAGAGATTTTTTAAGGCAACATACGGACTCCCCCTCAACCACATACCCAGGTGGTTGTTGCATGTAAATTTCTTCTTTAATATCACCATTTAGAAATGCATTTTTTACGTCCAGTTGATATATTGGCCGTGATGAATTGGCTGCCAGAGTAAATAAGATATGTACCAAGTTCATTTTTTCCACTGGAGAGAAGGTTTCTTCATAATCAATTCCATAGCACTGAGTATAACCTTTTGCAACTAGTCGAGCCTTCAGTCGTGCAATGGACCTATCCAGATTGTGTTTGATAATATAAACCCACTTGAAACTAACGGGTTTTTTATCTGTGGGAAGAGGAACCAATGACCATGTATGATTGTCATTAAGTGCCTTCATTTCTTCATCCATTGCTGCCTTCCACCCTGGATGTTGTAAAGCCTCCTGATATGATTGTGGAATAGATATGGAGGAAATAGAAGAAAGAAATTGACAACATAAAGGTGAGAGGAGATGATGACACAAAAAATTTGAAATAGGATGAGAAGTAGAAGGTTGAGTGCATGATCGAGGTTCTTTCCGTATAGCAATAGAGCGAGTATCATATTGAGGACCAAAAATAATTGGTGATGAAGGACTTACCTCTGGTGGATCTGTTAACTCGGCAGGTGTGGTGTCGGCCACTTGTTCTGGGGGTTGAATGATCTCTGTATCACGAGGCACAACCAGTCTAGGGGAACTTGGTACTGAGGATAAACCAGGAGGAGCGCTTTCATAATATTATGAGGAGTCTTCAAAAAATGTTACATCCCTGGACACAAATGAACGTTGAAGAGTAGGACTATAACAAATATAACCCTTTTGTGTGCGAGAGTATCCCAAAAAAATACACTTGATAGATTTAAGATCATGTTTGCTGTGTCTAGGTAATGAGTTATGAACAAAACATTATCATCCAAAGACTTTCAACGGTAATGAAAATGGATCATCATTCGATAATAATCTAGAGTAGGGAGATTTATTACCAAGAACAGTAGATGGTAGACGATTAATAAGAAAGCAAGCCGTAAGGACGACATGAGGCCAATAAAACTATGAAACTTTCATGGCATATAACAAACCTCGAGCTACCTCAAGAATATGACAATTTTTTCATTCGCCTACACCATTTTGTTGAGGAATGTAGGCGCATGATGTTTGATGGATAATGTCATTTTCTTGACAAAAATAGTCAAGGTCTTTTGTAAATGTATTCTTTGGCATTATCAGATCGGAGAATTTTTATTTTCTGACCAAATTGTGTGAGTACCATAGCATATCTCAAAACGCTCCTTAAAGACAAACAACCAAGTTTTACGAGTGAAATCATCAATAAAAGTAATAAAATATTTTGCTTGAGAAATATTAGAGAGACTCAAGGTCCCCCAAACATCAGTATGAATTAATGAAAATGGAGTGTCACTTTTGACTTCTGGATGAGGAGAGTATGTACCCCTTTGATGTTTACTCAATTGACATTCGTCACAACGAAATTCTGACCTGACTTTAAGAGATGGAAACATATAATGAAGAGACTGTGCAGAAGGATGTCCAAACCGATTGTGCCATAAACGTGTCTCATTTTCAGTAGTAGAAACCATATTGAGTTTTTGCACGTTCAAGTAGTAAAGCCCCTCTTGTTCATGGCCTCCATCAATCTCCTGCTTCGTTACAAGATCCTAAAAGACACATGAAGTGGGTGAGAAGGTAACCGAGCAATTAAAATATTTTGTAAGCTAACTAACAGATAATAGGTTCAAATGAAAAGTAGGAACAAAAAGAATAACAGTGAGCGAAAGTGATGGGGTGACAGAAGTGGAACCTTTCCCTTGGACTTTGGTTTGAGAACCGTCAGCTATGGTAACAAACTTGTGTGAAAGACTCGGAGATAGAAAATGTAATAAATTTTTGTTACCTGTAAGATGCTCGAAGGCTTCTGAATCAGTTATCTAGGATGAAGATGAGGCATATATCATGCCTGAAGTGGTAGTGGCAGCAGTAGTTGTAGAGGAACTAGGAGAAGAACCTTGCATTGTCTTCATTTTTTGAAATAGCTCATACTCTTCATCAACAATATTTTTCTGTGCAACTGTTGTTGTGGGATGTTCTTCTTTTGTATCACTCATAAAGGCTTGATTAGCCCTTGTCAATTCTGACTTTTCATTTACTTTATAGCATATTTCTTTATAATGGCCATATTTTCCATAGTAAGTGCATGTCCTGTAACGGCACTGATCTATAGTGTGGCCAAAATTTTTACAATAAGTACATTTGGTATGATATGTTCTGCCAGCACCAATCCTTCCACCTCTTCCTCTACCCCCTCTATAACCTCTACCTCAGCCTCAGCTGCGGTCAGATGATGATCCTCTATGATCAGAATACATAGCGGATGATACATCAGTAGTAGAGGAAGAAGTGTCTGGAATACGAAGTAGTGTTGCACACACATCATCAAACTTTAGGACAGCAGAAGCACTCAAAAGTTGACTCTTGGAAATCTCAAGACGAGGTTTAACATTTGAAATTAAGGCTTTCTTCTGTTTGTCTTGGATAGAAATATCAGTGGTTGAGGGCTGAGCTAATTTCCACTCTTGAAGAAAGCCTCTAAAGCGGGCCAAGTACTCATGAATATTTTCTTCATGTTTAGTATTCAACATTCTTTGGAGAATATCATAGGGTCTATGTAGTGTATCCGAGCATGAGTATAGTTTAGCACATGTCTCCAAAATTTATTTAGTAGTATCAAGATGAATAACATTACTAGAGACATGTTTTTCCATGCTATTTATTAGCCAACCAATTACCAAAGTATTATTTTTCTGCCATTTCATATAAAAAATATCATCTTCATCAACTGGTGGTCTTCGGGTAGTGAGGTGACCAAGTAGGTCTTTTGTTATAAGAAACCTCCGAACCGATGTGGACCAACTCATAAAATTTGATAGCCCATGTAAGGGTATGGTGGTGATTCTCAGTAAATCACCTTTGGTATTCATATTTTCGTCAGCCATGATAGGCCTTTCTTCAAACAAAAAATTCTAATAATAACCCCAAGTAGCACTTCTTCAATCAACTCGACGTATGGGGAAATTTAGCATCAATGCTAAATTATTATTCTTATTTTTTTTTTCAAAAAACACTCATAAGAGGCTCAATAACATTCTTCTATATCAAGGAACTCTTATCTCACGAAAAAAATTCCAATAATCTGATTATGGACTGATCTCAGTAAACATAATTTCCAAACAGATAAAATTGATAGCTCCTTCTAGATAGAGAGGCATGCATATCCATAACATAATAAGATGAAAGCATTCACATATTCATCCTTGAATCATCTTCTAAATTCAAAAACCAGTAGCATAAAAAATAATAATTTTGAACACTTATCTCTCGGCTTGTGTTTTTCCTTCATAAAAGAGTTTTCTTTAAGTGGTGTTGATCATCACTTCTCTAGAGCATTCCTTTGACGAGGGATCCTATATATAATGCCCTGATACCATGTTGGATTTAGGATCCCTTTTCCATAATTTCGAGCAAGAGAAAGAAGAAAGAAAAAAAGAGAAAAGGAAGAAGAGCTCACGGGTAGAGAGAAGAAAAAATAAAAGAACAAAGAGAGGTTGTGCCAAGCTTAGGGAGAGAGAGAGAGAGTAACTCGAGAATGAAATGTGTAACTTAATTAATTCCGAATTACAACACCTTTATTTATAGTAGAGGAAGAGGTAGAGTCCTTATACAATTAGTCTTTCAATTCTAATTACATTCCAACTCTAACTCTCTAAAATAAGTCTATTTAAACCAAACTACTAGAAGCATAATATGAGTAGAACTAGAACTCTTGCTTTCTTCATGTGACTATAGGGGAGAAGGCCAACTCGTAGCCTTATCCTTGTGGGTCTCTCTTGATCCTCCACCTCATCTTGATAAGGTTGACAGCTCGTGAGATATTTGTGGGTCCCACTTGATATTCAGGTCTTCTAACTCAATTCTGCTTGTGCTTCTTGATTCATTAACTCATGCTTGCTTGGGTGAGGACTCTTCTTGGTGTCCCACGTCCTCTAGGACTCTTCTTGGTATCCCACATCCTCATGGTGGGTCCCACCAACTCGAGCACCATGGTGGGTCCCACATTGTAACATCTATAAAAATTATAACCACTTCAACATTGTAGGTGTTGGAAGATGGGCCCAAGCCCACACAACCAAGGAAGGCCCACATATCTAAGAGTATTATAAGATGGGCCCAAGCCCATAAGAAGTAGGTCCCACCATGATTACCACAAGTTGGCATCCTTATCACATAAGTTGGAAGATCAAGTGGGACTCACAAAGATAGAAGATCAAGTGAGAGACTCACAAATATAGCAATGAGTTGGCATCTTTATCTTATGGTCACGTCCTCATAGAAGAGTTCTAGTTTGAGTTATGTTGTCTTCTATTTATATTGAGTAATTTAATTATGCTAAGACTTATCTTTAAATGTTAGAGTTTGGGTGTAATTGGGACAAAAGTAGTTTTATTGTAATTGGACTCTACTACCATCCTCTATTATAAATAGAGGTTCATGTGCCCTAATTATAATAAGTCAATGAAATATTTGTCTTTTCCTTAAATTCAACAGTAAGCTTTTCATATGCAAATTGGGTTGGATCACTTGATGAAAGGAAGTCCACTTCTAAGTATTGTACCTTAGTTGGAGGAAACTTGGTTACATAGAAAAGTAAAAAGCATAATGTTGTTGCGAGATCTAGTGCAGAAGTGGAATGTAGAGTTATGGCCCATGCAGTCAATGAGTTTCTATGAATCAGATCCCTTCTTACTGAATTGGACTTCAACAAAGAATCCTAATGAAATTATATTCTGACAACCAAGCAACCATTCATATTGCTTCAAATCTGGTTTTCCATGAGAGTTTGAAACATATTGAGGTAGATTGCCACTTTATATGGGAGAAATTTCAAGGCGGTATTTTATCTCTCGAACATGTTTCATCTCAAGGACAAGTGGTAGACATACTTACAAAGTCAGTCACATCCAAGATCCAGACCACTATATGCGGCAAGCTGGGTATCTACGATATTTTCTCTCCCCCAGTTTGAAGGGGAGTGTTAGAAGATACAACTTATATAATGGCAATGATGTAAATGATCCATGATTTTTGTCCATTTTCCTCCCTTGTTAGGGTAAAGGGTATTGATGTAATTCTGTTATGGACTCAATAAGACTGAGTCATCTACTTTACTTTTATTATTTATGTTGCTTTTAATTTCGAATTTTATTGATTTGTAATAAGACTTAAAGGTAGGGGTAGAATTGGGTTTAATAACCCTAACCTATGTTGATGTTAATTACCCTATTTAAGGGGTAAGAATGGAGAAATAAAGCAAGTTCGGAATTAGCATAAACTAGGGTAATTTAGGTTCTTTCTAGGCTCTCTATTCTAGGGTTCTTGGCTTGAACTCTCTTGGGAGCTTTCTGCATCCATTGGGGAGTCTTTGAGGAGATCTTGGAAGGAAAAGGAAGAGGAATTACCTTTCTCTTCTGAGTTGCAAGAGAAGATCATCTCTTTCACGAAAATTCCAAAAAAGGAGAGGTCTTGACGTCAGTCTACCCAGGAAGGAGGACGGGTTCTTGTTGTTGGTTGGGAGTTCCGAATTCTGGACAGAGGAGTTCCGAATTTTGGGCTGAAGAGGAGTTCCGAATCTGAGCTGAGGAGTTCCGAATTCATTCAAAGAGGTAACTCGAGATTATATTTTCTAAGTACAGCAGTGGTTGGAGACGAGATTCTTGGTTCCTTACAGTATTCAAAAACCTTGTAACGTGCTGGATTCATATTCAACTCGTCGAGTTACTAGATCCATGGCTAGGGACCGGACCGTAACAAATTCTTGATATATAAATTATTATAGATACACGTGAGGGGGAGGATTAGGAATGTGTCTAAAACCCTAATCCTTCTTCCCCCCTTCTCAAACAGTCTAGCCGTCCACCTCTCTCTCTCTCAGTCTTTCCCTCTTCTTCCTTCTCTTGTTTCTCTTCTTTCTTTCTTCCTTACAATTATGTGAAGAAAGCCCTAGAAATCAATATGGTATCAGAACAAAAAATATTGGACCTTGTTTGAAGGCTGCTCAAAATTTCTCCTTGGGTGAAGAAAGATCTTGTGGAAGAAGAAACTCATGGCTGATCAAGTATGGCCAGTGTTTTCTTACCTAAAGTTAATTCTTTTTCTCCTTGTAAACCTTCGTTTTATAGAGTTTTTGACAAGAGATGATCAGCAAGTTATTTTTTCAAAACTCCATAAAAGAAAAAAGGAACTCGTTTTGTTTCACCTTGTGCTAGAAGCACAAATTTGTTAATGAAAAAAATCCTCCATTTTTATTGCCCTATTTGTTTTAGACACTTTTTTTCAATTAAGAAATTTCTTTTTCTGGCCTTAAAGGTCCCTCAAAACGTGGGTGATCTCTTTTTTTCCTTTTAGACACTTATCTCCTTTTAATGGTTCAAATCCCTTCTTTGATTAAGGTGTTTCATTTTTTAGATCCATATATCTTTTGAAGAAAATTTCCTAAATATAAATTCCATATTTTGTGGGCTGCTATTTGGGAAGAATTTTTCTCTTTTTTGAAGGAAATAGAAGGACCAAAAGAAGGAAACTTACCACTCCCTTTGTTTTCTTCATTGAACTCCTATGCTTAAAATAGCAAGTGAGACCTTTCATTTTTAGAACTTTCTAAATTTGATCTCTCATAATCTTTATTTTTATTTTTTAAAAGATCATTGATTGACTCATCAAAAGCCAAATATAATTGATTATGGTTTGAAATAGTTACTTTCCTTCTTTGGATTTTGGAAAATCTGACCTTCTTAAAGTAATTCCACTCAATACAAATCTACCTTTCTTAAGCCTAGTCAATTGTTGGAAGATAAGGCCCAAGCTCACACGACCAAGGAAGGCTCATATATCCAATTGTGTTGGAAGATGAGCTCAAACCCATAAAACCAAGGAAGGCCCATACATCCAAGAGATATAGAGAACGGACTCAAGGCCCATAGATCAAGGAGAAGGCCCATAGGCCCACAGACAATGATGGTAGGATGGTAAATATATGGTAATCTCATAGAGATGACATTGATGTAATTAGGTTAAAGTTCCAAGATTAAAACCCTAAACCCTAAACCCTAAGTTCAGGGAAATTATTGTAATACAATAGTCATTAATCTTTAGACACTCCCCCTCACGCTGATGCTCTCTTCCATGAGGCCTAGTTGGCCAATTTAGGGGGGTATAACATAGATGTAATAATAAATTCCTCCATCATGGTGTCCCAACCATTGACATTTGATATTTTGACGGGGTATTAAATTCCTCCATCATGAAATCCCTACCATTGATATTTGATATTTTTTATGGGGTATTAAGTTCCTCCGTAATGGAATCCCAACCATTGACATTTGATATGTTTTACGGGGGTATTAAGTTCCTCCATCATAGAATCCAAACCATTGACATTTGATATTTTTTATGGGGTATTAAATTCCTCCGTCATGGAATCCCAACTGTTGACATTTTGACATTTTTGACGGGGATAAATAAATGATGGTATGAGGCCACCTCTTCTTCAATAATAATGTGTCATCTAAAGAGACACAATATCAACAGCTGAAATGGCTTGGACTCATATAACACGAACCAAAAGTCTTTGTAAAATTGACCGATGAAATAATCTAATGTAAATATATGTTCCAAATAATATGCTGACCAAGGAATAATCTGTCAATACTTCAAAATAATAATTCAGCTAGAGAAAAATTTATCGAGTCTCACTGAGTCAAATAGTAGACCAATATATTCGAGTCGTTGCAGAAATATGTATAAGCTTTGGTCCAGGCATGTATACCGAGGTAGAAAATAAGTGGTCTGATGAATTTATGAAAAGAGAAATATTTCATTGACTTATTATAATTAGAGTACATGAACCTCTATATATAATAGAGGAAGATAGTAGAGTCTAATTACAATAAAACAGCCTTTATCCCAATTACACCCAAACTCTAACACTTAAAGGTAAGTCCTAGCATAATTAAATATCTCAATATAAATAAAAGACAAATATAACTCAAACTAAGTCTTCTAGGACGTGACCAGAAGATAAAGATGCATTTGTGAGTCCTTGATCTTCTAACCAGCTTGTGGTTATCTTTGTGAGTCCTTCTTGATCTTCTAACCAGCTTGTGGTTATCTCTGTGAGTCCTTCTTGATTTTCCAACTTATGTGATAAGGATACTAGCTCGTGGATGTGTTTGGGCCTATCTTGTGGGCCTTCCTTGATCGTGTGGCCCATATTATAGTACTTTTAGATATGTGGGCCTTCCTTGGTCGTGTGGGCTGGAGCCCACTTTCCAAAATGGCCCGAGTTGACCCGGTCCGAGTTGGCCTGGGTTTACTCCGTAAGGACATAAGGGAGCAACGCTTTGGTTGTTGTGTTGACTCAGCTTGTTCGATTGGGCTAAGCAGGCGCAGGCGGACGCAGGTTTAATTTTTCTTAACTTAGGAAAAATTAAATTAGGCAACCGTCTTCTTCCGCGAGCAGCTGGCGTCAGAACAGAGCGAAATCAGAGACAATCACGGCAGGAGATCTTTTAGTAGTAGCCAGAGAAAGGAAACTCCAGTGAACAATTTCGGATGACTAGAAAAATATTTTCGAAATGAGAAATCAGTAGCGCCTTAAACAAATCACCAGCAGATAGACGTCTTTATCTTCCCCAAGCATCGTTGGTGACCAAGAAGAGAGGTTGGAATATATATCCGAGGAGCCAGAGAACTTTCCGAAATAAGAAAGATCACTAGGAATCAAGCAGAATGCGATACCATGAACACCATAACCCAACAACGTCGAAGGTAAGATTTTGACGATGTCGGTAACTTCAGTGCTGGTTGGAAATTACAGAATACTGAGCAAGTTCCAACAAGTCAGAGACTACCCAAAATAAACCAACCGACAGTCTGAAACGAGGTAATTAATAGGCAACTTTCCAGTCTGATGATAACTCCCCTCAGATGAAAGTTTCTGAGAACTTTCTGAATAGAAAATCAATCCAGTAGAAGATATATCTTCCAGAAATAATTTTCAGCTATTGTATCTTGCTGTCCAAACACCAATCACATTCTGAAACTTCCAAAAAATGAATCACGTAGCCAGATTCGACTTGTTGTATTGAGAGTGAAATAAGCCAGAGAAGATAGCTGCCAGAGACCGATGACAGTGGAGATCCGATGAACTAGGGATCACGGACAAGAATTTTTCTGGATGCTGGTTTCTGAACAGAGTGGATCCGATCCAATGCCAGAGAAGAGACAAGCCACAAAAGAAACGAGCCAGCAAAGACATGGAGAACTTTCAGCAACGACAACTTCAGAAAAAAAAATACTCACACCAGCAGTGAGCCATGCAGATTCAGTGGAGGGCTTCAGATTACTAGGTTGGATATACTAATGGATCAAGCCAGCCATATTCTGTTAACCAAGCTCCAACCGAGCAGATATGCTTCAGAAAAAAAATATGCCAGCGACAGAGATAGCAGTGCGGTTCCTGGATGGTCATACAGAGCAGCAGTCGTTCTTTTAGAAATAGATAATCAACAACGACCCTTTGATCGAGTTATCAGTGAATTGGAAATCAGCAGCTTCTGCAGATAATTTGTCAGAAACATCAGAGTTGTCCTCCTCCAGAAACAACAATCAAGTAATCGATGAAGACGAGGGGATTTTTTGAAAAAAAAGAAGAAGAGAGGATCGATAGTTGTGAACCAAGAAAAACTAACAACAAGATGACAAAAAACTAAGCAATGGTAGAACAAAGAAAAAAAATATGGGACTCCATGGATTTAGATAATGGAGAAAGAGAGAAAGGGACTCATCGAGAGAAAACCATAGGAACAATGGGTTAAGGACTTGATGTCCTAACCGTCCCCTTGAAGCTCTATTTATAGATTAATGAAACTACTGTATACCAATAATACCCCTAAACTTTGGGTTTAGGGTTGAAGGTTTTAACCTAGAACTTTAACCTAATTACGTCAATGTCATCTCTATGAGATGACCTTTTATTTACCATCTTGTCATCATTGTATGTTAGCCTATGGGCCTTCTCCTTGTTTGTGGCCCTTGAGCCCGTCTTCTATATGTCTTGGATATATGGGCCTTCCTTGGTCTTATGGGCTTGGGCCCTATCTTCCAACATCAATCAAAAGATTTCTTATTACAAAAGACCTTGTAGATAACCTTGTCAAATCTCCTCCACCACTTGATGGGGAATATGTCAATTATAAAAGGTAGTTTAGTCTAATTAATATCATGGGAGTATGTATGGCTAATAATATTTTACATCTTGATATGGTCAAAATTATTAGAGATACATGTGCTGATATATTTAAGTATTGATAGTCTTCAAAAACTTTTTGATATTTCGAAGCCATGTATAGTATATAAAAAGAAGGCAATCTCAATGAATTTTTTTGCCGAATTTAGAGGCTACTTACAAGATTGGAAGTTGGCTCAACTATTCTCCTCTGATGTTGCTCATTCAAGAAAAAATAATGGGAAGAATTGGTTGGAGCAAGTTTCTTAGCCAATATGAAACCATATCAATTCTACAGTTGAACCTTCCTTTGACGATATATGTGCTGCCATATCGTGTTCCAAAAAAAGAAAAATCAAGAACTCAATATCGAAATCATCTAGAAACCCCTATCATGTTCTCTCAAGGTAGAGGATCTCCTAAAACTTCAAGAGCATGATGAAGAGGTCATGGTAATTTAAACAAAGGACTAGGTATGTTTGATTCCTCATATTTTCTCTCTTTTACCAATTGTGGCTTATCTAATTATGAACAAGACAAGTGTCGAAAACTTCATGGTTGACCAACAAACATGAATCAAGTTAGTGAACTAAAAGAGGTCGATTCTCAATATATATATATATATATCACCCTCACTAATGAGTATTATGAAGTCTTTCAAGGTTGAAAAATATGTTTATCACCATTCCTAGCACCTCCTCAGCCACCATGGCCACCACAGGTATATCATCTACTTTTTTTTGTGATTCTTCTCCTTCCTGGATTATTGACTCAGGGGCTTCTGAACCTCATACTAGGAAGATTAGTAACCTTTCTAAAATCTCCCCTTGTCCCACTATGTGGTTTGTCTCCATTGCCAATGGATCTCGGATAGGTGTTTCAAATCTTTCTTTTTCTCTACCCCTTTTTGATGTTCTTTTTGTTCCTCAATTTTCTTTAAGTCTTATGTCGGTTACTAAACTTACAAAAAAACTTGAATTCTTAGTAACTTTTTATACTATTCATTGTCTTTCAGGACTGGTAGACCAAATAAGTGATTGGTGGAGGCTATGAGAAAGGGAGACTTTACTATCTTGACACAAAACTGCTTTCAACACTTGTCACAATGGATCAACAAGCGGTTCAATGGCACATAGGCTAGGTCATCCTTCTTTAGCTATTTTACAAATCCTTATTCCAAAATTATATTTAGTTAAACATTTATCATGTGAGTTTTTTCAAGTAAACAAACATCAAAGAAGTGTTTTTATTTTCTTCTTTCTTAAATGACTCGAGTAGCAGTCCATTTTCTATAATTGGTTTTGATGTATGGAGACCTCTTGATACATCAAATATCTCTCATTCTCAATATTTTGTTTTACTCGTTGATGATTATTCTCGCGTCAGTTGGTTATTTTTAATGAAGAACCACTCTAAGGTACACAGTATCTTCACTTTATTTCGTACAATGGTTGAGACTCAATTTTAGAAAAACTATAAGTAGTTCGATCTGATAATACCAAAGAGTACCTCTCTCACTCTTTTCAATCATTTAGTAAACATAAGGGAATCACTTTCCAAACTTCATGGGCTTATACACCTTAACAAAATGGTGTCGCCAAATGAAAAAATAAGCATCTCTTAGAAGTGGCTCAAGCCCTCTTATTTTTAATGATTTTTTCACAATTTTATTGGCCATATGCAGTTCTCGTTGCTTGCTATCTCATCAATAGGATGCTCTCTCCTAGTTTAAAAAACTCATCTCTCATCTCCTTACCCTTACACACAGTCTTTTCACTTCCTCTTCAAATATTTGGATGTTTTTTTCGTTCTACGCAATTTTAATCCCCATCAAACCAAACTCGATGCATGAACCTTTAAATGTATCTTCCTTGCATAAGCCAAAGATCCACTTGGATATGTATGTTACCACCTACGATTATATCATACTTTTATCTCTGCCAATGTAACCTTCTTTGAAGATCAACTTTTCTATTCTCAACAAAATTCACCCTGTACAAGTCCACATCCATCTGAAACACCAAGACCTCTTGTGCCATTGGACAACAAATTACTTCATTCGGATACTCAAGGCAGTTCCCCTCCTTTGGCTTCCCTATCATCTGGGTAGTATTTTGGTTCTGAGATAAGTACTTCTATTCCATTTGGTCCTCAGTATGACACTCGTCCCATTGCCCTATGAAAAGATCCTCTCTCTTGTGTCCCTGCACGACCCTCTACTGCCCATCCTGTTTCCAAGTTTTCTCTCTATTCATAGATTATCTCCAAGTTGCAATTCTTCCTTGCAACTATTTCTTCTATCTCTCTTCCTAAAGATTTTCAAGAAGCCCTACAAGATCCAAGATGGAAAGCAGCCATGGAGGAAGAAATGACAACTATACATTCCAACCACACTTGGGATCTCATCATTTTACCATCCGAGAAGAAATTCATTGGATGTAAGTGGGTTTTTACTGTGAAACATAATGACGATGGAAGCATTGCCCATCTTAAAGCTGAACTAGTTGTCAAGGGGTACACCCAATCGTATAGGTTTGATTCTGAAGAAACCTTCTCTCTCATTGTTAAATTGAACTTGACATGTGTTATTATCTCCCTTATAGTATTTTTTGGTGGGATCTCCACCAACTTGATATTAAAAATGATTTTCTAAATGGTGATCTCCAAGATGAAGTTTACATGATACAACTATCCGATTTTGTGGTTGAGGAGGAGAGAGAATGCAAACTTCAAAAATCCATATATAGCTCAAGTAACTATTGGCAATTCCTCTAAAGTTGACAAGTTTCAATACCCTCAGGCATAATTTGAAAAGTTTAGCAAAGTAATTCTTGAGCTTAAATTCAAAAGATGTAAAACTGACCATTTTGTGTTTGTCAAACATACTAGCTCTAGCGTAATATTTATCGTTGCTTATGTAGATAGAATTATCTTGACCAAAACTGATAAAAGTAGAATAGAGAAACAAAGGATGAATTGAGTAAGACATTCCAGACCAAGGATATGGGGTTATTTAAATACTTCCTTGGCATAGATGTACTACAATCAAAATATGGCATAGTTTTAGCACAAAGAAAATATGTGCTAGACCTATTGGAAGAAACATATATGTTGGGTTGTAAACCTCTTGATTCACCTATGGATCCAAATGATAAGTTACACATGTGTTGGAAGATGGGCTCAAGCCCACAAGCTCAAGACTGGAAGCCCTCACGTCAAAGGAGTGGCAAAGTGGTTATTTATGGTATATTCCATAAAGATGGCGTGAAGATGTAAATACATTGTCTTAGTATGTCTTTTAATCTATTGAGTTGTAACCCTAAGGGCTTTGTAACACTATAAATAAGAGTATTGGCTAAGAGGTAAGGATTCAAGCCTTTTCCTCTCTTTGGAAAAACGTCCAGCCACCCTCTCTTCTCCCTTGACGCATTCTCTCCTTCCCTTAATCCAAACGCTCCTCTCTAACGTCTTTCTCCTTTCTTCCTCTTCTCTCTCTTCTCTCCTTCTTCTTCTACGTTAACCTAGAGTCATTCTCATGGGGTACTAACTTCAACATGGTATCAGAGCTTGGAGATTAGGATCCTTATTCAAGTAGTTATGTCATCCATTCAAGAAGTTGTGTATAGGAGTTCTGCCATGAAGTGATAGGTAAAATCTGGTTGTTATTTTTTTGCATATTCTCTCTTTACGGTTTCAATTTTTTTTCTCTTCTTGAATTCTTGATTCATGTCAAGGAAAGATAATCTTCATAAAAATTGTGAAGATCTATCTTGTATGACTAAAAGGATATTGTAGTCTTGATCATCTTGTAGAAAAATTACATGATTGATCAACGATTGCTTTTTTTGGTTTGTTATTTGGATTCAGTTACCTTTATGTAACGGGAATCACACATTGTTGATATGGGATTCTAGCATCTGTTGTTGTCAATTCTATAATCTAACGTTACTCATGAGAGTGTGTTATGTTGTTGGATGCACGTTATTTGTTTGATGAAATTCCAACACTCACTTATCCCTATAATTTTTTGTGTATGAACTTCAACAATTGAATCATTTTTTGTGTTGAAGTATTCCCATGAGTTGGACTTTATTTTGCCAAGCAATTGCTCTCGGTTTGCTACTAAATGCCTTGTCTAAAGTTACTCTCGGTTTTGTGCTTGAGTTTGGATTTAAGGATAAGACTTGCATCTATTCTCTTCTCTACATTTTTTTGATAAATATAAGAGAAGTTGAGTAGTGGCTGGTTCTTGCTATCACTTGACAAAAGTACCAATGTTTCCATGATTTGGTGCTTATTCTCGTGAAAATATTCTCTACTTAGTTTTGGTGGCTGATTTGGTCTATGGGTGCTTCAAATTATGTTGTGTAATTTTTATTTGAGCCCCTTTGACAAATGACCTTACTAGTTGATTTGTGTCAACATGGAGAGTGGACATATGAGTAATAAGAGTGACATACTCTGAATTACTACAATTCACTAAGAGGTCTTTCCAATTACCTCAACTGGTCATAATCGGTATGGAGGGTTCCCATTACTCGTGAACTTCTCAGTCATGTTATCAAAATCTCTCTTCTGATTGATGAAGAAGATGAAGTCTACCGTAAATAGGTAAAAAAAGATAATATGGTTATCAATTAGCTTATTAATAGCATGGAAGAGCATATCGCTAACAATGTCGTCCACTTGGAAACTTCCAAGGACACACATGTGTGCTAAGCTCTATTCTAGTATTGCCTCCTTGCAAATAGTATATGATGTTTTCCAAAGTATGTTGGCTACCAAAAAAGGAGATAATATTCATGAGTTTCTGGCCCGGTTTCATGGCCTTCTCCAAGAATGGATAATTGCTCAACCATACTCCACTGACATTGTTGTCCAAGAAAAACAGCGCGAGGCCTTGGCTACGGCTATTTTCCTTACCAATATTAAACCGTATCTAGAGGTGGCTAAAACTCAACTTCTTAGTTCCTTTGCCCTTCCCTCTTTTGATGACATTAGTGCTTTGTTGTTACGGATTTCTGATCCATCTCCTCCCTCTCCAATTGATGCTCCATCAGCTATGTTCTCTGGTAATCGGGGTACATCATCCCTATTTCGAGGACACGGCATAAATATAAGAGGAGGCCGCAATGGAGGTGGTCGAACCGGTACAACCCATTCCCGCACTAAGCCTCAATTGTGCACTTACTGTGGTGGTTAGAACCACCTCGTGGATTCATGCTGAAAACTCTATGGTAAGCCTGATTGGGCGACAGCCAATCCAGCCTCAGTTAATGTTGAGAAAAATGAGGATAGTACTGATTCTCATTTCGGGAAAGTGACTGTCTCTACGGAAGACTATGCCGTATTTCAAAAGCTGAAACCCTTATTGGATCAGTCCTCTACTTCATCAGGACCTACAACTGCCACTACCATTGCCTTAGGTATGCTGTCTTCCGCTTCAACCCCTTCCTCTTGGATCATTGACTCAGGGGCTTCCGAACACTTGTCAGGTAACAAACACATGCTTCATTCATTTTTTCCATGTCTTCCTCATAAATTGGTCACTATTGCTAATGGTTCCCAAACCAAGGTGCTTGGTAACGGTTCCTCCTCTCTTACCACGTCTATTCCTCTCCAAGATGTGTTATTTGTTCCTCAATTTCAGTTAAATTTGTTTGTTGTTAGTCAATTAACCAAACAATTGAATTGTTTTGTCACCTTCTCACCATCTTCGTGTATATTTCAGGATCAAACTACGAAACAGGTGATTGGTGGCGTGTTATGGTCCCTAGTCATGGATCGAGTAACGCAGCATGGGAGTTGTTAATCCAGCACTGTCAATGAGTTGCTGAACTCGGTAAGGAAGAAAAAAAATCCTTTCTTGGTACTGATAATCTGTTGTTGGATGGTAAGGACAGAGAGCCCTTACTGTTGCTGCTCAGACAGGAGGAGAAAGACCCCTCTTTTGATAATGGAAAAGAAGGTTTGGATCCATCTTGGTTGCTGCTCGTTATAGCTAGAAAGCCTCAATTTTATATAACTTTTGGATCACGTCTTAGGGCTTCCTTACCTTCTTCTTGCTGGTATTGACGTTTCAATTAATGGCACCAGTGCTTCTCGTGATAAGAGGATGGAGAATCCTCTTTTCTTGCTCAGAAAGGAGGGTAGGAACCCTCTCTTGTTGTTGATGATGAAAAGGAGGTTGAAGCCTTTGTTTGAACTCGGAAAAGGGACAACAAACTCCCTTCTCTTCTTTGATATGGATCAATGGAATAGCAATCAAGGGATGATGGAAAGATATTCAGATTCTAAGGGAACCTAGACCTAGACCTCATCAAGGAGACCTCCAAACCCTAGAGCTCGTCAAGGAGAACTCCAAACCCTATTTACCTAATTCAAGACTTGCCCTTTTCTCATTCCTTTGCCCCCTAAGTAGGCTTGACGGTCCCCCCTAGTTTTAGGGTTAAATATTTCAATTCTGCCCCTATGGCAATTTAACTTAAATAATGAATGAAAAACGAATTTAAAACAATGTGGAAAGAAAACTATTAACTCTAAAACTCAGTGCGCCTCCGTTGAGTCCACAACATCTGCCTCCCCTTGGATAAAGAGCTTGTCCTCAAGCTAATAAGCCTAGTAGACCTGTTTGAAGATGTCCAACCACTCCCATGTAGCTGCTTCAGGTTTTGTAGTTGTCCACTGTACTAGAATCTCCCACTGGTCGTTGACCAAACGGGTGTGTAACACCATGGTTGGTGTAAGAATGACGTATCCGTTGTCCACTGGAGGAAGGAATGGAGTGGATGTAGGTGGTGACCCTGTATATGGTTTTAGGAGGGAGACACGAAACACATCATGTAGCTTGGCCGTGGCTGGCAATTGTAGTTGATAGGCTATCGGCCCACACGTTGAATAATGGAGAAAGGCCCAAAATACTTGGGGGAGAGCTTATGGCGTGGTGGTCCTGCAAGAGACTGTTGGTGGTATGGTTGTAGGCATAACCAAACATAGTCCTCTACCTCGTACAAGACATCTCAGTGTCCCTTGTCGTAGCCATCTTTCATGTGAACCTGAGCTCGTCATAGGCATTCTACAATATTCTGTAACACCTGGTCATGATCCATGAGTGCTGATCAATGGCGTCCACATGGATGGACCCTGGAGTATAAGAAAGAAGGCGAGGAGGATCCCGACCATAAAGAACCCTGAAAGGAGTGGATTGCAAGGTGGAGTGGAATGAAGTGTTGTAACAGTATTCACCCCACGGTAGCCATTGAACCCATTGCTTCGGACAATCGCTCACAAGGCACCGTAGATAAATTTCGATGGTGTGGTTAACCACCTCAGTTTGACCATATGTCTGAGGATGATATGCAGAGGAGAATTTCAATTTCATATCGCTTAGACTAAAAATTTCCCGCCAAAAAGTGCTGGTGAATACCGCCGTGTCCCGATCATTGACAATAGATTCTAGAATGTCATGTAATCAGACAATATGCTCAAGGAAAGTCTATGCTACCCATGATGCTATATATGGATGAGCCATAGGAATAAAATGTGCATACTCGGAGAATCGATTGACCACCACAAATAGTACTGATTTTTCGGCTGACTGTGGAAGACCCTCAACAAAGTCCATTGAAATATCGGCCCATACCTGTGTAGGGAGGGCGAGAGGTTGTAGAAGACCTACTGGACTTAAGTGGTCAGCTTTGTTGCGTTGACATACTTGACATGATGAGACATATGTCGTAATGGAGGTCTTCATGGCTTGCCAATAAAAATCTGCTCGAATATGTAGCAAAGTTTTCTGAATACCTTCATGTGTGTTGTCATGGTATGCAGAGAGGATGGCTGGAATCAACTTGGAAGTGTGGGGAAGATAAATCCACTATTTGTAGCAAATAATTGAATCCCGGATGGACCACTTAGACTCCATTTCCCCCTCTTTAATTTTTTTGTGTAGCTCCTATAGTACCGAAAGAGTGGCATGGGCTTCTCTCACCAAGTCTAGGATGAGGAAACGAGGTTGGCTGAACGAATATATGAGCTGTTGATGTTCAAAATAATGTGACAAGGAGTCCAGTGCCTTGTTCAATCTCCTGGAACGGCACTCCACCAAAAATTAAAATCCCATCAACTTACTGATCCAATGCTGCTGTGGCGAAGTCGTGAGACGTTGTTCAAGTAAGAATTTGAGGCTATAGTGATCAGTATGGATGAGAAATGCACGGCCCCATAAGTAAGGGTGCCAGTGTTGGACCGCATTGGCCAACCCTATGAATTCCCGTTCATACGCTGCCAATTTGTGATGACGAACTGCCAACTGGCGGCTGAAATATGCAACGGGATGTGACTGCTGTTGCAAGATGGCCCCAATGCCCCCACCAGAAGCATCGCATTTAACCACAAATAAGTCTTCAAAATTGGGAAGTTGTAAGACAGGGGTGGAGGCAAGAGCTGTTTTGAGGGCTTCAAAGGACTGTGTGGCCTCCACATCCCAATGAAAGGAATTCTTCTTGAGGAAACTGGTCAAAGGAGCTGCCAACAGACCGTAATTCTGAATGAATTTGTGGTAGTATCCGGCTAGACCCAAAAATCCTCGCAAAGCTGAGCAAGACTAGGGTTGTGGCCAATCATGAATTACCTGAATCTTCTCAAGATCAACAGTGACCCCCTCATGTGATAATATGGCCGAGATAAGTGACATGTGAAGCCGCAAAAGAGCATTGTATTTCTTCAAATAGAGATGATGTGTTCGTAATAATTCAAAAACAATCCATAAATGCGCTAAATTCTCTTCTTCGGACTTGCTATATATCAGTATATCATAAAAAAAAACAAGTATGAATTTTCGAAGATAATTCGTAAATACCTCATTCATCAGTGCTTGAAAAGTGAAGGGTGCATTTGATAAGCAAAATGGCATGACCACAAATTCAAAATGGCCGTGACGTGTGTAGAAGGTTGTCTTCTCAATGTTGAAGGGGCGCATACGAAGCTGATGATGTCTAGAGCGTAAGTCCAGTTTAGTAAAAACCCACGACCCATTTAATTCATCCAGGAGCTCCTCCACTACCAGAATAGGAAACGTATCCTTCACTGTCTAAGCATTTAACTCCCGATAATCAATACAAAATCTCCATGTGCCATCATGTTGCTTCACGAGCAATACGGGTGCAGAGAATGGGGACCAGTTGCTGTGAATAAGGCCTGTTGTAACATAGCCTGGCACTACCGCTCAATTTCATGTTTCTGTAGGTGTGGATATTGGTACGGTCGAACTACTATCACATCAAAACTTGGTTTTAAACAGATCCTATGATCACAGTGCCTCAAGGGAGGCAACCCGAAAGGCTCATGGAAGAGGTCGGAGAACTCGTCGATAAGATTTTCAATAGTGTTGTCCGGTTGATTCTGTGTGTGCATGGTACTAAGGTGGTGGAGTGTGTCCACCTGACTGCCTTGTAATAGCACCTGCCTACCACGCAATACAAAGCTCATAGTTAAAGCAAAGAAGTCCCACATAATGGGTCCCAATGTTTGCAACCATTTAATGACTAACACCATATCAAAGTTGGCCAGAGGTATGACAAAACATTCTGCATGAAATAAAGTAGTACCAATGGAAAATTTTACCGCTTTGCTGATCCCATAGCTAGGGACTCTCTCCCCATTGGCTACTGAAATCGTGGCTATAGGATGTGGAAGGATCTAGAACTGAAGATGCAGAGTAGCTGTTAAGCTAAGAAAATTGTGTGTACTTCTCGAATCCACTAGTTCCACAAGTTCCTGGTCGAGAACTTGAGCTCTGACATGCATAGTTTTGGCATATTTCTACCCAGTAATAGCATGCCAAGAAATCTCTGGTGGTTCCTCCTCAATAATATCATCGGTATCTTCTGTATCCTCCGTTTCTTGCACTTCGAGCCAAAACAACCTTTTACATTGGTGACCTGCCCGGTACTCTTCATCACAGTTGTAGCCCAGATTCTTGGACCTTCGTTCCACCATCTCAGAACTTGTTAATTTTTTTATATACTGAGGTGGAGGATTACTAGAGCGCGTGTCGGTTGTCAGAGTAGTAATCGGGTTGTTTCTGGAAGGAGGTAATGCTAGATGTGGCACCTGAGGAGAAGTATTTCGTCTCCCTTGCCAAGTGGAGGAAGTGTTCCATTCCCCTTGCCAAACATGCCTACGATGCTGAAGTCGTTGCTGTTGTTCCATTGCCCGAGCCAAATCCGAAGGGGAATGAAGTTCCACCTCTAACCTCATAGATTCATTGAGGCCTATTGTAAATAAGTGGACTTGCTGGTCGACTCGTACCAACCGGCCAATGCAAGCCAATTTTTCTTGGAACTTTTTTTATACAGTTCAACAGATCCGGTTTGTCTCAACAAGACCAACTCTCCCAAAGGGTTGCTGTGGGCGGGAGGGCCAAATCTAAGTGTGCATAATTCTTTAAATTCCTCCCAATCCAGCACTAATATTTCTAGTTCCACCAGGTGAATCCATAAATGTGCCTCGTCTAACATATGGAAGGCGGCAAGTCCCACCTTATCAAACTCAGTAGTCCCTTGATTTAAAAAAAAACTTGCATATATACAACTAAATTAAGGGGTCGACTGACCCATTAAAGGTAGGAAAATCTAATTTTGTGTACTTGGGTATTGTACCTCCATTTTGTGGTGCTTGGACAGTTGTGCACCTAGCCAACTACTCCCCTCTTCAGTTGCACGAACGAGCCCCCCCCCCCCCCCTCTTGGATTGGAATAGATTGTCTCTCTACCATTAGCACAAACAACATGCTAGTTATCTTATTCACTTCCACTTCAATACCAGAAATTTTTGCCAACTATCCTTGTGCTGCAGCTTGGTTCTCTTCTATCTTTTTTATCCTGAATTGAAGTTCTTCATTGCTGGATGTATCCCCCATGTTACCCTGCTCTGATACCAATTTATTATAGTCCCTAGTCATGGATCGAGTAATTCGGTGTGGGAGTTGTGAATCCAACACTGTCAGTGAGTTGCTGAACTCGGTAAGGAAGAAGAAAAATTCTTTCTTGGTACTAATCTCGGATTGGAAGGGGAAAAGCTCTCTTATTAAGCTAATCTGCTGTTGGATGGTAAGGGCAGAGAGCCCTTACTGTTGCTGCTTGAACAGGAGGAGAAAGACCCCTCTTTTGATCACGGAAAGGAGGGTTTGGATCCCTCTTGGTTGCTGCTCGTGATAGGGCTAGAAAGCCTCAATTTTGTATAAATTTTGGATCACGTCTTAGGGGTTCCTTACCTTCTTCTTGCTAGTATGGATGCTTCAATTAATGGCACCAGTGTTGCTCGTGATAAGAGGATGGAGAATCCTCTTTTCTTGCTTATAAAGGAGGGTAGGGACCCTCTCTTGTTGCTGTTGATGAAAAGGAGGAAGCCTCTGTTTGAATTCGGAAAAGGGACAACAAACTCCCTTCTCTTCTTCGATATGGATCAATGGAATAGCAATCAAGGGATAATGGAAAGAGTCCAGATTCTAAGGGAACCTGGACCTAGAGCTCATCAAGGAGACCTCCAAACCCTAGAGCTCGTCAAGGAGAACTCCAAACCTTGTTTACCTAATTCAAGACTTGCCCTTTTCTCATTCCTTTGCCCCCTAAGTAGGCTTGACGTCCCCCCTAGTTTTAGGGTTAAATATTACAATTCTTCCCCTATGGAAATTTAACTTAAATAATGAATGAAAAACGAATTTAAAATCATATGGAAAAAAAACTATTAACTCTGTAACTCAGTGCGCCTCCATTGTATGACTCGATTAGCTATTGAGTCCACAACATGGAGGCCATGAAAAAGGGGGTTTATACTATTTTATTCTTCCACCAGTAATTTTTATTTCATCCACTACATCTGAGGCTCAACTGTGGCACAACCGGCTTGGTCATCCATCTACCTCATCACTTCGTTTTTTAGTACCATCTCTTAAATATTTGTCTAATTTTAATTGTGAGGCATGTCAATTAATTAAGCATGTTAGGAGTATGTATTCTCCTCGTCTTACAACTACTAGTACTACTCTGTTTGCAGTATGATGTATGGGGCCCTTTAAAGCTCTCTAACATTTCTCAGGTTCAATATTTTGTTATTTTTGTGGACGATTTTACTCGAGTGATGTGGTTATTTTTGTTTAAAGAACAATCATAAATTCTTTCTATTTTTAAAAACTTTCATGTAATGGTTCTAAGGAATATTTGTCTAATGAGTTTAAATCATTTTATGAGGATAATGGGCTTCTTCATCAAACATCATGTACCTATACCCCTCAATAAAATGGTGTTGCTGAAAGAAAGAATTGTCACCTCCTTGAAGTTGCTCGGGGCCTCCTCTACTCCATGAAGGTACCCTACTTTTATTGGCCTCATGCTATGCTTACAACATTTTTTCTCATCAATAGGTTACCTTCATCAGTACTTAAGAAATCAAACTCCGTATTCTATTTTGTTTCATGGTGAAGATCCATTCTCTTCCTCTTAAAGTATTTGGTAGCACATGTTTTGTTCATGATACTTCGCCACATAAAAGTAAACTTGATCCTCGATGTCTGAGGTGTATTTTTTTGGGGTATTCTCGAACTCAGAAAAGATATATTTGTTATAATCTTACACTTCAGAGGTTGATGGTATCTCGGGATGTGACTTTCTTTGAAGAAAATTCCTTCTACTCCTCACATGAGGCTCCTCCAGGGTTTACATTTCCTCCTACCACTCCATGCCCGCTTGTGCCATTTCATGAAGATATTACTCAACTCCCTGAAGCACCGACCGTCCCCTCACTTGTGGAGTTGTTTGATCCACCTGAGATAAGTCTTTCTCCTCCCCCTATGTTTGGGCCTGAATTTGATACTCAGCCTATTGCATTACGAAAGGAAACTTGCTCTTGCACTATGTCTCATCCAATTGCTAATTTTATGTCTTCTCATCGCTTATCTTCTCAGTGTGTTCAGGTTCTTGCTTCTCTTTCGTCTGTTTCCATACCACAATCCTATTAGGAGGCCCTGAAGCATCCAGGATGGAAGGTGGTTATGGATGAAGAAATGCATGCATTATATGAAAATCAAACATGGACATTGGTATCAATCCCAAAAGGGAAAAGACCGGTCAATTGTAGATGGGTTTTTCGGTGAAACACAACATAGATGGGTCGATTGCTCGCCTTAAAACACGCCTGGTTGCAATAGGTTATACTCAGTGCTATGGGATAGATTATGAAGAGACTTTCTCTCCAGATGCAAAGTTGAACTCGGTACCTATCATCCTCTCTATTGCTGCTAACTCATCTTGGCCAGTATATCAACTCGATGTAAAAAATGCATTTTTAAATGGTGATATACGCGAAGAAATTTATATGGTCCAACCACTAGGATATGTGGTTGATGGATAGTCTGTGTGCCGGCTAAAGAAATCTTTATATGGGCTTAAACAGTCCCCTCGGGCCTGGTTTGATAAATTCAGTCAAGCGCTTCTACGATTTGGCTTTCATAGGTGCTCGTACTATCAAAGGGAAGATATTATTGGTCGTGTATGTTGATGATATCATCTAGATTGGAAATGATGCTTTTAGTATACAATAAGTGAAGAATATGATATGTAAAGAGCTCAAGACTAAAGATTTGGGTAAGCTCAAATATTTTTTGGGTATAGAAGTCCTTCAGTCAAATCATGGAATAGTATTGACTCAAAGAAAATATGTCTTGGATCTTCTTGAAGAAACATGAATGAAGGGTTGTAGACTAGTTGATACACCTATGGATGCGAATGAAAAATTGTGTGCCATAACTGGAGAAGATGTTGACACTGACAAATATTAAAGACTTGTCAAAAAATTGATATATCTCATGGTAACCAGGTCGGATATATCATATGTTGTGAGTGTGGTAAGCCAATTCATGCACAAACCACAAATTACTCAGTGGAAAGCGTGGGAGAGAATACTGAGATACTTAAAAGGTGCTCCAGGATGAGGATTGCTGTATAACAACATGGTCACTTCAATATAGAAGGCTTCCCAGATGCAGATTGGGCTGGATCACCTGATGATAGAAAATCTATGTTTGGGTATTGTACCCTTGTTGGAGGGGACTTGGTCACATGGAAAAGCAAAAAGCAAAACATGGTTGCAAGATCTAGTGCGGAAGCATAATACCGAGCTATGGGCCACACTGTAAGTGAACTTTTATGCATAAAGACTCTTCTTACCGAATTGGGATTTTATAAAGGAGGCTCTATGGGCCTACATTATGATAATCAAGTAGCTATTCACATTAATCAAATCCAGTCTTCCATGAAAGAACTAAACATATTGAAGTGGATTGTTATTTTATATGGGAAAATTTTCAAGCAGGAATAATTTCTCTCAAGTATGTTTCATCTCAAGAGCAATTGGCTGATATCCTCACCAAATCGGTAACATCCAAAATTCTATCTTATATAGGTGGCAAGTTGGGTATTTATGATGTATTTTCTCCTCCAGCTTGAGGGGGGAGTGTTGGAAGATGGGTTCAAGCCCACAAGCTCAAGGCTAGAAGCCCACACGTCAAAGGATAGGCAAAGTGGTTATTTATGGTATGTTCCATAAGGATGGCATGAATATGTAAATACATTAGTATATCTTTTAATCTATTGAGTTGTAACCCTAAGGGCTTTGTAACGCTATAAATAAGAACATTGGCTAAGAGGTAAGGCATTCAAGCCTTTTCCGCTCTTTGGAAAAACGTCTGGCCACCCTCTTTTCTCCCTTGATGCATTCTCTCCTTCCCTTAATCCGAACTTTCATCTCTAATGTCCTTCTCCTTTCTTTCTCTTCTCTCTCTTCTCTCCTTCTTCCACGTTAACCTAGAGTCATTCTCATGGGGTCCTAACTTCTACAACATGGAAGAAGGGGCCTCTCAATTCGCCTATGGATCCAAATGCTAAATTACACATAGAAGAAGAGGATGAGGTAAATGTTGGAAGATTTCAAAGATTAGTTGAGAAACTAATCTACCTTACTGTAACTCCACTAGATATTTCTTTTACAGTAAGAATTATTAGTCAATTTATGCATAATCCCTATATATCACACTGACAAGGCTTGGAAAGAATTTTAAGATACCTCAAAAAGAGTCTTGGACAAGGACTGTTTACAAAAACTATGGGCATATCAACAAGAAGAGTTTGCAAATGAAAATTGGGCAGGCTCTCTGAATGATAGAAAATTCTCTTATAGGTATTGCACAAAGGTTGGTGGAAACCTGGTCACTTGGCAGAGCAAGAAACAGTCAATCATAGCTCGATCAAGTGTAGACGCAAAATATTGAGATATGGCCCATATAGTAAGTAAAATGATATGGCCAAAATCCTTGTCATCGGAAGTGGGTTTTCCCTTTAAAAAATCAATGCAACTCTATTGTGATTATCAGGCAACAATTCACATAACAACAAATCCAGTATTTTATGAAAGGACCAAGCATATCGAGGTTGACTATCATCAGATAGAAGTTACAAGCAAGAGATATCACTATGCAATACATTTCATCAAGAAACCAACTTGCAGATATCTTCACCAAATCAATAAAAACAATAACTCTCCATAATAATTGTACAAAATTTGGGATTTATGATGTTTATGCACTAGTTTGAGGGGGAGAATTAGAAGGACACCCACATATAGGGGTGTCATAACAAGCAAATAACAGCACTTCCATAAATATGGCATAGAGTTGTAGTTATACAAGATAGTGTATATCCTCATATGTTTTTTATCTTTTGAAGGATGTAGCCCTAAGGATATTGTAGTCATTGTAAATGTTTTCCCATAACTATAAATACAACATCAATGCATGGGTTAGAGCATCAAGCCTCTAGTGTCTTGTCTCAATTCGTCCCTTTACTCCTCATCTTTCTTCCCACATTTTCTCCTTCTTCACGCCCACGAGCTAGAGATTTCTCTCTCTCTCTCTCTCTCTCTCTCTCTCTCTCTCTCTCTCTTTTCTTCTTTTCTCTTCTACCCTCTTCTCTCTTCTCTTAGACTCTTGTAATTATGTGAAGAATGCCCTAGAGATCAACATAACTAGAAAAAAAAAATTTATTACACAAGGAGAAATTTTATTATGACCTTTAGAGAAAGAAGAAAGCTCATGTAACCAAAAATATTTGGAGAGAGTAAATAAAAGGTTGATCAAGACATAATACTTACCAACATTTAACACATCTGATAGAAGATGATTAATACTATAACATGTAGAAAGGTTGCCTCCCCCTAATGGAGTTTGGGTCATCTAATGCAATAAAGTGTGAGAAAAATCAAGCAGATATTAATTTTTACTTTGTGCAACTCCATTCTATTGAGGAGTACACATATGAAGTTTGGTAAAGTATACTATTTGAAGCATAAAAAGATTGAAATGAGTTGCTCACATATTCTTTTGCATCTTGTGCACACAACACACAAATAGAAGAAGCAAACTAAACTTTTATTTTCCTTACAAAATTGTTTGAATACATTTAAGACTTCAAATTGTTCTTGAGTGAGAACAACCACGTGTTTACTAAAATCATCCACAAATGTGATAAAATCCTGAAACCTATGGAAACTTTTGACTCTAATAGGGCCTAAATATCTTTATGTACTAAAGAAAAACACCTTGATTTGGTGCAGATAGTGGTCTCCTCTTATGTGATGGAGGTGAATGGACAATATTTGTGTCACTCTTCCGTGTGTAGACAAGTACCCTCAGTGACAAGTTATGGTTATAACTAACTTTTTTATTTTGCCAATTAAAGGCATGATGAAAGAGTCATACTAGACTTATAATAGATGTAGAATTTAGATACCATTTGCTAGACTTTTGGAGACTTATTTTTTGAATTTAAAAAGAACAAACAGCCTATCTAATGGCACATTGAAGGACCTCGAGAAGGGTTATAAGCTAGCTTTTGAGCCTCCAATAGGGAGGCTATTTCAGAGACCATCTATTTGCATTTAGAAGGGGTTACACAACTTAAGAGTAAGGAACTAAAAGGGCTGCTTTCGACACTAGAGCAAGACCATTGGATAGAATGGGCATATAACACATGCTTCCATGCAACCACTCACACAACCACATTTCATGTAATCTATGGGTGCCTTCCACATTTTGTGGTCACTTACATGAAAAGTACGACTTGATCACCATTGAGATAATTTTAATGATAACAAAAACTGAAGTTGCTAATGAGGTGCACTAAGTAGACCTTACAGATTAAAAAGTGTTGAATTTATGGAAAGATAAATACATCTCTGACTTGATGTAATTTGAGTACAATGAGCCTTTATTTATAATAAAGGAAACAAGTAAAATCCTGTTCCAATTAAACTACCCTTATCCCAGTGATACCCAAAGTTAAACACTAAAAGATAACTCCTACAACAATTGAACAACTGAACATATATAGAAAACTAACATAAATAAACTCCTACAATAATTGAATAAATGAACATAAATAGAAGACTAACATAAATAAAACACATCTAACTGAGACTCTTCTATGAGGCTCCTTTAAGACTCCACCATATTAATTATGGTTTTGTGAGACATCTTACTATGAAAGACATGTAAGACTCTTTCAAACCTCCTCTTCAACACTCCCCCTCAGACTGCATTTATAACTGTAGCTTGCAATGAAAAGGATTTTTGGTCTTCAACCTTCATTGGCCAAATTTTTTTCATAAATTTTAATTTTTCATCATTTTGTCTCCCCCTTTCTTGAATATTTTGGTCACATAAAAATTACCACACCATGTGGAACAACATACCATTTTCTTGTACTTTTTCTTGTACTTTTTCTTCTACTTCTCCCCCTCAAGTTGAGGAAAAAAAAGGATACAAAGACCAAACCTGGATAAAACACAATGTGGGAGAAAAAAAATCACTCCTAGTCGTACGACCAAAATGGCCATAGTCTGAAACACACACCGCTCAATTTTAAAGTTAGAAAAATGGCCCAACCTTAGGCCTTGACAAAGAGAGTACTCACTTTATAAGGATAACTCAAACACAAATCACCTCTTGGGTGAAGAATAAAATACTTGATTCAAGTTGGATATTGGGCACACTCCCATACTTTTTAGGTAATAGGTTTAGGTATTACTCTAAAGAGATGAAAATACAAGAAGATAAATTGAAGAAATACTAGACGAAAACTATTTTAACCAGAAGGAGGCGACTATGCAACTCTCATACTTCCAAACGAATTCCAGAATATGACCATTTAAAATAAAAAAAACTAGGGAACACTATAACGGTAGAACTTAATAAATTTGACCAAGTATAACTTTTTTTGGGGGTGACCACAATTTTTGGAGTTGAAAATGCGTAAGATACACAATTAAGTAATAAAAATATAAAACTTGTAAACAACATCGAAGCAGGAAATTTTTTCATACCTTGAGCAAGCACTCGTGAAGTGATTAAGTTTAACCAAAAATCTTTGATTAGAAGAAAATTTTGGCTAAAAAACTAGGATTCTAGGAGAAAATGAAATTTAATTCACTTCAAAGCATGGAGGGATAATAGGAGAGAAAAAAGAGAAAATGAGAGATTTTTTACAGAACTAACCTTCAGTACTTCTGATATCTATACCTCAATCAGAATAAAAAATTGTTTATTGCTAAAGAAGCTAGAGTAAAAGAGATTTAGTTTGATACCTAATTTGACGTGAAAAGCTTCAGTCTTGGATTTTTTATGACCTCTTTATTTTCTTTATTCTGTAGTTTGACGGTTGTGGAATCCAATGCCAATATCTCCTTACATTATAGATCAAATTGACATAAAATTTCTCCTTATGAAACTAGACTTTGATATCTTTCATTAAAGTATAATTTTCTTCATAAAACATATTTATCTTGAGAGAAAGAATTTGATAGATTTTGGACTCCGTAATCTGGCTGAACTGAGTATTCTTTCTTCTTTGGCCAGTATAACCATTGACTCTTCCGATATTGATATCTCCATCTAGAAAAATCATATTGAGAATTGACAAATATATTTTTTGACATATAATTATCCATATGGCATAAAACGCCTTAAAATTTGAAGTTTTTGGCTGTTGCTCAAACTTCTTTTGCAATCTAACCTTTGTTGCTTTAAATATTGATTTCTCTTTGAAAACAGATTTGATTTCCAAAATTCTTTTTGGTTTGGAATATAGACTCGGAGATATTTCTGTCAATATATAATTTTCAATATGAAAATCTTAGTACGAAAGTGAAAATGCTAAGAAAACAATGGGTACTAGGATAGAAAAGGAAAAAAAATATAAACCCAAACTACTAGAGATGATAAATCATAAAAGGATCACATTATCTTTGTGGGTTCACAAAAAAGATCGAATATGAACCTAAACTATTAGAGGCTCTGATACCATGTTGAATTTTTGGAAAGAGAAAAACAATACTGATTTGATGTAATTTGAGTACAATGAGCCTCTATTTATTATAGTGGAAACAAGTAGATTTAAATTATAATTAAACTACTTTTGTCCCAATTACACCCAAAGTTAAACACTAAAAGATAAGTCCTAGAAAAATTGAACAACTGAATATAAATAGAAGACTAACATAACTAAAACACATTTAACTAAGGCTATTTTGTGAGACCTCCTCCAATGAGACTCCTATAAGATTCCACCATATTAATTTTGGCTCTATGAGAATTTTATTGTGAGAGTCATGTAAGACTCTTCCATATTTGCTCTTCACTAAAAAGATCTAAAAGAGATTTCTGGTAGTATACTTGTTTGATCAAACAAGGATAGTCTGAATGGTCCATGCAAAAAGGGAAGAAAAGATCTCATGCCAAAAAGCACAACATTTGATTAAACAAGAGAGTTCAACACAAAAGTAAGGCAAAAAAAGCAAAGCCGTCCAACTAGAGTATCCTTATCTGACCAAACTAGATAGAGAAAATGCTCTATTCAAGACCATTCACTCAGATGTTCTAAAAACCAACCCGATGAAGGCAAATGAGAAAGAAGGAAAACAAGGTCAAGTTATAAATGTTGTCCAAGTTCTTAGCTAATTAAACAATAGGAGAGAGAAAAGGTTTAGGTTGGAATCGTTTACCCAAACAACCAATCGCTAGGTGAACAAAGACATGAAGAGGAGATAATGATGAAGGTCAACCAATTGGACTACTCATGTCCAATCAATAGGAGAGAAAAACCTATAGAGACATCCATTTGGTAAACCATTTGACCTCCCAAACAAAAGAAGTTGAGCACCCAAAAGAAGAAGAAGAGGCATCTAATGAAGACTACCCTATCAGTCTACAACCATATGAATGACCCATTCTAGAAAAGTGGAATGAGAATGAAGTCTTCAATCTAAAAAAGATAAGTCTTCAAATCTATAAGTAAAGTATCTCTTTAATTAGAAATTCATCACGAAAATTTTCAAGTATTTATCGAGATTTCTAATCAAGATTTTACCAAGTTTCACAAGAGGACAAAAAATTCATTTTAAGCTCAATGGTTCAAATTTTGAACATTGAGAACTTGGCTAAATTGAATTGCTTTTGCCCCCAAAAAAAACTTGAACTCTAAGAGAAAAAATGAACATTTCCAAACACTCTCATAATTTTAATAGAATTTGAGGTTGAATTTGGGCATTTGAAAAAACACCCAACATATAGTTAAGTATTTATAAGCTTTTACGTTAAAATATTTAGTATATATTGTACTAGAATCATAGTTTTCATAATTTGAAATCATTTCATTCATTCTAGCATTCTGATTCAAAGGAGGCTACTGCATAGGATTATAAATTTGGGGCTAAAATTTTGAAATCTAAGTACTTCTATGTTGTATTTTGAAATCAATTGATTATACTTGGTGAAGCATATCTAGACTAAAATGCTCTTGCATTGAGTTTAATTGTTTTGTTCATATCATTCATACTTATTATTTTAAAGTCAATAGAATACACTTGGTCAAGTAAGTTTGAACTAAAAAAGCTTATACTTAGGAATTATCAAAGTTGTTCCGAACATGATTTATGGACTTAGATTGTGAAATCACCATTTGATTAAGCTACATTTAAGAGTCCCACATATTTCAAAACCAATCTAATTTTACTCTTAAGCTTTGAATTTTGAAATATGGTCATTTAAGGACCTAATTGAGCTATTGTTGCATAGAATAGCTACTTAACATTTGGGTACCTATTCCTATTATGTTTGTATTATAAGACATGCCTTATTGGGAAGTTTTTTATTTGGGCTAAAGTAAGCAAGTAACCCTAGCATTTTTGGGTCAAGCCTTGGCAAGACAAGATCATCTCTACCTCACTTTTATTCATAAGGGCCAGTGTGGCCGAAGAGGAAAAGATCGTTAAGCCATAGCTACTACTGCTATAAATTGTAAGTTGTTTGAATGCAAACGGTGCTAAAAACCCCTTGTGGGTCTAGGCCAGGTGTGCCTAGTGAGTTGCTATTTCAAATCCCTTTATGGGTCTAGAAGGATTTCCTAGTAAGCTACTAGAAAATCCCTTTGTAGTTCTAGATTGGATAACCTATTTAGCATTGTAAATGTATGTGAGGATGTAGTTGTGCAAGTTAGTTGTTATAGTCATTTGAGTCGCTTAAGTCTCTATATGAGCAGCATTGTATATTAGCCTTAAAGGTAGTTTGTTGTAAGTGTCATTAGACAACCCAAACATAATGAATTAACTCCAAGTTGCAAACATTTTGGCAGTGGATTAGCAATCTTATAGAAGATTGTAAACGACTATAAATCATTGTGTTCTTTGTGGGATCTATGAATGTTTTGTACTTGAATACACAATTAAATGAAATTAAAAATACACTTAAGGGAAAAATAAAAGAAATAAAAAAGAGTTAAAATTACATTTAAGTTAGAAAATCTATTTATTCCCACCCCCTAGGTTCGTTCATTTCCCTTTACATTTTTCTGTTTAAAGTCCCTCATTTTTCTTTAGTTTTTTCGGTCCAACACCCATTCCTTTAGTTTTTTGCTTCCCAAATTTTCAGATTTGATTAGTTAAAGCTTCTTCTTCCTCAAGTCCCAATTTTATCTTGTTTTATTCCTCTTGCTACTACTGAACAATGCCCAACAATAACAAATTCAGTTCCTCCCATGCTTCTTCTATGAAATTTAACATGTTTCTTGCTACCCTCTTCTCTAATTATACCTTCGTCAAAATAGCAGTGAAAACCTCTGCAAATTTCATTATTTTCTAAACTCCAATGCTTCTCCCTCTAGCTCATCCAAATTCTACTGATAAAGAGACCAAAATTCCTATTTTTTAGGCTCTCTCTACTTTAAACATCTTTAGTCCCAGAAAATTGAGGAGAAAAAAAATTTCAGTTTAGGTCTCTTGCATTCTATTTTTCACTAGAAAGAGTTTGTTGATTTTCAGGACTCCATGGATTTAACTCATGGAGAAAAAGAGAAAGAGACTCATTGAGAGAAAACCAGAGGAAGAAGAGGTTATGGACTTGATGTCTTAACCCTCCCCATGAAGTTCTATTTATAGATTAATAAAACTACTATATTACAATAATACCCCCTGAGGGGTTTAAGGTTTAAGGTTTTAACCTTGAAACTTTAACTTAATTACATTAATGCCATTTTTATGAGATGACTCTTTATTTACCATCTTGCAATCATTATATGTAGGCATATGGGCCTTCTCCTTTATAGGTGGGCTCAAGGCCCATCTTCTATATCTCTTGGATGTATGGGCCTTCCTTGGTCTTATGGGTTTGGGCTCATCTTCCAACACACTTGGATATGTGGGCATTCCTTGGTCGTGTGGGATTAGGCTCTATCTTCCAACACTCCCCCTCATGTTGGGGGTGAGAGAACAGCATGAACTCCTAGCTTACTGCAAATGATATATAAAATTTTTTTGTATAAAATGGCACATCTTCCAATATGCTTTTATCTTCCAACACTCCCCCTCATGTTGGTGCTCTCGTTCATGAGGCCCAACTGGCATAATATAAGTGAGAGTAAATCACTCCTAGCCGCTAAGACTTTGCTCCATACTCCAATCTTAACTCATGCTGAATGTAGGGCACACTCCATCTTTTGTAGGTAGTGTGTCTATCAGCATTGTTTTGAAGTGTCCACCTCCACCACTGTGTCACTCCACAGGACAACGACTCTCAAGTGGTAGAGTAATAAATGACATTAATAGGGGAAAATGGGCTTATTTATCATGGTGTCCCAAGGACACCAACTCTCATGGTGTCCCAACCCAACTGTGAAATTTTTTAGATTTAAATAAATGATGGTGTCCCAATCCGGGCACCAACTCTCAAGGTATCCCAACCGTGATATTTTTTAGAGTCAAATAAATTATAGCATGAAAAAAGGTACTGAGGGAACCTCTTCTTTAATAATAATGTTTCATCTAAAGAGACATAATAGTAACAGCTGAAATGGGTTTGGGTCCATATACCACGAACCAAAATAATCTATGTAAAATTGACCCATGAAATAATCTAATGCACATATCAATACCAAATAATATACTGACCAAAGAATAATCTGTTAATTCTTCAAAATAATAATCCAGCCAGAGAAAATTTTATCGACTCGCGCCGAAATATGCATAAATTTTGGGCACATATACCGAGGTAGAAAATAAGTGGACCGAATCAGATTGACCCGAACCGAGTTGGTCTGGGTTGACTCGGTAAGGAACATAAGTCATGCTCGGGTTGGCAGACTCGCCCGGTCCGGGCCGAGTCTTGGCAGGAGCTGAACTGGCGCTTGATTAAGTCAGTTTCCTAACTAAGGAAACATGAAATTTTTCAAGAGTATCGTCTTCTTCCCCACTTCCGAACAGAGCGGAAAAACCAGATGGAAACTTTCTGCCCGATGATAACTCCCGCCAGCTGAAAGTTTCCGAGAACGTTCCGAAATAGAAAATCAATCCCTCAGAAGATATATTTTCCAGTGGGTCGTCTTCCCCGAAGAACGCGTGAGCCAGCAGAGACAGAACGGGAACTTCCGGAAATAAACCAATCCAACAGAGACACTTGATTGACGATAGACACCAATTACGGGAAGAATATGGGAACAAAGAGATCAATCCGTAACAGGCTAGATGACTTTTCGACAAGCACCGTTCTGAATCAATACAGAGACAACGGAGAGATTATCATATTTTCACCCTCATCGCATATATGGACGCCTTTAATTCAGCATAATATGAAGAGATACAACAACGGAAAAAAAAAAATTGGATGCTGGGATCACCATGTAGAATAAATCATAGTAGAGTGATGCTGGGAGTCTCGGGCTGGATGAGCAGAGAACCAGGCTAAGCTAGCCGGAATAAAATCACCGGACGCCACGGTAACGATGAATAATTCTCACCAGCAAATGAAAGTAAACCGAAATAATGTCTCAATCATAAACTCGACATGAAGGATGGAGATGAGATTTGACAGATGGATATAAAAATCTAATATCTAGCAACCATGGAAAAAACCAACAACAAGATAAAAAACTATGGGAAAAAACGACCGAAAATAAATCCTGAAAAAAATATAGTCAGAATCCTAAAAATCAATTATTTGATACCATATAGATTTTCAGGACTCCAAGGATTTAGCTCACGGAGAAAAAGAAAATATTGAATTTATGAAAAAGAAAAATACTTTATTGACTTCATTATCTTATTACAATTAGAGTACATGAACCTTTATTTATAATAGAGGAAGATATTAGAGTCCAATTACAATAAAATTGTCATTGTCCCAATTACACCCAAACTCTAACACTTAAAGATAAATCCTAGTATAATTAAATAACTCAATATAGATAAAAGACAAATATAACTCAAACTAGATCTCTTCTAAGTCGTGGTCATAAGATAAAGATGCCTTTGTGAGTCCTTTTTTATCTTGCAACTTATGTGATAAGGATATCAGCTCATTGTAATCATGGTGGGTCCTACTTCTTATGGGTTTGGGCCCATCTTGTGGGCATTTCTTGGTCGTGTGGCCCATCTTATAATACTCTTAGATATGTTAGCCTTCCTTGGTTATATGGATTAGAGCCCATCTTCCAACACTCCCCCTCAAGCTGGGGGTGAGAAAACATCATGAACTCCCAACTTGTTACAAATGATGTATATAATCTTTTTGTATAAAATGATACATCTTCCAATATGCCTTAATCTTCCAACACTCCCCCTCATGTTGTTGCGTCCTTCCATGAGGCCCTGCTGGCATAATATAAGTGAGAGTAAACATTACTCCTAACCGGTAAGATATTGCTCCACACTCCAGTCCTAATGCTGGATGTAGGGCACACTCCGTCTTCTGTAGGTAGTGTGTCTATCGGCATTGCTCTGAAGTGTCCACCACCGTGTCCCTCCATAGGACAACGACTCTCAAGTGGTAGGATTAATAAAAGTCATTACAGGGGGGTAGTGGGTTTATTTATAATGGTGTCCCAATCCAGACACCGACTCTCATGGTATACCAACCGTAATATTTTTTAGAGTTAAATTTATCGTGGCGTCCCAATCCGGGCACCAACTCTCATGGTATCCCAACCGTGATATTTTTTAGAGTCAAATAAATTATGGTATGAGAAAAGGTATTGAGGTCATCTCTTCTTCAATAATGTCCCTAAAGAGACATAATAACTGTGGCTGAATATAACACGACCATCTTCCAACTCATATAATACGAATCAAAATAATAAACTTTGTAGAAGGACAAATGAAATAATCATAATCCGATATAAATATTTTTTTCTTAAATGCAGAAGCTTCATCTTTTGTGCACCCCATTTCTTGATTATTTGATTACATAAACTTATCCACAACATACAGAATAAAATACCTCTTTCTTGTACTTCTTCTACTTCTCCCCCTCAAGCTGGGATGTAATGGCAGGGATCCCAGCTTGAACCAAATACATTGTTTTGGACTCAATAGCACACCGAGTCACACAACGAAGGAGGCAACAACAACTCACTCAATAGGATTTATTTCTTATATTACTTTGAGTAGGATTTATTTCTTATATTACTTTGAGTAGGATTTATTTCATATATTGTTTTAAGTAGTAGTTATTTCTAATTACTTTTATATGTAGGGGCATTATGAAGAATTATTGTAACCCTAACCCTAAAACTCCATGACATGATCTATTTAAAGGGAAACAATGAATGAATGAGGCAAGCGTTGAGATTTTAGAATAACCTAGTGTAAATAGGCTAAGATCACCTCTTGATCTCGAGTTTAGGGTTCACTCCAAAAATCCAACATATCCTTCACCCTCCATTGCCATCCATCTTCATCCAACTTCCATCACCAGCATCCCAAGTAAGAAGAGGAGCTTCCTGCCCTTTTTCAAAGCCCAAAAAGAAGGTCTTTCCTCCTTCTTAGCAGCAGCAACAAGAGAGGAACTCCTACCTTATCGAGCAGAAAAGTGAGGATCTTCATCCTCAAACCCCGAGCAGTCCAGGTGCAACGTGGGAGTTGATCACAGCAGCAAAGAAGAGGTAATAATCTATTCCAAACTCGTGTTTCAAGTTAATTTAGAAAGAAGGTTGCAATCTTAGCTCGAGCAGCAACAAGAGGGCCAAACCCTCTTTGTCATGATAAAGAAAAGAGAGCAGCTTACTCTAGCAAGCTCAGAATTGTTGTGGGGTATCCTACCCTTCACAGAAACTCGTTAGGATCATCAAAAGAGGAGATTTCCTCCTGGTCAAGCACTGGTCAAGAGAAAGACTCACGTACAGACCTTTGACGTGAAGTGAGCTTTAATTCTAAGTGTTGGAGTCTCAAGTTTCACGCCATGTTACTCGATCCATGACCCGGGACTGTAACAACGTGGTATCAGAGCATGGTAACATGGGGATAGTCTCAGCAATGAAGAAATCCAAATCTAGATACAAAAGATAGAAGATAGCCTTGAAACAGCATAACCAGTGTTGGGGAAGGTTTGTGGGTTGGAAGAAGAGATGAGCCGAATCATCAGCATGCTAACTAAGTTGAGGGCAGAAAGACATTAGAGCCCAGTGGCGAGAGAGGTTACTCAACCATATCACAAAAGAGGGAGCAGTGGTCTGGGCGCACTGCTGTCCAAGGACCCCAGCATGGAGGCACAGTTCCAAGGTACACCAAGTTAGAGTTTTCCTCTTTCAATGGTTCAGTTGATCGCTTAATTTGGTTGCATAGATGTGAAAAAAAAAAATTAACCAAGGGACTACTGAATGGGATAAGGTGCAACTAGCCTCTTTCCATAGGACAGATGAAGCCATGTTATGGGTTACTCAAGTAGAAAAAGAGAGACCAGAGATGAATTGGGGATAATTTAAATATCTATGCATAGTTAGATTTGGCCCTCCCGCCAACAGCAACCCCCTGGGGGAGTTAGTCCTATTACGACAAACTGGTTATGTGGAACAATATAAAAAATTGTTCCAGGAAAAGTTGGCTCGTGCTGGTGAGAGGGTATTGGTTGACCAATAGGTCTCCCTATTCATAGCGGGTCTCAATGAGTATTTACGGCTAGAGGTGGAACTTCTTATGCCTACGGATTTAGCTCATGCAATGAATATGGCATGAGCAATGGAACAACAACAATAATTGCAGTAACGTAAGCCGGGTTGGTCGTGTGAGAGGAACACTTCCTCCACGTGGCAAGGGTGCCGCTATACGTCATCTCAGGGAGCATCTCCAACAGCACCCTCCTCCAAACACACTCCGACTACGACTCGGGTAGCCGATCCCCGCCCTAGTAATCCCCTACCGAACTTTATCAAAAAATTAACGAGTGTGGAGATGGCAGAACGGCGGTCCAAAAATTTATGTTATAACTACGATGAACAATATCGGGTGGGGCACCAATGTAAACGATTGTTTTGGCTCGAGGTGGAGGATTTAGAGGATCTAGAGGAGCCAGAGGATATTATCGAGGAGGAACCACCGGAGATATCCTTGCATGCTATTACTGGGCAAAAATCGCCTAACACAATACAAGTCCGAGCTCATGTCATCGACCGAGAATTGGTGGGACTAGTCGACTCAGGGAGTACACACAATTTTTTGAGTTTGACAGCCGCATAGCACCTCCAAGTCCATATACACCCTCATCCGACAACCACCGTCTCAGTGGCCAATGGTGAGAAGGTCCCTAGCTATGGGATTAGTAAGGCGGTAACTTTTTCCATTGGCTCTACTTCGTTTAATGCTGAATTTTTTGTTATTCCCCCGGATGGATTTGATATGGTATTAGGCATTAAATGGTTACAAACGTTGGGGCCCATTCTGTGGGACTTTTCGGCTTTAACCATGAGCTTTGGTTTGGTCGGGAGTCGGGTGCTCTTACAGGGCTGTCAGGTGGACAGGGCCCATCGCATGCACACTTTGCAGACACAAGAACAGCCTGATAGTACTATTGATGGTCTGGTTGAGGAGTTCTCTGGCCTCTTCCAGGAGCCTTCGGGATTGCGTCCCCTGAGGCACTGTGACCACAGGATCTGTCTGAAACTAGGATCTGAGGTAGTGGTCGTGCGACCGTACCGTTACCCACACCTTCAAAAGGACGAGATAGAGCGTCAGTGCCAGGAGATGTTGAAACAGGGTCTTATTTGTCCCAGTCGCTCCTCGTTCTCTTCACCCGTCTTACTTGTGAAGAAAAATGATGGGACATGGAGATTCTGCGTGGATTATCGGGAGTTGAACATGTAGACAGTGAAAGACAAGTTTCTGATTTCGGTAGTGGATGAGCTCCTGGATGAGTTACATGGATCGTGGTTATTCACTAAACTCAACCTCCGTTCGGGATACCATCAAGTTCGGATGCACCCCTCTGATATCGAGAAGATGGTGTCAGAAATAAAATCTGCTCTCGCATCCGCACCAGTATTACAGCTTCCCAACTTTGATGAATTATTTGTGGTAGAGTGCGACGCTTTGAGCGTGGGCATTGGGGTCGTTTTACAGCAGTTGGGTCATCCTATTGCGTATTTTAGCAGATAGTTGTCAATCCGCCCTCACAAGCTGGCAACCTATGAGCGCGAATTGATTGGGTAGGCCAAGGCGGTCCAACATTGGAGGCCTTATCTATGGGCTTTTCTCATACGCATGGATCACTATAGCCTTAAATTCCTACTGGAACAGCATTTGACAACGTCACCATAGCAACACTAGATCAGTAAGTTGTTGGGGTTTGACTTCTCGGTGGAAAATCGTGCGGGGAGATTGAATAAGGCGGCAGACGCCTTGTCGCGGTGTTTTGAGGATCAGTAGTCGGTCTATTCGATCAGCCAACCGAGATTTCTCATCCTGGACTTGGTGAAAGATGCACATGCCACTGGCCCTGCATTGTAGGAACTGCATCAGAAGATTTCGGAAGGGACAATGCATTCGAAGTGGCCTATCCAGGATTCACTTATTTATTACAAGCAACGGTTTTTCCTTCCACCAGAGTCCAAGTTGATTCCAGCTATTCTCTCGGTCTACCATGACAGTACACATGAGGGGATACAGAAGACCTTGCATAGAATTTGAGCTGATTTTTACTGGCAAGCCATGAAGCCCTCTACTACGACTTATGTGGGCGATTGTCAGGTCTGCTAGCGCAAAAAAGCCAAGCACTTGAGTCCAGCTGGTCTTCTCCAGTCTCTGGCCCTTCCTAGGCATGTTTGAGCCGACATTTCGATGGATTTTGTGGAAGGTCTACCCCTGTCCTCCGACAAATCCGTACTTTTCGTGGTGGTTGATTTATTTCTTATATTACTTTGAGTAGGAATTATTTCTTATATTACTTTGAGGATTTATTTCGTATATTGTTTTAAGTAGGAGTTATTTCTAATTACTTTTATATGTAGGAGCATTATGGGAATTATTGTAACCCTAACCCTAAAACTCCATGACGTGATCTATTTAAAGTGACGTGATCTATTTAAAGGGAAACAATGAATGAATGAGGAAAGCTTTGAGATTTTAGAATAACCTAGTGTAAACAGGCTGAGATCACCTCTTGATCTCGAGTTTAGGGTTTACTCCAAAAATCCAACATATCTTTCACCCTCCATTGCCATCCATCTTCATCCATCTTCCATCACCAGTATCCCAAGTAAGAAGAGGAGCTTCCTGCCCCTTTTCCAAGCCCAAAGAGAAGGTCTTTCCTCCTTCTCGGCAGCAGCAGGAAGAGAGGCCTCAACTCCTCCCTTATCGAGCAGAAAAGTGAGGATCTTCATCCTCAGACCCCGAACAGTCCTGGTGCAACGTGGGAGTTGATCACAGTAGCAAAGAAGAGGTAATAATCTATTCCAAACTCGTGTTTCAAGTTAATTCAGAAAGAAGGTTGCAATCTTAGCTCGAGCAGCAACAAAGAGGGCCAAACCCTCTATATCATGATCAAGAAAAGAGAGCAGCTTACTCTAGCAAGCTCAGAATTGTTGTGGGGTATCCTACCCTTCACAGCAACTCAATAGGATCATCAAAAGAGGAGATTTCCTCCTGGCCAAGCACTGGTCAAGAGAAAGACTCACGTATAAACCTTTGACGTGAAGTGAGCTTTAATTCTAAGTACTGGAGTCTCAAGTTCCACGCCGTGTTACTCGATCCATGACCCGGGACCGTAACATACATAGATGTAGCAATAAGCCAAAATAATAGAGATGTAGTAATAAGACCTTAAAACAGGGAGAAGTGAGATATTTTCCTGATATAACAACTCAAACAGTGACGCAAAACAATCGGCTTAAATTCGATTTTTTGGATACAACTGAAAACCAGCATGACCTTCCAATGTGAATATATCTTTAAATATAGATTAGATTGACATAAAATTTTCTCCTTATAAAAATTGACTTAAATACCTTTCATCCAAGTATAACTTCTCTTCATAAAATATAATTATTAGAATGTAAATAATCTGATATATTTCGGTCTCTGTCATCTAGCAGAACTAAGTACAGTTTCTTCTTTTTTTTCCAGCATGACCATTGACTCTTCCAAGATCAATATCTCCTTATAAAAAAATCATACCAAAAATTGGTCGAATAGATAATAAAATATCCTTAAATATCTTTCTTTTGATATATAATTCTCCATATAGTCTCTTTCTTGTTAACATAAAATACCTTGGAAGTGAAAGTTTTCTGCTGCTGCTCGAACCTCTTTTGCAATCTGACCTTTGCTACTTCGACTATCGATTTAGCTTTGTAGATAACTCAGATAAAAAATTGGTTAAATAGGTAAAAGAATAGACTTAAAAATATTTATTTTGATATATATTTCTTTGTATAAAGTCTAGTTATTGAGAGCAAAATACCTTGGAACCTGAAGCTTTCGGCTGTTGCTCGAACCTCTTTTGTAATCTGACCTTTGCTCATTCAAATATCGATATCTCTTTGTAGATAACTCAGATTGGAAATAATCATTTTTCCTTGGAAAGTAGATTAAAATATCGTTTCCTCAATATATAATTTTCATTATTAAAATCTCAGTATAGAGGTGAAAATGCATAGAAAACTACAGGTGTAGGAACTGAAATAAAAATAACTACGAACCTAGACTTAGGGTTTAGGGTTTAGAGAAAAGGATTTCATTATCATTGTAGGTTGACCAAGTCAAATCACAAAACCTACTCTGATACCATGTTAAATTTATGAAAAAGAGAAATACTTAATTACTTCATTAACTTATTATAATCAGAGTACATGAATCTCTATTTATAATAGAGGAAGGTAGTAGAGTCCAATTACAATAAAACTACATTTGTCCCAATTACGCCCAAACTCTAACACTTAAAGATAAGTCCTAGCACAATTAAATAACTCAATATAGAGAAAAGACAAATATAACTCAAACTAAAACTCTTCTAAGACATGACCATAAAATAAATATGCCTTTGTGAGTCTTTCTTGATCTTCCAACTTATGTGATATGGATGCCAGCTCGTGGTAATCATAGTGGGCCCTACTTCTTATGGGCTTGAGCCCATCTTGTGGGCCTTTCTTAGTCGTTTGACCCATCTTATAATACTCTTAGATATGTTAGCCTTCCTTGGTCATGTGGGTTGGAGCCCATCTTCCAACAAAGAAATGAACTCATTGAGAAAAAAACCAAAGAAAGAAGAAGTTATGGACTTGATGTCCTAACTTCTTCTTCCCCCTGAAGTTGTATTTATAGATTAATGAAACTACTATATTAAAATAATACCCCTGAACTTTGGGTTTAGGGTTTAGAGTTTTAACCCTAGAACTTTAACTTAATTATATCAATGCCATCTTTATGAGATAACTCTTTATTTACCATTCTGCCATCATTGTATGTGGGCCTATGGGTCTTCTCCTTGATCTGTGGGCCTTGAACCCGTCTTTTATATCTCTTGGATGTATGGGTCTTCCTTGGTCTTATGGGCTTGAGTTTATCTTCCAACACTTGGATATGTGGGCCTTTGTTGGAATTGGCTTCCTATCTTTAATATTCACATTGCGTCTTCTCTAAAAGGTCGATCACTTAGAGCGAATGGTTTCAATATGGTATCAGAGCAGGTCGGTCGTGTGTTCGAATCCCGCTACCCCCAATATTTGTGTTGACAAATATGGAGCCCCGGTTTGTGGGGGTTGCCCCGTGTTGTGGGTGTCGCACATGCGAGGGAGTATTGGAATTGGTTGTTTGTCTTTAATATTCATGTTGGTATCAAAGCAGGTCGATCGTGTGTTCGAATCCTGCTGCCCCCAATATCTGTGTTGACGAATTTGGTCCCCCGGTTTGTGGGGGTTGCCCCGTGTTGTGGGTGTCGCACGTGTGGGGGAGTGTTGGAATTGGCTGCCTGTCTTTAATATTCATGTTGTGTCTTCTCTAAAAGGTCAATTTTTTAGAGCGAATGGTTTCAATAGCCTTCCTTGGTGGTGAGGGTTTGGACCCTCTCTTCCAATGGAGTTTATATTCTTTGATCTCACATTATCTAGATAAGACTCTATATATGTTGCTTCCTAATAGGAGTTTCTATTTCTTAAGTAGGAATCCCTCGTGAGAAAATCTCCTATTTTCACCTAAGTCTCCTTCCTTAGGAGTTTCTAATTTTCTTATTCCATAACACCTTATCTAGAGAAGACCTTCTATTTCTCTCTTCCTCTACTGAAAGAGTTTAGTTTTCTCTTGTAGACATGTCTAAATTTTCTGGATTAGAAACTTGTGTTGCCTTATCTTGAATTTGAAATAAATTTGTCTTAAACTCTCTCGCCTTACCAATAGTTCTATTTTTCTTTTGAGATTTTTCTCCCGATTGGTTAAGTTTTGTTTGGAAAAGTTAATGAGTATTTTTGTTTCATCAAATTCATAATTTGAGTTCCATCTCAAAACTTTCATTTTTGTTGATTTATTTTTTGGAGTCTCTTGACATGAGTCCATCCTAAAAAGCTTATCAAAGTGTCAAAAAATCCAATTGTTCTCCCTAATTTAAAGCAAATCAAAACCTTTTGATTTCGCTACCTCTCCCTAATTTTGTTTATCTTCCTCTTGAGTCAAACCCCAGTTACTTTCATTCATTTGATTGATCTACTAAACGCCTCCTTATTTGGAAGTATGAGTGTTGCAATGTGCACCTCCTTCTAACGGAAGTATGAGTATTATTATTTTTTATTCACACCCTTAGTTTCTTAAGTATTTCTTCAATTTGTAATTAAAAAAATCAATTAAGAAAATGCTTATAAATTCACTACCTATAAAAAAACACACCCAACATTCAATGTGATTCAATTCTTTTATTCATTTTATTTAAGTGGTATTTTTTAGCTAAGATAATAATATTACCCATGATCTTTTTTTTTTGGAATCATTATTCATGTCCAAAAGCAAAACCAACATTGAACCTACACTTAAACCTAGTTTGAGGTGCAAGCAATGTTTTATTTGACAAACCTAAATTCCACAAGCTTGCAGAGTAAGTAATTGTAGCACCACCAGATGGGATGGGTTCTTGGGGTTGAATTTGTTGTAACAGGAAAAGAGGAATAGAACTTTTTCACCTTAAACCATCACTTTTCTGTCTCTGCAAATGAATAGATAACCAGCTACGAATACAGAAAGTAAGGAAAGGGAAAACTTAGTTGAAAGCAAAGAAGCATGTCAAAACAGTGAGAAATGCAAATTAAAAAGGAGTTCGTTGCGAATTTACAGTTAAGGGATATTACAAGCAGCAGGAGTATCAAAACCATTGGCTTCTACCTAAGTGAAGGAAAGAAATCCTACTCTAATATGCATAAACTATTAAATAAGAGTTTTGAACTCCTATGGATATCTAGGTCTCCAGTCGGTATTGGGCGTCCGATAGAATTGTCCATTTACGGATGAACCACCTACGCTGGGCTGGATCCCCGTGTCAACCGGGCTATTGGATCCGTATGGCTGCTGCCATACACGGACCTGTTGCCAACCTAGGTTTTCGTTCTGTTGGCTACCAAACTGAGATTCAACGTTCTGCAAAGGCACATGAAAAGTAGTTTGTAACATTGGCTGCTGAGCCTGAGATTGTACTTGTATGTTCAATGGATACATGGGCTGTTGGTGGCGAGGCACCGGACGCTGTAGTGACAACGGTGGGTTATGTGTCAGGGGTGGACGATGGGGTTTGCTTTCTTCATGGGGTCGCCACTCTGGAATATCGTCTTCGTCGTCGTCATCATTCCAAGAGTGAGTTTCAACCTGTAAACCCTGACAAGGAATGGGGCCGGGACTGGGTACCCATTTATCTAGACTCGGCGGTGCTTCAGTCTGCCCGTACTTGAGAACCAACTCTCTCATTTGCTCCACAGGACGAGTGGACTGCCGGGCTTGTAGAGGCATGCTACCTCCCGAAGGTTGGGTTATGCTTCTGCCAAATTCAAACTCCGGGAGGTCCTCTTCCCGTCCAACAGGCGGGCCAAAACCCGGCGGTAAATCCTCTTCATCATCCGTGGGCTTTGAGTTATTAGATGGGGGTGCACCCAGAATAGAGGGAAGATTTGCTCTGCTTGTGTTATCTTTTTCTTGTCTCTGTGTCTTTAGCGAGGAGAAATGCTGTTTTCTAGAGTTCTGTTTGTGATGGGAGGACAACTTGGGGGATATGGTGGAAGATATGTTAGCCCTTCTCCATACAATAATTCCTATAAGGCCACTATCGATGGTTTTAAGTGTTTCTCCATGATCCTTTGGTAGGAGGTTGCACAGATTTTCTACAGTTTTTTCATGGGGTGGACATAAGTAGAGTTCAACTCCAGGGGCGGGTTCCGCAACTCCAACTCTCTCATCAGAGGTATAAGAATCGGCCACCTGCATTAACATTTAAGATCAGTAGTTCAGAAGGTCCACTTCACATCACTAAAGCTGTAGATTAAGGGTATGAAGGTACGTATGAGCTCACCTCAGAGAGATTCAACCGGCCGATCTCAGGGGATCCCTCTTTCCAACTAAACTGGCCAATCTGCATGATTTGCAAACGTTATTCAAATAACATTAAAAAATGTTCCATTGCATCAAAGCAGTAAAAATAACTGGAAGAATGCAATCACGACAAAAGTACAGGAAAAAGATCCATACCATAATCGCACGGCTCCTAGATAAAGGAAGTTCTTGAAGAAATTTTCCAAAGGCATCAAGTCTAACTCTTCCCTTGATCTCTAAAAAGCTTGGCCACTCCTTTGTGGATGTTTTCTCTCCGCTGCATGTACCAAACTGGGTAAGTAAATCATACCAAAGACTGATAAATGCACTGGTAACCCAGATAAAAAACTTGTAGAAACCAAGACCAGAAGTCCAACGAAAACAGGACTAAAGCACATAATGATGCAAAATGGATTAGATATAGGAAATTACTCCTCAGTAACAGACAATTAAGAATGATTTATTGTTTACATAAACTTCATGCATCAATATGAATAGTGAAATTTATCATCAATAACGGAGGCATGTTTAGAGCACCATCTGGAAACAACACTACAAGGTGCCAATAGTTAGAATCGATCAATTAACATTGCACCAACCTTTGAAACCACATCTTGTAGCAACTGGCATTAAAGGGAAACCAAAACACAATCAAGAACCAGATTTGTAGCTTTACAATATTGATTAATTGGAATAGCATCAGAGCAGATGATTGGATAACCCTCCTAACCACCTAAACCCAACAAGACCTAAGTGGCCAAGTAGCAACAGAGCCCAGGAAGCAGGACAAAGCACAGATGGTATTTGATGGACTAGCACTACAGAATTTATTGCCATTTGTTAAAAAATAATTATTGCCATTTTTATAAATATTATTGCCATTTTATGCTCAGGAATTTAAAGAATTTTACAAAAGCCTAATGTCAGAAACTTACAAGATAAGAAATGGCTAAAATGACAATAAGAAAACCCTTAAGTCTCCTTACCCTATAAACGAGGGAACCCTCTCTCACAGTTAGTCGGGACAGATATCACAAGCTCACAACATCTACCCATTGAAACATTTTCTTGAGCACTGAGTACTCCTATGGTTGCAGTGATCAAGGAAAATCTTCACATAGATGCTCAGGTCTCTTGTCCCAAATTCTTTCCCTCAGCTGAACTTGTTGATTTTCAAAGGGAGAAATCATGACTGCATCAGTGAATTCCATCCATGGGTACACAAAGGAACCCTCCACAAGTCATCATCTTCAACGTCCTATGTATTTGCCATGGATTTTGACTACATACATACATATATATATATATATATATATATATATTCATTTGGTAAGAAAAGAATTAGTAGTACATGCTGCTTGAATTGGTATAATGGCTCAAGAAGATATTTGTGAAGAAAATGGCAATTCAGAAACTTTAATGTCTTATTTGATAGGTTCTAGTAGATCTAGTATGCGGGTCATTCTCTCCTCTAACATTTCTGCACTTCAAAGATGCCTTCAAGCTGCTTTTCCACCATGTATTCAAGCACATACACCAACGTGCCATCACAAAACCCACCAATTTATGTACTTCAATGATTTTTTATCATAATAGCTAATATTTACATGACATTCAAGTAACAAGTTCAACCATATACATAGCGCACAGATGGAAACATCACGTAACAGTGATAACCTTTGTCAAAGTAGAGACAGGTATCTTTGAAAAAAGTAGCACCACCAGACCATCATTTCACTGTTAAGGGAAAAAGTCCCCAGCTTTAAATTGACAATCGAGCCCCAATAACTAAGTAAAAAATGACATGAACTATTACAAAGTTCTAAATAACTTAACTCATGAAACTCAGACAAATCTTGAGCAACTCACAGTTTACCCTTTTTTGTTTTTGACAAAAGAAATATGAACCTATGAGGAAAGAAGGGAGACAGATGCATGGTTTATTAGATCATATGCAAAAAATGTGAATGTGTTAAATTTTAGAGATCCTAAAGGTTATAAATAAATGGATTTTATAGTTTTGTGTGGTGTAGAATGCCATCTGTCAAACACAATTTGATACTTATAACATATCTACAATACGGCTTTTTTTTTCTTTCAAATGACAATTATGGAGGTGTTATTGTATACCTTAATACTTGGACAAGATTTACAGAATGCCACTGCCTTACCCGAATAATGAGCACAGAAAAGTTAGAACAAGTGCTTGTGCTCCAAGATTAACCAGGGGCAGGCATTACAGAAACTCAATACAAATCAGGCTTCCCAAAAACACGATACATACTGGGCATTACGGGCATTAATGCCCTTCTGTGACGTCCAATAGGACCCCAAGATCCATTAACGCCTCTAACATCTCTCTAAAAATACAAAGATGTATCAGATGTTATATGTAATGTAACTAAACCATACACCCACCATATTATTTCCTTATGTATACAAGAAAATAAATTTTAAAAAAATAATTCAGACAACAAAAATGTAACAAATTTGCTTCTGAGATAAAACATTTGATATCAGATGTGACACAACACTTCTTAATGGAAAAGATACACTTTTCACTTGTAGTAAGTGAAAGCTGGAAAATAATACGTGCTACAACAATTTCAACAGTAAATTGCATTTCAAATTATGAGAGAATTGAACCAATCTTGCTACCTATTAAGCTAATTGGTTGAAGGTTAATTGCATACATACCACTCATACATGGCATAAAAACTGACATTTGCCTATGGTTTAAATTAATGCTTTCATACATGTATCGTATAACATAAATAACCTATATACAACTCCCATCAAATTCTGCATGTTAAGTGTTAACTTTAACAAGTGAAAAATCCTTCATGACACTGATCATATGTGGGTCTATGAGTTATTCAATATGCAGCCAAGTAATCTGAGACCAGCTAGAACAACAAAAGATAACAAGGGACATACTACTAGGTGGATTGTACACTCGTCTGAGCTTTCAAAGCTCACATGCATATATATAAGAAAGTCGTTTCACATTGCGAAGTTAGTTTTAACTAAAGAATTTAACTAATGATATATCAGTAATTTTGGCTCTTTTAACTCAAAAGTTAAATGTGGAAATATTTTTTTTTTAATGGCATAACGTGGTGAGGGTATGTCGATATTAATGCCATATTATAAGGGGAGTACGCAGGTCAACAAAGGCATTCAACTTGAAAGCTTAAGAATTCACTATACACAACTTCTCCTGGGCCCTCATTGTGGTTCTGAGCACGTGTTTTGGGGAAGGCCGAACTAACCACAGAGACTCATTGAACATGCTCTGATACCACAAAGAAAGGCATCTAACTCTAATAACAATAGTTTAAGTGGAAAAGCCCAACCCAGGTTCTTAAACTAGATAATCGCTCACTTCATCACAGATGTAGGAGCATACTCAACAGTAATCAACGAACCTTAAATTATATTTTGCATACCAACCCAGTCTAAACTGTTGCCATCTTGTACTACCATAATTTTTTTAGTGCTATCTTTACATACTTAGACACCTCAAAAATCTACAGCATCAGCAATAAGTTAGATACTCAAAAACTCCTCATAAATCTTTTTTTTTAATAAGAACAATGAGAAGATCTTCTCCTATTGGTAAATAACCTTCCTTGGCTATTTGGACAAAAAGAAAGTCTCATGTGCATGTATAATAGGTGTCTTGCAAATACAAAAGCAAAGAGAGTACTTATCAACTCTAAATGTCATAAACAATCTTGCCATGCACAAAATGTGACCTTAGTCACAAGTGCCTTGACAAAATCTTGCACTAATGCACCTCAGGTTTCCCAAATAAACAATATAACCCATAGCTTCTACATGTTAGTGAAGCTTTTACCAGCTAAAGCAGACCGTGTGACCTAAAAACATTATTGATGCAGCAAATAGAATTCCAACGCAAATCAGCTCACAAGTTGCACTAGATTCCTCACTCAACTAACAGAACAAAATGGTTCAGAAAAGGAAATCGCATTGTGGAAAAAATGTACCTCATGTCCATACGTGAACAACGTAGCATGATTCTGAGTATATGCTTTGAATCATATGCCACATAATGGAAACATTTTCCTCAAATTAAAAAAAAAAAAAAAAGCAAATGATCTAGCACAGTATCTGAAAGTTCAAAAGCAAAAGAACTAACCTTTTGTACATGCCAACAACAGTAACTATGGAAGAAATGTTAAATTGTAGTAAACCCTCCCAGATATGGTCAATTTTATTTCCACCGTGACTAGGGTTTTTTTCTGACTCAACAGCAACCCCAGTAGACTTCTGATGACTATCATTTATCTGGTCTTTCACATCAGCTTTAGTTGACTTGTCTGGACTAGATATATTCACAGGATCCCCAAAACTAGAAGTCGATGAATCCATCTTCCTTTCTGCATTATCCAGTTTTTTATCTTCAACTGAAGTATTAGCAGCAGTTTTTACAGTATCACCAGGTAAGTTCTCAAAAGGTGGCTCAGCATTAAGAGAATCCATAAACTCATCAAGAGAGACAATTTGAGGAAAACAATCTGAATCTTTCAGTTCATCCTCCACTACAATGCCTTGCATCAAATCCGTATTATCAGGTGTAAGGGTTATTACGTTATCCTGACCAGAAAAAACTTTTGCAGGTGTCTCAATCTCATTAACTTTTCTTGGTTTTTGAGAGTCAGTTGCATTATTTTTAGATGGAACCTTTGCAAGTGAACTCTCGCCAATGGCCACCTCAACTGAGACACTGTCATCTTGTTCAAATTCAACTTGAAATTCTCCTTTATGTGTTTTCCTCACTAGACGTCTTATATCTACTTGTGCATCTGGCAAAACCACCATTTGCGCAAGCTCTTCTGCTTTAGCTATTCTCCATTGAGAAAGCTCCTCAGAAGCAAGTTCCTCTGCAGTCATGGTACAGAGCTTTTCAGGAGGAATTTCACCTGACATTACTCGTTCTCTCAGTTCAGGATTATTACGGTCTTTCAAATTGAACAAAAGAGACCGTCCTTTCTCCTTGTATTTCTTATTGACACCTCCATATAATTTAAAGAGTTCCTCTTCTATTTTAACAGCCAAAGTTTCTGGACGCTTGACCATGTTTTCCCTGTCATCATGAGGGACTTCCACCACATGATCCAATTTAAGCCTTTTGGTATTGTGTTTATCATTTATTTCATAGCTCACAAAATCAGGTTCAGATGCCCAGTATAGCCCATTTCCCTGGAGAAGATCATCTTTAATGATGAAGGATGCATCTTCTGGAAAGATATGCTTTGATTGACATTCTTGTTCACATGCCCAAACTTTTGGACCTTCCACCTTGTTCTCATTAAAAGAACTCTCATGCCAGGGACCTTGACCTTCAGTATGACTTCCATCCGGTTCAGAAGTAGTGGACATGATGGTTCCTGATGGTCTTTCAGGCATAGGGCTTGCTGCAACATTTGTACCTACAGAACTAGAATCAACCGGTTGGGGGTTTGCCTCACCCAGGATGAAAACATTTTCAGACTTATTTTGAGGCATTTTCCCCACATCCAATGCAGCATTCTGTGAATGGCCAACCAAAGCCAATGCAGCAGCTAGAGACTCACGCAGCTTAGACCTAACAGATTCAAAAGACCGGGACTGGACCTTGGGAGAAGGTTCCATCTGCAAAGTCCTCTTGTTTGTTGCTGGCAGCTGCTCTGTAAAAGTATTATTATGTATGTTAGGCTTTAGTTTAGGCATGCTGGACTGTGGTTGGTATTTGGGAGATAGATCCATCCGTAGAGCTCTTTTGTTTGCTAGAGGCACCTGCAGCGAAGCAAAATTATAGACCACAGTAGGCTGGATTTTTACTGGAGGAGATGGATCCATCTTTGGGATTTTCTGGTTCGTTTCTGGTAGCTGCAATGAAGCAAGATGATTAGCCATGGCCACCTGAGACTCTACCTTGGAAGATGGTTCCATTTGTTGTGTCCTTTCATGTGTTAAGTGGAACTGCTGTGGACCAAAATTATTGGCCATGGTAGGAATTTTTCCGTAAGCATACATTAATTTAGGTTTTCCCCCAGACAGTTCGCCATGGCTTCGATAATGCACTTTTCAGATCCTATCATGCAATTTGATATTTTGTCAGATGACAGTAATAAGATAACACATAAATATAAATATCTAAATATCTAGAAATAGATTACTTCCCAGTAAAAGCACAGAAAAAATACTTGTAACCAGATTAAACAGAAACATGCAAATTCAGCAAATTCAAAGTGAAAAGAAAACAAATAAAAATTAAGAAGAGAGAACTCGTTGAAGTTAATATGGTTCTCCATTTTTTTCCAAAAATATTATTTGATTCTACTACTTACACCTTCATCAAACAGAATCAGGTAGTTTACAAATAATAATTGCACCTAGTAAAATTATCTGTCATCTCTTTAACGTGCTCATAGGGTGTTTACATAATATTATATCAAATGATTAAAAAATAGAAGCAAGAGATATGTTCTTGAAATACCAATAAGATAGTGATATTCCTATAGTAATCACAGCTAAACATGTATATCTCTCCAGTTATCATACTTTTTCAGAGAAAAACGCTTACAATAGGTCAATAAATACTATGAAGGAGATTAAGTTCAAGCTAACACCACATACTGTATGCGGTCATTCGGCTACCATTTTCCAATCGCAGAAGAACATAGGTATCGGTGTTCTTTGAACGAACCCAGATGAGCAAAATGCAAAAGTTTCACCCAAGCAAAGCAATTGAATACGCGAAAATCCTAAAATTTCCTAAAAGGAAAGAAAGCGCATTCCAGAAAACTAGGGCAAGAGGAAACAAAAACATGATAGAGGAAGACAGGATTCAATTGAACATGCTAGAGTAGAAAAAATTACCAATACCAAATTCCAAGATTTAAGTAGAAGTGAGTATAAAATTACCTCCGAAGAAACGAGCGAAAATCCAAGGTCGGAGAAATGGTGCTAGAGACGCCGGATTTAAAGAGAGGAAGCGAAACGGAACCAAACGGGAACTTCAATATCCCCACACAAAATGAAAGAAAAATGTCGATTGCAGGCGCCAGGGCAAGTCGGCGGACCTCTATCTATGCATTCTTGTTTTGCTATGAGTCTGTGACGGAGGAGCTGACAGAGCGCTTATAAATGAGGACCAGGAGGACCAGTGGAAGAGGTAGGGCTTCCTCTTATTTCAGTGTGCAAAAAAAAAAACTGGCGATAGTGAATTTTGAAAGTGAAAACTGAAAAATGAATTAGTTAGGTTTGTTCGGAAGACAGAAATTGGAGAGAAAAAAACGAAGAGAAAAACAGGAGAAAATGAAAAAATTCCCATGGGAAATGAAAGAGAAAATAAAATAAAAATATATTTTCTCTTGTTTGGATATATTCAATGAATAAAAAAATTAGTAATATTTCAAATTTTTATGATTAAAATTTTTTTTAAAGTTTTTATTTCTTTTATTTTCTCCCCAAATTTCATCATCTTGTCTGAGAAATTTTATTAACTAAGAGGGAAAGTGATTTTATCTCTTTTTTTTTTCTCAATGATTCTCTATTGCCAAACAACAGAAAAATGACTTTTTCTCCACTTTTTTTTTTCGTGTTCCAATAATGCCCTTAGTGAAAGTGAAAATAAAAGTGAAAGCGAATTATGCGAGAATGAGTAAGGCAAGAGTAAACAAGGCTAAGCAAGACGGTGCAAGGGAGAGAACGACGAGAGAAATTGAAATCACATGTCAAGAGAAGAATTTGACTTTCGCTCATTTATCTTAAGAATGAGTGAACACTTTAACTCACTTGTGAAAACAGGTTTTCCCTAGTGAATGTGAACACTTTAACTCACACATGAAAATGCACACTAACAGGTCCAATGTCTTCTTCACCTACCCTTTTGTTCTCACGTTGGGTTTTGTTCAATGTTGGCCCCGGTGTAGATGTGTTAATCCCTCAATTGGATTGGAACTTCAAAATCAAGACCTTATCAATTTTGCCCAAAAAGACTAAGGGATTGTTTTTTATGAAATAAACCCTAATGAAAGAGAACATTCTTAGTGTGTTCAAGTGATATAAGAAAACTTCTATTTGCTAACCAAAAACACGACTCACTTCACCATAAATAGAATTTTTTATAGTTTTAAGTTCTTTTTATATATGTAGTTTGTAAATATTTATATTCTATTTAAAGATGTAAACTTATGCTGGCACAAAAAAATGTGTACAACTTTACCGAAGAAACATAAAGTAAATTCAAGGTATTTGAATTCTATGGAATTTTACATATGTCACAATGTATACTAACATGAAGTTGTGTGATCCATGTAAGAACAATTTTTAAAAATTAAAAAAAAAATGTGTCATATTAGGTCTTATATGGAGGTGTGCACCAAGTAGGTCAGGCCAAGTCTCTAACACACTCAACCCGACCGCGAATCTCGACCTCTAATTCTAACCTCAAAAAAAAAAAAAAAAACTCAAGGTTGAAAATGTAATCTTGTTTCCACCTTGTTTCCCTTTTCCTCTACTACATCCCTTCCTCATATGGTCATGGATGGATTTAGGGCCCGAGTTCCAGAGCCAACTTAAAAAAAAAAAAACTAGAGGTAGAAAACCAACCTCGACTTGCGTTGTTTCTCTTTTCTTCCATCCCATTATCACCCAAAAACCTAACCCTAACCCCAAAATTGACCTCTAAACCCGAACTTGAGAAAAAGTTAGTTAGAAAATTGTTGGAAGAAATTATGTAATTAGGGTGGCACTGATGTAATTGGTTCATGATTTATGTCTTTTATTCATTCTTACTAGGGTGGAGGATATTCTTGTAATATTAGTACTTTCGATATCTATAAATACCACTAGAGGGGGAGGGTTTAGACAAGTCCATTACCCTAATCTTCCTCTTTTCTCCAAATTCGTCACTCTTCCTCTTCTCCTCCTAATATCATCTCTCCAAAACTCTTCTTCTTCTTCTCACCCTTTAATCCTCTTCTACAATGATTCTACATCATGGAATCTTAAGTTTCAACATGGTATTAGAGCGGGGAAAGATCTGAGATGGAAAAAGAGAAGAAGATGGAGAAGAAGGGAAGAAGAAGAAGAAGAAGAAGAAGAAATAGAAAAAGAAACAAGAGCAGTTTATCATTTTTCCTTTAGTCTTCTTTCCAAATTACTGTATTTCATTAGATGTTTCACTCCTTTACCATATTTTTCATATAGAAAATTATATATCGTTGGTAAGATATTTGAGTCTAGTTTAAAAATAAAAAAGAATCTTTGAAATCATTTTTTTCTAGAAAGAGAAATCTACATTTGAAGGAGCAAAGATCAAGCAGCAAAAGACTTCAACTTTTGAGCCTTTTTATGCCATCAAGAAAGAGACTTTATATGGAGAATTATATATCAAAAAAAATCTTTGTAAGTCTATTTTTCTTACTTATTTAACCAATTCTCAATCTGAGTTTTTTTTAAGGAGATATCAATCGCCAAAGAAGAAAAGTACTTAGTTAGGCCAGATAATAGAGTCTGAAATCTATCAGATTATTTATCTCAAAAGAAATATATTTTATGAAGAGATACTATACTTGGATGAAAGTTATTTGAGTATAGTTTTATAATTTTAAAATTTCATGTCAATCTAGTCTATGTTTGAGGAGATATTCACATTGAAAGAATCAAAGGTCATGTCGGTATCTTGTTTCATATGAATATCTAAATTTAAGCTGAATATTTTGCTTCAGTTTTTGAGTTGTTGTTATTGATCAACAATATCAAAAAAGTATCTCATGATCTACCCTTGTAAAGTTTTATATTGTTAACTAACAATATTTGGAAAGAATCTTTCGAAGATCATCTTATTTTTAGAAACTTTCCTTGATTTATTTGTCAAATAGAAGAAGTGTTCCTAGTTCGAATTATGGCAACTTCCCAAAAAAAGTAGTTACTTGATTTAATGTTGCAAATTATAGAAGTATCTATATAAGGAGATTATGATCTAGGATCAGATTCAAAACATGTGTTTCTTCTCTAGTTATGAGAAATCCTTGCAACAAATTAATAACATGTCAGAGCAACACTTGGTGTTCTTTTCCCCTTATGAAGTGACCAGCCTCACTCAACCCATCACTCGGTGAAATCCTTTCAAACTATAACTGGTCTAGCCTCAAGCTTTGCCTTCAATTTGTTATCTTGCCTTTCAGAATTGGTTTCATTATGTAATTACATCTCTAAGCATGAACTATATTCAGAAACAAGACACTTATGTCATCGGCTACTAATTAGTTAGTTTAATATGGCTAGCTCTCGGTTTGGTGTCTGAATTAATCACTGATGTAATAAGTGTGGAAGCAACATCTATTACTATTTTATTCCCTCTCCTTTGTTTTTAATAAGACCTTGTAGCAGCACTCAGTTTAGTTATTCTTTTTTAGAAGATTAATAACACTTGGTTCAACATATTGGTAGCTTAATACTTGGTTGCAACTTATTATTTGTTGCATATCTTCATTATTCAAACATTGACTTGTTGTAGATTATCTCATGTGTCTTTATTACTATTAAGGACTATTACTATTTACCAATTAGTTATTGTTATATAACAACATATTTGGTATGTGTTACTTGGGCATTATCGCAACTGCTATTATATCTCTTTGATTGAGACGTTATTATTGAAGAAGAAATCCTTGGTTGTTTGCCTTGGCTTCATTATTTGCTAACTATTGTCGGCATTGGTTCATTGGTTCGTCTGGTGCAAAATTTGAATTTCTTAGGAAAATAAAGCATATAGTGGCCTCAACATCTTATCTTCCTCATAACCCATTACCCTCTTATTTGGCCAACTTTCTCCTATCGTCCTTTATTTGACTCTCACTTACCCCTTTAGCCAAACCTTTTTGGAGCATTGCTTTGGTTAGTTCCTTTTATATATATGAGTGTTTTAAGTCCTTTGAGACATTTTATTGGTACACGTGGGTCTTTTATCATCGTCTTATGAATGACACGCATCACCCACTCTACTTTTTATTTGTACCCTTGGGTTTTTTGTCGTCGTCTCGTGAATGATAGGCATTACCAACTTTAGTGATTATTATCACTATATTTGGTCAAAATTCTTTGAGGTTTGTTTCGACTTATATTTTATCACCCATTTCGACTTATATTATGCCCGGTGTTGGAGGAGCTTATTACTACATCTATGTTATTTGGTTCAAGCAGGGATCACTGCCATTACCTCCCAGCTTGAGTGTTGGAAGATATAATGTAATTAGGGTGGCACTGATGTAATTGGCTTAGGATTTTTGTCTCTTATTTACTCTTACTAGGGTGAAGGGTATTTTTATTGTATTAGTACTTCTGATATTATAAATACAACATAAGGGGGAGGGTTTGGACAAGTCCATTACCCTAATCTTCCTCCTATTTTCTCCAAATTCGTCACTCTTCCTCTCCCCCCTCCCCTTCCCCTTCCCCGCTTGTTTCCCTTTCCCTCAACCCTTTTCTTGCCAAAAAATCCAACTTTGCCTAAATTCGACCTCGAAACCCAACCCAAAAACATACAAAGTTAGAAAACCAACCTTGAAGTCAGCTCCATTTGCTTTCCCTCAACCCCATTTTCACCCTATTCAATCAAAGTAAGTTTTTCAAAAACCAACCTTTAATCTCAAACCCAACCTCTAAACCCGACCCTAAAATAAAACTTGGACCGAAACCTACCCCATCTTGGCCCTGCTTCCCTAATAAAAAAAATGGTTTCACATTTAACAACTTATACACTCAATTAAAACAAGAATAAATATGAATAATATGAAAACAAAGAAATTATATGGTTTTCATTAAAAGCCCTCAAGTAAAACTAAAATATATGAGTTTCTCTCCCCATTTTTATCTCTTGATTGTTGTCTCCTCTCCCTAGTTTTTTGTATGCAACAATTTTTATTTTTTTTTGCTTATCATTCCAATTTTCTCTCATAGATTTGTCACTTCTAATTTTTAAAATTTTCTTATGTTTCTCTTTTATTATATTATGCTAGATTTTGTTAGAGTCTAGAAAACAAAGTCAAAGGCCAATGAGACGGCCAAAGAGGTCATCTACCTTGACCAATTCACCAGTAAAGAATAGCGATTTTGCTAAATAAACTTGACCCCCATTGCTATATAATACACACACACACACACACATATAATATTACATATGAAAGGCATATAACATATAAATGTAATTTTTTTATTTCACATACACTTCTCCTCAATGAGACTTGAACAAAAACCACACCACCCTAAAGACCTTGCTATGTGGCTATATTTTTTTAAAAAAATCATATTAATTATTTTTTGCATTCAATAAGAGCATCCAATTGACTTATATTGTTAGTAAATATGTACATATAGATATATACATATACATATATAGAGAGAGAGGCCTAATCCAATAAGAAAGCCTATATCATGCGAAAAGTGCAAAGTGCACATCATATCTCATGGATTAACTCGATGTCTTGATCAATGACCCCTATTACTTTTACTTCTAGTTCGACGACCCACACAGACGAGAATTCCTTGCTCCATCACCGTCCACAAGTGTGACATCTGCAATCATCGAACTTCAAGCATCAGTAGAAAAACATGAGATCACGTCTAAAGGGAAGAAGAGGAAGAAGATTGCAGAAAGTTATCATTTGGGTCTTCAAGAAGAGAAGAACTTTTTTGCTGCTACTGTTGACATGGTGATGAATATTTTTTTTATTTGAGAATTTTCAGGTGTGCTTGGATCACAATTTCTTCTATCTCATAAATCATGGAGTTGATAACGAGTTCATTAAGAATGTCTTTGACAAGAGTTTGAAGTTCATCTTTCTGGCTTTGTAAGAGAAGATGAAGTTATTTCTTAATGGGGGATACAAAAGCTATATGGTCTTGTATGCTGAGACTTATGATCTTTCCATAAAACCCCAAGGTCTGCTATATGATTGTTTTATTATACTGTATTATTTGTCTTACAAGGGCTGTAGTTTTCTTCCATTAGCCTATTCTACTACAAGAAAGTGTCCATCAACAGTCTTAATTGATTACTTTTACTATTGTTGGGGCCATATAGGAGGTTCGATACTTTGAAAATGAATTTTTTATTTCACTAATTAGTTTTGAAGCTTCACTAATAATTCCATCATACTCTTCTTGCTTTGTTCGAAGAATTCAAATTTAGTCCTACTATTTTCAAACAAAAGTTGTGGAGGTCTCAAAGAACATGGAATTTATGTATGGTGAGGCATTTGATGTACTTCAAGACATTGAGCAGAATCTTGTGATGTCTGGATTTGAAACTTTAAAAGTGAGTTCCCTGCTTAGTCATGTTAATGAGCTGAAAGATATATTGAATATGAAGGATTGCTATAGGTGTACACTCAAGATAATTCAGACCTTGCTGAGATGGCTTCAGATATTTTGGAGCTCAATTGTGTGAGGCACTGCCTCCTCATTGATTCATACATGTGGGACCAGTGACTCTCTTTACTGGATGCATTTCTGAAGTAAATAAATCCTCTTTCTATAGCTACAACAATTGTATCTCCCAAACTAAAAATGTCTCAAAATGAATCATTATCTTCTGATGACAGTCCTGTTAGTAGGCCTGAGGAACATGACATGAAGTCTTTACCCATTTCAGAAAATTCTAATGAACAAGTTCTGTTGAGAAAGAAAGATGAACATAATTTGGAACTGTCAGAGCCTGTGTCAAATGAACATGTCAAAGTGAAGATCTCTCCTAAAGAGGTAGAAACAAATGGTTGTGAGGATTTTATTGAGAACAAATCTTTGGATAGCTTGACTTTCCATGCATCAAACCTTTCAAACAAAATAGATTTGGCTTGGACTGGTTTAGGGCAACCTAGTGAGCCTAAATCAGCTTCGATGAGCCCAACAAAAAGTTTAGAGAATATGCACCCCATCAGCTCCAGTTCGAGTGCACTCATTTGATTTGGATTGAGATTTCATGATAAAGTTCATGTGACAATGTAGGACCCACCATGATGCACGAGCTAGTGGGACCCACCATGTGAACGTACGACACCAAGAAGAATCAAGCTAGCCCGAGTTAAGAAGATAAGGAGCACAAGCTAAAATGAGTTAGAAGACTTGAAGATCAAGTGGGACCCACAAAGATACCACGAGTTGGCAACCTTATCAATATGAGCTGGAAGATCATGTGGAACCCACAAGGATAAGGCCACAAGTTGGCCTCCTCCCTTATATTCACATTATTGAACAAGAGTTCTAGTTCAACTCATATTAGACTTCTAGTAGATTGTGTTGATAGACTTATCTTAGAGAGTTAGAGTTGGAATGTAATTAGGAGATTGAAAGACTAATTGTATAAGGAATTTATCTCTTCCTCTACTATATATAGAGGTGTTTCAATTCGGAATTAATCAAGTTACACATCTCCTTCTTGAGTAAATCTCTCTCTCTTTGCTTGGCGCACATCTCTCTTTTCTTTTTTTCTTCTCTCTACCCGAGAGCTCTTCTTCCCTTTTCTTCTTTTTCTTTCTCCTTTCTCTTGCTCAGAATATTGAAAAAGGGATCCTAAATTCAACATGGTATCAGAGCATTAAATTTAGGATCCCTCGTCAAAAGGAATGCTCTAAAGAAGTGATGATCAACACCACTCAAAGTAGGCTCTTTTGTGAAGGAATATCACAAACCATGAGATAAGTGTTTAATTTTTTTTCCTTCATGTTACTAGTTTCCGAATTTAGAAGATGATTTAAAGATGAGTATGTGAATGTTTTTCATCTTATTATATTGTGGATATGCATATCTCTCTGTCTAGAAGAAGCTATCAAAATCGTTTTGTCGGTTTGGAAATTTTGTTAAACCGAAACCAGTCCATGATCATATTGTTGGAATTTTTTTTCGTGGGAACAAAAGTCCCCTGATATAGAAGTTTGTTATTGAGTCTCTTATGAGTGGTATTAGAGAAAAAAAATCAGAATAATAATTTAGCATCAATGCTAAAGTTTCCCATATATCAAATTGTTTGAAGAATACTACTTGGTGTTATTGTTAGAACTTTTTTGAAGAAGGGCCCATCATGGCCGAAGAGAATATGAATATCAAAAGTGATATACTGGGAATTACTACTATACCCTTACGTGGGGTATCAAATTTTATGAGTTGGTCCACATCGGTTCAGAGGTTTCTTATAACAAAAGACCTACTTGGTCACCTCACCACCCGAGGACCACCTATTGATGAAGATGATATTTTTTTATAGAAAATGGTTGAAAATGATACCTTGGTGATTAGTTGTCTAATCAACAGCATGAAAGAACATGTTTCCAACTATGGTATTCATCTTGATACTGCTAAACAAATTTAGGAGACATGTGCTAAATTGTACTCTTGCCCGGATACTCTACATAGATCATATGATATTCTCCAAAGGATGTTGAATACTAAACAAGGAGAAGATATCCATGAGTATTTGGCCCGCTTTAGAGGTTTTCTTCAAGAGTGGAAGTTAGCTCAGCCTTCAACCACAAATATTTCTATCCAAGACAAGCAGAGTGCTTTTGTTGTCCCCAAGTTTGATGTTGTCTGTGCAACACTACTCCACATTCCAGACAATTTTTCCTCCACTACTGAAGTATCATCCACTATGTATTCTGATTATAGATGACCATCATCTGACCACGGCCTAGGCCGAGGCAGAGGTTATAGAGGAGGCAAAGGGAGAGGTGGAAGGACTGGTGCTGGCATAGCAGATGGGAAAGAATGTACTCATTGTAAGAAATTTGGCCACACTATAGATCAATGCTATTACAAGGATTACAAGGCATGCAGCTACTATAAACAATATGGTCATTATAAAGAAATATGTTATAAAAGCCAATGGACAGTTAGAATTGACAAAGGCTAATCAAACCTTTGTGAGTGATACAAAAGAAGAACAACCCACAAAATCAGCAGCACAGAAAAATTTTACTGATGAAAAGTATGAGCTATTTCAAAAAATGAAGACAATGTTGGGTTCTTCTCCTAGTTCCTCCGCAACTACTGTTGCCACTACTGCTTCAGGTATGCTATCGGCCTCATCTTCATCCTGGATAATTGACTCAGGAGCCTCCGAACATCGTACAGGTAACAAAAATTTATTACACTCTCTATCTCCGAGTATTTCACAAAAGTTTGTTACCATGGCTGACGGTTCTCAAACCAAAGTCCAAGGGAAATGATCCACTTTTGTCACACCATCACTTCTGCTCACTGATATTCTTTTCATTCCTACTTTTCCTTTGAATCTATTATCTGTTAGTCAGCTGACAAAATATTTTAATTGCTCTGTTACCTTTTGTATTTCAGGATCTTATCATGAAGTAGGTGATTGGTGGAGGCCATGAACAAGGGGGGCTTTACTACCTAGACGTACCAAAAATGAATATGATTTCGACTACTGACAATGAGACAAGGTTATGGCACAATCGGTTGGGACATCCATCTGCACAGTCTCTTCATTATATATTTCCTTCTCTTAAAGTAAGGTCAAAATTTCATTGTGAGGTTTGTCAATTGAGTAAACATCAAAGGAGTATGTACTCTCCTCGTCCAAAAGTCAAAAGTGTTACTCCATTTTTTTTAATTCATACTAATGTTTGGGGGCCCTTGAGTGTTTCCAACATTTCTCAAGCAAAACATTTTATTACATTTATTGATGATTTCACTCGCACAACTTGGTTGTTTATATTTAAGGAGCGTTCTGAGATACCATTTATTTTTAAGTCATTTCATGCTATGGTACTCACACAATTTGGTCAGAAAATAAAAATTCTCCGGTCTGATAATGCCAAAGAATATGTTTCCAAAGATCTTGACTCTTTTTGTCAAGAAAATGGCATTATCCATCAAACATCATGTGTCTACACTCCTCAACAAAATGGTGTAGCCAAATGGAAAAATCGTCATATTCTTGAGTTAGCTCGAGGTTTATTATATGCCATGAAAGTTCCATACTTTTACTAGCCACATCCAGTCCTTACGGCTTGCTTTCTTATAAATTGTCTACCTTCTTTCGTTCTTGGTAATAAATCTCCTTACTCTAGATTATTACCAAATGATGATCCGTTTTCACTACCTTTGAAAGTCTTCGGATGTCAATGCTTTGTTCATAATTCATTTCCTAGACACAACAAACTTGATCCTAAATTTATCAAATGTATCTTCTTGGGATAGTCTCGCACACAAAAGGGTTATGTTTGTTATAGTCTCACTCTTCAACCTTTATTTGTGTCCAGGGATATAACATTTTTTGAAGACTCCTCATTTTATTCTGATAGTGCTCCTCCTGGTCTATCCTCATTACCAAGTTTCCCTCGACCGGTTGTGTCCTGTAATACAGAGATTATTCAACCCCTAGAGAAAGTGGTCGACACCACACACGTCGAGTTAACATATCCAACAGAGGTAAGTCCTTCTTCCTCAGTTATTGTTGGCCCTCAATATGATACTCGTCCTATTGCTGTAAGGAAAAAACCTAGATCATGCACTAGACCTTCTACTTCTCATTCCATTTTTAAATTTTGTGTCTCATCATCGCCTTTCACCTTTATGTTGTTAGTTTCTTTCTTCTATTTCCTCCATATCTGTTCCACAGTCCTATCAGGAGGCTCTACAACATCCAAGGTAGAAGGCACCGATGGATGAAGAAATGAAGGCACTTAATGACAATCAGACATGGTCACTGGTTTCTCTTCTAACAGATAGAAAACTCTTTGGTTGCAAGTGGGTTTATACTGTCAAACATAATCCGGATGGGTCAATTGCATGACTAAAGGTTCGACTGGTTGCCAAAGGTTATACTCAATGTTATGGAATTGATTATGAAGAAACCTTCTCTCTAGTGGCAAAATTGAACTCAATATGTATATTATTATCTCTGGCGGCCAATTCATCATGATCAATATATGAACTTGATGTGAAAATACATTTCTTAATGGGGACATTAAAGAAGAAATTTATATGCAATAACCACCTGGGTATGCGGTTGAGGGGCAGTCAGTATGCCGCCTCAAAAAATCTTTGTATAGTCTAAAGCAATCCCCTCAGGCATGGTTTGAGAAATTTAGTCAAGCCCTCATACCAACTGACTTTTATAGATGCTTTGGAGATCACTCAGTATTTATTGAAAACACCCTGAGAGGTAAGGTAATTCTGGCTGTATATGTTGATGATATCATTTTAACCGGTAGTGATTATGAGGGCATCCAGAAAACAAAGGAAAAAATATGTGTTGAATTCAAGACGAAGGATCTTGGACTACTCAAATATTTTTTGGGTATCGAATTATTACAATCCAGACATAGAATTGTGCTATCCCAAAGGAAGTATGCCCTTGATCTACTAGAGGAGACAGGAATGATGGGATGCAAACCGGTAGACACTCCTATGGACTCAAATACAAAATTATGTGGAGGCACTAGAGAAGATGTAGATATTGTAAAATATTAAAGACTAGTTGGAAGACTTATTTACCTGCGTGTAACAAGGTCGGATATATCATATGCAGTAAGTGTGGTAAGTCAATACATGCCCAAACCACAACTTAGTCATTGGCAAGCACTTGAAAGGATATCTGAAAGGAGCTCCAGGAAGAGGGTTTCTCTATAAAAACCATGGTCACTTCAACATCAAAGGATTCTCAGATGCAGACTGCGCCGGATCCCCGGATGACAGAAAATCTACTTCGAGATTTTGTACGATGGTTGGAGGAAATTTGGTTACATGGAAAAGCAAGAAGTAAAATGTAGTAGCACAGTCTAGTGTAGAAGCAGAATACAAATCCATGACATACACTGTTAGTGAACTCCTATGGATAAGATCTCTTCTCACTGAATTGGGATTCTACAAAGAAGCTTTGATTGATCTATATTGTGATAACTAAACAACAATACACATTACATCAAATCCAATCTTCCATGAAAGAACAAAGCATATTGAAGTGGACTGCCATTTTATACGAGAAAAGTTCCAAGCAGGTTTTTTTTATCTCTAAGGCATATATCATCACAAAGTCAAGTTGCAGATATTCTCACCAAGTCGGTCACTCACAAGAGTATGTCTACCATCTGCAACAAGCAGGGCATTTATGATGTTTTCTCACCCCTACCTTGAGGGGAGTGTTACAATGTGGGACCCACCGCGGTTCACGAGCTGGTGGGACCCACCATGAGGACTTGGGACACCAAGAAGAGTCCTCACCCAAGCTAGCACGAGTTAAAAAGATAAGAAGCACAAACTGAAATGAGTTAGAAGACTTGAAGATCAAGTAGGACCCACAAATATACCACGAGTTGATAACCTTATCAATATGAGCTGGAAGATCATGTGGGACCCACAAGGATAAGGCCACGAGCTGGCCTCCTCCCTTATATTCACATTATTGAAGAAAAGTTCTAGTTCAACTCATATTAGACTTCTAGTAGATTGTGTTGATAGACTTATCTTAGAGAGTTAGAGTTGGAATGTAATTAGGAGATTGAAAGGCTAATTGTATAAGGACTCTATCTCTTCCTCTACTATAAATAGAGGTGTTGTAATTCATAATTAATCAAGTTACACATCTCCTTCTTGAGTAAATCTTTATTTTCTTTTTTTCTTCTCTCTACCCGAGAGCTCTTCTTCCCTTTTCTTTTTTTTCTTTTTCCTTTCTCTTGCTCAGAATATTGGAAAAGGGATCCTAAATTCAACAGTTCATAAAGGATTGTCTCCTGCATCATTGCAATTGTCATCCATCAAGTCTTATCATGCATATGGAGATTTTGAAAGTTTAGCGCAAGACCCAATTTTAAACAGAGGAAGGGCCTATACTCAGACCTCTCCACTGGCCAACCAAAAATTGAACTTCATTCTCGAATGTACTCCATTATTTGTCTCATTGACCTCTTACATGGTAAGTGATGGTGCTCTATTGCTTCTGCTACTAACTGGCTCCAATAATGTTGTAATTGTTGCTTATGACAATGAACCAATCGGTATAATAGCTTATGTCCTTAGCTCAAAAGAGTATATGAATTACATGACTGGTAGGTTCGAGTGGCATGAAATCTGGAATGATAATGATAATAGCAGAGAAGATGATCTTGGACATGTATTAGACCCCCATCATGGTCTCTCCACATTATCACTTTGGCAATCTTTTAGTTCGGTTGACTCAGGTGATGTGTAGTTCAGAAGCTATGGAAGTTATGGATTTGATGATGCGTCCTTGATGAGAGGGGCTCAAATTTTTCTAGATTCTAAGAGAACACCACATGTTCGGATTTCCTTTGCAGATGAGTCTTCTTTGCCTTCTGCAAAAAATTAAGTTCCCAGTGACTAGTTATTTTGCCAAGCAATTTGATAAATTGAGGAAGGAATGTTGTCCAAGTGAAGTTGACTTCCTGAGGTCCATTAGTCGTTGCAGAAGATGGAGTGCGCAAGGAGGAAAGAGTAATGTTTACTTTGCAAAGACACTAGATGAGAAGTTTATATAATAAAGCAAGTCACAAAGACAAAATTGGAGTCTTTTGAGGATTTTGCTCCCCAGTACTTCAAGTATTTGATGGATTCCCTGAGTTCTGGTTGCCCCAATTGTCTTGCAAAGGTCTTTGGAATTTTTTCAGGTAACTATGAAGTATTTGAAAGGAGGAAAAGCAGTGAAGATGGAGATATTGTGGTGGGGACTGTTTTGGCTCCAGGTTCTTAGAGGGCAAGTGAATGCAGGATGGTAGCTTTCTATGTTGGTTTTTTCAGAAACTGTGCCAATCAGAACTGTGAACTGGCAATGTTCTTTTGGTCTTCAGGCTATTGCCGATGTTGCTGCAGCTATAAAAGCTGGCTTCTATGACATATGAATTGAAGTTGGATTAGAATCGATGACTACAAATCCTATGGAGGGGGAAGGCTCAATAAACCTTAAGAGAAAGAATTTCCAGCAAGCTCAAGATTGTCTTCTTCCTATGGGTATTACTTCTGAAAATGTTGCTCATCTATTTGGTGTCACCAGGCAGAAGCAAGACCAAACTGTTGTTCTATTCCATAAGAAAGCTACTGCAACAACTGCATTAGGACAATTCAAAGATGAAATCATCCACAAAGATCATTGACCCTAACACCTAAGAGGATATAAATATTGTGGTGACGTTTCGTCACGCCTCCCTACTATTGAGCTTGAGGACAAGTTAGTTCTCTAGGGGGGGTGTAATGTTATAAACCCAATAACAGGCCGAGTCATGCAGACACCGCGGCTGAGTCAATTACTCTGGCTGAATCAGTTAATGAGTCATTAAGTTTGATTTTCAAGTTAAATGCCATGGAGGGGCAAATATATAATTTTCTCTTAAACCTTGTGGACATGAACCCTATTTAGAGGGGAATTGGAATGGGAAAAAAAGTTTGAATTTTGGTTAAACAAAGGATTTGAGTTCTCCTAAACGAGTGGGGGTGAGCTTTCTCCTTAACAAACTCAGGGTTTTCAACCTTACCTTCAACTTGATTTTCTTTCTCTCTTCTTCTTCCCTATGTATCGTTGTAGTAGATCTGGGACCGTAACACTTTCTTAGCATGTGGGCTTGGGCCCATCTTCCAACAACTTGTTGAGGATACTAAGTCTGAAAAGTAAACTTTAACTGCTAAAAGCTCAAATTAAGGGGAAGCTAACTTGAACTTGATTTTTCAAAACTGCCAAATAAAAAAGAGTGGCGTTAACCTGGGAGCATTGAATCAATCTACATTGCATGGCACTTGCACTTAAATTTTATATTTGCCAATATGTTGGAAAAGACTTGGATTCTCATTATGTACTTTGAGAAAAAATTTAAATTTATCAAGGGATTCACGAACACTTGGTCTAACAAAAAAAATCATCGATCAAAGAATTGCAAACAAGTAGTGAAGTCTCGTTGATCAATCAAGACTCTGGTAGAACAAGGCACTGAAAGATGGCCAGTCGACCAATATAAGCAAATCACCTAAGATTTTGATCTAGAAGACCACAACAAGAAATGTTGATCGACCAATGTTTGGATCTAGAAGATAACTGCAAGTTGGGTTGATCAACCAAGATTTAATTATCAGAAAGATATTGGAAGTTAATTTGATGGACAAGGCCATGCTGATTGACCTAGATGTAGAATCGGAAAGTATATGGTTTCACTACTAAGGAGAATCAGACCACCAATTACACTATCTAGGACTGGGACCATCTCCTCCGATTACAAGATGATAATCAAACTGAAACGTTTTACCCAGAAATGTATTACAGACCAAAAGCTCAACACTGTTTCGATTCTGGAAAGCTTCCCGATTTGATCAAACCATTCCATTACACTTTTTTTTTTTTTTTCATCATCATCATGTGCCTTGCTGAAAGGAGGAAAAAAGAAAGAGCAACCATCATGAGAGTAGAAGCCTCTCAAACACACTCTATTACTGTCTTCCTTTTTCTCTTAAACAAAGCGGAAATAATTGGAATTGGGTGGTGGGAAGGCATTGACGAACAGCCGCTGGCGGTTGCAGTTGTTGAAACCATATAAACCTGCCGGAGCAAACCAGGACGAGGGAGGTCGGCCGAAATGTCAAAAAAGTGTTCACTCCTGGGGCCCACTGTCGGCGGCCTTTTTCTCTTTCCATTACGCTGCTTATAATTCGATTTTAGAGAGATGAAGCTGTTTTACGGCGAATTAATCCTGTTTTTTATTTTTAAATCCCGGTTTATGATTTATGAATTATCAGTGGAAATTACTTTTCAACTTGGACGGAAGTGGTCCGCAGGTGTATATTCCACTTTGGTGGTTCTGCAACACCTGATCTTGGTGGCACCATGATCCACTCTGTTTCTGTTATGCTGTTAAACGGATAAGAATTGGAATGCTATAGCCTGCAGGACTTGGTTTTATTGAAGAGAATGATTGGATGGGCCCCAGGGCTTTGTCCTCGTGAACGGCTGATATTTGCTGAAGGCTGCCATTATTGGTAGTCTCGTGTAGGAGAGGACCACTCATCGTTTTCCCTCTCTTTTAACTTAACTCCCTCTTTTATGCCTGTCCTCTGACCTTCTCACTCTATCACTGTGCATCTCCGAATCTCTTTCTTTCGTGTTTCCACCTCTTTTTCTTTTGTTTGATTTTTTAATTTTTTTTTCTTTTTGCTGATCTGAGTCTTTTGAGTGCGATTACGTTTGTCCATTCGAAGGACCGGTAATCGACGAAGATCGATCTATTTCACTACGGGGAAAAGGCCGAAATTTTTTGATTTCTTTGATGGGTCTAAGAGAAGAGAAAAAGAGAGGCAGTTAGAACTGTCGAGGAACAGCTTCTTGCTGTATGTTGTTTGTTTTCTTGGGTTTTGTTTGATTTGAGATGGGTTGCTGTTTTCCGTGTTTTGGATCGTCCAACACGAGTGAACAGAAAACCACAAAGGAAGCTAACAAAAAAGATTTCGCTAAAGAAGGTTCGGTTACTGCTTCTAATCGTGTCGCACGAGTCGGTTCAGGTAACATTCGAGTTCCTTTCTGGATGGTGTTTCGAGTTAAATTTTGGTCTATCGGAATTCCGGTGCTGCGATAATCTTTATTTCGTCAAGTTAGTCACTTTTGTGCTGTCATGGTGAAGATTTCAAGATGAACTCTACGCAGATTTGGTGTTTGATCCGCTATCTCGTTCTGCTATTAAATTATTGGTTCTTTTCCAAACGGAATTGTTTACGAGTTCGCTGATTTTCATGGTCGGCAAGGCAGGCCGGTGTTTTTCATTCTTTGGTATTTAAAAAATGTTATCATTTTACTTTCTATGACAAGAAATTTTGAAGTATTTGGGAGCTGAAAACTTTGATCTAATTTCTTTATCCTTGTATCTTTTATATTTTTGTTCTATCCCGAATTTTATGCGACTTTTGTTCCTGCTAAAATTTTGTTTGCTTTTACCGGATCTGAAAGAAAGCGGTCTCTCCAGTTGAAAGAAGAACTTGAATAATTCAAAGCCAACAGCCATTTTTTAATAATGTGACTTACTTTCACAAAAAAATGGCAACCTAAATTTGGCCATTTGGCAGATAATCTTAGCCTTAGTGTGGGAAACTAACCTTGTTTTATATGGAAACTGTAGAATCTTATGTTAAAATATAACTAAAAACAGAATGTGCCGTGTATTATCGGACAGGATGGTCTTTGTTGTTCCATTTGACACATCTCATTTATGCAGACAAATCAAAATCTCGGACTGGTTCTGATTCTAAGAAAGACGCATCCATTGTGAAGGATGGAACCACTCCACATATTGCAGCCCAGACGTTCACATTCCGGGAACTAGCTGCTGCTACAAAAAACTTTAGACAAGATTGTCTTTTGGGTGAGGGAGGGTTTGGCCGTGTATATAAAGGACGGCTGGACAGCACTGGGCAGGTCAGTATTCTCTTGCTTTAGAACCATGATGTACCAGTAAACATTCGTACATTCTCTTCTTTCATTTCTCTAAGATTAGCAAATATGGACAAGCGATATTAGATATTTTATGAACTAAAGCACCACTGATGAAAAAGTTACAATTGGAATAATTTTTAAATATGTTTGGCAGGTTGTTGCTGTCAAACAACTCGATAGGAATGGTCTCCAAGGTAATAGGGAGTTCCTTGTGGAGGTTCTTATGCTAAGCCTCTTACACCAGCCAAACCTTGTCAATTTGATTGGATATTGTGCTGATGGCGACCAGAGACTTCTTGTGTATGAGTATATGCCACTCGGGTCGCTGGAGGATCATTTACATGGTTAGTTCCATATGCTTCACGGATATCTGATTCACATTGCTGCTGATAGATAAAATAATGATGCCTCATTTGCTCTTTCATTCGGTTCTCGAATCAATCTGCGAAATTGTGCTGGATGTTAGAATTCTCTAAATGAATTTTTTCCCTCTTTCTTAGTTGGCAGAAAATCATGTCATATTTGCCGATGATGCACAAATGGATGTTGCCTGATATGGTCATATAAATAATCGGCAATTTCAATATTTTCTATAGACCTATCCCCTATATCTTACATTGTTATGCAATGTAATCGGCATTTTTAAGATTAACTAGAGGCTTAACTTTGTTTTGTCCAAGAATTATATGTACGTCCAGTAAGTGTTTTCTCTTTCGTTTGAAGTCCAACAAAGAAATAACATAAAGTAGAATTTCATTTCATCCTTAAATTTTAGGGTGTTGTTTGACAGTTGAATTTTATGAACAAATTGAGAGAAGGGTATGTTAAGGAAGAAAAATTTGGGTTACACTTCTTCTATTAATGACATTGCTACCATCTGTTCAAACTAGATTCTTTATTTAGAGGCTTGTATGCATCTTCTGAGCACTGAATGTGTAGTTATTGTTACTTGACTTTGGAAAAGAAATTTAGTCTGAGAGAAGAAAGCTGAAGGATGAGAGTTTTGAGGAATGAAATTGTATGGTGGTAGGTACAAAGGGTTGAAAAATGAGGTGTGTTGTGGATGTTATGATAGAAATCTCATTGGCAAGCTCATCGGCTTCCTTGTATGCTTATCTTGGAGGATACACCTAAGAAACTTGGCAATGCTTTATTGGTAATGGCAATTTCCATAAAAGCTACTTGCAGCTGCCTACCAATTGGGCCACTTGGACCTAGACTTTTACTCATTATGGGCCATTGGAAAGAAGCTCAGAAAGAGCCTCGGTAAAGGTCTAACTGTCAGGAGTCTCCAAGCATCAAAGAGGACCAGAATTGAAAACCCAATTTCCAGCTTTATCCATAATAGCACCTCTAGAATTAGCAAAATCTGGATTGCCATGTACTTCCTATGATAATTATATGTTCTTTGAACATCATGAGGAAGACTTGAGAATATATTCTTTATCACGTTCTTGATGATAGTGGAAGAATTCTAATGAATGAAAATGTTTTTGTGTCTTTGTTCTCATAGCTTGTTGGGGACCAAATGTCACTAAAGCATCGACACATGGGTTTTATGTGATGGCCGTATGTGAGTTCTCAATCCTGATAACGAGGTTCGACATGTAAGGAGCTGCATGGCAGCAGTCCTTCTGTAAACTTTACCTTCAGTGTTACCTTCTGGCCTCCTTATCTGACTCAATTTTAACTGGTCAGCAACTAAATCTGGTAAAGTTCTTTGGCATCTCTTGTTTGAGATTGGCGGAGTAATTGAAGATCCTATCCTTTTTTACTCTCTTTTGGGTGGGTAAGTTGCCTGATTTCAGCTACCTCCCCTCTGAAATGATTGGAGTTCTGGCCTTCTCTCTTGCCCAGTGATCTTCTACCCCCTTCTTTCCAATCTCAAGCTCAATTTCGATGATAACTTTTTGGCAATCCAGGACCTTTTGGTGGTGGAGGTCAATCGGGGATCACTAGGGGGCGATCACACTTCTAGACTCTGCTCCCTTTGGTGTTACTGACTTGGCGGAAGCTGAGGTTAGAACGTTATTTCAGGCTTGAGGCTCTTCTGTGATTGTTTCTCTAGCCAGTCATGATTTAGGGAGACTCCTCTGACCCTTAGATACATCACGGTTTCTTTTACCGGATTATGGAAATATTTTCACAGCTTGATATCTCAGGGACTCATACACATCATGTAGCTATCTGTTAGCTGACACCCTTGCGAGAGACGGAGCTTCTGATCAACTTGTCGGGAGCTCTTGTTCAGTTCCCTGCACTTAGTTTTTGCTGCATTTTATGACTTCTTATGCACTTTTTTTCCTTTGTTTTATTTTTATTTTCTATTCTATTTTGTTTTAGCTGTTGTTTATTTTGCTATTTTTTTCCAATTAATTCTGTGGACCCTTTTTTGCTCCTTACACTCGTTAATAAAACTTCTCAACATTTCAAAAAAACACATGGGTGAGTCTTTCTGTCTCCCTCTCTCACTCAAATAGTTAGCAGCTGAGAAGATGAAGAGAATGGTTTCTGCAAGGCGACCAGCGATAGATAATTAAGAGCCATTATGGAATGAAACACCATCTAACATGTGGAAGATATGAGTTGGTGCTATTTTTTTTCCTTTTTGATATGTTCTTCCTTTACAAAACTGTCAATGAATGAAAGTTGCCTCCAATTTAAAATCTTAAAAAGTGGATAACAACTGTGGTGGGACTCTGTGTCTCCAATGGGAAGTTTAAGGGGGTTTGTATGCTTAGATCTGCATTACCAGAATATATCTGCTGGAGTTCTACTATGCAGAATTCCAATGTATAATTTCTCCAATTCCTATTCACGTTTCCTCACAATAGAGTTCTTCTATTAGTTGGGTCAATTAGAGTTCAGAAAAATAAGCTATAACATGATTTAGTTGCTATGTTATGGGATAAGTTAATAATATGTGAATAATATATTACATGAATTTAATTTCTGTATCATGTGAATATTTAAAAATATATTAAGGTGCTTAAAGCTTTGATAAAGTAGATCAGCAAGAAAACTAAATGGAAAAGCTCATTCCTAGGTGAGTAATTTTCCTTATGGGATGTATTTTTGTGTTAATATGGATGAATGAAAAGTGCAACAAAAGGGCGGGGACATCTAATTTTTCTTTTTCTAATCTGGGTTAAGATGGTCTTATATCACTTAAAATTCTCAGGACAGTGAAATTCCACCCCTTTTTAGAATTTTACTGTCTCGTTTTATTCATAAATTGTGTGATTCATTTTTTTTTTTTTTTTTTGAGGTATATAGATTCCACCTTGACTGTCCATTTGCACTAATGCATTTTGGGCGAAGTCTCTACAAATTCATTTTCACTTGCAACATTCCTATTTTCTAAATGGGCCTGAGTTGTATGCAAAATAAATGCTTTTTGGCCATTTTATAGGGCAAGCATGAAAAACTTTGGTCAACATTTTATATTAACAATACCAAGTTATTTTCATCATCTTGTTTCTCATATTACCTAAAGCAAATTTATTTGAAAAGTATGAAAACTTACCTAGAAAGGGTACTTTCACTGTTTTATGTCAATGATATGAAAAAATATTGTGATCGTTTTGATAAGTTTTTTTTTTTAATCTTGTGTAGCATGTATCAGAAACAGGTTAAAAGGCTTTGTCATCATTTGATATGATAAGGTTGAAAATAGTAGGTCATAAGGGTATTTCTATCATATGAAATGACAGGAACAAATAGTGTGCGAGGTATTTTTGTTGCTTTTCATGGTAGTGTGTGAAATTTACAAAAGAACATGGTGTATATTAGATAAGGTAAATGAGGGGAGTATTTTCATTATTTTTCATCCGCTTATGAGAAAAAGGTTAACAATGATGTTTTTGCCAGTTGTGTTATTATGTATTCCTCCTCCTTCAGGAGCTTCTTCTTCTTAATAAATCTCATTTCTCACCATTATAAAAACAAAAATTGTTTGTCAAGCAGGGACAATGTTAGGTCCACTAGGAAAATCTTATCTTTAGTATTTCACTATTTTTTTCTAAAAGTCAAACAGGGAGGAGATTGCTTTCTGCAGTAGAGATACAAGATAAGTTTTCTCTTTCTTTTTGTTCTTATCTTCAAGAAAAAACAGCTATATAATTCCAGATGAAAAGGAACTCTGCGTAGGCAGTCTCTGGAAATAATGTTTGACTGGTATCAGAAATTTGAGATATCAAGTTTCAGACCAGTTCCAAAAACTCCTTCCCATCTAAATGTTCAATTCCCGCTGATTTTTCTGCTTGTCTGTTGAAATTTAATTAATTAATCTGAAAAAATTGAAATTAATATCTGTCTTAACTGAACAAGCTTGCAGGGTACATCAACACATTGGCTCGATTGTATTCAGTATATATTTTTTGTACAAGTTCTTATGTTATGATCGCCTAATTCCATTTGACTTCTTCTACCAGACATTCCACCTGACAAAGACCCCTTGGACTGGAACATGAGGATGAAGATTGCAGCTGGTGCTGCTAAAGGCTTAGAATATTTACATGATAAAGCAAGTCCTCCTGTTATTTATAGAGATTTCAAATCATCCAATATCCTTCTTGACCAAGGGTACCATCCTAAGCTCTCAGATTTTGGGCTTGCAAAGCTAGGTCCAGTTGGGGATAAGACTCATGTATCCACAAGGGTGATGGGCACATACGGGTACTGTGCTCCTGAGTATGCTATGACCGGCCAACTTACACTCAAGTCTGATGTGTACAGTTTTGGTGTGGTCTTTCTTGAGCTTATCACAGGTCGCAAGGCAATTGATAATACCCGGACTTCTGGCGAGCAGAATTTGGTTGCATGGGTAAATTGTTTTTTCTCTTCATTTTCTCTAATCTTCTTTTACTTCTTTGTTATTGAACCTGTGATTTGGTAGGATATAGGTTTTTGCCTCCTCTAAAATATATTGAATTGAAGCCTCTGAAGTGCAAAATACTTACAAGTTTCGAATAATACCAATTTTTTGTCTACTTATACCATCCTTTCATTTATGAAATTCCCTCAGGATTTTCGTGGTTCTCTCACTTGTCCTTGGAAGAAATCAATGAATGTCTGGTTTTCTTTGACATTTAAGAGCTATAACTGATTGATGGTTATTGGTCGATTGATGGCTGTAATGTCATGTATGAGTAGACATTATACACGTACAAAATGTCAACACTTAAAAACTGCAAAATTTCTTCATCTGTTGTTTTTGAAACTTGCTATTAGCTTATGCTAAACCTGTTTCAATTTTATTTTATTTTTACATGACCTGCAGGCACGTCCACTATTTAAGGACCGGAGAAAATTTCCCAAAATGGCAGATCCACTTTTACAAGGTCGTTACCCAATGAGAGGCCTTTACCAAGCTCTAGCTGTTGCTGCCATGTGTTTGCAAGAGCAAGCTGCAACTCGCCCTTTAATTGGAGATGTTGTAACTGCGTTAACATACTTGGCTTCCCAAACTTATGATCCCAATGCAGCTGCTGCACAAAATAATAAGGTGGGTCCATCTACCCCGAGGGCTAGGGATGACCGAAAGAGAATAGATGCTGGACCAGGTACCCAGGATGACATAGGGCATGGTGGACGACATGGTGCTGTGCAATCTCCTAACCGGAACTCTCCTGATTTGAGACAGAGGGAGCTTGTTCGGGGTGTAAGTTTTGGTGCAGATGTTGGAAGGGGTGAAACTGGTGGTGGATCTGGAAGGAGGTGGGGCATAGATGAATTAGAAAGGCAGGATTCTGGAAGGGGCAGCCCTGCTGGGCAACAGAGGGAAAATATTAAAAATTTCAACCGAGAAAGAGCTGTAGCAGAGGCAAAAGTATGGGGTGAGAACTGGAGAGAGAGAAAGCGAGCAAATGGCATGAGCAGTTCAGATAGCGTGAATGAGTAAAGGACAGGCAACTTGCTTTAGATCGGCATTATTGCCTCACAGAAATTGTTTTTTCGTTGTTAAAAGAGCTCTTGCTGAATAGATGAGGGGGGAGGAGTGAAGCCATCATTCATCTCAGTTTCCATTTTCAACCTGGGCGGGAAGGGTAGATTTATGTTAACTTTGTTGTCCTGTATGATTTGTATAGTTGATCTCATCATTGGGTGCCTTTTTCCGGGTATATAGTGTCTAAAAACCAGATGAGGAGACTGGTACCTTGGAGTGCTTGGGAAGGGATATAGTTCACATTTGGAAACACAAGCGCTGTAAAGAGAAGTTGTGCAATTTGTGAAAATAGGCAAAGACCATTGCAGCCCAACTTCCGAAAGTGTTTTCTTCCATGGTGGGGATGATGAGAGGGAGTAGCAATGTAGCATTTTACAGGATTGTTACGTAATTTATTATAAAGAAGTCAATGACTATGATCCTGTGTGGGACCTAGCTTTCCTCAATTTTTTTACAATTTGAGGTTAGTCCATGAAATAACGGGACATTTTTACAGTAATTATAACATAAAAAAAAGAAAATTATTACTGCTTTTGTGTCCATCTCTAGTAACCCTTTGATTTGATCTTTACTTGGACATTTTTTGTATCACCTAAGTAAAATTGGTTTAACTTGAAATAATAACTTAAAAAAAAAGTGTTATAAAATTTTGACAAACTCATCAACCTAATGAGGTGATAAGGTTCAATTGAAGTTGGATCAATTGGGTTTTACTTTTGGTTAATCAGGTTGGAGCTTCTTCCCTTCATTCTCTAACAAATAAATAGAGTCGATTATTTCAACAGAGGCATCACCATTTTCAGCACCACCAAACGTGATCTCGTTTTTATCCTATTCCTCAGCCTCTTCAGTCAACCAGTTTTCACCAAGATTTTCTGTTGCCCACGGATTATAATAGACGTTAAAAGGTAATATCTGTCCATTTTTACTTATAATTTTGTAATATTTAGGCTGTATGGAGTGGTATGGCATGGAAGAAACTGGAATTGGCAATGCAACGGCAGTTGAAATCATTACTTGGTAACTTGGTATCTATTGCAAGTAGTAAGTGTTAAAGCTCGATCTTCGCGGCTTTCCCGGATGGTGTTCATTATCAATTTCATCTTCTATTTAAGGGAGGGTAAGCGTCCGAAGAAGTGGCAAAAGAAGAGTTCCAAGTAACTACTGCGAGAACAAAGAGATAACATAACGTAGACAAAAATGGGTGAGCTCAGATGCCCATTCTCTAACTCATTCATGTGTTAGCCTTTCTCCGCTGTCTTCTATTAATAGATTTTTTGGCCAGAAAAAAATCTCTCTTTCTTGGACAATCTATTTAGTGTCCTGGACGGTTCTGATATTGGATTTCTATCTGCCGTTTATGATCTCTAGGCTTCACTTTTTCTGTCTTCTGTTGACAGATTTCATGGTCTTGTTTTGGATAATCTGTTTAGTTATGAAGACGATTTTCATATTGGATTAAACTAGTTTATAATAATGTGTTCTTGCATTTGTCTAAATCCCTACCCCCATTCTTCTCTTCTTCTGGCGTGTGTGAAATATTGTGGTCATTTGACGTTGGGAAGTGCTTGTCATTTACATTAATGATGAAGCGTAGTTTGATGAAAATAGACTGGATTTCATATAGTAGATTCACAAAATTTTCTTTGAATGGTGTACATGTATGACATGAGTGTTATTAGGGGTAGCATCGAGCCTAGCCGAGCCGAGCCTGAATCTGCCTATGTTCGAGTCGAGCTTGATTTAAATATTTCGAGCTGAGCCTCATCTCGAGCCTAGAATTGTTATCGAGTTCGAGCCCAACGAGCTTCGAGCTCGAGCCTCAACATACATTTAAAATTTTTAAAAAAATATATATCGAATAAAATATATATAAAATTATGCATATATTTTACATAAAATTGGGCATAACATATATATATATATATATATAATACGTGTATAAGATTGGGCATAACCTCTACTTAAAATTGAACATAATCTATATATATAATACTTGTATAAAATTCGGTAGCTCTACTTAAAATTGAGTATAATCAATATACATAATACCTACATAAACACTCCATAAATACTCCATAAAATTGTCTATACATTCTATAAACATTCCATGAAATTATTTATATACTCCATAAAATAGTCTAAACACTCCATACACTGTATAACATTATAAATAAACTCCATACAATAATCAAACACAAAAAAATTAAATGAAATATCACTATCAATTTACAATCACCCAAATAAAAACTATAAATCCTTTAAATAAAATCCTATTACTATTAGAGGCTTACTAGAAAATTACAATAAATATTTTAAATTTTTCTTCGGAAAGTTAAATGGACCTCTTATTGCCTTTTCTAAGGAAATAAATAAAAAATAATAATTAATATAATATATTATTATACTTATTGATAAATTTTTAATTACATAAAATTTCAAACACAAAATTGCTATGAAAATTGCCTCATGCTCAAAGTATTATATCATCAATTGTTAAATACTTATTCAAAAATTTTCTATATGGTTTTCTAACCCATCTTGGCAAGAAAATCTTACTTATAAAATTATATGATTTTTTAAAAAGAATTTATAATTAAAAAAATATTTTGAAAAAACATGAGGCACTAATGGTCCCTATATTTCTACTAAAAATGTCTTTTCAACATTTATTGAAAAAACCACTAATAGTCTCTAGAAAAGTATTTCTACTAAAATATCTTTTCAATTTCTTTAAGAACCATGAGGAAGGGACAAAGAGTTTTTTTTTTCCTTGTTTATGATCTCGCCCGTAGGGGTGGCTTTGAATAAATTATATATAAAATTATGCATACATTTTTAAAAAATATAATGATAGGGGAGGTTCAGGATAGAATTTCAATAATGGATTAAAAAGCACTAATATTAATATTTTTTACTCCAATTGTTGTCTAGCTTGTTTTGTAATTTTTGAATCCCCTTAGATGAAAATTTATATTCTAGGAAAAACTAAAAATATTTTTCCTATGAAACATATTCCCAAAAAAACCTTTAAATAAAATCTTATTACTATTAGTGACTTATTAGAAAATTACAAGAAATATTTTAAAATTTTCTTAGGAAAGTTAAATGGACCTTTTATTGTCTCGTCTAGGGAAATAAATAAAAATTAATAATCAATCTAATATATTATTATACTTATCGATAAATTTTTAATTAAATAAAATATCAAACACAAAATAAAAATAAAAATTGCTTCATGCTAAAAGTATTACAGCATCAACTGTTAAATACTTATTCAAAAATTTTCTATACAGTTTTCAACCCCATCTTGGTACGAAAATCTTACTTAGAAAATTATATGATTTTTAATAAAAATTTTCAATTAGAAAAATATTTAAAAAAACATGAGACAGTAATATTTTATAGAAACTTATTTATATAAAATTTATTTTTAATTTTTTCGAGAGGAAAAAGTTTTTTTTTGTTTACTTTATGATCTCGCGCGTGCGAGATCATCTTCGCGCTAAGGAGGGGGGAGATTATTTCTCCCCTGAAGTTAGGTTCTAGTTTTCTATCGAGACGACGCAGAGGGAAGGGGGTTACGGCGCCGGGGATGACGGCTGCGACGGAGGCGGCGACGACGGAAATAGAGACGGCTGGCGAGCAACTGTGACGGCGGTAGAGACGGCCGGCGAACAACTGCGACGGCGGTAGAGGTGGCGACAACAGCCAACGGGAGGGGCTCGGCGGTGACGAGGGGAGGATTCCCCCCCCCCCTCTCGATCCCGATTCTGACTCACCACGAGCTGATGAATCAAACCTAGCTTCGGTCGAGCTCGACTCGTTAAGGTAAATTAGCCAATTTCGGTGCTCGAGCTCGGTAGATAACGAATCGAACCAAGCCGAACTCGAGCCGCTGGCGAGCCGGCTCGGTTCGAAGCCACCCCTAAGTGCTATGACATGAGTGCTGTAATTGAAATTTTATGTCGAGATCATGCCCAACATCTGTTGAGGTCATGTCCAATTTTATATAAAGGTCATGTCCAATTTTATATAAAGGTCATGCCCAATTTTATGTAGAGGTCATACCCAATTTTAAGTAAAATTTTATGCATAATTATATATACAGTTTATTTAACATGTATTTTATATAAAGTTTTAAATGTAGGTTGGAGTTCAAGCTCGATTTCAATTTTAGGCTCGAGGCTGGACTCGACTTGAGCTGGAATTCAAAATATTTAAATAAAGCCCACCTCGAACATTTGCATACGATGGGGATCGACTGGGGTTCTATTTGAGGTTGGGAAATTTTGGTTTTTACCCAATTCTTAAAACTTAATTAGATAATTGACGAAATTAACTTATTTAGAAAAATACCCAACTTTGATTGGTCAGCTACAAGTGTACAGTCAAAGGTGACACATAGGCTTTGATCGATTGCGTGTCACCACATCATCATGCCACATCAACACTGAGTGAATCGAACAACACGTCATCTTACAAAGACATCATCACCCATGTAGGATGCCACGCCACTAAATGACAAAAAAACCATCAGTTTAAAATATAAGATGGCAAACCACGTCATCATCCATATAATACCTTTTATCATCGATTTAAAATATTTATAAATTTTTAAAAATTCTAAAAAATTACTTTAGAGTTTAAAAATCAAATTTATCAATGCACTTTTTATTACCTTATATTTAAAATAAAAAATTATAAAAATATTAATTAATTAAATTCTTTTACTCTTACCTATTTAACACCATTTATTATCGATTAAAATATTTATTAATGGAAAAAATATGAAAAATCAATATTTGAGTTTAAAAATAAAATTTATTAATACACTTTTAATAAAATAAAAATAAGTATACTAATTAATTAAAAAAATTTACTCTTACCTATTTAAAACTTTTTATTATCGATTTAAAATATTTATAAATTGAAAAAATTATTCAAAAAAGTGATTTTAGAGTTTAAAAATAAAATTTATCATTACACTTTTTATCACCTTATTTATAAAATTATAAATTATTAAAAAATATTAATTAATTAAAAATCTTACTCTACTTATTTAACACATTTTATTATCGATTTAAAATATTTATTAACTAAAAAATATGAAAATTTTATTTTAGAGTTTAAAAATCAAATGTATCGGTACACTTTTTATTACCTTATATTTAAAATAATAAATTATTAATTTTTTTATTAATTAAAAAAATATTATTCTTACCTATTTAACACATTTTATTATCAATTTAAAAAAAATTAATTAAAAAAATGAAAATTTTATTTTAGAGTTTAAAAATAAAATTTATCGGTATACTTTTTTTACCAATTATTTAAAATAATAAAAAATAAAATAAGTATACTAATTAATTAAAAAATCTTACTCTTACCTATTTAACACATTTTATTATCGATTTAAAATATTTATTAATTATATTTTTTAAAATTTTACTTTAGAGTTTAAAAATCAAATTTATCGGTACACATTTTGTTATCTTATATTTACAATCATAGAATATATAATTAGTATATTAATTAATTAAAAAATAGTACTCTGACCTATTTAATACCTTTTATTATGGATTTAAAATATTTATTAATTGAAAAAATATTTGAAAATTTTATTTTCGATTTTAAAAATCAAATTTATCAGTACATATTTTATTACCTTATATTTACAATAATAAAATATAAAATTATTATTTTAATTAATTAAAAAATCTTACTCTTGCACCAGAGGTGAGACAAGTAGATAACTTCAACAATAATCAATTACTAACAATATTCTCATAAACAATGTTTAGACAACAAGGGTTTATATTGAAGCATTAAATATGAATATATTAGTAGTTTCTATCTGTCGTAATAGTTTAGAAACCTAGAGCTGAATGACCTCACTAAAAGGCATCAAGACAACCTCTCCCAAAACAGATTGTCACCAATGACATGATATTGAGGCTCCAGCCAAAATCCCCTCTACTTGTCACAGTGAGTACTGCATAAGGAGAAAATCCATCTTGCCTTTCCAACAGAACTTAAACTTAATCTTTGCCTCCTCTTTTGGTGTTTCCTCTTGAGTCTCCTCATACGCTTCTTCTTCCACTGCAAAATGCAACAAAGAACTCATAAAAAAAGTATAGTTGATCAGAGACTTAGTCACAGGATGATAAAGGCAATAATTACATGTACCCAAAGATGTAAAAAAGAATAAATATAAAAATTTCTCATTCAATTTAGGTCAACATATAGGGATCCATAGCATGACTTGTCTAATACAAGAAAACAACAAGCTCTAAGTACAGTACTGAGTAAGTCAAGGTCGTTAGTCAAACATTTTTTTAAGCATGTCTCTGACATGCAAACTAAATCAAGAGGTTTGAGAAAATTTGGCACAAATTCCTAGCCACTATCGAATGTAAGACTATAATCCATGCAAACACTTGCATGATACCTAAGTTGTTTTAGCAGTGCAATTAAACGCCTAACAATGGTAGTTGTGTTCATTACCACTACTTTCAAGCACCAGACGAAAAATCAGTAGCCAAGCACACCTGAGTTCAAGTTACCTTTCTCTACTTGAACATTGCGAAGGCGAATGAAATGATATCACCAGAGCTTGGATTTGAGGGCACTTTGGTGAGGTAGTCACCTACAAATGTCAATCCCATAAAAAAACTTGAGTATTTTGCTGTCTCTTCAGATCAAAACTGAATTTTATATCTCTGGAGCATATAAAAGGAGAGATGGGAGTGCTTACCCAAAACCAACCATGTATCCCAACATAGTGGTTGCAAGTAAGAAAGGAAGGTGAGTTATAGCACTTGTCCCCAGTGCTGCTGATACAAAAAGTGTCAGAGCAAATGAAAACAATTTTCACAAGGAAAATAATAAAACAACATACCTAGAATCCAGTTAGCTTTACTATATGGGCACTAAAAACGGCTACACAATGTAAAATTTCAAAATGATTGATTAATAAATATAGAATAGCAAAAACTAAAAGAGAATTATCAATAGTAATACTTAAAGTTCACAAGTAATGAAAATGTTCACCTTGGATTGCTACTTCCTAGAGCGTTTTTTGGGGCGTTAACTGGCGGGTTTCGATATTTTCTAGCGTTATGCCTCAATTGTTTACATCTATCACATACATAGGTACCATGTTCTTCTTTATCCATTTCTGTACGAATACGAACTAAACGTGGTCGACCTGGTTGCTTCCTTGCAATAGGTGGAACAACTCGTACACCTGTATTAGGCCAATAGAGTTTTTTTAGGAGGATAGAATTCAATTGCATATGTTTGTCTATATATCCCTCTCTTGTATACCAAGGACCACACAATTGATTGAAATCATAATTGGTTTTTCCACACACTGCAATGGCATGGGCATAAAGAATTTTTTCCATTTGAAAGCGGGTGCATGTACATGTCATATTCTCCAAATCAACCTGATACAACCTTTCATGATCCCCAAAGATTTCATACACATTATCATGATACCGACGTACATGACATGCTCTTGCTATATCTATCTTATTTTTTTGAGAAGCATCAACAGAGGGAGTACGAAACGATGTCATCTTTCCCGCAAATTCATCCCTTTTCAAAAAAAAAAAAAATTAATCTACAAAAGGTTGATGCCACCATTGCTTGAATTGGAAGACCTCTAGCACCTTTCAGAACACTATTAAAGCTCTCAGACATATTGGTGGTCATCACAACGAACATTGCCAAACCTTTTTGACAATATGAAATTAGAGTAAATGGTCTTCTTCCTTTAATAACAAAACAATGTAGACAAGCTAAAAACCATTTCCAACTTTTTTGATTTCTGATTCAACAATAGCAAAAGCTAGAGGAAAAGACCATCATTCCCATCAAGAGCAGTAGCAATCAACAGACATGCAGGATACTTCCTATATAAATGTGTTCTATCAAGACTAATAAGGGGTCTACAGTATTGGAATCCTGCAATGGATAACCCAAATGCTCAAAATACACATTTAAACATCCTTTCATGGCCAAATTCATCATAACACAATATATATTCATTAGCTGGATTCGACTCTTTTATTGTATCTAAAAATTGTGGCAAAAAATTATATGATTCAGCCCAATCACCATAAATTACTTTCATAGCCTGCTCTCCATGCTTTCTCATACGTGACATAGATATGATATTTATCTTTCATGATCTGATGAATATCATTAGGAGTCAAAGTATATTTCATCCTCACTGTTGGTATAAAGACTTTACAAATGAAAGATGGTGTACTCTAATGATTACCAAGACGAATAGAAGTATTAACACATGTGTGATCTCCACCGTACTTTCAAATCTTAAAATGATGAGTCGTTCGATCACATGATGCAAAAACACTCCAAGGCCATCCATTTCTAGCACATTTAGTTTTATAATCATAACTGCTAGACCTCAATGTCTTATACTCGGCATGTCTTTCATTCTAGTATTTTCTATAAAAAAATTGCATTTAGGACTTATCCTCAAATATTTGACCCACACTAATATCATTTGATGTTGAGTTTGAAATATTTATTATTCTAGAATCATCTTTGATACATCTAGTTTTAATCTCCTAGGAATCTTCATATATATCTGGGTACCCAATTCCATATGTTTTTTCAACTCTGTTAATATGAATCTTCGCCTCGAATATATCATCCCCCTCCCGTTCAATATCTTCTAAATCAATATCATTGTCACTAAAACTATCACTATCATAATCATTAACAACTTTGAATACGCACAACAATAAACATAAAAATCCGGGTAGGGATAGCATAAATATCACACATTTAACAACGAAAGGGTAAGAAAATTACATACGAGAAGATGTTCCACACTCAGATAGTGATGCAATAGGCAAGGGGTTCAAAAACCCTACTTCAAGCCCTTGTGTATTAAACCTATATAGATAATAGTTTGTTTAAAAACAAGTCATGTAAACTTATTACAATTCATATCATAAATATACAAACATAAATATTTACTCCTCTGTATCATCAAATGTGCGTGGTAATTCTTGGGGATAGGATGTTTCATCAATAAAGTTCTGATTCCTCATACCTTTCCTTCCTTGGGCTCTTTGTCTTAAGACCTTTTTTTCTAAGTAAATCTCAACCATATATCGATTACTTGAATGCATCTCAAATAATTCAGTCAAATCATGATAATCTTTAAGATAATAAAAACCCCATCAGAAAATGGAACTTTGGCCTTAATAATCATTAGATGAGTATTTCTATCCCACCCCTCGACTCCGTACATCATTACTAAGAACTCACTAAACTTAGTCGAAACTACTATCCTTTTGATTTGTAATTGACCTCCATCATAACTATCAAAATACCCAGACTTCTCCTTCAATTTTCCTTGTATTGATAGAAGAACCGAACAACTGACACCATATCATCTACATACATAGTATGAGTCTATTTATAAAAAAAAACCTTTTGAGTCCTAATTTTTATGACTAGTTCTAACAATGCAAAAACACACCTAAGTCCAAATTCATCGAACACCCCTGGTAGAGCCCCATATGACTTCGTAGTCATTATGAACTCTACCTCGTGAGTGATGGGGGTTGGGTCTCGTTGGCTAATGGACGCCCATGCAGGTGACTTAGCCTAGTTTGAACTGGACTCAACCCACCCATGGTTACCCAACCTACTCTTAATCAGACTTTGTACCAATGCTAGTAACTAGGGCAAACACAAGAAAATATAAACAAAACAAAAAAACCCATGTGGTGGATATTTTATAACACCTGAATCTCCACACCACATGGCATGATCATTCCATGTCGCTTCAAATTTATTTAACAACAACTAGCAACTGAAAATCCTGCAAATCTTCTCTCAATAGAGTAAACTGCAACTTCATAAATTAGAAAATTAAACTAAATTATACTAAAACTAAACTAGCAACTTCTGAACATTCAATGGCATAAGAATCCATAAACTCAAATACAAAAACTTAATAAATATAGAGATCAATTCAATTAAGTTTAAATTAAACTTTACAGTAATTTTAATTTATCTGTAATTGACAGAAGTTTCATTAACAGAAAATCAAAAATTAAATAGTAAATCACACAAAAATCAATACAATAATTAAATACCTAAATTAAAATCAACATGATAATTAAACACTGTAATTAGATTCAATTAATAAAAGCCCTAAAAAATCACTTTGCTAAATCGGCTTTTGAAATTCAAATTCGGATTTGAAGGGTGAGTAGGGCTTCAGTTTTGAGAGAGGGGGTGGTGAGAGGAAATTATAGGGTTTGGTTTTGAGATAGGGGGCGGTGAGGAGATGAAATGATAGGCTTCAGTTTTGAGAAAGGGGCGATGAGAGGATGAATAGAGGGGAACAGAGAAGAAGAGTGAGAGATGTGGCTAAGAGGAAGAGGGGGCGGTTGAGAGGGGGCGTCGAGGGCGAGGGCTAGGGGTGGCATCGAGCCGAGCTGAGCTCGAACCTGCCTATGTTTGAGCCAAACTTGATTTAAATATTTCGAGCTTGAGCTCGAGCCTAATAATTTTAATCGAGTTCGAGCCGAGCTCGAACTTCAACATTCATTTAAAAATTTTCAAAAAATACATGTCTCGAGTTTGTGCTCCAACATACATTTAAAACTTTTCAAAAAATACATGTCAAATAAATTGTATATAAAATTATGCATACATTTTACATAAAATAGGGAATGACCTCTACTTAAAATTGGGCATAAGGGTGGAATTGAATCCAGCTGAGTCCGAACCTTGTTCAATCCGAACTTGATTTAAATATTTCGAACTCGAGCTCGAGCCGACCCTAGCCTCGAACCTAAAATTTTAATCGAACTCGAGCCTAATAATTTTACATGAGTTCGAGCTCGAGCTCTAGCCGAGTTCGAGTTTAACCTACATTTAATACTCTATATAAAATATATGTCAAATAAATTATATATAAAATTATGCATACATTTTAAAAAAAGAATGATTGGGGAGGTTCATGATTGAATTTCAATAATGGATTAAAACGCACCAATATTAATTTTTTTTACTCCAAATTTTGTCTAGCTTGTCTTGTAATTCTTGAATCTGGCCATAAATTTACTATGGCCTCCTTAGTGCCTTTGGTTGAAAATTTATATCCTAAGATAAACTAGAAATATTTTTCCTATGATACATATTTCCAAACAAACTTTTAAATAAAATCCTATTATTATTAGTGACTTATTAGAAAATTACAAGAAATATTTTAAAATTTTCATAGGAAAGTTAAATGGACCTCTTATTGCCTCTTCTAGGAAATAAATAAAAATTAATAATCAATCTAATATATTACTATACTTATCGATAAATTTTAATCAAATAAAATATCAAACACAAAATTGCAATGAAAATTACGTCATGCTAAAAGTATTACAGCATCAACTATCAAATACTTATTTAAAAATTTTCTATATGGTTTTCTAGCCCATCTTGGCAGGAAAATTTTACTTAGAAAATTATATGATTTTTTAATAAGAATTTTCAATTCGAAAAATGTTTACAAAAAACATGAGACACTAATAGTCTCTAGAAACTTATTTCTACTAAAATGTATTTGCAATTTTTTCAAGAGCCATGAAGAAAGAGAGTTTAAGGAATTTTTTTTCTTCACTTTATGATCTCGTACGTGCGAAATCATCTTCGCGGGGGAAGGGGAGAAACGAAAACAGAGGCAAAGGCGAGGGGAGGAAGAAATCAAACGGACGGCCACAGAGGCGGCCGACAAGTAGCTGTCGATGGCGAATCCCCCCCTTCATCTCGCTCTCGCTCCCGGTCCCGGTCCCGACTTAGCTTGTTAACGAGCCGGCTCGCGAGCCATCGAGCCGAACCTGGATTCGGTCGAGCTTAGTTCGTTAATTTAAATGAGCCGATCCCGAATCTTGAACTTGGCTCAAGATCCAGGGATACAGAATGAACCGAGCCGAGCTCGAGCAGATCGCGAGCCGGCTGGTTCGAAGCCACCCCTAGCGAGGGCGAGGCCGAGCGGCGGCAGCAAGGGAGCAGTGGGGAGCGACGACAGCTGGCATAGCGAGAGGGCGAGAGGAGAGGAGAGGAGAGGAGAGGAGATGAGAAAGATCGAGCGGGGAGAGAGAGAGAATGAAAAAAATAAGAAGGCGATGAGGGCTTACGTGGTGCGAGATGACATGGCATGATGAAGTGTTAAGATATTTAATTGTGTGGTATCTTACATAGGTGATGACATGTTTGCATGGTGACGTGGTAGTCGACATGTTAATCGACTCATCGAGTACTGATGTGGCATGATGACGTAGTGACGTGTAATTAGTCAAAGTCTACATGTCACCTTTAATTGTACACATATGTAGTTGATCGTAAGGGTGGCTTCGAACCGAGCCGGCTCACGAGCCGCTCGAGTTCGGCTCGGTTTCGGCTCGGTTCGAAATGTTATATTTCGAGCTCGAGCCGAGCTCGAACTCAGGGATGGGCTCGTTTACATTAACGAGTCAAGCTCGAACAGAGCCCGGTTCGGCTCGTCGGCTCGCGAGCCGACTCGTTAATATAACGAGCGATTCGGGATCGGGGATCGGGATACCTCTTCGATTCGGGAAATTTCTCTGCGAAACCCATACCTCCGTCTGCCATTTCGATGCCGTTTCAGCGTGATTTCTTGCGGAAATCGCTGTCCGTCGGCAGGTATTCAGGGGAAATGGGGGATTTGGTCTTCAAATCCCTCGTTCTCCTTCTCCCTCTTCGATTCCTCGATTTATTCCTCTACGATTTCTATCTTCCTTCCTCAAAGATTTCTTTCTCGTCTTCCTCTTCGATTTCTCCATCCAAGCTTTTCCTCGCCAACGAGACGAAATCGACGGTCCGACGGAAGGAGGTAAGATTTTTATTTAATCTTTCTATTTTTTTTTCGTCGCCGAGCTAACCTAAAAAATCTCTAACTCTCTCTTCGTTTCTCTGCTTCGTTTCTCGGCTTCGTTTCTGAGCTTCGTTTCTCAGCAGTGCTCCTTCATTATTGGAAAGTTTTTTTGGATATCCGAACGGCACACTCTGTTTCTGTAAGCAAACTCAGCTCTGTTTTTTTTTTTTTTTTCGATATTTCCAGCTGACAGTTCAAATACACTCGGGAAGAAATCATTGTAAGAAAACTAGTATGAATTTTATTTCATGATTTTGAGTGTTGATACTGTTTGATTTTTTGAAATGGTGAGTTCTTGATTTAAGGGTAGAATGTAAGAAGATCATTTTATACAGATTGTATAAGGTTGACCTATTTTATTCTCTTAATTTATTTTTTTGCTTGAGTGTGCCATCAATTGCATTCTAGCTGGCTGAGAGCCAGGAAACTTCATACTGAGCTAACATTCAAGAAGGAAAGGAAGGGTGGGGGAGAAAAATCCCCCACTTTGTCATTTGTTATGTTTTTGTATATCTCAGAATGACTTACTAAGCTCAATTGCTATAATGTTTGGAAAATAGTTGGTTGGTTGTCAATGAATTTTTTGCTCAAATTCCATTGTTCTTCATAAATGAAGTTATTATTCTAGACTTTCAAATATTTTTATGTTGTGGGATCTTGTTTCTTTTTTGCCTTCTTATTTTTAGGTGTCTGGCCTCTTATAAAATTTTGTATGTTTATCATATATTTCAGCAATAAACAGCAATGGTATTCAAATTGTTACTTGATATATTTTAGCAATGAAATTTTATTTCATGATTTTGAGTGTTAATAACATATTCTGTTCAATAATACTCTATTATAGTTAATGGAATCAGGAGCTTTCTTAATTGCATCCAACTTCTCTTTATTATAAAAAAGAATAAAAAAAGTTAGTTTTTGTCCTTCTTTCTTAATTCTCATTGAACTTATATCTACTGCTGTTCTTGGTATAGTGGGGTATTGAGGTTGAATTTCATTTTTTTTCATTTTTATCATTAATTTCTTGGTATTGAGGTTGAATTTCATCAGAATATTAGAAGAGAATGTTGGTGTGCTTATTTCCTTATCTTAGAAGTTTTTAAATTTATATATAAAAAAAGGATCGGTATATTGGACTGGAAACTATTGGGTGCAGGGCTAATGGCTCAAAGAGACCCCGCTGCATTGAAAGACAAGGGTCGTTCCTGATTGTCACATTGTCACGTACCTTCCTCTAAGAATAAACAAGTATCTTAAATTATATGTAGGATCTTTGTTGTTTGGATAACTTTCTTTTCTTTATGTTTTTAATTTGTAATTTTGTTTTTTTGTAGAAGTAAGAATGTCAACACCTCCTCAATTGACATCAATAATTAACACTAGTTCTAGTGTAACTATAAATAGTGACTCAACTCCACCAGAGTCACTACCCTCTGTCATAGAAGTGGGCCCAGATGAAATTACTATAAATGAGGATGAAGGTGATTCTACTCATACCTCCAAAAGACAAAAAAAGTCTCATGTGTGGTTGGAATTCAAAGAAGTATCACTTAATGGTACAAAAAATGCTTAGTGTGTTCATTGTAAAATCAATTTGAGTGTTATTAGTAGTGGAGTGACCACACATATGAGTCGACATTTGAAACGTTGCACTAGTAGAAAAGTGGCAATGAGAAAACAAAAAACCTTAAACTTTCAACCAGTAGGAGCGGGGTCTAATGTTGATCAGAGTCCATCTGGACTTCCTTTTATGGATTTTGGAGGAAATTATGATCAAGCTAAAATGAGAGTACTCATTGCTCATTGGATTCTTATACATGAGCATCCATTCATGATAGTAGAAGAGGAGGGATTTAATTTTGTAATGAAGATGGCAAATATGAATTATGAGAAAATATCCCAGAAGACTATTAAGAAGGAGTGTATGGAGGTGTATGAGGTAGAGAAAAAGAAATTGAAAATTTTGTTAAAAGAGATTAACAAGATTAGTCTTACCACGGATCTTTGGAAGTCTCAAAATCAAAAAATTGAATACATGGTTATTACTGGGCATTTTATTGACAGTAATTGGAAGCTACAAAAACGAGTCTTGAGTTTTGTGCATGTTCCTCCTCCTCGTCGTGGCGTTGATATAACAGATGATATTTACAAGTGTTTGAAAGAGTGGGAGATTGAAAATAAAGTTTTTAGTATTTCAGTTGATAATGCTGCATATAATGATGTTTGTATCAGAGTTTTGAAACAAGATTTTTCAAGGAAAAAAAATTTGGTGTGTGGTGGAAAGTTGTTTCATGTGCATTGTTGTGCTCATATTTTGAACTTATTAGTCCAAGATGGTCTTGTTCAGATTAAAGATATCATTGATAATGTGCGTGAAAGTGTCAAATTCATAAATCTGTCTGAGGCTAGACTTCGCACTTTTTCTGAAATTGTACAACAATTAGAACTTGGTGAAAAGAGGTTGGTTATTGATTATCCAACTCGTTGGAACTCTACTTATGACATGTTGTCTTCTGCATTAAAATTCAAAGATGCATTCTCTAGATTTAAAGTTAGAGAACCAACATATGATTGTTTGCCAAGTTTTGATGAATAGGAAAAAGTTGACATGGTGTGTGAGATTTTAGAAGTTTTTAATGCAGTTACAAATATAATTTCTGGGAGTGACTACCCTACTTCTAATTTGTACCTTAGTGAGGTATATAGGGTAAAAGAAGTTCTGGATTTTCATTCTACAAATGAAAATGTTTTCATTAGGACAATGGTTAGTAGAATGAAAGAGAAATTTGAGAAGTATTGGGGTGAATGCAATTTATTGATGGCTGTTGCTTCAGTTTTGGATCCAAGGGTCAAATTAAAGTTACTCGAAATGTGTTTTCCAATGATATATTCTATGGAGGAAGCTACAATGAATATAAATTTAGTTCGACGCACCTTATATGAGATCTACGATGAATATGTATCCTTATATAATGTGGATATTAGAAATGAAGAGATTGTTTCAAGTACTAGTAGCTCTATGGGTGTTTCCACAAGTCGTAGGCCTTCATCAAGTTCAGGTTGGTCAAAGTTGATGAGTTATATGAAACAAAAGGATGCAGTTAATTTACCAAGGTCAGAATTGGAAATTTATCTTGAAGAAGGTGTATATAGTTGTGAGGAAACTTCACAATATGATTTTGATGTTTTAGAATGGTGGAAAGTGAATCATATGAAATTTCGAGTATTATCTAAGATGGCAGCAGACATCCTTGTAATTCCCATATCCACAGTAGCTTCAGAGTCTACATTTAGTGCTGGTGGTAGAGTAATAGACTCATATCGTTCTTCCTTGGCACCAAGTACAGTTTAAGCTTTGATTTGTGGCAGTGATTGGATTCGGGTTCTTCACGGTGTAAAGAAAAATCGAAAGGTGAATTTCTTTGATCAATTCTTTATTATGATATTTTTTAGTATATTTTTTAGTTTTATTTATTAAAATTTTGTTTTATGATTACAGCCTGAGAAGAAGAGTGTAGAGATAATGCTATCAGCTACATGATTTTTCATGTTTCTCTCATCATGGTAATTTTAATATTTTTAACGACATTAAGTAACTAGTAATGGAAGAGTATTTTTTTATCTGACAATAACTAATTTTATTTTTTTGTTTTTGTCATAGGTGGAGATTTTGCTCATGCAGGGATGTATATTATTTTCTAGCATTAAGAGAAACAATTATAGTTTGTAATTTTATAATGGATTTATAGTTTTTATTTGGGTGATTGTAAATTGACAGTGATATTTTATTTAATTTTGTTGTATTTGATTATTGTATGAAGTTTATTTATAATATTATGCAGTGTATGAAGTGTTTAGACTATTTTATGAAGTGTTTATGGAATGTATAGATAATTTTATGGAGTGTTTATGGAGTATTTATGGAGTGTTTATGGAGTGTTTATGGAGTATTTATGGAGTGTTTATGCAGGTATTATGTATATTGATTATGTCCAATTTTAAGTAGAGGTCATGCCGAATTTTATACAGGTATTATATACATAGATTATATTCAATTTTAAGAAGAGGTTATGCCTCAATCTTATACATGTATTATATATATAGGTTATGCTTAATTTTTTGTAGAGGTCATGTCCAATTTTATGTAAAATGTATGTATAATTTTATATATAATTAATTTGATATATATTTTTTGAAAATTTTTAAATGTATGTAGAGGCTCGAGTTCGGCTCGAAGTTCGGCTCGAGCTCGGTTAAGATTTTTGGGCTCGAGCTCGATAACAATTTTAGGCTCGAGACGAGGCTCGGCTCGAAGCTCGGCTCGAAATATTTAAATCAAGCTCGGCTCGAACATAGGCAGGTTCGGGCTCGGCTCGGCTCGATGCCACCCCTAGTTGATTGGTCAAAGTTGGGTATTTTTCTAAATAGTTCAAAAGTTGGGTATTTTTCTAAATAAGTTCAAAAATTTGTCATTTATCTAATTAAGTTTTAAAAATTGGGTAAAAACCTGAAAGTCTCTTTGAGGTTTTAGGGAATTTTTGTGTTTTTTTTAGGTTCGATTTTAAGAAACTGAACCTCGTACTAACCCGTATCCAACCGCCGTTCAATGTGCGAGTAACGTCTTTAAACCCTGAAGTCCTCGTTTCCTGTTTGCGGAAGACGGAGAAAAGGGGTACACATTTCTCTCTGGCGCTCCCTTCTCCGACCTTGAGGTATCTTTCTTGTTGCCTGGGTACTTCTTCCACCGACAGTTGCGCTTCCCATCACCAAGGTTCAGGTATCTCTCTCTGTCCTACTCTCCCGTTCTAAGAGTTGCTATGCTTCTCCCTGCCGTTCGCAGCTTCTCTACTCCTCTCCCCTGTTGGAATGTAGGCAGTCCAGTTTCCTGTATCAGCGGCTTGTGGCACCGTTCTTTCTCTCACCAATGCAATTAAACTAGTCCTTTGCGCCAGGAACCCTGCTCAGAATTAAGATATTTTAATATTTTATTTATTTTGTTTTTAACTGCAACAGCAGACCGACGGGTCGCTCCTTGCTTTGCAGCCTTAGGATCTGAGGGCTTTGTTGGTGGGGAAGTTCTAGTCTTTTTGTTCTTTCTCTTTCAGCAAAGTTACTGGCACCCGCTTCTTGTACTGATCGTCATAAGGTTTAAATCACAAAGGTTAGATTCTACTTTTGTTGGATACATCTCTGAAGTATGACAGAATTTGATGGAAGTAGATAGAATAATAAGAAATGCGTGAGTACAAGTTAGAATTTTTGTGTTGAAGTTTAGCTGAACTGTAGAACGAATGCTTTTAATTGAAATAATGAGACAATTGAATGTCCTTTACCTGTTAAATCTAGATACTGATAACCAGCTGTGAGCATGTGACTCATTGCATCATGTTTGCGCTTTTTATTTTGTTTTCTTCTGCTTATCCCATTGTTCACCGGTTATGGTCTTTTTGTGTCTTATACTGTTGCAACACTGAGACGTATTTAACTCGTTCGTTTTGAGTTTCTTCATGATTCTCTATACCTTTTCTCATGATTACATATGGAAAACCTTTGACCCCTCAGTCAGTTAATATTATTGTTTCTTTATTTCTTTTATTCCTTCTCACTTTGCACACCTAGCATCCACCACCCACACCTTTCATAACTTTTTCTTTGTTCTAATTTTTTCTTCTTATAGTTATATCTTGTGCATTAGCTTCCATTGAGATCCAGATTTATGTCCTGTATTATTTGTTCAGCCATCGCTTAGTGATAGGATTATAGGAAGTTACTTTCTATTGTCTTTCATTTTCACACTGGCAACCGTTGTTTCTTTCAGTTAATTGATAAATGGGGGATGAATTGTCTGGTATTCTGAGCGATGCTCCCCGTAAGGTATGTTTCTTTCTTGTTACCTGTTTATGGCTGAATTGTATATTTGTTCTTCCTCCTTGATGTGCTTCAATTATTTGTTTTCTTCTTTAACAGATGAAATTCAAGCCCAATGTTACTACTCGGAAAGGGCCCAAACCAGTTCAGCCTAAGATGTATGCTCACTGTGTAAACTATGACTCTTGAATGCCTTTTTTTTTTTTTTTTGAATTTGTAAAGGTTTCGAAAACCATTTTTCTGTCTGTGTAAAATTTCCTTTTCTTCATTCTGTCATTTGTAGTGAAACGCCTCAGGCTGAAGAAGATAACAATGAATGGCAGAAGCTTGTGAAGGTGAGAAGTGTTTTTTTCCTTCTTACTAGACCTTTTTGTAGTTTGATTTTCTTGGCCTTGGTAATGTTTAATTTGAACTGTTTTTCCAATTTTCAGGAAGGTTCAGGAAGAAGGGGACCTAAAACAGAAAGAAAGTGTGAGTGGCCTCCTTGTCTCTCATAGTGATTCAAAAACTTATTTGTCACAAAGTTTGAAAGCATTTGCAATGAAGTGCTAGGTTATGGAAATTAAGTGTAATTGTAACTGACATCCCATATGGACGTAGAAGATTCCTGGCAACCCATGTCCAAAGCTCAGTTTCCTCATTTAAGATATACTTGTTCAGGTTGGAGTTGAAGTTCTTCCTTAAGGCATTTAGAACAAACAAAAGTAGGAGCAATGGACTATCAAGTAAAAGGATAGTCATTGAAGCAGCATATGCTTATGTCAAGTTTTTTGTTTTGGTTCATATTGATGCAGTCTAGTTGAGGCAAAGAGCAAATTTAAAGACAAAAGATCAAATTGTTTCTAGCATGAGATTTATCTGGGAAACAACTAAAAGTAAGAGTACTTCAACTTTTTGAATACTAAAAGAAGATAAAAGTTTCCATTAACCTTTGCAATTACTTGTTTGGAATTTGATATTGGCGATCCTTGAGTGCTTTAAAAATTGAATGATGCTAGTTGGATATTTCAGCTGCATTCCTATTTCCGAAGATTGCATAAACAGCAATGAAAATTTATCTTCTTTTTCTATTTCTGTTGTTCTGGTGATAACCTTATGTTTGGAGCTGCTGACCTCCTTAGAAGACTACTTTCTTCCTGTCTTCCCTTTTCTAAAATCTCAAACTAAGCACTAGATTAAGAAATAGTGAAGTGCATTACCATTTTGGTTTGTGATATAAATGTGAGTTCAGAAGGTTCAGAAAGCATTTATGGTGATGAAGCACTGAAACCATGGCAAAGCATGGAAACTGGAGAATAAATGGTTCTTTTTTGTATAATTGGAGCATACTGGATTTCCTTGTCTGCATGAAGTTTTGTTAATTTGTTATGATGCAGCGGCACCCATACATGTGGCTTTTGGTTATGGAAACTCATCAAATTCTACAAAGTCCTTTATTCCAAGACGCATTCCTGCCCAAATTGGAGCAAGTCAGCAAGGTAATTCCTGTTCCTGTTGCAAAGTTCTTCTCTGAATTTGTGAATCATGCTGTCCTATTGGCTTTTGGCCTGCTACTGACGCTTAATTTGGTTTATCCAGATGTCACTGCTTCATCAAACTCCCAGATAGTAGAGAAAGAGTATGTAGAACCCTGGGTAAGTTGCTGGAGGTCCTTTTAATGTAAAAATCGGATCATTCACCCTAGGACAGTACCTTGTTGATATTCTCTACTTACAATTGCAGGACTATTACAGTTATTATCCAATCGCCCTTCCTATGAGGAGACCATACTCTGGAAATCCAGGTTTGTGTGAGATGAATATCACAGGGAATTAGCTGGGAGATCATTGCATTCTACTCATACATTTTGTTCGCAGAGGCTCTTGATGAAGAGGAATTTAGGGGGGCATCCACAAACTACGATCACGATGAAACTTGTACAAATCCAGCTGCAGAGCTTGGACTAGTGGTTGGGGTTTTATACCTTTTCTTTTTCAAGTAAAATAATCCATTGAAATGAAAAAAATCAAATAGAAAATGTTGAATTTTTTTGTGGATATATGACAGGGAGAAACAGAAGAGGAAAAGATGTTATTTTTTCAGCTACCATCATCCCTTCCGTTAGTAAAGAGGTCAGCTTCTGTGAAGGGCAAGGAGATAATTGACAGTTCAAAAACATCACATGGACCAGGAATATCAAATGATGGTTGTAAACTAGAAGATTTACCAGCAGGTTTCATGGGGAAATTGCTGGTGTACAAGAGTGGGATTGTTAAGATGAAGCTAGGAGATGCCCTTTTTGATGTAAGTACATAAAAATCCTGTTAGCCTTTTCATTTAGAAACCATCTATGACACATCCGATTTGGTTCTTTCTCTCTCGTCTCTGTATTCTTTTAATAAGTGCCTGGAGTCTTGCAAAAAAGCCTGGGATGTGTATTAACGGTCTATTTTAAACAGTTTTATGACTGCTTTAATCAGGCCAAATGGTCATCTAGCAAAACTCATGTATCTTTATATTTTCATTACCAGAAGAAATTGCATCTGTTGTAGCAGAAATAATTTAAAATTCCAATTAGATGTTTTGGTTAACTGAGCACTCTGTTCAGAGAATGTCCAACAATGCCATTAGGAGATCCTTTCTATGAATTACTTAGCAAGCTTCTCTAGTAATTATTTTTCTGAAGATGGCCAGAGCATCTTTATTTTCCAGTGTGATGCATGCCCTATATCCCTCATGTTGGATATATTGGCTGCATCGAGTTCTTTTTAATCTGGAAAGTGAGAAGGCTTATTTGGGGAAGGTGAGAAGGTTGCTGCTTCTATTCTTCTACAAATCAATTATCCAGTATCTGTTGAATAGTGAATAAGATTGTTATCTTGGATGGTTTTCTCTCTTGTTTAAAGCCAAGCATAGTTGAGTTTCTTGATTTTAAGGGTTTTTAAACTGAGATTTCTGTTGTCTCCGTAAAAATTTTTGTATAAATTTTTGGTTGTAATTGCAGGTCTCTCCTGGATTGGATTGTGTATTTGCTCAGGAAGTGGCTGCAATCAACCCCTCAGAAAAGCATTGCTGCATCCTTGGAGAGCTCAACAAGCGGGCAACTGTAACTCCAGATATGGACTCCCTTTTAGAAAAGATAACGTAACCAATTTGAATTAATTTTTTTTTTGGCTAAATTACTGTAATATTATTTAACATCAACTATAAGTGATAGCCTGATTCTTATTATTATGAAAAATTTATGCGCCCACTTAAAGCTAGGGAATTATTGTGCTAAATGCTAATCTTGCGAGATTAATTGGTTAATTTGTTACTTAAGTTTGTGAAATAGTTTGAATTTTCAACGTGATTCGACTTTTACGTGTTTGAAAAATGATTAACAATTGTTAATACAATTAATTTGTGGACAATTGTAAAAATTAGTTTAAAATATAATAAAAATAAACATATATTATTATCCATTGGTTTTAGAAAAATTGGTGAAATTTTTGAATATTGTAATTGGAGTGTTTTTTTATTGGCTCAGGAGGCGTATCCTTTTTGGGGAGGTGAATTAAGTATAAAAGCTAAAATTAAGTACTTGTGTTGCAATTGAACAAAATAAATAGGAAAAATTAAAAGCAGTTGCATACAATTACAAAGAGATTTTTTATTCAATGTTCTCATAGTGGTAATCATCCCTTAAGAGCTCTTGTTTGGGAATTTTTTACTATCTAGTTTTAGTTGTTAAAGTATAAAGAGATTAATTAATTTTCTTTAAACCAAGTGTAATACTTAATTGTATTAATCTCAATTTTTACCAAATATATTCTCTAATAGGCAAATTCCTTTTTAGAATTAAAATGTTTTAGAAAAATTCTCAAAGAAAATAAAAAATACATGGAAAATAAAAGATTTGATATGAGCTTATTTGCTACTCTTATGATAATGATGTTTGAGGTAATTGGGTAAACTATAAATTTATTGCCCCAGAATTAGAATAATTACATTGAGAAAAATATTAGTTTGTTAGAGAAATGAAACTCATGAAATTACTTCTCTCTATACAAACTAAATAAGCCTAATAAATTGAATTAGGATCCAATTAGATGATAGTTATAAAACTTTCAGGCCTTACTTCCATTAGAGTTTATGAATCATACAATTATATCAAATGTGAAAATGTTAGATTTGTGATTGTTTAAAATGCTTTTTTTTTTTTGTGTATGATAGTTAGTTATTGAAACCAATTTGTTTAAGCAAATTAGGCATACGTTGCTTTAGCCCTTACTTGGTTAGTAACCGGAGCAAGTCGTTGTCACGATTTTTTATCTCTTTTTGGTTGAGATGATCCGTGATACGTTTAGATAATACCTCCAACAATGATCTGAGCGAGGGTTTTAGTCATTCTACAGAAAGCTCTCTTATTCGTGTTGACAGTTGGGTGACCGTTGTCTCTCAAATTGTGTTATGCAGCACATGTTGCGTTACGAGCCCTCTTTCTACAAAGGACCATTTGGGCTCCTTCACACAAGAGGTGCTTCTCGCTTGCCCGCATAGCTGTTGACCATAAGTTGACTCTCATATTACTTTTGATGATAATAAAACTTAATTGAACTAATAACTTGCAAATCCAGTGTTTCAGATACTTAACCTTCAAGAGAGACCTCAAGCACAAAATGAAGAACATATCTTGAAGTAGCACCCACAAGGAAGAAGTCAACATGAAGACTTGAGTTCAAGCTTCAATAGATAGACATTTAAACTCAATCAATTTATGTAAGAGAATATTTTAATTCCTATTCCTTAAGTACTTGTGAGATTGGAGCTTTATGATATTAAATTACATATAGACATATTTAAAATAATTATACATATCACTTTAAAACATGTTAAAGCACTTTCCATGCTTTATAAATATATATACATTTTTATCTAGCATTAGAATGATCGATCAATCAGTGACTATGATTGATTATCTATAACTGTGCAGGCTAGAAATATAAAGCATGGTCGATCAACCATAGCGATTGATCGTTCATCCATGACATGGCAATTTCATGTTATAATGCATAATTGATCATCCCATAGATCAATCATAGTCATCCAAGCAAGCAAAATTAACATGGAATGATCGATCATCTCTACAAATTGATCAATCAGTTAAAACCTTGCTAGAAAGGGACTTCAAATATGATCAATCAAATAAAAATACACTGATCGATCATACTTATATTACACAACCAAACGAAATCTTGATCGATCGATCGGTCAACCACTGGCAATGATCGATCAACTTAACTTTTCTAGAGCAATGGTAATATATTGATCGATCAGTCCATCGATCAATAAGTCACTATTTGACAGAAAAGTAGTCGTTATGATCGATTGATTGATCAATCACTTACCGGTGATCGATCAATCAACAGTCTGATAATGGGTAAATAACGACTAGTTTGAGTTGGGGAAGCAATAAATACCCCACCAAACCGTGAGTAAAGGGATGCATGAGCATTTATTGGCATATATTCAAACTGCAAAGCTTTATCTTGCAAATTCCCTTTCAAAAATGCTCTAGAGAGAAAGAGAGTGATCCTACCTTTGGAAACCTTCATCTCTTTCAATCATTCTTGCATGCATAATACTACAAGCTCCTTGATCATTCTACAATGTGTTACAGAGGAGGAGGAAGCTTGAAATCTTTCAAGGTGAAGCGTCTCTCCAAGTAAGGGTGTAACTTTTTTCCCTTTCTTGTATGTATTTGTGAAAGGTTTATCTAGAGCTTGATAATCTAGTTAGAAAGGCCTAACTAGAGCTAGAATCTAGTCACAATCTCTTGGGGAGATTGCGTTGTATGAAAATCGTGTATTGAGCTACACGTGGTAGAAGAAAGCCAAAATTTCTTTGTAATTTTCCAGCTATTAGAACGTAATAGTGGATATTTTCCTAAACAAGGATTCTGGGTAGTGACTACCACTAGGAGAGCATTGAGAACAAAAAAACCTTTTGTTTCTATGGTGTGTGCATGTCTATATTTAGATCGAATTGCTTATATGCATTATATTTTGATTATGTGCATAAATTGGTTTTAATTTGAATAACTCAATTAACCCCCCTCTTGAGAAGCCACCTGGGCCAACAATGACCACATGAATCCTCATCCATGGTAGCATGCGAGAAGCACAAAGTTTCGAATTAGTGTTTCCTCGAAGTGAAGGTATTATTCTTCACTTTTTTTATTTATTAGTTCTGGGCCGGATGGAATCTGCAAACAAGTTGGTTCAGTTGTTTTGAAACCAAATAAAGGGATAGTTACTTGTTACCTAAGCGGAAGAGGAAAATGTATCCAACCAACTTAGGTTTCATCTCGAACCTTCCCTTGACCCATCCTGGTTGATTCAGATTGTGGGGTCTGTCAACTGCCTACAGGAAGAGGCTTTCTTGTGGGTTGGGAGAGTTGCTGCCTCTTCACTTTCAAACAGCCAATTCAGATATCGAATCATATCTCTCGAAGAGAGACCTAATAAATTGGTTGAGTTAAAGGATAAAATTTTCTTAATTGCATAATATTAAAATTCGGGTAATTTTTACTATAGAAATAATGTGCTTATGTTTTGGACCTCTATCATCTTGAAAATCTCATATCATGGCTATGAATTGATTTTTACTTTGAAATTTTAGTATTATACTTGTATGTTATCTAGACATAAGTAATGCTTGTCTAATGACTACAATAGTTTAAAGAGTTCTTTGAATTTGCTCAGTGCAGTTCAAATTTGCCTAGTTATGCTAAATTAGAATTTGTCTTTCACATGCATGTAAAAAAACTTTGCAAAGTACATATATCTATGGTTAGATGATGTACCTTATAGACTTAGAGCAGTGATAAAATTGCAAACCTTGTTGTGCTCAAAGCAGTGAGACCATCTTTTGAGTCTCAACGAAGCTCAATCTTTAAGTATCAGGCCATTTTAGTGAACTCTTTACAACTCAAAGATTAAAATACTTTGAGAACAAAAAGAACTTGAAACGAGTTTAATGAGTGAAGTCTTTTTTTTTCTTCTTAGACTTCAAGTAGCTTGTTGAATTTAGGACCCCTTTCATGAAATCTCGAGCAAGGTGAGAGAGGGAGAAAGAAAAAAGAAGAGAGAGAGTTCTTCGGTAGAGAGAAGAGAAGAGAAAAAAGGAGAAGAGTTTAGGCTAGAGAGAAAGGCTTCACGAGATAAAGAGTCGAGAACTACTTCTTTCTTATTAATTTAAGTATAAACACCTCTATTTATAGTAGAGGAAAGTAGTAGAGTCCAAGTACAATTATACTACCGTTCTCCTAATTACACCCAAACTATAACTCTTAAAGATAAGTCTATCATAATTAAATAACTCAACATAATTAAAAGACTACCATAACTCAAACACAAACTCAAACTCAAACTCTTCTATGATGCAAGTGATCCTACGATAAGGTTGCCAACTCGTGGTTATCATGGTAGGTCCCACTTGATCTTCCAACTCATGTAATATGGATACCAGCTCGTGATTATCATTATGGGTCCCACTTGATCTTCAAATCTTCCAACTCATGCCAGTTCGTGTGATGACCCATCATGCAATCTCACGTTCTCATGGTGGGTCCCACCAGCTTGTGCAACCATGGCGGGTCCCACATTGTAACAAGATCCTATGAGTGATTGGTTTGGTGAGAATGTCTACAACTTGGCGTTGTGAAGATATATGCTTGAGAGATAATATGTCGGGTTGGAATTTTTCTCGTATGAAATGGCAATTTACTTCAATATGCTTTGTTATCTCATGGAAGAGCGGATTTGATGTGATAAATATTACTGCCTGATTATCACAATATAGATCCATAAGAGCTTCTTTATAGAATCCTAATTCAGTGAGAAGTGATTTGATCCATAGAAGCTCATGAGCTGTGTGTGCCATGATCCTGTATTCTCCTTCTACACTAGACCTTGCAACTACATTCTGCTTCTCGCTTCTCCATGTAACCAAGTTCCCTCCAACCAATGTACAAAATCCCCAAGTAGATTTTTTTGGATCCGACCTAATCTGCATCTGAGAATCCTTCTATATTGAAGTGACCATGGTTCTTATAGAGAAACCCTCTTTCCTGGAGCTCATTTCAAATATCACAATATTTTTTCTAGTGCTTGCCAGTGACTGAGTTGTGGCTTGTGCATGTAAAGACTCACCACGCTTATTGCATATGATATATCCGACCTTGTTCCACAAAGATAAATGAGTTTTCCCACAAGTTTTTGATATTTTCCAATACCCTCATCTTCTCCAATACCTGCAGATAATTGTGTATTTGAGTGCATAGGGTTTCTGCTGGTCTACACCCAATTATTCCTGCCTCCTCTAGTAGATCAAGGACATACTTCCTTTGAGATAGTACAATCTGATGTTTTGACTGTAGTACTTCAATACCCAAAAAATATTTAAGTAGTCCAAGATCTTTTGTCTTTAATCCTGCACATATTTTTCCTTGGTTTCCTGAATGCCCTCACGATCACTATCGGTTAGGACAATATCATCAATATATACTGCCAAAATCACTTTGCCTTTAGGTGTCTTCAATAATTATGGAGTGATCTACAAAACATATGTAAAATTCGGCCCGTATGAGTGCTGGGCTTAATTTATCAAACCATGCATGAGAAGACTATTTCAGACCATAAAGGGATTTCTTCAATCGACATACCAACTCCCCCTCAACCAAAAATTCAGGTGGTTGTTGCATATAAATTTCTTCCTTGATATCCCCATTAAGAAAAACAGTTTTCACATCAAGCTGATAGACCTACCAGGAAGAATTAGCAGCCATAGATAATAAAATATGTATCAAATTCATTTTGGCCACTAAAGAGAATGTTTCCTCATAATCAATTCCATAACACTGTGTATAACCTTTAGCAACGAGGCGAGCCTTAAGGCGAGCAACAAACCCATTCGGATTATGTTTCACAGTAAAAAGTCACTTACAACCGACATGTTTCTTATCTGATGGAAAAGGAACTAGAGCTCATGTCTGATATTCATAGAGTGCTTGCATTTCTTCATCCATTGCCACTTCCACCTTGGATATTTAAGAGCCTCCTGAAAGGATTGTGGGCCTGATATGGAGGAGATAGATGAAGAAATTGACAACATAAAGGGGATGAATGATGGTGAAACACAAAATTGGATATGGGGCGACAAGTAGAGGGCCTAGTGCAAGTTCTGGGTAATGAGGCAGTACTTGAGTAAAGCTTAGCACAAGTGTTCCATATGTCCTTGGCGGTTTCCAAGTGGACCACATTGTTGGCCACATGCTCTTCCATGCTATTGATGAGCCAACTTATCACCATGTTATCATTTTTAACCCACTTGTGGTAGATCTCATCTTCTTCATCAATCGGAGGAGGAAATTTAATAACGTGGCTTAAGAGGTCACAAGTAATAAGAACCCCCGAACCGATTGTGACCATCTCATGTAATTGGAGAGACATCTTACAGTGGAATTGTAGTAATACGGAGTATATCACTCTTATTACTGTTGTGTCCACTCTCCATGATGAGGCAAGTCAAATGTGGAGGTCAAGGGAAGGGGCTTTCTTCAAATAACAATTACTCAATGTAATTTGAAGAACCCGTGGACCAAATCAGTCACAAAAAAAGAACAAGAACCAATTTCTTTCACAAGAGCAAACACCAAATTATCAACAAATTTGTGCCTTTAGCAAGTGAGAATAAAATCCAGCCATCACTCAACTCCTCTTGTATTCTTAAAAACAAAGAGAAGAAAGTAGATGCAACCGATTAGGCTTTAATCCAAACTCCAACACAAACTGAGAGATAGAAAAAAATATTTAGAGACGATTTAAAGGCAAATCAAGATACTTGGAAGAAATTTATCTTCAGCTCATGGGATACTTCAACGCAAAAAAAAATTCAATTGTTGAAGTTCAAAAGAAACTACATGAAGACGGATCCTAAACTCCTTGCTCTCATACCATGTTGAAACCAGTTACGCTAAAACCTCTAGGCGTTAGAGAAGGTGCAACAGGTATAAAGAGGATAAGAACCGACCCGATATAAATATCTCAACAAGGAGTATGGGGATTTATGACCAAGAACGGAAGAGGGTAGCCTATTTATATGAAAGCATGCAGTAAAGATGGCATGCGACCAATAAAAGTATGGGACTTTCATGTTATACAGTAAACTGCGAGCTACCTCAAGAAGATGACGGTTCCTTCGTTATGCTACACCATTTTGTTGAGGGGGTGTAGGCACACGATGTTTGATGGATAATACCATTCTCTTGAGAAAAAAAGTCAAGGTCTCTAGAAGTATATTCTTTGGCATTATTGGACCGAAGTACTTTGATTTTCTGACTAAACTGAGTGAGCACCATAGCATGAAAGGATTTAAATATGGATGGTATTTCAGAACGTTCTTTAAAGAGAAATAACTATGTGGTATGAGTAAAATCATCAATAAATGTAATAAAGTACCTGACTTCGAAAATATTTGAGATGCTCAAGGGTCTCCATACAAATGTGTGCATCAATGAAAAAGGAGCAACACTTTTAAGTTCTGGACGAGGTATGTAGTCCTCTGGTGTTTGCTCAGTTGACAGACTTCACAATTTAACTCTTGACATTTCTTTAACAGTAGGAAAAAGACGATGAAGAGATTGTGCGGATGGATGTCCCAACCGATTATGCCATAGACTTGTCTCAGTTTCACTAGTTGAAATGGTATTAAATTTAGGCACGTCTAGGTAGTAGAGCCCCCTTGTTCACAACCTCCACCAATCACCTGCTTTGTTATAAGATCCTGAAACACACAAGAAGTGGGTGAGAAGGTGATGAAACAATTAAAATATTTTGTGAGCTGACTAACAGATAAAAGATTCAAGGGAAAAGTAGGAACAAAAAGAATATCTGTGAGCAGAAGTGATGGTGTAATAGAGGTGGATCCTTTCTCGAGAACTTTAGTTTGACAACCGTTAGCTATGGTAAAAAATTTATGTGAGAGACAAGGAGAAATTGAGTGTAGTAGATTTTTGTTACATGTGAGATGCTCGGAGGCCCCTGAGTCAATTATCTAGAATGAAGAGGAGACAGATAGCATACCTGAAGCGGTGGTGGCAGCAGCAATTGACGAGGAACTTGGAGAAGAAACCATCAGAGTTTTCATTTTCTGGAATATGTCATACTCATCATCGGTAAGGGTTTTCTTTTCTGTTGATGTCTTAGACTGGTCCTCCTTTGTATCACTTACTAAGGCTTGAGTAGCCTTCATCCAATCCGGTTTGCCATGGATTCTATGACATGTCTCTATAGTGTGGCCATAGTTTTCACAATGGGTGCATTCCCTGTAATAGCACGTATATATGGTGTGGCCATATGTCCCACATTGAGTGCATTCCTAACCATCTATTCTGACATAACCATTCCTTCCACCTCTTCCTCGTCCTCTATAATTTCTTCCACAACTTCGACCGCTATCGGTTGATGTTCCTTTATACCCGGAGTACATAGCGGATGATATTTCAATAATAGAAGAAGAAGCATCTGGAATACGGAGTAATGTGTCACATACATCATCAAAAGTGGGAATAGCAGAGACACTAAGAAGTTGACTTTTAGCAACTTCGAGATATGGCTTAATGTTTGCAAGGCAAATGACAGTGACTAAGACTTCTTTCTGCTTGGAAGTAGGTTGAACTATTTTTCATTCTTGAAGAAGGCCTCTAAAATGAGCCAAATATTCATGATTATTTTCATTCTTTGGAGAATGTCATATGACCCGTGTAACTTGTCGGAGCTAGAGTATAACTTAGCACATGTCTCCCAAATTTTTTTAGCGGTATCAAGATGAATAACATTGTTGGAGACATGTTCTTCCATGTTGTTGATGAGCCAACTGATAACCAAAATATCCTTTTTTAACCACTTAGTATAAGAAATATCTTCTTCATCAATGGGTGGCCCAAGTTTGGTGAGGTGACCAAGTAGGTCATTTGTTATAAGAAATAGGCAAACCGATGAGGATTAGCTCATGAAATTTTATACACCTTGCAAGAGTATAGTAGTAATATTGAGTATATCACTCTTGTTAGCCATGTTTTCTTCAGCCATAAAAGGCAATTCAATGTAAAAAAAAAATTCTCCAAAAAATAATAATAAAAAACCAAGTAGAGTTCTTCAACCAACTCGGTTAATGGAGAGGCTTAGCATAGAAGCTAAGTAATCATATTTATGAAATCCAATGAATAAATAAACACTCATAATAGGCTCAATATTAATCTTTTTTATCAGAGAATCTTGTTCCCAAAAAATTATAACCTTTTATGTACAAAATCTCAACATAAAATGGTTTTTCAGTCAAAAATTTCCAAACTGACAAAACTGCCTTGGTAACTTCTTCTAATCCAAGATGCATAAATCTCAATAATCTCATAAGATGAAGACAACCATAAAATGATCTCTAAAACATCTTCTAATTCCAAAAACCAACAGCATGATTTAATAATATAAAGAATAAAAAAAACTTATCTCATGAGCTTCAATCTTACTTCACAAAGAGCCTTCTATGAGTAGCTTTGATCTTAACTTCTTAGAACATTCCTTTTTATGTGGGGATCTTAAATTTGATGCTTTGATACCATATTGAATTTAGGACCCCTTTACTGAAATCTCGAGCAAGGTGAGAGAGGGAGAAAGAAAAAAGAAGAGAGAGAGCTCTCGGGTAGAAAGAAGAGGAGAAAAAAAGGAAGAGTTTAGGCTAGAGAGGAAGACTTCACGAGATGAGGAGTGGAGAACTACTTGTTTCTTATTAATTCGAGTACAAACACTTCTATTTATAGTAGAGGAAAGTAGTAGAGTCCAAGTAAAATTAAACTATCATTCTCCTAATTACACCCAAACTATAACTCTTAAAGATAAGTTTATCATAATTAAATAACTCAACATAATTAGAAGACTAACATAACTCAAAATCAAACTCTTCTATAATGTGCGTGATCCTATGATAAGGATGCCAGCTCGTGGTTATCATGGTGGGTCCCACTTGATCTTTCAACTTATGTGATAAGGATACCAACTCGTGGTTATTCTTGTGGGCCCCACTTAATTTCAAATCTTCCAACTCATGCCAGCTCGTGTGATGACCCATCATGCCATCTCACATTCTCATGGTGGGTCCCACCAGTTCATGCAACCATGGTAGGTTCCACATTGTAACATAGCTCAAATTGAAAATAGAATTTTCATAAACCAGTCTAAGTATAGAAAAAAGACTTTTGAAGTACACTTTGAAACCTATTAGCACACCCATGAGTGCATCCTTGAAAATTGACTAAAATGACTTTAGTAGACTTGTAGAATAAAAAATTTTATAGCTTAAAATAAGGTCTCTACCTCTACTTGGTAGATAGTAACATTATGCTTACAATTCGGTTATGTGATAAATTCCAATCTGATCCTAGAGAATTATACATAGTGGTTGTAAAAAATATTATTTCGGTACTTAGGTATTTGATACTCAACTTATTCAACCATGGACCTAATTGTGTACTCTAACGTTGATTTTGCTCGTTACAATTTGATAGAAAGAATAATAATGTAGTTGCCAAATGTTAAGAACTATGTCAGTTTCTTAATTTTCGAAGAGATAATATTTCATGACTCTCTACCACCAAGGCTGACTACAAATCTATTGGAAGTTATTGTGCGTAATTGGATAACAATTATCAGACTACGGATTGAATAAAAAATAAAATTTCTATCTTTTAGGGTATTTTGAGTGTCAGTAGGTTAAGTAAGAATTAAATTTACCATTCTTGATCCAAACATATTGAAATTAGCTCAAATCAGGCCAATCAAAATTGAATTTATTCCCACTGACAAACAATAAGTAAACATTTTGACCAAGACCCTACGAGATGATTGATTCTTTAAGCTCAAAGGAGAATTAGGCATGAACAATCTACGACTAACTAGTTCAAGATTAGTGAAAGTGAAGGTATCCCCATTAAATCTGAATTTAAAACTTGAAAATCTGAAGTGAAGCCTAGGATGGGTATTACTCGTATAGTTTTTGCCCCATAGTAGATTTTGATGAACTGATCTAAAGTTGGTACTTCTATTGTAAATGCAATTCATATTCCATTTTATAATGATGTTTATAATTTAATATATTTTTCAAAGCAATGAAATATTTTTTGTTTGATTCATTATCTCATTATTTTTTTAAAAGCATTCTCTTTTTTATGAATGATAAAAAAGGGGAAAAAGTGTAATATAAATTAAGGGGAGTCAATATAGATTAAACAGGAATACATTAAAATGAAATAAAATGCATCCATAATCAAGGGAGAGTCAATTACCATGGATGTACGAGTATGGGGGAGCCTACATTTAGTGAGTTAAGTCCTTGTACTATAATGTTAGAACATTAAGACTTTATTTCATGTGTTTGATATATTTTGGGATGTGAATACAAATATGATATATTGGTAACACCATAAAACCTCCAAAATTATCAATATGAGTTTTATTTGTATAGACTTCAAGTTAAGGATTTTATCTTCATAAAAAAAGGGGAGATTGTTAGACTAATGAGTAAATCATGTTGGCCGCTATTATTTTTATGATAACAAAATGAGAGGCTTAAAAGTGTGCTACTAATGTTTTTTTTTAGTGTATGTTAGCACACACCTTCCAACAAAAATTTATGTAGTCTATGGCAAAAGCTCAAGACAAGATAATGAACAACCAGGTTGCTAAGTCAAGACACGAAGCAAAAGGTCATCAAAGTAATGTTATTGTGAAGAAGAACATACATGAAGAGTAAGCTAACAATTTGCAATTCATAGCATTTTAAATGTTTTTTCCCTCAAGTAACTTCAAATACAAGGTCTATGAAAAAGAATCGACAATGACCTCGAGTCAAAATGAAGACTAAAGCAACATTGAAGAAACACTTAGGAGAAAAAGAAAAAGAAAAATTGAAGTCCTACTAAAGCCACATTGAAGAAACACCTAGGAGAAAAAAAAAGAAAAGAAAAATTGAAGACCTACAATTTAAGTGTCAAATAGAATCTCATGAACTCTAGCTTTTTAAGAAGGATAGTCATCAAGAGTCCAAATCTTAGGTATGAATAGTTTTTGGAGCATAGGATATGCAATATTTTTGAAAATCATATTTTTCAAGTTTCTTCACATATTTTAAAATCTTTCATTCATTTAGTTTTAACCTTAATCATACTTAGAAGTTAATAGAATACATTAAAAAATAGCATGATCTATCAACCTTTGTGCACATAATCAATCTTAAAAAATCAAAAGGCATGATTGACCATACATGTGAAAATTGTAAAGTATGATCGATCAATCTACAGTGCATGATGAATCAACCAAAATCCTGCCAGATTAGTGTATAAAGTTTGATTGATAAACCTATTACAAAGGTATTAAAAATCATTTTGATTGATGCTATGATTGATCATAAGGCCATACAAACTTTAAAATAAAATTGTTGGGGGTAGATTAATCAATAAATGAAAAAGCATGATCAATCAACCCAGAGTAGCTTCTTGCACGATTGTCTAAAACAACTAGTTTTGCCAAGTTACTTATAATTAGGGATCCAAATTCATTCCTTAGTCATTATTGAGTACTTAGCAAATCTAAGCATCAAATAACTAGTTTCCAATGTAAAATTCTAATTCTACACTTTTGCAAGAGAACAACCTCATTTCTACCAAATCTCTTCAAATCCTTTTGCATTTCTTGGCATTCTTAGTTCCTCGATAGATTCAGATACTTTATTCCACATACTTAATGTGATGGAAACTAGGAGACACTCTAGGAATGGCTATCTATCCAAAGAAGGTCAAAGTTTTTCCTTTCATTTTTGTATTTTCACTTTCTTTAAGAGGTTTTATATAAACGTAAGTCTATAAGGGAATTACCCACTAGAGTTAGAATCTACTTGAATTTGAATCTCTTGGTAGAGAATGGAAAATGTAATTAGGTATTACACTTGTAAAAAAAGAGAGCTAGAATATCTTTTGTAATTTTTGCTAATAGATCATATTACTGAAAATTTTCCCGAGCAAAGATTTGTAGGCGATGATGACCACCAGGGGAACTTTGAAAACAAAAAATCTTGGACTTTTTGTGGCATGTGTTTTTTTTTCTTAAGTTTCTCAATTTTATTGGCACAACTAGCACTTTATTTATAATTTTAATTCACAATTCATCCGCTCTTGAAAAGCCATCTGGACCAACATTTTTACCTTTAATGTTTTCATAATTAAATTTTAAATACTAGACAATATAATTTCAAGCATGACCTTATAGGTGGAATTTAATGGACATAGATGATACGATTAGTATACATCAATAAAAATAAAATTATTCTTCTCAACAAATGCATTACAAAAAAAAGAGAAGGTTGTGTCCCTTGTTTGCACGTGTGGGTGAAAAAAGAGGGGGTTTTATTTATTTTTAATTTTGACAAATAAAAAAGTCGTAATGTTCTTTCTTGTATAACTTGTTCAATATGATTTTTATTATTATCATTTTCTCTTTCTTACATAAAGGAAGTCTAACGAGTAAAGGTGTAAGAATTTCATTATAATAGTGGATGATTTTTGCACTCAGTTGCATGTGAAATCGTTGTTCTATCTCAGGAGAATATGGTTGTTCGACTAGTCGAGTCGATTTCTGACTCGAGCAAGTCGAATCGGATTTCAGACTGAGCAAGCCAAGTCGAAGAGTGGGATTTGACCCTTCTATTCTGGTTGAGTTCCCTTCGATTCAGCCCAAATTCCATTATTTGACCAAGGTGTTCTGATCTGACTTGGTTTTTCATATATTTAAATCGAGTCCTGAGTCCAAGCCAAAAAAATCCTCCATGAGAGTAATATATGATGGTTAGTAGAATTAGCTGATTTTTTTTACCTTTGAGATAGGGTGTAAATGGTATATAAATAGAACAAAATATGCTATTTTATATAACGTTAGATTATATATACTTTATTTTGTTTACTATTCTATACGATTATCTATAGCATATTTTGTCTAATATATAAGTTTTATATAAATTTATTTCATTTAAGTAGTGCATGAGAATTTAAGAAGGAAGTTGAAGAGGAGGGTAAGGTTTTTGGCTAACAGAATAATGGTAATGGAATTGCTGGTTTTTTCCATTAGGGTTTTTTAGTTTTTTCCATTAAGTTTTTTCTAAGCAAATATTTATTTTCAAAGGTTAGGAGAAAATAAACACATAATTGTGTTAAGTATTTGGGTGAACACATATGTCTGAGTTTTTTACACTTCTAATTTATAAAAAAAATTATGCAATTACAAATTCAATGTTGTTCTCTTATTTCATAAATTTATTATTATTCAAGACAAACTATGATTAATCATATTTTTAATCTTAAATATTGATTTATTGACTTGAAAATGAAATATATGGAGACATTAGAGAATTTGACAATAAATGATCATTTTTTAGAAATATTTGATATCGTTGTGTTAGTTTTTATAAGAATAGTAATATAAAAATATTAAAATTTTACTTTTAACACTTTGATATTTCGATACAAGGTCAAAATTTTAATGAATATTTTTTATGAAAGAAAAATCTTATAATTTTTGTTAAATTTAAGAATAATATTTTTTATCCTGTTAGGGATCATGCTGAATCTACTGACCAACAACAAGATCAACTCAAATGGAGATAATATCTCAACACACTTTTCTATTCAAATATCTTGTCTGTTATAGCCTTATCTAGTTTATCTTATCTCAATCTCATGTAATAAACTTATCTGTTACAACCTTTATATAGTCATACTGACTCTTGAAATGAACAAGGGAGATTACTCACAAATTATTTATTTGTGTATTCGAACTTGTTCCATCTCATATGGCAAAAAATGTAGTCGGGTACAAATGGGTGTTCAAACTCAAACGAAAATCTGATGGATCTCTTGAGCGCTACAAAGCGCGACTAGTGGCTAACGGATTTCATCAATTAGCTGGTTTGGATTATGGTGAAACATACAGTCCAGTGGTTAAACCAACCACCATACGAACTGTTCTCTCACTAGCTTATTCCATAGGATGGGCCATGCGTCAAATTGATATTCAGAATGCATTCCTGATAGATGCCATATTTTGACATGAGAACTAGGTTAATTATAATAGAATAACCTTTATAATTGTATTATAGGTAGTTACTTATCGGTTTTCAAATGAAATGAGCATTTATTGAATTTGGCATTAATCACTGTCGATATTGCATATTTCTCTCTCCTGAATTATATTTCATTATTTTTTAGTCTTATTTCTTCCTGAAATGCTTTTTATAGATTCAATTATGGAATTTCAGGAGAATTTGGGTGGAGAAGAAGATATTTACCAAAATGCCCTTAGTGAAATGGAGGTAATTTCTAGGGCAAATCGTTTTAAAATAAGAAAATCATATTTAAAGAAGAAGAGGGGCGTGAAGAGGAGGGAGCGTAAAGAGAAGAGGAGTAGAGACCAAAAGGGAGGACTTTGACCGGAAACAGGGGAGGACCAGAGAGGAGTTCCCCACCGCTGTTCGCCGGCCAAGACCTTTCACCGGCCAAGACCTTTCGCCACCATCGTCCACCGTCGTCCACCACCATCAGGCAACCGAGAACAGACCCGAGGAGAGCTCGAGAGAGTCTCCGTCGCGGCGAGTTCGACGCTGCCATTCTTTGCTCGCCAGGCCGGGAGGGGATCCGAGAGGGCTTCTCCGGCGCCACTTCTTCTTTCTGACCATCCTCCGGCGTCGTTTACATATTCCGACCAGTCCCGGAGCCATTCCGACTCCAACCGAGACTCGAGAGAGCCGGTTAGAGAACGTCAGCTCTGTTTCGCTCTTCGCCGGACGTTACCTCCGTCCGTCGGCTTCTAACCGTCATCGCCGGCGTCGTCTCTACCTCCGGCCACTCACTATTGCTACCCGACGCCACCAATTTCCGGAATTTGCAGCACCCGTGAGAACGAGTTGCTGCCCGAGCGAGAGGAAGAAGGGGAGTAATTCGTCATTATTGAATTTAATTTTTCATATAGTTTGAACTTAGGTTTTGAATGTTAATTGAATCTGATTTGATAATTAAGGTTTATTTAAGATTTGTTTTCTTGATATTTGATTAAATTAGCTAATTAGGGTAAGATTATAATTGAGGTTGGATTTTGGTATTTTAATCCGATTTCTGTCTTTAACTCTACGCGCCCGAGAGGGGCTAGATGCAAGGATTGAGAATCCGGATTCGTGGTTACGTGGCGCTCGAGAGAGGCACGAATCACGGTAAAATCTAAAGTTGATAATTTTAGCATCATCACAATAGGAAATTGATTCTCTGCATTCTATTGTAATCCGATTTCTGTCTTTAACTCTAGGCGCCCGAGAGGGGCTAGACGCAAGGATTGAGAATCCGGATTCGTGGTTACGTGGCGCTCGAGAGAGGCACGAATCACGGTAAAATCCAGAGTTGACGTTTCCTGTTGTGCACGTAGTTAATTAAATTATTGCTTGATAATTTAGGATATAATTAGTGTTTAGTTCAGATTAATTCATCATATTTGGTTAGGCTAGTTGACTGAAGAATACACAATATTCAATCCTCCCTGTGGATATGACCCTCGCTTACTGCTAGATTACATGAATGATTCGTACGCTTGCGAGGTATAAAAGTCGATGTAACTAAAATTCTACATCAAGTTTTTGGCGCCGCTGCCGGGAAGGCACGTATTAAGCGTATTTCTTTGTTCTCCATAGTCTTAGGTTAGATTTTATTTTATTTTATTTTATTTTTTATTTTTTATTTTTTTCTTCTTTCATAATTTTAGTTTGGTATTTTTTATGGAATTATTTTTATTTCTTCTAGTTAGTTCATATTCTTAGTAGTGAGGTTGTTAGCTTAATTTGATAGTTCATTTTGTTTCTTTTTGTGTTTTTATGCACGGGCGCCGCTCCCTAGGTGGACCATTAGCTCCCTTTGTTGAAGAGGTAGAACATATTTGTAGGAAAACACCCGAAGTCAAGTTAGGAGCTACCATGGCCAATCAGGGCGAACCATTACAGTTACCTGCAGCAGGTGACCGTAGAGCCCTGAGGGATTATTCTATCCCATCCCACTTCACATCACCTTCTTGCATTATATTGCCACCCACTACTGCCGCCAGTTATGAGTTGAAACCGGGTGTGATCCAACTCCTCCCTACATTCTATGGGTTGGATAAGGAGGACCCATATTACCATATCAAGGAATTCTTAGATATTTGTGTAACTTTTAAATTCCAGAATTTCTCAGATGACTCTATCCGGTTAAGACTTTTTCCATTTTCACTTAAGGATAAGGCCAAGTCTTGGCTTAATTCCTTGGAGGTGGGCAGCATTACTTCATGGGACACGTTAGTCACAAAATTTTTGTCCAAGTACTTTCCCATTCAGAGAACTACAGCCCTCAGGAGAGAAATCTCCAACTTTATGCAGCAGGAGGGTGAACACTTTTATGAGGCTTGGGAGAAATGGAAGGATTTGATTCGTAGGTGTCCGCATCATGGGTTTGAGAAATGGCATTTAGTGCAATACTTTTATCAAGGTCTTACACCCCAGGTTAGATCCATGGTAGATGCAACGAGTGGTGGGAGTTTGATGGGTAAGAGTGCTAGTGAGGCGTGGGACTTCTTTGAAACGTTGAGTGATCAATCTCAGCAATGGGGTTCGTCATTTAATGTTGATAGGAGATCCCACGAAACCAAAAGAGGGGGTCTCTACGAGGTTAGTGAAACACCTATGCTCATGGCCAAGATTGAGGGGTTGACTAGAAAAATTGATGCCCTTATGGTGTCCAAGAGTTCACCTGCTCCTAACCCATCTACTGTCTGTGCCATATGCTCTGGTTCATCTCATCCCACACAAATGTGTCCATCTAGTTCATCCTATCCAGAGCTCATTGAAGACTTGAATGCAGTCCAGAATTTTCATAGACCAAACCGGAACGATCCTTTTTCAGAAACATATAATCCGGGTTGGGCTAGGCACCCAAATTTCTCATGGTCCAAGGGCCCACAGGTTGGGGGTCCTCCAGGGTTTACTCAACCCCAAGCTCCGCGCCCACACTTCACCCAACAACCATTGATTCCACAAAAACCTTCACTTGAGGATACACTTCAATTATTCATGCAGAATACACAGTCCTCCATTGCCAAACTTGAAATGCAAGTGAGTCAGTTGGCCAGCCACATGAGTGAACAAACACAAAATAGACTCCCGAGTCAAACCATTCCTAACCCCAAAATCACACATGAGAGTGAGTTGAGTTCCAAACCCCACCATGAGCAAGCAAAAGCCATAACCACCCTTAGGAGTGGTCGTGAGTTGAACAATGGGGTAGGGACCACTAAGTCTAAGGAGTCAAAGAATGACAATGGGGACACATCATTGAGTGACGAACCTCCAAGTTCTCCACCAACAGCCAAGCAGATCCCTAACCAAGTCCCACTAGCTCCTTATCCGCAGCGGTTATCGGGCCCACCTAGGAAAGGAGATAGCATGCATGAAACGTTGGAACTGTTTAGTAAGGTTCACATTAACATTCCACTTCTTGATGCTATTAGGCAAGTCCCTGCCTATGCCCGATTTTTGAAAGACCTTTGTACACAGAAGAGAAAACAACATGTTAACAAAAAGGTCTTTCTTACTGAGAATGTAAGCTCAATTCTGAAGCACAACACTCCTCCTAAAGTTAAAGATCCTGGATGTCCCACAATTTCATGTGTCATTGGTGAACATACCATCCAGAGAGCTCTTCTTGACTTAGGAGCAAGTGTGAATTTGCTTCCTTTCTTTGTGTACCAACAATTAGGTTTGGGGGAATTGAAGCCTACCCCCATCACACTTCAACTAGCTGACCGTTCTGTCAAGATACCACGAGGAATAGTTGAAGATGTTTTGATAAAAGTGGACAAATTTCTGTTCCCGGTTGATTTCATTGTTCTTGATACAGAACCAGTATTCAATGTGACCAACCAAATTCCTGTCATCCTAGGACGTCCCTTCTTAGCCACATCTAATGCTATCATTCATTGTAAAAGTGGTGAGTTGGAGTTGTCTTTTGGAAATTTTAAGGTCTCATTGAATGTATTTAATGCCGGGCACCACCCACTTGAGTCTGATGATCTGAGTCCTGCATTTAATATAGAAACTGTTATGCTTGATAACGAATCCACTCTTGAATCTTTTGAGTCTTGCATAACATCTTTAGACATGGACTATTTTGATGAGGAAACATATTTCCGAGAGGTTAATTCTTTACTCAATTCTGTACCTCTGTTGGAGGAAGCTTATGAGGTTATCACAACTGATCATCCACAGGATCTTCCTCTTCACTTAGACAAACCTCTCGAAACTTCCAAGCTAGATCTTAAGCCACTTCCTCCCACGTTGAAGTATGCGTTCTTGGGACCCATGAACTCATTACCAGTCATTATTTCCTCTGATTTGAGTATTGAGCAGGAGGAACAATTGACTGAAGTTTTACAAGCACACAGAGAGGCATTGGGGTGGACTCTTGATGCCTTAAAAGGGATTAGCCCCTCCATATGCATGCATCGTATTCATTTGGAGGAGGGGACTAAAGCCTCACGTGAGATGCAACGTAGGTTAAATCCCCATATGCTGGAGGTTGTGAGAAAAGAAGTCATTAGGTTGCTTGTGACAGGAATCATTTACCCTATTTCCGATAGCACCTGGGTGAGTCCAATTCAAGTTGTCCCTAAGAAAGGGGGGATAAAAATAATGAAAAATGAGAGTGGTGAATTGATTCCCACAAGAACTACCACCAAGTGGCGTGTCTGCATTGACTATAGAAAACTTAATTCCGTCACTAGGAAGGATCACTTCCCACTACCTTTCATTGATCAGGTACTAGAGCGATTGGCCGGCCACAATTTTTATTGCTTCTTAGATGGATACTCCGGCTACAATCAAATTCCCATTGCTCCAGAAGACCAGGAAAAGACCACATTCACGTGTCTGTTTGGCACCTATGCTTACAGACGCATGCCTTTTGGTTTATGCAATGCACCCGCCACTTTCCAACGGTGCATGATGAGTATTTTTTCTGACATGATTGGTGAATTTTTAGAGGTCTTTATGGATGACTTTTCTGTGTTTGGCTCTAGTTTTGATACATGTCTGTACAATCTTTCACTCGTATTGTCCCGTTGCATTAAGTCCAATTTAGTCTTGAATTGGGAGAAATGCCACTTCATGGTGAAAGAAGGAATTGTGTTAGGACATGTAGTGTCTGAGAGGGGTGTAGAAGTGGACAAAGCCAAGGTTGACCTAATTACCAATCTGCCACCACCTACTTCTGTGAAGGGAGTGCGTTCTTTCCTTGGCCATGCTGGGTTCTATAGGCGTTTCATTAAAGACTTTAGCAAAATTTCTCGTCCTTTGACGAATTTACTTGCTCAAGATGTTGCTTTTGCCTTTGATGATGCCTGTATTCATGCTTTTGAGACACTGAAGAAATGTTTGTCCACTGCACCCATTGTCCAACCCCCTATTTGGTTTTTGCCTTTTGAGTTGATGTGTGATGCCTCTGAGTATGCATTGGGGGCTGTTTTGGGGCAAAAGACGGATAGAATGCCCTGTGTCATTCAATATGCTAGCCGAACTCTTCATGATGCTCAATTAAATTATACTACCACTGAGAAGGAGTTGCTAGCTGTTGTGTTTGCCTTGAACAAATTCAGATGATATCTGTTAGGGTCAAAGGTTATAGTGTTCACTGATCATTCTGCTTTGAAGTACTTATTATCCATCAAGGACACTAAACCTCGCTTGATTAGATGGATCTTGCAATTGCAAGAATTTGACCTTGAGATTCGAGATAAGAAGGGTTGTGAGAATGTTGTTGCTGATCATCTATCTAGGATATGTGTAGTACCTCAGGAAGGATTCCTTCCTTTAAATGATTCCTTCCTTGATGAACAACTTCTCCAAGTATCCCAGTTGCCTTGGTTTGCTGACATAGTCAACTATCTTGTAACTCATAAGATTCCTGATTATTGGAGTAAACAAGATAGATTGAAAATTTTTTTCCAAGTCAAACATTTTTTTTGGGATGACCCTTATTTGTTGAAGGTGTGTTCTGACCAAGTCATTAGGCGTTGTGTACATGAGCAAGACTTTGCCAACATTCTTCAATTTTGTCATTCCCACGCATGTGGTGGACATTTTGGTGCTAGAAAGACCGCGGCTAAAGTCTTACAATGTGGTTTCTATTGGCCTTCATTATTTAGAGATGCCCATGAGTTTTGTCAGGTGTGTGATAAATGCCAACGAACTGGTTGTTTGTCTAGGAAGAACATGATGCCTCTTAACCCCATTCTTATTGTTGAATTGTTTGATGTGTGGGGTATTGACTTCATGGGTCCTTTTCCTGTCTCGTTCGGCTATCAATACATTCTTGTTGCTGTTGAATATGTCTCTAAATGGATTGAAGCTATATCATGTAAGACAAATGATCACAAAGTGGTGGTAAAGTTTTTAAAAGAAAATATCTTTAATCGGTTTGGTACCCCGAGAGCGATCATCAGTGATGGGGGATCTCATTTTTGTAACAGAGCATTTGAGACCTTATTGAAGAAATATTCCATCACTCATCGGGTGTCCACTCCGTACCACCCGCAAACTTGTGGTCAAGTGGAAATCTCTAATAGAGAGATCAAACGGATTTTGGAGAAGACGGTTCGCTTTGATAGGAAAGATTGGTCCACTCGATTGGACGATGCCTTATGGGCCTATCGAACTGCTTATAAGACTCCTATTGGGATGTCTCCATTTCGCCTAGTATTCGGCAAAGCATGTCATCGACCTGTTGAACTTGAGCATAGAGCTTATTGGGCCATTAAGGCTTTACATTTTGATTTAACTCAAGCGGGTGAGGAGAGAAAGTTGCAATTGAATGAGTTGGAAGAGATACGTCATGATGCTTATGAGAATGCCAAACTGTATAAGGAGCGAACAAAGCTTTTACATGATAAATCTATTTTTCGCAAGTCTTTTACTATTGGGCAGAATGTTTTACTTTATAACTCACGATTGCATTTGTTTCCAGGGAAGCTAAGATCCAGGTGGTCCGGTCCATTTGAAGTTACACAGGTGTTTCCTCATGGCGCTATTGAGATCCGCAATCACGGAGACGGGTCGATCTTCAAAGTTAACGGTCAGAGGCTCAAACCGTATCTTGAGAATGTCCCCACACCAGAGGAGGTGATGGTGATTTTCTTGGAGGAACCTGTCATTTCATCTTGAATGCGTCAGAGTCTTGCTTACGACTATAAACTTAGCACATTGTGGGCAATCCCCACGTTTCTATCCCTTTGTACATTACAGTTTTATTTTTATTTTTATTTTTATTTTATTTTTATTTTTATTTTATTTTTTTGGTTTATTCATACTCTCTTACCGGCTGAGAGCATAAATGGTTCCGGTAGTCGATGACCAGACTTTTGGTCCCTAGTTTGAGAGGTCTGTACTCAAACAACCGTTCTGGGATTGACCAGTTCGATCTTGAAGTATTGAATGAAAACCTTATGGTGAGTAACTTAAGGACTTGTGTTCAGCGCGTGATTCCTGCTGCCTTCAGTGGCCAGTCACACGGAGATTTCTTCAAAGTGTGATGTGGGATAGCGGTTTCATCTACGGATGATTACCTACGGGTACGGCTGATACGAGTAAACCTTATTCGAGGGAGACTATGTATCATTCCTGGGGGTCTTTATTATTCTTTTTTTTTTTAGTCGTTATAGTGTTTTAACTTTTCCCCATTGAGGACAATGTCAGGTTTAGGTTTGGGGGGAGGGGGGGGGGGGGGGGGGGGGGGGGGAACGACTCTTTTATGTCTTAGCAATAATTTTCGTTCGATTGTTGTTCGTGGTTTTCAAATTACTCCTCTTAATATGTGGTTAACATTAGTAGAGTTAAAATAAGTTTCTCAAATGTTTTTCAAAAATTTTCGTAAATTTGTGTAGAATATGCCTATTAGAAATCCGATATCATTTGTTGTGATTCATGAGAATTCAGTGGGATAGCTTCCTATTGCATTAGACTTGGAACTTAGTTGCAAAAGAGAACATGTAAATCTAGTGTTGATCTATGTTAGTCTGAATAGTCTTGTATGCCTGTTTGAACTCATACCTCAGTAAAATGCCTTGTTGTAATGTATAAATGCAAATGGAAATGCTCTTGCTTGTAAAAGACAGATAACTTCAGAAACAGCCTGGGCAAACCCAGGGACATGCACCGGAACAGTGGGTTACTTAAAAATAAGTGCATGTGCAGTGAAGACGAATACAAAATGGTGGTAATACCAAAAGTATTCAGTGAAGAAAACAAAAAAAAACAAAAATTACGCTGGTAATAGCAAAAGTGCGCTGGTAATAGCGAAAAATGGTTTTAAATCTGGAAGCAATGAGTTTCCTTAACTTTGATGATGAATTGTAATTTGAAAGAAGTTACAAGTCAAGATTGAAATTGGTATATTTCTTTGGTGAGATTGTAAGACAACAGGCTTACTTTACTATTTTCTCTTAATTGTGATGTGACCAGGATTTTATTGTTATTTGCTGCCTCTTTGTTCTGTTGAAGTAATAGCTTATGGGTCACATTGGTTCAGGTGGAGTAACAATGAGTGTATTTGGATTGATAATAGGCTATCTTTTACACAGGTTTTAATATTTCGCAAGATCTCATATGAATTTCAGATATTTTATGATACTAAGTGTTAGTCATATGCTAATGAGGAGTAAATTTTCTTTAGTTTTCCTTTTTATATTATTGATTTAGATGAATTTTGTGGGTAAATTCCATGCAAACCCTCACGAGACATAACTCGTCCACTACTGCAAAGTAGGGGTTTAACGGCTTGTTGCATGCGCTAAATGCAATCGTGCTCCCTACGAAAGTGGCATTTTGTTTTCCTAGGCTTAATTTTGGTTTGATTGTTGTTTTGCTAGGGACTAGCAAAGATTTAGGTTTGGGGGTGTGATAGATGCCATATTTTGACATGAGAACTAGGTTAATTATAATAGAATAACCTTTATAATTGTATTATAGGTAGTTACTTATCGGTTTTCAAATGAAATGAGCATTTATTGAATTTGGCATTAATCACTGTCGATATTGCATATTTCTCTCTCCTGAATTATATTTCATTATTTTTTAGTCTTATTTCTTCCTGAAATGCTTTTTATAGATTCAATTATGGAATTTCAGGAGAATTTGGGTGGAGAAGAAGATATTTACCAAAATGCCCTTAGTGAAATGGAGGTAATTTCTAGGGCAAATCGTTTTAAAATAAGAAAATCATATTTAAAGAAGAAGAGGGGCGTGAAGAGGAGGGAGCGTAAAGAGAAGAGGAGTAGAGACCAAAAGGGAGGACTTTGACCGGAAACAGGGGAGGACCCGAGAGGAGTTCCCCACCGCTGTTCGCCGGCCAAGACCTTTCGCCACCGTCGTCCACCGTCGTCCACCACCATCAGGCAACCGAGAACAGACCCGAGGAGAGCTCGTGAGAGTCTCCGTTGCGGCGAGTTCGACGCTGCCATTCTTTGCTCGCCAGGCCGGGAGGGGATCCGAGAGGGCTTCTCCGGCGCCACTTCTTCTTTCTGACCATCCTCCGGCGTCGTTTACATATTCCGACCAGTCCCGGAGCCATTCCGACTCCAACCGAGACTTGAGAGAGCCGGTTAGAGAACGTCAGCTCTGTTTCGCTCTTCGCCGGACGTTACCTCCGTCCGTCGGCTTCTAACCGTCGTCGCCGGCGTCGTCTCTACCTCCGGCCACTCACTATTGCTACCCGACGCCACCAATTTCCGGAATTTGCAGCACCCGTGAGAACGAGTTGCTGCCCGAGCGAGAGGAAGAAGAAGGGGAGTAATTCGTCATTATTGAATTTAATTTTTCATATAGTTTGAACCTAGGTTTTGAATGTTAATTGAATCCGATTTGATAATTAAGGTTTATTTAAGATTTGTTTTCTTGATATTTGATTAAATTAGCTAATTAGGGTAAGATTATAATTGAGGTTGGATTTTGGTATTTTAATCTGATTTCTGTCTTTAACTCTACGCGCCCGAGAGGGGCTAGACGCAAGGATTGAGAATCCGGATTCGTGGTTACGTGGCGCTCGAGAGAGGCACGAATCACGGTAAAATCTAAAGTTGATAATTTTAGCATCATCACAATAGGAAATTGATTCTCTGCATTCTATTGTAATCCGATTTCTGTCTTTAACTCTAGGCGCCCGAGAGGGGCTAGAAGCAAGGATTGAGAATCCGGATTCGTGGTTACGTGGCGCTCGAGAGAGGCACGAATCACGGTAAAATCCAGAGTTGACGTTTCCTGTTGTGCACGTAGTTAATTAAATTATTGCTTGATAATTTAGGATATAATTAGTGTTTAGTTCAGATTAATTCATCATATTTGGTTAGGCTAGTTGACTGAAGAATACACAATATTCAATCCTCCCTGTGGATATGACTCTCGCTTACTGCTAGATTACATGAACGATTCGTACGCTTGCGAGGTATAAAAGTCGATGTAACTAAAATTCTACATCAATTCCTCCATGGGAAACTCTCTAAGGAGGTATATATGACTCAACTGCCTGGTTTCACACATCCCTTATATCCATCTTATGTTTGTTGCCTCAAAAAAGCAATTTATGGTCTCAAACAAGCCCCGAGGGCTTGGTTTTCAAGGTTGAGCTCTTGCTTACTTCAACATGGCTTTCAAGCATCTAAAGCTAATTCCTCCTTATTTATATTTCATGATGGATTCACAACCATATTTATTCTAATTTATGTCGATGATATCATCATCACCTCTTTGGTTTCAACTACCATTGATGAGCTCCTTGCACTCTTGCAGAATGATTTTGACGTTAAAGATCTTGATGATCTTAACTTTTTTTCTCAGCGTTGAGGTGCAACGACTACCAGAGGGCCTTCTTTTATCTCAGCAACGATATATACATGACTTACTAAGAACAACAAAGATGCTTGAAGCTAAGCGGATCTCTTCCCCTATGGCATCGTCTCACTCTCTCTTGGCTTATGATAGTGATCCCTTCCTAGACACAACTCTCTTTCGAAGCATTGTTGGATCACTACAATATCTCTTTCTCACTCGACCAAACTTAGCATTCGATGTTAACCGTGTGTGTCAATTTATGCATCGTCCAACCATGGTTTCACTGGCAGGCAGTGAAGCGCATACTACAGTACCTCAAGCATACATTATCTCATGGGCTTCTCATCACTAAGTCATCAACTCAACACCTTGAAGCCTTTTCTGATGTGGATTGGGCTGGTTGTCCAGATGGTCATCGATCCACTGGTGCATAATGTATCTTTCTTGGCAAGAATTTAATTTCCTGGAGCTCTCGCAAACATCCAACAGTCTCTCGATTTGACCACCAAAGTAGAATACAAGGCACTCGCCAATTGCAATGGATCCAGTATCTTCTTCATGATCTATGAGTTACACTACCAAGTGTGGGAACTCTTTGGTGTGACAACATAGGTGCAACATACATGTCAGCCAATCCAGTATTCCATGCTTGGACCAAACATGTTGAGATAGACTTTTACTTTGTTCGTGACAAAGTTGTTGCCAAAGCTTTGACAATGTCTTTCATCCCCACTCAGAACCAGTTGACCGACGTTCTAACAAAACCCATTGTGTCCTCAAGATTTAAATTACTCTGTTCCAAGCTCAACATGCGTGCCTCCCCGTTGCCCTTGAAGGGGGGGGGGGGGGGGTGTGTGTTAAGGATCATGTTGAATCTCTAACCAACAGCAAGATCAACTCAGATAGAGATAATATCTCAACACACTTTTTGTATTCAAATATCTTATCTATTATAGCCTTATCTAGTTTATCTTATCTCAATCTCATGTAACAAACTTATCTGTTACAACCTTTGTTTAGCCATACCGACTCCTGAAATGAACAAGGGAGATTACTCACAAATCATTTATTTGTGTATTCTAGCTAATCCAATCATTTTTATATTATACTTTGTCTCTCCCTTCAAAAACTTTCTGGCTCAACCATTTGCCCTTGTCCTCATCGTAAGTGAGGAAAGGCATTGGCTATGTTGATCTTCACAAAGGAAGGAGGCCCTCCTTTGATTTCCCTTTTTTTCTTATTTTATCCCTACTTTAAAATTTACCTTTTCCATCTCAAAATTTATTTCATTTTTTAAGAATCATATTAGAATTCCACAAAGACAAAAAAATTTGGGCACTTGAAAAATTTATGACCACTAATTCCAGACACTAACACTAGAATAATTTCTTTTCTGGAATTGAATTTCAAAACTAGATGAAACCCCTAGTAGTCTAAACTTTTTTTTTTTTTAAATTCCCTGGAATCCCTTTAGAGAATATGGAGAAAGAGAAGAAATTTTAATTTCCAATTTTTCAAAAGTAGGAATACTCAAATCACACTCAAGGGGTCCATTTAATTGGGTTCATCAAGTCAAAGAAACCACCAATGATGGGAAATATAGAGTTCATAAAATGGATTAAACTCCCTCATCCATAGAAGCATCGTTTAAAACTTGTTTGTCATATTTTAGATAATTAATCTAATGATAAAGTAAACATTTTGACCACTATTTTACCTGTATGTTTTAGAACAAAATGGAATAATAGAACATAAACATAAGGATATGACATAAGATTTCAATGTCTTTGTGGACAAAGGCCTCTCTTGCACTCTTAGGGTCTATTTAGAACCCCATGGAAATGAAAAGAAAATGAGAATTTGATCATTATTATTCTAAAAAATAGTTAGTGAAAAGGAGAATTTGATCATTATCTTATTTTCAATAACTATTTTTGAAAATAATAGTAAATTTTCATTTTCTTTTCTTTTCTAGGAGTTCCAAGCAAACCCTTGTTCAAAAAATAATCTCCTTGTGAGTTATATTCTTTGGGTTCATAACTGCCAAAGATCGGAATAGATTGGGCCACTCCCTCTCCCCTCTACGATTAAAGAAAACACACAAAACTGTAGTCGACTGGGAAAGAATGGTTATGAACGAGCGGAATTTTGGTCTCCTCTCCCAATTGAAAAAGTAACGAGGAGGAAGGGTGGATCCCGCCTCCTACCAACCAGATGTGTGTGTGTGTGTGGGGGGGGGGGGGGGGGGGGGGGGGGGGGGTGGAGTGGACTATCTCGATATGTTACTAACGTAGTTATTCTTGTATTTAGTAGAAATGTTTTGAATATCCCCTGAGTCAATCATATCTACGGAAGCCACCAAGAAGGATAGTAAATCCATAGGAGAAGCAATGTGAGTGATGCATGGAGATGATACATGGGAAGTGGTAGAATGGACAACATGCAAGGGTTTTCATGAGATAATCTTCAATCCTTACCCTTCTTTAATAAATTTACCTCTTCACATTGAATCCAGGAAGTTGTATGTAGGGGTGGCATCGAGCCGAGCCGAGCCCGAACTTGCCTATGTTCGAGCCGAACCTCATCTCGAACCTAAAATTGTTATCGAGCTCGAGCCCAAAAATTTTAACCAAGTTCGAACCAAGCTTCAAACTGAGCTCGAGCTTCAACATACATTTAAATTTTTTCAAAAAATATATATAAAATTATGCATATATTTTACATAAAATTGGGCATGACCTCTATATAAAATTGGGCATAACCTATATATATATATATATATAATACATGTATAAGATTGGCCATGACCTCTACATAAAATTGAGCGTAATCTATGTATATAATACTTATATAAAATTCGGTATAACCTCTACTTAAAATTGGGCATAATTTATATACATAATACCTGCATAAACACTCTATAAACACTCCATAAAATTGTGTATACATTCCATAAACACTCCATGAAATTGTTTATACACTCCATACACTCCATAAAATAGTTTAAACACTCCATACATTGCATAACATTATGAATAAACTCCATACAATAATCAAACACAACAAAATTAAATGAAATATCACTATCAATTTACAATCACCCAAATAAAACTATAAATCCTTTAAATAAAATCCTATTGCAATTAGAGACTTATTAGAAAATTACAAGAAATATTTTAAATTGCTATGAAAATTGCCTCATGCTAAAAGTATTATATCATCAACGGTCAAATACTTATTCAAAATTTTTCTATACGGTTTTCTTCCCCATCTTGGCAAGAAAATCATACTTAGAAAATTATATGATTTTTTAACAAGAATTTATAATTAGAAAAATATTTTCAAAAAATATGAGGCACTAATGGTCCCTATATTTCTACTAAAAATGTCTTTTCAACATTTATTGAAAAAACCACTAATAGTCTATAGTAACGTATTTCAACTAAAATATCTTTTCAATTTCTTCAAGAGTCATGAGGAAGGGACAAAGAGTTTTTTTTTTTCATTTATGATCTCGCACGTAGGGGAGGTTTCGAATAAATTATATATAAAATTATGCATACATTTAAAAAAAAAAAGAATGATATGGGAAGTTCAGGATTGAATTTCAATAATGGATTAAAATGCACCAATATTAATCTTTTTTACTCACAATTGTTGGCTAGTTTTTTATTTATTTTTGAATCTTGCCATAAATTTACTATGGCCTCCATAGTGCCTCTAGATGAAAATTTATATTCTATGAAAAACTAAAAATATTTTCCTATGATACATATTCCCAAAAAAACTTTAAATAAAATCCTATTGCTTTTAGTGACTTATTAGAAAATTACAAAAAAAATTTAAAATTTTCTTTGGAAAGTTAAAATGGACCTTTTATTGCATCTTCTAGGGAAATAAATAAAAATTAATAATCAATCTAATATATTATTATACTTATCGATAAATTTTTAATCAAATAAAATGTCAAACACAAAATTACAATGAAAATTGCTTCATGCTAAAAGTATTACAGCATAAATATTTATTCAAAATTTTTTTTATACAGTTTTCTTCGCCATCTTGGTAGAAAAATCTTACTTTGAAAATTATATGATTTTTAATAAGAATTTTCAATTAAAAAAATATTTAAAAAAAATGAGACACTAATAGTTCATAGAAATTTATTTCTATAAAGTGTTTTTTTAATTTTTTCAAAAGCAATGAGGAAGGAGAGTTTAAGGAATTTTTTTTTTTACTTTATGATCTTGTACGTACGAAATCATTTTCGGACGGACGAGGGGGGAGATTATTTCTCCCCTGGTTCTGGTTTTCCGCCGAGACGAGGAGGAGGGAAGGGGGTTACGGTGGTGGGGAGGACCTATCGTCGGGGATGATGGAGGCGGCGGCGACGGAAGCGGCGGTGATGGAAATGGTGGCGACGGAAACAGAGGCGATGACGAGGAGAGATAGAAATCAGAGGAAGAAATTGAATGGACATCAACGGAGGCGGCCGGTGAGCATCTGTCGACAACGGTAGAGGCGACGACAACATCCAATGGGAGGGGCTCGGAGGTGACGAGGGGAGGAAAAATTTTTCCCCCCTCGCTCTCGCTCACGCTCCCGCTCCTCCTTCCCGACTCACCTCGAGTCGGCTCGCGAGCCGATGAACCGAACTTGGCTTCGGTCGAGCTCGGCTCGTTAATTTAAACGAGCCGATTTCGGAGCTCGAGCTCGAGCTCGAGAGATAACGAATCGAACCAAGCCAACACCAAGCCGAACTCGAGCCGCTCGCAAGTTGGCTTGGTTCGAAGCCACCCCTAGTTGAATAGAAATAAACAATGGAGCATAAGCATAAATGAGATTCCAAGTTGAAGTTGGAATTACGGTGACCATAAATTCTGTTTAAACCCTTCACAAGGAGATGATTGAGGACGTCCAACTCTGATTAGGTCAAGGAAAACACATAAGTTTAACACCAAAAGCTAGCATTTTTGTTGTTTTTATTATCTGTAGTCAATTTCATTCATATATAAAAATATATTAGTTATTAATAATTATATAAATTTATTTTACAATTTTTATATTATATCAAGTTCACATTTGTTATGTACTGATAATATGAATTATTATTCATATTTTAATATATTACATTTTTCATTTTTTAATATATTATACTTTTTCATTTTAAATAATATACTCATTTATTTATATTTTATAAGGTAGGTGGAGATGGGTTGATAGGACAAAGTTGGATTTCCCAAAATCCAACCCCGAACATAACTTGTTACCTTCACTATATTAGGATCCTCAATATTCAACTCAATCGAGTAAAAAAATACTTGTCTCATGATTTCAAATAAGATAATTGTCTAACTAATTCAAGCAAGATCCATTATGTGATATAGGGTATAACCAAGTTGATTGCATTTAACCAATATCACCCAAGTTTAAATCCAAGTGAACATGATAATACACACAAAAAAAATGATTTTTTACCAATTTTCATCGAAATTATACTAATAGCTACAAGGGAAATCTCTTTAAATTACTAGGTAATTTCCTAGTTAAGCACTGATAACATTTTAAATTATATATTTTGTGGGAACTTACAATTTGAACAAGCATTTCTAGTTTTTCTTAGGATACATATTTCCAACTGGGGCACAAACGGGGCCTTAATCTCAAGTCCAAATTCTCATAGTGAGCTTAGAGAAATTACTCTCGAAGTAGTCAAATACAATCAAGATCCCATGTTAGGTCATGCCACAACTTATCTCCATTTAATTCTTTCACTTGACACACTATTTTCCACATATATGGACATTCCATATACTATTGACAAATTGTTATGGTCCTATGTCGCGAGTTCGAATCCCGAAGAGAGTCTTGAGCGGCGAGAGTCCTACGTGGAGGAGGCGACCTAGCACAAACTAGAGTGGGCCATTGCGTGAGTGGGCCACCGCTAGTGTGGGTTGTCGTGGACATCGGCTCGTGAAGTTGGGTGTGATGTTATGGTCCTGGGTTTAAGTATTTGGCTTTTCGCTACCTACCAGGCCAGTCTTTTGGGTAGTATTGGCTATGTGCTTAACATTTGGTATCAGAGCAGGCGCTACGTCATGAGTTCGAATCCTTGCGGTGATTAAAGAGTCTTGGGAGTGCATGAGTCCTGGGCGGAGGGGGCGACCTAGCAGAAACTAGAGTGGGCCGCCGCTAGAGTGGGTCATTACTAGAGTGAGGCCGCCTCCAGTGTGGGCCGTCGTGGGTGTCGGCTCGTGAAGGTGGGTGTGATGTTGTGGTCCTAGGTTAAGTCCCTATGCCTTCTGCTCCTAACAGGCAGGTCTTTTGGCTAATATTGGCTAGGTGTTTAACATTTGGTATCAGAGTAGGCGCTACGTCACGAGTTTGAATCCCCGCGGAGGGGGCGACCTAGCAGAAACTAGAGTGGGTCGTCGCTAGAGTGGGCCGTCGCTAGAGTGTGGCCGCCGCTAGAGTGTGGCCATCGTGGTCATCGGATCGTGAAGGTGGGTGTGGTTTTATGGTCCTGGGGTTAAGTACCTATGTCTCCTGCTCCTAACAGGTCGGTCTTTTGGGTAATATTAACTAGGTGCTTAACACAAATTCACAGTTGAAAACATGTTCAAACTAAGAACAATTGTTGAATTTCTAGAAGAGAGAAATATTTCACTAATTTGTTGTAATTAGAGGACAATGAGCCTCTACTTATAATAGAGAAAACTAGTAGAATCCAATTACAATTAAACTACCCTTATCCCAGTTACACCTAAAGTTAAACACTAAAAGACAAATCCTAGAACAGTTGAACATAGATAGAAGACTAACAAAACTAAAAAACTCTTAATTGAGACTCTTCAGCGAGACCTCCTCTTGTGAGGTTCCTACAAAACTCCATCATATCTACTTCATACTATGAGAGTTATGTAAGACTCTTTCCATATATGTTCTTCAACACTCCCCCTCAAGCTAGAGCTTATAAGTTCAACTTGCAATGAAAAGGATTATTGGTCTTCAATCTTGGTCCTCAATCTTCATTGGTTAAAACTTTTTCATGGATGTTAAGTCTTCATCATTTTTTCTCTCCTTTTCTTGAATATTTTGGTCACATATAAATTACGAGAACATGTGGAATAAAATACTTCTTTCTTGTACTTCTTGTACTTCTCCCCCTCAAGATGGGGGGATAAAAAAAACATAGAGACCTTACTCTGACAAAATAGAATGTAGGAGAAGAAAATCACTCCTAGCCATATGAAAGAGCTTCATATACCAATCAAAATAGTCATAATCTGAAATACACTCCGCTCAATTTTAAAGGCGAAAATATGGCCCAATGTTAGGGCTTAACAAATAGACTACTAATTTTTTAAGTGTACTTCAAATACAAATCACTTCTTGGGTGAAGAATAAAAGACTTGACTCAAGCTGAATATTGGGCCCAATCTTATATTTTTTATGTAGTAGGTCTAGGCATTGCTCTGAAGTGATGAAAATATAAGAAGTAAAAGTGAAGAAATACTAGACAAAAATAACTTTAATCGAAAGGATGCGACTATGCAATACTCATACTTCCAAGTGAATCTAGAATATGACCTTTTTTTTTTTGAAAAAAAAGGGAGACTATAACAATAGAAATTAATGAATTAGACCACGTATAACTTTTTTTTGGGAGGTGACCACAATTTTTGGAGTTGACGATGTGTAAGATACACAATGAAGTAACAAAAACACTAAACTTGAAAACAACATCGAAGCAAGATATTGCATACCTTGAATGAGCACATCATGGAGTAATTAAATCTGACCAAAACTCTCTAATTATAAGAGAAATTTGGCTAAAAAACTCTGATTTTAGGAGAAAAGGAAACTCAATTCACGTCTATGCATGGACAGGAAATAGGACAGAAAATAGGAAAAAGAGAGATTTTTGGTAAAACTGACCTTTGGTACTTTTGATATTGATATCTCCAAAAATAAATTCCAGAATTACAAACGCTTTGTTGTTCAAGAAACTAGAATAAAAAAGCTTTAAATTGATACCTAATTTGACATAAAAATCTTCATTCTTAAATCTTTTATGACCTCTTGATTTTCTTCATTTTGTAGATTGACCCTTATCAACTCCATTGCGAATATCTCCTTAAATACATATCAGATTAACATAAAATTTTCTCTTTCTCAAACTAGAATTTGATACCTTTAATCCAAGTTTGACATTTCTTCATAAAATATACTTCTTCTGATAAAAAGAATCTGATAGATTTTGGACTACTTAATCTAGCCAAACTAAGTACTCTTTCTTTTTTTGCATGCATGATCATTGACTCTTCTGATATTGATATCTCCCTCTATAAAACTCAGATTGAGAATTGATTTAATATGTAAGAAAATATACTTATAGAAATATATTTTGATATATAATTCTCCATATAAAATCTCGTTCTTGATGGTATAAAGTACCTCCAAATTTGTAACTTTTTGCTACTGCTCAAACCTATCTTGCAACCTAACATTTATTTCTTCAAATATCAATTTCTCTTTGTAGAAAACTCTAATTGCTAAAATTAATTTTGCATTATAAAGTAGACATGAAGATATTTCTGTAAATATATAATTTTTAATATGAAAATTTAGTATAGTGGTAAAAACACTAAGAAAATAATGGACATTGGGGTAGGAAAGAAATAAAAAAATAGATTGCGAACCTAAAATACTAGAGATATTAGATCAGAAAAGGATTACATTATCTCTGTGGGTTGACCGAGTCAACTTACAAAACCGCTCTGATACCATGTTGAATTTTTGGAAAAGAGAATTGTTGTAATTTGAATACGATGAACCTTTATGAAACAAGTATAAACGAATTACAATTAAACTACCCTTAACCTAGTTACACCCAAAGTTAAACACTAAAAGATGACTCCAAGAACAATTAAAAAATTGAACATAAATAGAAGTCTAGCATAACTAAAACACCTTTAACTAAGACTCTTCTGTGAGACCTTATCCTGTGAGACTCCTGTAAGGTTTCTTCATATTAATTTTGGCTCTGTGAGACTTTTTACTTCAAGACTGTAAGACTCTTCCTTATATGCTCTTCAACAACAATCAAACAAGGAATCATTTGAGGGGTCTAACTCATCCAACCATATAATTTTTGGAGGACTAGAGTGAACCGCCTGGGTAGTATGTTTTTCAATTTTCACTTTCTCAATGTTAACATGTGTACAACTAATGGAAAGTTAGCACCAAAATAAAAATAAAATAAGTAAATCAAACTTGCCTAATTTTTTATGTGGTTTAGCCAACCTTAACATAATCCATGCTCAAGTAACCTAATTGAGATCCAGTTGCAAATCGAGGGACTAAATAGATCCCACCCTCCAAATATAACAAGAGCAACCTGATCATCTCAATCCACTAAGAGAGGAGGTGTGGTAATTAAATATCTCTCACATTAGTTGACTCATGTATGTTAGGGACTACTCCTTCTCCTACACTACCGATAAAGAAAGGAGACAAGGAGAAGGGTCTCCCCCACCCTTCTTACAAATTTTTTCTCACAAATAAATTATTATTATTATTTTATCAAACAATATTTTAAAATAAAATAACCTTCCTCTTAACGGGCTATGTCAAGTTTTTTAGGGTTGTACATGAAAATAATCCTTATATATGGTCATTCTAATAATATGACATATAAGAGGGACGTGTTTAGAAATTATCATTTTTATACCAACAATGATATATGGTTGTTCATTATTAGTTTTTTGAAACTGGGGTATTTATTAAATATATGTTGGAAGATGGGCTCCAGCCCACACGACCAAGGAAGGCCCACACATCCAAGTGTGTTAAAAGATGGGCTCAAGCCCATAAGACCAAGGAAGGCCCACACATCTAGAAGATGTGGAAGATGGGCTCAAGGCCCACAGAGCAAGGAGAAGGCCCATAGGCCCATATAGTGATGGCAGAAGAACAAGCAAAAGGACACGCTACATTTCTCCAACTTTTTCTTAAAAAGGAAATCGGCTTGCCTGTTCAAAATCCCTTCAATGATGAGCCTCCCATTGTTCAAAAGAGAATTACTTTTTATGGTTGTCCATTGTTTGGTACAGTTGATGATAGCGATCAGAATAGATATAATGTTATTTTGTTTTAATGATATTTTTCTTTTTCCTATTTTTAGTTCATCCACTTTCAAGGAATATATTTATGTTGTGAAAGTTTTTTGTCTCAAAATCCCATGTTGATAATTTTGACGATGAAAAATACTTCAATTACTAATTATGTGCTTTAAAGTATGCCTTGTAGCTGAAAAATCCTCAATTTGTTTTGTTGATACATCTGTTCCACTGACCAAGGATTGAACGAATAAATTAATATAAAAAGGGAAGCAAACAACTCATGCCGAAAAGTATATCGTTTGAACGGCCTAGAAGCACCATATGACAGGTTTTGTTACTCGAGATTGGGACTTGACTCAGTGTCTCCCAATCCTGGTTAGATGGGCCAGTTGCATCAACTCACCCGAGTTGGTCATCAAATCACTCGTGATCTTTTTATAGGGCGACTGAGCTAGAAATAAAAAAAAATTAAAAAAATAGAAAAATTATCATTATGATGATATATAAAATGTTATATATAATTAGCTAAAATATTTTTATCATTTTTAGGCATAAACTTAATGTTTTGTAGTTCTAAGTACATGTGGATCTAAGTACCTATTTAGTAATCAATGATTCTGATTCAGTGTCCAATAATCCCAAGTCCTTAATTGGTGTCAAATGATCCTCAAACATAACCAAGGTTTTGGGAACTGAGATCTAGACCCAACTTGACAAGGCTTGATCTCGAGTCAAATCGGATCAACTCGCTTGATTTGCATGCTAAGTCACTCATACAACTCTATCTATCACAACTCGGCTAGAAATAATTTAAGAAAACATAAAAAATAACTAAAAATATTTTTTTTCCATTTTTATATATAATATGTAATGCATAACATGCTAAAAATCGTAATGACTTAACTTTGACTAGAGTCAACTTACCCAAGTCACTAACTTGACCTGGCTAACCAACTACGTCAAGATTGAATGGGTCCATAATGTTGACCGAGGTTGACCTCCATCTATATTTTAATGATAACAAAACTTAACCGCATGTGTACTAATATTTGAAATAAAAAAAATTCAGATGCAACTCCTTCAAGAGACACTATGATTAAGGTCTACACAAGGAACCTAAAAAAATCAACGCACAACCTTGAGTTCAATCGTGTGCCAAGTCATCTTGAAGAAGCACATGCAGTCAAATAAATTAAGATTTGAAGACTAGCGTCTAGGCTATATAGAAATATCTCAATAACTGTAGCCATGTAAGAGGACAAGACCAAACTCCGATTCTAATGTACACAAGTGCATTGGAACTTAGGTCATGTCAAATCTCCTGATCATATTTAACTAATGCACTATAATGTTTAAAATTTGTAAAACTTCTTAGTTGTAGCATCATCATGCTTGAACCAATTTTCTCAATCTAACACATGATCAATCAACCTACATGGGATTGATTGATCATGTGGAATACAGTTTGGTTGAAGCACATAATGATGACTGGATTGATCAATCAATCGACCATTTTTGAGAAATTGAGAATTCAACTAGTTGATAGCCTGATTGATCAATAAACATAGAGAACACAAAAATATAGTTGTTATACATGGTTAATCGATCATAACTTTCCAATGATTGTCAACACCTTTTGTAACTTTTTGAATACAGGGCAAAAAAAGGATGAATTTGGGGGAAAACTTATAAATACCCTTCCAAACATTGTGAAGTAATGAGAGCATTTATTGGAAATGTATTGCATTCAACCACTATTTTACTTCACAAATGTGTTTTTGAGATAAAAGAGCTAAATTCTTGAAAATACTTTCTACCTCTCTCATTTTTTTCGTGCATACTAGCAATTCAAGCTCCAAATACTCAATTTCCTTTTATTTCTATATTTCCATTATTTCCTTTCAAGGTTCATCAAGAGCAAAGAAATCTAAATAGGAAAGCTTGCTAGATCTAGAATCTAGTTGTGTAATCTCAAGGAGAGATTTAGAATCGTGTACTTGTGCGTACACGTGACTTAAAAGAGAGTCGAGATCTCTTTTATGTAAAATTTCAGCCAATAGAGCAATTAGTGAAATTTTCCCGAGCAAGAGTTCTTGGGCAGCGACTACCGATAGTGGAACATCAATTAAATTTTTTTGTCTTCTATTGTGGTATGTGCTTGTTAATCATTTTACTCTTTTTCAATTTTGCATATAAGCACTTAGTTTCAATTAAATCTTAATTCACCCCCTTTCTTGAGAAGCCACTTAGGCCAACAATTGGTATCAGAGTAGGACATTCTTTGAAATTAAAACTTATTTGATTTTCACACCCAATTTCAAATGGCATCTCAAGATAGAACGTTTCTTCCCTAAGGGCAATCTACAAATCGTCCCCCAATGTTTAACGGGACAAATAATGATTATTGGAAGGTAACAATAGAATTTTTCCTTCAATTGATAGATTGAGACATTTGGCATGTCACTGATAATGGATCATTTGAACCAACAAAAATAGTTCATGGCCATCTCATCTCCAAAGGGTATGGGGACTTGATTAGGAAAGACAAAGATCAACTCCAAACAAACTCAAAAGTCATAAACGTTCTCCTATATGCCAAGGGCTCCAATGGGTTGAATAGGGTCTCCAATTGTAAAACAACCAAAGAAGTTTGAGACAAGTTGAAAATGACCCATGAAGACACTAATCAGTTCAAAGACTCTATAATTAGTTTATTCGTCTCCCAATTCAATGAATTTAAAAGGAAAATCAGTAAATCAGTCACTGATATGAACTCTAGGTTTACCCACAATATAAATGATTTGAACATTCTAAGAAAATAAATTTTCCTATATAGGAGAAATGACAAGGTCCTCAAGGCACCTCCCGAATCATCCGATATGAGAAAGACCACTATTCACGAGAATACAAATTTTAGATCAATGAGCTCAAAAAAACTACGTGCCGTTATCCTCACCTATGAGATGGAACTGAAAGAAAAGGATGAAGAGCAACCCAAAAAGAAAAATATTGCTCTCAAAGACAACTTTTGTGAAGGGTCTAGTGAAGCAAGCTCCAGTAAAGTGAGCTTCATTACTAAGCATCTTCAAAAGATGTATAAGAATTAAATAGAAGATTTGAAGATCAAGTGGAACCCACAAAGATACCACTAGCTGGTATCTCCATCAACATGAGCTAGAAGATCATGTGGGACCAACAAAGATAAGATCATGAGGTGGTTTGTATCTTGTTTCACGTGATTAAAGAAAAGTTAGAAGTTGAGTTAAAGTAGTCTCTTAAATAAATAATGTAATCTTATCATGATAGGCTTATCTTGGAGAGTTTTAGTTGGAAAGTAATTAGGAGTCCTAAAATTACTTGTACATGGATCTATCACCTCCTTAACTATAAATAGAGGTGATTGTAACTCGGAATTCATCAAGAAAATTTCTTATCCTTTTTTCTTCTCTCTCATGTGAAGTGTTCTCTCTCTACTCTCTTTTATTTTCCTTCTCTTCTCTCTCTACCTGAGAGCTCTTCCCTTTTTCCTTTTTTTCTTTCTCTCTCCCATTGCTCGAGGTATTATTCATGGTCCTAAATTCAACATTTAGAAGGAAGAACTGCTTAAACAAATATCTCAAGATTAAGAAGAAGGTCTTGATCTTGACTTGGGATGCAGTTAAGGATGAATTCAACCACTCTGAAGAAGAAGAAAGTGTTGTACTCCTCATGACATTCGATGAAGAGGACTCCACTACTTTGGAAGAGGTTAGTGATTCAGACTATGAACAAATATAAGAACAAATGCAATGATCAAAGACATGAGATTACTAACCTCAAGATTCACTTGGGTACCTTGAAGGAAGCAAATGAAAACCACATTGCTATTGCTTCAAAGCAACAAAGTATGATTGAGAAATTTTTGTGTGATAGATTAGGTTTTGAGAAGAAATGCCTTGAACTAAGACAACAATTCAAAATCTCATCACTCAAGAGCACACTTACAAGGAAACATGGGAAGAACAGATAGAAGCAAAAACCAAAAGTTCCCTCTCATTCCTCTTATTCTACTAAAAGACACCCACGTGTGTAGGGGTAGCATAACTAGTAAATAAGGAGAACTTCCATAGAGATGGTATACAATTGTAATTAAGCAAGCTGGTGTATGTACTTGTGTGAATTTTTCATTTTGAAGCATGTGGCACTAAGAGCATTGTAGTCATTGTAAACACTTTCTCACAACTATAAATACAACCTCAATGCATGGAGTAGAGCATTCAAGCTTCTTCCTCTTAGCTCAAATTTTTCCATACACCTCTATTTCTTTTCCTCTTTTTTCTATCCATTGGTTTCTTCTCTCATCCCTCTCAAGTGATAGAGTTCCTCTCTTCTCTCCTTCCCTAGAAAATTATATTGAGACTTATATCTAAAAAGAAAGTTGTGTGAGTCTACTTTCTATGCCAATAATCCTTTTCGTAATTTAATATTTTAAGAGAGAGATATCTACATGGGAATAATCAAAGGTCATGCAAGTATCCTATTGCATGCAAAGATTTAAATTTAAGTAAAAACTTTTGCTTCACTTTTTGAGTTGCTAATGTTGGTTAAATTTCCTATTTTGTTTTCAAAATATAGTCAAGATTTCTTTCCTTCCATAATTTTTTTTTGTCTGATCTCATATGCATTAGTTTCCTTAAGAGAAGTCTTTCTTTTTTTACAAAGTCTGAAATTTTTTAATAAGAAAGTCTTGTTTCCTCATTCTAAGTTTCAAATATCAGTGTCTTAAATCTCCCTTAATCTAGAATTTATCTCTTGAATATTTTCTTTCCAAATTGGTCAAGTTGTGTTAAAAAAATAATTGTCATTTATGTGAAGTCTATTTTTATAAATTTTCTATTATTATCTTCCATCTCACAACTTTCTTAATGGAGATTTTCTTATTCCTCAATCCTCTTGTTCATAGAGGAATTATTTTTTTATCCCCCTCTTGAGTCAAACCTGGTCATTTCTTTTCAATCTATTGGTTTGAAATCACTTCCTTATTACTTGGAAGTATGAAGAGCTACAACGTGTGTCTCCTTTCGTTTGAAGTATGTGAGCTACTATCTTTTTATTCACACCTTAATTCATCAAAGTACTTTCTTCCATTTTTGTATCATAAAATCACTTCAGAGTAATGCTTATAGACCACTACCTAAAAATATAGAAGTGTGCCCAACATCCAGCTTGAGTCAAGTCTATTATTCTTCATCCAAGAGGTGATTTGTGTTTGATCTACCCTTAAAAAAAGTGAATAGTCTCTTTGGTTTGCCCTAAAGTTGGGTTGTTTTTCCACCATTCAAATTGAGCGAACAGTGTTTTAGACTATGACCATTATGACTGGTGTATGGAGTTTTGTTGTATGGCTAGGAGTGATTTTCTTCCCACACCATTATTTTTTGCAGGCCCTCTTAGTTAAGAACAAAAAGATCCCTAACTTGAGGGGGAGAAACAGAAGAAGAAGTACGAGAAAGAGGTCATCAACAACGAAGAATTTTACGTGTTGTGGTAATCAGATTTTATGTGACTAGAATATCCAAGAAAGTAGGAGAACAAAATGAGAACAAGGTGAAGACTATAAACAAGATTTGAATAAGAGGAAGATGAATCAAAGCAAGGTGATCAAAATTTCTTTTTTAAGTACAAATTTTCTTGACTAGATTATTTGCAAGTGAAATTACAAACACCATCTTGAGGGGGAGTGTTAAAAGACACCCTAGTGTGTGGAGGTGGTATAGTTAGTAAATAAGTATTACTTCAATCGAGATGATATAGAATTGTAATTATTCAAGCTGGTGTATGTCCTCTTATGTGTTTTCCCTTTTGAAGCATGTAGCCCTAAGGGCATTGTAGTTACTGCAAACACCATCCCACAACTATAAATACAACCTCAATGCATGGGGTAAAGCATTCAAACCTCTTCCTCTTTGTTCAAATTCGTCCATAAACCTCTCTTTCTTTTCCTCTTTTCTCTCTCCCATTGTTTCATCTCTCCTCGCTACCAAGAGCTAGAGTTCCTCTCTTCTCTCCTTCCCTTGAGATTTTTTTTGTTTATGTGTTGGCCCTTGAAATCAACATATGCAATGCCATTGTTGTAACAAATTGGGACATTATGCCCATATTTTTAAAATTAAGAATGGCATCAAACAAAGGTACCCAGGTACTCAAACAACTTATAGGGTTGTGGTAACCCATGAATCATTGGGCAAACAAACTTGGATGCCCAAAAAAACTATTCGAAAAGGTATCTTTCCAAAGGGAAACAACTTGAATGGGATCTCTATGGGATGCTTTTTATTTTTTATTTTGTAGGTTTGTCTCTTAGCCAAGGAACCAAAGAATGTATAAATTTTGGATAGTGGGTGTTTGAGGCGCATGACCGATGATAAGAAGAAATTTGTAAAACTTATATCGAAAGACAGAGGCCATGTTACATTTGGAGACAATAATAAATGTACCATCAAAAGAATTGAAAAAATAGGTACCTCATGTTAAGTTGTGGAATCTAATGAACGCCATATGCTGAGTCAGTACGAGGGTCGACCTCCGCCAGATCCATGATATATTGACTGCTGTTTCATCAAGGGTAGTTGATGACTTTCGTAATTTAGTATACTTTATCACTTCTTAAGGTGGTTTTGGATTTATGAGAGTTTCGTTTCTTTTGGTTATTTGACTTGGATTTGGGAAGCACGAAAAGAGAGAAAAGAGGATCATTCGATGGAGTTTTGAAGGACGTGGCTAAAGGGAGAGAAGAGAAAAGAGGGATTCGAAGGAGTTTTTCAAGAGGTTGCGTCAAAGAGGAGAGGACGGATGGCAAGAGGATTTTTCAATATTCTTTTTCTTCTATTCCCCTCAGAAAATAAGATGGTGAATTCGTTTATGTTGAATTTATTTTTTAGGATGAACTTAATTTTCTTTATTCTAGGAAAACAATGTAACCTAGTTTCAAATTATGCTTGATTTTTTATTCTAATTTGAAGTAAATCTCTTCTATGTTTGTTTGATTTATTCTAGGCTTATTGCTTCTAACTAGCCATTAATTAGATGATTTTGATCTTGTGATTTACTATTGAAAGAGGGAATTATAGGATAGATCTTGGATATTACGACATAGGTAAATATAGAGATAGAAAGACTTGTATGAACCTATGTGGTATTAAAATTGTTGATCTTAATGCTTTCTTGTTTTATTAATTGGCCTACCATTGTGTAAAATGATGAACAATAATATTTCCGATTGGCTATCGAAAGAGGCTTTTGGATGAGTTGGATATTATCTAACAAACAGAGATAATTAAATTAAATTAGTTAGATGAGTAAAGCATAGTGAGAGATTAGGTGAAATGGATTTCCTTCAAGTTTTCTTTCTCATTAATTTGATCTTCGAATAACATCTTTCTTTTCCTTTGAGTATTTTCTTTGAATTTATTTTATTTTAAATTGCAATTATAAAAAGTTTAGTGACTTCTCTAAATAAAGTCGAGATTAATTTAACTTCGGTATTTGTCAAAAGTAAGTTACCAATCCTTGAGGACGATACTTTTCTCATCACTTTACTATAAAACTACGATACTATGCACTTGCAATTTAATTCCTAACGTTATAATTTTGGTATTCTTCAACGATTATTATTATTGCTCTCATTAGTTTGGAATTAGGGCGTCTAATTCCTAACAAATGGTCTCAAAGTTTTGGTTCGTGATTGAGAGTAATGGCTGGCGAAGAAGGATCGACACTAGGAATCAACAAGTTTGATGGTATGGATTTTGTGTTATGGAGGATGCCGATTGAAGATTATCTATATTGTAACAAGTTGTACTCACCACTTCTGGATATGAAACCAAAAGGTATAAAATATGATGAGTGGAATCTCCTTGATAGATAGGTGTTGGGAGTAGTCCCGTTAACACTGTCAAAGAACGCTGCTTACAACATGGCGTTGGAGAAAACCACAGTGGGGATGATGAAGATTTTGTCGCATATGTATGAGAAGCCTTCTGCAAATAATAGGGTGCATCTCATGAAAAAATTATTCAATTTAAAGATGACTGAAAATACATCAGTGGCAACGCATTTGAACGATTTTAGAATGATTTTCAACCAATTTGTTGAATTTAAGACCCCATGATTGAAACCTCGAGCAAGCAGAGAGAGGGGGAAGAGAAAGAGAAAATAGAGAGAGAGAGAGAGAGCTCAGGTAGAGAAGAGAGAAGAGAAAAGAGAGAAAAATATTTTAGGCTAGAGAGAGATTCTTCCACGAATTGAGAAGTGGAGAGCTTGATTGAACCTTTCAACCAATGCCCCTATTTATACTATTTCCATTACATGTTTATGGAAACTTCAGAGATAAGTTAGGATACCTAATATCCCTAATTACATCAATCACGATTATCCAAATCTACATAAATTAAGGGAAGATAAATCGATTATATTAATCAAGAAAGATTGCCAAATCTTCCAACTCATGTGATAAGGATTCCAGCTCGTGTGATGACACATCATTCCACCTCACGTGGTGACTCATCATGCCGGCTCATGTGGTCATGGTGGGTCCTACCTTGTAACACGGCCCCTCAAACTGGGAGTGAAAAAATATCGTAAATTCCTAGGTTATTTTAGATGGTGGACAAGATCATATGAGTAACTCGTTTGGTGAGAATATCTACAACTTGCCCTTGTGAGGAGATATGTTTGAGAGATAATATGTCGGCTTGGAATTTCTCTCGTATGAAATGGTAGTCTACCTCAATGTGCTTTGTTCTCTCATGGAAGACCGGATTTGATGTGATATGTGTTACCGCCTGATTATCGCAATGTAAATCAATAAGAGAAAGGATCTGGTCCATAGTAGCTCACTAACTGTGTGTGCCATGGCCCTGTATTCTGCTTATGCACTTCCTCCAACCATTGTAAAATATCCTGAAGTAGATTTTTTGTCATCTGGGGATCCGGCCCAATCTGCATCTGAAAACCCTTATATGTTGAAGTGACCATGGTTCTTATAGAAAAACCCTCTTCTTGGAGCTCCTTTCAAAAATCATAATATTCTTTCTAGTGCTTTCCAGTGAGTAAGTCGTGGTTTGTGCATATATTGACTCACAACACTTACTACATATGATATATCCGACCTTGTTACACTGATATAAATGATTTTTCCTACAAGTCTTTGATATTTTCTGATATCTACATCTTCTCCAGTGCCTGTAGATAATTTTGTATTGGAATCCATAGGGGTTTCTGCTAGTCTACACCCCATCATTCCTGTCTCCTCCAGTAGATCAAGGGCATACTTCCTTTGAGAAATTATAGTCCCATGTTCAGACTATAGTTCTTCAATACCTAGAATGTATTTAAGTAGTCCAAGATCTTTTGTCTTGAATTCTTCACATATCTTTTCCTTCATGTTCACTTTCCCTTTAGGTGCGTCTTTAAGAAACACTAAGTGATCTACGAAACATCTGTTAAATTCGGCCCATATGAGTGCTTGGCTAAATTTATCAAACCATGCACGAGGAGACTGTTTCAGACCATAAAGGGATTTCTTCAATCGACATATCGCCTCCCCTTCAACCACAAATCCAAGTGGTTGTTGCATATAAATTTCTTCCTTTATATCCCCATTGAGAAAAGCATTTTTTACATCAAACTGATAGACCGGCCAGGAAGAATTAGTAGCAATAGATAATAAAATACGTACCGAGTTCATTTTGGCCACCGGAGAGAATGTTCCCTCATAATCAATCTCATAACACTACCAGAATTTGGCAACAAGGCTGGCCTTAAGGCAAGCAACTGACCCATCTGAATTGTGCTTAATTTTAAAGACCCACTTACGACCGATAGGTTTTTTTTCTAATAGAAGAGGAACTAGAGCCCATGTCTGATTCTCATAGAGTGCCTGGATTTCTTTGTCCATGGCCGCCTTCCACCCTGGATGTTTCAGAGCCTCCTGATAGGACGGTGGGATTGAGATGAAGGAGAGATAGACGCAAGAAATTGACAACATGAAGAGGATAAACGATGGTGAGACAAAAAAATGGATATGGGGTGAGAAGTAGAGGGCCTAGTGCAAGTTTTGGGTTCTTTTCTTAAGGCAATGGGCCAAGTATCATATTGTGGTCTAAAAGGAACAGAAGAAGATGGACTTACCTTGATGGGATCCGCAACCTCCATAGGTGTGGTGTTAGACAACGCTTCAGGGGGTTGAATAGTTTTTGTAGCATGAGACACAACCGGTTGAGGAGAGGCTGGTACAAAAGGGAGACCTGGAGGAGCATTGTTAGAGTAGTATGAAGAGTCTTCAAAAAAAGTTACATCCCAAGACACAAGTAAACTTTGGAGAGTGGGATTGTAGCAAATATAATATTTCTGTGTGCGAGAGTATCCTAAGAAGATACACTTGACAGATTTTGGATCAAGTTTACTATGTTGTGGGGAGGTAATATGAACAAAGCATGTACAACCAAAGACTTTCAAAGATAGCAAAAAAGGATCACTATGTGGAAAAAATAATGAATATAGGGATTTATAATTTAGAACGGAAGAATGTAGCCTATTTATAAGAAAATATACAGTAAGGATGGCATGCGGCCAATAAAAGTATGGGACTTTCATGGTATACTATAAGCTATGAGCTACCTCAAGAAGGTGACGATTCTTCCATTCCGTTACACCATTCTGTTGGGGGGTTTAGGCACAAGATGTTTGATGGATAATGTCATTCACTTAACAAAAATTGTCATGATCTTTGGAAGTATATTCTTTGGCATTATCAGACCTAAGTACTTTGATTTTCTTACCAAATTGAGTGACAACCATAGCATGAAAGAATTTAAATATGGAAGGTATTTCAAATGGCTCTTTAAAAAGAAATATTCATGTGGTATGAGTAAAATCATCAATAAAAGTAATAAAGTACTTGACTCGGGAAATGTTTGAGTATGTAGCCCTCTGTTGTTTACTCAGTTAACACACTTCACAATTTAAATTTGACCTATCCTTAAAGGTAAGAAAAAGAAGATTAAGAGATTGTGCGGATGGATGTCCCAACCAAATGTGCCATAGACAAGTCTTAGTTTCCTTGGTTGAGACGGCCTTTATTTGAGGCACGTCTAGATAGTAGAGTCCCCCTTGTTCACGGCCTCCACCAATCACCTACTTCGTGATAAGATCTTGAAACACATAAGAAGTGGGTGAGAAGGTAATTGAGCAATTGAGAAGGTAATTGAGCAATTGAAATGTTATGTTATCTGACTAACAGATAAAAAAATTCAAGGGAAAGGTAGGACAAAAAGAATATCTATGAACGAAAGTGATGGTGTAATAGAGGTGGATATTTTCCTGAGAACTTTAGTTTGGGAGCCGTTAGCTATGGTAACAAATTTATTCGAGAACAAAGAGAAACTAAGTGGAGTAGATTTTTGTTACTTGTGAGATTCTTGGAGGCCTCTGACTCAATTATTCATAATGAAAAGGAGAGAGTGGCAGAGAGCATACCTGAAGCGGTGGTGATAGCAGCAGTTGAGGAGGAAATTGGAGGAGAGACCATCAAAGTTTTCATTTTCTAGAATAAGTCATACTCATCATCGGTAAGGGTTTTCTTTTCTGTTGGTGGGGTAGACTGGTCCTCCTTTGTATCACTTACTAAGACTTGATTAGCCTTAGCCCAATCTGGTATGCCATAGATTTTAATACATTGATCTATAATGTAGCCATAATTCCCACAATGGGTGCATTCTATGCCGTATGTTCTGACAAAACCTTTCCTTCCACCTCTTCCTCGTCCTCCTCTATAATTTCTTCCATGACCTCGGCCACGGTCGGTTGATGTTTCCCTATGCCCGGAGTACATAGTGGATGACACTTCAGTAGGAGAAGGAGAAGAAGATTCTGGAATGCAAAGTAATGTCGTACATACATCATCAAAGGTGGGAATAGTAGAGGCACTAAGGAGTTGACTTTTAGCAACTTCAAGATATGGCTTAATGTTTTCTAGGCAAATGGCAGTGGCTAAGGCTTCCTTCTTCTTGTCTTTGACAGAGACATCAGTGGAGGTAGGTTGAGCTAGCTTCCATTCTTGAACAAGGCCTCTAAAATGAGACAAATATTCATGGATATTTTCTCCTTGTTTAATGTTGAACATTCTTTGGAGAATATCATATGGCCTATGTAAGTTTCCGGAGCTAGACTACAACTTAGCACATGTCTCCAAAATTTGTTTGGCTGTGTTGAGATGAATAACATTGTTGGAGATAGGTTCTTCCATGTTGTTGATGAGCCAACTAATTGGCAAAGTGTCATTTTTTAACCATTTAGCATAAGAAACATCTTCTTCATCAATGGGTGGCCCAAGTTTGGTGAGGTGACCAAGTAGGTCCCTTTTTATAAGGAACCATCGAACCGATGTTGACCAACTCAAGAAATTTCATATCCATCGCAAGTATATGGTAGTGACCTTGAGAATATTATTCATGTTACCCATATATTCTTCAGCCATAAGAGGCAATTCAAGGGTACTAATGTACTCAAATTTGAAGTAGCCTAAGTAAGCGACTTGGAGATTCAAGTGCAGCCAAAGCAAGCTTGGGTAGATGGGAGGAGAACCCGAGTTTATCAAGTCTTTAGGCAAGGAGGGAACCCTCTTAGGCTAGTCAACTTTTTGGCCAAACATTTCTATAATTAATTATCTAGTCTTCCTTGTAGAGAATTGTTGAATTTAGGACCCCATGAATACTACCTCAAGCAAGGGGAGAGAGAAAGAAAAGGAGTAAAACAATAAATACTATTGGGTTGAGAGAGAAGAAGAAAAAATAAAAGAGGTTAGGAGAGAGAGAGCTTCTCACGAGAGAAGAGAAACTAAGAGGCTTGCTTGATTAATTTTTGAGTTACAATAACCTCCATTTATAGTTGAGGAGGTGATAGAGTCCATGTACAAGTAATCTTATGACTCCTAATTACATTCCAACTAGAACTCTCTAAGATAAACTTCTCATGATAAGATTACATTATCTATTTAAGAGACTAATTTAACTCAACTTCTAACTCTTCTTTAAGCATGTGAACCAAGATAGAAAGCCAGCTCATGGTCTTATCTTTGTGGGTCCCACATGATCTTCTAGTTCATGTTGAAAGAGATACTAGCTCATGGTATATTTGTGGGTCCCACTTGATCTTCAAATCTTCTATTTAATTGTAGCTCATGTTCCTTATCTCCTAGCTCGAGCCAACTTGTATGAGGGCCCTTGTTGACATCTCTCGACCTCATGGTGGGTCCCACCAGCTCGTGTGGCCATGGTGGATCCCATATTGTAACACTCCCCCTCATGCTAGGGGTGAGAAAACATCGTAGATGCCCAGCTTGCTACAAACGGTGGACAAATTTTTATGAGTGATTGGTTTGGTGAGAATGTTTGTAACCTAGTTCAATGAAGATACATGCTTAAGAGATAAGATGCCTGCAGTGAATTTTTCTCGTATGATGTGGCAGTCTATTTCTATATGCTTTGTTCTCTCATGGAAGACTGGATTCGATGTGATGTATATTGTGACCTGATTATCGTAATATAGATTCATAGGAGCTTCTTGTAAAATCCTAGTTCAGTAAGGAGAGATCTGATCCATAGGAGTTCACTGACTGTGTATGATATGGCTCTATACTCTGCTTCTGCACTAGATAATGCAACTACATTCTGTTTCTTGCTCCTCCTTATAACCAAGTTTCCTCCAACCATCGTACAATATCCTGAAGTAGATTTCCTGTCATCCGGAGATCCTACCTAGTCTGCATCTGAAAAACCTTCGATGTTGAAATGTCCATGATTTTTATAGAGAAACCCTCTTCCTAGTGCTCCTTTGAGATATCGTAATATTCGTTCTAGTGCTTGCCAATGACTGAGTTGTAGATTGTGCATATATTGACTTACCACATTGATTGCATATGAAATATCTGACTTCGTTACGCAGAGGTAAATGAGTCTTCCCACCAATCTTTGATATTTTTTGACATCTACCTCTTCTCTAATACCTACACATAATTTTGTATTCGAGTCCATGGGAGTTTTTGCTGGTCTGCATCCCAACATTCCAGTCTCCTGCAGTACGTCAAGGACATACTTCCTTTGAGATAATATGATTCCATGTTTGGATTGTAGTACTTCAATGCCAAAAAAATATTTGAGTAGTCCGAGATCCTTTGTCTTGAATTCAGCACATATCCGTTCTTTTGTCTTCTGGATGCCCTCGAGATCACTGCCGGTTATAATAATGTCATCAACAAATATGACTAGAATCACATTGCCCTTGGGCGTGTCTTTAATAAATATGGAGTGATCTCCAGAGCATCTGTGAAATCCGGCCCATATGAGTGCTTGGCCAAAATTTTCAAACCATGCACGAAGCGACTGTTTTAGACCATAAAGAGATTTTTGTAATCAACATATGGACTCCCCCTCAACCACATACCCAGGTGATTGTTGTATATAAATTTACTCGATATCCCCATTCATAAAAGCATTTTTGACATCAAGTTGTTATACCTGCCAAGAAGAGTTAGCTGCCAGAGATAATAACATACGTACCAAGTTCAATTTGGCCACTGGAGAGAAGGTTTCTTCATAATCAATGTCATAACATTGTGTATAGCCTTTAGCAACAAGACGAGCTTTCAACCGAGCTACGGACGCATCCGGATTGAGTTTCACAGTATACACCCGTTTGCAACCGACAGGTTTCTTATCTAATGGAAGTGGGACTAGAGTCCATGTCTGATTTTCATAAAGGGACTGCAATTCTTCATTCATAGCCGCCTTCCACCCTGGAGTTTTGAGAGCCTCCTGATAGGACTGTGGAATAAGTATGGAGGATTTAGCGAACAAAATTGATAACAAACAGAGGATAGACGATGATGAGACACAAAGTTTGTTATGGGATGAGAAGTAGAGGGCATGGTGCATGATCTGGGCTCTTTCCTAATTGCAATAGGATGAGTATCATATTGTGGGCCAAAAATAACTCGAGAAGATGGACTTACCTCGGTAGGATCCGAAAACTCAACATGTGTGGTGTCAACCAGTGTTTTTGGGGGCTGAGTAGTTTCTGTAGCACGGGGCACAACCGATCAAGGAGAACCTAGTATGAAAGATAAACTTGGAAGAGCATTATCAAAATAATATGGAGAGTTTTCAAAGAATGTGACATCCCTAAACACAAGTAAACGCTGAAGAGTGGGATTATAGCAAACATAACCCTTTTGTGTACGAGAGTATCCTAAGCAGATACACTTGATAGATTTTGGATCGAGTTTACTATGTCTTGGGGAGGAAATATGGACAAAACATTGACAGTCGAAGACTCTCGAGGGCAATGAAAAAGGATTATCATCAGGTCATAATAGAGAGTAGGGAGATTTTTTTCAAGAATGGAAGAGGGTAATCAATTTATAAGAAAACATGCGGCAATGACTGCATGCGGCCAATAAAAGTATGGAACTTTCATGGCATATAGAAATCCATGAGCTACCTCAAGAATATGACGGTTTTCCATTTGGTTACACCATTTTGTTGAGGGGTGTAGGCACATGTTGTCTGATGGATAATGCCATTTTCTTGACAAAACGAGGCAAGATCTTTGGATGTGTATTCTTTGGTATTATCTGACCGAAGGACTTTAATTTTCTGCCCAAACTGAGTGAGTTTCATTGCTTGAAAAGATTTAAGTATCAATGGTATTTCAGAACACTCTTTAAACAAAAACAACCAAGTGGTCCGAGTGAAGTCATCAATAAATGTAATAAAATATTTCACTTGAGAAATGTTGGAAACACTTAAGGTCCCCATACATCAGTATGAATTAATAAAAAAGGAGAGACACTTTTAATTTCTGGACGAGGTGAGTATGTAGACCTCTGATGTTTACTCATTTGACATGCTTCACAATGAAGGTCCGACCTCGTTTTAGGGAAAATATGATCAAGAGATCGGGCGGACGGATGTCCCAACTAGTTGTGCATTAACCTAGTTTCAATGTCACAAGTGGATGCAGTATTTATTTGTGGCACATCCAGGTAGTAGAGCCCCCTTTGTTCATGACCTCCATCGCTTCGTTGGAAGATCCTGAAACACACATGAAGTGGGTCAGAAAGTGATAGACCAATTAAAATGTTTAGTGAATTGAGTAACCGATAAAAGATTCAAAGGGAAAGTGGGAACGATAAGGATATCAATGAGTGGAAGTAATGGTGTAACAGAAGTGGATCCTTTCCCTTGAACTTTAGTTCATGAACCATCAGCAATGCTAACAAATTTATGTGAAATACAAGGATAAACTGAGTATAGTAGATGTCTGTTACCTATAAGGTGCTCGGAGACTCCTAAGTCAATTAACCAGGATGAAAATGCAAAAAACATACCTGAAGTAGTGGTGGCAGCAGCTGGTGAAGTACTTGGGGAGGACACCATCATGGTCTTAATTTTCTGGAACAATTCGTAGTCTTCATCAGTAAATGTATTCTTTACAGTTGTTGTGGTAGACTGCTCCACTTTTGTATCACTTACTAAGGCTTAGTTAGCCTTATTCTCATTAGCCTTATAACATCTTTCTCAAGAGTGGCCCAATCTACCATGTTGAATTTATGGAAAAGAGAAATACTTCATTGACTTCATTGACTTATTTTAATCAGAGTACATGAACCTCTATTTATAATAGAGGAAGGTAGTAAAGTCCAATTACAATAAAACTACCTTTGTCCCAATTACACCCAAACTCTAACACTTAAAGATAAGTCCTAGGATAATTAAACAACTCAATATTGATAAAAGATAAACATAACTCAAACTAAAACTCTTCTAGGACGTGACCATAAGATAAAGATGCTTTTGTGAGTCCTTCTTGATCTTCCAACTTATGTGATAAGGATGACAGCTTGTGGTAATTATGGTGGGTCCTACTTCTTATGGGCTTGGGCCCATCTTGTGGGCCTTCTTTGGTCATGTGGCCCATCTTATAATACTCTTAGATATGTGGACTTTCCTTCGTCGTGTTGGCTTGGGCCCTATCTTCCAACACTCCCCCTCAAGCTGGGGATGAGAGAATATCAAAAACTCCCAGCTTGCTGCAAATGATGTATAAAATCTTTTTGTATAAAATGACAGTCTTCCAATCTTCCAACACCCACCCTCACGCTAGTGCTCTCTTCTATGAGATCCATCTGGCCAATTCAGGGGGATATAACATTGATGTAATAATAAGTTCCTCCGTCATGGTGTCCCAACCATTGACATTTGATATTTTTGACGAGGTATTAAGTTCCTCCGTCATGGAATCCCAACCATTTACACTTGATATTTTTTACGGGGTATTAAGTTCCTCCGTCATGGAATCCCAACCATTGACACTTGATATTTTTTATGAGGACAAATAAATAATTATATGAGGAGAGATACCGAGACAACCTCTTCTTCAATAATAATGTCTCATCCAAAGAGACATAATAGCAACAACTGTAATGTAACATGACCATCTTCCAACATATATAACACGAACCAAAATAATAAACCTTGTAGAATAACCCAAGAAATAATCATAATCCGATATAATATTTTTTTCTTAGATGCATATGCTTCATCTTTTGTGGTCCCCCTTTCTTGACTATTTTTGGTCACATAAAACTTATCCACAACATATGGAATAAAATACCTCTTCCTTTTACTTCTTCTACTTCTCCCCCTCAAGTTGAGAGGTAATGGCAGTGATCCCAACTTGAACGAAATATCATAGATATAGCCCTAAGCCAAAATAACAGAGATGTATAGATAAGCCCTCAAACCAGAGATAAGTGAGATATTTTCTTGATATATCAACTCAAAAATTGACACAAAACAATGGGCTTAAATTTGGATTTTTCAATGCAACAGAATACCAGCATGACCTTTGATTCTTCCAATGAATATATCTTTAAATATAGATCAGATTGACATGAAATTTTCTTAGTCTAAAAATAGACTTAAATAAATTTCATCCAATTATAAATTTTATTCACAAAATATAATTATTAGAAGATAAATAATCTGATAGATTTTGGTCTCTGTGATCTGGCCGAACTAAGTATTGTTTCTCCTTTTTTTCTAGAATGACCATTGACTCTTCCAAGATCAATATCTCCGTATAAAAAATTATACTGAGAATTAATTGAATAGGTAAGAAAATAGACTTACATATCTTTTCTTTGATATATAATTATCCATGTAAAGTCTTTTTCTTTATAGCATAAAATACCTCGGAAGTTGGAGCTTTCAGTTGTTGCACGAACCTCTTTTTCAATCTGACCTTTACTGCTTCCAATATCGATTTCTCTTTGTAAATAACTCAGATAAAAAATTGGTTGAATAGGTAAACTAATAGACTTTCATATATTTCTTTTGATATATATTTCTCCATATAAAGTCTAGTTCTTGATAGCATAAAATACCTCGGAATCTGAATATTTATGCTGCTGCTAGAACCTTTTCGCAATCTGACCTTCACTCATTCAAATATCAATATCTCTCTGTAGATAACTTCGATTGGAAATAATAATTTTTCCTTGGAAATTAGACTCAAATATATTTCCATCAATATATAATTTTTAATATGAAAATCTCAATATAGAGGTGAAAAATTCAAAGCAAACTACAGACTGAAAAAAAAACTATGAACCTAGACTTAGGGTTTAGGGTTTAGAGAAAAGGATCTCATTATCTCTGTGGGTTAACCAAGTAAACTCATAGAACCCACTTTGATACCATGTTGAATTTATGGAAAAGAGAAATACTTCATTGATTTCATTGACTTATTTTAATCAGAGTACATGAATCTCTATTTATAATAGAGGAAGGTAGTAGAGTTCAATTACAATAAAACTACCTTTGTCCCAATTACACCCAAACTCTAACACTTAAAGATAAGTCCTAGGATAATTAAATAACTCAATATTGATAAAGATAAACATAACTCAAACTAAAACTTTTCTAGGACGTGACCATAAGATAAAGATGCCTTTGTGAGTCCTTGATTTTCCAACTTATGTGATAAGGATGTCAGTTTGTGGTAATCATGGTGGGTCCTACTTCTTATGGGCTTGGGCCCATCTTGTTGGCCTTCTTTGGTCGTGTGGCCCATCTTATAATACTCTTAGATATGTGGACCTTCCTTGGTCTTGTTGGCTTGGGCCCTATCATCCAACATACCACATATAGAGCATTCCTTCAGGTGAAAGCATGTGTCTCTAGTGTGGCCATATCCCTTACAATGGGTGCATTCCTTCCCATCTATTTGGTCAAAACCAATCCTTCCACCTCTTCCTCTTCCTCTTCTATAAAATCTGCCTAGGTCTCAGCCTTGGTTAGATGGTGTTCCCCTCTGTCCAGAGTACATAGAGGATAATATTTCAGTAATAGAGGGAGAAGAGTCTAGAATATGGAGAAGTGTAGCATATACATCATCAAAAGTGGGAACCACGGAAGAGCTAAGAAGGTGAGTCTTAGCAACTTCAAGATGCAGTTTAATGTTAGCAAGGCATATAGCAGTTATCAAGGCCTCTTTCTGTTTATCTTGGACAGAGATATCTGTAGAGGTTGGTTGGGAAAGCTTCCATTCTTGAAGAAAGCCTTGAAAGTGGGCCAAATATTCATTTATATTGTCTCCATGTTTGGTGGTAAGCATCCGTTGTAAAATATCATATGGCCTTTGTAAGTTGTCGGAGCTTGGGTACAACTTGGTGAATGACATTATTGGAGACATGCTCTCCCAAATTTGTTTAGCCGTCTCTAGGTGAATGACATTATTGGAGACATGCTCTTCCAGACTGTTGATAAGACAACTACTATATCCTCCTTTAATCATCTGGTATAGAATATGTCATCTTCATCAATATGTGGTCCACAGTTGGTGAGATGACCAACTAGGTCCTTTGTGATAAGAAATCGACGAACCAATGTGCACCAGTTCATAAAATTTGATACCCTGTAAGGGTACAGTGGTGATTCTGAGTATGTCACTCTTGTGACTCATATTATCTTTAGCCATAGTAGGCAAACGATTTGTTAAATAGTTCTCCAATCAAGTAATCAAAATATGACCAAGTGGATGGCTAACCAACTCAGTTAATGGAGATGCTTAACATAAAAGCTAAGTAATTAATTTTAATAGACAATGACTCATAAAAGGCTCAACATCATCCTTCTTTATCCGGGAATCATGTTCCCACAGATTTATAAAAAAAAATCAATATGCACTGGTCTCGGTCAAAGTATTATGCAAACTGACAAAAAATTGCCTTGATAATTTTTTCTAATCAAAGATAATATGAGATGCATGTATTTTTATAATCTCATAAGATTAAAACATGCATAAGGACCTCTCTAAACCACCTCCTAATACTGAAAACCAGTAGCATAAAATCAATAATATCATAAATAAATACTTATCTCATAAGCTTCAATTTTGCTTTATAAAGAGCCTTCTATGAGCACTTTTATGTTATGGTGTTGGGTTAAGTGTTTGGTTTTTCGTTACCTACCAGGCCGGTCTTTTGGGTAGTATTGGCTAGGTGCTTAATATTTGGTATCAGAGCGAGCGCCCACGTCACGAGTTCGAATCCCAGCGTGAGCAAACTTAGCGGAGGGGGTGACCTAGAGGCCAGATTAAAATTACTAGTAGGGTCACAAAAAGGTGGGTCGGGCCAGTGTCTCTAGAGTGGGTCTTCGTTATAACGGAGGGGCCGACCTAGAGGCTGGATTAAAATTACTAGTAAGGTCACAAAAAAATGGTGGGTTTGACCAGTGTCGCTAGAGTGGGCCACCGTGGACGTCGGCTCGTGAAGGTGGGATGTGATGTTATGGTCCTAGGTTAAGTACTTGGCTTTCTGCTACCTACCAGGCCGGCCTTTTGGGTAGTATTGGCTAGGTGCTGAATATTTTAATCATATCTTCAACGAGCTTATGGCGATCCTAAATTGGTAGCTCTGATACCATGTTGAATAATACCTCAAGAAAGGGGAGAGAGAAATAAAAGGAGAAAAATAAGAAAGACTCTCGGGTTTAGAGAAAAGAAGAAAAAATAAAAGAGGTTTGGAGAGAGCGAGCTTCACACAAGAGAAGAGAAACTAAGAGGCTTTCTTGATTAATTTTCTAGTTAAAATCATCTCTATTTATATTTGAGGAGGTGATAGAGTCCATGTACAAGTAATCTTAGGACTTCTAATTACATTCCAACTAGAACTCTCTAAGATAAGCCTATCATGATAAGATTACATTAGCTATTTAAGAGACTAATTCAACTCAACTTCTAACTCTTCTTTAAGCACGTGAACCAAGATAGAAAGCCAGCTCATGGTCCTATAATTGTGGGTCCCACATGATCTTCCAGCTCATGTTGATAGAAATACCATCTCGTGGTATCTTTATGGGTCCCACTTGATCTTCAAATCTTCTATTTAATTTTAGCTCATGTTCCTTATCTCCTAGCTTGAACCAACTTGTATTAGGTCCCTTGTTGATATCTCTTGACCTCATGGTGGGTCCCACCAGCTCGTGTAGCCATGGTGGGTCCCACATTGTAACAAGAATAGCTAAGATCAATCAATAAGCATGAGATCAAGTAAGGTAAGGTAGGAATTTAAAATTAGATCATTCCAAAAATATATTTGACTTCATCTTGGGATAAACTAGTTTAGATTCAGTTCCTCATGAATTAGGCAAGATATGATTGATCGAAAATCAAACAAATCAATCCTCATCAAGAAGATATTGTGAGATCTTCAAAAACAACAATCTTTCTTCAAAAGGATTTGCGTCTACTAGACTTTCAAAGGACACTTCCTTTACTATTTTGTGCTTGATTCCTTTTATGAAAAACACAATAGTTTATTCTTGAATTTCCAAGAACAATCAGCCAACTCGTGCCTCTCAAAAAAGTCTCAAAAAAATCACAAAACTGAATAAAGTTCTTCAAACAACTCGGCTAATAGAGAAACTTGGCAAAGAAGCTAAGTAATTATATTTCTGAAATCCAATGGATAAAAAACCACTCATAATAGACTCAAAAGCAGTTTTATTAATCAGGAAAATCTTGTTCCCACAAAATTATATGATGCAGAAAATCTCAACATAAATAGATTTTCAGCCAAGACCTTGCAAACCGACAAAACTACCTTGGTAAACTTCTTCTAATTTGAGATGCATAAACCTCAATAATTTCATAAGATGAAGACAGAAATAAAATCATCTCTGAACCATCTTCTAAATATCCAAAAAGCAAGAGCATGAAGTAATAATAACAAGAATGAAAAACTTATCGCACAAGCTTCAATCTTGCTTCACAAAGAGCCTTCAATGAGTAACTTTGATCATAACTTCTTAGAGCATTCTTTTGACGTGGGGATCCTTTATTTGATGTTCTAATACCATGTTGAATTGAGGATCTCATGATTGAAACCTCGAGCAAGATGAGAGAGGGAGAAGAAAAAGAGCAAAGAGAGAGAGAGAGAGAGAGAGAGAGAGAGAGAGAGAGAGGAGAGAAAAGGAAAGAGAAAAAAAAACTCTATGCCGGAGAGAGATTCTTCCACGTGTTGAGAAGTGGAGAGTTTGATTGAACCCTTCAACCAAGACCCCCATTTATACTATTTTCATTACACATTTAAGGAGACTTCAGAGATAAGTTAAGATCCCTAATATCCCTAATTACATCAATCATGATTATCCAAATCTACATAAATCAAGCGAAGATAATCGCTTACATTAATCAAGAAAGATTGAAAAATCTTCCAACCCATCATGCCACCTCACATGGTGACTCATCATACTAGCTCGTATGGTCATGGTGGTTCCCACCTTGTAACACAATTGACCTCCGTTTAGATTAAATTTGACGATGAGGTTCGTTCTTTAATCCTTTTGGTATCTTTGCCGAATTGTTGGGAGCCTATGAGGGCTACGGTTAGCAACTTTGTAGGCAATAGGAAGTTGAACTTTAATGATGTTTGGGATACCATTCTTGCAGAGGAAGTTCGTAGAAAGGATTCCAAAAAATCATCGACATCTAATTCTGCCCGAAGTGTTGATATTAGGGGAAAGAACTTCGAGAGGAATTCCAACAATGGCAACGGTAGAGGGAAGTCAAGGAATGGAAGCAGCAAGTCCAAATTCGAAAGGAATGTGGAATATTATAATTGTGGCAAGTCTGGTCACATAAAGAAGAACTACAGGGCACCGAAGAAGGATGAAAAGAAAAAAAATACTGCAAATGTTGTGATTGAAGAAGTACAAGATGTTTTACTCTTGTCGATTGATAGCCCTATTGACACTTGGGTGTTAGATTCAGGAGCTTCTTTTCACACCATTGTGCATCGTGAGATCATACAGAATTATGTTACTGGAGATTACGGGAAGGTGTATCTTGCTGATGGAGAACCTTTGAACATTATCGGTATTGGTAATGTCAGTTTGAGAATGTCAAATGGGTCAATGTGGAAAATTCACAACGTGAGACATGTACCAAAACTGATGCATAATCTGATCTCAGTAGGGCAACTTGATGATGAAGGTCATAATGTGACTTTTAATGGTGTTATCTGGAAAGTCACTAAGGGAGCCATAGTTGTTACACGAGGAGTAAAAACTGGAACTCTTTATATCACTTATAGCTGATGCTATTACTAATTCTAATTTGTGGTACTATAGGCTCGATCACATGAGTGAGAAGGGAATGAAAGTGCTTCAGTCCAAAGGGAAGCTACCAGGGTCTTGAAACTGTAAACAACAGTTTGTGTGAAGGTTGTATTTTCTACAAGCATATAAGGGTTAACTTTTCTAAGGTTGGACAGGAGCAAAAGACAAAAAAATTGGAGTTGGTTCACATTGATGTGTGGGGTCCTTCAACTGTTAACTCCCTTGGTGGTTCAAATTACTAAGTGACATTTATTGATGATACAAGTAGAAAGCTATGGGTTTATTTCCTGAAAAATAAATCTGATGTCTTTGATAACTTCATGAGATGGAGAAAAATGGTTGAGAATGAGACACATTTGAAGGTAAAGTGATTGCAGTCACATAATGGGGGAGAATACATAGGTGATGATTTCAAGTTGTATTATACTAATAATGGAATCAAGATGAAAAAAACCAATCCTGGAAAACCTCAACAAAATGGTGTTGCTAAATCACATAATGGAGGAGAATACATAGGTGATGATTTCAAGTGGTATTGTACTAATAATGGAATCAAGATGAAAAAAAAACTGATGATTTCAAGTGGTATTATACTAATAATGGAATCAAGATGAAAAAAAACTATCCTAGAAAACCTCAAAAAAATGGTGTAGCTGAAAGGATGAACATGACCTTGAACGAGCGTGCTAGGAGCATGAGATTACATGTGGGATTGCCAAAGATGTTCTGATCTAAGGCTATTCGTGCCACTGCCTATTTGATCAACAGAGGTCCCTCAACACCATTGGATTGCAAAATATTAGAAGAGGTCGGGAGCGGCAAAGAGGTAAACCTTTCTTTCTTGAAAGTTTTTTGTTGTGTTTCTTATATTCTTATTGATTCTACTATTAGAAGTAAACTTGATGCTAAATCTAAGATATGTTTGTTTATTTTCTATGGAGGTACCGAGTTTGGTTATCGCTTCTGGGATGATCAAATTCGTAAAATTATCAGGAGCAAGGACGTAATCTTCAATGAAGGTGCCCTGTATAAAGACATGTTGAGAACAGAGTCCAAGAGAACAAGTAATGAATCCAAGAAGTCTGAAGTGATTCACCTGAGAAATCTTCTAGCTATTGAGATGAAGAATATTGCTCAAGAAGACTAGGAAAACATACCCCTAGAAATAAATTGGCACATTCTTGTGACTGAACTCAGGAGATTTGCCAGAACTATTAGACCACCACTGAGATACTCCCCTTGAATTATATTTTTTTGACAGATAAAGGTGAACCAGAGAGTTATGAGGAAGTCGTGCAAGTTGATGAATCAACCAAGTGGGAGTTGGCCATGCAGGATGAGATGGATTCACTTTTATCCTATCAGACATGGCAATTGACCGACTTACCAAAAGGGAAGAAGGCCTTGCGGAATAAATGGGTATACCAAATAAAAGACAAACATGATGGCAGCAAGCAGTACAAGGCAAGACTGGAGGTAAAGGACTTTCAACAAAAAGAAGGCGTTGACATGGCAATTGACCGACTCTCCAGTAGCGAAATTAAATACAATTAGAACAATGCTTGGATTAGTGGCAAATAAAGACTTGCACTTAGAGCAGTTGGATGTAAAGACAACCTTTCTTTTTGGTAATTTGGAGGAATAAATTTATATGATGCAGTCATATGGTTTCAAATAACATGGAAAGGAGAAAATGGTGTGTAAACTTCAAAAGAGCTTGTATGGTCTTAAACAGGATCCAAGACAATGGTGTAAGAAGTTTGACACCTTTATGAGTAATAATGGTTTCTTGAGGTGCCAGGATAGATCAGTGTTGTTATGTGAAGAAGCTTGATGACTCCTTCATTCTACTACTATATGTTGATGACATGTTGATAGCAAGTGCTTGCAAAGAAATAGATAAGTTGAAAAGGGAGTTGTCCAAGAAATTTGTAATGAAGGATTTGGGTGTTGTAAAATAAATCCTTGGGATAAGGATTACTAGGGATACTGATGTTTTGAAACTATCACAAGAAGAATATGTGAAGAAGGTGATGAGTAAATTTGTTGAATTTATGAAAAAGAGAAATACTTCATTGACTTCATTAACTTATTATAATAAGAGTACATGAACCTCTATTTATAATAGAGGAATTTAGTAGAGTTCAATTACAATAAAACTATATTTATTCCAATTACACCCAAACTCTAACACTTAAGGATAACCCTTGGCATAATTAAATAACTCAATATAAATAGAAGACAAACATAACTCAAACTAGAACTCTTCTATGACGTGACCATAAGATAAAGATATTATCTCATGGTTATCTATGTGACTTTTTCTTGATCTTCCAACTTATGTGATAAGGATGTCAGCTCATGGTAATCATGGTGGGTCCTACTTCTTTTGTGCTTGGGCCCATCTTGTGGGTCTTCCTTGGTCGTGTGGCCCATCATATAATACTCTAAGATATGTGGGTCTTCCTTGGTCGTGTGGGTTGGAGCCCGTCTTCCAACACTCCCCCTCAAACTAGGGGTGAGAGAACTTCATAAAATCCTAGCTTGTTGCAAATGATGCATAAAATCTTTTTGCATAAAATGGCAGTCCTCCTATCTTCCAACACACCCCCTCACGCTAGTGCTCTCTTCCATGAGGCCCAACTGGCATATTCGTGGGGGTATAACATATATGTAATAATAAGTTCCTCCATCATGGTTTCCCAACTATGATATTTTTTTAAAGGACCCATCATGGTTTCCCAACTTTGATATTTTTTTTACAGGGTATTATATTCTTCCATCAGGGTTTCCCAACCGTGACATTTTTTTGACAGGGTATCCTCCGTCATGGTTTCCCAACCGTGATATTTTTTTGACTGGGCCCATCATGGTTTCCCAACTGTGATATTTTTTTACGGGGTCAAATATATGATGGTATGATAAGGGATATCGAGGCCACCTCTTCTTCAATAATAATGTCCCCAAAGAGACATAATAGTTACAACTGAATATAACACGACCATCTTCCAACACATATAACACGAACCAAAATAATATACCTTGTACGACCCATGAAATAATCATAATCCAATATAATTTTTTTTCTTAGATGCATAAGCTTCATCTTCATCTTTTGTGCTCCTCATTTTTTGAATATTTTGGTCACATAAACTTATCCACAACATATAGAATAAAATACCTCTTTCTTGTACTTCTTCTACTTATCTCCCTCAATCTGGGATGTAATGGCAGTGATCCCAGCTTGAACCAAATATCATAGATGTAGCAATAAGCCCAAATAACAGAGAGGTATAAATAAGCCCTCAAACCAGGGAGAAGTGAGATATTTTTCTATTATATCAACTCAAAAAGTGATGCAAAACAATGGGTACAAATAAGAATTTTTCAATTCAACAGAATACCAGCATGACCTATGATTCTTCCAATGTGAATATATATTTAAATATATATCAGATTGACATGAAATTTTCTCCTTATGAAACTAGACTTAAATGAATTTCATCCAAGTATAACTTTTTGCATAAAATATAATTATCGAGAGATAAATAATCTGATATATTTCGGTCTCTATCATCTTGCCGAACTAAGCAATGTTTCTCCTTTTTTTTCAACATGACCATTGACTCTTCAAAGATCAATATCTCCTTATAAAAAACTTAGATAGAGAATTTGTTGAATAGGTAAGAAAATAGACTTATAGATATTTATTTTTATATATAATTATCCATATAAAGTATCTTTCTTGACATTAAAAAATACCTGGGAAGTTGAAGCTTTCTGCTACTGCTCGAACATCGTTTACAATTTGACCTTCACTACTTCAAATATTGATTTCTCTTTGTAGATAACTCAGATCAAAAATTGGTTGAATAGGTAAGAGAATAGACTTGTAGAAATTTTGTGTTCTATATATTTTTCCATATAAATTTTCATTCTTGATAGCATAAAATACCTCAGAAGTAGAAGCTTTCTATTGCTGCTTAAACCTCTTTTGCAATCTGACCTTCGCTCATTCAAATATCGATTTCTCTTTGTATATAACTCCAATTGGAGAAAAAAATAGTTTCTCCTTGGAAGTTAGACTCAAATATCTTTCTATCAATATATGATTTGTAATATTAAAATTTCATTATAGATGTGAAAAATGCAAAGTAAACCACGGGTGTAGGGACTAAAAAAATAACTACGAACCTAGACTTAGGGTTTAGGGTTTAGAGAAAAGCATCCCGTTATCTTTGTGGGTTGACAAAGTCAACTCATAAAACCTGCTCCGATACCATATTGAATTTATAGAAAAGAGAAATACTTGATTGACTTCATTAACTTATTATAATCAGAGTACATGAACCTTTATTTATAATAGAGGAAGGTAGTAGAGTCCAATTACAATAAAACTACCGTTGTCCCAATTACACCCAAACTCTAACACTTAAGGATAAGCCTTAGCATAATTAAATAACCCAATATAAATAGAAGACAAACGTAACTCAAACTAGAACTCTTCTATGATGTGACCATAAGATAATGTTGTCAGCTCGTGGTTATCTTTGTGAGTCCTTGATCTTCCAACTTATGTGATAAGGATGCCAGTTCATGATAATCATAGTAGGTCCTAATTCTTATGTACTTAGCCCATCTTGTGGGCCTTGCTTGATCGTGTGGCCCATCTTATAATACTCTTAGATACGTGGGCCTTCCTTGATCGTGTGGGCTAGAGCCCATCTTCCAACAAGATTCAACATGAATGATGCAAAACCAGTGAGTACTCCTTTGGTTAGTCACTTTAGGCTATCTAAGGAGCAATCACCTTCTACAGACTAGGTGGGAGCCCACATGGCCTATGTGCCTTATACTTCTGCTATTGGCAGTTTCATGTATTTCATGGTGTACACTAGATCAGATATAGTTCATGCTGTGGGAGTTGTGAGCAGATATATGAGTAATCCAGGGAAACAATATTGGGAAGCAATGAAGTGGATTCTCAGGTATTTGAGAGGCACTACAGACTCAGCTTTATGTTTCAAAAAGTCAGACTTGGAATTACAAGGTTATGAAGATACTGACATGACTAAAGACATTGATGGTAAGAAGAGCACCACTGGATATGTATACACATTGGGTGGTACAATAGTTAGTTGGGTCTCTAAGTTGCAGAAGATAGTTTCTCTTTCCATTACTGAGGCAGAATATGTCACTGTGACCAAAGCCAACAAAGAGGTGGTATTGTGGCAGTCTTTATGGGAAGAATTAGTTCTCAAGCATGGGAATAATGTATTATGTTGTGACTGCCATAATGCTATTAATTTAGCAAAGAACCTTGTTTATCATGCCAAAACAAAGCACGTACAAGCGCATTAGCACTTCGTTAGATCTGCTCTTGAGGATGGACTATTAGTACTTGAAAAGATTTGTTGAATTTATGGAAAAGATAAATACTTGATTGACTTCATTAACTTATTATAATTAGAGGACATGAACCTCTATTTACAATAGAAGAAGTTAGTAGAGTCCAATTACAATAAAACTACCTTTGTCCCAATTACACCTAAACACTAACACTTAAAGATAAGTCCTAGCATAACTAAATAACTCAATATAGATAAAAGACAAATATAACTCAAACTAGAACACTTCTAAGATGTGACCATAAGATAAATATGTCTTTGTGAGTCCTTCTTGATCTTCCAAGTAGCTTGTGGTTAACTTTGTAACTCCTTCTTCATCTTCCAACTAGCTTGTGGTTATCTTTGTGAGTCCTTCTTGATATTCCAACTTATGTGATAAGGATGCCAGCTCATGGTAATCATGGCGGGTCCTACTTCTAATGGGTTTGGGCCCATCTTCCCACACTCTTAGATATGTTGGCCTTCCTTGGTTGTGTGGGTTGGAGCCCATCTTCCAACACTCCCCCTCACGTTGGTGCTCTCTTCCATGAGGCCTAGATGGCCAATTTATGTAATAATAAGCTCATCCATCATGGTGTCCCAATCCGAGCACCGACTCTCGTTGGTAGAAATTTTTTTACGGGGTATCAAGTTCCTCCGTCATGGAATCCCAACTATTAATATTTTTTATGAGGTATTAAGTTCATCTATCATGGAATCACAATCGTTGTTATTTTTGACAGGGTATTAAGTTCCTCCATCATGGAATCCCAACTGTTGATATTTTTTACTAGGTATTAAGTTCCTCCGTCATGGAATCCCAACCGTTGATATTTTTTACGGGGTATAATAAATGATGGTATGAGAAAGAATACTGAGGCCACCTCTTCTTCAATAATAATGTCTCATCCAAAGAGACATAATAGTTGCACCTAAATATAACACGACCATCTTCCAACACATATAATAAACTTTGTAAAAGAACCCATGAAATAATTCGATATAAAAATTTCTTCTTAGATGCACAATCTTCATTTGTGCTCCCCTTTTCTTGAATATTTTGGTCACATAAAACTTATCCACAACATATGGAATAGAATACCTCTTCCTTGTACTTCTTCTACTTCTCCCCCTTAAGTTGGGATTTAATGGCCGTGATCCCAGCTTGAACCAAATATCATAGATGTCCCACTAAGCCCAAATAACAGAGATGTATAAATAAGCCCTCAAACTAGGGAGAAGTGAGATATTTTACTGATATATCAACTCAAAAGTGACACAAAACAATACCCTTAAATTTGGATTTTTCAATGCAATAGAATACCAACATGACCTTTGCTTCTTCCAATACGAATTTATCTTTAAACATAGATCAGATTGACATGAAGTTTTCTCTTTATGAAACTAGACTTGAATACCTTTCATCCAAGTATAACTTCTTTTCATAAACTATAATTATCAGAAGATAAATAATCTAATAGATTTCAGTCTTTGTCATCTGGTCGAACTATGTATTGTTTCTCCTTTTTTTCAGCATGACCATTGACTCTTCCAAGATCAATATCTTCTTATAAACAACTGAGATCCAGAATTGATTGTATAGGTAAGAAAATAGACTTACATACATTTATTTTGATATATAATTATGCATATAAATTCTTGTTCTTGATAGCATAAAATACTTCGAAAGTTGAAGCTTTCTACTGCTGCTCGAACTTCTTTTGTAATCTGACCTTTGCTACTTCAAATATCGATTTCTCTTTGTAAATAACTCCAATTGGGAAAAAAAATTCTTGAAAAGTAGATTCGAATATATTTTCGTCAATATATAATTTTCAATGTGAAAAACTCATTATAGAGGTGAAAACGCAAAGAAAACTAATGGGTGTAGGGACTAAAAAGAAAAAACAAATACAAACCTAAACTTAGGGTTTAGGGTTTAGAGAAAAGGATCTCATTATCTCTGTGGGTTGACCAAGTCAACTCACATAACCTACTCTGATACCATGTTGAATTTATGGAAAAGAGAAATACTTCATTGACTTCATTAATTTATTATAATCAGAGTACATGAACCTCTATTTATAATAGAGGAAGGTAGTAGAGTCCAATTACAATAAAACTACCTTTGTCCCAATTACACCCAAACTCTAACACTTAAAGATAAGTCCTAGCATAATTAAATAACTCAATATAGATAAAAGACAAACATAACTCAAACTAGAACTCTTCTAGGATGTGACTATAAGATAAAGATGCCTTTGTGAGTCCTTCTTGATCTTCCAACCAGCTTGTGGTTATCTTTGTGAATCCTTCCTGATCTTTCAACCAGGTTGTAGTTATCTTTATGAGTCCTTAATCTTCCAACTTATGTGATAAGGATACCATCTCGTGGTAATCATGGTGGGTCCTACTTCTTATGGGTTTGGCCCATCTTCTAACAATCTTAGATATGTGGACATTCCTTGGTCGTGTGGGTTGGACTCCATCTTCAAACAAGATTGAAGGGAGTCAAAATTTGGCTAAAATATTGACAAAGATTGTTACGATTGAGAAACTAAAGTTGTGTGCAACTTCAGTTGGACTTCTCTCTGAGGACTAAGAAGGTGTTGTCATTGCAAAGGAGATATTGATGATTCTCCAAGTGGGAGATTGTTAAGTTGTGGAGCCTAATCAATGCCCTACATTGAGTCGATACACAGGTCGATGTATTGACTGTTATTTCATTAATAGAAGTTTGGGGATTTCACACTTGTAATCTGGTTGCCCTAATTTTCTCTTAATATTTGGGGGTACCATTGTTAGGGTTTTAAATCATCAGAGAAGGATCTAGAGTTGCGGCCCAAGAGAGGCTAAGAAAACACCTATAAGTGTGTGATTTATCTTGTAAACTAGTTATCTTCATATTGGATTACTGCAGTGGCAGAAGACAGGACATAGTATCACCTTGAGGCAAACCTTTATAAATCTTGTTATTTTTTCTCGTGCTTGCTTTTTTGCTTCTTCTGTGATTATTATTATTGTTCTCGTTAATTTGGAATTAGGTTTTCCTAACACTTCCAACTCTTTCATATTAGATGTCTATTACGTTGAAGGGTTTATGCATAATTTACTTAGCATTAGTCAATTTTGTGATAAAGGAAAGATGTGTCATTTGAAAAGTAAAATTGCTTAGTAAAGAATGAAAATGATGAAACCTTGTTCGAGAGATATAAAAGTAAAAATCTCTATGTGGTAAGCATTATTGACTTTCCCTCTACAGTGCAATTTGTTTGGGTACAAACATAGATGAATTTTGGTTATGACACAAGAGGTTAAGGCATATAGGAATAGACTCCTTGAACAAGTTAGCAAGGAAAAACCTAGTGGAAGAACTACCTAATCATAAATTTGTGAGAGAAAAACTTTGAGATGCTTACCAACTTGGAAAGCAACATAAAAATTCATTCAAATCCAAGAATGTAGTTTATGTTACTCGACCTCTACAACTAATCCACATGGATTTAATTGGACCTACATGTACCGTAAGCTTGAGTGGATAGAATCTCATCCTAGTGGTTGTATATGACTAGTTTAGGCTTACATGGTTGGGTTTCTTAGCCAACAAGTATGATACATTTTCAAACTTTGCCAAACTATATGAAAAAATTCCAGAAGGGGCAAGCTTGTAGCATTGTCAAAATTAGGAGTGACCATGGAGGAGGATTTGAGAATCCTCATTTGGAGGACTATTGTACTCAACATGGCATTGATCACATATTCTCACCTCCTCTAACTCAACATAAATGTTGTTGCTGAAAGAAAGAATTGAACCTTGACTGAAATGGGTAGATAAATGATACATGCATGTGACTGGCCTCATAGATTTTGGGCTAAAGATGAAAACTTAAAAAAACCCCCAAAATGAAAGTTTTGAGATGGAACATAATAATGAAAACTTTCTAAAAATAGACTTCTCAAATAAAGAAATTACTTTCAAACACAAATTGACCATTTTACAAAGAAAATATTCAAGAAATAATTCTGAAATAAGGAAGATTTAGGCCACTTATTTGGAATCTAGAATTAGGAAACAATACTTTCTAAATAAAAAATTTCAGATTTTGTCAAAAAGGAATCTAAAGTCATAATGGGAAAGACTTCTCTTAAGGAAACTAACATAATGTGAGATAAAACAAAAAAAAATTTTAAGGAAGAAAAGATAATCGAATTAGTAAAATATGGAATAGATTTTGAAAATAAATAGGAAACTCAACCAATATTAGAAACTCAAAAATTGATCAAATAATTTGGCATAAATTCGTATCTTCGCATGCAACAGGACACCAACATGAAATTTGATTCTTCCTATGTGGATATCTCTCTTTAAAAAGATCAGACTGAGAAAACATTTATCGGGATAGAAACTAGACTAATATATCTTTCTTTTGAGCTATAATTCTCAATATAAACCCTAAGTAATGTTAGTACAAACCATTCAAGAAATTGAGGCTTTCTACTCCTTAACCTTTGTTGCTTCAGATGTTGATTTATCTTTCAAGAAAAATATGATTTCAACTATTCTTTTTGAGTTGGAAACTAGACTCAAATATCTTTCCAACGGTATAAAATATTATATTATAAATATACGATAAGAGAGTAAAACATCTAATGAAAAACAGGAAATGGGAAAGAAAGACTTAAGGAAAAACAAGAAACTTCTCTTCTTCTTCTTTTGAGTCTTTTTTTTCCTCCTCCCTTTCTTCTCCATCTTCTTCTCCTTTTCCATCTCAGATCTTTGGCCACCCTGATACATAAACACGAGAGATATCAAGGGAAGGAGAGAAGAGAGGAATTTTAGCTCTTGGGAGAGAGAGAAGAATCCAAGGGAGAGAAGGAAGAGGAAAAGAGAGAGAGGTGTATGGACGAATTTGAGCCAAGAGGAAGATGCTTGAATGCTCTACCCCATGCCTTGAGGTTTTATTTATAGTTGTGTGTAGGTGTTTACAATGGCTACAATGCCCATAGGGCTACATGCTTCAAAAGGAAAAATGACATAAGAGGACATACACTAGCTTTCATAATTATAATTATATGTCATCTCTACGAAAGTTCTTCTTATTTATTAGCCATACCACCCCTACACACGTGGATATTTCTTAACACTGTGTAAACCTAAATCCCAAAATATGGAGGATGAGATGCAACAAAACCCATCCCTTTCTCATAGCCAACTCTAGTGGTGAATACCTAGGTTACTATCTTGTCATAGTTCACCTCAATACCTACCTCCTGAGTCTTTAGGACCTTCTCTTGCATCTCATCCTATTAAAGTTTGACATAGTATTAATAGTTTGTATTGATTTATTTAAAAACAAATGAAGTCAAAACAACATTTTACTCACTTATGTAACTCTGGCGCCCTTTGAAACCCTTCTATGTAGTTGTTAATGATGGGTGTTCTTGTGGACAACTCCTATTGGTAGGCTTTTGTATTCTTAGTAACAATACTTTATTGCTCCAAAACATCAAACACATTTTGATTAACTATCTTTATATAACACACCACAGAATATCATACTCACCATTATCTATATAAAACACATTGTTTATGCACAATGTGGAAGAAGCTTTGATACTCATAGACCATTGATTTGTTGTAATGTCATGCCTTTTATTACTTACATGAAATTATTCGCATTTAAATACCTAAACAAAATCCTTTCTCTAGTAGCACAAGTCTATCTTATCATTTACCCACCTTTATCTTTGTACTACCCCTTAACGACAATTCTATTATTTTTGAGTTCTAGGTTTGCTTTTTGCTGCTCAGTATGGATTGCTATGTTGTTTATTATGCAGCTTGAATAGTAATGTTGATTGATGAAGCCAATACCAAGACTGAATATGTCATTGTGTTTCCCAAGTCGGCCTTGGTCCACTAATATCTTGACTTGTGATAGATAAGGTAATCAATAAAATTACATGAATGAGAAATTACTTTAATGTTTTTTCTTTGTATGCCTGACAATTGTATAAATTAGCCTTAGCTTTAAACCATTCAATAAACTCTTTCTTGTGCCACCGGTCCATGTTTGTTTTACCCTTACTCTCAACAAACCTATGTGTTCAGTACTTATAAAAGTCTTACAATAATAAATACATAACAAGTGCAATGAACTCAATAAACTACTGATGGGATATACTTTTGCGATCTTATTGCAATTATTCAGTATAACCAAAACAAATCGTTGTATTCATTTGGGTCAAGCTCTAACTCCTTGTTGCCACTTAATTAACATGATGTGCTTGAAAAAAAAAATCTTCACATACTCAGAATTACCATTATAATTATAATTTGTTTAATTGAGTATCATTTCAACCCTATCCAAGTACATTGAAAAAAATGGCAAAACTTAGTTATTAATGTATGCATCAGTAGTGGATCCCTCCGGTTGAGCTTGATTTTGTTCTATGTTTTTTAACATGCAAAAAAAAAAAAAAAAATCTTTATTGGGTACATCCATTGATATTGCACTGGACCACAAAGCAATCTCTCTTGTAGTAGGTGAATCGTAAGATGCACCATAACATTGAAGAATGTTAGTGGGTCAATCCTCACCATATTACATAAGGTAAAAACAATTTTACTTTATAGCTTGCTTAAATTCTTAGCATCTTTGAACGCAACTCTTTGAAAAATAATCTCAATGCAATTATTGGAGGTGTTACATTGTTTGGCAAATAACCATGCAATAGGACAAGGAACAACAATTATATCATTATGTGACAGTCATGACTATTCGTGCCTAATAGGTGGGAGGTTGCGATGTTTTGATACGAAATGAATTTCAACAACCTTGAACAATTATAATTTCAGCCTCTAATGAAGGGAAAACGAGTAGTGGATTTTTAAATTTTAAGAGAGAAAATAATTCAGTGTTGATATAATTGAGTAAAATAGTCCTCTATTTATAATAGAGGGAAAACTCGAATAAGAGTATAATTAAATTATCAATGTCCTAAATACACCCAAAGTATATCTCCTGAATTTAAATCTTAAAATAAGTAACCAATTTTAACATAAATAAAAAGATTAATAATACTAAAAGACTTCCTTGGCGAGACTTTCTCCTATAAAAATTTTTATTTTTTATATTTTCATATATCCATTTTATACCCATTAAAAATAGAAAATATACAAAGTATTCTACGCTTAAGAGGGTTTGGTGCAAGGGAGGTCTAAGTTATTTGTTACTTCAAAGCTTAGGGTATTATCATCCAAACATTAACATTTGTGATTAAGTTCATCGATACATTGTAAAATTCTCTAGATTAGAATTGAGTGAACCTTTATCTATACATAATTCTATCAATGCTCTTTTTATCTATTTAGTAAGAGGTTGTATTTAAAACTTATAGAATTATTTAGTCGAGCAGTATTGGTGTTGCTTATATTGCCGACACATATCAGAATTGTTAAGATTCACTCTGAGATTTCTTCCCTTAAGGAGAAATCATGTAAATATTTTGTAAATCCGGTGATTGGGTAATCCCCTTAATCACTCATAATTCTTCCATGTATATTCTGTAAAACGGATATTTAAGTTGATGATGTGAATGAGAAATTAAGATAGTAATTGAAGTATTATTTTTTTACGTGGAATCAGAGCAGGAGAATCCTTCTCCTTCTCCTTCTCGTCGCAGAAGAACAGAGCGAAAGCTCTATCCCGT